>NC_063072.1:0-2964418 GCF_022605165.1 Purpureocillium takamizusanense
CCTAACCCTAAACCCTAACCCTAACCCTAACCCTAACCCTAACCCTAACCCTAACCCTAACCCTAACCCTAACCCTAACCCTAACCCTAACCCTAACCCTAACCCTAACCCTAACCCTAACCCTAACCCTAACCCTAACCCTAACCCTAACCCTAACCCTTAATCTAACTATTCTTTTATTTATATACCTTATAATAATACTTCTATATTAAGTAAATTATATAAGTTATATAATTATATACCTTATAGTTATATTATAATATATTACTTTTTAATAGCGCGATAAATAAAATTAAGTCTATTATTTTAAATAGGAATTATAATATTATTAACTTAGCTTAATCTTAAATAATTCTAGCTATTAAATAGATCTTATTAATAATATATATTTATTCTTTAGCGTCTATAGATATATACTATATTTTTAAATAGCTCCCGACTTTATTTATAATATATATAAACCGGCACTTTTTATATATTATTAATAGATAACCGTCTAACTTTATAAATAAATCGATAGCGGTTACTTCCCCTATTATTACTTATTAATAATCGAAATTTATTATTAAATAATATATATAGTTAAACGATTTATCTATATAATACTCTACCCTCTTACCTCTTATAATAGGCTTTTACTTTTTACCTCTTTTATTACTATGCCTTTTTTATAACTCTTACTTATTAACCGTAAATATTATTAAGATATATACTAGGGTCTATACCGAAACTACTTTACGTAAAATATATTAACCTATATAGGCGTCTAGGGTATAATCCTATTAGCTATTATTTTCTATATTATATACCTTAACTACCTCGACCTTATTATTGCCGTTATATTAATTACTATTTTATCGAATAGAAATCGCGAATTGCTCCTTTATTTTAGGTTTCTATATACTAAAAGATTTCTTATTTAACCTATTATAATAGGCGCCGCGTTCTTATATACTTTTAGGCGTATTTTACGACGCGGGGGTATAGGTCGTTATAACCCTAACCCTCTATAAACTATACCCTATAGATTCTTAGCGCTATCTACGTTTTTATAAGACGGTTCTATAAGTCATATTATAGAAACTTAACTATAAAAGTAAGCTATTATTTTTTAACTTTATTTAGCTTATAATAGCGAAATAAATAATAAAAATTAACTTAAATAAATACCTTTAAAAATACTTTCCCTTAAAGTATACTTAAGTTAAAGTTAAAGATAATAAAAATATAATATTAACTTATATTATAAAGCTATTATTAGCAATACCTTAATAACTAATTAAGCTTAAATATAAAAGAAAGAGAAGGGAAAAAAAGGCTATATCTTAAAGTAATCGCTTATAAATTCCTTATAGATTTCTTATAGATTTCCTTAAGTTAATAAAAATATTATTTATTTTATAAGCTAATTAATAAATAAATAAAAGTAATATTTAAAATATAAATTAATTAAAATTTATTTTATAAAAATATTATTAAATTAATATATATTAAATTACTTAATATATAAGCTATTTTAACTTTAATAATTTATTTTCTTAATAACTTAGCTATTTATATATATAATAGCTCTTTTTATAATAAAGTAAAATAAATATTAAATATCTTTTATAATAAATAAGTCCTTTCTATAACGGGGCCAGCGCTATATAATAGGAGCCGGTCGGGTTGTTAATATTTAACGTGCTATAAAGGAAGGAAATTAGGGTTGTGTGCTGGGCAGCCCCTATACGCGCGGCGCCCGCTACGTATAGCCCTACGTAACTAGCTGCGGGCCCAGGTCAGCGTGGGGTCCTAGCCATACGTAGCGTTACTACGCCCGGGGCCGCGCCCCGGGCTCTCATTAGGCCAAGCCCCTTATACTTTCTTTATCTCTATCTTATTTTTTAGTATATATATCGCTATATAGAGTAAGGAAATAAATCTAGATTAAAATTCTAAGCTAGGGCCGCTTTAATAAGGAGAAATAATAAAGTCCCTTATATAATATAGCTAACCCTAGCTTTATACCGCTTATTAATATTTCGAAAGGCAGCTCTAAGCGGTTATAAGGGCGGGCGCTAGCTTATATTCTATTTTACCTTCCCGAGAAAATAAAATAGAGTAAAGGTAAATATACTATTAGTAATAAAGGTAATATCTAGCACTCTTTCTTTAACTATTCCCTTTTCCTTTAAAAATCCTGCTAGTTTAGACCTTGTCGTCCCGAATAATATGCGATTAATGACAAAACCGAGATCAGGTATTCTACCACTAAAAGCCCTAGAGCAAGAGTCCAATTATGATGCTAATCATGGCGTTGCGGAGCGTCTTGAGCAGAGGAACCAAAAGTTTGACCGCAGCCGGAATGGCTAGATCCACCAGGTGAACAATTGTACTCAAAAAAGCGTACAGCATCTCCAAGACCGATTTGAGGACGGAAGCAAGTGCAGGACTGCCCAGGAGCTTGATTATGTCAATGACTGTTACGATGATTTCGTTGATGATATGGTCGAGAGACTTGAGGAGTTCGTTGAGATCATCTGGGTTGACGCCCGGAGATGGGGTAGCGGAGAGACGCTCAACACCGCCGGTGAACGTCTTTGCGAGTGCCTGGAGGGATGAAGAGGCCTGGCCCCTTGCCACATCCTTTGAAACGCCGCCGGACCTGAACTCGGCGAGAGTGTTGTCTAAGCGCCATGTAAGCATATCGAAGCATATCTTCGTGCATTTATTGAAGTGAGCAACATCATGATTTACTGCTAACGTACTGATTGACTTGAGTTCATTGTTGACAAGAGCGATGGTTGAAGTTACGATGTCAAGCACCGTTTCGTGGGTGTTGTTGGCTGGGCTTTCAAGGCCACGAGCGGCAGGAATACCCTCAACAGAGCCAAGACCTCGATCCGCTTCGGCAGACAGCGGTTTGCCCAGAACGCAGAGAGCCAGGGCGGCAACGGAGACAAAGAAGGGTCTCATTGTGCAATATTCTCGGTGGAGTGGGAAGAAAGGATACTGTGGTGTGCCAAGATGAAGGTAGAGAGAGTGTTGTTTGTAGCCGAGTCTTGAATCCGGCGGGCAAGGCTTGTTTATTTATACGGCTGAGACTCAACAGCGGTGACCGTCACTCAGTACTCTCCCATTTGGAGTCTTTACTACCCATATCCAATCAGAATCGGCAAGTGTTGAACGTGAGTCCGGGCCCATCCGTGCCATCCCGATACATATACGACATTCAAAGGTCGATTCACATGCCACGATATGCTGCATGTCCTCAACACGCGTTGTAGTCATCTCCATTCTCGTGTCTGGCCCCGGCGAAGAGGGAGGTTGTGCCACCCTCCACCCCATTTACCATAGTTGGTCGTCCGCATCTTCGCGTAGACGGCCTCGCCGAAAGAGTAGCGCAACGCTACTTCTCGGCTCTTATCATCGGCATATCAAAAGTCGCTGAACGCTGTGACGAGCAAGTTTGTGACTGTTCACGGACGGGTTCCGGCCGGGCTCGTGGATTCCCACAGGAACATGCAAACCACAGTATGAGTATACATGATATCATCGGTCCTGTGGCGAGGGATTTCCAAGTGTCTTTGCCTGCCAAAAGTGGAAAGTCGGCCTGCGCACAGAGCTGCCACCTCTTATCATTGTCTACGGCAATATCCGTGATCACGCTCTGACGTTCTCCTACACGCACCATATATTTGAGAAAGTGGCTAGTAGTGCGGGTCTACAGGGAAAAAAAAGGGTCTGCGTCAGCGCTATTGGTATATCAATACTATCACAAACGTGATGGAGAATCCACATTCGATGGCATGGTGCTGCACTGCTGGTGGATCATCTCAAACTACTAGCCGGCCGTTGGACAGGAACACACACTTGTCGTATGGCAGTGCAACCCAACAGCCACGTGCACCCTCTGCAGTCGGGTTTGGATGGAGCATCACGGGTTTCCACCATAAGTCTGACAAACATTCCGAAGATGAGCCCATTTTTTGGCGTTGAGGCTAGGCGTCTCCGCTCCCATAGCCCCCCATCACATGTCATCGATCAAAGAGCGTTGAAACTATGGCCCAAACTGCCAAATGAGGAGATCCCTAAGTCAATCTAGGCAGGTCACCAATCTCGCCCAGAGGGCGCCTGAGGCATCAGTTGTCGAATACTTTCGCCCATTAACCATTCCTCGGGCAGGACACGAGTCATCCTCACTCTTTCTGTATTATGTATTTGGCGTGTCAATTGAGCCTGGGACTAACCGCATCCGCATAAGTGGTGAGAAGTTCATCAACCGTCTCGACTGTACGGAATGACGAATTAACCCAAGCCCCGAACCTACTATAATCAGCTACCATGGCGATCAGACACTGGCAAGCATCTGCTAGCTCCTTGCTACTGAGTGAAAACATCAGAGGGGCAATACAGAGAGGGCGATATAAAGAATTGGGGCAACCATAAAAGTGACTTCCAGTTATGCTACCCATATACCACAGTGCAAACTTTTCCTCTTCCTCTGTGTATAAAGAGTAGGCGCACTGTTGTGCACCTACATCTTGCTCTTCATGATAATTCTCATCAATTAACGCGATGCCAACTGTGATCCCCGTGGAGCTAACTGTCTGGCACTCATTGGTCACTCGTCCTGAGCTCACTGCTGGTGGCTGTTGGGGTGGGGTGTGACGGCCAGGAAGTGGTTTTGGCTGTGTGCAAGTGAATTTTGCTAAGTACCATACAAGACTTACCCTCGCCGCAATGCGGCTCTGATTTCTGACCTGTCTACGGCGGTGAGCGCGTCGCTGTTGTCAAGCGGGGGAATTATGCTGTCGTCTTAGATATGAATGTAGGCAACAGCGTCGTGGTTACCGGCTGTAGCAGGAGCCTCCACCCTTAGCACATACATTGCGGGAGAAGCACCGGTCCCGTATCGACTTGAATGAAACGAAGCTTCGGGGCCGAGAGATAGCGGTCTACAAAACCTTTACCAGGGCTCATGATGGTCGCCAAGCTTCTCATACTGGGCGAAGACGCCACCGGCAAGT
The DNA here is from genome assembly GCF_022605165.1 of Purpureocillium takamizusanense. Taxonomy (NCBI): domain Eukaryota; kingdom Fungi; phylum Ascomycota; class Sordariomycetes; order Hypocreales; family Ophiocordycipitaceae; genus Purpureocillium; species Purpureocillium takamizusanense. The sequence continues at coordinate 5,013 of NC_063072.1, forward strand.
CCCACATACACCCCTTTCTGGGGATCACACTTGTCGTGGCAACGCGTAAAATGGTCTGACCCGAGAGCTGAGCCTTCACGAATACGTCGCGGTTTCCTGAGCCCTCGAATAGCAAGACCGTTAACGGTCCTTTAATACAGTATGCAGTCAAGTAAAGCCCTCCCCTAAGGAAATCCGTCATAGCTAATGCTAAGCCTAGCATCCCGTCGCCTTCGGGGTCGGGTCGAGCGGCATCGCAACGGATGCCGTAGCGCTAGTTACGATATCGAGTTATGTTATTGTTGTTGCTGCCTGACTAGGGCGGTGCCTACTTACAGGGGTGCGACGTTACGGACCTGCGACGTTAGAGAATGTGGCGTTCTGGCTGTGTCTCAAGCCAAGGCATACGTGGCCCAGGTGAAGAAGGACCACGTCAGAGCTGCGAGCTATGGGCATACTTGCAGAAATGATCTACGCAACGATGATGTTATAACACCATAAAGATCTATATAGATTAATATATTATATCTTATGCATACGTTAATTGCCATTCTCATCGGCCTAGACATAAATCAGTGTATCTTCACCAGTACGCTATTTGGCACTCTCGGCTGCTAGGCTTTCTCCGTTCTCCGAGTATGGCGATTGTGTCGAGTCCTCTATCTACAGTTGGATTCATTCATTTATGGAATGGAACTAAAGATGGAAACGAAGATGGCTTTATGGACCTGTCGGACGGGTCAACAAACGTGAATATCCCAAACGAGCACCAGATCGATGTGATAGACATGCGGCATCAGAATCCCCGCCCGTGCCTCATAGAGAATGGATACGAACTTATCAAGCACAACTTCTCGCTGAGTTCGGACCAGTTCCTTTCCGGTACCACTCCGGAAGGTATGTATTATTTCTCATACGTCTGGCAGTCAATGAATCCTCATTCCTAATCAACGCACGGCTCCAAGGCGAAGCCTTAATCCGAGAAGTTCATAGCGAGGTTGCTGAACTCCTGAAGAGTTTCACGGGCAGCAAAATTGTCCGACCGTCGTCGTTCCGCAACCGTGGGTTGAACCCACAATCCAGGGATGTTACCATGATGCCCTCGACGTGCAATATCCTGGCTGTGGCCCATATCGATCACGACCGTGAGTCGGCCGAGACCGCAATACGTCGCAAGCTTGGTGACGAGTTTGACGAGCTATGGGCTCGCTATAGCCATTACGGCTAAGTAAACACCTGGCATCCAATCGGCTCGTCAGTCCAGAAATGGCCTCTTTGCCTTGTGGATCACAGCTCCATACCTGGCTGGAGGTATGAAACACACATGGCACGAGTCTTCCGACGGAATGTGCCCAAAGAACTCAAACAAAGTGTTAATACTGAGAGAACGCATGATCGCATCTTAAAACACCATCCTGGGTAGGCTGGGACTGTTCCTAAATAAAATCGCACGTTCTAATAAATCACGGGCATAGATACACATATCACTCACGCCGCCAGCAGACACGCCAGCTCAGCACGCGCAAAGTCGGCGCCGATGCAGCTCCGCGGCCCATGCAAGAAGGTCAGAAAAGCGTAGTTGCTCTTCGCGCCGCCGCTCCCCGTCGTGGCCGTGGCCGTGTCGGAGCTCCCGGCTGCGGTCGTGGGTGAAAGCCACCGCTCTGGGCTGAATTCGCCCGCATCATGTCCCCATAGCGAGCGGTCCACGTTGGTGCCCCAAGGTGATATGACGATGTACGTGCCTTTGGGCACCACCTGACCCTGAATTGTCGTATCGCATACTGCCTCGCGTGACGTCGCCATTATGGGACCATGCGTGCGGAGTACCTCGTTGCATACAGCCCTAAGGTACGGCATGCGGTTGATGTCGGTGTTTACTATTTGGCCACCGACTGCTATGGGTGCTAGATTCTTGCGCACCTCGGCGCGCAGCCGACTTTGCTTTTCGGGAAAGCGTGACAGCAGATAGGTGGCCCATGTCAGCGCCGACGCCGTGCTTGCGTGACCGGCAGCCAAAAAACTCATGAGCTGATCGACCAGCTTCTCATCACTTGGATGAAGCGCTCATATTCTGGTCATTCAATACCGACTCCACCAAAGTGCAACCTCATGGAGCTTTTTGGGATAACAGTACCGTTAAAGATGCGGCGGCAAACGAGGTGAGCGGCAATGATAGAAACGACACAGCGAGAATTTGAGTTGTTCGCTCTACCATTAGTTCATTTCCAATCCAACTTCCAACTTCCAACTGTCGTGAATAGTCAAGGGTACTAGAACGAGAAAGAAAGGCATTCTAACGGAGATGTAGGGTTTGTAGGGTTTGTAGGGTTCATAGAGGCAAGGGACAAAAGCTTGTTCACAGTCCTAAAGCAGCGCCGTACATGCGCTATGTGCCGACGGACGCTAGACTAGGGCAACGCTTGATGGTGGTCAAGCAACACGGGCTGAGTATGCACCTGGAACGTGCATGAGTGGCACCTGCCTGTCCGTCTATTTGCAGTTACATCGTGTGCCATAATCGTGTACGCTACCATTTCATGTACCATATGATCAGAGACATGTAGCGGCGTAGCGGTGGCCGAGTCACAAAACACCCGAGCTATCCGTACCCCATGGCTGGCTAGTATTTCCACTTCTGGTTACAGCCTTGTCAACATCAAATATCAGGCCGCTCCGGTCCCTGACCTGGTACAGGGTGTTGCGAGCTGGCTGCAAGGTCTAACTATATGCTAGATACTGGGAGATGCCCGGGACCCAGGCAGACAACATTGCCCCCGCCGTCCTCGCCAATAGGATATACGCCATGATATTCATGACTCTCCACAGCTGTTCTGTGAGCATTGAAAGTACTCGTTGGCGATGGTTTTGAGTGAACTCGGCGCTCTTGTTGATGTGGGGCAGATCCTCGGAAGGAACTGGCTTGCCCAGAAACCTGCCCAGAGGCTCCCACCCATCACTAACATGATACTCGAGCAGTCTCTCTGGAGGGACCAATGATCTGACCTTATCGTAGTGATTTTGCATGCTTTTGACACCATTTCGGTCAAAATCTTCATCGTACAGGACCTGGCGGAGCTTCATAAACAAGGGGTAGTTCCAACGATTGGGCATCCTAAGGAGTTTCGCTGTAATGAAGTGCTATGACAGAACGCACACACGCGAGCCCAGGCAGAGAATTGGGGCACGCACGTGACGCCCCCGAACCATGGGGTATTAGAGCCCGTCTAGCTAGCGAACTGGAAGCTTGAACCTACAAGCTTTAGTCTTGCAATGCTATCACCCCTACGCTCGTCTGACCACACTATTGCTTCTCTTACCTGACTACCAAACTGATATCTGGCGAGTGAGCCGTTACATTCGCAGTATGCTATAGTTACATATGCTACTACTAATAATGCAGGCAACATTAATAATAGATTTTCAATTATTAAAATAATAGTTATAGGTAAATTCATCTTTATTTTTTATTTTTATTACTAGTTGTTATATTAAAAAATTAATAATATATTATTATTAAACGTTAAAGAATCTAGTTGCAAAAATAGTTAAAAAACTATTTTTATTAAAAAGAAAGCAATAATCCTATCTTAGAGTCGAACTAAGGTCCTAATATTAGAAGTATTATACTCAGCTATTAAGCTAATAAGACTAATATTATTAATAAATTAAAGTTAATAAGATTAATATTTTATAGTAAATAAAGACTAGGAACTTTATACTTAAATTTAGCTTTATAAAGGTAAACTTATAAATGCGTAAGGCTTAGGTAGGCTTAATAGTCCTTATTCTAAACTACTAAAAGATCTGTTTAAATTAACTTGTAATATATCAGTATAGAACCCTAGTGTTAATCAAGGATTTCTACTTGCTACTTTACTATCTACTAATTGTTTGTATATAATATATAAGAATAATTAAGCAGCTATTACACTTACTATAGATCCAATACTACTTATTAAATTTCATCCTACAAAAGCGTCAGGGTAATCTCCTATTCTTCTAGGCATACCTTGTAAACCATATAGATCTCATCCACGTATGGGAAGGTCCAAGTTGCATACCTAGCCCAATCATCGGAGTTCCTTACTGTAAGGATGACCTTGGCATCAGGGTAGTATTCGATGAGCTCTTCGGCGAAATACGCTGCCGGCATATCTACAACTGCCTAGCTTTTCGTATTAGTAGAAGGCAATATGGACGTAGGACCGCATTGGGTTCCGAGGAATTCGTACCTGGCAATGCCCCAAAAGCTTGTCCAAATCTTCTCGGGTAGGTTTCTGGCCGCGATCGTATTTAGCTTCTAAGAGTTCAAGCTACAGCTTGCAATCGTAGAAGTCCCTGAAGACAGCATCAAAAGTATGGTAGGCATGATTGAAGCCAAGGGTTAGAAGCTGATCTCTTAAAGCTGGAGTAGTCCGGTTAGTCCCGGTCTTTGAGAATTGGGCATCCGAAGTGTACATCTGGTTCCAGTGCGGGTATAGCCAAGGCATATCACCTTCATTGGAACAGTGCGGGTTCCGTAGGTACGGTGAGGGTGAACCACTGTCTGGGGTCCGATGGCAAGAATGCTTGTTGCCGACATGGCAGATTTCGAGACGATATGGTTACAGTGCTGGGTAAATGTGCGAACAATCAGGGAAGCGCGGTAGGTATATAGCCGTTCTGAAGCTGGCAAATTCCGAGGCATCCTGCAGCAGGCCCTGAGTCGACGTCGCAGCTATCAGCTATCTAAACTGGAAGAGCGACTCTATTAGACTGATGCAAGTATCTGTGTTTGGAAGAATCGAATAGGGAGTGCTATCGGACTATGATGACAAGGATGGCTTACAAGCTTCGTACCGCCGGATGTCTGGCCCACACCGCTGATGCACTACCTCTGTTTGGCTTTTGCTTTCTGGTTTCATCAACCCAACGAATCGGTAAACATTTACACAGCAACTTAACTCGGGCATGTCTTGTGATGTGTCATGCCACATTATGTACGGCAAAGATCAGTGCCTACGAGAATCGTCACAGGACCCAGGACCATGGCACAGTTCGGATGCAGTCCGGGTCCATAGTGGGGCGGCTCATGATAGGGCATTGCGGCTACATTGTTCGGTTTTTAAGACATTTATAGAAGGCTTGCACGGAATGTAGCGGGTTTCAGTGTCACGGCGAAACATTCACAAAATTCGATACGTGTCCATCTGCGGAAGGAGTCGAGCTCAAGACAGTCACAATTGCTTGTCTTGTCGCACCTACCTCTCAATTTTCTCTATCCAGGCAAACCTGATCTCCTTCCTCACCGTGTCAAGTTACCCGATCATGAGGACTCTCTGTCTAAGACCTGCACAAGCTACTCATGGATGTCTCGCATGTATGTATCTGGCTGCTTCAAGCGAGTGCTACGTCATGTGTACGTTGTTCATGGTGATAGTTAAATGCTGCACTATCATTGCCTTCAATAGTACGACCTCATGCTATAAGGGTGGACGGCGACGAGACCTCTTCAGATCCAAACCCCCTAGTGGATGCCGTGGGAAGCAGGAAGAGCTTTTATAACCATTTACAGTAGTCCGGCTGGCAGGTGTACCATATTCGCAACCGGGAGAACAAGACATCACTCTCTCTGGGAGCAAAATCGGTGTACTGATGCAAGCAATTGAGATTTATCTCTACACTGGCCCGTTACTCGCGAATTAGCTTACAGTTCCAAAGGATTGTCTCAGTGGCTAATGTGACCAGCAGGGCGTGGCCGGGATGCGAATTATGATCAAATTCGAGCTTTCACGCATCACCCATGACCTTATAGCCGACGCTCTGTATTCCCTCCGTTCAACAGATGATGCTTGCCACAGTCGAGTTCCCTTTCAACGACGTAGCTTGAGCCTTCGAATGCCGCTTAACTGACTGACTTGGATGTACCGCGCTGAGCCGTGACCTGGCCTTATAGTTGGCTGTTACGTTACGCACTTCACTACGGCTTGCTAGCCGTAGATTCCCATAACCCCGCCCGTGCCGACCAGACGAGCTTCGGGGGACGCGTAATTCAGGAGTATGGCAGTATGGGGCGGGGGTTCAACCTGCAACCGTTGGATGGTGTTAATGGATAATGCGACGATGATCTGACCAACGGAACTGCAATAAAGCATCGAGGGGCCTTGGTAGTACACCAAGATCTTCTAGTCACTATACCTCAAAGCGAGATGCATAAGTTCGCAATTTAGGCAATTCCCACCTCCATAACAAGGTGGGACGGATAATAACTAGATCACCCGCTCTACGATCCGGGCCGCAGCATGTTCCCGTTACACTTTACCGAGTTGAACCTACGACAGTTATCTTTAAAAAGGCATGCGCCATTTGTTGGCCCAGTGTCTTGCGCAGGATGGTAGCATTGCAGTTCGGATGAAGGCCGAGCATTCGTCATCATTACATGAAGTACTATACTTGAGGATGTTATGAAGGCTTGATATGTCAAAATGATGCGCTCACTACTGCTGACCATAAACAATCAATCTAACTGATGTAAGATTAAACAAACTCTCGACGAACAAATACAAATATTCGTCTTTCGCTATCACTATGGATCCTCAATCACATCAAACTTCCGACTTCGAACCACTAAAGCATTATGTAGCATATTCGAAATGTTTCGTGACATTGTGGCTCATCAATCATAGACCGAGCAAGACGAAATTACGGTTAATATATTTAATCGTAATAGAGACACCGAACCTCCCGCCTTCGTTGATCTCCTTTTCCATCATCTTGAACTTGGGCAACTCATTCATCGCCTAAATCATGCAGGCCATAAAGTTCTCTCAGTTGCTTACAATGACAACGTTGCTGACATCGTCTGCATTTGCAAGTCCAACGAGTGGACGGGAACAGTCCGAGGCCGGGGGTAAAGATGATGTCATTCTCTGTCCAAAGTTCCATATCGCTGGATGTGGTGACAAGGGAGGCCAGGTGCCGTCTTACTGCACCGACACCAAGATTTGTCACTGTTCGGGTATCGGTGTCTACGGATGCAACAGCCCTGACAAGACAAAGCTTTGCAAATCTAAGTGCTGCGGCTGCAGATGAAACGTATGAGTTATGTGGCGGAGGCCTGCGAAACGTTATGCACGCCAGCTCACAGTGGGTAGGAGTCGTTAGGGGGGCGGTCGTTACCGCAATTTGATTCATACACGTGGAGATTCCGTATCTTGGTCTATTCAACATAGCCAAGGAAGCAACCTGGAATGTGGTTCAACTCAAGCTCAATTCAGATATCTGCGTGCATTGCGGTTACTGGGTGGTGGGTAAGACCAAACTTCGCCTCCTATGAATCGGAATTCGATAGCAACGCTACGAGACCTGGCCAGTCTTGATGGCTGGAAACCTGCGCGGGTGCTTCTCAAAAAGGAGCCCTACTGATAGCAATGAAACGATGCTAAAGTACATCATCACCCTCATTTGCTGAGAGTAGCCAGCAGCAAACAATGATCGCGACTGGTGCTGTAGCTTCTGGGGCAGTAATGTGATGTTGCTGATGTCCGTGAGTATCGATCTGATCTGCTCAGGTGTCAAAAATTCGCGAGCCCCTGTTTTCAGATGGTTTTTCAGGCGAGCTGAGCAGACTGCGAGCCCGATGGTGCCCCCGACCACGCGGATTTGCGTGACAGCTGCCATCGTAACGGCTGCGGTCGTGATATTAGTATTATATCGTTTTTACAAATGAACAAATTTTAGGTGGGGTTCTTACGCATGTCCTTTTCTCTGACAATCATAGGCGCCATGATGAGGATGGTGCTCAAATTAAGACCAAAGCCCAGCCCCATAATGACTTGATAGCCGTACTGAACGTTGGCTATTCCCAGGTCCTTAGAGTCTAGGGAGCTGAATAGACCCACTCCGAGTGTTTGAAGGCAGCTCCCTAGGATAAGTAGGTAAAGAGGGGGCCATCTCAACTTCGAGATGAAAAGCCCCGACAGACTACTTGCAACCGGGGAAAGAAGCAGCAGAGGTAGCATCCTGAGCCCGGCATCAATTGCTGTAGTGCCATTTACCGCCTGGAGCCGCTGTGGTATGTTGATAATGGCAGCCATAAAGGGAAACCCAGTCAGGAAAGCGTGACTAGAGACAACAGCGATTAGTGGGTAGGCTACGGGGTTGAAATAGATGATACCATGCCTACCATAAAAGTCCCAGGACAAGTCGGTTACAAGCAACTCTCCACGGGAAAATAGGTTCAGGAAAGGTATTCCGCAGTGACAGTTGCCTCTGCCACGTCATAAAGCCCAACCACAAGAGGCCCGACAGGGTGAAGGCGACTATAATCGTAACACTATTCCAGGCATGTGCTACCCCGCCCTGCTCCAGGGCGAAAACAAGAGTGATTGAAGAACCTAGCAATAGGAGCGCCCCAAGGTAGTCGATCCGTCGCCAGGCTTGGTTGGAGATCATAGAGCGAAGATAGCCCTGCGAGTAGCCGTAAGGGAACCCGAACGGTATGGAGACAACCAGTAGCAAAGCCGCGAGTAGTCCTCCCGGGCCACTGTTAAATTAAATCAGTGTCTCAGCGACAATTCATGTATAGTGTTGCAACTGACTTGAGTAGAAATACCCATCGCCACGTAGTATGATCGACGATTCCCCCTCCTATGACGGGTCCCAAGACACTGGACAGGGCAAACATAGATGAGGTGACCGAGATGTACGTCGCATATTTGGTTGGGGGCACCATCAACGGCACCATAACGGTGCAAAGGGAATAAATCCCTGAGCCACCGATACCTTGAAAGGCGCGGAAAATAATGCTGTGCCAGGCGTTTTCGTCAGCCCGCCCTTGGTACACCGTGCGTGACCTTTGACTTACAGCTGTAGCATGGAGTTGGCGAAGCCACACGCAAGGGGAAACATAGAAAACATAGCAAGGGCGCAGAGCAGCATTAACTTGTATCCGACGATTCCGCCGAGCCTCGCATAAATGACCAGAAACCCTAGGTATCATACGAAGAGTTGGCTTGAAGTTACCTCCGTGACTATATCAAAGGAGTTTATTACCTGCGTACGTCAAAAAATACGACGTCACAATCCAGCTGCTCATGTTGAAGCCCTCTAGCGAGTTAACAATTTACACTAAAGATGTGCTGACGATAGTCGTCTCTAAAGTCGAGAGTAATAAGCTGATACAGAGTCTGCATTAGAATTGACAGAGGTGTTAGCCTTGTCCACCTTGATCAACTCATCAAGGGCAGCGGGCGATACGAGTGGCACATACGCTGCTGTCAAACCGTGCAATCTCCAGCCAGTGTGAAACACTTTTGGCACGGACACGTCCCTGTCGCTACCCCTGTCAAGGTTATCGTTCTCCGCACCCGTGGCCACCGGCGTGGATTGATCGCCAGGTGCTCTTAACGAGATAGCGGTCCTGGCAGTCCTGGGCTCAACGGACTGGAGGGTATGTGCTGGCGCCTTACGCTTGCCTTCGAGTGACGATTTCAGCCCGGTCAATGGGCTCTCCGCGGACGCCGTCATCTTAGGTTCTAAAAATACAGATACTTTCTAGACGCGGTGCAAAATAACGTCGAAGGGAAATGGTAGCTGAAGGGTATAGGTAGGGATCAAAAATTTCGACCGTGGTGCCCGAATCAAATACAAGAAGTATCAGATTAATGAGGGGTTTCTAGCAGGGGTCCCTCTTTAAGGATCCCTTACTATACGTAACCATAAAATAGCTAGGTAGTACTATATACCATCCTATATACCTAAGGGAATATATTAGTATAGTATTCTAATTATAGCTATTTAATAGATTATATAGTTTTATATAAAGCCTCTAGCTTATATCTTAGATCTTTCTTTTAATAGAATAAATAAAAATCTTTACAGGTATTATTGATATAACTTTAAAAGGCTAATATTTATTATTATTATTAGTTATGCTATTAATATAACTACCTTTTTACTTAATATATTACCGGCTCTATAAACTTGCTTTTCTAGCTAATCCTATATTATACAGCCTAATATACTTATATATAATTTATAGCCGAGGCTAGTATATAATAATGATTAAGTCCGTTAGTAAGTAGCCTATTTATATATATATCCGGCGTATATATATAACTATCATTTTAATATTATTACGAAGACCTCCTATAATGCCTCCTATAAAATGTTATTTAATACCTATATTACAGCCGTATAATAGGCCTTATATAATAACGACGAGTAAGCTCGCAGTATAAGTCTGGGAATTAATATAAGACCGAGAGGAAACGACTATAGCGGGAGGGGTGGCTAAGAAACTAGTGTTAATATCGATACTTAGGGCCCGAAGGACCTTATAGTTAAAACGATATTCCCGCCTTTGTGTTATGGAACGGAAACTAGGCTGCTATCTTCGAAGTACCTAGAGCGCCCCTCCTCTACGTGTCACCCTGTGGTCGACCGCTCGGTATGGAACTATTTACCCCTTGACCTGATAGATCGAAACTGTCGGAAATGTCTTGCTCGCGAATGACATCAACCGGCTCAAGCCACCCCTTATCACCAAAAGGGATTTGGTGTGGAACCGGCCATAGGGCACAAAACAAAATATAAGATGCAGCAGATGCTCCGATACCAATAAAGACGGCGAAGTCAAAGGATCGTCGCGCGGACTCGGAAACCTGGACGCCAAGAGCGCCCGCAAAGCCATATAGTGATGGAACGATGCCAAGAATGTACGCAGCTACTGCGCGCAAGTTAAACCCGTTCCAGTAATAATACGAACCCGCCTGAGAGGAACTGAACAGATCCTCAACGTTAAAATAGCCCCGGGTAAGCAAAAAGTAATGAGCGAGCATAATTCCGATAAAGGACGAAAGGAAGAGACTGGGAGTTTTAGTAAGCTATTGCTCAGGCGGGGAATAAGGATATAAGCATAGCGTAGGCGTCCTCACCCGTAGTTACTTAAAAACGCGAGAAAGCCAGTTGCAGTAGCGATGAGTCGCCAAGGGCATATTGCCATACAGAGGCATCCGGCGACTATTGTTCCACGTCGATAGTTGATATACTTGGGGAATAACCCAGCGAGGTCGTTACCAGCTCTAAGATGGTCTAATTAGCAAATCAAGAAGGGCCTAAAGGGGGACTTCATCTCATACGGAAGACCATTTGACAGCATATTACTAACGAGCGACGAGTACGTAAAAGCAAGCCCAAGGAAGAAGCACGCAGCCCTGGCTTTTGGTGTGTAGTTATTAGCCAGTATTTGGTCGAGAAGAAGAATAGGATTCCATTGCGGCTGCTAATATTAGAGACGCACAACGAGCGAAGGCGGGTGCAAGCGTACCTTTTTATATATAAGTGCTCCAGAAGACGCCACTAGAGTTCCAACGAGGGCGATAAGCAAATGGGCGATAGGGCCGCCGACGATCTGCATTACGATCGGATCACTGGGCTTCTTTGAGTACCTCTGCCAATCCGCGGCGTTCATGAGGTACGTTGTGCTGTTAGAGATGAAGAGCAAGAAGATCCGCACAACAAGCCAATATTTCTTTGAGCCATGTAGTCGACTTGGGGCAGTGAATACGGGACCGATACCACCACCTAGGCGGATAGCCCATCCGAGTAAGGCAAATGCAGACGCGAAATAGACAACAACCTTGATATAAATCATCTTCTTGATCCTAAGGACGGGAATGAGATTGAAACCCAAGACCAGGAACCTATTTGGCCCTGTTAATATAGTGAGCCAGACTTGTTAGCTGTCCACCATTCTTTTACGTACCAGAAAATTAGAATACCAATGAATTGGCCAGTTGTAGTTCCCTCCTCGGGGCCAAGGATTGGAGGGAGCTTATCCAAAGATGGAAAGATGGAATGGAGTGTCACACTAAAATCGTCCTATGGTCAGTTCTCAAGAAGTGCAAATATAACACAGTTCGGAAACATTGGCATGGCATACTAAACACAAAGCCCACCTTGCGCGACTGAGATACCCATCCAGATTATTCCGATTACTACACGATTCACCACGGGCCACCACGCGCCGTATACTCCCCAGCTGCTCCGAATGAGAGCCGGAAGTGGCATATGATACACAGCGCCACAGCGTCCATTGGCCACGATAAGTGCCTCGACGATTATGCGGCTACCGAGTATGACAAGTATTGTCTCCCAGGCGGAGAGTCCCAGGGCAATGCTGGCAGCAGGCGCTTGCCAGAAGCCAGGCGAGGAGGCGGACGACAGCCAGAACATGAGCCAAAGGAACCGGCCCCACGTACGGTCCTTGAGTCGCAGAGGGCGGAGATCATCATTGTCCAGGAAGCTCGCCGTGGGAGTTCCGTCCCGTGGTTTAACCTGAGCCCTTTTGGTCCAATGCGAAAGAGTGCCCATGATGGTCTGTCAATGCTGAAGTACTGGAGCTGCGCGCGCTATGAAATAGAAGTTCCTAAACGGGTGCAAGCAACTAGTCCTCCCCGACTGCATCAACACGTTCACATTTTATACCCGTTAGGGGGTCCTTCGGAGACCAACTAAGCGGCACCCGTTGGTGGGTTATTTGGAGGTCAACTAAGCGGCAGACTGATTAGTTAGCCATAGAAACCCGACGTAGGAGTGTCGCATATAAATATAGTCACATGGGGAGATGGTATATTTTACACACTAATGGTCAGGTATGGTATCACAGCCCATCGAGGCACATAGACGATATGGGGTCCCCGCAGGTCACAGCGCATCATACTATAGCAATTGCGGCACTAGGATATCCGGATTAAAAATCATCTACTCTCTCATCCCCACCCGGGTATCGTTGGAGACATTATCCCCGGCAACTTGCTGCCTTTGGTGCGTCTTTTGCGTGGGTTGAAGCGGTGGCTCTCTGCGCCATACTCAGGCGCAGCAAGCCGCATGTGTCGGCACCCCCGGTTTTACATCAATTTCTGCAGTGGTCAAAATAGAAAGAACAAAGCCGGCACAGTGGAGTAGCGCAACGTTCAAATGCCCCGATGAACCGAGTTGCGCTGCACGTGGTGATGATGCGCGGTCCCAGTCCGCACGTAACACAGCCCCGTACTTCGTACCTACTGGTGGCACCGCAGCGTCAAGAGGCTGCGAGCCGGTGGGGCGACGCAAATCTGGCATCGGAAACTAATCAACGTGCTGTCAAAGCATCTATCCGTTCCTGGGAAGCCCCGCTCATTCCGCGAACCGCGGCCCACGAGTCGTGAACATGGAAAACGCAGCGCCGCAGCAGAGTGCCACTCGTGGCACATTACCAGCCGCGTATCGTCGTAACACAACGACGGCTTATTAGTGCTGCGCCTCTGATGTGCCACTCGATCTCGACGTTTTCGCCATCCCGAGTGGCTGGTCCGTTGTTGGTGGGCCTTCTTCGGTCGGCTGAGCGACAATGGTTCCGTGAAACCCACTTGACTCCGCCCGAGCTCCGACCTCACACCAAGCCACAAGGGTCTTGCCCCGCCATTGGTGGAACCTCCATTTTGACGTCATCAGCCGTATCTTTTTATCGTCAATTCCTCGTCGGTCGCGGTGCAACCCATATCCCTTCTACGGATACACCTCTCTTCAATGCTTCAGCCCCAAATGGCACCTCGTCATGCGCTGAGTCTTGTAGTCCGTAACGTCCAAGTCGTTCCGAGCGAGCCGCTTCCAAGTCTTTATATCGATGCACCCTGTGATTGAGCCAGCATAATCTAACCAGACCAGCCGCGATAACCAGAAAAATTGCACAAGCCAAAACCTGATTCTCAGTCAGTGGACCATTGGGTAATCGCTTCGTGGCTTCTTCGAGGAACAAGTGTTGGCTACTCACTAGTGTCATCTGCTGCCATAACTTCCAACCGACAAAAAATGCAGTCATAGTGGTCGAATCTTGGGGTTGCAAAGCAATTATGCTTCTGTATGGGTGCTTGTATAGAAGGTGAGACGATGATAAGTCAGGTTATGTAACTCGCCTCGTATATCTACAAAAACAAGGACAAAGAAATGCATCTGATACGGGCGCCTAAAGTGGGGTGTGTTGGTCTATTTGACATTTTCAACTCGGCGACGTACTTAATCATGTCAAAGTGGGGAGCCTCATACTATACGATGACCACTCCGTATTGAGTGCCGATCTATCGTATTCCTCGCTTTCCGGCCATTCAAAAACGGTAACAAGCCGCTGGTTTTGGGCTAAGAAAACACTTCATTCCGCGGCTCGTTTTGTAGCCCACCACGAATCGACATACGTACTAGGTCTAAGGCAGATGAAGTGGCTAAGATGAGGTAAAAGGTCGGCGCTGGACTGACTCCGTAGCATAATGAGCTTTTTCGGCGCCAAACCCAGGTGTCACTCTTAAACAAGACTGCAGGCTTGAAAAACGTCGACTATAGTTGTGATAAAGTATCGCAAGCTCTGTTAACGATTACAGATAAGTCCAGCGATGGTAGTACTTCTCTCTTTTCCAGCTTCCGTTGCTCTGATGCTGATATAAGAGATGACCAGTCATTTATGGGATATGACGTCCTCATTTTGGCAAGCAGCTCATTTTGCCCCAAAAGAGAATTCAGCCCGGCACATGTCTCCTTCGAATTAAATTCTTGATTGATGATTTGGAACTGCCTACTTCAGTTCCATCCTCGTCAGCTTGCACTACGTGACCGCTACGTCCTATATGACGAATCTAACAGGATAGCTATGGTTGTCGAGGTCAAGCATGATAGGAACTCCATGGCTAGCCAGGTCTTGCTGAGTCTACAACAGAGGTCGGGATCATGTCTTCCTCTACTTGACAAGCTATATCACGAGTGAGACGGGTCTTGATACCACAATAATATTTCTTAGCTCTCCCTACCGGATTCGATCCCGCTAGAAACATTCTTTGGGATGAAAAGCCTGCTGTATCTGTGGTGACGTTCTTCTGCGGTGACGTTTAACTGTTTCAGCGTACATGAAATGGTCCTGGAGAGCTCGGAGGTATTGGTGCAATCCGTTTTAATTGCGTGGGTAAAAGTCCACGTTCAGCCACTTCCAAGGGGGCCGTCGGTGATGAAGCCACAAGATGCGGAGTCGTCTGTCGGAGGAGCCAAGGCGGACAGCCCACTGGACTTCATTCTGTTTATTGTGAGACATGACTGATAAAACATTACTTAAAAATTCTTCTAAGAGCTTTTTCTTTTTCTTTTTTTTTTTTTTAGAAAAACAGGAAAATCCACTAGCTGAGCTTGTTCTGTCGGCAGGACATGTGGTGCCGATACCATCGCGCAGACAATACGAGGCGGTCCACTCGGTGGAACACCTGGCGATGGCGAAGCTGACTCGACAAGCTCCACCCCCTCCCCCCTTTGCCACTCTAAAGGCCGGTTACCGCTGGTAAATCGACGTACAGAAGTACCGTGATGTTACGGCAGCTCGCCGAACGTCCGTATTGAAAAGGTGCTTGCGGCCCTCTTCAAGGAATGCGCGGTTGCTTCCCGAAATTTGTCATGACCATTTGCCAACTTTGTTGAGACCCCTTTTGTCCAAGCCGGTCCGCCTCCAGCGTCGCCGCCGTCATGGCTCTCACAGAAGGATGGCATGCGAAAGATGTAAGTTGCTAACTCCAAGTCTGGTTCATCCGCTCCATTGTGGGGTTTGGATCGCCAACTGTGCGACTTACCGAAGACACTAACACCGTCGCGCTCAGATAGCCTACACCAGCATTGTTGGGGCTTTCATGCTGATGGCACTCTTGGAATGGATTCTGTGGCTCGCCGCGTTTCTGTACTGCTTGATCAAGGTATTTAGGAAGGCAGATAACTGGTCCATGCGGATTCTTTCCGTCGCTGTCGGTACCGCCTTTACCCTTTTGCGGTACGTATCTATTAACTTCACTATGGCATAACTCGATCGCTGACTCCGAAAAGATTCATCTTCTTACCTATCATGGTGGTGACACTGCCCTTGCCGCCACAAATTACTCAATATTGGCCAGCTGCCATGGTGTCATTTCTACAGTGGTTTGCCTTTTGGAGTTTCTCCATCCTCCTGACCGTTCCATGGCTATTCTGCGTCTATCAGCTGGTTACCAGCAACCTGGGTGGTAACAAACGCATTAAGGAGGTACTAGATGACACCACAGCTCCTAAAATCGTGGTTGTCATGCCTTGTTATCGCGAAGAGCCCGAGGTGCTCATTACAGCAATCAACTCTGTCGTCGATTGTGACTACCCGGCGGCCTGCATACATGTCTTCCTGTCATTTGATGGGGACGAGGTGGATGACCTATACCTAAGCACCATCGAAAGTCTCGGCGTGCAGCTTACCCCAGGATTCTACCCGAGGAGTCTGGATATTCTTTATAAGGAAGCCCGTATTACGGTCTCAAGGTTTACCCACGGAGGCAAACGGCATTGCCAGAAGTCAACATTTAAGCTCATTGATAAGGTCTACTCCCGGTATTTAATGAAAAGAGACGATCTTTTTATTCTTTTCATTGATTCCGACTGCATCCTGGATCAAGTATGCCTGCAGAATTTCATGTACGATATGGAACTCAGTCCTGGAAACTCTGGCGATATGCTCGCCATGACTGGTGTAATTACTTCGACGACCAAGAAGCATAGCATCATTACACTACTACAAGACATGGAATACGTTCACGGCCAGCTTTTTGAACGAACCGTCGAATCAGGGTGCGGATCTGTCACCTGCCTACCGGGAGCACTCACGATGCTTCGCTACTCAGCTTTCCGAAAGATGGCCAAATACTACTTCGCCGACAAGGCCGAAGAGTGCGACGACCTATTCGACTTTGCCAAATGCCACTTAGGTGAAGATAGGTGGCTTACGCATTTGTTCATGATCGGCGCACGAAAGCGGTACCAAATTCAGATGTGTACTTCTGCTTTCTGTAAAACAGAAGCCGTGCAGACATATCGGTCTCTCGTCAAACAGCGACGCCGATGGTTCTTAGGCTTTATAACGAATGAGGTCTGCATGCTAACGGACTGGCGACTATGGAAAAAATACCCCATCCTAATCGTGGTCCGCTTCATGCAGAACACTATTCGAACGACAGCACTATTGTTCTTCATCATGGTTCTCGCCTTGTGTACCACGGTCGCCAAGATAGAAAATCTGCCCGTGGGCTTCATTGCCGTCTCTTTGGGGTTGAATTGGCTGCTTATGGTCTATTTCGGCGCCAAACTTCGGCGATTCAAGGTTTGGATGTACCCATTGATGTTCGTCTTGAACCCGTTCTTCAATTGGTATTATATGGTGTACGGCATATTTACCGCTGGGCAACGAACATGGGGCGGGCCTCGGGCCGATGCCGCCGCGGCTGACGCGAATACTACCGCGCAACAAGCAATCGAACGGGCAGAAGACCAGGGTGACGAGCTTAATGTCATACCGGAGACGTTCAGACCCACGAATACCTCCCAGAACCCAAGCACG
Source organism: Purpureocillium takamizusanense (assembly GCF_022605165.1). Lineage (NCBI taxonomy): Eukaryota > Fungi > Ascomycota > Sordariomycetes > Hypocreales > Ophiocordycipitaceae > Purpureocillium > Purpureocillium takamizusanense. The sequence goes on from NC_063072.1 coordinate 22,396, forward strand.
CCCTATAAAGGGCACGGAGGAGGACTTGGCCGTCAGAAGAGCGTCGTCAGACCGCCTGACAAGCTTGTCGGAAGATTTGCAGCCGGATTGACGTCTTCAGCAGGGCCGTCGGAGACGTTCAACGGGTCTGAAGCCGGCTCCGTTCTTTTAGAGGAACGTCCCCTCTCAGGGCTCTCATCCAGGCTGTCGGTAGCAACTGGTGATTGGCATGATTCTCGTGAGAGTTTGCAAACGGGCGCTTCGGCGGCATTGCCTCAGAATGCGCCAAATGCTATACAAAGGCACATGGGGTACGATCATCTAGTCGCAGGCATGCCGGAGCCGCGAACGCCGTCACCGTTGCATGAGATGTCTTCAGGTCCCGACAAACAGACACAAAGCGATTTGGCAGAAAAACAGGCTTAATAGTAGTTAATATCAATCCTAGCATTAGTTACATGGAGCATTTCTGAATGCAATACTCAAGCTCATGGCTAAGGCGGCTGCAAAGCCCGCTATGCCATATAACGCGACAATATTGACGGCTTTGAGAAGCAGTCTGCTCAAACAACCACGAAGATGGAATCTTAAGAGGGCACTTTAGACTGACAATGCAAGCGTGCAGCTTAGCAGGCATCTAGTAAGAATGACTAGTGCGCGGCCGCAATACGTGATACGATGGTATAAATGCATCCTTCCCATCGCCGTCATCTATACTATATGGCTGGCCAAACATGACATTGACGTGTTATTCCATGGTTGGGATTGATTTGATCTAAATCGACGTAAACATGTCTCGCCCCAGCTTGAGGTTCATGCCTCTTCGACCTATCGCCATTGTAAGGAGGTGAGACGTTCCATATGGCATATACTGACCGAGGTGAGGTTTTATGTTAAGGCTCTTTCGCTGTAGAGCTGAACAAAGTAAACATAGAGTCCCCGAGCACTGGAGTAAATATAATGCGCTCTCATAGGTATTATAAGTTAAGGTAAAGGCGATGGAATACGTCTCGGGGGCTCGACACGTTGAGTAAAATAGACACTAAGACGGTAGTTCCCAAGAAGTTATCATAGCCTACATATATTGGCAGAGCTGGGCAAAACAAAGATAGAGAACGGCAATCATGAAGATGGTACATGCGTTAACCCGACTTAGAGCATGCGGCGCTAATAGGGTAAGCCCATGGAAACTTGCCACCCATCGACTCCTCGCCTTCTAAGTACTCAAAAACAATACCAGTTTAATAATCCAGAGATTTTGCCTCCCCTGGTATGACGGAGCTCCTCTTTATCCCCGCTCCCGTGCGTCCCGTTTTCTCAAATCCGCCACCACTTGCATCGTCAACGAACGAGCACATGACACATGGGCATCCCTATCAGGCTTTTTATCTCGGGTATTCGAGAGCTCCTGTGAGGTTGAAGTCCGAGACGCACCATTATAGGCTGACGAATGACATTTGGCTATGGTACGGTCTAGCCCGTAATAGATTCGTCGAGCAGATCAATGGTTGGGGAAGAATGTGACAGTCCTGCGAATTAGCCACTCATCCAGCAAAGCTTGTGTGCCTCTAATAGCTTATCTAGAGATGAAAATAACCGGGACCGCAGCCACGACCGTCTCATCTTGCAGCGCAGCGTTTCCGATTTGTCCGACCACCGCTAATTGGATATCTACACAGACACACATCCATGCACACAAACATACATTTCCCGTAATGATTCAGCTTGGAGATTGAAGAAAATTAGTAATTAAGTTACTTTTTGTGTTGACGAGCTTCATTAGGATGTGTATGTCCCGATGAATGGCTCGCAAACTCACACTTAGCCCAGAGTTGAAGCGGTAGGAGGTAAGAAGAGACAAGAAGCCGAGCGTAGAAATTCAACATTGTATTTATCAGGAAGTCAAAGGCCTTAATAGTACTACATAATTAACATGCTTATAAAAAACAATGAGATTTATCCGGAGAGCGAAATCACAAATAGACGATAAAAACACGCATATATACGTACTCAAGGTATTGAGACCAGAACACTGATATTCAATATCTATATTCTTATGGAAAAGGATTCGTATAAGAAGCCTTTTTAATTGCCCCTTTGTGAGAACTGCAACTTCTCGTTTCCTACTACTCCATTATTTATATTTCCAATTCCAGGGACCTGGCCGCTGCCACCAGGGAGCATGATATTCTGAAAGTTGTCGGCTACGAGCTGTATGCCACTGCCGAACCCCTGCCCATCGAATGCACAATGTCCGCCGTTTGGAGAGTTGTTGACTGTTTGGAGTGCATTTATTTGCTGGCTGTTTAACCCTGCATTCGTGCCGGCTTGTTCGAATGCCTTTATAGCCTGAGGAATGGACTTTTGTAGCGAGGCTAGTTCTTGAGTAGTTGATTGAAAGTGAATCCGAGTATTCGCCATAGCCGCAGCAGATTCGGGCGTGAAGTCCACTTGAGGCGCCAGACCGCCGCAGTTGAGTAAGACCCCTGTATTGGGAAACTTTCCCATGTGAGCCGGCATGAAGAATCCAGATAGAGTGAGAGAGCCACCGCTGACGCCCGTGAAGAAGACATTGGACTGGTTGAAGGCGACCATCTTGGGCAGCTCCTGCGTAATGAGATCGGCAACAGCTTGCGCGTGAGCAACGCCGTCCGGCCGCTGCTGGCCATTTCTATTTGCGCCGCCCCATTTTAGGTCTTTATCCGGAGCAAGCACTGCGACGCCCATGAGGTTGGCATTGACGCCTTGGTTGGGAAACGCAAAGAACGACTGGCCACCATCGCCGTGAAGCAACACGTTCATGCCTATACTTCCCCCGGTGTTTGGAGCGGCATTTCCCCCTTCGACTTTCGCGGCTGAGGTAAACTGGTCGGCGGGAGCGCTGACTCTATATCGGATGTCAAGTCCACTAATCGGGATGGGTCAGTCATTACGCTGGTCCCCTATGAGATGGATAGACAACGGCGCTCCTACTTGATCTGAACAGTTTGGTCCAGCATGGTCGAGCCATCTTTTGCAGTGGAAACACCACCTGGCTTCTTCGCCGCTTTCTGTTGTGCGGTTTCTCGCGCACCACCGCCCTTTCCGCCTCGATTCTTCTGAGGGGCGGCTTCACTGAAGCATATGCACAGAAGTACGAACAAAGTGAATAGTAACTGGGAACTTCTTGCCGGCTTGAACATTTTGCAAGCTTGGAAAGGTACGACGAGGTACAAAAACAAGGTTAGAGGACTGAAATCACGGGCCGGCCAGTGTGAAGTGAAGAAAATAGAGAGAGAGAAAGGTGGAATATCAAAATAATAGAGATATGGTCACATTTTGAGGCGAGATGGAAAACCGAGCGAGTTTCAAGTCGTGCCGGTCGTCAATATCGTGAAACCTATAGTGGTTTCGGTTCTGTTAGATCCGGTTTGACGCCGAGGATCAACGCCTCACTCCGACTAGTGAAAGTGGGGCGCTTTAGACCATTAGACGTACCGAGCTTCTAGAAGTAGGATCCAGAGGAACCATGCCTCTAAGATGATCTCCTTTACTTGCTTCGGGTACTGTAGTTTACATTGAAAGGAATATCCATTGAGTTGCTTGATTATGCAACTGGCCTAGTGCGACTCCTATTACTTGATGCCTTCTAGACTGTCCATGTGTTTTAGTTGTGCGGATACGTCTGCCTACCCTTGAAGCCAATATTTTTGACAGTCCAGATTTATTGGCTGCAGGTTAAATGTGACCTTATTTGCTCTGAAAAACGGTTCTACGACGAATCCGCGGCTTGCATCGTTGTCACTGCTTGAGCATGCTACTTTGGCGGCCTTACCCTTCCGATTGAGGGCCTCAACAGAGCGCAAACTCCCTGTCCCACATCATGGGGTATAAATATTTGACATTTCTGGTGTGAAATGCCGGGGCAATGTATTTGCGCAAGAACTTGTGGTGCTCTCCTTCTGCCGCTATGGGCCCGTTTCCAGGCAAGATTGCGCAATAAGTCGCCGGGTCTGCTTTTGCGTCTCGCAGCACAGGCGGGGTGGCACAGCGTTGAGGTGGCGCCGGCGCGGACAGGGGGATCTCCACAGCAAAACCTTTCGACGGCGTTGTGACACGCCCCTATCATTAGCCTGGTTGCCACATGCTGAAGTCAGGGGTTAGAGGTGGCTATACCTCGGTGTAGGGCTGAGATTTATTCCTACTAAGATAAGGAGGGGGAGACTGCCCTAACTCTCTCATATATAATATAAGCTCAATTACCCACATCCATACGAGGGACCACGAAGCAGTACCCTCCCTCCACACCTCCACAGCGACACGAGCCCTGTCTAGTCGACGAAACCTGGCCTCAGTGTCGTCGAGCTCAAGCTCAAGCTCCAGCTTCCCCCAGATATCGGTGCGGGGACTCCGCCCGCGGACCGTTCCCCAGATACGTCCGTACGTCTTTGTAAAGTCTAAGCATTTGGATACTAGCAGCACCTTCCCGCCATCATGCCGGCGAGGCCGTTTGCAGTGCCGTCCATCTATGTAGGAAGTATGAAGCCGATGTGGCCAAGATGGTTCAGAAGACGCAAGTGCGATGGATTCGAAGGGCAACGCATGAGGTTCTCCACGAGCAACTGAACGCATGTACGGCATTCGTTGCAGAGTGGCTGGCTGAGGTAGCTGGAAAGAGCAAGTCTGGCCTTTTATAAGTTCAAGTATGGCGTGCCTTGCATGAGGTTCAAACTAGGTTCAATTTATCGTCTTTGTGTAACGTGAACTGATCTTGGCTTGTTTGCGCACTGCATGTGCAGTGTGGTGTAACGTCGCTGCCCCGACATCGAGAACCAGCACACGTGCGGATGCTGCAAGAGGCGTGGAGGAGCTCCGAGCCATGTGCGGTTGGATTGCGCGGTATGGTGCTTTCCGCTTTCTGGGCGCAATCGAGAATTCCCCGGGGGCGAATCATCAACTGATATAAAGGCTACTCCCAGCGCAGTCCATGACCGCCCCCCCCCTAGAGGGATGAATAGTGTTGAGATGTGTGTGGCTCCAACGGCAAAAGGGAGCCAACTCCACAGGAGCCACACATAACATCTCTTATAACTATGGCCTCAGACCAAGGCCTGAGGCTGCACACCGCTCCACAAATAGGTAACTGTCCAACGGTGGCGACCTTCTCGGCTGGCGCCCAGGCGGATCGGGTTTGGGGTTGTTACAAAGTCTTGTCGATGAGCATGCCAATCCACTAATAACGTAGCAGGTGAGGCTACATGCGCATCAGCAGAACTGGAGACTCTGGGTCTGCAACATCAGATGCACAGGGCATCTGGTAAATATATGACTCGACAGCTCTCCATGAACGTTGGCATCAGAGCGCGTTATTGTCGACGTACTCAAATCTCAACAAGCTGGTCGGTTCCGGGACGCGTCAGGTGCGATTATGAACGCAAACATTGGCAGGGTCAGGGCAGGGAGCAGCGCACGCGCTTTGTCCGCCATGTACAGTATACGCCTTAGACGCCATATATAGACAAGCAATGTAGCTCACATAGACACACAAATACATACACACCCAGCCTCGGTCACGGGCGCGGCGCCCTTACCGCCCGGCCCGGCACGGCACGGCACAGCATGGAAAAACGAGTCCCCGATGTTATGATATTGCGAGGAAATAGCGGGAAACGCGCTTTTGAGCGAATTGAGCCATGCTAGCGCGCGGGCGCGGGCGCTGCGTTATGACGATATAGTTTCGAGCGGGATATAGGTGCCCGTAGCGCACGAGGTGCGGAGCAGGGACCAGACGAGATGGAAGCGGAGGGGAAAGTATAGGGAGGTGGGGATGAGGCGCATGAGTAAAATTGAAGTTCAATTGAGATGTCGGCGATCGTTGCGGCGCGCCAGTCTCGTTCCATCTGCGCACTAAAAATGGCTGGCACGGCGTGAGGGCGGGGCGCGGGCCCAGAAAAATGTAGAACATCTGTGCGGCCAGCACTTTCCATCTGTGCGGCTAGCACTACTCATATATATATATACAAGGTTAATATACACTTCCATAGGGGATTAATATAAAATTCTTGTAGGTAAGCGGCTCATGGCCCGAGCCACCGCATCACGGTCTATGTCCAAGGCCGACCGTGGGAATCCTTCAACCTCCACTGCGTGGACGAGGTTATAAAGCGAGCGTCACCCATCAGCCCGTGCCGATGTGTGGAATATTGACTTGCCAACTCTTGTTCACAGCCTCTTAGTACATGGCAGCATCCGTTTCCCGATGAAATTTTTATATTTATTTTGGGCCTTTGCACTGCCTTGCCTCGCTACTCCGTTCTCCCACGGGCGGCGTCGAGATGGCTCTCGAGACTTCGATAGTCTAGCGGGCGTCTTTGGGCAAGATGCAACGTTCGATTACGTCATTGTCGGCGGCGGCACAGCTGGCCTAGTCATGGCAAACAGATTGAGCGCCAACAAGGATATCTCCGTGGCTGTCATTGAGGGCGGCAACCTGTACCAGATTGCGAACCCTCTTGTTGGTCAAATCCCATCGGGCGACACATTGTTCGTGGGATCTGATCCATCAGACAATAACCCCTTGGTAGATTGGAGCTTCGTCACCGAGCCGCAGGAGGGCTGTGACAATCGGCGTATCCATTATGCCCGCGGTAAATGCTTGGGCGGAAGGCAAGTGGCTCCGTAACTTGAACCAGTCCTCGCAAGTCTGACACTTATTTAGTTCTGCCCGGAATTTCATGGTTTATCAGCGAGGGACGAAGCAATCCTATCAGAAGTGGGCCGAACAGGTCGATGACGACAGCTACTCCTGGGACAAATGGCTGCCATACTTCGAGAAAAGTGTGGCCTTTACTCCACCCTCGAGTTCTCGCGCAGAGAATTCAACCGCCCATTATAATGCGTCCGCATTTTCACCCTCAGGTGGCCCTCTTCGGGTTACGTACCCAAACTGGGCCCAGCCCATGGGAACCTGGCTCAAGCCTGCACTTGAGGAAATCGGCATCCCCTCGATCCAGGACTTTAACAGTGGATCTCTTCTCGGAGCACAATGGGCATCTGCTACCATCGACCCAGCCTCTCAGAATCGGGAGTCGAGTCAGACATCCTTCTTGAAAGATGCCGAGGGTAGAAGCAACCTAAAGGTCTACACGGGCACCCTAGCCAAGAAAATTGTCATCAACTCAGAGAAGAGGGCAACCGGCGTGTCCGTGAGCACCAATCTTGGTCTCACGACCTTCACAATCAACGCGCGCAAGGAAGTCATCCTGTCCGCTGGCGCTTTCCAAAGCCCGCAACTCCTGATGGTCTCCGGCATCGGGCCTCGCGCTGAGCTGGACAAGTTCAAGATCCCTGTTGTTGCCGATCGCCGCGGCGTCGGACAGAGCATGGAAGACCACATCTTCTTCGGCCCCACCTTTCGTGTTAAAGTCCAAACCCTCACTCGCCTCGCAAACGATCTCATTTATACCGGCACCCAGTTCCTCGGCCCCTATAGTATTAACAAGCAGGGGCCGCTCACCAATAATGTCTGTGACTTTCTCGGCTGGGAGAAAATCCCCCGTAAGCTCCTCACTGCTGCTGATGGGGCTATTCTCGACAACAAATTCCCAGCAGACTGGCCAGAACTTGAGTATATCAACGCTCCCGGTTATGTCGGTGCCTTCAGCAATCTCTTCGCCACGCAGCCCAAGGACGGGTATCAGTATGCCACAGTCCTCGGCGCCCAAGTTGCCCCTCTGTCCCGAGGAACCGTCACCCTCGCCTCGTCAGACACCAAGGATCTGCCCATCATCGACCCAAAGTGGCTCACGGACCCCACGGATGTCAGCGTTGCTATCGCCACCTATAAGCGCATCCGCGAGGCTTTTGCAACCAAAGCCATGAGAGGCGTGCTCACTGACACGGAAGAGTATTTTCCTGGGCCGGGCGTTAAGACGGACGAGCAGATACTGGAGACGATCCGAAAGACGGCCATGACGGTGTGGCACGCCTCGTGCACCTGTCGCATGGGCAAGAAGGACGACCCCAACGCGGTCGTAGATCCCAGTGCGAAAGTCATTGGTGTCTCTGCGCTGAGGGTCGTAGACGCAAGTAGTTTCGCGCTGCTGCCGCCGGGGCATCCGCAGAGCACTATATATGCACTTGCAGAAAAGATCTCAGCTGAGATCCTTAGTGGTAAATAGTTTTCCTTAGCATACATGGAAAACCCGTTCAAATGGCCAAATATTTCGTCAGACGTTTACACGGTTCAAATGCTTTTCTCGGTGGATTGTCCATCATGCCCAGAGTCAGCTGCATGGACGTTCAAAGACCAGTTCCAAACCGTCCTCGTCGTCCCACTGCTCCCCAATCGGCTGGAAGCCAAACTCCTGGATCAGGCTCAATGACGGTATATTGTCCGGCCGGACTGATGCACGAACCGTCTTGACCCGGGAGTCGCCAGCTGCGGCGTCGAGGAGTATCTGCACGGCCGCCCGCGCGTGGCCTTGACGGCGATGCATTGAGTCGATGGAGTAGCCGATCTCGACCATGCCAACCTGGTCCGGCTGCCCATGAAACCCTGCGCGGCCGACGACAGCCCGATTGCGCGCGTCGATGACCAGTCGCGTGATCCAGACGCCGTCTCGAGCGTCCGCCTGAATTTGGTGGGCGCGCCTCTCCCACACGCCGCGACACTCGCTGGACACGAGGTATGGAGTCAGATTTATCAGCGAATCCATCTTCTGAGCCGCCGCAAGATCTCCGGCTCCGAGTGCGTTCAAGACTGGTAGCTCGACCTGGACTAACTCGCGCCCGACGGCGCAGGGCGAGGGCGACGTCCACGGCTCGCTTGTTATGGCCATTATCGGTGCCCGAAGCGGAACGGAGAGGTATTTGGGTTCGGCAAGCGTCCGCTGATGGGCAAGGTGTTGAGTCGAAGCGTCTGGTCGCGTTGGGCCGGGGGTTGCTTCAGTTTTCTGGACATGGAAGCAGCAACAGTCGAGTGAAATGCTGCAGCGATGTTGGAGAAAAGGCGCAGCGGGTGCAGCAGATGGGCGCGATGAGTCACAGAAATGGGAAGATGCTTGGATTGACAGCCGCACATTTAGGTCTCTGGTGTTAAAAGCGTTTGGGTCTGCGAAGCCCGCTGCGGCTACGTTAATAAGAGCCCCTGTCGCGAAGCCCCGTAACATCGCCGCGATGTTCGCTGTGGCGCGCAGCTAATAAAGCCTGGAACCCACGATGCCCTCGATTGATGCCACAGCCGAACAACTGGTGATGCCGTCAATTGCCCTCGCAGACGTTGATCAGTACCGCAACCCGGCAGCTCGATGAGCCACCCCGCCCTTCGACTGCCACCGGGCTGGAGATATATTGCTGCCCTGCTCTACTTTGTGACCGGGGCCCGGTTCGGCGTCTCGAAGTGCTCATGGAATTGCGGCCACTAGTGGGTGACTCCGCTACTTTCGCTCGGTCGGGTGCTGTTCCTGATCCCACTTCCGTACCACCTGCAGCGTGGCCCATAAGCTAAAAGGCAGGGCAAAGAACCATAGCCCGAAATTGATGCTTGCCGTTACAATCAGCGCTGTAGGAACAGCCTGGACCCCAAACCCGACGGCCACGCCTGCCGTCTCGATGCCGCGCAGCAAGGAGCTATATCGAATCTGCTCGCCTGGGGAGTCCGACAGGTTGCCAATACACCAGTAAATGTAATTCTCCACCATACCCAAGCTAATCCGCTCGAAAAGATATAGCCCGAAGCCACGTCCGAACGTGCTTTGATCGCTCCAGTCCAGAATTGGGTGAGTGTGTCTGTACTCATCCTGTATTATGACCGCCCAGATCCAGGTTGCGCTATTGAGCAGGGCAATCAAGGACCAGGTGGTTAATGCGCGGGACTTTCTGTTTCTCGTCCAGCGAATGTCCACCAGTGACCCTCCCAGCCAGGTGGCCAACGTTCCGACAACAGCCGACATGAAGCTTCCTAACGCACGCGACCGGACGGTAAAGTATGTCGCCAAGTAGGTCCCGGGATACGCCTGTATCCAACCAAAGTACCAAAAGAGCGGCGTCAGCAGCAGGATTGATTTGCTCCGCATGTGAGCGGACATGGCCTTTAACTCAGTGCGCCAGTGGATGGCACCGCGTGCGATCTCGATACGGGTGCCGTCATCGCGCTGCACCTTGTCAGGGTTCGACAAAAGCAACCCGCATAACAAGCCCAGGCATTGGATGGCAATAAAGCCTTGATACGTCTGGTATCCGACTTTACCGGGCTTGTCCATGGCATGGTTGATGCCTAGCGAGATCGCGCCACCAATGATGTTGCCAAAGTTGCGGAATGTGAACCTGATTGGGTAAGTTTTCTGTCTTGCTTCCACATCAAGGACGTAAGGTATGAATGGAGGGTGTCTTACCAAGTAGCGATATACCGGCCACGCTTGTGCTGCTCCGGGTATCCTGTGGCGATGGCGCCCTCGACACTCCAAAAGAATCCGGCACTGATCCCGCAAGTCACAGAACCCACGTACACCAGCCAGGTGGCTCCTGTGCGGTTGTTGAGGTACAGTCCGGCCGCATAAAGCGGGTAACCGATGGAACCCAGGCTGAGCGTATATCGGAATCCAATGGCGTTGGTTACCCATGGACCTGCAAAGCAAGTGACTGTCATGAAGGCGTAGAGAAGGGCATTGGCTGCGTTGACCAGATCCGGGGACTGGCTGCCTCCAACACCCAGTCCGTTCATTGCGCTCCAAATCCCCGGAGCGCAGAAGGCGCAGAGCCCTACGACGAGGATCTGGAAAAGAGTGCCTCGGAAGAAGGCCTGTCTGGGATCTTCATGGCTCTTTCTTTCTCCGCCGCCCCCGGCCCCGTCTACTCCTGGGGTTAGAACTTCTCCGGACTCGGCCGCCTTCGCTAATATGGTCATCGTTACTGCTGCAGGAGTCTCAGCCCATTCGACAGTGAAAAGTAGCGTTCGTTTGCGTCTGGGCTGCTTTCAATGATGTACTCGGGAGAGGGAGAAGTCAGCTTGGGCTTCGTGGTGACCGTGATCGCGATCGGCGACGAGGAATACCAGATCAGGGCCGGCTCCAAGAGCACGCCATGACAGCCGCAGGAGCCGCCTTTAATATCTGTCGAAAGCCACATGGTGACATCGACTGAGCCACCCGTGCATGTAACACAAAGCGGAAGCGGCACAATCGACTGGGTGTGGAAACGTCGAGAAAATTAGACGAATTCGTCACATGAGGGGAAGATGAGACAATTCACAGCGCTTATTGCCGAGGCGGGGATATAAACAGGCCCAGTTGCCAATCTCCAACGCCGAACACTGCCTGTAAAATACGAGACCGCATCCTCACCTGTTGACAATGGCTACCTCTGTCGCGTCGCTGCATGTTCCTTCTCTAAAGACTTTCAACTCCGAAAGCTCCGCTGTCACCTTTGAGCCCTTCGATCTTCCTTCCTCCAATCAACGCCTGTTAGGGCCTCCCCATCCACCAAATACGCAGAGTCCGCTTGCCTTGCGTCCATCTCAAGACATCACGTCGCTCGACAGCATAGTGTCGGCTATAGAAGCCCTGGAACGCGACAAAACGCTGACTAGGCTCCTCGCCAAGCACGGCACCATCCTTTTCCGAGACCTTCCCATCCGCGACGCAGACGACTTTAGCAAGTTCGCGCATGCCTTTGCCTACAAGCCGCACGAGATAATTGGGATCGTGGTGGATCGCCCGCTACTCGCGCCCAACGTCGCGCCCGCCAACGAGGCGCCTAAGGAAGTCCGAATCTACAACCACAACGAGTCACCTCAAGTGCCTCATGCTCCGGAATACATCTTCTTCTACGCCCATAAAGCACCTGAAAAGGGTGGGGAGACCCCCATTTCCTCTAGCCTCGAGCTCTTCCATCGCGCCCAGGCAGAAATTCCCGAGTTCATCAACCTTCTTGCCGAAAAAGGCATCCTGAGCAAGGTAACATACCGCGCGGAAAGGCAGTACGCCGGCGGGTCTACATTAAAAGAGGCGTTCGGCAAGGAAATTTTAGATGATGATGATGAAGACACGAAACGAAAGAAGATCGAGGCCCAGATTGCGCGATATGGACGAGGCGAGCATACGACGTGGGAGTGGATCGACGACGAGGCTGGGAAAGGGTTGGTCCTGACGCATCGCTTGCCGGCGATTCGAACGCAGGCCGGGACAAATTTGCCGACCTTGTTCACAGGCTTGGCGGCATACTACAAGAATACGCTGGAAGTGCGCAATGAAACCGGCGCGGGGAGGAAATACGCCGCTCAGCAGTATTTCGGCGATGGGACGCCGATTCCGCAAGAGTATCTGGCCCACTTGGCCAAGATCACGGATGAGATCCGGGTTCTGCACAGATGGAAAGAGGGGGATGTTCTTGTCTACGATAATGTCATTGCCCAGCACGGAAGAGAGCCATGGGAAGGACATCAGTCGGATCGAGTTGTCTTAGCGAGCCTATTTGATGGGGAGAGAGTACCCGGTGCCTATGGCTTCGGGAACTGGGCTCAGGTAGTGCAGGCATCGGAGGGATAGGACAAATGTCTGCGTCTGGAGGCCATGGAACCTTTTCCTTTTGTGGACATGGCCTGTTGTGTTGTTGGTTCACGAGCAGGGGAGACTGTGATCTGCGTGGCCCATTCATCTGACGTGTGTTCAAAGTTGTGTCTGACTGATAACACGTAGGTTTAGTGCGTAATCGTATATTGGCTGTCTCGCATTATTGCTCCGCTCTTGAGTGACATAAGTCATGACAGTCTTCATCATGTAGAGAGTGTGAGCGACACCATCGCCACTGCTGCTTCTTGTCTCTCCTGATCTTTTCCTTTTAGCGCAGTAGTACACCCAGTGTGGGGGACACGGAGGCGGGACGGCGGGACGGCGGGGTAGCGGGGTAGCTGAAGAAAGAGTGGTTGACTTCCTTGGCAGCCTGGCTTCACAAAACAATGTGGTCGAACTCGGCGGCAAAATTTACATTATCAAGAAGACTCTCTCCGAACGTAAGCTATAGGTCCCAGATACTGTTTTCTTCCCCGAACAAAGAACCAAATCACGGCAAATAATATCGTGAAGCCATAGATGAGGATGTTCCAGTTGAGTGACTCCAGAGTGACAATAACCGTTTGCGGGAAAAAGGAGAAGACGAAGACAACAATGAGATACGCTATTGAGAGGATATTAATAGGTCCCCCAAATTTCCCAAGGCTCCATCGTGCATGAGGGAGCTTCTCCGAGCGGTAGCGCTTTATAGCGACGCAGGTGATGGAGATGATGTAAGAGGAGATCAGGGCTGCGGTTCCGAGCGAGGCAATGGCGTTGAATGCCACCGTCGAGCCAATATTGATCATGGCCAAGAGGATGGTAACAACGAATGACACCATGACGGCGTTCAACGGTACATCCCATCCCGGACGAACCTCCAAGAATATACTCATCAGCGGCGATCAAAGATCATTAAAGGTCTAAGTCCAGACGGGTCTTACATGGGCAAGGAAGCTCGAGAACGGCAAACCAGAATCTCGGGCAAAGGCAAACATTTGGCGAGAAGCGGTAGCGACATTCGTGATGCATCCACACGTCGTCAGGATTATGGTCACGGTCGTCATGGCCGAAGTGCCGGCTGATGAGTTTGTTGCGATCAGGAACGTCTGTATAAAAGGCATAACCTCTGGGTTCGAGAGGATTATGCCCACATCGCCCATGCAAAAGCAGAAGGTGACCAACATGACGAAGCCAAGAAGGCCGTTGATGACAATAGTCCACATCATGGCTCGAGGCAGCGTAATCGAGGCATCTTGTATCTCTTCAGACATCTGCTGTGTTTAGCGGCACGGCATTGATGCAATTCGCTTCGGTAACATACATGAGTTGCAGAGTCTGCACCAATGAAGGCGAACACTGGCGACAACATTCCGACCAGAACGGCTAAGCCTGCGCTACCCCAATCTCCGCCGTCATTGAAGTTCGTGAATACGGTGCGAGCTTCGTTCCGTGGCGCCAATACCCATAGGGGAATGAGAATGGCAAAAAAGCCGCAAATATGAAGTATCAAGATGAGCCCCTCAACAAGAGGAAGCCTCTTGGCGAGGTACGAGTTGAAGATGATGGCGAAGAAGCTAATCGCAATGATCAGAAGGGTGCCGTGCCATCTTTCAAAGTGATATGAGGTGTTGGTGATGACCATGAGACTCTGAATTTGGGATGCCGTCAGAAACGCAATGCTCGTGATGCCCGTTTGCCATCCCAGGACGCAAATCCACCCCGTGATGTAGCTCAAGAACCGTTGACAGCTGCTTGGAGCAAACTCGGACACCCAATGGTATTGTCCTCCCGCGGTGGGAGCCATCGAGGCCATCTCTGCCATGGAGGCAATGACGGCGAGGAAACCGAGGAAAGTGGCGAGGTAACAGTAGATCAATCCGGCCGTGCCGCCGTTCAACAAGCCAAAGGCGCTCGTCCTAGCGGAGACTTCAAATTAGCATGGCCCACGGTACGTTGACATTCGTCAGAGAGAGATTTTACGTCAGTTGAGCCTCCCAAGTACTCATCAATATGCACGTAAACCCGATCATGGAAAGGAACCCAAAGTTGCGCTGTAGGCTTGCATCATTAGCCTCTCAGCCACAGTCCTGGCGTAGCTGTTTTATCCCACGGACCCTGAGCTGAGGCGTCTTGCCCATCCGAAACATATCATGCTGATCATAGCTGGTGCCGATCTTATCAGACATGGGATCGCTCGCCCCATTTTCTCGGCTTGGGCGCCCATCAACGGAGCTGCGCTTCATTTTCACCCCAGGCGCGTCTCAAGTTCCGCGCAATTGTCGGTATCAGCAATTGTAGAACTCGGTGTCGTAAAAATGGCAGAGTAATGTGAAGGCGACGACGATGACTCTCAGTCGGCGGGGGGTCGCTCTCTCAAGTCGAAGGTAACGGACTCGGGGTCGCGTTCAGTTGCCAACACTGCACAGCCAATGCTGGCTGACGAGATGATGAGCAAACGCAAAGATGGCGACGGTGAGCTTGAAGGAGCACGCCAAAAAGCGGCACAGATGGTGCCCCCTCCGATGCGGTAGGCTCCAACATCAATAATAAGCTGGCACTTAGGGTTGCCTTGGCTACTGTGCACAGCGAGATGCAACATGGAAGCTCCCGTGGTTCTTGTGACATTCAAGCCGGTCGTTTCATGGCAGTCGATACCGCATTCTTTGGTCAAGTCACTGCCGCCAGTACCACCACTTGCCTGAAAAGGTCTCGCGCTGCTGTGAAGAAACACGGGTAGTGTGGGGGAGTGGACAGCACTTTGCTGACAGGTAGTATAGTTGTGTTGCAGCGCAGTCAAAAGAAGAGCAGCCAACGACTGCGCAATCGAAAGGTTCTTTGCGCCATGTCTCGGATGCATCCACCCGTTGGTCTCCCCCTTGCTGTGCCGCCCGATGCAACATGTACCAGTCATGTTCTACTACTCAGTTGGGTCTTTTGGGAATTGCTCTGCGATCACTGCCTACATTACCAAGGATGCCTTTGACCAAGTTGGCAGCATGAGGAGCATCGCTGCCACCGGGAAGACCTAATGCTTGGTCGAGGTTTGCGATACCGCCCTGTCGGCCTCGATGTGGTAAATGCATGTCACGCCGCCGTAATGATGCTCGCTGCAACGCCAACCTTGACAGGGTGTTGGGATTATGTATGTGATGTAGAGATTAAAGGACTGTCAAGATCACGAAACGTTGCCTACACGCTTCAACAAACTCGCCTTGCCCGCCGTTCTCGAGCCCTGCTGTGGTGTATTGTGATATGCTGCTATGTAGGATTACTCGAGCGGAATTCCCCGACTTGAACGTGCGCTCTGCGAACTGATACTGCGCATCAGTACAAGGTACAACCTGCGCATAAAGGCGAGGCAGGCGCCGTTCACATTTCTCCAGATACAACGCCGTGTTGGCTGACCACTGTGCCAACTACAGTGCGCAACCCCTTTTATGATCATATGTGCCTTGCCTTGGTCAGTGTACTCTCGGAGCTTTTTTGAGGCCAAGCGAGCGGTGACAAAGAACCCCGTGAAGAAGCTTTGAGGAAGATGACGGGGGATCCCCCTTCGTCTGCCATGAAGAATTTGACCATCACATGTGCACTCCTGAAGCCCCTATCGAAGAATTCGGGGCGCAGTATCATGCGATAATGCTCCCTGCATGTGAGCAGCGGACACTGCATTATTCTGATGTTTTGGCCCCCGAGAGCATGCCTCGAATTGTCAATTAAAAGATTCCACAGACCGTGCCATCTTCTAGTGGAACCTGAAGATGTTTTTGCGCGAGGTGTCGTCTGACGTGGGTCATCGCTTCTCTCTCATCGACGATGATCATCGTGGCGCCACTCTTTGGATCACTGCTCTGCTGAGCATGATATACTCGGTACTCAGCTGCATTGTGCGAATCTACCTAGTGCATCACAAGCCGACGAAAGATGCGGTAGTTTTGGTTGTGGCCACTGTGCGACCACCCCCTTCCATCCAAATGGCTTCCCCTCTCTGCGCAGTGAGACGCTGATAATAAAGTGTCGGCAAGGTTGTGGGATTGATCCAAACTTTCCTCGTCATCTGTCAGCTGCTGTCGGGCTACGGAACGACCATCAACTTGCTCAACTCTTCTGATATATTGTCTATCGAGAAGGTAAGACGAGACGCGCCGGCTCTCATGCATGCCTGTACCTGACCTGCGCTGCCAGTTTGGATACGGCGCCAACGTCCTTTTCGTCATCACGCTCTCGCTTGCGAAGCTGTCTGTCGTGTGGTTTTTGGCAAGGCTCACGCCGAGCGTCACATTCCTGAGAATTTGCCATGCTCTGGCCGCCTTCTGTGCGGCGTGGGGGATCGCGGGGACTCTTTCGCTCGCCTTGCGATGCGACCTGGCCCAGCCGTGGCTCGTGATCGGAAGGGACTGTCCGAAGCTTGTAAGATTTTAGGATCACCCGTCATGAATTCGTTGATGAGCCAGGCTGACGAGCATGGCAGTTGCTGCGATGGAGGCTCGTGCTCGCGCTGGACATGGCCATGGAAGCCTTTCTGTTCGCGCTGGCCGTCTGCCTCGTCGCCAACCTCCAAATGGCAGCTGACAAGAAGATGGTTGTGGTATCCAGCTTTGCATTCCGCCTACCGTATGTCTCGTCTAAATTTTTCTTTGTTCGTTTGCGATCAACTGCTGATGAGCACGCGACTAACTACTAACTAGGCTGATCGCGCTGGCGGTCATGGAGGCGCACTACACGTGGCTGTACATTGGCTCAACGAATGCTACGTTTGATCACATCACGCTCAGCACACTCATGTCTGTTCATTTGGGCTGGAGCCTAGTGTCAGCGACCATTCTCTGCCTAAAACCGTTTGTGATGATGCTGGGTTCCGGGTGCTTTACCAGCAACCACTACCTCGGCTCGAGCACGGCGGGCGGCGACGCAGTCCTGTTATCACCGAGCGACAGCGGGCAAAGTCACGGGTCGAGACGCTATATGGTAAAGTCAAGGCCAAATCGGGGCGCAAGGGCAGCGGCAGTAGGTGAGCACGAGCTTCTTGCTTTGAGCGACCTCAAGCATACAACGTGGCTGCGGTCGCGGGCAGATGCAGGTAGTTTGGGCTACGACTGCGGTGTGTCGCAGGCCAGTAGAGGAGGGACTGGCGATGGAGCGCATCGCCTGTCTGATGGCAGCTCACAGGACCTCATCATCCAAGGAGCAGCCCAAGCGATTGCACGCCGGTGGCGAGGCGAGGCGGTCACCGCGAAGACGGACTCCCAGTAGTGCAGTTGGGGTATGGAGCAACAACGGTGGTCGTATTTCGAAGCCGGTGTCGAACATGGATCTGACGGACACATGTCGCAGGAGATGGAGTCGGCTCGGGCAGGTAGACATTATGTTAGTCTCTCTAGCTATCCTCTTCGTTTCTCCCTTTCCCCCAACGTGGGGGACTCGCGTTGTTCGAATCAACAAAGCGCCAGCCAAGGCACGGCTACTGTCACTCGCCGCTACCTGCCTCATTTGGAAACACAAAGTACAGTGCTGTAGCTGCTAGCATACAAGAAGTGTTATCATGTGCGCTGGCGATACAGGTAGGTTGGTAGGGCGGGCCCCAACCGCTGCTCGGTGATCCTTCCACCTCCTAAGTCACTAAGTAGGTAGCCACAGCTGCCATGCTTCACTTATGGATCGCGCCGTGGAGCGTCTGTTCCAGTACCCCCTATAAGCCGTGGCCTCTACGTTCTAGGGCCCTGGTAATGCCCGCCCAATTCTCCCCGACTGCCCTAATTTCCAGTGAAGCACTGAGGAGCCATTGTCGTCGATGCAATCCAGGACGTCGCCAGTTTCCCCAACACCGTTTATTTTAATCGACACACGGACCGCAAATCGTGGGCGATACCGCGTCCAGGACCCTGAGCTAAAACGCCAGCCACAGCCTCATACAACCCCATGCCATGCCCGCAGTACGGGACGCGAGGCGCAGCGACATCCGCGCCATGGCGGAGTGCGCAGCCGCAGCGTTCATGGATGAGGAACTTTGGGGCACAGTCATGCATCCGCACCGCAAGCAGTTCCCAGAGGATTTCGTCTCGGGGTTCGAAAGGAGGATCCTTGGCGACTGGTGTCGTCCTCGCTGTCGATTCCTTGTCGGCCTGGACCACAATTCTGACGAGGTGATAGGCTTCGCGGAGTGGGAGCGCCAGGGCGTCATTGACGACGATGATGGTGATGAGCCTGCGCCATCATCATGGAGCCGGTACCTCGACATTGGTAGGCAGCCCTGTGTGCCCACACGGCCCCCCCAAACACTTCACACTGCACAGTCCCTGATGCGATGATGCCACAGGTCATGCCCTCCTGAGCACAGTCGCCGGATACTACGTTCAAGGAGCCAGCTACCTGCGACCGAACCGAGCAGCAGATCCGACAAAGGCTCGCATTCTCGAAGAGAGCTACCCTCTCTTTGCGCACCACTGGAACGGCCAACGGTCCCAAAACTGGTCTTTGCTGATGTTGGCGGTGCATCCGCGTTCCCAAGGCCTCGGGGTGGGAAGGAAGCTCGTCCAGTGGGGTGTAGACGCGGCCGACGAGGAGAACGTCCACGCATCGGTCGTGAGCGCCGATGGCAAGGAAGGCTTCTACGCAAAGTTTGGATTCACCGAGGTGGGCCGGGCGAATGTCGGTGCTCTCCGGGACAACGGCATCAGGGGCGGCGCAATCATGTTTCGAGAGCGGCGAACGTGTCTCATCAATGTGGATGTCAGGCCGTTGTCGCCTTGAGCGTCCACGTCTCGCCAGGCATTTACGTCAACTTGGAATCGAGCTGCCTGGTATGCGTCTCTGGAGTCAAGCCCTGCCAACGACTTCTGTGCCCCTCCTTTCGGGCCGTTCCTCGTGCCACCGCATCTTGGATGCCACCACCACCAGAGGCCCACAGCACGCGATGGCACCAGGGAAGCCTGACAGTGGCAGTGCGCAGATTCGTGACTGAAATTTGGGTTGGCAGATCAAGAAATACAATTGATCCGAAACACCTTCAGAACACAACAGCCAGCTTCTCTAAACTCACTCTAACCTTTGCGACGGAGCTTATGCAACTTCATCACCGAGCAGCACTGCATCGCCGGACCCCAAAGGGTTCTCTGCCTCGAAGCGCCGGATGGGGCACACGTGCTCATCACTCCGGGGCGTGACCCTGAACTGAAAGTCCGTCGCATAGCTCAAAACCCCAGCTTGCGGCGTAATGTTCACCTCAATCTCTTTCCCTGACGCATCTACTTGGTGGTCGAAGCTAAAGCACGCCAGCGATCGCGCAATGTTCAGCCACAGCGACGAATCAGCAAAGAACCGGCCCGAACATACCCTGCGCCCGTAGCCAAACGCCTCGCTGGCGGGATCGGGTTCGTTTCGCGGGCTCATGAAACGGCTCGGGTCGAACGACTCCAGGTCCGAGTACACACTCGGATCGTGGAGGAACCACCCAACAGCAGGCAGGAGGAAGGTACCCTTCGGAATCCTCATTCCTCTGTACTCCAAGGCGGTGGTAGCCACGTGCGGAAACCCCATCGGCGCGATCGGCCACCAGCGGAGGCTCTCCTTGACGAGCGCGTCTACATACGGGAGGTTGCCACGATCCTCCGTGGTCGGCAGACGCTCGGCGCCCACAACACCGTCAATCTCTTCTTGAGCCCTGCGCTGCACCTCGGGAAACATGACCATGGCTGCCGTAAATGCGGTCAAGGTAATGACCATGGTGTCGGCTGCGGCGCCGTAGAGGCTGGCGGCCGTCCACACTATGGCATCTTCGTCTTCGTCTTTCAGCCCCGAGCCATCGCTGGAGCTCAATTCGTTGACAAGGCGCGACACGTAAGACTCGACAGAGGTGCCAGCCGCCATCTGGCGCCGGACAAAGCGGTAGGGAATGTACGCCGACTGGAGGATGCTGCGCCGCCACTTTCGAGCGGTCTTCTTAAACGTAAAGCCTGGTGTGTTCTCTGGCAAGTATCGCAAGGCAGGAATGAGGTCAACTGGCCACGCCATGGGAGCCGCAGCTTGAGAAAACTCGGCCATCATTCGGTCAGTGAGCTCCACGAGGGGATCGAGCTTGGCAGGCTCTATGGTGTAGCCGTAGGCCATTCTCAGCACGGTGGCAGCAGACGTCCTAAAGTGCCCGCAGGTAAGCATTCATTGTCGCGTTGCTGGTTCAGGGTGAATTGAACTTGCGTCTTGTAGTACTGCAACCACTTTTCCGGCTCGTTCAGGCCCCGCACAAGCTGCCGATTGACCTCTATCTCCTGCGCGCCCACGAAACCGAGACGCAGACATCTTGCTGCCAAGCTCTCTGTGCAGCAGCTTTCGCGAGCGACGAAACGCAGAGTCATAGCTTTGGCAGATGATGATGGACCCGTAGCCGCAGAGCTCGTTGGCAAAGACCATTGAGGGACGGCCAGACGTCTTGCCAGACTCCTTTTCCAGCAATTCGTGGGCGGCATCCTTGTCGTGAATGATAACAAGGGTCGTGCTCAGGACGGTGACGGAGCTGATCGGCCCATACTTGCTTTTGTGCTTGAGCCAGTGCTGAGGCTCGACCGCACCGGGAGGAGGGAGGTCTCTGACATTCCCTAGGATGGGGACTGGCTTTGGCCCAGGCGGGAGTGGGAGCCTACTTCCACTACGGCCGACATGGAAGACGTAGTGGTACAAGAAGTAACAAAAGAATAAAACGGCACCATATCGCCATAAATATGATGCCATTGCTAAGGAGAGGATCATACAAGCAAAGCTGTGCCTCATGAATCTCCTCGCAGGAGTGTCGAAGCGTAACGCGCAACGACGATAAATACCAAGACGACGGAAACCAAGTATTGATGGCTATGACGTGCCATGCCCATCTGGAATTAAGCAAGCAGCCGAGTCCTGCAGTCCCGGGCAAGATTGGCGAATCAGTGAGGCTCGAAACCAGGCAAGCGTCGGGCCATATAACCTCCTTGGAGATAGGGCGCCATGTCGAGTTAGCGTGATGTCAACTTGCATGATTGCAGATCCCCGGGGCGGAGGTTATATTGCACCAACAATCAGATTTCTCCTTATCCAACAACCCAGAGGCATCAAGCGCTTGGATGAGGGCCGTTTTAACATCTGCTGCTTAGATCGTAGCAGGAATGTGACCCAGCTCCCCGGCCCATTCATGTTACCCGCCACAAAAGGCGCGAGTGCCATAGCGATTGCGAGGAGATGTCGTGTACGGCAAAATATGGCGACAATATACCATAAATCTCTGTCAAGAAAAAGATCCTCTTTACGTTTTTGGTCTATACGGCATGAACACGCTACGCCAGACAGCAAAACATGAGAGTGTGGATCGGAGCCGTTTTATAGTTTTTCAGAGTTGCCTTAGCAATAGTTTAGTCTTTATATAAAGAGTAGTGCTATTCATAGAGATAACTTCTACTAGTCGTAAAGACGTCTTATGATTTTATAGGTCTGCGCCTACCCCTATGCCGCGCTAGCTATTTTTAGTACGTAGGTATAAAACGAGACTAGCGCGCTATAACGCATGCTAATATCTTAATTAAACTTTAATTAAACTAGTTAATATAACGTAGCGCCCGCGCCTATTACTAATTATGCCTACGCCTATAACTGAGGTAGACGAGGCTATAGCGCCGGTAAGGCCTAAAAAACGTATTTCTGTTATTTCCTCCCGATATTATAATATTAGGGCTATATTATTCCCGGCCGGGCCGGGCTAGCTATAAAGCTAAAGCTATTATCGCTCGTAATGCTATTAATAGGCTAAAGCTACTCCCCCCCCGGCGCCGCCTACCGCCCGCCGCTATAGCTACCTTATAATGCCCTCTCGGCTATCGCTATCGTTATCGTCGTCGTCGTTATCTATAATATAGCTATTAGAGGCGCGTTAAGAGGCGTAGTCATAACGTTACCTATTATGCTACTATATAATATTTTATATAGGCTCTTATAGGCGGCCTATACTTACGTATCTTATTCGTATAGGGGAGGCTATGCGGTACGCAATTAGCTAAAAAAAATTAGGGGTAGAGACGTTTCTATAACTAGTAGAAGTTTCTCTACGAATAGCACTACTCTATATAAACCTTATGAAATAGATCGGCGTATATATAGTTATGATTAAGGGTGCGATATAGTTTTTATCTACTGTATTAACTTAGAAAATCCGGCACTACCCTATAGCGGGAGGTTAGGGTTTATAGTAGGCACTTACCTTAAAGAAGGAATCCGTTACCCTTATTTCATTAAAATCATCTCGGTAATCGTATTCTTAGGCTAGTTGAGCTAATGAATCCCTTATTATAGGGGTTTTACTTAAAAAGCGGGGCAGTGCCGAATTTTCTGAGTTTATACGGTATGCCATGTGCAGTAAGTGGCCAGGGTCGGGCGTTTCATGTAAAAGCGCGTATGCCGGCGCATAAGCTATAGAGACAAAAAGAGTCCACTATCCGCCCCGAGGCCCGTGGCGTGATGCCCTAGGGATTCGGAAGCAAAGATAGAACACTACATACGCAAGCCAGACACGATGAAGGGGCAATGTGGAAAGATGCACGTACATAGTCACCGAAGCATGTCGCAGTCTACGCCGACCGGTATAGGAGAGATTCATTCCATCTACACTCAGTAAACCTCGCCAAATCCACTCGATCCAGACATATTCCAGCCCAGCACACTACCGTCGTTGCCAGAAATACACGAATGCCTTTGCCACATCTACATGTAGCTTGGACAGATGTTAAAGCTGGCAGAGCGACTTGTGGGCAATCAATCGCATACCAATATCGACGTATAATGCCTGGCTCATCTACTCCATTGCAAATCAGAGTGAGCAATGCGCACCCTCCCAACGGTGCAGACAGTTGTCGGTGTGTTCGATCCCGGCATCAGTATTGCAGTAGCCACCTTCACAGTAGCCGACGCGGGAAAGGTCCCAGCAGGCGTTCGAGATTGAGTCGCCCGTCCGTGGAAAGATGTCGTCCTGACGGCAGGTCCAGCCCTGGTGCAAATTAGCTGCGGTTCTTCGTGTGATAACTAAGGAGCACCTGCAGCTGGGCATCCAGTCGATGAGCAGTCGCCATGGAGCTGGGCTACGACCTTCGGAACAGTAAGTAAGTTGGCGTCTCGGATTCACATAGTGGAGCTCACCGCGTAGAACGACATATAAAATGGGAGAATGTATTTCATGGTGGCGGGAGATGGCGGCGTTTGGTTGCGAAGAGACTGAATACTATTCTAGGATTATGCCTCAGTGATTGCAGGCTACAGGACGCATAAACGTCTCTATATATCCCAGAGTATAGAATTCGAGTCACTTGTTTTCACCCCCATAGGACCCTGAATCTTCCATGGATTCCAAATAATTACGCAGCAGAGTTAGCCCAGTTAGGTCTGGTTCTAACGAGACTAGCTACGCCGCCTTGACCACACCTATAGTATAGCCTATAGTATAGCCCGCCGAGATGCGTGATGACGTCGTTGTGAAGCAGTTGATTCCAAACCCTACAGCAAGAACGCTGGTCCCCGCCAACTCGCTGCAGTAGGACCCGAAACCATAGGTTGCAACCAAGAGACAAGACAGGGAGTGTATTAATCAAGTCTCTATATACTTGACTTATGTTCGAGGCCACGGCGTAGCTTAGTAGTTCACTTCCTATGGCTCCCGCGAATAGCCAAACCATCAGCGCAGTGTGACTAAGTGGCACAGTGAGGTTCCCAACTCGCCTTAGTTCTCCATTACACCTCTAACCATGGGACGGCTGATTGTCCATTAGTCAACCCATGGTCTCGTAAAACTGCGCGACGGGATGACGGTTCGTGGTGAATAGTAGCCTATACGTACACTTCGGAAAATAAAGCCCGTTGACCGCTATACTGGACAGACGACAAGCCAAGTCCCTTCTCACCCTGTCCACAACTTGGATCACCACACGATGAGTGAATGCCTTACGCAGAGGGGCATTTGACAACAACATGAAGGAATTCGTCAATGAATCACTGTGTGCCAGCTGTCGCCTCGGCAAAGGTATAAGTAGCTCGCAATGCGTTGCTCATCACGGAGTTCTCGTCATGCTATCAAGCAATACTGCTCCTCACAACAGGCCGTTTTCTACATTTCATTACTTACCCCATACTCCTTCCTACCTAGACGTAGCCCCGACAAGTTCAAGGCATGGATTGTCACGATCAGATCCGTTGTGCAAACTTCTCGCACGCTTCGAGCTTTGGGCACAGTCCCACACAGCACTTAGAAGCGATCACGCGACACGATATAATCTGCCTCGGACTCCCTACCCCGGTGGCTTACTCGAAGAAAGAGTGCAAGTGTGAATGCGGGTGCAAAAAGTCGGTTCGTCGAACTGACACGATTTATTGCGAGTCTTGTCTCTTTCAATGTCAGCCGGAGTGAACTGGAGTATCGTTGCGCCGAGTAGCGAGAATGCACGGGTCATCAAAACGCAGCTCGTGAATCAGTTTAAAAGACATAAAATGAAGAGGCAGAGCTCCCTCTTAATCTGTATTTTGCCCCGTGATACCTCATCTCAGGGTACGATGTTTCACTGTTCTGAAGTTCCATAGAAACGACTGTCGTATTTGCCAATGTTCGCCCACTCAAACAGTTTCAAGCCCGATAAGTAAAAGCGTAGCACCGTAGACTTCAATTCTCTCCAGGCTCTAGAAATCCGCTGCCTGGTAACCGGGAAATGCCTGTAGGGCTGCGGCATTGACTAGGTCCCGCGGACTAGGTGAGCAATCGGACGCAGCACAGCCTCTGGACCCGGTGGCAACTGGAGCCACCATACATGTAGGAGTCCTAAGGCGTGCGAATGCAGTCAAGGTCCACCGGATAGGCTGTCTTTCCAATGTTGTAGACCCAGTCCCCCTCACCTAACTTCTTCGCGGTGACCGGGACGCCGTGCACGTTCCCGGTAACAACAGTGCCGTCGCCGCCGGGGGTCTTCTCGATCACATGGAGAAGCAGCTCCTTCTTATCTGTCTGACAATCGGCATTCTGCGGTGGGTGGCTGCGCCATGAGCACCAGTCACCATCCCGAAGGCACTAGCGAACATTGTTATTAGTACTTTATTGAACTGTTCGATAGATGGATAGGGTAGTTCCCACCGGCTTTCCTTTGTTGCAAGCGACGTCGTACTGCGTGCTTATCCCCAGGCTAGTGAGATGCTCCTGCAAGTAGCCCATGGCTATCCCATATTCGTCAAAGTCGATGTGGCATTGTTGAATGCTCACGGTGCATGTCTGTGCCGATGATTAACTTGTCAGCTGGATTTACTGGCAAGGAATAGGCGTTCAGTGACTTCTTACGCCGGTGATCAAAATCTCCCCGCCCAAGCTCATCCACCTGTCCACGGCGTTGCCAGATTGCCCCCCCTGACCCGAATGGGGCGTCACGACCGACATGTTGGCAACCGGTAGGCTTAGTTGTCGAAGGCACTGAGGCAGTGAGCGAGTAAGTGGTAAGGCGTTTGTATGGATCGAGATGGATGAGTGTCCAATGTCCTGACAGCTAGGGCTCTTTATACCCGTTTGATACCCGTTTGTAGAACCCCAGCGATAAGAAACTCGCACAAGCCGTCGCGCTATTAAAGTTCCGTATTTGTGCTGCGTAATATCGTTATGTTATCAATTCTGCTTCTGGCAGCTGTTACGTACCTATGTGGACGCTGAGCGCAATGGGGCAGTGGCGCGGCGTAATCCGCATGGTTGACGCTTTGAGCGTGCTTGCCTCCGGGCGAGATGGAGGGCCACGGAGCACTGACATGCTAGAGTCTCGATGCAGGTGGGTGGTGCAAAGCGCAACGAGCTGCTTGTGGTGGGGCATCTGGGGGCGCAGGGAAGTCCCAAGTTAGTTATCATGTTGCCGTCCAGGCAACTACACGCAACGAAGAGCAAGCCATCTGCAGAGGCTGATTCCGTAATCATTTCTTGGTCGCCCGACACTTGGACGACGAGGACAATAATAGCCATTTGCGTTGTTTCGAAGTACGGCCCGATTGTATTGTCGCCCGGGTTATCTCTAGGTTTTGTTGGTCTTTCAGTCAATGAGAAACTCTTCGAGCTTTACCTCCCCTCTCTCAATGTCCATGGCCAAATCACCATGATAGTGCATGATGTCGTGGATATATGCTTGCCCAAGCACCTTCCAAGTGCTTCCGTACAGCTTAGCTTTGCCTTCCGTGTCATAGATTCGCCTCCAACGTTTCCAATTTCTTCTCCGAAGAACGAGTGGCACATCGCAGCCCGGCAGAATCGCGACACTGTCACCAACCTCCACATCCTCTGGGCCCAGGCCAAACCCCTTGTCATTACCGAGGAGGAACATCCTCCTTCCCTCACACGCGTCATCTCGTACCTTGGCGTATTGTATCGCCTTGTCCGTTTGCTCGTCGTCGAGGTGCCTACTCGGCCTGTAGCCTGCACCGCTCTCTGCAGTTTTTGTGATTCCGTCGGGGTCTACAATGTAACGCCAATCCCAAGGTCGCTGAGCATAGTCCCTAGTATTCCAAGCCCTCCAATCCAACGGCCCCTCGGTCCATGCACTGCCAGTGATAGTCAATGCGAACTTGCGTGCCATGTCCTCTTCTGTCTCCTCCCATGGCCCGCCAACCATTCTCTCCCATTTCTTGAACAGCTGCACATAGTTCGGTCGGCCCATGGAAATCGTCCAAGAACTCACACTATCGCCAACGGCGGCCACCACACCATGTGTAAATCCCTCAACAGCAATCACACTCGATGCTTCCATATCGATTCTGATCCGCGCCTCGAGTCCGTCGGCAGCCGAGAACCGGGTGGTCTGTAGCGGATAGTAACGCGGGTCATCCAATCCTCCTGCCCAGAAAAGCTGGCCTTGTTCCTGGAAATGATTTGGGTCGTGCGGTCGTGCTGACCAGTCGTAGCACCAGCTGGCATCCAAGGTCTTGGCCCGCTCTGCAATCGCGAGCGGAAGGAGTGTCCGGTGGCGAGCCATGGTCTCCTTGGACAGGGCCCTCCACAGAGCCTGCTTGTCTTGGCGGTAGTCCACGGTAAAGGCACCCGTCGGCACAGACACTGGCGACTTCAAGAGGCCGATGAATGCATAGACCTTGTCGCGTGGCTCGCTGACAAGGCGATGTCGGAAGGAGTACGCCAACGCAAAAAGGCCAAGTGCAGGGTCCCGTGACAGTTGCGACCGCAAAGCAAACGTCTGCTTCAGGTAACTATACAGGCCGTACGTGACGTTCAAATGTTTAGGGGCTGTCGGATGAACAAGGACTCTGGCCAAGTCGAAGAAGCACGTGGTGTGCGGTCCACAATAGAGCACAGCATCTCGTGCCAGGACTACCTCCTGTACCGTCCACGCACGATTCCAGTACTGTTGAGAAAATTCGTAAGCCAGTTGTTCTTATGAGCGATTTCATGTATGGGAGCAGACAGGCCGTTGGATCAGATCGTTAAGACAGTCGATCCATGAACCCATCCCCTTCTCCTCCCAGATCGTCTCAACTGCATCGGACGTGGCGGAAATGGCGGCGGCTAGCCTATCGAGTTGCGTAAAGGCAAGTTTTGTGTCGTTCCTCGCAGACCCGACCCAAACAAGAACGCGTTTAGCAGCACGATATATGCTGCCCATCATGCTTACTTGCACACTCCTCTCATCTGGGTCAGATTGATTGATGCAGATCGCGTCAATCTAGGCCCCTCAATCGTTAGAGTCGTCTTTGACAGGTTTAGAATTACACTCACCCAAAGAGTTCTGGCTCGGTCTGGGAGACAAAGCTGCGCGAGTGCGGCGGCCAAGTCTTTGGTGACCTTGAACGGCTCTTCGCCCAGTCGGATGATTGCATGTTCATTTTTCTTGCCCCAGCAGTAGCTCAGGGCCTCGTACTCGCAAGTATCCCATCTTGTTTGCTCAAGCTGGCAAACAACTGGCCCGCGACCGAAGCTGTTGTAAGGGGCAATCCTCACCACGCGGATGCTTTGCTGCGGCCCGCTCAGGGGCTCATACACGAATGAGCTCATAGCAAACTTCGACAAGCCCGCGGCATGGTGACGTAGTTTGACAGCCTTCGCTCTAGTCGCACAGCAGCAACTCTAGCGACAGCAACTCACGTGGGTAGTAGAGGACGTGGGGAAGAGAGAGCAGGGTCCTCTGCCGAGCTGGCTCTCTGTAGAGCCTCGCGGGCGGGGTTGGTGCTGCTACGGTGCTGATGCACATGATGAAGTCAAACATCCTTGACATCGTCCCCGTCCGCCCCACTCACTAACCCGCGTGTGAATTCACGTGCCCCCACGCTAGACGGATGGATCATGGATCCTTGCGAGCGGTAAAGACAGCTCCCTACAACATAAAGAATCACTCCAACAACCTTTGCAAACTGTTCATAGTTTCTCGACGAGCATATTGCTACCAAATAGAGCCCCCCCGCGTCTCTTCGATAGTGGGAATTGTGTCGTGATGGCCGGCTCGGTCAAACCACCCCACGAAGAGTGTGACCGGTGCTTCTTGCGTAGCACAGGTCATTGTGCTACATGTAGGGCGGAGAAGTGCAAATGGGAAAAAACCCGAGCACATTTTATGTACTTTTGCTCATTAAGTAATGCATCAATTCATCCGCTGGCACAAATGCACAAACTGCCAGCACAACTTTACGCACAGTTCCTCCCAGGACTACTTCCGCTCCAGTTTCCGAAGTGTCACAATACTGTTGGGCGACTTTATGTTTTTGGCCCTCGATTCAACCACTCCATGCAAGTAGGTTTTTCCGTACGGCGTCTCCGATTAAGCGAAATCTCTTGGCCCAATCGCATTTCAGTTGGCAGGGCATTCGCATTTAGTCCAGGTGGTTGTATCAGCAGCCCGGCATGGGTGTTGCCTTTCTAGCTGTTTGGCGGGTCTCTACACCCTACATTATTCTCATGTTGCCATTCTTCAGGCAAACGCTTTGTCTGGCCAGCCAATATCTCAATGCTTTCGTCGAACAAGGTCACATTTTCGCCCAGTAGTCAGACCTTCCACTCGGCCTGGTTTCAACGTTGCCATGGACTCGGCCTCAAGTCCGCCCGACAGCAGTAAGCAGTCGTAAGCCGTACAATGGCTTGCATAGCCATGGCAATTGCGATGCAGCGATGGCCACTTCAGATCACTGGTAGTGCCCGAGATTGCTCGGATTCTGTCACTGGACGCGTCATCCCGATGCCGTGTGGTCGGGACCAATGCCACGTACAGGGCGCGGGACGGGAACTTGCGAACAATGTACGTTTCAGATGCACAGTACGCAAATGGTAAAAAGAACCTCTTCCCTTACTGCCGAAATATCATTGAGAGACTGAAGTCTCGAAATCTACATGGCCTAGACCAATACGACTTATTAGCAATCGTTCATCCGGACAGCCAAGATGGTTCATTGTGGTGACTCTCGTTGGCCTCTCGAGCGACGGCTCTACTGGGCCAAGGTGTCTCAGTGCGCTATTTCAGTCGTCTGCTTTATTACGAGCGCCTTTTTGTTGGGATACATTAGCTCGCATACATCTCAGAGTATTGGGGGTGGCCTAACAGTTACATGCATCGCGGTAGACGCAGCCTCCCCCAAGACATGTGTGGTGATGAGCTAACCGCTGCTGCTGCTAGGCTGGATTAACGTTTCTGACGACTTTAATGGGTAACTGGTTTGGCTGGCATCTTTCGGGATACCTCAAGCGAAGGTGCCTGTCGCTATTTATCGTCCTGGACATTTGTTGTGTTGGACTTCAAGTCCCAGAAATTGTTGTCCTCGCAGTAGCGGGACTGCCCTGGAGCTGTGAAGGATTGACGACGGTCACGAGTAAGTGTTTTGATTGTTGCGAGTGATCTCATCTTCATGACATGTTGTCTTCAGCCGTCCAACCGCAGCACTGACATTTCAATGATAAGATCCAGGAGAGCCAACGTCCGGTCACGACACATCTGGCTTCGGTAGCAACGATAAGACAGGCGCGTTGGACCAATACTGCGGCATACCCAAATCGTCGTTTTGGCTCTCCATTGTATTAATGTAAGTCCATGTGCGGGTCGATGTCGCCAATGAACATTGCATCTATCTCACCGACGACTCTGACTGAGGTTTCCCAAAGCCTATTGTACTTCTACAGCATTGGATTATCCATTCGACAAATGGTGGCCTTGGGTAAAAGGGCGAAAGTTGGAAAGGCTTGTGTCAATGGGGATGGCATCGCCCAAGCACCCGCGGCACAGCCACAGGCTCACTTGCATTGTAATCGCCACGAACACGAGGCGCCGCGGGCTATGCCGGGAGAGGGCGACCTGGAGGACTCCGTGGACAAACGTTCCAGTTTTAAAACGCAGTCGACCTCGTCAATGGATCCACCCCCATACTCACCGGATCGACGCGAATCACTCGACAAGGAGACTGTGGACCACGTGAAAAAGGGCGTCTGGTGAAAATATCACACCATGTGCAAAGGCTTGGCGATTGAGTTTTCTATGAAGGCAATCGAAGCTTTGTGCTGGCTTACGTTTGTCTAGTAATCTTGATCTGCAACGCGCCGCCATCTTGCTCAAATTGGAAGGCTATGACAGGACTGTACCGGGCAGGTATTTCTTGGACTCGTTAGTACCCTCGACGTGTCCATACATTCATGATGTAGGGATCTTGCTGCTGTTTCACTGCGTGAAGAACTGCTCGCCCTCGCCCTCACCTGCAGGTTGCGATGTCTCTCTCCTCCACAGTTGCGGCAGTATCGACTGACAAGTCCGTGATGAGATGTAGGAGGTAAAACTCGCGGCGTATTCAAGTACGTTGAGTTCAGCCGGGGCATGGTACACCTCCATAGGTAATTAAACTTGCCACTCGGCTTGGGCCGCTTACCGAAGGCGGGAGTTCGTACTGTTGTTGAGATAAGCTTGGTCGATGACGCTGCTAGCGGATCCGACCCGCCCCCTGCGGACATCTAGGAAGCGGCTTGGCCTTGGAACAGTCTGGCTAGTATACTCAGCCATGTGTGACCTATGAAGCACTTGCCTAATAAAAGATTCATCAGTTGCGCATGGTTCTTGGCAGCATGAGTCGAGTGTCCTGGGCGCAGGCTGCGAAGGCTTATTGCGCCATCGCCAAGACCGCGGCCACGCAGAGCACGACCGCATGAAGGATGCGGTATCTGGAGCCGACATGAATGTACACATGCGGGTGCTTATTTCTCCCACATCAGGATCAACCACGAGAAAGTCTGACATAAGACGAGACTCTCATCGACGCGCCCACTCCTGTTTCCGTTGAGACACCACTCGAGCTATACTTGTGCGCATGATGACCTATCGGGATTATTAAGAAGACAATATATGCTGGATCATCTAGACCGATGGAAGGAGAGATAATCTCGCACCTTTGGAGTAATTATAGCACAGCCTAGCGGAACGCTACCACGTTATTGACACATGTCCCGAGCCGGGTCGCGTCAGTGCGCTGGCTGCTCGACTCCAGTACAGTCCGGGGTCGGTGCCGTCCGACATCGCCAGGACTTGAGAGCAAGATTTGCTTTCGTTCCGAAATCATCTTTATGTAGATGTAACTCGGCTTCCCACATTCGAGTGCTATAAAATAACGCGTCCCATCGCGCACATTTGGCCGGAGCGTGTGTCCCGCAGGGCTGTGCGTGTCCCCCGGGTTACACGTATACTATGCGCCTACCACATCAAGTGTGAAGAAGGCGCTCGCTCATCGGCGCTGGCCCAAAGTTGAATCGAACGAACGCTCTCATCAAGCGGAAACTCAATTTCACATCAATTCAAGAGGCAGTGCAATCCATGGCGCAAACATATGATCAGCGTGGAGACCCCCCCCCCCCCCTCTCCACCCCGTACACACAAAATGGCAACTTCCGAATCCGTGTTTCAAGGCACTGCCCTCCCGCACAGCAATCCACATCCGCAGCAGCATGTCCAGTCCTTTTTCGTCACAGCTTACCGTCCACAGCATCAACAAATCGCGCTACGCAGCAAAGCCCATTGCACTGCAGCAATGGGAGGTAGCGTTCCAAAAAACCGCCATCACCACCAGTGAGAGATGGAGAGAGAAAGAGACGGTGTGAGCTGGCGCCAATCCCACCCACTCCCTCCTTTTCTTTTTTGGAGATTGAAGCCGTCGTTCGCTGCTCTCATCTCACCACCACCACCGCCACCACAACTGCATCGCGGCACGGTGGGCGTTGCTCAGCCACGAAATCCCCCCCTGTGCTGCGCTGCGAGCGCGCCCGCATCCTAGTCGGACATTGACCGGCAGGATTGATCAAGTTCCTTTTCGCGCCGAAGCCAATGGCCACTGAGGGGAGGCGCAACAGGGGAAGAGAAAAGTTCCCTGCGACAGCGACGGCCGTATCCGCATGGAGGCAAGGCGGCCCGTGAGGTTGATTTCATGGGTTCTACTAGTCCCATGTAGACTACCATGCTCGGCGCAATAAGTGACAAACATACGAAGTCGCAGATTGAGTCAATTCCAACACATGCGGCAATTATCCTTCCCACTCGCGCAGATGTACCTGGCAGTCGATCCCAGGAGCCGGCCGGCACATCGCGAACTGCCCCCTTCTACAGCCGCGATGCCAAGACACCGGTTCATTCTCAACTTTTAACCATACCGTTGCTTGTGCGTTTGCCGCCCCCGCGCGCGCTTGGCGCAGTCGACGGGATGAATGAGGGTGGGGACGACGGGACTGGAGCCGGCGGCTGCGTCTCCAGGGCTGTGCAACGCTCCGTTCGTTTCCCTTTATGTGTAGGTGTGTGTGTGTGTGTGTGTGTGTGTGTAGGTGTGTATCATGGCCATGACCTGACAAGCATGTCTACCGCCGAATAGACTCGGACTCTACCCGATGTACTTCGTACTCCGGCCCGCGTCGTTTGGTGCATGGCATTGCCTCGATGGTGTGCTGTGCTGTACTGTGCTCGCCGTAGGTCCAGTCTCGAGTTGCGGTGATGATGACGATGACGAAGACAAACATGGGCAAATGACGGAGCATTTCACTGCCACGATAATGTGCTGTGCTCCTTGTGGGTAGTCAGCTGTGGTTATATGAGGATGACGACGATGATATGGGCAGAGGGGGCATATCACATCACTGCCACGAGAGAAGGGCGTGGGAACGTGTCGTTTACGTATAAAAGTTCACCGCGTTCCCCCCGACACTTCTTACACTCTATCCACCAGTCCAGCCAAGACAGCCCCAAGACCTAACGACCGGCAAGCAAGACACCCTCCTTTGTAAGACGGACCCTAGCCACAACGGACCTGAAATAGAGCCGCAACAGAGTCGCAATACTAACCTCCTTGCAGCCCGCGCCACTTCCTTCACACAACGCCCACCTCGCGTACACACAAACACACACACACACACACACACACACACACATATATATATATACATATATCCAAACCGCCCAACATGATGGCCCCCAAGCTCAGCAACTTCCTCGCCGTCGTGCTCATGCTCCTCGGCCTCGTCGCCGCGCAGCAGACCACCAGCGTCCGCTCCACCGCCACGCCCTCCGTGACCAGCTCCTCGGCGGCGAGCAACAAGAGCACGGGCACGACCAGCAGCGCGGCCGGCAAGTCGGTCGCCGCGAACACGGCGAGCGGCACCGGCACCGCTGCCAAGTCGAGCGCGTCTGCCAGCGCCACCACGACCAAGAAGAGCGCGGGCAACAGGGCCGCCGGCGCCGGCGCCGACTCGACCCTCATCACCGTCTCGCTCGCCGCCGGCCTCGTCGTCTTCGGCGTCGCCATGTCCTAGGTGACAATCTCTCGTTTCGGTAGTGGGGGTTCAGCAGCAGCGGACACCCAAGACGGCTTTCGCTGTCCGGAAGGGTGGCGCGGCCATTCGTGGTTTGCCGATGCTGTTCCCCCTGCGGCGCCTCTTTGCGGGGAGGACGTGGCACCACCGTCAAGAGGCTGGGGATACTGAAAGAAACACTACAATAACCCTGTTTTTCTTTTAAACATGTGGTTCGGAGGTTCTTGTAGTATATCGGAGGATGTTGTTCCATTCGTATAGAGCAGTCGATGTACATGGCATAGTGAAGGAAGCGAGGGTTTGGTTTGGGGGAGGCGACTGGAATGCCGATGCGCAGGCGCCTTGCTTCGGCCCGCCCCTCGCCGCTCCCACAATGTTACTACTACTTCGTACTGATCGGTACCCGAAACACTCGCATCCCGCTCGATGACGACCGCTCGACGGCCCGGCATGGCTGAGTTGCATGTTTTAGGTGACCTGCACAGCCCTGCTCGACGACCACTCGGACGGGTGCCGCCGAAACGGTTGCATTTCCAACCCCTTGTCGGCACCTGGCCTTGACCAGGCGTACTCATGGGCCAGTCGCAGTACTTATTAGAGTAGTAATCGTGCCTCTGGGAGAGCGCACTTGTTGTCTGATGAGTGCTGCACCAAGGGGATTTTGGCGTTGGGTCTGGGTCCGTGCAAAAGAAATGGCCAAAGACGCGGCACACTGAACGTGGCACACTGACCGGCAGGCCGTGCGTACTGCGCAGATCCTCCACAGAAGATTGTCTTTGCGGGCCCGTCGTGGTGGAGATGCCGTCTCGCCTAATAAATAAAGTTATGAGTGACGAGCATCTCGCCGGCGCTCGCTCGGGAGTCGGGCGTTTGCCAATGCCCTACATGCGGGCCAGGCACCGGTCATTTATTACTATACCAAGACGTTGCATCGGAACGGTGTCGTAAACGAGCAAAACATACGACCGTCTGATGCGAAATGCAAACGCAGAGGCAAAGAGTCCCACGGTCCCACCTACACGGGCGGCACACGGCCACTCTCCACCCAACACCGACATTGATGACCACGGCCCAAACTTTGACAGAGGGGTTGCCTGTGGTTGCAGTCGGACAACCAGCTCAAGGCCTGTGGCCTCGTACTGGATGAGAGCGGCACACCGTTGCTTTCATTGCGCATGGGCAGTTTGTGGCGCGGCCCATCCGTGCGTCTTCAAGGCCCCCTCTTCAGGTCGGACAGTTGAGTCCCCTTAGACATCAATACTTCCCAAACCCGCACTAACGACCGGTGAAAGCAAACTTCACCGACAGACACGTTGGAGGAGGCTTTCCGTTTTTCCGATACCAGGCGACATGGACATGACCGAGAGCACAGGGGGAGCAGCATCATTGACTTTCTACACGTATCAAACAGATGACATGCCTCAATGGCCTGGTTGGCAACTACCCAGTTGCACTAGGGTAGGTACTGAGTGAAGCAGTCGCGGCTGCCTTGCGAGATGAACCCCGTGGGCTGCAGCCGAATTGAAGGTATACCCATGATGTGCGTACCTAATAACCATCCCAGACCAACACAACGGCGACGATTGCGCCATCCCGGTGACGCGACGCACCTCGGGTCACACGGAGGCATGTCATGCCCATGCCGCCGCCAGCGCGACCCCGGCTTTGCCCCGACTCGCTGACGGCCATCGTCTCACATCAAAGTGTGTCCACACCACACGCAGCCCTTTTGACCTGGTGTTGATCATGGCTGCCATGTATCCCACGGACCAGAACCATCACACGCTTCATGTGCTGTCATGAATTCTTCTTCTTCTTTTTATCATCGAGCGAAGCAATTCCAATTCGAGTCCCTCCAAGGAAACCTCACCGAGATGCCGACAAAAGTCCGCGGCCTCCCCTGGCAGGGTTTTGGAGCCCGCAGTGGGGCAAATCGCCGGAGTCGGCATTGAAGCCACGTCTCCACCGCCCGAGGATTCGACCGACCGCATGAGCCGGAAAAAGAGTCACATCTCAAGGCCCTGCGAATGTGAATCATTGTCGATGCAGGCTCTCCTTCTTCTTCTTCCTACCTCTCCCCCCCAATTCAGCTCTCATCAGCGCACATTGAACGTCGACGATCGCCCTCGCAGACGGACCAGCCCGACTCAACTCGGCACCGCGTCGACCCATTCTCTTCATCATCATTATCATCGCCACCAGCCTCACTCATCATCAACCTGCTGACTCACTCAACCCGATCATCCCGGTTGCTTCCAACACGACACAACACAACACAGCAAGACAACACAAAACAAAACAAAATAAAACAAGGCACAGAATCATACTCCACCATGGCCATCGCCGACGACCACATCCTCACGCTCACGTGCCCCGACCAGCCCGGCATCGTGCACGCCGTCACCGCCGTCTTCGCCTCCCACGGGCACAACATCCTCGACCTCCAGCAGTTCAGCGACCCCGTCTCGCGGCGCTTCTTCATGCGCGTGCACTTTGGCCCCGCCGGCGAGGAGCGCCTCCTCACCACCGAGCACCTCCAGGCGCCCTTTGACGAGCTCGCCGCCTCGTGGTCCATGACCTACGACATCCGCCCCACGGCCCGCAAGACGCGCGTCCTCATCATGGTGTCCAAGATCGGCCACTGCCTCAACGACCTCCTCTTCCGCATGAAGACGGGCCAGCTGCGCATCGAGGTCCCCGTCATCGTCTCCAACCACCCCGACTACGAACCCCTCGCCCGCAGCTACGGCATCGAGTTCCACCACCTCCCCATCGCCCCCGGGAACCCCAACAGCAAGTCGGAGCAGGAGTCGCGCGTCCTCGACCTCGCCCGCCGGCACGGCGTCGAGCTCATCGTCCTCGCCCGCTACATGCAGGTCCTCTCCCCGACCCTCTGCGAGGCCATGTCCGGCCGCATCATCAACATCCACCACAGCTTCCTCCCCTCCTTCAAGGGCGCGAAACCCTACCACCAGGCCTACGAGCGCGGCGTCAAGATCACCGGTGCCACCGCCCACTTCGTCACCGCCGACCTCGACGAGGGCCCCATCATCGAGCAGAGGGTCGCCCGCGTCGACCACGCCATGGACACCAAGGAGCTGGCCGAGGAGGGCTCCAACGTCGAGAGCCAGGTCCTCGCCGCCGCCGTCCGCTGGTACGCTGAGAAGAGGGTCTTTCTCAACGGCGTCAAGACGGTTGTATTTGCTTGAGCTGGCGCCTTAAATTAGATGGATGGCGCATCAAAATGTCCTTGGTTTGGATCCATCGAGTGTGTCATGGTTCGGCGGCATAGAAAGCGTGATTGAGAAACGACCCCTGACGGCGTACAAAACACATTTGTTGCATGTCGCTCGCTTGGGCCTAGCTTTGCGATTGCCGTCGATTGCCGCTCAGCCAGCATCTTCACACAATACGAGCGCTGCGAGCATTGGCAGACAGACAGGGCAATCGATCAATGAATTGCAAACGGTCCACCCACTGTCCCAGCCCATGTGAGCCGTGTCATCCGACATGGCGCGATAGTAACATGTTGATCCAGGCTATTCTATGACCCAACCGGCCCCATCTCCCATATATACATCGAGGGCTATTCGTCACTTCGTCACAGCATTTACCAACCCCAAGCAGGCTACCATCTATCCTCGTCGCGGCACACTGTCCGAGTGCCCGAGAAAGCGCCAGTCCTTGTCCAGCGCAAGCACCCGCAAGTGACGCTCCGAATTGACCGGCACAGCTATCCTCGTTTCGAAACCCTGGCGCTCGACCGTCAAATGGTTGATGAACGCAGTGCTGTCCGCGGTCGGTCCACTCTGGAGCACCCACGCGCGCACTTCGGTAGCTCCGTTCCAGCTCACGTACAAACTGGCCTCGTGCTCGTCGCCATCTCCCTCTGGGCGTACCGCTATTGACGGCTTCGTATGCGGGTGACCTACCCAGGGGAACTTGGACACTCGGTATACCCGGCTGCTTCGCCCTCTCTGGGCTGTGTGTCGAGTACGACCGATACGCATTTCGCACAGCCGCTGCCCTTCTGGCGAAAGCTCAACAAAGCCTGAACTTTCGCTTCCATAACGTAATGTGTTTCCGTTGGGAAGAGCCTGCGTCCGGGCCAGATGCCGGGCTTCGGACGAATCCGTGGGATGGTCGGAGGCATGCCATTCGAAGATGAGGGCACCCGATTCAAGATCAATCTCCTGAAAGACGCTGCCGTGATCGTGCCGTGTAGAAGCGCCCGTCCGAGATCGCCTCTTCGTCTGCAGATCAATGGTGATGATCGCAGTGCCGTCATCAGTGATGAGGAGGCTCTGAACGTCGCCATATATGCCACCTCCAGGGCGGATTTCTTTGACCACGGTGTAGGTCTCGTCAAGCTTATTTCGACGCCGTTAGCCCAAGCCATCCCATGCTATGAGCCTATGCCCGCGCGATACAAGACGGAACGGCACAATTCTTACCATGATGTAATGCCCGACGTCCGAGTCCCCGTCACGGACCCAAAAAGTCATGTACAAAGCATTGTCGAAGCTCTGTACCCTCGCGTCCCTCGTCTCGGCCCAGCGCGTAGGCGTCCAAACCAGGTCCCCTCTGCCGTCAAAAACCGCCAACCCGGATCCATAGGCTTGCCAGCCGTCAGGCTCTATGAAGGTGAGCCCGCCATCGCATCGGTCATTCGCGAGCACGACCTCGACCTTGGGAGCGGCGGCGTCAAAAGAGCGATACGTTTGCAGCGCCTCGGCTTCATAGCAGCCGCGGTCGCACCACGAGGAGGCTTCGATGCGGTCCTGTGTCGTGTCTTTGAGGGCGCTTAGGCGGACTTGACGGGCGATGGATACGTGTAGCAAGCCCAAAAGGCCGAAGCCAAGATGCGCCGTGGGCGTGCGCATTGATGGCTGTGGTGATTCGCGGGTACGTTCGTTCGGGACGTGTTATAGCTTAGTAGTAGGGGACGACGGATTGAAGTAGGAGAAGGGTTGAGCGAGGCAGCCCGGGTCACTCGGTGTTTTAGGGTGAACTCGACCGTAGTGAAATGTAAATGGGAAACGAGTCTATTGCACGTCCTGTCCCGGGGACACGAAATCGATGACGAAGAGGTTCGGGCGAGCGACGATGGCGCACGCACGCACGGCCGTCAAAAGGTGCGACACCAGGAGAGGAGGGCAGGCCATGGCGGCGAACAGACCGAACCGGATACCACCAGCATTAGTAGCTAGATCTCCTCCTCCTCTTGCTCCTTCTCACACGCAGATGACTTGGCGCGCATCGAGTTGGAAACCCCCCAGATCCGTGCCTACCGCAGCTTCCGACCGGGGGGGGATCTGCTGCCAAGAATTAGACTTTATCACCGAAGGCTGCGATTACATGTTCGGCAGAAGGAGGGAGGAGCATCCACGCCGTGACTCGTGCCAGCCACCCATCCAGCCAAGTCAAGTAATCAGTCATGCGTCGTGGTCGTGGTGGCCCCTGCCCCTCCCCCCGCAGAGTAAGAGTCTCGGGTCATGGTGATGGCCAAGATGAACTGGGGGGTCCACGACTCCACGCTAGGAAGTTTAGTGATGGCGGCTTGCTTGCTGCTTGTTCTTGTGATGTAGTACTTGCACTTGGGCGAACCGAACCGCTAGCATCAGCAGACTTGCAGTTTAAACATTGGGCCCCCGGATTTTACGGAGCTTGGCCGGACATCCCGCACGACGCGCGGTGAACAGGCAGGCGGCTCGTCGGTCGGTCGAGACAGGAACCCCTTCCCTCCCTTGGGGGGCGGTGCGGTGCGCATTACTAGTAGGTTATTAGCTGTTCTGCCCGGCGGCTCGACGGCTTGGCGGTATCATGACAAACATGCGACGAAGATGTCCATGCGCCCACACAACGAGAGTGTCAGACGTCAATCAAAACAACGATCAAAGTCACGGGCTTCTGTACAGCGAGCGAGTGAGC
Source organism: Purpureocillium takamizusanense (assembly GCF_022605165.1). Lineage (NCBI taxonomy): Eukaryota > Fungi > Ascomycota > Sordariomycetes > Hypocreales > Ophiocordycipitaceae > Purpureocillium > Purpureocillium takamizusanense. Next base: position 62,614 of record NC_063072.1, read on the forward strand.
GTCACCGTCCGTCCAGAGGAGCGAGCAGCCGCGCAGGTCTGCTCCGTTGCACCCACTGACAAGAAGCCGTCGCGACCATACCCCCTCCATGTCTTAGAGCGTCTGTCGCGCCGGCATCTTATCTGTCGCCTAAAAACATCCCTCACTTAGCACTCCAACAGCTGCGTTCATCACCGTTTCTCCGGAACGGCTTCGCTTTGTTTCCCAGCAACATGATGAGCTTAGGTCCCAGGGCCGTCCCGAACTATGAGGGTGGCTTTGCCCGCCACGTCATCGGCGAAAAATGCGCCGCGCCCGTGGGCGGTGCACGAGCGACGCCCTTGTAACGGCGAGCGGGATTGACGACCATGGCCAGCGAGAGGCTGCGGGCGTCGAACCGTCTAGCCAAGCATCGGCTCATGATTATTCAAAGGGGGTTGAAATGGCGTCATACACAGTACTCCGTAGTAAGTTAGTATATATACTGGTTCATAGTCCAGAGTCCAGACACTCACTCCCTTGTTGGAGAAAAGCCAAGAGGCTCGGCATTCCCCGCCAAGCCAGTCATGACACTGATGGATTGATTGATGAACCAGGGCAGGGGAGGCATGAGCCTCGCTGTGGGACCGCGCGGCTGTTGTACGCGTTTGCACGGCACGCGATGCTTATTATTTACACAGGTGGGACGGCGGCCTCCCTAGCCAGTGCTTTCCGTGGCACAGTGGGCGGGCGCCTGGGAGATGCCAGGCGTCCTCTTTACGTACTAGGGATATCGTTGCCATGTGGCCATGGGTGACGATGCTGGGGAATCGGCGCGTTTTGTCAGCGCTGGAGCCGTCGCAACACGCTTATTTGCATTGGTGTTTGCATCGTCCCGCCCGAGCTCGCTCCTCCGTCTCCATTGTCGGCGAATTTTGAAGCGCTTTTGTCGCAGCAACAATTCTAGCCTGTTGAGAGGGCGCTCTGTGGCCGAGCCTATTCTGCAGCGCCCATCGCACGGAAGCACCCGTGAAGCCTGATCGCTAACCGTCGAAACCTCGCACCCCTTTCGGCACGCCGAGGGTATGAAGACGCGGTGGTATATGCGAACTGCTGACAAGGGGCGCCTGGTTCGGGATGTTTTTTTTTTGCCGGCCCCAGTTCATGGGCCGTCGCAACCTTGATCAATAGCATCCCAGTCCTGGACGAGGTGCTGCGCAAGTCGCCTGTTATAGCGACATGGAATGTCTACTATGACGCTGGGACCGCCGTGGCTCCGCCGCCGCCCACCAAGCGCAGATGATGAGCACCTCTTGTTGTTGGCAACAAAGTGCTTGGCACTCTTCGCATGCCCACGCCTTGAACTTTTCGCCGGGCAAGGCAGGCAAGGCAGGCAAAGGGGAAACACTAAGAAAAGGGTAAGGGCTAGTATCGCGGGCATCATGTCGTAGGCTCGGCTGAGGGGCGGTGTTGTGGGTTATTAGTTGGTCAGCCTCCCAGCTGGTCGATTCTTTCACTGCTCTCTCTCTCTCTCGCGGCCACGTATATAGCTCTTCTTCCTCCCTCTATAGCCCATCAAGACGGCCTTCATCAGCTGTGCGCCTGTACCAGAAGCAAGAACGGTACGAGCATGCAAACATGCTCGGGGTACAACTAGCAGCAATGATCTTTAATAAGACGGGTCAGTGCCCGTAGCCCGTAGCATCAGGGTCTGAAACGGACCCTCATCAACCGCCACTGCAACCACTGCCGATCATGTTAGTAACGTTAGTAATGGGACTGATCCCCCCGCCACGAAGCCAAGCGCCCCCTCCGCATTGTCAAACTCTCGACCTCGTTCTGAAACAGCGTCAGATCAATCTTGGCAGCGAATTCTGAACCTCCCCCCGCCTCCCCCGTCTCCCGTCAAGAAGTTCGTTGAAACTCGAATGTGCTGCTGCCAGCTTTATGAAACCGTTCCATCCAGTCGTAGCAACGTCGCAGAGTATACTTACGACGGAGTGGGCGACTTCCGCCGTGGTGATTCGGCTGTCGCGGGTAATTCTTTGCGTGCAACTTCGGCCAGGCGTCCAGGCTAGCCGAGGCGAGCGCCCATCGCGGCATGTTTCCGACTCTTACGCATACACAGTCAGCGCGGCGAAGATCGACGCCTGGTGATGGAGCTCGCGACTTCTAGCATGGTTATACTTGGGTATAGCTAAGTCGAAGGAGCTATTGTGGCCTTGTGGAACTGGCCACATTGACCCTTGCGATCGAGCAAGACGCATGTCATATCACAGGCCCACCCGACGATTCCCGGAAGAAAAGTCCTAGCAGCAAATGAAGCCCATGTTTTCCGAGAGAAATTGCATAAGCGGTGGTATATTTGGCATAGAATATCCTAGCTTCTACGACACTCCGACCGATGCTCCTTCGCTTTCGCAAACGTGTCAAACAGCGCGCGTGAGCCACCATCTTCCCTGCGTGGTAGCCACTATGTACATATAGCATATTGCAACATGGGATCCCGTGCAGAGGCACGAACGCAACGGAAACTCGACCCACGCGATGACCACAAGGTAAAAAAGAAATACAGACAGAAAAAGGCCACACCAGGTCCACGGCCAAGGCATCAAGTCCTGACAACAAAGCACTCGGTACACGCAAAGCCGCAACGTGGGATCGATCACACAAGGGCCGCTGCCGCCGCGGCGAGAACCCCCGCCATACCCGAGAGATACGCGGACGCTGCCGGCGCCGCCGCGGCTCCTTTCGATGCAGTCGTCGTCGTCGTCGTCGTCGCAGCGGCAGTCCCAGACTGTGAGGTCGTCGTCGTCCCCGCGGCGGCGGCTGCGGACGTGGTCTGACTGGTTACAGTGTCGGTCGTCTTGGTGGCCGCGCCGCCCTTGCCTTGAAGCTTGTCCCCGAGGATGCTTGTCGCGCGGGGAAAGTCAGTCGCCGAGCTGCTCAAGGCGATCCAAATGCCGCACGCCTTGCCAACAGCCCCTCCAAAGTCTGGAAGAAGCGTCTTGTCAGTACAGTACGTAGTTACTCGGTATTAGTCAAAAACGAGCTGTTGTTAGTCGCACGAGCTACGGCGGGGGAGGGGAATCGAGCCAACAACGCACCGAGGGCACATTGCGCCTCCACATCTCGCGCCACATCACGGGCAATAAGTCCCGCGTTCTTGCAGAGGCACTCAATGTCCGAACCATCAACCTTGGTCGTGTCGCATCCCTCGGCGGGCATCGCCTTGGCAAAGGCCGAGAGCGCACATGCCGGGATCTCGTCGATGTGTCCAGAAAGGCTGCCCGCGTCGAAGGCGACCACGCGCCCGAGGAGGCTCACCAGAGTAGGCAAGAGAATGATAGCCGTCTTCATGTTGACGATGGTTTGTTTGCCGGTCACGGATCGAAGAGGCGTTTCCGGAAACCTGATTCTTGTCTGAGAACCCGACTTTGAGGCATAATGCACAACAACAACAACAAGGGAATGCTCAAAGCTTTATAACTCGTTCATTAAGCCTCCCCCGCGCTCGTGGCGCTCATCGTGGTATCGCGTGCATGCACGCAGGAGCGCGCGGGGACCCGGCAGGTCAGTGCTCGAGTGCGGCTGAGGTCCGCATTCGCTTGCGCGGCTTGGCACCAACTGCAAAAGCAGTCAGCCTCGGCTCCCCAGCATCATAGTGCTGCAGCCAACACCCCCGAATGCATTCATTCAGGGCGGCGCAGGGGTGCAGAGGGAGTAGTTAGTGTCGAAATGGCATCGCGCCGTGTCCGGGGATCGTCACTATAGCGAGAGCCCCAATATGGCAAGCTTGAAAATAGTCTCGGAAGCGCCCGGGTGCATGCCGTCGGTCAGGTGGACATGGATTCTACGCTTTGCATCTACGCGCGTAATAAAGCTACTTAATATCATGAGCAACTCGCTGCCTGGTTGTGGAGTCATGGTAGTGGTTGACGATACGGTGATACTGATGAGGGCAGATGCAGCATTTTGTCTTGAACAGTCAATGCGATCATCCACGAAGACGTGTCACTTGTGCGATAGAAGTTTAAAGGAGTGAACCGCCATCGCGTTGCCATCTTGCTGATTCGCCATGTACGTCAGGTTGGCTGCGGCAGTTGTGCCTCGGCACCCTGTTGTACCACGCAAGCCAACAGACGAATCGAGTGCCGGACGCACGACACCTCCACAGCCAGAGCTTCGCGGTTGACATGCGTCGTGCAGGCCAATTCGCGGAGTTTACGCAGCGGCGTGTCATACCGACATGATTGAAGCACAGGAACATGCGGCGTCGGAAGGAGTCTTTTGACGGCGCAGCGTCTCTCGGCTTTCATGACTGACAGTACATCGGAGAGTGCAGAGAGCACGGAACAAACGGCTTCTTCCCGCCCGATGCGCGATACCATAACATCCTTTTGCTAGGCCCACAGCTGGGAAGTCCGCAAGATGTCGCTAGGAGAGGCCGCAGCTTTGGCAGCACGCGCACACGCTGTGTCCTCAAAGCGGACACATAACTACGATTTCAGCTGAGTTCTGCTCTTGCTGCGTACGTACTGAGGTCAACTTTCGTGATCTTACATGACTACGACGGCCCAGTGAGCGGGGCGGCAACGGAATTAGAAACGTCAAATGAGACAAGGGAGGGAGTAGGTACTCTTCATCGTCGAGCCTAACAATGCCAGCTTGTTGATCATGACCGAGGACCTGACGCCCAACATGCTAACACAATACAGTGTCGCCGGCTCGAGGCATATCGAGGCTCTTGACGGCTCCGAGGAGACGTCGCATACCGCGGACTTGCAAATCCCAACCTGATATCCCTTGACATTGCATGGCGCGGACATCGAGGTTCCGGAGACATCGGACCGTTTACCGGGCCGAGTATGCAAGACTTGGACAACACTTGGCCCCATGGGCCGATGCAAGTCGAAGACGTGGCGCGGCATGGAACAATTCCCGAAGAAACGCTGTGGGGCATCCCATGCCAACCACACGTTCATGTAGTCAGACACTACCTACTCAATGCTTCATCAACATGGCTCTCCAGCCCCGGCGCCGTATCGGCAGCGAGAGTTCTAGTCGTTCAGTCATCCGGGACGCCGCAGACATGTCACTCGCGACGCAGCGTCAGTGTTGGCCTGTTCCTGAAAACCCGCCGAAGAAAACGGGCGCCACGCCACACCCCTCGGAGATGCTTTGCTTGCCTTCTCGAATTCAAGGCTGAACTTCGCTGCCGAACTGCGCCGGCAGCCGAGGGCTGAAAGCCCCCGTGGCCCGTGGCTGGCACTCCTTTTCACTGTGATGGCAGTCGTGTAAATGGAGTGGACCTTCTATAAATGGCAGCCCGGCCCCACCTCCTCCTCCCCCGCGAGGCCCCCCTTCTCCGGCGTCGGCGTCGTCCGGGGCCGCCGTGGGGTCCAGTCCAGTCCAGTCCCGGCGAGGCGGCAGCGGCGGCGGCGACCACAACAGACGCACCAACAAACGGGCGGCCCCTCGCCCTCCGAGCATTTTCCGCGTGCATGTTTCTAGAGAGAGGTGGCTTTGGCTCGGGAGAGACTCCCCCGCTGAGATGAGTATTTGCGTTTGGCCGCGTCGGTGCCGAAGGGGGGAATTATTACGAAGTGCCGTTATTCGGGTGTTGTGAAACCACGATGAATGCTTGAGGCGCTCTCTCTCTGACCTCACTACTGGAGATGGGCAAGGCATCTGGATTGCAAGTATAAAATGCGTCCATCTATCCCTCTCAACTCGAACATGTTCATCATCATCTTCAGCATCATTGCAACCACCATACACTCACATCACTCAACGCGATAGACTGAGCACTCATTCACTCGCCGTCCTTGAAACTCAAACAACTTCACACAAACCACACACATAGACAATCACATACATATTCCAGCAACCAGTCAACATCATGTACGCCTCCATCATCAAGTCCGCCGTCCTCGTCGCCGCCCTCGCCGGCACCACCGCCGTCAGCGCGCTCCCGCAGGCCGCGCAGTACCCCGACAAGTGCGGCGACATGGTCTGCCAGCCCGACACGCCGCTCTGCTGCGGCGTCTACTATAACGGCAACATCGAGCTCGAGTGCGTGGCCGGCAAGACGTGCCCGCCCATCCAGTATCCCACCAAGACCACGACGACGGCGACGCCCACGCCCCCTGCCACCACGACTACGAGCTCCACGGCGCCTCCCGCCTCGCCTACCTTTGGGCCCAAGTGCGGCGATTCATTCTTCTGCAAGCCCGGGCAGGTGTGCTGCACGCTCTACAAGTGCGCCGACACGCCCGAGCAGTGCCCCAAGTAAATGCGTTGCAGGAGGTTGCACAATCACACTAGACGGAAGGGATAGATCGACTTGCACTTGGAGATGGGCTAGAAGGACGCTTGTTGGCGGGCGCGGAATGGATAGACTGTTTGCGACATGGCGGCCTGGGGAACTCGGCGCTTCATCAATGTGCCACTCACTCTTTTGGTGCTTGCTTCCAGACACTCCTTATGAACCCTTCGTAACTGTTCAATAGACGCGCAATATACTAGACTAACATGTCATTTTCTACACCACTGCCAACGTGACGGCAAGTAGCCATGCACAACTACGGTACTTGTACTGCACCTTGATCTTTTCCCATCGTGCGCTTGTCATCCTTCCACTCCTAACAAGTCCCGTCTCTGCCACCGGCGAACGTGAGGCTCGTAATGGCGCCGGCCTGTGTGCGCTCCAATAAGTCATCAACTACTGCGCGCACTAGCCGAAACCTATGCGAGGCCGATCATGACGCCAGCGCGACATTGTAAGTAAGTAAGCGCGAGCTGCTTTGGCCGATTGACTCATTCCACTCCCACGCCCATCCATCCATATATACGTACCACCGCCAACAAACCATCGTCAGTGCAAGGCATCGCCAATACCTTCAAACCCCCTCGAACAAACCCTCACCAAAACACATTGACCGACAATAACAAACCATGACCGACACGCCGCAGACCCTCGTCCAGCGCGGCTACGATGAAATCGCCGAAACGTACCTCCAGTGGGCAACGCAAAAGGAGACCCCCCGCCCAGCCCAGCTGCAGCTTCTCCTCCGCGAACTCGGCCCCGCCGTCGCGCCCTCCGCACACGTCCTAGAACTCGGCTGCGGCGCCGGCGTACCGGGAACGCAGATCCTCTCGCGGGCATGCGGACGCGTCGTCGCCAACGACATCTCCACCGCGCAGATGCGCCTCGCGCGGACGCACATCGGCACCGCCGACACCAACGTCGAGTTCATGCCCGGCGACATGACGCAGCTGTCCTTCCACGACGGATCCTTCCAGGCCGTCGTCGCGCTGTACTCCATCATCCACCTCCCGCGCGACGACCAGCGGGCCATGTTCCGGCGCGCCTACGCGTGGCTCGCGCCCGGGGGCCTGCTCTTGTGCAACCTGGGCACGTCGGAAGACGACGAGGGCGAGGGGTCGGTGGCGAGCTGGCTGGGGACGCAGATGTACTGGAGCCAGTGCGGTCCCGAGGCCAACGCGCGCATGGTGGCGGAGGCGGGGTTCGATGTCGTGCGGAATACGATTATCGAGGAGGAGGAGGACGGGCGGGTGATTCCGTTTCAGTGGATACTTGCGCGGAAGCAGGGGGAGCTGGCGACGTGAGATGCGATGCGAACCATGTTGCGTGCTACAATAATAAGGGGGCAAGAATTGAGGATGTGGGCAGTGTTGGGTTCCGTTGTCGTGAATTCAATGTTGTCAAGGGCTTGGTGACATGCGCAGTCTGCCTGAAGAGTCCATTCACGCGGTGTCGGCTTGACTCCTGCACAGGTTGATTGACTGATTCCGTGATATAGAATCGGCTCGGGGCCGACTATTCAAAGCGTCTCATATGAGGCTACGAGGATTGAAGAATATCCTCGCTCCGCAGAGGGTACGAGCCCGTGGTGCTCTCAAACTGGCGCTTAAACTCCTTCGCCGCCGCATACTCCTCCACCCGGGCCTCGTCCCAGTCCGGGTTCCGCCACGTAAACGGCACGTCCATCGACTGTAGGCCGAAGCCCATGTAGATGGGGATAAAGTCGGGCAGGTGGTACATGCTGCCCGTCGCCGCCGCCTCGCGATCGACCTTTTCCCACGCGCTCGCCGTCTGCGGGTGCCAGGCCATGGGCTTGGGGCGGTGCAGCCGGAAATACGAGCAGGCGTGCTCGCGCTCCATCTTGATGGCCTTGAAGATGGCGTCGGCGTCGGACTGGGCGCTCTCGCTAAGGCGCAGCGTCCCGTCGTCGTCGTCGGGCTTGTCAATGGCAGCGGTCGAGGGCGTCTTGATCAGCGGCGCGTAGGGAATGTCGCCCGTGGCATCCTTCTTGTTCGGGTCGTCGCTCCTGTCGCGGTCATACCAGTGGCGCGTCAACGCCTGGGCCCGCGCCGCGAGGTCAAACTCCTGGGCGGCTGGAACGTCGCCGCACTTTTTGGACAAGGCCTTGAGTCCGCGCTCGACGACGGTGTATTGCAGCACGCGCCGGGTGAGGTCGCGGCGTGTCTCGAGCGAGCGGAGCAGCAGGGAGAGGAGCTCTGGGTCATCTTGCTCGTGGAGTGGCGCGTGGGTCTTGAGCAGCAGGCCAATGTACGCAACTTGGTTCCGAGTCAGTTAGTAAGAGGTTGCTGAGTTGTGGTTGCTGGTGATGATGACAGGGACTTTGCGCTCGCACCTTGTCTGACGGCGTCTTCGTGCGCGGCCGACGGGGGCTCATAGTCGTACGGTATATACGGCCAGGCCAGCTCACCGTCGCTCGCGGGAGCGGCTGCTTCTCCGCCACGCTGGATGGATTCCAGGTCAAACGTCCTCGTGCCCAGGACGGTGGTGATGACGAACGGGGAGGACGTGTCCTGCTGCTGGCTCATGGTTGTTGGCTGTCGAGTCGACCGACACTTGTTGCTCCTTGGGAACCGCTCAATGGTTGTCCGCGAAATGTCTGGAGGCGAGAGCTGCGCGCACCTCATCGGCGCGAAACGGTGACATATATATACAGCTTCGAAGTGGAATTCGGCGCATGCCCATTTTGGTTCACGATGGTCTTTTTTTTCCTTTGGCGCCTTGGGTCGAGTGGTTTGATGTGCTGCTAGCGGTCTTGTCGACCCCGCTGGACCCTACATCGTGGGCGGGTGAACAGGCAGGCAGGCAGGCAGGCAGCCGGCTGGGGCCTGGCGTTGCGGACTGGGGGCGATGGGTCGCAGCCGAGGCAGCGCTCACGTTCCTGGCGACGAATAATTTGCGGATGATAACTTTGCGGCTTCGTTGCGCTGCCGCATTGGAGGATGCTTGAGCTGTAGCTGCTCTACTAGGTACCAGTAGTAGGTACAGGTAGTAGGAAAGAATACCTAGGTTGAATCCTCAGCCGGGGCAGCTTTCATCCCCCGGCACAGTGGCTGGCGGCGGTGCTAGGCCCTGGAAGCCCTATGGCGGAGGAATCATAGAATGGCTCCCATCCATCCCTGCTGCACGGCCTTTCATCATGGCGACCGTCCCAAGGGGCAGCAGCACAGTAGCATCCACTGCGTCGATTCCATCCAAGGTGCAATCAATCGATGTTTCATTGCATCCCAACACTGCCGTGTACACACCTACTGTCTCTGCTGTTTGTTGTACATCCACGGCACGTGGGAGCTGCAGATGACGTCTTTGCAGCTGACACGCTCCGCCTCCCCCCACCAACAAACTTTTGGCCCTCTGAGTGTTCAGCTTAGAGCCTACCTAGGTAACAAAGCTGCCACCAGCAGGGCTCAATGCTGGGCCCGGGGCTCTCCAAAACCTACCCTATTGCTGCCCGCTGTCAGCCGCTCCACAGCCCAAGCTCCATCCCCGCAGTGCCAGATCTACCGCATCCAGGTCGTCTCCAACCTCCTCCACCTTCCCCATCCCTCTCGCCTCCACCTTTCACATATCCACAGTCCTCCACGATCCGAGTCGAGCACTGCACCGCAGTTCTCCTCCGCATCACCCACCGCACTCGAATGTCACTTGCTCCCGCCGCCGCGACGGCCGCCGCCGCCGCCGACCCTCGTCCTCCTTGATGAATACTGCGTCCCCGGCTCGGACCGCGCAGCAACCAGAGCGGCCTGAAGCCCACCGCTCAACACCTAGCCAAGTCAGCTCTGCGAACATGTAAACATGCCTTTCTCGTGACCGCGCTGACCGCCCATGGATTGATAGCATGTTGAAAACAACTCTGCCGCTCCTCTGTCCCACACGCCGCGCGAGTCGCCCTCCCGGGCTTCCGAACCCCAATATGAGTCCCTCCCCAACGGCGACGCCGCCATGAGGGCGCCCTCCAAGGATTCCGCCCTCCGGCGCGCCTTCAAGACCCTCGGGCGCAAGCTCCATGCGCCCGCCGCCGGCTTTGCACGCTGGTTGGCTTCGCCCAAGGGGCGCGGCGTGCTCAAGTGCACCATTGCCTACACCATCGCCAGCCTCGCCACCTTTGTCGCGCCCTTGTCCGACTTCCTCGGCCGGCCCGACGGTAAGCACGTCGTCGCCACCATTACCGTATACTTCCATGCCTCGCGCTCTGCCGGCTCCATGATCGAGGCCGTTCTCATCGCCAGCGTCGCCGTCGCCTACGCCGAGCTCATATCGATCCTCTCCATGGCCACATCGGTCTTCGTCGGCTCCGCTCTCGGGCTCGTTACCCTGGCGCACGTCCTCGTCGTTGTCGTCTTCATCGGCGGCGGCTTCGGCTTCATGGGCTGGGTCAAGCAAAAAATGTCCAACCCGCTCGTCAATGTCGGCAGCACCCTGGCCTCGCTCGCCATCATCGGCGTAGTCACCAAGGAAAACGCCGTCGTCGACAACGTCTTCTCCAACCACAAGATTGTGCAGGTCTTCAAGATGCTCATCATGGGCATCACCACGGCCGCAGCCGTCAACCTCCTACTCTGGAGAGTCTCGGCCCGCACGTCGCTCCGCCAGTCCATGAACCGCGCATCGACCTCTCTTGGCCAGATGCTGTCCGTCATTGCGAGCGATTTCCTCCAGGGTGCAGAGGACGATCCCTCGTCGCTCGCCGAGTTGGCAGCTGCGCAAAAGGCCTACGCCGCGGCCTACCCGCAGGTCATGACCAACCTCCGCGAGGCCAAGTTTGAGCGCTACTTCCTCGGACAGGAAAAGCTCTATGCCCTCGAAAGATCAACCGCCACCGCCATCTCCACACTCGCCCAGTCCATTGGCGGCTTGCGCAGTGCAGCCTTTGCCCAATCCGCTCTGCTCAAGGAGATACGCGGGCGGACGGCACAAACACCGTTGTCTCCCGCCCAGAGACTCATCTCTCCCCTCAACAGCCGCTCTTCGAGCTACACGGCGGCTAGCATCGATGGCGACAACGGACCGTACTTTGGGAACAAAGCGGGCAAGGCTCCTCTGCAGACGCCGACAGACACGTTTGAGGTCTTTGTGACGATGATGGGTCCCCACATGGAAGCCCTCGCTGACATTCTTTCTCGGGTTCTTCGCGATCCGCCCTTTGGCGACGCACCCGACTACGACGTCAGGGTGTTGGACGACTTCAGGTTCCACTTAACCGACGCTTTGAGCGGCTTCAACCTAAGCCGCGCCGCCGCTCTGTCTGAGCTGTATCTGTTGATCGACCAGAGTCGATCCCGGTCCGACAAGACAAAAGCCGAGTTCGAGGAGGTTGCCGCAGCTTGCGGACACTTCAGCTTCAGCTTGCAAAGTCTTGGAGAAGAAATGTCAAAGTACTTGGACGTCGTCGATGATCTCAAGTACGTGAGCGACCGCAGCAAGCGGAGCTGGCGGTGGTTGCTGTGGTTCCGAAAACCCTCCTCTCGGGGCTTGTCCATGTCGGCCCTGCCTTACGAGCCGACCGACACATCGAGCTGGATCAAGCCGATCAAAAAGTCGGCGGTCCCCAAGGGGATCCCCGAATCCATGGTCGAACGCCGGGATACCTTTGCCTGGAAGGCGGCGCCCGAGGCCAGCCGAGTGCTTGCCACCATCTCGCAGCATGTGCTCAAGTTCACCCGAACTTTGGCGAGAGACGAGAGTGAGTCGACTCCCGGCAGGTTTGGCACATGACGAAGCTGACGCAAACAGTTCGCTTTGGACTCAAGGTGGGCATCGGCGCCTCCCTCTGGGCCATGTGGGCGTTCATCGACGCCACCCGCGATTGGTACATGTACTACCGCGGCGAATGGGGCTTGCTGTCGTTTATGATTGTGTGCTCCATGACGGTCGGCGCGTCCAACACGACCGGCTGGGCTCGCTTCCTCGGCACCTTCTTTGGCGCCTTCTTCTCCGTAGTTAACTGGAATCTGAGCCAGGGCAATGCCATCGCGTTGGCCTCCTTGGGCGCGCTCGTGGCGTTTTGGAACTTTTTCCTCATCGTGGCACGGGGCAAGGCGCCGCTGGGACGCATGACGCTGCTGGCCTACAACGTGTCGACGCTGTATGCGTACAGCCTCAGCCAAAAGCTCAACGACGACTACGGCGACGACGAGGGCGAAGGAGGGCGGCATCCGCTCATCATCTTCATCGCCGAGAAGCGAGCCATGTCGGTGATTGCCGGCATCCTATGGGGGCTCATTGTGTGCCGACTCATCTGGCCCATCTCGGCTCGCCAGAAGTTCAAGGAAGGCATGTCGATGCTGTACCTGCAGATGGGCTTGATCTGGCGCCGTGGGCCTCTGGCCATCCTCCTCCGCAGCGACTGCACGCAGAGCTACCTTCGCTCGGGTGAGCAGGGCGCCTTGCAGAGATATGCCGACCGGCTCGAGGCGCTGCGACAGGCCGCGGCGTCGGAATTCGAGCTCCGGGGCCCATTTCCTTTCGAGACGTGTGGCCGCATCATGCGAAGCACGAACCGCATCCTCGACGGATTCTACGCCATGAGTCTGGTCACGCAGCTCAAGGGCAGGCTCACGCCGGGCGAGCGCGCGTTGCTGCAGTATACTGCCCCGGAACGGGCGGTGCTGTGCGACCGCATGTGCCACGTTTTCCAGGTCCTGGCCAGCTCCATGATGCTCGAGTACCCGCTGACCGACGCCGTGCCGAGTGTCGACGGCGTACGAGACCGCCTTCTCAGCAAAATCTTTGCGTTCCGCAACGCGCAGGAGGTGTTGGAGCCGGGGCTCCGACGCGGCGAAGGGTCTGCGGGCGATACCGGGCTGGACATTGTACTGGAAGAAAAGGACTACGCCCTGCTCTATGCGTACGCGCTCGTCACGGGACAGGTTGCCGAGGAGCTCAAGGTGGCGGAGCGAGAGATGGAAAGCCTGTTTGGCGTGCTCAACGAGGAGTCTTTGCTCTTGCAATGAGCCGTTTGTCGCGGTCCCGCGGAGGGAAGGAGGACGATACCCAGAAACAATCTACAATGTGCATCTCTTCAAGTTCATCTATACTAGGCAGCGTGTATTTAATCCACAGAATTCCCTACTTCCCCCACGGCATGGCGAGGGTTCCTCCTTCAGACGTTGGGCACGGGCGGCAGCGCAAACTCCTGAAAGACGCCCACGCAGGGCGGCCCCTTGCACACCGTCGCCGTCCTCCGCGTCAGGTCGTACCGGACGTGCGCGAGGGTGATCTGCCGCCCGCGGTACGGGTAGTCGGGCACGCCGCGCACCGTGCAGTCCCCGACGTGCTGGCACACCGACGACGGGGCCGAGAGGTGGTCGCAGAAGGCCTCGGTCACGTCCTCTGGCGTGAGGAGCAGACCGTCGCCCCCTGGCGCCGCCGCCACCACAGCAGCAGCATCGCCATCATCATTTCCATCACCATCCAGCACCTTGCCGTCGCCCACCATCATCTTGCCGCTCTGCACCCCCGTATTATCGTCGCCCACCACAATCTTGCTGCTTCGCACCACCGCTTTTCCATTCTTCACCGCCATGGCGGCCCTCCTCATCGCGCTCCCCCCCGGCCGCCGCAGGCCCTGCGCGACGCGCACGTCGCGGAACCACGTGCTGCCGCCAGGGTTGCGGTCCGCCCAGCCGCTGGCGTGGAAGGCCGGGTTGACGAAGTGGTTGGCGCCGACGACGAACGACGGGCAGCCGTTGCTGTTGTGGTGGTGGTTGTACGTCGAGGGCATGGACATGGACATGGAGATGGGCGACGGCGGCACAGTGTGCAGCAGGTCCGGATACGCGAGGTGCACGGCCGAGGGCGTGACCTCCATGTTGATGACAAAGTCGTCTGCGGTGCCGACGACGAGGCGGTTGGAGACGTGGCGCGGGGCGTTGCGGATGTTGATGAGGCCGTTGGCGAAGTTGATGTTGTGGAGGAACTGGCGGCGCATGAGCGTCATGGGGAGGAGCGGCGTCTGCTGCCACTTATTAACCTTCTCGTCCTTCCGCTGCTGCTGCCCATCTTTCTGCTGTGCCTGCATCTGCCATTTTTTATCCGCCTCTCGGTCGTCTAGCACCAGCGGAAAGTAATCCTCCGTCGACATGAGCGAGCAGGCGCACACGCCCAGCCCCGCGGCGTTGACGCCCGAGCGGCCCAGCTGGCCGGCCTCGGTGACGAGGAACATGGCGGGCAGGCGCTCGGACGGGTGCGGGTGCACCTCGAGGAGGAGGGCCGTGTCGTTGTCGTGCACGCTGGCCGACATGTCCCAGTTTTGGGCGAGCAGGACGGAGCGCGTGGACGTGGCGGAGGAGAGGAGGCCGGCGGCGGTGCACTCTTGGAGGGAGGGGTCGGCATTATTCTCATCGTCCCATGTGTGCTTGTCATTTTCGTTTACGTTGACGTTGTCCTTGTTGTTGTTGTGGATCGAGGGGTTGGTGTTGTTGACGTTGTTGCCGTTGGTGCTGCCGTCTCTAGTACTCACAGGGGCAGGCACGGCAGTCGGGGGGTTCGTCGGAGTAGAGGAGGAAGAAGAAGAAGAAGAAGAAGAAGAAGACGGCAGGGTCGCACTGCTCGGATGAGGACGGATGCCCATGCCGCGGACGCGCGCGAGGTCGTACCGCGCGTTGAGCAGGACAATCTTGTCGAGGTCGACGCCCGCCCCGTCGGCGATGCCCTGCATCTCGGGGAGCGCCTCGGGGAAGAAGCGCTCCACGCCGGGGATGTACACCTCGTGGATGATGCGCCGGCATGTGTCCCTGTATATTGCACCACGTATCAGCACTATAATGAACTAGGATGACCGAACAAGTTCGAGGCAAGGCTCCCAGAGCATGAACGCTTTACTCCAGTCCGACCAGTTGTGAAGGCGGCAGCGGTGGACGACCTTGTCACGGGACAAAGCAAAGTAGGAGGAGAAGCATCGTAATAGACATATGGGAAAGACCTACCAAGGCGGCAGCTTGCCCGGCTGGCTGTAGTGCTCGAGGCTGGCCAGGATCTTGGCCCGCGCCTGCTGCCCGTGCGAGAGGCCGCGCTCGTACGGCAGCCCGCGGACCACGATGTGCTGGTAGTGCGGCGGCGGCGCGAGGGACCCCATGGCGACTGACTACTGACGGACTGATGGACTGGATGAATGTGCGTGCTGCTTGTGAGGGGTCTCTATCTGGCGTTGGGGTATGGTATGGTATGGGCGAGGGTATGGCTGCTGGCGGCTCGCCCTTGTTACTTATCATGTTTTCTTGGCCCTGCAGCCACGCTCGTTATCCCGCTTATTCGGCGTCTCCTGACAGTCCTCAGCTTAGCATGACCGTGTGATGGTTTGCTCCATCCGATAGCGGCCTTCTCCACGGCTCATCACGCAGTCTCAACCTGTCAATCCGTTCCAAAGGGCGTCCTATCGCGGCTGCACGACGTGCCTCACTCGGCATGACTGCCCGCTTTGGCCAGTCGACTTACACGAACATCCGCCGCTGGCGTCAACTTGCCCACCGCTCGGCGTCTTGTCCCGAAGCGGTAGTCATGGCGACGAGCGTTTTTTCCCCAGATTCTGCACTCCACAAATCCTTCCCTTCTCCGCATGCGCACCCCGCGGGTTGACGATCCTGCATGGCTTTAGCTGGATGGGCGCGTGCTGCTCGTCGGGGAACCACACGCCTGCAGGTGGCTTTTGCACGCATGGATCAAGGGAGGCATATATCTTGAGGCGTTCGCTGCCTCTTTGCGAGCGCTGAGTTTGTCTGGGAGATGAGCAGTTGTTGTACACTGCACGTCGCTGCTTGGACATTGCTGGCTTGCCTTGCCTCTTGTCTTTGTCTTCTTATTGCTCCCCGTCTCCAGCCCTGACCCGTCTTCCCATCCATACCTATAAAGATGCACGGCGAGGAAAAGTCTACGGCCCCCACGGCGGCGGCGGCATCTCATGATGAGATTGAGGAGGCACAGCCCCCGTCCCAGACGCCCGACGTGCACCACATCGACGGGCACCTCTTCTCCGACAAGGTGCCCACCAAGCACGACGACGCGCTCGACTTTCTGCGCTCGACCGGCGACGACAACTTTACGTACACCGACGCCGAGGCCAGCAAGGTGCGCTGGAAGATTGACCTGTACCTGATGCCGCTGGTGAGTAGCTGGCGACCCCCCGTTGCGACGCTGTTCTCCCCCCCCCCTCTCGCGAGCTGGCTGACTGACCGACACTGGTGTGTACATGTAGCTCCTGGGCACGTTTACGCTCAACTTTCTAGACAAAGGCATCTTGTCTAATGCATCCGTCTTTGGGCTCCGGGAGGACGCTGTACGTGTCGTCCGTCCCGCTTGGGTATTGGGGGAGGGGGGGGGGAAGATGGCTAACATGCAGACAGCATCTCGAAAAGAGCCAGTACAGCTGGGTCGCCAGCATCTTTTACTTTGGGTGAGCACTCACAAAGTCCTCATAGCATCTGACACTCCCTTCTTACACACCCACCCTTCTTACACACCCACAGCTACATGATCGGCCAGCCGCTCAACGCATACATGCTGCACCGCGTCCCCGTCGGCAAGTGGCTCGCCGGCAACGTCCTCGGCTGGGGCGCCTGCATCCTCCTCGCCATCACGTCCCGCAACTTCGCCGCGCTCGCCACGTCGCGCTTCTTCCTGGGGCTCTTCGAGGCCGTCAACAACCCGGCGTTCGTGCTCATCACGGCGCAGTACTACACGCGCAGGGAGCACTCGCTGCGCGCCTGCGCCTGGTGGTCCGGCAACGCCGTGGGGTCCTTCTTCGGCGACCTCATCGCCTACGGCATCGGGCATGGGCACGGCGCCCTGTCGCCCTGGAAGTACATGTTCCTGGCGTTTGGCGGCGTGACGGTCCTGTGGGCGGGCGTGCTGGCCGTCTTCATGCCCGACTCGCCGTGGAGAATGCGCGTGCTGTCGGAGCATGAGAGGAAGATTGCCGTGCTGCGCGTCATGTCCAACCATACGGGCATCAGCAGCTCGCATTGGAAGTGGGAGCAGGCGCTGTCCGTGTTTTCCGACCCACAGGCGTGGATCTTTTTCGCCATTGTGTTTGTTCAGTGCCTTCCCGCTGGAGGTTTGACGGCCGTCAGTCAACCCCCTGAAGCCAACACCCCCCCCCTTAACCCCGGCATTCCTTGTCACCAACGATGGACCAGATGCTGACGACAGTTGTCTCGCAGTTCAACAAGCTGATCCTGACCGGGCTGGGATACACGAACCTCGAGGCAACCGTGTACTCGATGCCCGAACACGCCATCCACCTCGTCAGCATCGTCAGCGCGTAAGTCTCTCACTCTCATCACATCCATCAAATCCCGAGCCATCACTAGTTGTTAGCGACGTGATGATGCTGTCTAACACGAGACCGACCCGCATCCAGAGGCATCGCCGGCTCCTACATCCGCAACTTCCGCTGCGTCATCATGGTCCTCTCCAACATCCCCCCGCTCGTTGGCGCCTTGCTCATCAACTACGTCCCCACGTCGGAGAAGCTCACGCGCCTGGCCGGCGTCTACCTGCTCTTCACCAGCACCGTGAGCTACATCATGACCATGAGCCTCGTCGCCTCCAACATCGCCGGCATGTCGCGCAAGACGACCGTCGCCGCCGGCATGTTCCTCGCCTACTCGGCCGGCAACCTCGTCGCCCCGCAGCTCTTCATCTCCACCGAGGCCCCCGGCTACCAGACGGGCTTCCGCGGCATGATTGCCTCCTTTGTCGTGCTCATCATGCTCGCGCTCGCGCTCATGGGGTACCTGATCTGGGAGAACAGGCGCCGGGACCGCCTGTACGGCGAGGTGGACCCGGACGAGCCGCACGACGACTTTTTGAACAAGACGGATCGGGAGCTGTCGTATTTTCGCTATAGCTGGTGATGGGGCGTGTGAATTGAGCCCCTGGAGACGCTGATGAGCGGGCTTGTTGCGCTTGTTCATTCAATCATGGGCTGTTACGTAGTGGCAATTTTTCGGCCGATTGCCGTCAAAGCCATCGTACCTGGCAGAGGATCACGGCTCATCGTTGTCTGAGCATCAAGATGTTCCGGCTCAGTGACAGGCCAGGAAAGGTTGGCACCTGAGCACACGCCATCGACATCGACAGCGTGTAAGCTGTTAGTTGACTCACTCATTATTTTGTAGTGTCTCGATCGTGATACGGGACTGTAACCGTCTCTTCATGAGCTTAATAGTCCTAAATAACACTTGGACGCTCTCGTCCGTCAACAGCATGGTAAACAACAGCATGGTAGATGCTAGCTGTGCTCATGCCCCTGGCAGTCACGCACCTTCACCTCCAACCCCCATCTTATAGTGGGGATCAGTGAGGGGGCGCGGCGGAGCTCCAAGCACCAGTGGTGCTCGTTTCCCAGATCGTACTTCGTATTTCTTAGACCAGAGTCCTTGCCTGCCGGCTTCGTTGTATTCCCCAGACTTTGCATGTTCTTCGGACAAGCAAAGTCGTCGCCGCCACCCCGATGAGCCAACACATGCGGCGTAGCTTTCATGGCAAGTCCTAATTATCTCCCGGCTTCCCATAGCCATGGCAGCCGTGCACTTATATCGTCTAACTGTGTGGTGGCAGGCTGCTTGACATGTCGCAGGCGCAAGGTCCGCTGCGCCGGCGGAGATCCCTGCCAGAACTGCTCCCGGATGAACATTGCCTGCCACGCACCGTTTGATGCCAATTGGAAGGTCACGGTCGGTGTCCTGAACGACGATGATGGAAGCAAGGCCGCGAGTTCCAAGCCGCAGAAGACGCGACAAAGCAGCAGTGCCCCAGCATCAAAGCCTTGCGACGCACCGTCACACGCAGAGCCATCATCAGAAACGCCTCTCGGCACAAGCAACGGGCAGACTGACGAGATTTCCCCGGCACAGTTGCCGACTTGGTCGGTTGAGCAAGAGGTACATCACGGCCAGGATGTAGAAGTCACCAGCAGGCCAACGCCCTCCATTGCCTACGACACTACGGGCATACTCCCGTGGAACAGCACCTGGGACTTTGACTTTTCTCTTGATCCGTGGCTTGACTGCGCCACGCCCTTTACCGCTCTCGAAACTTGGGACATGGACATGGCACAGGCGGCGGCGACTGAGGTGTCACTGTCCACGCCGACTCTGCCAATCTCGTACTTGAGCTCGCAACACAGCCGTTCGACAGCGCCTCCCTTAGACGACGCAGGGGTCGTTAATCGACAAACGAAGTGCCTGAAACACAGCACATCGCTAGATGATGAACTTACACACGAGCAAAGCATCAACTGGGACGACTTCTTCTTTCAACACTACGAGCACTGCATCAGCGGCTGGGCTTACTCCCTGAAAGACGACGGCAAGGGCAACTATCTCCGCTTCGTCCTAGACTTCATACGAGGACCCAACGTTCACGCCGAGTCGCCCTTCAGGCTTGCCGTCCTGGCGTGGACGGCGAAGCACTGGGCCGTGGCGTGCCAACCGGGCGATGATACCTGGCGGCAGTATTACTCCCGCGCGACGGCGGCACTGCAAAGGCTAGACGCCCAGGGTCCGACCGATTCGCCGGAAACATGTTCTTCAGGGCAGCGGGTGATGGCATCCGCTTCCGAGGTCGCCATATGCACTGGCCTGTTCCTCTGTCGTTGCGACGTGCTCAACGACGACCTCGGCTCCATCCTGAACTACCTCGAGACGCTGAAGCTGCGGCTAGACGCCGACCTTGACGGCGTAGAGCTCTCTGCATTTGCCAGTCAAATCCTTCTCTGGCTCGGCTATCTCCACGTCCGGGTGTCCATCTTCGCCTCCCCCTGTCCGGCGCCGACAACCACCAACAACATCACCGCCGTATCGACGACCCTCCTCGACGCCATCGCTAGCCACCCGAGCTACCAGCAGATTCTCGATCGGTCCCAGACATATTTATCTGAAATATTCGGCGACTCGTATCCACCAGAGGAGCTACTTCACGACGCAGAAAAGGCCCCGGTGGCGGTGCGAACCCACGAGACCTTTTGTCTCATCGCCAACATGTTGCGCTATCGTTCGTGGAAGCGCCTCGTCGTGCAGCACGGCGGCGGCGACGAGTCTGCGCAGCTCGAGCTGGACAACGCCAAGGTCGAGGCAATCGACGCGGACATGAGGAGAATGGACGTCGAGTTTGGGCTCGCCATGGCGACGAATCCATCCGCTGCCGTGTTGCGGCGGATATGCTTCCAGCAGCTCGCCGTACCACCGACGCGGCCAGGCGCTCATGCAACGAGATTCCATAACCTCCGATCAAGCACGTCGCCAGCTTCCGGCATCGCACTCGCCAATATGCATCTCGTAAGCTCTCCGGGCTCCACGGGCGTGACTCCGCCGCTGGCGCGGGAAACCACGCTCCACGACGACGCACCACCATTACCCCCAGATAGCTCCCTTTTGAACCGCGCGTCATCCCAGTGGCTGGCTTGTTACGCCGTCTTCCTTACGGCCAAGATCCTCTGGTCTCGGCTCCTTCATCCAACCCTGCGCAGCGAAGCGTCCGCCGTCGCCGCCGTGAGGTCCATCCTGGACATTGCCCTGCACCTGCGGCGGGCGGCGGCGGCGCACGAGTCCTCGAGCCCGACGGGCACGTCGTGGCCGCACAAGATGCCGCGGTCGATGCTCTGGCCGCTGCCGCTGTTCGTCGCCGGCGTGGAGACCACCGACGAGGTCCACGCGGACTGGATACGCGGCTTCATGGACGAGGTCACCGCGTCGTGGGGCGGCGAGGTGGCCATGTCGGCCAAGGAGGGGCGGGAGGCGCAAGGGGGTGTTGGGGGCGTCGGTCGGCGGCAGCAAGGCGATGGGATGATGATGAGTGGCGCGAACCGCGTTCAGACGCTGATGGGGAGGGTTCGCCGGCTGCAGGACCGGCTGGGCTGCCGAGTGGACATTGAGGGTGTGGTGAAGGAGATGGGTGCTGGTGAAGGCGGCAGAGGGTTCATATTGTAGCGCTGCCGACGTAATGGCTCGTCTGCCGACGTCGTCCCTGCGCTGCTGGGAGTGCTGGGAGTTACTGACGAACCGAGAACGCGCGGCGACGGCATCAGAAGCGGCAATTCTGATCAAGTTATAGTGGTAGGAGTGTCGGAAATATTGTTGTCATCCACGGCGAATGTCGAAGGGTTTGTGCGAGCCGCCTGAAAAAAGTTATATAATTATAATGTAACCGACGATAATATAACTAATAATCAATATCCGTATTTTACCCATTAGGAAATAATATATTGTAGTTGCGGTTACCACCAATGTATCCGTCAAATGCCGCGTAGGTAACAGGCCGTTGCTACCATCAATGCGAGGCAGAATGAAAGCAGCACGCAGGGAACGACGACTCTCAATAGGCCGCGTCCCGAGGCTGGTGTATTGATTGCCAACATTCGCCTTGCAGGGGTACAAGGTCGCGCCGCTGAACGATATCTGGCCACATTCAGCGAGTCTGAAGAAGACGGCATGTGTTGCTCAGCAGGGAAACAGGGGGCGCTGGCTGAAAGTCCATAGTGCTGTAGTAGGGAAGAAGGCCGGCAGAGCCGTACGGGCTCGGGATGCTTGACCCCAGACTGCGCCGAAAGTATAAGTTGCCTCGGGAGCGAATAAATAATTTCTCCGTTGAACGAGGCAGCAACTCGGAAGGACTGCCTCGAAAGACTGGGGACCGGGGTCGCGACTGGTCTCTCTGGGTCTGTGACCGTTCTTGATGCATTGTTAGATTCTGGCGGAGGCGGTAGATGGTGTATATTGTCAAACACCTTATCACGGGCCATGGACAGCTCGTCGCTGAATAGGGCAGCCTGTACAAGCTGCCCTATTGCTACCGAAAATGAGACCTGCGAGATACCGATTCTGACCAGAATGTCGGGAGTGTCGTCGATGTTATAGGCAATACCTATTAGAGCTACGGTAGTTTGAGCGATCTATGATACGTCAGTCACTGGACCTGAGTTATGCAAACGCCGTAGGGGACGCACCACATTGAAAGATAACCATGACACCACGAATAGCCGGATCCTGAGGCGATGTGTCACCCAAAGCAGCCGTACTAATCGAATAAGGCTCTCGCTTTGCAGGATCACAGCAAGCACCACACCTGCACCATATTACGGCAAGGGCCGAAGGGATATGCTTTTACATAGCGCTGCCTAGATCTCGGCTCATTGGTTTGACAACGCTCCGACGACGCGACCTAGTACGGCTCTTCGAGGTCCCCGGCGATGCATACGTCATCGGCTGGCGACGGGTCTAATATCCCCATCTTATACGGACTGACTGAGCGGGTCGTCGCAGTTCGTAGCGCGGCGATGCTACTTGGAGACGGTCCGTGATGAGGCGCGGACGCGGCTGTCAGTGTCGCTAGTGGCGAAATAGGAGGCAGCTATATAAGAAACTTCCCCACTATCCCGACTGCGCTTTGCGATTCAGCCTCCTCCGCACTATCTCTATACGGGGCCCGGCATTCGCAGAGCCGGTGAATGCTAGCACTCCGAGGTCCCTACGGAGTTGAAGTATCTTCCGAAACCAGTTCACTCGTGGTCTCAGACGCCGCTCTACGCGGACCGAGCGGCATGAAAACATCAAAGCGAAACGGGCAGTGCGGTGGTCGGTTCGACTCGGTGCGAAGCACTCCTCCTACCGTTCACAGCAGCCTTACTAGCGAGTTTTCTCGGTCTGGTGAATACGAGGCTGTCTGCTTCGAGAGCAAAGCGGCCATGCTGGAGCTATCGACCAAATCAACCGTGATCCTGGCACCAGGAAGTTGCTCGCAGCATTCGACACCCCGCTCAAGGTTCCATTGAACATTCCAACACTAGAAAGACGTGCGGAGATCCAATGTGTATTATAATATAAAACCACCTGAATAAATTATGTCTCAATCATGTCCGTGGTCTTCATCGCTTAGTATGCCCTGAGGAGGTATCCTAAAAATACAGCGCTCCAAGGAAGAATTGAACTCCATGTTGGTCGATACTTCCACTCCCTCGCTTTTACGTCTTCCCCGAAAATGTTGCGTAGAGAGAGAACCTCTTGAAGGCCACGTTCAATGGGCGTCGTCAATTTTTGCAACAGCATAGATCAGGCGCTCGGTTGACCGCAAGAAAATACACTGTCGCCAACGAATGGCCTCCCCTCAGATTGATTGTCTATGCTCACTACACATGAGCCATCTCAGCACTTCCCTAACCCTCCTTCTACGCCTAAATTGGCGGCTTGCTAGACGCTCTGGGGCAGCTAACTTCGCTACATGATCGAAGACCTCCTGAATGCCTTCACCGCTTTCGCCAGAGCATTCGAGATATAGATCCGCTCCAATGCTTTTTGCAGCCATCAACCCTTCTTCGGAATCTACGTAGTCCGTGGGCCTTTCCGTAAGCCGACCAGTAGCCTCTGCGAGCGTCCGAACGTCTTTCTTCAGCCCAAGGAGAATAGTCGGGATGCATGGGTCAAGATTGGCCAAATCTGCCTTCCACTATCGCATTATCAGTGCCGCTTGAGCAACGCCTGGTGACTATCATGATACGTACCTTTGCAAGAGAGTTCTCTAAGGTATCAGGGTCGCCAACAGAGAATGCAAGAATGATTATCACGTTTCTTGAGCCTGACAGTGCCCGGACGTATCCTTCCTCCATCGAATGTTGAATCTCGCTTAGCGAGAGTTGAACGGCTTCGTCCTCGTGATAATGATCGATCACATAGTTGTCGAAAATGTTTGGTGGCTGTGGCCGAGGTCATCAGTCTAGTACTCGACTCGTGGCCGCAGCATGGAGTTGTCATTATCTGCTGCTTACATGATACTGTTTCCAGGCGTATTAGCTGAATGACGCTGCACAACTATTGTTCAGAACCCCAAACCTTTGGAAAATAACCCAAGGCAAAGGCACTCAGAAAACTTGTTTTCCCGCAAAACCGGTCTCCAACAACGAGCACTTTCCTACAGAGGGTTAACGTTGGCCGCGCCGCAAATAGGCAAATAGAAGAAGGGAGGCAAGACGGGGTGAGGTTACCATCGAATCAACCTTTGCGATGGCATTTTTGTCCACGGCCCGACGAGCGAGTGAAGTAAATGATATTGGTGCTGTTCTTTTGCTCCTGGGTTGACTGCAGCGACTCAACTATATAAACATCATAGCGACATGATGTAGGTCGGTCGCATAACACGGTTTATGAGCGACTCGTATCAACAGAACCCGGCCTAACCTGGGTCGGGTGCACCTACGCCTCATTGAAAGGTGGTCCCGCCACGGACGGACTACGGAGTCGCGGCAGGATTTGCTAGCGTCGCAAGACGGGCTAGCGATCTCTTGCTCGTGTCTAACGACAACCAATCCGACAATACGCACCGTTCGAAGGGTCCCTCCCGAATGGCGATATTTGTCTCCTCGGCCGATAGTGCCGGTCCAACCGTTGCCGTGACCTTACCACCGACAAAGAGCTGCCCCGCGCTGTGCCCCCTGGCACGAGGCGTTAGGGTTAGGAATGGTATGAGAACTCAGATTCTCTTGCCCGTGTCCATCTGTGAGCCACTCAAATTGTGGCACCGAGCCATCGGTAGTACAAGGCCCTTTTGACCTAACGTATTCGTGAAGCCTTCTAGCCGTAGTAAATGGGTCTGTTGAGGTTCGTCTGCGCTGTAGGCGCGCTGGCGCTGGTTGTCAATATCACTACTTTGGCCTTCATAAATATCCCCGCCCTGGACAGCGCATTTAGTTACCGCCAGAGCCCGGTGCGGAATCGGTAGCGCAACAGTGGCTTGTTGTTGGAAATTACAAAGCGTGTTGGTGGCGGGACTTGGACGGCGCTGGCTTGCGCCCATCCATGCAGTGACCGGCGAGAGAGTCATGAATAACTAACACTACTAGTTAGTTGATGAGCCGTTGGCGGTTGCACGGTTGCGCGCGCGACGATCGATGGCAGAAACCCAACCCCATTGTGGAAGGCAAAACGACTGTTCGCGTTGGTTGAGAGCACCATCGCCAGCCGAATCATCTCATGCGGCACTTGGGCCAGGCCCGGTACCCGCGTCCGCGTCCTTATAAGCCAATGTCTGTCGGCGGCCTGTCCTGCCAGAGACTAATTTACGTCCTCATCCCTATCACAGAGATTCAAAGGGCGGCCTTGCTGACCGAGCACCTCAACATGTTGCTGCCGACCTTGATCGCCACTGCGCTCGCCGCGCAGGCCTCGGCGCAGCTCATCTGGAACGCGAGGAGTCATGATGCCCCTCAGCCCAAAGACGAGCTGGCCGTCGACGACCGTGCCAGCAGCAAGCACCAACATACGCTTCAACAACCTACGGGCGGCGATGACAACATCCCCGTGCCGCCGTTCAAGACGGGCCAGTACACACTCAAGGCGCAGGATAACAAGACGTGCCCGACGTACGGAGAGTCGCAATGGACCGGCACCGTCGACGTCACCGACGCGCACCGCCTCTTCTTCTGGTTCTTCGAGAGCCGCAACGACCCGGCCAACGACCCCGTCATCGTCTGGATGAACGGCGGGCCCGGCGGGTCGTCCATGTTTGGGCTCTTCAACGAGCTGGGCCCCTGCATCTTCGACCTCGATGCGACGGAGCCGAGCGCCAACCCGTGGGCGTGGAACCGCAACGCCTCGCTGCTCTTCCTCGACCAGCCGGCGGGCGTGGGCTTTGCGTCTCTGGCCGAGGGAGCGCCCATGCCCGCGGCCGATCTCGACGGCGCGCCGGGGTTCCAGACCTTCCTCAACATCTTCTTTGGCGAGATATTCCGCGACAAGGCGCATCTCCCGATTCACATCGCGACCGAGTCCTACGGGGGTCACTACGGTCCGGTATACTTGATGCACATCCTCGATTCGCGCGCGTGCGACTCCAAGTCGGCGTTCTGGGGCAACATCACGTCGCTCATCCTCGTCGACGCTCTGCTGGACTGGACGGGCAACGCCATCGGCACGTACGAGCTCCTATGCTCCGACTCTGGCAGCAGCAGCCCGGCCATCCTCAACTCGACGGCGTGTGACAAGATCCGCCATGCGCTCCCCGAGGTCGAGCGACTGGGATTATCCTGCGATCTGAGCCAAGACGGGCACGAGTGTGTCGCCCTGGACCAGCAGTACATGGACGAGATTGACATCTTCTACCGCGAGCTCATCAACACGGGACAGCGCAGCCCTTTCAACAGTGAGTGCTTGACATTGTCTTGTTCGTCATATGTGTCCGCGCACTGACCCGTGATGATGAGCAGTCCACCAGCCCTGCTCGAGCCTACCGCTCTGCTACCCAGGCAAGGGAAACTTCACGCGATACCTCAACCAGGCGCACATCAAGGCGGCGCTCGGCATCCCCGCATCGGTCGCCTACAGCGGCGTCAACCTCGCGCTCAACAACGCGTACGTCCGCGGGCGCGACCCGCTCAAGACGACGACGCGCGAGCTCGCGGCGGTGCTGGACGCGCACGAGAAGAAGCACGTCGGCGGCAGCGGCGGCGGCGGCAGCCTCGGAGACATTCGCGTGCTGGTGCTCAACGGCAACGACGACTACATCGTCAACACGCCGGGCCAGCGGTTCGTCTACGACCACCTGGTGCGCTGGGGCGGGCAGGCCGACTACCGCATCGCGCGCTGGAGGGCGCTTCCAGAGGACGAGCTGGGCGGCGCGACGACGGGCTTCTGGAAGGGGACCGACGATGGGCGGCTGGTGTTTGTGGGCGTGGACGGGGCGGGCCATACAGTGCCGGGGGATGTGAGGGAGGGGAGCTGGCGCATTCTGCAGCGGTGGATGGAGGGGGGGTGGCGGCGGCAGCACTAATAATGGAACCTTGGAAGCCTCCGGGCATGGCTCTCCGCTGTAGACCTCCAGAGCTCCGGCAACAGTGGGTGTTACCCGCCAGAGCATTGAGCACTGGATCCGTTCCATAGCTCCGCCGTTCTCCGATGCCCCGACCGTCTGCCGGAGGGCCATCGCTATAAGGTAGGGGTTGAGTTGATGGCCGCCGGCGGTACTATAGCGGCCCGCGCTCCACTGGTAATCCCGGGCTGTTGATCCTCCGTAGCGGCTACTAAGGTACAACGTCTGGGGCCGCGGCAGCATGACTCCTTCAGTGGCGCCGACGACGCCGACACCAGGGCTCTCTCTAGTTCAACTTATCACTGCCATCTCATCCCATCCATCATTCACGCTCCGACGCCTTACCATCGAGTCGCCCTTCCATCACATCCATCCATCCACCCACCCACCCACGCCCGCGTCGTGCCCATGGACCGCCCCGTCATCCCGTCATGAGCTCCTCCGTCGCCGCCGCCCCGCTTCTGCGGCGGCGCAACGGCCGCCCGCAGGCATGCGATCAATGCCGCGGCCGCAAGGTCGCCTGCGACCATACCCAGCCCGTATGCAACCGCTGCCGCGCCACCGGCCGCGACGACGAGTGTACATATACCATTTCCAGCTCGCGGCCGGTCCGACCGTGGCCCATGAGCTCCGCCCGCCGCCGCAACGAGGGCCAGCAGGGCTCACCGAGCACGCCCGCGGCAGAGGCACGACCTGTCACTGCATCGCTTCACGTCTCGCTCCTCCCAGACGCCGCCGCCTTCCCAAATGGCGTCCAGGACCGTGTCCCATCAGACGTGATGACGCCATCGCCCAGCTCGGACGAACAGGCTTCAGGCCCTCCCTCTTCTGCGCCGCCCGCGCCCGGCCCTGGCTTCCTCGGCATCCTTAGTCACTCGGCCGTGTACGAAGAGACCAAAAACACCCTGTCGCTGCTACAGGGCTTCCGGCCCTGCATCCCTGGCCATGGCGATGCCGCCCAGGCGCACTTCCGCGACCCGTCGCAGGTGCTGTCCTCGCCCGTGCGGGAGATGTGCTTGGTCGTCCTGCGGAGCATTCCCTGCCCGCCCAAGGGCCACATCGCCCTGCGCATGTCGCCGCATCCCTACGATGGCTGGGCGCGCGTGGCCGCCCAGCGCGTCCTCGCAGGTCTGTACGAACGCTTCGGCGCGCACCTCGGTACCGCCCGGACCAACGCCCAGCTCGAGGACATGGCTCTGTTCCTGAGCCGAAACACCGCGCGGC
Organism: Purpureocillium takamizusanense; assembly: GCF_022605165.1. Classification (NCBI taxonomy): domain Eukaryota; kingdom Fungi; phylum Ascomycota; class Sordariomycetes; order Hypocreales; family Ophiocordycipitaceae; genus Purpureocillium; species Purpureocillium takamizusanense. Next base: position 90,935 of record NC_063072.1, read on the forward strand.
CCTTCAACGACAACGAGCCGGACCCGGACCAATGGATAGGCCAGTTCACCGGCCCGAACTTGCGGTGGGAGTCTCTGGGCTTGCTCTTCACCTTCAGGGAGCTGGGCGGCTCGACCCTGAGCGACTCAGATCATGACATCGAGCAGTTCACCTGTGGACTAACCAGGCATTGGCCCGAGGTTGCCCAGGTGTGCCTCGGGCTCTGTGTCGATCTCACTCGCCGCTTCTCCGACGGCAACAGCATACTCTTGCAGCTATGCATCAGGCGGACCGTGTCGGAGTCGATCCTGACCGGCGACGCAAGTACGTTGACGCAGAAAAGACATTCGAGTAAGAAGACCCGTACTGACTCACCAGCGGGAAAGGCGCGTCTACTTGGAGATGCCTCGCAGAGTCCGTCTCCCTCATGACATTTTTAGGCCTTCACGACGAAACCGAGACGCCCGACTACCGCCCGTCACTGAGCTCCGAGTCCAGGCGACGCATCGCCGCCCACGTCTTCATCATGGACAAGGTCGTTGTCCTCTTCACCGGGCGGCCGCCGCTCATCGGCCACCGTTATGCGTCCACACCGCTGCCGCTGGATCTTCAAGACCAAATTTTGCTCGCCGGCGACGAAGCCATAGCCCGTGCCTCGGAGGCCCTCGACGAGCGGGGCTGGAACACAGAGGGTGGGCTGTACGCATCGACCAGCCTCCGAGCGCGACTCATGATTGCTCTGATTCGCGATGAGCTCGTCGAGATTGCTCTGGGACGCTGGAGGCAAACACCCTTTGATAAGATGCTGTGGGTGGCCCTCCCCGCATCGCCGTTTGACCCATGGGCTTGCTGACAACAAAGACAGGGCCATCAAGGAGCGGCAAATCCAGACAATGGCAGAGTTTCCACCCTCCCTCATCTACCAGCCCGGTGAGCTTGACGCTCGCTCATCGAGCCCTGGTAGGGTGTACGCCAAGCTCCTGATTCAACTCGAACACTTGCAGAACCTCTTTGTGGCGGACCGGCTGCTGCTCAGGCGAGGTGGCCTAGACCAGGGTGACTTGCTCCTGACGAGCTTCGAAATGGTCTCGTTGACGCTGCTGTTTTGGACAAACAAAGATCGCTTCGCCCTGGCACGGCCGGATTTTGCCTGGCTTGTGAGTATCCAGCTACCTTGCATTCGATCCCCTTGAACCCCGGCCGGCGACGGACGACGACGACTGACAGCAGACAGGTCATGGCCTACGCCACGCCCGCGGGCGGCATCCTGTGCATGGAACTGCTCAACCCGTCCTTCAACGGCGCGCATCCTCGCAACGCCAAGATCACGCGCTCGAGCATCATCCAGAATCTGAGTCTGCTTATCGGCTTCCTGGACTGGATTGGCCCGTCCGCCGCCAACGGGAGCCTCTGCGCCAACTGCAGCGCCGTCATCCAGCACGTGCTCGACCACACGCTCAACACGACGGGATCCAGCAGTTGGCCGCCCGAGGCCCTCGACGAGATGCAGCTCGACTTTAACTTTGAGCTGTTTGACACGTTTGAGTGGCTGCGCGCAGACTTGACGAATGAGTAGCCTGCCTGCCTGCCTGCCTGCCTGCCTGCCTGCGGTGCGACTCGCGCGTGCTGTCCCTCCGCCAACTCCTGCCCAGCGCCATGGCACACCATGGTTGCTAGACGTCGGCTTGGAATTCTCTAAAGCGATGCAAAGCGCTCAGCAACCGGTTCAATGTTGAAAGACGGCACTCTTGCCCCCGCCCCCTCACTTTCTCTGGTCTGGGACCCTGAGCTCGGGCCACGTATCTGTGGCGCAAACCCCCGGCGTCTTCGCACGCACAGATGGCGGTCTGGTCAAGATGCACTGGGTCTGCCTCGGATCGCGTTTCCGGATCTACAAACGGCTCCCCACCATACCTTTGTTTGTTTCAAGCCTTGACATGAGGCTCACACCAAAGGCGAGTTCACCATCCGCCAGCTAAGACAGCCAGCCCTCTGGCATGCGTCGTGCCTGCAGAATGCATGGCCGATTAAACCCAGAGTTCAACATTGCCTTCAAACAAAATCGGAAAGCCACGTGGGCTGGCCCCATGCAACCCAAAGTACGCTGTTGCGAGGGGCCGTTGCTTGAGTGAGGCGCAAGACACGGCTTACTGATCTGCCACGACTGGGCTCGTCATGCCACAGACCCCTCGTTGGCCGCTACTCTTGACGCAAGGGTCCCCGAGTCCTCGACGACTTGCAGGCTGACTGAGTACCACCTCCGCACAAGTGCTCTGCGTTAGGATGAGTAAGTGCCTTGCGGGCGCAGGAAATGTACAAGGTACAACGAAGCCCGCGTGAGACGGCTCGGATCTCGTTGTCGTTCAACATCCCTCACGACCACCGCGTGGCCAATTGGGAATGGTTTGCGGAAATGTTCCTTGGCGGAAGGTGTTACGAAAGCCGCTGATGCATGCCGTGCGCAGCACGCATCGTGGGATGGGTTAATGCAACAGACCCTCTACTCTCGCTGTCCTTATAAGGACCAACGGGAACCCTCGCGGCTGCTCTCAGACAGGTAGTGGCATTACTGGGCTCGCTCTTGTCAGTAGTCGACGCAGCTTTCCGTCCTTGACCATGCGGCTGTCCACCATCGCCCTCGCCTTGCCGCTCCCCGCAGCTTTCGCAGCGCCGGCCTCGAAGCGGGACTCACCGGCTCCTCTAATCGTCCCACGAGGGGCCACATTGGTTCCCAATCAGTACATTGTCAAGTTCAAAGAAGACCCTGCTGCCGCTGCCGCCAGCGACGCCCTCGTAGCTGCCCAAGCAAGAGCTACCCGCCACTACAACAACGTGTTCAAAGGGTTCGCGGCGCATCTGGACGCAGCGACTGTTGCGCAACTTCGCAACGACCCAAACGTAGGTTCTTTTGGCTGAAGGCATGGTGTCATGATGCTCACATGGTAGACCAGGTTGACTTCATCGAGCAGGATGCCGTGTCAAGCATAACGGAGTATATAACCCAGTCCCCAGCGACATGGGGAATCTCACGGCTCTCCCACTTGAAACCACATATTAGGAACTACGAGTATGACTCATCCGCCGGCGAGGGTACTTGCGCCTTTGTTCTCGACACGGGCGTATTTGCCGAGCATCCGGTATGTCTGTCCCGTCTATCAAATGGCACCCATCTTCCCTCGCCATGCTCATATACCCGCAGGACTTTGAGGGCCGCGCCAAGATGCTCAAGTCGTACGTCCCCGGCCAAGACACAGACGGCAAAGGCCACGGAACCCACGTCAGCGGCATCATTGGCAGCAAGACGTTTGGGGTGGCCAAGAAGACCAAGATCTACGGAGTCAAGGTCCTGGACAACGAGGGAAACGGAAACAACACGGGCATCATGGAGGCCATAGACTGGGTGGCCAAGTTCATCACCTGCGGCAAGTGCTCAAAAGGCGTCGTCGTCAACATGAGCTTCAGGGGAGGGTACTCGGTCGCCATGAACCAGGCGGCCGCCTCCCTGGTCAAGGCCGGCGCGTTCGTCGGCGTGGCGGCCGGCAACGATGCCACCTACGCGTCGTCCTACTCGCCGGCCTCCGAACCGAGCGTCTGCACTGTGGGGGCGAGCGACAATGATGACTATGCCACCCCCTGGTCCAACTACGGCGCTGCCGTGGACGTCTTTGCGCCGGGCCTGGACATTCAGTCAACCTGGCCCGACGGCCAATGGGTTCGTCTTTCGCGCAACCACTTGCCTCATGTATATGGCAGGGCCCCATGATCGACGTGTATGCTAACGAGAGAGGAACAGCAATACCTAGACGGGACGTCCATGTCGGCGCCGCACGTTGTCGGCCTGGCGGCATACCTCGGCGCCTTTGAGGGTATCACCGGCGGGGCGGCGTGCGATCGCATCAAGGCGCTTGCCAGGAAGGACATACTAAAGGAAGTCCAGGGAGAGGGTACGCCGAACTTGCTTGTATTCAACGGCTATCCAGCGGCGACTTAGTGAGGCGAGGGAGAAGGGGTTTCGTGGTGGTGGTCGCGTAGGGGGCGTGAGATGGGAGCTGATAAATACCACTGCTTCATTGCGTCTCAGCGAAGCAATGAATACCGCAACAACAAGCGCAATACCCGCATTGCATGCCCAAAAGAACCAAGACTGGTACGAGCGTCTAGGCAGGATACCCGTCGTCATCGCGTAGAAGTGACCGCTAGACTCCACGCAGGTAAGCGCCCTCGCGCAGGGGGGCCGGGATGAAAAGCTGTCAACGCGGCGCAACATCCAACCGTCATCATGGACTTTGGGGCGGTCCCCCCAGTAGCCGCAAGATGAAAAAGAACTCGTCTTCTTCCCTCGTTGAATAGAATAGTGTTTCTTGTCGTTCGTTGTCGAAAACTCGCTCCGTCTCCTTCGTCCTTCTTGATTTCGGGTCGTTCGTCCACTCGCTTCACGTGCACTCCAGCACCTCACAGTCATTACCCATCTGCGCTACAACTTTCACAGTCCCTCACTTATAATAACCCATCAGGATGAATCTAAAGACAGTCCTCGTTGGAGCGTTACCTCTCGGCCTCCTCCCCGCCGCCGCCGCCGCCGCGCAGACTCACAAGATTAGCAAGTACGGCTGGTTTGGCAGCAGCAGCGCAGTCGAGCACGCACAACAAGTCAAGGCCATCGTGTCTGATGCGAGCATCGACCTCTCCCAGCCCTTTGACGCCTTCACCATCCCCAGCACGCTGTACGAAAAGCTCGGCCCCTACACCTTCGCCTTTGACGCGACGAACCGGCGGCTCTTCTTCTCCGTGCCCAACACGGAGCTGCCCTCGCTGGGGTACAACTGCCTCATCGGCTTCGACCTGTCGAAACCCGCGGGCTCGTCGTCTTCGTCGTACGAGGAGATGTACCTCTACGGCTTCGGCCCGGGCAACGTCTCCTTCGCCGCCGTGCCCGAGGGCAACGACACGCGCCTGTGGTTCGACGTCGACCCGGACCCGACCACAGGCCGCGCAACGGCCCTCGCGGGATTCCTCTGGCTACCCCGTATCAGGCTCTACAACCCGTCCACGGGACTGGTCAAGGCTTCGCCCGTCGCGGGGGGCGGCGCGGACGACTACTCGTCGACCTACGACCCCGCGACCGACAGCCTCGTAGTGCGCTACCGCCTCGGCAACCAGACGCGCATCACGGCATACGACCCCGTCCGCGCCTCCAAGAAAGACTTTTCCGCGCCGAAATACGACGTCCAGTTCGCCTCCCGCGCGCTCAACACCGCCAAGTCCAAGACGGTCCGCGGGTGGGCCGTGCTGGCGCAGAACCTGTACGTCCTGACGGGCGACTCGGCGAGCACCTTTGCCGACACCAACGCGGAGATTGTCAACGTGGATATCCGGACGGGCAGGACGACGCAGGGCCCCGTGGGTGCGCAGGTTAATAAGCTTGGCTCGGGGCTGTACGATGCGCTGCCGCAGGGGTTGGGCGTGCGCTACAAAAAGGGCGAGTATCATCAGCTGCTGTTTGGGGTGGCTGCCAGGACGTCGAGCCACAGGCAGGCGAACCTCTTCTCTGGCAGCAAGGTCCTGGGTTAGGGTTAGGGTATCATGTCGACGTGGACGGGCTTGCATTTTAGCTCGCCCGTCCAAGGCTCTGCTGCGAGATATGGCTTCATCTACGCCAGGCAGAAGACTTTGCATGTAGAGTCCGACACAGGTGACGGATAGCATGTATCTTGAGACGAGTATGATATCGCCTATACAGAGTTATTATTTCTTCCTCTCCGTAAACGCCTTCATGTAGCGCGCAGGCTCCTCCCCGCCATCGCTAAACATGCGCGCAAACGAATCCACCCCGGCCTCAATCCCCGTCCCCAGATCGCTCTCCTCCCATATCCTCACCAGGCGCTTCTGCTCCCTCACCGCCCCGGGCCCCAACGCCGTTATCCCCGCCACCGCCCCCGCGACCACCCCGTCCAGCTCCTCCACCGTCGCGCAGCACCCGTCCACGAGCCCCCAGCGCTCCATCTCGGGCGCGCCGTAGATCCGCGCAAAGTACACCATCTCCTTGGCCCGCTGCCAGCCCACGATGTTGGCCAGCAGCCGCGCCTCGACGACCGACGGGACGCCGTACCGCGCCTCGGGCATGCCAAACGTCGAGGCGCGCGTCGCGTAGCGGAAGTCGCAGGCGGCGGCGAGCTCGAGCCCCCCGCCGAGGCAGAGGCCGTGGATGCGCGCGATGGAGGGGACGGGGAGGTGGCGCACGGCCTGGCACGCGCGGTGCAGCGCGGTAATGAAGGCCTTGGCGTCGTCGTAGGACTGGAGGCGGGCCATTTCGAAAATGTTGGCGCCCGTGGTGAAGGATGGGGGCGGATTCTTCTTCTTCTTCCCCTCCTCCTCCTCCTTGACGGGGTCTGCCGCAGCAGGAGCAGCTCCCTGGATGACGACGCAGCGCACGTCGGGCTCGTCAGCCAGCGAGCGCAGCGTCGAGGTCAGCTTAGCGATGAGCTCCCCACTCAGGCTGTTGAGCCGCCGCGGGTTCGAGAGCGTGACGGTCGCGACGGTGCCCTCCCCTCCTGGCGGGGCGGCGTCGACGGAGCAGAGGACGTCGCCGTCACCACCCCCGGCGGCGGGGCGCTTTTGTTGTTGCTCCGCGAGGGGGATTGTCTCAGTCGACATGCATCGTCGCGGCGCATGTACTCCCAGAGCCGGGGTGCCCGCGTACAGCCTCCTCCACGTGGTGGTGGCGGTGGTGTGAACTTGGGCACGACGGACCGTCGTCCATGCTGATTCAAATGGTCTCAGGAGAGCGCGACCCATGATTTGCATGAGCGCTGCCGCGACTTCATGGTCCTCGTGGGGATGGAGAAGCCGGTTGGAAGCGCGTGAGTTGGGACAGCACGGAGATGGTGAGGTTAAGGAGAACCCCGCATGTCTTGTCGTTGGTCCGAGGATCGGTGAGCGCACGAGCCAGGGGGACCTAGTCAGGAACGGCAAGTCTACTTATATAGATCCCTGTAGACCCTTTCGATATGAGGAATCTATTTGAGTATACGAAGATTGTCCATGGAGCAACTCATCGAAGCTATATGCGGAGATTCATCGCGGATTTATCCGTTGATGTGGTCTATAGAGGCAGATGCTGGTCGCTAGCGAATCTACGTAGGAGGCGGTCTGGCCCCCATATATCTCGGGGCGGCTCGTTGGCGCGGCGTGGCCTGGTTCGGGATGGCTGCCGAGGAGGCTGATACTTTAGCTTGATGGCCCTGGTAATGGTCAAGTAGGAGCACGGATCAGGGTCGTGCGTACGTACTGCGAGTGGTTGTCCTTGAATACGAGATTGGAGGCGGGCCGCGAACCGCGTTCGATATACCTGAAGCAGCTATGGTGAGATGCCCGCCTGCCTCTCGATGCCTGGCAGCCAATAGACGACACGCGGGGTTGATCTCAATGTCCCCCAGCGTAGTAGTTAGTAGCGTGTATGCCGAGTCTAACTAATAAGTTTGCGAAGCAAGGGGCGGGACTGGAGACGCAGGGACACACACAGACCATAAGTTAGTAGTCCAGCTAATAAGGGAGGGGCTTTCGCACTTATACAAAGACGGTTTGCATGTAACTTAGTAGTCTCATAAGCGCTCCCGGGCCCCATGTCCACCACCTGCTGCCGTCGTGTGAGAAGACATGGGCCCTGATTAAGTCTCCGTGGCCCTCGAGCCGTCCTCCGGTGAGTTCCCGTGCCCGTGCCCGCGTCCTACAAGCCGAACGAGCTAATCGCTTAAAGCCGCCATTTGCACTCCATCCGATAGCCATTTGCCTTTGTCAAAACTACTACGTTGTACTTCCGTACTGTATGTCGCCATTCGGACCTGATGCCCCTCACGCAGCCAGGCTGAGAAGCCCCCCGGCGCTCAGCTTGTGCTGCCAAGCCGGAGCATCACCATTGTCTCTTATCGCCGTCCATTTATACCCCCCCAAAGCGAGGCTAGCAATTGCGCGATGCCAGCAGAATTTAGTGCCTGGGCTGACTCGCATAATTGGCGCTAATAACATGCAGAGCCACTTCATATTTATTTTACGGGACCGGCCGGCATGGAATACGAAGCAACTCAGTCCTAATACGGCACTTGTGTATGTACGTACGTAGCAGTAACTAACTTAGCACTTGCTTCTGAGTGCGCAGGCTCGCGCGCGCGGGGTGAGACTGCGTCCCGGCAAGTCACGCCTCGCCACGATAACTTGGTGCCACAGGGCATTTTGCGCGTATATATGTCTCAGTTGGCAAAACAAACCCACGGTGGCACGACATGACACGGGAGCGTTTATCAACGCCGGCGGGCGCTGCGCGACGCCCGGATTGTCGTATGGTGTGGTGTGGCCGCCCTGATATCTATGGCGAGCCGGTAGCCTCCTCTTCCTGTTCCTACGTTAAAGCCAACTCCCCATACGCTCTTTACTACGTAAAACCAACTCCCCGTACGCTCTTTACCCCCTTCGCTCCCTGCGTGTCTTTTATAATATATATATTTTCCGGCCCTCTTGAACTGGATACGCGCCGGTCTAGTGACAGCCTTATCCCTTTTGCGACAAAAGTCAACAACTAACTCGCGATGCTGCTGCCAAGCTTCATCGTCGGGAGCGCGCTCGCCCTCGCCACCACCGCCGCGGGCTCTCCATGCAGCCCGCCCAACGTCGTGCACAAGGACATTGTCATCGTCGGCGGCGGCGCGTCAGGTGTATACGCTGCTGTCCGCCTTCGCGAAGACTTTGGCAAGTCCATTGCCCTCATCGAGAAGCGCGAGATTCTTGTACGTATTTGCTCCCCCCTTCGCTCCTCGCCCGGCCTTGACACACACACACACTCTCTCTCTCGCTCCGTGCTCGAGATGGCTGGGTCCTTGCTTTCATGTTTTTCCCCATGGTAAAGAAAAGAAAAAGAAACTCACCGCAGAGACGCGCACAGGGCGGCCATGTCGACTCCTTCACCGACCCCGAGACGGGCGGCAACATCGAATTCGGCGTCCAGGCCTTCCTCGACGTCGGCAACGCCACCGGCTTCTTCGACCGCCTCGGCGTCGCGCGCAGGCCCTTCGCGGCCGAGCGCCTCAACTCCACGTACATAGACTTCGAGACGGGCAAGGTGCTCAACTTCACCCTACCGCCAATGGCCGATCAGCTCGCGGCCATGAACAAGTTCCTGCAGGTCATCGAGCCGTGGGAGCGCCTCCTGCAGCCGGGCTACTTTGACTTTCCCGACCCGGACGAGATCCCCGGCGACCTGCTGCTCCCCTTTGGCGAGTTCGTCACCAAGCACGGCATCGAGAACGCCGTGCCCCGCATATACTCCATCAGCGGGCTCGGGCTCGGCAACATCACGAACGAGATCACCATGTACGTCCTGCAGGCGTTTGGCGGGCCCAACGCGCGCGTCGTGGTCGGTCGGGGCCGCTCCTTCGAGCCGGCGTCGGGTCGGAACCAGGATCTCTACGACGCGGCGGCCAGGCTCCTCGGCTCGGACGTCCACTACTCGAGCACCATCGTCGACTCGCACCGCACCGACTCAAAGGTACGGGTCACCGTTCAGGACGCCAATACCAAGATCAACACGACCATCATCGCGAAACGCCTCCTCGTGGCCATCGAGCCCTCCCGGGGGCGGAACATCCAACCGTTGGACCTAGACGAAGACGAGCTTAACCTGTTCAACAAGTTTCGCTACACGTCTCGATTCGCCGGCGTCATCGACAGCAAGGCCCTCGCCGTCAACAAGTCCTACGTCAATCTGCCGGCCAACGCCGCGCCCAACAACTACCTCTCCTACCCCGAGGTCCCCTTCAACGCACGCTTCGACTACCTCGGCACGGGGCACTACTTCCGCGTCGGCGTCATGGGCAACCACGCGGTGAGGGACGACAACGCCAAGCAGCTCGTGCAGCAGAGCTACGAGACGCTCCTGGATGCGGGGGACCTGGTCCCCGGCGAGACGGACCGGAACATTACCTGGAAGGCGTTTTCGGCCCACGGGCCCATGTACGCGCGCGTCTCGCGCGAGGACATCCAGGCCGGCTTCTATAAGAGGCTGTACGAGATACAAGGCCGGCGGTCGACGTGGTGGACGGGCGCGGCGTGGAGCGCCCACATCCAGACGGTCCTCTGGAAGTACGACGACGTCCTTATCCCCAAGATGCTGGAGGGGCTGGAGTAGATTCTTTCGCTAGGAGGGCATTGTACATGATACTTCACTTCAAACCAACCCTCGCTTGCAGCAATGCGCCCGTCACGCTATGTTATAGTCTTTGTGCCCTCTTAGCACAGTCCCTATTCGTGAATCGTGGCCCGGGACTGCGCGCCTACCGTGTATTGCAGCCGGCTGGTCGTCGACCGACTCATCTTCTCATTTGGGCTTATGCGCTCCTCCTGATTGAAGGTGATCTGAGCAGATGACAGGCTTTTCTGTCTCCTGCTCCGAGGGTCTCCAACTGACGTCGCGGTCTGGTCTTGAGGGGTTGCTGCCTTGTGAGACGCGAAGACGGAACCAATAGCTACTACATACGGGTTGTCTATTTATATAGTTGCGAGTCTACGTCCTCTCGATTATGTGCAAATCGCCTTATAAATCGGGAATAGGCTAGATTTTATACAAGAATTATATCCTTGCATTATAAAATCAGGGTCGTGGATCAGGGCCCATGTCTTGCGCCTCTCCACCCAAACCTCCGCCTTGCTCGTAGTTATCCTTCATCCCGCGGGTAGCCTTTAAGGGGCAGGGAATATCAATGAAGAAATCTAGAGAACCCGGGCTCCTCGCGCGTTTAGCAAACGCCCTTAGGAACATTGAAACTATCGACAGGCCGAGGCGTGCGAAATAACCCCCCGGCAAACTTTGCGCCGTCGCCGAGACCACGCTTCGCAAATGCCTGCCATAGCGCGCACTGGTTGGCCCCTTGAGTAAGAGCCTTATCTGCATCAATAATGGCGTCGCGCCCGGCGACCATGCCTGGGTTGCAAGGCTGGATGGCCATGCCGGTCATAATGAGCTTCATAGCAAGGTAGCGGCCATCCTTAGGAACGCCGGCAGAGTCGAACTCAGGGAAGTCCTTATCGGTAATGCCATGCTTCTCAATAAGGTTCCAGATAACCTCATATAAGATAGTTGCCCAGATGGTTCCTATATAGTGACTCTCTTTCCGTTTGTTAATGTCGGAGTATAAAAATGGGTTGGTAACATTGCTAGTAGAGTAGGGGTAGCCGCGGATGCCTCGAGGCTTATTAGCGGCCCACGAGGCAATAGTATAGTCCTTATGGCGATTATCAGTAGCCTTAATTCGGACCGCTATAGCCATAAAGTCGGACCAGCCTTCGTTCAGGCCGCTAGACTCGAGACCGTCAAGGCAGCCAGCGTTACTAGGGCCGCCAGTCAACCGGCTAGACACTACGAGAAAAGTCAGTCCCGTGCGTTATTAAATACAGAAACCTTGAATATTGCACTTACGGCCATGAGTGTACTCGTGGAGCACGATATCAGTATCAAACGAGCCGTCGCGCGCCGGCATGGAATTAGTCCACATTTGTATCCCCATGCGGGCCATCTCGCCGTCAGGGGGCGCGATAAAATAGGCATTCTTAGTGCTCGACCCGTCTTGAGCATCGAGCATAACGAAGTCTTTGTCGAGGCCACCCTTGCCGTTGTTATTAAGCTGGAAGTTACCGGCCTTCTCGTCGAAGCCAAGGATATATAGTAGATCGTGGTACTTGTTGACAGTATAGAAGAGCTGTGTGATAGACGCATCTCGGTAGGCTTCGTTATTGGATTCCAAAGGCGAGTATTCGTATACAAACATTCTACTAGGGCTAGTAGGTCTGTAGAGATTCGTGATATCATTACCACCAGAAGGGTTCGCGTGCGCAACGGCGTTATTGCCCATAGTCGTCGTAAAAAATTCTTTGCCCGCACCATTCCACGTAAAAGGCGATGCTGCTAGGTTCCAAGGGTCCTTAAGAGAGCTTCGCTGGCCCTCGGCTGGATTGTTTACGTTCCAAGGGTAGACCTTGTATGTGGCTAAATCGTCCACGTAGTTAACAACACCGTATACAGTCTTGGTGTTAAACGCATCAACGTAGGTTAGGAGCCAGTAATCCTTGATAACGATCTCGACTCTCCAGGCTAAAAATAGCTTTTTATTCTGTTGCTGAAAGTAGACGAGCTTGGCGTTAGGGTCACTAAAGGCGCCCTTAATGCCCTTAATAGTAAACTCGTGCTTCTTGTCATCTTTAGCCTCGGCCTTTCCGTTTTGGATCGGTATTCCTAAATCGAGTGTATTGATGGCGCCCTTGAGGGCAGCCACGGGGTCAGAGAAGTCATCCTTATTAAGATTCTCTTTAGGCGCGTCGCCCTTGAAAAAGCTATTGCCATATGAGAGAATCTTGCCGTCCTTAACCTAGAAGTTGTTAGGCTTGAATTTATATGCATAGTCCTAGTAACTTACGTTAACGTTAAAGTCGGCATTATCAATGTCAATGCCGTATAGGGTCTGCTTGAAGTGTACGAAGGCAATGCCGTCAGAGCTGACGTAGTGGTCATTGACCAGGCGGTATTCAGCACCGGAAGCAATAGTCTTCACCAGCTCCTTGGCGGTTTCAAGATAGTCGCCGCGCTTATTGATGGAGGCAACTGAGCTATCAGTCTTAACACTCGACGAGGACGTATACTCGGAGACCTGAGGAAGGCGGAACTTTTCAAGGTCGATACCACGCTTAGAGGGAGACGACTCATTGGGTTCCTGACTCCGAGGGTGGGCTTGCACGCTAATAGCGAGTCCTATGAGGCTGAGAAGAAGGAAAGACTTCATGGCGGAGAATGTATAGCTTCGAAAGAGAGGCCTTGCCGAGGAAGAAGAAGCCGTCATGTTGGCGACGAGGGGATCGCATTTTATATCCTAAGAAGCTCAAATGGGATTCAAGCAGACAGGCCCACTCAACTAGGGCCTCTATCTATGCCTGGAGTCTGAGAGGCGCGGCAGGTTCCGGGAGGTTGCTGCCCGCGTTTCGAGTTACAGTACCAACCCTCTCCTCTCTACAGTATATAATGTATCATACACAAGCCGGAGCAAGGATTAGCCCGGCATTCCATAGGTATGGAGCGATCAGGAAAGTAGCTCTTACGTTAGCTCCGGCCCTCATGGCATCCTTTGGCGCTCTCGAAAGCCAATACAGGATTTGTGATTCAGGCCCCTTCCCAGCCGACCCACACTTTCCGATAGACGCACGAACGCCAAACTAGAATGACCTTGTTCATACGTTCCTCGTTGATGCTTAGAGCGGTAAGCTCACTGGGATGTACATACCGCTTGAGAAAGACTAGAATATTCCACTAGGAGCCTCCCGCGTCGGATTCTAGACCGTGTCGGATTCTAGACGAGAAGCACATATAAGAGCATGTTAGTCATTCAAATTTAATGTAACCCAGGTACAGTCGAGTAGGTTTATAGGATCATGCATCATAGTAAAACATGGTAATTACCGGGTTATAGTACTGTGTCAAACTCAAAGCTGGACGAGAACGACGGCCGTTGCGATGGTGACGCAGCGGACACCCGTGTAGCTCCATGTTTCCACCGACGTATTACGAGTCGTCATTGCTGGCCGGACCCCGGACAGTTCTGATTTGTAGTTCCTGGGAATGTATATATGCGGGTATGTATGTGTGCGTCGGTTCTGTGTATAAGCCATACTGCCTGGTTATGTATTTCTAGTCTATGTAAGCACCTGAGTATATATACTTATTAGACGACTAATACGGATTACTCATATGCCACAGCTGCCGCCGAATCCAGAATAAGACGAATTTAAGCCATTTTACGGTGCATCCAAATATTAGCGAGAAATTCCGCAATTATCTCTACTATATATAGTATGTACAGTATATACTACTTACCTAAAAGAGCAAGGAATAGGGAAGGATGGTCTTGGCAAAAGGATGCTGCTTATAGACCCCTTTTATTAAGGGACTTATTCCTCGACCCCTATGTTTTAATAGAAAGTCCCTAAAATATGGCTAAATAGTTAGGTAACTCTTATGTCCTATACCCCCCTAATTTCGAACCTTAACAGCGGCCAATGCGGACGGCGCAAGCCGGCCCACGTCTTATAAAATCAATATAACGCGCCGCGCCGCAATACATATACTACGCGCAATTTTCAATCCACTAGACTTTTCAAGGCATAGCAAGCAGTCCTCGTAGTCCTCGTAGCCCTCGCAGTCCTTATAAGGCTAGGTTATAAGGCGGCGACGCCTATCCGATCAAGTGAAAACCCCCCCCCGCGCGAGTGAGGGTAACCTCAATATAGTGATGCTATCGCGCCTACAATAATAGGGACAGTAAATAATGAGGGCAGTAGCGACGGACCGAGACGCTATTAGTCGAATAGATAGCTAAAATGGGGGGGAGGGTAGGTATCCGCCATAGTCGAAGCTACGAAATAGGGACTTTCTATTGAAACATGGGGGTCGAGGAACAACTCCCTTAGTCGAGTATGATCATCTCGTTAGCGTCGTCTGAATAATACGGGAATTGGAGCAGCCCTGCCAAAGCTCCTCTAGGCGGAGACGCGACGCCCACTTAGACGAATATGTGCCGCTCGTGTTGGCGGACCTTGCATGACGCTGGAATACAATGCCTCCAGACATCTAGACTAAAATACTCTAGATAGGTTACAGTCTAGATAAGATAGCGCTAAGCGCCTGGGGCTTGCATGATTGCCGAAGAGTCTGTCAATAAGGTTAATAAACGCGGATTAACTCGGACAAAGCGGTTCGTAAAGCCCTAGTCGTTATGTTTGTCTCTCAATCTACAAATCGCAGACGACCTCGAGCCTCCTGGCATGAATCCCGGACAAGCAGACTCTTGAGTCCGGGCCCACACCCATGGAATCCGAGGCGAGATTCGATCCTCTGTGTTTACTCATACGCAATCGCCGACAAGGGACCCCGGCGCAAGTGCGCGAGTAGCCCCCTCGCTCTGGCCAATCGCGCGTTATGATTACTGAGTATGGGTCTAACCATATCGAGGCTTTCTTATACTAACGTCCCGTGGCCTGCAATGGCCTGTTCCTATATACGCAACTGAAATAAGTGGGAGCGTTGGCGCGTTTACGGCATCAAATATATCTAATAGCATAATATATCCCCCACTTCAAATAGCCTCAACACTATAAACGAGGATATGGATCGAATCATGGTACTCATGCCGAAAATTTAATTCAGTAAGTCATAGTAATAGGCTTTAGAAAGGCCAGAAGCTATTTTATGTGTTATCAGCGAGCATCGGCACTAAGAAACGAACAAAACGCAATAAAGTATTTTCCATAAGAAGGTTACTCTAGCCTCAAGACGTCCGTTCTTTATTCAATATAAAAGTTCACGCTTCTTGTATTCTGATCCTCACAGACTTTACTCGACAGTTCTGTTCATTCATTCATTCATTGACTTATTGACTGCAAACACTCTACTCGAAATGCTTGCAAATCTTGTTCTCGTCCTTTGTGGCCTCGCCGTCGTGGCTAAACCTAGCCGAGCGTTTGTAAACCCGGCACACTAGGTCTTTAGTTCCGTCTACTAACATACTCCCAGGACGGCTCTTCAAGAGCCCAGACACGATGCCAAGTTGCTAGCACTCACAAACAACCATACCACGTCGCGAAACACCTGGATCTCCCCATACCAAGGTACCCATGAAAGTACTACTTTAGACGACATCGGGGAAGGCACAGTTGGGCAGCTCATCCGCAGGTTTGAATTTTCCGAGCATCACTTTCTTGGAGACCAGATTACCTTCGTTGATGAACTCGGAGTTGAGTTTACTGCCAAGGAACGACCAATCGTGGCCATTGGCGGTGCCCTAAACCTGACATACGGCAAGATTTGTGCTTTGGCAGGTGACTTTTACGGCACAGATAGTCCCATCAGCGACGGCGCGGACGATGTCGAACGCCGAAAGCGCTTTATGAGCGCTTTAGAGACTCTGATAGATAACCCAGAGGACCAACCTGGCGACGCCCAGAAGCTAGTGGCCTACCTTCAGACAGAGATCGATGCCGTCGCTCGGGCCGTTGCGAATGGCCAAGACCCATCTTCCGTGTATAAGGGGGGTGAGGTCATCAGCAATGTAAAACTGGAATGGATGACATTACAAAGAAAGCGGAAGAATTTTCCTTCATACGTTGGTCTTGCTGCCATCAACTGGGATCACTTTGGAGACGATGCTCGCGTCGCCTATACGACCGGTCATGCAGCGGCTATTGAACATGCGGCAAAGGAAACAGGTCGCGCGTCGCCCTCTTTGAGGCATACGTAATGAACGCCTTCGCAGACCACTATCTGCAGGACCTCTTCTCAGCGGGTCATCTTCGGACACCACGCCGTCTACTTCACGGCTTATTGGACACCGAGGACAAGCTAGCTCAGGTGAGTTTTCACTCGCATAGCTGTGAATGAGGAGGGGCTGTACTAACCCAACTCAAGTACATGCATGACGAAGATTCTGCCCTTGGCCTCTTGGTTAAGGATGCCAGCGGGTCGCAGTGGACTGCTTTTGGGGATAGGAAACTCTTGGACAAGGCCAACGAGGTAAACTTACTGAAATGCCAAGCAGCCGTGGCGGCTTCTGCGAGAGAGATATACGACTCCTGGCGAAACGAGGCGGCGATCCCGACCGACGAGTATCTGGCATGGAAAAAAGTGCCAAGTAAAGAGTCTGCCATGGCTAGAACCCAAACCTTGAGTCCGCTCTTTCTCCGAGGCCCTCAAAACACCTATCATGACCTTCAGCGCCGGTCAAACATCGAAGATAGGAGAACTTGGAGGCACGACACTCATTGGTGGACCGAAACCACGCTCTTTTTGCTATCGGAATCGAAACTATGGCACTATCCGATGAGCATATAGATATACAATGGGTACCCGGCGGAAATTCAACCTCCTGAGAGGGAATGCTTCGCGCCACTTTGCTTGGGACGGCCCGAAAAAAACAGGGTTATACTTGAAAACGGGGGAGTGTTCCGATCATTGAACCGAATTGTGCTGAGCTTTGGCTGAGCGGCATATGCGGCCAGACCAGAGCTAAATCAGCTAATCCCGCAAACGTGGTCCAGCCCGAGCCCGTGGACGAGCGGCGCGTTCTCGTAAGGTGGTAGAATGGGTTGGCCGTGGTAGGAAAATGGGGTTTTGCGACGTTGTTTTTAGCAGACATAGTTCGTAAATGCGAGTACATGTATCTGGCGTATGCCGTGAGGAATAAAGCTCCGAAAGGATTTCTATGCCCTATTTTTTTCCCGCACTTTAGATAGGTACGAAAGTAGATTTATACTCCCTATTCTTATTAGTCTACTACTATACTCTACTAGAGTTTTCCCTATCCTTATTATTACCTTTTATAAATACTAAAAGTATTATTATCTTCCCTTCTTTAATTATAATATTAGCTCTTAATATTATTATTATATAAGCCTTAATAAAATAGCTTTTTTTATATTAAATAGCTTAAAGTTAAAGACATTAAAGATAGATAAGTTTCTATCTTTAATAAAAGTAAGATAAGTAATAGCGGTAATATATAAAGTAACTTAATATTAAGAAATAATATAATTATAAAGATATATATAATTTAAATAAAATATACCTATATAAGATAAATTACTAAGGAGTAAAGATTAATTATAGTTAATAATTATATATTAAATAAGAAAATTAATCTTTAAGGTATTAATATTAATAAAAGGCTAAGATAAATAAATAGTAAAAGTAAGAGTAATAATATTTAATATTATTAATATTAATACTATAAATTTCTATTATTATTACTACTACTATTACTTTAAAAAAAGAGATATACTTATTTTTTAAGTTTACTATATTAATAAATAATAAAATAAAATAAAATAAAAGTTTATAATTATTAATAATATAAAGTATATTATATAAAAGATATATATATATTATTACCCTTTTTTATTTTAATTTATATAATTATTAATAAATATATATTTAAATAAAGACTTAAAGGCTTTAATTATTATTTATTTATTATTTTATATTATTATAACTTTATTCTTATAGTAATAATATTAATTTAGTCTTATTTTTAAAAGTAATATTATTTATAAAGGAAGAAAACTTTTATTATAAAGGTATTTATAATAAAATAAGGGATCTTAAGGTTTATTATTATAAGAGTATATTAAGCTTAATATAAATAATAAAGATTTATAGAAGTCTATTAATAAGGTTTATACCTCTTATTTAATAAAGAGTAATATTAGCTATTATATTAGGGCGAGAAAGATATTAAACCTATAGGACGTAATCCTCTTCGTCCTTTATTTCTTCCTATCTCTACTTAATGCGTTATCGCGTAAGGATACCGAATTCTAAGCTATCTCTATAGCCGAAAGGTTAGTCGTAAGCTAATTAAATAGTCTTTAATATTGGATACTTATATTTACGCTTAGTTATAAAACTATACGGCGATCTATGCCTTAAGTAAGGTACTTATATTATTAAGGCATACTTATATCTAAAGTATTAAAAATAAGGCAAAATAAATAAGTATTATCGGCTATAATTAAGGAGGCATATTATCCTCCCTTTAACTAAGAAAGCTTCCCCCCTTTATAGTTATCCTTATAGTCTTATCTTTATAGCCCCTTTTTACCCCTAGCTATTCCTTTAGCTATTTTTCGTCTTTTTTAGGCTATCTTCCCTCTTTTACTCCTTCTTTTACTCCTTCCTTTATGCCTTCTCTTACTAATATATTATATAAATAAAAAGTACTAGCTATATATTATATTAATAAGAGAAAGTATAAAAGAAGATTAAGTAATAGCTTAAGTAAAAAACGGCTAAAGGAATAGCTAAGGGTAAAAGAGATAATAAAGATAAGATAATAAGTATAGCTATAAGTAAAGATAGACTACTTTAAAGGAATAAAGATAATTATACCTCTTTAATTATAGCTTATAATACTTATTTTTTACCCTATTTTTAATACTTTAGATATAAGTATATCTTAATAATATAAGTACTTTATTTAAGCGTAAAAAGTTATATAGTTTTATTAAGAGCGTAAATATAAGTATTTAATATTAGAGATTATTTAATTAGCTTATAATAGACCTCTTAATTATAGAGGTACTTTAGATTTAAGAATCCTTATATTAAAATATATTAAATAGAGATAGGAAAAAGAGAAGGATAAAGGGGATATACTTTATAGTTTAGTATCTTTCTACCTTAATAAAATATATTTATTATTATTATTTATTTCTCCCTCTTTAAGTTTTTATTAATAATATATAAAATAAGCGGCTTATTATCTTTTCTTAAATTTATTTATTAAATAGCTCTTAAATAGCTATTTTTTAATTTATAATATTATTCCTTTTTATTTAAGTACTTATTATTAAGGCCTTTAAATATAATCGCTCTTTATTATTTAATATATATTACTTTTCCTTTTTTATATCTTATTATTACTTCGCTTTTTTAATTATACTAAGGTATAAAATATAAAAGCTAATATAGTACTATATAATATTAATTTATAATATAGCTTAAAGGAAGCCTATAAGCTAAGTATTACTTAGCTATATAAAGCTTATATAAAGGAAATATTTATATAGCCTTATATATATTATACTTATATTATAGTTAAGTTCTTATATATTACTATTATTAATCTTCTTAATAAAAATAGTATAAATACCTTTTAATATAAGGGCGATTATTGTAGGGCTTTTAGATTAGTTTCCTAATAATAATACTATTTAATAATATAATTAATATCTTTAAATATAAAAGTAATCGCTATAAGTCTTTTAAACTATTTCTTTAATTTCTTTTATAATTATATTATAATTAAGTTTTTATATATTACTCTTATTATTATTATTATTAATTTTATTAATAAGAACCTGTAAGTACTTTTTAATATAAATATAATTACTATAAGTCTTTTAAATTATCTAATTAATAATTAAGCCTTAATTAAATACTTAAGTATTAATATTATATTATTATAAATTTTAGTATTTACTTTATTATTAATTAATTTATTATAAGCTTAAGTTATTTATATTATAATAAAGTAAATAATATTAAAGGTATTTATTATAAAGAAGTAATATTAAAGGTATTTATTAAAAACCTTTATAATAAAAAAAGCCTTTAAAAATTATAATAATTAAAAATAACCCACATTCACTCATCCGTGTCTGCTCGAACAGCGGCCGGTTGCAGGTCCACTCATCCGCTTTGCCCCCCACCCCGCCTTGCGGACACTTGTAATACATACATCCGGGCACACCCACGAGTGAGGGCATCTATCTCCCCAGAGACATTTGATCGACAACTGACCATCTCATCAGCAGCCTGTCGAACCGGCCCTCTCCATCGCCTCCTCCGCCTTTGCCCACCGGCCAATTCCACGACCCATCCATCGTCCGCCCTCTATTGCCTACTTGAGGACACCGCTGGCCTAGATACTCAGCACTCTGCTCCCGTCCCATCGGCGCTTACAGCCCGCCATGGCTTCGATAAACGACCTCGCGACCGCCGCCATCGCGAGCTCCTCCTCCACCTCCACGTCACCACCGCCGGCGGCAGGGGCGCAATCGCAACCACAGCCGCAGCCCGCCGCTGGAGCTCCGCGCGGCGCCTTCATCGTCCTCGAGGGCCTCGACCGCAGCGGCAAGACCACGCAGGTCAAGCTCCTGGAGCAGCGCTTCGTCGAGGCGGGGCGGTCGGTCAAGGTGATGCGGTTCCCGGGTGCGTTTGTCTATTCCCTCCGTCCAACCCCCCCCTCCCGGGCCAGTTTTCCTTTTCTCCGTTCGCCACGCGAATGCCACTAGGCATGTGAAGAACGGTTCTTTCAGCCATCTTGGGAAGGCAATTGTGTCCCTACTGCGGGCTAGAGACTCGCCTCAGGTCAGCCGTGAGCCAGAGGGGGAGGTGTAACATGGAGTGTGAACTGCGCAAAGGACCACCATCACGGCAGCGACATGAGAGACTAATCCGTCATGTCCTCGTGCAGACCGGTCGACGCCCATCGGGCAAATGATTGACGCGTACCTCAAGAGCGATGTGGCCATGGAGGACCACGTCATCCACCTGCTCTTCAGCGCAAACCGGTGGGAAGCCGCGTAGGTTGCCTACATGTCCCCATCACATCACCACCATCACTTCTCCCGCTCCACCCCTCACGCGTCCTCGCCCCTGTCCATAGCCTCATCGCCAACAACCTCCCCTTCATATCACCCCACCCCTGATATAAAACCCCCGTCTATCTTGCAGCCATCACATTAGCCACCAACCGCTAACGAGCCAAACCCCCTCCCCAACTCACAGCGCCCAGATATCCTCCCTCCTCGCCGCCGGCACCACCATCCTCTGCGACCGCTTCCACCTCTCGGGCATCGCCTACTCGGCCGCCAAGCGCAACCCCTCCCTGCCCCTCCCCTGGGCCGCCGCCCCCGAGCGCGGCCTGCCCCGCCCGGACCTGGTGCTCTTCCTCGACCTCGACGAGCGCGCCGCCCGCGCCCGCGGCGGCTTCGGCGACGAGCGCTACGAGCGCGCCGCCATGCAGGCGCGCGTGCGCGACATTTTCTGCGCCATGGCCGCGGGCGCTGACGAGGAGCCGTCAGAGTCGTTGCCCTCTGCCGGTGATGCTGGTGGTGCTGGTGTTGCTGGTGGCTCTGCGGACCCTCCTCCTGCTGGTACCGGTGCTGCCGCTGTCGCCGAGTCGACATCACCGCCGCAGCAGCAGCAGCGACAGCAGCACACCCCCCGCAGAACCGGGGAGCACATCCTCGTCGTCGACGCCGGCGCCAGCGTCGAGGCCGTGGCCGACGAGATATGGCGGCGCGTCGAGGCGCGGGTGCGGCAGGTGGACGCGGGCGAGCTGGGCGCCTCGGTCGGCGTCGTGGAGTGAGTGACTGAGCGAGCGAGCGAACGAGCGAACGAAAGGACTGAATGAATGAAAGTCAGAAGGCAGAGGGCTGGGCGGAACGATTGAGCGAGTTGGTTGGTAAACGAGCGAGTGAGTGAGTGGCGAAGTGAGGAAGTGAGAGCGAGGGAGAGCAAGAGTGGGTGAGTGAGAGTGAGTGCGAGTGAGTGTCGAGTGAGTGATCGGGAGACCGAGCGCCGAGTTAACGAACGATACGATGCGCACGCGCAGGGAAGAACAGAGAACACTTTGAACAGGGCAACAGTCGCAAGGGGACACATCTCAGGATACGTAGGCCATGCATGAACATATACTAGACAGACAGATAGACTATCGAGCGAGCATATTGTATGGATCGAACAACACCTGTCTGTCGAACACGTCCGGCCCAGTAAGAGCGTGTGGCATATCCCATCGAGCGAGCACATCAAGGCAAAGGATGTACAGACAAGTCCGGCACAAGAGAGACACGCACATGAGTATCAATCAATCAGGCTTCAAGCCAAGTCAATCAACTACCAGGCAGGCGCGCACGCACGCACGCGCCCAGCCACGCACTCCATCGACCGACCCATGGCCACGTCAAGAGACGCGCCGCGCACCAAAGCCCGGATTCAAACCAAACAAGCAATCTGCCACGCCGTGCAACGCCACGTCCGCCGTGTCCAACAAGAGAAGTGGACCGGCCCAAACTGGCCAAAGAACAAAACGCCGATTTCCGTACCCCCAAGCCAGGTTCGTACACATAATCAGTTATACTTTGCATCATGCCGCCCATAACTTCATAACGATATATATCCCTCGCACTACGTCCTCCATTTACTTTTTCAGTCGCTCACCCAGCGGTAGCGAGGTCCGGTGTACGACACATTGGTCGACACGAGACGTCATGAGGCGGCGACGGCGGCGGCGGCGGCGGCGGCCTCGCTCTCGTCCTTGTTGCTTTCGCTCTCCCACAGGTCAAAGCTCTCGCCCGTGCCGTCCATGGGCTGCAGGACGGCCGCCTTGGAGGAGCCCTTGGTGGCCGCGCCCATGAGTGCGGCTACTTCGGTGACGGCGTCGCCCTCGGGCTCCGCCTCGTCGGCGGCCAGGACCTCGAGGTCGGGTGCAAACTTGAAGTTGCGAGACGAGGGCGGCTCCGACTCCTGCTCCTGCTCTTGCTCTTGCTCCTGCTCGTCGTCCTCGTGCACGAGCACCACCGACGACTCATCGCAGCCGTCGGCGTAAAAGTCGACGGCGTTCATCTCGCCGAGCGCGACCCTCTCCTTTTCGACCACCATGTCGTCGGGGGCGGCGCGGCTGTGGCTGCTGGCGCCCCGGGTCTGCGAGACATCGTCGGGAGGCGGCACGTTCTCCTTGTCGCGGCCCTCGTCGCGCTCGCGGGTGGCCTTGCGCGCGCTCTCCTCGTCTGACGAGATGTCGAGAACGCACGTGCTGTGCTGCAGCAGGTTGGTCATCTCCTGCTCCGGGGTGTCCTCGTGGATGTCGAAGAACCAGCTCGCCTTGGCCTCAGGCTCGTCGAGCAGGCTGGTGGTGGAGGAAGAGGAGCGGGCTGAAGGCCTGGCGGCGCGGGCGACGGACGCCGATGATGATGCCGGCGGCGGAGCATAGCTGGAGATGGTGCCTTTGAGGGCGGCGTCGAGAGAAAAGGGAGCAGCAGAGGAAGCCTTGCCGAGGCCAAACGAGGGTGGGTCGACGCGCGTGTAGGGGCCGGAGCGCCGGCGGCTGGAGAGGATGCCAGAGCGCTTGCCGCGGGTGGGCGAGCGGCCGGCGGGCGCGGAGACGGACGGCGACGACTTGCTGGCGAGGGCGCTGTTGAGGCGGGCGGCGGGCGACTTGGGCTGGAGGGTGCGCCTGAGCGTGGAGCTGTGCTTGAGGGGAAGCCTGGCGGCAGCCGAGGGCGTGGAGGGAGCGGCGGCAGCTCTGGTGAGGATGAAGGCGGAGGGGGCGGGCTTGAGCAGGGCGTCCTTGAGAGGCGAGGCGGAGGAGTTGGAGCCCTTGGAGCGCTTGGCGAAGAGGACGGGATCGACGTTTTCCGCGTCGTCGTCAACGTCGAGCAGCTCGGCCTTGCGCTTGCCGCTGGGGGGCGCGACGGCTGGAGAGGCGAGGTTAGCCAATGTGCAATTGTGCGCGTTGGACTGGATGCTGGTCCGCGGCGCCGTCACAATCATTTCATCCATCACTTCACGTCGACGATGCTCGCGTTGGCTGCCTGCCATCTTCAACGGCGCATCGGCGTCGTTCCAACGGGAGCCCCATTATACGCTGGGCAGACAGTACAAAAAAACGAGAGTGCATGACGCGCCGAGGCGGGGGCGCGGATTCGGGGCGGGTTCATGCACGCGAAAACGTACCGTTTTGCCTATTCTTGAGGCTCGTCAGGCTCTGCAGACGCGCCCCGTCGAGGGGGGCAAACGGCTGGCGGGTGACGGCAGCCATGGCGGTGGTGAGTGACGACTCCAGAGGAGTTGTGGAGTGGTTGATGCGAGGGAAGAGAGTCGGCAGCAGCACGAGCACGGGTGAGTGAGTGACGATGGATCGCGTCTGACGAGCTGGTGGTGTTGTTCCTTCTGCGGCGGGGCTCTAGGTACTCTCTGCTGGGTGGGCGCGTGTTTGTGTGTGCGCCTGAGGCCTGCTGCTGACTGGGGTGTGTGTTGTTTGAAATGGAGCAGAGCTGCAGCAGCTACAAGGTGTGGATTATTGTTGTTTGTTGATCGATCTCGTCGTTTCGTCTTTTTGACCCCGCTTGATTTTACTGCTCGGCAGACGACATGGGTGGTCTTGGAGCGAGGAGAGGGAAAGCGAGCGAGCGTGATGAATGGGGGAAAATAGGAATACGATACGTATGTGGGAGGAGCAAGGAACAGGAACAACAACAATCAACAAGCAGCAGCACGAGGGAGTGAAGGGGAGGGGAAAGGAAGAGAGAGGGCGGCGAACAGGGCGGGTGCAGCGCGGGGGCCGGGGTATATGAGAGAGCCAGACGAGGGAGACGACACGAAGAAGAGATGGATGGTGTGGTTCCCTTGCCCGTGCTGGGATGGATGGATGGATGGATAGATGGAACTGGCGGCGAGACACAGAAAACGAGACACGGGCGCTTGATGATGGACTGGGTGGCCGCCGTTTCTGCAGCCTGGTCCAGCCCAGCAGTCCAGCGGCGGGCGCGAATGGCCTCCACTGCTGGTTGATTCACACGCTGGAGCTTCTCCCATTCAGAAACCGCCACTAGGCAGCGGGCGGCCTGGGGGGGGGAGTCGGCCAGCTGTGCAGCAGGCTCCCAGTGCACGACGCCACTCACTGGTGGGGAGGGGGGGCTACTAATTGCTGCTGCTGCTGCACGACGCGTCTCTTCCACAGCGCGCGCCGCAGGCTGGGAGGGGGGGGGCTGCCAGCGTGTCAGTGGCGCCAGTGACGGGACCCCCTGCTCTACCTAGTAGCGGGCTGCATATCTGCCCCGCCGAGATCTGACCTGCCCTGCTCCTTGCTGGGTTCAATGATGTGCTGCCCTGCGCATCGCCAGCCAGCCCGCGCGCGCGCGCGTCGGCGGGGCCAATGAGGTGCGCGAGCGGGCGTGGTGGCGCCGGCCAATAGACGCGTCGCGATGCACCACAGTGCCGTAGGTCTGCGTAAATTGTACGCAGTACGTAGCGCACTTTACAGGGTTGCTTGATGACGCCAAAAAAGAACGAGGGGGGCGCCAACGATGGTGGTGGTGGCCCTTCTGCTTCTCATGCTTTCCCATCGTTCCCTCGGTCACACACACACTTTCCGTCCATCGCAAGGGATGGATGGATGGATTGACGCTGCTCCAAATGGCCTTCCCACCAGCGCACACACAATTCTAGTGTAAGCGTCCATCAGCGTTTGCATGCAGGGGCGCAACAAGACCAGGCCAGGCCAGCTAGACCACCAGACCACCAGACCAGACCAGACAGACCACTACATCAGCAGGCGCTCGCACTGTAAAACACCCTCGCCGTCTCTCTCGCTGCCAGTAATTCAATTCGTTTCGTTTCATTCTCAATTGATTGAGATTCAATTCATCCATCTACCCATCCATCCCACCGCTGGGAAAACCCCCTCGTCGTCATCGTCAGACTGCCTTTGTTTTTTCTTTTTTCTGTATTGTTCCTTTGGCACCAGCCCGGCCAGTCGACCCGCTCGCCCCGACAAACTGCCGTGCCGCTTGCTGCTCTTCAAGAAGATCCGTCCCCCGCACCACACGCACCTTGCCCCATGTTTAATTGATTGATGATTGTTCGAGTCGCCGCCCCATCTCGCAGCGGTTCATCGCGGAACAAAAAGAAGCAAACGGGTCCCCCCCGCTCGAGCGCCGCGATTTGTCTCACGCCCCTTCATCACCATCACCACCACCACCACCACGAATCTGCGACAAACCATCTGGTCACACGGGAGGGAGCTTTGGAGGGAGGGGCCCCGGATGGACGGCCGTGCATTCGTCGCCGTGGCTGTGCCGTGTCGCCTGCCCGCTCACGTCATGGCTCTGCTTCTCTGCTTCCAGGAGCTTTTTACTCTTTGCTCTTCTGAGCCAACTAACACTTTTACGCCATACGCACGACGTAGTTCCATCACATGTGCAGAAACGGAACCTGTATGCACTTTCCCGCCCGTAGCCCAAGGTGCCGAGTAGTAGTAGCAGTCAGTAGTGCGACAGACGGGTCATGCTGTGCATCATCCATTTCGCTTCCTCCCGACGCTGAGCCCGCCAGAGGAGGTGGCCTAGGTAGTTACCTGCAGAGTGCAGACCGTGTCCCACACCTCTGCAACACGACATCTCTGCGATGCCTCCCCACCCGTCGACTCACACACGTGAAGTAACCGGGATGGAATCTCATCTTTTCATGGGGCCATTCTTGCTTTTTGCCTTTTCTTGACGGGCAAACTCCGTCGTCTTTCCTATGAAATGAATCCCCTGGTCTCACTCACCCCCGAATAACCCTGTTGTTCGTTCTGCAAGGTACCGAACCTCCGCCGCGTTTCGTCTCACACGAACGTGCAGCAGCAAGCAGCCGCGCCTGAGTTCGATCACGACTTCTAGCTCGTCTGTCTGTTGCCCGGTATACGTCCCCGGTCTTGTTGGAGCGCGGATACATGTATGAGCGTATGTATGTATGTACTGTACTACTAGTGCTGCATCCAGTTTGCCATCCATCCATCCAACCATCATCAATGTGCAACTCCCCCTCCCTCGAGCGCCTCCTTGGATCAAATCTCCCTCCCTGCATTCGCGCGACCACCCTCTCCCCATCCACCCCCCCGCTTCCACTTCCTCGTCGCACGTCCGCGTCCGCCTCTCCCGCCGCCCAGGCACGCTGTACAGCCCATCATCCACCCACCATCTCATCTCAACCACCCCGAGCAGAGAATGAATTTAATAGGTGAAAGAAAAGGAAAACGAGAAAGACGTCAGGAAAGGCAACCACTCTAATCCCATGCTCCACTCGCTCCCTCCCTCCCTACTGCAGCTCTCTCGCACCACGCAGTCCACGGCCCCCATATCCCACGAACCCCATCATCATCTCGTCCGTCCATCCCGGCCCACTGGCCCGGCCATGCGCGCCCGCGGACGTGAAGTGGTGGTGGTCGCGTCTCCTGCGGGCGTGCAGTCAGTCCGTCCGTCTCTCGCTTGCTCGCTTGCTTGCTCGCTCGCTCGCTGGCTTGCTTCCTGGTTTGGCTCTGCATCTACATCATTAGCTCCCTCCTCCTCCTCCTCCTCCTCCTCCTCCTCGGCGCCTCCGTGCTCCGAGAGGCGCCGCCCACCACCACGCATCGCGGTGCATCGCATCGCATCGCATCACATCGCATCGCATCACATCACATCACATCACATCGCTAACAATATCTCCCATCCCACACCCATGCCCTCCCGTGCCGCACGTAGCCTTTTCTCACATGGCGCAGCTGATCTGAAGGGGTTTGGCCCGCCGATTGGCTCCGCGGCCAAGTGAGAAATGAATGAATAAATGAATGAACGCCCGACACACTCCGTTTTGGCCTCGCCAACGGGCCGGGCCAGTCGGTCAGCCAGTGCATTCGTACATAAATTGCACGAACTGAAGCCAAGCGATTTCCCCCGTGCTTGCGTGCGACGTACCAAGTGTACGTACTCAGTACAGTACCTCTGTGGACTGAGTGGCTAGCATCCGTTTGCCATGGAACTGTAACAGACATATTCCCCCCCCCCCAAACCCACCCGACCAACCTCGCTCTCACAATAGTCGCTCCCCTCCGTCCTGCGACCACCCGCGTCTCCCTGCCGCCACTTCACTTCACCCCACCACGGCACTTCACTTTCATACACTTCCAGAATTCATCCTCACCCTCATCAGCCATCACCCTCCAACCGTCCGTGCCACCGCCTCCTCAGCCCAGCCCAGCCCGGGGTCCTGGCCGGCCACCTCGCCTCCCTCGCCCTGCTTATACGTACGTACCTTGCTTGGTACCTACCTCACCTCACCTACGCGCCAACGACGTCTCACGTAGTTTGTTCCTTGCCTCACACCGACACAACATCATCAAGCGCTCTCACACACACTCTCATCCTACTTGATACGGCAGTACACGCACAGCGTCCTGTACGTACATCCAGCTATATATACGTATATGCTGCGCAACTCCCCCGTCCTCACCTCAGCCCCGGCCCAACCCGACACAGCGGCCTCGCCTCCTCATCCCATCCCGTCTCTCGTGCCATGCCATGCCATCCAGTCAATGGCTCGCCATCCCTTCCACTTCCAACATCCCAAGCAATAAATAGTAATAGACCGCACGCCAACCTCCGTAGCTTATCCGCCTCACAAACCCTTTTCCAGCAACCTCATTCTGTAGCGCGCGCGCCATACCCCCGAACCCCCGTCTCCAACCACCATACGTACTTAGCATGCGGTGTTCGAAGTAGAGTTACGTAGTTAGTAGTTCTGTACAAGTATCTCTCCCCTCCACGCTCACGAGCTCCCACAACGCCCCCCTTCTCATACCGTAGACCCCACCACCACGGCCCTTTTAGCCCATCCGAGAACTGTGTTGGATGATACTCATGCCCTCCTGCCTGCGTCGTCGTACCTTCAACCTGACACCGGCCTGGACCCCGCCCGGCCGCCTCACGGCTGCATTCCAGCCCGACTCGACGTGTCTCATCGGGCCCGTCACGGGGCTGGCTCCCAGGGCCGGCCGACCGCCTCCGGCCGTCGCAGACGCCGTCACTGACCACCAAAAGGAGCCAGCGCACCATCCCGTTGCCTGCGTCGTTGCCTGTTGCCACCCACACCAAGGCGCAGCGCAAGCTACCGGCTTGGAAACGTTTCCACCGACATCGCTCCGCAAAGTACAGAGTGCCCGGATTCTCCGCAAGCGTGGGTAGCGCAAGACCGCATCGCCAGACATTCAGTCGCCGCTCATCACCTGCCGCACCAGCCGCCAACATCTCACTTGCAGTCGGCGTCACTCAGCGGCAACAACCAGACCCACCACACGGCCAGGTGCAAGACTTGGAGAGAGTCGTTGGATTAGTGAATACTTGCTATCGGAGTCACTCAGGGCCGTGCCAGGAATCATCAGATTCCGCTCTTCCACCGTCACTCCTCATGTCCGTGCCAACCTTCAGTCACACGAACCTGTTCCTTCAATTTCCCAGCTGATGCGGTTTGCTGTGTTCCCCCGCGGGCGCGGCCTTGTCTGCCTCGATGGGGTGTGCCGAGGACTCCGATCCCCGGCTCACCCTCGCGTCGTCCGCCAATCTGTGTGCCAGTGCCACGGTTCCGACCGAGACCTTGGCGGCGTCGTGCTCCAAGGTATGAGGCGTCTCGTGACCTGGTGTCGTGACGGCCGGATCCGACTGGAGGCTGTGCTTCGACCTCGGCGGCATCACGACAAACGAATCGTCGTCCTTGAGGGTGTGAGGCCGACTATGTGAGCCCGTCTGAGCAACTTGGTCACGAGCAAGATCGTGCCGCGACGAAGCTGGATCTTGCGTCGTCATGGGGTCCGTGTCAATCGGATGCGATGCTTGGGAATGGGGCTTGGCGGCGGTCGGGTCCCGCTCAAGCAGGTGCTCGATGAATTTGCCCGTTTGCTGCGCAGTTGGGTCTGCTTCTAGACCATGCTCGTCCTGCCGTAGGCCACGGTTGACGAGCTGGTCTTTGGTGAGGGTATGCTGGCCAACAATGGCGGCTACCATGGGCACAGGCCTTTCGGGAGTTGCCTTACCGAGGTCGCCTAGTGCCCCCTGACCAGAACACTCCCCTTGCCGGTCGGCTGGAACCAAGTACTATTGCTTCTGTAGGTACTGAACAAGGGGAACAGCCGAGGTCTGCTTCTCGGTGGCTTGCTGCAGAGACTTGCCTGCGGGCTGCTTGTCGGCTGGCCGGGGGCTCTCGGGGCGCATGGGGGCCACCTTTGGAGAGCCCGTGGCAGACTTGGAACACGTGTAACTCATGGGCAGGTAGGACTGATACTGGCTGGTGACAGAGCCGTCAGGGTCATGTATGGCCCGTAGTCGCTTGTGATGCTTCTCCCGGAGAAGAATCTCCTGCTCGTTCCTCATGAGGGTGCAGCAGGGGCAGCAACAGCCATCAAGCCAGTCGTGTGCGTCCGTCCCCTTGATGCCGTAAAAGGTGCGGACCGTAGTTTGAAGGCGGGCAAAGAAGCAGCCATAGACTGCGAAGAATCAGTTGAAGCACTTGTGCAGGACAGGTTGCGATACTCACATGGGCAGCAGACAACACACGTGGTGCAGTCGAAGGTGCAGCTCTTCTTCTTGTGCCTGGCGCTCAGGGCATCGTATCCCGCTAGGGCGGCTCGCAGACGGGACCAAGTACGCGAGTACACTGCCCACGGCAGGCACACGGACTCGGCAAGCATGGGGGCGAAGCCATCACGGGCCTGATCGGAGCCTTGCCACTGCCACTGGCTGTGACGTTCGTTTGCGGAGCGCTTATCCATCTTGGACTTGGGGGCCCTCAGGCAGAAGTTGGTTCGGCGGCGATGCCAGAGGGGAGGGTTCCTCAAGTAGGAGAACCGGGGATCCGCAGTCCAGTGGAGGGAGTCCTGGCGAGCCATACTCGGAGGATGGCCCCGGGAAGGACGCCGTTTGCTGGAGCGGAGGGAGCAGAGGGAAGCAGAGGAAGCCTCGAGTGAGTGATTTTGTTTCCACAGAGGGCGGAAGCTCGGTGTTGCAATGGAGCCAAGCGTTCGAGACAAGGTGGCGGATGCCTCGTGATGGAGCGAGTGTGGGTGGCAGCCAGAGAGCCCGCGAAGCGAAAGGATGCAGACGCAGAGATGTTGGGCTTAGAGATGCTGCAGAGACGAGAGACGAGAGACGAGACGGAAGCAAAGTCGCGAGAGCGGCGAGGAGAGCAAAGACGGCGGGAGAAGCAAGTTGTTCGCAACGCGCAGGCAGAGCCCGTGGCGGTTGACTGGCTGAAGGCGCGCTCGGTGGGTGCGTCGTGTGGTGTTACGTTGACGAGGCAGGAGCGGCTTGACGCCATCGCGACTTCCTCCGTGGACGCAAAGTAGGTCCATGGGCGCGGTGCGGAGCATCACGCCGTGGTCATGGCGCCATGGAAGTCGGCTGGACGCAAATCACCTCTCGCTGGCAGGAAGGAGTCTCCAAGCACCTCAGTAGGGCCATGATTGCGTAAGTTAGTAGACTGGCAACGGCCAGATGTTGCTGCTGCCACTCGTTGAAGTCGACTCTCCCGTGACATGACAGCCAAGCCGCCCGCACCAGACAGAGGGTATCGAACAAGCAAGCACATCTGCAGGTGCTCCTACCTCCGCCTCATCCTTCAGGCACTCGGCGGGCGCCTTCTCTCCAATGCCGACGGAGAGTCATGCTCGTTCAATGTCGTCCAACGGGACGGTTCACTTTGCTCAGCGCGTCGTAGGGAAAGCCCCGCCCCGCCCCCCAGAGCATCATCGACAATCGGCACCTTGCCAACGAGCATCGAGAGCTGACCATTGAACGCGGATGGACGGACGGCCGAGTCGAGGATGACCACGCGGGCCGAGACGCGAGTGGCGCGGGTAAAGTGCCTGCCTCTTCAGCGCAGCCAGATCGCATCGAGGCGATTCACGGTCGACAGCCGGCCCAGACGCGCTGAGAGAACGGTGGGACGGTGCACGGACAACCATCAGGCAGCATGTCGTTGGCTCCTGGGGCCTGATGATGATTGCCTATCACGGCATCGCTGTGACGGAAGTCGCAGTTGGTGGCTTTGGCAAAGGGTGATGGCCTTCCGCGGGCTGCTGGTGGGCGGCACCGGCTGTCGGCGTCGACGCGAGTCGCCAATGGTCAGTCCAATGGGTCCGCTCATTCAGTTGAGAGACGATGGATGTGGGGACCTTGAACAGAGACGCCTCCTGCGATGCGAGCGGGTGCCGTTTGCCCAGTACAACCTGGAAGGCACAATGGAACCCAAGGTAGGAGGAGCGCACAGAGCACATGCGGTTGTGCCTGCCATCTGCACTGCACTGCACTGACTGGACGGGCGGGCTGAACGTGCAGCAGATAGAGTGAGATGCCCACTAAAAAGGCCCGTGACGGGCCCCCACCACACAGGAGTCTTCTTCAGGCCCGTCCCCCTCCAGTGTCAGGGCCCACCGGTGCTGTGGTAGTGCCTGACTTCCGGGTTTGCACCAGGAACACTCCCAACAACCCACGACGGACCAGCGGGACGAGTGGCTGTGCTCAAAGCCGCGCCCGTCCACCAGTCAGTCTGCTCTGGCCATTGTCATCTCGTCTGGGTTGCATGGCACCGCGGCCAAACGACAAGAGAGACCACCATCCATCCACGTACCATGAGCGACAGCAGACGCCGCGCTTGTCGCGAGCGATCCAAGCACACGGACCTCACTCAATACCTATACTGTACTAGACCTACGTTCTTCGTACCTACCGTTGGCGTCCTGCAGCCTCGAGCCTATTCTGCAGCCTCGAGCCGCCATGCCTCGCCCTCCTTCCCTACTGGGATGACATGACGGCGACATCGCGGCAGCGGTGGCGTGGTGGTGGTGGTGGTGGTGGTGGTGGCGCCGACTGCACGCGAGGCATGGACGTGTGCGACAGATGTAAACTGGCAGGATTGTGGTACAGCATATATATGGATTACAGCATGTGAGCGGCGAAACGCATGCCTTGCTTTGCTTTCGAACAGGTGCAGGACTTGGCGCATCTACTGAACATGCAGCGTGACAGATAGACACACACACAGACGTCCATCATCACCATCGGGCCCAACAGCGACGTTCGCCCCTTGCTTGCCCGTTTTTATCTCTGGTGGCTACAAAGGACCAGTAATAATGCTAGCAGGACCAGCACCTGTTCTGTTAGGCGCGACGGTTGGTCAAGTACCAATGCAACGCAGACGCACGCACGCACGTTGCACCGTGGGGCCCCCCCTCGCATCCTCATCAAACTGCGGCCGAGACTCTAGCGGGGGGTGGACGAGAACGAGGGCTCGTCCCTGATTAGCAACGACGGCGCGCCTGACGATTTACATGAATGTGTCCCATCTCAATCTCAACGGCGACGACGACGGCGACGACATGGTCAATAGTCACCCCAAGGCCCGCGTCGTCAGCAGACAAATTTCGGCCAAGGAAAGACCAAAGACATTGGACATACGTATATACGAGCATCATACGGGTCATGGGACGGTCGTGCGGGACGCAGCGCACGGGGCCAAGGCGGGCGTCATGCCATTGTGGTGTGTCGGATGGCATCAAAACGGCCGCAAACACCAGCGCGCCGTGGTCACCGCCGCCGTCGCCGCCGTCCTGCGGTAACGTGCCGCGTGGGACCCGGGCCCGCACCGGGGTATTACGAGGAAGTAGAGAACCTCTGGGCACGACATGTTGCCTTTTTTTCTCGCGCGCCATACGAAGCATGTACGGGAGCAATTGCCGTGGCAAAAAGCAATCTCGTATGTTGCGGAGAAACCTGGGTGCAGCAGCGGAAGACAAGGCACAGTGAGTGATTCATGAAGACGAGCTCGGCGCCTTCGTGCTGTGCGTGCAGCAGTGTGCGAGCGAAGCACCAAACAAGCACGGCAACGTCGTCGTCGCCAATGTCTCCCACCTGGCGGAAGTTGTTGGCGCGGGGCGTCTGGAATGCGGCAACACCGCATCAAGCCAAGTCTTGCCCCCGGCGTCGTCCAAAGACGCAGTTGTCAGGCCGACGATCATGGCGACGATGACATGCCGAGCCGAGGATCACAGATGTTGTTGGATCGACGACGTCCTGTACTGCGATGCGATGCGATTCGATGCGCGATGCCCGGATGTCGACACTGCCGGATGACATTGAGGAGCCACGGTTGGGGACTGAAGATGCATGGAGCCTGCCTGTGTGAACCAGGGGCGACAATTCCGCACAGGCCTGGACCTCTACTGGCCCCCCCTCCCGTGTCGCCACCGACGGTCCGGATCACTGACGCCGCTTGGGCGAGTTGCTTGACTCGCCTAATTCCGCCATCGCGTCGTGAAGACGGGAAGCAATGCGTTCTGAACTTCTGCAGATGGTGCCAGGTGCAAAAGAGCCAGCTACACCTCGACTCAGTAGCGCACCAGTCTAGCGGCCGGGCGAGAGGCGTTCCAATTCCACAGCAGGTACCTAAGGTACCTTAGTACATGCCCCATTGGACGAGGTGCCGTTCGAATTGCGCCTGGCGTCCGCCCCTGGCGATGGCATGGTGTTGATGGGTGGTGAGGCTACGCACCTTGGACGCTTAGGAGGCTTGGCAAGCCGTGTCGACCCTACTGAACCTTGTTTGCAATAGATGGATCTCGTCGCTCATGGTTGCTTTCAGGTTCAGATGGAGTGCACGAGAAGGGCCGCAGTGGAGAGGGCCGTCCATCCGTCAGTCGGCGAGTGAGAGGACCTAGCGCCGGCCCGCGCACGCAGTGGAGCGCGCGCCGCCCGTGCTCCACGGGCTCCACTGAGGAAGCTGTGTGTGCTCAGGACATGAGTGAGGTGTGCTACCCCGTGCAGCCTGTGCTCCAGGGCAGTGCTGCAGTGGGGAGCTGGCTGCCCGCCGCCCGCTGGTCCCTTCAAGTTCCAATGCATCTCTCCGTGCACCTCCTCATATGGCCCTGATCGGTGGCGCCGCCGACATGGCTTGCGTGGCTGCCGCCGCAGGGTCATTGATCTCTCTGTGCCAACGACTGGCTCGCGAGGGGGGAGGGATGGGGAGTGCAGTGTAGATGGAGAGAGATGGAGAGAGAGGCCATGGCCCATCCATGAGTCCGATGGATGGATGGATGGATGGATGAATGAATGGATGGATGCTCCTCGGCCGCCCAAGCGTCTGTTCCATTTGGCGGTTGCCGCCGCCGCCGCATCCAGCCAATCTCCCGCCTACGGCGTCCCTGGCTGCATCCAATCCCGGCCCGCCAGGTGCGCCCCCCACCTCCATCCCAGCGGGCGCCTTTGAGAGGTGGAGTGCAGAGCTTGCGGGCCAGCAGTTCAGTGCAGTGCAGTTGTAGCAGCAGCAGCAGCAAGCACCGGCCCTGGCAGCTTTGGCCTTTCCTGTCCTGGCCTCCATGGATGGCCTGGCCTAGGCTTGGCGCTGGCCCTGGTCAAGGTACCACGTTCAGATGGCAGCCAGCAGGCAGGTCTAGCAAGGTAATTGAGGTATACTAGTACTATACCTCTGGCGGCCCCCATGGCAGCCCCAGCGCAAGGTCCCGTGCAAGGAAGGCCCGTCCTCCTCGTCGTGCCTCTTCTCCTTCCCATTCTTCTTCTTCTTCCTCGTCCTCGTCCTCGTCCTCCTCCGCCGCCACGTGCTACTGCTGCTTCAACTGCTTCTGCTTCTGCTTCTGCCTTTGCTGCCCACTCCTCCCATCGGTCTGGCCACTGTACCGCCCTGCTACCTTCCATTGGTCTGGTCTGAACGACACCCCTGAGTCTGCCGGGCCTGCACTCCGTGTCGTCTGTAAGGGGAGGTACCTCTACTAGTCCCATATCAAAAGCCCGCCTCGCACGTCCACCTCGCTCTCCCCTCTCTCTCGCCATCTCCTCCGAAGGGAAAGCCATCCACGCAACATACCGCGACAGGCATCGACAGCAACGCTTCTACAATACCAATTCGCCTCTATTCTCTCCGCCGGCCATCGCTTCTCACACCACGCACAAACATCGTCGTCGACAACAAAAAAAGTCTAGACATCCACACCCCCCTTTTCGTCCGCTTTCGTTCGACGCCCCTCCCCCCGTTGGCGTGGCTCCCCTACTTGGCACCTCAGCAATGCTGCGCCGCTGATCATTCACCACCTGACCACCACACTCACCGACCCGTGCCAGACATTGTGCTCGAACAGCGCAGCTTGCCAAGCGTGGACACTTTGTCCTTGTTTACCATCACCAACAATTGGTGCGATCCGGCCTGATATCTGTCACCAGTTTCATCCCTTGGTCGCCGCCAGAGAGAGGCACGCAAGCCACGCTCTGCTTGCTTCGCCCCCAGGCTGCGTCACAGCGGGTACGTACCATTGTACCTTATCTTGCGCCTCGACGGTTGGGGCTCGCTTGAATAGCGACCCTGGCAGGCAGCAGACTCTTCACCTGCAACTCCTCTCCGTTGGCGGCTCCACGGCGACATACGCAAGCCGCTGCTCGTGATATTTGCAGCCCTCGCTGACTGTATCCTCCCCTCCACGCAGGAGAACCGATTGAACCCAACTAGCCCCGAGCTTTGATCTATCGGACCAGACACCCCTGACGTGGCTCGGCAGCCGCTCAAGTGCCGACTCCTCCCACCCGGTCTTGCACGCGAACAAGCATCTCAGCGCTCTGGCAGTCACGATGACGACGTCGATCAACATGGCGACGCTCGACGAAAAGACGGCGCCCCAGGCCGGCCTCCATATTGACACGACGGCTAGGGCCATGCCAGAAAAGACGGCAGCCATGTCGAGCGCGAAGACGGCATGCCCGACAGCCCTAGACAAGACGCCGTCGTACAGTGGCCAGACGACGCCGCGGTCGGAAAACATCAACCCTTTCGACACGGACGTCGAGGCCATGGTGACCAACTCGTCGTCGGACAAGTGCCTGCGGTCCAGCGTGGTGCTGACGAGGAAGAACGACTGCCAGGTGTGGCCCGGTCAGGACCAGTGGAAGCAGCGGGCCAAGGCGGCCAAGAAGCAGCGCGGCTGCAAGTGCATGGCCCGCCTCAGCCGCCGCAACCGCATCGCCGTCAAGGTCCTGGTGGTGCTCCTCGTCGTGGGCGCTGCTGTGGCTATTGGCTTTGGCGTCAGCAAGCCGCTGGGCGCACCGATCTGGGGCGACAAGGGCAAGCAGAACTAGACGGCGGCGGCGGCGACGATGACGGCGACTACGGCAGATGGTCCAGATCATCATCGATTTCACAGCACCGGCTCAATCGCAGAGCAGACCTGAAAGACCCATGTACATAGAGCTGCTGCTCGCGTCGACACTATGGGCAACACGACATCCGTCAAACAGACGGAGCGACACATGACTTCACATCACAACAAATCACAAGACAAGACAAAACAAGCACAGCCCGGCGTTTGGAGTTTAGCTTGGCACATTCGTTCGTTACACACAAGGGACGTAGGAAGACGTCGAGGCAGATGTTCTGTCGACGCGCAAAGGGGATATTAATGCATCATATTTCATATCTTGTACGGCCAGACACGGACGGCACCCAACGAGGGCGAAGGCAGAGATGCGGCGTCCATCTAGACACGAGGAGCAAGTACACGCACTACTGCTACACTACAGGCCTGAGGGAGGCCGCAGCTACGTATGTACAGACCCGGCCACGCGGCCGGGACAATCAAAGTTAATATCTTTTGCGACCGGCCGACTTTGGTGTCGGCACTCGGCGTGTTGGGCAGTAGGCTCTGCACGCGATGCAAGCCATGGCTCTATGTGACGGACCGAATTGCCGTGACGTTAATCTGTATGTAAAGTAGTGAAAATCGGTGTGATGCCATTGGTGACGGGGCAGAGTTTAGTTGCTCGATTTCATTTGTTCATGACGCATTTTAGGGTGCTGACGGCGCGGCTGTTCCTGCACGAGCGGCGGGGGGGGGGCCAAAATGGCGCCCGTGGTGGCTCCATGATCGGAGGCTGTCAGGCTGTGGCTGTCCACTGTGTGTTTTTTTGGTGGTGAGGTGGGTTCGAAAGGGGGCGAGGGATTGGATGATGGAGTGGAGGCAGCTACCTAGCCCACCAGCCCTAAGAAGTGCAGGTGGAGGTGGGTGATCGATCGACCTTGGTGCTATTAGGTGCTGCAGCCCGCTGGAGCAGGGGAGCCACGCCTGTAGGTCACCCACGCGGTGAGTGTGGTCGGTTAGTAGGGTAGGGTAGTGGAGGGGCCCTGCCTGGGCTGCCTTTTTGGCGTCCTTGCCCAGCCAGGCAGTAGGTAGGTAGAGTACCAAGTCAGGTAGATGTATGTATCTGGGTGGATATCCGTTGTTGTTTTTGTTGGGTATCTGAGGCTGGGGTATGAGATTGGGAGGTGAGAGATGTACGTACGTACGTATGTACAGAGGAGGGACGTGGCTCAGCAGCCGGGAGAGAGTGGGAGGAGGGCAGGGCATGTCATAGGGGGTGAGGAGGAGTAGGGGAGGGGGAGAAGGAGAATGATGATGATGATGGTGGTGGTGATAACGATGATGACGCAGTCACATTGTACTCCCGCGAGCCATACATACCTAGTGCCTATATGCACTCAATCTCCCCTTCCCAAGTAGGTACTAAGGTAGCCTGGCTACCACTCAGACAGCTCCATTGAAGACAAAACAGGCAGGCTTGCAAGTCATAGACGAAACTCGCTTATCACCCCGTCGCCGTACGAACATCAGCTCACTATCATACACCGTACTTCCGATTGTACACGTATATAGCGCGCCTATGACCGGGCACGAGGCAAGACGCTCATCCAACGACCTGGAATCCCAGTAGAGAGAGAGAGAGAGAGAGAGCACAGGCGTTGGGTTTGTATGTATGCCGTGCGTGCTCTCAGAGCTATGTACGATGCGAACGGTGTGTAGATATGAGCGGAACTTGGGGTACTACCTACCTATCTTGGGTTATCTTGCGGTAGCTGCCCTGCCCTGCCCTGCCCTGCCCTGGGGCCTTGGGTGCAAATCGTAGTGCGGTGACTGATGGACGGAAGGACGGACGGGGCTGGCTCCTGTGTACTACCTTGAGTACGTAGGTCAAGAGGAGGTGGGTTCGCGGGCTGGCGCACCACCTCGCACCAGCATGGTATCGTGGCCCTGCAAGCACGAGGAGATTGGGGGAGGGGGTTGAGCTTTCTATACAAGCAGGTAGGTAGGTATTTATACACAGACATATATATCAGGCGAACGGGACAACATACATAGACAGGATAGCATCAGGACAGGGACAGGGACAGGATGAATGGCATTTACAACAAGACCGTACCTCGACTGCACTGAACTGCAATAGAAGGGGCAGTTGGCGGAGCGTCAATTGAGGGGCGCACGACACAGAGCTTTTTCTTTTTCTTTTCTTTCAAATCGTACGGCAGGGTTTTCCTTCCCGTGCGAACCAAGGGCGCAAGGCTGAGTCGAGTTGAGAGATGAGGGCTCAGGCAAAGTATGTATGTATGTAGTAGGTATACGTGAGGCAAACGACCGGTGGAGGGTCGAGTGGTGGGCATCAACGGCCGGTGCAGAAGATCTGTCGGGGCGAAACTGGGACAGACAGGCAACGCAACGCAACGCAAGGGATATATCGACAAAGGGCAGGGCAGGGTAGGGCAGCACGCACTCGAACCGCACGGAACGGCACGCAATTACCTTGGCAACCTACCTGCCCAGCGTTGAACCAGTAGTACTTCGCATGCAGTCTTCTACTCGACGGTTACAGGCACCATTTAAAACATGATGCTGGGCTCGCCTGTATATTACCTTGCGTGCGTGCGTGCGTGCGTGCGCGTCGTCAGGCCATGCTCCTTCTCGCAAAGCCTGCGACCGTCTTGGCAGTATGCCCGCCAACCACATGCGCCTACGAGTCCATCGCAGCTCTCGTCACGTCATCGGCTCAAGAGAGGACAAAGGCTCACATGCTTCCTCACCCAACGTGCTCTCCTCTCCTTCCTCTCCGTCTTCTTAGTCTTGTTCTTATTCCTATCCTTTTGGTGCCCGGCTGGCTGGTCTGCTTCGTGCATGACCCCATGACCCATCCACATCGTCGTCTCCCGCCCTTTTCCTGCTTCCCGGGCTGTGCCTCGATGCCTTCCCCTCCCGTCCGTAGTTGAAAAGTACAATGCATGCTATTATCAAGGCACGTCAAGAGCAGCCCATGACAGCAACGAGATAGGAAAGAGAAAAAAGGGGGAGACCCCCGACAAAACACCGAGGAACCGTGTTATCCCTGGGCCAGCCCAAAATCCAACCCAGTGGGCGCGCAGACATCTGCTCTTCCGGCCCGCTCTCTCATCTCTGCGCGAGCTCCCCGTCGCGGATCGCACGCGCAGTTGTCATCTCGGCTTCCTTCCCTGACGCGTCCGCGCGTCTCTTCTATACGATTCGGTAGCCTGCCTATCCGCCGTGCCTGAAGGAGGGGCAGGTCGGCGACGGGCAGATGCCACAACAAGACAAAGAAAATAAACAAAAGGCGCGAGCGTAGGGTTACAAGAGTTCAACGTTGGTTTCTCTCTCATCGCCGATCCATCGGCCCTCCCAGGGCCATGGTCTCGACAATTGTGATTATGCAATACTGCATGCCAGCAGGCAGACGGGCAGCCATAGCAGCAACCTATAAAGGGGCAATAGTGTCGGGGACGACAACTCCCCCGTTCTTGCTGTCGTCGTTTGCTCCAGGAGCTACGCAGCTCGTTGGCTTGTACGCGTTTGTCACACGGTACGGTTTTCGGTTCGATGGGCGTAAAAATCAGACGGACTGATACAGCAAAAGCGGCTCGCCGACGTTTTCGATCTCGGGAATCGTGCACTTGAGGTCGAATGCCTTGGACAGCACAATCTTGAAGATCTGTCGCACGTGTCAGCTCACACTATACGCAGCAGAGGGCGGCTCCGGGTGCCCACCTTTTGCACGTTGATGCTGTGGCTCGTGCTCGAGAAAATGAGCGACGCGCGCATGGCCTTGGCGAAGCGCCTCGCCTGACGATGGCGTCAGCAGCATTCCAGTTGTCACGAGACAAGCGACACCTACCTGGTTCGAAATCTCCTCCTGGTCCTGCAGCGGAAAGTTGACAAAGTGGTCATACTTTGTGCCGACGAGAATGGGAATGGCCGTCTTATTAAAGCCGCGCCCCTGGCGGTACCACTCCTTGATGCTGTTGAGGGTGCTCTTGCGCGTCAGGTCGAACATGAAGAGGATGGCGACGGCGTCGTTGCAGACGAGGGGCAGCATGTTGACAAACTCGCGCTGGCCGCCAAGGTCCCATATGGAAAAGGTGATTTCTGTGTTGCGGATGGAAATGGTCTTTTCCATAAAGTTGACGCCTAGCGTCTGGATGTAGTCCTCGTCCCAGCTGCCCTCGACGTACTTGACCATGAGCGACGTCTTGCCAATCTGGGCGTCGCCGACCATGCCGACCTTGATGACGACGTGGTTGCGGCCGTTGGGGGGTTCGTTGGAGCCCTGCCGGGGGTCACCGGCATGGGATTGGGGCGGCGGCGGGTTCGAATTGGACGCGTTGGACGGGTTCGACATGCGGCTGGCGGGCCGCGAATGCGAGGTGGCGTTGGAGACGGGCGGCGTGTATCTCGAGGCGGGGTCGTCGTCGTGTTGCCGCGGGCTGCTGGGCAGGCCCTGGTCGAGGGACTGACTCTGGTGGTGGAAGGGGAAGCCGCCCGTCTGCGGATGCGGCGAGCCGTCGAGGCCGCCGAGGGTGTCGTCGGGGCCGTCTTGTGACGGGGTGGGCGGTGGGAGCTGGTCATGGTCGGCGGGCAGCGGTGGCGGCGGCTGCTGCTGATACTGCTGCTGCTGCTGCTGTTGCTCGAGCTGCGGCGGCGGAAGCTGTTGATCTGCGTCCATGGCGTCGACCGCGGCGGGGTCTTGGAGCTGCTCGCGAGGAGGGGCCGCTGGCTCGGTCGGGAGGTCCAGGTTGAAGCACGGCGAGGCCACAGCCTCGGGGTCTGTCGTACGCGTGTCGTCGGCGAAACAGGCGAGGACGAGCGAGTCGCGTGCGCGGGGGAGAGGGGAGATGCGGCGTGGTGCGGGATTCAGCTGTGCTGACGCATCGAAGGGGGGGGAACCGACGGGACGAGTGAGAAGCGGAGGGCGGGCGGCCCGTGATGGCGTCGGCGTCGGCGGCGGTGATGGTTGGACGGCGGCACAAGTCACGGTGCGGAGCGGAGTTGAGGCCAAGAAAGTGCGATCTTAGCTGAGGTGAGCCCCGCCACGGAGACTGGGAGAAGGGTGGGATCGGCCGTCAATGAAGTGACGTGAATGACGGACTGGAATGCTGGTTGTGTGTTTGGTGGTGGATGTCATGAGCGAAGCCCGACAGGCAGGGAAGAGAGGTGGTGTCGATTGGCGCCAGGGCAGCGGTACGTACAGCACAGCACAGCGCGTCTACTAGCAGCAACAACTTGAAGGAAGCACACCTACGAAGTTAGTAGCAGGCACAGGCACAGGCAGGCAGGCACAGGACCAGGGCCTCAGCTTTCGAGCCGTTCAATTCGGGTGGGGGCTCCCGATCATCCAACCAGCGGCCAGGAGAGGCGTCTAACTCGCGGCGCCCCTCGAACCGTGCGGATCGGAATTTCTCAAGCCCGCCCGCCCGCCAGGCACGCGAGCGCCCACAGCCCAATGGTCAGCGGCCATGTGCAGCGCCTGCGGTGATGAAACGTCCAGTAAAGTGCTGGTAGCAAGCGCGTCGCCTCATATCAAACAGTGCCCTGCCGCTGTCTGAACCACCCACTGACGTGCCCGATGACCCTGGTGCCGATGAGCTGAGGAGCAGATGGGCGGGCGGGCCGAGCTGAGCTGATCGGGGCCCAACATGGCCGACCAACCCCGATTGACGCCTCGCACGATCCATCCCTCTGCCATGCATGCCTCCACCAGATAGGAGCGCGACGGGAGCGAGCGAGCGAGTGCAACCGACAATGGGCAGCAGACGACCGGTGGTGGCTGTTTCGTGGCACGGACCGGCAGCCGAGACGTTCGCCTGGCTCTCTGCCCTACGAGGTACGACAGACAGCATCGCACGTAGTTGGGAGTTTGCGCGTTCATGCAACCCCGTGGAC
The DNA here is from genome assembly GCF_022605165.1 of Purpureocillium takamizusanense. Classification (NCBI taxonomy): domain Eukaryota; kingdom Fungi; phylum Ascomycota; class Sordariomycetes; order Hypocreales; family Ophiocordycipitaceae; genus Purpureocillium; species Purpureocillium takamizusanense. The sequence goes on from NC_063072.1 coordinate 134,125, forward strand.
GGGCGCGACACTGGCGGCCTCGGCAAACTCATGCCCGTAGAACGAAGTAGGGTGGGAGCTGCTCGACTGACTCGACGAGTCGGTGCAAGCATGTGGTGGGTGGTAGCGCAAGTACCAAGGCCGGCCGTGCATCTGTGCGAACAATGCCTTGACGAGACGATGCTCGCGGAGGGACGGGCGGACGGGCGGACGGGCGGACGGGCGGACGGGCGGACGGGCTGAGCATCGATTGAGGCCATCGCGGCACGTCAATGGGTAGGGAGAGCATCGATTGAGCTCATCAACAGGCCATCTATGCTGTGACGGCGCCGCTAGATGTCGCGGGCAGTGAAGCGACGCCGCGAAGCCTGGACGTGCGTGGCCTTGCAGACGCACCCGAGGCACTACCACCATGCCATGGAATCGAGGCCCGGAAGGAGACGATGAAACCCGTGATGCCAGTAATCCATGTCACTGTCAATAGCTGGCGCCGTCGTCCCGGGTGTTCCTAACGAGGATGCATTATTATCCCAGCGCAGCGGCACCACCAACCACCGCCCCTTCCTTGCCCCGACATCGGGAGCCGTCTGTCGCCGGGAAGCCGCAACCGCCTCCATCCGACCAGCGACGCTCCCAGTCTGTCCCATCATTTCTTCCACTTCTCCCCATTGCTCGCCATTCGACAGCACGAGCCTATTACCCAGCCATTACCAGATGAAAACCCTCCACCCCGCACACATTGCTCTTTTCTCACCCACCCCGTGCCCCCGTCCAGTACTGCACAGCAGCTGCTCGGGGAGCAACAGGCGGGCTCGTGGATTCTCTTTACGTACCTCCATCCTCTTGGGTGCTAGGTCGGTCGGCAGCTATTATGTTTCGAATTTGCCCATTGGCCCGCCAGCGCGGTCCGCCCGACTCCACTGCGCCTGGGGGCTCATGGGTGGCCATCAATCCGGCGGTCGGTTCCAGTTGATGACAGCGACAGCACGGCACCTGCGAAAGCCGCTGTGGCAGGCCTACCAGTGCCCGTTTGCGGCGGGCAGTCGCCTTAGTCATCAGCTGTCCAGGACTCCTGCGGTCCACTGCGCGCAACTGTCGTTTCCGCGGTTGAGGTGCCCGCCCACCTGAGATGACAGAACACTACAGTGGTGCAAGCGCTGCCGCCGCCGCCGCCGCCGCCATCCCCCGTGCATGCGCGAGCAGGCGCCGAAATCCAAACGCGGGCTCCAACGGGTGACAGAGCCGGACGTCGGCGGGCAGCCGCCGCCCACGGCCTGGCACGGCTCTCCAACTTTACCTCACGCTACGGAGTACTTCGTAGCTACGTACCCGATTTCCTCCCGCGCCCGCGCCCACACTTCCTCTCTTTCTCTTTCCTCTCCTCTCCCACCCCACGACAAATCCTATTCCTCGTCAACACTCCCCGTGCAACCCCACGACTCTTCGTCGTCGTCGCTTCCGCTCGCACGCCCTCTCCGCTCTTCTCACAGGCCCCCTTCTTCGCCCGCAATGGCCGCATCGATTGTCTGCTCGTCCCTGCGCGCGGCCGCCCGGCCCGCCGCCATGCGCCTCGCCGCCCCCTGCCGCGCCGCTGCCGCGGCTACGCCGTTCCGCCGCTTCACCACCTCCCGCATGAGTGCGTTGCTCCCTGTTTCCTCGTTCTATCCGCCTCTCCAGCTCCTTTTCCCACGGAGTCCAATTGCATTGGCCCTTGAGGCCTGTATGATCGGCGACCGAGGACAACGCGCAGGAGGACGAGGAATCAAACAGCAGCTAGCTAACCCGTGAGTGCGCCAGGCCTCGTCCGCAAGTACACCAAGGACCACGAGTGGGTGGACCTGTCGGCCGACGGCAAGACGGGCGTCATCGGCATCTCGACGTACGCGGCCGAGCAGCTCGGCGACGTGGTCTACGTGGAGCTGCCCGAGGCCCCCGCCTCCGACTTCGTCGACCAGGGCGACGCCATCGGCGCCGTCGAGTCGGTCAAGAGCGCCTCGGACATCAACGCCCCCGTCCGCTGCAAGGTCGTCGCCGCCAACCAGCTGCTCGAAGAGAAGCCCGCCACCATCAACCAGGTCCCCGAGGACGACAGCAACGGCGGCGGCTGGATCGTCCGCGTCGAGGTCGACGAGGAGGGCGCCCGGCAGGTCGGCGAGCTGATGGATGCCGAGGCCTACAAGGCGTTTATCGAGGAGTAGACGAGGCGAAAAAAGAGCCGAAGTCGATGGCTATAGCCCGGCGTGGTTGCGGCGGCGGCGGCGGCGGCGGTGGCGGTGGTAGTGGTGCTCCTGCTACTGCTGCCGCCACTGCCGTCGCTGTTCCGTCTTTGTCTTTATTGCTAGATCATGTAGGGGAAGCACGCCCCATGCGGGTGCCTACACATACACACACACAAAAATGTTTTGGACAGTTTGTTTGGAGGCCCGAGGGTTCATCGTGGCTTCGGGCGCGCGAGAGGGGCGCAGGCAGTTCAACCTGGCGGGGAGCGACGGGCATTACGCACACACACACACACCCATACATACATATCCCGTGTACCATACCATACCGTGGTGGCTCGATTTTATCTTTAACATAGGGAGTCGAGGCGAACGATGCCAGTGGTTTTGGACTGACGTATTTGTGACTTCACATCGCTCGCTGTTGTGAAAATGGGGGCTCTGCTGCGAAACGAGACAAGTGCTCGGCAGGGCTGCACTCGGCACACAAACCTCTGGCGCAGTCCATGGCACCGGCCTCGGGGATCGGACCACGGCAAGGATAGACTGGGAAACAGGGAAATAGTAGCACGTGTCGCCTGCTAGGGCCGGCAAAAAGTCGACAATGCTTTTTGGATCGTCGTCTATAGAGTACAGGTCATGGCGCGCATTCGGCCGTCATATAGCGTCATTCTTTGTCCCTCAACTGTCCACACACAGCCCATCATCATCACGCCGCCTTCTCGAGCGGCCGCTTGGCGTTGATGACATCCAGGATCTTGTCCGCACCACGGCTCACCAGATCGAGCGCCACCCGCTTGCCCAGCTCCTCGGCGGCGTCGATGGAGCCCACCGCCTCCATCACCTCGGCGTCGACGCCCTGCTTGCCGTCGGCCGACACGACCGTGGCCCTCAGGCGCAGCAGCTTCTTGGACGCGCCGCCGCCGTCGACCCAGCTCGTCTCGACGCCAATGGGGACGCTGCACCCGCCCTCGAGGGTGCGCATGAGGCTGCGCTCCGTGGCGCAGGCCAGGGCCGTATCGGGGTCCTCGAGCGCGCGCAGCATGTTCAGGACGCGATCGTCGCCGGCGCGGCACTCGACGCCCAGTGCGCCCTGCCCGACGGCGTGCATGATGCCGCCCGAGTCGGTGTCGAGGAACTGCGAGATGTGGTGGCCGAGGCCGATGCGCTGCAGGCCCGCGGCGGCGAGCACGATGGCGGCCATGTCGTCGTCGGTGCGGAGCTTCTCGAGGCGCGTCTGCAGGTTGCCGCGCACGTCCTTGAAGCGCAGCGACGGGTAGCGGCGGGCGAGCTGGGCGATGCGGCGCACGCTGCTGGTGCCGATGACGCTGCCGGGGGGCAGGTCGGCGAGGGAGCGCCAGCCGTGGGCGTCGACGTGCGCGCGCTTGACGACGAGCACGTCGCGGGCGTCCTCGCGGCGGGTGACGGCGCCGAGGGCGCACCCCTCGGGCAGCGTGGTGGGCATGTCCTTGAGGGAGTGCACCACGAGGTCGAGCTCCCGCGCGGCGAGCTTGTCCTCGAGCTGCGACGTCCACAGGCCCTTGCCGCCAAAGTTGTAGAGCGCCGTGTTCTGGTCGCGGTCGCCCGTCGTCGTCATGCCGTGGATGGGGAACGTGTGGTCCGGGAGGAGGGCCTGCAGGCTGGCCACGACGATCTCGGCCTGGGCCATGGCGAGGGGCGACTTGCGCGTGCCGACGACGAACGTCTTGGTGGTCGCCGTGTCGGCCGCCGCCGCCGCTGCCGCGTCTTGCGTGTCGGCCATGCTGCTGCTGCTGTTGGGGATGGCTGGTCGTGCCTCGGGGGGGCACGCACTCAAAGGCTGGCCGGTGGACTGTCTGTCGGTGGTGCGAGGGGCAGCGAATGCCTTGCTCGGCCGAGCCGTTGCAAAAAAGGCCATGGCCGTGGTGGGGTTGCACCGTGTGCGATACAGTGTCCTGGACAATTCGCACCCGTGAGCCTACCCGGGGGCCTGGTGTAAGTCGGGGCCGTTGCGCAATCAAACAAGGGAACAACAATTGCACCACCAACGAGCAATCCGTCTTGCCTCACACAATGGCCGAGGCTTGCTGATGGTATTCAGTATCACCAATCAATTTTTTCTACGAAGGAAGCGGGCCTGACAGACCACTAGTCTCGCTGCGATGTACACCGGACGATGAGATGCCGACCTGACCATGACAAGTCATGCCAACGTGGGGCCTCATCCACAGTCGAGTCGGCGCATTGTCGTCGTCGACCTGATACAATCGGTCTGGTATTCTGCTTTTCGGTAGCACCATATCTGGACGTCACACTCACGAGAGCTTGCCGTCGTCTCTGCGAGGCCATCCCTTTTGTCCTCGGCAACACGTCACAAGTTGGCAAACAAGGCAGCGTGTCTAACAGATTCGCACAACGAACCACTGCTCGTACCGCATCCTCCTCGGCCCAGTCCCATGTTTGAAGCGGCTCATGCCACAATGTGTGGCCTTTCGATACTCAGTCCGTGGGACAGCAGACGAGTTGCTCATCATCGTGTGTGAGAGGTTCGTCCGGGCGAGTATAAAGCGCAAGCTCTCCTCTTACCCTTCTGTTCCCTCGTCTTTCCTCTCTCGAATCAACTTGCCGCGCGCACTCGTCTCTAATCTAGAACTGATTCAACAATCTAATATCATCATCGCCATCATGAAGTTCGTGCTGCTGGTCCTCGCCACGACCGCCATGGGCTTGGGCCTGACCCGGCCACAGGCCCAGACGCCGGCCGTCCCCGCACCACCTCCCGTGTCCGCCTCCGCGAACACTCCGACGGCCAAGTCTCAGCCCCCAGTCCCGGCGCAGACGGGAGGTCGCGAACCTACGGGACCCATCTGCGAGTGTGGCTACACGTACTGCGCCTCTGTTCTCATGGGCATGAGTAAGCCGCCCCGGTTCTCTTGATCCCCATCGCCCGTCGTTCTCGTCCTTTCCTTCCCCGTCACTATTCAAGCCCAGAAGCCATGCCAAGGGGATACACGGTCGCTGATAGACATCGTCTCCTCCCCATGCGTAGAGAAGCCCTGGAGCGAGCCGCAGCTGGCCGAGGCGTACTGCAGGACACCCGACGCGGCGTGCGCCAACGGCTCACCCGGCACCGACGTGCGGTCGGCGCTGTACCTGTGCCTCTGCGACGACGTCAACGCGCGGCAGGGCAACAAGCTGCACCTGCTCTGCGGCTGCGACAAGTGCCTCGTCGCGGGGCCCGACTACCGCGGGCGGTGCGACAAGCCGTGCCACGCGGGGAGCTGCAAGGGAAGATGAGGGCTCAGCTCAGCCCGGGGTTTGTTTGGGTCGTCGGGTACTGGTGCTTGCTTGCTTGCTTGTGGTGGACGTGCGTATGGTTGGCGGGCTCCAGTTTGCGTCTTTCGTTGTTTGTTTGCCGCGGGGTTCATCGGGTGGTGCGCCCGAAGTACGAAGTATAGTACGGAGTACGTAGTGGGTTGGTAATGGAGGCAGATGAAGGATCCGCATTCCGCAACGATTCCGTGCCGTCTGCTCCAGGCCACGCAACCCGCTTTGCCCTCTGCGCCCCGCGTCGTGACAGCTGCCCTCTCATCTGAGAGAGACGTTGCTTGCCTGCCCTCTTGGGTATTCGTCCCGCATCGGTCACCCGGTGGTTCTCCTACCAAAAGGTTGCGACACCCCGCTCAATCAGGCAGCTACCTTACCTTAGCTCGTAGCTCCGCGTCGTCTTGGCCACCGACGCATGGAACGTATTATCTTCAGAGTAGTATAAGTTACTTCGTACCTCATGGTGTCATCCATGTCTGGTGCGACGCGGGCTGGCGTCAGGTGTCCCCCCTTCCTCCAGTCCACTCGCCGGCCAAGCGCCGGGCTGCCCCTCCTCTCCCGTCGTCGAGGCCCTGTCGTGGAAGCCTGTCCCCTCCCTCGCTCCACTGCCCGCCCCGGAGGTTGCTCCCCCAGGTTTTGGCGTCGGCCCGGCGCCGGGAACCCCGCACGGCCTGCCCTAGTGCGTTCTAGGTGCTGCCCCAAGCACTCAGGTCCAGTGCATCGGGGCCACTGGCGGCCTGGGACCGCCCGGATCGTGCTGGCGGGGGGGCCTCACTAATTGAGTGGTGCCTGGTACCTTCAAGGTTCTTCTGACAGTCGAGTGACTTGAGATCTGGCGGGAGCTACCCCTCAACTACAATAGGTTCCTCCTCGAGCTTCTCTTCTGCACTGCCACGCAACCTAACCCGACTCCTGCTACCTCCAATGACTCCGTGGGAGAAAAGAGAAGACGGAGGAAGGTGGGAAAGGAAGGCTTCTGTTCCATTGCTGCTGCTGTGCGTGCTGCACCAGTTTAGAGGTGCATTCACACCTTACCCTGCCCTTGGGTTGAGCAACTCCGCCGTGGATCCCATTGTCGCATGCAGCAAGCAGTTACCAAGTTACGTACTACGTAAATGCATGCGCAGGGATCTCGAGGGTAAGGGTATGGCTGCGGTCGCACGAGGCACAAGACACAGGACCTGCCCGGCATGCGCCCGCGAGGCGTCTCTGGGGGGCGGGCACCGCGTGTCGCCGGGTCGGCGTGATGTGTACTGAGAATGCGCAAAGTACAGTACTGTACTGTACGTACCCTGCTCCGAACTAGGTATTAACCCAGTCCAGGGACAAGACACTCCAGCAGGGCGGTCGTCGGTGGTGGGTGGCGGATGAGTGAGACCGTCATGGATGGATGATTGAATGGATGGGCGAACCCAACATCGGCGGCGGCGGCGGCACAGGTACCTGAGGCTCCGAGGCAGGTACCTGCCCTGCCCTGACCAGCGACCACCCACTGACCACCACCACCTCCTCGGTCGCGTCTCTGATGATTTGTGAGGTCACTGAGGTGTGAGTGTGTGTGTGTGTGTGTGGTCTGCCAACAACACCGCTTCCCCTCATTCTTCTCCTCCTCCAGCTCCCCCTCGCCCTCCTCTCGCAGCCTCCTCACGCCGAGGGCCGAGATTTGTCTCCTCTCTCTTTTTTTTCAACTCCCTTTTGCTCTTTTGTGTTTCTTGCTCGACAAGCTCGGCCTGTCTGTCCATCACCACCGACATCGCTGCCCTGGCTTCAACCTCGCTCGCCCTTGGCCGCCATCAGAGCTGTCCGTCATCGAGCTCGGCTCCCCCTCCAACTCCCCGCTCCGCTCCGCTCGTAAACCCGAAGCTGCTCCCTCGGTGCTCCGTGAGAGACTTGCCGCAGATGACTGTCCCGTCGCGATAATGGCGTCCAACCTGCTGCGCCCGCTCGCCTCCGAGCTGTGCTCCTCCTCGTCCGCCTCGCCTGGCCGCATTGCGCGCCGTCGCGTCTTACAAGGTTCGTGACTCCCCGCGCCGTCTTGCCTCGACGAGCCGCGTCGTGGTGCGCCGCGCTCTGTCGTCTTTGCAAAAGCGTTGGAGAGAAGCTTCGACTGACCGCTCCAGACCTCAAGCCGCTCGCCAGCCGCCGTCAATGGCACAACACTCTTGGCGCGAGCCGTCGCGCCGCCCTCGTGCCCGTCTCCGCCAGGACCCTTGCGCTCGTGCGTCATGCGTCCGTGCTAACGACGACGCCCCCGCAACCGGCCCCGGCCCCGAAGAAGCTGTACTCGACGGCCGTCGTGCCCCCGACGACGCCCTACGGTCAGCTCACCGTCGGCGTCCCCAAGGAGGTCTTTCCCGGCGAGCGCCGAGTCGCCCTCACGCCGGCCAATGTCGCGCTGCTCCTCAAGAAGGGCTTTGGCAAGGTCCTCGTGCAGCGCGGGGCCGGTGCCGCCGCCGAGTTCCACGATGAGGCTTACGAAAAGGCCGGTGCCACCCTCGTCGATGGCGCCTCCGGCATCTGGTCCGGCGCAAACGTCGTTCTCAAGGTCCGCGGCCCGAGCCTGGACGAGGTCGACTCCATCAAGGCCAAGCAGACCGTCATATCGCTCCTTCAGCCTGCGCAAAACAAGGACCTGGTCCAGAAAATTGCCGACAAGGGCGCCACCTGCTTCGCCATGGACATGATCCCCCGCATTTCTCGTGCTCAGGTCTTCGACGCCCTCAGCAGCATGGCCAACATCGCCGGCTACAAGGCGGTGCTCGAGGCCTCCAACGTCTTTGGCAGGTTCCTGACCGGCCAGGTCACCGCCGCCGGAAAGATCCCGCCCTGCAAGGTCCTCATCATTGGCGCTGGCGTCGCCGGCCTGAGTGCTATAGCCACCGCTCGGCGCATGGGCGCCATTGTTCGCGGCTTCGACACGCGACCCGCTGCCCGAGAGCAGGTCCAGTCGCTGGGCGCCGAGTTCATCGAGGTCGACATTCAGGAAGATGGCTCCGGTGCCGGAGGCTACGCCAAGGAAATGAGCAAGGAGTTCATCGAGGCTGAGATGAAGCTGTTCAAGGAGCAAGCTCGCGAGGTCGACATCATCATCACCACGGCCCTCATCCCCGGAAAGCCCGCGCCCAAACTCATCAAGATGGACATGCTCGACGTCATGAAGCCTGGCAGCGTCGTGGTAGATCTGGCGGCCGAGGCCGGCGGCAACTGTGAAGCCACCAAGAAGGGAGAGCTTGCTGTGTATAACGATGTCAAGATTATCGGTGAGTCCTCCCAGCATGTCCCAGCGTGTGCAGCACACAAGCTCACGTCCTACAGGTTACACCGACCTGCCGTCCCGTCTGCCCACGCAGTCTTCCACGCTGTACTCAAACAACATCACCAAGTTTCTACTCTCCATGGCTCCCAAGGAAAAGGAATTCGGCATTGATCTGGGCGATGAGGTCGTCCGCGGCTCCATTGTGACGCAGAATGGGGACGTCCTTCCGCCCGCCCCTCGACCGGCGCCACCGCCTGCCCCGGCCAAACCCGCAACAGCCGAAGCCGTCGTCGAGACGGTGGCCCTGACGCCGTGGCAAAAGAAGACGCGCGAAGTCACTGCGATATCGGCCGGCATGGGCGGCATCCTGGCGCTCGGCAAGTTTACCGGCCCGCTCTTCATGTCGAATGCGTTTACCTTTGGGCTGGCGAGCTTAATCGGATATCGCGTGGTCTGGGGCGTCGCGCCTGCGCTGCACTCGCCACTGATGAGCGTCACCAACGCGATTTCTGGCATGGTCGGCGTCGGCGGACTCTTTATCCTCGGCGGCGGCTTCTTGCCCGAGACGGTGCCGCAGATGTTTGGAGCGTTGAGCGTGTTGCTGGCGTTTGTCAACGTCGGAGGCGGCTTCGTCATTACGAAGCGCATGCTGGACATGTTCAAGAGTAGGTATCGTGGCGGCCCCCCAAGGGACGTGGCTGCTAACGCGAGATAGGACCGACCGATCCTCCCGAGTACCCGTGGCTGTACGGCATCCCCGCCGTCTTGTTTGGCGGTGGCTTCATCGCCGCGGCTTCCACTGGCGCGGCCGGCCTCGTGCAGGCGGGATACCTGGCCAGCTCCGTTCTCTGCATTGGGTCCATCTCGGGCCTTGCCTCGCAGGCGACGGCGCGCATGGGCAACATGCTGGGCATCCTCGGCGTCGGATCCGGCGTCCTGGCGAGCTTGCTTGCCGCTGGCTTCTCCCCCGAGGTCCTGGCCCAGTTTGGAGGCCTGGCGACCATTGGCGCTCTCGCAGGTGCGTTCGCGAGCCTTGACGATGTTGCGGCTGGGGGCTGACCGACTACATAGGCTTCTTGATCGGCAAGCGTATCACTCCCACGGATCTGCCGCAGACGGTTGCCGCGCTGCACTCGGTCGTCGGTCTCGCCGCCGTGCTCACCAGCATTGGCAGCGTCATGGCAGACGTGTCGCACCTTTCTACCTTGCACATGGTGACTGGTTATCTCGGTGTCCTCATCGGTAAATCACCTGTCCGTATGGTAGAGACGGAGGCGGGCTCAAGCTGACTGCTCAGGTGGCATCACTTTCACGGGCTCCATCGTTGCCTTTCTCAAGCTCGCCGGCCGCATGTCGTCGCGGCCGACCATCCTGCCGGGTCGCCATCTCATCAACTCGGGCCTCGTCGCCACCAACGTTGCCACCATGGGCGCGTTCCTGACGATGGCTCCCGGCAGCCCCATGATTGCCGCGGGGGCGCTGGCCGCCAACACCGTCCTGAGCTTCGTCAAGGGCTACACCACCACGGCGGCCATTGGCGGCGCAGACATGCGTGAGTCGTCGTCGCGTCCACTCTGCCATACCCAAAAGTCGATGTGCTGACGTGTCTAGCCGTGGTCATCACCGTCCTCAACGCATATAGCGGCTTCGCCTTGGTCGCGGAGGGCTTCATGCTGGATAACCCCCTCCTGACGTCTGTCGGGGCGCTCATTGGCGTGTCCGGCTCCATCCTGTCGTATATAATGTGCGTGGCGATGAACCGGTCCCTCACAAACGTGCTGTTCGGCGGGCTGTCGACGCCCAAGCAGACGGAGGAGTACAAGCCGCAGGGGCAGGTGACGCAGACGTCGGTCGACGACCTGGCGGACGCCCTGCTACAGGCCGAGTCGGTGATCCTGGTGGTCGGGTACGGCATGGCGGTGGCCAAGGCGCAGTACGCCATCTCGAGCATCGTGCAGCTGCTGCGGGCGCGCGGCATCACGGTGCGCTTCGCCATCCACCCGGTCGCGGGCCGCATGCCGGGCCAGTGCAACGTGCTGCTCGCCGAGGCCAGCGTGCCGTACGACATCGTCCTCGAGATGGACGAGATCAACGATGACTTCCCCGACACGGACCTGACCGTCGTCATTGGTGCCAACGACACGGTCAACCCCATCGCCATGGAGAAGGGCAGCGCCATCGAGGGCATGCCCGTGCTGCACGCCTGGAAGAGCAAGCAGGTCGTCGTCATGAAGCGCGGCATGTCGAGCGGCTACGGTACGTTCCCACATTCCCCGCTTTAGCACTCCTCTTCTTTTGCGAGTCTGGCTGCCATCTCTTTGCGCGCGTCCGCCCGCTACTTATGTGCGCTTTGCCATGTCCCGGCGCTAACGCAAACAGCCGACGTCCCGAACCCCATGTTCTACATGCCCAACGCGCGGATGCTCTTTGGAGACGCGCGGACGAGCTGCGAAGGTACGTCGATCGACACCGACACTTGCCCCCCCCCTCGTCTCCCGTTTGTGACCGGATTAAACTGACGTGGTTCGCATCACAGCCCTCAAGACGGCGGTGGAGGGCAAGGCGCAACAGCCGTAGTAGGATCACGAACAGTAGGATATGCGCCAGCACCAGCAGCAGCAGTTGGGGAGGAGGGAGGGATCGTAGGGTAGACGCAGAAGGGTTTGTTGAGTTGGGTGGATAGGGGAGGGTAGTGGGTGGCTTGCTGCTCATGGATTTCGCGTACGCATGTCCCGGGCCAATTTCTTGACTCTGATCTTTTTTCGCCTTCTATCTCTTTTGGTGCGTACTCTTAGAGGAGCTGGATGCATGGCTAGATCGCATCATCATCGCGTGGCAACGAAATATACATCCGCCGGATAGTGGGTGAGTTTGATGAGGAACACTTCTGGAGCGAGAGAGCCGCCGCGTCGTGAAACTGGTGAGACGTCATTGGGGGCAGGCTGTGAGTCGGGCCCGAGCAAGTAGAGGATGGTGGTAGTTGTCGATTGCTGCGATTTCACAGCGTCTAATTCCCGCGGATACATATGTACAAGTGTGTAAGCAAGCGCTCCGCGTCTTACATCTCATTCTCCTTCCCCATCATCGTTCTCGTCCTCCTACTCCCAGCAGGGGCCGTCTATGCCCGTTGCGCGGCCACCGGCTCCCAGGCCTTGATCTTGGGCTTGGTCCTGCGGTAGTAGCGAGATCAGTCAGCAAAGCCGGCCCTTTGTGTCTCCTTTTCTCCAAAAAAAAAAAAACACACTCTCGCGTGCCGCATGACGAGCCCACTGTTACTACTCGTCCTCCCCCATCATATCTCCATTTCTAGACACGCATCGGGTGGAGGCGAGGAGGAACCAGACCAGTTTGCGGCACCCGACATGTGTCGAAACCGCGAGCGGGACGGGGCAGGTAAGGGAACGGTCGGGGAAACACAAAACACTCACGTGCTGTACGTCTTGAACGCGCCCCTCGTCTGCGTGTGGTTGGGGATGGGCCCGGGCTTCTCAAACGGGCGGCGGCCAAACTGCATGAGGGGGTCCTGCGGCGGGGGCGCGTCGACCGAGTAGCTCATCCAGGCGTGCCAGCCCGGGTCGATCTGCGCGGCGTCGTAGTCGTGCTTGGCGTACTCGACCCAGCGGGTGCGCAGGGGCAGCTCCTCGCCGTTCTCGAAGAAGCGGTTGCCCGCGCGGTCGGTGCCGACGAGGCGGCCGTACTTTGTGTCGCCTGGCGGGCCGCGTTGCGGGTGTGGTCAGCTGGGGAGTGGTCACGAGGCAGCGGGGAACAGCGAGTGGGTGTGAGGTGCGTCTGGGGAGGGAGAGAGAGAGGGGGACAGGCGGCTTACCGATGTACTGTTCGTCGAGGGAATCGCGCGCGCACAATCGTTAGCATGCAATGATACTGCGACCTTGATCGTCGTCGTCGTCGGGTGAAGGAGCTATATCCGGTCGGTCGTTGGGAAGGGGCGTCATCGTCACAAACGTACCAGCATCTGGCGGAAGTAGTCCTGCACAGGAGAGAGAGTTAGCGACACTGCCGGGGTCCGAATGGACGGGACGAGGGGGAAAGCGCATTATCGTGAGGACGGACGCCAATGGCGGGAGGGACGGGTGGACGTACCTTGATGCCCACCTTGCGCAGGTTGCTCAGCGTGCGCGTGATGGTCGACATGGCGGCGGCGGCGGCGGGGGGCTGCGACGGACGGACGCTCGAGGTGAGGTTCTGGGTTCGGCGGGATGGGATTGGATATTGGAGGTGTCGGATTGGCGATGGAGGCAGATGCTCGGAGCGGGTAAACTTCGGTGGAAGTGCAGCTTGGCTTGAGGAGTAGTTATGTAATTTTCCAAGTTGCACAGGGAGCTCAATAAGGCGTGGGTACTACCCGCAATTCGGCACGGGCACCATGCCGATAACGTATGCAGGGCCGGCCCTAACTATGCTAGCGCTAAAGTCGGCCTGCTATAATGCGATTTTATATATATAACGCGGTATAGCGTGATTAATATATTACTATAATCTATAGCGTTAATTAAAGGTATATTAAATACTATTATTATTTAATATAATTAGTAATATTAATATTTAATATATATAAGTACCTAACCTAGCTTAGAAAAATAAATTCTTACTATTATAATATCTTAATAAAATAGTAAAATAATATTTTTTTTAGGTAGATTAGTCCTTATTACTAAAATACTAAATAAAGCTATAAGTATAAATATAAGTAAAAGTAGGGCTTTTTATTATAAACTAAGGGCGGCCGCTAGTTAGGCCGCCTAATAGACGGACTAAAGGAAAGGCAGTAGGACTCTTATCCTATATACTACTAGTAGAATCCTAAGAAGGGATAAGACGGGTTATATATATAAGTATATATACTTAAGGATTATGGGAATTATAGTAATTTAAGTAAGCTAGGCTTATAAGGATTATAACGATTTAAGTAATCCTGATATAATTAATAAAGAGCTAGATAGGTATATATACTATAGTTATTACTAAAGTAGATAGCTAGATCTTTAGTAGTTAATCTAAGTATTTAATCTATTATTAATTAAGTAAGAGGTATAAACTCTCTTAACGGACTTTATAATTCTTTATTCCTCGTTATTAAGCTTAACGTACCTCTTAAGTAATAGTAACGTTTAGGATCCCTCTAAGGCTCCGTTATACTTTTCTTCTAAGCGCTCTTCTAAGCGCTCTTATAGGCGCTTATATAAGCGCTTTTAATAAGAGCTTTTATAAATATAATTATAAGTATAAGCTTAGCTTAAAGTAGTATAATAACGTTTTAATATTATTATATTATAAAGAAATAGATTTTTAATTATATTAAGCCTTATTTATATATTAATATAAGTGCTATATTATAATTCATTTGGGCGAGAAAGATACTAAACCGTAAAGTATATCCCTTTCGCCCTTTCCTTCTTCCTAGTCTTTACCTGTCGAGAGGGACGGCGGTTTTGCACTCTATGCCACCACTTCTGTCGCATAACACCCCCATTGAACATGTGGCTCGGCATGCAGACCAATTGCTAAGGAAGTACGTCTCTGATCAATCGTTTCATATACATATTCTTCGCAGCCCAATCAACACCTCTCATGTCACTCCGGCACTTTCCCTCCGTTGGGACGTTCCATTCTGCCATCTATAGCGTTGCCGGCGCCAAGGGCTTTGGTGTCTTAATCCCTGGTGCCCTGCTTTTGACGCGACTATTGAACGGCACTGCCCTGCTTCCAATAGTGCCATCGTTGTTGACAGTGGAGCCGGGAACACAGCTTCCGTTCTTCCAGGCAACGGTGGCGGCCCGTCGCCACGTCTCGCTGACATCCAATGCCATCTGCCGCGTATAGAACAGCTTACAGTTAGCTGCTTCGTACTTGAAATGCACTGGATAACCCTCAAGGTCCTCCTTCGTGTAATCGCTCCGACTGTTCACACCACCACTATTTTCAATCAAAGGCAGAAGTGGGGCAGTTTCATTGCTAGGGATTGCCCCCTGAAGACCTTTGAAGACGTCTGCCATCTGCGGATTTGCCGAAGCAAAAGAGGCCAGCTGCTTGAACGTATAGTGGATGCTGGAAAAGCCTGTGAAGAGAGTTCCTTTGACTCCACCCATGGCCTGCATGGGGTACGGTAAGGGTCGGCCGCCCAAGGCCACAGTCCGAACCCCCTGGTTGCGGGTCAATAACCCAGTAAGGATGGTGCATGCCGATGCACATGTTCCATCTGTTATGATGAGAATATTTTCCGGCTTGAACGGCTGCTCGGGGATAGGCGCCGGCCCTGGGCCTTGTGCATTGACGTAAAAGTTGGGTGGGATTTCTGGCTTGGTCCTGTCGAATTGATACGCAGCCGTGACCGTCTCACCCTTCACCGTGTACGGTCCGATAAAGTCGCTGGCATTACCAAGCGTCCTATTATTTTGGTCCAGTGGGAAATTTGGGATGTTGAAAAGCTCTCGAGTTGCGCTATAGTCGGCCTGGGCCAGAAGTTTGAGAGATTCGGTGGCGCGTAATCGACCGAAATTATTGAACTGCGCCTGAGGGAACAAGAGGGCATAGACATCTGCTGCCATGGCAATGGAGCCGCCAATATTTGCAGACAGATCTATCAGGAGTTTATCGCGATTTTCTTTTCGGGCTTTCTGGACCGTCTTGACGACGACATCTCGAGCTTCTAGAACAAAATCTGTGAAGTTGAAAGGCTCATTGAGATGTATGGGTACAAAACGGAGGAGGGACAGAACAACGGTGTCCTCGAAGCCCGGCCCATTGAGAAAGTATCCTGCAATCGAGCCTTTGGAGTGCTTAGCCACGGGCTCAGGGAACGAAGCATCTGCTAGCACAGGTGACTCTTTCTGAATTGGTGAAGCAACAGGGAAATCTTCTGACTTTGCGTTCGGGACAGTGGCTGGAGGAAGCTCGAACTTGCGATGAAATGCGTCTCCCGAGTCGACGTCTGTGAAGTTGACGCCAGGGAGAAAGGAGACATAATTTTGTGTGACTCGCGACGTTCCGTTCGAAAACTGAACAGTGTGGTTATCGGGAACTTCGAAACGTGTAATCAAGGTCCCACCAAGCCCTTGTGTAGCCAAGGATGGAAGACTGTTGAACAGACTGTTGTACTGCGCGTCGGGGTCCTGGCACTTCTGGTAAACTGCTTCCTTTTCAAGGAAATCGAAGACAGGGACTCCATCGATGTTTACCACATCTGCTGCATTATCTTCATTGACTATATCCGGAGCCATGTAAACCTTGGGCAATGCGACGCCATCCTTGGATATTGTAACCAAGTTGAGTCCCGGCCGTTTGAACTCGAAAGTATTTAGAATGGCAGGTCTGTAGTCAAAGTGGCTATCGCTTGCGGCCGCAAACTGTCTCGCCGATAAGTTATAACGACCGCAGTGGCCAAGGGTAATGACTACTTACAATGCTTCGAAGGTCGGACATTACCTCATATTGGCTACTGTATTGGCCGTTGTGTAACTTCTCCTTGATCGTCTGGATCCCGCCCAGGATGTCTACTCCGTCTAGGAGGTACTCTTCTGGAGGACTTTTGAGCATCTCGATTGTGCTCTGGAACGATATGTAAGGAATGATATAGTCGATGAGCTTGAGATCACGCTCTCTGTCGACTGGAACGGATCTGAGGCAGGCGATGCCCACGGATGGAGGGATGTTAACATCCAATGGCTGCCCAGCGGCATTGGCAGCCTTGTACGCATCACTAAGGATCTTGCATGGCGCTGGGTCGATCTCTATATGTTGTGAGGAATAGTCTCGAAGTTGTGCGATGCATGATCTTACCGTGGTTGATAGCCGCCGAAGCCAGCTTGATGAGGGCTATGACGGTGACTCTGAGATTCATGATAGAGGCAGTTCAAGATTACAACTTGTATCGATGTGTTGGCGAGGGGCGTTATAAAAATTGTAAGGCTTCGCCGTATGTATGAGTCACACTTTAAATATGCGGTCAACTAGAATAATACAGAGAGGCAAGGCGCCTGATCTCGATTTTATAAGAAACCTACTCTACAATTTCCCCGGCGTCCACTAGCCCTGGCAGTATGGCAGGAGCCCTCTTCATGCCACTTCGATGACGATTTCACACACAGTCCGCTCTTATAATCTTAAAGAAGCAAATCACCAACCGAGAGTACTGTTTCAAGGATTCCAGGTTCACAACGCTACGCATGGATGCATGGTCGGCCAACGGAACAACAGGGGATCCTCATCGCTATGTCCGCGACTGTCTCCACCAAACCAGAGAGTCTCTTGCGGCACATGCTTCAGGTCTGTTATACGCGTGTGCTCAGCCCTACAGGGCTGTGATACAACTAGAGATCATTCTATGGCGAAGAAATAAGCAGTATGGATACCGCCGTTCTTTCGCTTGCTGCTTAGAGCACTCTTATCAGCAGCAGTAGCGGGATGATGCCTGCTATAAGAACAGGGTCTGATGCTACGCATAGCATTCTGTAGAATAGGACTGTATTCATAGATGGCGGTTTTGGGATCCGGTTGAAAACGGACCGGGATTTGCCGAGCGCTGATTTGGGTATCCTTGGGGGACTTCGTATGAGACTATATATAGATACTCGAATCATGGACAGGGCTGCGTAAATTGCATGGTAGTGGGAGAAGAACTATTGCAGACACACAATCACGAGCCTGCCGGCGGTGCTTTATTCATTATGTCTCCTCGTCGAACCGGCTCACGACGGCTTAAATGTCTGTGTACGCAGCATCGCGAATAAAATAAAGGACTGTGTCAGGTCTTACGTTCTCCAAGGCGAAGGAGGGCGCGAAAACAGCAACATTACTAGTCATCGCCGCGACGAGCTCGACGAGCTCGGCTCCTTCACGATGGTGCTCCCACCCCACTGAAAGTCGTGCAGCCGCTCGGGTGTCGACTCCGGGTTCTCTGGGTCCAGACAAATAACGACTAAGAACCCGACCGGGGGAGTGACGACATCCTTTGGGTCTTTCGAAAGTAAAAAGGTCAGCAGTATACAGCGGCCAGTAGATGAGAGGACAACCTACAGAGCTTAGGAGAACGGTCACCGCCGAGCCAGACCCTGCTTCGCCACAGGGCGTGCCTGCCCAAGAAGACTTCATCAACGTTTTCCCGACTGAATGCCATCATCCCTAAGAGAACACCTAGGTCACCGGCGAGTCCTCGCGATTGCCGCGCCGGTGGACTCGACGGCGCGTATGTAGGTGGCACAAGGCTTGGAATCAGGCGCGACCCTCGCCCATTAAGGTGCCTCACAAGCATGTCCCATGAAGGCGGAACATGGTCCATACCCATCGTAGCGAATGATATGCCCTCCGCATTATGTGTGTGGGCAAAGTGAAGCGCGTGCATAATCTTCTTCTGATTTGATAAGACGTTCGTCGTCGGGTCCTCGGGTATCACCACTATCGGCAAATGGGGGTTGCACGCGAACACGGCACGTGAACTGACATCCGTTGCGTGGATCATGACCCCATCCCCCGCGTCCTGGAGTATGTATCCCGGCTGGTTCCAGTTGGGGCGGTACCAGATGTAGTCGTCAGCCGGAGTCACCGCTCCATCGTAATATCTCATCACGCGGCTTGGGTATTCCGTACTGTATCCAAAGAGGTCTTTCGGCGGCAAGACATTCATCCACTTGTCCCTGCACCAATCGAGTGGTGAGTCTGGATCGTAGAACGCTAGCCTGTTTACCACGAAGATGAAGCTCAAACCTATTCTGGAGCGGGAGCTGGAGCTGGACTTGGCCTTGGTAGCAGGCTTGACGGAATGATGGGAGGGTCCGGGGTCTGGGCCTTGGTTTCGGTCTTCTTCGCCGAATGCCCTGACGGAACGATGAGAGGGCCCAGGGTCCGGGCCTCGGTTTCGATCTTCTTCGCCGAATGCCTTGACGGAATCATGGGAGGGTCCAGGGTCCGGGGCTCGGTTTCGGTCTTCTTCTCCGAATGCCTCGTTCATGTATTCTATGCCAAGTTCGATGGTCTCGCACAGATTAGCCTCTATATCGTCCAGTTGTTGCGCAGTGAATTCATTTCCCTCCATGTCTGCCTGCGACGCACAATAAAGCTGGGCCCTGGTCTGGTTGATACTCATGAGGTGGTGTAGGACCTTCTCGTTCTGCGTATCAAGTCGAGTTCGAGCTATCCATTTCAAGAGAATATCTCGAAGGTCATTGGTTAGGGTGTGAAGTCGGTTTGAACGCTGACCGACTGGGATGTGATTCTCGTGTTTCCAGTGAGTGATCTCACGCTCGATTGTCTCTGATATCGTTGCAGCCTTGCTATTGTCTTCGTCTTCTACCATGTCACTTCTCGCAATTTCGCTGCCAGAACCCGCGTTGGGAGAATCACAGGACACTTCGTCGTTGGGGCTCAGGTTCCACGGAAGAGCTCTCAACGCCCATGAATGCAGATGCTCGGCGATGTGGTCGTCTTGATCTGGCCTCATGCGCCGAGGCGGCCGCTTGCAAAGAGGACACTCCGCCAACTCAGAAAGTGTTCTCTTGCTCATGCTGCCAAGGAATGTCAGAAGATCATCGGAGCACTGGTGGGAAGATCTCATATGGCTCTCCCAGCGCTGTTGATTGTCAAAGATGAATTCGTCGTCTTGAGCACTCTCAAAAGTGCACTCGTCGCAGACCCAACGCTCCTTGCTGTGCTGGCTGTTCATATGCTTGATCCATTCCTCCTTCGTAGCGCAAAGGATGTTGGTATCTTGGCAATCTTCATGGATACATGAATATGGTATCAAGTCTTGCGCGACATGTCCCCTGCATGGAAGATTAGTTTCGTCATCAACCACCACGCGACAGCCACCTAGCATACCGCCATCTGGACATCGCTGTGTAGTCCTCGGACAGAACTTGGACACAATAAGGACACTGAAAGCTGCCCTTCTTAGCAGGGCATACCGGATAGCTTTGCTTGATGCCGGTTTGCGTCATTCTGGTTGCGACTGACTGCTGCCCTGTCTTAGGCTCGAAAGGCAAGGTGATGGGCAGAGCAAATTGAGAGCCCAGCTCTGTTGCTGTGGAAGTTTTGACAGTCGGGGAATTTGCAGGCTTGAGGAGAATAGGCATGGTTCTGCTGCTGTCCACAATTGGCGATAGCTTTTGTGTATCAACGTCCAAGGTCTTGGTCCCCTTCGCCGGCTCATTCGCCGGTTGAGGTATCGCTTCTCGAAAATGTGAAGAAGCGACGATGTTCGCCGCAGCTGTTGCATACACAATCCTGTTTCGCCTCGTGATGTTCGCCTCAATGAGTCGTTGCTGCATCGGTGTTGCGCGAGATGGATCAACAATCCATGAGCGGATTACAATTTCAACTGTTTTCGGTATATATTCCGCAATGACCCAACGGCTGAGTTCGCCGAATAGCTTTTGCTCATAAGGTCCAACCAGGATGAGGAATAACAGATGATTTCTTAGCTGCGTATACTCGTCGTCTTTTGAATGAGTTTCCAGGTACTCATCAGCTTTCAGGTGACGCAACTTGACTCCTGATTTCTTGATGGCCATGGATATCTTCGCCAGCAGCTTCAGATTGGTTTCGATATAGAACCTAGGATTGCAGTCTGCAGTTGAGGGAACTACTAAGGCATCGTTTCTCCTTGACTGCTTATCGTCGCCCGAGATTTCGGACCACGATGAATCGCTTGAACTCACGTCGGGCTCGGAGGTGTCGTCGTACTGGCTGCCTCGCGTCGAATCTTGATCCTCGTTTGGACCTAGCAATTATGAATGCTGAAGTGACTGCGAACGAAAGCAAAAACGTACCATTTCGCAGATATTCTTTCAACGCCAGATTTAAGCTATCCAGAAGACCTGAGATGACTTTCTGAATGTCCGGGCGGTCTCTGAGTCGGTAATCAAGAGAACTCCGACCCGTCTTTTGGGCGTTCAAGCCATTGGCCCACCACGTAAAGTCCGCAGCGCGATCTTCAAACCAGTCATCGTCCGCCAGTGTCTGGTGGCCTGATACAGCTTGGAACATGGATAGGCATGCTTCAGTTCGCCGGCAGAGCTCGTTCGTGAACTCCATGATGGAACTAGCGCCGTAGTGTCATTCAAGCTGGCGAGGTCCGAGCCGCAGTCGATGAGCTGAGACTGTGCTGAGGGGGAGCTGCGATGGTGATCGAACTCCCACCAATAAGATCCTCATCCCCGCAGAGGTGACTAATGAGCCTTTTTGAACCTCGCGAATTATTCGGCAATATTGGCCGCGGGAGAGGGCGCGGGAGAGGGCGCGGGAGAGGGGGCGGGAGGGAAGTTCTCGGCTAGATTCTACAACCAGCGCAGTTCCTAACTAGCCACGCAGAATAGCTGCGAGGGTCGATAGTCTTCAACGACGAACGCCGCTATGGATAAGTGTTGGTTCGTTCTTTCTCAAACGCATTACCCCCCACCTCAAGAGAGCTACGAAAATGGTGCATTTAAACACATCGGCCCCCTTTGCCTGGGCCATTTCATCAAGGACCTAAAACACCTTGATGATGTGATCAACGCTGGCGGTCCGGAGCCATTTCCACTAGACATGCCAGTATATTGCGCAAAGCCAATCGAATTTGAGTGGGAATCGAATGAAGAGGGCGGGCTTGATGTGTCTATGAGCGCGGAGGTGGCTGTTGCCGCAGTACCGGCACTGAATGCTAAGGGTTCCCTTGGCTTCGCTCTGAAGAAATCCGTTCGCAACTCCTGGCAGATTAAAGAACTCGAGACTGTCACAGTCCAACCTACAAGGGCGTACGTCAATCGATGCTTGGCGAGTGAGCCGATTATCCAGTTCTTGGATCACAGCAAGTTTGGCCCAACCTGGTCAATTTTCATGATAACAGGACTCAAAATTGTCCGCGGTAACTCTACTCACAAGACTTCTCAAGGGCGAGAAAGGGGCATTTATGGGCGCCCAGGAGTGTAAGCAACTTGTGCCTCTCCCTCCGTGGCTTCGTCTAACCCAATTCAGCGGCGGTATCGCTGAAGTCGCCGTAGAAGGCGATGTCTCTTCAAAGAAGTCTAGTTTAAAATCTGCAAAGCATACGCATGACTTTGTCTGGGCTGTGAGGCTCTCAAAGATTACGAAAGGCATTTTTGACAAGACATGGTCCCAACAAACCTACTCCAGAGGCGCGACCTTTGACATGACCGAAAGGGTTCAAGACATTAAAAGCATTCTCTCGAATGAAGGCTTGACAGATAGCGAGGTGTTGGGTATGGACACTGACGAAGCCGGCCTGGAGAGCATCGTGTTCGTTGATGCCATTGTCAACCAGACAGGTAGGTACTCTTTATCACTTGTAGACCAAGCTTGTACCAAGGTTATTAACCTCTAGGTGCGGCTGCGGCAGGTGGCTGAAAGCACTCGGGACCCCAGCTAGCCCTATGTTGATATCAGGCCGCTCATTCAGTTCACCGTTAACAGCACTGTCGCCTACTAACGGTGGCGATGACTTCTGGCAACTCTTCTTCTGCCTGGCATTTCTCATATGTCTTCTGGCAATCTAAGGCTACGGCTTAACTGGTACAACTATAAATTACCTACCTCAATTCAATCACTAGATGGAAGAATGAAGACTATCTTGTTGCCCGATTCACAGGGGGCCTTTGTCCCAGTCGTCAGGTAGCTTATACACACGTGCCGTGCGACACGCTATATGGCGATTATCTGTTATTTAGCATCCTCCATCCCAATCCCTGTCGCGACCTGTTGGATGTCATGCGGCATCCAGCTTGCTGCTGACCGTAAAATCGCGGCAGAGCCCGGGCGAATACCCAATCTCATTTGCTGATGGCTGAGACCCTTGTAGGTTGTAGAAAGCGGCTGACCCATCCAAGCAACTCTACTGACGACTTTACCCCTCCTTCGCATCGACGAGCTTGAGCCTCCTTGACTGGCGTCCATTTTCAGCATTCTTTCCAGTGCGCCAGAGCAGTTGCATGCCGCAACCGTCGTCGGCCAGCCCATGAAAACCTGGGATATGAGCTCTTCCAACGCTATCATCGTCACATTCGCAGCAGATGTCACTGAGCGCCTTGCTACCATAGCGCATGGCGTCGGAGGAAGCGATGGAAAACACTTCTGTCCCGCATTAGCCGCGGCACTTTGGCTGGTCAATCAGCACCTCAAAGACCAGAAAAGGGCTGATTCAGTTCTTGGGGCCCGTTTATTAAGACTCTTGAGTAATCTCGAGAGAATTTGCAAGGTGGGAATCACTCCGCGGTACCCTGAGGCGTCTTGTGGCTAATCGTTCGGACTGTCTAGCCGCAAACTGGACACTCAAACCCACATCAGTCAACATCGAAAGCAGCAAAAAATGGATTCGAACTCGCCAATCGCTATCCTGGACTGAATCTGCTTTGTCAGAACAATCGCAAAAACGCAGTGGACGGCATCCGCAAGTTGGCTTCACGCCGAAGTCCTGAAGGGAAAACGAGACAACAGGATCTACTAAGAATCCTTGAGACTTTCATCAGGGGCCTCGCGGTCGTAGATGAGGATCCGAATTCTAATGAAAAGAATGACGTTTGGGTCGGAGAGGATTTTACCGGCTCAATCCGAACTCTATACAAGGTGCTATCTTCGCACATCTTCTGCAACACTGGAAGTGAGCAGAAACAGATAGCAGGACGACTTCGACTAGCACTAGAGAGTGGAACGGACGGCAATTCACCAGCATTCGACTTCATGTTCCTTACACATCCGCACCACGAGTGGCAAGAGGAATGCATTCGATGGCGCGAGACCCGGGTTAGCGTGGATCGCAGGTATGACAGGAGACTCAGAACATTTGCGCATAAGTCATGTTGACGGAGTTTTAGGAAGGCCAAATTTGTGAATACGACCGACGAAGAGGCACAGCTCCAAATCAACGGCCCAATGCACATCGCCGACCTTTGCGAAAGAATAAGCACCAGGGAACAGTACAAACTATCTCTCCAGGTATCAGACAAACAACTGCATTTCGTCGAATGGTGCGAAGGGGCGAAATCTTGGGTGCCGAACGCACCGTCTGTCCCTTTGTCCACCATCTTGAGGAACCACAGGCTGTCTAAAAAGATGAAGTATCTACTCTCCTACCTTCTAGCCAAGTCAGTGTGGCAGTTCTATTCTACCGACTGGTTGGGCAAAGGATGGACAAAAGAGAGCATACACTTCATGTTTGAGCGCCGCCAAAGCGCCACCAACGCTGGAATTTACTTGAACGAGCCCTTTGTCTCGGCTCGCTTTGATCCAGACGGCTGCAACAACTCCATGTTTCGACCTCACAAGTTTCCCAAGATCAAGGCTCTTGGGATCGTCCTGCTTGAGATTGAACTGGGAGTAGTCATCGAAGATCACTACGAAGCAGAGTGTTACGCTCCCGATGGAGAACTCAATACCGATGCCGATCTATACGTCGCGCACAAGCTTTATGATGACCCTGATAGGCTGGAGGACACATTCGCCCCCTTGAAAACTGTCATTGGAGACTGTCTTCGGCCTTCCAAGTTTATGCAGCAGCGCCACAGCGATGAGGAACTTCGAAATGTCTTGCAAAAAGAAGTGGTTCATCATCTACACACTCTTATAGCGCTGTATGGTCAGCCAGAGAGGATTGAGCTCAAGCCAACCCTTCAGATGCAGCATTCACAGGTTGGGCAGGTAGCATATCCGCAAAACAAGTCTCAGGGCGCGCCTTTACAACAGCTACAAGCACCACGGTAAGGTACATTGATCAAGTATCACCGTTCCATCCGCTTATCTTTAGAGAAACATTCCCGTGGTTGAGACTCACCAACCCGTGAGGGCGGAGTCTGTCACTCAAGGTTCCGTGGCGAGCTAGTATGATTCTGTTATGCAGACTTCGTCACTGTCAAGCTAATTTAAACAGCATTGGGCAAGCCTCGTCTGCGGCTTGGTTCGACGAGCTAGACAAACTCAACGACATCCTCTCTTCCTTGCCGAACGAGATTGACCAGGCATACAACCAAGTTCGCATCGCGGTCATTGATACAGGTATCAACGAGGATGACGCCTACGCCAAGCAGATACGAGGCTACCGAGACTTTGTAGCGAACAAAGATTACGTGAAGCAGGATGCCACTGGCCATGGTACTAACTCAGTCAAACTGATCTTCAAAGTCTACGCTGAAGCTGAAGTGTATGTTGCCCGAGTATTTGAGTCTGATCAGGCAAATGATGATACGCAAGACCTGATGTTGAAGGTAAGAACCAGAGCCCCGGAGCATTAATACGAGGACCACTAACTACCGGGAGGCTAGGCCATTGAACATGCAACGAATGTCTGGCATGTGGATATTATCAGCATCGCATCTGGCTTCGAGAGAGACCATACCATGACGAGAAGAGCGATCAAAAAGGCCGCTAGTGACGGAACTCTCGTGTTCGCTGCGGCATCCAACTACGGAAATATTAGACAAGTCACATTCCCGGCACGTATGCAGGACGTAATTTGCGTTTTCTGCACAGATGGTCGGGCCAAGGTCTCTCAATCAATCAACCCTGCCGCCCAAAGTACCAAGTCGAAAAACTTTGCCATTCTCGGCGAAGGAGTTTCGGTTCCACCATCGATAAAGGAACAGCTTACTGGAACGTCCGTTGCAACAAGCATTGCGGCTGGCCTAGCAGGGCGATTACTTGATTTCTCACGCCAAAAGGAAGGGCGGAAGCGAATACGATGCGTTGGGAACTTGGCCAGCGTGGAGGGCATGTCCGCAGTATTCAGCCACATGGCGAAAGGAGCCCAGGACTACAGGTATAATTGTGTGGTGCCTGGAAGACTCCTGCAGCACTTGGATGAGTGTGAAGGGAGGGCGGCCAAGAGAGACAAGATATGTGAGAGGATTTCAGTCGCTTTGGAGAATATTGACTTGGACGTATGATGCCTGATACACGATGCAGTAAAACAGCAAGGATACTGCAGAACGATACCCTGAAGTCTATAGCCAGCCGGCAAGACTAGTGTGTAGATAGATGTGGTCGCGCAAAGGGGTGCGCCAGAATGACGGGCTACTAGCAGGATCGCGACTGGAGTGAAAGAAGAAACCCTGTTACAGAGGACGTGCACGGAACCAGCTCCTCTGTTTCGAAGCTGGGCCTGCGCGGGCATGGCCACAGCGAACCAGTCTGTGCAACTACTGCAGCCGGGGCATCCTGTATTACAACTTCAAGCATCCTGGTCGCATTGGGTATCGAAAGTTGACATAGCCCCTTGAGCCCCTTATCCAGCCTTGCATATGTACATAGAACGAACAAGGGAAAGTGGCTACTGCTCCTGACCACACCACAGAGTTCCCATGGACTGAAGCCAAGTGCGCGGGTATGCAGAGACAACGACTACCAAGGGCACGATACACCATCTCTTGCTCTCATATGTAAACTCTGCCTCGGTGTAGATCCAGCCCACTTTTACAAAAGCCCAGCCCCTTCCACCAGCATCACCCCAGCACACCAGCTTCCCCCCTTCACTGCCAGGTACACTCGACGCCCCTCGCGTCCGCCTGGCAGTTGGTGTACACGTGGCCGTCAATCTCGACATTGGTGATGCGGCTCCCCTGGGCGTCGACCTGGCCGCTGTCGCCGCTGGCCGCCGCGCCGGTAATGTCCCACTCGCCAAAGTCGGCGAACTGCTGGGCGCCGCCGCCAAACTCGATGATCCACTCGGCGTCACTGCCGCACAGCGACTCGCCCATGTTATCGTAGGGCGTGGTGACGCTCTGCCCCGTGGTGAGGTTCTCGAGCGTCGACGTGCCCGACGTGCCCGACGTGGCGTTGACGCTCATGCGCACCTCGTCGCCCGCCTTGACCGCCAGCTGGTCGCCGTAGTAGACGGGCGGCTCCGGGTACCACTCGTACCACGACTGGACGCGCCCGTCGCCCCATGCGACGACGCCGGTCTGCAGGATGGCGCTTTGGCACGAGTAGCCTGTATTCGTCGTTGTTGTTTCAGCTTATGGACATCATCCTCCGGCCTGGACTTTGGGTAGTAGATAGGGGAAGGGAAAGGGAAAGGAGGGAAACGAGCATCTATGTGTACTAACCATCGATGCCGACCCAAGCCGCCGCGCCCGCGTCGGGGCTCTGGCCCGTGACGGAGGGAATCACCGTCGTGCCGGTGACGGTGCGCCAGCCCTGGCCCTCTTGCACGCCGCCGCCCCACGGGCTCTGCACCGACTCGGTGTTGAAGCTCTTGCCGTTCCTGTTCTTGTTGAAGGGGCCCCCGAAGAAGGGCCTCTTGGCCTCCCGCGCGATCTGCTCGGTGGGAACGGCGAGGACGCCAGCCACGGCAGAGAGGAGGCAGACGGCGGCAGATGTCTTCATGGTCTTTCGTTTTTGTTTTCTTTCCCGTTGTCTTCAAAGCATGCGACGCGACCTGCTGTACTGCGTTGGGCTGGTTCCTCGGACAAGGGAAGCACACGGCACGATATATTTATATTCTTTTACGACTATTCCCATGGCTACTACAGTCTCGCGGCGCGGTATTGTTGCGCTTGCTCGCCCTCTAGGGCATCATCATGCATCAAACGATCGGCCTCCGTCGTGACAAGATGTTTCCGTCTCTTCACACGGCCGTCTCAGGTATCTAGATCGGTTTGGGCGCCGCGGATGCACTAAAAAGGGTCGATCCCGTCAGCAACCTGCCCTTAGCGGAAGGTCTCCAGATGGGGAGGACGCGCTAGGCATCAATCTGCCGACCTTCCTACCCCAGATGTAGCGATGCACCCCACACGGGAAGCAGCCCGGCGCGGCGGCATGCATGCATGCACGAGCGAGCCTCTACCCAGCGATCGATGGCGAAAGGGGGGGCTCAGGTCCATGATTACTCGCAGTGGGCATGGGCATCGTGAAGCGGCAGCCGATGATCGGAGATGGCTTTCGGCCCGGGGCGAGATGAAAGGTAGACCAGGGGTATACGCCTGCAAAACCATATAGGGAGGTGCTGGGATGCCGCGATGCCGGATGGACGCGAAGGAAGATGTCGCAGCACGGAACCTACTTTTTAGTTAGTCTTTATCTGGTAGCGGACGTAGTAGTCGCAGAAGGCCGAAAGAAGAAAGCAAAGAAAACCACGATTTCGTAAACGCACCTGCTCGTTTTGCTACAAGCCACTAGATTTGATTGGGTTTACCATGCGAAACGATCAATTTAGCAAATCCATGGAGCTGTAAAGTACATGAAAAACTTCGGTGTTATGGAGCGGGCAAGTCTTGTGGGTGTCTTAAGGTGTTTTCTTATCCCAACATCCAAAGTATATGCAGTTTGCTCTCCCTCGTAACGCAGCACTCGGTGCTAGAAACGCGAGCAAGCTTCCAGTGACAGTCGCAGATGAGTGCATAGAGAAGGTCCTTTTCCGGCTGAATAAGAGAAAACAAAAGGTCAATACAAGTCATCTCCAATCACCATACCTATAGCTTCGTTATGTATCATCCAAGCCGACGTTCAACGGCCACCCTGTATCTCAGGGTCCAAGACGCACGCCAAAACACGACTTTTTTGCGTCCCCTGCCAGATATCTGTCGCGAGACACCCCCTCTCATGTCTGACGGGCCTTTTTGTCCAGGTCAGACCAGGTCAAGCAGCAGTCTGGTCGGCTGACATAGAGTGATCCTTCGTGAAGCAAGAGCCAAGCTGGTTGTAGCGTCGCAACATGACAGTTCCAGAACGCGCGGCAGATGAACATCTCGGAACATCGGCACACGTACCAAACATTTATCGACCTCTTCGTCGACCAATCTCCGTACAAAAATAAAAGATAGACACCTTCCTAAATGGTTGTGCGTGGGACATCCAGGCGTAAGGCCCAGCTTGACCGTCCGGGTTGACGCCTGGGAGAATTGGGGGAACGCGTCCTTGCACAACCTGGTATTGACATCTTGTTTGCTCGAATATCGCACGTACAAGTTGAGACTACTGGGAAGAAACGAGCACACTGGCCGCGGTAGCCGGCTTCTGCACAGCATTTCGGTCCTTCCCCTGAAAGCTGACAGATCCGATGGATTGCAGGTCAGACCCAGCCCAGCGGGACCCAAGGTAGATGTGAGACTGGGAAGGTCACCCTGGCGTGTTGCGCCGCGCAGAACCATGGTTGCGATATCGCCCAGGCGGCCTCCCCCCCACCACCATCTCATTACTCGTGCGCTTCCAAAGGCCAGGCAGTCTCTCACCACCCCGAGCTTTTTGACGTGGCAGGCTAACAACACACGGACTTTAGCTAAAACGGAGGGCGGAGCAGCGAAACATGCAGCAAGTATCCCTGGGAACAGTTTGGAGGAGGCATGTAGGCTGCAACAACAGCGCCACACCAAAAGCGATCATCCCCGAATCCTCTTGCGTGCATACACCCATCAATTATCGCGAGTGATATTTACTTTCCAATGTGGAAAAGGGGGATGAAAAACATCACGAGTGTTGAGCTTAAAGGGTTTCGCAGTCTCCTTTTGTAGCCCACTTGGGAGGGCAGGGCCAATATGGATACACACCACGATGCATACGCAAATCGGCTTCTCTCGGGACAAATCAGGACAATCTGCCGCCGCCAGCCGGGGACCCCTGGTTCTTCTCCGGGGGTTGATGCGAGAGCTTCATGTGGCTGGACTACCAATTATGGAATCTGGGTAGGCTACAACTACCCACGGAGCCACTCAATATGGGTCGATGTCATCATCACGGGACAGGCAATGTTGAGCATGATATATGTATGACCTAGTCCCGCAATTCATGTATTTTGTATTACGATGCCGGAGGTATATGAGTGAGATCCTTGACAGCTTTTGACCTTCCAATATCTTGGTTCGTAACACAAAACCACATGTAGTAGTAGAATTGCATTGACCATGTATATTCCAACTTGAGCTACCACGTAGCCAGGCAGCGTTAAGCCAAGGAGCGGACACTCCTATTACACGTATCATGTGGCCTTGCCGTCCACCTCTAAGCGCGGCGCTTGGAGCCGCCGCAAGAAGGAGTGGGGGCCTTGCCTGAGTTGCCCGTCTCCTCCGCGGCAGGCTCATCCGCCGTAGGCTCATCCGTCGTGGGCTTCCCCGTCGTGGGCTTCTCCGTGTCCTCAGTGGAGGTAGTAGGCTTCTTGCCCTTCTTGGCATTGTTGATGCACGCGGTCAGGACGTTCTTGCCCAGGGCGTAGGGAGCCTCCCCGGGGCCGCTGTTGGTGGTGAGCTCGGAGATGCAGGAAATGGCCTCCTTCCTGCACTCGTCGTCGTCTTCTTCGGGGCAGACCTCGCCGATGACCTTGACGCACTTCATGGCCGTGTCCTTCTTCTTGCCCTTGAGGTTGCTCGTGGCCTCGACGCACGACTTGATCGTCGAGTCGGCCGTCTCCTCGCACTTGCCGCGTTCGCCGGTCCTGATGTTGGGGCAGGCCGCGGCGCGGAGCTCCTGCATCTCGGGCACAGTGAGACCGCTCTGGCGTGTGTCGAGAGAGCCGGCAGCCGCGGAGGCCAGCAGAGTAGCGAGGACGGTGAAAGTGGCCTTCATCTTGTCGGTGTGAGGTTGCAAAGAGATTGACGTTTGGTTGTGGCGATATAAATAGTGCTAGTAATAGTAGCAACAACAAGTGTTGAATTCAGAGATGCAAGGGGCGTTTAAGGAGCCTAGTCGAGTGATGACTGATAGTTGAGCTTCTGTCGGTTCTGAGTGAAGTAAGGAGTTCCAGAGTAGGCCAACATCGAAGCCGATGGGGGTTTATATGCACACAGAGGAGAGACTGTCGATAATAGTAAGATAAAGATATCAGAAAATTTTAGAGACAGAGTTTAGGTCTCTCTTAGGTACCAAAGAGTAACTGTTTGATGCTAGTGGATTCTTTAGGTATCTAATATAAATCTATGGGTACCCGTGGGTAGGCTCGACGGCCCAAATAACCTATTTGAACACTTTGGGTACCCCATCTCCGGGTACCCAGATCAACTTTACACCCTAGTCCAGGGAATGGCAACCGATGGGTCTTCTAGAGACTTTACGCGTGTATTAATGACAAGTGACTCTCGCACGCATTGGCATGATGCTGTATTGAGGTCCAAGTTGAGGGATAACCGACTCGCGATTCATGTTCTGGTTATGCCTACGTGCGTTCTGCTGATCGAGGAAGAGTCAGTCTCCTGACGCATGATGCCAATATTGCCATGAGGACGCACGCAATTAATATCACGAAGCGTGGAAGTCTGGGTGCGGATAATGGGCGCCAGGGCAACACGCTCAGTCCCATATACCTCAAACGTCGACAGCCGCGCGTTGCGAAGCCAACTCTGGATGCATCGTTGGTCAAACTGGGGCCATGGAGGAGGTTAAGTATAGTACGTGGAGCTTGCACGGGATATGATTTGATGCTACGTTATAAAGCACGCGATGGGGGACGCCATATACGCCAGCCACTGATCAAGATGAGACCAAGTAATATACGGAACTTGGGCGGATAGAGATGAGGCATGTCAGTGAGATTGGGCGGCGCATTGAGCGGTGGTCCGATGCCATAGCGGCAGCCAAACGCCCAGAGCCTCAGATGGTCGACACGGACAAGGACCGAGTAGGGCTCCGGTCCTGAATCCTGTGTGGTTGGTCGTCGTTTCGCAGCGGGACGAGCCCCGATGCTTGCTGACTGACGATGGGGACGTTGCAAGCCCTGGATCCATGACAGCATTGATGAATCATTCCTTACTAACCGCGATCGTGCTGACCGCAAAGGTGTACAGTCAGTTTGGTTGCAAGGTTCATGGTAGGCGTCAGGCAAGACACACGATGCGGCGATGCTGGTGGTGATCCGAAGTACTTGCCGTCGGATGAATCTCGGCCCGTCGCCGAGGAACTAACGTAGCTGCTGGGCCAAAAAGTATCCCGGCGAGCTTCATGTAAAGCTTCCGCCCCCTTCGGCCCACGCATCCGCTGTACCAGCTAACGTCTCGCGACTCAGGCTCGAGCCGACTCGGCCTGCTCGACGATCCCACGAACAAGCGAGCCAGCGAGCTAGTCAGCCAGCTAGCTGTCCGAAGCCGCCGCACCACGATGCTGGCCCGGGGCTGCACCCGTTGCGTCGCGCAGGCGCGCGGGCCGGCCTCGATCCGCCTGCTGAGGACGAGCCTCGCCCGCGCCTCGCCCGGCCGGCGCTTCTCGACATCATCGTCGTCGTCGGCAGCTTCGGCGTCTGCGACGGGCTCGGGAAACGCTGTAGGGGCGCTGGCGCCCTTTGTCAGCGAGCTCGACCGCATGGCGCCGAGCTTCGACGTGCGTGGCGGCGACATTCACATCCTGCGCACGCCCTCCGACTTTTATGAGACGCTCAAGGTGAGACCCGGGAGACGGTGCAGTGCCGAGCTCATTTTCGCCCCTAATGCTCCGAATAAAAAAGGAACGGGGGAGCCGGGCAGTGCGCAATGGCACAAGGATGAGGGAATCGGCTAACACCGCTACTCTGCGCCTTGCTCGTAGGACCGCATACGCAACGCCAAGCACCGCATCTTCCTCTCGACACTCTACATTGGCAAGTCGGAGCGAGAGCTCATCGACACGCTGCGTGACGCCCTTGCCCGCAACCCCGATCTGACGCTCAGCATCCTGACGGACGCGCTGCGCGGCACCCGCGAGAGCCCGGACCCGTCGTGCGCCTCGCTGCTGGCGCCCCTCGTCGCCGAGTTCGGCCCCCGCGTCGAGGTGCGCATGTATCACACCCCGAACCTGACGGGCGCGCGCAAGCGCTACATCCCGCGCCGCATAAACGAGGGCTGGGGGCTGCAGCACATGAAGCTGTACGGCGTCGACGACGAGATTATTCTCTCGGGGTACGTGCGGATGTGGCTCATAACTATGCCCCTGGCGATGACAACGACGCCGACGATGGCGAGGGACGGCGTGTCGCTGACTTGAGGACCATGCAGCGCCAACCTGTCGACCGACTACTTCACCAATCGCCAAGACCGGTACCACCTCTTCTCGTCCAAGCAGGTGACGGACCACTTTTGGAACATCCACAACGGCGTCGCGTCGTTTAGCTTCCTCGTCGAGCGGTCCGACGAACCCGCCGGCTTCGCCCTGACCTGGCCGGAAACCAATTCGGCGCCCTCGCCGCTGGAGCATCCCAAGGCCTTTGTCAAGAGCACGACGGCGACTCTGGAGCGCCTGATATCGCCGCCCGCCACATCAGGCCGGGCAGACTCGACAGGCAACCTCCCCGACACGCGGGTGTACATGCTCGCGCAAATGTCGCAGGTGATGCGCCCGGACACGTCGACGGAGCTGCCCGTCGTCACGCGCATTCTCGAGCGCCTCGCCCAGCCGCAGTACGCGGGCTCTTCGTGGACCTTTACGGCCGGCTACTTCAATCCGGCCCCGTCGCTCAGCAAGCTGCTCCTCGAGACGGCGTCGTCGCGCAACGTGGTCATCACCGCCGCGCCCGAGGCCAACGGCTTCTACCGCAGCAAGGGCGTCTCGGGCCTGCTGCCCGACGCGTACGTGCTGCTCGCGCGCCGCTTCGTGCACGCCGTGCACCGCGCCGGCCGCGACGTCGGCCCCGCGGCCATCGCCCTCAAGGAGTGGCGCCAAGGCACGGCGGGCCGCCCGGGCGGCTGGACGTACCACGCAAAGGGCCTCTGGGTCACCATGCCCGACGGCGACGGCGGTGGCGACGGCCCGGCCATGACCCTCGTCGGCAGCTCCAACTACACGCGCCGCAGTTACTCGCTCGACCTTGAGGTCGGCGCGCTCGTGGTGACGCGCGACGCGGACCTGCGCCGGCGCCTCGCCGAGGAGGAGCGCTGGCTGCAGGAGCACGCGCGGACGGTCACGCGCGACGACTTTGCGCGCAACGACCGCCGCGTCGGGCTCAAGGTGCGCATCGCCATGTGGATCGTGCAGCTGGTGGGCGGCGCGCTGTGAGGAGGAGAGGCGCTGTGAACCGAGAGGCGCTGAGCCAAAGCGAGAAGCTTGGAAAACGGTGGCAGAGTACGTATGCATACAAACCGGTGCGCTCAGAGCAGAGCAGTGCGGAGCAGATGAACGGTGCCCACATGGTATTACAGTGGAAACGGCGTTGATCATGAGCATCCCCTTAGCTCTGGTATAGTAGGGAGTATAGAAAGTACATAGAGACACGCGCGAGTGCGTGGGCGTCAGACAGGTAGATGCATGAGTGATACCCCTGGATAGACTCCATAGCAAGTCAGTTGGCTATTGTGGCTCTGCATCATGAGCCGGCCACGAAGAAAAGGGCGTGAGCGACACCACCGGGGGTGATGGCCTGTAAAACATGCGTCATTTGCTCTCTTTTTATAGCTACATGTGATGTATATGATACAGTACACAGCCTTTGCATGCCGATAGTACCTACGCAAGGCATCTATAGGCGGCTCTGCATACGCCACCCACTCCGTGCTGACCGTTTCGGAGCTGCTAGTCCCCCCTGCTGCTGGCCTCCTCTCCTTGTAGCTCCACCGCTACCGCTACTGCTGCTGCTGCTGCTGCGGCACCCCCTGAACAAAGACGCGGCTCACCAGGTCGCTCTGGTGCCGGGCCAGCATCTCGCGCAGGACGGCGCGCTCCATGACCACCTTGCCCATCTCGAGCAGGTCCTTGACGTCTACGTCATCAATGTCGAGGACGCGGCCGTCCCAGGGCACCTGCGCCATGGCCTCGCCCAGCCTGCCGACGTCGCTGTCGCCGCCCGTGACGAAGAGCGTGCGGCCGTCGGCGCGGCCGAGCCCGAGGCGGGCGAGCACGCCGCCCATGTACTTTTCGAGGTAGGCCTCGCGCATGCCGTCGCGGAGGTACCTGTCGGCGACGAGCTCAAAGTCGCGGGGCATGTCGAGGCGCAGGCCGGCGTCCTCGCAGACGAGCAGCTCGCCGCGGCGGTAGCGGTAGCTCAGGGCGGTGCGCCAGGCCTTGTCGTAGACCTTGCGGTTGAGGCCGATGCCGAAGTCGCGCGGGTGGGGGCCGAACGTCTTGCCGCCGCCGCGCAGGACGGGGCTCTGCTTGGAGCCGAGGCGGGCGTGGCCGGTGCCCTTTTGCGGGCGGACCTTGCGGTGGGAGCCGTGCACCTCGTAGCGCGTCTTGGACGAGGCGGTGCCCTGGCGCGTGTGGGAACCCTCGTAGACGATGGCGGCGTGGAGGAGGTCGCGCCGCAGGGGGAGGTGGAGGTGCGAGACGGGGTGGTGGTCGAGGGCGGTGGGCTCGAGCGAGGGGAAGGCGTGGACGGTGACGGGAACGGTGGACACTGGGGCACCTAACGTCAGCAAGTTGTGTCTTTTTCCCCCCTTCCTGTTCTCTTTTCCCCTGGGGCTGGCGAGACGTACCCGGATTCCACGACTGGAGGATAGACTGCGTGCCCGAGGCGGAGCGCGTCATCGAGTCCCGCGCGGGTGGTGGTGACGACCATGCGGCCTCGGTAGCCATGGATCGAGAAGCAGGCTGGCGGAGAGTGAGAGAAGAAGAGAAAGACGACTGCGGAAGGGCTGTCAGCGATCTGATTGAAGCCATTGGGAGCGGACTGTGGATGGCTAAGCGAGACCAACCTTTGACGGCGAGAGCCTGAGGCCCGTCATGGCCTCGGCCAGACAGCTGGCTCGTCTTGAGGCCATGCTCCTCCTGCGTGTGTGTGGTGCGATCGTCTTCGGGTCGCCTTCAAAACTCGCACGCGCTCGTATCGGTTCGTTAGCCCCTGACGAGGCCGCGGTTGTGAGGTTGCTTTTGTGGTGATGTGATGATGATGCAGCGGCGATGTTTCTTTGGAGTTTTTGCTCAAGTCGCTTCTGCAAGCTGCTCCTGCCGATTGGAGGTCGAAAATCGTGACCGGAAGGCATCCAGCCAATAATTCGTCCCGCTTCGTGCCGATTTGTGGGCCCACGACATCCACTGACCCTGACCAGCTTTTTTTCTGGGCTTTGGCTTCGGGCGTCTCGCAACAAAACACCATTTGGAAACTGACGAGCAACCACCATCCATCCGTCACGCGGCACATACACTCACCAACTCGGGGGTGTCCAGCATGTCGCGGTGCGGGGCCGTCGCGAGGCCGCTCGCACGGCAATTGCTGCCGCTGCGCAGCTTTGCTACGACAGCCCGACAGCAGCTGCAGGAGCAAGCTCCCTCGTCACCATCATCGTCCTCAACAGCACCACCACCGCCATCCTCATCATCACCCTCGTCCTCCTCCTTATCCTTCTCGACGACAGCCGCCGCCGAACCCTCTCCTCTCGATCTCGACCCCGACACCGTCCTGCCGCAGTTCGAGGCTCCGCTCATCAAGGCCGGCAAGATGCCCATAGGCTCGCGCCGCCGCCGCGTCGCCCTGCGCAGCACCATGGGGGGCGTCGCCCTGCCCTTCGAGCAGCTCCCCTACCAGGCCTTCCAGGAGGCCCGCGCTATCCTCGCCGCCGACCGCGCCGACAAGCTGGCCCAGATTGGCTCCCAGCTGGGCCGCATCGCCCGCCTCGAGGCTGCGGATCCGGCGGCCATGCGCGGCGGCCAGCGCATGCGCGACACGCGCCTTGCCAGTCTGCGCAGGCACGTCGACCGCCTCAAGATCCTGGCCGACGCAAACGACCCACTGGTCAAGAAGCGCTTCGAGGACGGGTTGGGTGCGTTTCCCCCATCCTTCACTTGTCTCTGGACAGGGTGGACTTTGCACATATAACGTGCCTTGTACAGAGTCGGCAAGGACAACCCCGACTAACTGACGTGGATCAGGCGACATGAACAAGCCCATCTACCGCTACTATGCCGAGAAAAAGTGGCGCGCCTACGACCGCCGCCTCATCGTCCAGCGCATCAAGCAGTTCAGCATCGTCCCCGACCTGCTGCCCAAGCTGGACCCCACGGCCGACGTGCAGCTCTTCTTCCGCCGCGCCAAGGTGTCGCCCGGCGCCATTGTCGACAGCGCCGTCAGCGAGCTCGCCCCGCGCCTGCGCATCCAGCTATTTGACCGCGGCGAGCGCCTCGTCACCGTCGCCGTCGTCGACGCCGACGTCCCCGACCTCGACGCCGACGCCTTTTCCAAGCGCTGCCACTTCCTCGCCGCCAACGTGCCCCTCAGCCCCACGAGCGGCTCCCTGCCCCTCGCCCGCGTCGGCGCCCGCGGCCACGCCGGCCAGCTCGCCCTCCCCTGGCTGCCCCCGGCCGCCCAAAAGGGCAGCCCCTACCACCGCCTCGCCATCGTCCTGTTCGAGCAGCGCCCCGGCGAGCCCCTCGACGTCGACGCCCTCGCCACCCTGCCCCGCGACGGCTTCTCCCTCAAGTCCCTGCGCGACAAGTTCGCCCTCGCCCCCTTTGGCTTCACCATGTTCCGCTCCGTCTGGGACGACAACACCGCCGACGTCATGGCCCGCCACGCCCTCCCCGGCGCCGACGTCGAGCTGCGGCCCATGCGCGTCCGCAGCCTCAAGCCCCCCGTCAAGCCCCGCGGCTGGGAGGCCAAGCGCCAGGGCCCCAAGTACCGCCACCTCTGGAAGTACACCAAGCGCATCAGGGGCATCTCCAACGCCCGCGGCTGGATCAAGAAGAGGTAGAGCGGTGGAGCCGCTCATGTCGTCGAGCGTGCGTTGTTGGTCCGTGTACGATAGATGGTACTACTATTACTACTACAACTACAACTATGTCAAGTGAGTCAGTCAGTCAGTCGGTGTTGTGTTGCCGCCTCGCCGGGGGTTGGGCATGTATGTATGTATGTATGTACATGTAACTAGAAGGAGGTTCATCTCCGCGTAGACATGGATGCTCATCCAAACAAGTCATCCATCCATAACCGCCATGGCCCCATCATCATCGATACGTCAAGTCTATACACATGTACATGATTCAAGCACATCAGTCCGGTCATCCGTCATTCCATCTGCCTGTTTATTGTCCATGCAAGGCCAGTCACATTCGTTGTTGGCAGATGGACGTGGAGGGGACACACATGGAGAGGTACACACAGATACACGTAAAAACACCCCAACTCCGTTTCCTCATCCCCATGATTCGCCCCAAGTATCTTCAGAACAACCTAGGGGGGGGACACAATCACTCAGACTACAGTACCCGAGTAACTTCTTCTTTCCTAGTACCTTTGCCTACTTACCCTACCAAGTACCTACCTACTTACTACCCCAACTTGGGCCTTTTCTTCTAGCCCCACGGAAGCTAGGGCATTTAATCCAACCTTTCTCCTTTCCCTCCCTCCCCTTTTCCCTCCTTCATTCCTTGTCACAGGGCCTTCCCGCTCACAGGGGTCGGTCGGATACACATCATAAGATCCGCGTGCGGACGGACCCAGTCCACGCCAGCCCCCCCAAAAAAAGACATTACCCGCGCTACATACTGTTTTTTCTCCGTAGAGTTGAAAAGGAAGACCAAAAAAAAGGGAAGATATGAAAGAGAACCCGTCACGGCGTCCGTGGGGTCAAGTTCCTTCCGAGCCGCCCAACGCCGTCCCACGCAGCAAAGAAAAGTCCAAACGCATGTCCCTTTCCTCGCGTGGCCTCGGGTTCCGCGTGGCCCCATGGATTAAGCAGAAATGACAGTTCAACCCGCGTACCGAAATTTTTTTCAGAAACCGCCCGCGCCACTCGATTGAAAGGAAAGGGGCTATAAGAAATATGGAGATGAATCGTCTGAGCAAGCATGTCAGCGGCGGGCCGTGCCTGCCCGGCCGCCGCCGCCACTGCGTTCGCCGTCGATCCGTCCCCCTCCTAGGCCGTGAGGCTCCAGCACCCGTCTGGCTGCCCTTTTTGTGGGCGCATCGTGTGTGTGTTGTTCTGTCAAAAAATGTCGTAGTTCGTAAGATCGTTTTCCCAATGATTCTTCCTCTGCCAATACGTGCGTGCCAGACGTCCTCATCTTTTTTCGTGGCTCAGCGCCGACTCCCCACGTTGCCCGATGGTGGTATCTCTCCTGTCGTTTTGCTTGGTGGTACAAATTCTTGTCGGCAATCTGCTCTGTTCTCCTTCTGCGTGGTGTTCTTCTCGACGCCGTCGCGCGCTGCTAGCATGTACCTTCTCAAGTCGCGTCCTGGAACATCTCCTCGGGCATGTAGTCGTAGTTGATGGGCTCCGTCTTGAGTATCGGCGATGGGAGACTCGACTCGTCCGTTTGCGCCGTGGATGCTTGCCCGATGGAGTCTTTGCCATGCCCGCGTTAGTCGATACGTGTACGTGAACGATACAAAGGGACGCCGTCTGCATTCTCACCATTGCGGCTGTGAATTGCCGTAGAGGCCAGACTGCCGATGCTGGAGTGGCGGCTCGCGCCGACATCGACTTGTTGCTGCGGTTGCGACTGGGCTGGCCCGTTGACGCTGCGATGGACAAAGCGCAGCGCCTCATTCTCAATCCATAGGTCGATATTGGCATCGCCACAGCTGGCGTGGTCCATTAGGTAGTTCTTGATCTGCGTCACCTCATCGGTGAGACTCGCCAACTCGGCGTGCAGGCCCGCGTGCTGGGCCTCGAGCTCCGACTTGCGCGCCTCGAGGTCGTGCACCCACTGCTTCTTCTTCTCGCGGCATTTGCTGGCGGCGATGCGGTTGCGCTCGAGGCAGTGCGTGCGTTTGGCGTCCCCGCCTCGCGACTCGGACCCTCGCTTGGGCGTTGCCGACGTTGTAGAGGCAGAGGCCGATTGCTGAGCTGCGCGCTTGTTGTTGCCACCGTTGTCGCTGTCGGCGGCGGTTGCGGCGCGAGTGCGCTTTCGTTTACTCGCCCTTGTCGTCGGCGTCGCTGATGACGATGAAGTCGACGTCTTCTTGGAGGAGGGTGCCGCGGCTTCTGCGGGCGCCACTTCCGAAGGGGGTGTGCTGTGAGATACGGTTTCGGGTGGCGATATGATGTGCGGTGCCGCCGTTTCAAGGCTGCCTCCCGTGTCGGCGGCTTCAGCAGCGTCTTGCAACAGGAAGTCGACGGTGTTGTCAAAAGCGTCGTCATTGTCCGAGGCGAACATGCGCGGGGTCATCATGAACTGGCTCGGGGAGTCGCTGGCGGCATCCTTGTCTGTCGACTTGATGCCGTATAGGGGCAGAGCCATGCGCGGATCGATGAGCATGTCATCGTCCATTTGTTGCTGCATGGTGACCATGGTGCACTGTGGCTGCTGCTGCTGAGAAGGTAATGGGAGTTTTTGCTGCGACTGGTCTCTTGGCACGTGTATCGCCGTGGCCATGCCAGTTGGTGCGTCTTTTGGAAACACTCGACTCTGGGATTAGATGCGGTGCAGCAAGCTGGGCAGACCCGGTGTGTCGAAGGGCGCAAGCGGGCGGCCGATCAATGGCGGTGCGCCGGTAGCGGGTGCGCAACGGGATGAGACTCGACGAAGCGGGTTGATATGGGACGCAAGGCGATGCAATCCGCGCGATCCGGAGGCGGAGGAGCAGTGGTGGTGGTGCCGGCAATCGTTGTTGTTGTTGTTGTTGTGGTTGCTGTTGCTGCTGGTGCCTGTTGATGCACCTGGATGCCCTCGACCGTTCTAGGCCGTCCACGGGACGCTTACACGGTCGTCGTCGCAAGCGGGAGTGAGAGGGGGGAGCAAGCAGCCGAAGGGTAAGACGAGGATGATGCGAGTATGCTGAGAGGTTGCTGTGGTTTGACGAGGATGGAAAGTGTATCTATCGGCTTGTG
This sequence comes from Purpureocillium takamizusanense, assembly GCF_022605165.1. Lineage (NCBI taxonomy): Eukaryota > Fungi > Ascomycota > Sordariomycetes > Hypocreales > Ophiocordycipitaceae > Purpureocillium > Purpureocillium takamizusanense. The sequence continues at coordinate 174,471 of NC_063072.1, forward strand.
TCACGGACGGATAGATGGCATGGCACACGATTTGTCTGCTTGACTTGACACACATGGCCGGGCGGGCACTTGTTGGAGGGCGACTTGGTTTTATTCGGCCTGGCCTGGGAAGCTCCAGCCCGCCATCTCCGCAGCTGAGCGAGCGAGTGAGCTTCAAACGACTCACTTCCGGCAAGCGGAAAGGAGGGGCTTTTGTCGCAGATACATGGGCCGGCCGGGGCACGCGGCACGGGCAGCCAAGTACCGCCGGCTGCTCTGGTACAGTATACATATACACGCGGTTGCACGGCAAGACTGTCTGCCTGCTAGGCTATACTGTGCGTGCTGTGCTGTGCTCTGTAGAGCGAGCGAGCGAGCAAGCACCGACCGACATGGGCCGATGCATATGATCAAACCCAGGCCCGGCGGCAGGAAGGATGGGCTGCCATGGCACCACGGCGAGCAGAGCGGGGAGCCGCTGGTGGTGGCTGCGACCGTTTGGCTTCCCACCAAACCAAAACGAAGCGAAGCCAACCTGCTTGAGTTGAGAGCTTGTGGAGGGAGGGGGGGCCAATGCCGAACGAAGCTGGCGTGGCCTGACACAGGGCAGGACAGGCATGTGCAGGCAAGGCAAGGCAAGGGTGGGAGGACGGCTTCGCACTCTCGCATCGGAGACTTGGAACCGAAGCTTGTTTGTCAAGGTACCGGGCGCGGCAGGAGCTTTTCTTCCTGGGGGTGGTTGCCAGATACTACTGTGTGTAGTGGGCCAAGGTGCTCCGCGCCGGCCTCTTTGGTGTCAAAACGGCGACGGAATGCAATTCGATTTTCGAGTCTTAACACCGCCCTTGCGGCTACCGTTAGTTAGCAACGGGCACCGCATGCTACAGGCGATGCTGGCTGGCTGGCAAGCTGAGCTGAGCAATGCCTCGACGCAGATGACAGGGGCTGTCTGGTCCTGTTACCTGATGGGCTTCGTTTATAGTGATGGATTGCCCCGCCACATAATGTCGATGTGCTTGTCCACAGAGTAACTGATCAGCACCCTGACGCGGCGGCGCCGGAGCAAACCACGCGGCGAGCGCGGACGCTCTCCCGTGGGACCCAGCGATCGACTCTCACTGTCTCGCTCTCTCTCTCGCTTTCTCTCTGGAACTCGCGACCCAGTTCGACGGCAAAGTCGACGGCAAACTCTTGCGCCCGGCGAGCGAGGAGGCGGGCGGGCCCTCCCCTCTTGGCGGCATGGGCAGTTGCGGCCTGCAGGTCGGCTCCGTTCTCACGTACAGTTTACTTCGTCGATGCATCCGGCATTTTTTGGCGTCTGCATGGCGTCCCAGCAGCACAACATCGTATGTACGGCCCCGCTCGTCTGGCTGAAAGAGGTGGAGATACTGACACTGTCGGCTGGACACTGGTGAGCCCACCCGTGGCTACAAACCTTAATTTGTCTGCCCGCTAGGGGCGCTGGCCACGACATCTGGCGTCTTCTGCAGCGCGCTCGTCTGTCGGCGGGCGAAACTCCCTCGGTGCGGTGCTGGGCGACGTTGTAACTATGTGCCCTACGCCGTACCAAATGGAGCTGCAGTCCCGTCGGTTGCGGCGGCTTGGCAAGCTTGCTGCGAGCCAGAGTGAAACTCACTGCTTGATGTACGCCGCGAGACGACGCCGTGCCGAGTCGGTTGGCCACAACCATCAAAGGGAAGGGCAAGAAAGCATGAGTGCCAGGCACGCATGCTGAGACAACGTACTTCGTAGGCCATCACCCCAGATGACGCCTAGGATTGCGCAGCTGAGCAGGTGGCGACCTGTGTGCTGTGCAAGATCCTTCAGAACCGGCTTCTGAAATGCCACATCGACGATGCCGACTTTCCCCATGACTGCGAGCATGGGAAACTGGGCCCATCATCTGACACTGATCGTCGTGCTTATAACCGGCTGACAAGGCCGGGTCAGTATACGTCACATTGTCCTTCCAGGGGTGCCGTCCCTTGACACGGAGCGCCCAGGGGCATCCCAAAGCCCATGATTCAAGCATGATGCGAGTCGTCGCCATCACGGAGTGCTGGCCTGTTGAGTAATTGGACGGCAGGCAGGATCGGCCACGGCAGCGTGACGGGACAGGCGATGGCCCAACGCGAAGGGCGCAATGTTTGATACGCACTGGGAGGGAGCCATCAGCCAGCCATCCAGCCCAGCCGGCGGCCAAGCCAACAAGCCAAGCAAGCCTGCGCAATCCACTGGGGCGGGCGGAGGAGCTCCGAACGCTGGGGAGGAAGACCGATCTCGATCCGGGTGTCGCCACTGCGTGCGCTGTGCTTGGACCAGGTCGGGGTTGGCGGGCCGCCTTGTCGAGGTCCTGCGGCGCACAAAGCGGGGGCGGCAGAGAAGAGGGGGTGGGTGAGGGGCGGGGGAGAGACGGAGGGCGTTGTCTCACGTTTCTGAGCCGCCAGTCAGGTGACCATAATGTCACGTGCTCACGCGCCTCTGGTCCGCCAACCCGCGACGCGTCGAGAGGCAGACGAGGGGGGGGGGGGTCTTGAGCTTCAGTTCACGAATTGCGACGTTCCCAAGCCTCATCACCCACGCATCACAATTGCGACACGACGCCACAATGGCTGAACAACTCGCGTCCCCTCGCATCACCGCCGCCTACCTCGACAGCTTCACAGGCCGCCTCGTGACCATTGTTGGCAAGGTGACGCAGCTGCGTGGCGACCAGGCCACCATTGATGCCGATGGAATCGTCACGATTGCCTTGAACAGGGTATGCTTTACCTGTTTACTGCCCCACCGACAAGATGACAGAAGCTCACCATGGTAGGACGCGCATCTCGTCAACGGCAATGCCGTCCAGGTCATCGGCAAAGTTCAGCCCGACCTTTCTGTCAAGGTCCTGAGCTCGCGAGACCTCGGCCCAGGAGTCGGTGCGTAGCCCAGATCGTACACTCTGGTTTGATTCATGCACGGCGAATGCCGCTGACAATTTGCAGACTTTGGTCTATGCTCAGCCGTCGTCGAAGCGACGCATCGACACAAGGACATCTTTGGCGCCGACGCATAGTCTTATCGGCGCAACAGCGGTACCATGTACGAGTTTATAGACGGATTACGAATTGTCACGACATCCTGCTTTTTCTCCCCACTGTAACGGTGATGCTTCTTCTACTCTTATTGGCGACTGTATGCACCAGCATGGACGCGATCGGGGTCACAGCACGATTGTCCATTTACAAAAGCAGTATTTACAATGCGCAACACAACACAGTTCTGCGGCCCCCATCATGCACTTTTCACCCAAACTCAGCCTACTTCATATTCTCCAGCAGATACTTGAAGCCCGCAAACGCCTCCTCGCCGCTCGGCACAATCTGGTCCGGCGGCAACACGAAGCCGTACCGGCCCGTGTCGCGGAGCTCCGACGTAAAGGTGTATTCGCCCTTGACCACGTCGGCAACGTAGTCGACACTGCTACCCGACGCCTGGTAGATTGTCGTGCAGATAGGGCCGTAATCGAACGAGAGGCCGTGCACTGAGCGAATGGCAGCCACAGCGCCGCGGGCCAGCGACTGCAGCTCGTCGTTGTTTGGTGGTACACCATCGCACGTGTATCCGTACGCTGCTTCTTGTCAGCCATCTGCTCTGGTACGCGTGGGGTATGTCAACACTCACGAGTCATAAACAGTTGCGAGTACGAGTGGTAGTCAATGTACAGCTTCAGCCCCTGGGCGCTTTTGACCTGCTTGAGGAAGCCTGACAGTGCTTGGGTCTCAGGCGCGTCGCCCTGCGACGCGCCTCGGAAGCTCTCGGCGCACGGGTCCGTCGACGAGCCGGGGCCATTCCACTTGTACGGCCAGTTGCGGTTGATGTCGTGGCCGAGGCAACTGGAGCCCGCGGTGCGCTGCCGGTTCTTGCGCCACATGCGGTCGCGCGTCTGCGTATACTTGAAACCTGTTCGACTTGGCGTGAACAACTTGCTACGATACAGACGCAAAGGGGCAGGAGCTCACCATCAGGGTTGACAATGGGGAACAAGTAAAAGTCGTACTTGTCCACAAGGGCCTTGATGCCGTTGTCATTCTTGTACCCGCCCAGGAGGGTGTCGGCAAAGTACTCGACAACCTGGTTCCGGTAAGCTTTGCTTCTGAATGCATGTGGTCCAGGCCTCAACTGACCATGGAAGCAATCCATTCGCGCGCGTGGACGGTGCCGTGCAACACTACGGCGGGCTTCTTGCCCTTGCCGGCGCTGCCCCAGAAGTGGATGCCGGTGATGGAGTTGCCCTCCAGCGACTTGCCCGACGTCACGACCTCGGCGTTGCTCGGGTTTTTGGACGCCAGGTCGTTGATGAACTGCAGATGGTCACTGTACGCGTGGTACGAGTTGAACCACGTCGAGTTGGCCGAGCCCTCTGCAAGAGAGGACGGATGGTCAGCACGCAGAATTACCTGGGCGTTGGGCGCACAGAGCCCTCGACAACTAACCGGCATAGATGTGGAAGACGCCCTCATCGGCAATCGACTTGCCGAGGTCCTCGTGCATGGTGATGAGCTCGAGACCCTGTAGCTCCTTGCGGAACTCGTCGACGCGGGCCGGCGGCACCGCCACGTCGGCAAAGGCGCCCTTGCGCGTGGGTTCCTGCCAGAAGCTGAGGCCGAGCCGGTCGACGACGTCGGTCACGCGCTGCGGCTTAGTGCCGACCATGACGCGGAAGACTTTGTGGCCGTCGTACGAGGCCTTGGTAGGCGTGCCCTGCGGGACGGCCGCCGTGGCGACGGCCAGCAGGGAGGCGAGGGCGGCGAGCGACTTCATGTCGACGGGCGTCTTCAACAACTATTCTCTCTCCTTCTATGCTCGGGGACCCGCTCTCCACACCACACTCGCTTTCTGCTTCTTCACAGGAGTAGGCTTAACTCCGACACCTTGTTAGTGGTCGGACGAGGGATTGGAAGAAGACGACGATGGTCCAGACGGATTCGACACGCGCTGAAGCCGAAGACTCGGGGCAGCTCAGACCGCCCTGCTCTAGTGAGGGCGGGGGCCGCGAGCCTTTATTCTTCAACGCCTGGGTCGCACCCGTGATCATCAGACGAGTTGTCTGACGCTGCGAGCCGCTTAGGCATCACAGATGCTACTACGTGTACTACTTGCACTCGTCATCACGCAAGAACATGGCCAAGCATGCGCAAACTGAACGGTCGCGTCTTTGCCGTGTTGAGCAGGTCAGCGAGCCCGCGAGCTCCGTAACCTTCCCCTTTTGGGGTGGAACCCCCCCCCCTGTGGCACTCGACTGATGCCGGCAGGAACTTTTTTTCCCTTTGCATGATGCAGCGGAGGTCGGAATCTTACATGACATCTACTACGTAACGTAATACTTGCAAAGGGGGAAGAAGGGTGGCGAGGGGAGGGTGTCATGGGGGGATTGCTCAGCTGGGACCAGTAACGAACAAGATTCCGGGCCCATCTCGTCCCGGATTTTGGAAGCGACCTTCTCGAATCGACAGGAGAAGCGGTCCGTTTCTATACTTGGCGTCTCCGGGGCAATGCCCGCCCGTCCCCGCAATCGTCAACGCGCCGCCATCCAACTGCCGATCGCCTAGGGCGCGCCGCCTTGCGACCTGCCGGATTGGGAACCGGGGCCGGGGTATGCATAGATAAGGCCCCAGAGCCTTTGAGACGACCTACATTTCAACGACGGTTCGTTTTAGCTTGAGTGTTTCTCGGACGCTGATCTTTTCTTGTCTGTTTGTGTTTTGGGTGGGCGTCTGGGAGGGCTTGACGCGGCACTGCTTTGCTGTGAGGGAGCGAGCGAGGGAGTAGGGGAGAAGGAGCTTACGCCGTCCCGTCCCGTCCTGTCGCCCGAACCTCGGAACGCGGACGTCATTTCTTGACGGTCGCACTCGGGAATCGCCAGCCGTCTCCCGGGCACGACCGCTTGCGCTGATTACGCGTGCGACGTTTGTCTGTGTGTCCGACCCGTCTGCGGCCGCACCAGAAGGGACATATGAGGCGCCATTGTGCGGTGCGGTTCTCGTACAGCAGGAGCCCGTAGCATAGAGGACCTACTGTACGTATGTACGTACGTAGGAGCGAACTGCTAGATAGATAGTAGATGGATGGGCGGCGACGGGCCGCGAGACGGAGTCGGCACCGAACTCGATACTAGATAGATTGCCGGGCCGGGGGAGGGGGGCATAGAAAGCATAGGTAGGGCAGATTCTTGGTCGGCATGGCGCTTGGCTTGTTTGTATGCATAGCATGCCCCCGCACCTAACCTGCCGGCGAGGGTGGTGACAATAGCGTCTGCCTCCCAGAACCGCTACGCTGATTTACTTGTCCGACGTCTGTGTATCCCCGTCTGCGACTGAACTGCAAGCAATATGTATGAGCCCAGCCAGCGGTACTAGTATGCCGTCGGGTCTTCATGCAGAAGCTCGTGGGCACATACAGATGGAGTAGCGACCTGCTAGATAGAGAGATAGATAGATGGTCGAGACGGGCCGCGTGTATTGAAGAGGGGGAAGGAGACGCCACCAAGCTTGAGATATATATTTCTAAATCGGGCATATAGACTCAAGGCCTAGATTCAGGTTTTCTTTCTCGGTACGCTACTCACTTGGCCGGGTGGGTGGATGCATGGGGTCCCCGCACCCACCCAATAGAGATGGCGAAAGCTTGGTACATGCTATGTTGGGCCTAAGAAGACTCAGTATCCTTTGGTCCCTTGGAAGTTTGGAAGAGTTTGAGGTGGGTTTGTGGGTGGGTGCGTGTGTGGAAGGTGGTCTTGGCATTGAGGGTGCTTGAGACTTTGGGTCAATGACAAAGAAGATAAGAAAGAGAAGCTGCAGAGGGAATGTGAAGAAGAAGAAGAAGAAGAACAAGTCGGTTAAGGGCGGCTGGCGGTAGGTAGAGGGCGCCAACGCCGCCGCTTGCCGAGTCTTCTTGTTCTTACCTCGTTTTGGTTCCGCACTTGGCGGGGACGGATGAAGCGGACGCTCAAGATGCGATGACTGTGGGGTTTGGACAATGTTGCTGAAGTGTCGGGCTGCTGCTAGTGCTGCAGACGTGATAGTAGACTTGGCAAGAAGCAAGAGGAAAGAATGCGTCAAACCGACTTTAACGAGGGTCGGATGATGATAGTTGATCATTCACGAAAGAAAGGTGACCTTGGGCGTTGTGTCTAGGGGGTCTGGGCAATGTCGCAAGCGCCTTCCAAGCCTGACTTGATTCTTTCTTTCTTTCTGCTTCTCTACTCAGTCACCCTTGGGCGCATGCGCTTGCATCTCGTAGTAGCTAGGCAGGGCCACAAAACAAAAGGTCAGCACGTTTCAAGAGCCATACGCTGGACACACATCAGTCTACATGCTACGCGCCGTCAAAGTGCTCAACGAAGATGGTTGGAGATTATCTAGCAGGCAAGATAAGCGAGTACCAGACCTGCCTCCTTCTAACATCCACCACAACCACACAGTGTCTCACTCCACTCAGAGCTTTTGCGGCACTGCATCTTTTTCTCGTTGAATCATTTAGTCTTGTGACGGGATCTCTCCGCCCTTGCGCCCTCTCTGTGCTCACTACTCACATACTCGCCTCCCGGCCGTTGGTGATCGTTGGTAGTTCACCATATACCCCTTCCCGGCGGGCTTCGTCGTCGTCGTGAGTAGCGCAAGAAGGAGGAAGGTAGGAAGAGTGCGGCCGGCAGCAGCCCCCATCTCAAAGACGGACACGGCGTCCCCTCTGGCGGTTGGCGAGGCCGAACGTCGGCCCGCTCATGACAAATCCGTCGGCGGAGCTTCTCTTCACAGGCTCGCTGGGCGGAGGGGTCTCCGGCACGGGCCTCTCGACCGCATCGTTCTTGGCCTTCTCAATGTACACGCTGCGGTCCCTGAGGCAGTCCTCCTCGGACGCGTACTTCTTCCCCTGGCCTTTCCAAGCGTGGCTCCGCCAGAGCGGGCTCCAGAACCAATGGCAGTACTTGACGGTCCCGATGAAGTCCTCCCTGAGCGACGGCTCGATCTCCGGGCAGGGAGGGGTCAAGAACTCCATGATGCCCGTCTTCCCGGCGGACCTGGCGAGGGCGTCTTCGCGGGTCTCGTGGGCGGCGAGGCATTCGCTTTCGCTCTGGTACGGGGCATCCGAGGTCGCGCGCACGGCGGGATCCTCAAAGAGCCGGCAGTACTTTGCCGTGCCGCAGTAGCCGTGGAAGTGCCGGTGGATGTTGGCCGCGGTGCATACTTGCTTCTGGCAGCTGGGGCTGGGCTCCCGCCAGGGCTGCAAGACCGTGCTGCTGCTTGTGCGGTTGGGGTTGGGGGCGTGGTCTTCCAGGCATGCCTTGCGGCTCGGGTAGTCATCGTTGGTATATGGATAGAACAAGCTGCCGTCCAGGTCCCGGAGGTACATTTCGCAAACCACTTCGGTGCCGCACGCCTTCTCGTCCACCCGGGGATGTTGACACTCTGAGTAGCCGTAAGAACGCCCTCCATCTTCGAATATCACGGGTTCTGGCGTGGGGAACCACGGCTTCTTGGTCTTGACGCTCAGGGCCGCGCCGGAGAAGAGCAGGAAGAGGGCGGGCTTCATGGTGTCGATGGGAGCTCCTTTTGCGCCTGGGTAAAGTGTGACAAAATCCTTTGATTGAGTAAGATGCAGTAGTAAGTTTTAAAAAGGTGTGATTGTCTTGTCGAGCGCGCACTTTTGAGATTGTCGTACGCAGGACGTCAGAGGGTTATATAGATATAGACGCGCCGGATCTTCACCCCATGACAACGAAGCTCTATTACATCGGCAAGTCTGTGCTCTTCCCTCGCCCGCCGTCTATTTGCTACTATCAAGCGGCGGATGAGGGCGCCCTGGCGAGCGGGCCGGCCGTTTTTGCCTATCACCGACTCGACAGCCCATTGTGCGTTCAGAGCAGCAGAAGGGCCCCGCGCTATACGACATGCATGTGTGTTATGGCGTGTTGCGGCATAAGAAAGGAATCCACTACGGCCTTGGCTATGGGTGCTTTCGCTGAAGCATCTCGAAGGCTCGTGCATTCGCTGCCTGCATGTGTATTGTGATTCATGCTGTACAGAGACACAACTGTACACGGCGTCTCACGACGTTATTAGTACCATGATAGCATTCTTCACACGTCTTGGTGATGCCATCCCATTGCAGCCTTATTATCGCGCACTTCATGTGCGCGCTCAAATATTTGTACTATGCGGTATTATGGCGCTCGCCCCCCCCCCGAGGTCATAGAAGACGTTTGTTACTTGCGTGTACGCATTAAAGAAAGATTTAACGAAAGTAGGGAGTCAGGGCTTGGTTTCTAGAGAGAACCCTGGACTATTACAAAGTTCGTACCTTCCCAAGTCCCCCCCTGCCTCATGTACGAGACTCGCTTCGCTACCATGTACTAGAGCTCGCATGAATTGATGACTACTACCTCTCATGCACCCATGGGCCAACGCCGAGCAGCAAGCCGCGCGCGCGTGTTTGCTGACGCGTTTCCTCCCGTCCTCAAGTATGTTCGAGTGATCCCACCAGACAAGGTCGATATATATACTTGCCTTGTGCAGTGCATGCCAGCGCTTTTCGTATTGCCAATAACATACGCCGAGTTTATGCACACCCGTTCTCACTTAGCCCTTCGGCCATTAGGGACGGCGGGCCGGCCGGCATTAATAAAATCCACCACATCTGGCTCAAAGAAATAAAGTTCCGAAACCCAGCTTGAGGAACAAAGTTCCATGTCCGACGCTCGAAGGATTTCTATGGGCCGTTTACCCCGCCCTCAGGCTCGGCTAGTAACGTTAGTACTAGGATCTGAGAACTTGAAGTTGAACATAGCTTCCGACAAGTCGCCATTGAAAGCGTATTACAAGCCTCCTTCGCGCAGCGACCAGTCTCGAGAGCGGAGTGCAAAGGCCGGAGCCAGCGCCAGTTCTCGACGCCTCCCGCCAGGAGCCGGAGCAACTGCCAGTATTCGTACATCTTAGCTGGCTGTCAGAGTCAAAGTCGATGTGTGTCTCTCGAGGTGAAGAACCAAGTCCACGGTAAACTTTATGCCCCAAGGCTCGGCGTGGAGGGCGGGACTGCCTTGCATTCATTCCTCGAGGCGTTCCTATGCAGTAGTACACGGCGATGTGCGGGAATTTCCGCTGTCTCGCCGCCTTTCCTCGCAGATTGTCAGTCTAGAGATATCTGAGGCCCCTCCTTTCTTTTGCCCGGATGTCCATCCCCTTTGCTCTTTGTATTGCACAGTATTTCTGTACGCCCCTGCCCCGAGTCGGCGAGACGGACGGTAGACGTCGATTCCACCACCATTTATTTACGCAGTCCAGCCTCATATATATCCGCCTCCCTTTCTTTTATACTCACAGCTCACCAGCCGTCTTGTTGTCGCCGCCGCCGCCGCCGCCCAGGAACTTGGGGAGCCTAAACTCGGGCGGCGTCTTGGTCCACCGGCCGCCAAACGGCGCGCGCCTCGTCACGCGCGAGCACAGGTTGCCATTACCGCCGCCGCCGCCTTCGCCGCCGTCACCCTCCTTCGTCTCATGAGCATACCGCCCGCCGGCGAAGCGCCAGTCGATCCAGCCCATCCACTCGGCCTCGGCCGCCGCCGGCAGCGGGCTGTGCTCGACGCCCGGGTACAGGCGCAGGTGGACGGCGTTGCCCGCCGCGCAGCTCGCGTTCCAGGCGCGCTCCGTCGTGGGCGCCAGCACCGACGTGTCGGCGAGCCCCTGGACGACGAGCACGGGCGCCGGGCTGCGCGCGCCGGGCAGGGCGGGCGCGTGCCGGGCCTGCCAGTCGAGCATGTAGGGCGCGTCGTGCGCGATCCCGCCCGTGGTGTTGACGAGCGGGCCGTCGTTGGCGAAGAGGTCAAACGTCAGGCCCATGAGGGCGTTGGAGCACATCTGCTTGGCCTCGGCGAGCTGCACGCGCCGTCGCATCGTCGCCGACAGCAGCGTCGAGCGGAAGGCTGGGTTGGCGCGCTCCACGGCCAGGGGCAGGTAGGGCAGGTAGCCGGGATACTTGATGACGTTGCGGTCGATGCCGCTCCCGCCATCACCACCACCACCACCAGTGTTGTTGCTGTTGCTGCTATTTCCTGCTCCCCCCTTGGTCAAGCCGCCGAGAAACATGTCGACGACGTACGTGGCGGGCGAGAGCGCCACACTACCCAAATAACCCTCATCATGGCGCACGAGCTCGCTCTCGGCCAGCTTCCACGCGGTGCCGCCGCCCTGGGAGTGCCCGACGGAGAGCCACTCGCGGCTCAGCAGCGCCCCGCCGCCGCCTCCGAAGAGCTTTCGCGCGGCGACGACGCTGTAGTAGACGTCGGTGGCGTGCGCGTCGAAGCTGCAGTACTTGTGCGCCGTCGCGTTGTTGCCCAGCCCAGCGTAGTCGGTGCCCACGACGGCGTACCCGCGCGCCGTCAGGGGCTGCCAGCTCGTGTAGTCGAACATGTTGGGCCCGTTGGACGGCGCGCACCCGGCGTAGAGGCCGATGGTGCCGTGCGCCCACGCGACGAGCTTGTACGGGGTGTTGTTGTTGGTGGTGGTGTTGTTGTTGCGCTGCTGCTGCTGCTTCCTCCTCCTCTTCTCATCGTCATCGTCGTCATCGGCCGTCGCGGCGCCACGAGCACCCCCCATGCCAGGCGAGTACGGAAACGCAATAAACCCCGTCGCCGGCACCAGCCCGCCGTCCAGATCCACCGTCACGTACTGGAACTTGAACGCCGCCGTGCCCGCCCGAAACGTCCGCGCCTCCGGGTCCATGGGCTGCACCTTGAGCACGTCGCCGGGCCTGCTGCCGCTTCTCGAAAAGTTGCCCGCCGTCTCGTAAAAGCCAAAGTCAAAGTCGCGCCCCACGACGTCCAGGTCCGCCGCGTTCGTCAGGCCGAGGATCCGCTGGCACTCGCGCCCGCAGTCGTGCGCCTGCGCCTCGGACGCCGTGACGTTGTAGTTGGACGCCTGCCGGGCGGCGGCGCAGAGGCCGGCTGCCGCCACCGTGGCGAGGGACAGCGCGTGGGTGCGCATCGTTGTGGTGATGGTTGGTGTTGAAGCCTTCTCGATGGTGCCGTCGTGATGTATATATATATACGTCGTATGAAACGTCTTGTTGCTGTACTGCAACGCGGACTCGTGCTGTCGGGTCGTCAGGTATGTATGTAATTAGCAGATTACCATCGCAGCGTCTCCTACACAAGGCGCGGCGTCTCCTACATCTTATATACCCCTCCCATGCCATCCATCCATCAGCCCTCTACCCTCTGCGTGCGGCTCATCTTCTCCGCGGCTCATCAACCCCATCGTCGTCATCCCTCCTCCTTCCCCCCCCTCCCCCCTCCCCCGTCCCCCCATCATCATCATCATCCACATACCTAGACTCTCGGCTCCTTCCACGCAGCCAATCCACATCCCCGGCAACACTCCGTACGAACCTACGTACGTATCATCATCGACCGTGCGGACGCAGGGCTGTGCACCGCCCAGCGATGCGGGCCCCTCCGCAATCCATCTCCCAATCCGAATCTCCCACCCCACAGCCATCCTTCTCGCGCGCGAACCATGCAGCAAGGCAAAACCAGACAGGCCCAAGGACACCCCGACTCCATCCCTCCCCCTCGGCGGCAGTTCTAATCGCCGGCTCCACGCACGGCATGGAACCTCAGCCCCCATATTCTTCCTTCTTGCTAGCTGCGAGCTGCGTCTGCTGCCTCAACCCACCATCCCCCTCCCTCCCCTCCCTCCACCCTCTTCTTTACCCCTTCTGCAACCATCTCGCGCGCCCGAATGGTCATGCATGCATACTACACGCATCATCCCCCCGGTACCCCGGGTCCTCCGCCGCCCATCGGGATCGGCGACCCGTCCTCGCCGTAAAAGCGGACCCCCGGCTCCGTCTAGCGTCCTCCGCCCAGCCACCAATCACCCGCCCGCCAAACCCCCCGGCGGCCCCACCACGGGCCGGCCGACCGAACGACCGACCGACCGACCGACCGAAGCTTCTACCTCTAATCAACGATCCCTTGGCTGGCTTTGGGGGGCTCCGGGCGGTGTTTCGGCCTCTTCTCATCCCCGAACGAGGCATACCACGCAGTCGAGGCAGGCAAACGGTCACGCCTTCTCCGTGAATCGATATCATGCCTGGCTACCTATACGGTACTATCATGCCCATATCCGCGTGTCCTCTGCTCTCCCATGTCCTCTTCTCCCCCTCGCCCTCCCTCTCATCCCACTGCTCGACACACCCGGCCAGTCCATACCAGCCCTTCATCCCGTCTCTAATAGCCGATCCCATCACCTTGGACCCTGCCCCCGTCAACCATGTCCAGCAGCTCCTCTGCCAGCAACAACATTTGCGCCGCAGCACCCTCGACGCCGGCCTCACACCGCCCCTGCGGACTCCAAGTGCCATCCCTGGTGACCACCGACTGCGCAGGGGTCGAGTCGTCTACCGTCCCGTCGTGCACCGCCCCCGGCGATGGTCCGTGCAAGCATTTCCTTATCCTTGCGGACACGACTCCGACGTCTGCAGCATCGCCCGAGTCCTCGCTGGCCCTCGCCCCCCTGCTGCCGCTCCTCTCCGCCATCACAGTCGCGTCGGGATCACGGCCATCCACCGACGTCTTCAGCTTGTCTGCAGCGTCATCTGTCACAGGACCTGGTTGACCTCTCGCGCCTCGTGCGCCTTCCGTACGCCGCTCAGCAAAGAGCGTGTCTCGAATGTCCCTCAGCTTGACTGTAAACTTCTCAAACACCTTGACTCTCTTCTCCGCGGACTCAGCCCGCTCCTTCCACATAGACACATCTCTGGTAGCCACCCGTAGTTGCTCGCTGAGTGTGCCCACCTCGGCATTCTGCTGCGCCTCGAGCTGACGCCTGAGCTGCGTTGATTCGTCCACTCTCGCGCTCAACTGTCGCTGAAGATGCCGTATCTGTGAGTGCAGCACCGTCGGGCTGCTTCGGCATCGAGGAGAGTCGACCGCGTCTGTTGGTATCGACACACCGACCTTGTCGCTGTCACGTGGCACCGGCGATGGTGTAGCCTGAGGTCGCGGTCGGTTCAAGTGATGTGCGATAGGGGGTGGCTCACGGTACGGTGTCATGATTCCGGGGCTTGGCACAGGCCGATGTTCATGAGGAGAGGCTCCGTAATTTTCCAACAGGTCAGGAGCCGCCATCCGTAGCTTCGCATCTGGATCAGTTCCAACTCTAATGTCCCTGCCATGCCAGCCCTGTACGGGTTGCTCATCTGCTGGTGCTTCCAACGGCAGAGCCGATGAGCCATGAGACTCGCTCATCTTCTTTTTCGCGTGTGATAGCATCTTCGTGGTAGTAGAATCATCACCAGACACGCCGTTTACCGAGTCAGAAGGCGAGTCCGACCTGTTGCGGCCCCATGGTATCCCAGGCGGAGGCGGCGGCCCGTAACGGCTGGGAACCGAAGAGGGAACCCAGGTCTCGGCCTCTGGTAGCTTCGACTTCTCGTGAACCGAGGCTTGTCCACGCAGCGAGCCTTGTGACTGGGTTTGGCGCTCAAACAGCGCGGCCATGGCCTTCACGGAGCCCCGCTTGCTCAACGCTTCAGAGCTGCTGGATCGCGAGGGAGATTGCACTGTTACTCTAACTTGACTTCTGAGCTGTCCATGGGACTTGGAACTCCTGGGCCATCTTTTGATATTGTCAGAAGTGTCCTGGCGGTTCTGCGCGGCTCCCGCCATGGCAGAATCGTCGCTTGTCGCGGCAGAGCCCTCCTAAGGGACCTTGCTCGTCAGAGCTGAGCCATTGTCTTCGCTGCCTTGAACGCCGCGGCCCCTGCGACTTTCACGGTAGAAATTCTCTGGCGTTGTGTCCACAGAGTTGTCGTATCCATCAGTCGTTTGTCTCGATGTATTGTCTCTCTGGCCATTCCGGACATCATCTTCCTCGTGGGCGTCGTGGTTCGCCAGCGGCCCGAATCTGGGGTTCAATTTTCGGGATGACGCGACGCCTAAAGTCCTGTGAGATGACGGCAGAGTCGCATGCGAGTCTTCCGACCCATCGTACGAGCTTGCTTGGTTCGAGATCCTCTCCTTCTTCAGCCTTGCAGGTGTGTTTCCGATGCCGTTGGCTCGAGCCTTATGCGCACTTTCAGCTATCTCCGCCGCAGCCTGGGACAGAAACGTCTGCGACATTTCCGAATTGTCGTGGCTGCGTTTTGTTCGCGAAGACATCCGCGGTGGGACACTGTCAAGGTATACCTGATCGGCATCCTGAGCGGGACCTCCATTTGGTTGCATACGCTTCTCCTGCATCTCAGGTCTGTCCGTTGAAGTCGACACGTCGCTTCGAGTGACCGATAAGCGATCCGTCTTGAGTGGCGCAAACGTCTTAATACCATCGGGTGGCAGCAACAACTCCTTTTGCGAAATCGGCTCCGCGGGCTCGATAGACCGATCCGCACTCCGTCTTGATCGGCGCCCACTCCTTGTCGACTCGACGTCGCCCAGGCTCTCCTCCCTGGTCGGCGTCAAAGTGCCCATGCTCATCTTGGGCAGCAGCTTGTAAGACGTCGTGCTCTTCAACGACTTCGACCGTCGCCTTCTCACGCCCATTGTCGGAGTATCTGGGTCCGGGCTGCCATTCCTCTGCTCCACGTTAGGTTCCGGCTTGGCTTCGTTCATGTCCTGGGGCATCTTGATGGCAAAGTGCGAGGCAGAAGGACGAAGTAGGCGATTGCGCAGGTTCACAGACGAAGCGTCCTTTCGGTGGTGGAGCCCCAGCGACTTCATCTGGCGCACAATGTCGCGCCAGTTGGAGATGAGCATCTCCGCGAGGCTATTGGCCACCAAAATCTTGTCCACCGTGGGTGGTCCAGTCCGGCCGCTGGCAGCTTTGCTCATGCGCCGGTCACGACGAAGGCCCTCTGGGTTGAGGGGGAAGAGGAGCATGCCCGATGTCGGAGTGGCCAGCTTCATGTTGTACTGATCCAGCAGATCCCCCACGAGAAGTGGACCAAACACGATACCAAGTGCGGTATATCCCATCAAGTCGCCCGTCGGAAGTGGGCGCCCGTCGTTGTCCTCACGAGGCGTCACCTCGGCCGCCCGCCCGATCAGGCTGAGGAGTCCAAACACGGCGTAGATGAGCTCGCGGCGAAATTGGGACTTGACAGTGCCAATGGCCAGAGCGATGAGCCTCGCCCGGACCTTGGTCTGCTTGGTCCGTGGGAACTCGGGCTCACCGTTGAGCTGGGAGTGAATGGCGACGAGGGCGTCAAGGAGAGCCAGGGAGCCGAGGATCCCCCCTGGGAGAACCGAGAGGAGACGCTTAAACGTCGAGGCGACGTCATGGATCGCGTACGGAATATGGCCCGGAAGGGTGGCGCAGCGGACCGTGCTTGCGATGTCGTCGCTGTCCTTGGCGAGGTAGCAGTAGTGGTCAAACAGTGCCGTCACGATCCGCACCGATCCAGGGATTCTGAACAGGCCCCGCGTGGTAGCATTGTGTGCCAGATGCTGTGCTGTGGCCCGGATACACGTGGGCAGCACCAGCGAGCAGGGCGCGTACTCGGAAGGCAAGTAAAGCACGCTCTTGCCACTCAGGCGCACCATGTCCTGTACATCGACGAGGCGTGGAGGATCCCGCCGCGAGTGAAGCATATGGGCAAGGTCGGACACGCTCCTTTTGTGGCGCAGTTGCAGGTGAGACGGCGCCGACGAGGACGAACAGCGGTTTGGGTTGGGATGAAGGAACCTGTGCAGCCATCCCCGTTTGTCCGGGCTCTTTGCGGCATCGCCCTGGAGTGTGTCAGCGTGATAGCACGACCCAGGGCGGACAGCTGATGCTTGCCTGCTGCTTGTCAGTAAAGTCTTGGACTATCAGCGGCCGCACGCCATGCTACAACATGGTCAGCCCATGGTTTCTCATCATGTTCTGAAGCCTCAGCGGGTAAGCAGACGACACCTTCTTTGCCAACCGATTATACTCATGGACGTAGATGGCCCGGTCGTCCACCTCATCTGTATCGCTCACGAAGCCCAGCTCTCCGCTACTCGCCGTCCACGTCCCGCTACTGCGCACTCTCGATCCCTGGGCCAGCAGGTTTTGCACGCTCGCATTGTAAGGGAAAGCGAGCGAGATGGAGCTCGTCGAGGGCGGCAGCCGTTGCGGCAGGAACGCGTTATGCGTGGGCAGCTGCTGAGTCGACCGGGACGGCTCCAGCCGATTCGATCCAGCCATGTCGAGTGTTCCCTCTGCGTCACACGCTGCTCTGGGTGCTTCGTCTTGAGCCTCGGCGTGGTGGTATAAGGCTGTTTTGAGGAGCTGCATTCGCGCCAAGGTCGGACACTTGTTATAACTCGACTTGGGCGTACCAAACAGCAGCGTCAGGTTCACCTGCTCGCATTTCTCGTCGGCGCCTTCGTGCCAATTTCAGTCGCGGCAAGTGTCAGTTGGCTGCGCGAAGCTCTCAGCTGATGGGTGACTCCTGCTTCCCGTGTCAGTGCAAGCCGGTCGTGCGAAGATCAAAGGAAGCGGCGCGCTTGCTGACCTCGCCTGCAGGCGCATCCGCGGGTGACAGACACCAGACCTAATGCTTCGTCCAAGCCTGTTTGTTAGTGCTGTGAGCGGCTCATGCAGTCCATCAGCAAGCATAGGGGCATTCAAAAAAAAATCGAGAAGGGAAACGTCAGATCCATTGCATTGTTCCAAAGCCCAAGTCTATCGTCGGCCGGCAGCGCATTATGCCAACCATTGGTATTCCAGTACAAAGCCTCGAGATTCCGGTACGCCGCAGCATGCATCTGCCCCCGCCCCTGCCCGAAACCAGCACTTGGTCTCGGCTTCCTCAGATATCCATCCTCTGCCCCGGCCCGGTGGGGGAGCAAGCGTCCTCACGTTTGGGGGCCAGAGTCTTCCTCGCCTTCCAGCAAGACGTACTTGAGAATGTCGGACAAGGAGATGACGCCGCGGAGCCGGTTATCGTCGTCCACCACGACGAGCCTGTGAACTCGGCTCTTGCGCACCGTATCAAAAATGCTGTCTAGCCTGTCGCCCTCGCCGCACGTGTAGATGCCCGGGCTCTCATCCGGCCGCTTGCAGAGAGCCTCACCGATGGAGCCGTCAAGCTCCTCGTACGCGCCACCCTTGATGCAGGGGATGACGTCGACGGCCTCGAAGGCGTTGAGGACCCGATTATCGGCGTCAACGATGGGGATGCAGCTGATGTTGTGTTCGACCATGAGGTGGATGGCGTCGAGGACGGTGCTGTCCATGCGAGCCGTCGCCAGGTTGGTGTAGGTGCCGAGGTTGATGTCACGGACGCACTTTTTGAGCATGACGGTGTTTTGCTCATTGTTGACGGCTATAAACTTGAGGATTCGGTACTGAGTAATGACGGAGAGAACTGTCTCCCGACCCGTCTCATCATCGACATCGACAAGGGGGATTCGGCGCGCGCGCGTCTTGAGCATGCGTCGGCATGCCTCATAGAGGGGCTGAGAGGGGTGGACGGAAACGGTCTCTATGGGTATCGCGCCGATGGCCTTTTCGATGTCTGCCAAGCAGTAGGTCAGTTGAGAAACGGCACAATGGGTAGAGTTAGGGGCAGGGCATCGCAGCTATGCGGCCGTACCTCGCAGGCTGCTCAGGCGGAACTGGTCCAGCTTGCTGATCTCGTCGGGGAACTGGTAGTAGTATTGGATCACGTTGATGTAGTCGGTGGCCGTCAGGATGCCCGCGAACCGAGACGTGTCTGAGTCCCAAAGGGGAGCCGACACAATTGCTGGGGGGGCGGTTAGCATGGGCGGTGTCTCGCTTATTGCGTCACTCACAGTTTTGGGTCAAGATGTTGAGGCTCTTCTTAATGAGCAACCCCGTGTCGAGGACGATGAGGCGGAACGAGAGAGGCAGGACATCGTAGCTGGTGCGGACCTTGAGGAAGTCACGGATCGCCCTCTGATGCGACGAGGTTAGTCTAGCGGCGGGACGGCGAACGCGCAAGAAGACGACTCACGATGCCCTGCTGCTGGTCGCGATCAAGGGGGCTCGGCGGGTGTCTGTGTTGGGCATCGGTCGGAGCACCAGCGGCGGCAGGAGCAGCAACGCCGCCTGAGGCTTGGGCCGACATGGCGGAGCTGGCCTTGTTGAAGCGCAGGTAGGACGAGGGCGCGACGATGTGCGGGAAGCGCAGCGCAGCAGGGGAGGCGGGGTGCTCGTGACTCTTGTGGCCGTGGTGGCCCGCCGCTGTCGGTGTCGTCGTCGTCGTCGTCGTCTTCGTCGCTGTTGTCGGAGTTGGGTTCGGCGTCACGGCTGGCGGCGGCGTCGGCGGCGGCGCCGGGGCAGAGGCAGCAGTGGCAGAGGCAGCAGACGACCCGACCGCAGCCGATTCGGGCCCAACGACGGCTTCGTCTCCAGCGACTGGCTCACGAGACTCGGCGACGCCAACTGGCTGAGGGGCATCGACGACATTGGCCTGCGGCGGCGCGGGGTCGGGCTCGGGGGCGCCAGCCGACGCAGCAGCGGTGCCGCTAGCAGCGGGCACGGGGCTCGCCGCCGGGTCGTCCATTCGTCGCCTGTTCCCCTTGTTTCGCGTCGTTTTTTTCGTTTTGTTCGGCCGAGGAATGAAGGGGGTGAGGAGCGGGTGGACGGGATGGCGGGCCGCGCGTGGTTCGGTTGAGGGGTTGGGATGGCTGAAGAGGGTGGGAAGTGAGTGTGCGTGCGTGCGTGCGTGTATGTCACACGGGAGGAGAAGGTAGCAGTTGTAGGTAAATTGGGCTGGCCCGCGATGAAGATGGCGATGGGAGGAGGATGATGCGATGTTTGCAGCGTTGAGCCGAGCCGATTGTCCGCGAGGTGGGGGGCCAAGGAGGCCGGGGGGGGGGGGCGGTTCCGGGTTAGAGGTAGCTCCGCGGGCAGCCTCCACTACCATAAGGAAGAGAGAGCACAGGGGAGCGGGCGGGCGGGCGACATTGGCCTTGAGCTGGTGGACGACCCCGAACCCGGAGGGGCCCGGAGGGGGGCCACAATAATAGGTGGCCGCCCGGAAGGTCCAGGAAGCTTAGCTTAGTATCCAGGTCCTGGGTAGCTGCCTGGGCTGTCGGGTGTTTGGTAGTACCTAGGCCGGGCGGTTACGGCATTGTGCTCCAGGCGAGGGGCTGAGCTGTGTTGTCTGACGGTGGGCGATAAGGGACGATCCAAGAAATCACTGATAAGGTTTCGAGCTGCTACCTTGCCTGCCTGGGAGTAACCCAGGCTGCAAAGAATGCGATGCAGTCTCTCCGCGACACACTGTCTTCGGTGCCAAGACGGACTCATCAGCTGCCAGACGAGCCGAAACGTGCCGCATTCCAACGACGTTACAAGGCCTTGCGTACACGATGATACCCATTGACTACGTACTTCGTACGTGGTAAGTGTAACCGCTGTACTACGTCCCCGCTGGAAGACGTGCGCGGGATGCTGCCTCTAAATGAACAACACCCAACCTCACGCACAGCCCACGGGCACAGCGACAGATTGCCAAAGACTAGACAGTCTTCAAAAAGCTCATATCTTTCGTGTGTCATGCCCGCAGAGTCAATCAAGACTTCGCACGGCACCTTGAGTTGTGCAATCATTTGTCGAACGAACGCGAGTATAGGGTAGGTGAGTTTGAGACGAGCATGAATTCCGCCTGCCCGATACGGCTAGTGCCGCCGTACGAAGTATACTCGTCTCAACAACTGGAAGGAACCCGGAAGACGCTCTCGCCGTGCACGTCTTGTTGTTGGAGTCGGCAGCCGTTGGCCACTGCCGTTGGCCCAGGGACTCGCTCGCTCGGCTGATGAGGCGGCGTCCGCCACAAAAAGGCACCTCCGCAGAAACACGAGGGGCCGCGCAGCATCTGATACTCGGCAGGAGACGCCTTTGCAGGTGCAGCATCTGCCTGGGGCAAAGAAATCATGACTCAACTGGCTGGTTGCTTGCCAGTCTCATCACCAACAGCCGTCAACGCCCACCAGCATGCCCACGCCATGCCCATGGATGGCCATGCCATGC
This sequence comes from Purpureocillium takamizusanense, assembly GCF_022605165.1. Classification (NCBI taxonomy): domain Eukaryota; kingdom Fungi; phylum Ascomycota; class Sordariomycetes; order Hypocreales; family Ophiocordycipitaceae; genus Purpureocillium; species Purpureocillium takamizusanense. The sequence continues at coordinate 195,455 of NC_063072.1, forward strand.
CATGCCATGCCCAGCACGCCCCCGTGTTCACGTTTGGCAACGACCACCCCCCTTACCCTCCTCCCCCCCCGGGTCTGCGTCACATGCGCCGTCCCGACGAATGGCGTCAGGCTGGATCGTCAGTGTCTCACACACCTCGATGGCAGAGGAGAGGGCGTTTCGCTCGCGCGTCTCCTTGATGTTGCTCTCACCCACCATCCCTGGCCAGGCGGTGGTCTCTTGCGTGGATGGATGGATGGACAGATGCATGCAGGGCCCGCCGCGCCTGCCTGCCTGCCTGCCAAAACGCCAGTCGCGCCGCTGCTTGCATTCCACGCGGGCGAGGCACTGCCCTCCCGTTATTGTTTGCCGGGGTCCCGCGTCGTTACCGCCGTCTTCGCCGCCTCCTCGTGGCCAGCCATGCTCGTCGAGGTGCGTGCCCGCCAGGCTGCGGCTGCGACAGAGACGCCACAGGGACCGACCGTCCCCGTGGACGTCACCGCGCGTGTGGAGGCATCATGCTTGACCTGACCGGTGTTGTCCACTTCGATACCTCGTACTTGGTGCCAACGTTGTGCTCCAAAAATGGATGCCTTGTGCTGGCCTCATTACGCATGCTGAGGTACGTGATTATGGCGCATCTACGAAGTAGAGCACCTCCGGGAATGGCACGGCCAGCTTGATAGCTTGTGTAAGGTAGATGTGATATCATACAGTACGCTGTTCTGCATGTTGGCTTTAGTAGGTTAGTAAGGTACCTACTTGCACTTCTCACGATCGCCTTGTGTGGCGGCGACGGACCGCAGCTAGGCCCTCCCGTGTCGCCCTGCCAGCCATCCATACAATGCTTCAACGCTGGTTGCCCGCTGACACATTCGTTAGGCAGGGTCCAGCGGACCTGAGGCCCTCCACTGCTGGCGCTCCCGTCAAGCGCTCCATGGAGGGAGTGTGCGCAGCCTGGTGTCCTAGGGCTGTCCCTACCAGGTCCCCAATCGTCCTCCCCCGCGAGGCGCGCTAGCGTGGGGTAGGTAGGTACCTACTTGCAGCAGCACCAGCAGCAGCAGCCAGGGCACGATGACAGGAGGGAGAGCTGGAAGCTGTCCATGCTACGAATGCCCGGGGGTAGGTACGGTACCAGCCTCGAGGTCCCAGCCAGTGCTGCTATTCGCGCTAGCCTCCTCCTCCACTCCAGTGCTCCAGGCGCATTGCATTGCCTTTGATCTCCTGCCCCCGACTTAGCTTCTTTCGCCCGCGCGGCAACCGGCTCCTCCTCTCCTCCTCTCCTCCGCCGCCGTCGTTCCAAACAAACCCCCCTCCGCCGCCTCGGCCGCAGCATCGCATCGCCTTCCCCCGCGACACGCCCGTTGCTCACCGTCGCTGGCTGAGCTACCGGCTGCTCTACTCGTCCGCTATCCGAGCACCGCGCCGCCGCGCAACCCCCGACGGCCATCGTCGTCGCAGACGCCTCCCGTCCCTGCCTAGCAAGCATCACCGAGTGACTCGCTCGAGTTGGCTTGGGGCTCGAGCGCCGTCGTCCCAGCACCACAACAAATCGTCCCGTCGCCTCGCGCCGCACGACAACTTTCCCCATCGCCACAGCCTGCCGCGCATCCGAGCCTGAGCCATCGAGGCCGTATTTGCCAGCCATGGGTGGCTGTCAATCGTCGTGTTGCGGAGGTAACCAAACCCTCCCCGCCCGTGGACGCGTCCACCTGCCGCCTCGGAAAAAGACGTTCTGACTTGAGCTTGCAGGACGATCCCGCGATGGTCTCTACGAGCCCGTGCTGGCCGACAGCGAGAGGGAGGCCGTCGCAGACTTGCTGCAGTACCTGGAAAATGTGCCTACTACCACCCTGCCCCGTCCCGCTACCCCTCAGACTCTGACCGAACCCCAGCGCGGCGAGACCGACTTCTTCTCGGGAGAGCCCCTCCGGGCTTTGAGCACTCTAGTCTTTTCCGAAAACATCGATCTCCAGAGAAGCGCCAGCCTCACCTTTGCCGAAATCACTGAACGAGGTACGTGACCGGTCGCCGCTTGCCCGTGGCCCGAACCCCTCGTCTCCACAAGACGAGGCTGTGTCGCGGTGCCACCGTCTTCGACCAAACCCGCCCGTTCAACCAAGCATGGCCTTGGCCTGCAGGGCCCTTCATCACACGTGCTAACGCCGGCTGCAGATGTCCGAGAAGTTGACCGCGATACCCTCGAGCCCATCCTATTCCTTCTCCAGAGCCCGGACATTGAAGTCCAACGGGCTGCCAGCGCCGCCTTGGGCAACCTTGCCGTCAACAGTACGTGATTTGCGACGTGGAGCCGTGGAGTAATCGTCCTTGATGCTGACCCTGACCTGCAGCCGAAAACAAGGTTCTCATCGTACAGCTGGGCGGCCTGACGCCGCTCATCCGGCAGATGCTTTCGCCCAATGTCGAGGTCCAGTGCAATGCCGTCGGCTGCATCACCAACCTTGCGACCCACGAGGAGAACAAGGCCAAGATCGCCCGCTCTGGTGCCCTCGGCCCGCTCACCAGGCTGGCCAAGTCCCGGGACATGCGCGTCCAGCGAAACGCCACGGGCGCTCTCCTCAACATGACACACTCTGGTACGCACGAGCCTTGAGCAACGGCGCCCTTGGTCTGTGCTGACAGTGTTGTAGATGAAAACCGGCAACAGCTTGTTAACGCCGGCGCCATCCCGGTCCTCGTCCAGCTCCTCTCGTCCCCCGACGTCGACGTCCAGTACTACTGCACGACGGCGCTGAGCAACATCGCGGTCGATGCCAACAACAGAAGGAAGCTCGCGTCGTCGGAACCCAAGCTGGTCCAGTCGCTGGTCAATCTGATGGACTCGTCGTCTCCCAAGGTCCAGTGCCAGGCAGCCCTGGCCCTTCGAAACCTCGCGTCCGACGAAAAGTACCAGCTCGACATTGTGCGCGCCAACGGCCTGCACCCCCTCCTCCGCCTCCTCCAGTCCTCATACCTCCCCCTGATACTCTCGGCCGTTGCGTGCATACGCAATATTTCGATTCATCCCCTGAACGAGTCGCCCATCATCGAGGCCAACTTTTTGAAGCCCCTCGTCGACCTCCTCGGATCGACCGACAACGAGGAAATCCAGTGTCATGCCATCTCGACCCTGCGAAACCTGGCCGCCAGCTCCGACCGCAACAAGGCGCTCGTCCTCGACGCGGGCGCGGTGCAGAAGTGCAAGCAGCTGGTGCTGGATGTTCCCGTGACGGTCCAGTCGGAGATGACGGCCGCCATCGCCGTTCTCGCCCTCAGCGATGACCTCAAGTCGCACCTGCTCAACCTCGGCGTCTGCGACGTGCTGATCCCGCTCACACACTCTCCTAGCATTGAGGTACAGGGCAACAGTGCCGCGGCGCTGGGCAACTTGTCCTCGAAAGGTAGGCAGCCTCCACTGCGTGACGACAGTGAGACGATGCTAATGGATTTTTTCTTAACGCAGTCGGCGACTATTCCATCTTTGTGCAGAATTGGAACGAGCCCAACGGCGGTGTTCATGGCTACCTCGGGCGGTTCCTTCAGTCGGGCGACGCGACCTTCCAGCACATTGCCGTGTGGACGCTCCTCCAGCTGTTCGAGTCGGAGGACAAGGCGCTCATCAGCCTCATCGGAAAGGCCGACGACATCATCGAGCATATCCGGAACATCGCGAAACGACAAGTCGAGGCCGAGCCTGAATCTGACGAGGAGGACGAAGGCGAGGTGGTGAACCTGGCGCAGCGATGCCTCGAGCTGCTAGGCCAGAGCATGTCCAAGGCGCACATTGAGGGCTGAGGCGTACCCGGCGGATGGACCAGGAACTGGTTCCCTTGACAAGGTGCTTTTGGGCCGAGACAGCCCCAGACGGCGAGCGTGGCATCGGAGTTATAGGCGTCTGGACGTCGAATCTGTTGTTGTGGACTGCGGCTGGGTCACTCCCTGCGACTGGGCCCTCTGTTGTCGTTTTCAAAGAGCCGATTTATTCTTGATGCGGGAACTTGTTTGGCCGCCGCGACCATGTGGGAGCCTGATGCGCGTCGGTCGACGACACGTGGCGCGGATAGTCCTTTGGTCGCGGCAGCATCACGAGAGAGACTGAGGGCAATTCTTTTGTACAAAGCATTTCCGGCGAATGACCGTGGTTAGCCTAGCATTACCTGCCTTTTGTCGATTTTTTTTGTTCCTCCGACGGTTGGTTGGAGAGGAATGTGCATGCAGCAGACGGGTTGCACGCGCGGATGAGAGAAAGAGAAAGAGACAGAGAGTTGTAATTAGACAGACCGTGACGAGTTTAGGCCTTCTTATTATATACCCTTGCGTGCTGAGCGCCGGACATTGCTGAAGTGAGGCTATCTATCCATCTATGGTACATTTGTATGACAAAAAAATAGGACAATCATGCAGGGAGGGCATGAGATGTCTCGGGGGCAAGCAAGGTGACAGAGGGTCGAGTGAGGTGTCAGGGAGGTCCGAATCATGATGAAGGGCCGGGGCTGGGGCCGGAGCCGGGGCTTGGGACGGGATCCAGGCCGTTCCTGATCCAGTGCCTCTCGCGCCAGGGCAGGACCTTGGCGATGATCTTGCCCTGGACGAGGGCGAGCGGGAGGGGGCCGAACTGGCGCGAGTCGCGCGAGGCGGGGAGGTTGTCGCCGACGATCCAGCAGTGGCCTTGGGGGACCTGGGCGGGGTGTAAGTAGCAGAAGGAGCGGAATGTTAGCCGGATATATAGATGGCGCGCTTGGATAGATTGCAGTGTCGTCACGAGCAAGACGGGGAGGGAGGAAGTACGGAAGGTGTCACGAAGGCGGGAGATGAGGAAGTAAGGAAGAAGAACAACGCACCTGAATCATCTGCTCCTCGCCGTCCTCGCCGGGGGTGCCCAGGGAGACGTAGTCGCCGGGAAGACCGACGAGGCGCTTGACGCCGTGCTGGGAGTCGGAGATGGGGATCTTGTAGAGGACGAGGTCGCCGACGCGGAGGCGGTTGTAAGCACCACCACTACCACTGCCACTGCCACCACCACCACTGCTATCACCGCTGCTACTGCTGCTTATGCCGCCGCCGCGGCGGGCCGTCATGTCGGCGGCGATCCAGTCGCCGTGGACGGAAAAGGTGGGGAGCATGGAGGGCCCGCTGGCGGGGGAGAGCTGGACGAGGTGCGTGAAGGCGAGGTGGGCGAGGCAGGTGGCCTTGAGGGTGGAGATGGCGAGGCGGAGGGGGTGAGCGGCGGCGGCACCGGCGGCGGAACCGGCGCCGAAGAGGGAGGAGAAGAAGGACATTGTTGAGGGGGAACGTCGGTGGTGATGGTGGTTGTTGTTTGTGTGAGAAGGTGAGGACTCAGGAGGAGCTATGCGGTTGTGCGTTGCGGTGGCATAGTTGGTGCCGCGGGAGGTGAAGGGGGGGGGTGAGAGATTGCGGTGTTGAGACGGGTTGAGGTGATGATGATGTATGGATGGTGATAGGTGGGCGTGTGGTAATGAGGTTGATGAGGATGAGAAGTCGGTAGGTGATGGGGAGTTGATGAGGTGACGATTTGCGGGTTGCTGACCGACGGTGAGAGCTCGGTGAGCGGCGCGGGCCCACATTAAGATACATTCTGGGTGTGGCAGCTTCACCGTGAACTCACCTTGTTCAATGATCCCCCATCTGCCTCCTCATCCGTTGACGCTCGGAGCTAAGTTAGTTACCAAGTATTTCACCTAATGTTGGGCATGGGACCGCAAAATAACTGGAAAGACGGCGCACTACTCGAATCGCCGCCGAGCGCATGGAACGTGTGTCCCAAGGGCATGGCGCTGGTCAGGTACGGTCAAGCGAGGAGGCAGAGCAGATCAGTCTCGTCAGCGCTACGGGCTAGCTTCCGCAGCCACCGTCCAGGAGCACCCGCCGCAGACTATCTCGCCTGTGCCGAGACCCGCGCAGCCGCATGATGTATATCCTCTACTGCTCTGTCGATGCGAACCCCAACACTCAGCTCTTCATTACCCGACCCTTATACGCTCGAGGCCATGTGGTGAACCACACCGGCGGGCAAAGCCGCCTTGGACTCCTCCCCCTCTCTTACGGGCACCGGGGGGCGGGCTCCCATGCACACCCCCCCTGTTTCTCCACCAATGGAACCGGACAACAGATCCAAGGATGCGCTCTGGGGGGGTTTGGAGCAAGTTGGGGGCCACGTCCGGCAAACACCGGCGGCGCGACGACGGCAGGCAAGGCAAGGCAGGGTCGCATTCACTACTAGGCTTGCGTGCAGAATGCCGATCCTTGAATCCTGCCATAGGCGGAAAATATACTACTACTGCAGAAAAGGGCTCCTGGGTGAAGGATTCTGGCCATGACGATCGGACTACGGGGTGGGTATTGCGACGCAGGCATCAAAAGCGGCCCGGCTGGTGGCAGTTCAAGGCGATCTGGTGAAGCAGTTCGAGTATATAAAGACCGGCCTCCGTCTTTGCACGTCGAAACCAGTGGCCAATTTTTGTTGCGTCTGACAGCTGCAAGGTAGTATTTCACTTCTCCTTTCCAAAAAAAAAGCAACTTTCACAATGCTCCTCGGCTCCAGCATCTTGGCCGCCCTCTCGGCCGCAGCCCTCGCCCTCGCCGGCACGCCCGTCGAGAGCGGCAACTGGGTCGAGGACAGCCCCAGCTTCTCCAGCCAGTCGTGCGCGGGCGGCACCGTCAACGGCCTGACCTTTACGATCCCCAAGTCCCCCAACGGCGACACGGGCGGCTCGGGGTGCTCCAACGGGCACCTGCGGGCGGAGCGGCGCTACAAGGACGACTACTCGACGGGCGTGCGCCAGTTCGGCGGCACCTTTAGGATCAACTCCATGTCCGGGACGCGCATCTCGGTCAAGCAGACGTTCAACGGCGACGCGGGGCCGTACTTTATCCTCGCCGTCGAGCAGGGCGGGCGGCTGTACAGCGTCGAGGGCGGAGCGACGGTCGCGCCCGCGGGCGTGGCGACGGTGGGCGCCTCGGTGCGCATCAACACGGTGCACAACGCGGATAACCACCGCTTCAGCGTTTATGTCAATGGCAAGGAGGCGTTTCGCGACGACAACGCCCCCGGCGGGAGCTTCTACGACAAGATTGGTGCGTATACGACGAATAGCGGGACGGGGGACATGAGCATTACGTGGAGCGACGTGCAGTTTTGGCACCGCGCGTGAGGGCATGACGTTTGCACGATGGTGGCGTTTTCTTCTTCTCGAACGATGTTGTTGGGTGATGGGGGAACGCGGGCGGGCGGGCGGGCGGGCGGGCGGGTTTTGTTTCCACGAGTCTCTTGTTTTTCTTCGTTCTTGAGCGGTATTGAATTGGACATCGTCGTGAGCCAGAGGCTCCGTGTGTGAAGAATCCGCATTTTGCGTTTCCGTTCGTGCTTGTGTAGAACTCCCTTTTGTGTACTTTTAACCAAGGCCCCTTGCCGACTCAGTTCAAGACACTGCCGTCAGACGGTGGTAGACGAGGCTGACGTTTGTCCGCCCGGCTGGGGAGCATTCGTCGGATAAGCGGCCAGTATACTGCAAGGTATAAAATCCATTCCTCTCCAAATCTGACACAAGTCCTTGACTGTTGGTTAGGAGCTCGGGCGTGGGGGGGAAGGGTCCCTATGCGTAGCCCACCTACGTAGGAAGTACTCGTAAGCAGACAGACCAACTGAATGGGAACCACCACTCAGTTGGGTCTGCGTACATACAGTACCCGCCCGAGACTATAGGGACTTTTGTATAAAAAAAAAAAAACTTGAGGCGAACTTGATCCCGCTTCTGGTCCGTGCTGAAGCCCGCTTGGAATTCGCGACACATCCCGAGCCGGTATCGACCACGCCATTACCAATGCTGGGGGTCCCGACTCCCACAGTCAGCGCCTGGTCCTTGATGGAACCCGGTTCTCGCAGGAGGCAAAACATAACATACCTGCGCTGTAGTAAGCAGCCGCCCAGGGCTTGAAACCATGTAGTACTTACATGCCTCCAGACCAAGTCATTCGTGATGGCGCGAGAGGACGTGGCCTATGCATCAGGGTGCTCCACGTCCCGCGCTCCCCACGCATGACTGAGGAGACTGGAAACAACGCAGTATCGTAAGTAAGAGATGATCGCTTTAAAACAATCCAAGGCCCTCCCATAGAACACGTATTGTTTCCTCATACCCTAAGCAAAATTCGCCGTGGCAAGTGAGACGTCGAAAATGCGTAGAGTTGGCCTTTTCATCTTCGTTGCCGCGACGGCATCCGCCCTCGCCCCCTACCGAACGATCGGCCTCTTGGATGACCACGATGGCCACACCGTCTACAGCACGTTAGGAATCACCACCCCCACCAGCAGCAGCCGCAGCAGTAGCTCACCAGAAATCGCGACCCCGACAGCCGCGGTCGAGCGTGGCGAAGACGCGGCGGCCCCTGTCCAGTTCAACGACACAGACTTTAGCCAGGACTCTGTGCACTCGAGGGAGTTTGTGCACTCGAGCAAGCCCGACGACTACAAGGACTTCAAGGTCGACTGCGGCCACAAGCTCCACAACTACGTCGTGAGGGGGTACTACGAGGCCCGAGACCGGTTCAAGAAGCTCGGCGGCAAGCCCAACATGAAGGCCGGGCCGGATGCGTGCGGGCAGATTAGCTGTAGCTACAGCACGGCTGTCAAGCTCTGCAACGATGTACGTCTGGTGTGAATCTTTCTTCGTGGATATTTTTTTTTCGGTTTTTGTAAACGGACCGGGGCGTCTCTTGAAGAGGATGACCGTTCCCAAGGACCTCTTGTTGTTTGGTAAAGCTGTGACAATTCCGCTGACGTGAGTGTGTGCCGCTAGAATACCGAGCCAAAGAGCCTGGATTCGTGGAAGCCCATTGCGGAAATCCTTGAGGAGATACATGAAAGGTGCAACCACGGCGAGGCGCGGGAGTTCCAAGGCGGGGAGCTGTTCCACCCGGAGCATTGGAGGGTCATAATGGAAAGGGGAGAATGCTAGAGCGCAGGGCTGCTAGATGAGGATCCTTGCGTGGGGGGAGCATGTGCTCTGTCTAAGACACACCCACACATCGACTTATACGGTCACCCTCATGACCGCTTCTCAGTGCGAGATGCAGCGATCAAGTTGTGCCCGGGGATTGTGTTTGGAAAAAGCAACTTGACACGTCTGACTTTCATATCCTTCAGGATATCGAACGGTGGGTTGATGGGTCCTCTCCCATTCGGATGCCCACTGGTATGAGGCGTTCTGACGCGGATGATATGGCTCGACTCTGGAAAGTCTTGAGAGAAGATGAGAATTGCTAGAAAAGTCTTCCATGGATGGAGTTCCGTGCTTCAATACAAGTTTGAGGCGAGTTGGTATACCATCGATAGGAGAACGTCTAAGATTCCGCGCCGTCTGTGAAAGCCGACGATGTGACGGCTAGTGAGAATGGAGATGATGTTCCAACTCATGCAATACAAGTAGAGACTAGATGGTCTTATCAACATTCGAAGGGACAGAGCTTCAATGAGTGATAGTGGGCGGTTGAAAGGCCATAAGCTTTTCCAACCGCATCGTCTGCACCAAGCGCCACAGCAGTTGCCGGATTAAATATGTCCCCGAGAACATGGGCCTTATATCGAGCTCGGTGTGATGAATCATCGAGATTACGAGAAGCATTCGTTGTTTCCGGGCGATCACGTAATTGATAGAATCCCATGCTCATGAGAGTAGATTAATGTGCGAAGAATCACGGAACGAGAGTCTTGTACGCTCAGTAGTCGTAGAAAAGTAGAATAAGTGCCGAGTTGCTGATTCGTCCCGCGTCCCGCGCCAGCCACCTCCTCATTCAGTCTGTTGGCCTGAAGTCTGGACTCAACTAACACCACGTCGGCAACGGGGGTGACGGTGCGGGGATCCCTCCCGAATTCGCAACTAACGGCTGCCAGTCCGGTCTTTACGAAGTACGTTACGTGTAAACCCCCCCTGTCATCACTTACTGTTCGTCATCTCATGAAGCCACCGTTGTGACCAACCTGAATGCCCCGACGTGCTGTTTGGGAACCGCACTCTGTCAAGTTGCACCCCCCCTAACTTTATGATGGTCTCGGCGCAGCGGCAAGAGACAACGGCCAAGTCTCCGCGACACACCGGCAAGGCGCTGCACCGTCAGCATGGGAGCCGCAAGTTTCGTGGCCTCACATGCGCCAATTGCCGCGCACGAAAGGTAAACCGACACTGTTCATGGCCGGCCGGCCGCCACCCAAGACGCCAAGCATCGCGAGCTTCGTGTCGAGTGAAACTGCTGACGGCAAATAGGTACGCTGCGAGGGCAGTCAGCCGACGTGCAAGACTTGCGAGGTGTATCACGATGAGTGCCGGTACGACAAGGCTCCCCCGGTGTCCCAGGTCGTCGCCATGGCCAAACGACTCCAAGAGGCCGAGAGGACGATTGAGCGGCTCCGGGCGAACGGAAGCACTGCATCATCTGAAGGGCCATCGTCGACCCTCACTGGTGACGTTTCTATGAACCTGCCTCATCCTATAGGACTGACTGTTGTGTCCACGCCGTCGAATGGTGCTGAGTTGCAACCCGCCACAGGCCTTGCAGCAGTTCAACCTCCGATTCCGACTGCGCCTTCCGGATCCTCTGTACTGGTGTGCGCTACTGCTCTTGATCTGATGCCGACCTCCTGGCCGCAAGCTCCCGAAGACGTGGACGTGTCAACTGCTAGGCTAGATAGCAACGACATTGTTGGCCCCGCGCCGGGGCCCGAGGAACCCTCAGAGGCCGAGTTGAGGGTCGATGAACATGGAAAGATTCTCTACTATGGCCCAACATCGGCAGTCCATGATCGCCCACAGCCTGACCTCGTGCAGCCATCAGCTCCGACTGCCCGAGCCGGGGTTGCCCTCGGTTCCCTAGAGAACGAGCAATCACTCTCATGTTATGTGCGAGAGGCTTCAATATGGGAAAGCTTTGCACTTGGCAATGCATCCCTGCAAACTGGGATCCCGCGACACATGCTGGCGAAGCTCCTTCGCCTCCACTGGACCTGGGTCTCGCCCATGTTCATGTGGGTGTATCGTCCAGCCTTCATCCGTGAGTATCGTCCGCAGTGCCTCCATGCCCGCAAAAGCTGAAGAAATACGTGCCGCGTGGCGCGCGCGATAGGCGACATGGCCACCGGAGGCCGCTACTACTCCGAGTTTCTCCTCATGGTCATGTGCGGCCACGCCGCCAAGTACCAGGACAGCAACAACGGTTCCGAGTTCCTGCTCGCGAGGGCACGCCGCCTCCTTGGCGCCGCCATTCAGCAGCCGAGCTCCATCCCCACGGTGCAGGCCCTGCTTCAGCTGAGTGCTCGGGACCTGGCGCACGGCTCCATCTCTCAGGCTTGGGTGTACGGCGGCATTGCCTTTAGGATGGCGAGCGATCTGGGCCTGCAGCATAGCGGCGCTGGCGTCAAGGGCTTGAGCCGGCTTGACCTGGAGATACGAAGGAGGCTCTTTTGGGGGTGTTTCTTCTGGGACAAGTATGCGGGTTTCGCTCGCCCCGACTTGACATGACGCATTCCTTTCTCTAATGGCAATGCTAACGACGTCGGTCGGTCGGTCTAGGGCAACTAGCCTCTACGCGGGGAGATTACCTGCGGTCACCGAAGTGTTGGACCAGAGCTCACTAGATATGCGTGAGTGTCAAGCATTATCATTGCGAAATCACCATTCCGGGATAGCTCGGCATGTGACTGACTGACAATACGGCAGTGGACCACTCGACCGAGCACGAGACATGGGTCCCGTACTATGGCGACTCTCTGGACTCAGCCGACAACTCACGTAGCCATTACCCCCCAAGAAAGAGCCATGCCGTGTCCTGCTTCGTAAATTCTTGCAAGCTGGCCATCATTATCAACGACATAGTCGTTCAGCTCTATTCTAGGCGGAAGAGGTCCATAAGCGAGACGGCCCTCGATGACATCAAACGGCGCCTCGACCTGTGGCGAACACGATCGCCGTCCCACCTCCGATATGACCCCAACAATTTGCCCTCAATATGCCCGCCTCCGCACCTCATCTCTCAAAAGTGAGAACTCACTCTCTTTCTCTTTCCTCTCTCTCTCGCGTCTGAAAAGGGAACACTGTTGACCTACTCATGCTAGCCTCCTCTTCTTTGCTTCTGTCATTCTAGCCCACCGTCCCTTCTGGGCAGTGCCCTCTCACTATCAAACCTGCATCACCGCCTCGCGGAACATCGAAAAACTCGTCTTGCTCCTTGAATCTACCTTCGGGCTAGGAAACATCACCTACCTCATGGGGTACTGCATCTACACCGGCGCATCCGCTATTCTAGAAGACGCCAAGAAATGCAACAACTCCTCGCAGGCGACGCTGCAGACCTTTCTCCGCGCGCTCAACACCGGAATGAGGAGGTGCCCGCTATTGGAGCGTAGTTTGAAAATTATTGTTAAAGGTATGAGCACTACTGTGACGGACAAGGTCCCCGCCATGGACCAGACGAGCCAGGATCTGCCCCCTACTGCCATTGCGAGCACGTATATTCCCGCCTTTCCTTACGTGGATCCGACGTTGTCGATTGACTTCGGCATGAGTCGCTATCTAGGAGGGGCGGACTTGGACACCATGTCCGGGTTGGACTCTTTTCCCGAGGCACAGATGGATATGAACGATTTCTTTGGCCCGCCAATACCGTAAGTGATAGTCATTTATATACAACAGAGCCACCTCATCTCCACCAATGTCTGTATGGCTTATAGCAGAACTTGCGTTAGTTAGAAACCCCTGTGATGTCCTGAGCCAGTGTGTCGGCCTTCAGGGCGGGTCGGTCTGCCCTGCCAGCGGTTGTCTAACATGTCACGAAGATTAATACACGACATGTTGCGACACGACCGTGTGATTCAGAAGAACAGATTGTGACTTACGCCTCCGTCCACTGCCATGATCAGCCCAGTGATCCAACCGGCCTCCTTGCTGGCGAGGAAGAGGATGGCTGATTCGATGCCAAAGTCAGCTTCATCCCTCGAAGACTTGAATGTTTGGTAATGCGAACGTACCGTAACCCACGTCCCAACCCGTACCTTCCTTCTTCATCAGATTCTGGTTGATTCGGGCCTGCCTCATCTCGTCGGTCATGCCCCGCCCCCTCGTCATGGGTGTGTACACCATCCCCGGGGCGACGCAGTTGACGCGGATGTTCTCTGCGCCATGGTGCGCCGCCATGGCTCGCGTCATCTGGATGATGGCTCCTTTGGTGGTGGGATACAAGAGGCTGGGGTTTCCTCCTAGCACTATGAGGGAACGTCAAAGTCAGTCAAGCCAGCCCGAACGAAGGTGCATGGCCAGGGGGGGATGAAGGCGTACGGCCGCTGACGGAGGACATGTTGATGATCGATCCACGTCCGGCTTTCCTCATCTCAGGAATGGCATAGCGGCTCATGAGAACCATGCTCGTGACGTTGATGCGAAAGTCCCTCTCCCAAGCCTCTAGGCTGATGGTCGTGGCGTCGCCGATGGCGCCCCCGACCCCGACTGTTGTCGCCTGCTTAGTGTTTGAACGTCATCCCATGCTGCCAAAGGGCTACTCTGAGGAGCTCACCCACCAATGTTTACCAGGATATGCACCGCACCGAACAATTCCACAGTTCTGAACACGCCAGTCTTGCACGCCTCTTCGTTCGTCACGTCTGCTTGAACGACCTCTGAGATGCCGCCCTCCGCCTCAATCATCCGTTTCGTTTCCTTGGCCCAGTCGACGTTGTAGTCGACCAGGGCGACTTTAGCGCCATGTCTGGCTAAGAGGATGGCGGCTGCTCGACCGTTGCCAATCTCGCCTGATGTGGTGTTAGCTACATACACCTTTGCAATCGCTCGAGATTGGCACGACTTACCGTCCATTCGCGAGCCGGCGCCCGTGACGATGGCGACGTCGCCGGTAAAGTCAAAGGCCCTTGGAGGGGCCATGTTCGATGCGTGAAGGGGAAGGATTGACCGGTTTACCGTTCCGCGTCTGACCTCCTCAGGATAGAGCCTTGGAGTTTAATACATGTTGGTTACATGGCAACGCATTGAAGTCACTGTCACGAGTTTATCGTCCGCGCAAGACTGACAAGATGGAGGATCCCGGGCTTCTGGCCACGGCGAATCTCCAAGCCTTGGAAGGATCTGTAGCTGATGCTCAAGCTGTTGCACCAACTGTCGGGCATGCGCCGCGGGGACATCCCAGCGCACTACTAACTTGTGGCACACTAGCATCAACCATCCCGTTCCCCGCGTTCGGACCGAACCACCAGTAATGGGCCTGCTGGAGGTTGCTGACAAGTGTTTGGTGATGGTGGCCACTGGGGCTTGACATTCAGTAGAGCTTACAGAAAAACGGCATGGAAGAGATGGTCCAGCGATATTCGATCTAGCCTGAGTATGATTGCGACTGACGGCACGCTGTGATGAGTTAAAAGACATGATATGTATATGTCATTGGTCTAATGGGTAGAGATAACAGAACAAGGTTCGCAGTGTCTTATATATGTACCAAGTTGGGTACCTACACCTCCGGCATGCTTTAATCCTCAACCTGAGTCCACAAAACAGCGACGTGAATGTCACTGAGCCAGCCAGTAATCGAACCACCTGATGATACCCTCGAGGCTTTGCTCTTTAACCCAACCTGAACCGCCCGTAATGCCCTCGTTAGCTCACGCTTTTCCGGCTTCCGTCCCAAGCAAAGAGCCGGGGCGTCGATTCTACGTGTATATAGACTTACGTTGATACGGATCGCTGGGATCTCCTCGCAAGGCAAATCCGTGGCTGACGCCGCTAAACAGCTGGTAGTGATACGTCTTGCCGCCTTGCTGCAGTATGTCGAGCGCCCGCCTCCGTGACGACAAGTCGAACGTATGGTCCGTCTCGGAGCAAGATAGAAGCAGCGGTTCTGCCATTCGAGACATTTTGATTGATCATTTAGCCCAAAATCTCATACTCTCCACTATGAGCAGGTATGAGCCCGCCGCCCGGGGGGGGGGGCTCGTACTTTTGATGTTCTCAAAGTGATGCTCCTTGAGGAACGCGGGGTGCGCAAAGGCGCCGATGGCGACGGTGTCTCTGGCAAGCTCCGCGCATACATAAGGCGCGCCGAAGCAATACCCCACGCAGGCGAACTTGACGCCGTCGCCCTTGTAGCGAGCTGAGACGGCCTGGACCCATTTCGGGACGGCCTCATCTGCGAAGGCGGTGTGCTTGCGCTTCCACGTCTCGTAGTCGAAGTTGGGGTCGGTGGTGTTGTCGTGGCGGTCCTTTCGGTGCTTCCAGACGGGGTCCTGGATGTCACAAGAGAGTTAGCCGCCTTGCGTCGAAGAGATTGTGGCGAGACTGGACTCCCCATGCTTAAATGGTAAGTTGAAAGGGGGTAGATAGGGCCCGTCAACGGTGCCAGTCCATGGTCAGTAGCAAGCTCACCCCTCGAAAGTAGTCTAGGCCGAGGACGAGATATCCGGTGTCCGCAAAGGCGTCCATCACCAGTAGTCCGTTGAGGAACATGCCCCAGACGTCAGGGAAGTAGAGCAGGACGTGTCCATTCTCCTTACCCGGAGGTGGAGTGGAGACGTACGTTTCGACGTCTGCGATGGTCTCCCACCTGCCGCGCGGCTCTCCCTGATGGATCGTGCCCTCGAGACAACACGTACCGCTGGGCTTGGCCAAATAGTCCTGCGTTGGTGTTTCGGGTTCGGTCGAGAAAGAAGCCGAGAAGTGTTGCTCCATGATGATGCCCGCTTGTTGGTAATGCCAGTCGGAAAAGACTTGAACCAAATCCCTCTTGCTGGCCGATCCATGTGTACTCTGCTTCCGGACCTTGGGATAAATATTTTACAGTCCGGTCGCCAGGTATGCTGGATGACGGTCGCTTCCGGCTCCCATCTGTCCCTATACGGAAGTATTATGTGCCTTTGAGCGGTCCGACCTCGCCGAAGCCCCGCGGAGACTCGCCGAGGCCCCTTCCCGGGTGCACCCAACAAACGGTGTTAGTTGGTGCTCCCCCACACTCAATGTTGGCAGCTCTCATCTGCAACAGCCGTTTTCCCTGATGAATGGCGGGGTACCCCCAGCCCCTGTGCTTCGGATAGATATGGTCGACGGGTAAACAACCAACTAACGTTACTACTATTTTGTACTCCTTAACTGCCCAATAGTTGCGGATACGGTACCGGTGGGAGTACTAAAGCGAGGCCAAGCCCTCCAGCGCGTGCTTTTCCTTTGCCTGCTCAACACGTTACGCGGTTGATCCTAGGCTCCAGTCGCAGGTCTATGCTGTGGTGCCTTGTGCATCGGTCTGTGATTATTATTTAGTAGTTTCCAACCTCCAATCGAGGAGCGACCATGCCGAACGGCGAGAAGCCCACAGTTGGTGTCGTTGACGTTGCCGATAACAACAGCAACATCATGGACGAGCCGACGAAATTGGACGCGACGCAGGAGGCAAACGCAGTTGGGTACCGGGAATACATCGAAGCGCTGGACCTGGATATATCAGACAAGGAAGTATGCATGCGCCGCTTCACTGATCGTTCGTTGGCACCACCGCTAGTGGTCCATCCAAGTCTTCTTTTTCTTCTTCCAGGGTTGCACAACCATTGAACTGACTTTGAAACTTCGAAAAACGTTGCAACATAGATGAGGAGACTCCGATGGAAGCTGGATCTCACCATCCTGCCCATGTTCCTTATCACGCAGGCCCTGCAGTTCATGGACAAGACGTCCCTCAACTACGCCAATCTATTCGGGTACCAGGCGGCGCTGAAGCTCAAAGGCCAGCAGTTCAACTACCTCTCCGCTAGTACGCCTCGCCGCCGCCTCCCCCTCCTCCTCGTCCTCGTCCTCCCCCTCCCTATGCCCCTCCCTCACATTGCGGGCTTATTCAAGGAAGGAGGGAAGAAAGGGCTGGAGAGGAATCAGACTGCTGACTGACTTGGGACGCAGTGCTGTACGCCGGGTACTTTTTCGGACAGTACCCCTGCGGCTGGCTCATCGGGAGGTTCCCCGCGCAGAGGGTGCTGGCCATTAGCATATTCCTGTGGGGACTCATGGTGATTATCATGACGCAGTGCCGCAGCTACTCTACCGCACGTATGTATGCGGGGGATGTGGCGACGCTGATGTGGGAAGCACTGACTGACTCGGAACATGGACTTAGTTCTTGCTCGATGTATGTGTCGACGGATCGATCCGCGGAGTTTTGTGTGTGAGACTGGGAACTGACGCACTGCCAAGTCATCATGGGCATCTTCGAGGCCGCCGTCACGCCGTATGCCACCGCCTAACTGCCCCCCCTACCAGCAACTTTAGCGTGCTGATACGGCTATAGTGGGTTGACCCTGATGACTGGGTTTTGGTACACCAGGCGCGAGATTCCGCTCCGGCAATGTATTTGGTTGTGCGTAGCGTCAAGTCTTTGCACTCTTGTTGCATACACCCTCTCGGAGACTGGCTGGCGGCTGACCTGAAGACCTCAGCTCTGCTCTTGGCTGGGGCGGCATTGTAAGTCCGCTGGCCATCCAATCCTGGAGACATCTCTGGGCTGTCTGCCGATCCTGACTGCTTGCCTATAGATTGGCTCCTACATTTCCATGGGCTTGTCCAAGCTGCCAGAGGCTATGGTGCCTTCTCGCTGGGAGCTCATCTTCTACATTGTACGATGGAACCGGCATCCGTCTTTCTTCAAACCTCGAAAAAGGTGCCACAAGCAATCTGAACAGTCGACTGACCGAGTCTCATATCACGCGATCAGCTCGGCGGCGCGACCTGCGTCTGGGCCGTAGCCATCTGGCTCGTGCTTCCCGACTCGCCCTCCTCGGCGTCTTGGCTCACCCGACGCGAGCGGCTCGTGGCCGTCAAGCGCGTGGCTAGCAACGAGACGGGCATCAAGAACAAGGCGTTTGACAGGGGGCAGGTCAAGCTGGGGTTCCTGGACCCGAAGACGGTGCTGCTCTTCATCAGCGTCTTTGCCGCGTACGTTTTGTCTGAGCGCTTAGGCACTGCGCAACTTGCCGATCCCGTCACCGCCGTTGCTCATTTGTGTGTGTGTTGTGTGTGTGTGACCAAGTTGCTGATTTATATGGTCGTGTCTTTGACATTGACAGAGCGATCCCCAATGGCGTCCTCAACTCGTTCTCGACAATCATCATCCGGGACATGGGGTTCAGCACGACCATGACGACGCAGCTCAAGTCCGTGGGCGATGCGGTGCAGGTGGTTGCACTCCTCATCGGGGGCACTATCATCCTCAACGTGCCCAACTGTAAGCCCCTTCCTCGCCGCACCGTGTCCTGTTCGCTGACTGTGTATGCGTGCGTGTGGCCAGCGCGTCTCGTCGTGGCCACGGCAGCCAACCTCCTGTGCACCATCGCGGCAGCGTGCATGGCATATCTCCCGCGGTCCAACACGTGGGGCCGGCTGGTGAGCTTCTGGCTCGTCAACGCGCAGTCGGTCGGGTTTACCGTGTCGCTGACGACCATTTCGTCCAACATGGCCGGCTACACGCACCGCTCGTTGGCGAGCGCACTAGTCTTGTAAGTCAAGAAGCCGTATATACGAGCTGTGACTTCTCCGAACCTGCCGTATCGCTGATAAGGGGCGTTCATGTTGCGATGTAGCACGGCATACTGCTGGGGTAACTTTGCGGGCCCCTTTGTCGTCAAGCCGGAGCAGGCTCCTCACTTTACAGGAGCAACCATCGGCCTGTTGGTGGGCTATGCGATCAAGCTGGGCTGCCACCTCGCACTACTAGGTGAGTACGGCCTATTCTTTCTTTCTCTCTTCTCGCCGCGGACGAGAGGGTTTCTCGACAGGACGTCGTCTTGTCCGCGCGCGTCTCCGAGTGCGCCGACGTCAAGGGCTTGCTGATTCATGTACTTCGCATATAGTCTACCTGTTCACGTCGAACCGCCGGCGAGACCGGGTGTACGGCCCCGCGGACAAGGAGGCGAGCGGCGAAGCGGGGATGCGGGACCTGACGGAGTTTGAGAACAAGAACTTTCGGTACGTGTACTGAAGAGGTGGGAGGTGTGTCGCCGGGCTGGATGTTGGAGCGCCGTCCAATACCCACGTCTTGTTCAAACAGTTTCCTTCTCGCAGGGCGGTTTCAAGTTTGGTATGCTTCGTAGTCTAAAGATGTTAATGGCACAGCGCTGTAAAGTCGACCTTTGTAGATCTGGCAGCGGCGGATGCATACGGGTAGCGCGCTCATCTAACAAAAGGAAGTGAACTCGGTATAAGGATATGGATTTAGGTGATTGCATGGACGGGATGCACTTCGTTCCTTAAGGCACTTGTTCCTCACTCCTACTTCCTCGTCGCACATCTACCTTGCGCACTTCCGCAATACTGACCTGCCCACATCCAATACAACCATGAAGGAGAAGATCTTCCGCTACGCCAATTTCAATCTCGATGCTCTTCTTGCCCTTGCCGAAAAGCTTCGGTGCCGGCCGTGCACGTGCGACGTATCAAAGCCACCTAAATTCGGGAGCCTGAACTGGGTCATTTTTGTCTCCTTTGATGATGGAATTGACTGGGTGTTTCGTGCCCCGCGCACCGGTCTGTCCGCAATTATGACTAAAGAATCGGTCTCCAAGATGCTTGTGAGCGAAGCCTCCACTTTGAAGTATCTGAGAGCTCATAGCTCCATTCCTGTTCCGGAGGTTTACTCTTATAGGTACGTAGGGCCTGCATCATAGCTCCTGGTTACTGACCGTCATAGTGGTTCCAAGGACAATGACATTGGGGTTCCGTATATTCTTCAGAGTAAAGCTACTGGTCGTGCTCTATCTGAATACGACTGGGCTGAAAATTCCCGCGGACCACCTGGATATAAGGTGCCTTAGCCACTCCTCCCCCTTTCGGATCAGGATCGACAGAATATCATATGTCAGCTTGGGGCTATTATGTCCCGTCTATCAGAGATTCGGTTCGAAAAGATGGGCTCAATCTTTAAAGATTATCGCGGTAAATTTACCATCGGGGAATGCCTCTCTCCGTCACTTCCCTAGCAATAGAGAGACTCGCTTAAAAGAGAATTAGATGGGGGTCCCTTCTCCGAAGAAGGCCAGTACTTGAACTCTCTTATCTCCGCATTCACTTCTCATACTCAGGAGCTTACCCTAACACCTCATGCCTTTTTTACCCCGATTCCTAATTCCCTTAAGTATCCCACCTAGGATAGCTTTAGGGCTACGGTAGGACGATAGAATGACTTTATAGCAGTCGGAAGCAAGACGGAGAGTAGCAAAAATCGACTTTCCTATTGCATTGCCGGCCAGTTCCTGGTCGATATGATCCCTTATCTTTCTTCTACGGCGCATAGCGGCTTTACACTATCTCACCCAGACCTTCATCTCGGCAATATATTTGTTGATGAAGATCTCAACATCACATGCATTATCGATTGGGAGTCTACAATATCGGGCCCTATCACCGAGTTGCTGGCTACCCCAGGACTGGAAAGGTCAACATCACCACCACCGAGATCACAAGTCGCTGCTTTTAGGTCTTCCTTCGACCCAGGAGCCACAAAGGTCAGCCCAGATGACTGGGAGAAAGCTGAGAGAGTTTGGCATTTTTCTCGTCTAGTTCGTCTACTTTCCAAGCAGGACTATGCCCTCTTTAAAGCATTATACGAACTCGTGTATAAGATTGAAGAGGGGGGTTTGTTAGGCCTAGTGGATTATGCCAGGCTCTTCCACGAGCGAGGTCAGCGGGAGAGTAACAAGCAACTTTTCACTGGGCTACGCGAGGATGACGCATCCGAGGAGGAGATAAAGGAAGAAGAGAAAGCAGCCTTTTGCCTCACCGAGGGAAACAGATTGAACTGTCTTGCCGTCGCAAGGAAGTTGACACTTATGGCGGAAATGAACCCAAGTTTTGTGGCAGACAGGAGGTTGTGGCGATGGATCGAGGATGCCTTGGGACATGATGAATAGATTGCCCCTGATGTGTCTAAGCTGATAATTTCAAGTGCTGAAGTAACAGAGGCGAACCGTCAATTGGCGCTGGACGACATATAAAGCACACACTTGCAGTACAGTAACAGAACGCGCGCGGCTAGTGATACTGAATAAGCCTCAGCAGGGCATCGCGAGCACCTTCGTGTCTGTGGCACATTGAGTGGAGTAGACTGAACGGACTAGTTTTACCGCAAATCCATAAGTAAATAATAAGCGCCCATTGCTGGCGATAGCAACGCCAATCGCCAACGCAAACGTAGTGGAGCGGTGTGGAATCCTGTCAGCTTAGAGGCGCCGCACCGGCTACACGGCGCGGGACGGCGACTCTGTGACGTGTGACGTGTGAAGCTGAGTCCAGCTGTCTGTAGTTATGTGAGCCGGCGTTAAGGGTTGCAATCCGGGGTTCTGACGTAGATTCAGGGCAAACAGCCCAGTCCGCGGTTGACGGACGACGCTCCAGGGTGTCTTATAGCATGCAAGATCCGCCGCCCTGGCTCGTCTGACGCAGCCGCTCTTCACCACCCTCACAGACATCAACCTCTCTCTGTGGAAGGTTTCGTCATACACACGGCTCTCCTCGACTAACGCGGCTTCGCTTGCAAACCCGTCGCCATGGCTGCGCCTCTCGAATATAGCTTCATCGAACTCGGCACCAAGCCGAGCGCGCAACTCTGCTACAGCTTCGTGCCCGCCACTCGCGACACGAAGCCGGTCACGCTCATCGTCTTCCTCAACGGGCTCATGCTGCCGCAGGACGCCTGGGCGCCCACCATTGCCGAGCTGCAGGCGCTGCGCCCGGGCAACGGCGACGGCCTCCCGGCGATACTCACGTACGACCGCTTCGGCCAGGGCCGGACCACGGACCGGGACCCGGACGACGCGGGGGCGCCTGACCCGACGCACGCGCACGACTGCATGAGCGCCGTGAGGGACCTCCGGCAGCTCATCACGCAGGTGGCGAGCGAGAAGCTCTCGCGGGACGCCGACACGGTGCGGCTCGTGCTGGTGTGCAACTCCATCGGCTGCGCGCTGGCGCGGCTCTACGCGCACGAGCATCCGGGCACGGTGGCGGGCCTGCTGCTGCTGGACTCGGTGCTCGCCAACTCGGACTTTGTGTCCATGTTCCCGGACCCGGACGATGCCGCCAACGACGGCGATGACCTGCCCGAGGGCATCACGGCCGACGTGCTGCGGACGGCGCGGCAGCGCATCGGCGCCATGTTCCATCCCAGTGTCGGGAGTCGCGAGGGCCTCAGCCGCCGCAATCTCGCCTCACTGCTGCCCGCGGCTGACGCGCCAGCGCTCGAGGGGCCCGCTGACGACGACGGCGGACATCGACGAGGCCCATACGTGACGGTGCTGGGCCACGAGTTTGCGCACTTTGCCGTCGAGGCGGAGAGGATGGGCATGCCCCCGGCGGCGACGCTCGCCTACTCCAACCCCTACTGGGACCGGTACAACCAGGGGCTGGCGCGCCTCACCGAGCCGGCGCGCAGCAGGGGGCCGATCCAGGTGCCGGGCGCGGGCCACTTCATCCAGCGCGACGATCCCAAGTTTGTGGCCGCGGAGCTGGATGCCATACTTCGGAAGCTTGGGGCCTAGTGAGAGCTGAAAGTACAAACGAGAGGCGGGAGCAGCGTGTCTATTAGTACGTAGCGAGTAGGGAATTGAGCTTAGTAGTTGGTGTATAGACAGTTTTGATGAGGGAGCAATGCACGCAAGTCAATACCACCGACCTGTTCATAGGGGGTGGTGTCGTGGCTGCTTGTGGTTGACGATGGTGGCATGGGACTGATGAGGCCGCTTGGGGAGGGGGTCCGCTATAATCCAGCACGGGCACGGTACTAAGGCAAGGTACGTTTGGTGGGGTTTGGGTAACTGGGCTGTAACCAAACTTTTTGAACCCTCCAGGGCTCTGTACTCCTGGATGGACCACTGTACTGACGGGATCAAGGGCTGGGGCTGAGCTGGGGGCTCTACAGCTGGAGGCGGACGGACATGCAGGCGGGCTGAGGTGGACTCCACTGGAGCTGTCAGGGACGGGATCCACCAAGGGCGCCCAGCGCAGCCTCCACCGCTACGGGATGGAAGCTGAGGTGCCCTGTTGACCCAGGCGGGCAGCTCGCCGCACTCTCCCAATTGAACCTTCTCAAACTTTTCCCCTCCCACACACAACACCATCGTCTCTCTCCTCCACCTCACGCACCGCAACCTCCTCGATTGCCGCTGCCGCCGCCTCACACACCTCATCTCTCCCCCTCCCACTACCTCGCGCGCGCGGGCCCCCCCAATCCCCCATCCATCATGAGTCTCCTCCGCACCTCCTGCGCCCTGACCACGCGCCGTGCCCTCTACCGCGTCTTCGTCTCCCCATCCATCACCACCACCACCACCACCACTACCGCCGTCGCCGTAGGCTCCTCCCTCTCGACGCCGCAGCAGCTCCTCCGCGGCACCAACGAACACCGCCGCCTCCTCGCCACAATGGTTCCCAACCGCCGCGGGCCCGGCCCCGTGCGCGTCGACGACGACGCCGACAAGGACCGGGGCTTCGACCGCCGCTTCACCACGCAAAAGGACATTGACCGCCTAGGCCGCGACCGGCTCCCACGCGACCACGAAATCACGGACCCGTACGTTGACGTCATCGGCGCTTCATCCTCCTACTCTTCATCATCATCCCCGTCGGGGGACGACGCGCCGGAATCCACGCAACAGCGGCAGTCCACGCGCTTCGTCCTCGAGCGCCTCCGCCCCGGCGAGTCCCTGCGCATGGTCCAGCCCTACCTCCCCGCCGACCCGGACGCCGACCGCCCCTACCCGCGCCTCGCCCTCTGCCGGGTCGTCGACACGCGCAACGAGTACGCCCGCCAGCGGCAGCTCAAGGAGAGGAAGAAGCAGGCCGCCGCCGCCGCCGCCACCGCCGGGAGGGCGGGCGCGGGCAAGACCAAGGAGCTGGAGCTCACGTGGGGGATTGGCGCGCACGACCTCGGCATCAAGATGCGCCAGATGAGCGACTTTTTCGCCAAGGGCATGAGGGTGAAGCTCATGATTGCGCGCAAGAAGAGGGGCAAGGAGGCTACCGACGAAGAGGCCGACGACGTGGTCCGTCGCGTGCGCGAGGCGGCGGCCGCGCAGGGCGCCCGTGAGGACCGCCCTGCCGAGGGGCAGCACAAGCGCACGCTGCACATGTTTTTCGAGCCCAAGTCCGGCAAGTGAATGAGCGAGGCATACCAGCATGGGTCTGAAGGCATAGGTGTGTGTATGCTCTTGTGTGTGTATATATATGTATCATATGTACGAAGTATATGTCTATGAATAGGCTCATGGGCCTTATCATCATCATCATGACCTCGTCCCTCTCTAGCAGCAAGCACGACGACCAATGCAAGGTCCTTCCCTGCGATGAGATGACCGTCTCAAGGTCGCGAAAACAACGCCCCAAACGCCCAGAAATGCATCATCAATCCCGTCCCTCCCGTCGACGTACGCACGCCCGCCGCCGCCGCCGCGTCTACCTTGGACCGTCTCTGACGTCCAGCTCGCTCACAGAATCTCCTCATCGTCGTCACCGCCCCCAGCAGCAGGAGCAGCAGCAGCAACATCCGCCTTGACCCCCGGCGCAAACATGGACGACCGCATACCCGCCGGCACAGACACCGGCCCAACATCACCATCCATGCTGTCGTCCGTCTCCCACCCCCCCTTCCCATCCTCCTTCTCCTCCTCCTCCTGATCATCCCCCTCGCCATCCTCACCCTTGTCATCGTCATCACCGCCCAGCGCCGCAAACGCATTCCTCGCCGACGACGCCACCGCCTCGCCCGCCCGCGCGTTGACGTCGTCCCACCCCCTGGCCCGCGCCTGCACCCCGCGCGCGCGCCCGATGCTCTTCTCGATCTTGAGCCCCGTGCGCTCCGTCACCGCCTCCGCCATCTCGAGCCCGCGCTCGCGCCGCCGCCGCATCTTGGCCGTGAGGCGCGACTTGCGCGCGGGGCGGCTCGTCTTCTTGCTCACGCCGGCGGCGCGGTGGACGGCCAGCACGGACGGCCGGTCCTTGTTCCTGATGCTGCTGCTGTTGCTGCTGTTGTTGTTGTTGTTGTTGTTGTCCGCCGTGGGGGTCGTCGCGCCGGCGCCGCTCGAGGACAAAGAGGATGTTGTCACGGTGTTGCTGGGGAGGGAGACGGCTTTGAGGGACTTGTCCGTGTTGATGGAGGGGGAGGTGGCGCGGCGGGCGGCGCGCGAATGCTTCGATGGGGCTGTTTGGCGGTTAGTTTCCGTGCTGGGACAAGTGATGTTGCGTGGGAGAGGGAGACGGGAGATGGACTCGGGTCAGTCGTACGTTTGTTCTTGGCCATTGTGGTGGTAGTGGTGGTGGTGGGCTGGCGGTTGTGCGTTTCGGCGGGCGAAGCGCAGATGTTGCAATGGTAGGAGGAAGAAGCGGTGTTGAGGTCGTCGCACACTGAGGTTCAACTTTTTTTTTTTGTACAGTGGATGGAAATTTTGGCTGGACGGACGGACCCCGCTTGGGACCACTGCCGCCCGTCAGCACCTGTGGCCCGCGAGGGGCACCAGGGGCGCTAGGAAGATCCGACAGTGGCGTCGTGGCGGCGCCCGTTGCGGATGACGAACCCCACAAGTCCAGGTGGGTGGTGGTTACAACGTTAGAACGCCTACCTTTCACCTACTGGACATGCTGGGCGTCATTTGGCACATCAACGCCAACGCCGTTCACCATGCTGCACCTGACCATGTCCGAATCGCCCAGCTGTCCGGTAATTGCGCGTAGCTGGTAGCTCAATCCATAGCCGCCCAGCCATAGAGGCCTGTACTTCCTGCATCTAGGTCCGTCAAAGACAAGACTCAGCAAGGCGCTCTACAACTCATCCGACAATGCCTCCTCGGCAGGTCGTCTGAGCTGGTCGTCCCCCGAAACCGCAACGTGTCTGTCATCGACGTTGCGCTCATTGTCTCCGATTGGGAAGGATAGCCGCCCCGTGTCAACCCTCGTCCGCCACCGCACACTTTCAAACGCCCGCCGTACAAGGTACACCACAGCCAAGTCGCCGCCGCGAGGCCCCATGACGGACCCGTACACGGGGTGGAATTCCTTCCTCCCGCTGATTCGTGACGTATACGGTAGTTGTGCAACTGTAAACAGCAAAGTTAGTCACCTTCCAAGGACCGTAAATGACGTGCAAGGAGCACTTACATGGTACCACAACCTGAGGCGTCTGCAAAGCCGATGACAGCAACTCGGCCGAGAAGCCATGCTGGTGAGGCGGCTCGCTGCATAAGACATTACTACGTGTGTTCGGACATTGAATTGGGCTTATGCCTTACCGAGGTTTCTCATCACGGTAGTCCGGAGCCTCGCTATCGAACGGCAACAACATGGCTGTCCAGCGCTGCTCCGCGCTCGTAATGTTCATCACCTGCTCGCCAAACCATTTTCGGAACACCTCAAGTCGTGTCTGGTATTCGTCATATTCTGACTTGCTGACGCTCTTTCCAATCGACCTGAAGATGCCTGTCAACTCACAAGGCCTTGGAAACAGCGATCAGAGGCTTACCACTTGTGCAAAACGCTTGCCTCGGCGTATGGAGCGTGCCCAACCTTGGCTGTGTAGTCGGAACGGAACGCATCATACGTGTGGTAGAACTCGTAGCAATACAGACGAAAAGAGGCCTTTGGAACGTCAGCAATCACGTGTTTCTACGAATAGAAGAACGGCGCCTACATTCCCGATATACTCGCCCAAGCTTTGATCCTTGGCAGCGTCTGGCCCATGCTGGTTCCAAAGTGACGACAGGCGTATTCGCTCCGCCTTGACCCCGAGGTGATTCTCCATCGCTGTGACAAAGTGGGCCATCAGCTTTTGCCGCTCTTTCGAAGGAACTGTATCAAAGACGTCCGCAGGATACACCAGCCTTCCCGGAGGCGGCGGCACATCGGACCGTCCATGGGTCAACACCGCCATTGCAGTATTGTAGAGCTCGAGCACATCCCTAGCCATAAGCCCCGCGGAATCAAACGTCCTATTACGCATGTGTCAGGACAGGCTGCGCCCTGACGGAGAAAGACTCACGGAGAGCTTGTCTGCGTGCCGTCGAGGGAGACACCACCGCGACTCATACGCAGAGAGTATACTCCGTGCGCTGCCGCTGGTTGCCGTACGCCGCCATCACCTGCAGTGCGTCAGCATCGGCGCACCTTCCGGGAGCATTCTGTCTACCATCAACGGCAAACGCGGCCTTGAGCCACTCGTAGCCGGCCACACCAGCCCCGGCGCCGGCGGCACCTCGGCCGGGCTTCTGATAGCCATCACCCCGAGGACTCCAGGGCGCCTGCTCGTCTACCCATTCGCCTCCGTCCCCAAACTGAGACGACTTGGTCTTGCCCACGATGACGGCGCCCATCGCGAGCAGTCGGTCCGCAAGGACGGACGTTGCGGCAGCAGGAAGTGCGTGGAGGTAGCGCCATGCACGACTAGATACCGTCGTCTGAACGCCAAGAAGGGAAGAGACATCCGGTATGGCGACGCGAATGCCGCTTAGAGGCTTTTTAGCGTTGGGTGCATGGTGATACAGTCGTGACGGCACGGCGATGGACTTGCTCGCGCCCGAGTCGGAGAGCGCAGTCAAGGCACGGAAGCTGCCGTCAAGAGGCATAGAAGTTAGCTCCTACTCTTCACTACAATCCGATATGGCCAGAGGTTCGTACCCGGACATGTGTGTGACATTTTCCGGAATCACGCCAACGGCAAAGGCGCCGAGGTCGTCGTCGTAGAGCCTCCACGCTTGATACAGATTCGGCCCGTACAGAAAGTACGGCCCTGACGGCAGGCCGGCGACATCACCCGTGACCTCGACGTCGCCGCTTAGCCGATACAGACGCCTGCCGTGAGAGCTAGGCTCTACGTCGGCGGCAGCAGAGGTCGCGTTCGGGCCGGGCTTCTCGACTAGCACGGCGCCGAACTCGGGCACGAAGACGTCGTCGTAGCTGTCGAAGAGACGGAGGGTGGCGTCAACGTCACCAAATATCTCGTGCGTCTCCAACAGCGTCACGGGCACGATGGCATCGGGGTTGATGGTCTCTTGGATGGAGCCCTGGACTGGCATCAACGGTGGGGGACTCGCGCCGGGGTCAGACGGGCAGGACACGCACCAGCTTGTGTGGGTGTATGAGGTATTGGCTGCCCGCCACAAGGCACGTGAGGAGCGACCTCATCCCGGGGCATTGATGGCCGGCGACGGCCGGTCGCGTGGCGTGAGGCGGGTATGAGTATGAGCCTGTGTGGTGAAGCCGCGCGGAAGCTGGGGAGCGTTGCTGGTGGTGTGGATGGTTGGATTATGGATAAAGGTAGGAGGCCCGTAAGCTGCCTGCCCGTTAGCGGAGCTTCCAGGGCATGCATGTCACTACAGCACAATTGCCCGAGCCTCCAGCTCCAACAGCCCGCGGCACAGCAAGTGCTGCTGCTGGAACGTAGGGAGGCAGGCGCCACTGGGCCCTCCTCCTTCCTCGCTCCCTTTTTGACAAACTTGGCCGTCCATCCATCATGACCACCATCACCACCACCACCTTTTCGCTCCCCATCACCAAGACCTCACCAGAACCATGTCCACGGGAACTGGCGCCTCGGCCAAACGCACGGCGCTCACTCACACCCGTCGGCTGCACGTCACGTCAACTCAGCGTCCGCGCCAAGCCCAATATGCTGCCGAGCTTCCACAGCTGCATGGCCACCGCCAACACGCTTGTCGGCGAACAGGGCTGTCACATCCACAAGGAGTCAAGCTCGCCGACGCCACGCGCAGCCACCCGGTAATAAAAAGCCTCCCGCCGCGCGCCAGCGTCGCAAGCCTCGATTGCCGATCGTGGCTGCCTCCCTCTCGGCAGGAAGCACCTCGCGGCACCAAGAGATGAGACATCTGCGGCTCCGAGCACAAGACAGCGCTCTGCTGGTGATGCCTCCGTCGTCGACATGTTCAACCCACAAGAGCCCCATGTGTGGCTTTCTAACGAGCCGATGACTGAGGAGGATGGGCTCGCATCTGCGAGTCCTCCTGTTCTTCGGGTACATGCGCCGTGAGGCACCCATCACTCATATCCTTTCCCCCATCTGGACATCCCCCCCCCCGGTCGCGCCGCATCAACGTCATGGAAGCCATGCGCTTCTCTGTCAGACTCGTCTCCCAGACAGCCACCGCGAAACGTCTCGGGCCCTTATGTCGCGAAGAGCCCGAGCCGTCTTGTCAAGCGCCCACGTCCCATTCGCCGGAACCTGTGCCGTTGGAGCTTCACCCCCTGCTGCCATCCCATCGATCGCCACGCCTCCCTTGCCTGCCGAGACAGCGGGCGGATGCAACATGACATCCGCGCTTCCGAACTTTATGCCACGACGGCAACCGTTTCTTTCTCCATTGGCGCGGTTGTCGATGCCGCCTTCGGTCCGAAGCCTGGCTGGCCTTGACGTTCTCCAGTTTGTCCCCCGCGAAACCCACTGGAACCCGCCGCCGTCAGATTAGGGCGTGGGGATGTCGGGGATCCAAGGATAGTATCCTCTTTTTCTCACATGGTGGCTCGTGTTCAACGCCTACCCCAGCTGGAACTTAATCGTCGTGGTGTTCAGCAATCTTGGTAGGAGCAGTCGGAGTACGCTGAACGCTTCGGACGTTGCCAAATGCGGTACAGCAGGCGACAGATTAGACGGCAAAGAATGAACTTGTTACATCCGCTCGACCAGCGACGTTCAGTCACGCGCACCCCTTGTTCCAATCCCCATGGTGCGGGATCTCCAGGTCAAACAGTAAACGGCTGGAGAAACCCCAGACTAAGTTAGTGAGTCAGGTCGTGTCGATCTCTTGTCGCAAGCGGCTCGCGCGGCCGCGGCCATCCTTCGGCGCTTCTGACATTGACATATACTAGTCCTGGTAGAATCGGATGTTCATGCCGATCCCGCGTGGTTGCATGTTTCGCCATTGTTTGCCGTGTAGAATCCGTTGTTACTCAGGATCTCGGTGCTGGTTGATGGGCAATCCTATAAAGACCCCGCTCGGAACCTGGCCGGCCTCCGATTCATATTGTCGTCCAATTCCGTATCACGACCACGCACCAGGCCTCACCAGATCCTGTTCACGCAGGTCCCAAGGCTCAAGATGGTTATTGGCAACATCTATGTCATCGCCGCCGTCGCCGTGACGGGCGGCGGCCTCTTCGGTTTTGACATCTCTTCCTTGTCCGCGCAGCTCGGCGAGCAGGCGTACAAATGCTACTTCAACCAAGGACCTCACGGACCGCCGTTCGACAACGAGCTATGCAGCGGTCCTCGCGAGCTGGTCCAGGGAGGTATCACGGCGTCCATGTCCGCGGGATCATGGCTGGGGGCCTTGATTTCGGGACCTCTGTCGGACCGTCTTGGCCGAAAGTATGCCATCATGGTGGGATGCATTATCTGGTAAGTTTGGCCTCGCGTACTGGTACAGGCGGAATATCTGGCAGATCAGATGCTGTCTGTGTCGAGGCCCATTCTAACTTTGAGTAAGGATTGTTGGTTCAACCATCGTCTGCGCGTCGCAAAACATTGGAATGCTCATCGTCGGTCGCATCATTAACGGTCTCTGCGTCGGTATCGAATCCGCCCAAGTTCCCGTCTATATTGCCGAAATTTCCCCTCCGTCTAAACGTGGACGCTTCATCGGCATGCAGCAGTGGGCCATCACATGGGGAATCCTCATCATGTACTATATTTCCTACGGCACCTCCTATATTGGCGATCAGACCGCGACTGGGTGGAAGGCGGCGGCTTGGCGTATCCCTTGGGCCCTCCAGATGATCCCCGCGATCTTCCTCTTCTTTATGATGATGCTGCTCCCCGAATCACCTCGCTGGCTGGCTCGCAAGGATAGGTGGGAGGACTGTCGCGAAGTGTTAGCGCTCGTGCACGCCAAAGGTGACCGCGATCATCCCTTTGTTGCGTTCGAGATGCAGGACATCAAGGATATGTGCGAGTTTGAGAGGCGGCATTCGAACGTTACGTACCTTGATCTGTTCAAGTCCGACATGATCCACCGCACATTTATCGGGCTTTTTACGCAAATTTGGTCGCAATTGAGCGGCATGAACGTCATGAGTAAGTAGCCGACCGCCCTTGGAGTCAAGTGAGCTTACTGAGCCAATACTAACGCCGATCGTGAACAGTGTACTACGTAACGAATGTGTTCAGCATGGCGGGCTATACCGGCAACGCTGGTCTGCTGTCCTCCTCTATCCAGTACGTCATTAATGTTTTTATGACCATCCCGGCCCTCCTATACGTCGACCGCTGGGGCCGACGCCCAACCCTGCTAGTTGGGTCCGTCCTCATGGCGACTTGGATGTACGCCAACGCAGGCATCCTGGCAGCCCACGGCAAGATTGTCGAAGGCGGAATCGACAATGTTGCGGCTCAATCGATGAAGGTAGAGGGGGCAGCCGCCAAGGGCCTCATCGCCTGCACGTACCTCTTCGTCGCGTCCTTTGCGCCGACTTGGGGCCCCGTGTCGTGGATTTACCCCCCCGAGCTGTTCCCTCTGCGCCTCCGCGGCAAGGGCGTAGCTATGGCCACGTCCGGAAACTGGGCTTTCAACGCGGCTCTTGGACTCTTCACGCCGGTTGCGCTGGCAAACATTAAGTGGCGGACCTACATCATATTTGGCGTCTTCAACACGGCGGCCTTTTTCCACGTGCTGTTCCTGTTCCCCGAGACGGCTGGCAAGACGCTCGAGGAGACGGAGCACATGTTTGAGGACCCCAACGGCATCCGCTACCTAGGCACGCCGGCGTGGAAGACGCGCAAGACCACGAAGGAGGTGAACCGCGCGGAGCAGGGCGATATCGAGGCCAAGTTGCGGACCGAGGACGAGAAGCCCCGTGTCACCACTGAGTAAAGGGGAGGTGGCACTGGGAGGAGTCTTCTGGGAAGCAGTTTTGGACAAGTCGCACCAGTCTGGACTATGGGCAGTAGTGGCTGATGCCGTATGCGTCTGGTGCAGTAATTCCTTTAGCTGAATATATATCAACTATGCTGCCTATTGGGGCTTGAATCAGTGCAAACCATGTGCATGTCTTTCGACCTGTCCTCGGATGGCTTCTTTTCACACGGTTGCTATTGTCAGGTGTTCAAGCCACAACAAGGGGGTGCATCCACTTTTGGCCATCCACCTTGGTGCTTCAAACACTGAGTGCAGAACTCTGACCGATACGAGGTATGAGCATGGATGGCAGAATACGGCAGCTGGCTAGCTGAAGGTACAGTTTGCTTGTGTTGCTTTCCTGCCTCTACGAATTACCCAATCGTAGAGACCACCGTCTTCTTTGTGAGTTTGAGGCGTCCGTCAGCAGGAGGTGTGCGAGTACACGTAGCCAGCCTAGTTGGGTGCCTTTGAGTCCAATGATCAAATGTGATAATGCTAAGCTATTGAAGAGGCTGCGTGGGCACACACATATAGGAGGGGAGTTGTGGGCTAGACCACCACGGTAGAATCTGGGCGTGGCTGGACCCGACTCTCTCTCGACAAGATATACCGTGTGAGAAACTGGACCGATCGTCGCATACATGCTCGCACATACAAGGGTAAGTCATTGATGGAAACATGAAGGGTGGAAACGTAGAACCTCAAAAGTCTATAACCCAAAACAAAACAAAAACAAAAAGCAATAATGATACCCTCCCGGCCATAGATAGTTTCTCCTGCACCCTGTCTTCTCTTCTGTTGCCTGAAACCCCCCCTCCCATCATCTTTACGCGTGAAGAGGCCTTTTTAGCATCTGACAGTTATCATGCTTGCCTTGCCAAGAATATTGTATGGCGTAGCACTGGTCTCAACCGTGCAATGCTGTTGCTTTATATCGTTTTTGGAGCACTGCGGTGGACGGACCGACCGTTAGTCGACGGGGCCTCGGAACTGGACAATGATGGGGAGGGAGGAGAAGGTGGATGTGACTTGCCGTTCCCCTTGTGCACCTCAGGTGGTTTGTGTGGTTCTGATACCCCCAGTAGCCGTCCTCCTGCTGCTCGGTGATCACCCAGATGACGGTCTCGCAAAGGTCAGTGTACGGGTGGCACTATTTATTTTGTATATTGGTTTGTTTCCTCGCAATTAGCCCAGTCTGTTCCAGTCCCCCGTCATCGGAGACGACGGCGACGAAGCTTATGTAGAGTAGAGCACCCCGGGGAGAGGAGGATTGATCACTCACCCATCCCGTTCTCCTCGTGTTTCGGGCGGCCACCTCAAATAGCGCCTTCATCACGGTCTTCTGGGCGGGAGGAGGCTTTTTGGAGTCCGCATTTAGAGAACCGAAACTAGCGAGCGCCTCTATCGTGAGGGCGGCTGCCCCTCGGACAAGGAGTGCCAACGCCACGAGATCAGTGGGCCTCATTGTCGCCGTCGCCGTTGTCGTCGTCGTCGTCGTCAGCGTCCTCGTCGTCGAGGAGAGGAGAGTCGGCTGACTTTTTGGCGCGCCGAGGGTCAAGGGGGTGGTGGACGGAATAATTCCTCTGACTGAGTAACTAAGCGAAGAAGAACGAAACCGCGAGAGTGTGTGTGCGAAGAAGGAACACACACACACGAGGCCAGAGCTTTTGGTGTTTTGAGGGGAGACGCCGGCGCGAGCTGCGGGGCAGGTAGTTGAAGATATAGTCGTTGCTGACGAGAGAGAGGTGGTGGCCATTGCAGTCGTCCATTCGCTACGTGTACTTGATACCGTTGCGCACTGTTCTCGTCTGTTACGTTAAACGATTGTAAGACTTTTGACACTTTCTAGAGACTTGAGCGCCTGAGGGCAGGCTCCCCCCCGGGCCCAACTCTCTCCCATCCCCTTCTGAATGTACGTAACGAAATAGTTGCATGGACGGTTGACGTCAGGCCCCCCCTTTCCCCCTTCCGCCCCGGGCAGCGTGCCTTGACGGTTAAATAGTTACCCTATGCTCGGCACACAATCGGACATGAAGGATGTTTTTCTGACTGCCGTTTCTTTTCGACCTTCTACCATATCCTAATTCCCTTCTACCATATCTTAATTCCCTTCTACAACACCCTTCCTCCCCCCTTTCTATACGGGGTTGTCGTTATTAGAGCAAGATTGAATAAAACAACGACAGTTTCGCCAAAACCCCATCAGTTACGCGGGAGTAGGCTCTTTAGCAATACACGTCGGCTGACTTTGGCAAGACAACGGCTTTCTCGACGTTGCCAACCACCAGGCAATACTGGTTATGATCTTCCGGATGACCGCGCTTCTGCTTATGTTCCTCGATCGAAGGACACTGCGTGGATGTACTGTCAGTAGATGGCTCGCAATGAACCGTGGGAAATTAGGAGAGGTTGGCTGTAACTTGCCACTCCGCGGGTGCACGCCATGTAGTCTTTGACTTTGCGGATGTTCCACCGGCCCTCCTTCTGGTCGTGCACTATCCAGATGTCGGTCTCGCAAACCTGAGAGTTTGGGCTGCACTATAAAATTTTTTTTGTTTTTGTTTTCGCAATTAGCCCAGCCTGTTCTGCGAGATAACGAGCATATAGCCGCCCGGTTGTAATCATACCTTTCCCCCTCTGTTGTAGTTTCGCCTGCGCGCCTCATATTGCGCCGCCAACAGGTACAAAGTGGTGCTGGGAGGACTTTGGAGAGACGGATCATTGAGGTGGCCAACTTGGAACTGCTCGAGCGTAAGGGCGGCTGCTTGTGGAGCGAGGAGCGCCAACGCGACAACATCAATGGGCCTCATTGTCGTCGAGACAAGGAGTCGGTAGCTGAATTTACTCGCTTTAGGCGAAAGTGTGGATGTGGGATTCTCTGACTGGGTAGCGAGGAACACGCGAGGGTGATGAAGAACAAGAAGCCAGAGGCAGTATTTGATGGACACGTCGGCGCGAGCTGTAGGGCTGTACACATATATATATTCGTTGCTAACGAGAGAGTCGTGGGCCTTGCAGTCGTTTATTCGCTATCTGATACCGTCGAGACCTGTTGCCAAAGGTCGGTGCATGTCAGGCCATAGAGTCTATTACGTTAAATGATTGTAGGACTCTTGATACTTTCCGGCGACCTTGAGCGTCTGAGGGCAGGGCCGTCCTAAATCCCTCCCGCTTCTGAATGTACGTAAAGAAATAGATGCATAGACGTTGGACGTCAGGGTTCGGCCCCTCAACTCCCCCCCCTTCGGGGAGGGCCGGGGGGGCGGCCGACCTGCGTATACCGCGCGCGGTGAGCTCGCTATCCTTGGGCGCGTGGTACGTAAAGGCATAGACTGTGGACCCTTGAGCCACGCTTCGACCCAAAGAGTTTCTTGACCATATGGACGGTCATTACGTTGCCCCTTGTTCTTCTCGCGACGTACGTGTGCACTCTACACTGTACCTGCATGGGACGGCCGGCCGCCGTCTGTGCCCCCTTGGGCGACTGTCATGAACACGGCTACACGTCGGACATGGGGGACTCACGCAACCAGCTACGTGGACATGCCCAGCCCGGGCCCGTCTGGTGTCCGTCCGTCTGCCTTGGCCCGTTGCCCAACCCCAACTGTCACGAGTCAGTCGGGCTACGTAGCCGCGCCCAGGGTAGCAACTTGGTCGGACCCGCCATGTCTGATCCCTAGTTCTTGCTACCAAGTACGTGCAGTATACACTGTACAGTATATATATGCAGTATATGCTTTTTAACTTCCTAGCCTTAGCGTTTTTATTAAGCTACCCTCGTAGGCATCGTACTACTAGGCTACCGCTCTATACCAAATCTTTGATGATGATGCCTAGCAACTAGTTAGGTCCCTTCCCCCGTCTTGGCCGAAACGGGCTTTCCGACCAGACGCCGGCACACGCCAGGGTGCAGTAACGTTAGTACCTACGTGCATGTCATAGACACACCGCCAGAAGCGGCAGTTCTGCGCGGGCCACCGCCGCGACTGGGGTCCCCGTCGGTTCAAGATACTTGGGCCCTGCTGCGCGAACCATTACGCACGAGGTGCATCAGAATGCGACCGCCGCCGCAGCGGGGGGAGTCCGGGTGCCCAATCCCATACGTTTCCCCATCCCTGCCGCCCCAAGTAAGGTGTGTTTATGTGTGATCACGCCCGCCCATCCCTCTTCCTTCTTTGTGACCTTCGCCACG
Organism: Purpureocillium takamizusanense; assembly: GCF_022605165.1. Lineage (NCBI taxonomy): Eukaryota > Fungi > Ascomycota > Sordariomycetes > Hypocreales > Ophiocordycipitaceae > Purpureocillium > Purpureocillium takamizusanense. Next base: position 231,556 of record NC_063072.1, read on the forward strand.
ACGACCGTCTTTTTAAATCGTCATCACTCTTGTACTGGTGCGCGCCACTAAGCTCAAGAGAATACTTACTACATCATCATCAGAGGATCCCGGTACTCACGCGCAGGAGGGGATTTGATACACGTCCCTTGAGGAGAGATTCGTCGTCATCGTCGTCATCATCGTGGCCCAACCAACAAACGGCAGCGACTGACTATAAACAAAACACAAAGAGACGGGGCGGTAGAGAAACAGACAGAAAAAAAAGAGGGAAACAGGCAGGCAGGCAGGCCATGGCTGAGCCGCACAACACGCCCGTGCCTGGCTCGACGCCCCGCGCAACCTCCCCCGTGCACGGCGCCGGCGCCGGCGGCAACTTCGTCCCGCAGCACCAGCTTCACCCTAACGCGCCGCCGCCGCCTCTTGCATCGCCTTCCCAGCCAACAACCTACGCATCTGCCCGCCCCCGCGTCCTGTACCTAGGCGACCCAGTCAACAGTTCAGCCGCCGCCTCGTACCAGGAGCTCGCCGCGCGGTACGATGTCATCATCCATCATTTTCATCAGCCGCAGCCGGCGGCGGCGATAGAGGACGGCCAGCAGCAGCAGCAGCAGCAGCAGCAGCAGCAGCGCGCGCGCCTCGTCCAGGCGCTGCGAGACCGCACGTGGGGCGACTTGGCGGCCGTCGTCCGCCCGTCAGCGTCGTCATGCGGCTTCTGGGATGCCGAGCTGGTGGACCTGCTGCCCGCGAGCGTGAGGGTGGTTGCCAGTGCGGACGACGGCGCGGAGGAGAGGGCTGACGGGAGGCGGCGGTTGCGGGAGCGAGGTACGTACAAGTTAGAAGAGGGGGGATGACGCCTCAACTTGTCTGCTCTCCTTCCTCTCCAGCCTGTGTGTGGGAGGCACGGCGTTGTCTTGTTGCGCACGAGCTACGGAGGTGTTGTCGAGCGGAGTTGTTGTCGAGCGGTGTGTTGTAGTTGCTAACTGTATGCGCCAGGGATCGTGTACTACTGCCCCGGCGACGAGACGGCCGCAGATGCCGATGCTGTCGCCGTCTCGACCCCCGGTCACGTCTCGCCCGCGGATGCTGAGGAGCTGTGCGTGCGCAAAGTCATGTCGGTGCTGGAAGGCGACGGACGGGATTCCATCCTTGCCATCGGCGGCGGCTTTGGAGGGCGTGAGCAAGCATAAAGGCAACTACGTAGCACATAGCGGTCGAGTTTTCAGGGCTACTACTACTAATGTTAACACGGAGGCGGTTTTATACAGACATATCGTACATGACATTGAGGAGGAAGCCCTCCCGGAATCAACATGAACCTCCAAAAGTGAATTGCTACACCCCGTGTAAGTCGCCATGTCCCCGGTTTCAACACCCCCATGTCCAAAACTATACAAGTACACCTTCCCGCCTGTTCATAACGCCGTCGCAATGCGGAAAAAGAAAAAGGAATACATCATCAGCTCATGGGTACGCCTCATGTTGCATGGATGGCATGGCCCCTGTCCCATCGGCATCATCATCAGGCATCGGTCTTGGGCTTCTTCTTCACCAGGCCCGCGCTCAAAACATTCACTCCGGCCTCGCCCTGCGGCCGCTGACCCTCGGCCGTATCGGCTCGCTTGCGCTTAACAAGCCCCGACAGGTTGTTCACCGCTGGCGTCTCTCCCGTCGAGACTGTGCCGCCGTTGACCGTCGACCCGGCGCCGCTCGCAGCAGAGGCACCAGCAGGACTCTCCATCTCGCCCGTGACCTCAAACCCCCAGCGCCCGCCCGACGCGCCGCCCGCTTCGACAAGCCAGCGGCGCGAGCTGCCGGCCGCCTTGTCCAGCTTGGAAAAGTCGAGGTGCAGGAGCAGCTCCAGGACGCGCTTGTAGTCGCCCTCGGAGACGATGCGCTCGCCGCGGCCCTGCGCCGGCCAGTGGTAGTACTTGCTCGTGGCCGGCCGGTCGAGGAGGTAGTTTCGCTGCTCTGTCTTGACGCGTGCCTGACGGGGCTTGACGATGCCGCGCATTTTCTGCATCTTCTTCTCCTTGCGGCCCTTTCTGTCTTTCTTGGCCTTGCCTGACCTGTCCTTGGCGTGACCGCCGGCGACGTTGGATCCCGCGCCAGCGGATTCTGCCGAGGTTTCGGGTTTGGCTGGAAACAATTTCTTGGGGGTCGTGTTCGGTGCCACGTTGGACAAGGTCTTGTTCTTCTTTGGCGTCTCGGGTGTCGTCGTGACGTCCGCCTGCTCTCCATCCGCCTCCGCTGACGCCGCCGCGACCGTTGTGTCGTCCTTGTCATTGTCAAACACGAGCCAGATAAAGCCCGTCATCCTCCCGCTCGAGCACTCCTGGCGAAACGCCATCATCTCCCAAAACATGTCGAGCGTCTTGACGCTGCGCCAACTGCCCGTCGTCTGCATGGCGCCCGAGCGCGCCGCCTCCTCGTCGAGCTCGTCGCGGAAGCGGGACTTGGGGTCGTCGGGGAAGCTCGGGATCAGGCACCGCGGCGGGACCCAGTCGAACTCGCGCGTGTAGTGCGATATGCGCTCGAGCGGGTGCCCGATGGTCCAGTGCGGCGAGAGGGCGCCGGCCGGCGTCCGGGGGATGAAGACGCGGGTCTCGTAGTCGTCTAGGCCGGGCACCACGATGTAGCCCTTGACGACGACGCCCTTGTTCCACGACACGTCGGCGGCCAGCGGGTCGAGGACGCGGCACCACCACTTGACGAGGCCGCGGTCATCGAGGACGTGCTTGCCGCCGTAGTCGACGCTGCCGGGGAAGAGGTATTGGCTCTGCGCGCGGGCAAACAGACTGACGACGAGCTGCACGTCCCTGCGCCGGCGCACCTCGACCAGGTACCCGACGAAGGCGGCGCAGACGTGTCGGATCGGGCTGGGGGTGCCGCGGGGCAGCTCGAGGAGGTCAAGGAAGCCGGTCGAGTCGGCCTTGGACACGAAGAGTGTCGTCGCGTGCGCCGTCGTGTACACGAACACCTCTATGCCGAGGACGATGACCTCGCGCGCCCGCCTTTGCGAGGAGTCGCTACTGCCGCTGCTGCCGCTCTGGCCATCAGACGCGGTCGCAGCGGCGGGCACGTCGATGGACACGGTGAGGAAGTGGTTCTCGCAGTAGGTCCGGTCGGGGCGCTCGTTGGGCGGCGCCGAGTAGAGCGCGTCCGTCTTGTACGGCGGCGTCGAGACGTGGTGGAAGCGGAACCGGCGTCCCCGGGGTAGCACAGCGGCCAGCCGGGAGCGAAGAAGCCCGCTGGTCGCGGACACGATCGGATCTGCTGCCATTGACGCCGCTGCCGCCATGGTCGTTGTGGCTGTCGAGAGGACGAGCCGTCGGCGGAGAGAGGCGCGAAGGGAGTGTGCAAAAGGGCAGAGGCTGACGCGTTTTGACGCAAGGGCCAGCGGGCTGAAACCATACGACGCGTTTATTGGATTGGCGTCGTCTCAGCACCAACACCGGTGGCCTACCCTGTACTACAATTCGTTGTAGCAATTTGGGTCTCGAGCGCCTCAATACCACCCATCTGGAGGTTCAAAATGCGGAAGAGCGAGTTTATTGGTATTCAGACGTGTCTTTTTGACCGAATCACCGCGAATAGTTAGCTAAAAGTTGCTGCTATCGTTGTCCTCCTGGCGCAAGTGACCATGCATCGTTTATTGAAACAAATGACTTACACGGTGACAAAACACTTGACAACTCGAAGCAAATCCATCACTGCCCGTCTACGCCTCGGGATGCATCCGTACCTATTCTCACAAACGACGCCGTAAACGTCATCATCATGCACTCACTGATCCGACGGCATGATACAGCGCTGTGCTCGCGTCTAAACGCGGCTTATACAACACCCACTGGCGGCTGACTCGCCATTGATCACCGCCCGCGTCACAGCTCAAGGCCCAGCTGAAGAGGACCCTCGCGCCCTCTGTTGCGCCCTCTCGCCTCTAATACCTTGATCTTCTTTTGTACGTACGTAACTCGACTCCGACCCTTGGATCTACCGCAAGGGTCCGCGGGGCCAAGCCAAGCTTGTCGCCACACCATAGCGTGGGCTGGGGCTTTTGATGGAGCCCAGCCTGTACGAGTCCCCATGTATATACGCGTCAAGTGCGGCAACCACGTGCTTTTCGTTCGTTTACGTACGTACAAACGGCGCCGCCTTACGGTACGGCCCCGGCAAGCTTGATGCTTGTTCGCTTCGGCGCGGGCTCGGCCTCTTGTCTGGTGGTTCTCGAGGTCCACTTGCCGTAAAGCGTCAAGCGGCCGTCTGATCTGCGAAAGCATCTGGTGCAATCTCGGACGATTGGGGTGGGATACAGGAGACCAACTTACTCGCTTTGGGGTGGGATACAGGGGACCAACTTACTCGCTCCATACTATACTATATTGTAGAAACCTCTTAGTAAGTGTTCTGTAGGGCCGTTGGAGGCGTCTTGGCGTTGCGCGGTAGATGAGTTGCTATAACATACGTAACTACAATAAAGAGGGCACCCTGAGATGAAGGACCGCTCCTACGTCTCGCCACCAGACGATGCATGTACATCCGCCTTCTCACCCGCAACGGGCCTGGACCACTGGACTTCATGTTAGTCGGCACGCGGACGACGGCTACGCATCCAGCCGCGCCTGGACCGGCAGCGACCAGTCCGTCGTGAGCTCCCCAAAACCTGCTTCCCATGTTTTGAGTTTTGCTAGCCTGCCAGGCCAGCCGACCCTAGTGCACCCGCCGCCGCCGCCGGCACCCCCCCCCATCTTCCCGTTGGACCCGGCCGGGGGTGCGGCATGGATCGGAAGGATAGCGTTGTGTAGGTAATACTGTACGTAGCACAGCATGAATAATAACCGGCTCGAAAGGAACAACGTTCCGGAGGATGCGAGGCAACGGTCCCCTACCAGACCTGTGCTGTCTGTCCTTTCCCCGCCGCGGGGTGCCTCTGCCCCTTGTCCAATTACCGGCATCAGGTTGGCAAACGGAGAGCCGGACGGGAGGAGAGCCGGGCGGGAGGGGGGGAGGGAGAGGGGGGGCGTGTGTCTTTCGTTGCTCATCATATTAGGGCTGAGACATGAAGCTGGCCGCCGGCTGTCTCTAGTTGGCGCAACCTGCAGTCTTCCAGCCAAGGAAGCCGCAGTATGTGAAGTGGTGGACATGCGACGTACTGTTGCTGCTGGAATGTAGTCCGGCGTCACGGCAGCAAACGTAGACAAGCTATACCTACTGTATGTGAGTCCCCTAATACTGTAACACGTCTCCCGCAAGCAGTCTCTCTCTGCTTCTGAGGGTGACGAACTAGCAAGCAATGGGAGCGCTCCACATCGACTGAGCTCCCACGACATCCGTCTTTCTGTGTATGACGCCTGCAGCTTCTTACCCATTACGGCGCCGTGCTTTTGCAGCCATCATTAAGCCTTGCCCATTGATGTCGATGTCCTGCGTCAACCGCCGTCGTATTTGGTGGTAGATAGACCCCAACTCCCCCCTTTCAACCTCCTACTGCACTCTCCTCTCTGTCACCACCCCCTCATCATCGTCATTCTGCTCCTCCTCCTTCTCCTCCTCTGCCACCGTAGCATGGACAGGGTCGGCAGAAGTACCAATAGTCGCATCGCCATACAGCTGCTGCACGCCGGCAACAACTGGGTCAAAGCCCGATCGTCCCGCGCAAACCGGCAATTCAGCCCCGGCGCCCGCAGATCCTGCCGTCGCGCGCTGTGGTCTTACACCTCCTCCTCCTCTTTCCGAGGCTGCCGATCTCCGGCCCAGAGCAATTCCCCATCGTCGTCGTCATCGCATCGTCCACTGCCGCCGCCGCCGCCGCTTGTTGCCGGTCCCCCCACCACCCTCGTGGCTGCTGCTGCTGCTGCTGCTGCTCCGCAACGACGACGATACCTATTACACTCCTCCTCCTCGTCCTCCTCCTCAGCTGCTTCTGAAACCGCCGCCGCCGCCGCCGCCACGATGAGCAGCACCAGCACCAGCCGCTGCCCTGCTTCGTCCACCGCGCGACAGCTGGCCGGGACGGCGAGTCAGGCGCAGGCCTTGGGCGCCCCGTTGACGCAGTCGGCCACGTTCCTCGTCCTGTCGATCGCCACGAGGCACCGCGCGGAGGCGCTCCAGACGATCCGCGCAACGCTAGCGGGTATTGAAGGGCTCGCCAAGAACGTGACCATCCGGGACTCGACGTCAACCTTTTCCTGCGCCGTCGGGATCGGGAGCGACGCCTGGGACGACATCACGGGTGGTCGCCTGCCGCGCCCAGCCGAGCTGCACCCCTTTCGCCCCGTCCGAGGCGCCGTGCACACCGCCGTGGCCACCCCTGGCGACCTGCTGCTGCACATCCGATCGGACCGCCGGGACATCTGCTTCGAGTTTGAGCGCCAGCTCATGAAGCTCCTGGGGGACGCCGTCATAGTCGAGGACGTCACCGTCGGGTTCCGCTACTTTGACCTGAGGGACCTCCTGGGCTTCGTGGACGGCACCGCCAACCCTGTCGGGCCTGCCGTCCCGGATTCGGTCCTCATCGCCGATGAGGACGCATCGGCTGCGGGGGGCAGCTACGTCGTCGTGCAAAAGTACGTCCACAACCTCAAAGGGTGGGAGCGGCTGTCCACCGAGCAGCAGGAGGCCATCATCGGTCGCACCAAGCTCGACAACATGGAGCTTGACGATGCCGAGCAGGGGCAAAAGGCCCACAAAACGCTGGCAACCGTAGAGGACGAGCAGGGGAACGAGCACGACATACTCCGTGATAACATGCCGTTTGGCTCGCCCGGCAACGGGGAGTTTGGTACCTACTTTATAGGCTACTCGCGCAGGCTCTGGGTCATGGAGAAGATGCTGGAGAGGATGTTTGTCGGCGACCCCCCGGGTCTACACGATCGTATCTTGGATTATTCAAGGCCCATGACCGGTACCACGTTTTACGCGCCTCCTGCTGCGGTTCTCACCGGTCTTGGCGACCGCTAAAATCCACACCATGGCCGCTGCAGCTTTCCTATTCCATGTTGTTATGAAAATTTGAACATCAAGATGCCATCATAGGCTGGGGAGGTATACGTAATTTCAGTCATCATTACCCGGAGTATCATCTCGGCATTACTTTTAGATGTCGTCACCGAACCCGCCAAACGCCATGCGCTCTAAGCCGTCCAGCATGCCCCGGCTCCTTGCTCCTTGCCATGCCATGCCACTCGTCAGATTATTCCACATTGGTGTCCTGTCCACTCTATAGCCCATGCAAGGACGAAAGCAAAGTATCAGGGGTCCAGCCATCATGCACGGCCTGTTCGTTGGGACTGCTCTGCGACTGGAACAGGATATGCAGCAGACACCTCTCCACGCCCCTCCGCGCGTCGTGGTTGGCCGAGCCCATGACGCTCGTGAGGTTCAGGACGTACTCGGTCGTCTGCGCCTTGTACGGAAAGTCGTACAGGTTGTGGAACAGGGACATGTAGAGGTCCTCGGCGCTGCCCTGCCACATGGCCCAGTTGTTCTTGAGGAAGGACTCGAGCACGTCCATCCGGCTCCAGTTGTCCAGGTGGATCTCCTCCTCGTTTGCGATGTTACCGCTGCTGCTGCTGCTGTTGGCGGAGGTGATGGCCCACTGCGCCGAGGCTGACACCTGCAGGAGCACGCATACGAAGAAAAGGCACGCCAGGCGGGCGAACTCGCGGTGCGTGCAGTTCTTGTTGTACAGCGACGCCATGGCGTGCTGCTGCGAGTCCGTCTCCAGCAGCACCATGGCCTCCCGGATGGCGGGATACTGGGCCGCGCCGATGAGCGGGAGGTGAGGCGCGGATTTGTGCATAAATGTCCGTAGATCCTGCACAAAGGATATGAGCCAGAGGCATCGCACCTTGTGCAGGTTCTCGCTGTTGCCGAGTATTGGGTGCAAGTGTGCCGTCAGGGGTTGCCTCGAGGCAATCTCGCGAATGTGGTTGGAACTGTCCAGCCATGAAGGCTTCGCCATGAGTAGAACGCTGCAATATATCTGGGTCAGAGGACGGGGGCTCTCTTGACACACAACAAAAGGGGTGGAGAAAGGAATTCGTTTGACGTACAGAAAGGTGGCCAGCTCTAATCTCCAGTTCGTCTGCAGCGAGGCGATGCCACCCCGTGCATCTATCATTTGCTGCAGTCCATTCCGGTGCACTTTCCACTCCTGTTCGGTTCCCCAATGTCTCTGAACAAGCACGACGTCAGCACAGAGTTCCAGCTGGTGCCTCCCTAAGTTAGGGGAGAGAGGGGGAAAAGGGGGAAGGGCACTGGAATTTCCCGTACCTCATAAGTCAACAACCTGATCACGGCAGCAATAACCTCGTCGCTCGACGCCTGCTGCGGATCGTCCATCCACGACGCCACGATGCGGATTGCCTCCATTTTGAATTTGAGCGCCTCGTTGGACGTCGTGTGCCCGTGCATACGCGCGATATGGGCCGCCGAGTGCGCCAAGATGACGTTGAATGAAGCCGCGTTGGACACGTCGAGCGGAAACCACACATCGCGCACCGGGTTGAACGTCGCGGCTGGCAAGTCCTCAAACATCATGGCCGCATACGTGCTGAACCCTGCCAACGCGGAGTGTCAACATTTGAAAAAAACCACCATATGTGCGGGCGCTGAATTCAAAAGAGTTGTGAAGAGCGCAAGTAGACACAGTTTTGAAAAGGGGACGCGGGTTCACTTCTTACAGTGATGCAGGAGCTTGTGATGCTGTGCCGTGAGCTGCACGGGAAACGTGTCAAAGGGGTCGAACCGAGCCCCCATCAACGCGCGGTCCATGGCGGCGTAGATCTGCATCGGTACGCCATCCACCGTGAATGCTTCTTCCGAAAGCTCGCGTCTCGAAGAGCGACTGCTGGAACCTTCTGAGCGTTCCACGGCCTTGCTTGTGGCTTCATGCTTTACGGTAGACGGAGAACCCCCTGAAACGGCGTCACTATCGGAGCTGGCCGCGGGCGGTTCCTCGACAACAACGGGGTTGGGACTGGAGGTGGCGTCGGCTGCTCCTCGTTTCCGTGATGACCTGTGCTTGGGTAGGATCTGTCGATGCGACAAGGCCGCGGCTGACTTTTGCTTGCTGGTCTCGAGGGATACTCGTCGCTGTTTCCAGTGCTCTCGCATGGCGTGGCTCCGCATGCTCTTGGGGTCTTGGCCTGACACGAAAACATACTCTGGCATCTTGTCCTGATCCAACGTCCTCCTCGCTGCCCGAGACTTGGATTTGGTCTTTGACTTCTTCGCGGGCACGTCGTGGTCACCTGCATCTTTCTCCCCGTGGCTGCTGCCGTCGCGCCGGTTGTTATTGTTGGGGCTTGGTGGTGGTGGCGCCGTGGGCGACCGGCGACCGACATGGTGGGCGACGACCAAGGGCTCTGTCATAATCTGGAAAACAGTCCAATGACTGTGACATTTCCGTCTCTCGCAGAGGCTGTGCTTGAGCATTGGCACCAAAACAAACCAAGCAGGCGCGCGGTGAATAAAAAAAGAGTGTGGTCGATTTGACCCAATGTATTGATGTTGGGCGTCTGCTTGTAACAGAGGGCGGGTCGGCCGAGATATACATATCAAACTCCGGGACTTTCTTTTCCCTTTAGGCGCGGACTCACTACTCCGGCGACCGCTGCCGCCTTGACCTCGGTATGGTGCTAGGCTGCTTAGAGAGCCCGGGTCCTGCAAGTCAAAGTCTCCTTCGGCTCTGGGGTTGCTTTCCTATCAAGCAGCGTCACTCTCCAAGGCGGCGGTGTACACGCACGTCGTGCTGTAGCACCGCTGTCCGACTGGAAGCCCAGCTGGCTGGTAGGCGGCTGGCCACCACCATCAATCATCGTCACGCTCAGGCAATGGGGGGCCGCCCATGAAGGGGAGGGATGCTCCACCGCCATCGGCCGCCCCGATTAAGTTAAGCTTTCGACATGTTGCAGCCCAGCGGCTCTTGTTGCAGGGGGAGGACGGGTCGAGTCCGAGCGAGAGAGCCAAGGCCGCCGGGACGTGGCTTCGGCAGCATCTGGGTCGCCGAACGGGGATCTACTCCGTTGCTCTCTCTCCTTGTCCTTGACGATGAGCGGGCGGCGTTAGCAGACGGACCAAGACGGCCCCCAAGTCGAAAGAAAGCGACCCTTTCTTTGTGTTAGATACCAAGTCATGTTCGCCTTCATCACAGTCACGCTTCATCGGCTTGGCATCAACGCGTGCGCTAGCCCAACATACCGGCCGAGACCACCCGTTTAATGCTACCTACGCACGAAGCACGTATAAACAAAGCGACATCGGCAGTGAACCCTCCTGGACCGATACTACAAACCCAGCATGATCTGCAGATCAAGGGGGTCGGTCGATGGCGGCCTCGTACGTGCCTCGGTGTGTTTTTGTGGTGCCATCCGTCTCCCTTGCGGAAAACGGTTTCCCACCCCCGCCACGGCCGCCGCTCGCATCGTCGCCGCAGCAGCAGCCACGATTTGCCACACGAGTGGATCACCACACGCGGCAATCCTGCAAAGACGATGACGAGATGAGAGCCGTTGGGATGAGCAGCAGGCAGGGTGGGCTCCGGGTCACGAGACCAGGGCCGAGGCTGGAGACAAAACGCCGATAAAGACACGGCTTTAAAGCCAAGACGATCGTGGGCGTTTGATTACAGGGCTTCGATTCCCAATCCAACCCCCCCCTCCCCGACTACAGACGGACGTGTCGTCTCCATCGGATTCACTACCAGCGTCTGCAGGGCGTGTCCTATAATAAATTCAGGCCTGCTGCGGACGACGACAACACCTAGGAGCCTTGGCGTGGTGTTGTCGGCAGAGGGCGCGCTCGTTCGAGTAACGATTAGCTGGGGTGGCTCGCAAGCGGCCTCCTCGTGCTTCCCTAGTAGCAAGTGTCCTGAGGTCTAGAAGCCGCTTCGTCCCTGGCAGGGCGAATTTTCAGCTTCGCCCTGACCACTCGCCCGCGTGGCGTCAGTAGCGGCACTTTGCCGCGTTAGTTAGACGGCGCCCCCGGGGCTAGACACTTCCATCATCGTGTGCTGAACTAGCAGCATGGAGATCTACATCCGACATGGACTTTTGCGCACAAAGGGATGGGCCGATGCGAGATTCCAATGCCGACGCGCGGCAAACGCGTGCAAGTGGGACATGCCTAGCCCTAAGAATAACACAATCCCTGCCGCCAGGACCCTATTGCGGGCGAAAGCCCTCTGGCAACCCAAGTCTTTGGTCAGCAAGGCCAAGACGAGGGTCGTCCCAAGCCACGGCCTGGAAGAGTTGGAGTGTTCTAGTTCCGCAAGTGTCTTTAGACTGCGGCGAGCACAAGACCCTTCAGCACAATACCCCGTCTCGTCGCGATGAGTTTCAGCCGTCTACTCTCAGTTCAGCGACCCTGCCCCCACGTCGTCTCCCTGCCTGCGACAGGAGAGGGCCGTCGTCTGCCGGGGCAAGCGTTTTGGCGCTTCATTGGAGGGAAATTGACCAGAATCGTACATCCATGCATCGCTGGCTGTGACTTGTAGCGCCGTCGCCTTGTTTCGCTCCTAGACTTCCTCCCTTCTTATTCCGCACGCATCTGATTTACGCAGACGTTAACGAAGTGAAGTCGCCAAGGCTTGGCAATGCCTGTGCGTAGGCCGTGGCCCCTCACCGAACCCCTAATATATTATCGCAGCATGGGTAGATATGTACATATGACGATGCCTGTGATGGTAGGGTTGCGAAATTGGCAATTTGAACGTAATAGACCCCATCCACTTGCATCCATTTGCTTGCTTATTTTAAGTTGACGGCTTTGAAAGATGACAACTGGACACTCCCATATGGCACCATCATCATCTCCATTTGCACGCATACGTCATGCGGCACCTAACCCCGGATTAAATCATCGTGCCAAATTCGGGACAGCCCGGTTCAACATGACGGTCCCAGGCTCGAGCGTTACTTCGTATATGCGCGGACGATTGCAGTAGAGATCAACGAACCACCAGAGCACACCAACTGAGCCATCTTGTGCCGCTTGCTCAGTCGTGCACCCTGTGCTGTCGCCAAAGAACAATTGTCCATCAATGAGAGCCATGGGACAGTCAGCGTCGTATTGTCCAGGAAAACCTGCTTATAACCACTGCTACCGCTAGTCTGATGTGGCTAGCTTCATCCATATCGTTGCATGACAGTAGTCGATATCGTGGTGCGGGACACTGCAACCACCCTTTGCGACTTGCACCGACGGAGGGTTGGATCGGAGGAAGACATACCTCGTACCGATACAAATAGCTTGCTCCCGCTTCTACGCGACGTTGATGCGCCCCGCGATTTTGAGCGCCGTCACTTACATGCAAAGTCAGAATGAGGCTCCGGCTATTCTACACGGCGGTGACGAGCTTGGTATTGACAGCCGAGAGCCGCACCTACCTGTCATGGCTGGCAGATACATTTATTGACCAGGGCGTGAAGCCTACTTTTGGCTACCAAGAGGCGACATTATATCTCGGGATCGAAAAGGCTTACGAGTACACTCAAGACGGCAAATACCTCGACTGGTTGAAGAGGCAGATTGACGACAACGTAGTGCAAGAGGACGGAAGCATCAAAGGCTGGAAGAAGGACTCGTACGTCCTGGACAACTATCGAATGGGCAACCAGTATCTTTACCTATACAACGAGACGGCTGACCCCAAGTACAAGTTAGCAGCATCAGTCGTACGCAAGCAGTTGAATGGGCACCCACGAACGCCTTCGGGTGGGTTCTGGTACGTGTAGACTAAGTTTTCTACATCTAGCGACGCCAACTGATAGGTTCACTTCTCCAGGCACGGACAATCCTGGCACAACCAAATGTGGCTTGACGGGCTCTTCATGGCTCAGCCATTCTACGCCAAATGGACGCGCCTCTTCGACAGCTCCAACGAGACTGCTTGGGCAGACATCCTAAATCAGTATAATCTCATTGAATCACATGCCGTCGAGAAGTCAGGGCTACTCGTTCATGGATGGGCGGAGGGCCCTGCTCCCTGGGCAGACCCACGAACGGGACGGTCGCCGCACGTCTGGGGTCGCGCCGATGGCTGGTACTTCATGTCTGTAGTCGAAGTGCTTCAGGTTTTTCCATGTTCGCATCCCGGACGCGCCCAGTTGATGAAATATTTCCTCGCGCTGGCTGCAGCCCTGGTACGGTCACAAGATGGACGATCCGGCAACTGGTGGCAGGTAATGGATGCCCCATATCCCGGTCGCCCGGGCAATTACATCGAGAGCAGTGCATCGGCCATGTTCACCTGGGGACTACTAAAGGGCATACGTCTAGGATATCTCAACAGAGCTGAGTACCTCGGACCGGCGGTGCGCGCGTACAAGGGGCTGGTGAAGAATTTCATTGAGCCACAGCAGAACGGCACTTTGGCGTTCACCGGCACTGTCGCTGAGTGTGGTCTGCACCAGGCCAATGCCACCTACGAGGCATGAGCACCCCCCTCGGCACACACATTTGCAACACGACGGGCCGAGGAGTGCTAACAGTATCATAGTACTACATCAGTGTCCCCACGTCTTCCAACGACTACAAGGGATCCGGGCCCTACATGCTTGCTGCGTACGAGTGGGAGACGGGGGAAAGTTGGAGTACAGGCAGTCGTGACGGAAGAGACGACGAAGTCCTCATTGGGGGACTACCACAACAGAGCTGTTTATAGTCACTTGCACACGTACGGTGGCATATCCCGCAACAAAGTCTATCTGGGTTTTCGCATCAAGTCTCATTGGCAAATATGTCATTAATCGATACGCTATTGGTCCAACTGGCTAGCTGAAGCAAATTCTTGTCAATGTTCGATTTGATGCCAAAAGCTATGTCTCCGTACAACATGAGACGCAACATGTGGTCCTTCCTAAAATAGACTACGTTGACACTTGGAATTTATGCGAAGAGAGAATGTTTTGCTATTTGACTTAGAAAGCCTGCAGCGTTTGGCTTTGCGAATCCTTCTTTAAGCTTGTTGAGCGAACCCGCGAGGTCTGGCCAAGCGATGAACTCTGTTTGTGTTTCACAGCATTGTTCGCGTGGTGAGTCTAATCTAGATAACCACAAATATCGAGGAACTCGTAGTGGCTACAGAGTCAAGGCCCTGACGAAGGCAGACATTTAGGTTTAGTTCAATTCTGCTGTGAGGTGTCGCGTATGCATGAAACGAGACCACGCAAGCACGGCACCATTGGTTGCGTCAGTGACTGGCCGTAGCTCGCGGGGTTGCGGACACTGATTGCTTTGCGGCTCAGGCGTAGGGCTCATGCACGTGAGCTCGGCGACCTCGGGCGCTCTCGACTCGCAGCCCGCTGCCGTGCGCTGCGCGGAGATCTTCGTCGTCAGACACCATCGGGCGGACTGGAGCCGTCTCGGCACCATTACTCGCCCGGGCAAAGGCATAGCAACGCTACATGTACGGGCCGTTGAGCTGAAACACGGTCTCTCCGACCCACGCGGCGCTCATCGGCCTGGCGTACACGAGGACTTAGTCCATACGTCACGCCAAACTATTATTTAGAGCTCTATGTTCGTAATCTATTTGCTAAGCGATTTGGTGACGGTGGCCCGAGTTTGCGCTATCGAGGTTTAAAAGACCAACGGGCCAGATGCTCATAGAGCTGGGGCCTACAACACACATTTCTCACTGCCGGATCTCACTACTATACCCCATTCGAGCTGCAATGTCGGCCATCGAGGCGAACGATTTCTACTTCAAAACCAAGAAGGAGGCGGACCGAGTCCAGGACCGGTTCTATCAGGATGTAGGTAAAGATAGACACGGGGTAAGTGCCTCTCTTTAAAACTCGAAGCGTTTTATCTAGGTACTAAAAGAAGTATATCCTAAAGTCCTGTTACTTTGACATGGGGAAGGCAAAACAATATCCTTTTGGTTGGTGTAAGTTCGCGTTGATCAGCGTTGAAGCACTTCCTGTTGGAAGAAGGTGCAGCTGGAGGGTGCGCTACAAGTGGGGGCACAGGAGGTGCGCAGGGCACCTACCGGTACGTAGCGGCATAACGACTACTAGCCTGGCTAATGTATCGAGGGATGTTGAGGCTAATGGTAGCTATGGTCATAGTGTCTTGAAGCCGGCGGAGGCTGCTTTGTTGGCAATGGAGCTTTCCGGCATCCCGCGGATTGTACACGGCCGAAGAAGCCGGTGCCGACAGACCCAGAGGAAATAGACGAGCTTTATAGGACGACCCGGGTGAGGGTGCCTGGCGCATGGCATGGTCCGTATGAAGCGATGTAATTTTCGAATTGTCCATTCTAGTTGGGCTGTTTCTTGGGGGGTAAATAAACTCGATTTCCTATTTCCTATTAGCTAGTAGCTCCTTTTGGCCCATTAGTAGCTTTCTTGAGAAGAATAATACGGTGCGTCCTTATGTGGTGGCGCTCATCGGACGAGTGCGAGCCACAACCCGTGTCTGGCTCCTGGTCACGTCCGTAGCGCTGCCATCATAGAGTTTACGGCCGTGGCGCTAATAGCTGCTGGGAGTAGACGGCAGCCTCTTACCATTGACGCTTGGCTGCGCGACGACGCCCTGTAGTGGTGCCGCTGATAGTTATGGAGTAAGCTGAATAAGGTTCGATTGAACCACGTTGAAGATTCTGCAAGCCTGCCAACCGCATTATGACGTCGTGGGTGCAAGGTGATGTTTGAGTGATGCAAAAGGGGTTGAGGAATTTGTATGCGGAGTTTTTCTTCTTTGCGCGGAGCACGCTGACGGACGGACATGAAGAAGGTCGGAGTTGGTGGTCGACGGAAGGATGGTCAGCGTTGTTGCTGTAACAAGGCAAGCTCATCATTGTCGCTGGTTGTTTCATCAGCCTTGTATGTACGAAGATCACGAGGTTTGGCTGCGGGGAGCCGCAACATAAAGACGCCACAATGGATATAGTGCGCGGAGCTGTCAATGACGCTGGCGGACAAGCTCCGGTCCCAATGGCGGACAAATTCTGCCGGCTAACACCCATGCCCGCCGCAGCAGCCTGTAGACACTTTGTTGATTAATGATCGCAGTAGTCAGTCGCAACGGTCGTGCGCCACAACCCCGGCCAACCCCGTGTAAACTGATTCCAAAGGCCGATTTGTCACTCCACTTGTCCGCACTGGGGGCCGTTGACGTGCAAGCCCGCCATGACCGCAACTCCGCTAAATGGCTGTAAGCTGCTGAAGCCTTCTGAAACTCGTTCAATGTGTGTATATACATGTATATATAAAGATTGAGCTGGCTCGTTGAATAGAAATCGTATCAAGTCAAAGCCAGCACTCGCATCGCATCGCATTCAGCTATATTGCAATCCAGCCCACTGCAGACTTACAGTACAACTCGTCGAGATATCTCGCCTTTTAAACGACACAGAGATCACCACCGTCACCACAAACAAGATGACTGTAACCAAGGACGTTGCAATTCCCAAGGACTCGCTGGTCCTCGTCACCGGCATCACGGGCTTCATCGGTTCCAACGTTGCCGATCAGTTCCTGAACCACGGCTATAGAGTTCGCGGCACGACCCGCGATGCCGGCAAAGCAGCCTGGCTGAGCGCGCTCTTCGAGGAAAAGTACGGGAAGGGCCGTTTCGAGCTCGCCACGGTAGTGGACATGGCCGCCGACGGGGCCTATCTCGACGCTGTTAAAGGTAAGCAAGCAATGCGGAACAAGTGCTGTCCCAGTCGCAGTATTGACTTTTGATCCAGGTGCGAGCGCCGTTGCGCACGTCGCATCGGATATGTCCATGGACTACAACCCGAACAACGTCATCCCTTCGGTTGTCGCGGGTGCGCTCAGCGCTCTCAAAGCCGCGATAGCCGAGCCTAGCGTCAAGCGGTTCATTTACACTTCCTCTTCATCTGCGGCCAAGAAGGCAAGCACTAGCAAGGAGGTCACTGTGGTTACCCAGGAGACTTGGAACGACGAAGCCATCACCGCGGCGTGGGCCGAGCCGCCTTATGAGCCCAGCCGTGCGTCGGCTGTCTACTCTGCTAGCAAGACAGCTGCAGAGAAGGAAACTTGGGCACTCTACCGCGAAGCTCAAAAGAGCCGCCCGGATCTCATCATGAACACCGGTATGTTGTGCTGCTCCACCAACCCATCCTTGACAGATTGGTACTGACGTCTCAAGTCCTGCCCAATGTCAACTTTGGCCCAAGCCTCAACCCGGAGGTGCAGGGTCATCCTAGCACCTCATACTACCCGGTGCTGGCGTGGAAGGGAGACCGCGCATCGATCGAGCCGCTACTTCCCCGTGAGCTTGTTCTTCCATCAATGCAAATGCGAGCGTCGTGCTAACAATGCTATCAGAGTACTTTGTCAACGTTCAAGACACCGCCCGGCTTCACGTTGCTGCTGCGATCCTACCAGAGGTAAAAAATGAACGCATCTTCGCTTATGCGGGGAGGTTCAACTGGGACACCGTGCTGGATATCCTGAGGAAGCACAACCCGGAACGCGAGTTTCTCTCCAACTTCCATGGCGGACAGGACTCCAACGTGATTCAGCCCGCCGCTCGGGCCGAAGAGTTGCTTCGCCAGATTGGAAGGGCCGGATGGACTTCACTCGAAGATTCCATCGTGGCAAACACGGCAGACCTCCACGATTAAGCATTTAAGTGAATAATTGAGGCATCATAAAAGTCTCTTCAAGCGATAGATAAATCATACCTCTCAAGGTGCTTTGACTCGCATGGACAAGGTACTACAGGACACCTGTGCAGGAATAGCCAAGATACAAATAAACACAAACACACAAGAGGCAGAGTTAACTAGCAACTTGCTTTGCAGTATCAACAAGAAGTAATAAGGCTACGATAAACAATTCCCTCCGCAGATCCGCGAGAATTTGAAGCCGCCTTCGTTTGCTCGTTCCTTGTTGTCGCCAGGCCCTCAGCCCTACTCAACCGCAACGCTGCACCAGCCATCGTGTCAGTAGCTTCAATCGGAGACGTGTTTCAACACATTTGTGGGATAGGATCTTACATAGTTGAGGCATGCTCCACTGCAGCACTCCCAGCCTGTCTGACACCGGCTGTTGTACGGCCGTCCGTCGTGGTTACGGCAGCTGCGGGCCTCGATGGGGGCTGGCGGGCTTGCTGCCGCGAGAGTAGTAAGAAGTGAAATGACGGCAATACTGAACTTCATTTTGTCGATTGTATTTGTGCGAATGATGCAACGTGTAATTAAAGAGACGTGGTGCGTCGGATGGCTGTGATCGTCTCTGGGTTTCGCAACCGATGAGGGGAATTCCTTGATATAAAAACGGCGAATCCAATTGCATTATAGCAGATCTCGCTCTCTATCAAATTACATTTTCCATCACTCGGATAGTTTGCTCCGGCCACTCAGTCACAACGGACCGATTGAAGCGTTAGGCAATAGAGAGATCAGAACAAAGCATAAGACAGGTCAACTCGACGTGTCGGCCGGCGTCGGGTGAGGAAGCTCTTCCTATGCTCCAATTTTATACGGCCACGAGGCATGACAACCGCACAACTTTTCACAGGTAGAGCTCCTGCGGTGAACTGCGATCCTCCTCCGAGCACTGGCAGCTCTCATACTTGGGGAATGGCTGGATGCTCCTAAAGTTCAGACCGGCAGACTGGTTTTGCCCAAGAAGCAATGTTCTGTACCGTCAGTGCGTTTGGCTTTGAACTTTTCTTGGACAGTACAGCACATGGCGTCTGTGCGCAGTCACAGAGGCTTCGGCTTGCCTCAAGTTGATCGTTTGGAACCGCAAAGACGCCGAAGCGTCGGCCCGTACCTGGCCCGTTCACTGTTACACGCGGGCGACAAGGCGGGCGAATTAAGACTTACTAGAAATTGACTTAGATAAGCGTATTTGGTCTGTCCGGCACGATAGCTGTGGCGGCGTCATTCTAAATTCCGTGAAAGGAAGGAGTACATCATCGGGCCCTGCGATGCTATCGTGTGTGCAACCAGTCGACGAGGCGGCGGAATTTGTTCTCAGCATGTTTCCCGACACCTAGCCGCCGGGTCACAAGGTGTTCTTGTTGTCCATCTTGTCTGCACTTCCCCTAAAGGCTGAGGTGATTCAGGTCTTTACTCCAGTGACGTGCCTGTGTTGATAGAGCAGAGAGTTGGTACGCATGTGAGCCATTGCAACTTGTGATGGCACAGAGGCCAGTCCACGTGCAGAGCAATGACCGAAACTGAATGCCACGTGAACTAGCGTTTACTTCAAGCTGCGAGTATAAGCTGAGCGACTTTTGTTTTGCCACGCCTGCCCAGTGCGTACCTCTCTGCGTGGGAAGACCTAAAAGAATCGATTCCCAGACGTCCACGTGGACAGGTCACAACGCAATGGCACCTGTTACTCGGGGCCGAACGGGCTGGGATCGCGGCTTTTATAAGCACCTCATCCTCTGGTCATGGGAAGTAAACTCCCAGACATATTTATATCGATTGACGCAAGTAATTATTGACTGACGTCATACACTACTTGACACAGCTCCCTTCATCACACCATTGCTGGCACAAGAGAAACACCAGTCGAGAAAATCGAGAGGCATTAAACGACCGGCGACAAGGAACTCGCGTGTCTCGCTTGTACACCCTGGACGGGTGCTTTCAGGAGCATTCCTAGGATTTCCGAATTGTCAGCGCCTGAGCAGATCCCAGCACAAAATCACAAGTATTACCTCGCCGACGCAAGTACCGCTGCAACATTGATCCCCAAAATGGCAGCGGCTTCCAAGAGGGAGGCCCATCGGATTGCTGCAGCCTTCGTGTTCAAAGAAGCCCGGCGCTCGTTGCTCAAGGCGCATCGGCCCCAGGGCGGGAGCCGCGATGCACGTGGCCGCAAGAGCCGAGAGAACTGCAAAGACCGCCTTCATGTCGATTGGTGGTAGCACTGGACCCGGCGCTCAGTTTAGTAGTGTTTTGTGACTCTGGGTACCAGCTGATAGTGAATGTGAAGCGAAACGTCGCAGCTTCAGAATTTAAGGGTGACGGGAAGATGGTCTTACTGATGTCATATTTGCCTCCGTCGATGTCATTATCGTCTCCTATCGTGTATAGCCCATTAATTATACAAAGATGGAAGCCCAGTAAGGCATAAACGTTGAGAGGCTCAATGCAACGTCTTGTGTATCATTATATGAGCGGGTTGCGAAAGTACTGGAATATACTTTCCTGCTCTGGAGACCCTTTAGCAGAAGGTGAAGGCATGGGCCTGAGTGCCCGAGACATCAGACCTTGGTTTCTTCGTTGTTTTCGACACAGTAAAACGTCCTACACGCCTACTCTTATAGCTTAGGTCTATGCGATGATCTCGATGGAAGCCTAACGATGCTATATCTAGGACAGTTGAGCGCTGGGGCAGGTCTCGCGAGGTACGAGCAACTGTGTCCGGCACACAGCTGGCAAAGCACGCTCTGGGTCCCTTATGCGTCCAGTCTGGGCCACATTCTCGACCTCGTAATCGAATGCCGTCAGTTGTGGGGGATAAACATGAAATTTTCGACGAATCCACCGCACGTCAGCGGGATTCGACGATTAAATTCAGTAATCGCATTGTTATGCCGAGCGCACAGAGCGGCGTAATCACATGCAAGAGAGCACACGGCGTCGTCAACGTGGATCAACGCATCGTAGCGAGGGGATACGTGGTGCCTTTTCTCTCTCGAACAAAAATGCGCGAGGAAACGTATCGCCGTCGCAGTGTACGGATATAGCAAATCGCAAGGCTTTATTTTGTGCGGTGTACAACGCACGTTGGCCGTATCCAACGTCGCTACTTCTGCTAGCATGACGTATAGAATCGGATCACGGCCACAAATAAATGGATGATGGCATCCCGTTAAAGTTCAATTGCGCTGTGATCGTACGTTTAATGCATATGTAGGACGCTGGAGCTGGTGCTCTCCTCTGATCATAGGCTTCCACGTTTTTGGTAACCTTAAAACAACCAATTTGAACGACCGCAAAGCATCCCGCCGCGGCCGAAACGAACTTTATCCCGCCTCTGTCGGTCTGGCCTGGGACGCCCGCTAGTTAACTTACTCTCTATCTTTTCTCGGAGACCAACGGGGAAGACTGTGGGGGGAGGCTATTGGCGCCGTCCCAGCCCATACGCGGGGCCATGCACTGCCTCCTGCTAGTTTGGACGGCAGTGGCACCTTGCGACATCGTCGTCAACGCACAGAGCTCTTTCTCCCAGGCCATTTTCAGTCTACCCCGGGGACGGCGCATCTGTCGATCAATCCACAGTGGCCCATCAATCCGCATTGGTCCATCAGTCCGCCGGCTGGCGCGTGTTGCTGTGCGGCGCAGCATGTGGCCCAGACCCGGGCGTCTTTTGGTTGCCCTGCTTCGCGCGCATACGTCGTCTTCCTTCTTAGTGACCGTTAGAGACTGTCTCCATGTCTATGGTTAGAACGGGGTTCAGCCGAGGCAACTTTGACGCGTTTGGCGCAACGGTTCGGGCAGCCCGGCGTGCCTGTCAGCTTCCCACCTCTGTTGCACAAAAGGCCACGAGCGGATCATGCACAAGCTGAACGAAATTTTATCCATTCAATTTGCTGGACTACTGTCAATTATGACTAGAAAGCGCTCGGGACACCAGACGGAAGCCACAACGGAGGGCCAGTCTCGGCACCGGGCTTCACCGACCCGAGAATAGCGCTTGTGTAGCGAACCTCGAACTTCCCCATGGAACACGCAAGCTGTTGGTTGTGGTCGTGCGAGACGTAATATTGCGATCAGGGCGTGAGACGGTGTGTCGTATTCGGCCATGGACCGTCATATCTCCGATGATCCATGTGCGAGCGAATGTAAACTGACCTGTGACCAACACGTTTTCCCATCCGTCCGTGGCAGTGCTCTCTCCCATCCCCACGCTTCCACTCTTCCCCTGAACCGCACGACAACCCACAGCGACTCGTCCAGCAACAAGCAAGCCCATTCCGTGCGTTGTGCTGGAAACTTCGAACCTTTCGAATCTTGGGCGCACTGCTGAATCTTGTCCAAGCGCTGCACTTTTTTCCCGACGACGACGACGACAGAGCGAGTCTGGCCGATTTGCGCGTCATATCCATCGACGGATACTCCGATCACCACCTGCGCCCGAACGAATTGATCACATTCACCGATACACACACGACGCGCCATCGCAACCACGGTGACGCAGGACACCGACTGACGCCTGGCATTGTGAAGGGGCCACGCGTCTGAAACTTCGACGGTCCTTCGACACACAATAAGCCGTCTTATTCTACCCAAAGTCTCTCTGCCTAGACGGCGACGCTGTGGATGGGAGCGCATTGGGCCAAGAAACGGCCGCGCGAAGGCGCCGACGGTTCCCGAGCCGCTTGAACAGCGAAAATATCGAGCGCGAAAACTCGAACAGCAATGTGCAGTGGCCACATGCGCAAGATGACATCCTTCACGATGGGACTCCCATCAATGCTTGTCCTAGTCCTGTCGACGTTCCTCTCGTCGGTTACAGCGGAGCGGCTTCTCATGTCTAACTCGCTCAATGCATGCCAACAGGACTCTAGCTTCAAAGCTTCCCTCTTCAATGTTGTATACACCCCCTCCAACAATAGCGCGAACATCCAGATAATCGCCACTTCCTCGATCCAAGGGAAAGTTCTTTTTGACCTCGCAATATCCGCCTATGGCTACCAGGTCCTCCGGCGGACCCTGAACCCCTGCGAGATGAACCTGCCAGGGCTGTGTCCTATGGTGGCGGGAAAGATACCGCTCGGCTTCGCGTTACCCGTCGGAGAAGAGGCCTCGAAACAGATTCCTGGAATCGCCTATAACATCCCAGACCTTGATGCCAGAGTCAAAGTCTACGTTAACCTGTCATCGACCGGGGAGAGCCTCGCTTGCCTAGAGGCTGACATTTCCAACGGAAAGACAGTCGATCTTTTAGGAGTGAAATGGGCCACGGCAATCATCGCCGGGCTTGCGCTTATTTCATCTGCGATTGTCAACGGGCTCGGAAATCCAAACGCCGCGGCTCATCTTGCCGCCAATTCGCTAGCTCTTTTCGGCTACTTCCAAGCCCAGGCTATACTCGGCCTTACGGGTGTCGCGCTTCCTCCAATCGTTCAGGCCTGGGCGATGGATTTCCAATGGTCGATGGGCATCATCCGCGTGAAATTCATGCAGAAAATATTTACATGGTACCAGCGGGCCACGGGGGGTACGCCTGCAACTATCTTCGACTCGATCACTACGGTCTCGGTGCAGGTCGCGAAGCGGGCGATAAAGAGAGCGGCTCCGGTTTCACAGTCGGGTATAAGTCTTTTCAATCGAGGTTTAGCATCAATGCCTGCGTCCATCGCCCAACCAGCGGCCAAGCTCCTCAAACGAGGAAACATCGTGTCCGGTTCCGGCTCCTACCTGGTCTACGGGATACAGCGGGTCGCGTTCCGGTCAAGAATCGAGTCGACAAACCTATTCATGACGGGTCTTACATTCTTCTACGTGTTCGTACTATTAACAGTACTCATCGTCGCCGCCTTCAAGGGCATTTTCGACCTCTGCGCCAAAAAGGGCTGGATTGGAGCGGAAAAGTTCCTCGAGTTCCGGAACGGATGGCTTACCGTCCTCAAGGGCATTCTCTTCCGCGTTGTCCTCATTGGATTTCCCCAAATATGCATCCTCTGCTTCTGGGAGTTTACGCAAGTGGATTCGCCCGCCGAAGTTGTCCTCGCAGCTGTTTTCTCCGCGGGCATGATTATCACGCTTGGATGGGGGGCTAGCAAGGTCATTCGCATCGCTCGCCGCTCGATTGTCTTGCATCAGAACCCAGCATATATCCTGTTTTCGGACCCGCAAACACTAAACAAATGGGGGTTCCTCTACATCCAATTCCGCGCGTCGGCGTATTACTTTATTGCGCCCGTCTTAGGCTATATAGTCGTTAAAGCCATGCTGGTGGCCTTTGCGCAGAACAATGGCGTCGCCCAGGCCATCGGGTTTGTTATTGTCGAGGCTGCTGCGCTGATAGCAGCCTCCGTCCTTCGTCCTTGGATGGATAAAAGCACCAATTCTTTCAACATTGCCATCTGCGCGGTCAATTTCATCAATGCCATCTTTTTACTGATCTTTGCCAACAAGTTTGGTGCGCCTCTCATCGTCGTAGGCGCGGTTGGCGTCGCGCTCTTCATCCTCAACGCTGCCTTCTCGCTCATCCTACTCATCATGGTGATAACTTCGACGACTATTACCCTCTTCCGCAGGAATCCCGATTCACGGTATCAGATCATGGCGGACGACCGCGCATCCTTTATGAAATCACAGACCCAACTTAACACCACAACGGAGTTGGATGCCCTGGCCGCTACCGCTCGTGGCGACAAGACTGGCTACAATACTGGCTACAAGCACCCGTTGGACTTGGATGAGGATGACTTATCGGTTCGGTCAGAAACAGGGCATCTCCACGGGCACTCTCACAGCGCCAGGGGGTCCCCGGTACCGTCCCGCCACAGAGGAACCCCAATGCCTGGCGACAGTGACGGCTCCCTGTTTTCAGCCTGCCAGCGCCCCGAGAGCCCATTCCACACGGGTTCACCCGGCGCGCGTCCTCGCACTCCATCATCGCCCGACAGGGCAGCGAGGTCAAATCTAAACACCAGTCCCGCGCTTTTGAACCCGCCAAGGAGTCCAAGGTAAGCCTTGCAACCAAGGGAGCCTGATTGTAAAGATCCAAAAGCTGATGTTGGCGCGATGACAGTTCATGGCAGCGCGGTGCTGGGTATGAGCGGGGATAGTGGCCGCAATATTCAAAGCAGCACGATCCAATTGGGACATGGAGCGACATGACAGAGTTGGCGATGGATGACCATACTTGCATTGCGTTATACCAGGCACACGCATGCATTGACCGAGGAATTGCATGGCCTTGCTATAACATGTTAGATAGCAAGCATGCCATTGCGCCAGTACATGATCTGGACATGGAGTGTGATTGTGATTGAGTCAGTCTCCAACGTTGGAGGTGCACTTGACTGGTCACTTGATAGCATTGCCCTGAAAGTCAAATGTTCCCCCAGCATGCTCCTTGATTGCCACTAGTCGCGTATGCCCTGACGACAGCTACTGTGTACATTGGAAACAGGGGAGAGAACATGATGACAATGACGATGCACTGACTTCATCGGCAACTTTATCGCCTATGACACTTCACAACCACTCCTGTCAGTTGTGCAACCATTTACGGCCGCAGCCGATGCCGTGTTTGGCGCAGGTCTTACTCTTGATGCCTTTGATGCGGCAAAAGAAATTGGCCTGGGTGTTTTCACCGATTTAGAAGAGGCGTCCGTGCCACAATGGACAGCAAGGGGACTGGACTCACAGTTCGTATACCCCATTCGCCGATCTCGCATTGCTCACACTATGTCAGAACGTCATCAGTACTGTGTGCTTGAAAAGTAGTGTGCAAGTGACAAGACATACTCCTCCTGCTTCGTCGCATACGGCGCCAAAGTTGGACCTAGGCTGATTGCGCTCCTGTAAAGAAGTAAGTCTCCGTTTGCGCTTCCTGGAGACGACAAAACTCACTCCACCCCAAGGCGTATACGGCTCGCTGGCGGCGCAGCTTACTATTTTCTTCTGCTTGGCAGCACGAGATCAGCAAGCTGTGTCTGGAATTAGGAGAGCCCGTGGTGCAACGGACTGGATCAATTTGGCAGTAGACGTCGAGGTCTCTATGCAACCGAGCAATACCATACGCATCCTGTTGTAGTGCCTTGGAGTAAGTGACAGGCCATTCTTACTGGCAATGGGGATTTTGCGCACATATATTTTGCCTCTAGGGACGAGCTGATCCGCGGCGGTCGCGAGCCCGCAGTATAATGCGATGGTGACGGCGAGGCTCTTCATCGTAAGTGGTAGCATAGTGAAAATACAGTAAGTTGAATCACATTAGAAGTAAGAAGCCTTTTAGTCGAGTGGGATCGAGCTCTTCATGTATCCAAAGAAATGTTTTCAGTCTGCTTGAAATGCTGCAGACCGGACGGCATTGAAGGCGGGTTTAGGCCACCTTTTTTCGTTTATAAGCGCAGGACGATAGTCCATATTTTCTATTAGCATATGAACGTGATATGACTAACCGTTGTAACCATCAATGGCATAGCATTTTCGTCGATTCAATGCTATCCTAACGTGTAACAAAGCCACCGGTTGATGGAACCTAACTGGGGCATATTTGAGGTAGGCATAATGTCAATACATGTATTCGTCGGGTTTAGTCCCGTCCCAGTATCTTGGCATGGCACCATACGTGCCTGTTGCTTGTCCTGTTATTACTGGCGAGTATCACCATGACAGTTATGCGTCTCTCTATCTCCACGCCGTGAGGCTGGGCAAACCCGCTTGGACTGGAACAGCCCCCATCGCAAGCTGATTTACAGCAGATCGTACTGGCATGTAGGCTCTGTCGCACGTAACCTGGCTGCCCGCCTTGGAGCAGAGCAGCCCAGCCTGCGTTGGCTACAATTGCGCGTAGGATTGGCTTGGCCGGTCTTGGAGGTGTGACAATACAGAAACGCGTGATTGCAGATAGTGTTACTCTTATTGACGTGTTGTATTATAACAATAAAGTTTCATTTTAATTAGGAAGCTAGGTATATATAGTCCTAGATAAGCATGAGAGCTGTGATGAAAAAGATGAGAGCTGGCATAGCTAGGACGCTGGGCTGCATTGCCTTCGCCCCACCGCCGGCTACGATAACCTGCTGTGGTTGGAATAGCGACGGTTCCGTAGAGTTAGTTGTTCCGTTCCAGCAATGCTTGGTAAAACAGTCGACACACTTTACGGGCACTTCCGTGCCGGTGCGCGCAAAACTACGCGACAGTATCGCACACGCCACACACTGGGGCCAATCCGGGTCGATTGTACCGTTACCCATGGTGGCGACATTGTAGCCGTTTTGCACGATTTGGTCTCGTTGCGAGTCATTGTACGACAGGTCGAAAGTTGACACATTGGACAATGTAGTATAAGGCGTGTTCGGCAGGTACACGATCAGAGGTGTCGACGTATTGCCACACCCGAAAAACGTGGGGCGCGAGTTCAAACCGAGGTTGACGAACGTATTCTGGTCCGGAACTGGTGGAAAGGCGCTGCTGGTGTTGGGAGAAGAGCCACTGATGGACTTGTTGAACGTGGCTACCATTGCCGTCCCGTTCGGCCAGTAAGTCATGGTGTCAGCAGAGCCGTCGACGGCCAGAATCGTGTCGACATGACGCTCTCGCAGAAGGAGCGGATGCAATGGAATGTTCTCGAGTGCCTCTCCCCCATCGACTAATGTCAGAAGGCGAGCATCGGCGTTGATGTTGTCCCTAGCATTGAAGCCGAGGAAAGGGTTCGGCCAGCTGGCAATATCTTCGTTATCCTCACCGACGCCGGCCAGCGTGCGGTTGAGAACTCGGGTCAGCACGTCGGGAACCCCGGATGCCTTTCCTATCTGCAGAAAAGCCTGGTTGAAGAGAGATGAAGAGGTCCCCATGACGAAGCCGGCGTTGTCCAGTCCGGCGATACACTCGCCCTGTCGTGGGATTGCTCCGTTGCTGAAATTACTTGCGACATACTTCAAAGGTGCAAATGCCGCCGCGCCCGCGTCGTATGAGCCCATCTCCCAAGGGTTGAACTCGAACACGGTCGCGTTTGCGGGCACTTGAAGCTGGCCGGGGGCCCTCTCGAGCGCGACAATGAGAGGCAGTGGCGCGAGCGCGCGGGAGAAGTCGGTGTCGTTCGCTATCGACGAGAATGTATATGCTATGCGCGACTTTCAGCCACTGAATTCCAGAGCTTTGGCGCCGTACGATGCCTGGAGACGTACCTGGTCCACCGTCGGTGGCATTTACTAACTGATACGATAGAGCTCTACCCCAGTAGTCGGTGATCGTGGTATTGAATCCGGCATCGATCTTGTCATTTACCGATTGATAGAGAGCATTATAGTATTGCCCAGGGCGGAGGCCAGCGGGTCCTGAATGACGTTAGTAACCCAGACCGTTGCTACCATCGTTTGGAGGTAGCAGACCGTTGATGATGGAGTTGTCAAACTGCCAGAGCGTGCTCAAGAAGCCGCTCGTAGATGAGACAATGGACTCTACAGTGGTGAAATTCTGAACATATAAGCTGCCGACGAGCCAGCTTCCCCCGGAGAGTCCGCTCAGGTACGTCGACGCCTGCAGCAGACCACCGAGCTGCCCTTGCCCTGTCGAATTGGCGGTTCGGTTGTCAAACGCGGCGAGGGCTCCGGCACCATTCATGAGTGCCCGGTAGCCACCGCCCGAAACAGCCACAGCGACTCGGGGCAGCAACGCCTTGTCTTTCCCTGCCTTTATGTCATCAACGATTGAATTGATGTACGTCGTGGCGTCGAAGCCGCTGATGTTGAGTCGCCCGAGCAGAGACCGAAGGGCAGGCGCAGTCTCATTGTCACGAAGCGGCAGCCATGCCTTTTCCTCGTCCGACAACCCTGAAGCATGGCGGATGGTCGGACGAGGGCTTGGACATGGCACCGACGCTGGGGCGTAGCCGTCGGGGGCCACGGGAGCTGCGCGACGCTCATCGACATGCTGTGCCGCTGTGCCGAATCAGTCAGACTCTCTCTCACTATCGTGACAATTGGCGTACCGCTTGACGTATACAGCAGGGCTACGGCACATATCCCCATACATAATGTCCGCTTCATCATGTCTCGATACACAATCGGACGCGCGAGATCGCATTCATCGACTGAAATCGTGACGGCAGGTAGGCGAGGTAGCTGATCTCTGGAGTAAGACTCACCAGTTAGAGGTCAATTTACCCACCTCGGGGCCGTCCCAGCTTTTTGAGTGCTTCCAGCCATGCGTCAGCGGCCGTGGTAAAGGGTGCCGAGATGTCTCACGTGTTGCATGAGTGGGAAAGCTGAGAAATTGAGTTTCTCTAGACTACCATTCGCAGGCGCATTTTCCGTCCGGAGACGCGTCCGAGGCTTCCTAGTCAACGGTGTGGATGCGAGACGGCTCGGATGGCGGTTTTCAGCTACCGTACGGAACACCGCCAGATCCGGCCGAGTGCGTGGAAAGGTGGGATCCAACGGTCTACAGTTGCTGGTCACACCGGGGCGGGGTGCCAAAAATGCCCTGATGCTGCTGTCTGCTCCTCATCTTTTTGTTAGCGGACTGTAAGCTGCCCCTGTTCCTCTGATCTCAGTATTGTCACCACCCATCCTAGCATACAAGAGGATCGATGCGCTAACTGTGGAATTGCATCAAGTTTGGGCCGTCCGGCCGACCCTTAATGGCTATGCGCCCATTTGAGTAAATCACGCCCTCGATGCTGTAGAGGTGGTGTCGAGCGCCCCCAGTATTCGACTGGCAGCATTCCGCCGCTTCAGCCCTCGAGCCATGGCGCGCCCGCGTAAACCCTATTGTGACGGCATGCCCAAACACCACTCCCAAATGGTATAGATAAGATTAGTAAGTTAGTTTGAGGAGCTTTTACCATTAATGGTAAACAGCGAATTCCTGCGCTCTAGTGTAACGGGGGGTTGTTCATGTTCCGGACGCTGCGTCAAGGCATCACATCAACCAGTGACACACGACCATTGGGACATGCGGCTCATTTTAGCCTGACAGTGGAAAAAACACTGGAGCCCACGACCACCAGTTCTTTGAAGTCGATTTACTGAATTGACAAGAAATGGGGCTTGGCGATCACAGTAAGTAGTGCAAGTGGTGGAAGCTTGCACTTGTGGACCACGCGCCCCGGCTTAGAAGCACCAGCCGAACGTACGGCACGATGAATGGGAAACCACCTGCGCCCTGTATTCTGAATTATTGATAAACAGATACACAAAGATTGATAGTTTGATGCACAGTTAACAGGCTTGCGCACCAACTTTCGCGACTTGGGGCCCTTGCGCCTTGACGTCCGTTACAAACACGGACTTGAGAACTGATGAGCCACCTGAAAGAGAGGAGATGGACCTGTCAATCACTGAGGCTTGACCAAACTATGCCGAGAGCGAGGCACCAGCAGCTGAATCTATCGTGAAGAAGAAGACGATTAGGTTCATTGGCCTAATATACGTACGCATACTGTGTCGGGGGCTGCGTCAGTACCTCCGGGTTGGAACTAAAACAATCTGTTGCTACACCCACACAGCAAGCACAAGCTGCGTGACCTTGAGATACCACATATGGAGCTGCGTAACAAAATGTGGACGATGCAGAATACATGATTAATACACATTCCCGTTGCAGTCCGGGCACAACCCACCTTTAGGGGTCACATTCTGTTCACAGCTCTGGCACCACGCCATAGTTCTGGTATCCTGACTTGAGAGCGCCCTGGACCAAAGAGTTAGTCCATTATACGACACACGATCTGCTGATTGTCGTACTGGGAATATTTTACTATGGGATTTACTTTTGAAATCGTTGTCTCTATGACCGAATGCTATTTGAGCTGTACTCCTGTTGGGCGCGATGAAGTCTGGGACGTAATGCAGTTGAACTTGAGGGCATGGCATCCTTATATCGTCTTGGAGCAAACATTGATCTTGTACGTAGATACTCTAAGTAAATGGTTTGCTGCGTTTGCGTCACTCCCCTGAACAAAGCACCAGTGACATCAAATAGCACTTGCTAGGTGAAAGCCATGCGGAAACATCAGCCGAGGGAAAACATTCGTCTGACAGGGGCTGCGAACCTAGGAAAAGAGTCCGCCACCTATAGGGACACGCTTCGGAGCACGGATTGAGGAATTTGTTGGGCATACGCTGTTGGGATCATCAATTGCGGTGCCACATGCGTTGACGGATCTTATCGCGGTGCTAACGGCAGTCCTCCAGCCTATGTCTTCAACAGATGTCGAACTCCGCTTGGTCGGCAGCACACTGGCAACGTCTACAGCTATCTGACGAGGGACACATTCAGGCTCTATTGTGCACGAGCTTCCTAACAGCAGCAGAGCGAGGTACCTAAATCACGTTGTCTTCTCTCCTATCAGAAATGTCTCGTATACATTGCTTCACCCGCCGAACAAGAGTACCTGCAAGGTGATAATGTGCAGCATAGCGCATGAAACGATACTGCTTTGGTGGTGCGTGCAGCCAACGATCCAGGAGTTTGATGAGGACATGCGACACGGCAGCCAATAGGCCATCCATGCACATGCTGCCTCCTACTGTAGCTGAATGCATGCAGGCATAACACTGGACCAACTTGCGTGCCCAATATCACAGTGTCCTAACCAACAAGTAGCATGGAATGCCACATTGAAGAGTGTGAAACCACTCTCTTTGGCTTGCCTGGCAGACCCCGCACATACAAACATGGACGCCCGCAATGATATCGGGGCAAATAGAGTCACACTTGTCTCTCTCTTCGTCTTTGTTCCCGTGCTTGCACCGTAAAGCACCACCAGCAACACACGCAATATCTTCCGAACTACCCAATTCAAGCCAATACAGCCAAGACAATGGCCAACTCGACAAGCACAACTACAGGGCGCCTCTTGGCCGAGGTAGAGTCAGGCCCGACCTTATTGGCAGTGCCTGGACTGCTACTTCCAACCAAGCCAAACTTGGACCGGATGTTGGAGAAGTTTCTGTCCGTCTACGACAGCGCCTCTATTCTAAAGAATAATAGCCTGCCGTGGTATGGCATTCATCGTGACTACTACAAGCCGGACTCGACGCGCGCCCCGACAGGTCCTATTCCGGGGAACGGCTTTCATGCGACAGACCCGCGAATCACTGCTGAACCAGCCGCATGGTCCGCCCAACTACGTTTTGTCCCGCACCACCGTAGTGTTCTGGTAGGCAAGGAGATATCGCGCCCTCTCATCGTGCCATTCAGACATATAAACGCCTGTCCCGAGATGGATGACAGCCCTGGTGATCTTGCAGAAGCCGCAGCGCTGATTCGCCATCTGTGGCCTCAAGAGGAGCTGGGCGATCCTGCAGGCCGCTTTGTGGGTGAAGCTCTTACTGATACAAGGGCACCCGAGTATTATTTGTTTCACTGGCTGGCGTCTCAGGCAGCCGCCTCTAGAGCTGCCGTGTATACATTTCTGCGTGAACCCGGGGGTCATTTTGTTGCTGCCAAAAAGAGAGGGGTACGTTCCTCCCTAGGCACTGCAGGTGGATCTGAGGCCAATGTCATACTTACATCTTCACATTGAGCAGGCGTACTTTCTAGAAGGGGTAACCCGGCGCGAGACCGACAGGGTATTCGAGCTGCCAGCTCAGTATTCCGACATTCGGCTTCACGGAGAACCATTCTCGTCGGCGCAATACTGGTATGTGTAAAGCTATGTCCCAATCGTATGTCATTGGTAACACGTTATGGGCAGGTCGTTCGCTGGGCTGGATGATGTTGTCATGCCAATCAAAACTATCGCAACGATCCTCAATCTGCTGGGCAGCCCTACGGAAGATAATGCGTCGAGCGAAACCGTCGACAAGTTTGCCGACATGGACATAACATGGACCCTAGACTCGCTGCACGGGTTTTGTCGCCGACCCACGCCACATCAGTATGGGTTTGATAGGAAGTTCTCTTACACGGTTGGAACTTCTTCGGACTGCTGGATGTATCTCCACTTTATATCTCACTTTTACCGTGCTACTGAGGATATTGAGCCTGAGACCAATCAGATGGAGGTATCAGGCATGGAAATCGCCCGTGGCCGCTTCACCATCCCCATCGAGCTGCGCGGCGTCAAAAGCAGCATAACGTTCACGGAGCATCGCAAGTGGACGGGCATGAGAGTTGCCACCAACTACAATGGCAAAACTCCAGATGCATCGCCCTCGGCAGTTGCAGTCTCTGTGTCAGACTGGGGCCATAGTCGGCTCGAAATTACTGAGCAGGCGTGGAGACAACGAGGTCTGCAATCCGCTGAGCAGGGTGCAGGGATCGCTCTATTTCAGATGCTCTTATTGAGCCATCTTGACGCTTGGCAAAGGAACTGGAACATGACCTTGGATGAGATTGACAACACGTTCAAGGTAAAGGTAAGCGACGTTGTTTCCTGAGCCTAAAATCTTCTGTTGACAAAAACTATAGCTGTCCTGTCAGAACGACATCGATCAGCTGAATGAGCTTGTCACCCAACACTGCACCCCGTCCGCCATTACGTGCTCCCGCCTCGTTCTGCTTCTCATGGGCTTCATGAACCATATTGACATGGTTGCCGACTCCTTGAAGGACATGCGGGATGAGTGGGCAAGGACATATCCTGGTCAGGATACGGAACGGCTTGAGAGGTTCGATGTCAAGACCCAAGAAATCCTCCTGAAGAACTGGGAGGCCGTTATGTCATGTCTCGGGGCTAAGAGGGACCTCCTCATGGCTCGCATCCGGCGATCTGTCGATGACCTTAGACTGATTCGTGAAGGACTGTCGACCTCTTCCGACGCGAGCGTGTGAGGCCGTCATCACATTTGCACTCGGACTCTTTGAATGCCAGTCTCGATATTTAGGGTTTCTAGACCTGCTTTGAGCTGGCGTGGCATTCATTGCGATTTTTCTATTACCACGGCACGTAACCATCGTGGCTGAGCCGTCAACTACCATGACAGTAGCTGACCTCTCTGGCGCCCTCAAACCGCAGTCAAACAAAATACAGTCTTTACACTATAATTGTCTCTCCGAGCTCCATCATGGTGTGCCACGGACTGATCCTTACACCCTCTATGGCCTGTTTGTCCACTATCCGCCTCAGGAGCGCCGTTGCCTTCATGACACTCCCTCCCCACTCCGCAAGCCCTTCCATGAAGTTGAGTACCCAGTCTTGGTAGACTTCGTCCTCTACCTCAATGCCCGCAAGGAACAGGGGGAGTGGCCATGCAACACTGCGGGGAAATTGCAAGTCCCCAGCCTTCTTGAGTTGCTGCGTAATCTGGATGATCTCCCTTGCTGCCTCCTGGGACTCCGGGTCGGTCCGCACATTCGGGCTCGTGATCCGGTTCAGCAAGATCGTAGCGCTGAGATGAAGACACGTGCACCTCAGGAAATGCGACCGAACGCGTGTAGTATAGTCGAGGCCACGTCCAGCTTGCAGCTCTTCGCTATGGATTTGGTTGCATTCTGCGCGAATTCTGGCAATGTCGGAACGGATAGCCCGTATTTTGGCTTGTCGAAGTTCTTCATAAATGCTATAGTCTTTCTGAGCAGAGACGAACTGATGACACCACGCGTAGAGTCCTTTAATATCGCAGAAAAGAATCATGGCGTCGTCGGATAAAAGCTTCCACGGTTCTTCGGACAAATCGTCTCGCAGCTCTTGCTCCGGATA
Organism: Purpureocillium takamizusanense; assembly: GCF_022605165.1. Lineage (NCBI taxonomy): Eukaryota > Fungi > Ascomycota > Sordariomycetes > Hypocreales > Ophiocordycipitaceae > Purpureocillium > Purpureocillium takamizusanense. Next base: position 265,815 of record NC_063072.1, read on the forward strand.
CTTGGAGCCAAAGCACTCAACCAAGTAGTATTTACTGTCCTTCAGTTGTCTCAGAGAATCGTCCGTCCGGCTGCCTCTAAGCAGATCAAATAAGCCATCGACTTTGTCTAGCGTATGACAGTCTGTGGACTGTGAACTTGGCGCTGGGGCGGTCCATAACGTGGCTCGCAAGTCCAGATATGCAAGCCAAATGAGGACTCGTAACTGCACACCAGTTGCAATCTCCAACAGGGCCTGCCATCGCGGAGTCAGGTACCGTTTGAGACCACTAAGCCTTCCGAACAGCGACTCATGGTCGCCGTACATCACGTCGCAGTGGGACAGAAACAGCGACGTAGCAAGCAGTGAGTTGAGCTTGTCCCGGAAGTTGCATCCAAACATCAGGTCGGTCGGGAGCGCGGTGAGCTCTTGGTGCAGTTGTTTTAAGTACGCATCGGCTTTGATGTACTGGGACCCCGGACATACAGACCCGAGTCGGCGGGACCAAGATCTGTGAGACTCGGCCCAGGCGAGGACTCCATATTTCAGGGCCGAATCAGGCCCCGTTTGCACCGTCTGGAAGACGTACGAGTAAAAGTTCCATGCTGTCGTCTTCACGCTCAGGAACTCGATGAGATGTCCGTTGTAGTGCTCCGCAAGCCGCTCTCTATCCTGTGGGTCGCCGGGATGCAGTGATACATGTTGGGTCTCAGGCATACCCATCGAGTTGTCAAGATCCGAAAGGCCGACATGAGGGAACTCGACCGGTCCGTCTCGTATCTCAATAATGTCGTCGTACTCGTTGATTGACTCGTTAAGTGGACTGTTCGCCATGTGCCTAGTCCCAGACAGTGTGCCCAATTCGTCGCTGCATGTGGCTTTGCGGACGGGCATCGAGTCAGAAGATCTGGGGGTGAGAGCGGTACTTGGTATTTGTCGGTCGAGTTCATCGTCTGGCACCAGCCAGCCGTCTCCGTTGAACAACACAGAGGCATGCACGTCGAAAGCAGGCTCTTCTCTTGGTCCCTTCTCGGCAAATAAGCACATCTCTGGCGGCTCAGGGGGTGTGCAAAGGTTGTAGAGGGTCGTGTCGGCGTCGGGCGGCTGGAGAATCGGGCCATCGACCATGGACCGCATGGGAGTTCGCTCAGCATTAGAGGAAACGGCCCAAGTACGGAAATTAGAGTCGAAGGACGGATGGCACCTGATACTCAAGCGACAACAGTTGGCGCAGGGAGCCGCAGATCCATCGCATTTGACGCGTCGCTGGCGACAAGTTAGGCATCCTGTCACCGTTCTACTGCAAGACGAGCGCTTTCGTATCGCTTTTGAGCGGTGCGTTGTGGGGAGGTTCGATCGAGGCATTGCGTGCATATAAGGAGGATGACATAGGTATTGCACATATTGATAAGCCAAGATGGGGGTGCGGCGGCGACTGGCTTTATTCACCCCGCAAGGCTTGATGGCCGTTGTTGGACGAAGGCTGAGCATGGAGGGGTTAGAGCAATCCAGGACGATCAATCCGGCATCGGGCGACCAACGAGGGTGGATGTTGGATGTGGCGGTTATCTACAGTATGTGGCGGTTATCTACAGTATGCGGAGATGGAGCCGACCGTCACGCTAGTTCCGCGGGGGGGTTTAGCCGGGAACAAAGCCTCGGGGGGTTCCTATTTGGAGGGCAATGTCTGTGAATATTCGGCTGTTTTCAAGTCATCTGGGTCACCGCGGGCAATTGACCGTTTTTGTGTCGTTGTTTTCTGTCTAATCAAGAAGCTATGGCACTGGCCTGAAACATTGCCCTGCCTGCCCCGAGTCTCTATGGACGCTCTGGGCGCACGCCATTCTGCATTGCTTTGACTGGCACTCCGAGCCTATTGCCCGAGGATCCGTGCAAGTGAAAAGTCTGGAAACTTCCCTGACACGGAGGGCCGCTACATACAGTGATCTCCCGCTTGGTCAGATTATACACGACGCACGCTATGGTAGCCGAGATGCCGCGGAACGGATACCCGGGCAGGTGCCGTATGACTGCGTCAATAGGGTTCCGGTCTGGGTGAACGCACAAGCTCTCCGGGAAGCCAAGGTGGTCAGAAAGCGCGTCGATGATACTGTCTTTGGTGATGCTGCCCTCTTGCGCGGATTTCTGGACGAGAGCCTCGAGTCTCCGTTGTCGAAACCAGCTGCTTCCGCCCGGGTACTTGCATTGCAGCCCGCTGCGGCTCAGAAAGCCCGAGTGCACAAAGTGGTTCGCGTGGACCAGATAATGGTCCCTGTTGCTCTTGTACACCTTGTATACCGTCTGTGGTGTGACTTCCAGACAGAGGCCGAAGCCTTCGGCCGTCCCGATGGTAAGGTTGTTGGAGACGTGGCGTGGGAAGTTGTACGCCGCAGTCATCGCCTCGGCGAGGTGGTTGCTCTCCAAGATCATGCGCCGCAACATGCTGATCGGCAAGATCCTCTCCACTTTGCGATCGTGTAGCTGGCCATCGGCGTCCACGTACGGGACTGGAACGTAGTCTTCTGAACTCATCAAGGAGTTCGCCGTGACTCCTATGCCGGCCGAACTCATGCCAGATCGCCCAAGCTGCCCCGCCTCAGTCACCATGAAGAGCGAGGGCTTGTTCTCCGACGGATCAGGATGCACCTCGAGGTAGATGACACAGTCATCTTCCCACAGGCGTGAGGACATGTCCCAGTTCTGAGCGACGAGAACGTCACCATTGGCTGTGGACTCCTGCGGAAAGTACGACGAGGTGCATTCGTTCGCCATGTCTCCCACACCGTCGTGATTACGCGCTCGACGGCCGTTGACTGGCTCCGTCGCCCCGTCGTCCCCGAGCCTGGCGAGATCATAGCGAGAATTGAGCAGCACGATATCATCCAGGCTTACGTCCGCTCCATCCGCAATCCCTCTCATTTCGTCGAAACCACTGGGGTAGAATGACTCCAGAGCAGGAATGTACACCTTCTCAATGATGGTACTCATCAACTCCCTATCGAAGGTGTAAGTCAATCGTGGTGCGCCAACTGAACGCATGAGAGAGTATTACATTGAGTGGGACAATTTGCCTGGCTGCCGATAATACTCAACGTTTGCCCGGATCTTTTGCTTTGCCAGCCGGCCATGGCTGTATCCTCGCTCATATGGCAAGCCACGTGCGACCACATGCTGATAAGGTGGGCGATTGGCTGCAGGAGTTGAACTTGGCGGGCACATATTGAAGTATTGCGCTGTAAGCCGCAAACGAGCAATGTCTGGCTGTTCTCTCTCTCCATGCTGGGCCTGTTGCTCACACAGCGCCTTATCTGCTTTTTGAACATACAACGAGTGAGTTCACAAGCTCGCCGTCTATAATCCGCGATGCGGAGGAGCCTTGACTGGTGCGACTAAGAAGTCCAAGCACCATTGGTCAACATCTCCAATGGTGGAAGGACGTCGCCAACTCGTCCCAAAATGGGGAAGTTGGCGATTAGGTTGGTGGGCTAGGAGCGTGACACAGACACACGACTCCCCACGTCCTAACCGGTTTTAGAGCTATTGTCGACAACGTGCGGGGTGCTTCCCCAACCTCTGGCACCACTGAGGCGCCGATCAAAGCCGATGATCGGTTCAGACGCATAAATACGTAACATGTGGACTATCGTACCGAGGAAAACAATCGTTAGCAGCGGATTCATTATCATCTTCGTCTTTCTTTTTCCCTTCGGCGAGGAAGCGGACGATGCATCAAGACAGCGTGCAGCAGGACCGGGTTCTCGAACAGGCCCCAGAGCCTGAGAAACTAGTCGTGGCAGACGACCTGAAGGAGAAGCACCTCCACAACCAACAACATGACGATTCGGCAGAACTCTTCGCGGGGGACTCCTTCGCGTTCGAGTACACTGAAGAAGAAGCCACCAAAGTCCGGTGGAAGCTGGACCTGACTATGCTCGCCATGGTACGTTGGCCCAACAATCGTTCGGTCTTCATACATGTATAATTGGGATCGAAGCTGAATGCGGCGCACCTTTATTAGATGACCATGTCGTACTTTTTGTGCTTCATTGACAAGGTTGCGCTGTCTAATGCATCAATACTGGGCCTACGAACCGACAACGTAAGTTCATCTCAGTCCCATCTGGCTGTCGCAAGCGAGTTCAGTTTGTTCTGTGCCCCTGACGATTTCCATACATAGCATCTGCATGGCCAGCAGTACAGCTGGGTGTCTGGGATATTTTACTTTGGCTACCTCATCGCCCAGTATCCGAGCTCGATCCTGATGCAGAAGTTGCCAATCGGTCGGTATTTTGGCGGCATGGTTGCGCTCTGGGTGCGCAGGCCCCCCTTTCGAACCTCACTCCATGTCTACATCATAGGCGACGCGGAGATGCTAACAGCAGTAGGGTGTCACGACCACTTGCATGTCGGCGACGAACAGCTTTGCATCTCTCGCTACGGCTAGGTTCTTCCTCGGCGTATTCGAGAGCTGTCTGCACCCCGTCCTCACCATGCTGGTCGGCCAGTACTGGACCCGGAGGGAGCAGCCGCTACGAGCGTGTATCTGGTGGGCTGGTGGGCCGCTGGGCGGCTTCACTCTGGACGGCATTGCGTATGCTGTCTCCGGCTCGAGCTCTCTGGGATCCAAATACGCGGAGTGGCAGGTACGAGCGCTGCAAGGAATCAGTGTGTCTGATGAATGCAGTGCTGATGATGTCGCGACAGGTCTTGTTCCTTATCTTTGGGCCCATTAGTATCGCCTGGGGCGTGCTGCTATTCTTCATCCTCCCAGCGTCGCCCATGACGGCTTGGTTTCTCACAGAACGGGAGAGGAAAGTCGCCGTCATGAGAGTAAGCCTCCCGGCAAAACGATCCTTGTCGTTACCCATGAGACCGTTTGAGCTCACGCACACGCAGGTCATCAAGAACCACACCGGTATCGAAAATCGCAACTATCGGCTTTATCAGGTGAAAGAGTGCCTGACGGATATCCAGCCCTGGATTTTCTGGTCTCTGGCATTGCTTCAGTGTGTGGTGGGGAGTGGGTTGACCAACGTGTGTGAAACCCGCAGCACGGCTTGACCGCGCAGCAGCAGCTGACATTTAGCCAGTTCGACAAAATTGTACTCACAGGCCTGGGCTACGATGAGCACGAAGCTTCAAAAATGGGCTTTGGAGGCGATGGAGTGCAGCTCTTCTCCATTATAGCTACGTGAGCCTCCCGCATAGGAGACGATGGCCCCTGTCTGACATCGCCCTGTAAACAGTGGCGTGATAACACTGCGCATACCGAACACGAGAATCATCACAAGCATCGTTTCCAACATTATCGTCATAATTGGGGCTTGTCTTGTCAGCAGTAGGAATATCCCGACATGACTTTCGTCTTCGAGTTACGACCGCTAACACGACGCGCACAGCCCAGACAAACAACCACACTCGCCTGGCCGGCCTGTATAGTGAGTTCCGATACTACGTTCTTTATGAGCTTTACTAACGAAACTAAGTCATGTACGTCAATACTGTGACGTATGGGATGGTGATGAGCCTTGTTGCGTCCAATGTGAGTCCTAAATGGTCGGTGAGCCCTCACGGCGGAGGGCGAGCGCTAACAGATAACTGTAGATCGGAGGCTTCACGAAAAAGGCAACATGCAGCGTAAGATCATTCCTCATTCCATTCCGCACTTTGCGTACTAACACATGGACAGGTCATGGTGTTTGTCGGCTACGCCGTAGGGCAGATCATCGCGCCGCAATTCTTCCGCGACAGCGAGAAGCCGTCGTATCCGACAGGGTTCCGAGCCTTTTACGTGTCCACGGCTCTCATGGTCGTGATACTCGTTGGCTTATAGTAAGTCAATCCAATCCAGGCGCAGGTGTTGCGTTCATTTTCACGGGGCAAAAATGCAAAAGTATATAATGTCTGACGACTGCTGGTGCTTGAAGTGTACACCTCTGGCGGGAGAATGCGCGACGTGACAAGATCAGTACTGCATTTAATCCTGATGATGAAGCCGACATGGGCGCCTTTTTGGATAAGACGGATAAGGAGCAGACTTCTTTCCGCTATGTTTTGTAAAGGCGTGGCGGCGCAGGAGGCGGTCGTCGAGAAGTCGCAACGATATGGGATCTTAAGTACAACCATGGCTGGACGTCCATTGGCATTTGACACAACATGTTGGCAGAGTTTGACGACTAGGTGGATTAGAGAGTCTATTGATACCAAAACTGCATCCTCATGACTTTGGTGTCATCTCACCCATCCATCTTTAATTACCTCCAGCAGTGCATGTAGCAGAAAGTGTCGAGGTTCTCGCCTCTTTGATCCCTCCTCAGCTAGTAAACCACCAACTCCCACCATTAACTTCGGTGTTGTCATTATGCTATCGTTACCTTTGGCCTTCATGTTGTCGCGTGGCGGCATCCGCAGCGTGCCTGTCTATGCCATTCACTCGCCCTTCACTGCCGTGCGAACATCTTGACAAAAGGGCAAGTCCGCTCTCCAGCCTTCCAGGACGAAGCCAACTTCCCCCAGACACACTCGAGGCCCTCACAGCCGGCGCCCTTGGCAGTCTCACCAACCGGCTCCGCAGTCGCAGACGCACCCTCCGCCGTCGCAGTCGGTTCAGGCGCCGCGGCGGTACGGTAGGGCCAGCGGAAGCCGGGGCCCTTGAACATGTATGGGTACTCGTGCAAGTCGGAGGATGGCAGCACCGCGGGCTCCACGGGCCGCTCGGTCGTCGCGGTAGGGCCGGTGGTGGAGGGGGTAGCCGCGATGACGGTGTAGCAGCCGTCGCAGGTGGGACGGGGAGGGATGGGCGTGGGGCCGCCGAGGGGGGCGGGCGCGCCGACGGCGACGGAGGCGAGTGCCGCGGCGGCGACGGTGATGACGGTGGTGTTGCGCATCGCGACGATGTTGAGGGTGAGAGACTGTGAGTGTTGGTTAGTCTGTAGGTCTTGGCGATGCCGGGATGTTGGGAAGATGTCGCTGACTTTGAGAGAGCGAAGAGGCCTGCAGGTGCAGAGGGATAGCAGAGACGGCGATTCGATGGTGAGAGCGTGAAAAGTGTGTCTCCGAGTGTCCAGCGACAACAGAGGAGTTGATGTGATGATGAGAGAGTGAAGATGAAGATCGGACAAGCACAGTCAAGCATGTCGAATTTATATCTCAAGGGAACCCGCAGCGCCATGGATCTAAGTTTGCCTCTTCGCAAAGGCACTTACACGGGCTTGCCTCCCGGACCGGACCGTCGAAACCCTCGCTGGGGCGCGTCACCACGTGGGAGCGAAGCCAGGCACAGTCAAAGTTTGGGCGGAGCGAAGCCACTTATATGTCAAGGTAGGAATTAGCGATTTAAACTACACCCTAAACTGTAGTCCGCCGGGCGCCAAATGTTAAAGGGTCCCCTGCCAAGCGCCAGAAAATAAAAAACACCAGAGCAACATGAGTCTGGAGGTGTCATCCATTCATTGCGAAGGTATGTATGTGTGTTTGTGTGTGTGTTGTCGTGTGGTGCGTGTAAAGTAGTCAAATGCTTTACGGCTCAGACCGTGTAGGCAGGGCCGCCGCCTCAGACCATGTCGTCGGGGTGGTGCTGTGCGCCTGCCACGGCCCTTCTCGGAATGGAAGGGGAGGCGTGGTGGTTGTGCCTGTCGTGATGCAGAGGACCGTCCGCGACGGTGCCCCCCACGGCATCACTATGATGTTGATGATGATGCCCACCGAATCCCTTCTCGGCGCCCATCGCACCGAAGCCACCACCCCTCGCCCCCCATCCCGCGCGACGCGTAAACACGGCATCCGCAAGATCGTCCATGCCGCCACCGCCATAGCTGAACCCCGCGCCGCGGTTCAGGGGGATGTGGTTGAAGCGCCAGTCCCACACGGCGGCATACGTCATGCGGTAGGCCGAAAAGGCAAAGACGGTGCCGATGACGGCGCCGGCCAGGATGTCGTACCAGTTGTGGTACTCGTCGATGGTCAGGGCGCCGCCGATGAGCACCGCGCCCAGGATCGGCGCGTACACGGCCACGAGCTTCCACATGGCCGGGTGGTAGTCGGCGAAGACCTTGAGCTTGGCGTTGAGGTACAGGTACAGGAAGACGAAGCCGGCAAACGCGGCCGTCGTGTGCCCGCTCGGCATCGACTCGAGGCTGTCGTTGATTTCCTTTTCGTCGCCCGTGCACACCTCGCGGTCAAAGTACAGCTGGCGGAAGCCCTTGAAGCTGAGGGCGTCGTTGCCGTTGCCGTTGGTGCCTCCTCCAGAAGAGTCGTTGAGCACCCTGTTGATGTCGGGCTTGCACACGTCGAGAAAGTGCGGGCGCAGGCCCCCGATCAGCCACTTGACAAAGACCTGGAAGACGGCGGCGCAGATGAGCCCGTACAGCAGGCCGACGACGCCGTTGTTGACGTCCCAGAAGGAGCGCACGCGGACCTGCATGAGCAGGATGACGGCGATGGGCACCAGCGCGGCGAGCAGCGCGGCGGCCCAGATGGGCACGATTTCCTTGCGCATCGGGTATGCGAATTCCGGGTAGACGACCTCGCCGTCGGAGAAGGTGATGGCAAAGGAGCGCGAGGGCGCGGGCTTGGCCATGTAGACCTACGGAGGAAGAATCTGCGTCAGCTATGTTCTCTTTGTCACAAGCGTTTCCCTCGACGAAGGGAGGGGCGGCGGCGGCATCAACACAACATGAGGCGAAAGGGGGAGGAGAGAGTCCAGGGAGGAAACACATACGCCCAGGCCTATGGCGCCCATGATGACCATGGTGAGAATGTCCAGCCACGTATGTTTAAGCCACTGCCCAAACGTAGGCCGCCGGGCCATGCTGTAGGGCTCGTGTACGCGACGCTCACGACGGTGCCCGCCGCCGCGGTTCCAGCGCCGTCCGCTGCCGCCGGCGACATGGTGGCCGTTTGTGACACCGCCGTCTGCGGGGGCGTCGGCGGCATGGTGTTGGTGGTGGTGGTGGTGGTGTCCCGTCGCCGGGGTCGTATTGCGGGAGAAGAAGCCCATGATGGTGTCGTCGGGGAGGAGGGGGCCGGGCGCCGTGTGTAACCGAACGCGGCTGGGTGTGTCGTGAGACTGACAGTATCGCGACGATGATGGTTTCGCTGACTGACGGGTTGTCAACAAAGGACGGGGGCCACACACACGCCAGACTAGGCCAGGGGCGCCTTGTTCTATATAAATGCCACGAGCGCGGCGAGTGCCGATGAATTAGTACCTATGATGCTGCATCATCGATGTCATCCGCAGCCGTGGTCGCGCGCGCGCGCACATCACCAAGCCAGCGCATCGTGTCCATCCATCCAACCATCTAACGTCCATCCATCCGTGCGTTACATGCGTCTGGTGCAGCCTGACGTCACGCAGCCACAGCACAACCCCAACGCAACCACGGAACCCGAAAAAACTGAACTGTGGGACGAAGGAAAAAGATCGAGAGCCCGGCTCGGCAGTCAAACCAACCGACACCATGTCCATCCATCCGATCGTGAGACCCGCCTGACGTCTATCCGTCCTCTCTCTCTGTCTCTCTCACTTGTTGTTCTGTCTCCCCTGCCAAATTGGGCACGGTCCGTTCCCCCCTCAAACGTCATGTCTGGTCCTAAATCTTGGCACCGACCCCGGCTCGTGTTGCCGAGTTCCGTCGTTGGCGGGGGCTTTGCTCCGCGATCGTGATGGCCACCACCAACCCCTGTTGGTGCGGACGCTGCGTTGTTGCCCCCCCCCCCCCTCTCAATCACCCAAGGCTCAGGGTGTCAACGCCGCAGCTGCCGGGGAACAAAGAGAATTCAGATCAAGCTTGTTATGCTTGTTCAACAAGTCCAAATTGATGTCACACCAAATTGACCCACACGGCTGTCTGTCTGGCTGGGCACCTACTCATTGTGTCCCCATGGCCGCATATCGTCGTCACCAGCCGTGGCACAATCCTCCGTTTACAGTGCTGACAACGAGGCGGCGAGCCTCTCGTATACAGAGTAGCTGTGCTTGCATGACTTGTTTTGTTCAACCAAGAGCCGTCGTGGCTCGTTGCGCAGTTCCTCGCCCCAACGCCGGTCCCAATGCTCGTATCAATGACCATCCATCCCCCGTCTACCGTCGTCTCGTCTCGTCAAACAATTTCTTCGCACCCACATACCCTCCTCATGCGTATCCGTTCACGTCGGTCGGGCCGCCATTACCTGCGCCCGCGTCCGCCGCCACCAGCCCCTGGCATCCCCGGCATCCCGCCGCCCATGCCCATCTGCTTCATCATGGCCTGTAGGTTGCCCATGTCCGGCATCCCGCCGCCGCCTCCGCCCAGCATCTTCATGATGTCGCCCATGCCGCCCATGCCGCCCATGCCCCCGGCGCCGCCCGCGCCGCCCATGCTCTGCAGCCGCTTCTGCATGGCCGCCATCTGCTGCGCCTTGTTGCCGCCGCCCATGGCCTGCTGCGCCCGCTGCATGTTCTTCATGTTGCCGCCCATCTTCTTGGCCATGCCCGCCATCATCCGCTGCTGCGTCAGCAGGTCCTCGACCTCGCGCACCGACGTGCCCGACCCCCGCGCTATCCTTGTCATCCGGCTGGGCTGTTCTATGAGGATCTTGCCGTCCGAGTCCAGCTCCTTGTCCGTCATCGAGTCGCAAATGTAAATCATGCGCTTCAGCTTGGCGCTGCCCTCCTCGTCGTCCATGCCCTGCATCATGCCGCTCATGCCCGGGATCATGCCGGCCATCTTGGACAGCGGCCCCATCTTCATGATGTTGGACAGCTGGTCCCGCAGGTCCCGGACCGTGAAGATTCCCTCCTGGATGTGCTTCATCGTGTCTTTTTGGTTGAGGTTGAGGCTCTGCACGTGCTCCACGAGCCCGGCCATGTCGCCCATGCCCAGGAGCTTCTGCACAAACTGCTGCGGCGCGAACCGCTCCAGATCCAGCATGTGTTCACCCGTGCCGATGAAGACGATGGGCGTGTGCGTCGCTGCGACCGCCGAGATGGCGCCGCCACCGTGCGCATGGCCGTCCGTCTTGGTGATGATGATGGCTCCAAAGTCGGCCGCTTCCTTGAACGCCTTGGCCTGCGACTCGGCCTGCTGGCCAATCGACGCGTCCAGCACCATGATGGTCTCGTCGGGCCGGATCGCCGTCTGGATATCCACCATTTCCTGGAACAGCGCCGATTCTTGTCGATGGCGACCCGACGTGTCCACGATGATGACGTCGAACTTTTCCTTTTTGAACTGCTCGACACCGGCGCGGGCGACGACGGCAGGGTCCGTCTCCGTGAGGGAGCCGTAGTATGGGATCTTGGCCTTGGTCGCGTTCTGCTTCAGCTGATCAAAAGCACCGGCTCGGAACGTGTCGGCGCAGACGAGGCATGAGCGGAAACCGCGGGTCTGGTAGTGGCGGGCGAGCTTGGTGCACGTGGTCGTCTTGCCGGCGCCCTGCAGACCGACGAACATGATGACGTTGGGCTTGCCCTTTTTCGGCTTGAACGGCTCCGCGTGCGGGTCGACAAGCTTGACGAGTTCGTCAAAGACGGCTTTTTGGATGAGGCGCTTCTTGTTGACGGCGGGGGGGAGGTCTTTGAAGTTGACGGTGCTCTTGATGGATTTGCGCAGCTGGCCGACAAGGCGCACGTTGACGTCGGCTTCGAGGAGGGCCGAGCAAATCTCCTTGATCATCGAGTCAAAGGCCTGCGACAGTTCAATCAGTCAGTCAGTCAGCGTCACAACGCACACGGACGGACCAGGCTCGGCAGGAGAGGGGGGGACGGGAGGGGAGGGGCGCAAGGAAGACGGCACCTTTTCGTCGAGGTTCTGCTCGCGCGTGAGATTGGTGACCGCCGCATTGATGCGACGGCCGAGGTCTTGGAGAACCATCGCGGAGGATCAGGCGCCTCCGGGCGTGTTCGGCGATGGTTCGGGAGGAGCTGGTGACAAGGCGTGTTGCAGTCGGTCGCTGTTTCAGTGCCTATCTTGACTCCAGTCCAGAATGTAGGTCTGGAGGCCGCATCGTTGTGTGGAGGTGGGGCAGCGGGAGGCAATTCGGGCGTGGGAGGGAAGGGCATCAACCTTTTTCCGGCCAGCGCACGCGAGGCGAGGTTGCGCGTGTCATTTTGCGGCAGCCTACCCTGTACCTCTCATATATCGTAGCATTCGGCGGCAATGACGTCGTCGCTACGAAGCCATGGGCACTATTACGGCCGCGCATACGAATTGACAAGTAAGTCGTGAGCATTGAAATTACACAGATGTCGGCTCGTAGATTCGAGGGTCGTCCGCGCGCTAACGTGATTTTGTGCGATTCGCCATTCGCATCACAGCTCCGAATCGAGTCCGCTGTCCTGATCCTCTATACAGCATCTTAATTGTTTTCTCAAATAACAGCCTGCACATTTCATGCTCAATAGTCAATCATTCATACGCTAATAGACAAGGTTTGGTGCTGCAGGAACGTGCCGTTCATTGTGTGATTGAAGAGATGGGGGTTCCCTGGCGTCAAGCACGTTGGCGCCTACCACCCCCCCCCCCCCGGCACGATGTTGAGGCCCGGTGTAAGTCCAGCATCATCATCATCACGACTCAAGCACCCCGCCTGGGGCCCCCCCCCCCCCGTCCCCAGTATTGAACGGGCCGACCGTGTGGATAATAAGCGAGGGGCGCGCAACCCTGGCATCCCTGACCCTCGCCTCGCTGTCCAGCTGCAGCCCTCGTTCACCCAGAATTCGCTCCAAGCAGGAGCACATTGAATGATGACCGACATGGGGAAGCTCGACTGAACGGGCAAGTTTGTCTGCACGTCACTGGAGTTCCTGCATCTACGGCGGGTTGGCGCGCCCTCTGGTGTGTAAGAGCGGTCCACCATTTCACCGAGACGCACGACTCGTTGGGGGGCATCGCATCGCACCCGCAGGCTCGCCGCCCCTCCCGGCAGACCAGACGGTACAGGGTTAAGAGTTAGGACGCAAGAAAATGGTTGTAGTGTTTATGAGCAGTTCATACGTACGAGGTACACACGTACGAAGTACGTGGGAGTTCGTCCAGGGCGCAGCTCCCCCGTCCCACCCACGCAGAGTCCCGCCGGCAACCCCGCGGTCAAGTAATTATTAAAGTGGTGTGTGGCTCAACGCTTTGCGCCCCAGATCAAGCTTAACCCGCATCTGTCGACGCCCTCGGCCGTTTGTCGGGACAGCGTCGTCTGCATCCCTGGCGGCGCGGCAGCCACTGTCGTAATATACATGAGCACGCGTCGGGCAGACACTCTGGGACCTGGGAGGCACGAGAAACTCAGCATGGATGTTCTCTTGTGGTCCATGGTGAGTGACGATGACCCGGGCCGGTTTGTTGGGAGCCGTACTGCTGTGTTGTAGAGCCTCTAAGAGTCTAAACGTGAAAAGCTTCTGTGGGCATTCGATGGGCGGCCATGACGCCGCCCTGATGACGATGACCCAGACTGTCCATGATTCAAAATGGGGCGCCGTCAGCGGCAACGGGCGCCCGGCAGGCTGGCCGTGGCTTCCAAGCCACCCACCCTCCGCACCTCTCGCCGCGCGGGGGGAGGGGGGATGCAAGCTTGTTCGTTATGTATGCATCATGCCATGCACTCCGCTTTACCCGGCGGGACGGCAGTGCCGATCGCAGCCATCGGGTCTTGGACAAGTACGTACGTTGTTAGGATTGACTAACAGGAAGCGAATTGCTCGGTAGCGTGCCGTGCCATGAATGCCTGCCCGTCCTTTGGTCGGTGCTGCTGCTGCTGCTGCTGCAACAGCTTGCTACATAACTCGATCCATCTTCCGTCTGTGCTTGTGCCGTGTCTTGGCTGCTGTCGTCGCCCCCAACGCAAGCACAGTCTCTCGCGAGGAGAAGACGGACTGCACGCCGCATTCTACGCGCGGCTGCCACTTACACGGACTACTGCAGGCGTCAGTATTGACCCTCGATCGGGTCGTACAGCACCACCACCCTCAAACAAACAGGCACCCCTTCCACGAAGTAGAGGGGAACACACACCCGCACTCACACTCTCACTCTCTCACAATGGTGCAGCTGTCGCTGCTCTCCGCCGTGCTGGCTGCGGCCGGCAGTGTCTCAGTCTCAGCGGCCGTCACCTCCGCCGCGGCGACGGGCCCCGACTTCTCCGTGACGACGGGCAACCTCTCGACGTGGAACCAGAGCGACTGGTCCATCACGGCGCATCAGTTCGTGCCCGGCCACTACCAGTCGCGCCTCGGCCTGTCCAACGGCTACGTGGGCGCGTCCGTCGCCGCCGCCGGGCCCTTCTTCGAGATCGACGTCAACCAGACGCACCGCGACGGCGGCCTCCAGCCCACCAACGGCTGGCCGCTCTTCAACCCGCGCATCGCCTTCGCCACCATCTCGGGCTTCTACAACGTCCAGAAGAACGCCTCGGGCACCAATTACCCGTGGCTGACGCAGTATGGCTGGGACTCGTTCATCGCCGGCATCCCGCACCCGACGGCCGTCGTCTTTGGCTTTGGCGACGAGTGGCTCGATGCCGACGTCAGCAACGAGACCGTGTCTGGCTTCCGGCAGCGGCTGTCCATGAGGGAGGGCGTCGCCGAGTGGTCGTATACGTGGACCCCCAAGAACGCGTCGGCGTCGTTTGATGTGACGTTTGCTCTCCTCTTCAGCAGGGTGCGTCCCAATGTGGTCGCTACCAAGGCCACCATCCGCGCGTCCAAGGACATCAACGGTACCGCGACGGACCTGCTCGACGGCCGCAGCGCCGTCCGCAGCTATTTGGACCAAAAGGGCGTCGTTTCCAACGGCAGCAACCCGAGCGTGTACGCCGCGGTCCATCCCAACGGGCTCGCCAACGTCACTGGCTGGGTCGTCTCCATGTCCGACTTCTCATCGACGGCGTCGGGACGCGGGCGTGAGGCCAAGGGAAAGTATCTCGGAGCCAACGAGACGACCATCGGGCAGACCTTTGACATCAGCCTCAAGGCCAACCAGACGGCCACCTTGTACAAGTACGTCGGCGTGGCGTCGACGGACAAGTTTGCAAAGGCCGAGAGCGTCGCGCGGGAGGCGGCGTCCAAGGCCAAGGCGGACGGCTGGGAGAAGCTCCGAGACGAGCACACGGCGGCGTGGGCCGAGCTCATGACGGAGCACGCCGTCGACAACTTTACAGACCCGGCGACGGGCGAGCTGCCCGACGACAGCAACGTACAGATCTTACAAGTGGCGAGCGCGGCGAGCACCTTTTACCTCCTGCAGAACATGCGGCCCGAGGACGGCAGCGGACTCAACGACAACTCGGTGGCCGTGGGGGGGCTCACGTCGGACTCGTACGCCGGGCTCATCTTCTGGGACGCCGACACGTGGATGGCGCCGGGGCTCAACATCGCGTTCCCCAAGTACGCGCAGCAGATTGCCAACTTCCGGGTCAAGCAGCACGCCCAGGCCGTCGACAACGCCGTCTTCAACGGCTACGCCAACGACAGCTCGCTGTACTCGTGGACGGCCGGCCGCTACGGCAACTGCACCGCCACGGGGCCCTGCGTCGACTACGAGTACCACCTCAACTACGACATTGCCTTCAACATGCTGCAGCTGCTCAACGTGACGCGGAATGAGACGTGGTTCGCCGACGGGCCCGAGCAGGTGGTCCTGAGCACCGCCTACATGACGGCCAGCCTCGTCCGGTGGAACGAGACGGAGAAGCGGTACTGGCTGCGCAACGCGACGGACCCGGACGAGTACGCCAACAACGTCGACAACCCGTCGTTTACGCTCGCGTCCGCCGGCGAGCTGCTGAGGCGCGCCAACGAGCTGCTCGTCAGCCAGGGCAAGGAGGCCAACGAGACGTGGGCTGAGATGGCCGAGAAGATGGCCTTTCCGCGCGCCGCGTCCAACATCACGCTCGAGTACCAGACCATGAACAACTCTGTCGAGGTGAAGCAGGCCGACGTCGTGCTGGTGACGTATCCGCTGGGCTACGGATACAATTATACCCCTGACAATGCCCTCCTCGACTTGGACTACGTACGTTTTATACCCCCAATATACAATGAGTCTCAGGGGCCAAGAGACGGCCTGGCATCAGGCGGCTAACAGAAAGACAAACAGTACTCCATCAAGCAGTCACCAGACGGTCCGGCCATGACCTTTTCCGCCTTTGCCGCCGCCGCCAACGAGGTCTCCCCCTCGGGCTGCGCCGCATACACGTACACGCTCAAGGGGTTCCTCCCATATCTGCGCGGACCGTGGTATCAGTTCTCGGAGCAGCAGATCGACGACCCGACCATCAACGGCGGCACCAACCCCGCGTTCCCCTTCCTGACGGGCCACGGCGGCGCCATGCAGGTCGCGCCGTTTGCCTTTCTCGGCCTGCGCACCGATCAGGACGTGCTGCACGTGGCGCCGTCGCTGCCGCCGCAGCTCCCGCACCTGCGTCTGCGGCGCTTCTTCTTCGCCGGCGCCGCCTTTGACGCCGTCCTCAACACGACGCATACAAAGCTGACGCGGGTGCCCATCCCCGCCGGCGACGCCAATGCCGGGACCCTGAACGGCACGCGCTACGCGGACAAGGCGATGCCGTTCATCGCGGGCACCCCCGGCAACGACACGGGCAACGAGCAGTACACCATCAGCGTCAACCAGACAGTCGTGGTGCCCAACCGGCTGTACTGGCAAAAGGCGACGCGCGAGGGCAACCTCCTGCAATGCCTGCCCGTCACCTCGCCAGACGCATACGTAGCCGGGCAGCTCCCCGAAAGCGCCACCGACGGCGCCGCCGCAACGGCGTGGCAGCCCAAGGACGGCAACACCAGCGCGAGCATCTGGGTCAACACGACGGGCGTGCCGCCGCAAAAGGTGCGCGGCCTGTGGTTCGACTTTGGCGCGCGCCCCGTCGCGAACCTGAGCGTGTGGTTCTACAACGAGACGGCGGGCGAGGAGCGCGTCGACGCGGGCCCCGTGGTCAGCTACGACGCCGTCTCGCCCAACAGGCAGCAGGCCGGGCCGGAGACGGTGCTGCCCGTCAAGGGCAACACGACGAGCATAGCGCTCGCAGAGGCCCTCGACGTCTGGACGGGCGAGTGGGTGAAGCTGACGGTGCAGGGGTGCGCGGGCTGCGACGAGAGCGAGGGGGCGGGCACGGGCGGCACGGTGGCCGAGTTTGTGGTCTACTGATATTTCGAGCGAGGCTTTATATATTGTATATCCTGTCCCTACTACTATAGTACATGAATAATGAAGGCAAATATGAAGCCGCCGTGGGTATAGTAGCGTGTACAGGGTCATATCAGAGCATAGAGTCGACCTGTCTGTGTCTCTGAGGACTTTAGTCTGTGCTCACAACTCTCAATGGTACCACCTCATCCTGCGCTCAACTGACAGCGCGACCCCAGTCCAGCCACTATCACCCTACTCGTGTGTAAGTGATCCGAACGGGAAAGTGCTCAGCAAATGGGGTCAGCCGGTATCGGTGCGCGGCATTGAGGCGGAGCAGCGTCTGGGGTTCCCCTCCCGTTGACACTGTCGGTTGCGGCGGCGTTGTCTGTCGTCTTACACAGCATATACTTCCCTCTTGTGGCGAGCGGGGTTGATTACATCCATCGGATTTGAGTGGCATCGCATGCGTGGCCATGCATGCAGATGGCACGGCCGCACCCTCGGACCGACCCATTCATCAGTCGCTCGCAGGGCTCGTTACGACGTGATGTTGCGCCCCCTGTAGGGACATGCCTGCACACATGTGACGGGAGCAGCACCCGGGAATTGACGCGGGAGCTACCCCTCTTGTTTCCTCCAATTTGTGATTGAATTTGTACTCCTAGCTCGATCCTCCCGGGCCGTGACGAACCAGCTCGTGGTGTTGACATAGTTTCGTCACCATTGAAGCCATCATGAAAGACTCGCCCACCGTCGAGCGTACGCCAGAGCGGCCCCAACGTCGCCGCCTCGCGCACCTCAGTTTGTTCTTCCTGGTCCTCTTCTTTTTCGCAATTTACACGCCCATCGTTAGGTTCGCCAACCGGGGCCATGGGCGAGGATGGCTCAGCGACGTTCCCAGGCGGCACGGAGGTGGCCCCGAGGACTGGTGCAAGCTGGCCGACGTCCTTTCGCCACCCGACGACGATGGCCTCAAATCCGGAGACCGCCTCATGAGCGACGAGCAGCGCGGAATTCAGGTGAAGCGGCTGACCGACGCGGTGGCTGTCCCGACGGAGAGCTTCGACGACAATGGCGACGTGGATGCGGATCCACGATGGGCCGTCTTTGGCGAGTTTCACAAAGTTCTTGAACAGACGTTTACGCTCGTGTAAGTCCATGTCTCAGCCAAAAGGCATCACCACTCAACAACGCTCATTCGTTCAGACACTCCCATCTCGAGCTCAAAAAGGTCAATCGCTACGGCCTGCAGTACACCCTACGCGGCAGCGACCCGTCCCTCAAGCCGATCCTCTTCATGGCACACCAGGACGTCGTGCCCGCCGGAAACGCATCCCACTGGAAGTACCCGCCCTTCGAACCGCATTACGACGGGCAGTTCCTCTGGGGCCGCGGCTCCAACGACTGCAAGAACGTGCTCATCGGGCTGCTGTCCGTGATGGAGGACCTGCTCTCGCAGGACTTTCGTCCCCGGCGCACCATCGTGTTTGCGTTTGGCTTCGACGAGGAGACGGGCGGCAAGCGCGGCGCCACGAAGCTGAGCGAGTCGCTCGTCGAAGAATGGGGCAGGGACTCGTTTGAGCTCGTGCTCGACGAGGGCGGCATGGGCACCGAGACGATGGGCGACGACGTGCTGTACGTGTACCCGGCCGTTAGCGAGAAGGGCTACCACGACGTCCTGCTGTCGCTCGACGTGCAGGGGGGTCACAGCTCGCGCCCGCCGCCGCACTCGGCCATCGGGGCCATGGCCGAGCTCGTCACTGAGGTCGAGCGCGAGCCGTACAAGCCGCGGCTGACGCGGGAGAGCCCCTTTCGCAGGGTGCTCGAGTGCAAGGCCAAGCACTCGCCCCGGGACGTGCAGCCGTGGCTGATGGAGGGCCTGCAGCGCTGCGATGAGGAGAAGATTGCGGAGAAGCTCGTGTCGCTTAAACCCGAGGAGGAGCGGTGGCTGATGCAGACGAGCCAGGCCGTCGATGTCATCTCGGGAGGCGTCAAGGCCAACGCCCTGCCCGAGCACGTCGAGCTGCTCATCAACCACCGCGTGGCGCAGCACGAGTCCGTCGCGTTCGTCAACCAGCGGCTAGACAAGATCGTGAGGAGAATCGCGCACAAGTACGGTCTCGATATGCGCGGCAGCGGCGGGCAAGCGTCGCCGCCGCGCAACGACTCGGCGCTCAAAGGCTCCATCGGATACACGGGCGTGCAAACGCTACCACCCGCGCCGCTGTCGCCCACGGACAACGACGTGTGGGCCGTATTTAGCGGCACCCTGCGGCACGCCTTCGGGTCGGTGCCGGAGGGCGAGGGCCGGACGGTGGTGCCCGTGGGTAACATCATGACGGGCAATACGGACACGGCGCACTACTGGGACCTGACGCGCAACATCTATCGGTTCACGCCGGCGCGGACTGGGACGCGGTTGAATGCCCACGGGACGGATGAGCGGATGGACATGGCGGCGCATCTAGAGGGGATGAGATTTTACTACGGTGAGTTCTTCGGGATTCCCTCTTGTGCATTGCTGTCAGGGGGGATGAGGCTAAACTGAATGATGGTAGATTTGATCAGAAACTTTGACCACTGGCAGAGTTGACACCGTTATAACAGTGGTGCCGCTGGGTCCGAGGAATGGAGAGAGCCGTCCTATCGAGCACAGAGCGGCCGGACATCATAAAGGTGGCCAAGCACTGGCAGTGGTAATCTGGCATCATGAACCAACATCAATCAGCGGATACATTGGTCCATAGGAGCGACATGGCACCAAGGCGTGGAGTGAATTGCGCCAGGCATAGCGTCTGCGTCCATCAAATTGTACCAGGCGATCGACCGTGCCGTCCACATCATGTTTGTTAGCAACGGTAGCCCGAAGCGTATGAATGGAGGTACAGTTTCAAGCCTCACTGCTGCCCTATGTCTAATGTTTGTGTCTGTATGCACGTCTGGTAGGAAGTGTGAAATGTCCACCCGTACGGCGCACCTCGTGCCCCCTTATCTACCAACCGGCGAATGCAGCTCGATGGCTTGCTGTTCTGACTTCGACTTCCAAGCACCTCCAGGGATCAATACACCAGTCGGATTGTGCATGCCTGCGGTCAGCTGCGCTTTGCTGGCGCAGTATCATTGGGCTTCATCTTCTGCAGCATCCCGTGCAACCACGGGCCCCAGCGCCGTCATCAATATCCATGTGCACCAACAATCATCACAACCCTCCCCCACAACACGGAACCTCGCTGCCTCCGGGTCGCAGACTCCCAAGTATACCCAACTCATCGTCCGCAAGCGACGTCTTGGAGAATCCACAGCGTGTATCTTTCCCGCCATGGTGACCAAACGGGGGACCAAGAAGGCGCCCAAGCCGTGGGCCCTCTACCCGTCCCTCCACGAGCAGGTGACTCGCCTGCTCGAGGAGGACGACCTATTCTTCGACTTCAATCACGCCGACGACGACGTGAGCTGCATAAGGGACTACGACACCACCATCATGGGCCACTTTGCGTGCCGCAACGCGTCGTGCAAGTCGGACGGCTGGTCGAGCAAGAAGATCGCCATCACCATCCGCATGTACCCTGGCGCGCGATACAACGCCCGCGTCTACTTCCAGCGGTGTAAGAGTTGCAAGAAGCTGAGCAGGCCGTCTCTCGACGACTCCTATGCGGACCGAGTCGCGTACCGCCTCAAGAAGTGGTGCGGCGTGCATGTCGCGCAGCCGTACCGCAGCGGACAGAGCAAAGGCCCCCATCAAAGCGAGCTGTGCGAGGGCTGCAAGGCCGGTCACTGCAGCGAGATGAGCCAGGCGGATTTTTGAACGAAGTGAGTTTCAGAAAGAGACAAGATTGGGAGCATGAGGTGTACGGTTGGGGGGTCAACATCGACGCAGCGAGACACGAACGCTTCATACCACTGTCGGCAGGTCTTTGTCTCGTCCAACGCTTAACGGTCATAATTCGCACATTGCCGTTTCGGCTTTGGCATCGATGCAGGATGCAGCAGACTCATGCTGGAAACGCAACATGGACGCAGCAGAGTCAATTCGATAGCAACACAGTTGAGTCCGTCCTTTCGAGAGGGACCGAGGCCGCACGATAAGGAATGGGTGTTCATGTTCCGTCCCATGGCCTTGGAGAATGTACCGAATCTTCTTCTATCTATCTGATCATCAAGTCACAATTGGGAACGTGGCACAAAGTCCCTCGGTCAAGTGCATAGCTGTCATGTTGGCAGCACAACTCAAAAAGGCGTCGACATTGTGCTCCTCCAGTCGATATTGACCCCGAACAAAGTGCCGGCGTCATTGCTGTCACCATCGCTGGGCTTGACCGAGTACCAACGGTGCCGTATTACGATCATGCCATGGTGTGTATCAAAGTATATATCGCGCTCTCCGAAGCTTTCCTCTCATAGAGCGAGCCCTTTGGCGCCCTTGGTCCATCTATACAGGGACAGCGCCCGCCTCCGCGCTCGGTGCTCGTCCCAGTTCCTCGTCCCCGTGCCCTGCACGCTATACAACGTCGACCTGACCACTTTCCGAAAGTTTTTCTAATCTCCTGTGTCAGAAAGGCTTGAATCCCGTTCGTTCAAGTGTAGCACACGTACCTGAAACTCGGTGCTGAGTGTCACCACGCAGACCTCGTGTGCCCGGATGATGTTTTCGCAGGCCTGCTCGACCGACTCGTTCGGTCCAAGCTGAGGCATCCGGTCTGCAAACAGCAGCAGGATGAAGCTTCCCTGCAGCAGGTAAATCCCAAAGAGGTACGACATGAACGTAAGCTCCGGGTCTATCGTTAGGATCGTGGACACGGACTGCGATGCGGAGATGGCGTGGGAGGCGCATTCGGTGAAGCGCTTGGAGGTGATCCAGTCGTCGCCGCCGTCGAGCATGGAGATTGCGTCCCACTTGCCGTGGAGCAGCACGTGCAATACGTGGAGGATGTGTGTGCTGTACGCCTTGACGAGGCGCACGCGCGACTGGTCGCCTGTATCAATGCCTGGTCCAGGTACTGCGCCGTGGTGGATTGCTGGCGTAGGGATGCCTGCGCCGAGATCTCGGTCCATCTGGCCAGGCAAGCCAAACGCTTGCCCGTTGAGGGCCGGGTCAGTCGGCAGCGCGTTCAAGCTCATCTCATAGTTGGCGAGTAGGTCCTGAATGACGGCAACCGAGAAAGCGTCTTCTTGTGCCCCGAGTCGCGGATGTCGCCGCCGATGGTGGACTTCGATGATGTCCCCCAAGATTGCCATGAGCGGGAGAAAGTACTCAAAGAACCCCGTGCCGCTGGCCACGACGGGAGGGCCAATTATGCGAGTAGGGAGCCGTTTGGAGTCTATCGAGTCCAGATCCTCCCAGATGTCCTCCGGCAGCGGCGCTATTGACCTTGTCAGCGATATAGGAATATATATTGGCGACCGAACAATGAAAAGGTAGAAGCTCACCAAAAACCTCGCAGTAGGAATCGGGCATGGAGAGAACGGTGTTGAATGACAGACTGAGATGTCTGTCGAGGCTGTACAGAAGCCAGAACACTCTCCTCCGCTCCTCCCTACGCTCAATGTCTGCCATCGATGCATCTTCGCGGTCTCGATGGCAAGAGCAGAGTGGGTTGGCGCACGGCGAAACCGATGCAGGGCAGCGCTCGTCTTCGCGATTTAGCCTTAGCGAGTGTGCCAACCTGATGGCCTTTGACCACCATTTGTAGCAGTCGGACTTGAAATCACTACCCGAGACGGCAATGGAAAGGAGTATGAATGTGAGCACGTCGTCAATGACACCTGCTGGCTCGTTCGCTGCGGTTGTCATTGGGAAGGCACCGAGTCCCGGGATATTGGGGTGAGGAGTCTCATGCTCGGCTCTTAGTCCACCTGTGTCGCCGTCAGTCTCCAAGAACCGCGCCGAGCGCATGCGTGCCAATGTTACGTACCGTGTATGCGCCTCCATCTATCAGGGTCTCTTTCTGACACTAATGATGTTGCGAGGTCGTACAAGTCGTTTACAACCCGCGCCCTTGTGCCAGGGACATGAAGGACCATCACGTCCGCCGTCTGCGCAACACACCACAAGATTGTTGCCAGAAGCGCTGGCGTAGTACATCTAGGCGCCGCGGGATGCAGGATGGACTTTTTGCGAAAGATTCGCGTGAGAATGTACGGCGAAGCGCCGCGGAAGAGGGAACTGCCGGGGTCGGTCAAGAATATGTCCAACAACTCACAGGCCACCGATGCGGGGATGATGTTTCGTATGTACGGCAGAACGGGCTCAAGAAACTTGTAACAACACTCGTCGGTAGGCGCCCTCTGCAATACGTCGGGAAGGAACGCGTCCGGGCACGTCGCAGCTGTGCTGACGGACTCGCGGTGTCGATCGCCGCTCGTGCTAGATCTGAAAGATCCCCTGTGTGCTCGGCGGAGCCCAAACTCGTATGGCCCGGTTACGTGCCCATTTGCTGGTGACGGCAAGCCAACGCTTTCATCCGAGATGAGGACCTCGGAGTCAAGAAAGGGACCGTCGATGGCACCCACGGACGACGAACCGGTACGAGGTCGAAAAGCTTGCCGGTCCGTCATTTCAGGGGCGACTGACACTTGAGCATCGGAATGTGTCAGGGCGGGAATAGAGAGCGCCATTGAGGTTCGCAGAGCCTTGGCATGGTGTAGTGGCGCATATTCCGAGTCATTTGCCTGCGATGACCGAGGGCCATCGTCGTGGGTGTTTTCCCCGTTGCTGAGGGACACAGCGCCGTTGTAGGCATCGTGCTGCGGCTTCAAGAACTCACCAGGTGATTCCTTGAGTGGACTCAAAGATCGTGGGGGCGGTGAGCCTCGGGTCCTTGGAGCATTGCCGCGAACTCTGTGACGCCCAAGTGAATTAGCTGGAGGAGCGATAGCAACGCAAACATACACGGATGAACTGACACTGACCCAGGCAGCCTCCCGCGTTTCTTCACTTCACGGTTGTAGCGACACGTGTAACCATATTCTGGAGGCCAGACGTTAGCGGCGAAAGCCAACCAGCAGCGTGTCAGGCTTTACGCCCGGTCCTTTCCAGAGGGAGGATGCTCTCGGTGATATGAAGACACATTTGGCCGAACTATGACAATGACGAGGCGTTGTTGGCCGTACTGCACATGCAAGATAGTAAAATGCGCATCGTACCTTCGCAGCGACTGCAAGGACTAATTGGGTGACCTCTGTTTCAGCAAAGAGAAATGCATTGGGAGCGGAAGGGGGAGGGGGGGCACGCCACACCATTCTCCGTTACACCGTGTCCGCGACGCGCTGCACTT
Organism: Purpureocillium takamizusanense; assembly: GCF_022605165.1. NCBI lineage: Eukaryota > Fungi > Ascomycota > Sordariomycetes > Hypocreales > Ophiocordycipitaceae > Purpureocillium > Purpureocillium takamizusanense. The sequence goes on from NC_063072.1 coordinate 290,185, forward strand.
GTCGCATGCGCGCCTGGTCCTCTTCCTGGGCCTTGCGTGCTCGCCCGGCGAATTTGCCTCCGGATCTGGAGAGCGCCCTGCTGCAGCCTGCAACTGATCATGTTGGTCGCCGTCGTTGGACATTGCGTCGAAGGCCAGGCCGGTTGTTCTCGGGATGCAGATATGGGGCACTCAGGTCAATCGCTGTCAAACAAATATCCGGGGCCATGAGCCAGCCGTGTATGATGAGACACGGGCGGCAAGGCTCAGCGGGATGCCCGGTAGTCTGGTATTGCCCGACAGTGGACTCGAGATGCGGAGTGGACTTGAACCCGGGCAAATCGACAGAACCGATGATTCTATATGAGAGAGAACCGTCGGATCACGGATCAGACAGAGTGCGGGGAAGGTGGACAGGGACAAGAGCGGAGGATCATGGGCATGGGCAAGCTGTGCTGCGACGCAACATTCCATTTCCTGCTCTCCGACTGCCGGATCCACGCTTTGCAACAACGGAGGCTAGACGGGTATGGTCCGCTGTCGATCTGAGCTGGATTCGTTCGACCCACAGACGTTAATACGTACGTACCTACGAAACGGACTCTTACGTCTTGCGAAGCCGCTTGTCGTGCCTACTCATCCTTGCCGGCCAGTCTACGCGATGTCGGTGGGCCAAAGCCAGCCAGCTGGGGCACCGCCACGGGATGCTGGGGAGGGGATGGGGGGGGGGGGGGGGGTTTCCCGTAATAATGCTGGATCCTCCCAGTCCCCCAAGCCTAGCGTACCTAGTTTTCCCCGCATGGAGATGAAGGTTAGAAGCGAGGCAGCGCCTCGGCTGGCCATCTGACACATAATATTTACCCGTCGGGTAAAAGGGCCAGAGCAATGCAAAGCTGGGGCTACCCACGCCTTTGATTGCTGGGTTGATTCTGGACCGGGTCTTGGTCTCCATCAACTTCGTACAGGCAGTTGGATTTGTCCAACGCTGCCACCGACGGGTTGTGCCTCGACTGGAGTCTGCCTCGGCAGCTAGTCGGTGTCATTGAGTAATCTGCTAAGCATGGGCTCTAGTCTCAGCCTGGGGGTCCGTACTCAAATTCCACGTACTTCGTACGTGAAACCCATTTCGTAAAACCTCACCATATAAACCTAATAAATTACATGGAGTATCTTGACTCCTCCCCTGAAGGACATTGAACTGGCCCGCTGACCGATTTAATGTTGTCAGAGCAGCCGCTCACAAAACATCAGATTGTCAGACCAGGCTGTGCACATGAGCTTGGCCACTGGAGTTGATACGGCATAACCCCGTCAGTGCAAGGAGAGCAAAAGGCTGGTGATTTGTCGAGGTTCGGTATGTGCACTGTGCCTTCAACGTGCACCACCCTCCGCCGAGGTATACGTACGTAATAATTCGGCCGCACTGTTCGTGCCCTACATAAGACCAGAGTGTAAAAACCTAGAGCACGAATGCGCGAAGCTAGAAACGGGCCGCTGTTTCATAACGGGCACGTTGACCAAGCCTTCGACTGGAGCCTGAAGCTGCTGCATGGATCAAATGACCATGAAGCAGGCTCCGGGCGATCCTTTCGAGGGAAAAGTGGCAAAGGAATAGTGACAAATTTGATTTAATCACACAGGTAATAACACCCGTCTGCTGGCCGCATATACCACCGTGGTTGAAGTGTTACGGGCGGGATCAACGAAAATCTACAAAGTCAAAGGCAGAGGTTGTGGTTACCCCCCGCAACATAACATATGACACAGGCCCATGGAAACGATGTGAGCACCTGACCGTGTGTGACGGCTTCTGTCCAGTTTTGGGGGACTTGGTGTAAATCATGACGGTCGTCAAACCTATCCCATGACCTTAGCATTGACCGCTCCGCGTACCCCGACGGGGCTCTTTATATTGACCGTATATATGAAATCTCAAACTACTTGATTCCTATACTAGTTCATAGTAAGCCAACCTTATAATATAGAATATAATACAGGTTATATTGCTATACATAAAAAGGATAAGTACTACGTAAAAGTAAGACGAAAATTTACGTTATATATAGAGCGTGGCCCTATAAGGCGCCGAGGCTATAAGCAGTGCGTAAGAGATATATTGCAAAGAGTTACGTCTTTAGATTAGACTGAGAGCTAGGCAACAAGTCTTCTTTTCGCAGTCGCTAATAGAGTTACGTAGCTTAATATCCTAGCGGACTAGTATTGATGCTATACGCTTATAGACGAACTATTATAACGTATGGCGGATGGCTATAAATATAGGTTGTGGCCGCTTTTCATCCTTTTTTTTGGATCATCTAAAATCGGAATCGCATCTAAAGACACTCCCCGTTCTGCTACAATCACGACTGAATCTAAAACACAATGCCCGGCTTCATTGTCCCCACTAACGACTCCTATGCGACTCTCACGATCCATGCGCACGGCTTCAAGCTCACCCCTACGGAAGAACTTTTGCAACGCGTCCGTAACCCAGGGGAGATTATGGAAATCCTTTGTCCTCGGCTCAACTCCGGCGGCGTGCCTTTCCGCATCATGGCGGCCGATAACAACCGAGTTATCAGCGTTCTCTTTGCGAACGTGCAGTCTGCTAGACAGGCCTGGTGTGGGATGATGAATCAGTGCGGTGACGAGATGCGAAGAGATTTCGAGGTGTAAGTAACGCCGCCCCGCCTGTTCCTTTTTAGCCTAGTGATATGTGATGATAGCGCCGTAAGCTAACTCGTAGCTTAGGTCTGACGAGATTGATGTCACAGTGACTTATGGGCCGGACGGTGGAGTTATGGATATGAGGATTGATTGCCCAGGTCAAGAAAATTTGATCCACTTGAGAGAGAACTGGTAACGCGCGCACTAGACGTAGGGCAAGTCTTACCGCTTCTTCCATTTATAGTGCGATAAGTGTGAAGTCAAGAATTTCGCGTTTAGGTTATATGAGCTAGCTAATATACCTTTTGACATCTTTAATACCCATAACGCTATTCAGCGTCAGGGCTATACTTTCTTAAATACAAAAGATATGCCCGCCGCGGCCCTTATGCAAAATGGAAGCCGCGCGGGGCCTCGACACGGCGTCTATTCAAGAAGCCGCGACTTGTCCGTCAGAGTTTGAGCGACCCGGACTCTCTACTGACGGCATGGCATGTTAGATAGGACTATATGTATACAAGAAACACCTTACAAAAGGCGCGTTACGGGCGTCAATTGCAAATAGTGCCGGACGCTTTAATGTAACAGTTTCTATCTTAGGGGACCTAGTGGAAATCAGGTCTGCCATCAGGCCTGTCCTATAACCTTAGTAATGACCGCTGTGCGGACCCCGAGGGGCCTCTTTATATTGACCGTAAGTTCGACATCCTAAACTACGTAATTGCTATACCGGTTCGTAGCAAGCTAACCTTATGATGCGGGATATAATATAGGTTGCTAGGCGTGAAAAGGACAAGTACTACGTAAAGGCATAATAGAACTTTACATAAATATATAACAACTATCCGCGATAGCATCAATCTGTTTACGTTAGAGCGTGACCCTATAGGGCGCCGAGGCCATGGGCAGTGCACGCGTGAGATACATACAGCAAAGAGTTACGTCTTTGGAGACATCAGACTGAGAGCTAGGCAACAAGTTTTCTATCCAATCGCAGTGGCCGATGCAGTTACGTAGCTCAATATAAAAGCTTGAATCGCATTCAAAGACACTCCCCGTTCTGCTACAATCACGATTGAATCCAAATTCTGGGCTGCTTGCTCTTGTCACTGCCTGGTAGTGGTTCATGTTGCTAGCCTCAGCCACCAGCATGTCGTCCGCCAGCATGTCGGCCACTCGCACAGTGGCCACCGGCATGCCGGCCGCGAAAGTTGCTGTGCCCACCTCCAGCCCGACTCGAGTCCGCACTGTGAGCATGATCTTCCTCCAAGCTACGCCAGGTCTTTTGCAACACGTGCATGATCGAGAGGAAATCCCGGACATTGCTCGTTGGTTTTTCGACTCTTCGCGCCCTATCACAGTGCGGCACTTTAGAGACTTTGAACATTTGTGTCTTCAATTTGAGACCGACCAGGAGCCTCGCGACATATGGGCTAGAGCTTTGTCCGAGCACGGTGACGAGCTACTACAAGACTTCTCGCTGTAAGGAACGCCGCCTTGCCTGTTTCTTTTTAATCCGACGACATGGATATTTGATAGTAGTGCTGCAAGCTAACGGATAGATTAGGGTGCAAATTCGACATGACCGGCTTCTTCGGTGGCCTGAGGGCTGGATGGAGAGCCAGATGTGGAAACTTCGTAGGGGTAAATATCTAGAAAGGGCCACCAAGACTTGGAAGCATGTACGCGTGTAGAGCAAGTCTTACCGCTTCTTCCACAAAAGGCGCGGTACGAGCGTTATAAGATGTGTCGGACGATGATGCCATGCGTAACTGGACTTGCCAGCCGGCGCGTGTCGAAGTTGATGGGATGAATAACAGTCGGCCGGAAGCTACTAGCGACAGGAAATCAAAACACAGCCAGTCAGCCAAAGCTTCGTGAGTCTTGTGCAAAGTGGCGGTTCGCGTCTGGTGTGACACACCCACGCGCCTTTGCCCGTCCACACTGCATGGCGTGTGCCCTGACCATCATTCTTCAACGTTGATTGCTATGATTTCGCCGAAATGCGCAAAGCAATCCAAGACAGTCGCCGGGCGTGTGGGTTTCCTGCATCACATCCACGCGCCGTCCACACGATACACACTGCCGCTCACAAAGGTGCTATCCGGGCCCAACAAGAAGGCAATGACGTTGCCCGTTTCCTCCGCCGAGCCCTGCCGCTGAAAGGCCGTGGGCTCATCGAACGGCGCGTCCGACGGCCGCCCCACGAAATCCCAGTTCTTTTGCATGAGTGGCGTGTAAATGGCGCCCGGCGCGACACTGTTGACCCGTATCTCGCGTGCGCCGTTCTCCAGCGCGGCGGCCCTTGTCAGGCCGATCATGCCGTGCTTGCTGGCATCGTAGGCGGCATGTTTTGCGAACCCTGTTGCTTTTGCTTAGTTGCCCGAGAACAAAATCGTGTAGAAAGGGGGATCCTTAGGCTGACCTTTGAGGCCGTGGATCGACGAGACATTCACAATGGAGCCACCGTCCACGACGTGCCGCAGCTCCGCCCGTAGGCAGTACATTGTGCCTGTCAGGTTGACTCCAATGATCTTGTCCCACTCGCTATCCTCCAGATCAGCAACTGCCGTGATGCCGTGGCCTTTGCCAATGACGCCCGCGACGTTGGCCGCGCCGTCCAGCCTGCCATGTGTCGCAACGATTGACTCGACCCACGAGTCCACCTGAGCGCGTTTCGACACATCAACCCTGGTGATCATGTGAGGTACGTCGTGTGAGGCGAAATAAGAGCCAGCTTGTTTCATCGCCTCGGGGTCAATGTCGGCGACACAGACGGTTGCTCCGCGCCTGGCGAGGATCTTTGCCGTCGCAAAGCCAATGCCACTGGCGCCGCCTGTGATGGCGTAGACCTTGCCCTGAAGTGGCAAGCTCTTAGCCGCGCTCGCCGTGCCGTTTGTTTGCGCCATGCCGTCTGTGCTATCGATGGCTGATGTTTGCGTTGTCGACTCTTCCAATCGCCGTCGCTGCGCTGTCGGCAGTGGCTCTGGAGATGTCGAAGCAGGGCGCCTGCGAGTGGAGGACGATCCCATTGCCGGAAGCGACGGATGCGTTTTTATAAACTGCTCCGACGTAAAGTATGTGTCGCGACGCGCATCTGGAGAGCGGAGATGGCGTGTATCTGTCTGCCTGGTATCTGACGGGAGGGGACCGCGGGTAGGAAGGTAGTAGAAAGAAGTGCTCCTCTCGGCCGAATGATGAACGAAGCGCGTGGTGTTATGTATGCCGAGACATTCTGGAAAGCAGGCTGATCGAACAGCCGTTGATCGACCCGAGCCTCTTCAACCCCTGCAGTCTGGTCCAGTTTTGGTGTCTCTTGGGCGGCCGTTGCGGACAAGGTGTAATAGGTTGGTGGGGGGGCTGCGACTGGAGATCCTCCCGAGTCCCGACGGGAGTAATTACCCGACGGCAGCAAGACTAGTTGTACGTAGCGGCATTGATCGACGGCTGCGTACAAACAACTGGGGCAACTCCCGTGTGATCCACAAGCCCCTGGGCACTTTGCCCGGCTCCTGGAGGCTGGCGCGCGTCATCCGGAGCTGCTAACGTAGTTGGTGTCTTACGCTCAACAGTAAACATTAATATTGAGCCGACCCTGTGAGCCACGCGCGACACATATCAAGGATTGTCCACCAGCTTAGCATCATGTAAAAAAATGACACTAGCACGCAGAAAGCCTCCTCCCCAATTGCTCCCGTATCTCTCTATACAGGCACAGACCTTGACGTTGTTCGAGAGGTCGAGGCCACTGCCGGGGTGCCTGATTCTGATATTGATGGTTGAAAATATCAAGGCACAGGGTCCAACAGAGCTGTGCATATTTCTGATATGCTTGGCTATCTGACCAACGAAGATCCACAGTCACAAAACTATCGGCCCTGACCCTTTCACCTGTGCTCCTAGCGAGAAGCTTAACGGGCTCGACCATAGATATACCTCAACGGGGATCAGTGGACGGGTTCAATATCAGCCAGCCTTTACATAACATTGTTGCATAATTGCCCCAAGCTGTGACCCCTTTCAAGACGAAGAAGCCTCCTTGCTGTGGCATTCCTTGGTCATGGTAGTGCCAAGATGCCTTGTGATCCGTCGATGAAGCACAGTCGTGGGAGCTATTGCACGATAGCGGCCCGGTGCTCACAGTGCCGTGTGAGCAACATGAAACTAGCGGGACGGCACTGATGTAGATCACAGCATTCTCGTTGTGATCGTGCGGTCACATCAGTGGGGTGAGTATTGCGTGATTTCTAGGCAGAAAGGGACTGGAACGTGCTTCGCTAAACCCGCCGCTCAAATACCTCGCAACTGCGAGCAAATGTCCGGCGACAAAACTCACATTGACGTTCAATTTGTGCTCAGCAGCCACGATCCTCCAGCCTCTTTTATAGGATTTGTTTTTCAGACTTGGTGGAAGCACTCCACGATCCATCGACAATGCCGAGAAGGAAAGGAGGGTTGCCGGACTGGCTGCTCCTCAATGTCGTGGAGGAGGAGAGATGGTACACGTACATGGGTGGTGTAGGTCACTATCGCTTCATTATTCGCGTAGAGAATGGTTGCTGAACCCTCGCAGAAATGCAAACAAGCCGACAACAAGTGTTATGAGTGGAAACACAAAGGCTTTGAATTCAAGGGACGGGCCTGGGTGGACTCGACCCACGTGCCTTGTGATCCGTCGTGGCCCGTAAGTCACTCCCCAGACGTCTTGGTCAGTGATTGAGCACCAGATCGACCCCAGAAAAGAAAGGGCTGTGTCGCTAATAAAGCATGGACTGGACGTAGTGCCGTGGGGACAACAAATGGTGCTTCCGCGAAACCGCTGAGCCTCGCGCGGTGTGCTCCTAGGGACGACCCTCGCGTCGGCCTTCCTTGCAACGACTCGCACGGTGTGTCCTCTGTTGATGACTCCAGTCACGGACGACGCGAAGATTGAGAAGAAACGAGGAGAAGAAACGAGTTGTTTGCGGACACTTTTGGTCGGGTTGGGCGAACAAAGTGCGAATTGGTACAGGAAGGTCCCGGGTTGATGGCTCTGTGCGTCTTGTATGCGGCAGCAGGTCGGGCGGCTGAACAAGCTTGAAAAGCAATAAAAGCATATGCCGTTGCAGCAGGTGCTTGTTGATCGATCGTGTCCGATTGCCGAGTCAGCAACGCTTGCCCCGGCGTGCCATCCGACGAAGGGGTCTGCAGGCCCCAGCACTTCGACTTGGTATGTAGCCTAATAAGTGTAACGCTGAGTGAACGGAAGCCTTGGCTGCCAACCCAAGACGTCCGGCTTGTATGTGGCATGAAAGTATGCATGTTGCCCCGTGGTGTCTCGTGTCGGTGCTCGGAGCCGCTCGTCCGAAGCTTCCTCCGCGGGAGCGTAAGCCGCCGGCCGAACAAGGGTCTCGTCATCCGAGGCGGCTCCGGTGGAGCTCATGGGAGGGGTTCCAGCCTCACGTTCACAACTGGTATTAATGCCGCGATGGGGACGTGACGCGGGGGCTTCTGTTCACGGCGTGCCTGGCGATATTGCCTGCACGGGTGTGAATGCCCATGCCCTGGCTGCATTGTCTCCGTGCCGGAGGGCGTGGTGATGCTGGTGTCTCAGAAAGACTGTCTTTTGAGTCAACATGTGGCAGCGAATCAGCGGATGGTTTGCCGGTCCTCGGTGGCTTAAAACCGAGCTTGCCCCGCGATGAATGCTGAATATTTGTCGCGGGGACTCATAGATCACGACGCATCCGATCGTTGGAGCATCGACACTTTGAGCTGCTTGTTCCAAATTACTTTGGCACACTTCGAGCTCTCAGAACACAGCAATCATCCCCCCCAAAGACATCATGTCCACCCAGCACAGTCAGATCCCGCCAGAGACCGCCATGGCCGGCGTGCCAGCTCACGTCCGCCATGTCCTCTCGCGGCTGCACGCCGAGTCCCTCGCGCAGGAGGCCAAGATCTCGCCGAGCGACTACACGAAGCCCACGGCCGCCGATGAGATGCGCGACAAGTTCATCGCGCTGGAGGAGGACAAGGCGCAGTACGTGTACACCCTGTGCCGCGCGACGGGCGCGCACAACATCGTCGAGGCGGGAACGTCGTACGGCGTGAGCACCATCTACCTGGCGCTCGCGGCGGCGGCCAACGCAAAGGCGAGCGGCAGGAAGGCCCGCGTGGTGGCGACGGAGCATGAGCCCACCAAGGCGGCCAAGGCGAGGGAGTATTGGAAGGAGTGCGGCGAGGAGGTCGCCGGCGTGATTGATCTGCGGGAGGGCGACTTGCGCGAGACGCTGAAGCATGGCCTCGAGGACGTAGACCTCCTCCTGCTGGACAGTGAGTTGCCGCCCCGTCACCGGCTATCCGTTACGGGATCGAATAGTGAAGCTGATTGAAGTAACAAAAAAAAAACAGTTTGGACGCCCATGGCCTTGCCCACGCTCAAGGTGGTGCAGCCCAAGATGCGACCTGGCGCTGTTGTCATCACGGACAACACCATCGGCTCAGCGAGTGGATATGAGGACTTGCTCAATTATCTGCGCGGCCCTGATAGCAAGTTCATCAGCCTCACTCTCCCCTACCACAAGGGTCTGGAAATGAGTGTTTACCTGCCGAATTGAAGACTCGTCGAGACCTCGTGCCGTCTATCTATAGGTAGGCAAGCTGGCATCTGGGAAGCAAGCGGGAGGCTTGAATGGGCCGCATCACATGTCCGGAAGGCGTTCAACACCGCCCACAATCTTGGCCTATCACGGCCTGGAGGATATCAGCATATCCCTATACTTGTTTTTTTAAAAAAAAATAAAAAATTGGGAACCCCCACCTGTCTCTTCGCTGAACACAAGTTCCGTGATCGATGCGCCGAAAGATCGGCCCCCACACGTGCCGTGAGCACTATCTCGTGGCTTGATGAGCGAATCGCGGGTGTGTCTCAGACAATCGAAGATCGGAGTGGATGTGAGCATATCACCTGGCTGATATGTTGCCGGCGTGCACCTACTGCAGTACCACATTAGCAAGTCGCATGAGTCGGTGGTATCGCTCGCCATGCCGATGCCGCGAGCATGTGGAAGTTGTCCCGCCTCAAGAACGCCTGATCCAGGGAGGTATTGTCGGCATATTGCGGGGGGAAGAAATGGTCCATGTTGGCCGTGGCTGGCTCAGTGATGACGAAAAGGAGCCGCGTTTTCCGTCCGATGCTTCTTCATCCCATCTTTGCCAGATCGTGGCGCCAAGGGTTGCGCACGTACGGCCCGGGAGCGGCCGTGCTCGGTGACGGCGCGAGTCGGTGGGCCTGGAGACACTTTCATGGCGTCGTCAATGCGCAAAACGTTGTACTGTCTGTGGGGGGATCGCCGCTCAGCGTATCCACTAACAGCGGGAACTGCAGCTGTCGACGGCGATCCATTGAACGTGGGCTGGAGAGGACGATGATGTCCTTTAAGTAGTTATACGCAACGTTGCTCCATTTGCATTCGTCACACCCAACAAACAACACGTCACCATAAACACCTTTGGTGCTTGCTCCCTTGCTGCAGAAACCCACGGCGAGACATTGTCCGACCGCATTGCTTCACTCTTACCCCCTCTGAGTACACTTTGCAGGCTACCTAGCGTGTCTCTGCAGTGGCTGCCGCTGCCCTCGTGGAAATTGTAGCCGGTCTCAGACGTTATATCATTATTCCCTGTCGTATTGCTGATTCACAATCGCCGTTCTCACAATTGGCGCCGGCCCAGACTTCAGAAAATTGCTTGTCCAGTTGGTGCAGCCAGGACAGGGGGGTTTGAAGAATGTTCGTCGCAGGTAGGCGACAGATGTCGCAGATGGCGTTCAATGCATTGCGACAGGATTACTCTTCAGCCTTGAGCAAGGCCGACATAGCTTCCGTGAACAAGTCGTGCGCGCCTTTTCTGTCTGCTATCGTGACTGGGCCAATGAGCTCCTGTAGGAGATTGCGGAACGAAGCATTGTTTGTTGCTCCCCGTCGCAGTAGAAGTGGAAGTGAACTAGTAGTGTTGCTTCCATAATAATAAGACCTTCATATATAGCTCGCACAGTAAATGAAGGCCCAAGCTATCGTCGATACGACGCTGGGTTAATACGTGTAGATGGTCTCGCGGCTCTCATCAATTCGTCTCAACACAAATCCCCGGCGCCAGGCACAGCCTGTTAGGTCATGTACAAAGCAACACGTTCACGGCACAGCAAAGAGGACGTTCAAAAGTAAACGGTGGTATATGCTTGAATTGGAAGTACTTGCTACTGATCCAGCGCAGCTGTCATATGTATGAGCACTGGTAATCGCCAGGCAATGAGACGTTCGTGACGGAGAAGGCTATGTACAGGGTCGGTTTCCCTCAATATGTGCATTGCATGTCTGGTACATGACAGCAGCCGCTTCAGAAGCGGCGGATGGAGGTGCCGTTGCCACCGCCCTGGCCGTTGTTGATGAGCAGGTTCTTGGTGCCGCTGGGGACGCTGGTAATAGTGTCCTTGAGAGAGTGCTGGGCGATATACTCGCACAGGCCGCTGGCCTTCTGGCCGAGGCCGAGGAAGTAGGCGCCAATGCCGGCGACGTGCGGCGAGGCCATGGAGGTGCCGCTGATCTTGTTGGTCTTGCCACCGGGCCAGGTGGAGGTGATGTCCGTGCCAGGGGCAAGGACGTCGACGATGGTGCCGAAGTTGGAGTAGGTGGCCAGCGTGTCGTCCTTGGCGGTGGCACCAACCGTGCAGGCGGACTCCTCGGAGGCGGGCGAGTAGCCGGAGGCGTCGGCGGCGTCGTTGCCAGCGGCGACGGCGAGGAAAAGGCCAGCCTTGACGATGTTGGCGGCCGCCTGGTTCACGGCGTCGGACTTGCCACCACCCAGAGACATGTTGACAACGACGCCCTTGGGGCAGGCCTGGCCGGGGCCGTCCTTGGCAACAAACTCCATGCCGGCAATGACACCAGAGTTCTGGCCCGAGCCTTGGGCATCGAGGACCTTGACACCGAAGATCTTGGTCTTCTTGGCGACACCGTAGGTCTTGGAGCCAATAGTGCCAGAAACGTGAGTGCCGTGGCCGTTGCCGTCGGTGTTGTCCTTGTCGACGTAGTTGGCCAGGAACTTGGCACGGCCCTCAAACTCCTGTTATGGGCATTAGCATCTGACAGTCTAGCGACTCCGCATGGAAGTTAAGAACGTACAGGGTGCTCGGCATCGACACCAGTGTCAATGATGTAGGCGCAGGTGCCCTCGCCAGCGGAGTCGTCGTAGGTGTAGGCGGCGCTACCAGGCTTCTGGCTGGACAGGCGGCTCAGGCCCCAGTCGGCGTTCTCCTGAGTCGCGGAGATGGTGACGATGGCGTCCTGCTCGAGGAACTCAACCTAAAGGGGAGAGGTTAGCACCCGAAGCCATTATATGATTTCACACTGTCATCGGGCAACAAACATCGGGGTTGTTCTGCAGCTTCTCAACCTCAGACTTGCTCAGGCTGGCGGCGAAGCCGTGGAAGGAGTGAGAGTAAGTGTAGTCGGCATCGGCAGTGATGTCGGAGACGGCCGAGGAAACGGCATTGGACTTGGCGTCGCCCTTGAACTTGACAATGTACTTGCCGTCGATGACCTGAGCATTGCGAGGGACGAGGACGGGAGCGGGTGTGGCACGCTTGGAGGGAGCCGCGCAGGCGAGGGGGAGGAGAGCAAGGAGCGTGGAAGCGCGCATGTTGGCGTGTTGTGTATAGTAGCGATGAAATAAAAAGACTTGATGTGGGTGAAAAGAGACAGATGTTGCGCGAGGGCCAAGTTAAGGTCAGGTCAAGGTTGAAGAGGCGGTTGAGGGCTGAGATGCAGTATCGAAAGGAAGATATCCCATCGGGGTGAAGACATCTATTTATCTCCCCGCCCGGACATCGCCATGACAAGCAAGCCCAGCGTCACAGTCAGACCTGATGTCGTGATGCCCCCCCCCATCCATTGCCCACCTGCTCCAGTATTCGAGTCGTCCCAGGCGCGAGCCCCCCCCATTTCGTCGAAACTCTGCTGCCCAGGGGGTGCGTGCTTGGCAGTCAAGTGCGCGGCCAACGCCAGCAGCAGCAGCGACGGGCGAGTGAGCGATCACCGTCTCATGTGGCCCCTATCCAGCAGGTCTCCCGGGACTGCATCTCATGTGAGTGCCGATCCGCGAGGCATCTTTTCGCCTCCCTGAAACGGGGCGATTGGGCGTCGATCTGGCGAATCTGGCGCGACCCTGGGGGGATCTGCCATCTGGTGCCGCCGCACTCTCTACCTCCCTAAAAGAGCGTAGGTGCAGGAACTTCTGAACGCTGATTGCAGCCGCGCGATAGATAGTACCGTAGCTGCGACGTGTGAGGTGGGTTGGTTTGCTGTCCTCCTCCTCCCCCCTCCCCTTTTTTTCTCGGCCGACGTGCGCCGTAGGGAAGCCTCACCTCACGGAGCTGTTGCCACAGGCGGTCGCAGCGCACACGCACAGGCTAGGCTACTATAGCACACGGTGGGTGCCGGTGACGATTCGTTGGCAGTTGCCGCCAGCGGAAAGGTTATTTGAGTCTAACCCGCTGTCAAAGCGCAGGGCCTAAAAGATGGCGGGGGCCGTTTTCTGTAGTTAGTAGTGCGTGAGTGAGGCTCACGGTCGTGTCGGCTCTTCCGTCCGTCTGCCTGCCTCCTTGACAAGACGATGCAGCGGAATCCGGGGCCTGCCATCAGACGACAGACGGACAGCAAAGCCGGACCCATTCCCCTGGAAGCGCTCTTGTCTTGGCGCGCTGGCAGAGGACAGGGCGCCGGAAGGGGTGAAACCTTCCAGGAGTGTTCCGCACTGCAGCCCAGGGGCCAGGGATGCAACGGCGCATCCAGGGCCCGGCATTATCTACGCCGGCAGCAGCACTCCAGACGCCCGTGGCGCCTGTTCATTGCTACAACGCGAGGCGGGCATTGCAGGAGTACCGGAGAGGGGGGGGATGATATGCCGGGGGCACATCATTTGCCGAAGGAAGAAAGTCACATAGTCTGTCAGACGGAGCTGGACGACAACACCCACGCGCGCAAAGCAGTTGAGAGAGAGCATGTGCTGCATCGTGCGGTGCCTGACTTGTGCATGACCCCGGTCGCAACCAGTCCCCCCCTCCCCTCCCTGCGTCTTCCCCTCCCTTCTCCAAGAAAGAAAAGCCTCCGCCAACCACGCTGCCAAGCGGTCTCGGGGCCTTCTCCAACAACCCGCAAGCTTGGCTGCCGCGCATCACGCTGGGGTGGAGAATGGGTGTGGGGGGCGGCACTTCCATCATCTGATTCGGCCCTGATGCCCTCTTGTGGTTCGGGATGGCGCACACTTCGGCTCCGTCTCACGTCCCCCCCCCCGGCGCCGCCGTCCTTGGGACTGCGGCTCTGAAAGTGTAACTCGGGCGGAGGGGAATCCCTGCTAGTTGGAGAGAGGAGACAGAGGGCGAACATACGAGGACAGGGTCCTTTTCACCCACGCACGACACCACAAACCATGCCCATGGACATAGTATCAGACAACCCTGCTGCGTCACCTCCAGTCATGGGCCGCCGATGGTACACACACTCTCAACAGAGGTTTGATTGCCGGATCGCTGAAGGAATCCATACAGCGTCGTCCACGCCCTTGCGCGCACCCGGAAACGGCCCAGAAGTGTTTGCCCGCTGCGGCCATAAGCGGCTAGAGGCTGTCCGCCTCGCCCGGCCAGCCCGAGCGGACCCCGTTGAGGGGAGGAAGCGTTCCGAGGAACGGATATCTACTTGCAGTTACGCGCACGCACGCCAACAGGCACCGGCAAGCTTCCTTCGCGATATTCGCCTCATGGCCGAGTCAGACGGACGCCAACGTCACCGCTTGAACCAGCGCCTGTCTGACGTACATGGCGGGCGGGCGTGCCTGTCCTTCCTTCCTCCTTCGCTCACGGACAGACAGACTCATATCGCATCCCGCGTATCAGCCGCTGCTGCACCCCGTCCTCTAGAGGCCGGCAGTAAGAGCTACGGGGCAGGGCACTGGCTGTGACGGGAAACGCAGCCGGAAAGGACCTTTGTTCCCAGACCCGCTCAGCCACATCTCTGTGAGGCAGCCAGCCCCGGGGAGCTCAGCGCTGATCGGACGCGCCTCCTCTTCGCTTCCATGCAAGCGCGAGACGCCAGCTGCCTTTTCCACATGTTCTCGCCGTCCCCCCCCCGCGGGCGACCTCGCTTGCGCATCCTTGCTTGGTCTGGCGGGTACGAATTGAGGTTGTTTGGCATGGTTAAATTTAGTACTAGGACTTAGCATGTGTACGGTGCTTTAGCATTGTGGCATCAACCGCTACGCATCCAAGGCACTTGGCCGAGCTCCTTAATCCGGGATCTTGAATCGTTGATCGCTTACACGCGCGCGGTACTATTCCCCCCTCTGTCGCACCTGCGCTGTCCGCCTCTCCTCCGCTAGACCGCTTGGCCCGCACCTCGTTGCCTGTCTCGGCCCCAGGCAGTGGCGGCCCATGCAATGCACTCCGCACGTCACGCAGGCAGTCTGCATTCGTACTCTGGAGAGCCAAGCCGGCGATCATGCACGAGGGTGAATAGCATGGCCCAACTGCGCCTTTCGCCTTTATCGGGTCATCAGCCACAAACCACTTGCCCTTCTGGGCGGCTGTTGATCTGCAGACTCACGTCGTGCACACCGACGATGAGACGGTGGAACACGCAGTCCGTTTGGGTTCGCACGTATCTGAACTGAGGCGGGACCATCCTTTCTCCGATCGACGTCATCGACACTCGTGCATCGGCTGTGCCCGAGAGCGGCAACATCTCGCCGCCGCACAGACACAACCTAGCCAACATGAACGCACCATTCCCGATATTAGGGCGGGTATTTTTGCAGGCAAGATCTTTTGATATTAAGCCAACCACACCTTCTGTTTTGTCTGAAGATACGCGTCTTGTCCGGTTTCGAGTCGAGGGTACGCCCGCCCTGCCTGTCTCTTGGCGAAGATGATGACGCCCGTGTGCACAGCCTCTCTGCTCGTTGATCGCTGTCGTCTAGAAACTACACTCTCAACCATGTCTCCTCATGAGTCGCTCCAAAACTTGAGACGCTCCTTTCTGTCGGACCGATAGCGGACGCTACGGCGGTGAAATCGTGTGAATTCTGTGTGATCGTACTGGTTGCTCTCTTTCAGCACTCGGCATCAACAATCCTTGTGTTCCAAGCCCCTGGTATCCGTGGAGTCCACATGATCCTTCAAAATCGGACGAAATTTTTTGGGAGGGAAAAACGGGTGTGCGGCGAAGCTCCTTCTATAAGAGCGCTGACCTATCAGACTCGGCTCCTCAAGCGTTTCAGCATCGTCTCAGGTCTTGAAACGATTAGCAAATCGGTAACCAATAGTTCGTTTCTGCACCATATACTAGCTGTCTAGAACACGCCGGCATGACTGCGGAAATGAACAAGTTGGGGACCCGAAGAACGACAGTACATTGTGGCAAACGTCGATCACTGACTTGGGGAGACCTGATCCCTGTGAAAAGGGCAAGTTCGTGGGCCGTTTCTCCACTATATCGTGTCACGTTTTCGCCGCGACTGTGTACCTGGAGATCACTTGTGAACATGAAACCCCGACGAAAAATCTCTCCGAAATCATCGTTCCAGGGCAGAATGCCATCACAACGTTGTGTGACTCCTCGTTGACGCAGTTCGAAGTTGAGGGCGTCCCCTGACTTACAACATCGACAGTCGGTACGTTTAATGGAGCTCATATCGTTATTGCCCCAAATCCCTTTGCGACCGGATCTTCGCACGGCATAGTTTGCATGCATCCACTAGAAAGCGAAGACTCAAACGTATCCCTGGAAATCGTGTCATTACAGGGGAAAGCCCCCATCACGCAGCACTGGTGGAGGTAATACAACAGAGAACACGGGTTTGAGAATATGGAGCTTTTGCAAAGCGACACTGTAACTGGATCTAATTGCACAAAGTTGATAGTGCAGGTGGCATGTCGCGGCCTTGAGCGCAGGGCTGTCACATACAGCTCTCTCCTAAGTCATATCGTTGTTGACTGCTTGCGATGGCCTCATAGAACGCCGTGAAGGGCAAAAAGCCATGGACTGGTCACTAACCTAAACCCTGTTCAATATGAGATTACTTAGAGAGGTAATGACAAGAGATGCAGGTCAAAGTATTGCTTAAGCCCTAATGGCGTTTGCAAACTTGGACGTGTATTTACGCTTGTTATGGAGAGAAGATTACATGTCGCGATGCAGTTCAACTGCGCGTAGCCCATTGGCCTGCTCCACCTTGCTGGCCTTGCTACAGCCCGTGATGGCTTCGATGGCGCGCAGCCCGCTGGGCCACTGCCGCCCGGCAGCCCCGCAGGGGACAGTCCCTGTAAGCCCGGCTTGGAAGGTCTTCAATGTGTGAAATTAGAGAAACGCGTGACTGTGAGTATTACTACTCTTTCTAGAAGTGATAGACTAATAACAGTGAACCTCGGTAGGCAGATCTTGATTGCTGACGTGATATTCGACGATACATCCTGGTCCATCAACGCGTTTTTCTATACCACACTATAAGTTTAGCATCCATATGTTCTATAGGGGCTATGAAGATGGGACTTACAGATCCAGTCAAGCAAAGGGCCCAACTATAGCGTCCATAGACAATGAATTTGTCGTTCTTCTGATCATAACGACGCAGTTTCCTAAAATAGCCGCACATATCAACACCTTCTCGAGTCTCGCACTATAACATCATAAGCAGCAATATAATAATCTCGGAGCTACTTGACTTAGTACCTTATGGCCTTTCACTCCTGTATTGTGAAGTAAGACCTCATTATGCGCATCCAGATGCTCCTTCTGCCGCACCGTGAGGGGCGGCAGCGAGTCGTCGAGTAGTTGCCACCAGTGCGCGTCGTCGTATGATAGTTGACACCAGGACTCATCGTCATCTTCGGGTTGACACCAGGCAGCGTTTGCGAAGAGGAACGGCAGAAGCTTTTGTAGTAGCATTGTTGATCGTAGAAAGATGTTTGAGCTAAGGTGTGTAGTAACTCTCCCGCTTGCCTGGGATCTACGTCGGGATCTCTGTCGCTTTTATATAAATCGCGAGCCGGACTTCTAGGCGTGTTATGATATAGGATAGATATAGCCAGAGGCGAACTAGGCTATTTTTATTTATTATATTTATCATTTATTAACGTAAACCGTATGTATGAAACGGCATACTTCCGCAAGTCATAGCAATCCATAAAATAACAGCCGAAAAAATAGTGCATTTCATTACTGCCGCCCGATCGCCCGATCGCCCGAAGGGGGCACGTGTAGGGACATGACGAGAAGCGAACTGCTCACGGGGAAATATCACGGACCTCCCATAGGCGCACCTGCTATGAGGGAAATCTGGTAACACCAAACGTGAGACGGGTTCTATCAATGCTCTCACTCCGTAGGAACATTACATATTGACGTTATGTGATGAAAGTGGTTCCCTTACTTGCGCTGACCGGCCCACTGCTTCCGTTCATGTCAGGCTCGCACGTTCACCATGAGCACCAACGGCGGCCATCCTGGGACACACGTCATCTTTAATGACGTGTATCACCTGTTCCTTGCCACACGCCCGATGAAACCGAGCCCCCGCGTCTTCAGGCCTTGTTATCTCTAGCCGAATTGACAACGCATGTGCACGGAGTCGTCTCGGTGTTCCAAAACGTCGTCTTCCTGGAGAAAACTTTACGTTATATTGATCATTAAAATACGTAAGCTAGAGGTAGTCTAAATTAAATAATAACGAACTCGGTGCATCGCCGTGATATAATATAAGCCAGCGAGCAGCCTATGCATATCTATGATCCTCGCCGTTACTAAAGCATGCTCCATTACGAACCCCTCCTAAGTGCGCTAAGAGGGCCCCACGCCCCTTTCAATTACAAATTGGGGCGCAAAAAGAAGCATCGAGTGCTCAACTATACATAAGAGTAACCTTAGCCATAATTACCTCTACGTTTTTTATCGTCCGTGTCCTATTATGCCCCCTTATTTTTGGTCGTTGCTTTATAAATTAGTGCCGCTTGCGGATATATGCTATCTTAAAGCCGCGGTTTCGTAACTCATTACGAAATTATGATATAGGCTACCACCCAGTGAGCCCTACGCTATACCTATCCCGTATCATGGCATATATGGCTGATATCCCGGCTCGCGGTTTGTATAAATATTGAAAGCGGCAGACATCCCAGAGTTTTAGCAAGCGGGACAGTTACTCGACCTCCCTCTTGACTTGAATGCCTTTGGCTCGTCTTCTACTATCAATGATGCTACTTCGAGCTCTTTGGCTTTTGCTCTTCGCAAGCGCGGCCTGGTCTCATCCCTCAGACGAGAACCTGGAGCAATATCAAGACCTAATGCCCTTGACGGACCAGCAGAAGCTACAAATTGACGTCTGGTGTGAGAATACGGCGCTCCAGGGCGACAAGGTGCCAAGTCCAGGATAACTCAACGCAACTGTATTACTGATTATAATGTTATAGTGCGATGTTTATCGTAATGTATGTCATTACGTCGTAGGAATGACTCGCTACTCTTCGAAAACCGGTCTACGGTATGCCTACGATAAAAAATGCGAATACCCTTGCACTGAGGGATACGTAAGTCTCGTTTCATAATACTATAAAATGCAGATGCTAATAAAAGTATAGTGTGGTGCGGAGAATCGCCCGACAGGACCAGAGTGTCTAGTATACTATAAGAATGGGAAGGCGGAAGACAACGATCCTAATTTAGTTATATGCTATTAGTCTTATATCTCTAGATAATGCAAATAGCTAAAGATTGGTATATTGATTTCTTTATCGTCTTACGTCTCTATGAAACCGGACTTTTAGCGATAGTATTAATATCACGTTATCTTAGGGGAGTAGCGCTATTTACAATCACGCTTTTCTCTATTTTTATACATCTAAGGCCTGTTAAGCCAGGACTACGGTGCCGCCCACACTGTCCCTTGCCGGGCTGCTGTGCTGCCGGACCGCAGTGGGACCAGGGCTAACTGCAATTGCAGCCATCGCGGCTTGAAGTAAGCCAGCGACTATGCGCAATTGAAGCCATTAGGCTAAAGCAAGGCCAGACCTACGGCGGCACATAAAACGGCACTATAGCCTACTATAAGGCAGGGGTTGCCATTGGCCGTAGCGGCTTTAGTAGGCCTTGACGTGTATAGATAGAGAAAAGCATGAGTGTTAGTAAATAGTGATACTCATCATTAGGGACTAGGATGGCCGACACCGCTCGTCATCAGGAGCTACCGACAAATGCTACATGGACACCGTCACCATGCGCATGGTAAATCCTACTATGGACTGGTAGTTATATAAACGAGATGATACCGAGGTCTCACTCACAGCCAAGTTTCCTGGACGCACTGCTGCCGGTTAAGTGCCTGACAAAACCATGGTTTTCGAGGTTAGGGAGTTATTATAGAGAGTGCCTCTACCGGTCAAGGACATGGATCCGCAACAGAGTTACGTGACGTGGGTGATGGGCACCCTTTAGCATCTCCAGGAACGAAATCGGGTGCGAGACTTTAATCAAAGAAGCTTCAAGGACATTGCACTCATCGTCGCTGATGAATGGATTCATGAATCGGAATCGGAAACGTCCAAGTTAATACAGTACGGCAATTAGACAGTCGAAGAAGCCCAGGAAGCGGGCGTCGTCTATAGCATACATGCTATAACGGGAATGCGAACGTAGTGAATTTAACTATAGAGCTTAACAAGAGTGAAATGGCGTAGTGAAGTTGTTTGCCGTATGGAATCTAGGGCTGCTCGGTACGGCTGTTATACGGCCCGTAGCTATAGCACCTGTGGAGGCAGCCTAATGTGGCTGCATATAAGGGTCATTGATATCGTTATAACCCCTATCTATAGGTCATATATCCCTTATAGCTAGTCCGGCTAGGCGTTATATAGCCCCTATAGACGGACCTTAAATATGTATATATAGGGGGCATAGGTCCTAACAATAGATGGAAAATCAAGGCTCTTATGACCCGGAAAAGCACCCCTTGTAACAACGGCGTAAGAAGCAGAAGATCCCGGAATTGATCCAACGGAACATTATAGTAGCCGTAGATGGGCGAGTAAAGCTACTGTATGTATGCATTTCTAGGCCTGAGGTCGACGGCAGAGCCTGACTGGTTGCTTATCTAGTTTGAAGAGCGGGTTGATGCGAGCACCAGACTTGAAATTACTCACGGTGTAGCGTTGAATCAACGTGATGAAGATGCCAGAAACGTACTTCGTTGTTTCTTGTCTGGAAAGCCTCTAGCCGGCCTTTTTAAGCTACATGTATTGTGAACTCATTGAAGACGTTGAAACACTCAAACAAACCGAACCGCGTTCTGGGAGCCTCTCTCCACACATCGACCTGTGTACCGCTGAAGCTTGTGACTTGTTCCGGAGCATCCATGGCCGTCATAGGCTGGGGCAACTGCCTTAGCAAAATTTTCACTTCCTGCTCAGTGGCTTATCACATATACTCACAATGCGACTGCAGATATCCACCAGTATTGTAAAAGAATGCACCAGTCTGACCATCGAGTTCATAGCACCTTCCCGACACGGGTGCTGCATGGAAAAGGATGTTCCTGTCGTGCTCACTATATACAAACGATGAGCAAGACTCGAAGTTGGCATGATGGAGTCGCAGCTTACCAATCGTCCACTGTGCGATACTGGTTCAGCTTTACCTTGTCTCGGCTTTCCAAATGAGATGTACCCGCGGGGTCAGAAGGCATTGCCATGATCATGGGCAGGTAAAATGCCGCAGAAAAGACTGAGAACTTCATTTTGTTGTCGTAGGTATGGCACTGATGAGAGACTGGACGGGGGACAGTGGAAGAATGATGCAGAGTACAGCGAAGAAAGGCAGGAGAGCAAGTGCTTCTTATGGAGCAGCACGGGCATGCGTTTCTTATATGTCTACACAATAACTGGCAAGTATCATCATGTGTGAGACGTGGGACGCATGTGGTCTGTTGTCGAGGCGTCAGTTGCAAAGTCTAGCCCCGACGATCTGATCCGACTTCAGGTCCTGACAAAGATCAGGCATCTTTTAAACTTGGCAACTCGATCTGACGTCGTAGACATGAACGCGGCTGACTTGATCCGGAAATCGACAAGGTATATCTTTCGCTATAGTGGCGCTATTGGCGTGAGTAAGCTTACCGCCTTGATTTGTTGTCGCATTGAATCCTGCGGTAAGCCTAGAACGATCGGCATATAACTTGACCTCGCGCCTAACGAATAGCCGATTTGGAAGGTATATGAGGATTATCCTGTACGAGTATGTGATACTGGCCGACGGCGCGGATAAGTGCGGGTCGCGTTTGTACCGTTCGCCCCCAATGACGCGCCTGATTGCCCACTTGAGCTGAAGAGAGCTAGGTCCCTAGCCGAGGTCATTGGCTCGTTCGGACTTGCTTGCCGCGGATGTGAATCCTGTGAGTCCTGAGACAACATAATGTTCTTAGCACCCAATACATGTAGCTCACAGAAGCCTCATTTCATGCGTATTTTCTTCCATCCTCTCGGGCAGATTCCGCTCCGGCTGACCGTTGACATGAAGCACACACATCAGTGGCGAGGAAATACGCTTGGTGACTGTGTGACTTATGATCCTACAGGATCGTGACCCGTCATCATTAGCCGCTGGGTTACGTCGTCGGCGGTGACGTCTCACAGGATGCCCTGCATCAGTTGTGTTGTTCACTATCCGTGATCGACGTGTCCGACTTACTTCCCCCTTCTCTGTCCCCGGTCAGATTTTAGTTCCTCACGTAGTGAGTGCATTACTATGCGGTCATGTTGGGCAGTTCGCCGTGTTCCTGTGTGAAGTCAATCTGGAGAGGGACGGTCCAAGTACGCAGGAAGGTGGTGATTTGGCAAGAATAGCAAAGCAGCACAGTACCGACTATAAAGGCCATGCCTGCCGCCTCACACAAAAGCTTAGACCACTGATTAAAAAGCATTCTTCTCCAACTCTTGTAATCAATCATGAAATTTCTCGTTCTCTCAACTCTTCTGGCTTTGCCGTGTGCAATGGCGGCGCCATCAGACGGCACCGGCCACTCCTTGCTCCCTCGCGACAAGCCCAAGTTGAATCAATACCGCACCATGGATGACTGGTAGGAAGACAGACCCATGAAACAAGCCTAGGTGTCTAACAAGTGTTTCGTAGCCTCCACGACAGAAACATTCTCTACCACGCGGCTCCGAGTACCGGCAATTGCTACGATCTCGACGGCAAGACCGGTGCCTTCTTTTACAACACCGCAGGCTTCCTGCTGAGTCGTGGTAGGCACGGAACCTCCGAATAGAATCGCATGTGGCTAACGTATTCTTTGCAGCCAACAAGGACATTGGATGTGCTGGGGATTGGATCGGCCTTCGTGGCGGGCGATGCATGGAAAAGGGCCCGTATAGGTCTGTTGTGATGAGGTGAATTTTGATGTCAGATAGGCCAGCCTGTATGAAGTATAAGAAGGTTAAATCACAAGTGATGACGGGATGTCTAACTTCGGACGTCTGGCACACCGAGAACGCAGATGTTTAGTTCGTGTCCCTGGCCCCCACCCGCTTGCAAGTGCTCCGGTACATGGAGGCACCAACTGTGCGCACGCCAGAGCTGCGGTGGCTGGCGCTCACCGACATGTCTCTTCCATGTAAGATGATGTAGCCACCCAGTCCTGGCGACTGCACTTGGAATAAGGAAAACGGAAGGTCACGGCCAACGACTGGCGAGGATGGAGTGACAGGCACTGGCCACACATCGTCGCCACCGCAAGGTTCCCGTTTGAGGCTGTCGCTACGAACTGTGGATCAGCGATTGAACGAACGGTCGAGGTATGGCCCTAGCCAGCGCTAAAAGAGCGCTTTGTCTCCGAGGCTGTCAGCATCCAGACCCCTATCTCTCCACAGTGCCCCCCTCCAACCCCTTCTTCAAACCTCGGTCGTACGGGATATTCGCGAGCTCAGTAACGTCGGTCATGTCACAGCTAGTAAGAGAGAATTGACTATAAATTCACGACAGATACAGAGCGCGTGGGAAGATTGAGAAGCAGTGTCAGTCAGAACCTTATACGACAGCTGGGACCTTCGCAGAGGATATGTGCTCGCGACGGTGGCATCGCCCACCAACGTAGCGTCCAGGGCGGATAGAGAAAAAGCCAACGGCAAAATTAGACTCAGAACATTGCCGCGAGTGAGCCCTAGAACAACCGTTCTACCGGGCAGGTGAGTGGTGGAATTGAAGGTGCGTCCAGTCTGCGCCAAAGCCGCTACGGCTGCTTCATTAGCTCCAGGCCAGCTCGACGCCCCAAATGAGTTTAACTAAACCCTTCCGGATTCAGCCGCCCGGCAGCCGGGTGGCGCATCTCATGCTATAGTACGGTGGTGAGGCTTTGCCGGCCGCCTATAATGAGCGCTCGCACGCGCGAGAGCCTGCCTGGTGTCTCGGACAAGGGGAGCTAGTGATAAAAGAGACAGACGCCACACGGCCTCTCTTCACCATCGTCAGGTCCTTTGCCCTTTCACCACCTCGTTCTCGTCCTCGGGAGACGCGACGCCATCATCATGAACTGCAACGAGCTCCAGGAGGGGATGCGCGGATCGCGCTACGTGGTCAAGCGTCCCAAGGCGCTGCAATGGTTCTACAAGGGCCGCCTGTATAAGGCGAGCGACGAGGAGCGCCAGGCCGGTCGCTTTGAGCTGTTTCTCGACCTCTTGTGTGCGTATGGCCCCGCTGCATGTAGACAGACCGGACGGGTTTTGCTTGCTTGCTTGCTTGCTTGCTTGCTTGCTTGCTTGCTTGCTCGCGCGATGAGTGCCTTTCTGCGGCAGCAGCACACGAGGGATCATGAGCGCTGACACGGAGAGACACAGACGTCGCCATCGTGGCCAACTTCAGCGACGACCTCGCCGAGCACGCCAACGGCGCGCACCTCGCCAAGTACATTCTCATCTTCGCGCCGGCGTGGCACATCTGGGCCGACCTGCGCGAGATCATGAACTCGTACTACACCGACGACCTGGCCCAGCGACTCGTGATCCTCTGGGTCATGGCGCTGCTGGTGCTGTACGCCAACAACGCGCGCCTCGTCGACGAGGACATCAACGCCATGCGCACCGCGGCGGGCGCCTACGTGGTCGCGCGCTTCACCACCATGGGCGTCTTCCTCATCAGCTCCTTTGCCAGCTACCAGCACCGGGCCCAGGCGCGCATCATGGCGGCCTTCATGTCCGTCGGCCTCCTCATCGCAATCCCGCTCTTCTTCGAGTCCGTCAGCATCCAGGCCAAGGCCGCCGTCGTGGCCGTCATGGTCTTCTACCAGGAGTGCACGTGGGCGCTGACCCTGAGCCCCTGGATCAAGCGCCGCCTCAAGCTCCGCTACAGCACCGCCGTCGACATCGCCCACGAGATCGACCGCATGGCCGCCTTCTTCATTATCATCCTCGGCGAGTTCGTCTACAGCGTCATCGTCGGCGACCCCGCCGGCGTCGGGCTGACGTCTGGCTACGCAAAGGCCGTCTTCACACTCATCATCGCCTTCTGTCTCAACTGGCTGTACGTTAGCGGAGACGGCAGCGTGCAGGCGACGCACCCGATCCGCCGCTCTGCCTGGACCGCGTTTGGCTTCTTCCTGCTCCATCTGCCCATGTCGGCCTCGTTCCTCATCGGCGGCCACATTTGCGCCATTAGCACCAAGCTGCACGAGTTCGAGGACGGCCAGCGCTGGCTGCTGGGCGGAGGACTCGGGGTCGGCCTCTTCTGTCTGTGGGTGTACGGCATGCTCTACCGCACCGAGGACGAGGCATACCTCATGCTGCCCAAGTATCCTCGAATCGGCATGCGGCTTATCGTCGCTATTATCCTCATCGTCCTACCCGAGTCGCACGACCACCTCAACACGACGCAGTTCATGGCAGTTGTCATGTCTCTAGTGGCCTTTCTTACTGTTTGGGAGACTTTTGGGGGTCTGTTGAGGGGCGCGAGCTTCTATGAGCCCTGGACTGACAGACACGAACCCCCAGAGGATGCCATTGAGGATGCAAGCGACGAGCAGATCCGACCAGCGGCGGCCACGTAACGGCGAAATTTTCCATAAAATAGAGTATCCATTGAATCAAAATCAGTTATTTGGCGCAGTGTGAGTCAATGGCCGCGTGACGTTTTGAGCTGTCGCGCCCGAGTGTGTAAGCGGGCAGCTCCGGAGCTGGTCCCGAAGACGCCCGGCCAGCCTCATACACGCAAGAGTACATATAATAAACGGCCACGACAGTGCAAATTGCGATATTGCTGTACTAGCCTCTTGTATTATCACACAACTTATCGCTTCAATGGCAACCAGAATTTTCAACAGCAGAATACTGTTTTCGTCGGCCCTTGTCGCCACTGCCACCGCCGGCGTGTACACGGCGCTAATATACCGCCGCGTGTCGGCCACACCACTCAGCACCATTACGAGCGCAAACTCCGTGTCAGAGTCATTTGCCAAATCCACGACAATTCGCAACCTCGTGAATCCCCGGGGGTATGTCGCGTTGACAGACTCGCGCTCCGTGACGTTGGAGCTGCCAAGCCGTGACGCGGCGGATGACGACGAGGAACGGACTGGCGAGCCGCAGAACCCGTCCGACCAAGTTATTCTGGCCAGCTTTGTCAAGGGGTTCTTTGGAGGCAGAGTGTTTGCGCTGGAGCGAATTGCCCTCGGGGTCTTGCGGCTGCAAGCTGGTCCCTTCCCTGGTGAGCTTCCTCCTTCCTCTCCTCGGGGCCTCTGATTGTCCCACCATCGTTCCAGCAGGCTGACACACACACACAGGGTTGACCACGCCGGAGAAACCCATCTGGAGCACTGAAGAGCTGTCAAACGACGCCCTGCCTCCTCCCTCTTCCACCATTTTCGGTGCCTTCCGGGTTGCTGCAATCGACATCGCGGACGCATCGGCTCGTGACGAGTCAATAGCTCCTGCGGAGAGTAGCACGACCAGCTCCGTCGACGTCTTGTACGGCTCCAGCGAGGGGCAGTTTGCGGGCTGCCATCGCTTTAGCGTCTGCTGCGAAGGCAGCCAAGTCAAACTCTCGCTCGAGTGCGTGACGTGCAACCCGACTGTCGACAAGCCGTTGAGCCCGGCAATCATGTTCTGGTTTCACAGAGTGTACGCCATGCTACTCTTCCGGGACGCGCTATACAACGTGCGTCAGGTAGCTCGACTGCAGTGATGTATAGTTTCCGATTCTGTATCATATAATCATGCATCTCGAGCGTTTGGGGAACGGATAACCACACTAGAGGCGTTCAACTGGGCAACATGGACTCGGCGTCTGGATATCATGAAGCACGCGATACACACTCTCCACGCATCAGGGACATTAATTCAAATCGCTTTGTATTATAACATCGATCTCATGTGAATTGGAAAACGCCGAGTCTACAATGAGACTTCCGCAGCCTTGACGTTGCCACCGCTGATCTGCACCTTGGCGCCCGGCCCCCTGAAGCTCACGTCCAGCTCCAACTTTTCGCCCGGCCACAGCGTCACATAGTTATCCGACCAGACGACAGGGTTGACATCTGCGCCCTTTGCATCGACGAGGTTCAAGCGCACGAAAAAGGCCGGCACGCGCGCCTTGTTCTCCAGGACGAGCCCGTGTGAGCCATCGCCCCCTGACTTGCCCTTGGTGAGCGACACCTGCGCCGACTTCATCGAGAACAGCGAGGAGTAGTCGGCAAACTTGGTCACGGGGGTGTGATACCACGTCGAGTTGGGCCAGTTCAGCTCGTCCACGCCGCCCGCGTCGGCGAGCCAGTACACGTTGCGGCCCAGCGCCTTGCCCGCCCCGTCCTTGAGCACGAGGCGGAGGAAGGCAACGCCCTTGATCTTGCTGACCGCCTTGAGCTTGCCCGCGCTGGCCGCTGTGTTGGCCTTGCCGGTGATGTGTAGCGATTGCTTGTCGAGGACCTTGCCGTCCAGGCTCATGAGCTCGGCGTCAACAGTGCGCGCGCCGTCCTTGCTGAGCGAGCGGTTAATCACCCACACGCTCTGGCGGACGTAGTCATACGCGGCATGTTCCAGGCGCGCACCGACTTTGGTGCCGAAGTAGGAGCCAGCTGGGTGCATATAGTGGTCGAATTGGTTCCAGTGCAAGCTCGGCCACGCGTTGTTGAGCATCCAGTAGATGGTGCCCGTAGCGGGGCGTTTGGCATTCCACTGTGAGGCATAGCCCTCGTGCTGTGCGCGCGTCGCCTCAAAGTCCATGATCTGCGCTTTGAGGAGATAGTCGTCGAGTGAGGTCGGCTTACCGAGGCGCTGAAAGAGACCCTCGTTGTAAATCTGCCGGTTGTAAAACGAGGACATGTTTGTCGACATATGGAACATGTTCTTGTTCGGCTTGGTCCAGAGCTCTTCCATCTCGCTCTTGGTGAGGAATTGCACCAGACTCCCCTTCTCAGGGGTGCCCACGCCGGCACCCAGCTCCGATCCAAAGCCGAAGGCTGCGCCCTTTCGGTCCTTGGACGGCTCCGTGTCATACCAGTAGTTGGGCGGCACCCAGTCGTAGGGACCATCCATCTTCATGCCACCGGGGCCGAGGAGTGCCGGGAAACCCCTCTTGCTAGCGGAAGCAATGATAGGGACCTGCCAGCTAGCCCCGTGCAGGGCATCGGCATAGATCTTGACGGCACGATCGTTGGGCCAGAAGTCACTGCCCACGAAGTAGGCGAGCATGCTCGGGTGCGGCTGCAGCATCGCGGCCTCGTGTCGCATGCTCGCGTTGGCCGTGTCATAGTCGTTGTCGGTCCATAGCGGCACGGGGTCAATCTGCAGCTCATGGTTGTACTCCCAGCTCTCCCACTTTGAGCAGCATACCCAGCCCGCGATAATCATCATGCCCATCTCATCGGCAATCTCGTACAGCTGCGGGTGCTCCATCATGCCTTCGAGACGGATCGTATTCAGGCCCATGTCGAGCGAGTATCGCACGATGTCCTCCCACCGCTTCCCGTTGTCGTCCCATCGGAAGAAGTGGTCGGGCGAGTAACCTCCGCCAATGACCTGGAACGGGTGCCCGTTGACAGAGAAAATGGTGTCGTTGTACGAGTTGACACGTGAGGTCACCGTTCGCACACCGAAGCGCTGGCTCGAGGTATCGGACAGCTTCGAGTCCACGGAAAAGGTAAGCGTCGACTTATACAGGGGTTGGGCCCCCCATGTCTTGGGCCACCAGATCTTGGGCTTGTCGATGCGGTGCACGATGGCGACCGTCTGGGTCTCGCCGGCGCGCAGCGTGATGGTCTTGTCTTCGGTAAGCCCCTTGCACCCCAAGGGGCCCTTGACGACGGAACGTGCCACGAACTTGACGTCGTGACTCTCCAAGTTGCGTGCCGTCGCACGGACGGTGACGGTGGCCCGGCTCTTCTCCACGGGCACGTCCATGTCGACCGAGACACTCACGGGGCCCATGGCCACGGAACCCGTCTGCTTGACGACGATGTCGCGCCAGATGCCCGAGCCGTTGTCCGGCGCGTGCGGGTTCCAATCTACAAATCCCTGCACGAGATCGTAGTTGAAATCAGACGGATACACGTTGACGGCGAGCGCATTCTTCTGCCCGACCAGAGACGTGATGTCGTACGTATGCCCGCCAAAGCTACCCGCCTGGGCCGCCTTGTCCGCGATCTTCTTCCCGTTAAAGTACAGGTCCGCGCGCGAGCTGATGCCATTTGTTTCCAGGAAGTAGTGCTGGCCCTTGTCGGCTTTGCCAGCGAGTGCGAATTCGTTGCGATACACCCACGGCTGCAGGAACTGGCCCCAGTCAAACTTGTTCATGTTGTCAGAGAACCAAATCTCCGAGTCCTTGTACTTTCCCGCGCCCAGGAGGCAGCCGAGGATCGTGCATCTCGGTAGCGGGATGTGGTTCCATGCTGAAGTATCGTGGCCTGGTTTCGACACGGCGTCGAGCGATCCGTGAACACCGCTTGCAGGCTGCAGGTCCCAGTTGGGGATCGCCACACGTTGTCCTGCTTGCGAGACGATGGGGTTCGACGAGGCGAGGCCCAGCAGGGCGGCGCCAGCGAGCGCGTGTCCGAGCATGCTGACTGGCATCGCCTAGACCAGGGTCTAGTAGAGAGTTGCTGTTGGCAGACGCTACGTAGAGGCGAAGCGCGTGACATTTCGGCATCATGTCCGGGGCGACGAGCCGTGATATAGAACGCCATGGTGCTCGGGGGTCACAACGTTACGTTCCATCATGACAGAGGGCAGTAAGAGGCGGCGGCACAGAATAGGGTCCTGGTTTGCGGCCTAACCAGGTTGCACTAGATGCCAGTTGGGTTCTGCCCTTGAACACCTGGGCCGTGGATCAGGAACCAGAGTATTGGCCTCACCAGGGCCAACGCCATGTGGGGGTCGACCGGCCTTGTCCGGCGTCTTCCCCGCAGGCCATGCGCATCATCGGCGCCAGCTCCGGGTCAAGACAGGTACAGGTGGTGGAAGGTCAATTGACTTGACTTTGACATGGAACGAGGATGGGAACTTGTCAAGAGATTGGTGTCCAATGTACAGGAAACACTGGTGTCAAAGCTTAATTAATGGCGACCTTGTTGAGTCCATGTGTGGCTACGGATGACGCGTGAGACTGGCGATGCCCCGACGGCCCCCCGCCTTTGGATAGAGAGGTAGCTTCATCATCATCTCATGCCCTCGTTAGCGCACCGCCATCTGATGTCCCCAAAAGGCGGAGAAGCCCAGAACCCTTGTCCCCGCCCTGCTTCCACGCCCAAGCCCGGCCAGCCGCTGATGATGGAGGGATCCAAGCCACGTTTGTTGCATACAGATCGATAGCCTCCACTGGTGGACAAATGATTGTGGAGAACGTTCCTTGGGCGCCATCCGACCCCTCGCTGTAACCTCACTTCTGCATTATCAGGGTCTCTGGACGCGACGGTCCCTCGAGCCGGCCTGGGAGCTTGCGCTGACTGACACCTGCATGTGGCGAGCCTGTCACCGCATACTGGAGCGGCAGACTCTCCGGCCCAAGCAGCAGATTAGCTCTTTGCCGACTTTGCCGGTTGCGAGGCGAAGCGAGCACTCGATCGGCGTACGACGGGACATGGTGACGTGCGATCATGCGTGCGACCACGGGCGGCTCGCCAGCCAGGGTTCGCAAGAGGAGAATCCCGGTAAGCATTCTGGATGGGAAACCCCCATCGGATCCCCGCACTCCCCGATCTCGCTTGCTGACGAATGTTGTTCCTGCAGACTGCGTGTGGCTCGTGCCGATACTCCAAAGTATGCAGAGACCTGTCCTGAGCTGGGGTCTTTTGAAGAGTGAACTGACGACGCAAAGGCGAAATGCGACGGCAAGCGGCCATGCTCACGGTAAGAGAAATCTCATCATGCTCCTCCCTGACGCACTGAGCTTACTGTGGCAGCTGTCGAGCTCTCGGAAAGGAGTGCGCGTTCGAGGAGCGGCCCAAAGATGCACAGCAGATGTGAGTGTATTGCATTCGCCTATTAACGTTACTTCTTTCTTGTCAGAGCTATATTGACAGGAAAAAAAAGACGCATTGAGATGCTGGAGACACAGCTTGTCTCACTCAAGGCTCAGCTGCAATCTCCGTCCCATGTCAGTGATGCAACCAAAGCGCAGCGTGCAGGAGCTGAGCCCGTCACATCGATATCACCGGACACCTCGCAGGCTTCAAACCGAGCATTCGGCCATCCTGTCATCTCGCCGCTCTCCACAGTCACCGTTCCCAGTGCTGCGACGACGCTCCAGGATGCGGCCAACGGCTCGCCGGAATCGGCCTTCTTGCCACCACCACCCCGTCGCGCCTCGCATTTCGACACAGTGGCCGTGTCTGTCCCCGACTTCATCGATGTCGGTCTGCTTTCTCCCGAACAGGCGCGGGTCTATTTTGAGGCCTTCTTCCACGGCTCAGACCGCTATGTCCCGGTGTTCGACCCTTCGTTCGACACCCTGGAGAGCGTCCGCGCGCGCAGCAGCATCCTCTTTTGCTCCATCTGCGCCGTGGGCTGTCGCGTTCTTGCGGGCACCGACTCGCAGCACTGGCGGCTGCTCAACTTTCACATTCGACGGCTGCTCAACGCGGCGCTGGTCATGCCCGAGATGGCATGCCTGGAGACGGTGCAGGCGCTGCTGGTGCGCGCGTGCTACACGTCCGAGCGGTCACTCCTTGTGTCCGTCGCCGCTCGCATGGCTGTGGCTATCGGCATACCAGAGGCATATGATGACCTTATGAATCAGACCTTCACCAACGAGTGGCAACGCTCGGAGGTGCCGGTGAGAGATGAGGCCATGTTGATGCGCAAAACGAGGACATGGCTGTTCATTCTGGTCATGGGACACATCCTCCACGTTGATGCCGGTGACCTCCTATCCCTGCAATTCACAGGCAACGTCCGCCGATGCCGGGTGCTGCTCCATCGCCCGACCTCAGCGAAGCAAGACCTCTGCCTCTGGCCTCAAATCGAGCTAAACTCACTTCGTGCAAAGATCCAAGCCACTTTGTCGGACCCTCGACGCGTCATCTCCGGGCACGGCAGCGATCAAGCCATCATGGACGATGTGCGCGATGCAATCATCGACCTGGACGTCTGGTTCGCAGACTGGGCGCGCATCTACGACGCAAGCGGCGATCCACAGGCCCCCTGGCTGAAGCTCAACCTGCAGGTACAGCGGTGCTGGGGTGTGACCATGGCGCTTTGTCGGGCGGTTCGCACGACGGGCGTAGAAGACGTGAGCCTCATGACGGCGACACAAACGGAGCTTCTGAGCATGGCGAGGGCTGCGCTGCGGCAGCACCTGGAAATCATCGTCGAGGAGCCGCGTCTATACCTGCGCAACCTCCGATATGCAATGGACTTTGTATGGGCCAAATGCGTATTTTGCTACCTGCTGCTCCTGAAGCTGTCGATTCTGCTGCCCGAGGCGGACCGCCGAGAGCGCCGCGGCGGCCATGACTTGGTGGCCTGTGGGAACATGCTGCTCGACGAGCTGAGCGCCGCGGGAGGGGACATGGCCGATGGACACAGGAGCAGCACCGGCAGGCTGTATCTGCAGCTGTTACGGACCGGCATCGACAAGTACTCACACGCTCTCGATGGAAATCAGCCCTCGCCGCTGGTCATGAGCCGTTCAAGAGGCGCTAGGGCGCCGATGGGAAGGGGCGGCGACATGGACGACTCGGGGGACGGAGAGACAGACGCAGACGCGTTCGTGCCGGACCAATTCGTGTTCGAGTGGGACTTTCCTGGCCTGACACTCTTTTCGTCGTCCGCTACCGAGGCCGGCTGGCTGGACGGGATACTACTCGAGGCCCTGAGCGGTGCCGACGAATTCATGGGTTTCGGCTGGACTGGCCCCGAATCGTTAGGCGCCTCATAAGGTACTGTTTTGCTCTGCGACAGCTGTGAGAGGCTCCATGTTGTCTGAACACGAGCTGCCATCCGTTACACGGTTGGATGGTACATCTTGTCTCGCCACCGGTTCCCCAACTTCATGTTCACGACAAGGAGTCATCATGATTAGCTCGGAGCGTTGACAGCACACCCACGAACAATCACCGATACGCCATCGAGCTGGATACGATACTTCATTCTTCAACTAGTCGATCTCTCAAGTTCACCGCTGGACTGCTCGTATCTGTCAAAACTTCCACTGCTCACACCAGTTCCTGACCAACCCCTCGTCAATGGGCCCCGAACCCCTCATTGTCGGGCTCTTCTCTACGGTGCGCCTCATGTCGAAGTAAACATGTCCAAGACCCGCCCGATTAGCATCGACCATCCCCCTGTAGGTGTCCAGCAACTTGATCGCGGGGTTCTTGTCCGCGTTGGCGTTGGCATCGCTCGCACTCGCTTCCAACTTGGCCAGCCACTCCTCTAGCGGGACGATCTTCTCAACCCGCCCGCCATAAAACTCCTGCAGCACTTTGGCTACCTCAGTCCAAGTCGTCGCCGAGGGATTGACGCCGTGAAAGTACCCCGAGATGTCCGATACTGGCATCGGTGCCGTGACCCCAGCAACATCTAGTATCAGCCCCGCGATGTCCTCCACGGGCGTCCAATCCACCACATCAATCGGTCCAACGCTGTCGGGGAGCACCCCGAGATACACCGAGCTGGAAATCAGACTCGGAATAAACTCTTGTCGATTCCACATACCCATTTTGCCTCGGGGACCACCGATTTGACCGACCCGGACAGTCGCCGCCGGTACGCCGGAGCGCTCCGCTGCAGCATCGAGGATGAGACTGCCGGCCAGCTTCGATCGCCCGTAGCCCATGTGCGGAAGAGTCAAGTCGCTCAGTTGCCTCTCCGGCACGGGGTCGCTCGAGGTCCACCCGTCTGCCGTGCCAATGCTCGATATGAACACAATCGGCACGCGCTTGGCGGCACTGTTGGCAAAGTCAACCAAATGCCGGACGCCGCGAATGAACGGCTCGAAGGAAGCCACACTGATGACGAAGTTCACTGGCCACGCGTTGTGCATAATGCGATCCGCACTGGCCAGCAGTCTGTCGTATTCAGATTGTTCCAGCCCCCAAGTCGGCACGGACAGGTCGACACCGAGGAAGTCAACCTCGGAGAAGTCTGTGGTCAAACCTCGCTCGGAATTGAAGGCGGGCTGTCGAGATCGCCCACCATCCTCTCCACGGTTGAGGGCAATTACTTTCTTGACGTTGTCACTCGAGATGAGACGATCGAGCATGTATGCGCCGAGAGATCCCGTGGTACCCGTGATGAGCACGGTCTGATCTTGATCCAATGGATCCGCCTGATCGCCACGCGGAGCCGGTAGATCAGCCGTATACTTCAGAATCATGTCCGCGAGAGCCTCTATATCCCGCGATGATTCGCTTTGGCCTATATCCTCGTCGTGAGCGACCAGAAAGAGACGGTCAGCCAAGGCTCTGGGAGTTGGATTCGCGTATACCACTCGCGGAGCCACCGTGTTCTGGTCGACAGCCAGGCCAGCGGCCTCCAGGCCCCAACGAAGAATCTTGGACAAGTTAATAACTTGAAGAGAGTCCATGCCAGCAGCGAAAAGATCCGTGTCCGGACCGACCCGCACGTTCCCGATTCTATCATGGATGACCTTGACGATAGACTGGCATAGGAGCTCCTTGCTAGACAGGTCAATCTCGACTCCGGCACTCAATGCCACCCGTTCATCCATTTTTCGGTAGAGCTCCTCGATGAAATCGCTGTACTCGCGGACGGTTTGGTTGCGCTGGATGGATCCCTTGGCGGCCCGCGAGAAAGGCCTCGCTGGGTCCGACAGGACCACCAGCTCTCTGGCGATGCGTCCGTGTGTGACAGTCTCTTTGTTCGCTTGCTCGACCAGCGGCCACACCTCCTCAATTAACGCATCCGCTTCCCCCTTATCCGCGGGCACAATATGAGGCTCTAGGATCAAGGCGGGCTGGAACTTCTGGTCGCCGACGACCAACGCTCCTTTGATCCGCGGATGGCCCAGCATCGTCTCTTCAATGGTGACGGGGTTCAGCTTCTCTCCGTTAGAGAAGACCATTATATTATCTGCACGCCCGTAGTACCTCCAATGATCAGGAAGAGTCGGATGAGGTTTGAAGAGATCGCCTGTTGCCCACTCCGTCTTGTCAGGAAATGTGTAAAAAGCTGCTTTGCGTCCAGGTTCCCCCAGTTCGTCGCGGCGAAAAATCAGTTCGAAAACTTCGGCATCCCAAGGCATAGGCTCAAATTCAGCACCCATATCCTTGGTGTTGATGATGAAGTATTGCCAGAGCCGAGGATCCGACTGGTAATGCACGGCGTATGGGAGACATCTGATAGTGACGTATCAGCGAGATCGTTCGTTCTGAGGAATCAACCGCCCGGGATTGAGATTTTCTGTTCAACTTACTCGGTGGATGCAATGAGGTTGCTTAGAGAGACGCCTCGTTGCACAAGCGAGTGTCCTGCAGCAGCGGCAAGGTTCCCTAATAATCGTTTAAAGACAACAAGCGTCAGCGCGAGGTTCAAGCACGAGGCTCGTACAACCCACCTCCGCCAAAGCCAATGAATTTCAAGGCAGCGAGAGCCTCTACGCCCTCGTCCATGTGGCTAAGCTCCTCAATAACAGAAGGAGGCAGCATGGCGGCGTCAGCATTGGAGTACTTGAGGCTCTCGACCGCCATGTCCGGTGTGAGGGGCCGCGCCGTGATGCCCAACACCATGGCCGCGCCGTAGTATATGCCCAGCGAGGCAACAGCCGCGGTCCCGGCTGCATGGAACAACGGCATCGGAAGGAAGAACTTGCTTGCCGTGCCCCAGTACGACCACGCAGACGGTTCGCCGTGCAGGTCTGGGCCGTTTCGGAGGTCATCGGCAATGGCCAGACTACCCTGGCGCATGACGATCGGCTTCGGCATCCCGGTAGAACCGCTGGTGTGAAGCACGACCAGGGGATCCCATCTCGCCTCATCAAATAGCTTTGTGAAGGCCATGGGCGAGGCCGTCGAGGCAAGCCAGGTCTCAGGATCGGGGGCCATCACAATCCGCATAGGGTGTCGCTCGAGCCAGGGTAGAACCGTCTGCAGGTACGACTCCGCGAAATACAGCATGCTGCAGTTGATAGCCTTGAAGAGCGAGATCTGCCCCTCTGTACTGTTCCGCGGTGAGATGAAGAAGGCTTTGTGGTGGGCTTTGATGCAGGCGAGCATGAAGATGGGGTAGCGGACATCGCTTGGTCCAATGTACGCTATCGTGGGAAAGTCGTCTGTCGGAGCTCCTTGATCTTTGGCCCGCTGAACAAGCTCATGGGCTACATGGTTGACTGCGTTCGACACCTGCCTGTATGTGACCGGCTTCCAGCCGTCCTTTGGGTCGTTGGACACGGGGATATGAACAAACGCGCGGTCAGGCTCGTTTGATGCACGCTCATCGACCACATTGACGAGCAGGCGGCGTCCGTAGTCGGGCTCCAGGCCTGGACCTGGGAACTCGAGAGCCTCCTCGTTAACTTTGGTATTGCCCATTGTAGACACTGCGTAGTGTGTTGCTTTCTCGGCTTTCGTGTTCTAGATTGTTAGAATAGCCCGCTTGACGCCATGAACGCACAGAACATGGAATGTGTGTGGTGCCCGGTTTCTTGAGCAGGACGTGTCAGGACTGGAGCACATGTGTAGGGAAACGGTTGGCACCACGCAGCAGGCAACAGTTCCTGCCCAGTTTTGCACACGGCTTGCCGAGATATCGTCACAGGCACAGGATCCCGCTCTCAAGGGACGCTGCCTAGAAACAAAAAAATCCCTCGGGCGCAAGCAAAATATAGTACGCGGCGTGGCCCGTGTGCGGGGCCTGGCTGCATTCAACTTGACGACCCAGGACTGTGTGTTGGTTGTGGCATTAATTCATTATCGTATATTTTGCCGAGAATCTTGGCTAACAGCGTAGCATTTGGCTGGGACGGGGGACCTCTTCGACGCACGGCGGGGCCGACCGTGATGTGATGATCCATCGTGGATGAGACATTCACGCTAACAGACATGCGGCAGTTGTTCTGTTCATTGAACTGGCGACATATAGCGTAACTGCCGATGGCGCAGGGAGCGCGTTGCTGTTGCCTTGACGGTGACGCATCGTCACTACGCGCCCGTCGTATATAGTCGAGCCTTTACGAGACTGGCAACAATAATCAGAGACTACATGAGCTGCAAGACTTGCAGCCACGGCCCGCTGCCTGGTGAGCAGCCATAGTCAATGATAAAATTGTCATAAATGATATCCCGTTTCCACAGTGTGCAAGGCCGCGGCCCGCAAGCGTTGATTTACGATAGGGGCACGTTGCTAGGAACCAACGTATTGATACATCACCACCAGGTAAAGCCAACGCTATCAAGACAGGAAGGCGCATATACACTTTTCAAGAGTGGGTTTCGCATGCTGAGCGCGGTATCTGTACTTGAGTTACTCTTGCCGTGCCGATTGGTGTCTCTGTCCAAGGACCAGATCTTTTTCCGTAAGCAGGTTCCATGTCATCAATTATGCAATTGCCTGCAGTTTCTTTCCCTCTATGCTACGATGCTAAATGACCTGCGCCCAGACCTATCTATGCCTGCAAACTGCGCGTTTTGACCCACCACGGTCAGGTCTCTGGTGTCTCCCACCGGGAGGGTAATGATCAGGCTTGTCCACGGGGCCACAAACCCAGAGCTCTCGTCCCTGGCAAACGTCACTTCCACCACCGATCCCTTAACTCGATAGGCAATGGTGTAGTTGGAAACTCTGTGCTTCTGCGCCGTCGACACGCCGTCGTCTTCGTACCACGTGGTCTTGTACCACCTCCCATCTTCTGCTCCCTTTCCTCGTGGCGGCGGAAAGATTTCGACACCGCGGTAGTCATCCAGCGGCAAGCTTGCCACGTTCTCCTTCTCTCCCGGCGAGAGCACCTGCACGTTCCGCCCGATTGGTATGGCCGCCCCGACCTTTGCCAGCACGGGAATACCAGCGCCGTGCCATTGTGCATCCACTGTAGCCCACTGACCAGCCTCATAGTGCTCATACGGACTGTTGATATTGATGAAGCCCTCGTCGTCATCGCTTGCCTTGGGGAGATAGACCAAGGCGTCGCTCACTCCGGGCTCGTACACGCCTCCGACCAGCAGGGCGTCGCCAAGCCAGTACTGCGTCTCTCCGTCTGTGATTTGTCTGCTCGTCCACACCTCGGGGTCCGTCTCGTAGCCCCAGCCCGTCCACCGCTGCGGGGGCACCGCCTCTTGGTGGCTGACCAGCATGAGCGAGTATAGGTACGGTATCATCTCATATCTCCTCTTGATCGCCTGTCTGATGAGCGGCGTCACCTCGGGATGCATCCACGGCTCGATCACATCGCCGACGTTGTTGTCTCCGCCCGTTTTGAAACAGTTGATGGCAAACCTCGGCGACATGGCGCCCAGCTGCACCCAGCGCACGAGCAGCTCGGGACTCGGCTGCGGCCCTTCGAATCCGCCAACGTCGTGTCCATAGCAGTGCATGAGGCTGAAACCAGCGTTGAGGGCGATGGCGTTGGCGCCCTTCATCCCCGGCCAGGAAGTCACATTGTCGCCGCTCCACGAACTGCACGCGTAGCGAAGGGTTCCGGCCGTGGCGCTGCGGGTGAGCACAAAGGGTCGTGATTCGGGATCTTCGTCGAGGAGCGCATCGTGAGAAGCCTTGCCGTGAAGCTCTGTGTGCAGGTTACGGCCCCAAAGCCCGACCTGTGGGCGGGATCTGGTCGCATCCGACGCGTCTCTTACAGACGGCTCGTCCAAGGCGCACTGCCAGTCATCGTCGGTGATGGTGTACTCATTGTTGTCGTTCCAGATGCAGTCGATTCCTTCCCGCCGAAGCTGACGGACGCCCTCATACCACCACTTGAAGCCCGCCGCCGATGTGAAGTCTATGTGGCCGCCTTCGCCACTCTCGCCGCCACCGGCACTCCAGAGCCGGGTCACTGCCGTGTCGCCAGTGCGAGGGTCTTTGAACAGGGCGCCAGCGGCCTTGAGCTTTTCATACTCTGGGTGGTTTGCCAGAACATACGGCTTAACGTTGGCAATGAGCCGCATGCCGAGCTTATGGTACTCCTGAATGAAGCCTTCGGGATCCGGAAAGCGGTGACGGTTCCAGGTAAATACATTGCGAGTCTTGGGCGGCGTCTCGGAGACCGTATAGCCCGACGACATTTGGTATGCCGAGCAGGGGATATCGTACTGCTTCATCTTCCGTGCCAGTTCAAGCAGGGCTTCCGATGCGGGCGGGTCGTCGAGCATCGAGTACTTCATCCCACCAGAGAGGTATCCGAATGCCCACCGCGGCACAAGCAGCGGAAAGCCCGCAAGTTGTGCATACGTGCCGACGATATCCTTCAGCGTCTTGCCGACGATGATAATCTCCTCAAGGCCGCCGTAGTCTTGTCTATAGACCTTGTAAGGTCCCCACATGCCGTCCATCTCTGCACCTACAGAGTACTCGCCGCGCGTGTGGGCGGTTGAGAACAACGCCACGCAGCCAGTTGGGGTCGCATTAATGAGGAGAGGAATATTCTTATACAAAGGGTCTGTACGATAGACATCGTAGCCAAAGCTATCGGTCGCAGACAGCTGAAATCGCCGGCCAGAGAGATCCATGGGTGCGGCTTTCTCGCCGAGACCGACGTGTAGGGTATTGCGCCTATAGCGCGAATAATGGGCGACGCCAGAGCCATTGACGGCGTAGGAACGATGCGGCACGTCTTCATGCAGGGCAGATTTAGAGCCCTCCAGGTTAATTGTGACAAGAGGCGCGCCGTCGGACCAGTCAATAGAGGCAGAGACATCCCCCAGGCGAATGTTCTTGCGATTGTCTGCCGATTCGACAGCCGCCGCGTTAGAGCTCAACTGTGACTGCAGCGCCTGCCGGGGGATGCTGGGGTGCGGGGGCAGGGGATGAGTCTCTGAAGTAAAGGTCGTTCTGAAAACATTGGCACGAATTGCCTCTAGAGTAAAAGTGAAGCCATCCGTGGGGTCTTTGCTGCGAAGGCTGATCCGTGGCGTTGACGGGTCAGTGGCAGGATCTAAAGCCCAGGCTTCAGGGACATATTCTTGTTGAGGCATGCTGAATGAGGCTTTGTTCAGTCCGCTGGCGAATGCTCCGCTTTCGTTTCAAAGGGGGTGATGACGGTTGGCTCAGGACTGCAAGGGAGAAGGCATTGGCTCAGTAAGCCTGCGAATTGAGAGCACCATGGATTTATAAAGCGTCAAGCGACGATGATCGGAACGTCTCATCATAATGCCACATCATGAGGTCCCAGTCGGACTCTCGTTCCGGTGCAAAAGACGGACCGGAGAAAGGAGGGAAACTCCGACCGGAACGGACTGTAGGCCACGGGTCGGACGCATTTGCCTTTTAGCCTTCAAGATCCAATTGCCTCGTGGTGTCTTTGCCAAAATCTGACGGAGAAAATGGGTCAACTCCGATCGGAGAAAGCAAAGCATGTCCGGTGGCTGCATTTACCCACCACTGCCGCTTACATCCCCCCCGCCTCCTCAACCCCAGATTCGGCCACTGCCCACCCGAAATGGAATCCCCATGGGGAGCCTGACCCGGTCTCATTTGCCGAGACGACCAACACCGGACGGGCCTCTCTCCGTGTGCTACTGCATGACGTGGATATAAACAGGAGGTAAGAGCAGCTGGTGTCTGGTCCTGTAGCAACGCCCCAGACTCCGTCGAGTTGATGCCTCCTGAAGGCTCAAAGCTGTCAAAACAATTCGGATTTCTCCCGTTGCGACTGTCCGTTAGGCTCCCTTCGACATGGGTTACAGCAGCAAGGACGGTAATGCAGACAGCATCCACCTAGAGGCCGCTCGGCAGCATGCTCCGACCGGGAGTCCCGACGATGCAAAAGACGGTATTACTGCCGTCCCAAGCACCACGACGAGCGACCATCCGCAGCTCAGAGACAAGGCCGCACAGTTTCTCAAGCAAGCTGACCACCCGGTCGTGGTGACACCGGCCGACAATGATCGCGTCCGCCGCAAGATCGACATGCGACTCCTCCCCATCATGCTGTTCGTCTACTGTCTTCAATCACTCGACAAGACGACCCTTTCGTACGCATCCGTCTTCGGCATCATCCAGGATACGAACCTCGTCGGTGATGAGTTTTCCTGGCTCGGCTCCATTGTCTACCTGGCGCAGCTCGTCTTCCAGCCGCTGATCGCCTGGGGCTTGGTCAGATTCCCGGTGGGCAAGTTCTCGGCAGTGATGGTGTTTTGCTGGGGCGCCGTGCTATGTGGCATGACGGCGGCGTCGAATTTTGGAGGCTTGATGGCAGCGCGTCTGCTGCTGGGTGCGTTTGAGGCATCGGTCGGTAAGCCAACTTCCTTCTAGCATCACTGTTCAACGTTGAGCAATGGATGTGAGATACTGACAAGATCCAGCGCCCACTTTTATCGCCATTGTGCAAATGTGGTACAGGCGGCGAGAACAGACGGTTCGCAACGCATCATGGTATTCCATGCTCGGCGTTGTTAACATGGTACGACATAACTCCCATCTTGTATACACTGCTCAATGGTATACTGATTGAATCCTGGCGTGACGTAGCTGGGAAGCCTGTTGACATATGGCCTCGGCCATATCCAGTCGCACTTGCACCCGTACCAGGTACGTGATGGCTTCTCCCGTGCCAGCTTTTGGCATCAAGACTGACCCACGACGTGTAGATCATCTTTCTCTTTTGTGGCTGCATTACAGTTGCATTTTCCGTGGTCATGTTGTATGTTTCCCTGTGTACTTGCATTGACCTATTCCGCCGCCAACGCTTACCCAACGTAGCATCTTCATGCCCGACTCGCCAATGGAAGCCAAGTTTCTCAACCGAGAGGAAAAGTTCATCGCGGTTGAGCGCCTTCGTATGAACCAGATGGGCATCGGATCCGGCGTTTGGAAGTGGGACCATGTGCTTGAAGCGGCCTTGGACCCAAAGACCTGGCTATGGTTCTTCCTCATGTTTGTGATATCGTACGTGCCCCATTACTCACGTAAGCAAACACACATCGGCTTGTGCTTGTGCTAACATCAGACACGCTCAGTGTCCCTAGCGGCGGCATCTCAACCTTCGGGCCTCTCATCATTGAGTCGTTCGGCTTCGACAAGTTCACCACCATCCTGTTCAACATCCCATTCGGGGCCGTGCAGATGATTGCAACCCTTGGCGGTGCCTGGCTCTCCGACAAGCTCCGCATGAAGTCCCCCGTCCTTCTACTACTTTGTCTTCCCCCGATCGCCGGCTTGGCCGTTCTTCTCGCCGTTGGACGTGAGCCAAGCGACCGCGCGGTCCTCCTCGTCGGCTACTACATCATCTCCGTCTATCCCGGTATATCGCCGCTCATCTACTCGTGGTCAGGGCAAAACACAGCCGGAGACACCAAGCGCAAGGTGACCACGGGAATGCTCTTCGTTGGCGCCAGTGCAGGCAACGTTGTTGGGCCGCACCTGTTCAAGCCGAGCGAGAAGCCCCGCTACGACCGTGGCGTCAAGACCAACCTGGCGCTGTTCATCGTACTGGCTGTGCTGATAGTGCTAGGCATGGGTCTTATTTGGCTCTTGAATAAGAAGCAGGCCGCGAAGCGCAAGGCGCTCGGCAAGAGCGAACACATCCAGGACTTGAGCATGACGGGGGCCAAGGAGGCGTCCGAAGGCGAAGTGCTGAACCACTTGGATGAGGCGGTGGGCAACAAGGCCTTTGATGATGTCACGGACCTTAAGAACGAAGACTTTATTTTTGTATACTAGACGGAATAGTCTCAAATCGCTGCCATTTCCTTGCTCGAAGAATGGAAGATTGCGCAACGTTCAGGTGCGCGCCAGTCTACTTCTCGTTGACCGTCACGCCAATGGGCAGAGCAACCACCTGCTCGTTCAGCTCGTAGCCACACTTTGTCGCCGTCGCGGTACCATCGGCAGCCTCGGTCAGGCAATTGGCCGAGTTTCCATTGATCAGGTTGCCAGAGACGGCGTAGCTCCATCCGTCGGTGGAGCAGCCCGAGTGGCGCGAGAGGATCTTGCCCTCAGCATCCACGATGCACTCGTCAGGGCGGAGGATGCTGTTGATGTGGCCGTCACGGCGCACCTGCCACGTCTGCCCATCGGAACCGTCGCACGCCTTGAAGCTAACCTTGCCAGACTTGTCGTCGGTGAGGCACTTCATGCTGAGGGTGTTGAAGATGAGACCGGTGGGAGTCACGGGGCTGACGGACTTGGCGATGCGGAAGACGGCAGTGCCGTGCGACGGGACGTTGCTGGCGGTGATGCCGCCGCTCTTGGCGTCAACCTTGGTCGTCTTGCCCGTCCACAGGTCCTTGACGGTGACGTCCTTGCCGCGGCGGAGGGCCTTGGTGGACAGGCCGGCGCGCTCCCACGACACCGTGAGGCTGCCGGCCGAGGCGCCCT
Source organism: Purpureocillium takamizusanense (assembly GCF_022605165.1). Taxonomy (NCBI): domain Eukaryota; kingdom Fungi; phylum Ascomycota; class Sordariomycetes; order Hypocreales; family Ophiocordycipitaceae; genus Purpureocillium; species Purpureocillium takamizusanense. The sequence continues at coordinate 333,815 of NC_063072.1, forward strand.
TGTTGAGGATCGTGACGATGCGGTCGCCATTCTCGACATCCTTGGACAGCACGTCCCAGTTGCTGTCGCGGCTGACGAGGGTGGCCTGCTGGATGAGCTTGTCCTGGTTGATCGCGATAAGGTCCTTGTTGGACAGGTACTCGACCTCCTCCTTGGTGATGGCCGTGAGGTCGGTGCTGAGTAGGAGCGGCGCGCTGAAGCTGCACCACAGGGCGAAGTGGCTCTTCTTCTCGTCGAGCGTGTACGACGGGTGGTCGACGTTCAGGAAGTCGGGGTCGTTGAAGAAGCCGACCTTCTGGTACCGCGCGAGGCGGACGTGCTGATCGTAGTTGTACATCATGCTGGGCCACGACTTGCCCTTGGGGTAGGTCTGGATGTCGGCCGAGTGGCGCGCAAGGTGACCCATCTTCTGCGCCCATCCCATGATGGTGTACCAGTCGGTGAGGTTCTTTTGGCCCTCGAAGTAGGCGGGCGCCGAGTCGGAGAAGACCATGGCCTCCGGGTCCTCGGCGATGAGCTTCCCCCAGCGAGCGTAGACCTCGCGGTACACGGGCTCGCCACCGTCGGGCAGGTTGCAGCCGTCCATCTTCAGGTACTCGAAGCCCCAGGCCTTGAAGTCCTTCCAGTCAATCTCCTCGTGGTCGAGAGCACCGGGGTAGCCACCGCACGAGAGGGTACCGGCGTCGGTGTAGATGCCCGGGATGAAACCCTTGGACTTCATGTACGAGGTAAGCCACGGCAGGCCCTTGGGAAACTTCTTGGTGTCCCAGACCATGGAGCCGTTGGCGGCACGCGCCATGGTCGACCAGGCATCGTCGAGGTTGAGGCGATTGTAGCCAACGTCGCGAAGACCAGTCTTGACGAGAGCCTCGGCGGCGTCGACGAAGATTCCCTCGGTGATGTTGGTCATGAAGCGGGCCCAGTTGTTGAAGCCCATGGGAGGGAGAGGCAGCAGAGGCTCGGAGCCGGCGGCGGCGGCACCGCCAACCAGCCCGACGGCCGTAAGCGCAATCTGAGACTTCATCCTGTGTCGAGTCTGCGGCCCGTCGATGTCGGTGCGCTCCTGGGTGAATGGAGAGGGGAAGCGCGGTTAATTGACTTTTGTAGAACCGCCGTGCAGTGAGTGCCCTTGTCCTCCAAATTAGTTAGGTGTGTAGCAGACAAATTGGCGGCAATATGCAACAGTATTTAAATCCCTGGGCCCTGACTGACAAGACCGGAGGCGGTCCGGCGCCGATCCCCGTCGACGTCGCATTCAGGAAAAGAAACTCATCCCGTCCTGCAGCGGCGCCTGCATGTAACAATTGACGATCGGCGGTCGTGATAGTCGAGAATCTGGGGTTTACACGAAGCACCAGACCAGACAAGAATGGCAGGACGGGGACACGGACACGGACACCGCGGGTAACTGGGGCTGGAAGTAGCAGGGCGTTCATCCGTTGCGTCCGCTCGAGCCTACGACAAGATGAAGAATGCACCGCCGGGATTCACAGGCAAGCCACACCGCACTCGACGCGGGCGGCACGACGCAGGCGGCACGACGCAGGCGGCACGACGCAGCTAAAGGGGCTGACGTCAATGCCGGCGGCCCGGGGGCGGAGCCGGTCGCCCCCCCTAAGCCCTACCCCAAACGGCAGCTGGGAGCTCCCATGCGGAGCCTCGGGCCTGCGAAAGCGGAGCAACTTGGCCCGTCGGCTCTCGTCCGGGGGGGCTCTCCTGTGCCGCCCGTATCGACCAAGATGGATCAACTTACTCAATCGATAGCACGGACTCTGCAACGTTGCAGGGTTCGTGCAACGTTGCGGTCCGGGCGGCAGGAGAAGGGCAATGGCTCTGTGCGCTTGGTGGTGCTGGCGAGGGTTAGAAATGTGCTCTTGATATTAGAATCACATGGTGTTGACGATGGCTTCCATCGCATAGCGAGAGAGTCTCCGCGCCCAGCCGTTGGTGCGCTTCGGTCCAGAGTCACCGACACGCTCACACCTACGCCGGGCTTATACAGACACATGGTGTGCGATGCAATGCTATCTGCAATTCAGATTCGGAAAAATAGAACTGAGATATTGACCAGGCTGCTGCCAATTATACTCATGCGATGATGGACTCAATCTATCGAAGCTAGTGATATGGGCGTTCGCCGCGCGCTGAGTCCAGTGAGATTTCACGGGACATCGAGCGACGAGTCGGGCACTACAGACGCTCTTTGTGCCAAGTGCTTACAGATGGACTGTTCTGAAGTGGTAAACCAGCAAAGCTCGGCCATGACTGCACGACGGGAAGCGAAGCCCTCTTGATCCCAGCCCCTCGATAGACGCGCTTCTACAATGAAGCTGCCACGTTCGAACCGGCTCTATCTTCAGCGCGGTAAGCTTGTCTCTTAGGGTACCAAATGTAACCCCAGCCCTCCCCTCATAGCCCCAAGCACTCGGCAGATCCTGCCGACGACAGCCGTCGGGACTTTGTGCTGATTCCATTGATCTCCTATCCCTGTCAGACACTGTCATCAGGCACAGTAACCGCCAACAGGCAAGCAGTGTTTCCAGCGTCCATTCCCCTTTGGCGAACTGCGTCTAGTCCATGTAACCGACCATCTGACGATCGTCTTCGTGCGCCATCGTCCAGTCCCAATCTACACTCGATTAAACATTACCCATCCGAGGCAGAGGAAATGCTTCTTTGCCACACGGATTACTCCATCTTCAGGCCGGGGACTCGTACCCGGTCCGAGCTAGTGCAGATCGTCGGTTCAATACGGAAGCTCGCAGCACGTCGTTCGTCTTGCTCCCCGCCATCCCCGCCCCCCCTTGCGGGGGATCTCCACTCGACGCTGCCCAGCCCGTCCTCCTACTTACCCGTCTCCAGACATGTTCTGTAGAGTCCCCTCTTTTCGACGGCCCAGTCGCATCGAACGTCGCATCAACTTGCATCAAGACATGCGCTCCAATGGCCTGGACGCGTTTCTGCAGTCGCATCGCGACTCCTACCTCAGCATTCGCCCCCGTGTGATGCCTCCTCTCATGTCTGGATGAGCGCCATGCGTTGAAGCTTTCCGATGGAGCTACGAGCCGTGCGGGCAGGTAAGGTTAAAAAGGGCGTGACTGTCCCGTCCCCGACCTAGGAAGCCCACACCAGCAGACTGGTAAGCCCAACTTCAACACTGCAACGTTGTTGCTGGCGGCACCTTTGTTTACTCTGAGGTAAAGATATTGAATCTCTCATCTCGAGCTAAACCAACCCGGCTGCGAGCATGCTGCTCAAGAGTGCCGCCGCAGGGTTGGCTACGCTTCTCGCGTTAGCCGCCCCTTTGGCGTCCGCCAACCCGACGCCCAAGGGCAACTTCAGCTACAATGACAAGGAATTCTTGCTCAATGGCCAGCCCTACCAGATCATCGGCGGTCAGATGGACCCGCAGCGCATCCCCAAGAAGTACTGGCGGCACCGGCTGCAGATGGCGCGGGCCATGGGCCTCAACACCATCTTCAGCTACATCTACTGGAACAACCTCGAGCCCGTCCCGGGCCAGTGGGACTTCCGCGACCGCAACGACATTGCGCAGTTCTTCCGCATCGCGCAAGAGGAGGGTCTCCATGCCGTTCTCCGTCCTGGGCCGTACATCTGCGGTGAGCGCGATTGGGGAGGTTTTCCGGCGTGGCTGAGCCAGATCCCGGGCATGAAGGTCAGGGAGAACAACAAGCCGTTTCTGGATGCGTCCAAGAAGTACCTCGACCGCCTAGGCGCCGAGCTGCGCCGGCTGCAGGTCACTAACGGAGGTCCCATTCTCATGACCCAGCTGGAGAACGAGTACGGCAGCTTCGACAAGGACAAGGCGTATCTGCAGTCTTTGGCGGACATTTTGCGGAGCAACTTTGACGTATTCCTCTACACAAACGACGGCGGCGGCAAGAGCTACCTGGATGGAGGCAGTCTTCACGGCGTCCTCGCCGAAGTCGACGGAGACGACTCCAAGGCGGCATTTGAAGCCCGCGACAAGTACGTCACTGACAAGACGATGCTCGGTCCTCTTCTCAACGGCGAGAAATACATCACATGGATCGACGACTGGGCGGCCAACTCGACGCACCACATCACGTCAGGCAACGCGGACGCCGTCGCCTCGGTCGTTGCGGACCTCGAATGGGTGCTGCAGAACAAGCACTCCTTCAGCATCTACATGTTCCACGGCGGCACCAACTTTGGCTTCGAGAACGGCGGCATCTTCGTCAACGGTCGCCTCAATGCCGTCACGTCGAGCTACGACTACGGCGCGCCCCTCGATGAGAGCGGTCGCCCGACTGAAGTATACCACAAGCTGCGCGAGATGATCTCCAAGTACGTGCCCAAGGGTAGCATTCCTGCTCTACCGGCTACGCCCGACTTGACCGAGGTAAACGAATTCGCGCTGTTTCCTGCTGTCGCGCTCTTCGATACCCTGCCAAAGGAACCTAGCAAGAAGTCCGACCAGCCGGTGACTATGGAGTCGCTCGGTCAGTCGTACGGTTTCGTCTTGTACGACCACACCGCTACCGAGGATTCTTCGGGTATCTTGGTCGCTGGTGACGTGCCCCGCGATCGTATCATCGCATACGTCAACGGCAAGAAGGTCGGTGTCGTGGACAGGACGTACGTCACGCCCAAGGCGGTGCAGTTGACCCTCATGAAGGGCGACGTCCTTCGTTTGCTGGTCGAGAATCTCGGTCGCGTAGACTTCAGCCAGCCTCTGCGCGAGCAGGCCAAGGGCATCGTCGGAGACGTCAAGGTTGGAGACAAGGCCCTCAGCGGCTGGTCCGCATACTCCATTCCACTCTCCTCGCTGCCGAAGGATCTATCCGGCAAGGCTGCTGTGAAGGACACACCTGTTTTCTACACCGGTACTTTCAAGGTGAAAGACAGCGCGAAGACCGACCTGTCGGGCGACACGTTTCTTGCGCTTCCCAAGGGTGTCAAGGGCCAGGTTTGGGTGAACGGTGTGAACCTCGGCCGCTACTGGACTGTGGGGCCGCAGCAGAGCCTTTACGTCCCCGGTGTGTATGTGCAGGCGCATGGAAGGGACAACCAGGTGGTTGTGCTGGAGCTGGAGCCGAGTGCGGATGTGAAGCTGACTGGCAAGGGCATCGCAACGAGGATCTGGGGCAATAACCCCGACCCCGATGCTCCATGAGTATGATACGTGCAGACTCTCAGAGCTTGTTGTACTTGATCAGATAAGAGACAGATAAAAGCACGTTGAAACCAATCGCAGGTTCACGTTGTCGTATATGTCGGGTGCCCACACTCCAGCAGAGCCTGGACAAATTCATAAGTTCATTCGCTCGTAACGTCGCAGCTATGTACAACAATATCTTGTTTAGACCAAGTAGCGGAATCCCTTGCGCATTCGCAGCGACTCGTCATTGCTTTCGATGAAGTCGCCCTCGGCACGCTGTTCCGCCACATCGTGTATCTCGCTCTCGGCCAGCTTCTTATTCAGGTTCGCAAGCATCAGCTTGAAGAGGTAGCAGCCCACGATAGTGATGCCAAACATGGACAGCACAATACCGTAGCTCTTGCGGTAGCCATTTTCCTTGAGGTCCCAGACATAGGAGCCAGCGACGTTACCAAGCTGGCTGAAGGCGTTGATCATGGCGATGGCAACGGCGCGCTTGGCGGGAGGGCGCGGGAATGAGGAGCTGATCCACGAGTAAAAGACGATGAAGCCCGCATACGAGCCAGCTTGGAGAAAGAGCGCGATATAGCGGGCGGCAACGTTGAGGGTAGCCATGCTGATGACGAAGCCGACGATGCCCATGAGGATGGGGCCGACGATGTGCCAGAACTGTGCAAGTCAGTGGTGAACTTGTGCATGGAGAGCGAGATGTGAGGTCGCTTACCTTTTCTTGCGTTCGGTCGGCGTGCCAGGAGATGATGACAGAGATGAGGCACGAGAAAACCCACGGCGGGGAGCTCATGAGCAGTGTCGGCACATATTCGAACCCCAGGGTTCCGGTCAAGGTAGGCTGGATGTCGCGTTAGCAGTGCGTTTAGCGCGCACAGGGGCTGCAAGACACTCACGAAGAAGGCGTTGAAGGACAGCCCAACGACGTAAGCCGTGAACGTGAACATCATGACGTAAATCTTGGGGTCGCGGACAGCCATCATGAGGCCGTCAAAAGCCCCCTGGTTCTCGGCATCCTTGTCAGCCTCGCCAACATCCTCGTACATGCGCAGCTGGGCGACCATTCTCTCCTCCTCGGTGAAACCACGCGCATTGTGCGGCAGGTCAGGCAAGATGAAGGCGGCGGAGATGGCCACGGTCATGGTGACAGCACCCTCAATCCAGAACAGCCAGCGCCAGGCAGCGTGGCCCAGCGTGCCCTGCATGTTGGACAAGACACCGGCTCCGACGAGCGCCGAGAAGGCGTTGGAAATGAGATTGCCGCAGAACAGAATGGCGTTGCGGGTGGTGAGCTCGCGACGCGTATACCACTTGGACAGGATGAGCAGGGCGCCGGGCAAAAAGGCGGCCTCGATGAAGCCGAGCAGGAAGCGGATGGTGACCATGTGGGCAAAGGTCTTGGCATTGCCCGACAGCGTCGAGATGAGGCCCCAGAGCAGCATGGCCAGGGCGATGTATAGCGACGGGCGCTGGATACGGTTGACGAACATGTTGGACGGGACCTGCATGAGAATGTATCCGACGTATAAGATGCTCAGACACGTCGCGTACTGCGTGTCGTCGAGCTGCAGGTCCGTCTGCAGGCCCTTGAGGCGCGCCGAGGCGATGTTGTTGCGGTCGAGGTAGTTCATGATGTAGATGAGGACGAAGAGGCTGCACCGCGTGTCGAGCTTGCGCTTGAGGCTCTTCTCGACGGCCGCCCTCCGCGCAGGATCCATGGCTGGGAACGGGGAGCCGCCCTCGCCGCCGCTCGCGGGTGCGGCAGCGTCCTGGACGTGCTCGAGGTTCTCGACATTTTGTTTCTCGGCGTCGAAACCGTGGGCGGCCTGCGCCTGGGTGATTTCGTCGCCGGCCATTGCTAACGGTGGTGAACGTTGGTATGAGGCGCGACGAGCCTTCAATGTTGTGTGAGTGTGTGAGACGGACAGCGCAGGGCGAGAGGATAATAAACGTGAAGAAGCGACACCGTGGGAGGCAGCGGTCGTCGTTCCACAAGCAGCCAGCAGACCTCGAAACGGTACACTTAGTGACAGAGACGGATTTTCGGTCGGGAAACACCTTAAATATGTAAGACTTCTCGTTCTAGTGCTCTCGAGCCACAAGTGCAACTGCTACTGCAACCTTGGACTGGAGTCGGGTTCCAGCAAGGTCACATTCCCCGTGCCCCCAGCTCAACCCGCCCGCATTCCCACACTCCGCACAACTCACCCCATCTTCCAGAAACAAGGTCCCCCACATCTCCAGCTTTTCTGTTAGAGTCCAGTCCTTTCCCTGTGCCCCCGTGGCGTGGTTTGGTTTCTTCACCAGCGAACAAGGGGGAGGGGGCTGGGCTGGGGCTCCATCCTGGGGGCACTGGAACAGCCCACCCCGCGGAGAACACAGACTTGACACCAGCCAGACTGGATGGATGCCAGCATGACGAGGGGTGGGAGTCTGAACCGTACGTTCGCCGAAGGAGGAACAAAAAGGGTGGTGTCGTCAGAGGCCCGCACGACGACTGGGGGTGTGGTGCCTGCACCGCGGAATGCCACCGAGCGGGATGGCAGGCGACCTTGACATTGGCAGTCTGAACGTTCGTTTGTGTTGTTGAGGCTCCGCAACTAGTGATCTGGTGTGACAGGGGGGCCCATGGACGGGATGGTGGAGGGACCCAGCTGGGCAGTGGAGGCTCCTCAGTGCAGATTCCAGCAGAGCACCGGATGAGCAGAGATTTCTGGCTGAAGCAACGCCGTTTGCCCTCGCGCGCTCGCTTTCCCCTGCTATACCCAAGGGTCGCGTTTTATCGTTCATTGAACCGGTGGACTACGTTTCACAAGCTAGCCTGCTACATTCGAAATACTATCGTGACCATTGATGACGGCAAGACCCAACTATGCACTCGAGCTCCGAGCCGAAAAGGTCCGCGGCACTGCGGCTCGCAGCAGATCTACAGGGGCGCCAGAGTGCCGGCACGCCTCCCCGTTGCGCCATTATCCCGCCATGCCATGAAGGTGTGGCTCACTAGTTAGCTAACGTCTGGTTAGTACGCAGGCAGATGGCGGCGTGGGGGCGCAAGATGCAGGTGAGATGCCGCCCGGCTATTGATTTTGCCCTTTCCTAGCCTCAACGTCAGGGAGGGCAAGAAGAAAAGCTGCGCTCTCTTCAGCGTGCACTCCTCGGAGAACCTCGCACAGTCGAGGCCAGGAGAGCATGGCGATTGAGCATCATGTGCCTGGCTCTGGCGTTTTGTAGTGTAATAGCATCAACTCGTCTGCGTACCTAGCCCCATGAATTATTTATTGTAACGAGCCTTGGTTCTCCCATGTCCAAGGTGGAACGATTCATGCACCACGCGCTTCCATGGTTCACCGACCGCTAGCAGCCTCGCCGTCTCTCCAAGGGGACCCAGTGGCTCCACACAATAGCCGCCACCTCGGTCGTACCGCGGCCACTACGCACGAACGAACGTATTTCATACCCCGTCGGCTAATGAACTGACGGGGTGGGTTAGACTCTATTGCGGGAGGGCTCCCCGGGTGCTGTTGTTGGGGTGGTGGAAGAGCGGATAAAAGGACGAGGTTGCAGCTTTCGCCAACGAATGCGGGAGACACCACGGATGATAGCGCGTCGTGCGGGGGGTGGCGATTTTTCCTTTGTTTTCACCAAGGAACAGCTGGAGACGTGGGGATCCGAGAGGAGGTTGTGACCTGAAAGCCAGCAATATGATAGCAAGACCGTGACAGCAAATAGAAGACCGCGGGAATACTATTTGAGTGATGTGCCTCGAGTCCTTCCGGACACCTGGGCGTTGCTTCTCTCCGCCAAAAAGCCGCAGCCATATATTTCGCATATATTTCGCATCGCGAAATTTATTGTCCCAGCTACCTACATATACAGCATTGCGACCTGGCCGACCGATCATTATGCGACACGAACGGTGATGAAGCGCGCGATTCGGTTGTTTTCACGCGTAGCGAATTATGCGCGCAGCCAGAGGCTTCCCTCCCAGGGCCGACACGCCAACGCGATGCCAAGGTCCCAGTGCATAAAATCGTGCAGGTCACATGCCTGGGTGTACTCTTGGCCTGACCGTTAGGGTGTTCACCACAGGTAGTCATCGCTCGTGTGCAACATCGCGAAACGTTGGTGGCAAGGACCAAAGGTTCGTCGCACAAACTTCCATCTCGAGCCATCGACTTAGCAAGTGCAGAGGATTCACACGCATAGTATTGGTAGCAACTCTATTTCCGGCCGTGGGGACGGCGGTATAGCACACCCAATCGTCGCATTTCGTAGCATAGCAATCCTATCGCGGGGGGATTCTTTAACTTACTATCGTCTTTATATCTCAGTATTCATAATCCCTCCGGGTCTAAGGCTTAAATATAAGAGATATAGCCGGTATATAAGATATAAAGTAATCGAATATCTCTAGGATACTTCGCTCCTTTATTATCTTACTTAAATCTTTAATATTAAATATTACTATTATAGACGATACTACTATATATATCTCTATAATAGAGAATAGTTTACTTAAGTAAGTATACTTTCTTATAAAAAAGAGAACGAATATATTTAGGTTAAGGATAAAATAAAGCTTATTAAACTACTACTTTAAAATAAACTTATTTAATCTTATAAAGTATCTCTTATTTAAGTCCTATTAGCTAAGACTAGAATTATATAGCTTATAGTAATAAAGAACTTTTTACCTCGATAAAGTATATATATTAAAATCGATATAAATATTTATAGGGGTATAACTTACTATTATCCTTATATCTTAGTATTTATTATCTTAGTAATATAGCTTGCCCCTCCGGGTTTAGCGCCCCTCGCTAAGCTCCTATTAGCGCTATGCTGCTTTTACCGTTATTTATAAATCCCTATTCCCCCTACTACTCGTTTTCTACCCTTAACTCTCTCCCTTTCTTATTTATACGCCCTACTATACTCTTTTATGCGCCCGTCTATCCCCTCTTGCCGTATATTTATATACGCGATTTTCTTACTGACCTTATACGATAGGACTACTATCGTCGCCCCGGCCGGTGCTATCCTACGCTTTATATTCAATCGGCCGCCTCTTATAACCGCCGACCGTATATTTCTAGTGACTATAGATTATATAGCTATATTTCGCCTTAGATAGGACCGATAAGCGCTACTTATATACTTATCTAGGCTATCTAAGGCAGCTCTAGCTACTATACTAGATGCTTACTTAAGAACCTTATTTAGATTGCCTATTAACTATAAAGGAAGCGAGACTGCCTTTCTTAATAGTGCGTCTTATAAATAAGGCCGTTCGCGACTAAGGTATATAGCTCGGGAGGCCTCTAATAGCATCCCTCTTAACTATTAATATTATTTCGAGTCGAGTTAAAACTAGTTATAAAGCAGGCGGATATATAGGGTCCCTAACTAATACTTAAGTAAGCTAAGTATATAGGCTTACTAATAGACTCGAATAATATATAAGGCATTTTATTACCGCGCTTATTAAAGATCTATCTTTTATAACCTAATTATAATATTGCTATATAGTTAGGTAGCTTAGCTTAGCTTAAATATCGGCCGATAAGATATAAGGATATAATATAGTATAGTTCCTAATGCTCCCTCGACTCGAACTTAATAAGCTAGATATCTAGCGTGCCCGAAATAGTATCGCTCTTCCGTTTCGCTATTATATAATATCAGACGTTACCTAACGCTAAACTCAGGACGAAGACGGTAAAAGGGTAAGGGGCGTAGCGGAACTTTTTTAATATACGCTCTATTACTAACGCGGCGTCTATTACTTACTATCGCTTAATAGAGTACGGTAAGAGGGGCGAATAGATAACGGGCTAGGTATAAAAGGAGTCTAGCCGTTTAGCTATTAATAACTAATATTAATTCTATATATCTTTTAGTAGTAAATGCTTATAAAGCGCTTACTAAGTAATTATACCTATAATTTCCTCTTTGCCTCTATACTAATATATCCCTTTACTCTTATTATACCGTTCTTATACTAAGTAATCTACTAGAATATAATACTTATTAACCTTAACTATTAGGTGCCTTAAACGCCTTAATTTATATTAAACGGCTATAAAAAGGCGGCAAGGTGATAAGTACTTAACTTAACGCGATTAACACCGTTATCCGGTATAAGAGGTATATATAATAAGGCGGTTATAATATAACCTAGCTTACCTACTATTACTATTACTTTACTATCCCCTAATAAGGGTTAGGGTTATTAAGCAACGACTATAGCAAGCCGCTGAAGACGATGTAAAGCGCGGACGCTCTCCAAAACCAAGCTTCCACGATCGTGGGAAACTGTTCATTCCACCCTGCCACGTGGATGGCTCTATACACGGTGCTGGCCGTCCATAGGAAAATGCCCATTAGATGGCCCTACATGTGGCGAATCAAGTCATCACCCGGCCAGTTTCGTGGCCGGTCGACGACAAGCTCCTCCGAAGTGCAAACCAATCCTTCGGGTACGCGCATTATTAGAAGCAAGCCTAGATCGCCACGGCGCTTAAATTGCTGCTAGACTCTCTAGGGCATCTCTAGGTATAATCGGAGCGCCTTATGGAATCTCAATTCATCGTCGTCAAATTCCCCAGGCTCTAGCCGTTCCTAGATTACGGAGTATCCATCGATCGCTTTAGAGGCAAGTTGCCATCTAGTCTACCGCATGGCATTCGACGCTACTATTTCCGACGCCCGTTCCGCGCACTCGGGGCGCTAAGCTAAGGTTGTACCAACTTGTATGCCACCTCGTAATACCATGCGCCCGCCCCTTACTTACTGGTTCTTTACTGATTCTTTATCGGGCGCAGATGGGTTAGATCTAGAAGACACCTGTTGGCCAGAGTTCTCGGAAGTTATGGCGACTTGTTCGGTGGCGGTTTAAGCGAAGCCCTTTGTTTCTACGCTAGACGTTCCGGACATATATAAAACACCAGACATTTCCGTCTTAACGCCAAGATCTCGCAAAATGTCTCGGTCAATCCTGTCCGCCGCGCTGACTTGACTGGACATGTACATGTATGCGCACATCGATCGAGTCCACTCCCCCCGCAGTATTGTTGGCTCTTTTATCTATCTGGGCTTGTTCTACCATAGGGTGTAGTTGATAAAGGCGCACACGATATGAGCGATGGTATTCGTTTTAAGCGGCGTAACGGGCAATCCGACAGCTACGCGAGCCACTGCCTGAATGATCACCCATGCCACTTGTATGCAATATATGACCTTGCCGGACCCGTCGGTCTTGCTCTTGTCGGTGATGTCTTCCCTAGTTATAGAAGGCAGTAAGCCGCATTTGGCTAGGAGCTGGATTCCTCGAGGTGTTACGTGAAGGCGCCGCTGGTGTGGAATAAATGGCTGTCCGTTCGCTATATCGGGACCGGCAAGGTCAAAGATGAAACCACCCATACCGGCATAGAAGCTGTGAACTATTGTCCACTGCAGGCTAGGTGTTGCATCTTTACCAGATGACTTGATCTATCACCATTAGCATTGGCGAATTGTGCGAACATTGTGCATACCTCTTTGACCACTTTCGTCAGCGCCCGAGCAGAGATGTACTGACGCCAGGCAGCCCATATCACGAGTTCCGGACCGAAGATTCCCAATACACTCTATTTAAGGTACCGGTATGCGTACTGGACTTGCCGTTCATCGTATCTCGGCAGATTCAGGTGCACCGTTGACCAGACGCAGAGACTCAGCGTGAAAACGCAAGAAAGAAGTAGCGAGAGGGTGCCTCGACCATCAGGTTCTTGCGTAAAGCCGACCAACGTTGTGTTCAAAGATCTGGGTTGCTGAATCTCCACGGACATGTCCTATCGCTAGAGGAAGCAAGAGCAGAAGTTCTGTGCAAGAAAACTGCGTTAAAAGACCCGAAGCGAGGGCAAGGTAAGCATCAAGAGATGCGCGACATCGTGCTACCCGCTTGTAGAAAGCTTTCAAGTCCAGTTATCACATTGTCCCGACCAGCGACTTTCGCGTTATGCACCACCATGTCGCTTATGACCAACTGCGGCTCGCGTAACAATCATGCCAGGGTCCGTAAACAGTTCGAGATCGGGCGCTTGTACGGAGTACCTGAACCGCGGTTAGTCAGAGCGCTGCAAGCGTATGGTACCCCATTGGTTGGCGCCCGAAGCCTTGACAGGGTTGGTGAGACAGGATCACCACAGTCACGCAACGTGGCTGCATGTGACAATTATTGGACACTGATGAGCTGTCGTCGGGCCGGCCCGAACAGGCAGCCACCAGACTCCGCACTAGTCTCCCCCGTTAGCTTTTCTTGGGCGGCTGGAGATGGTATATGATTGGTCCTTGGATAGTCAGCGGCTCGGCTGGCCCAATCTTAAATTTGCCTCTACCCATGTTTAGGGGCTCGTCCCTAGACTTAACACACAAGAAGTGTTCTCGATAACGTAAGCCCCCTAATTTCGGGCACACCCATTTTCGGGCACCCTTATAACACTATAATATATATATCATAACTTTTGACTATAATATTAAAATATAGCTAATTTAACCGATTTTTATATTATCGTAATTATTAAAGCTATTATTTATTATATAGGGACTTAAATTTACGCTATTAATTAATTTAAGTATATATTATTAAGTTAAGTATTTATATTATCTTTTTCCTTATTTTAATAACCTATTTAATATTATTAAATTAATAATTTAAATCTAGCTTAATTTTTTATTTCTTTAAAGGCTAAAGATACTTTAATTAATACTTTAATTTCTATATCTTTATATTAGCTTTAATAAAAGTAATATTTTACTTATTAAGCTTATAGCTAACTTTATAAAATAAATACTTTATTATTTAAGTTACCTTTCTTTTTTTAATAAGCTTAATATTAAAGTTATATACCTTTTATAACTATTATAATATATATAATAGATATATCTTTAAGTTTAGCTACTTTTTTAATATCTTAAAGATTTATTAAGCTAAATTTTAATCTTATAAAATAAACTAACTTATAAAGGGCTTAACTATATTAATTAACTATAAACTTAACCTTTATTAGCTTCTTTATATAATCTTAACTATTAAAGTAAGCTTTTAAGTATTATAACCCTCTTAAAAAATATAGCCTTTTTAATTAAGTTTATATTATTATAAATAATAAAGGTCTTAAAGGTATAATAATATACTACCTTTAATAATATAAAGTAAGAGATATTTAAAGGCTAAAGGATATATAATATATATAATAATAAGAAAGGTAAGAAAACGCTAGCTTTAAAGTACTTATATATAAAATTATTAATTTAATAGCTTTTATATTTATTTAATATATATTACCTTTTATTATTAAAAAAGGCTTTATTTATAATATAAAGATCTCTTTAAGTTAAGATAAGGTAATTAAATTATTAATTTACCCCTTTATTATAGTTATAAATTTTTAATTAATTAAAAAAGTTATTTCTTAAAGAAACTATTATTATTAAAGGTCTTAGCTTTTAAAGATTATAAGTAATATTAAGGCTTAATTAATTATAAAGATATATTTAATAATAGTAGTTTAATAATATAATTTAATATATTTTATAAAGTCTATAACTTTTCTACTTTTTTAAATATAAGGCTATTTACTTTAAGACCTTTTAATATCCTTATTTTATTTATATTATATTAATTTTTTAGCTTAATAGCCTTAATTATAAAGAGGCTTAATAATTAAAACTATTCCTTAATCTATAATATTAATATATTATTAAGCTATATAAAATTAATAATCTTATCTTTAATTATCTTAACTTTTAAGTTATAATATAAAAAGCCTATTATTTAATTTTTATTAAAGGTTAAGAAAATCCCCTTTAACTTAAATAATCTTACTTATAAAGATCTTAACTTATAGATATATTAATAATAGCTTAAGGGATTTTAGGCTAAGATTTAATCTTAAAGGTACCTTTCTTAATTAATAAAGAAATATTAATACTTTTAAAAAGCTATTTTATTTAAAAATATACCTTTAAGATAACCTTAAAGTATAACTCTTAAAATATTATAGCCTTAAGTAACTTATAGCTATAAAGAGCCGTTTTAAACTACTATAATAGCTATTTATAGGTTTTCTTTACTATATTCGGTCTTTTTAAGTATCGTTAATAGCCTTATTAACTTATTTAAAAAAGCCGCTTATTTTAGTATAGAAAACGCGGTCGCGATATATAGCGTAGATATAGTATTAGTATTGAAATAGGGTGCCTAAAAGTAGGTATGCCCGAAATTAGGGGGCCCACGTTAATTAAGACGCTTCTTTAACAATCTCAGCAATTGCACTCCATCTTCTGCGCCGTTGTCATATTCAGCAGCCACACGTCTCTCATGTCTCTCCGGCGAACACCCCCAGAATGCAATGGGCATTTTAAACAGCCATCTCCTTGCCAGAGTGGTGCCGGAAATCTCGGGCTACATGGCCTCGTTGCACCATCAAAGTTGCTGTTCTTCCACGAAATACCATCATGGCAGCAAGATAACGAATTTATACTCTCAGGCTACAGGTAGCGGACCTACCCAGTACACCATTTTATATGGGCTAGGTTCTAACTCTTTGTGCAGGCCGACATCAGGATCTGTCTGGATCTCTGTCGCGAGTCTGCTCTATGTTAACAACCAGACTATTAACACGTACTCGCACCTCATTGGAGCTGTGATCTTCGCTCTGCTCCCATTCTATTTCTATTATTACGTCTTCAATCTTCCCCCCAATGCGGAGAATGTAGACTTGCTGGTTATATGCATATACTCGTATGGTGTTGCAGTCTGTTTTGCATTCTCCTCGACGTAAGTGTGCCTCCACATATGGAGAGCCGACCTTAACCTGGTATAGATTCCATCTCCTCTGGAATCACAGTCAAAATTTTGCAAAGTTCTGCAATAAACTGGATTACGTGGGAATCCTCGTCTTGATGTGGGGAGCGGGTATTCCCACGATCTATTACGGATTCTTCTGCAACCCACGTTTGCAAGTGCTCTACTGGTCAACTGTCAGTCAACCGCCCACCACCTTTGTCCACAGCTAATGTTTGCCAGACTAGCGGTGCAGCTTTATGCTGCGCGGTCTTTACTCTTAGTCCTCGTTTCGGCTCGCCACAGTTCAGGCACTGGCGTGCAAGCTTCTATGCTGCTTTTGGACTTAGCTCTGTGGTATTTGTCGCGCATGGCCTTACCTTGCATGGCTGGGAGCTTCAGAAGACACGCATGTCATTAATTTGGATGGTCTGGATGGCGACTGCCAACCTTACCGGCGCAGCAATATATGCTGCCAGGGTATTGTACCTGGCCTGAGCAAGTCAGACGGTCACTAACTTGAAATAGGTCCCAGAGAGGTGGCTGCCTTATCAGTTTGATATTTACGGCGCTAGCCATCAAATCTTCCACGTGGCTGTTATCATCGCAGCTTGTGTACATTTCTTGGGGCTTATGGAATCTTTTCTCGTTATCCGGTCAGCTACCCATGCGTGTAGCGGTGCGTGGGTAGCCTGACTGCTGCAGTGTTACCGGCTGTCACGGAGAACAGGGAGTACGAGATCTTGGCGACTACTATAAAGTATCCCGACGGACCAGTCCGGTTGAACAGAATCAAGCTACGAATTCTGAGCTCATGGCTTGATCTGCTTCCACGAACCGCGCAGCTCGTACTGGAAAGGGACTGAGCAAGCTATTACCGGCTCCGGGAAATCTTACTCTACTGACAGGGCACCTTGGAGTTTCGCGATGGGAAGGAATCGCACAAGTAATCGCAGCGAAAGAAGCAAAGAAATACAGGCCCCCATTAGCAGTACTAAAGAATCGGGAGCGGGTCTCTTGTCGAGATGCGTTGACTTGGCGTCAAGTGGATGAATGATGTCTGAGCCGCGAGCGGAAAGTCTCAGTGAGGTTGACACCATGGATCCATCCATCTGCCGCGAAAGAGGACCTTGGCAGGAGGTTTTCAGGTGGGGTTACGCGATGATATGGCGCCTGCCCGTGTTGTATCAGTTCTACAGAGAAAGTTTGTAAACACCATAGCCTTTGCCTCGTTGGTTGGTGAGCCGTGGGCCGCCATCACTGCTCATGGAGCTGGCAGTTCTGCGCTGGCGCGGCGTCTGCCGCTTTCCATTTGCCTAACAGGGCACGGCAGGAGGGACGACCGGACAATCGGCTGGATATAAAGGCGTCTGACCGACTGGGTGTCGATGACCGATGTCGATTCGGACCACCTTTAGCAGGCTTTTTTTCTGAAGCAACCTTGAATCATCACATCTGTCATCCCCCGTTTCCCTCCGAATGGCGAAGGTGCAGCTCAAGAGCGGTTGCTGGAAGGTCGTTCTGGACAATTTCTAAGACCGAATGAAGACACCAAGACCAGAATCTCTTGACTTGCATGTGTCCATGGTCGAGCTGGAAGGGCACGGGCTCCAGGAGTGGTACGACGCACACCGGGGTGACGATTTCAATACAGATGACGACCTATGCGTTTTTATGCCAGTAGAGCTGTCAAGGCGGATGGAGTTATATGTTGCTGGTATAGCGGATGAGAACCCGCTCTTAGATGTCCATTAGCCTTATTAATTTGGCGCCGTTGAGGGGAAAGGCATGGGAAGGAAGCAATCCAGGAACAGATGAAGAGAAACGCATCATAGAGCGGGTCGAAACTATACTCGTGCATTTGATTCGCTCACCGAGTGTGACTCGGCTGATTTGCCAGATGCGAGACTACTATATCGCAAACATTGCTTATCACAGCGCGACAGATCGTACAGACCCGCCTTACAGCAGGTCGATCTCGCAGACAAGACGCCCAGGGGTAAGGCAAGTTAGGCTAACGGTCCGGTAGGCGTCAGAGCTAAGCTCGACCGCGTATAGCCTATTAATTGGCCCGCTCGACCGTCGAGAGAAAAAGCGGACCGACCTTCCGACGAAGCGATCCAGTGGATTCCAGGCTCCCGGATTTCCGCACGCGGCGGGATGCCCACGGCCATCGATCGATAGGGGCTCCGTGGAAGTTGCCTATGCATTCGATCAGTCACTATTCAGGTGGCGGAGTTAGGATAAGCGGTGGCATGCGCGGTGCGGGAGGAGGCGACGGCGGTAGTGGAGGCTGACACGGACGCGCCGCCAGCGCTCGCACTTCGGAACGCAGCCGACGGCGCAACGGGCCAATCTCCTCGGACTCACTAGGATACATTCAATACCCTAGATTCTTACCCTAGATCATTAATTATCTATACTAAGCGACTATTCATAAAGCCTTCCTCAACGACCTACTTATCCCAGTCTCCGCCTAGATCATTTACTATCTCTAGTCCTACTATATTAGGGCGAGAAAGATACTAAACCGTAAAGCGCGTTCCCTTCGTACTCTTCCTATCTCTACTTAGCGTATTATAATATAAGGACTCCTATATATTAATATATTAATATAATAAAAAGGCTATTAAGCTTTAATTAAATAGTCTTAGGTATTAAATATTTATATTTACGATAGTATATAAAACTATATAGTAATCTATAATAACGTAAAATACTTATATTAATAAAGTATACTTATATCTAAAATATAAAAATAAAGTAAAAAAAAGTATTATTAGCTATAATTAAAAAGGTATAATAAGTCCTCTTTAATTAAGAAGGCTTCTTTCCTTTATAGTTATCCTTATAGTCTTATCCTTATAGCTCCCTTTTACCCTTAGCTATTTTTATTCTTAGGCCCTCCCTTTCCTTTATCTCTCTTTATTATAATTCTTTTTTATACCTTTTTTTACTAATATATACCTCTTTAATAATATATACCCTTACCTTAAAAAGAAGTTATAACCCCCTTTATCGCCCTTTATTACCTCTTTATAAGTATCTTATTATCTATTATATCGATTTAGAGCTTATTTAACTCCTTTTATATATATAGGGTCTTTAAGGTATCTCTTATAAGTCTATTACGTATAAGGGTCCTCCTTAATATTCCTTTACGCCTAAATAAAGCTTACTTAATTATTTAAGTCTTAATTAAATACTTTATTATAGGCTAAAACCTTTTATTAATTACTCTTAAGGGTAATAAAGAGAGGTAAGTATAGCTAATTAAGGTATATAATATAGTTTTAAACTTATTTAAGATTTATAAGAATATATTAAGGATAATTACTATTATTATTTATACTTTAATATTAATTCTTTAATTTATTTATTTAAGATATAAAAGATTTATTATATTAATTTTATATTATATATTCGCTACTTTATTATTTTAAATTAGCTCTTTATCTATTATCTTAATTTTAACTCTTAAATAAAGTCTTTATAAAAAGGTAAGAATATTTAATTATTCTTTAGAGAGTTTAAAAGCGCTCTTTATTATTAATTTCTATATATTTATTATTAAAGGCTAAGGTTATACCTTAAATAATATAATAAGTAAGTATTATTATTTAGCTATTCCTTTATCTATAATTTTATTACTTTACTATAGTAAATTACTTTATAGCTTTATAATAAAAAGGCTTATAGTCTTAAGAGCCTTAATTTATAGCTAAGTAATAACTTTATTTATAAGTCTATTATTCCGCTAAAGTAAGTTACTTTATAGCTTTATAGTAAAAAGGTTTATAGCCTTAAAAACCCTATTTTATAGCTAAGTAGTAACTTTTTTTATAAGCTTATTACTTTATTATAATAATCCTTTTACCTATAATTCCTCTTATATACCTATACTTAAAGTATTCTCTTCTTTTTATTACTTCTTAAAGGGTATTACTTTAAGATAAATAAGTCTTTAAGCTAAGGTCGCTTTATATAATAATAATATAATAGGCTTAGGTATTATAGTTAATAAGTCTAAAAGTTATAATACCTTAATTATAATAGTCTTTATAACTTTAATAATACTTTTTTTTATCTTTAGGCTTAATCTATATATTACTTAAGTCCCTAAGATTAAGGCTATTTATAGATAGGTATCTTAAGTAGCCTTAATAGCTAATAATAGCGTAAAGGCCTCTTCCCTAAAGGGTAGCGGTTAAGTATATATATTATAGATAAGAGAGTATTTCGTTATAGTCTTTATTTCTTTAATTTCGATACTATAATAGTTAAGGAAATCCCTCTTAACCTTTAAGATATATATAAAGTATTTTATACCGCTAAGCTTAGTAAAGGTCTAAAAGCTATACTTAATATTATTAGGCTTAAACTTATTATTATTAATAGTATTTACTTAAAGGTCCTAAAAGGCCCTTTAGTTTAGTAATATAATATAGGTATAATTATTTAAGTATTAAAGTCCTAGCTTATTAATAATTATTGCTATAAAGATAAAGAATAATAAATTAAGTATTATCTTATATAAATTATTTAATCGCTAAATAATAGCTTAATCCTTAAAGTATATATCCTTATAAAAGAATAGTATATATATTAATAGGCCTTATAACGCTTTAATAATATCTATTAATATCTATAATAGCTCTTTATATTTATTTAATATAAATCTAACTTACCCTTATAAATAGAATATAAGGTATAAAAATATTAAATATTTATATTCCTATCTTTTTTTTTACTTAAAGATTAAAGGCATAAGGAATTAAAAATTATAAATATAGCTAACTTTAATAAGGAATTAGCGCTAATAATTAATAACTATTTAGATATACTTTTAATATTTATATTTAAATATATTATATATAATAAGTTAGTTATATTTCTTATCTTAGATATAGCTAATTTAATAAAGCTTTAAAATAATATAATTCTCTTCTTATATAAAGTTAAGGAATCTTATATAGAATCTCTATTAATATTAATATTTATATATTCAATTAAGCTATATTTTATATAAGGTATATATAAATATTATACCTATAGAATAGAGATAGCGTAATTAAGCTAGGTTATTAAAGTTAAGTTCTACCCTATTATAATTAAGTTTAACGATAATAACTCTTATAAAAAAGCTATAATATACTATAAAGTATTTAATCTTATAGGTAATAATATATAGCGCTTTATAAAGTTAGAAATTTATAGCTTATTCTCCTTTATATATACTTATTAATAGTCTATTAAGATTAATAATATAATCTATCTATCTTAAGCTAATAATAGCTATATTACCTATAAGTAAGATATCCTTAAACTATTAAAAGTTAATTAAGATTAATATATTAGCGATATATTAGGCCTTAACCCTTAAGGTAAGCTAATATTATCTAGGGTAGAATATAAGTATTTAATACTTATATAGCTTACTTAAGTCGAGATCTATAATAGCTTTTTTTAAAGGAATAAAAAACCCCTTAATTATTACTTTTCTTTTTATTTTAACTTTTCTTTTTATCCCTTAAAGGATTCTCTTTAAGTATATTTTCTTATAAAAGGCTTAAAGGCCTTTTTATTAATTTAATATTATTAAGTTAGTTAATCGATATATATATAGGGAAGTATTTTAAGTATAAAGGGGGGGAAAAGGTAATTTTAGTCTTTTTATTATTAGCTTCTTAATTTATTTTTTTAATATAGCCTTTTATTCTTATTATTTTTATCTTAAGGTAGGCTTTATTTATATAATATTTTATAGAAATTAAGTAAATATTACTTTTAATTCTTTACGTTTAGCTTATAAATAATAAAGTATATATATTAGCTTTATATAGCTAAGGTTAATTAAATAATCTTTTTAAATTAGATATTAAAGACTCTTTAAGTATATATAAAATCTTTTAAAGTTATATAATTAAAAAAGGTAAAAAAGGTAAGTATAAAATAGAGGTATAGCGCCCTTTTTTATATATTATATACCTTACTTTATCTTATATTATAATATATAATATAAAAGCCCTTACTTTACTTTTTCTTTATTTCTCCCTTTTTTACTTACTTTATTTTTTTCTTTTTTAATAATAACCTTTTTTTTCTTATTATTAAAGATAATTAAGTAAGCCTTTATTATAAGCCTTTTATAATTAAAGCTATTAGACTTACGATCTTTATATTATATAAATTATCTTAATAAAGTAGAGTTTTCTTATATAATTAACTTTATTTAATATAGCTATATTAATATTATTTCTATTAATAATATTATAGCTAATTATTAAATAAGTTAATATTTCCTCCCCTTTATTTAATTATATCTTAATAGAAAAAGATTTATAATTACTTTAAGGTTTAAAACCTTAATAGAGCTAATATAAGTAACTAATATAGCGTTCTTATATATAAAGAAGTTATTTTTTATCCCTTACTTTTTATATAGATCGATAATATTTTTTTAAAGATTATTAAGAAAAGTAATATTTTATAGGTTCTTACTTATATTACTTACTTATTAGATAGGGAAGTAATATTATATACTACCCTTTTAAAAGGGAATTTATATTATATCTATATCTTAGTAGACTATATTTACCCTTAAGGATAGTTTTTTAATACCTTAATTTAATACCTTAAATATATAAAGGCCTTATTTATTTTATTTAAGGGGTATTTAAACTTAATTATATATTTTTATTATTTAATTATATTATAATAGTTATATTTTATTAATAAGGAATATATAATATTTTTATTTTATAAGTATATCTTATTAAAGTTTTTTTTAATTAATATAACTAAGGCTTATATTAACTATATTTAATATAGCTAAGTTAAGGTATATAAATAATATAAATATTTTAGTTTCCTTCCTTATTTTATATTAAAGTATCTATATTTAACTTTAATAGGATTAGTATTAAAGGTAATAATAGACTTTAAGAATTTTTTAGCTTAAGAGGTTAATCTATTAAGGTATTTTTAATTCCTTTAGCTATTTAGTAATTATCCTTATTTAGTCCCTATATTTTCCGATTCTTATATAGAGGAGATATAAGTAGACTTCTTAAAGGGGAAGGGGATAAATAGTTTTAAATAATAGGAATCTATATAAAAAGGGGTTTCTTTAGGTTAAAAAAGGTCGAGGCTAGTCTAGAACTTTTTAATTAATTAATAATAAGTTATTTTATAGGCTCTAAGGTTATTATTCCCTTTTTTAAACTTAGCTATTAATTATAATAAATATTATATTTAGCTTTATATTCTATATAGTTTTTAATTTATTTTAGTATTTTATTTTATTTTTAAGGTTATAATTAATTAATTATATTATAGTAAGCTTATTTCTTATTATATTTTATTATATTAGCCCTATATAATTAATTATTATTTTAATTATATTAGTTATAAACTTAGCTATAATTACTTCTTCCTTATTAAGTATATAAAGGCTTATATCTTTAAGTTATTAATGCCTTTATAATAGCTAGCTATTAATATATAAATCCCTTTCCTTATTAAATATATAAAGGCCTATATCTTTAAGTTATTAATGCCTTTATAATAGCTAGCCGCTAAAGTAGCTATTTATTAATATATAAATCCCTTTCCCTATTAAGTATATAAAGGCCTATATTTTTAAGTTAGTAATACTTTTATAATAGCTATTAGTTAATATATAAATCCCTTTTATAATAATATATATCCTTTATAATATTACCTTTATTAATTTAGCGCTAAGCTTAGTTATATTAATTACGAGCTTAACTATAATTATTTCTTCCCTATTAAGTATATAAAGGTCTATATTAAATAAAGTATATTAAATAGCGTTTAAGATATATAATTAAAGGATTAATTAAATAATTCCTATTAATATATCTTTTTTTTAATATTTTAGCTTTTATTTTATTAAAGTACCTATTTTAAAGCGCTTTCTTCTTTTTATCTTTATTTCTTTTATCTTTATATACCTTAATTACCCCTCTTATATTATAGCGATAATAATTAATCGATCTCGCCTATAGCTTAATATAAGTTTTACGAAGGGGAAGTAAAGTCGAGGGAGCTTTCTTTTACCTATATAAAAGGCTTAAGTAACTAGACTTTAAAGTAAGGGGGGGGTATAAAGATAGGGCCTTTAATTATAGGTTATAAAGTTAAGTTAATTATTTAATTAAGTTTATTTAAGCTAAGAAGAGCTATAATAGTTATTATTAAGTAAGCTTATTATATTTTATTTTAAAGTAATTAATTATTTATTAAAGATATTTATTATTTATTATTATTTTAATAAAAATATTTAAGTTAGTCTTTTAAAATAATATAGGAGAGCTAAATACTATCTATTATATATATTATATAAATTTATATAATAAATACTTAAGAGATTATTTAAAACGGTCTTTATTATTTAAGCTAGAACTTTATATTCTTAAATAAATTATTTAATTAATAGATATTATATAATAGGATTAAGTCCCTTACTTATAGTTTTATATTTATTATTTAAAGGTAATACTTATTTTTATTATTTATTTAATTAATTAGCTTTCGTTAATACTTTATAATTTTTACCTATATAATAGCTATATCTTTAGCTTTTTAAATAAATAGATATATTCTTATAGCTAAGAAGTCCTTAATAATTATTATATCGTTTTAATTAATTAGTTACTATATTAAGATATCGACCTTTAAGGGTAAAATTAGTTCCTATTTATAAATAAGGTAAAAAGCTAATATTCTATAAATATATCGAATAGCTATTCTTTTTATTAAAAGTATTTAATTAAGGTATTTAATTTAATATCCTTTAGTTAAGTATATTATTTTCTTAAGGCCTTAAGTAAGGGTTTAATACCCCTTTTCGACTATATTATTTATTTATAGGTTATATATAGAAATAAAGATTATATTTAATCTTAACCCCTTTAAGAAGTCGCGAAATTAAATATATATTTTTAGTCCCCTATCGATTACTATATTTATAATATAGCTATATTAATAAAATATAAATAAGGCGAATTAACTTATTATAGCTATATTAATTATATATATTAAATAGGCCTCGATCTATTTTATTAAATTATATTAAGCTTTTAAGAGGTATTTATAACCTTTATCTTTTAATATATATTAATAATTAAAATATACCTTTAATATTAAGTACTTAAATATAGTTAAGATTATTATTTCCTTTAGTCGCTAAAGAGAGAATTTTTAATATTTAATATAATATTAAATCGCTTTTAATATATCTTTTTATAGTTTTAGCTATTAATATCTATCTTAAATTAAATAAAAAGTAATATTTCTCCTTTTATAATTATATTATTTATAATATTAAGATATAATCTATTTATATTATTTTTTATTATTTATAATTAATATAAGTCCTTAAGTTATTTTATTAAAGTATAAGTAAAGTTAGTCCTTATCGATAAAGAATTAAATTACCTTTTACTAAAGTATTTAAAATTTAACTTAAAGTAAATTAATTAGTCTTTATAATATAAAAAGGTATTTAAAGATTTATTAGTAATTAAGGGAATAATAAATTATTATCTTAGCCTCTATAATTAAGTTAAGGTAAAGGTCGATAAATTCCTTTATATCTCCTTTATACCTTTTATCTATTATATTTAAGGGGATATAAAATATATAAAAAAGGGTATTAGCGATATTATTCTTTATATTAAGGATATATTATATAGTAAAGTTAAAGAGAAAGATATAGCTAACTTCTTTTATAATTATTATATTTAATATATCTTTAAGTATATTATTAAGTTAATTAATAAATACTTTTATATCTATCTTAAGAGTAAAATAGACCTTATAGATAATCCCTTTAAGCCGCTATAAAGTATAAAGGACTACTTTATATTCTTTTTTTATAATATTATATCCTTATTTAGCTTTTATCTATATTTTATTTTTATAATAGATAAGGTATTATTTTCTATTAATTATTTATATTAATATAATTCCTTAACCTAAGAGGCTAATATTATATATTATAATAATCTCTTTATAGCCTTTTCTTAAATTTAATTAAATTAAAATTAATAATATTATAATAGCCTTCTTTAATTAAGATATTAAAGCTTATTACTTTAGGCCTTAAATCTATATTATATTCTTCTTTAATAATATTATTAATAATATAGCGATCTATATAAATTATTTAATCTATTACCTATAATACCCTATAAGCCTATAAAAAGATTAAACTTTATTAATATCTATATAGGATTCCTATTTATTTATCTTTATAATTATAGCTTTAATAAGTAATTTTCTATTTATCCTATATATATAGCTTATAATCTTAGTTATTTATTAATAAAACTTTAATTTTATTATTAAGATTATATATTTAAAAAGCTCTATATTAAATAAGACTTTATTAATATTAATAAGGTATTTATATATAAACTAATAAATATTAAAGAGTACTTCCTCCTATTTATAGTCTATATTAGGCCCTTAAATAATAATATTATTAAGGAAAGGCTAATAAATAATTAGGATTAAATTAAAGAGGATTTAATAAATAAGCCTTATAAATTAGGCTATTAAGTTTATTACCCCTTAAGGGAAAGTATATATCTAAAGTAGCTTTATTAGCGTTATAAAGGTTATTAAGTCTCGATTTATTAAATTAAATAATATTTAATTATATTTAAAGAAGAAATTAAGTAATAAAAGGATTTTATATATCGAAAAGTTATTATTAAATTTATCTATACTTAAAGGGATAAATATATCTTAAATTATAATTTTATTTACCTTTATTATTAAATTAATAAAGTATAAGCCTCTATCCTTCTTAATTATAAGGAAGAATAAGTTCTTATATAAAGTATATAATTCTTTTAATATCCCTTTTTTAATCCTTATATATAAGAGATTAATAACTTTCTTTTTTAGTCCTTTTAAGATTAAAATAATACCTACCCTTTATATAATATATTTAATTATTTTAATCTTTTATAAGGGGGTTATTATTTAATCTAGCTTTTTATAGTCTTTAAAGTCTTATATAAAGGCTTTTTTATAATTATAAAGGATTTCCTTAAATATTTTTTTTTTAAGGAGAAGAATCCCTTTATTTATATTATAACCCCTTATAGCCTCTTAAAAGTAAACTTACTTCTTTACTTAATATTAAAAAACTTTCTAATAATATAGTTAATATATTTTCCTTTAGTTAAAGCTACCCCCTTAACTTTATCCTATATCTTTTATTTCTAATAGGGGTTACTTTTTAAGATAGTTTTATTAAAAGATATATTATTTCTTAAGTAGGTTTTAATCCCCTTACGTTTATATAAAGTATAAATAGTAAGCTTTAAGAGTATTTATTTTAGTTATATAGCTTTATTTTTAAATACTTTATAGGCTTTTACTAACTATACCTTTATCTTAGCTTAAAGTAAGTTAAGTATAATAATTAAGGTCTTTAAGTTAAGTAAAATTAAGGTTTTGTTTTTTAGGGTTATTTAATTATTATAAGGGGTATCTTCTTAGCTCCCTTTTATATTTAATTTTATTATAAAGGTAATATTATTATTTTAGGATCCTTTATCGTTAATATTGCCTATTAGTATTTAATTATTATAAAAGTTAAGATCTTAAGTATTTAAGCTCTTTACTTTAATAATAATAAATCTAATATTATTTACCTATATTAATTCTATATAGCTATTATATTCTTATTTAATAGCTTTAGCTATTAATATAATAACTTAAATCCTCCTTATTTTATATTTAAGATAGAGGTCCCTTATTTTAATAGCGTAATTAAATATAATTTAAATAGCCTTAATAAATAATATTTTAAGGATTAAAGGTATAAAGATAATATTAAATATTATATAAAGCTTAATAGGCCTATAAGTATCTCCTATATAGATAAGTATATATACCTCCTTATATATTTTAATTATATTTTTCGAATATAATTTAATAGCTATAAAGATAGGTATAATCTAGAGTCCTCTTTATTTAACTTCCTTTTAAGTAATAAAGTTCCCTTTTATACTTAAGTCTATTAATATAAAGAAAGGTAGTTTAATTAGCTTCTTAATATATACTTAAATCTTAAATAAGTCTTATATATATATAGGTATTTTATTTAATATAAAGATTATTTTAATATATAATATCTTACTTAATAGGTTTGTTACTTTTAGGTCTACCCCTTAAATAATATAGATTTCTATTTAATTACCTCTTTTATAAAGGTATCCTTATATAATTAAGGTATTATATCTTTTATAAGGGATTTCTTTAAGGATATAAAAGTAAATATCTTCTTTAATAGGTAATTTATTTATATTAATATTATAATTATTTAATTAAGGGCTAGTAAATATAATCTTTAGCTTTTCCTTTACTTTATTTAAAATCTCTTTTATTTTTAGATCTTAGAGCTTAATAATAATAATACCTCTATTATTTTTAATAATTAAAGGTTTATTACTTAAGCGCTAGACTTTTTTTACTCCTTTAGCTATATTTAAGATCCTTTTTATAATTAACCTTTTAAATTAAGGAAATCTTTTCGCTAAATCTATTATAGAAATAATAAGCTTTTTATTAATTATTTTATAAATAAGACCTTTATAAAAATACTTTATTTTTTTTTTAAAGTTAAATCTAAGCTTAAAGTAAGTAATATTTTCTATATTTATTAAGTTTTATTAAGTCTCTTATCTTTTAGGTTTTATATATTAATTTTCCTTAAGGTATACTCTTTTTCTTTTATAAATATTAATATTAATTAAGGTAGCTTTAATTAAATAGTCTTATTAATTTTCCTTAATTATAATAACCTTAATAAATAATATCTTATTATTTTATTAGCTATATTAAGCGATATTAATTTAGCTTATTTACTTAAGTCTCTATACATCCCTTAACCTTATAAAGAAGAGATTAAGGTATTCCTTTTCTCTTAAAAGTAATTCTTAATTCTCTTATATATTTAATTCTTTAGCTTTAACTATTAAGAATAGGGGATTAATAAAGTATTTATTAAATCTCTTAACTTAATAATATATAAGGTAGTATATTTTACTATTAAGCCTAATATATTAATATATAAGCGAGGGGGGGATTATTTAACCGTTTTCTTTTATTCTTACTTATAGGGCTCTTCCTTTTATATTAAAGTAAGTAAATTTAATTTCCTTATTATATTTATATTTTAAGTATTTAATTAAGATATAGCTAAGTTTAGTATAATATTAATAAAGCTACTTATATTTACCTTCTTTTTATAAAATTACCTTTATTATAAATTAGTTAAGGTTATCCTCTTCCTTAAAGGAAATTATATAAATTTATACCTTTTATATCTTAATTAATATTATTATTTTATTAATTTCTTATTTTATTATTTTACCCTTTTATATTTACGCTATAAGGAATTATTTAAGATCTTTTATTTATTAATTATTTTATTAAGTAAGGTTAATTTTAAGCGCTTTAAGTTATTATATTAATTTATTTATTTTACCTTTAATATATTTTATATTATTAATATTTTAAGATAATAAAGACTTAAGTTATTATTTTCCTTAATTTATATATTTCGGAATTATTTAATCTTATAGTTATTACTTTTCTTAGATTAGCTTAAAGTAAAAAGCTTTCCTTAATTTAATATTAAGATAGGGGGTTAAGTAATCCTCGATTACTTTAATAAATTCTTTATAAAGGATTTTAATTATATTTAAAAAGGAAGCTCTTTTTTTTTCTAGGATTTTAACTTAAATATAAGGGGGTATAGCTATAAAGATATATCTAGACTATCCTTTATTTATCTTTTATATATTAAGTTTAACCTTTTGCTAAAGGTATATATATTACTTTAATTAATTTAATATATTTTAGTTTATTTATAGCTTTACTATAAGGTATTATTTTAGTTAAATATATATAGTTTTTATTTAATTAAAGTCTAGTAAATAATATTCCTTAATAAAAGTAGTCTTTATATCTTTTTAATATAATCTATCTATAAGGATTTTTACCTTTTATACTTTTAATAAGGATATATAGCTTTTAAGCTATAATAATATCTCTTTTTTTATAATTAAGTAAGCCTTTATTTTAACTTTAAACTTTTTAATAAAGTCTATTATATTTTATTTATTAAACTTTAAGATAATAAGTTAATATTAATTAAGACTTAATACTTTAAATAGCGATTTCCCTATAAGGGAGATAATTTAAGCTAAAGTATTATTATTAAGTTCTTTTAGTTTATTTATTAACTTTATTATAAGTAAATTAAATACTCTTACCTTATATATAAGGGGATTTCTTTTAAGAATACCTTTTATTAAGTTATTAAGAGATCTTAAGTTACTTATTATATAAAAGAGAAGGGTTAAATTATTTTATTATAAATTAGCTTAATATTATAAATAGTCTTTACCTTTTTTTAATATTTTTATCTTTCTTTTTAATATAATTATAGCTATAATAATAAATACCTATTTTATTTAACTATCCTTAATAATTACTTAAGTTATAATCTAGACTATAAGGATTCTTAATAGTTTTTATTTATTTTTATTAGGTTTTTATTTAATTAAGTCTTTTAATATAAGTTTATAATTTTATAGCCTTTAGGTTTTTCCTTATTTATTAATTTTTATTTTATTAACCCCTATCCCTTTAAATATATATCGTTTTTTACTTATATTTACTTTAACTTTATTTCTTTTTAAATATTAAACCCTTTCTTTAACGTTAAGGCTAAATCGTCCCTTATTAAGAATAAGGCTTATTATTTTATTAATTTTCTTTTTTTCTTTATTAATAATATTTTTTTTACCCCTTTTCTTTTTAAACTTAATATTCTTTTATTTAATAGCTTAAAGGTACTTTTAAGTTAATATAATAGCCTTTAAGTTATTTTATACCTTAAAGACTAATTATATTAAAGTAAGAAAGATACTAAACTATAAAGTATATTCCTTTTATATTTTTCTTATCTTTACTTAATATATTATAATATAAGGACTTTTATATATTAATATATTAATATAATAAAAAGGCCGTTAAGCTTTAATTAAATAGTCTTAAGTATTAAATATCTATATTTACGATAGTATATAAAACTATATAGTAATCCGCGACGATATAAAATACTTATATTAATAAAGTATATTTATATCTAAAGTATAAAAATAGGGTAAAAGAAAGTATTATCGGCTATAACTAAAAAGGTATAATAAGTCCTCTTTAATTAAGAAGGCTTTTTTCTTTTATAGTTATCTTTATAGTCTTATCCTTATAGCTCCTTTTTACCCTTAGCTATTTTTATTCTTAGGCCCTCCCTTTCCTTTATCTCTCTTTATTATAGTTCTTTTTTATGCCTTCTCTTATTAATATACTACTTTAATAATATCGTCCTCGCCGTCCTCTTCGTCCCTTACCCTCTCTATTAATAATTACTAGCATATATTCGACAGCCTCGATTTCTCGATGCGCTTACTTAATAGCTATTTATAACGAAGTTTCTAATACTCTATCGTAGAAAATAGGACCGACTCCTCGGAAATAGCAGAGATTAGGCCCGCCGTCTCTTATAAAGCGGGCGATATCCTTATAGACAACTACTCTAGAGGCCGCGAGAATTAGCAGATATTATTACGCTTTGTTCCGCTAGTTCCTAACTGCTATCTATCGCTATATTCGCTATAATACTATGCTTAATTAGACCTAGCCTTAAGTAAATATAGCTTTAGTAGCTAGTTTCTAACTATATCCTTCTATAGTAAAAAGTGTCTAGCTTAAACTAAGAATTACTCTAGCTTATTAAGCGTAGAATAACTTCCTCTATTTAGTATTTATAGGAGTTAATAAGCGAGTATAACTTTAAGTTTTAGTCTCTTATTCTTAAAGGAAGTAGTCGCGAGGTACTCTATAGTAAAGCCGGTACTATCTTTTATAGACGGAACTAAGATCGCTATTTTATTAGTCTAAGTCCGGTCCTATATATACTTAATAACTACTATAAGGGGTTTTATAGTTATTAGCGTATTTAAAACCCTAAAATTTAAAGAGATATTAAAAAGGTAATATATTAAAGTAAGAAAGATACTAAACCGTAGGATATAATCCCCTTTATCTTTTCCCTCTTCCTATCTCTGTTTAATATATTACTATATAAAGATACTAAATTCTAAACTACCTCTATAGCTAAAAGGTTAATTATAAGTTAATTAAATAGTCCTTAATATTAAATACTTATATATACGCTTAATAATAAAACTATATAGTAATTTATACTTAAGTAAGATACTTATATTATTAAGGTATATTTATATCTAAAGTATTAAAATAAGGTAAAAAAAATAAGTATTATTAGCTATAATTAAGGATGTATAATAAACCCTCTATAATTAAGAAAGCTTCCCCCTTTTATAATTATCCCTTATAGTTTTATCTTTATAGCTCTTTTTTACCCTTAGCTATTCCTTTAGTCGTTTTTTTCTTCCTTTTCGGGCTATCTCTCCCTCTTTACTCCTTCCTTTATGCCTTCTCTTATTAATATAGTAAGAAAGTACTAATATCTATATATATATAGTCGTTAACTATAGGTAAAGTTAATAAAAAAAAGAATAGGGGACCTTAAATACCTATATCTCTTAGGTATCTTTATAAGGTAGAAATTCCTAAGTCTAGAACTAATTAAGATTAAACTTATTAAATAGCCTTTCTACTTAAAAGACTATAATAACTATAAGGCTAAGTAAGTTATATCTTAGATTAAGCTTAAGTAATATAAAAAGGATATTTATATCTAGAGTTTTATTATTAATAAAGGAAGAAAAGTCTAGGGGTAAAGGTATTCTATATTTTTCTAGGCCTATACCCTACCCTTAGACTATATTAGCTATTTTTATTATATAAGTATAAGACGAGATAAATATACTATAATATATATTAATATCTTAATTAAATTAAATTATTATAATACTTACTTATATTAGCGTATTAATAAGGCTTAATTTACTTAAATATATTTCTATTATTTTCTTATAATATTATTATATTTAAATAGATATTCTTTTACTTTAAGTTAAGTATTATTAACGCTATATCTATATTTATTATTATTATTACTTATTAATTATACTTATAACTTTATTTACTTTAATAAGGCTTAATTCGCTTAAATATAATATTTTCGCTCTTTTCCCTTAATATTA
The DNA here is from genome assembly GCF_022605165.1 of Purpureocillium takamizusanense. Classification (NCBI taxonomy): domain Eukaryota; kingdom Fungi; phylum Ascomycota; class Sordariomycetes; order Hypocreales; family Ophiocordycipitaceae; genus Purpureocillium; species Purpureocillium takamizusanense. The sequence goes on from NC_063072.1 coordinate 367,035, forward strand.
TAATATTAAGGCTATATTATTCTATATTAAGCTAAGTATAAGTATAAGTATTATCGCTTATAATACTATTAGTTAGCTTTAAGTAATATCGCTATTATATTATTAATAATAAATAACTTATAATATTATTATAGCTATTATTTAAGACTTATTATAAGGCTATTATAATATTATCTTTAGCGTTATATATTATAAAGCTACTATAATACTTTATTATTATTTTCTTCCTTAAAGTAAGATTAATTATATTTATATTTAAGTTTAATAAATAAATACCTTAACTAACTATTTAATTAAGCTATTAACGTAAGCTATTATAGTAAGCCTATAAAGCTACTTATAATATTAGCTATAAAGCTTAACGTCGCTATATATTATTTGCCTTAATAATATTATTATTAATATTATTAATATTATTATTATTATTATTATTATTAAGTTAAAGATAATATAAAACCTAAAGCTTTTTATTAACTATATTAAAGCGCAGTTAGCTATAGGTATTTTAATAATAGTTAAGTTATAGAACTTAAAGTAGTTATCTTAAAGGTTTTAATAACGGTTAATTAATAAATAATCTTAAAGTAAGATATAAAGTAAAGAAATTAATAATATAAAAAGTATAAATTAAGGGCTTTTTAAGCTATTAATAAGTAGTAATTTAATTATATTATAGCTATAATTTCTCTATAAAGTATTTAAAGATTATATAACTATAAAGTAGCTTATATTAATATTAAAAGTTACTTATATAAGCCTATAATAATATTAACTTTTATTAATTAAGTATTATAATAATAATAAAGTAATATTATATAATAAAAGGGTTAATAATTAAATATATAAGTTAATAATTTAACTTACTTAATTAAGTCTATTAAATATATTAAAGCTATTACTTATAAAGCTATTTAATAGCCTTTTAAATATAAGCTTAAGCTTTATTTTTAAGTATTAACTTTAAGCCTTTATAAAGGTAATAAAGGTCTAATATATTAATTACGAGATAAGACTTAATATTTATATAAGTAATCTTAATAAAATTATTAACCCTTTAATTAAAGTTATAATATTAACTAATATAATACTTAATTTATTATTAATATTAAAGTATATATTTATCTTAAATATATTAAAGGGTCTATTTTTAATAGTTTAAGAAGTTAATAAAAGACTTTTAAATATCTTTAAAGAGATTATTATTAATAATATAAATAATAGCTTAAAAGGCTTTATATATATTATTATAGATATTATCTTAAGTATTTAATAAACTTAAGATATCTTTTTTTACCTTTTATTATATATAATTATAATTTTTAAGGTTAAGGTTAAGCTTTAGCTTAATAACTTAAGTATTAATAAATTAGCTATTATTATTATTATTATTATTATTATTATTATTATTATTATTATTATTATTATTATTATTATTATTATTATTATTATTATTATTATTATTATTATTATTATTATTATTATTATTATTATTATTATTATTATTATTATTATTATTATTATTATTATTATTATTATTATTATTATTATTATTATTATTATTATTATTATTATTATTACCTTTTTTATCTTTTTAATAAATATTAATCTTAGCTTTAATATTAACTAAAATATAATATATATATAGCTATTATTATATATTAAGAAAGACCTTTATAAAGGCTATATAAAAAGCTTATTTTTTATTTATAATTATAATTTCTAGTATTAATATTATAAGGCTTTTATAAAGCTTATAAAAATTACTTAATAAGTTATTAAAAATAATATTCTTTTTTATTATTAATAAAGCTAAAGGTAAAGGTAAAATACTTTTATAATCTATAATACTTATAACTTAAAAGAAAGGTATTTTAAAGTAATTAATCTTATATATATTATTAAGATTAAAGACTTTTAAGAATTTCTTTTATATCTTATAATATTAAAGGTAAATTTAAAAAAAGGCTTTAAAGCGATTTTTATTATTAAATAATTTACTAACTTTAATCTCTTTTATTTATTTAAGCTCTTTAATAACTACTTATATAGCTATAAAGCTATTAAAGTATTCTTTCTTAATAACTTAATAATTATTATAAATATCTTTTTTTTTAAAAAAAAGTTATAATTTAAATTAATATTATAAATAATATTTACTATCTTTTAGGCTTATATATTATACTTAATTATAAGCCCCTTTTCTTTATTTTATTAAGTTATTATATAATAATAGAAAATAATATATATAAATAAATTAAGAAATTAACTATAATTATATTAACCTTTAATTACTTTATATACTTATTTTTAATTAAAAGACTTATTAATTAAAGTAATAACTTTAATAAAGTAATTAAGCTTTTAAGTTATTAACTTTTATATACCTATACTTTAAAATACCTATTTAAGGCTATAATCGTAATAAAAAATAATATATATAGGTTAAGAGATATTATTAATCTCTCGTTAGTTAATAAAAGAAACCTTAATGATATAAATACTATTTTTATAGTAAAAGTTAATTAAGAAGTTAAAGAGTTCTTAAAAAATATCGAAAAGTAATAATAGCGATAAAAAAGGTATTAATATAATAATAAAGCTATTATTTATATTTATATTAAAATATCGTTAGCTAGCTTATTAGCGTTATAATTAATAAGGAACTTACTATTAATAATATTAATAATATTAATAATAAGGTTATTAATAATAGGTTAATTTATATTAAATATAAGATTAAAGTCTATACTTATAGTAAGCTAGTCTATAAAAAAGTAAATTAAAGGTATAATATAAGAGTATTAGCTATAATATAAGGGTAAAGCTATAATATAAAGTAAAGGCTATAATATATACGTTATATATAAATAGGAATAAAAAGTAAGCGGCTATAAGGGTAGCCCTATATTAGCTTAGGCTATAAACCTTATTTAAGTATAGTAAGTTATATAATATATAATTAGCTAAAAGTTTTAAGAGATATAGAATACCTTTACCCCTAGACTTTTCTTCCTTTATTAATAGTAAAACTCTATATTTAATTATATACTCTTATAGTATAATACTTCTATAATAAAGTCTATAAGAGTATTAAAGATAATATAATATAGTTACTTACTTTAGTCTATTCCTATCTAGCGGAACTTAATATAGTTATAGTCTTTACTTAGCGATATAGGCTTATTAAGAACTATATAAAGGGTCTCTAGCCTATTAATAAGGAATGCATTAATAGTTAAAGAACTTAAATATATAGCTCTTAAGAGATAAGCTTTATAGTTATTTAAAATCCTTATATTATTAGGGTTTTAAAAGTAAGCCGCTTAAATTTAATAATAGTTTAGGCTAATAAGCCTATATAAGCTATAATGCCTAGAAAGTTTAGCTAAGCTATACTTTAAGATTAGAGCCCTAAGCTTACTTATTAATTAGCGGGTCCTTAAGGCCGTACTTAATTCGCTAACTTAAGCGCCTATAAGGCATATCGCTTTACTTTTATAAGCATTTTAAGCGGCTACTTAATCCCTAAATAATATACCTAACCTATAAAAGCATTTAATAATCTTATTTAATATTATCCTAAGCTTAAGTTTATCCTACTTATATCTTAATATACCTAATATTTACTTAATATATAGCTTAATAATATTTAACTTATTAATACTTTATAGTATTATATATATTATTATAGCTTACTTACTAGATATTAGTTTAGTAGTTAAGTAAGAAAAGTAATAGTATAATCGGACGAGCGTAAGGGTAGTAATATTATAAGACTAAAGCTTATAGGTTTAAGCTTTTAGTTCGCTAGCTAGCTAGGCTTTAATACCCTATAGTTCGGGGGCGTTATATATATACCTTAATTCTCTACTTAAGCTCGCATATATACGTTCTGTCCTAGTACTTTATAATATATATACTTATAACTAGTTTAAAAAGTCCTATAATAAAATAGGTATTATATAAATACCGCTATATAATAAAGAGTATTATTATAGTATATTAAGGCGAGAAAGATACTAAACTATAGAGCGCGTTCCCTTTATACTCTTCCTATCCCTACTTAGCGCGTCGTAATATAAAGACTCTTATATATTAGTATATCGGTATAGTAAAAAGGCCGTTAGGCTCTAATTAAATAGTCTTAAGTATTAGATATCTATATTTACGATAGTATATAAAACTATACGGCAATCTATAACGGCGCGAGATACTTATATTAATAAAGTATACTTATATTTAAAGCATAAAAATAGGGCAAAAGAGTAAGTATTATTGGCTATAACTAAAGAGGCATAATGTCTCTTATCTATCTAGGAAGGTTCCTCCTTTTTATAGTTGCCTTTATAGTCTTACCCTTATTACCCCTTTTGCCCCTAGCTATTTTTATTCTTAGGCCCCCCTTTCCTTTGTCTCTCTCTATTATAGCTCTTTCTTATGCCTTCTCTTACTAATATAATAGTTATATATCTTTAGATTCCTTAATTATAGTCTAGTTATTAGCTTTATATTAATAATAATAGTAAAGTTAAGGATAGTATAAATATTCCTAAATAGGACTGCTATTAAACCTTTTACTCTCTTATAAAAGCTCTTAGCTATAAATACGCCGATTTTCTTATACTTTTAATCTTTTAGCTAGGCTCTTATAGGCAATTTAAAGCGTCTTTTATTAATACCTATAAACCCTATTGACTTTAGTCCTTAAATAAGGGTATTAAATCTATATTATAACTAATTTTTTCGCTTATCGCTTTAAGTCTATCTATTAATAATATAAGAGGATCGTTTAGTTAAAGGTTCTTATCTTAAAAATATAGTTAATTAATAAATCCTTAGAGTTTAACTTAGCCCTTAGGCTTTAGACTTTTATATATTTAATAGATAAGTTATAGCTAATTTTAATTAACCCTAGTATATTTTTATAGTATAAAAATTTATACTTACTTAGCGTTTCTTAGTTTTACTTAATGTTATTAAGGACGAACCTAAGATTTAAAGGTATAAAGCTACGCTATATTAGGCTAAGATTAAGAACTTTAATATAAGTAAAGAGATATAAGTCTATAATATTTATAGCTTATATCCTAGTACTAGTACTAACGTTAAGAATGCGATATTAGTATAGCTTAAATAGTACGAGAAAAAGGCAATTATCTAAAGCTAGAAAACAAATATAATATAAGATATTAAGCCGCTTATAGACATACCTAAGAAATAGTAGATTATATTATTTTTCGATATATTAAATAAATAGCGTTTTATATAAAAGTAATATAATATATAGATATATAATAAGGAAATATATTATTCTTTTTAAGAGGTAAATAAAGATTAAATAATAAAAACTAGGCATTAAATATAGAAGTAATATATACTGCAATACGCTATATATTAGTAATAAGACGATTAAAGAATACGCGATATTAATAGTCCCTTAATAGGCTAACTATTTATTACTAACCCTCTTATATATTACCTATATATTAAATAGTAGGCATCGCTTTAGCTACTATAAATAGGACTTTAGATATTTAAAGAATCGCTTTTAAGTTTAATTATTAATAAAATTATATATAGGAATAAGTTATTAAGATAAATAGGCATAATAAAATAGCTAAAGATAGATACGGTATAGGCTAATATAAAACTAGTCGAATATTATAAGTAAATATATATACTTAATAAATAGTTACTCTATTAGCTAGCTAGCTACTAGGCGTAATTAATTTATATATATATATATATTATAGGTCCTAAAGGATAATAAACGAGCTTTAAGTCTTTACTATACGAGCGTCCTAATTTACCTTAATGCTTATATTATAGTACTATTTCCTACTAATAAGCTATATTAATTATTTCCTAAGCTTTACGCTATATATAGTCTATATATAGTTTTTAAATAATCGAGGCTTATTAAGAAGTCTCTTAAATACTTATATAAGGGATAGTAATAAATAAATATAGTATAAGGCTCTTTATACTATAAGTAAACCTTCTTAATATAATCTATTATATATAATATATAATTAAAGGTATATATATAGTCTATATAAGATAGCTATTTATTTTTAATAGAGTAGATATACTATATTTTCCTTAAAACTAAGGGAATCTCTTTTAGTTTTAATATAAAATCTACTTTAAAAGAAGTTACTTAATTATTATTACCTTTATACCGTAGTATAAATAGCTATAGCGGGCATACTTTATAATATATAGCTAAATAGACTATTAAGTTAATATTATAAACTTTAAAATCTATAATATCTTTTAGACTTATATTTATATTAAAGTTATATAGGAGGGCTTAAAATTAAGTCTATTCCTAAAGGTAATACTAGATTAATAGCTTAATACGCTCTTTAATCGCTATATTACTTAATTGCCTTTTTAATTTAGTATTATATATATAATAATAATACTTATTTTAAAATACCTTTATTATATCGTCTTAAAAGGTCTTTTTAGTATTTTTAAGATCCTTTTATAATTAATTATATTTACTTAATCTCCTTAAATATATATATAATAAAGCTATATTCTTACTATATCTATATAGCTATATATTTAACTTATATTATAAGGCTAACTATAATTAAGTTACGCTTAAGTTTATTTAACTTAATTTTAAGAATCTTTTTAAGTACTTTTAGGTTATATCGGATATTTATATAAGTAAAAGTATATATTAAGCTATTAATATATAAATCCCTCTCTAGGAATATATCTTATATATTAAAACTAACTTAATAGTTTAGGTATATATTTATTAAATAGCTAATTAATAAGTTATATTTTATAACTTAGTCTATAATAAGATTAAGCATAACTATAAGTAAGGTATTTATATTATTATAATATAGGTAATATAATATTTACTTTTATTTTAATCGTAAATTAAATCTAACCCTAACCCTATATACTCCTTTAGTCTTTAATTATATAGGTAGCTACTTTTAGCTATAGGGCGGCGTTATTTAGACGTCGATTTAACTAAAGGGGTAGGATATTATTGCCGTAATAAAAGGCATAGCGGAAGATAGCGCTTAAGACGCTAGCGTTAGTATACTAATAGGACTAGGGCCCCAGGGGGGGGGGGGGGGGGGAAGGGGCAGGCGCCCTAGCGGTTATAGCTACTAAAGGCAGTATTAAAAGGAGCTATTTTTAATAACTAGAACTAAGATACTTAACTTTATTATATAATCTTTTTAAGTCTAAGGCTTAAATATAAGAGATATAGCTAATATATAAGATATAAAGTAATTAAATATCTATAAGATATTTCGCTTTTTTATTATCTTACTTATAGCTTTAATATTAAATATTATTATTATAAACGATATTATTATATATATCTCTATAATAGAGAATAGTTTACTTAAATAAATATACTTTTTTATAAAAAAGGGAATAAATATTTTTAGTTAAAGATAAGATAAAGCTTATTAAACTACCGCTTTTAAATAAACTTATTTAGTCTTATAAAATATCTCTTATTTAAGTCCTATTAGCTAAGACTAGAATTATATAGCTTATAGTAATAAAGATCTTTTTACCTTAATAAAGCGCGTATATTAGAATCGATATAAGCATTTATAGGGGTATAAATCGGCTATAGATGACTATACTATATAGCCTAGTTTCTCTTTATGATCTACTTATAATAGCTAAGTAAAGACGAAGTATCTTATTAATATAGCCGTTAAGATATATAGCGCTCGTTAAAGAAGCATATAGTAGAGATAGCTTGCCTATTCTAATAGCGTCTAATTCTTTCTATAGGGCCGCTAACTTATCTGTGTAAGTACCGAGTAGACATAGGAGAGCACTAAGAACCGAAGCGGTAGAGTCGCTGCCCGACACGACCGCCAGTTCGCAATCAAGAAGCAAACTCTAACCTCTTATGCCCGACACCTCCGCACTCGCGTAGTCATCTTCCAGGAGATAGCTAAAGAGGTCGTGACCCGAGGTTAAACTCTTCAGTACGTATCAGCCCGATATTTGCGGGCTATTTAAAGACTACCTACTTACCTTCTTTCTTTCCTCTACTTCTTCGATACACCACTACATCCAGTCTTTCACCGTAGATCGGAAAAAGGGCAGGTTGCGAAAGAGTATTGTTGCCCAAGGCGCCCATAGCATCAGTCCCCTAAGGTACTTATTGGACCTAAGCTATGTGAACGCGCTGTGTGTTGAGCCTTACTGTAGCATATTAAAAGATCTTCCGAAAGCAAACAAGCCTATTGCCTCAAAAGTCATCCGATGTAGGAGCTCAGTAATCTCCACCGCTTGCCCCACGGTAGATAAAAGACAACAAAGGAGCTATTCGCAGCATTGCCGAACATCGCCTTCATGTACCAACATAGCTACACAGACTTGTTAGCAGACGCTCGTAGATATATATGAGTTTATAGCATAGCTTACCAGTAGGGCTAAAGGCCTTCTGCCAAACCCGTTTCTATCGCTGGTGAAAGGTCCTATCCCTTATCATGAGCAGAGACTGGCTTGGGTGATGCAGGTCAAAAGAGGGGCCTCGGTCATATTTGGCAACGCCTCGGATAGCGTTGGGATCATTGACCGATATCTCACGAGGCCCTCAACGCGGTCATTTAGCCTTTGGGTCAAGCGGCTGAAAACAACAAGAACATACTGATGCGAACGAAGCGCCGTGAATCTTGTGCATTTTTTGCACTTCAAGATGCCATTTGCGGTCCACGGCCGCGACCTTGATCCATCTTGATATACTCAGTCTCGCGGATATGCGTCCTGGAAAGTTTCTCAATGGATGTTTGAGCAGGCGATATGCCGCAATCGACGCACATAGCGACGAGACGTAGCACGAGCAAACTTGAATGACCACGACAGCAATGCTGTTGAGACTCGCAGCCAAACACGACAATACGAGGACAAGCGGTGCAGTGCCGAAACAATGGAACAGGATTGGCGCGTGTTTGTCCCATTCTCCTCGTACGAATATCGCATAATGAGATAGAACGCCTGCAAACGAGCTGAGAGCGAGGACACCTGAGGACATCTTGGGATACGTCGCTTGACCCGACTTCCGCGTAGACGGGGCGGCCAATGTTAGATCCAAAGGCCACTGCCGGTACAAATGAAGCCCGATTCCAGGGAGGTGGGTGGTATTGACGTTGCCCTCTTGACCGGGTACGTGTCACAACGCAATCTGCATTGATGCCTCAGCCACAGGCAGTTTTTTCTGTTTCAGTGCCCTTACAGTGGCGATGCACAAGAGTTTATCGCTCTGCATTGTGCTGCGTGTTGTCTCGGCTGTTCCCGTTTGTGGCTGCGGAACAAGCACGGCGCAGTCTGCGCTGGGGGCTATCAGGGTTTGGGAAGCCCATTACCACGGCTTGGATCGCCATTTTGGCATTGAGACCGCAGATTGGATGCTTTTTCGAGGACAGTGACTGGAGAGATGCGCAAATTTCGACCGTACAATATATGCACCTCCTGTTGGAAGCCACCATCGTCACTTACTGCAATATGCGAAAGTACGACAAGAGCCACAGGGTCGCGATTGCCGATGTGTCTCCATTACACGGAAGTTTGGATCATACAGGCGACTTCAGCTGACCACACTTCGTACATATGCGTGTTCTTCGAGCGCCCCCAAACCGTTATATTGATCTCCATCTCGAGCCGCGAGCACCGTCGACCTACGGCCCCGGGGTGTGAAGGCCGGTGTAATGGGAGAATGATACTTCGACCCGAAGCATCAAGCGCCAGGCAAGCTGCACATATTACTCAATCACCTCTGCGTGGCTGATGCTGAAGCCTGCACGTGTACTAGAGGGAACCCCGTCGACATTGAACGTGTCCGCCCCTGGTTCTTGGGCACTCGATGAATCGCAGGAGGCCTATGAGGTGTAAGTAGCGGTAGCCAGCGGTAGCCAAGAAAACTGAAGGTGAAAGAAACCGCAGGCACAAGTCAGCTCACAGGTCATGTCTAAGGCTGAAGGAGGGTGCCGGTGTGACTTTGCCTGCACCGCCAAGAACATGAAGCTAATCGACACGCTTCATGTTCTGGAATCGGACCCTTCGCTAGAGACAATATAGCCTGCGCTATTGTGACCGAATGGCACTATGCAGCACGTGTGGATCGGAGTCCTGGGTTCGCACCCAATTCGTTATACCAGTACGAATAGATAGGAAGCTCGTTGGGCGCCGATGACTTTATATTTAGCAGCAGATGACTTGCCACCGCCCGGCATGCCATCAAGCGTATTACTCCCCCCCACTACCGAAGTGTCTCGTCTACTGGAGAGTTGACCGTCTCTGTCGTCGGAGTTACGCACGTCGTGCATTAGACCGACGGCTGCGTCGCCGTTGAGATCCGGTAGTTGGGCAGTGCAACCAACTCCGCCCTGGTTAGGCTTGCTCTCTGCCTCGCCGCAATCCCCGCATCAATTGCGTGTAGTCTTAATCTGGAGGCGCTTCGCCTCAGATAGACCATTCCGCCTAGACACCCGACGCAAAAAACGTCCAAGACGATTCGTTGTACCAGCTGGCGCGGTGGAGTTGTCGCTGTAATCAGTCCTCGGATGGCGCGGGGGATATGGAATCAGCATGTAAGCTGTCCGAAACTATGCTTAAACCTTCCACCGCTGTTCAACAGCCACGAGCGTCGTGCTCAAACCGAAATGGTGCTTTTCTTAGTTGTGAGGGTGATCATGGAAATGCCATCAAAAGTGCTGTGCAGAATATCCTAAAAAGCTGCAGCTCCCCGCCAACCTTCACATGCGATCTGCAACGCTGATACAACATTCCTCGGCCGGAACGTCCCTGGGCCCAGCCAATATCACTGCTCAACGTGTTTCACTCGACCTCTTCTGCAAGCACTGACCCCACATTCCCACCCGTTGTATCGGCTCCGCGCGAGCCAAGGCCAACGGCATTCTCGAGACTCGAGCGAGTATCAAGAATGGAATCGTCAACGTTTGACTTTATAGTGGTGGGCGGTAAATATCCCCCTGCCTCGTCTCCTCGGATCACAGGTAGTTCATCTAACCATGTATTGTCTCACGCGCAGGAGGTCCAGCGGGATGCGCCGTGGCAGCGGGCGTTGCGAACACCGCCAAGAAGCCCAAAGTGCTGCTCATTGAAGCCGGCGGCGACAACGGCGACAAGACGCTCCGGGTCGACGGCCAAAGATGGATCACCGTCGCGAACCAGGAGATGAACTGGGGCTACAAGACGACGCCCCAGGAGCACTGCGACGGCCGCGAGCTCGACTACTTCCGCGGCAAGGGGCTCGGTGGCTCCAGCGCCGTCAACTTTGGCGTCTTCACGGTCGGCGCGCGCGACGACTACGCCGAGTGGGTACGCATCGTCGGCGACGACTCGTTTGGCTGGGACAGGATCCAGGGCCGACTGAAGAGGCTCGAGACGTTTCACAACGACCTTCCTCGGGACCTGCAGGGCAAATATGCCAGTCCAAGGGCAGAGGACCATGGCACGTCTGGACCCCTGCACACCGGATATGCTGCAGAGTGCGAGAAGGACCTGCCGCCGATGCTCGATGTTTTCCAGGAAGCTGGCTTCCATTTGAACCCAGATCACAACTCGGGCAATCCGATCGGCATGTCTATGCTCATCAACTCGTGCGCCAAGGGTCTGCGTTCTACAGGCCAAGACCTGCTTCAGCCTCGGCCAGAGAACCTCACCGTCATCAGCTCGTCACCCGTGCAACGGATCATTCTGGAAGGAAATAAGGCCGTAGGTGTTGAGTCGAACGGCAAACGATGTAAGTTTTTGCCGATGCTTCTGGACAGATGCTTTTAACACGTCGGCTCACATCCTGCAGACCTCGCGTCGAAGGAAGTCATTCTCTCGGCCGGGTCCTTGGATAGCCCAAAGATTCTCATGCACTCCGGCATCGGCCCCGAAGGACAGCTGCAAGAGTATGGAATACCCGTCGCCAAGCATGCAGCCGCCGTGGGCCAGGGTCTGCGAGACCACCAATTCTGCCCGCTCGCCTTCACTCGCGTGGAGGGCGACACCGACCGCGCCGAGTTCTACGGGGACCAAAAGGTCATGGATGGCGCAATGGAGCAATGGAAGAAGGACCAGACGGGCCCCTGGTCCAAGTTTGCCTGTCAGCTAGGAGTCGGCTACTTCAAGCTGGACAAGCTCACGGCGTCGGACGAGTTCAAGGCGCTCCCGGCCGAGGAGCAGGCCTTTCTAACCAAGGAGACGATTCCTCACTGGGAGATCATCACGCACGCTCCGATCCATTGGTTCTCGCCCGACTTTCCCCAAGACTGCCTCAACGCGTCCGCCTTCATCGTGTTTTACTACAACGCCCAGGCTCGGGGAGAGGTGACGCTGCAGTCCAAAGACCCCAACGTGCCGCTCAAGATGGACCCCAAGTTCCTCGCGACGCCGTTTGACCGGCGCGTGGCCATTGAGGCGCTCCGCGAGGCCCTGCGGGTGGCCAAGCAGGACAGCTACGCCAAGAACAGCGTGGCTATGATCGCGGGGCCGAAGAGCGACTCGGACGAGGACCTGTTGGCGCACTGGAGACAGACCATCTCGTCCAGCTGGCACATGACGGGCACGATCAAGATGGGCAAGGGCGGGGACGCCGACGCTGCTGTGGACGCTGACTTCCGGTTCATCGGCATTGATAACCTCCGGGTGGCGGACATGAGTGTGGTTCCTGTCCTGCCCAGCGGCCACACCCAAGCTGTTGCCTACCTCACGGGCGTGACTTGTGCGGAGAAGATTGTTGAAGAGTATGGGCTCGCCTGGGCGGGCAATGAGGTGACTACGAAGAAGATGTAGTCGGTGTAGTACAGAACAGTGGCGTACAGTATACGTTGATGCAAAGAGGTGAGGATGAGCCAGCGCGGGAGTAGTACAGCCAAATAGTTGATACTGAAAATTGAAGACCTTGCGAATTCGCGGGCACACGGCCGTCGGTTACACATTCCGCCTTTGACAAGTCCCGAGCACTGAATTTGATGGGCATGCCTGTGTGGCTGGACCCTGTACGAAGTAGCCCGTGGTAGCGTCTCATATGCACATGCAGTGACGTCTGGTAGCAGAACCACCCCGTCTTTCCGCCTCTAGGGTCCAAATACGCAATACAAAAAGCAAAGATAAACAAATGTTATTAACGAGCCATCTCAGCTCGCCTCGGCCTCTCGCACTATCTGGTGTAATGAGGTGAGACGGCTCGCGCGTGTGACCAAAAGTGCAGCTCACGCAGTTCGTTGAATCAAGGGTTCAGGCATGGTATCTCGTTGACTGGTGTACTGTAAAAGTCATGAACTCTTTATTAATCCATGCTGAAAGACATCTCAACGGTTCACTAATTAGGCACTGCGTATGGCGGTCGCCGCGAAGAAAGCATGGCATTCGAGGTCGAGGCCCCAAACCTTTAAGATTCGGTGCAAGCAAGCATTCCGAGCCGGGTGGCGAACAGGTAACGGCCCCCAGGCCAGTAGTACATAAGCTCAAGTAAACAGTCTCTTATCTCAGTGCAATGCCTGCCAGTGGATAACTTGCACGAACTCCCACAGCCCCAAGCCCACCCGGAGCATGCCACGGGATAGCGCCCCACGTCGCTGTCTATGCTTCCGCCCGAAACAAAGTCTCAGTCGAGGGATTTCGCTGCTCGGTGACACTTAGCCGAGCCAACCGCCGTCGTCTCATATTGTTTGTGTCTTCATTGTCTCGAACAGGTTACTATAGGTTGTGCAAAAGTTCGTAGCAGTGATATAATAGAGTGCCCTCATTGCTCGTTTTGCCGATATTTTCACTTAACCCTCATCTCTGGCCAATACCTCACTATAAGTCTGCCCGCCACATTCAATTCCAAAACTCATCGCTACGACTCCGCTCAACATGAATATTTCCGCGGTCATCTCTTTTCTTGCCCTTGCTGGCCTCAGCCTTGCCTCCCCCACGGGGCAGCAGGAGAAGCGCGCCACTTGTGCGACATGTCGGCAAGGATGTCTTCGTACTGACACGGGCGAATGCTATCCAAACTGGCCTCAGTCGGTTTGCGACATCTACCTCAGTGTAAGACGCCATTGCTCACATGGAGCACCAAACAGAGGCCCTTGGCTTGCTAATCGGTTGTCGCGTATAGCAAGGCTGGCAGTGGTGCCCATAATCGTGCATACTGGCAATATGGAAAGTTTATGTTGGAGACGATGGGTGACAACGACATTGACGTTGTCCATCGATTCAGCCGACGAGAACATGGGCTCAGGACGGGGCGATACCCAATCGACTTATTCTTGGTCTACCTAGACTCTGTAGACGGAAAGAAAGGTCCATTTTAAGTCTCAGAAGGCTTAACGTGACTGGATTCCATACAGCCCATTTCGTGTCATTTTTTCCGTCATTGACAGTCCCTCAAGCCGACATGGATCAATGCAAGCAGGGTGTTCCGATGCGACTGCGCAGAGTCGCGGCTCAGGGCCAGATGTATTATATTAGTTCCACGGCTACTGCCGCTGACAGGCCCGCGAAGGACATTTTGTATTTGTTGTTGGGTAAGTCTACTGAAAATCGGCAGTGTGTCTGTTAGAGTAAACTACGCACACGACTGCCTACAGTAGTCTGACATATGCGTCGTTGCCCCTACTGGTATAGGAGGGTGGTCTAAAGCCTCTACACCCGGACTTGGGTCATCGGCTCTCCAGAAGTCTTTGACTCCGAAAAATTGCTCCAGGATGTCTCGTTTCCTTGGCTTCAGCGATACGGTTCGCGGTATCTGCTCTCCGTCTTGTACGATGCGTAGGAGACATGGGAGCATGTACGGGGGTAACGTCTCCGATAAATCGGCTCTGATGCGAGTCAATGATACCTCTGCTCGAGGCAAAATCCTGCTGCTCAGGCAAATGAGAGCTCCACAGAGGTGTCTTGCCTCTTGGTCAGGGACTCCAAGAATATATGCTTCAGAGACATATGGGAGAGCCGTCAGCGCACCCTCAACCTCCAGGGCTGGTATTTTACAATGGTGAAAGCGTATATCTACAAACTCGGTCAGAAATTCTGGCAACTGCATGTCACAATTATATATCTGGAGTCCTTGGAAAACGTACAGTCGGAGTTTGCTCGACCGTCAAATATGAACTCGCCATCGATGATGTGCGCAAGGTCCCCGGTTCGCAAGAAGCCGTTCTCGTCGAATGCGGCTTTTGTGGCTTCTTCGTCCGCCAGATAACTAGCCAAATACCTGAATTAGCACCTCACCGGACAGCCGCTCGCCGAGTCCTATTGCGTTGTTACATGATAGGGGCACGTACCGGCTGAGCATGGCCGTATGTTTCACCAGGATTTCGCCATGGTCTTCCTCTGAGAGCTTGACGTCCACTCCTGCCACTGGGAACCCAAGGGAACACTGGACAGAGCAAATGTGGGGTTAGCCGATGGGTAAGCCGAGGCTTGGGTTGGCCCTATATTCCGTACCTCGTTGTTGACTGACTCTCGACAGTCCGTTTGCAGAGCAATAGCTCCAATTTCCGTCGAGGCATAGACACTCACAAAAGGCTTGCCACAGAGGTCTGTCCAGAATTGACGTGTTCTTCTTGAAACCAAGGCGCCACCTATTGTGATTTTGTCCAGGTTCTTGAAGCCATCGAGGTACTCCTGAAGCTCGCTGTCTGAGATGTGAGACAGCTCGTCCATATATATCTCTTCTAGCTGTCGAAGCAACCCCGGGGCGAAACACATGTATGTGATACGATGGTTCTTCAGTGTATCCCATATTGCTCTCGCGCCGGCTCCTTCTTTCAATATGTGGGTTTGCATGCCGCTCAAAACGGGCTGAAGCAGATTTGCTAGGCCCCCCATCCAATTCGGTGGTCGACAGCTGATAGTTGCACTGTTGTGCTCAGCCATGCTCTGCAATGCAAGGCATTGCTTAGGCAGCACCGCAGCCTTGGGGATACCGGTCGTGCCCGAGGTAAAGATGACCAGACCAGGACTTCGTGGGTCAATCTGTAGAGATTCGCTGATTGAAACGTTGAGGTGATGCAGAGGCGGCGCATCACTGGAAATGAGGACAACGGTAACACATAAGGCCGAATCCTCAGTCTGCCCCATGCACTTGCCGATGCTGTCGGCTTGGTTGTGATGTGATTGATCGGCTAGCAGGCCGATCGCGTTGGCTTTTAATAGTATGACTTGTATCTCGTGCGAACGAGTACCGGAAGCTATCAGCACACATTTTGTTCAGCGCTGTCATTATTGCTGTGTACCAAAAGTACGAGATGTGATGTTTACCCACCCAAAGGTATGCAAGCTCCTCCAATGGCCCGGATGGCGAAGAAACCGACGATAAATTCGTACCCGCTGTTAGCCAGAATAATCACATACGGGCGGCTTTTCTGCACAAGGCCCTCGCTATCCAGCGCTGCCGGTGGCAAACGGGTCCGAAGGAGATTTCGCGTTTGGATAACATCTCCCAGTAGATCTGCGTATGTTTTGTCGAAGCCGTATCCATCGTGGATCATAGGTTCTGTCGTCCGCCTTACCACTTTGAGTAGCTGGACCAGCATTGGGTCATTCGGGATGATGTTACTTGCGGTAGAGGCCATGGTTGGTTACAGTCTGTCTCTATGCGAGACTCATGCTCAGCTTGTGCTGCGTCTTGCCGCGTAGGCGGCGAAGGGTGCAATCTACAATGGGTTTAATGGACTGTTTGCGCGAGTACGGGCAATCAAAGCCAACCCAAATTCGGGTGCTGAAAGCAGCTACAATAAAGACTAGCCACGACTTGCCACGTACATCTAGTGGAGCACGCGTTGACGTGTCTTTCTGAGCTTCAGTAGCGCATGCATGCGACCCTGTCTTTATTTTTTGCAAGACATCACATGCATCTACGTGTCAGACATACGGTGTGGTAATAAGTCTTTTAGACCAACAAGGGTACTTTTAAGTCGTTTATAATCTCGTAATATAAACCGTTATGATATAACTGGTCTCTGCTTGATGTTCTTAGGTCACCCCAGTTTTTTACGTGAGATAGCTGCATGTCCGATATTCATTGCCACGGTGCGGAGGCTCCGCTATGCCCTGCTCGGGTAACTTCTATATATCGAACCTTATATAATGAGTATGTAGTATAAGGAGGTTACTCCTGTATGTATTTATCAGGCATATAGATGGTACAATACAGTACTGGAGTCTCTGTGAAACATGGGAGTTAAACCAACATCAGCTACAAACGGCAGCGGGACACCGTCCCGTTTACCAGTCCTACCTTCCGCTTCTATGCCCAAAGACATGCTGTTGATGAAAGGGCATCTCTGGAGCAAGTGGTCAGAAAGAGCACCGCTGATGAACGATACGTAATCAAACATGAATGTCACAAAGCTGAAATATGACCAGAGGTTTGCTCGTATTGCACTGTTTTACTGCATGGTGAGGCGTTGTGGCGGGCTGTAGTGAGACAGGTGCGTGGCATGGCGCTTTTCAAAAGCAGGACAGCTGGCACAGAACTGGCCCTTTGCAAAACCCCAGGTGGCCCAAAATCGGCCTTGAGCGTGACCGCTTTGCGTCTCAACTACGTACCTCCACCTGCGCCCGATACGAATTGAAGCGAATCTTTTCCAACTTTTCACTACTGATGCCCACCCTTCGGTATAAAACTATAGACATAGGAACTTTATGATATATAGTAGGCTGGTCCTTAACGATACATTCTACGCCAAGAGCAAGAAGCGCCTCTCACACTCAACTCACAACATGACGGTCTCCAAGAGCTATACGCAGTCACGCAAGATTAAAATACAATGGCCTCAGCTAGACACCACAGTTACCGCAGTGCTGGACGATCAATTAAACCCCCGTCTCGTGGATCTGCTCTTCGAGCATTTACCGTATCGCTCTCTTCAGAACCATGCCTTGGTCTCTGGCAACCACCTATACCACCTTGTACCATCCGAACGACTTATCGTATGTTATCAAAAGTCAAATTTGAACAGTCCCTAGCATATAAGTGCGCCTAACGGGTCTTTCTAGTACACCAAGGCAGATTATAAGGTTCCAGACCGGACCACGGAGCCGGATGGGACTTTATTCCTTTCCGGTTTGCAGCACCTGGCTGTCAAGTATGGCCCTCTGTCAGAATATTTGCCAGCCGCGCCTTGTGGCCACATCGTCCCCGAGGACATGAGCCGCCTACGAGAAGTCGGGAACTCGGTGTGGAAAGCTTGTAAAGACTCAAAACAGGTGATTGAGGTTGTCGTGTGGGACGCCTCACAGCCCCAACCGACAGATCCCATTCCCTTGGCTACCGAAAGGACGGGTTCTTCCGCGGAAGTAAAAGAGCTAGTTGAGGAAATCCATGCCGAGGTACGTTTATTAGCTCTACACGTATTCTACAATAACTCGTGCTGAACCTCTCTAGACCAAAAAGTCATGGTCTGGAATATCGGACGACCTTCTTAAGGTACATCAGGGCCGGGGACCTTCAGGCGCGGGCTCTAAGGAGTCTTACTTTGCCACTATGTTGTTCATTAACGGCGAAATCCGGCCGCTTGGCTATAACGTGTTGAACAATATACTCAAAATTGCAGCAACACAGCCGCAGTTCGATCTACAGCACCTCGTAACCCTCTACGATATTTTCGTCTCCGTACCATCCGAGTTTGTTGGATACGCCGGCGCAACGTTCCTTTACGCAACGTTTCGGAAGGTCGCCAGGCTCATAGAAACAAGGGTCCTAGCTAATAGCGACCTAGAAGAGGCTCGCGAGGATTTCCTAGCCATGGTCAGTGCTTTTGCTCGCTATGTCAATCTGCTAAACGCCCAAAATCTGCATTTATTTCCCTGGAAACACACCAAGGAATATCCCTTGCTTCCAGAGTCTCAGCGGGTTTAACCATCATAGGAATGGTGCCAGAGGCGGCGAAAACTAGGCATACTAAATTTTTATTGTTAACATTTATATTATTTAAGTATATAGTTATATGGGAACTATTAATTTAATACCTCTAATATTATTCTTTCGAGATAAGATACATATTGACCTTAGTATAATATATATTACTTAAGCGTGAATTTCATATCTTTACACTCTAAAAAAAAGATATAGCTAAGCTACCTTATAATCATACGTAGCGGCACGCAACGAGATACCACTTTACCATCCAAGTTATGAGCCGCAGGGCGGTTTCGTGGTTTGGTCACCATGCGCAGTTAAAGTCTGGCTTGAGTCTCTCTCTACTGACGACGACCGCCTTTTCCTCCCCGCCTGGCCTTGGGCTTTAGAGTGTGCAGCCTGGACGGCGCTCTCTCGCGAGTTTGTGTCGAGCTATACGATTCGCGCTCCCGGGACCCGAGGGAAATAGAATAGCGGGGGGAAGGGGAATGTCGCCTTGCTGCCTTTCTTCGAAATGGGAACCTAGTACGGATATGTCGTTGGTATCGGCATGGTTGGACCTATCGTCGTGTGGTTTGAGCGCTGCCTGGCGGTGGTCGATCTGCCCGCTTAGATCGTCGAGCCGGCGCTACCAGCCCGGGATGTTGTTGGTGAGGTTCTTGAGGGCGTCCATGGCCGTCTCGTGTGGCTCCATTGTCCGGTGCTCAAGGGAGGTATGGAACACACTGACTACAGAGCGGACACGAGGAGGACTATGGAGAGCATCTCCGCGGTGATGTCGTCGTCAGTTTAACAATGGACACCTAGCTATCATCAAGGGAGACCAATATCCCGGTCATCAATCAGGCAACTCGGACTTCTCCTCTACGGTCCCATGACAAACTGTAGGCCCTATATTACGTCATCTACTCAACTATCTCCTCTCGGCAAGAAGTCACCAGGAGGACGATGTTGCAGGGATGTCTGGTAATTAGACGGTACTAATCGAGTTTTTCAATTGGGACTAAGGAAGCTAGATCCCTGCTGCTCAGCTCACCTTTTAATATCATCGCATAAGATTAGACCACAAGACGTTCTACAGCCGTTACGCGGCTCCTCGTCTTCCAATATAATGATTGAGTAAGCCATTCCGCATAATATAAATTTTTTTGAGCTCACGCGCATTTAAATTCCCGTGGGGAGAGTAGTGAGCTCACGCGCATAAGTGAGGCTACAAGACGCATGAATGACGCTATGCTTTATAGGTCGTCCTGGCTAGGGATGCAGGACCCTAGGTAATTACGTTAACGATCGTTCATGGTTAAAAAGTGCCGAGAGGAATGATATGAGATGCGTTACGCTTAGACATCGCACCTGCAGATTTCGAAAAACCTCTGCGTTCCGTCTCAGCCGCTATTACGGACTCATTATGAAGCCCAAGTATCTTGTGTTCTTACTGTCAGGCCTTTTGGCCTCTGCTGCGGAAGACCCGGGGCGTGGTCCCGGGGCGGCCAACGGTGCAAACGGCGGCACCTTCACACCGGAGGATAGCGGTCCGGGTGGTGAGCTTACAGGTTTTGAGGAAGCCACACCCAAAAAGGGGCCAGGCCTACCACCAGGCCACGAAGCTCCGGAGTCAGATGGTGCCAACTTTTGGAACCCATCGAACTGGCGGGGTGCCGAGAAGATTGACGCAAAGGCGGCGTCTGAAATTCCGACTCCTAAGAATGAGGGGAGTGCCAAAGGCTTCCTTTACTCTCCACGACCTGCAAATCAAGAGCTCGGTGACGTCTTTGACAACGGCCTAAAGCGCACTCAGCTTGCTGTCGAAGCCAAGCCCGTTGGCATCAAGGAGACGCATTTTGTCCAGCTCACCGGCTCGGCGCAAGTAGCATATAAAGGCTCGATCAGGCCCGGCACGCCGGCCTACTTTCTCAAGATCTCGCCACAGAATCTTGAGGATGGGTACTACCTCCCCAGCAGCCATCCCGAGTTCACCGAAGCCAAGAAATACACGTTCCTTACGCCGGGGAATGTCCCCAGAGAGAGCATCGTCGGCGCTTGGAAAGTCCGCGCTCGGGACTTGGAGGCGCCCCAGCTCGAGTGGGTGCCCAATCCTCACTATTCATGCCTCGACAAGATCAAAGACTTTTGCACCAAGCCGCGTGAGCAGTGGCGCGTCAAAACCCGATCTAGCTGCTTTCCAAGAATGTTCAAAAGAGGCGTCGGCGCCGGTTTTGAGCCATGCCTGGAACCGCTTGAGGAGACGGCAAGTGAAGGCGCCGCCGCCGAGGGCGCCGCCGAAGTCGCAGTGGAATCGTTCGTCAAGGACGTATCGCAGCCAGCACTACAGAAGGAGGAACTTGAGAAAATCGCCGACGACTTCGCGGAGTCGCTGTTCCAACGCTGGGTGGCCAAGTACGGGTTCAAAAACATGAAGTCTCTCGACGGGGTGCCGGTTAAGGACCTCTATCCTAAGTTCCGGGCACAGATGAAGGGCTACAAGACTCTCTACATGAAACCAAGCAAAGCATCCCCGGGCATGGGCATTGTAGCTGTTGTGGGCGTGGGGTTCTGGGTCAAGGATGTCGTCGACGCCTTTAAAAGGGACCTCCCCTGGGAAGAGAAGGCTGCGGTCGCTACATCCATCGTGCCGATTGTGGGGTGTGCAACGAGATTTGCCGCTGATGGCGCCGCCGATGGGAGCAGCTTTGACGTGGCCAAGATTGCTGACACGCAAGCTTGCGTTGCTGCCGACACCCTACTTCTCAGCCCCGCGTGGCCGCTTGGCCTGGCTATACACGGTGTACGAAACCTCGTCAAAACGATACCCGCCGCCCTCAAGATGCAGGCTGAATGGGACAAGCTGAGAAGTGCCGAAGGCCTGAAGCAGCGCTACAAGGAAGAATGGTCCTCGATCCGTAATCAGATACTGAACTCAACGACGATCCACTTGACCGAGCTTCAGGTAGATCGAAACATAACCATTTCTCGTCTGTCGGATCTCATGGTGGCAGCAGAGGCGGGTGGCATCCTCAAAGCTGGCCAAGTCAGCAACACTACAGATCAGGCAGCGCGACAGAGACTGCTGGAAGACGAGGAATTCCCCGGTCGCCAGGAGCTCGAGAAAGTCATATGCGACAAGTTTACGAATCGGACGAGTACAGTTCGCATCGACCTGGACCAGTCGAGACAAGCTATCAATCATCGAATCGCTACCGAGCGACGCAAATTTATGCGGAACTTCATAGGGCACTATACGACATTCCTCGTGGACAATATACCCAGGGGGGCCTATAATATTCCACCGAGGGAGAAGTACGTTCAAAAACTTAGAAATCACGTTAAAGATGTGGCGACAGAGATGGATAAAACAGTGCGTGAAGGCGAAGTCGGCCTAGAGGATATTGATAAAGTGATGAGAATCCCTCCAATTCCTCCTACCTGTATGGAGTAGCACTATATTGGGCTCACACTCGAGGCCACGGCTTGCGGGGGGGGCGGGGGGGCGCGACGGCAAGGACTCGGATAATGGAGACAAGAGGCTCCTAGCTCACTCTTGACGGACTCTAGGAAGCTTGTCCTGGACGCGCAGTTCTTGCAAGATCCAAGATCCATCCTGCGCCAATTCACATATCGTGACGTGATAATGTGCATAACCAGACGCATATCCCCATACATGTACCCCTGCCTGCACGCCTACTGTCGTGCACCCACTATGAGTGCAACGCTGAAAATTATTCCAATTGGCAGATGCGTCCGTAATGGCGTCACAACCTCTGCAAGAAAGCGGGAGGGTTATAATAGTCGGTCGTTGTTATTCGGCGGGTGAGTGCATCATTACAGTATAGTTGTTGGCTGGTATCAATTAGACCACACAACCATGACCGTGTGTAGGCGAGATACTGAGGCCAGCCTTCCGCATCGACCTCTTGACGCCTCCAGCCAAACATGCCGCGTACACGAAAAGCAGTCCGCCTAGCGAAAGGGATCTCGGTGCGGGTGCAAGTTAATGCAGTCGGGGTATGGATGATGGTGGCGACACGTGACCGGGATTGGGCGACGCCGGTGGTGCCACGCTCAGCTCGGCCGAAGCTCGTCCGGTATCGCCGACCGACGGAACGACTTGACGATGACATCCAAACGGACAAGGGCATTCATCACCAAATCATCAAATCACATGCCCAGTCCATCCAACGCGTTGTTATGACACTGTAAGGCCCCGCGCAATGCCCGGCAGACAAATCAAGACGTGCGAGCGCTGCCGCCTGTTCAAGATCAAGTGCGACCGCGAGCAGCCCGCCTGCCTGCAGTGCCGGCGCGCCCACGCCAAGTGCTCGCAGTGGCCCCCCGCCGCTGGGACGTCGTCGTCGTCGACGTCGTCGGGCGGGACGTCTCCAGCTTCGGCCGACACGAGCGTGACCGCGGGTTCAGCCGAGGCGAGCGAGGCGGCTGCTCCTCGTCCGGCCGCGAACCTTGACGACGACGACGACGACGACTCGGCGAGCCGTCCGCCGCCCGCAGACGTAGACGCAAACGCCGTCGACGCAGACGGCCGACATGACGCCCGCGAGGATGCGCCAGACGCCCATGACCGGATGAGCCCCGCGAGGAAGAAGCGCCGCAGGGCTTGTCTCTCGTGCGTGCGCTGCCACCGGCTCAAGGTAAAGTGCGACAAGAAGCAGCCCTGCACGCGCTGTCGCCTGTCGGGCTGGGGCCGCCAGTGCGCCTACACGCATCGCGTCGAGGATGAGGCGACGATGATGGCGCGCGACGATCCGTCGACTCCGGCTTCTGCCGATGCCGTGCCCTTTGTCGTCACCGAGGAGGAACCCGAGACCGTCATCACCACCTGGCACGCGAGACACCGAGGGCTGAGCCACTGGAGGGCCCTTCTCTGCAGGGTGCGTGAACCCTGGCCCATGCATATATCATGGCCAAGTCGCTGACGTTTGTAACTGCTCAAGCTGGACTCTCTGAGCGACCTGACGAGTCGGGTCCTGCACACGCCAGCCACCGACATCGCGCAGCAGCACACCCAATGCGCCCAGGGTCGCGCCCTGCCCGGCAACTTCCCCTTCAACAGCCCCGGCGCGGTGCGCTTCGCCGCCTCGCCCTCCCTCGAGCCCGTGCGGCAGCTCCTCGAGACGCACCGCGCCCGCCACGAGCTGTATGTCGACGCCTACCTCGCGCTCTACCAGCCGCTGCATCCCGTCATCGACACGCCGCGCTTCCTCACCGAGACGGCGCGCTTCTGGGACGACCCCTCCGGCACGCACGTCGGCTGGCTCGCCGAGATGCTCATGGTGATGGCGCTGGGCTGCTTTGCGGTCGAGAGCCGCGGCGGGAGGGACCCCGAGTCTACCGTGGAGCTCTGCATGGCCGCCGAGGCGTGCCTCGCCCGCACGCCCTTTATGCTGAGGCCGACCGTATCGACGATGCGCACGCTCTGCCTCATGCTGCTGGCTAAGCAGGTCATCAACGGCACGTGTTGGTCCTTTGACTCGTGCTGGGCCCTGCTCGGCGTCGTGGTCCGTCTCGCCGTTTGCATGGGCATCCACCGGCCCGAGCCGCCGCCCGACGCGCCCGCCGTGGCGTTCCGCGACTGGGAGGCCGGCCAGCTCCTCTGGACGACGATTCTGTACTTTGACGTCCAGATGGCCGTCACGACGGGCATGCCGTCTTGCCTATCCGCGGACGAGCTGCTGCGCGACAACGGCGGCATGTCGTGGACGTTCCCCACGCTGGCCACGCCCACGGCGGCCTGGCACGCCGTCATCCACACCGCGTGCCCGACCATCCTGCAGGTGGTGACGCGCGTCAACTCGGCAGTCGACCGGCCGTCGTACGAGGAGATCATCGAGCACAGCGCCAAGGTGCGGCAGCTGATGGGCATACTCGAGCGGGTGCGCGGGCCCGAGGTGACGCCCGCGCTGCGCATCGCCATCGACGTCTTCTTCCGCCGCGTCCTGCTCGTGCTGCACCGCCGCCACGCCCTCGAGCCCGACGCGCCCGCGCGGTACCCGATATCGTACTGGGCGTCGCTCGAGTGCAGCCTCGCGCTGCTGGTGCAGCACCGGGAACTCTGCGACGCCGAGGCCGAGGCGGCGGCGCGGCTTGGCGGCAGTAACAACGACAACATGAACAACAACACGAACAACGCCAACAGTAACGAGAGCACCGAGGCAGCAGGCGGCGACGCAGGCGGCGACGCAGGCGGCGGCGGCGGCGGCTATGACGAAGAAGCCAAGCCGCCGCCGCTACCGATATGGGACGTCCGCGGGCTGGGGCCCCTGGCCGACATGTACATGCTGGACTTCTTCGCGGCGGCCCTGACGGCCAGCCTGCACCTCCTGCGCGAGGACGCGCCCCTGGCGGACGGCTTCGCGATCCCGCCGCGGCGCACCATCCTGGAGACGCTGGAGCTGTGGACCGACAGCTACGCCAGCAGGCAGCATCGGTCGCTGTGCTTCCGGAGCGGATACCGCCTGCTCAAGTCGGTGGTCTCCGAGCTGTCGGAGCGCGCCAACAGTTCCGCTGCGAAGCCGTAGCCATGCTTATGTAGCGTGTGAATCTACCAGGGTAAAAAGCAACAAGTCAGGCAGACATGTTCAGCCTCGTCCCAGTGATGCAGCCAGGAGTACGAGGTCTTTTGTTGTTGCGCCACGAGCTCGACTCAGCCTCAACTGCAATGCGTGCCTTGCATCTATGTCATGTGTGACAACCACCCATTTGATCCTCCACAGGGCATCCCTGCCGGCACTCAGGGGGGAGGGCATCGGACGCACGTCGCCGGAGCCGGGCCGATGCGCGCCAATGACAACAGGCCGGGCCCCCTCCTCTCCGGCGGTCCAGCCTCACTCAGTCCCCCGCGCCGGTTACGGAGCGGGGCCGGGGCCTGCGTATCTGGTCGTCCGTGGGGGGTCGTACGTAGTCCGATATATGAACCCCGCCCCTCGCTGGCCGGCAGATGGTGATGTTACTCTCACCCAACGGAAGCTGCTGCCGCTGCCGCCGCAACCCTCTTCCCGCCCTTGGTTCCTTTCTGCTCACTCATAAACTCGCACGACGCACACACTCTGCGCCTGTGCCAGACACACAACACAGCCCAGCCCAACCTTGCTTTGCTTCAAACAGCGCTCTCTACCGGCTAATATCGAGACCAGCCCGAGACGGGGGCGACCAAGTCTCTCTCTCTCTCTCTCTCTCTCTCTCTCTCTCTCTCGTATCCGTGCGTGCGTGCGTGCGCCATCAACCATGGGCAAAATCGCCAGCATCGAGTACTTCCGCGTCCCGCCGCGCTGGCTCTTCGTCAAGATCACCGACGAGGACGGCCGCGCGGGCTGGGGCGAGGCCTCGCTCGAGGGCCACACGCAGGCCGTGGAGGGCTGCCTGGATGCCTGGGCCGCGCAGTACACGGGGCTGGAGGCTGAGTGCGTGACCTTTCCCACATACATACCCACCGATCCTGGTGGTGATGATGCCCCGTCTATGCCTAGACGACAGCCTCTGACTGACTGTTGCCCCTATTTAATCTCTCTTTCTGCGTGTCAGTGACATTGAGCACATCTGGCAAATGTCCTGGCGCAAGTCGTTTTACCGCGGCGGGCCCGTCCTGATGAGCGCGCTCGCCGGCATCGACATTGCGCTTTGGGACTTGAAAGGTGCGCATCTTTCTCTCTCTCTATCTCTCCCCCTCCCCTGATGCCAATGTGTGCCCTGCCTTCGATGTGTGCAGTGTAGTTACACGGCCGCTCCTTGCGGGTGGAGATGCCCGCGTGTATTTGCAAGGGGTGAAGGACGGGCGGTGTTTATCAACGCTGACGATGAGAGAGGGCAGCGCGCAAGCTCAACGTCCCCATCTACCAGCTCCTCGGCGGCAAGCTGCGCTCCAAGCTCAAGGTCTACGCCTGGATCGGCGGCGACCGGCCGAACGACGTCGAGGCACAAGCGTACGTCGTTGTCCCCCTTTTATCCCCTCCTTTTTTTATTTCATCCTACCAGAAACCACCCGGCCACAAGCCTCCGCACACACATACAAGATCACCCCTTTGCGTTTGCAAGCCTGGCTGGCCCCCTTTCATCGCTCGCTCACCCCGCCGCTTCCCTTGCAGGTCCGCCCGCAAGGCGCAGGGCTTCACGGCCGTCAAGATGAACGCCACCGGCGACGTCGGGTGGCTCGACTCCCCCTCGGCGCTCTCCTCGTGCGTCGCGCGCGTCTCCGCCGTGCGCTCCCTGGGGCTCGACGCGGCCGTCGACTTCCACGGGCGCCTGCACCGGCCCATGGCGAAGCAGCTCGCCGCGCGGCTGGCGCCCCTGCAGCCGCTCTTCATCGAGGAGCCGCTGCTGAGCGAGCACGTCGAGGGGATCCGCTCGCTCTCGCAGGCTTCCTTTAGCGGCAGTGGCGGAGTAGGAGCAGGAGCAGGTGGAAACGGAGGAGGAGCATACGGACCCGTCCCCATCGCGCTGGGCGAGCGCCTGCACTCCCGCTGGGACCTCAAGCCGTTCCTCGAGCCGGCGTGCTGCATCGACGTGCTGCAGCCCGACGTGTGCCACGTGGGCGGCATCTCGGAGCTGCGTCGCATGGCCACCATGGCGGAGGCGTACGACGTGGCGCTGGCGCCGCACTGCCCGCTGGGACCCCTGGCCCTGGCCGCGTGCATGCAGGTGGACGCCGCGGCCGCCAACTTTGCCATCCAGGAGATGAGCCTGGGCATCCACTACAACACGGCCGCCGCCGCCGCCGCAGGAGGAGGAGAGGGGGGTTACGATCTGCTCGACTACCTGGCGGAGGGGAGTCGCGACGTGTGGCGCGTGGAGGACGGGTACGTGCGGCTGATGGACGGGCCGGGTCTGGGGATAGAGATTGACGAGGGGAAGGTGAGAGAGGCGAGTCGCGGCGCGGCGGCGTGGGTGAGCCCAGGGTTCTTTGGGCCGGGGGGCGAGCTGAGGGAGTGGTGATGCGCGTGCAGACGTTGAGGAGGTGGTCACTGTAGAAATTCACTTCCATGCAGTCACACTTCTCCAGCAGCGTACGTAGGAGCCGCGAGCAAAGAAGCCCTCATTGTCTTCTGTCAAAGCCACATGTATATCAGCCCGCAACTCATCTCGAAGTTGAGGCAAACTCTTAACCAAAGCACAAACGTAGCCATGGGAACATGTACTCGCGCAGTATCCCTACTGGACAATCGTGGACGAGGACATGCGCAACACGTATCCTAACAACATATCGAGCACACGCAGTTATCTCCTGTCAATACCAGACATGCTACATACATACACATACACATACACGCACACGCACACGCACACGCACGCACACATACCACCCCATACAACAAAACACACTTCGAACACGACCATTCGCAACTTCAGAAGCAGTTCATCGTAGCATGTAGTCTACCTCATGCACGAGGGTGAGAGTCACCTAGATCCGGCACGCGGCCAATCATCAACCCAAACATGAAGCCCAACCGCATCTCACCAGACATCATCATCTCACCTCAGCTCAACTCAATTCATCTCGCCTCACCTGTTTCAACTCACCTCAACTCACCCCTCACCTCATCTCCTGTCAACTCATCTCTCAATTCCCTTCCCTTAGGCTCCATCTCACACAACCCCCACGCCAGCGCACCTCCATGTCATTTTTTTCACGTCCACTCCCCACACCGCACGTCCCAGTTGCGCATTCCGTGGTATGATACCAATATCATCAACAACGATTCAGATAACACTACGGTTCTATAGCAGGGTACACGCATTGGTCCCGCCGCCTTTACCTACCTATCTACCTACCTGCCTGCCTGCCTGCCTGCCTACCTACCTGAAACCCTAACAATTGCTGCGCAGGGCCACAAGCATCACACCCCATCCCCACCATCACTACCACCACAACCAGCACCACCATCAATACACATGTACGAAGTACTCGACTATAGCCCTCCGCGCAACACTATTTCACTACGCGCGGCGCAAGCACCAGACATCATATCACCCCAAAAAATACCACAACACGACCCGCGCCCCCCCTCACTCAATTACAGGTACCTAGCTCACCTGCGTCAAAACGACCTACGCACAGTATACCAACGTTACTAACTCGTTAGCCAAGGTACTTCGTACATACGTGCAGTGCAATAATACTACTACTACCTACAGTATACATACATACATCCGTGCCCCGTGCTGCTGCGCTGTGCCGTGCTGCCATGCCGTTTCATACCACTTGACCACGCACCATACATGCAGCCCATGCGCCAGGGCAGAGAGAGAGAGAGAGAGAGAGAGAGAGAGACAGCGCAGGTGATCGATTCCCGTTCTCGTCGTACGCACAACCAACCCCCCTCCCCTCGGCGGAACGATAGCCGAAGCCGTGAGTGAGCGCAGCGCTGCCCACATGCACAACATATGCGCACGTAAATACAGTATATATGCGAACAACAGTCCCATCTCAATTGACTTTTAGACTTTGGGGGGTAAGGTACACACGTTGTAGGTAATTATGTACGTTATGCGTAGTGCGTAGGCGCGGTGTACCCAACTTAGTCTACACACTGCATGTGCGTTGAGAGAAACCATTGAGCTGCCCGCATTCGGACTTGACGTGAGACATGCTACAGCAAACACATGGTCACCTCGCGGCGCTGCTTCCAAGACAAGACAAGACACCAGACAATAGTACTCCGCGTGCTCCATACACTCCACACCACTTCACAGGAAAGAATGACAAGGCCCAGAATGGGGCTCCATGGCACGGCGACGCACACGTATCCATACAAGTCACTTCTCCTTCTAACCCGAGAATATAGATGAAAATGGAATAAAACAAGGCACGCTAGGTGAACCTGCCCGCTCGCATCGAACCGCTATCAGCGCCGGTGGGTGCGTCCCCCGCAAAACGCAGTAAAAGAGCCTCCAAGCTCCTCTCGAGTCGTCCTGCCTGGCCGGCTGCCAAAATGTCGCCGCCGGCCCATGCGCCTTCGACAGAGCGCACGTGCCCACCATCGCAAAGCCAATCGCCATGCGTAAATTGCTCCTCTCCTGCTGATAAGCCACCACGCCGCGTCTCGTTGTTTCTCTAACCCACGGGCGCGCATGAGAAGACGCCCTTGGTGGTCCCGTTCTTAAACTGCATAATCTATGACGAGTCGGGTTAGCCAACTAGAAGGAAAAGTTGCGGCACATGAGCCGTGGGTCAAAAAACTCACAATGTCGTCTATGCTGGCGTACGTTCCGCAGACCAGCACGATAATGCCTATGACAAAGCAGGTGCCGTTGGCGATGCTTCGGACAATGTTCTCCCGCGATCGCCACGAGCCCTTCTTCAGCAGCTTGAACCACATCATGGCCGGCAGGTAAAAGGTGAAGCCCGAGACGAAGAGCGATGAAGAGATGGATAGCAGATCGGAGAAGAACGGGATGACCTCGGCGATAATAAAGGCGGCGAGGGTGATGACGGAAATGACGGCCAGCCAAGTAACCCAGCCCTTGGTCGTGTTGATGAAGCGCGTGATCGAATCCTTGTACATGCGTCCGTGGATATAGCGGCCCACGACAGTCGTGTTGATGGATCCCGAGATGAAGATGACGGGGAGGCCGACGCCAAAGGCAATCTTGGAGATGGTCGCGCCGGCCGAGAGGAGCGAGGGCGACTTCACGTCGGCGCCGACAAACGCATAGACCAGCGCGCCGGTAAGGGTATAGATGGCAATCTCAATGATGCCCAGGGCCCAGATGGACTTGACGTAGTCGCGCGGCGTGTGCATTTCGTCCATGAAAGAGAACTGGCACATGGAGAAGCTATAGGCGAAGACAATATTGGTGATGGCGATGAAGGCCTCGGCAAACGTCACGTTCTCCTTGGGCCAGGCGGACCAGTTGACGTTCTCGAAGCCAATCTTGCCGGCGTGGATGCCCGTGGCGATGATGGTGATGCCAATGGCAGCCAGGATGGAGACAAAGTCAATGTAGCCCAGGATGGCCACCTCGGCAAACGAGGGCGGGATGGCAACGATGAGCAGGATGATGGCCGAGACGACTCCAAAGACGACGGAGCAGGCGCCGTTGTTGGTAATGTTGCCAAAGGCGATGGAGCCCGTCAGGCAGTGAGAGCCGACGAGAAAGGTCAGCTGCAGCACAAACATGGCACCGACAAGCTCGTATCCGAAACGGCCCATGAGCAGGCGACCAGCGTCCGCATAGTGGGCAACCTCGGGGAACTTGATCTTGACCTGGCCGACAATGTCACTGGTATAGATGGCGACGAGACCGAGGCCGATGGAGCAGGTGACGCCGGCCACCATGCCGAGGGTGGCAAAGGCGGCGGGCAGACTGAGACTGCCGAGGGCGATGGCCTCGACGATGAGGACAATGGTGAGGCGCTTCCAGCCGAGACGGTTGAAGTGGGCGCTGCCCTGGGCCGTCTTTTGCTTCTCGAGATCGGCGCGCCGCTCCTCGAACTCGCTAGTCTCGCCGGCGAGAGGGCCGGACAGCGGCGGGCTGCCACCGGGCTGGGACGACGTGCGTGTAAGCGGCGAGTTGGACTTGGAGTCCTTTTCCGAGCGCATGGGCGCATACGTAGTTCGATTTGACCCGTCCATGGTGGCTGTGATGATGCGTCCGTCAACGGGCGCAGAGGATATCCCGGAGTGGACTGGACAGAGATACACTCCGAACACGAGCCGCCGGTGTGAGTCGGGCGAGCGGGCGGGGCGAAATGCCTCTGGCGTGGGCGGAACGTATGGGTATAGTATAAATGGGTATCGAAAGCAAGTCGCGTGCACACGACCGGAGGAGGAAGTGAAGGGAAAGAAAGGAGAGGGTAGATGGTGGGTGGAGGGGAAAGGGTCCAGAGGAGGGTTACGCCTTGCGGGGGGGGCGAGAAGAGTGAGTGAGGAAAGAAGAATGGAAGGTGGAGGGAAGAGGGTTTGTCTTAAGTCAAAAAGACACAAAATGAGTCGCAAGCGACGTGGGGAAGAGACGGACTTGGCACAGAGATAAAGAAGCAGCCTTGGGGGAGGCGTGGAAGTGACGGGGTGGAGTGGGAGCGTTGACCCCAGGGGCGCTCGTGCTGGGATGAAAGTACAAGTACCGTAGGTACAGTACAATGCTTGCCGCAGCCGCGACGTGCAAGGTATGGTAGGGAGGAGGGCTTGGGAGGCGGAAGTCTGGAGCGCCGGGGAGGGCGGGCGGCCGCAACTCTATGAGGTAGGTTATCGAACGGGCAGAGACACTCCCGAGGCTGGGGGATCCAAGCCAAGTTTGCAAGAGGAAGCGGATGCCAAGTGGGTCGAGGGGGGGGGCGGGCTGCGCGACGATGATCGAGGAGGTTTGCTGCAATAGAGTGTGCGTATGGAAGTTGGGAGGGAGGGGAGGGGAGGGGGGAGGCAAGAGAGAGAGAGAAAGAGCCGCTACCACTGAGCAGAGGCGCATTACAATACACTACACATGACACTCGTCCATGTCGGCGGCAGCTTGCTGGCTTGGCTCGCGCACTTTGCGCAAGATTCACTGCCTCGAGAACGGGGTACGGCTGGCTAGACTGGAGACCTGTGCTGTTTGTCCACCACCGGGTTCGCCGTGGGACAACGAGGGAGGCATCACATAATGTGTGGCCTGGGTCATCGGACTGCTGGCCGCCGGGTGGCCTTGGCTCTGGCTGGCCCCGACGCGCGAGAGAGGATACGGTGATGGGCTCGACTCGAGGGCAGTGGGCGATGGGGCGGAAGGTTGTTGTGGGGAGAGGGGGGCCGCGCGGGACTCGAAAGGATCATGCTCGTCGTGGTCGAGTTGGAGGGCGGCGTGCGGCGTCAGCAGCAGCAGCAGCATCAGCAGAAACGGTAATGGTGAATGCTGGACTGGACGGTACCCCAGATAGAGGCGTTCACCACCCCCGCAAACGTTGCTTGCCATACGATGTGACGGGATCGGCCCTGAGACGCCGTGTGCGGCGGCGGTTACGGCTGGCTGCTCGTAGCGTAGCGTAGCGTCATGGACGACGACGAGGTTGCATGGACTCGTTCGGACTTTGCCACGGCAGCTGGGGCCGGGAGGTTCCAAGGCTCCAAGCAAAGTGTGGACGAGGTGAGAGAGACGGAGGGTCGGTGTGGGGCAGCGCGCGTCCGGTCCAGTCGTTGTCCGACTGTCGAGGCGCGCCTGTCTGAGTCCGAGTTTTCCGCTTCCGCCGCGGCGTCTCGACGTCGTGGGTGGGCGATCAGGACGCGATGTGCGTCGCTGGCCTAGCGCACCACCACCACCACCACCACCACCTTGCCGCACCCCCCCCCCCCCCTCCCCCCAGGCGGGCTCTTCTTCTCTTTCTTTCTGCCTTCCCTTCTGTCTCCCCCATTCTTCTGTATCTGGCCTGGCCGGGGCCGAGTCAGTTTCCATGTGTCAAGGTATGTCCGAGAAATCCCGCTATCCCAACGATTCCTGGGGTAGCGCCGCTATTCTCGCAGGTCGAGCATGCCGGAACAATGGGTCGAACCACAGTTTAGGGCAGGGGACAGAGAAGGGGGGCCCAGCAGAGGCGGGACCCGTTTCGACGCAAGAGAACGGTGCGACCAAGAGGGAGGGGGAGGGCAGATCAATCGCTGGATGGGTTTCGCAATGGAAAAACATAGGCAGGCAGGCAGGCAGCAACGCGCATGAACGACAGCTCGGCGGCAGACGACCAGGATTGACAGAGAGTGAGGTGCCTGTTGGCTTGGCGGCAGTCGATTTCGGATCGCGGCAGTGACGAAACGGGAAAGGAAAAAAATTCAATCTCTCACGTCTTGTTCCCGAAAGAGGGTGTGCGCCAGTCGAAAAAAGCCCTTGCCGCTGCCGCCACCACCGCCGCCGCCCGGGAGAGCCGCAACCGACAGTGGGAGAGGCTGCAGCCAAGCCTGGCGTGCCAGCCACAGTTGAGGCTGGCAGCCTGGAACGTCGGGTCGGGTCCCTCCACTGATCCAATGGAATTGACCACTCACAGCGGCCGGGCTCCGCTGGAGCAGCCCTAAAGAGCCCGCCCAAGCAACGATGGACGGGACTCAACGCGGCGCACCACCCGTCAATGCCGTTAGTGAATTGCAGTACCTACAGGGACGCACAGCACAGCGGGTAGAGCACTGAGGCGCCTGCCAGCACCCGACGAGACACCCGCCGAAGGCGCATCGACCCCGTGATGCATTCTTCACCATAGGGACGACGAGGCGGCCGTGACGACCCCTCACTGCGCCTCCTCCTCCTTCTTCTCCTCACCATCGTCATCATCACCATCACCATCAGGTCCATCACCATCATGTGACTTCATCGCCCGCCACATGCATCGTCTGTGCCTGCCGCCTCAATGGCAGCACGGACGCATGATTCTTCCCCCCCTGTGGACCCCTCTCCCCTGTGATGCGTCCGCCACCTCACCTCACGCAGCCAAGACGGGGCCCGAGCCGCAGCGCAGACCACTGCAGAAGAACTTAGGGAACCCACCCGGAGCCCTCGTCGCTCTGTGCTTTTATAGCGCATCTGACAGCGGCTTCTAGAGGAATTCCAGCGCGGTGCTGCCACCACCTATGGAACCGTCCGGGCGTCCCCTCACGGCGGCTCTCGACGGACTGAAGCCCGCTGCAAGTACTAGGAGCGTGAGTGAGCGTGACTGCACCATGGCGGCGGCGCCTGACCTTCCCACCTGCATTAGATTCTTCTTCCCCTCCACTACACCAGTAAGTACCTTGACGCCCAATCTTCATCACGCATCGTCAGCATCGCCGCAGCCGCCATCGTCACCACCATCATGCACCACCACTCGCCCACCAAAAGAAACCCCTCCATCCCTCCTCGCCAGGAGACCGCGCTGCATCATTCGCGCGCGCGCGCACACACACACACACACACAACTTGGCCTCGGCCGGCCCACACACAGGGGGTGGCAAGCTGTGATGGCTGTCTCTCGTTCGCCCGCCGCTTCGGCGCCATTCCCTTCGCGTGCTGGCGTCTCACTTACTGCCGGGCATTACGGCTGGGATCTGCGGAGGCAATCGGCGCTGGAAGCCTTCTCGAAGGTTGCCCGACGCGGCGAGGCGAGTCAAGCCCAGCCAACGCGGCAAGAGAAACGCCCACCTGATTGCTGATATGCATGAGATAATCTGGGTCCTGCTGTCGCTGCCAGGCGCATCCATCCATCCATCCACCCACCAATGCCACCGCGCGCCCCGAGACAACGCAGCACATCGCGCACGCGCCAGAAGGAACATGCGCCGGCGCCCTGGTCCCGGTCACTGCCCCCATGCCACGAGGCTCCGCCAACAATGCCTGCGCGCAGGAAAGAAAAAAAAATCGCGAGTGCTACAGTGACAATCGGGACCCGTCGCTGCCCTGTCCGTCTCCACGAAACAACGCCGATGGCTCACCCAGCCCAGCTGCTGGCCCGGCCGGTCCCTGGTGACCTGACCCGTCCGGCTCCGGCGGTAATACGAGTGCCCGCAGGTACTGTACTCTACCTGTCGTACTGGCTTGTGTTGGCACGAAGCGGTGTGTTGTACCCTCATTCCCGCCGAGGGGCACGTCTCGTGCAATGATGCAGTGCAGTACAGCACGGCAAGCTATAAACCACCTGTCCCCGCGACGGCCAGCCGTCATCTACACACAGGTGTTGCCCAACGTGCATCTCCTCTCAGGTGTGATGACGCCCCTTGCAGGATGTTCTGCGTCCGTGGGCTGGCTTTGTTGGTTTTCCTACGCCCTCTTCATCGGCGTAATTCTTGCTGGGCTTGCCTTCTCACTCTCGTTCGAGACACAGCCGGAACCGTCCATCGTGCGCCACCCACTGGGTGAAACCCGTCTGCGCATCTGTCTGCATCTGCAGCTGCACGCCACCCACATCTGGCTTGACGGCCCGATCACCGCAAGGCAGCAGCAACAAAGAGCGTGCATACGTACGTATGTACATGTCAGGGCGAGGCACAGCAGCCACAGGCGGCCTGCGACCGCCCACCCCCCCATACGGCTGGCTTCTGCCACGGCTGTGCTGGCTCTGTTGTTGTGCGTCTGAGAGCGCCGTCGCTTCCGGCCCGTGGCTGTCATTCGGAATTGCCGGCTCAAGCTGGTGTGTCTTTTCGCCGTCCGTCCCAGATGCGTATGTATACGGGCGCAAACTTCAAGGTTCTACGCATCTCCCGATACGTCAGCGCCCCAAACGCGTCTCATCATCACGTCCGCGATTGGCGACTGCTAGTCCATTGACCGAGTCTCCATCGTCCCCCACGGGGAGGCACACGGGGGAGCTCCTCCTTTTTGCCGCAGCCTTCGTACTAAGCACTACTAGCCAGCCAGTGCCAGGCTCGCTCTGCGCTGGCGTCTCCATCGCCATGTAAACGCACGCGCGGCAATTCGTCTCCTCTCCTGTTACGTACAAGGAACTAGGAACAGCCGGCTCGAATCCACGGAGCCGCTGGCCCAAATGGCGGAGGCGGGGACGTGGAAATGAAGAGTACCGAGTCTGCCCGCCGCGATTGGCGGCTGATACACCGACGTCCCTCAGCCGAAGCGGATCTCGCGATGCCCATGCCCATGCCCCCTTCCTTGCCCATGGGGTAGCGACCAAGGTTAGTGCTAGCACACGAGATATTGTTGGGGAAGAGGGCTCCCCCTACCTCCTCGTTTAGTACTTCCAAGATGTACAGTACTTCTACTACGATCCATCTACTACTATGCGCAACACGACGTCAGCGCCCTCTCTTGCTGACACCCTTGGCCTGGCAACGTCCGGACAGCCAAGGCAGCTTGCAGGACACGGCGGCGGGAACGCTACGTCGGCTACGGCCTGAAATGTCGATCCGGACGGGACCCCCAGCCCTCCGTTGGCCGCTGCTGGCCGAGCTTACCCTGTATCCCGCCGGTTTTTTATGGTGACATTGCGCCGCCCGATGTGCATAACCATGCGCGCCGACTGAAAAGCTGTCCGGACTGCTGACAGACTTGTTGCTTTTATTTTTCCCTGTCTCTCCGCCGTTGATTGCCTCTGCACGAATTGTGATGGTCTATCAGCGCGAGCCACATTAGCCGCAACCGGCACGCTGACGCCTCCCCGGAGCTGTCTTTGGCTGAACAATGCTTAGCAATTCTGTAGACGCTGCATTCGTGACTCAGAGACAAAGAGACTGAAACACATGGCTTGACATAGGTGAGACGGATTTTTGGAATTGAAGGGCGCAGAGCGGCTCGCCAATGTTTGAAGTGATGCTTTCGCCGCGTGCGGCATCCGACGGATGACGTTGGTTCGCGGCCCGCTTCCGCTCACCTCGGTGTGCAATGCCGACCACCACCGCCGATAAGAATATCTTATCTTATCGCGATAAGATTTTTTTTTCTTCGTCTCCCGCACCACGGGCTGTGCTGCCCCGCGTTGGTGGGCGACATCAGAATCTTGAGGGACATCGGGTCGCACAACGTCTCTGCTACCATCGCCGTATTTGTCACTTGACAGCTGCAAGCCGCATCCAAGTATTCTTGTCGGACATCTCTGTCGAACACACACACACACACATCGATGGCCACGCCCACCGAGGCTGGCCCCGCGCCGCCTCAGCCCGTCCCTGAGCAGCAGCAGCAGAAGCCCATCCACAGCCTGGTCCTCGACACGGGCCCGCTCATCAAGAACGACCCCCCCGTCAGCACCCTCCTCGCCAGGGCCGAGCGGCTGTACACGCTACCGGTGATCCTGAGCGAGATCCGCGACGCCGTCACCCTCGCGCGCGTCGAGACGACGCTCCTGCCGTTCCTCATGGTGCGCGCCCCGCGCCCGGAGAGCGTCCGCCACATCCGCGACTTTGCCCGCCGCACGGGCGACCTGGCGGTGCTGAGCAGGCCGGACGTCGACGTCCTCGCCCTCGGGTACGAGCTCGAGTGCGAGCGCAACGGCGGGGACTGGCGGCTGAGGAACACGCCCGGGCAAAAGGGCCTGAACGGGCGGCCGGGCGACAAGGAGAGCAGGGATGAGCAACCTACGACATCAGATGCGGAGGCTGCGGTCCAAGATCCAGTGGAGGATGCCGCTGGTGCGTCGCAAGGCGAGGAAGCTGCTCCGTTAGAACAGCAGGTGGAGGAGAAGCTCGAAAAATTGGACCTGAACGAGGCCTCCGTTGGCCAGGAACCGCTCGTCGAGTCATCAGACGCCGACAACGTCCAAGCCCCAGAGGCCTCTGGAGAGAAGCAAGACGAGGTCGTGTCCGCACAGCAAGACGCAGAAGAGGAAGGCTCGGACTCGGACTCGGACGGCTGGATCACGCCCTCCAACGTCAAGAAGCACAAGGACCACGACGCCAACGCGGCAGCCCACCCCTCGGGCGGCTCCTCCTCCTCCTCCACGCCGCTCGTCCTGCAGGCCGCGGTCCTCACCTCCGACTACGCCATGCAGAACGTGGCGCTGCGCATGAACCTCAACCTCGTGGCGCCGTCGCTGGCGCGCATCACGCGGCTCAAGAGCTGGGTCCTGCGGTGCCACGGCTGCTTCGCCGTCACCAAGGACATGGAGAAGCAGTTCTGCCCGTCGTGCGGCCAGCCGACACTCATGCGCGCCAGCTGCTCGACCGACGAGCGCGGCAACTTCCGCGTCCACCTCAAGAAGAACTTCCAGTGGAACAACCGCGGCAACGTCTACAGCGTGCCCAAGCCCGTGCACGGCAGCGCCAACGGCCGTCACCGCGACGGCGGCGGTGGAAAGAACGGCTGGGGCTCGGACCTGGTGCTGGCCGAGGACCAGAAGGAGTACACGCGCGCGCAGGACGAGCAGCGCAGGGAGCGCCGCCTCGACGTCATGGACCAGGACTACCTGCCGGGGATCTTGACGGGGTCGCGGTCCGGCGGCAGGGGCGGCAAGCTTCGCGTGGGCGCTGGACGTAACGTCAATTCGAAGCGCAAGCATTAAATGGGAGAAGAAGAAGAAGAAGAAAAGAAACAAGGCCGGAATACGTCTGTCCGTCTGTCCGTCTGTCCGTCTGTCTGGGGGGTTATAGCGTAATGTTGCTACGACTTTCAATCGGCACCCATCACCATCATCACCATCATCATCATAGAGGCGTACGTGGGCATACAAGGGCGAAATGCTCGTAAATTGCATTACATTGCATTGCATCTGATTTGAACTGAACTGAATCGGAAATCCAAACTCCGAGGCCGTGGTAACCGTGGCCCGCAAACGCCAGCCCATGAGGTTCCCTCAACCCACCTCTCTCCCCCAACTCACAAGACGAGGGCTGGAGCGCGAGCAGCCACCTGTCCAGCCTTGTCGTCTCCCCTAGTCACTTTTCGCGCTTTACTCCTCCTCGCCGTCTTTGTCGTAGTCGTCCGCTTCAACTCCAGCCTTGTTGTTGCCTCTCCCATACATTGACACACGTCTATCCCCCTCGCGCATCTTTTGTCGTTATGGTCGTGCGATTCGGCGCGCTGTCGCTGTCAATTTACTGCTTCTCCTCCGCTGCAAGGACTCCAGTTAGCATATGTACACACAAGCACACACACAAGCACACAAGCCCATAAGACGCAGCGCCCTCAATCCCTTCCACGAGTGCCAAAACTCCCAAGCCCGAACCAAACCAAACCAAACCCGGAACCAAACAACCGCCAAGGTAATGAAAGAACATCAATTGACACAGGACGGGGCTAATTCGTTCGTAGCAAGGGAAGATGAGGCGCGGAACAATGGCCAAGGAAGGAAGGGAAGGAGGGGGGCACTCACGCTGCTGGGTCAACAGCAGGCCGAAGCGGCGCTTCAGCGTCACCCGCTGCCGGGACCACTTGTCGTCGGGCGAGAAGCGCGCCGGGTGCGCCGACTTGGTGACCTGCCCGTGGGCGACCTTTTTGAGCGTGTAGAGGCGGTTGCCCTGCGCGTCGAGCGTGTACATGAGATGCATCGTGATGTAGAGGCCTTGCGTTTTGTTTCGGTTCCGGTTTTGGTTTCGCCGTGTCTTTTTTTCTTTCTTTTTTTGGGTCGTTGTGTGGCGAGGGGGGGTTGCGTGTGCTTGCACGACGGACGGGCGTTTGCGCGGCAAACAAGAGAGAGAAAGAGAGTTGGGTTTTGTTCGCGGGTGGTGAGAAGTGGTGATACTGGATGGGGTGTGCTTGCGGCGGTGGGTTGGGTGGGTGGTGTTGAAAAATTTCGGAGGACCGCGCCGCCGCGCTGGATAGTGGGTCACGTGCCTGCTTATCGATTTCCGGTGGGTGGTTGCGCCAACGACCTTGAACGCCGATGAGCCAGCCTCGTCTCGTATAT
The DNA here is from genome assembly GCF_022605165.1 of Purpureocillium takamizusanense. Classification (NCBI taxonomy): domain Eukaryota; kingdom Fungi; phylum Ascomycota; class Sordariomycetes; order Hypocreales; family Ophiocordycipitaceae; genus Purpureocillium; species Purpureocillium takamizusanense. The sequence continues at coordinate 407,129 of NC_063072.1, forward strand.
TACGTAGTGTCCCACGGCGTTGCGTAGCGGGTCATAGATAGCTATTAAAGAGCGTAGGCCGTCCGGCCTGCAGCATAGCCGTAAAGCTTATCCGACCCGTTGCGATCCGCGCAGTACTAGCTTGTCATCCTACATTCGTAGGCGTCAACTTTACACTATTTACGAAGTAATTAGGCCCGGAGGATTCCAGTTTTCAATCATTCGAGATACACCGTCGTACGTAGGTGAGGGACATAAGACGCAATATATATATATAGCTCCATATCTCACACTCCACGATCTCATACTGTTTCAAGAATTTCACCTTAGTGCCTTCCACATAGCTCTCCGACATAGGCAGTACGCAAGAGCCTTTATCTTACAGTATTCGAATGTCACGCTACATGTCTTCTCGATAGATGTCTTCCTACTACAGCCTGATGAACATTCAATGTTGCATGGCGGCGGGAAGGCTCAAGTTAGTCTTCCTTCATACCTGAGGTTCCTTCTGCTCGCAGAGACGAGGGATGAATGGTGATGGGGGATGCTACAAAAGGACTACTGGAACAAGTTCGTTTTGATGCAGATGTATTTGTATGTGAGGCTGAGTTTTATATGTGTGTGATGTGTGCGTCTGTGTCAGTGTCTTTAGCGCTCGACAATAAAGTGCAGCCTGTTGCCCGCTTAGTATGTTTGTTAGAGGAGCACCATGTACAAAGTATAGCTATGCCGTTTCTCTATTTAATGGCTCATCCAAGATCCGCCAAGTTGGGGCCTAAAAGGGCCACACTGTCCCCTGCTGGGCTGCCGGGCTACAGCCACGGCATTTATGCCAGCGGGCCGCGCGAGCGCTACGCGCACTAAAGGCATCGCAGGATGCCGAGCTGCAGCCTCTAGAGCAGCTGGGTGCGCGCGATTGAGGCCTGAGAGCAGACCAGCTCGCTACGTACAGCGGCATATGGAACGGCACTGTGACTCGCTATGGGATAGGGGTTGCTTTGCTATTGTCCGTCACGGGCTTGGCAGGCCACGGCATGTGTGGATAGAGATACGCATGACTGTAAAGAATGATACTTATTTAAAATTGAAATTCGAACTCAGAGACGATGCGAAAATTCCGCTCGCCATCACTCCTAATATAATCGCGGGACCATTCCTTCGACTCGGCCGCCGTCCAGAGTGGCCAGGAGATCTCGGCGTTTTTATCACATACCGCCCTCTTCTTCCCCTTGGGCGTCTTGCACCTTAGTGGAGGTCGACACTATTCCAAATCAGCCCTGCGGTCCAAGTGCCCGAAGCGGCCTTGTTGGAGGATACATGTACGGAAGGGGGCTGCCATGGGTTGACAAGAGCCGGGGTACGCGTGCGTGGGCATCAGACTTACTCGGTGGCTCCGATCACAACGCCGTACAGTCCAACCAGGATCGACCAGAAGGGCTTCTCCAGCCTTGATGTTCTCTTCGGCTTGGTATCGCCATATTCTCTCGTAACACTCCCCATTGGTCAAACACCTCTAGGCACATGGCAGCGTAAGCACTCGTTCCTCTAACAACATATTGATCAAGAGAAGCGATGTTGTTGCTCACCCCCCACGCATCTTCATGCGTGTTGCGCCAGTGGGCGATGTTTTCTCTGAAGGTGTCCAGGTCCTTGACTGTAACTCTGGCCTTCTTCGGTTGCTCTGGTTGCGTTGATTTGTCCATGGCCAGCACGAGGCCATAGAGCGTCATCAAGAGTAGAAAGAGAGCGGTTCTAACGCTCATCGCGTCCGACTCGCCGCAAAAGTTTGCGCGTTGGCCAAAGGGTAAAGGCAAGCAGCCAGTAGCTTAGATAGCGGGTTGAAACGGTGCCGTACTGACGTCTGGGGAGGAAAAGAAGGAGGCGGAGAAGCAGACAGCAACACTGTAGTTATATAGACTTGATATCTGCACAGATATTGCCGCAATGCGTGCGCGAAAAAAAAAAACCATGGTTCGTATGGATGACCAACAGGGCGGGTTGATGTTTCAACATTCAACGCCGCCCTGGCCATCAAGGCCCCGCATCTCCTTATCGACACAGCAGCAGGGCGATGACATGACCTTTTCCTTACGACATCATATCGTGTGCTTCCAAGAACGATGGCGCAGCGCCAGCCATATACCAGGTCCAATGTCCATGTCGGGCGTAAGGCCTGGCAATATGACATGAACGACAAGGCAAAATGTACGGAGTATGAGAAGGGGCTGTTGAGGTGATGGGATCATGGCCTTTATCATGATCGCTTTAGACCCCGAAGTAGCATGCAAATCACCATACGTTCTCCAGCAGACGAAACCACTTTCTGAAAAAGTTCATTCCTTGTAGGTGCACGGAGGTTGGTTGTAGTTGGTCAATCCCGCCGCAAAAAAAAAAGGCGGCTGGCTAGCCGGGTCCCTTGGCGCAGGAAGCGACCTACATGGAGGCCAACAGGGGTTGAAGATAAACGGATGAGGGGGGAACGAAACTGCACAGGAGAGTCCACGGTTGTGGACATCGAGGTTGCTTGTCTGCTCTTGGCACGTAGCATTTCCTTTGCGGTTAATGTGTGAGCGCAACCCAAACTCTAGTGATGCAATTCGACATGGGCATCTTTTATTGACCCCACGTGAATGCCTTTGCTTTGAACAGAAGGGAGAGCACCTTGCTTGTCTCGCAAGCACGATTCTCTTCCGTAACGACCGCAACCTCGTTTACAAAACGGCAACAGGGAGTGTCACGTTCGACACATGTACACGAGTAACGATGACCAAGGCGCATGACCGTCAACCCGATCGCATGCACCTGTATGGTTACGCATGGGCTTTCAAAATGAAGACGAACCATTCATCACCCCTCTGATGGGCAAAGTCGCCTATGCCCTGCGCGATTTGCAGGGGCCGTACTTGGTGTCCAGGATGCAGCACAGAGGTTTGAGCACCGACGCCCCTTACCGTGCGCACAACACGCATCACCGGCTCGTTCGCCGCTGAGTCGTTGAACAATGCACTGACCCTCGCCCGGGTCAGGACATGCTTCCACTGCCGTAGCGGCGGGGCGCGTGTCGCCTTGCTACGCAGTGCCTCGCGAAGTCACGGACAGTGCAGGGACGCAGAAGGCCCCGGGCGACACGGCGTTGGGTCGGGTTGCGCAAGGCCTGCTTCGCAATCATCTACATTTGACGCAGGTCATGCTCGACGGTGAAGTAGCCTCGACCAAGTACGTAAGTGTTAGCCAAGAAGCCGGTGTAAATTCGTGGGTAGCCGTTGGGCCAAACGGCTAGAGTGATTGCTTAGAACTCTGTGAATTGGTAACCAAGCTCTTCTGGTCTTTCTTATTACTAGACTTCTATGCGCCAATATGAATGATGAACCCTGCCATCGCCTCCTTTCGTTTTCACGTCCCTCTATGGCAAGACGTCTTGGAGTCCTCCAAGGCAACTCGCAACATTGCTTCGCATCGCACAACCATCAATACGAAGTACTAGCAGACAGACCTTCCTGGGACGGGAGGAAAACCGACCACCATGAAGCACCTCGGCCTCGCACTCCCATCAACGCTGCTACTGCTGCTCTTCAGTGGCGGGAGCCACGCGAAGGGAAGACACTGGATGAGTGCCCTCGACGGGCCGCAGGACTTGAAGACGGCCCAGGTGTCCGTTCAGGAGTGGAACGGCAACATCACGGGGGTAAGTGAGCACTGGGCTTCCGGTCGACCCCCGTTTTCTCTTCCCATATTCCACACCCCGTCTTGTCCAAAAGCAGGCGTCCGGGATCCCACGTGAAGGTGAAAGCTAATCAGAAGCTTCCCCCGGTACCCGTCTCGCGATGCAGGAATGCTCAGAAACCACTCAGAGATGCGAATTTTCCAACTTCGCGGTAATTGATCCTCGGTACAACTACAACAATGGCCAGCCCGTGAAGTTCAGCCATATAAAACGTGGCCTGCCTTGCGCCAAGGATAAACCGGTAAGCAATGGCGCGGCCCTTGAAGATGGCCAGCAGACACCAGCCCATTATGATTGGAAATAAGTGACGGGATCTTGGGCTGACCAAGAAACCCCCTTCTCTACCGATATATAACAGTGCAAAAACCCGCCCGGCAAATGCCAGCATCCGGATCCCAACCGCGCTGCAGATTGCACCGTGCCCTGGAAGGCCGGAAGCACGCGGCAGGCCGAACCGTCTGTGGCACCTTCGTCGACCGGGGGCCGTTGATACTGCCGTGGTGCGGGGGGAGAGCCTATGCTGTATCTGCAGAGAGCTCCGGCTGGCGGTAGACTCGACCTGCACCGGGGGCGTAATGCAGTGTGCAACATCATGCGGGAGGTTGAAGTTGATTGGGGCGAGGATGCATGCGTTGGTGGATATTTTCCGCGGGGTGGGGGATATGGAGAGACTTTGACGAGACTTGAAAAAGTAGAATGACTTGTGTCGATGCAGTTTATCGCGATGTACCAAGCGACGGATACCCGCTATGCGGCAAAGACGAGGCAGCCTATAGAACTCAAGAAACGGCTCAATTGCTATATCACCATGGTTAGTCCAGTCACCAGCACGACGTTTCCCTTGTGTGTTCCACCACCCGCCCTTTCTCCCTTGAATAGCTGACCGATGTCCTCAGCGTCTTGAATGTTCTACTTCTTCGTCCTCCTCCAGTCCTCTTCTCGTACGCCTCCTCACAACAGACGTTACCATGCCAAAAAGAAGAAGATGAAAGAAGAAAAAAGACATTAAAAACGAATAGCACCCAAGGTCCATGGCCAAGTTATGTCATCTTCCCCTTCACCACACAGTAGATCAGATACTGGCCTCCCCTCGAACACTCAGCCCTCCTCCCGCAAATATCCAACTCACCACATGACCCTCGCCGCGCACCAAGAAGGGTAGGTCAAAAAAAAAAAAGAAAATACGGAAGAAGCCGCCAAACGCACGGTTGAGTACCCATCTCCGGTGCGTGCGTGCCCAACCCACCCAGCAAGACACGCACACGCACACACACACACACACGTGCCATGTCGCTGAAACAACTCCAGGCCCTACCATTTTGCAAATAAGCACAGGCATCCGGGGAAGCGAAAAGATAAGAAGGACAAGAAGAAGAAGAAGAAGAAGAAGAAGGGCAAAATTGGCAAAGCTTTAGTCAAACGACGTTGTGAACGAGCTGTGTTACGGGCCCCATTCATGTAAACGAGTTGTCGTTGCAGCATCATCATCATCATCATCATCATCATCAGCAACGCGCCAGCCCGGCACCGGCGGCGTCAGTGCGTGCGTGCGTGCGTGCGTGCCAGGCTTGAATGAACTGACGTAAAAACGGATTTCATGGAGTGAATTCCCTCTGCACGTCGGCTATGCCATGATATTGACCAGAAAAACCCCCCCTATATTATCCATACAACCCTCCTCTTCCCGCTTCCTTGCCCCCCGTTCTTCTTCTTCCTCCTTTCTTTCCCCTTTTCCACACCGTTCCAACACGGAGCAGGAGGATAACAGAACGGATTACTCTTCGGTTTTTCTTCTTCTTCTTTCTTTTCACAAAACACGACCAATAACGCCCAACAGGACAGCTTTCCTTCCTGGCCCCCCCCCCCCGCGTCCCATTCGGATCGGAAACCATGGCACGAAGCAGCCTCATCCCCTCCCCCGCCTCGCTCCTGCTCCTCCTGCTGCTGCCCCTCCTCGGCAGCAGCCACCCCGGCAGCGGCGGCTTCGGCGACGTGCCGGCCGACCTCCGATTCCACGGCAGCTACCCCAGCGAGGACGACGCCAATGACGCAATCAGAAAGTTCAACTGGAACAGCCTCGGGGTGCGTTAGGGTTATGGTTGTGTCCTTACCCCCCCCCCCCCCCGGGCGCGCGCCCCGTGCCGTTTGTTTTTTTTTCGTTCTTTTTTTTTTGAACCCCCTTTCCCACAACCACACTATACCTACAGTCGTTATTGAACGAGCTCGAACCATTGAACCAAGTAAAACTAAAGAACACCTGCGGGGGGCCGGGGTGGGGGGGTTGTCAACCACCACCACCCCGACTCTTTGCACACGCACGCAGAAATGCGACGACGTAACCCAGACCTGCTGCTTCGAGTACGCATTGATCGTCTTCCCGGAAAGGATGGTCGTCGGGCACCCGTGGGACGTCCATATCGGTGTGACGACGAAACCTTGCCATTCGTGGCCCCGTGTAAGTCCCCCCCCCCTCCACCCGGATCCCTTCCGACCACCACAACCTACATAACCCTACCTACTTTACCCACCTTACCCACCTTACCTACCTTACCTACCTTACCTACCACCAAAGTCAGATTACACCAGGCCCCCTGGCAAGCAAAACAAAGAAAGACACGAAAACATTGAAATAAAGAACCCATATTGGCTAACAAATTTTGTCGCGTTGCCTAGTGCCCTGAGGGGGGCGGCAATTGTCGGTTTTACGAGGTCACAGATAAGAGTGTGTTTTGCCTCTACTAGCTAGTACCGGCGGCTGTGTAGGTTGGTGACGACACGAAGGAAATCAGAGTCAACATGCGCCTCATCGCATCGAAAGAAATCTTGGGAGTTGGCAAGTACTGTTTGTATTCAATCGCAGCTAGGAGCACCAAAGAAAACACTGGGTTATTCAAAGACAGAAACGGATTCGCGGCCAGACCGGATCAATTTGATAGGGATTTGGCCCACCAAAGAAAAACAAGAAAACGCACGCATCAGCAGGCGCGTCATGACCGAGTGATTCGGCCAGCCCGAGTCAAAGTATAGAAACCGCAAAGGCACAATCAGGAGCAACTGGCACAGAGACCGCCGTCAACACAACACCCAGGGTCCAATCACATCACATCACATGTTGACCTCGCCGACGCGCGCGGACTTGTCGCCCAGCCAGTCGTCGCGCTCGTAGAATCGGAATACGAGATCGTAGTCCTCAAAGTCGTGTACGATGCGGTCGACGCGGCGGTACCCACGCACCGGGTCGACGAGTCGCTGCATGGCCAGGTTCTTGAGCGTGCCGTCGCCCATGCCGTAGGGGTTGGCGCCGCGGCCCTTGGCCTCGAAGAGGGTGACGCTGAAGCGGCCGGGGCGGAAGATGCTGACCACGTGCTCAATGATTTCGGCCGTGGTGCGCCCGTTCTGCCCGCTGGGCACGTTGGTCTCAAACGAGGCGTACGAGAAGCCGGGCTCGGGCGTGACGTGCACCGTGAAGTAGTGCGTCGAGTTGTGCGGGTCCGCCTCGGCCGACGCCGGCGCCGGGATGACGCCGTTGGCGGAGAAGCCGCAGGGGCTGAACAGGTAGGCGTCGACGCGGGCATCTGGGTATACCGATGTCGGGTAGACCTGGGACAGTCCGCAATTGTCGGAGACGACGGTGCCCAGGGCGTGACCCTCGGTGGTGAGCTCCTCGGCGGTGAGCTCCTGGGTCGCGCTGGTGAGCTTGGCCTTGGCCTCGTCCAGGTCCGAGTCACCGCAGTTCTCGAACACGTCCACCTCGTCGGGCGGGGTGGACAGGTCGCCCAGGCTGTCGACGGCCGCCTGGCGAGCCTCCCGGGCCTGCGCAGCCATCTTGTCGGTCGCGACCGCACTCGCGTCGGACAAGAAGAACTGCTTGGCATTCTCGGGGTCAAGGTCCGTCATGAGGATCTCAAGCGTCTCGTCGTTGTGGTTGGCGCCGGGCGTGTTGGCACCCGTGGACGCGACCGAGTACTCGGGCGTCGGCTGGCCGTGTGCCTCCGACTCGGGCGTCAGGGGCGGCGTGAGCGTCTGCCTGGGCGACGTGATGTACAGGTACCAGTGGTCACCGTTCATCTTGCCCACCATGTAGGCGCTGCCGCCGCCCTCGAGCGAGTCGTCGAGGTACTTGACCTCCTGCTTCCAGCTGCGGTGTGGGCCGCGCTGCTCGTTGGGGAACAGAAAGTTCTTGCGGCTGTAGAAGACTCGGTACGGGACGGCGGCGGCGCGGATGTCGCCGACCGAGGCGGCCTTGTGGAAGGGGAAGCCCGCGTCGGCGGCAGCGATGTGGAGCAGGCGCTGGAGGCCCAGAAGCAGCGTCGTGGTGCCGCATGTCTTGAGGATGAGCTTGTGGGGGAAGACGAACATGCTCGACTCGGACAGCAGGTAGGCGTCGACGGCCTCGGACTCGAGGACCGAGAGGATCTTGCAGTTGACCATGTCGAGCATGCCGACCCAGGTGTCCTTGGAGACGCTCTTCAGGCCGTTGGCACGGACGCCGCTGGGCAGCGTCGCGGCGCTGGGGGCGAACCAGACCTCGAGGAGCTTCTCGGGCCCCTCAAAGGCGCCGCTCGAGTCGAGGTCTGCCGCGACATCATGATTGATAGTCAGGTGCGGGGTCCCCTCGCTGGGAGAAAAAGTGTAGTTGTTGGGGACCGAGAGGTTGACCATGCTGCTTCCGGAGGCGGGCGCCAGGCGTGAACAGGGACGAAAAGGCTCAGGAAAGGTGTTGACGGTGGTTGTGTTCTTTGCCCGGCCGGCAGAGTCCGCGGAGCACTAGCTGCCACTCAAACAGACCTTGCGGTGTCTGTTTGAGAGAGTAGGCCCACAGGAAGGGTTGGAACCAAAGACGCTGGCGGAAGCCAGCAGCAATGAGCCGTGTGGGAGGAGGCTAACGTCACAGAGGTGGACGTTAAGGGGGTCGGAAGCGGAGGGAGTGGAGGAACAGCTTCTGCGACAGAATGTTGGTCGATTGGAGGGCGGTCCGATACCCGGGGGACAAGTACCGGATCGAGGGGGGCAGAGGAAGCGTCTGCTGCGAGGGCCGAAGCTGAGCAGCGGAGAGGCGGCGAAAAGGCTGGACTGGCTGGCTGGCTGGGGTGGCACGAGGGGTGCTATCCGGGCCTGCGAGAGCGAGACGAACGGTCAGCGCGTTGCACGGAGGAGCGGAGCGGAGCCATGCCATGCCATGCTATGCGGTGCGGAGAGGCAAGGCGAGGCAAGGCAAGGCGAGGCAAGCATGGAACCGAGCGAGCTGACGACAGGCAAGCCTCTCGCTGTGGTGGTACTCACTTGGAGGGACGCGAGAAGAGGAAGCGAAGCGGATCAGTCGAGCGCATGAAAGGCGGAGCGACGCAACTCGGGGAGAAGCAGACGGAGGGGCTGGCGGCGGCGGCGGCGCGTCTCAGGCGACGGCCGTCGGGAGTCTCTTGAGCAGAGACAGACGCGGCGTGAAGAAAAAACCGGTATGTTTATGGGCGCATGGGAGCGTGGGGAGTGTCGAGGACGGCGGGTGGAAGGTGATCGTGTGAGTGAGTGTTGATGTGGGAAGACAAGATTTTTCTCTGCTTCGGGCTGCCCCGCGCCACACTTTACCGGGTACGGAGAGGTAGGTAATAATTATTGGGCGGGCCAATTGCGGTGACGTAGCGGGCCTTGCATTAGTACAGTACGAGGGCGAGGCCACGGGTACCTTGGTCGGTATATATACAACCCCGGGATGATCTGTCAATCAACACGAGGCAAGTAACCAATTAATGCAACAAAGAAGAGTTTGTTGACAGCTCAAGTCAATGGGCGATTGTGGGCGGCACGCAGCGACGCCGGCTGTTGTTGTCGTCGTTGCCTTGTCGCGCTACAAAGTTTGTCGCAGGCTTTTTGTGTTGCGACCACTATACTGTAGGTACTAAGCTACGGCGTCCGGTTCCTGGGGATGGACGATCCAATGCTGGTTGCCGTGGGAGGGTGACGGCGCGTGTGGGTGGGACAAAGACGCAGTCCCTGTTGTGCGACGGCCAGCACCTGCACTGCACGGGCTGGACTGGACTGGGCGCAGCGCAGCGCAGCACACCTAGCCACTGTACCTAGTAGGAAAACCGGAACTCGTCAGGGCAACCAGGCACCTCCTCCAGGCTGGGCTTTAGGGCAGGCTCGGGGTGGCACGCCGGCTGGCCACTGGCGCCGCAGCTGCAGCCCGCTGGACTGAGGTGATATGCTCCCACTGTGACCGGGCAGCGCAGCGCCCATCCACCCATGCAGAGAGGAGGATGGACGGCCCCGTTTGGGCACAAATCGTGTGCGCGCGGGGCATCGGGTTAGGCCTAACTCTGGTGGGGCCCTGGGGCAATGCAGTTGCATGAGCGATGGTTGGCCGCCGCCACGACCGGGCGCCGTGGCCTGGCGCACTATACATCCTGTCACCGGCCTCGTCACACACGCAAACAGAGAAAAAAGACTCGCGAGAATTCGTGCCGCCTTCATTTGGGCGTTCTTGAGCTGCAGCAAATGTGGCTTATGGCCCCGTCAGCGAGTCTGCCGGTTTCCTTCCCACTGCCCGTGTCGGGCGCCTCATCTGGGGGGAAGCTGTGGCCGGCCAGATGCTCGTCCATCCACGTCGCTGCTAGGGCTGTGTTGGCTGTGCGCCTTCGGTTAGGGCATCATCGCTCGATTGCCTGCCTGTCATGTCGGCTCGACGTCGGGAGGCCCTAGCTCCGCGTGCGCTTCACGTTCGTAGACCCCTCGCCGATCAACGAACTGCTCGCGCCCCCCCCCAACCCAGGTACCTGGCCAGCTGGCAATGATCATCTCGCCGCCGTGGCTGGACCTGCGGGCCGCTGCGACCGCCCTTGCTGAGAGTCTTGGTTCATTCGCTCGTATCTGCAGCCACCCGTTTGTTCATGTCGCTTCCGCCGCGGCAATGCTCTCCCGGAGCGTAGTCGCAATGTCCCGGAAGACGTGGCAGAGCGAGCACGCCGTGTACTTGTTGACCAGCATTTCGCCGCTCCCGTCGCCCTGCTGCTGCTGCTGCTGCGGCGCCCCCTCGTCGAGCTCGTCCGCTCCGACGTCGGCCCCCGAAATGTCCTGCCCGTTGACCCGCGTGCCCACGGGATAGCGCGGCCTCGTGCCCTCCTCGATGAGGGCGATGAACTGCGCGTCCATGGGCACCGACCCCAGAAACGGCACCTTGAACTCGTCGGCCATGGCCCGCCCGCCGCCGGAGCCAAAGATGTCGGTGCACTCGGAGCAGTGCGGGCAGACGTAGCCGCTCATGTTCTCGACGACGCCCAGCACGCGCACGCCCGTCTTGAAGCAAAAGTTGAGCTCCTTGCGCACGTCCGACGTGGACACGGCCTGCGGCGTCGTCACCACCACGGCGCCGGCCACCTGCCCGGCCCGCGCCTCGGCCTGCAGCGTCTCCACCAGCGAAATGTGCTCGTCGCTCGTGCCCGGCGGCGTGTCGATGAGGAGGTAGTCGGTGTCGGCCCACAGCACGTCGCGCAGGAACTGCCGTATCATGGCCGTCTTCTTGGGCCCGCGCCAGACCACGGCGTCGCCCCGGTTCGGCAGTAGGAAGCCCAGGCTCATGGCGTGCAGGCTGCCCACGCCACGGACGGGATCGGCCTCGTGCACCGCAACGGGCGACCAGCCGCCCGGCACCTGCGTGACCTTGGACGACTCGATGGAGAGCATGCGCGGGATCGAGGGCCCGGTGAGGTCGACGTCGAGGATGCCCACCGAGTGGCCCGCGAGGGAGAGCGAGAGCGCGAGCTGCGTCGTCACCGACGACTTGCCGACGCCGCCCTTGCCGGAGAGGACCTGCGCGTGGTATTGTTAGTTGGTTTCGCTTTGTTGTGGTGATGCGTGAGAGGCAAGGTTGCGGGTGCGCACCAGCACGATGTGCTTGACCTTGGCCAGGCTCATGATGTCGGAGGGGCCGCTGGACAGGCTCCCAGGTGTGCCAGGCAAGCAGACGTCGGAGGAGCGGGATTGGCAGGTCGGTGTATGACGGTCGTGATGTCTGGGGGAAACCAGATTTTGCCAAAGGAGAAAGCTGTGCCGTCGGCTCGGAGACGTCGGCGTCGTGCTGATTTCAAAGCAGCCGAGTGCACTTCATCCGGGCAATATGGATGGACGGAATTGCGCCGATGGGCGGAGGGGCCGCCACCACAGCGGTAGTGGGGTGCACTGCTCCAGGCTGCTCTTGCCATTGCATCAGCGCCCGTGACTGAAGCGGGCCCCCCGCGAGGGGTCCTGTCCAGTGGGGGAATGGGCAATTGCTCAGTGGCGGAGAAGGCTCTTCGGCCCGCCGTTCCCGCCCTGTGGATTGCTTGCCTCTTTGGGAGCCTGCAGAGCCCTCACTCCAATTGCTGGACCAAAGCGATCAGATAGTCCAGGCCAGCACCTCCTAACCCTAACCCTAAACCTTCATCAACCCTCAACATGATCGTCTCGCGCCTTGTTACATCACATCACAGATCGTCGCATGCCCATACAAAGCAGTTTGACAGAGAACAGCCGCGTTTTATTTTCTCAGTCGTATCCTGTGTCGCTTTTATTCTCGCGCCCACGACTCCCGATTGCTCTAGAGCGCCTTCGCGTGTGTCGCTCTATATCCTTGTCCTTGTCTTTCATGCCTGCTGTCTTGTGACTCTTTGTATGTCTCGCCCGCCCTGTATCATGCATGCCCCAAACGCCCCAGGGTATAACCAAGCGGTCCTGCCGGCTCGGTCGACAAATCAACAACTCCCCGCCTCCCCATGTGCCGCGGGCCTCGTCATCATAACAGAACGTGAAGGGCTATTTTCGTTGCCAGTGAGGGTATCCGCTGCCGCATGCGCACAACGCATCATAAGCACATCCATGCTATGCATATAACAAAAAGAAGAAAAAGAAAAGAGCTGGTAGCCGTGACGACTCTCAGCCGCCGAAATCGCCCATCATTTTGGGTTCAATCGGCTGAGAATTGGGTCCTCCGCTTCGGGCGGTGATGGCGGTCTACTCTTTCACCTCCTTGGAGGACACAAACTCGACGCTGCCCTTTTCAAAGACGACAATGGGTCGGTTCCGCGTCCCGTGGCCGAGCACGGTGCCCTTTTCGCCCGCCGCTGCGGCCGCCGTACCGCGCAGCGGGCTGACGAACCTCACAATGGGCCCGCCCCCGACCGTGAAGCCGATGAGTTCGGCCTCGTGTTGCGCCTCCTCGTCCCCGATGCTCTCCTCGCTCGGCGATGCATGTATCGTGTTTCTGCGGTGGCTAGTCAGTGGACGTTGCTATACCTCCTCAACTGTCCAAGCGGTATCTTGGGGACGGGGGGAGGAACGGAAGAGAAAAAAAAACACGTACGCTTGGCTCACTGTCGGTGTCCCGACAATGCTCGGTAATGTCCGACTGCGCTTCACGTTCTTTATCCTCTTCTTGGTGCAGTCGTGGAAGAGGTGCATGAACCCGGCAATGACGAGCACGGGCGTCCCCAACGCGAGAGCCCACGGCCTGCGAAACACACACCGTCAGCACAAATATGCACACTCCCAATCTTTGCCTGCTTGGATTTTGATTTTGATTTTGACCGCCCCCCCCCATTGGAGGACGCCAAGCGCGTGGTGACGGTACGTACGGGTGCTTGCTGTCCCTTAGGGAATGCAGCATGGCGAGGATGGTGCCGACAATGGCGACCAGCGAGCCGACCTGCACCATGGCCCACGTCGACCAGAAGAGCGGCATGAGTGGCTCCCCGTCGCAGAACTGCACCGCCAGGAGGGCAAAGGCCTCCATGACGACGAGGACGGTCGAGACGCCGACGGAGCCGAGGGCGATGAGTATGTACGTCCGTATGCTCTTGGCTCGCTGTCTCGTCTGCGGGCCGTGGTTCTCCAGCGTTTGTTGGGCCCTACATGAAGCACACACACACCATGTTAGTTTTCCCAGTGCCAGCTGTTTCAAGTTTTGTTTGTGGGCAAACATCGGATGTGAGGAAGAAGAAGAAAAAAGGAGCAGTTAACTGGCTGGCGGCGTACTTGGTGTATATCCATGCCGCGAAGAACAGCACGCCCAGGTTGACGACAAACAGAACCCAGTAGATGACCTGGAACTGCCACATGGACATGTGAGAGGCGAACTCGGCATAGTGCTTGCACAAGGCAGGATCTGGCCCGTAGCTGCCGACCATTGTCGCGGCCGACTCTCTGTAGTATTCGTGTTGGAAGGCTGTTTGATGTCGCCACGGTGATGTATCGTCCAGCGGATGTCGAGTTGAGAGACTGGGAGAGTGTGTTCGGCTCCGGGAGGTGTTGAGATGGGTTTCGGCCGAGAGAGGGTCTCTACAGACGTATAACCCAGATCCAAGCACTCTTGAACTGGCGGCCAGGGGGCGTGACCCAAGCCCTTTAATACTTGCAAACCGTAGTAGTTGTAGCAGCAGCTGTAGTAGTAGATATAAGCATCTTGCTAAACTAGCACGGATGGGCTTGGCTTCAATGTGGTACACTCGGGGGTCATGGGGAGGCAGTACGTAGTGGCATCGACAGGGACCATGACCGCTTACGTCGACCCCGACGCTTCCAAATCGAGCGAGCACAACTGGAGGTGGTCAATGATGCAGCCGCCGCCCCCCTTTCCCCCCTCCCTCCGGACTGGCACTGGACTGGACGACGCGCAATCCCAAGCCAGGCATGTGTCCGCCAAGCCTCGAAAGGTCTCGTCAAAATGTGCCCGACGACGGCGGTGCCAGCATTAGCGGACATGGATGGGTGCATGTGGGTGGGGGGAGGGCAAGAAGCGTGAACAATACCTGAGGGCTATGTGAGACATGACGGGCGCTGCCTGGAATTGCGCATTGCCCGGCAGCGGCGTCCTTCAAGGGAAGGGCAAAAAAAAAAAACTAAACTAAAAAGACTCGGACCGCTGGGGACGGCTGAGACAGCGAGATCTTGGCATACAGGGCAGGTAGTCAGGCAGACAGGCAAGCAGTCGACGTTTTGACAGAGACAGCGGACAAAGGCATTGATTTGCGCGGGGCGTTTTACTGCGTACTAAGGCTCTAGAACTGCACTGTCAGTGCAGTGCATTTCTCTTGCAACACGACTGAATCAACCCGACGGTACCAGACGTTGATGCAGTAGGTAGTATCGTATCGGTGGCGCAGGGGTTCGTCCACCAAACAAACATGTCTGGAGCCCATCAACGTTGCTAAGTTGGTAACCTTATCAGTTACAAGCTCAAAGGCAGAGGGGGCGGAGGGGCGGGGGGGCAGGCACTAACTAACTGCGCGGCAGTTGAAGATGGCGCCAAGGAATCATGACGGGAGCGGACGGTATCAGGTGTGGGATACGTGGAGGATTGGTTTTTACCGGGGATGCTGCGGAATGCCGCATTGGGGGGGTTGGGGGTCTGGGGAGGAGGGTGTTCGGACAAGTATGGACGGGGGTTCCCTCCCGCTCCGCGCGTTGCAGACGGAAGAGCATTGATCTTGGTGCGTACGTAGCCCACTGCTCACATCAGTCTCGTCACTCTCTGGGGGCGGTTCCATACATGGTGATCGGATCGGAGTTGTGGGCTCTGATCGAAAGGATACTATATCGAATACTGCGCATGGACAATGGTGGTTTCTGGGTTGGGAGCTGAGGTGTTGGTGACGGTTGACTCTGTAAGTCGACTTCACCACCTACCTCATCCTCCACCGCTCTAGCACCACCACCGGCTGGCCGGGCTGTGCTGCTGATTGATGGATTGCCCCGAGGCGGAGCGTGTAAGCCAAGCAACCCAACCCAAGACCAGGGCACACCAATGACAACCCCTGCGACGGTCGCGATAGGGAAAGTCTACCGGCGGCGCTGACGCACCCGCGCTTCCCGCCATGCCAGCCCTCAGCCCTCAACTCTCCCCTCCCTGTCACAGGGCGGAGAGAGAAAGCGATTACGAGCTGCCCACCGCCGCCGCCTCCTCCTCCTCCGCCATTGGTGTGCCCCCCATCCTCGGCGGCGCGGCGGCATCTGCCCTGTCCCGGGCGCCGCCGAGATTGCGGCGCCGGCAGTTGGGCGGTCCGTCCATCCATCTCCATCCATGTCCTCCCTACGCACATCGGGCTGCATTGACTCGCGTCTTGGCTTCTTGACGCCTGGGCTGGGCTGGGCGCACATACGTTCTTGGCGGGCGTACAATGCACGACGTTATGTATGTATGTACGTACTCCCGTATGTACGGGCGGCATGTAATTATTTGCGGTAGTCAACGTAGTACGTTAGTACGTTCGCCAAGACCCTCCGGGCGCGCACTGGGCTGCGGTTGAGGCGGTGATGGTTGTTTGCAACACAGTCGGCCCCCCCCCTGTGTTGTTGTCGCCGGCTCCGGACTGGACCGGACTGGAGAAGGGAAGAAACGTGCTCACCCACCCGGCCGGCTGGAGCTAGAGGGGGGGATCGACACGGGGCGATGCAAACAAGGGGGGAAGAGGGAGGGACGTTGGGGTTCACTTCTGGAGAGTTACATACCGGCTGGCTGCCCACGTGCATCCATGGAGCAGGAGGCCTCAGCTTCTCTCTGCTGTCGCGACGAAGAGCGAAGGGAATGGCGTGCTAGTGAGTACGCAAACAAGACGAAACAAAGACCAAAAAGCACAGCGCGCCTATTCTTGCTAACCACCACAGTCTCACGTTGGCGAAGCATGGACAATCCGGGACGAGCAAGTCTCACCAACACAATGCGGCCAATCTCGCTCACTCTTCTTCACTCGCCCACCACAAAAACAAAAAAACTCAGACACATTCGTCATGGTCGGTCGCACACACGCACACACGCACGCGGCGCAGAACACCATGCCGCCGCCATCCATGGATTATGCTTACATTTAAAGTTGACGTGTGTGTGAGACAGACACCCAGCAGAGCCCAGCGGCGCACGCACCCGCCACTCGGGCATCCCCCCCCTTCCCTGCCTCCACAAACCCACTCGGTGCGACGATACGTACATGGTTTTGGCTGGGAGCAGCGGCCTTGCCTCCGGGGCACGAATGGTGATGGTGATGATGATGATGTGTGTGTGTGTGCCCTACTAGCAGAGCCGCTGGGTTGCGCCCGCGAACACTTACACACACACAGGCTCTCTTGGCATAGAAGGGACACAAATACGAAGTACATACATGCCTACACCCTACAACACTGGTGTAACAGAGGGTAGCATCGTCGTAGCATTAGCGTTTGCACGTGCCATGGCGCTCGTTTCTTGGCGGGCGACGGGCGGCGCATCAGTTGCCATGGTGTTGCGTCCGTACCTCAGTAACATACACACATTTTTGATGCTCGCCGCCTGCACAGCCGCAAGGGTCGCCGGTCGACCGGAGCCCCTGGTTCAATGCGCTGGCGCACACACAACGCTTGCGCGCGCTTCAGCGTTTGCAGAAACAAAACGATGAAACGCACCCGTTTGGCCCAGTAGCAGCACACTACGTAGCCGCAGCCGCCAGCAGCAGCAGCAGCAACTCAGGTTTGTCGGGGGCGCTGTGATGCCCGAGACACGAAACGCGGGCCCGGCGAGCGTCCGCCCGCCGCCCGCACCACGTCAGCACGTGCGGGCATGTATGCAGCTGGCTGCGCGTCCGATAATCTAAATATTGCTGCGGTTCTACGGAGTACATAGTACTACTAATGTAGCGGATATTTTCCGAATCGCTTCCCGCGGGGAGGAGCCCGGCGCGTTAACGGTGGAGAAGAGAGAGTGAGCGGCTGGCTGATGGCCAGGGTCAGGGGTCTCACAAATCTGTCCAGCTTGGCGCTGGGCTGAAGTGACGAAGCCGAGGACGAAAAAGATGACGCTCCCAAGTGGTATATACGCAGCTTAGTGTCTTACTGTCATGGGTCAGGCCTATAGATAAGGTCGGCGTGCGGCGTAACTAGCAGTATGCCGAGAGAGATTCACGGCGCACAGGCGGTAAGATGGAATAAACAGACGGATGATAGCCACAGCGCGAGAGAAGCACGAGAACCCTGATGGACACCTGCCTTCTTTTTACCATTTTTAGATTTTGCTTCCGATGTCACAGCCAGATCGGTAGTTGATGAAAGAAAGAACCGGGGTGAGTTGCAGGTCGGTGAAAAGCCAGCACAGACCGGGACGTCCGGTGTCGATCGATCTACGTATTCCTCGACTCAACCAAGGCATCCATCTGTCGGTCTGTGCTGCCGTTGCTCTGCTGTCGCAATTCCGCGCCGGCGTTCCGATTCCTTCCAACCCCATCTTCCGGGAAGTGTCCCTGTCCCTGACGTAAACTAGCTGTCCTGGGTTGATGGCATCAAACAGTCCAGTATGTCGGTAGGCCGACCGGTGGCGATCCCCGGAACGAATCAGCGGCGGAAAGTTCTCTTCCCGCACCGCGCCGCCGGAGAGGGCCGGAGAAGAGGAGGGAGGGGACGTTGTCAATCAAATGCTGTCTGGGGAAAGGGGAAGGATGAACGGATGCATGAGGGCTTGGCAAGTTCAACGCCTCCCATGACGTTATCTCGCGGTACAATGAAGATGATGATCTGGTCCCGATCAACAGATCCGTTGTACGTACACATCTCGTATTCGAGTTTCATCATGGATGACGACGCGCAATATCAACAAACGCGACCATGTGGAGAGAAGGAAGGATGTACAGCAAGTACACACTACTCCTTGTTTCTTGGCCGACGTGCATGAGGAGATATGATTGATGCCATGATGCGTCATGTCAATGGCGCCCGTCCGCCCGCCCGCCGTTCGTCCACCTGGCTCTACGCCTGAACCATGTGCCGACGCCCATGCTCATGCCTGTGCCCATCATGCTCATGCTTGTGCCCATGCTTGTGCTTGTGCTTCTTCTGCTCGCGACTCGCACGGCCGTGAGCATGGCCGTTGCGACGAGCATCTTCCTCTCCATCAGCGTCCATGCCCTCCCACTCCTCATCATCCTCCTCCTCCTCCTCCTCGTCATCATCATCATCATCATCCTCCGCCCATTCCGGAAACCCATCCTCAAACAGCTCCTCCAGGCGCTCCCTCCTCGTCCCCTCATCCAGCCCCTCCTCACGCATCACCCCCTCCCACCGCGCCATCTCCCCCTCCGTCAGCAGGCACGCGTCCAGCATCGCCGCCAGCGCCTCCCGGTCGAGCCCCTCGCCGATGAAGACGAGCTCCTGCCGCCGGTCCCCCCACTCGCCGCCCTTGCGCATGTCGTGCCGCACCAGCGCGTCCACCTGCGGGTCGCCCGTCGCGTACTCCTCCGCGGGCAACGTGCAGAACCACGGCCGCCCGCCCGTCAGCGTGAGCATCGCCCCCGCCTGCGACCAGTCGCCCGCGCGGTGCGGCCGCGTCGCGAGGAGGAACTCGCCCTTGGAGCGGAAGAGGCGCCGCAGCGTGGGGTGCGACCGCTTGTTGGCGAGGATGATGTCGTTGGCGGGGATGTCCAGGGGGTCCTCCTCCGCCGCCGCCAGTTCCTCCTTGTGCTCCTCCTCGTCAGTGTCCATCCCGATGTTGTCGACGGCCTGCATGGACTGTACTCCATCGTCGCCTGTGCTTGTTTGTGCTAGCACCTTGGCTGCAGTCGGTGAGGGCGCGGTGCGGGCCGTGGAGGCTGATTGAGCGCTCAGGGGAGAGGTCCCCAGGAGACCTGTGCTCGCGGAGGATGAGGGGGAGGACGAGGACGAGGAGCGAGAGCTGTCCGAGTGTTCTTCTTCTTCATCATCCAGCTGGCCCTGCATCTCGACATCGTCCGTGCCATCCCCCCCGTCCTGCATGTCGTCATCACCGTCCCCCTCGTCTTCGTCATCGTCATCGTCCTCCTCCTCATCAGGGTGCTCCATCTGCAGGATAAACTTGTCGTACAGCAGCGCAAACAGGCGCCGGGGGTGAAACGGCCTGTATCGGCTGTAGATGAAGCTCTGCACGTTGTACTCCTCCGTCTCGGGCTTGGGCGTCAGGACGTTGCGCCCGTTGACCTGAGCGTCGCACGTGTCAGTGAAAACAACGCACTTGCACTTCAGCACGCACACATGCGAACTAATGACGTGCGATAGATGTATCCCAGCGAGCCGGGAAGAGCAAGCAAGGGTAGGTGAACTGCGGTTTGAGGAGGGCACACGTTACCTCGCGAACAGTCATGGCGTGGAGATCTTGCAGCCACCCGTACCCGGACTGTGCCACGTCCAGCTTGAACAGGCCTGTGTTGACGAGCTCCTTGACGTCGACCTTGCCGTACGACGCCTCGATGATCTTGGCGCGGTGGTTGAGCCGTTTGATGAGGCCGCGCGTCTCGTTTTTGGTCTCTTCATTGATCTGTGCACGGGGGGCGGTCAGCTGCGGGCTGGCATCTGGATGAAGACGGGTTTAATTTGGGGGTTTGGGATTGATGGTGATTTAGGGACTTGAGGTTGTTGCTCCCTCTGTGCCTGCTTGGGGCCACGAACCATGTCGGTCTTGTTCAGGATGATGACATCCGCAAACTCGATCTGGTCGACCATGAGGTCAGACACGGTGCGCTCATCCTCGGGCGTGACGTCGTCGCGCCGCGAAGACAGCAGGTCCGCCGTGTCGAAGTCGTTCATCATGGTGAAGGCGTCAATGACCGTCACCGTCGTATCCAGCTTGGCAAACTTTTCCAGACCGCCAGCCTTCTTCCTTATATTCCACCCTAGTTAGCACAGCACAGCACAGCACAGCATAGCAAAGCGCAGCGCAGTCTGGGGAGGGGGAGCACATACAGTTGCTTGAGGACCTTGACCATGCTTTCGTCGAGCTGCGCCGCGCCCGGCGCCTCGGCCATGTCGCCCATGGTCTCGGCCAGTCGCGCGTCAAACGTCTCGGCGACCTGTTCCGGCTCGCTGATGCCGCTGCTCTCGATGATGATGTAGTCAAACTCCTGCAGTTGGGCGAGGCGCACCAGCTCCTCGAGGAGATCGCCTCGCAGGGTGCAGCAGATGCAGCCGTTTTGCAGTGCGATGACCTTTTCGTCCGTCTTGGTGAGCTGGTGCGTCTTCTTGATGAGCGCGGCGTCGATGTTGATGCTAACATGTACCAGTACCCCGATGTCAGCTTGCGTGCTCGGATGACTGAATGAAGCCGACTCATGGCCCCCTTGGTCAACACTCACGCTCCAATGTCATTGACCACCACCGCGATGCGGAGGCCATGTTCCGTCTTGAGGATATGCTGAAGCAGAGTGGTTTTGCCAGACCCCTGACTTTGTTATTAGCAAAGTCACGTTGCCAAAATGG
This sequence comes from Purpureocillium takamizusanense, assembly GCF_022605165.1. Classification (NCBI taxonomy): domain Eukaryota; kingdom Fungi; phylum Ascomycota; class Sordariomycetes; order Hypocreales; family Ophiocordycipitaceae; genus Purpureocillium; species Purpureocillium takamizusanense. The sequence continues at coordinate 428,046 of NC_063072.1, forward strand.
CGACATATTGATACCGCGCAGCATGGTCAGTCTTACCAGGAAACCCGAAAGGAGAGTCACTGGGAGCGGCCTTTCAGGAACCTGCGTCCTCCTGGCTCCATGTCCTTTTCTAGTCTTCTTCGAGATGGTCCGCATCTTGCCTCGCGCGTTTGTCATTCACACAGAACTTCTTCACGACTTGTCTGATTTTGAGCAGGGGAAAAGAGATACGATGGAGCAAAACGAATTGTGCGCGTACGCAGCCTCACTTATATACATTTCGACGGCCAAACACTCCCTCGAGGGCTGAAACCTACTGCAACCTCCCGTCTCTGCCCATGTAAGTGCTGAGGCGAGGTACGTGATGCGGGTCATCAGGGTTCTGGCGACTGACCATCAAGGTATTGTGGGTTATCAGCGATTACATCTCGGCGCCAGTGATTGGTCCCCAGATTGAAAGGAGACTTGCGACTAAAGCCGGGGTTTGCTTGCGCCATTCCCGTAACTGGGATATGCGGCCATCTTCGCAGTTGGCCGTACTGTTCGGAGCCGTGTTAGTCGCGACACGCCTGGCGTCGGGCGTGGACAACAAGGTGCGCGCGCACAATGTACTCTACGGACGTATGCCACCGAAGTCGGCGTTAGATGGGCGCACAAAACTGGACATATGATTAAAAAGAAAATCGAGACCGCGTGTATATGTTTACACGAGTGGAACGAGCCGAAAGCCATGGAGACGTGTTGAGGCTGGCGCGAGGCGCTGGGTGCCCAACTGCAGAGAGGCAAACGACATGACAGCACCTGCGCTCGACCGCCTCGAAAAACAACGCCCATGTGGATGTGGTGGCTCGGCTGAGATGGGGCCCGGGCTGTGACATGAAGTCTCCGCAGCTATCGAAGCCTCCGATCAAGAACCCGGGGAGAGAAGCGCGGTATTTGCGACGGCAAAGGCAAATGGGACAGTTGACGTTTTTGCGTGACGCTATAGCCTTTTCCGTTATTTTCCCCTCTTAATGGTCTAATGCGGGGTTCAGCGTTGAGCAATAAGTCGACCGACCGCGAGGTATAGATCTGGAATGTCTATATTGCGTTATGGCATAGACTTTAAAGACCAGGCGTTATACCGTTATATACGGTATTGCTTGACTTATCGAGCATATATGACCATAGCCACAAGAATATTCGGGATCCCGAACGCTAAAACTCACTTTAGTGTTAACGAGTGCTAAGAATATAATTTAAAAACGGCCTCAGGTGCTCTTTAATACCCGCATAAACTACCCAAACAGTCGTATAGAGTTTTACGCTTTATTTGAAGACGAAGCTCCTGAAAGAATCTCTTTCCCCGAAGCCTATACCATCTATACTCTTACCGCCTGAATACAGCGGGTCTATACTTAAAGTTGAGCCTCGTCGGCAAATACCGATAATAGGCACTACGACGTAATATATTCATAAATATAAATAGCCTCGTAGCTATATATACTAATAAGGTAAACGTCGAGGAGGCTAAACTAATATACCGCGAGACGTTAAGGCGTTATCGATAGAGGTTTAGCGATTAAGATCCCGATATACTTACGTATAAGGACGACTTAGCCCTTTTCCTTTTCAACTAGGGGAAGTATCGGGAAGCCAAAGCGATAAATCGCGATACGTTAAAGCTATATCGAGAGGTACTCGGCGATAAGTACCCCTATACGCTCATAAATATAAACAACCTTGCATAGATGTTTTTCGGGCAGGGCAGGTACGACGAGTCCGAGACGATATACCGCGAGACGTTATAGAAACGTCAAAAGCTAGTATACTTATCCGACATCTACACTGCCTATCTCGATGCTATTTAGCGAGTGTAAGAGCAAGTCGACGAGATAATGCTCGGATAGAAGCCTACGGAGGACCTGTCCACAATCGCCGACGATCTTACTATTAAGGTACCGGGATGGTATTTCCTCGATAGCCTAGAGAATGGCTTTCTAGGAAAATATGAGGGCATAACGCATCGGGCCTAGTTATCTTCTTCTCCCGGTACGGCGCTCGCTAAGGCAGGTCAATAGCTAAGCTACTCCTAACCATTATATCTCGAAGCTAGTATCGACCTTATAAGGAAGATCTTTATCGTACTTTATTTAACGGCTAGGTTACCTAGTAGAGGCACCGAGATCACAAGTATTAAGCTACGAAACATAAAGCTAGCGACTAGGAACGTGTTCGTCCGTAAAGGGCAGATAATCATTGTGATCCGCTACAGCAAATCTTGAGCTTTAAACAACCACGTTTTCTATATCGCACGCTTCCTGACGTGTTTGTGAATAGATTGAATAATCTGGCGAGATTCGAAAGGCGGGTGGACATTGACGCAAAAAGTAAGATTAGAGCGCGCTGGTTATCTAGATCCAGGAGGATGACACGAGGGTTGCAAGCTGGTTCAGCGCCAGGGAAGAGAGCGACAACTAGTTACAGCTTGAATTTAGGGACTGCGACATAATATTCGTCGTTGTAGCCCTTCTCTACAGCGTCAATTTGCAAGGCAAGCATCCGGGAGTACTGCCTGGCCCAGCTGATGGCCCCCGACATGCACCACACCCCCGGAACACCGCTTGGGCGCCACCACTAGATAGTTAACAGCAGGTATTAGTGGACTATCAATAAACATAGCGTATTGTCTCTGAAAACATGGGACAGGGGGCCAATAAAGACCCAAGACAGAGCGGAAACAGAAACGGCAAAAATACACTTACCCCTTTACGCTCTGATTCATCGTCCAGATCTCCCCATTCCTGAGCTTTGACTGCGTCGGCCATGTCCTTACCAAGTAGCCGTTCAACAACTTTAGCGGTGCGTTCCCAGCCAGTTGCCAGGACGATCACATCTGACTCGAGCTTAGTCCCACCATCAGCCAATACAAGGCCGTGGTCGTAAAACGCACTGAGTCCCTTCTTGGACCTGTGGATTTTGATCCTGCCGTCGGCAATCATCTGAGCGGCGCCATGGTCGATGTAAAAGTGGCCAGATTTCAAAATCAGATGGTCCAACAAGCCGACGCCGTCCTCGCCTTTCCTGAACACCATGCCCGCCTTCTCCATGCCCTCAATGAGCTCCTTGTCGAATTCTGCGCAGAGAGGCATGGTGCCAGACTCGAGAGTGAGCGCGACCACGTTGGGAAAGGACGTCTCTATTAGGTCCGCGTCCTCGGTACTCAGATTGGGGGTCATCCAGAGGCCAAGCATAATGGTCTCCAGCGACTCCAGCGAGACAAAGATGTTTGGATTCCGCTGGATCATGGCCACGCTCTTGGCGCCGTGGTTGACAAAGTCCTGTGCTATGTCGTGCGCGCTAGTTCCGGTCCCGACTATTGTAATACTCTTGCTGGCGAGGTTGGACACTCCAGATGCCGACTTGTGCTTGGACGAGTGGTATATTTCGCCTCGGAAGGCATCCTGGCCTGGTAAACCCAGCCGGACTGGCTGGTCGCTATGGAGACCGGTCGAGAGAACAACATGCTTGGTCGTGATGATGTATGAAGTTCGATTCGTTTCCAGTTCAACCCTGTAGCTGTGATTGTCTCGATCACGCACAATTCTCTTGACTGACGTACTCGTGCGCGTCTTGAGTTTCATGATTTTGCTATAGCACTCCATCCAATCACCATACTGATCCTTGGTCATGTTTCTGGGCCAATTCGTTGGGTAGCGCAAGAATGGGAGGCTGTCCATGGTGGTAGGTGTATGCGTCTTAAGAGAGTTATATCGGTTGCGCCACGAGTCGCCAATCCTGGGAGTCTTTTCAATCAGCAAATATCGAAGGCCCATGTGTTCAAGATGCGCGGCAAAGCTTAATCCGCATTGGCCTTTTGGGTCAACCCAGTTCATGGCGTCAGCAATATTAACACTAATAGAAATAGAATAGGGGGCAGAGCACTGTGTGTTGGGTGAAGATTTGAGCGTACCACCGCCGACGACTACAACCTGTAGCTGGCCTGCCTTTTGCCCCGCTTGTTCATCTACTTGTCGGATTACATATCGTGGCTCTTTTAGCCGCTCCAGTTCTGTCGATGCAGTCCACGCCTTCCATTGGTTATTGGGCCCAACGTTGGCTAAGCGAATTACGCCCCGGCCAGAGCCAAACTTATTGGTAAATGTGAAGGCAGCCTGTATAAAGGTCGCCGGCCCCAGCTGCTCCAGCCTCGGCTGCAGCGAAGGCGACTGGATCACATTGATTTGCCCGAGTCCGAACGTTGACCCGAGCACATAAGCACTGATAGCCTTGGGGCCAAACTTGGAGGCCACGTTCCAGGTCAGGGCGACAAGATCCCGCCACCACGATTCCTGCACAAACAGGATTTCAAACGCCTTAGCGTTTCTGTGGTCAATGGAATCGGCCAGGTCTGCAATCCACTTGTCCACGACTTGGCCAGCGTTGACATCCTCACGGCTAATGGACGCATCAAGGGTAAGGCTAGGGATAGGCGTGCGAGGTGGATACTCGGCCCATCCTTCAGCAGCTGCTGTCACCCGAGAAGACATTTTCCAGTTGAAGAAAACGTGAAACAGAGCGTTTGGGTGAAGTTAGCTTACCAGGGATGGCTGATGTTTGGTTGGTGTAAGATGTGTAGGTCAAGTTCAGAGGATGGACTCTCGCAGAAATGTTGCGTTCTGAGCTCATATTTATATGTACATGATGTGTCTGCCTTAAGAGCTCGCAGGTCGCTTCTCTTCTTTCTAAAATGAGAAACTGGCAATTACTCTAAAAAAATTAGCCGATAGCATAGAGGTTTCGGTAGTGACATCATTCGGTTTGCAAGGGCATACAGTGATACCCAACAAAAAGCCATACACGCACGATCGCGAGACACTGTCTCAACATGGCAGATCGAAAAGTCGTCACGGGAATAGTAGTTTGCCTTTTCATAGATCTCATGATCAGCTTATTGAACCCAAGGTCGACTTCCAAGCCCTGTTTGTGATGTTGTCTCGGGCATGTTTCAGCAAAATGATTTGGGTGTCTTATCCAGTGGCATCGAGGCCCAATCATGAACACCACAATCGTGGTCCAATCATGAACAGACACGGAGCGGATTCTTTGATTTATTTGATGATAGCAAGTTCGTTTCATGTTTAGGTGATTTATGTATCTGTTTTTGCTTTGATTGCTTTCTTTTTTGAGCGGCGCCATGCTTCTCGGACTGATCACCGCAAGACACTTGACGTCTAACTACGCCTAGACTTACACTGGCGCCGGCCGCCAACCCACTTCAGATGGAAAGGGCGGTCAGTCACACTGATTATCAAAAAAAAACAAACTGCATGATGGGGTTATTGAGTGCCATGCTATTCCGTGACCGACTTGTGGGGCGTGGGGGAGCAGGTGAGGGGAACGCTTCTATTGGATGTGGATAATATGTCGTCTGCCTATTCGGCGACTACATATACTGCGACAGCGCCTACAGAAGAAGTGACCAAGCAACATTTATTGGGAGTCTCATTGAGTCCTGACATTGTCTATTTACATTATCACCTCTTTGCAGTTGAAATTACATAACCGTACGTACATCCGGATCAAGGCAATCTGCTTTGTGCTTGGTAACATGTCTACTGCCATCTCAGAGCCTGTCGAAACCGATTCCGACCAGACCAGTATTCCATGGGTAGATCCAAACATTATCCACCCAAGGAGCCTACTCCTCAAACTCACGGAGCGGCTGCGGCTCAACGGCATAGAAGTCCATGAAACACAGGGCGACAAGGAGGCTGTACCACTCGATGCCCGCATGCATGATCGAGCGGCCATTGTTCCTGCGCTTGTCGTGTCGCCAAGAGGTGAATGGGCTATTTCTCAGGCTTTGCAGGCCATGAATGATCTCAGCGTTTACCAAAAGATACCCATCTCTGTCAAGAGCGGCGGCCATGGCTACTTCAATGGAGCAACCTGCTCTGGTATCATGCTGAACCTGGGGCAGATGACGGCCTGCCGCGTCACGGGCGACATCCTCACCGTGGAGCCGGGATGCGTTCTGGGACGTATCGTCTACATTTTAGCTAAGCATGGTAAGGCTGTACCGCATGGAGATTGTTACGGCGTAGGTGCGGGCGGCCACTTCACCACCGCTGGGTGGGATCTTCTTTTGACCCGCCGTTACGGAATCGGCTGCCAGTCCGTCGTCGGCGGGCGCATTGTTCTTTGGGACGGCATTGTCCTGGACGTTGACGAGCACAATCACCCAGACTTGCTGCATGCCATACGCGGTGGAGCCGCTGCCGGCGCCGGAGTTGTCTCTGAGATCCGGCTCCGTGTCATAGACGAGCCGGCCCACGCAACGTGGCGCCTCACGTCGCTTGACAAGAGGCAGCTACAGAAATGCGTAGACCATCACGCGTTCTCAAGGGCCGCGGAGTTACCCGAAGACATTACTGTGGCCTTTCGCTTCTTCTTTGTTCAGGATCAGGAGGATCCTATATGCTCCTTCAACATTTTCAGCATGCTGGGACCAGCCGAAACCATGCAGCACCTCTATCGTCATCTCGGTGCTGAGGTTGCTACGTTACTTGATGATCCAGACATGTGGAATGAAAAAACGCTGCTGGACCTCCGACTGCTCCCAGCCTCCAGGATACTATCTACCAACCCAGATATGCTCTCCGAGGTCTCAGCTACCCGGCTGCAAGATAGCCCGCTCCTTTTCTGGGAAAAAGGCATGATCCAGCGAGAGATGGGCAGCTCGTTCCTGGAGACGTCCTCCTACTGGGTAAAGACGGACTGCGACGAGATGCTTCCCAAAATCTACGAGCGCTTTCAAGAAGTGAAGAACTTGCCCATGAGGGAGAGGATGTACGCCCTCGTCATCATGGGGGGCGGCGACAGCCTTAGACGCCAGCACGAGTGCTCCATGCCCATAGGAAAGGCTTTAGCCAGGTTTGAGGTGCATTGGGACGATGTGGACGATGCATACGAGTGCCGCATGTTTGCGGGCACTGTCTCCAACGTGCTGCGTTCTCAACAGGACGACGGTGTTGGCAGGCCATTCCGCGGGGATATTTGGAAGCAGGAACAGGCATGTAGCAAGGCGGATCGCTTGCGCGGCATTCTGGGGCAGTTTGATAGGCGGAAGACCAGAAAGAGTGGCGGCAGACAAGCACGCACTATGAAGCTGTGAACTACAATCAGGTCAAATGAAGCTAGCTATTCGAGATCTATACAAAGCTCCTCCTGCTAATCACTGACGATCGCCTGGGATTTTCTGAGGGCAATTAATTGGGGGGCCTAACCACTTTACCATGGGGACCGTCTTAGGGGGGCCGTGTGGCTGTCCCTCCAAATCGGGTAGTTGAACATTCTATATGTTGTCATCAGCCACAAAATGGCTTCTCGGGCAAGGGTTCTGTCCAGATCTTATATCTCTAGAGTTCTATAGCAGTTCGATACGCGAGGAGAAAGTCACACGATGAAAGACTTGCTACAGCAGGGTTCAAAGCCACTACACTCCACTATACATCCGAGGATATAGAATGTATATTATTAAATATTACTATTGCTTAGGATATACTATACTAGGTTACTAGAGGCTTGATTTTCTGTTTATTACTGAGACCTATACCTACTATATATATATATGAGTACTGCTATTCATATAGCTCGATTTTGCTATTCATACAGCCAGTGGGTCGCCAAGAAATTTTTGGCCAATTACGTACCGCGCAGCCTCTACCCCGCGGTTGGGCAATGGCATTACGAGCAGCGCGCAGCCCAGGCCGCCGTCTTCGCGGTCCGGCACGGTCTACGCACTCGCCCGGAGCGGAATAATATGCGCCCGATGTCATGACATCGTGAAGCATAGCGGAAATGCGTTTTTGAGCGAATTGAGCCCGGCCAGCGCGGCGGCGCGGCAGCTACGTTATGACGATGTGATTCAACGGCATTCTGGCGCGCCGCTACAGTCCGTTACCTACCCCTGCGTACTGGAAATGCCTGGCGTCGAGTCGATCCTAGGATACGCTAGTCTCGATCAGGACAGCGCTTACGTGCAGCGGGATGCGCGGTATGGGATTGGCCAAAAATTTCTTGGCGACCCACTGGCTGTATGAATAGCAAAATCGAGCTGTATGAATAGCACTACTCGTATATGTTAAGGTCTATCTATAGGGGCTATATACCGCTTAGCTAGGCTAGCTTATAGGGGTTATATAATAGCTATTTTATACGTTTTATCGGTTTTAGCTAAGGGCCATGTAATATATTCGGACCCAAGACGCGTCGCGCGATGCTAGATCTATTTAGCCCTGCCAGTACGTTGCTTCGAAACGTGCGCAGACGACGTGTCCACTGACGTCTGTCACAGACAGGGGTGATATCGCCAGAGAGGGTGTCGAGAAGCCTCCGAGCAGTCTGCAGTCGCTCAGAAGGTCCTTCTCTAAGTATCACGCTGCCGCGATACACCTGAATCTCATCACTGTCGGGGCGACTTTATGGTATGGCTGGCGATGGGCAACGAGGGTGCACTTCCCAGGCTACAGCAGCAGAAGTTAGCAAGCAAGCAAGTGTGCACGTATATGGCGGACTCTTGCCGCCGCGCTGACTGGACTGACAGGTGGCTTTAAAATTTCTATCCGTGTGATGAGGTGGGCAGTTCTCGGCGTTGCTGCTGGGTGCTCAACTGGCTGTCACATAGATATCAATATCTGGGGCCTGCAGCTGTTCCAGCAAGTCAGCATCGCGGGCAGCGAGACACTGCAATGTCGCAGCACAGATATAATTCGAGAGGGTGCTAAATGTAGGTGATGAGCATGTTGGTTTTATTATATATTTAGAGTGGTGCTACTTATGGAGGTAGAGTTTGCTGGTCGTAGAGACTTTAACGTCTGCAAATAATGCCTTTGCAAGTCGGCACGTTACGTCCACGCCGTGCCAGCCATTCTAAATGCGCAACCAAACGTGGCACGTCAGCCGATAAGTTTGATGCAGTAGTCTGTCAGACGGCTCTGAGAAATGCCTCAAGACAAATCCGGTAATCTTCGGAATGTAATGAGCATAAGCGTCTTTGGTAGCTACCAAGTCTGCCAAGGTAAACGCCGTGGTTGAACCTGGGCAGTCGTTGTTAGCGCCAAAATGGCCTGGGATTCGTACTGACAGGTCGCTGTCGAAGATTTCCCGCACGTAGACGTCGAGATATCTGCTTATATACGAATAACCTCTGGCTGGACAACCACCCGTGTTCGTATTGTTTTTAAAGTCTTGCCACTTGCGCATCCAGTCACCAGTCATGGTCGCGAGTCTACTCAAGCTGGACCATTCTATGTTTTCCGACTGCTGAGTTTGTACCTCATGCAATGAGAACGACCATGCGATGAATCTATTAGATTGGGACATATCAGACACTCGCCACTAGGGTCTTCAGGGCTCATTTTGCACTAGACCCAGCATGTTAGCTTCCTGGAAGGAATTGGCGTGCTTGGCCTAATCTTTATCGTTCTGCGAACGTTGACGTATTCGCTGCATTGCGTGCCTAATGCGTGACCCGATCTTCCGCATTTCAGCAGTCTGCTGGCGAAGGGTAATGTCCGAGAATGGCCCGCGCTTCGGCCTTCTCGGCTCAGTTGAGAAGGAAAAAGTAAATCCGATGTTCAGCACCGGGACAAATGCAAGCCGAAACAGATCTTTGGGCTCAAGGCAATTCTGGTCCAGACAAGTAGAGTCACTAGGAGTAGTATCGGGGAGCAGAGTGCCAGTGGAAAAGTCCCTCGAAGTGGAGGCATCGGCTGATACAGGCGGCGGTTCGCACATGGGACGAGTTGGCTGCGGATAGCATTGAACAGGGCCTAGAACCGCCGACGAGAAACCAAAGGGCTCGCTCGGCTCCCGGTGCCGCTCCGACATTGAGCGGTCTAAATGCAATGAGCTGGCGTGTTGTGCCGTCCCGGGCGGCTAGGACATCCGAGGCCAGGCTGAGAAATGAGTAACGCTAGTAGTGCGTAATACACAGACCGTAAAACATGAAACGAATATAGTCGACGAGGAAGAAATTTATTGAGGCCTAGGCTCGGTCTTGCTATTTACCAGCACGCTCATGGTCAAATTCCACATTTGTAAACGACACTCGCATGTGCTCTTGACTGGAAGGCTTATCCTTCTGGTTGACTTGCGGCATATGGTGCCAGCTGTTCCACGGGATGTCGTAGTATACCGCCATTGCTTGCATGGTTTCTGCAAATGCAATCCTGTTTTCTCGGTATTTTGATCTTCCTGCATCTGCGATGCATATTCTCTATCGGAGCGGAACGGCATCCTATGACCTCCAAGAGAGATTGGAAACTTGAGGCTCGGACTGAGCCAGGCGAGGTCTCGAGAAGGCAGGATAAATGAATGCTCACAACAGAGCATGGAGCGAAGTACACCCAGAAGATTCAAAGATTCGAAGCCTACCATCATGATGTTGATCCGTCAGATGTTGGCTGGTATGTATGGGCTCTTGGGGCAAAGTCGTAATAGAGACCTTCCCAGATTAGCAGTGAATTTGCCCGTAACTTTACCGTCACCACGGAAGTTTACCGAGCACGCACTCTCTGATGTTGCTTAGCGGCCCAAGCGGACGCGACGGAGGATCATATGGCATTCTTTTGGCAGTGCTGTCGCCGCATCGTAGTCACGTACGTACAGGGATCTCATCCATTGTCTACAGGGACGCGGGGTTTGTTGCCGGTACTTTCATAGCCATATGAAAGCAGCGGTCGGAGGAGGAAGTACTGCAGATACGTCTCGTAACAGTTCTTTACATATTTTGCCCCGTGACTAGCACGACGATCTGAGTAGCGAACGTCTATCTGGGCAACGGGGAGAGCGCAACCAAGGTGCTGTAGTATGAAAGGAATTCTCCTGTTCTCGCATTTTGTTGGACAATCTCCGCCAAACCGATTATTGTTTGCGCACAAACCTCCCCCTACAAACCAGACATGTGGCTTGCCTTTCAGTCAAGGGTGGCGAGGAAGCAACGTCGAGACGATGAGACCCTTTGCGAGAGGGTGACGTGTCTCGTGTCGGCAGGTTCGCAATATCTTAGAGCTGTCAGGTTGGGGAGGCACCCGTCTTCGATGGGCATTTTGGGTCGCTAAAAGCATTCCTAGGGCTGGGTTTAGGGAGCTTTGGACACCACGGCCCAGGTCTAACCGCGCGATGCCGTACCTACAGCTCTTCGCGGCATTGCATAAAAAGATAATACGGCGTCACGTATAGGGCGGGAAGGGTAGTGTTTAGGGTGCAGGGGGTTGGTGTACAGTATACGATCTGACTCACACTTTGCAACTGCGGACCTGTCTATCATTGATCCGATAGTGATACGTCGAGCACGATTGTGATGAGCCTGGTTGTGTCAGTGCATCTGTTTAAGGATGTGAGCACGTAACGCGCGCCATGATTTAGTAGCTTCATCATGCTCTTCGGTGTATCCTGGGGCAACAAAACGAGGCGGTAATGTACGGCGGTTTGGACGACTATCTGTCGGCCGCTTAGGGCCAAGCATTTCGAATACTTCATTGGGTTACATCTGCAGCACGCTTAATGGCCCTCTGAGGACATCATTGGGAAAGAGAGGACGACCATGTTCCCCCCACTAAGGCTAGCACGTCTCCAGATACAACACGAAAGTTCTGTATCGGAATGCAACGCCAATACCCCTCCGCATGCATGTGTCTCTCATGAGCTCGTTGTAACGTAAAGAGCGCAAGATCAGCTCACGATGGATGTCATGCCATGATTCAGGTCTGCAACATGCCAGAAGAGTTTGAGCATATTGCGATGCATCTGGAATTGCCATGGTAAGCAGCAACGATCGAGTGTACCTTCGCTGTGTGACCAGGGTCTGGCCAAGTCTGAACGGTGACCAAGTACACGAGGTATCGCGCATGCTGACCCTGCAACCGACACGTCGTCGTCCGGCACACACTTATCACGGCGAGATATACTCCAACGCAGCTCAAGTCGATTATCGCTTATACGGAGGGGCGCATACTACTGTACCATGGACTCGAGATTGTAATACGATCGCTTGCATTAGAAAGCCTTCATGTCTTATGATTCTGCCGACTCAGCTTGACTTCTCCATTGACAATAAGTTTTAATTGCCTATATGACGTCTGCTTCGCCGCTGAATGGTCTGGGGGATGACAAGCTCCTCCCGCCCATTCCGACTACCTCTATGCCCCGACCGTCCGTACTAGGCGGTCGGTCAGCTTTGGCCCGGCGGACTGGTGTTTATACATGAAGCGGCGATGAGTAGGAGCGATATGGTCACTGCTGTCATTCAGACTCGCAACATTAAGCGCGGCCGTAACGCTTGGGGACTTGCTGGGCTCGCACAAACCCTTCTGCTGAGGTATTTGGCTTGGCCCGTCGAATGTTATACCGTTTGTGAGATCAGTATAAACGCCCACCTTGGTGTGTGCCTCTGTCGTACCAGCTACCGTATCCTCCATCGTCTCCTTCGGACAGTCGTCGTTCGCTTCGATACCTAACCTGGAGATTACGGCCGGTGAGTTGCAGCTCAGTATTTGGCACTCACACCATTGGCTGCAATGCTCCTTTAACCGTTGAAATTAGGTAATAGTGGCGTCTGCCGCGGGCGGGAGCATGTTCGGTGCTTGCTTGTGATCAGACGACCGCCCTCGCATGACAATGAATGAGAAGGAGTTGTAGGAGGATTCTGCCTTGCCATCACGGCTTGTGCTTAGATTGATGAGCGGTGAGGGTGTGCATCATAACCTCGTCATTGGGCAGTCGTGTTTCTTTGACAATAGAAGACGCTTCCAAGGCGGGGATTCAGCTTGGTGAAATTCGAGCGGCAAGCCATGCACCAGACATGTCGAAATGCGCGCCCATATGTAAGTGGTGATGCAACCCATGATCCTCCGCGACATGCGATTGGGCACTTCAATTGCTGGTAAGCCTCCCGTGCCACACCACCGTTCTCCAGCTCCCGATTGAAGGGTTGTGCTGCATGCTGCACTTCAAATGGTGAATGGGACCGGGCTGTCGCAGCTGGAGACTTGCCCGGGCCATCGGGCGATGGCACGGAACGCAAAACGCCACTTGCTATTGTCAATATCTAGTCGAGCCTTGGCGGACGCGAGACGGCTGAGGGACCGCGGACAAGAAGGGCATCAGGGTATATAACGACGACGGCCTCCCGTGCGAAGCAGGTTCTCGACGCCAGAGTTATCACAACCATACCTAGCTTTACTTGATCATCCCTTTGACTAGCAACATTTGACAGCACTATAACCACAACATGAAGCCTACTTTGGTCCTCGTTACCTGCATCAGCCTTGTTGCCGCTGCTGCAACAGAGTTAGATGCCCTCGAAGTTGCGGTAGATGCAGATACGGCGCTTCCGCAGGACTCGTTTTCAATCTACTCCAGTAATAACCCCTTGTTGCATTCACTGTCTGAAACTGACAACTGGTGCTAGACCCCGATGCTGCGGGAGTGCTGGCACGTTGCGGTGGCCTTACCGCGAGAGCCTGTAGCGCCACATGCTACCGACTTGGATACCGATGCTATCAGTGTGGCCCAACCCGTTGCTATTGTTTGAATCGCGGTTGTTAAGTGACTGGAGTCCTCTGAAACTCACCCCTAACGATATGTTTCAGTGTGTTCTTTGAGTTACTGTACTGGCCGAGAATGTGATAACGATATCCGAGGATATAAGCCCTTGGCATTGGCTCTCTCGTACGGGTTTCCCAGTTCACATAAATATGGATGGATAGGGTCAACGTAATGAACATGGACTAGTCTGTCTAATAATCAGCTTCATCAAGCAAAAGCTTCTCGCAAGACTCGTCAGTCCCATGCCTCGTGAAAGAAATGGTCTCACAGTTTCACCTGTGTTCCTGTTGGCATCATATATACTCTGGTGACTCTACATGCAACTCGCGTTACCTGCATTTAGGGACTGGTTGATCACTTCCATTTGCTCTATATGTATTAATCAGATTTATAGAGGTTTTGTATGTTAAGGATAATGGAGATGCGGCATCGTCCAGAACACCAGTGGCACCGGCTGATGGCGCCCAGCAATCCCCAATGTCTTTGGTATATGTTGTCTATGCACTCCTCTGCACGAGAGAGATTTTACAGCATTTCATATTATCGTCTCTCATGGACAAACCTACCGACAGCTAGCGACCGCTTCTCTCACTATCCTAGCCCAGGCTTATCCTCTTCTCCACACGCCGGAGCTTCCTCGCCAGGTCATCATGGTCATCCGCCTCTGATAAACAAATCGCACGTTTCTTCGAATCCTCCCGATACTGAACGACCTGCTCAGCAGGAACTATTTCGCTGCCAGGCTTATCGCTGCCGATCCCAGACTCAATTGACGAATTGTCCCTGCTACCACATGGGACCTGGGGGTTGTTACCCAGACCGTAAAAGAAAGGCGACGCCGACGTATCCCCGCCGGATGACGAGTCAATGCTCGTGCCAATGCCGCTGTCATCCATCAGGTTCGACACCTCATCCAGGGACGGTGGGTCTGGCTCGCCTTCCTCTGGCGGAACGTCCTTCGACAAGCTCCATCGCAAAGGAAATTTCCAGCTATGCCCAAAGATCACGGCGCCTTTCGGCACCACCTTCGCGGGGCTTCGCAATCCTCGACCATAGAACTGGGGGAAGGTAGCTGGCAGGAGAACCTGCACCCTATCGGCAGGACTCGATCCTTTCTGACTCTTCTGCCGGCCAAACCCACGTTCTCCAAACATCCCCTTCAGCCCCTTCTTCTCGGGCTCACAGGAAGCCCTGTGTTGTCCCATTCGATCCTGTTTCTTGTAACTTCTCTGGGCCGCAGAGATCGGCCGGCTATCTCCACCCAGAGTGAGGCTTTTACACTTGCACGATTCGAAGGCCACGCCGTCAGGTGAATGCCAATGGATATTGCCGACAAGTCGCCAAGGATTTTTCCGCTTCGAACCTCGTCTCAATATTATTTCGAGGTCGGCCCCATAGACTGCCAGAAAGTCCTTGCCGGTGGGGACAGAGGCTGTCGAGCTGCAGCACGGCGCGTCTGTCCTGACTGGCCGGAATAGATCACCGAACCCAACACCGAACAGAGGCACGGCGTGTAAGGCTCGTGCAAAGTCAACCCAGCCGACGCTCACGGCATCCAGCGTGGCGACCTTGGGCCAGAGCGTGTCGTGCTTGGTAGCCACATCCATGAATCTATGAGATAAGCCCCAGGAGTTAGCATCTTCGTCTCCAGGTGTAGAACTCAGTGATCCCAGGTGCAAAGTGTAGAGAGGATGTAGACAGCCCAGGCAAGAGCTAAAAGGGAAGAAGTCTCTTGAAGTACGTACTCGAAGCCCTCGATTCGGTGGCGGGGCGACTTCTTAATCCTCCAGCCGAAGCCTGACTGCGTATGTATGTCGTCATGATACGCGGTAATCTGCAAGAGCACGTAGCAGAGCTGTTCGACGCGCTCCTTAAGGGTGAAGTTCCTGCTAGTTGCCTTCAGGTTTGTAACGTCGTCCTCGTGCTTGGTTCCGAGCTTGGCTATCCTTTCCTCTGACTCCTCCGACATTTTCGGATACAGCGGCAGTCTTTGGTTCTTGTCGTTCTTCAGAACCTCGTAGGCGGCCCTCGCGCCCGTGTAGGCCACGTTTGGGCCGGCTTCTTCGATATCGCCGTCACTGTAGATGAAGTAGTCCCTTACGCGACTGTCCTCAAGATAAAATCTGAGGTAGGCACGCAGAAGGTGGAGGACAGTGCTGACACCGTCGACAAGCCAGGCGCGTCTCTCCTCAGTGTCATAGAATACAAAGTGTCGCTTCTCGATGGTGAATAGATTCCCCATATAGTCGTCACTGCTACCAAAGCCGAGATGAAGCGCCTTATCCTTGATTCCCAGGGCGATGCTGGCTCCCGAGGTTATGAACGGAACGGCGGAACCAGAGATGGTGACTTTTTCAAGCGCACACATCGAGTTCGGGCTGGGTAGATCAGTCCACTCAATAGCAAAATCCGCATCGGGGGCACCTGAACTGTTAGCGCAGGTTACGCAAGGGTAGAGATGAGCTTACCGGCAAAATTTCTGACATCATCACTCCATCCCACGATATGGCGACTCCTCTCTAGAGTGTCCATTGCAAGATGTTTTGTTTCGGCGTGGAGCTGAGAAAGTCGGGGGACTCGATGGTCCTCATAAGAGATATACTCGCCCTTGGCATTGTAGCAGAGGTGCCAGAAGATGACATCACCAACAACCCGGACGAAAGCTAGCATGGCCGCAAATCCCTTAACGAATGTCATCCCTGCGAACTTGACAACCCTTCGACAATTGGTTAGCGCTGCTACCATCTCTAAAGAAATTTCGAGTCCCGTTCCGGTCTCAGGCCGACGTGGAATCGGATACTCTCTGACGATGACAGGATTCCGAAACATGGCACGCCAGCATCTGCCACTCTCTGGGAGGTCCGCATCCCTCATCTTCTCCATCCAGAACTCAATCTTGCAAGAGCCACAGATGCTACTCTGGTCAAGAGATGCGTTGTCCAGGCGAAGTTCGGTGATACGTGGGGTACTATAGGCGGCTCCCCCGACGTCAGGTGAGGAACGAAGAGCGGCTGCTATCCACGCTATCTGGTCAGCGACTTCGGAAACAGAGAAGACATTCCCAGTCACGACTAGCTGAAGTTTGGAATCTGTAAATTGGGCAGCCAGCCGTGTCTTATCCGAAAATGTTTCTGTTTTCTCTCAGCAATGTACTCCGATTTCGCGGCCGAGGGCTGGGGTTAAGATTAATGGCCAGCCTACTTACCTTCACAAGTACCAGACTCGCTCTTGACGGCCCTTTGGAGGAATTCAAGGAATTGCAGCCCTGTATTTGGCCACGTTTGCCTCATGTAGCTCTCGCATGTCGCCGCTTGCAGGTCGTTACCATGACCAGTGAGTGTTATCGCGTGCGCTAGGACGTAGCTTAGCGGTTTCTCGTACTCCTGCTCCTGTAAGAAGAGGAATGGGTCCCAAGGAACGACGAAATGCATCCGGAGCTCTTGGGTCTGCTTCCGACTGAACTTGTTCGGACGACCAACTGCTTTGACAATCCGATCTCCGATGTGGCTTGCCGTAGCATCTGATCCGGGGACCTGGAGAGTACTTTTGACTCGGATGGAAGACCGCAGCCATTGGTATGCGGGAGATCTTGAGAGCAATTGACGATATTCAGACAGGAAACCCTCTTCTTTGAAACTGTCCAAGGCGTCCAAATCATCCAACCCACCAAGATCGTCCAAATAATCACAGGCGCCAGGCTCTGCTTCGTCCAAGTCGCAAAATCGGGCATTGTCGGTCTCAAGAACATCCTCTTTTGACAGCCACATGTGAATTTTGTCGTCAAGGCCCATGAAGGGCTTGTTTTGACGAGGGCTGTCTCCTTCACCGTTCATTTTATGAACACTTGAACCGTCATGATACTCCTCATGCACCATGCGTTTAAGGCATCTGGCTATTTCGCTGTATAATAGACAAATATCAGTGGTCTTTCCTTGGAAGATATTGAGAGTTAGAAGGAAAAGATGCTTACTCACCTTCGAAACCTTGAAACAAGGTACATTAACTGCCGTGGCATGCGCTCAGAACTCTCATAGCCAAGCCTGACCGCGAAGGCCCTGAGAAGGGATGGAAGTGCTGAAAAGACCCTCTCCGCGTCACTCTCATCAAATTCCGATGGGAGAGAGCGAGACAGAACATCGGCAAACGCAGAGATGTATTTGTCGATGTCTGGATGTTGCAGAAGGCTAGAGGCATCAGAGTATATCGTCTGTAGCTCATCGGCTTCCTCCTGATTATCGATACTATCCGTTCCTTGGTGCTCTTGAATGGCCTGAAGCTTGCCGTGCGCTGTGGACTTGGTTTCAAGAGAACCGTAACCGGAATCCTTACTAACTCTGGACGTACAAATAGTTCGAGGCCCTCTAGGTGTTTCCTCGTCTGTCTCCATGTCAGAGAAGTGAGATAAGCCCTGAACGAGAGTTACAGCTTACTGGGTGCAACCGGTGGTGATTCTGTTCCTTGTTGTATAGAGGGGCTATTGTCCGCGAGCACTGTAATTTGGGTCTTGCCAACTTCTTCAGTGACGGAGCTTGCTTTTACCGTCTCTGCCTCGCTGTCTTCAACTCGCTCGACAGCTTTTGTCTTGGTCACCCGTCGCCGAGCATTCAGCTTTTTGAGTTCATGGTGGACAACCAACACGCAAAGCAATTGGTCGATTTCACCCGTGGACTGCGCAATGCTCTTGCCTATGCCAATTAGCAACCTTAGTTAGTGTATTTTCCGTCCAGCGGCCGTGAGGCCGCTCAGGTCCCTAGGGGGCACAGGACGTGCTGAGCTAGTGGGTCTATCCTACGATATCGATACAGGTTCTGGTGGGTCTCCCAGAGATTACCTCCACGTCTCCCTTCATCTTCCCATCGCGAAAAGTAAACAAACCACCATCCAGCATTTCATCGGCTCTGAGGCGCTCCAATTCGTGCTCGATGCCCGTCAGCGGGTCGTTCAAGCGTGGCATCTAAATGCCGTACTCTACTGGCCTCAAGAGAGGCCTTCGTCGGAGGCTGCGAGAGCAGCCTCAATTGACCTGGGCGGGCAAAGGGTGTTGCCGCACCCTCCGCCTGGACGGGTCACAGAGTGAGAAGTAACAAAAGAAAGAAAGGGAGCGATCACCATTCGCCTAGTGGCGAGGACATACCCATTCGAAGAACGAGCTTGCCTTCGCCAGCTCGACGAACTTGTCGAAGTCTCTGCCTATTGCACGATTGACTGCCGCAGTCGGTGAGGGTGCCAGCCTCATCCGATGTCGCGGCAGGATCTTTCGGCAATAGAAGAGATGACTGGGTTCTTTACGTCGGCCACACGAGCATGATAGCCGCGCATCGTCGTGGTTGAATCTCTCGTGGTAGTCGGCAAAGTCTCCGTGGCGAGACCGTGCCGCGAGCAGGTGGTGGAGGAGTGGTCGTGGGAGCTCTAGTTCTGGTGGGCAGCCGGTGGTAGGCTTGAGATGCAGTGGCTTGTACTGGGCGGGTGCAGAGGCGTCCCACCAGGCTTCAAAAGCGTCTCTGGACTGCTGCCGGGCAGTCCTGCGCAAATGAGCGAGTGTCGGGAGAGCGTCTGCCGGTTCGGGCAAGGAGGTGGCCGCCTTCGCTAAGGCGTCCGCCTGGTCGTTGCCGGCAATGTTGGTGTGGCCGGGGATCCAGCGGACCTCTGTGGCGCCATGCGTCGCGGCTAGAGCCTGAAACTCGAGGAACACTTCCTGAGAGGAGTCCGCGGGCATGCCTCTCAGGCAGGTTGCGACCCCGAGATTATCGAGGCACACAAAGATGCGTCGTGGGTTAGGGAGGTTCATTGCAGCACGCAACCCCTCAAGGGCAGCCTTGGCTTCGGCGTCGAAGACCTCAGCTGGGCCAAGTCGACCGTTGCCAGTCGTCAAGGTGAGTCCATTGCGATGAATCACATAACCGTACCCAGCGGTCTTCTCCGTGGAAAGGGATCCGTCTGAGTAGACGATGAGCGTCTCACGTGGGATAGACCGGACCCATTCCAGGAAGTTTTCTGCAGACTCGTCTTTCGACGCGGCCTGTAGGGGCGTCGCGTGGTCGTCGAAACGGCGGGGGAGGAGCAGTGGTCGTGTGCTGCGAGGTAGCAGCTGATCGCTGCGTCTGAGTCTAGTCCGGAAAGCCTCGCGAGGCATCTGGTACTTCAGCTTGATCGACCTATGGATGGTCGGCGGCTTCGGCTGCAGTGTGCGTTTTGCCAGCGGGTGTGCCTCGTCCACACGTTTAAGGCGGGCTGCGAAGCGCATCCGGCGAGTTTCGAGCAGCTGGACGATCGGCGGGATGCCACTCTCACGATGCAGTGCGGCGATAGGCGTCGTCCTCCAGACTGGCAGAACGGCACGCATAGAGCTGTGAAGCGACTTGTTCATCTTCCGCAGCAGCTGCTGGATTCCAGAGGAGCCCTCCTTCGTGGGCTGGCTCCAGCGAGGGCTGCTCAATCCAGGGTACCAGGCCTCGACGCCGTGGAGCAGCACTGGCTCGACACAGGCTCGGACGGCTCTTTGCATAGCGCTCGGAAGCGGGCCATGTTTGGTATTGGCGAGCCCTCGCAAGTGGTGTGCCACGGCCTGCGCACTGGCTGTCCACTTCTCGACGTGGGTCTTGAACGTCAGAGTGCTGTCAAGCCAGATACCTAGCCAGCGCATCGCTTTTTCCGGGCGTCTCTCGCCCTGGTGGAAGATAGGCGGCGACACCTTGGGTTTGGTTCGGCAGAAGTGCATGACTTCGGTCTTTGCCGGGTCGAAGCTTATTCCGTTGGCGGCGCCCCATGTTACGAGCTCGCTGACATAGCGCGACGCCCTGTCGGCCGTCATCTCCAGCGAGTTTCCTACGCATAGGATACCGGTATCGTCGGCATAGCCGAATCGACCCTTCGGATTGCCCAGGCGATAGATCGGCTCTGTATAGAGCAAGAAGAGGATGGGCGAGACGGGCGAACCCTGCGGCAGCCCGCACTGAAGTGGGGAACTGGGTGTGGTAATGTCCTGATATCGCACGCACGCCGAGCGTTCTGACATGAACGAGCCAGCCCACCGTGCGAGATGCTCAGGCCATCCCTGCTGACGGAGGCGGAGGATCAGTCGGTTGCGGAGGACGGTATCGAAAGCCCCCTGGATATCCATTGTCACTAGCGTGGCGACCAGTCCGCGAGCGAATGCTTCTTCGATGTCGTGCACAAGAGCGGCCACGAGGTCGACAGCGGATCTCTTCGGCAGGGCCCCAGCTTGTTGCGAATGGAGCACACCATAGTGGATGGACGCCCACGCTAGACGGCGTGCGATGAGCCTCTCAAGACCCTTGCCTAGGCAGGAGAGCAGCGAGATTGGTCGCCAGGCACGCGGTGTCGACAGATTCCGACGACCCGGCTTCGCTATCATGACCACTTCTGCCTCCCTGAATGGTTGCGGATGGTGACCAAGTCGGAGGCATCCCTCGTATAGACGACGGACATGTTCGCCGATGATATGCCAGGCCGCTTTGAGCATCTTAACAGTGATGTTGTCGGAGCCGGGGGATGTGTTTCCCGTGCGGATGGTCGCGTCCCGCGTCTCGGCCAGTGATACATCTTGGGAGAATGGTATCGCTCTAGTCGCGGCGACTGGGACCCACGGGTCGGCTATGTCGTCTTCTGAGGTTCGCCTTTCCAGCGTGGCGCGTCGGAGGGCATTGGCTTTGTCGAGCTGTGTTTCGTGTACCTCGCCATCCACCTCAAGGGGTGGTGGTTGGAAGGCACCTGGCGACTTCATCCATCGGACGGCTTTGAACACAGACGCACCGTCGTTAAAGCTGTCGATGAGGTTGCGCCAGTATAGCCGTTTAGCTCGGCGGACAACCTTCTGGAAGTCCTTCTTGGCGAGCTGAACTTCGCGGCAAAATCCAAGGGGATAAATTCTTCTAATTGCGCGGTATTCCGCTGCGGCGAGTCGGCATTCCTCGGTCCACCATGGGGCGTTGCGGGCTTGCCTTCGAACGGGGCGACCGGCCACCTTCGCCGCCACTTGGAGGAGGCGCACCAGGGCGGATGCAAGAGCATCAAGGTCGTCGGTAGTTGTCGTCGGGGTTGGAATATCCGCTGACCCATACTGGACGAGATCTACGAACCGCTTGATCTCGTCTTCCGTCGTGACGCGGACTTTTCCCGGTGGTATTGGCGCAACGCCCACCTCAGGAAGCTCTATGCTGAGCGTGAAGTGGTCGGAGCTAGTGGCCAGATGGTCCTCCACGACTCCTTCCGACAACGGTACGTTCGAGAAGGCAAGGTCTATGGTGTTCCCATGCGGGTTTGTGGGTACGTCGGTCGGATTGAGCAGGCTGAGGCGATTCTCCGATGCCCAGTGAGCGATGTCGTCTCCTCGGCCATCGAGACGACCGGTCTGCCAGCTGTAGTGTTTCGCGTTGAAGTCCCCAGCTACCAGGCACCGGCTCGACGGGTTCCAGGCAAGGAGTATGTCCAGAGCCTCGTCGAAATCAGGCTGCCGGTAGCAGTTGACTATGGTAATATTGTTGATACTGAGCCAGAGAATGTCACGGGTTGTTGCGGGCCGCCGTTGATCGGCCGCTAGGCCGGGACGACGCCGGACATACGTCATGACCCTCGGGCGGGTGCTGTTGTTGGTCCAGCTATCAACCGGGGAGAATGTATCGTAGGCGGGGTGCGTTTTGGTGAGGCAGCGGCCTTCTTTGGCTTCTGTCCACGGCTCCTGCAGTAAGACGACGTCGTACTGCTCAGCGTCGGCCAGGGCGAGGGCACAGTCATGTGCCGGCGGGATCTTGCCAACATTGGCCTGGAAGACGCGAATGGTCTTCTGTCCGGTCTGGCTGTTGCGGTGTCTTCTCATAGTGATGATGTGGAGGGGCTGGCGCGGTTGAAGCGCTTCCGCTTCAACGGTGATCTGGGCGTTTCATCATCGCTATCGGGCTGTGGGGTCGTGACCACCCGGATGCACGGCGGAGACATAGTCACGGCCGGGCTGAGCGCGGACTGTACGCTCTCACATTGTGGAGTTGGTTCTCGGCGTTCCGGTTCCTGGCCATCTGCTTGCTGGGACGAGCTCGGAGGTGGCACGTCACTGCCGTGGCGGGCGTCCGTGCCTGCATCCTGGGGCTGGACTTGCTCAGGTACGGACGGCGGCGTTTCTTGCGGTCGCGGGCTTCGTTGGACCCCTGGTTCGTTCTGTTCGGTCTGTCGTGTTCGCTGGGCGAAGAGCTGTTCTCCCATTTTTCGCACGCGGTTCCTTTCTTCTTGTGTCAGTCGGCGATAGACGCCATGCGACCGGATGGGTCGTGCAGGGCACTCGGTAAAGTCCGCGGTGTGTGGTCCTAGGCAGTTTACGCACTGCGTTGGGGCAGTGCAGTTTGAGTCGTTGGCGTGCGACTTCCCACATCGTTTGCAGGAAGGTCGGCGGTCGCAATTATGTCGGCCGTGGAAGTCCCAGCATTTGTCGCATTGGCTGGGCGCTACGGGTTTGTCGATGTATCGGGCGAGTCTGCTGGAGCCGAAAAGCCGCCAGGGTTTCTGTGTGGGTGTGAGGAAAGACACGAGGAGTGTCTTGCTTGGAAGGTCGTTCGAATCATGACGGCTCGGGCGAATGCTGACGGCCGTCAGGCCGGTTTGGCAGGTAATCTCGCCTCTAACGGCTTCGTCGTAGTCTGCTTCGTTGCCTTGCAGATCGGTGAGCCTTCGAGGGCAGTTGGCGACGACATAGGTGTACCATTTTCGACTGGTCTCAACAGTGTTAGCACCGAGATCCTGTGCCCAGTCCGACTGGCGCTGGACGATGAGGTCCCTGGTAGTTGTATCTGTGGTGCGAACAGCCCAGCCCGAATTCACGGTGAAGGCTGCCGGGATTTGGTGGAGGTCGATGCCGACTTTCGCGGCGATGTGGGTCCGAATCGCGTACGATTCGAACTTCCTCGCCGGCGCTTCGGCGTCGAGTCGCACGAAGACCCGGAGGTCCTCTTTCGGTGGGGCGGGGATTGGTCGTCCCTGGAGACGTAGGTCGGTTGTTTGTTGTGGTGCGGGCGGCGGGGCCTCAGCAGAGGGAGTGGCCTGGCCTCCGGGGGGCTGGCGAGGGCTGCGACCGGCGGCGACGCTGCTGTACGTCGGCGCCGTCACGGGCGGCAGTATGGAGAGAGACTGGCGCCAAAAGTCGAGGAAGCTGGTGGCGAATTGGTTCGCAAAGCTATGCTCAATTCCAGACGTGAATTGCTTCGCGGCGTGGTCGAACGATTCACAGAACGCTTGGAAAACTGCCAATTTGGCATTATATGCATCCGTTTGCTCTTGTGCGACCACGTTGGCCCTCTCGACGATGGAGACGGGCTCCAGAATGGGTTCTAACGAAGGCCTATACGGCGCGAATGCAGACTGCGCCCCTTCCGTAGCAGCAGTATTGGAGAGTCGGAGTAAAGGCGAGGATGGCGTCCGGGCCGCTCGCCGTGGCGCAGGTGAGACACCAATCGGCCGGTCTACGACCGGGGAGCTGTTTTGGAGCTGGGCTGCACGGGCCCGGTCGGCGAAAACTAGAGGGACATGATTATCCAGATCAAAGGGATCTGAGCTGGCATGCGAGCCCGTGGCAGTTGCCATGGCCGCTGCCAGAGCCAGCGCAGCGCGCGGCTCAAAGAGTTGGTAGTGCAGTTGTTAAGCAGATTGGTGTAAAATACGCTACTTTCTTAACAGTTGCATGCCAAGAAAGTATGATGACAAAGGAAGGGTGGCCAATTAGCAACCGCGGGAGAGTGCAACAGGCTATAGGGTACGTACATAAATCCTCCCTGGATCTGAGCATATCTTTCGTAAACTTGCGAAGTTTCTGACTGTGGAAGGCTCGGGAAGGGTATTTGGAAGAATTGAGCCAATCTAGCGATATCTCCAGGCTCCTCTTTGTTCGGAAGTGGTAGTGGTAAAATGTGGCCAGATGTGAGAAGACCTTGTCGATCATCCACTGATACAAAGATTCGTCATGAGCTATTACACCTAATTAGCACGCTGCGTTTTCGACGAAAGGTAGGGACCTTGCATACCAGCTGCAGGGTTATTGGGCCGATTCCTGCGAGAAACTTCGGCCTTGAGTCTTTCCAAAATGTCTCGGTATATCAACAATAACTGCCACGTGCTCGCCCAAATAGCTAACTTCTCCTCGATTTTGATCGATCCCTGCTGAACAATATCATCCAAATGCTTGAAAGCATCGTGCTCGAGAGGCTCGAGCGCTCTGCGGGCGATGTGCCTCAATTCAGTGTGGGCGGCCAGCGGCAACTTGACGAAGCTGTTGCTCGAGTCACGGTAAAAATATGAATGTGTCCTAGAGATCCTGAGGAAGCAATTCATGCTGTGAACTTTGCTCACCAGGTCATGCTAGAGGGGGGTAGGGTCAGCAGCCTAGCCCGGAGGATAGAGGGACACACAGTTCTCACCTTGGGGAGACCGTGACCTTCTTCGGAATAGGCGTAGAGAAAGTTCCTTAAGCAGTGCTTGAAGCTGGAACCACTGCTCTCGCGCTGCATTTGGGCTTCAACCCATCTCTGAAGCTCCTGATGACTGGGAAGTCTTTCCCGAGAAAATGCCGCAGTTACAGGGTTGTCCTGGCTACTACCCGGTAACCGATAGGGCTGGATCGTAGCGCCGAGGGCAGGACCGGTGATGTCCTCAGAGGAGAGGATAATGGCTATGTCTCTGGGTCTTCCGATGTAGAGTCGAGGTTCCAAGCGGGATCTCTCTTCCATGGGACTGCCGAACGCCCATACGTCTGACAACAGACATATTAGTTGTTAGGCCCCAACCCACATGGTGTGTCCAGTGTCTTGACATACCAGGAGCTCTGCTAATAACGGGTACATGCGTGACCAGGGTCGAGCGAGTGCACACTCGGTGACATTGTTCTGGGAACGCTTTTCGACATGTAGGACAGACGCCACTGTCATGGCACTGAAGGGGGCTCAGTTTCTTGTTCCTTTAATAGGGGTTTGGGACTTTGTCTTACACGAGTCTTGGAGACTCGGCACGGGAGACATGCCCCAGTCTTCCGGACATCAGCTGTCCGTGTAGGGTTAACTAGATGTCGGGGCCTTCGAGCTGGGCTCTCGGAGCGGCGATGCTTGAGGGCGGAATATGGAGCATGAGAAAATTGACTCCCATACGAGTCGTCCTGGACCTGTCGAGCAGGAGAGTAGTCTAGAATAACGTCCTCGCTTGTGGCCGTCTGGGGGGAGATGTCAGACGTGACATCCAGTTCATCTTCGGGAGTGAAGGAAGAGTTCATCTTTATGAACTCCGACTGTAGGCTTTCAAGAGACATATGGTCCAAAGCCTGAATAGAGGGGCTCTCCATGATGCCATTGTTCAGATCCTTGGGGGATGGTCCGCCGTTCTCGGTGTCTGAGCGCCGGTTGGCGTCAGAGTAAGGTGCCCAGTCAAAAAAAAAATCGAAAAGCTCATCATTTATCGTGAGGGGAACGGGAACACCTGGGTCCTCCCGTCCTGCGCGGGCAACGTCCTGAGCAGTATCCATGCTGATATCAGTGTAAGTCACGGGGATGGCGTTTGCGAAATCGACGTCTTCGATCGAAGCGGAGGGAGGCGGGGGGTCTCCCTTCGCAGAATGGCTAGTCGGCCCCGCCCATCCAGCTCGTGCAGGCGCTGCTCCTCAACTCCTCCGGCGGCTTGAGGCGCACTTTCGTCGCGACGGTTGGCTTGCTATGTTTTCGGTATTGTAGGTGTTCCGGGCTTTGAGCCTAAAATTGGCTTTGAGCGAGTTAGCCTTTGCTGCACGGGGGACAATGGTAGTGTAGAGACCGATTTACCACGGCCTCTCAATTTAGCCCGCGAATGTCCAAATATCAAAGGCGAGTTCGCAATTACGGACGAGAGCCAGCCCCAATTGTCATAAAGACAGGTTCGTGATGAATCAACGGATGCTCGAGCTGCGATCTCCGTGCGGTTTGGGAACATGAAGTGGTCTTTCCAGCAAGGAAGAGAGGTTGGGTTGGCTGGGGTTTGGCGAAAGCGGGCGATTCCGTGAGAATAAAGCGACGCACAAGAAGATGACGGAAAGCTACATATGGGCTGCACGTCGGCAAAGAGAGAGACCGAAGTGTGGCGGAGCATGACAAGACCCCTGAGGCTGAGCAGCGTTGATGCCCAAGAAGCAGCATCGCTTTCGTGCTGTGGCCTGAAGAGGCGACCTGTCTTGGGCGTCTTTGATTGGCAAGGGCGGCCCAAATGCGACCGCGAAAACCGCCTTGGACCTTCCGCACCGGCTTTCAAACACCAGACAAGGCGACCGCTTTCGCCACTGCGGACATTGGAGAGCACTGTTGCATTAGACGCGGACAACTCGCCCCTGCTCGAAGTGCGCGGTAACATCCCCAACGTAGACGGCCCGTCACACCATTACGTCGAATCTCTTGTTTAACCCTCTTTAAATCATGGGTATCATACAAGCACAAGATGCGTGGGTATTCTGGGGCTTGCTTGACACACCGGCGGGGTATCAGTTTCCTCTGGCGCTGACGATCCACGGCGCAGCTGTTTGCGCTTGGCAGGTGTTGAAGGGCAAGTGTATAACATTTCTTAGAGTGTCTTCTTTCTTTATATAAAGGCGGGGAGGCATGCCCTACTTATGCAGGCCACCTAGATGGACCCCTAATTCAGCATGTTTTGATACAGTACATATCCTTGCCTTTAGCATCATGGCCAGCGCGGCGTGCAGGTTCATTGTCGAGCCGCTGGACATGGCGTGGCCGTCGACGCTGGCCACATCAATGTGGCACCACGTGAGACGCTTCACGAACGGGCAAATGTTACGGCGCATAGGTAGACGGGTATCGAGGTACCGCTTTTTCTTTTTCATCGTAGCCGGTGCTTAGCCATGGGTAAGTCTTCAATCTTGGAAGCAGGCTGCTTCTTGCTGATGAACACTAAAGTCCTGGTCACGGCTGGGAATTGAAGCAACTTTGCATTCATGTGTTGGGCAGTCTTAATCAGTTCACCCCAGTCGTTAATTCTATCCAGCAAGACTTACATCGCAGACAGTGTCACGGTCAACAACTTGAACGTCCAGTCCAGTCTTTGGCGTGACTACGGGACTTGTCCACCCCCCAACCACAGTTGACTGGTCTCAGGTTGCCTCATCACGGAACGCCACTCGTAGTCCCTTTTCGGGCGCAGGCGAATGTCTTAGCCGGTCGTGTTGCCATTTTCGCCATCATCACGTCAACCCTATATGGGAAGCTGCTAGGACGAATGTCAGCACCGTGCGACGAAGGACAATGTGATCAAGACAGGTTCCGATCGCCTATTCTTTGTATATAGGTTTGGTGATATCTTTGGTAGACTGATCGCGGTGATGAGTAGGTGACCACCTGGTCGGGTGCTGGCAGGTGAAAGCGAGGGAGATGCAATGCTCCGTCGGAAGACTGGACTAGCATTCTCGCGTGGGTGTTTGAATGCAATGGTAATCTGCATGTATTATTGGCTTCCTGATTCGAGTCAACTTGATCAAGGTCTGTCTTACTCACATTGATGCACATGTAGTTTCGTCTAGCCACCCAGCAGGCTCCTTGCGCAACGACAGCCATTTCCACTTCTGGTCCTCCTCTAGAATCACCGTCATGATCCGCCTCAACGTCATTGCACTGGCAGCATGCTCCATCTGGGCCATTGGGGTTCTGCCCTCTGACGACTGAGATCTAGATTCAGAGGTCGACTCCGTCACACCCAACCCTGGCCAAGGATCACGTCACAGTTCCTTAGCTCAGCCCGACCAAGACCTGTGCGACAATCCGTCCCTGCAGCACCGACCCTTTCATTGTCATCATCCAGACCCCTGTTAAGGTGACAATATACGGAGGCCGCTCTGCAAACACGTCGCGGACAGCGACGGAGACCACGCCCACCGGAACATGGACATGAACTGAGACGTCGTCAAGGTCAGAGTCCACCGCCGACGCAGAGACCAAAACGACGGCCACTCGTTACCGCAATTTCCAAAAAGTCCAGTACCCACGTCCGGCGGCCCCTGCCGCGTGCGATACGGCCGCCCCGGCCTCGATCCTCGACATCGCGTACTGCCCCAACCACTTTGGCGGCTACAGCCGGCAAGACGACCTTCCCCCCCGTCGTGCTGTCCCACGCAGAACCTTTGCCCGCACGCCACTAACGGGGGGGCATCACCGTCGACGCCAATAACTTCACCGTCGTGTATGCGCGTTTCCATCGCGCACCCGAGCCGGGCGTCTTCTGTCTGCCTGTGCACCGTAGCGGACGATGAAGACGATATCTTGTTAGGCCAAGGCGTGGCGTCTGACTGCGTCACCGGCAAGCCGGACCCCAGGGCGAGGGCTTCCACTATCTCGACGGGCGGCGGCTACTACATCACGGCATCGATGGAACTGTACCGACGTGACGCTCGCCGAGAGGCGGGTATTACCTTCTGAGGAGCGTCATGGCCGCCTGGCATTACCCGCCTCTCGGCGAGCGTCACGTCGGTACAGTTCCATCGGTGAGCGTATAACCTGACCCTTCAGCAGCCGAGCGGGTCGTTTGAGAGCCGCGACATCTTTGATGGACTGGTCTTCGCATCACGCGTTGCGAAAGTTATTACTGAAGGCGAGCGGTGTAGTCGTGCGTCTGTCTGTCTGCGCTCCTGTCGTGGTCCGTTCATAGTCCCCGAGGCTGACTATGCACGCCGCAACTCGACAACGCGCACCACGTGCCTCTTTGAGGGATATTTTCCGTCAAGTGTCGGTTCGCCGAAATGCATCTCGTCATAGTGTATCGCCTTTGCTTTGTTTCCCTGCTGCCTGGCTGGGGCCTTTGCCGAGTACGACGCACGCTAGAGTATGTCTTGCAGGCGCACTGCATGTCCGTTCTTTCAGCACATGGAACCCGTCAAGCCACGGCGTCGTCGGCTGGGCGGCTGGCTGGGCGGCTGGCTGGGCGGCTGGTATACTGTTTAGGTGTTCCGGCTATCAATCCGTCTGGTGCGGCTCTTACTTTTCGAGGCCGGCCGAATCCTGGTGTGTACAGTACGACGTAGTCTAGACGTTGGACAAGGGGGTAAAATAAACACAACTTGTCAGCCCTGTACTACGCACAAAGTGCTTCGTTGCACACATACCGCGTGCGCGATGTAACATTGACGATGGATGCGGCGCCTCCTTTCTTCCCCGGAATCCTGCGCCGCAACGTCCCATCGGCTGCTGCCGGACCAGACCGGACGCAGACCCAGACCCAGACTCCGACCCGGCGGCACGGCAGGCGCTCGGGCCCTGCAGTAGCTCATCATCGCGTACCAGACTATTGCTGCGTTTATTATGTGCCGGCGGCGCTCGGCACATCATCGTCGCGCGACACCGGCAGCGGCGACAACGATGACGATGACAGACCGACGACCAACATGATGGGAGGGAAGGGGCTTGAGGCTTGAGCCTCACCCCGCTAGTAGGCAGACTTACCTACCTACAGAGTTAGCTCCGGGCGACCCCGGGGCTCCTTCGTTGGCAAACATCGTCTACAAGGTACGAGGGGCCCGGATATCGCTGGCCTGTCAAGTGTTCCAGAAATGCCTCTGCCGAGCAGCAGAGCAGCACACACTCGGCGTCAGGCGCCCCGCCCGCCCGCCCGCCCGCCCGCCCGCTGCCGGCACGGCCGTGTACACATTCGGTTGGCCTTTCTCTCTTGTGTCTCGTTTTCAGCTCGGTGACAGGACGCCGCAGCAGCAGG
The DNA here is from genome assembly GCF_022605165.1 of Purpureocillium takamizusanense. Taxonomy (NCBI): domain Eukaryota; kingdom Fungi; phylum Ascomycota; class Sordariomycetes; order Hypocreales; family Ophiocordycipitaceae; genus Purpureocillium; species Purpureocillium takamizusanense. The sequence continues at coordinate 458,343 of NC_063072.1, forward strand.
GGCCCCCCGCGCTCGCGTGCGCGTCATCGGGATGCGCTCCTGGTCCTGTGATGAGCCCAGCCCGGGGCTGTGGTAACACGAGCTGCCCGGAATAGTTCATGGCCGGGCCGTCTGGCCGCGTCGTCGCGTCGGTGTCGGCGTCACCACGTCAGTCAGTCAGTCAGCCCCGGCTGGTGTGCGCCCTGGCCTCTTCCTCCCACCGCCCTCGTTCTTCTCCGTAAACAGCTTTCTTTGCAGTCGTGTATGACGCAGGTCAAGGGTTGCCCCGGTCTCGGGTCGTCGCCAAATGATGCTGCATATTTTCCCCGCATTGTCATGCCATAATGGGACAGTCCAGCGAGCCAGGTGAGCCGACTTGGAGGAGACCTGCTCGACACATCCACCATGGCCGAGGACGATGATGATGATGATGACGCTCATCAGCTGACTCTTGCACTTGGGAACCCTCCCCCCCGTCTCGGACCGTAAGACATGCTGCCATGCGGCCCAGTCTGGCGGGCTCTCTCGGCTGCCTGCCGGCCGGCCGGCCGTGTGCATCGATGCTCGTAACCGCGCCCGCCACGCCACGCATTGCTTTTTCGTCCAGCAGGCACTCTTCCTTCCTTCTCCGCAGGCGTCCGTCCAGTCCGTCCGCCGGCCAGGCACGGAACGCCCACGGCGCGATGGTGGCGCTGCCGCTGCATCGGCGAGCGCAGGGGACCAAAAGAAAAGAGGCGCTCCAACTTGATGCCATGAATGGTCGGCCTGGCAAAAAAAGCGGCTGAACGACATACTCGACGCTTCTGATGCTGACCCGACGCGGGGACCCTCGTATTCACTTACTCACATCAACAACCCCTCACTCCCTCTTGCTCAGCTCTGCGCTGGGCTCATGCTCACGCCGTCAACGTCATGTGTTCCATGTAATTGGGCGGCACGGGCTCTGCTGTCAGAACAACCCAAGCAAAAAAAAAAAAAAGGGACACCCACCACCACAAACAAGGAATAAGCTATCCTGGGCATAATAATGTTCTCGATAGTGCGCAGTCGTGGGACTTGTTCTTGTGCAGGCAACGATCGTCGGTGCTACTTGTCCCGGAATGCGAGTATAACGGCACCGCCGACAAAAGTAAGCTGTAGTTAGTAGCTCTCACCGAAGAGCCTCCGTCTAACTACAGACTAACCAACTTACTGTACTACATGTGCAAAGTGCTTCACCCCAGTGAACCCCACATAAAGAATTCAAACGGCCCGGCGGGAGACCCGGTTCAGCCGCCAATACATACGTACAGGGCAACCACCAGGCGGCGGACCCGTTTCGATGGGCGGCGGCGGCTTGCTCCATCCATCAACAAATCACGGCCTCGGGCAGACGAACAAACTTTCGGTGAAGGCGCATCCTCCCCCGCAAAAAGGGTGTTGTGTCGCCCCGATGAAGGGTCCTTGTGGGCACGGACCTAGGAATAGTAGCATACCAAAGCATACCTGCCTACCACCAAGTACTAACTTGCTACTACTATCAAATCGCCCACACACCAACACCCGCCCTTGGTAGTTTGGAGGCGTCCAGGTTGGCGGTCGCCCCGATACGAGCCCGCTCGCTCGTATCAACCGCCACGATGGGAGGAATGACAACATAACCACAGCCCCCAAGGCAGACTAACCTTTGGGGCCAGCCAGATGATGAAAGGCGTGTAGGTACAAGTGTAGGTACAGTAGGCAGAGACACACGCACTTTTGTGCTTTCCCACACATCATCTTCATCACACACACACACACATACACACACTCGGATGTTCTTCACACAGCCCCTCCCCCCTTCAGCGGGACCGTACGCCTCGATATCAATCTTGGAGCGCTAGGCCGGGGGTGGGCATGTGCCGAGCCGTCAGGTCAAAGTGTCACAGACGCCCGTCCGGGAGGCAAAAATGGGACCCCAGTCGGGGCATTCTTCTTACGTATGTCCTGTGTGTGTGCGTGTGCGTGCTCGCGCACAATGTGCAAGCCTCGCTGTTCCGTGACGGCGCAGCAGTAGCAAATTCACTCGGCGAGAACGCCACACCACACACTTGGCTCGGAGGACGGCGAGTTGATGCAGCGAGAGCCGGCTGATCGTCTAGCTGGCTAGGCTGTCATTCGATGCCGACACTCCAGTCCGTCGTCGTTGACGTGAGCCCGGACCATCTAAGAATAGAAACCGGCTCTCTCTCTCTCTCTCTCTCTCTCTCTACGCGAGTGCCCGCGGGGCAAGATGTGTCGCTCCTCCTCAAAAGTATATAAAGCCGTGATGCCCTCGCTCCCAAGAGTCTGATTCTCCTCATCCGCCATCCGACCAACACTCAAGATCCCAACGATCCCTCAAAGCAACAACCCCACCGCAGCTGGCACAGCTACACCATACCAAAACCGCCAACATGAAGGTCTTCGCCATCGCCATCGCCTCCCTGGCCACCCTCGCTGCCGCCACGCCCACCGGCGGTCATGGTTGCAAGCCGGCCACCTACCGGTGCGAACCCCACGCCGCAGCGTGGGACGTCTGCAACACCAGCGGTGAATGGGTGGTAAGTAGCCTAGATAGATGATGACCCCTCCTACTCTTCCACGTCCCGCGGTTCCTCCGCCCCTGGATTTCCAAATTCGCGAAACAACAGCGATGTCAAGTGCTAATGAACCCTTCCTAGTTTGCTGGCAACTGCCCGCCCAAGAACGTCTGCAAGTTCAACCAGGCAAACGGCAGCCCCTACTGCGTCCCTCCCGACTTCACCATCCCCTAAGTTCAACACTGGCCCATCCATCGCCCGCCCCGTGCAATGCGGGCGATCTTGCCGACGGGAGACTTTTGTTGTTGGCCGAGCATCATTCGATCAATTCTGCGTCCGGTTATTTGCGACGAGATTGGCAGGAGAGCACGTGCAACTTTTCACACGGCCTGAGCATGGACTGTCGGAAGTGTTTTAAAGAGACGCCTAGAGCTATAAATAAATAAACCAGTCACTCCTTTACCATCACTTCGCGAGCACATCTGCTGTGTAAATGGCAGTTTCTCAAGTTGAAGAGATGGTGAGCCGTATTTGAGATGAAAATGAACTGTCTGTTCAAGACTGTCTGAACTGCTGCTGCGACAAGCTTACAAACGCCGAATGTGGCGGATCACCAGACGACAACCAGTGTCATGTCCTCCACCCAACTCGCTTCTTGACAACTTGTGACAAGATTTGGTCTGCGATAAGACAGTACCGAACTGCCACTTTGACCACGAATGCCATAATGTCCCAGAAGAGCCAATGTACTGCCAGCCACCCATGCCTCGATTCATTCCGTCGTCGTTTCATAGACAAACCACCAACCCCCAATACATTCACCGTCAAAGTGCATCCAACGTTGAATAAGAGAGTCTGGCAATTTCGTCACCATGCGATGCATCACCACGCCAATCAACCTCTGCCCGATCCAATCAACCTCGAATCTCCGGCAACTGGGCAATTCTTCCAGAGCTGAGACTCAGATACCCGCCGATGGTTCCATGGCAGACCGCTGGGACAGCGAGCTATTGCTGCGCGACTTGCTCGCCTTGCGCTTGCGCGGCGGCATCTCACCCGACACCGGAGCAAGCGGATTGAAGCCCGGGGTGTGATTGTCCTGCGTGAGGCGACCATCCCACATGCCCGGGTAGCAAGCCGCCAGGCGGAACTCCTCGGTGCGCACGCGCTTGTCCCTGCCGCTGCTGTTGTCGGGGCTGGGCGTCTCTTCGGAGCGCTTTCGCTTGTGGCCGCGTCGCTTGGGGCCGATGAAGGACTCGTTGTCCTCGGAGACGTCGTCGTCGTCGCCGTCGGTGGTGGTGTTCTGCTCGCCGGCGGCGCGGTCAGTGTCGGTTCCGTGCTCGGGGACGGGGGGCGGCGATCGGGTGGTGCGACGCCGCTTGCCGTCGGAGGGGGACGAATCTTCTTCTTCGGCGCTGTTGTTGCCGTCGACGTGGTCGGCATCGCCAGTGGCGCCTACTTGGGTGTCTCCAACGGTTGAGCTGCTTCGTGATCGCTTTGCGCTGCCGTTGCGGATGCCGTGCTCGGCATCGAGGACGTTGTCATTGTCGTTGTCGTCCGCGGTGTCATGGATGCCGTCTTTGGCATCATCAGCGGGTGAGAGGCTGCGAGAATGTTCGAAGCTGACTTGCACTTCGGTGCTGCTGTTGCTTTCGGTCTCAACTTGGCCCGCGGTGCTGTCATTGTCGTCCAGGCCGGGGCAAGGATCGGCTTCAGTCTCGTTGATGGGCGAGCAGCTGCGCGAGCGCGTGGTGTGGAAAGACTCGTTGTCGTCCGAAGGGATCTCGGCATATTCAAGGGCCTCATCTTCGGCCTTGTCTCCTTGAGATTCGCCATCGCGTGGGCTCATGGAGTTGTTGGTGTCATCAGTGGCAGCGGCCCGGCGGGCGTTGTCGTCAACCTGGTCGTTCTCATTGTCGGGAGATGCAGAGCGAGAAAGGCTCACAGCCCGATTCGCAGGAGTGGTCTTCTCATCAGAGTCTTTATCCGTGTCCGTCTCGTCGCCCGTCAGATCGATGATCTCGATCGCTCCGTTGCTCGCGAATCGCTGGGGGCGCCGGGTGGCACGCTCGCAAGGGACGACACGTTCGATGATCACGTCGGGAGATGACTCACGCTTGACGGTAGACTGATCAACAGCATCGTCGTCTCCGATGCCGGTCAAGTCGATGATGGTCGCCATTGAAGAGATCGAGATGGACGAGAAGGTATGTAGCGCAGCTGAAGACAGATGAAGATGAGCGGTTGGTGAGATGCAAAGTGATGGTTAAGCGACGAGTATCAAGGTTGGTCAAAGGAATGAAAGCAGAGTGGAAGAAACCCGGGAGTTGTGACTGCAAGAAAACGCGAGAAAACAATTAGATTGCCGCGTGAATGGCCTAGCCAGCTGCGGGCACCTGTGGCCATCCGCGCCTGTTCAATACGTTCAGGACTGAACAATAGCCTGTTGCCATGACACTCTCCCAATTTCGGAACAGTCGCGTCCTCGGCATCCGCTGTTTGCCCGGCGAGGAAACACGACCAATTCAAGTACTTTCCTGGGGCCATAGCTGGACTGGGAGAAAGGCCATGTTATGTTCCTTGGAGTTAGTTGGCGAGTTCAAGTTGATGAAGGATACCTATGCTTTAGAGGTCACTCACTCCGTCCTGTACCACAAGCGCCAACCTGCAAAGAGGGATTGAAACACTTGCAGCTCTGATCAAACCCATTCATCTTTTCAGTATGCATCCCTGAGGGCTAGGCAGGATACGTGTCCAGCACAAAGAAGGCACAGATCCCAGCGCTTCCTTTGTAACGCGTCTGCTATCAGCCAGGTTATTCACACCGAGCGCCGTTTGCATTGCAACCGCATTGAGTCTTTTGTCTTCCATCCGCAACAATGTACACAATACGACCGCCGCTCGGGTTCGCCGAACCGCCTGATTCACGCGCATGCTCATTCAAAAAGTCGACCGTCCCAAAATGAGCCAGCTGCACCTGGCCGAAGTCGGCCCAGATCCACTCCACATCCGTGAAGCATAGGCCAAACACACTGCATGTCACGGAACCCTAGAACCGGTGTCGTCTTCATGTTCCCCCCATCGTTGCAAGTGAATTACCAAAGCATACGTAGTGTGCCTTTCATCGTGTTCAATTGTTGCAACTCGAACATGGCCGTAAATATATACTTGAACTGGGCACCGTTTCGTTTTACCTGGTGTAGCTGTAGCTGCCTTGACTTGCACGCCAGTACGAACCTTCAATCCCATCTCTCCCAGATAACCCTAAAACCCTTGGCGCTTGTGCTGTTTTCCAAGATCAGCCAGGTCTACCATTTTCTCTTCCCCGTGATGACGGCAGCGGCCGGCATCTTCGGGTCTGCCATTTCGTCGCCAGTGTCCTCCCTAGAGTCTGAACCGCGTCCTCTCATCTTGGTGACAAGGGAAATCTCCTCTGTTGCCGCGCACGATATTGAGTCGGCCGCGCCAGGTGCAGACACCACTGGAGAACTTGGGTCCCCGTCCTCGTGGTGACTTCTGCCACCGTGGCTGCCGTGACTTGCGCTCGAGGTGGCCGCGTTGTCCCGAGACGTGACCCATTGGATCACGATGGCGGAGAAAAGAACTAGAGCGAGGTATGAGCATGGTGCGGCAAGGGTTCGACTCAGCGGAGCACTCACTATCGCTATTGCAGCACATTAAGCAAACCCACCCGGGCTCGCCGTTGAGAGCCATCAGGACGGTGAGGTTACTGAAAGATTTATATCAGAAAAGATGCGCTGGTGGGGCAACCCGAGAGGCAACGGGGACTTACACAATGCTACTAACCAGTGTGCTGGCAGCGCCGATGAATGTCCTGAATGCTATTGTTCGCAAGCGTAGATTTGCCGGCGTCCGCGGCATGTTCTTAAACGAGTACATCCCTACCGCGATATTAGCCAAGAAGTGCTTTCAAGCCGGCTATATGGACGATCGTACGTCTCATTGGTACTAAAAACATGAGTGTCAGGTACACATTGACGACTGTATCGAAACTGATGAGAGGTATCATGGCGAGACTCTTCATGCCAATGATGCAAGTGCCGTCCCGCATCTTGGCGATTCGACTACAATCGTTAGCTTTGCGATGAGTAAAGGAAAATGTTGCTTACAAGATGAAGTTGAGTATTATCACAACGAGATATATTGACAGCATGCCAAAGGCATTGAATAGATATAGCTTGGACTGGAACCGGCGTTTGGGCGTTCCGCGGATGATATGCTGCAGCAACAGGATCAGCGGGGCTCCGGACGTCGAATGGTGCCTTACTTACAGCCTTTTCAACCAAGAATATGTATATAAACTAATAAAAGTTCAGTAAGCGGTGTCTTGCAACTGATGCCAAAGTTCTAGCCGGCTTACGATCTTGGTGGAAAAAAAGTGTTAGTATGCTTGCGGGCTCGTTGAAAGCGGGAAGGGTACCTTTGTTGTGACATAGCACACCAGACACAGGAGAATGGCGCCTTCGCATGTTGCCTGACTTGCATTTACTCCAAAGGCGTGTTGAAGTGTGGCAGTGGCGAAGACAAACGCATACGAGTCGATGTAAATCGCGAACACCACTTTCAAAGCGTACAGTAAGCGTCCCTATACGGAGCTGGGGGAGAAAACGCTCGGGCACTTACACCAGACGACCAGCGGCAGACGACGCCAAGTCTTTATGGCCAGAAATCGTTGCGCTGCGATATTGAGTTCAGCTTGCATGCGAAGCAACCCCCAGCGTCCAAGATCCATGGCCATCGAGAGAGAGAGAGGCTCATACCAAGAAACGAAGTGAGCACCGTCGCGGCAGCCAGCGAGAGAATGATGCTCATGACCTGACCCGCTTTCGGGATGCCGGATGATCCATCGTCGACCGTTGCATTCGCCATGTTTGCCAAAGTGTTGAAGAATGTTCTTGGCGAGACATGACAAGTGTCGGGGGGGGGGGGGCACGGCCTCGCGTCAAAGTCGATACCGACTTGTTATTATAGGATGCGCGAGGTAGTGTAGTGTGCGCGCGGGGATCGAGCACTGAGGGGGTGCAGGCAAGAGGGAACAGGACCAAGCAAGCAAGCAAAGCTCTGGGCCTGGAGCGAACGGTCTTGAAAGAAGCAAAATGTGGCGCGCGGAGAAAAGCACTACAACAACCACACGGGCTTGGGCTGTGCGGCACGTAATCGTGGGAGGTAGGTGCATGACATTCTCAGCCGAGACCGTAGAGTTTGTAGGAGAGTCAATGCATCGATGAAAGCTGCTCGCAGCACACGTGTCTCAGATATTAATTGTCAGGGCTGCAGATGGTGAGGCAAGTCCCGTGAGACATGCGCTCGCCATCTTGCAGTGATTGTGATTCAGGGTCGTCCTCCTCGTGGTGGTGGTGGAAAAGGAGAGGAGACATTTTCCCCAACGGCAAAAAAGAAAAACGGGCGGCAACGGCGAGAGGAGAGCACTGCGGCTGCAAACCAAAAGAAAGAGCGATTTCCTTTTTTTTTCGTGACCACGACGACATGTTCCCTAGCAGCTCCTCACGACTCGACGCCACACACAAGCGTGCCCCTGGGGAGTGATTACGGCGCCACGCGAGCTAAATGTGAAAGAAGCATTTGATACGGCGCGGAATCTGCGGTATGTGCCGCGGCTGAGGGCGCGCTCGGTCCTGCTCTTCTGGTCGGTGTCGATAATCAAGCAAGCCTGATATGTGCCCAAGCGCACATGCAGGCAAACCCATCATGGGGGCTAGGGGGCGAACCGGTGCTGTGAGTTACTACTAGTACTCTCTTTATGAATTGATGCCGGAGCAGAATCTAGAGATCTACAAAGCTCCTCAAGAAGAGGCCCTAGCTACCACTTTGAAACCCGCAACCTAATCACTGCTCAGAGATATCGAGAGTAGCCTACGAACCCCTTGCAGCATGGCCCTCGGCCAAGTAGTTGAGTGGACTGAAGCACCGCGCACATGCAACCTGGTCTGCCGTATTGGCTACCCGCTCCTACGTCTATGCTTGACGAAAAAAGCATCTCTTCACCTTTTCTTATTTTCGGCGACTGACAGGTCAGTCGTGCATTTGGACCCGTTCCGCTTGAGTTATCAGAAGGACCTCGGCAGTGTGGTTTCCAACCCGGCGCAGCGTCCAACAGCACCGTAATCAATTGATAGAGCGCCCCGAGCACGGCAAGGTGTGAAAGGAAGAAGCGGGGAAGGAAATTGCATCATGCGTGTTCCACCTCTTCAGCCCGCGGTGCATACGCTGCACTCTTCAGCCTTCTATTCTCGTTGACGACTGGACATGGACCGACGTTCCAGTTCGGCGAGGGCCTCGTTCCGCGGACGCTCGTCATGCCACCTCTGTCTCGGCAGCTCAAACGTCGATAATATGCGGCCGTACGACATGCCCCCAAGCTGTGCCACGGGTCGCAGCTTTTCCAAGTCGATGTGACTGGCCTCTTGGTTCGTTGCATCCTCGCGCACCCAGAATCGCGTCGCCTTGATGAGCGCGAGCCCCGCCACGCTCATGCCTTCCGAGGGGGCGCCAAACTCTTTGATGTCCACTACCTTGCCCTCGACTGAGAGAACGCTCTCCTGCACGCGCGCGGGCTTCACCGTTGAGGTGGGCGCCTCGTGGAGGCCTGATATCTGCCATTCCGACAGGCCGTAGGGGGCGTCAATGGACGACGCGTTGACGGCTTCAATCATAGTTTCCGATACAGTGTTGATGACGCATTCTCCCATCTCTTTGAGATTTCGAAAGGTATCCTTTTCACGACCGGGCCGTGAGGAGAAGCCGACGATGAACATCGGAGGGTCATGGTCGATGACTTGAAAGTAGCTAAATGGTGAGAGGTTCTTGGTCTCGCCGTCTCCAGAGACGGTGCTTATCAAGCCGATAGGTCGGGGCGCGATGCCCGAGATGAGCAATCGGTAGTTGTTCACCATGGGCCGGTCCGCAGCGTAGGGGTCAATCTCCTTGTGAGGCGTTGATGCATCGTGGCCCTCCACGCCTTGGCCGTAAGTCCACTGGGGCTTAGGGTGCTTGGTGACTTCGATCGGCCTTCCGGGCTCAAAGTCTGGCCGCTTGGCCTGCTTCTCCTGAAAGTTGGCTGCCCTATCAACGATTTTGTACTTTGCTTCTGCCTTCTGTGCCGCGGCAGCTGAGGAGCTCTTCCTCAGCCGTGGACCCAGTGCCAATGGCCTGCGATTTAGTGGTTAGCTTGAGCGCGACAGGAAAGCCTGCCTGGGCAGTAAACTTGAACACACCCTTGACGGACGGGGCGCGCAAGGGTTTTGGCGAGCCACGACATGATGGTGGCTGGAGGGGTTTGCTTGGCTGGCGAGCGACGTGGCTTCACAAGTGCATCTGCTGGCCTGATACTCTAGCCGCAGACTGGGGACGACGCCAGCTGAACACACAAACAGAGTGGGCTAAGTCGAATTGCGCTTTACAATGTGAAGTTGAGAGCAGCAATGTTGAAATATCCAGCCATCGACAAAGTAATTCATGCAGAAACCGCGTTCCGGCCGAGACCACGAAAGAATGCATTAATAATCAGCCAAAATACATTACCTCTCCGCAGGCAGTCAGATAAGGGGTGTGGCTAGTTATTATTGACCTTAGTCTGGAACAGGCCCCGCAACAACCACGCGGCGCCAAGGTCGAGGTTTTGGCATTGAACTCCCACCATTTATTGACGATATTATCACCGCGAGTCTCACCATAGCGCCAACGCCGTGCTCAACGACCCTATACCCTCCCATGCCGCAACGGCGCGCCAACCCTGGGCCCAGAACACCGCGGCAGATAGCATTCTCATGGGCACCGTCGCCGCGAAGAAGGCCGTGTTGTTCTGGTGCGCCGCAAGGTTGTAGTAGAGTCCCATGGCAATGGCAGCCAGGGCGTTGCCTCTGCCCGAGGCGACCACCGCGTCAGGACTATCTGAGGAGAGGGCTGATGTTGAAGCCATCAAGGAGTAAACCCCTGAGAGAAACGATGTGACGCCAAAGGCGCGGATGGTTAGTTGCGCAATTGATGGCATTGTGGAACAAGCAGGTTGGCCTATATCTCTGCGCAAGGGGTTAGACTCTGCGGCCCCAATACATGCAGTCACGATCACGTTTCATAAGGAAACGAGACTCAAAGAGGGGAGGTGCAAACTAACCTGTGCCGACCTCAACCGCCTTCCTAGAAACCCGGACTAGCGAACAGGATGTGCGCGACGCGCGTTTGTGACTAGTCTACGGCGATGCTGTCGTCAACCCGTCGGTGTCCACAATCGCTTTCATTGCAGGAGAGGTACGAGGGGAAAGCGCTTGCGGCGCCTTCAAGTATCGACGCTTGTCTGAACACAAGATGCACATGATTCACGGACGATTGGACAATTTTCAATCACGTGGCTGAGCTGCCAGATGCATTGCAACATGTCACACCGACCAACTGCCCACATGCTGCAACCCTGCCCGGTGCTATGTGTGACCGAACACAAGCTGGCAGCCAGTTGCAACGCTCATGCGAGGTAGTTGCATGTACCATATTATGCCCTTCACCATAATGTACTCGTTAGACTGCATAATCTGCACAATCGCACGCAAATGGTAGGCCGTGATTCTAACAACCGTTTTCTCTAGACTCTGATTTCAGTCTCGCTCAACGCGCGCTGCACATAGCTTTATTTCACTCCACTGTCACCATGACATCTCCAAATCACTTATAGCACATACTGTTGAGAAAACCGAGAAGTGCAGCTGGGAATGCCTGCTCATCCTGATTGCAAGGACTATGCTCATACACTGCACGATAAGTCAAGGTATTCAGGCGCCATGTCAGCAGCACATCACAACAGAGTTGTAGCTGTGAGACTCTCGGACTCCTCTACCTAAAATACCATTTGCAGGAATCCCTTAGCTTAAGTGGCACTACCTAAAGTAGAGATGTGTCGCAAAGCTCAATACGGCCCAACATCCCGACACAAGCAAGTGCCACAACATGAAGAAGGGCAGCTCTAAGAACATGAACTTTGTAGATTCTGCTGCGTCGGAGAAGATCAATACCCCGACACGCCGCTTTCACTTTTCCTATTCGAGCGACCAGAAAACCTCACAGCCTGCATGCCAACGCAATCCGACCTTTCTCGGTCGGGACAGCATCTTCAACTGTCGAGCATGTTCGATAGTCGCGCGCAGGTACGCGTATACCTTGCCAATCACCAGACGTGGCCACCATCTGCGGTACGTCTCCGTTGATCCCTGTCATTCCGTAGATCTCCAGGGGCCTGTACGCGTATAGTCCTTTTGCGGGTCTCTAGACTTCCGTCTAGCTCAATTAGCTCATGGAAGACTCCCAAGTTGGGTTGCTCCATGTCAGCCATGGCCCGTTCTAGTTCACGTCGCAACACTATGCCAGTGAAATGGGGCATGCGGCATCCTCAAATGTCGGCTGGCAGTGGACGACGACTCGCGAGAGATGAGTGGAGTAGCGTCGTGCCGGTGATCAGTTATGGGATAGGATCTTCAAGCGGCGGATCGAGGTGCTAAGTTTGGTCCTCTCACGCACCAGGCCCGCTAGAAAAGACTACATGTATCATCATGCCTATTGCAGACCCGTCTTCAGACGTGGAGAAAAAATATTAACAATAACGAAGGAAAGGGTGAGAACAGTATAACTCTAACTCAAGATTCGTGGCAGAGTTACTAGAGGGTGCCATGGTGATCCTTTGCGTGCCGTTCAGGTCCCGAGGATGATCAACAGTAGCGCACGGGCATAGCCGCCGAGCCTCCACATATTCCTGCTTACCTGCAGCGCCAGTCCTCGTCAGATATCAGCGCCCAATCATGATGCATCGCGATGGGTCATCAATACCGGCGCATATACCCTCGCAGCTACAGACAACACCCTTGTGGATGGTGAGCGGTCGGTCGGCTGGTACGGCCGATCGCCAGAGTCCCACGGCACCTCGGGCGAGAAAGCAAGCGGCACAATATCCTTGAAGTAGGCAAGTGTCGGTAACACGGGACCAGTGTTTGGTTCCACAGAGCATAGCTTCGTTGCTCAGGAATCCTTGGCCGTGGCTTACATGTATGGATCGTACCACTTTGTGCAAAGAGATCGCTCGAGTTCCCAAGCGAGCAGACTTTGGACTAGCCCAGCGAGTCCCTCTGCAGTCAACTATAAAGAGAGCAGCTTTCCCTCGAGCATCCAGACAAGAAAAATAGACACCATCCAGCATCTCACAAAGAGTCTCCGCATTCACATCCCCTTACTCCAACCCTCAAAGCAATTTACAATGCATTTCGCCTCGTCAACCGCTCAACTCATCGCCGGGCTCGCCCTCGCGGCCCTCCCCGTCGCCCACGGCGCCATCTCCATCGGCAACCAGATCCGAGAGGGAGGCACGCACTTCAACGTCGCGTGGGTCGAGGGCCTGAGCCCCTGCACCACCGACGTGTCCATCGCGCCCGAGAGCGCCAGCGTCTGCAACCGCAACTTCCGGCTCGACGGCACCGACTACTACCTGGTCGGCTGCTCCGGCGGCAAGCCGTACGCGCAGAACCCCAAGAGGCTGCGCCGCGCCAAGGACAACTCGCTCTACGGCACTTGCTCCGCCGTGTCAAAGAAGGAGATTGACTGCAAGGGAAACACCCACAACGTGATCAAGCGCTACGTCTGCGGCTAATCGTCGTAAGGCTTTGTGGCGGCCTCGGCCCGTGTGCTCTCTGCCGATTGATGGGCCCGGCGAGTGGCGGACCCTGCCGTCTGAGAAATTGCTGTTGGAATCCACCTTGGGGCATGGGCCTGTGGGAGGGACGTTTTTGAGCGACCTTTCTTACTCTTGTGAGTGTCTATTTGCACAAGCTCAAGGCACAAGTTACTGGTGTGGCTCATAGGGTATGTAAATCTATTTCGTTCTACTCAGGCTCTTGAAATACACGACAACGCCTGTTTTCGGTCCGAATTAAGACGTGACACTCTAAGAGTCGAAAATGCCCTCCTTGTTTCTCAGTCGTGTCCATGGTCTTATCCCAAAACTTGAGCAGTCTCTTACTATAACGTAACGGTGCGCCCCTCGTCGTAACCTAAATGATGGGACTCATAATAACGTAAAACTTATCAAAAAGGGGTAAGTTGGATCACGAGCTATATAATCTAATGCATTCTGCCTAATATCCCCAATGAAATACTTGAAGCTCGTTATCCGCAAGGCCCTGATGGCACTACAATACTAGACGCTTGTTCCTCATTTCTTACTGCTTCGTTCATACAAAACCTACGTTAGGCATCCTCGGCCGGGTACGACAAATCTGGGGGCAATCAATACCCTGTTGTCGGTGCAGGAACGACTTTTACCACGTACGGACTCTCAAAATGTTGCGCCTCGTGGCCCTTCTCGCTCTACCTACCCTGGCTTGTGCCTGGGGTCCGAACTTCAACAGGTGGCCGCAAATATGGAAAGACGACCCACAGGATCTGACGAACCGCAGAATCCTCGCAAACAATGTATTCATTGTCTGTCCTGAGGACATCCTCAAGAACTCGACCCTTACGAGTGCCTGCAAAGACGAGGGTAACTGCACGGGCACGCAATACTTCACGCTATCGACGGAGGCTCGCTGTGCAGAATGCGTGTGCCACGAGAATACAGTCGAGGAGTACAGGGCGAAATGCTGACTTTGGAGACCATTTTGTGCTCGAGCCGGGCGAGTAGACGACAGGAATCGTGGCAGATGATGCGACTCCCGTCCACGGAGCTCAGTCACAATCTTGTAATGGGTTCCGAGCATGGTACCGCATCTGAAGGTGGAACTGGAATGCATCACGGGAGCGATTGGCGGGGAAGAACTGTTTGTGGGTTGTTGGAAATCAAGTTGGGAAAGGTTGCAAGATCGAGTGAGAGAACTCGAGTTACGTCGTTCCAGAACCCTGGCAATGAATTATAAAATTTCGGCATTCGGCGTCTCATACTTGATCCCAACTGCCTTGGCCGTAAACATTCAAGGGAGATGCATGTCACTCGCGAGCCCGCCAGCGCCGCACATCGTAGACCCCCAGGAACGCCCGCAGGCGCAGAACCCACGCGTGGCTCGCGTGATCCGTCGACGATGATGCTACCGGCACTATGCGCCCAAGCGACGTGATGCAGGCGACATGTCTGGTGTCAGGCTGGGTACGTGGCCACCACCCGGCATCCCCGGGGGCTCCGCCGCGCTCGCACCTCGGTCGATGCCCCTAGAACTCGTCACCGTTGTCGAAACAGTCCGTGGGGCGCATAGGCACGCACGCCTCCCTTGCAGCGCCATCTGCGACGGGCGAAGACCCCGAGGCTCGACAACGCCCCGGCCCTTGAAGGCTCGCACGCACGCACGGGCCGAAACAATGAAGGAGAAAAAACAAGCACGATAGCCGCATGGGCCTATACGCGCAATCACCAAGCCTCGTTCAAACATCCATGCCCCCTTCGGTTGGCTTTGGCAGCTCTTCACGTTTGCGAAATTGTTACATTTTCCTTCTCACAGGGTTGGAGGGGATCAGACCAAGTCAAGGGGTTTCGAAGCAATGCCGAGTACGTAAATCTGTCCGTGTAGTTGCTCTCCTCTCTATTTAATGAGCAACCTGTTCACTGATTGGGAAGTGTCGAGTCAGTCAACCAACCATCAATCACGTCCATCCCGAGCCAACAACTGCTACCAAGCCGCCATGAAGACTCGTCGACTATCTTTCGCCCTTGTTATCCTCGCCAGCGCAGTCATCGCGGGGAAGACAAAGTCTGACGAGGAGAAGACCAAGTCTGACAAGGAGAGGACTAGCGCCTCCCCCCACCGGGACGCACTCCAAGGAGGCAATGAGGTCGCAGCAACGATACGTGGCGTAAGTACGAGCGAGGCGTTGTTTTACACGATCTACGTATGGGCGAGTCAATAACGTCGGCGGTTGTGCCTGTAGAAATGCGTTCCAAGAACGCAGATTTGCTATATCGAATATGGCGACGAGAAACTCGACGAGTGCGACGAAAAGCAGTCGTTGCTTTACGGACAACAGAAGGCCTTCAATTGTGCGCCCCAAGAGGTAAGTAGCATCGGCTGTTCTTGGCGTGGGCAGTGGGGAGATTCTGGCTCGAGGACTAACATTCACCCACCCGTCTTTGCAGTGCGTGAGGGGACATTGCGCATACAACACGCAGGCTCATACATTCTGGTGTTCGTAGGAGTCACATCGATGCTTTGGACATGGGGAACATCAAAGGGGCAGGAACTGTTATATGTACGCAGGGATATTATATTTTGAGGTCTACGAACTGTTTCTTGCCTGTTTCATGGTCTTTCCTACCGTCAAGTCTGGTCGATTCGTTTCTGTCGGTTATTTTGTTTTTCGTGAGGCGACGCCATTTCAGCCCTGCGAGTCACCGACGGGTCGGCATCTCCCTGATAGCTCAAGAACCAACAGGTTTCTAAATCAAAATCAGAGCTTTTTGGAAAACACGTTGAAAAGCCACGTCATGTCGAGCCTGAACTGCTTTTGCTGTGCCCCAGCGTCGGCTGGTCATGTCCCCTCCGTCACCCCGGAGGTGGAGCTGAGGCGCCTCAATGTATCCCCTCCATTGCCCCATTGGCGCGATCTCATCAGTGGCGTTGCCGTTGAACGGACGCTGCTCCGAGAAACCGACGAGGTGCCGGCCGGCTGTGGACTGGGTTGGTTGGATGGGAGGCGGCGGCGGGTTGCGAAGGAGACTGGGGGTTCCGTGGCGGAGAGACCTCCGGGGCTGGGGAGGCGCATGGGCGAGCTTTGTATCACCTGTTGCCGTCATGATGTCCAAATGCCGTGTCACTCGCACCATGACTGTGCTTACGTTTAAGAAAGAATGGGCTGTTTCGGGGCAATGTGTTTTCTGTTGGCTGCTGTGTCATTGCTTTGTCTTTGTACTGCGTCTTCCATCATCGATTCTAACACTTTGCACCAGACTTTACGGAGTAGCAAGTGCAGATTCACAGTACTATATTTCGCAGATTGTGAAACAGCACCGCAACCGACGACGTGCAATATCGGTCACGATCCAAGCCCGCTACAATCATCATCGCGACATCTCCGTTGAGGGAGCGGCCCCAATTTGGCACACCAGTACCCTCGCACCCACCCTCTCTCATACAAACAAAGCAACATACGATACAATGTCGGCGCAAAAACAGCATAGCAGCACGACGCAGCACGCACAAGTGCCCAGGTCGGCGCCGGAGATCCAGGCAGACCTCGACGACGTGAAGCTGACGGCGCCGCTCTTTGGGCACGAGTGCTTCGAGGCGGTCCCGCGCGTCGACTCTAGCGTCCGGCGGCAGCTACCCCAAGGCGCGTCCACGACGCTCGACACCGTCATCGCGGGCAGGGACTTTGCCTCTTCGTAGTCGTACCTCGGACGGCGCTGTAGAGCGCTGTGAGCCTGGCGCTACGAGGCTCTGGTCCTAAAATCGTGCCGTTCCTCAGAGGGCTGCAGGGGTAATTAACACTGGTACGGCAGGTAGCAATACGCGGTGATGGCATTATTCTCAAGGCGCGCACGGGGTTACAGACAGAATATACAAGGATCAGCGAGGCGTGGCGTCAAGTTGTATGGAAACAAAAATTGTACTTTTTGAACAAATAGAACGTACAATACTTCGTAGATGTAACCACAGAGTTCTCATGTTGCCCGTGAGAGCTTCACGACTAGTCCTACGACAATCATGAGTAAAGGATACCGTCGGCGTAGAGCATGCTTACCCGACCAGCACGCCTGGCGCTATGAGCAGGCGCGCCATCAACCCCTGAAGCGTCAGCACGCAAATTGGGCCAGACGCCGAGACTCGAGCTCGCGACTCGAGTAATCACCACCATGTTATAAGAACCCACTGTTGATTGCAGCACAGGCATTGCGTCGTCCATCAAACCCCTCAAGTAAAAGCATCGCAACAGTCTTATAACGCCAGGCCCCCACGATGCGCCTCATCAACAATGCGACGCTCACGCTCGAGTCCTTCATGGGCAAGCCGCCCGCCTACGCCATCCTCTCGCACACCTGGGCCGACGAGGAGGTCGTCTTCGAAGACTTCATCGACGCCGAGGACGGCGGCCGCCTCCCTCGAGGGCAGAAGAGGAAGGAAGACAAGAAAGGCTTCCGCAAAATCGCCATGACGTGCGAGCTCGCGCGGGCCGAGGGCCTCACGCACTCATGGGTCGACACGTGCTGCATCGACAAGCGCAGCAGCGCCGAGCTCACCGAGGCCATCAACTCCATGTTCCGGTGGTACGCCGACGCCGCCGTGTGCTTTGCCTGGCTGGCCGACCTGGCCCCTGAGGCGGAAGGTCAAGAGGCAGGGCTATCGATGCGCCCCTCGCCTTACCAGCGGCAACAGCAGCAGCAGGAGCACAAAGAGCAGAACGAGGAGGAGGAAAAGGTCGAAGCAGCCTCCAAAGTGACGATACCAGGCCTCGAGCGCTGCCGCTGGTTCACCCGCGGCTGGACCCTGCAGGAGCTCATCGCGCCGCCGACGGTCCGCTTCTACGACTCGGCCTGGCGCCCCCGCGGCACCAAGGCGGACCTCGGGGCGCAGCTCGCGCGCATCACCAACGTCCACCGCTCGACGCTCGCCGACCCGAAGCGCATGCACCGCCTGTCCGTGGCCGCGCGCATGGCGTGGGCGGCCGGGCGCGAGACCACGCGCGCCGAGGACGCGGCGTACTGCCTGCTGGGCGTCTTCGACGTCAACATGCCGCTGCTCTACGGCGAGGGCGGCGAGCGCGCGTTCCTCCGGCTCCAGGAGGCGATTGCGTCGCAGACCAACGACCTTTCGCTGTTTGCGTGGACGGCTCAGCCAGCGGCGGCGGCGGCGACAGCAGGAGCAGCGGTAAGAACAGAGGAAGAGGGGGGCGACAGGAAACCGCAGAGCTTCCGCGGCGTGCTTGCCTCGTCGCCAGCCGAGTTCCGCGGCGCGGCGTCTATACGGCTGCTGCGCGACGCGGCGTATGACCCCGAGTTCCTCATCACCAACAAGGGGCTGCGCATGAACACGAGCATCTTCGCCGGAGACGGCGGCTACTTTCTAGGCCTCAACTGCGCGCACTACTACAACGACAGTGGCCCGCCTTCTTCTGCGCATGAACATGGCCAAGGGGGACAAGTGACGGCGACGGCGGCGACGACGACGACGCACGGCGAGGAGCTCGGCATCTGGATCCAGCAGCACGGCGGCGGCGTGTACAACCGCGTGCGCCCGCACGAGCACGCGCGCCGCCCGCCCGGCGAGAAGCCCAAGCCGGCGCGCATCTTCCTCTCGCGGCACGTCTCAGCCGAGCTGTCGCTGGAGCTCGAGGACAGCCAGGACCGGGCGCTGGTGCTGCGGCGCGGCTTCAACGAGCACCTGGTCGCGCCGCACAGCCCCGAGTTTCCCTTTGCCGCCATCTCGGTGCTGCCGGCGGACCAGTGGGACGCGCGACGGCGCATGTTTGTGACGCGCGGGGCGGCTGGGGGCGGAGGAGCAAGAGAAGTAGGAGGAGGAGAAGGAGGAGGTGGTGGTGGGTTCGCGGCGTACGCGTATTTCATGGCGCGGTTCGACTGCGACGTGTTCCGCGAGGAGATTGTTGCGAGCTCCGAGAGCTTCGTGCTGGCGTTTGGGTGGCGCGCCGGCGAGGACGAGCCGTGGGTGAGCGTCGCGTCGATGCGCGAGCCCGCCGTGCACGAGGCCATGGGCGACGTGGGCAGGATGACGGCGGCGGTTCTTGGGGGGGCGGGGGAGACGAGGAAGAGGGACGTCAGGGAGATGGTGCTGCGGGACTACTACCAGTGGATCACAAAGGTCATCCGCGTCTCGGTGGAGGCCGTGGCGACGGCGGAGGGCATGGTGGTGTACAATATCGACATGGACATGGTGGACGCGCCGGACCATGTGCTCAACGGGCCCGAGGGGGCGCTCTCTCACCCGGAGAGCCCGCTGTACAAGAAGATGAGACCGAACCGGCGACGGAAGTAACAAGTCGAAAACTCAAGAGCAGCGTTGAACCGGACTGAAGGAAGGAGGGTGGTCGTCTCCCAGCAAAGCATCGTGGAGCGATGGCGCATGGTGTTGTGAGCAGTGCAGAGTCAGAGTTGTGCACCCGTCGTCGGCGATATGCAGTGCACTAATATGCAGCCACTCAGTATTATTATGCCAACGACCACAGGGCCAAAAGGAAAAGCAACAAAAGGGTGGACAAAAAAGAAGTGTGACAAGGCCAAAAAAGAAAGACAGCCTTGTAACTCTCCCGCCGGGAATTGAACCCGGGTCTCAAGCGTGACAAGCTTGCATACTGACCACTATACTACGGAAGATGGAGAAATGACCTTTTTGAGGTCATCGTAGTGAGTCGTGGCGACGGCTGCTGATGGGAAAATTCCCGAGCTGAATCCACTTATCAAGCGTGCCCATCATCGTTTGGCGTTTTGGTCTGGACTGGTGGAGTTTTTTTTTTGCGCCCTGAGCCTGCGCCGGGCAGGGGTTTGACAAAGTCTGGACCGGCGGCGGCTCCACACGCTGTGTGCAAATATGTTTATGCACCACAGCGTATTATTGTACTGTATTGTGAGCAGCTGGTTCGGTTGTTTTTCAAGAGTCTCTCAAGCACATCATATTGCTGCACTTGGGTGGTGTGACAATCGATATCTCCGCGTCTTGCAGTTGACAGTTTTCGCGACCGTTTTGGAATTGCCCGTTTGGGAAACCGGCTCGGGCGGGCCGCGACCCCACCCACTCACCGCTGCCCGTCGTCCGCTCCTTCAAAGTCCAGCCTCCGTCCTCCGACACGGCGCACGTGACCACGGAAATTCGTGCTCCATCCTGCTGCAGCAGCGACACTCTCCATTCTCGCGCATCGACAAAAAAATCCCAGAGCGAAACAAGCTTCACCTCTCCTCGACTCGACACGACACGTCCACCGCCCTCCTTCTCACCCTCGCCATGGCGGCGCTCCCACCCTGCCGCGCGGGCCTCGCGCGCAGCCGCCTCGCCCTGCGCAGTCTGCACGCGTCCCCCCTCCGCACCGGCTACGCGACCACCGAATCGACGACATCCTTCTCCCCCTCATCCTCCTCATCCTTCTCCTCATCAGCGTCTTCCTCGACATCAACAACAATCCCCGAGTCCTTTCAAGCATCATCAGGCACGAATGCGGCGGCACCGCCGCGGTGGAGCCAGACGCCCGCGGGCATGAAGGCGCCGGTGCAGATGGACTTTGCGCGGTCGCCACGCAACAAGGTGTGGACCGTCAACAGCAACCCCGAGCGGCTCGACGACATGTACGAGCGGCTGCTGGGCCCCGGCGGCAGCAAGATGCTCCCAGAGGAGCTCAAGTGGCTGGCGGTGACGCACAAGAGTTTTGATCAAGGGCGACGAGGGTTCAACGACCGCCTTGCGCTGATGGGTGCGTCCCACTCTCCCCTCTTCCTCTCCCTCCATCAGACACCTTCTGTCTTTCTCCTATTCGCCATTTCAATGGACCGTTGACTGACCGTCTTCCCCGCGCAGGCCGCCTCACCATCATCATGGAAGCCACCAAGGACATCATCAGCCGTCCTCCCCATACCGCCGCCGCCGCCGCCGCCGCGGCGGACCCGCACGGCCGGGAGCCATTCACACACGAGGCGCTCGCGGGCGTGGACAACCTCTCCGCGACGACGCCGCGCGACGCCGTCGGCAAGGAGCGGCTGCACGCGCTGGCGTCGAGCGTGGGGATGCTCGACGTGGTGCGGTGGAAGCCCCGTCTGCCGCGGCGGCTCGAGGCCTCGGGCGTGGAGACGGTGCTCAGCAGCGCCGTCATGGCCGTCGTGGGCGCCGTGACGCTGCAGCACGGCGCAAAGGTGGCGTCGCGGGTGGTGCGCGAGCGGATACTCGCGCGCCTGCCGCCCCAGGAGGCCAGGTAAAAAGGTAGCTGGTGCACGAGGGGGCGTGTAATTCTATATGTATCATCAGAGGCGGACGGCAGGTATGTGGACGGGATGCATGTGGATGGGTGGATGGGCCGCCAGAGACGGTGTGTGTATAAAAGCTGGAAGCCATGACTAGACAGAACTCGGGCACATCAAAATACAGACATTTATACATGCAAGCGCACTGGGGTGGCGTCAGTACGCCATGGCGAGATGAGGGTGATGTCAACCACCTGATGTCGATGTGGGCGCTCTCAGCTCCATGCAGATGTATGCCCTCTCAACGCCATGCAATATAAATACATCCAAGCCCACCAAAGACGTGTCAGCAAGCCTTGACCAGAACAGGTGCTGCTAGGTAGTGTAACGCAGACATTACTTCCCAGCTCGACTATGGACCACGCACCAGCTAGTAGGCCAGAAGGAGACAAAGGGCTAGGATATATCAAAGCAGACATGACAGGACATCCAAGCTCATCAGCGCATGCTCATCGTGCCACCACCACTCCATACATCGCATAGGAACCAAATCCACCATTATCATTACGTACCCCCTGCCTGCCTCCGAGTCTTCATCCTCAACCTCATCCACCGCCCATCATCCCAGCAGCGGCTCCCTCTCCCCCCTCCCCCGCCGCTGTCCCTCGTCTTCCCTCTCCTCATCCTCGTCCTCCACCAGCTCACCCTCACCCTCATCATCACCACCCAGCAGCCCCCTCAGCGCCTCCCGCAGCAGCCTCTCGCGGACGACCCACCCCGCGCACACCCCCGCGCCCGGCCCCAGCACCGCGCCCACCAGCAGCATCGTCGCCGGCGCCCGCCAGCCCACCTCGGCGAACACCCAGTACAGCACCGTCAGGGCCAGGAACTGCGCGTCCACCTCGAGGAACTTGACGGCCGAGCGCGTCATCTCGCGCCGGTCGTCGCGCCCCGCCGCCAGGTTGGCCGCCAGCAGCGCGTGCGCCGCGACCGACGCCAGCGCGGGGAGGCCGTACAGCGCCGCGAGGGGCTTGTTGGTGCCGCCGCCGCTTGCTCTCCCCTGCTGCTGCTGCCGGCGGTGCCTGCTCTGGCCGTCGGCGTCGTTGTCGTCGTTGTTGTTGTTGTTGTTGTGGCTGCTGCTGCTGCGGCCGCCGACATACTCAATGTGCACGCGCGCTGGCGTTGAGCGGCGGAACCTGCCCACGGCCCAGCGCACGAGCTGCCGCAGCAGCGACACGTACACGGGAAAGGGCAGCCACGCGGCGACGGAACCCGGGGAGCGCAGCGTGAGCATCAGCACCGAGGGGAGGTAGAAGCCGAGCGCGACGGCGAGCGGTATGGCGACGATTTCCGCGTCGGCGACGCTGCGGTCCGTGTCGAGCGCCTTTTCGTCCCGTCGCCCCTCTTCGTCCTGCTGCTGCTGCCGCTGCTGCTGCTGCTGCGCCGTCACGCCCATGGGATCGTCCTCGCCGTCGGAGCGCGAGCCGCCCGCAAACCACGACCGCGCGCGGTGCAGAAACGCCGGCACGATGACCACCTGCCAGACGAGCGCCCCGCCGACGAGGTTGAACAGCAGCCACCACGGCGTCGGCCTCGCAATGACGTGCTTGCCGACGCGTTGCTTCCTGCCGCCGCGCCGGTTTTTGCCGTTGCTGTTGTTGTTGTTGCACGCGCGGGCCGACTCGGCGGTCGCGACGCTCATGAGGGCGCCCACGCCGGCGAGCAGCTCCGCGACGGCGGCGCGGGAGCGGGCGGCGTCGAGGGCCTCGGCGAAGAAGCTGACGAGGAAGCAGGCCGGGGTGGCGACCCATGAGGGGACGAGGCGGGCGTCGGTGAGGAGGGGCAGGCGCTCGCGGGCGTGGCACTGGGACCAGAGCAGGGCGGCGTTGACGTCGGAGTGGGCGAAGAGGGTGGCGCAGGCGAGGACGGCGAGGAGCACCAGGGGGAGGAGCAGGTGCGGGAAGAGGGGGAGGGTCTGCACGGGGGGGCGGAGGAGCGTGGCAAGCGAGGGGAGCTTCATGGCGGGTGTTGATGATGGGGAAGGATGACGATGGTGGTGGTGATGATGGCGATGATGGCGATGACGATGGTCCAAAGAACCCAGCCGTAGGGGATGGGGCGTTGGCGTTGCTAGTATTCGAGCGCTAGCGGCCTAAAATTGTAGCCCCTCAGATTGTATAAAGTAAGTTGCGCGGGCGTTGCGTCGCAGCTCAACGCGATGAGTGAGGTTATCGTCAACAAGTGAACGATGAGCCGTATTCGAGTCAAAAAATCAACAAACCTCCCGCACAAGCGGACGGAGCGCGCACGCACGCAGTCTGCATTCAAGCCCTCGTCTCGCAGCGTCAAGTCAAAAGTTCGAGTTCGCAGACGCAGACGTCGACCAGGAGAAGAGACGGGGAAAAGAGGTGCGGAAGGGGGAAGAAAAACAAGTGAATCATCGACCGCCTCGGACGACCGAACGTGAGGCGACATGGAGGCCGGTTTTCCATCCAGGGGTCTGTCCCCGTCGTCCAGGGGTCCTGCCTGGTACAACCCACTGTACGTACCTCTATACCCCGTACACTGGAGGCATGAACGGGAGGGACCCTTCCAGTGGGTGAAGTGGAGTGAAGTGGAGCTGGAGTGGATGGAGGCTACCCGACCCGTCCACCGCCTGTTGAGCACACTGAAGCAGTGCCCAGTGGATTCCAGCCGCTCTGCTAGGCTGCCGCTGTGCTGCCTGGGCTGGCTTCCAACTACAGCATACGGGGGGCACATGCCGCCCGCCACCAGCGCACCTACATGCCCCCCCCCCCCCCGGTTCCCTTTCCAACGTATCCCCATTCACAGTCTACGTGGTGTATGGTTCCCGTCGTGTCTGTCATCCCATCCCATCGCTGAGACCCTGAACCTTCACCTCCCTTCACACTCCCTCGTCCCGTACCGCCGACGCCTGACGAGAGCTCTTGCTCCCTCCCACTCCAAGTCCTCTCGCCATGCACCACCCCATTAGCATGTCGAGTTCCCAGGCTCGTTCCCTCCCGGGCGGGCTCCCGTCCGTCCACACATCAGGTACTAAGTTACTACGCTACCTAGCCCAGGCCAAAGGAGGAGAAGAACCCGCCGTGTCATCCACTGTCATGGACCATGGCGGCGGCGGCGGCGGCGGCGGCGGTAGTGGTGGTGGTGGTGGTGTAGAAGTGGTGCAAAGTGTCCACGCGACCAGCAAACCCCGTTGACACGGCGAGGCCTCGTGAGCACCATCACCACCACCACCACCACCACCGGCGGCGGCGCCGTCAGATCCAGAGACGGCTCCTCCCATCCACACGCACGCACACACAGCCTTCTTCGCACACCCACGAGACACTCATCACGCGGGCAGTTCACTCCTCCAAGACCCATCATAGCATCCCCCCCCCCTTTCTTGCGCCGCCGCACTAACATGTGTGCACGCGTGCGTGCTCGGGTGACGCCGCCGCTGCCGCTGCTAGAGCTGATGCTGCATTTTACCTAGGACGATCCGGCATAGCACGGCACGGAACGGTGCCGGGTCCGGTGGGGCCGTTCTCCCGGAACGGAACGGACGCCCGCCCGCCCGCCCGCCCGCCCGACTTACACATCCGCAACGACGACGCGCCGCGCCTCTGCGCCAGCATCCCACCAAACACAAGCACACCTATCCATGGACCTCAAAATACATTCACACGCTACCCATATGCTATGCTTGGCGACTGTCGTCCGTCGCCGTGGTGTCATGCCGCCAGGTCCCTTGTCCATGCTCGTCCACTTCAATCAGCTCATGCTCGTCCGTCCAGATCCCTCCCGTCCCCATCTCGCGCCGTATAAATACACCCAAGTAACGTCGGGCCCCCAAATTCGGGCACACCCACTTTCGGGCACACCTCTATACTTAAAGCAATACCTTAGTAATATTAATAATATATTTAATATAATTACTAAGCTAAATATAAAATACTTTTATAGCTATAGTAATATAGTTCTCTTATATTTTATAATAACTATATAATATTATATTATATTTAATAAAATAGAAATTCTTTTTATAAAATATCTTAAGTATTTAAATATAAAAGATTTATTTTTTTAATAAATCTAAATAAATTATATTATATATTCTTTTATTTATATTACTTTATTTATTAATATAGCTTTAAGGATATAAGTAAAATTTTCTTATATATATAATATAAAATTAATAAAGAATTTTAAAAGATATATATTAAATTTAGTTAAGGATTCCTATAGATATCTTTAAGAAACCTTAACTAAATCTATAAACTTATTATTAATTATAGAAAATAGATATAAAGTTAACCTCTTTAAATATATAAGACTTAAGCTTTTAATATTAAATTAAAAAAATTATTTTATATTTTAATAAGCTATATATAATATAATATTAATATTAAATTTTCTCTTAAGAAAAATTAAAAAAATAAATTCTTTTTTTATTTTATACCTTAAATATAAAAGATAAAAGTATTAAAAAATAAGGTTTATATATATATTTAAATCTATATATTATAAAAATAAAAATATATTATTATAAATTATATTTTCTATATTTTCTATATATAGTAATTTTTATATATATAATAAAAAATCTATAAAAAATTATATATAATAGAAATTATAAAGTAAACTTTAAAATAGAAATATAGAATATTATTACGATTTAATTATATTATATATTAATTTATAAATAGCTTACTTAATTTATTATTAATATTATTATTTAAATTTTAAAAATAACTTTAAAAATCTATAATAAATTTAAAAATAAAGATATAAAATATAATTTATAACTACTATATATTCTATATAATAAGATATTATATATTAAAAAAGTAGCGTATTACCTATTTTATTTAATTAATAATGGAATTATTTATATATTCTTATAGGGTGCCCGAAAGTAGGTGTGCCCGAATTTAGGGGCCCGACGTTAAATGCCATGCTCCAAGCTCCGCATAAATGCCTCTTCAGATGCAACGCCAGCAACCACATGTAACAAGCAACGCCCCGCCTACATCGACAGTCATCTTCCCACCTCTACTTTCTCTTCCGCGCAAATGTCCCGCTCCCCGAGCTGCCCCCGGTCCCGCCGCCGTCCAGTCTCCCTCCCGGCGGCCCCGTTCCCCCGTCGCGTCGGCGATTCACTTGGGGAATATGGTAGCCCCTCTCGCGCTCGAGCCTGTGCCTCTCCCAAAAGTCGCTCGCCTCCTTCTGCAGCGCCGCCCTCCTTCGGGCCCCGGCTCCGCTCCGTCTACCCCGGCGCCCGTCTTTCCCCGTGTCGCCGCCATCGCCGTCATCGCCGTTGCGACCGCTTCTCGCCAACACTTTCTCACGCACCTCGTGACCCCAGTCGAGCACGAGGGCCAGCACGGGCATGCACAAGACGACGTACACCCATCGCTGCCCCCGGCCGTACGCCCTTCCTATCCAGCGGAAAACCGTCCGCGCGTTCGTGCTAAAGGCCACGACCAGGCTCCCCACCACGAGCACGAAACTCGCCGGCAGTGCAATCGACCCAATCGTCTTGAGGCTCAAGTTGTTCCCGCCGCCCCACTCCTGCGTGTTCATGCCAAAGAGCCCAGTGAAGAAGGTCAGGGGCAGGAAGATGACGGTAAATGTCGTAAAGATCATGACGCTGCGGCTCTGCGCACTCGCCAGGTCCGCATGCAGCCGGCTGAGGCGCACCTCGTCCACCTGCGCCTGTCGCTGCACCATCTGCAGCAACTTGTCGTAGTCGTCTCGCGTCGCCCGCACCCGCGCGATCATCTCATCGGCCTGTTGCGCGTACTCGCGCAGCCGCTTGAGCGCCTCAGACAGGAACACGCGCCCGTTGGCCGTGTGCTCCCGCAGCTCCGGTCGCGCGTACGTGGCGTGCATCGTCGCCACAACTTTGCTCTGCCGTTCGAACAGATGCACCAGCGTCAAAAGCTCGTCCTCGATGTCCCGCAGCTCCAGAAGCGCCGACGTGTTGTCCCGGTTCTCCTGCTCCGCGCGTTCGCCCTCTTCCTTGTGCCGCGCCCGGATCGACCGCGCCTTGTTCTCCACGGGCTCATAGTCGAACGCCTTGTCGCGAAAGCCCACCGTCCGGAACTCTTTGAGCGACTGGGTGAGCCGCTCCGTCTATACTTGTCAGCATAACGCCGCGATGTTTGTTTTGAGAGTCAAGCTTACCAAGACGCTGATGGCCTCCTCAAAGATGCGAAAGACTTCCAGGTCGGGGTGTGATGACCGGTCCAGCAACACGCTCACCGCGTGGAGCGCCGCCAGCGCCGCCAGATCCAGCGCGTTCTCGCACTGCCTCGTCAGATCCACATTGACCTCATTGAAGATGCTGTCCCGCAGGTCCGCCTGCTGATAAAGGGGGCCCTCGATCGGGTCGCTCTCTCGCCTGGGGAAGAAGGACACGACCGTATCTTGAGACGTAAGCACACATCACCCAGGGAGCGGTCAAAGAACGTACGGGAGTGAATGACCCAGAGCCATAGCTGGTCCACCATCAGGACATTGCCATTCAGCAGCGAATCCTCCTCCGGCGTGTCGTCGGCTTGTGCTCTACCCGTCAGCCTCTCCCGCCAACCTGACGCGCCACTCGACTGTCCCGCATCTTTCTCCGAGGCGCCGCCGCTGCCCGCCGTCGACCACTGCGCGTACACGCCGCCCCTGCCGTCCTGCTGCTCCGGTCCGCACGGCCGCTCCTTGGTCAGCTTGTAAAGCATCTGGTCGTCGTCCCGCGACCGCGTGTCTCGCAGGCTCGGATATCCGTACTGGTCCAGTGTGCGACGGCAGTTGATCGGCGGGTCATGCCCGAGATACTCCCACACGACCTGGAGCTCGAGCGAGTCCGACTTGGCAACCAGCTCCGGGACCGGACGCGACCGGCCATGGCCCAGCCTCCTAAGAATCACCTCTCGTCGACGGATGAGCCGCTTGTACGAGTCAAAATGCAGGTACGGCAGGAAAAGGCATGTGTAGAGCGAGTCCTGGACCATGGCGGGCGAAAGCGCCGGGCTGCCTAGGGACTGACGAGGTGACACTGTCAGGTTGTTAGTTCCCCATGTCAACACGGGGGAGTGCGGGACCACATACATGTCCTCGGCGCCGTAAAGTAGCACCCGGGTTTCGCAAAGTAGGCATAATGCTGCGCGTGTCGCCCGCGCGTATGCCGCGTCGCCCAAAAGTCGTGGCTGTACAGCGACGAGAAGTCCCTCTTGTACGACACCTCGAGCGTTTGCAACACATCCTTGACCCAGGTAGGGTTGTTGAACGGCACATGGACCCAAACAAACCTCCGGGCCTTGACATCAGGCCGAACAAACGCCACTGGCACTTCGTCCACCACCACCGTCTCCTTAATGCGCCCTCGTGCCCCTTGGACCGCCTTGCGGATCGCCATCACCGCTTCCGGTAGCTGCGGCGAGGCCTCGAGATCGTCCTCTTCGTCGTCATATTCACCGTCAATACTGCCGCCCACGACCGCATCGACCGTGCTGCGGCTCCGCTGCGAAAACGGAGGAAAGTCTTTGTACTCGATGCGCGAGCGGTCGCTCCCCAGGCTGAAGCTGCGGCTGACGGAGCGTCCCACGCGGGGACGCATCGGCGGCGACAGCCTATCCACGGCAAGATCCTGTTCAAAGTCTGCGCGTATCAGTGCCGAAGGGCGGCCCATGAGTGGTGTTGAGTGCCTGGTAGGAGGCGACATGGCCCTCGAGGGCGGCGTGGTGACGACACTGCTTCCCCCGCCGGCGCCTCTGGTGGCCGCCGCCGGTGCACTGGACCGGGATTCCGTCCTGCCCGGCTGCCGCGATGGAGGAGGCAGCACGTCGATGGGACGGATGATGGGCGAGCCCGGCGTGACTGTCTGTCGCGCCGCTGCCGTGCGGTCCTGAATACCGAGCGCGTTCTTGATGGTCAGGGGCTCGGGGGCCACAAAGGGCATCTCGGCCTGCTCTTGCTGACGCTCGATAAGAGACGTGCGACCCCTTGAACGCAGAAAGCGGCTCTCTTCCGGGGCGCCGTCCACTTCGTTGAGGCGCTCGCTCAGACACGCCTCGGGACCCTTGGAGAGGAACTCCTTCAGGGGCAGCCTGGTCGACCACGCGCGTACCACGTTGACGGCGGCGTCACCTCCGAGCTGCGGCGGCAGCGGCGGGTCGTCGAAAAAGCCGTGGACCTCGACGTTGACCTTTTGCTCGAGACTGAGGGTCCAGCGCCCCGCATCGACATCCTTGGACACGGCATCGGCGCGGCTAATGCAGGCGGCGAGCTGACGCAGGAAGAGACGCAGAGTGTGAACGTTGTGGCGGCCAAACGAGGCCATGTTGGCGTGGTCGCTCTGCAGGGGAAAGATGTTTTCCTGGCGCATGCCGAGGATGGCCGACTTGATAGAGGTGAGGGGCGCGGTGAAGTAGACGTCGCCGTCCTTGTCCTTGTTGAGGGTGCTGTTGCCTCCCGACAGACGCGAGTCTATGGTCTCATAGAATGTCCAGACCTGGACGTCGCTGGACACGGACTTGAAGTCCT
This sequence comes from Purpureocillium takamizusanense, assembly GCF_022605165.1. Taxonomy (NCBI): domain Eukaryota; kingdom Fungi; phylum Ascomycota; class Sordariomycetes; order Hypocreales; family Ophiocordycipitaceae; genus Purpureocillium; species Purpureocillium takamizusanense. The sequence continues at coordinate 488,298 of NC_063072.1, forward strand.
CATCAACGTGCAGCAGCAGGCTATTTCCGACGCGCAGGTCATCCGTGATGCTCGCGGGCAGCGGCGCAGAGAGCTGCAGCAGAGCCTGGATGCTGGTGGCGAGACTCGGCATGGCAAAATAGCTCGATCCCTGGTGGGGAGTTCCTGGGTCTATCAGCACACGGGCTTTCACACGACGAGTTTGAGGACGTGAGATATCGTCGCTTACCGAAGAAAGCCACGCCGTAGCACTCGCGCACAATAGCCTCGTACCGCGCGTCCCTGGTGGCCTTGCACAGGGCCATCTTGACCACCAGCCCGCCCAGACTATGTCCCACAAAGACCAAGGGTCGCTGCGCCTGTCCGCGCCCGTCTCCGTTGTCTAGATCCTCGCGCGATCTCAGGGTCGCCAGCTCCCGCAGCAGCGCGTCGGCCAAGGTGCCGAGCGTGGAGCCCTCGGCGTCGACGGGCGGGTGCTCGTACAAGAGAACGCGCGCGCGGTTCGCCTCCCGCCGGATACCCTGCCGAACCCAAGACGGGCCGCGGTCGTCCTGCGACTGGCCCGTTCCGGAGCCCGACCCGGTCCCCGACTCGGCTTTTGCCCCGGTGGTGGTGTCGCGCATGGACGGGGCGCCAAAGTAGCGTCCGAGCAGGCCGTCTCGGGTCCAGCTGCGCAGCGGGTGGCCGCCGGGACATGGCACGGTGACCACGTCGACGGTGGTTTCGTCAAAGGTAAGGTCGCCATCCGGGTCGATGGTGAAGCGCAGCGGTGGCGGCTGTTTCTCGTTGTTGTTGTCGCTGCTGGTTGGATTCACGGGCACATCATGACCCGCCTTCAGGTCTGTCTCTCCTGTGCCAGAGCTAGGATTTGAAGGAGGCGAATTCGGTGGCTGTAGGGGTACTGGCGATGTCCCGGCGCTCATAGGCGGCGGGCTTTGCGGGCTCCCTGGATGGACGTGCAACGAGTCCGTGTCGTGCGCTGGTTGCGCGGCCGCCGCCTCATCGCGAGCGGCCACCATTTCGTCCGTCGCCACGCCCCGCGAGTTTCGCCTCTTGCTTTCTTTCTATTCTCTCCTCCTCTTGCACTCTGTCCTATGTCGAGCCAATCCGTCCTCTGCGTGGGTGTTTGCCTTCCGGCTTACACGTCACGTCGTCTCTCAGTGCAGGGTAGTAGTGCGATGCGTCCACAGGGAGGAACAGCGACGGACGATACACACCTCCGTGGGTGCGACGATGGCTGGCTGCTGTTCGAGAGTTATGCGAGCCCGCCCAACGACGGAAGGGCAGCAGCACACGGATTAATAAAGAAAAATAAAGACAACAAGAGCGAAATCACATTTCAAAAAGAAAGGTGTGAATGAATGCTGCTCGGGAAGAAAATCGGTAACGATTTACGCCAGGCTCTCTCTCTTCTCTCCTTCCGTCATCGCTCCTTCCCATCTGTCTGCCTGCCTAGCTGCGCTCGTGCAAGTCACCTGCTGCTCTTGCCCTCCCCAGTCACGACTCACCACCCCGTGCCCTACCAATGGCGAGGCCATCCAACCCCAACTCCTCCAACTCTCTTCATCTCGCAGTCTGCCAGTCTTCGGTCTCCATTCCTCCAACCCCCAGTGCGTGCCTTAGCCCGCACCTACGAGTTTCCATTGAACTGCAAGCCCTGCGCCGCCTCATCAGGCCCAGTGCCTAGGTAACTATCTCACATTAGTAGTGCCGGTTTACCTCGCTGGAATTTAGCGAAACCGCAACTGCAACCGCCTGCCTCGCCCCTCCGAGATCGTCGCCGGTCAGCACGTCCCATTCTCCCCCGTTTCTCGCGCGTCACGTCACGCCGCCCTCCCCCCGCGCCCGCCTCATACCGTTACAGCGGACGACTTGTTAGCGACTCTATCCTCTTCTCCGGACCATACGCGTGATTGCCTCGTGATTCCCACGGGCCTCCTCGTTTTCCACCTCACTTTCTCCCCTTCCCTCTCTCCCGCCGTCGGCTCCTCCTACGTACGTAGCCGTGTCATGCCTCCCTTCTCCATAGTCACCCACTACACTGCGTGCCTAGGTATTGATAAATCGCCGACTGCGACGTCCGCGGGTGGGCGGGGGGCTGCTGAATGACGTTACTTACTATACCTTACCTACATTACATATCCAGCTACTGTCTCCCCCTGGATCACAAGGCTGGATGAATGTGCGTAGTACGCAGGCACGTAGGTAGTAGACAGACTTGGCACGTAACTCGCGTGTCGCGCGCTGCAGCTCGCTCGCTCGCTCGCTCGGTACTTTGGTACGTACGAGTCGCTGCCGGGGCGGAGTGAAGATGAAAAACCCGACAAGGCTCATGTGAGACGACGTCGCTGCGCCCACGACGCCACGCGTGATCACGGCGCCGGGCACATGGGCACATGGCCTTCCGCCCGCCCGCCTCCTCCTCCGCCGGTGCGCTCGCTGCCGCCCTCGTTTTCCATCGCATCCCGTCGTTCCCTTGCATTTTCAATCTCGACACTTTCATACGGCGCAGCACGCGGTGCTGTCATCGATCATGTTTCGTGGGCTGGGGGATAATGGCTCTGCTTATCTACACGTACATGGGTTTCCCACCTCCAAGCCATGGACCCCGATGCCGACCCCAAGAAACGTGACAGCTCGTACCCCCGGACGTGTTCCCTCCGTGCTAATGCGTGCCGTGCCGTGCCATACCATGCCACACCATGCTATGTCAGTCCCAAAAAAAGCCCCCAGTCCACCATGCTGGCGTCTTCGCCCCCAGGTTTTCTTTTCCTTTTTTTTTTCATCTCCGTCCCAAGGGACGTCCCGTAGGATTAAGTAGTAGTTTCTCTCCCCACCCCGAGAGCAGCCTTCCAGATGAAAAGGCAACGTCATGGCCCAACGCCTCGGCCACCGTCTCGCCACTGAAAATACCCACAACAACCAAGAGGTTGTCGCCGTCGATTCCTCGCCTGCACCATCAAGAGTGCCCATAACGCCAGACTGGACCAAGCACCTCCGCCGCTGGCATCTCAGTCCTCGTCCGAAACGAGCTCGTACGACCTGTGCGTCGTACAGAAAATCACCGCGTCCCCGTACTGCCTGTTCTCCACGGCGCACTCCCTCCCCGGACGCACCACGAACAGGCCCCCCGGGCCCACGTGCGCCGTAGTCGTCCCGATGCGCACCCTGACCTTGCCCTGCGAGACCATGCACGACCGGAGCTGCGCCGCCTCGGCCGCCCACCGCGCCCTGGTCCCCGGCTTGACCACCTGGATGTTTACGCCCACATCCATGGCCACGGTGACGGGCTGCGCGCTGGACAGGAAGGGCATCGAGTAGATGATGTCTGTGTGTGTGCGCGCGCGTGCGTTGGCCAACGTTAGTTGGCCCAGGGAACTAGAAACAGCAGAGTAGGGGGTTGTGGGGGAGATAGGGGTTAATAGGGGCATACGTACTTTCGTTGCTCTCCTCGTCCACCACCCTGCCCGGCGCAAACTCCCAGTCCTCCATATCGAGCGACTGCTGCTCCGAGTCTTTGAGCTCGGGAGACGCAGCCGTCTTGGCCACCTTGGTCCGCGGTGGCTCGGACAGCGCCGCCTCGGCCGCCGACAGGCGTCGTTTGCGCCCCTGCCCGTTTGCGCTTGTACTTGCGGCCCCCTCCCACTGAAGCTGGCGCTGGTGCCGGCGCTGCGGCTCGAGCTGCGTCGACAGGCGTCGTTTGCGCCCCTGTTCCCACTGAAGCTGGCGCTGGTGCCGGTGCTGCGTCTCGAGCTCCGCCGACTCGGCCGACGATCCACAGTCCGCCTCCAGGTTCCAGTCGCAGGCGTTCCTCTGCCGGTGCAAGTTGGCGTAGTAGTGGCACCCGGCGCACGTCTCCGTCTTGCTGAACACAACTCTGGTCTCGGGCGGCATGTTCGCGGGGAGCTTGATGCAAAGGTCAGACAGCCGCCGCGTAGTCGTCTTCTTGCGCGTGCAGGCGCGCCGCCCCTCGACGGCCGAGCCCACAATGTACGCCATGGCGGACGCGTAGAACGGCGCCGCCAGCATCGTGCCCTGGTGGTGCTCGATCCACGAGAGGGGTAGCTCGCGCCGGAGTACGCACATGTTGAGGAATCGAATGTCCGCCCGGTTCGGCATCAGGCTGTCCTTGTGCAGCAGACTGGTGAGATACTCGCTGGGCTTTTGTCGAGGCGGCGAGGGATTCTTTGCAATGGCCAGCGTGCCGTAGTGTTCTGCGCTCCCTGTTCTAGGCGCCGTCGGCTGAGACGGCAGGGATCCCAGCGGTCCCAAGCCCGGCGTCGAGGCAGCCGGGGATGAGTCGGACCCAAACGACTCTTGCGAGCGCAGTCCGTGTGCCGACGAGAAGCGAAACGTAGACGAGCCGGGCAGGGCCCGTATCGGGGTCCGATCGATCCTCGAAACCTGTGTCAGCGCCCAAGGTGGCTGAGACGGCTCGACTGGGGGCGGTGCATCCGGCGGCAGGGGGTTCTGGGACACGACGATGCCCGAGTAGAATCCGGACTGGCTCTTGTCCCTCGAGGGTCCTAGAACCGTCAAGGTCCCGTCACAGTTGTCGTTGAAGGTGACCCTTTTGTGCACGTTGCCAAAGTGCGCGCCCAGGGCCGTCATGTTTTTGAGGAGCCGCCGGCAGTCTCGGACCGGGCAGACGAATCGAGGAGCCTGGTCCTGGAGCCGATAGTTTGTTGGTATAATGGCGCCTCGGGCCGCATCCTTTCTGCCATCGGGGCCTGCCTCTTGTCAGTACCTACCCACCCAGGAGCGATCCCCGGCGGGCCATTGGCGTGACGTACCTTCAAACAGGTTGTAAGGGCGGCCGTCGACGGCCGCCAGAATCTCCGGTGCCGAACCGGGTCTCGGCCGGGGGGCTTTGTTAAAGTCAGCAGGGATCTCATCCAGCTCCACCAGGCCGTCGTCGTCGTCGTCTTCGTCGTCCTGGTCGCTGCCTGTCTTACCGGCCTCCCACTCGGAGCCCTCGTCGTCGCCGGCGCCGTTAGTCGCCGGCCAGGACGCTTCTTGGCTGGCGCTCGGCTGGGCCGTCTCCGCATCTTTACGTATCCGATCCAGGAGCTCGGCCGCCGAGGGGAAGTGCATGCTGTGGCCGCTCGACGACGGGCGCGAGGTGACCGCGGAGTCTCTGTCGCTGCCGGCGCTGCTCGGGGGCATATCCTGCACCGAGTGGAGCTGCGTGGACACGGCGTCTTCCGTAAGGCGCAATGCTTGGGCTCGCAGGGCGGTGTCGGTAGCATCGGCGACATGGCTGTCAGGTGCTGTTGTTACTGACTTGAGGCTCGCAACGACGGGTCGCAGCGGAGCTAGAGGCCGAGGCTTCGAAGGACCTTGCCCTGTAGCGAGGGCAGGCTTAGCCTGGACTGAGCTCATAGGCGTCGTCGTCGTCGTTGTCGGCAGCACGCTTCTCGTGTAGCTCGGTAGCGGCACCGGCGTCTGCGACGAAGGCAAAGGCTTCGCCGGCGGCACATGAACCTCCTCACGGACTATCCCTCGTCAGCCCAAGCCCTCAAGAAATCAAGTCTCAGAGGAGAAGACGCCCAAGAATGCTTACCGATCTCATCCTCGGCATCTTGATCCGAGTCGTCACCGTCATCGTCGTCATCGTCGTCGTCGTCGCTCTCGCTGCTCTCGCTGCTCTCCAGATCTATCCCAGCGACCTTATTGTCCACAGCAGCGGCGGTGCCCAGCGCCTGAGCGCCCTTCCACTTGTCGTTGAGCGCGCGGATGCGGTGATGCGCCGCGAGCGATGGCGGGGGCGGGGGCGGGGGCGTGTGCCGAAGCGACGGCGGCGACGATTGCGGCTGCGTCTGCAGTTGCGGCTGCGGCTGGAGTTTCTGTAGGGGAGTCGCCAGCAACGACGCCGTCGTCGTCGCTGTCGTCGTCGCTGTCGTCGTCGACGCGGGCGACGCGGGCGTCACCCCCACACCACCACCGGGAGCGCCGGCGGGGATCTTGGGAGGCATCACCTCGCTAGTGTTTCTCGCCACGGACGCGCGCTCGCCCGCGGCCAGCGGCGCGATGGGAGACCCTGAGCCCCGCGCCGAGGCCATCGCCGCTGAAGCCGCGCCACGCCCTCCACCCACGTTGAGTGGCCAGGCCAGGCCCGCGATAGCTCAAGGCGCCCGAGGCGGAAGGGCGTTCGGTAAAGGAAACAGGGCCAATGAGGTCGCACGGGGAGGCCGTTATATATACGCGGTCGTCAAGTCGAACACCTTCGTCTCGCGCGAGAGCTTTTCTTCGAGCAGCAGTAGCACGGGTGCTAAATCGGTGGTACGATGAGGCTCGAGTAAACACCACGATGGGGGTCGCCTAGCCAGCACCTGCCGCGGACCGGGGGGACGAGTTGGATCTCCTAGGCGGGGATGGCCATTCGCTGCCGTTCTGTGCGTGAGAGACGTCGAGGTGCCGGTGTGGGAGCACGCTGCGGCGCTATGCATGCGTGTAGAGGCGGCGCCGGCGCCGTGACGGGCTTTTAGCGGCGAGGTGAAGTGAGGTTAGGTGAGGTCTGAGATGGATAGGCAAGGTAGGTATGAAGTGGTTAGTGCTAGAGGTGTCGAGTGAGACGCGCCGAAGCGCGCGCGCGGCTGGTAATTTTTGGGGGAGTGGGACGTAGTTAGCACGTTGCCGGGACCCGACAGCCTGGAGAGGCAAGCTCCACTTTTATTAGAGCAGTTGGAGCCGTGGAGCACTAATGAGGCAGCTCTTTCTCTCTCGTAGCAGGCCCCTATGACATATAGACACTTGGAGGGCAGTGCAGTATCGTGTAAACTGGAAGAGAGTGCAAGGCTGCAGGCCTTGCTACACCAAGCCTTGAGGAACGAGGTGCTTTTCTATGCTTAAGGTCAGCCCCGGCTCCAGCCTTTGGCAGCTGGCTTTTGGCAGCTGGCTTTTGGCAGCTGGCTTTATTACTAGCTAGCTGTTAGTAGCTGTAGCTGGCTTCAGATCTAACCTTTGGCAGCCGGCCTTGGCTCTGGCCTTTAGCAGCTAGCACCAACGACTATGACCTTGGCCTTCGTCGAGTTGAAGGAAGCAGCCACTCAGAGGCCGTATTTGTGTAACACCAATACAAGATTTGCGTAACCCCAAAATCAGCCCGCCAGAACAGAAAGACCTTTCGGAAACCTTACGTTCCGCAAAGAGCATCGCACAAGCATTCCTGCTTCTGTGTACAGTATATACTGTACTAAGTTAGGTTGGTGGGCTCCGGGGATGCAATAGGTAGGAGACGGCCCCCACCCGCACAGCGACGGGAGTTGTCGTCCCGCAGAGAATCCGTGCCGGAGAAGACAGTCCGCACGATAACTACCTCACGCCAGCCAGCTCAGGCACGAGGGCATGGGCAGGCGTACACTCCATGGCTCACATGCTCAAAATGCCATGCAATAATGCCTACATCCCGTCTTATCATACATGCCTGCAGCACCAACAACCGCAACCGCCGCGACATCGCCCAGACCGCTCAGCTGGTAGGTAGCCAAGCGAGGTGCTCGCTCTCCCGCTTAATGCTCCACTGGACTGGCCCTCACTTCTTCTTGGTCGCCTTCTTGGCTGCCTTCTTGGCCGCCTTCTTGCTCATCGCCTTGGGCGCCTTGACGACGTCGCCGTCACCCGCCTCGGCCCGCCGCGCCGCCGCCTTGCGCTGGCCCTCAAGCTCGCGCTCGCGCCTCCACCGCCTGTGCCGGAAAAACTGCTTGCGCGTCCGGAACCGCGTCGTCCGCAGGCCCGTCGTCTGCACAAGCCGCCCGATCCGCCAGTTGTCCTCGCGGTAGCTGTAGTCGGCGCGCAGCCGCAGCAGCCGCTCCGGTTCGCCCTGTTGACGCGCCTTGCCCCTGCCCTTGCTCTTAACCCCAACGGCGGCGGCAGCATCCGCCGCATCGCTGCTCTTCTCGCCCACACGACGAACCTCGTAGGGGATCCCCGACGGCGACAGCGCGGGCCGCTCTTCGACCGCGCGGATCGCGTGCGCCGTCATGCCCAGCCTGCGCCGGCGCTCCGCGTGCGCCGGGTACGGCAGCGTGTCGGCCTTGTCGAAGACGACGCCAATATACTTGCGGTCCGGGTGCCGCGCCGGATCGCGGTAGTACTTGACGTAGCCCGTCGCCATGGCGTGGATCGTGTGGTCGCGGCCCATGATGCAATTCTCGCCGGGCCACCAGTGCGTGCCGCGCTGCTTGTAGATGATGTTTCCAGGGATGACGAACTGGTCTGCGTGCGCGGAGGGAAGAGAATACAAGTCAGCCATACTGTGTCATCGAGGCGTTCTTTGTGTGCTCAATTGGCCCCGTGGACAGCCGCAATTGGGAGGTGGGCTTCGAGCATCACGTCCAACTGAGCCCCGGTCGCGGAGAATTATCGACACCAAAGAAAAGAGAGCAACGTACCGCCCGTCCGCTTCGCGCCCAGCTTGTTGGGAATCCCCCTCTTGCTCTTCTTCTTGTACGCTCCCTGCGCCTTGACCGAGGCGTTCCTCCGTCCCTGGGCCAGCACGCCGCCCATCAGCTGCGCGCCGGCCACCGCCACCGCGAGGCCGCCCAGCCCGAGGCGCGAGGCCGACGACGCCGCGGATGCCGCAGCCGTCAGCAGCGGCCGCTGCATCGTGAGGAACCGCATCGCCGCGACGGTTCGGTTTCGTCGCTGCTGCTGCTGCTCGCTCGTGTCGTGGAAAGTTGTGCGTCGATGCCGTCGGTCGTGCTGGTCCAAACCTGCGTCTTCTGCTGAGGTCCGGGTTGGTTCAATTTTGCGCTGAGTCAGCCGCGAGATGGGCGCTTTCCTGCACCGCACCCCTGTTCGGGATGGCCACATGGCATTATCGATAAGCCACCTACCAGCGTCCGCCCGCGGGCGACTAACAGGTACTTCGTAACTTACGTGTAAGGTAAAGATGCCAGCATGCCCCGACATCATCATCACCACCACCACCCATCGCAGCGACGACATTCACCACCTTCCCGCTCCCCACCACACGACCTGTCGCCACGCGCCTCACAACGAGCCCCCCTACTCGGAGCTGCTACAGCTGTCGCAATTCGCACACGCTCACAAGCCCACGCTTGCTACCTTCCTACCATCCATCCCGCCAGACAGACAGACAGACAGACAGACAAGCCCGCCAGCACCATGCGCCTCCTCCTCTACATCCCCATCTTCCTCTCCCTCCTATCCTCCGCCGCCGCGCAATTCGGCTTCTTCGACCAAATGTTCGGCGGCGGCGGCGGCGGCTCTCAGCACGATGACGACGACGACCACCCGCACCACCAGCACCAGAAGCGCCAGGCCAACAACCCGAGCGACGCCTCGATCTACCGCGCGCACTACGATCAGTGTACGTTTTCTTGCGTTGCCATCCTCTCCCCTTCCTTTCCTCCCTTTACCCTCTTCCCTCCCCTTCATCCCCTTGCCATCTTCTCATCGCCATCTTCATCACCAACCACCCACTCGCCCCGTACCTCGTTGAATTATCGTTTGTTTCTTGCTCCCCCCCCCCCTTCACTCCCTCTCCCACTAACATCCACGCGCGCCCGCGCCCACAAAACAGCCTCCTGCGACAAGTACCTCTGCCCCGACACCCTCGCCTGCGTCCACTTCCCGCACCACTGCCCCTGCGCCTGGGACTCCCACCAGGACAAGGTCGAGCTCGCCGACGGCCTCCGCGTCTGCGTCTCCAAAGGCGGCTTCCGCCCCGGCGAGGCCGCGCGCAAGATTGAGCTCGCCCGCAAGGGTCTCTTATAAGTAAATCATCTCATCTGATTTTGTTTTCACGGGCATCGGCGTGGCGTGGCGTGGCATGGCATGGCATGGTTTCATTCTTCCTTGACAAGGAAAAGAAAGGGGAGGGGGAGGAGGAGGAGACGGCGTATTGGTATATAACGGGAGGTCCTCTATGTATACTACGAATATCGGCGCAACAAACAACAAACACGATGGGCCGCACACCACAAAAGGCGGTAGCGAGCAATCCCACCAGGTCGTCGTCGACAGACTCAAGTTTCTTGTGCAAACAATGCTCCTCGTGGTTGAAGCTCGCTCTACCACACTCTCTCTCTCTGCAATCGTCTTTCCCCTCCCCTTCTTCTTCCTCCTTCACATCGCAATTTCTGCCACAAAAAAAGCAATCGTCAACTCCACAGCTCGATAGTGATAATCTCAGGTAGTGCTGCGTGCGTGTCCCGAGGGCGGGCCCGCAGACGCAGACGCAGACGCAAAACGCCAGACCAAAAGACATGTGTCCCCCCATCGTATCAAAGCCAAGCAGCCGTGTTCGTCGTGCGACCATGGGGGATGTATACTCCCCACGCATCGCCCAAGCCGGCGCCGTCTCCGGAACCACGTCCAGGCACGACCGACCGGCTACGCGGACCCATTGGGCAGGGGCGGCACGTCGTCATTGTCCTCGTCCTCGTCGATGGCCTCCGGGTGGGCCAGCAGCTCCGCCACATTCTTCATTTCGTAGTGCTTCTTGCGGGCGGCCTCGAAGCGTCTGTGCTTCTCGCGCTCCTCGGGCGAAAGGCCCACCACCTCCTCTTCGGCGCTGGGGGCGACGCTTCGCGGCTCGACGTGCACGCTCTTCTCGCTCGAGTTGCGCCGATGCGGGTGTGGGTGCGGGTGCGGGTGCGGGTGCGAGCCTTGGCCGCCTTCCTCGCCAGTCGGCGGCGACGCCGGAGCTCGGCTTTCTGGGACCTCCTCTTCCGGTTCGCCCAGAGAAAGGCCCGGAATGTCGTCCTCAGCACGCGCGCGTGGAGCCTTGCGGCCAGCACCACCAGCCGCCAGGTCAGAATGGCCAGTCCCCGACGGCCCCGCGGCATGCGACGCCGTCGCCGCGGCTTCTCCCCCGTCCTCGTCGTCGGACGGGTCCTCTGCAGGATCGTAATGTTTCGCATAGGGCGTCTTGGGCTCGGTGATCTTCATGGTCGAGGTGCGCTCCTGCTCCGTCAGGTAGAGGTTCGCCTCGTCCCACTTGAGGCGCTGAGACGACTCGGCCAGCCCGTCGGCGCTGTTGCTCGCGGCAGACTGGCGGCGCGAGCCAGGCGGGCGACCGGCGGAGGAGGAGGACCGGCGGCCGGCGTTGATTTGCGTGTTGGCGAGGGTGATTTCCCGGCCCGACATGGAGCGCTCCCGCGTCTGGGGCGGGGCGGCGGCCGGAGGGGGTGACGTGTGGGTATGCGAGGGGTTCTTGAGGATGCCTGGAACAGGTCCGAATGTCAGCGCTCGTTTACCTCGCCGCTGTCGCACGACGACGAGGCCGGGACAACTTACCCTTGGGGCGTTTCGCATCGTGGCCCTGGGGAGGCGAGTGGGCAGGGGAATCGTCGACTGCAGACGCCATGATGGAAGCGTCTTTTTGGGGTACAAGAGGGAAATGTGAAGGGTGTGGTATAGAGAGTCCGACTATCGAGTCCCGTAGCAAGACAAAGAGAACGGGTCGCACTGAGCCCGCAGGGTGTCAGGCCGGTTGGGCTGCAGCAGGGCTAAGCGAGGGCCGGTGATGGCGAACAGATGGGCGGCGTGGTGGTCAGGCGCTGCTGCAGGAACGAGGTGGGCTGGTGGGGAGGCAGCAGGGTCCAGCACGCGCGAGCGTCGTCGTCGTCGCTGTACCGATCACAGGACCCCAACAGGGCAAGGCGGCGCAGTATGTGTTGTGTGCTGCGTCGTCGAGGGGCGTCGTCGTTGTCGGCGGCGGCGGCGGCGGGCGAGCGCGGCTCGAGGGTGGTGGAGGGGAAGCAGGTACCCGTGATGATGGGACGATGCGGTCGGCGGGGTCACGAGCGATGGAATGGTGGCGGAGTGGTCCTGCTCTGCGCGCGTGGATCGGTCCGTCGTCGCTGTGTTTGTGCTGAGCTTGCCGGTGCTGCTCCAACGGCACGGAACAGGAACGATTGCTCGCAAGGGAGATAAAAAAAAACGGTCGGGGGAAGGGCTAAAAGTCCAAGTAACGGGACTGGGCTGACCTGGCGGAAGCTGGGGTTGAAGTGAGGTGAGCAGAGGTGAGGTGAGGTGGATGGATCGGAACGGAGTGGAGTGGATTTGATGTCAGTCTGCCCCCGCCCTTTGTGCCGAAGCAGCAGCAGCAGCAGCAGCAGCAGGGACGGCAGCGGACCTGGCTGGTGCAACCGATGACGCACAGGAGACGCGGGAGTAACAAAGGGTGCCCGCAGGCGGGAAAAGCAACAACGCCAAAAGCGCCTACGACTGCTACCTAACATGTCGGGTACTGTAACAACAGCAGCAGCAGTAACGACACTGTTTGGGGGGTGGGGGGGGTACTGGGCATGACGTTTCATGACGGCGAGAGTGGCAGACGCTTTCCAAAGGCAGATACCAATACCAGACAGCCCATTCCCCCAAGCAATACGTGGAAAACAAGCTGATGGTAGACTCAAGTTGCAGCAACCGCTCACGCCTATCAACTTTTTAACATTAGTATCTTGGTACTCTTATTATTGAGCTACTTTCGTAGCTACCTTAGTATGTTAGTACTAAGTAAGCCGGGTGGCTGGGTACTAGTTACCATCATGTCTCATCACGATCCCTCGTGCGCAAACGATCCAACGTCCAGCGCTCACGTCCCCGGCGCCACGCCCGCCTCACGTGCCGTGCCGCCATCCGCCATCCGCCATCCACGGGCTTAGGGTACCTACCTACGTGATCAGTTCTTTAACACCGGCTTGATTATGGTACCTAGGTACCTAGTAATCAGCAACATGACCCCCAGGCTTGATCAGGGTCCCTCCTCGGTAATTCACAGCATACAGTAATAGGGTAGGTAGATAGACAAGGCAACGCATCAGAGAATCGAATTATAGCAATACGTATCTCACTGATAGCATGGGAAACATCTAGCATCTAGTGCTACTGTAAGGCAAGGAAACTGCCTGTCAATAAGTGTTGCGTTATAAATCGAGAACTTACCAACCTACCTAGGTGCCTTGCTTATTCTGCATCCATCATGCGCCATGCACATGCCCTTTCGCAGAAGAACACGGTACTAGTGCATATATATACAGACTAAATACCGACGTTCCTATTCGTAGGGGGGTATGCACGCATACGGCAGCCAACAGAGCGTCACGCCAATATCCAACATCCACAGGTTACTTACACAACGGGAGCGCACTTCAAGTCCTATTCTTCCATGATAGATAATAACCTTGGTATTCTGGGTATCCCGTCCCGTCCCGTCCCGTCCTACGCCATCTCGATCCACACCCGGCCAACTCCTGGCTCTGCTCTGCCCTTTGCTTTATACCCTCGGGCGTCTCTGGTCTTTTTCGCATCACATCCCTACCCCCCAGCCTCTCCGTGAGCAACTAAAAAAAAGGGAACTGGAAACAAAGGGAGAAAGACGAAGCGAGAGAGAGATCATAGAGATATGGAGAGACAAAGAGGAGGGGAAAAGGATAAAATAAGGGAAATGGCTCGATATCTCTCGTAAAACGCCTTCGACACCCCGCCATGACCACCCAGTCGTCGTCCCTCGACGGCCACCCCGCTGCAGGAACCCCCATGCGCCCCGTAGTATATGTGCGTACACGCACCGGCCCGTCGGGCACAGAAACAAATAAACAAGATGAGCCTCCGTCACGGGCACGTAAAATCATGCCCCCCCCCCAAAACAGGCCCGTTGCCGTCGCCGTTGCTCCACCTCACCTTTTCGTGTCCGCGCGACGACCTAGGGTGGCCCCATGGCCATGGAGTGCTGCATCGCGCCCAACGGCTGGTTTGGCCCCGCCGACGACGACGGGGGCCGCTCCTCCACCGCCGGCAGCAAGGCGATGACGGCCTTGAGCAAGTGGTAGCCCGTGCGCCAGCAGACGCTCTTTTCCTGCTCCCCGCTCCAGATGTCGACGCAGCTGCGCAGGGTGTCGAGAATGAGCTGCCGCGGCGGCAGGCGGCATCCCGTCGCGGCCGCTCCGCTCAGGGGCGCGTCCTCGCGCAGCATGTGCACGCACGTCGTCAGCGTCGCAGAGAAGAAGTCGAGCACAAAGGCCCGGCCCACCAGGTCGAGCCGCATGTTGGTGTCGCTGCACCACAGCTCGCGGTAGTGCACCAGCAGCGCCAGCGAGCACTCGAGCGACGACCAGTATGACTCGGGGAACAGCGTCGGCCCCTCCGGGTGCAGCGCGAACGGCCGGTGCAACACCATCAGGCACCGTCGCAAGAAGATGTCGACCGTGATGCGCTGTAGCTGCGCCGTGCACACACGCTGGGCGTGGCCCATGAGCTCGCGCAGCTGCGCATTGTACCGCAGCACGTCGGGGTACGAGATCTGGTCCTTTTTCGAGTTGATCTGCGCGAGCACCGACAGCACCGTCGGCAGCGATTGGAACAGCACCATCTGCAGATTGTCGGGCGCGTCGGGCATCGACCGAAATCCACCGAGCTCGTCCGGCCGCGTCAGGGGCGGCATTCCCGTGCACATGGACACTTTGATGTCGAGGTAGAGGATCGTCAGCCACAGTTTGCGCCGCGAGTCCTTCTCGACCGGGTCCCGCAGGTCCTCGTCGTTGTCGTTCTTCTCTTGGGGCAGGCCAAAGATGAAAGCCACCCTCACCAGGAGGCCAAGCAGCGTCCAGCAGGAATCGACGGACCAGCACGTGGCGTTGCACACGAGCTTGGCCACCGTCATGAGGGACAGCGCCCGCAGCGTCATGAGCGTCGGCCGGAACATGAACGGCGTCTGCATCAGGCACGCCTCGGCCGCCATCATCAGCTCCGTCGCCACGGGCGGTTCGTCGGCTGACGTGAAGCACCCAAGCCCCATAACCATGAGAAATTCGGACAGCCAGCACAGGCTGACCGCGTTGGGCTCCTGCCAGTACCGGTCTACCTCCTCGCGAAACGTGCGCATGTCCAGGATGGGGTTCACCACGTCGAGCAATTCCAGGTATCGCGTCAAATACTCGTCGCACCGTGCCTTCTCCCCGGCCAACAGCCGCGTCACCGCGTCGCGGGCGTAGTATTTCGTCGCACCCGGGGTGCCAAAGGGGAAGTTGCCCGGGAGGCAAAAGTTGGCCAGGCAGGCATTCGTCCCGACGCCCTCGAGCGCTGCTGCAAGCGGCGACGTCTCGCCCGTGGCCGACGACGCCAAGGACCCGATCTGGGGAGGTTTAGACTCAGCATTCGTACCTACCACATGCCCGTCATCTGCTTCACGTACCTTGGTCATGAGTTCCCTCCAGTGGCTGGATCCGCGGACTCGGTGTTGCACCTGCCAGGTTGCCATCTGAGGCTTCTTCTCGTCCTTGCTCGAGGAGACGGGTGCCGTGGGGCAGGGGAACTTGCCCCCATTGGGGCCCTTGTTGTAGCTGTAGTAGCATTCTCTCCCGTTGCCGCTGGCTTTGCACCTCCCACACGGAAGCTCCTTGTCGCACTTGACCTTGAGGCGATGGCAGCGCAGGCAACTCAGGCAGTTGCGCTTGCGCTTGCGCACGATGCGTTGGCCGTTGACGGTTGCGCTACTGGAGCCCGGAATGTCATGCGGGGTCGGCGGCTCATCTTGGTCTTGGATATTGGAGGAGCCCGGCTCAGGGCTCTCGGTCGAAGTCGTGGGGGAGATGAGGCCATTTGTCGGCGTCCCAGCGAGGTCGTCCTGGCCTGGCGACGCCGAAGACGACGAAGCGACGGCAGCGCGCTCGACGGGTCCTGAGGCAGGCTGAGGTGCGTTGCGCGGAGCAGGCATGGCGGCGGCGGCGGCGGCGGCGTGGGAGCCGCCAAATCCCATCGACGACGACGCAAAGTGCGGCGAAGCTTGCAGGTTCGAAGCATGTTGCTGCTGCGGCGGCACATGCTGCGCTCCCGTCAGGCCAAACGTGCCCGCTCGCTGCGGTGCGACTGTCGCGGCGGGCTGCGTGCCCCCGTTGGGTGCCGCGGTTCCTGCAACATCGAAACTGCAGCGAACGCCGGCCTGGACGCAGCGGGTGCACGAGGGCTTGAGGAGGTCGCACCGCCGCTTGAAGTGACGACAACGGTCGCACGTCTTGACCTCGCGCATATGTGGCATGCCGACGCGAGGGCTTTACGGCGTTTGCAAGAGGCGGGCGTCGTCGACTCGGTTTCTCGGGGGGGGGGGGGGGGGGGGCGCCGAGGGCTCGCAAAGAGTCGGCCGGCTCGAGGCGGCGTAGTGTGCGGGCGGCGAGGAGAGCGGCTTGCAGAGCAATGCGGCGTGAAGTAAGTCAAGTCGGAAGCCGGTAGGGCTGACGGAGAGGGAGGGGAATTCGCGATCGTGGAGATGTGGTAGTAGTACAGGACTGGAGCGCAACCGCACTGCCGTTGGTTTCGTGGCAGGGTGCTTCGATCGTTGTTGGGTCGGGAGTTTTGTCGTTCCGGGGCGGCGGGCGCGGGGGCTGGAACGACGAACTGGGCTTCGATTCGAGGGGTGTGTCCGGCTCCAGTTGGCGTCTAGGCTGAGGTGCCACTTGACAGGCAGTTGGGGTGTTGGCTGCAAGATGAATTTGAAGGACCGGTTGGTTGTTGCGGGTGCGGGCTGCGGACACAGCACAGCAAGTGTCGGTAGGGCTGCCAGTCTGTCGGGTTAGGTTGCTGGCGACGGACGGGGGGGCGTTTGGAGGTGCCGCTCGCTGGGCCAGGAACACGCAACACACTGCGCGAAGCAACCGGGCACAGGCCACTGCTTTTTGGGCGACCTCAGTCGGTTGGTTCCGTCAGCCAGTCGATCAGTTGGAGGCGAGTCGATCGAGTCGAGTCGTCGCGCGCGTGCCCTCTTGCTTGTCCCTCCGGTCTCGCCTTTCCCCGCAAGAAAAGCGTCTCAGGTCGAGGCAAAAGACGAGGTCGAGTTCGAGACGGGGGCACGAGGGGTTTGCTGACGCCGGCGGGAGAGGGGGGGGGTCGTAAAAGTCGGCCATAAGCGAGACAAGAGGCGGTCCAGAGGCTGATAAATGGGGGGAGGCGATGGGACGGAGCGACGACACACCCGCCCGCACAGGCGTCGTTGGACGGGCCTGAGAGGGAAGGATTGGCACGCTGGGTTGCTGCTTCCTTCAGTCGGCCGAAGATGGCGCCAGCCAATTCGAGCCCAGCCCGGCCCAGCTCGAGCGAGCGAGCGAGCGACAAGCCTCCCGGTCGTGTTAGTGTCTGGTCTGGCGCGGCAGTGGCAGGCAGACACGACGGGTTCACGGGATTGGACCGTTTCGGCGAGGGGGCGAGGGGGGCGTGAAGCCAAGGTGCGCAAGGTGCGGTACGGCGCCCCATTTTGGCCGCCCGTCTGCTGGTAGAAGGCTGTTGGTGGCCTCGGCAGGGCCTGGCCTAGCATCACTCTTCTGTAATTGGGATGAATGGCGGCGGGAGCCAGCGCTGGCTTCCTACAAGCCAAAGGCGAGCGCCATCGCCCCTCACCCACACCCCAGAGGAGCCTGTGTTGACGCTGCTGGCGCCGATTGACTCCCGTGGTACCCTACCCGACCTACCTTACTGAGCTAACAGAACCAAAGCTGACGGCATGACTGGATGGCTGAGTTTCTGAGACGGTGGGCTTGCCATGATGCTGCGTGGGCACTCCCTTTACTTACGCAGCACGTGTAAACCAATCCCTCCGCCCGCGAATCCTCCCAAGCACACATGGAACAGGGCGGCGATACACGGCCCAGGCGACGACATGGCAGCGATGGTGAGGCCGAGGGGCAACGACAAAGAGCGAGGCGAGGCTCCAACTCAACGGGGACCCGTCCCGACGCCTGCATAGGGGGTGTGGCCCCAGCCAAGCAAAGACAGCACACCAGAGCAGCCAACGAGGAGCAGGCTGGTGGAGGAGGGGATGGGGGGCGTGAACGCAGGGTGATGGATGGTGCTTTCCACTGCTGCTAGTACTACTAATGTTAGTAGCCGCAGCGAGTTTGCAGTGGCGAGTCGCGCCACAGGGACGGGAGAGCTGCGGCAGACGTGGGAGGAGGGGGAGGCCCGTCGAGGAGAGCAGAGAGCATGTCGTGCGTGGGTGATGGTGACGATGCCGTTCGACGGGGCTGGGGTTGGAGATGTCTCGGATGACCCGTCGAATCGTGTTGACACTTTTCGTGCTGCGCATTCGAGGGGCGAGAGAACGAGGACGTGCAGTGCAAATCTACGTATGCCACGGCCGCCGTGGAGAGAGCGAAGACAAGCTACGGAGTACGTCGTAGTTAGCTCACGACGGGCATGATAGATGAGGGACCAAACAACAAGGGCCGGCGGGGTCGGAGATGGACCCTCTCCTCTTGGATTGGGACGGGGATCGGGATTGGCATCGGAATTTGGATTCAAAGCATGGCCGCTCCGGTAGTGCCTAAGTCAGTTAAAATATCACGTACAGTAAGTGTTTCGTACGCACATACGTGCAACTTGGACTGACTTTGCTGCTTACCTGCCCTGCGCCCCCATTTGGCTGGCTGAAGCCCGTCAGCGCTCGAGAGCGAGGAGCTGCGCCGGCATTGACCATATTCGTACACTGTGGGACGACTCATGAGTCTCGCATAGTACTACCTGCTTGGTACCCAGAGCCTAATCTCATGTCTCCCACGAGCGCACAGACGTGGCGCGCCCGGGTGGCGAGTAAAGGATCCCTTTCGCAACAAGCTGTCCAAAGCTGCAAGCAAAATAAATGCCAACACGCCAGCGTCGCGGCGCAAAAACGTGCTCGTGTCGGCCAGGTACGTCCAGTACGATGCCAACCGCCGCGTGTCCACTGTCGAGCGTCGGCGCATGGGCGCCTGCGGCAGCGCCTATCCAGATATCTCAAGCGAGCGGGTGGGCGGGCAGGCCACGCCTCGGTCGACCAACGAAATAAGAGACGGCGCGACAGGGGCTCCTGGCGCGAGGAACAGCCGACAGTCCAGGCCCCTGCGCGGTGCGCGGGATGGTGGAGACGAGCCGCGGCGTGCTGATGACTGGGCTTTGCTGGGCGCAAGAGGTGGACGGGAACGGCGGATGGTGGTGGGCCTTGAACGTAAGGCGGTCGATGGTGGGGGTTGCCCAACCGGGGGGATGCCTGTGCCATCCATCAACCGAACAACGCCGTGGCCGCAAGACAGCCAAGGCGTCGTTTGTTATGGGCAAAACCCACTGGACATGACCGGCATCCATGCATCAAGGCTGCCTGCTCGCCTTAGCGCCACCGCCATTGCTTGGGTCAGGTGTGGGGGACATGCAAGGCCTGGAGGAGGGCCGCCGCCCATCGCGGTTGGCCCTGCGCCGAGGGTCGGTCGCAGCAGGAGTGGGCTGCCCGCACCTCAACTGAGTGCTGTTGAGGTGTGTGTGCCAGGTTCCATTTGCCATCCATCACCATCCATGGATGGGATCGATCCATCCTGCGGCCAAAGCAGCAGCAGGACAAACTGACTGACTGTACGGCACTACCTGCCAAGTACCGGCACCATCGACAGCAGCGAGTGTCTGGTTTGCTGGCCATCAAGAACGGTGCCGGGATTGGGATATGCCGCCACAAACGCAGGGTCTTCCACTGTGGCATCGAGCCTCGTCCACGGTTCGAGCTGGTGACAGGAGGGCCAGCATGCATGGGGCATGAGCACCAACGTGGGACTCGTCCAGCATTGCGCATGGATGGGGGGAGGGATGGATTCATTGATGCAAACCCCGGACGGGATAGGGCGCTGGACCGGGGCGCTGGGCGCTGGCAAAGCCCAGCCCCTGCACGCCCCATCCCCAGTCGAGCGGTCGTCCAAGGCCTTGCCTCACCAGTGCTGGCTAGGCGTTTTGTTTGTTTGGCCATGCCATGCCATGCCATGCCATGCCATGCCAGGCACGGCACACGGCACGGCACGGCCTGGCGCGCGTGTGTCAAGGCTGCGCCGTTGCGGCGATTACTCCGCTGGTCTGTCGCCATGGTCGGATGCTCGTGTTCCACGGCACGCTCAGAGGTCCGTCGACCTTGTCCGTCGGCCCCCAAATGTCCGTGGGCAGACCGGAGCGGCGTGCTGGCGGCAGCGACGACGGCGGAAGCCGGGCACCATGGCTGTTCCGAAGACTCGGAACCGCCCAGGCCGTCCTGCGGGCCTTGTCGGTCCGCCCAGAAGCTGGGAGAGTGTGGGGGCCTGGGCTCTGTACCTCATCGTGTTAGGCCGCCGGATATCCCAGACAAGGGCGATTACGTACCTGTAGTACCTCAAACCTGCTAGCAGTGGATGGCTGTGAATCTGTGGCAAGGCCAGAAGACAAACGGTGACGCCCTGTCCGTTCTGTGTCGCATGCTAAGTCGCAGACCAGACATTGGTCTCGAGAGACAGGAGACGGGATCGCAAGTTCCTGTGTTCCATGGAGTGACAGAGGAACGCCGTGTTGGCTGCGCGGTACTTGGTACGGATGCACGATGGAGGCGGATTAGTTAGTAGGTACTGTAGAGAGGGGGGGGGCTCTTGGTGGCACTTGCCCCAGGGCCGGACGGATATCGACCTTGCCGGCGCACAGTCCTTCGCTGCGCAAAAAGGCAGCAGCCATCCATGTGTGTACTTGGTACCATGGTGCTAGAAGCGGCAGTTGCTCCAGGTTCGCGCCTTCCTCAGGAAATAAGGTACAGTAGGTATGCGTACAGTCAATGTACGCAGTTGTAGACTCCCGTCGTCCCCCTTCCTGTCGCTCCCTGAATCAGCCATGACTGACTGATGAGCCTTTTCCAGCAGGTCGCAGCCGACGCAGCACAACACACAGCACAGCACAGCACAGCACAGCACAGCACAGCCCCAGATTCAGGCTGCCAAAGAGCCAACAACATCCACCTGTCTTGTCCCCACGATGCACCATCCCGGCATGGATCCCAGCCCGGGCAGGCAGGCAGGCAGGGCTGCTGGTCGGTCGCATCCAACATGCTTCTGCTTGTGTCACCCAGCCATCCCGCCATCGCGCGCGTGTGCATATGTATGGTATAGTACGCCCCGCCGCGACTTGCTGCTACTAGGGACTAACGTATTAACTTAAGTACTGCTCCAGCACTGTGCCTCTTCAAACGTACACATGTCAAAACTGACAAAGTGCCGCCCTGTCTGTCTGTGGCTCGCGGCCCACGCGGCTGACAGAGGTGCGTGCGTGTGTGGCAAGGCCAGGCTCGGCAGATGCCCCCTCGACGACACAGGCACGAACCACATCGAGCGCAACAAGACAAGAACGACATCAAAACGACGACCCAAGTGGCGACAGCCGCTGGCGACGGGCGACCTTGGCATCGCCCCGACGAACTCGCCCATGCGTGCGTGTCATTTATCAAAACGTCTCAACGGCCAAGGCCTCGTTCGTGGCTTGACGGCCGGCCCATGCCACCATCTCCAGCCCAATAATGGAGTCGACTCACGTTCCTCTTTCGTATCCTCTTCCTGGCACGCTCCATGATGGGGCAACGCCCCTGCCGGCCGGCTATCGTGGCGCCGCGCAATGCCGCATAGGCCTCCCCCTTCCCCCCTTCTCTCAGTCTCTGTCTCTTGCACCAACTACGAGGCGCCATGCCTCGTGCCGCGGACTTTAATGCCAACATACGTACATTCAGCGTTCAAGCATAACGGTTGGCCCCATGGAGTGTGGGGCTTGCAAACGGCAGCCATGCTGCTGACGGTCGAGATCTGCTGATGTACGGGGCGGGTGCTGCTAGTACTAACGATTCCCGTAGCACCAGTAACTAGTAAGCACGATTAACACAGCACATCCCCGCTCGGAAACTTTTCGCTTGCTCGGTCCGGCTCCCAGCCTCGATGATGATCAATCAATCTTCAGTCCGCCATCCAAGTGCCAGTCCCTCCCTATCCTCGGCGTCTGCCTTTTTGGCACAGGTTGGGGTTCGACGCTGCCAATCGCGGATAACGCGCTCGCCACGTACGGAAACACTCCGCGCCCGCGAGCGACTTCTCGACTTGCGCTGGCAGCTCCAAGGGCCTCTTCGCGCCTGGTTGATCTGTCTCGCCCAGCTGGTCCGGCCGATCGAAGGATTCGACGCCGTCTCGACTGGGTTCCAGACCAGCAGCCCTCTTCGGCCCCGTCGACGCCGTCCATCGACACCGTCCGTTATGGAGTCTGTAGCACGCACGCTTTGTTTAGTAACGTATGCACCTTGTTTGCATTTGCATTTCCTGCACAGCAATGGATTTGCGCCATGGGCTACGCAAAGGACACGCCGAGCCTTGCAAGCGGCGCTGTAGGCAAACGTCAATCACCACCACGTCTGATCAGCGTGGCTGGCCCATCATAGCGACATGAGCGCACTTGGCTTGATCCGCCGTGGCAGCTGCAGGTTCGCATCGCTGCCCGAATTTTGTTTCTCCCCCTTGCTTAAGCTTCTGTTCGTCATCACTACCAGGTGACTTTGTTGTCTAGCAGATGTGCTGAGCATCGATCGATCCATCCTGGCGTTTGACGCCGGCCGCGGCACCCGCCCACTTGACTTGTCGGCTCCCTGACCGGACACCCAACGTCGGCTGAGGCCAAGAGTTTCTCCATGCCACGGAACAATCTAAACCCTAACTCTTTGCGACCCAGAAGGACTGCCTGGGTCTGGCAACCAACAAGCCGAAAGACATCGGTGGCAATCAGCCCATTCAGCATGGAAGCATGTATCACTGCACCGCTCCACCAGGGCGAACCACGCGGGCACGCCCCTCGAATCACCCATTGGTTTGGGACAACACGTGCGCTATGCCAAAAGGCTGCTTGCTTGCTTGCTACCTGGATGGGGCCCCCTCGCTCGTTCGCTCGCTCGCTCGCTGTGACGCGGCCAGCTCTTGGCTGCAGTGCCATTCATTGCGCCGTTTGTTTCCCCTCGCGGCTGTTGCGACCGAATTGACCATCCGTCACAATGGCGTCGTCGGGCACTTACTTATACGACGGGATACGAAACAGTCTCATCAAGGAGCAAGGATACTCTTCTGGGCAACGACCTGCCTAACGAAGCCATCCCGGCGCACATGAGCGCTTCCGAATCGGAAAAAGACACCTCCCCTTGGCGACGATTCCAACCTTGATGTGGACAGTCTTGCAGCCGCACCGCTCATGTATGGAACTATGCATGTGCAGCCAGCCCTACGATAACGATGTCTCGGTTCGCCCTCGGCCAAGACTCGCAAGGAGTGACATGTCCTATTCTGTTGACCAAGTCATCCATCTGGACCCCGTTCTGTCAAAACTTCGCATCGCTTTGGCAGGCGGCCCTTCGGGACAAGGGCACAACAACCGGTGAGCCTGCAGTGTGGTCACCCGTCGAACATGCATCATTTCATATCATCATTTGCCTTATGCGGACTGACGTGGATGACCAATTGTACCTGCCCATCTCGGTGCTCTGCGAATTGTAAGCCGGCCGGCCGGCCCTACTTCGTACCGAGAGTTGAATCCTCGAGGCCCCCCACGTTGAGCCAGCACGCTGTGGGCGGGCGCCGACGAGGCGTGATGAAGTCGAAGCTCCTCGGGGCGCTGTAATCCCTTTTCCTCCCGGAGAGCACACAGCCCGCGATGTGTACCATCCGTCCAGACCACGTCCCCGCCCCCTCCGCACAAAAATATCACGACTGGCAGTCGCCAGCGACGCCGTCTCGGTACCTCGCAGCATCTCACTTCCGCGGGTGCCGGCCGGGGCGTCTTCCTACTGGGCGCGGGGAGCTTCTTGTCATGCCGCCGGCACGCTGATGCTGTCCAGTCGGCGCATCCTCCCTCAAGCAAAGGCCGTATAGTCAACAACTGGCGACGACCGTCGTCGATGGTCACCTTATCGCCAACCCTCAAGCAGCTCGGCCGCAGAATCCCCCCCAGGCTTCCTCCGTCCGCCCTATGGCCTGTCTCTCTCTATCTACAATCTCATCTCGAGAGTTACACACGCATATAGGTCATGATAAAACCTGTCAAAGAGTCATCCGCTCGGTCGGTCCCCTCCCTGGCCTGCTGGGTCTGCCTCGTCCCGTCATCCCGCGTCGCTTGCCCCAGGCTCACTCATGCGGCCCCCTCAGCGAGGGTCGTCGGAGTGATCTTGCAGGGCGCGTTCCACGTCCGTAGAGGAGTGTCTTTTGCGCGACCCCTTGCCCCTTTGTGCTAGTATTACTGCTACTACTACTAGTATAGAACGTAGGTACGGATGTGCGTGCGTTCCAGTACGATCGATACCTACCTACCTCTATTACTTACCTAGTACTTTACCTACCCATCTACGTCACAGGAGGGTTGCCTACCTTATCCATCTACATGGCGAATGTAGGCACGTAGTCGTAACACCTGCCCCGCGTCGTCAAGCCCCCCCCCCCCCCCCCCAAAAGATTGAACAATAAAGGGTCCATGGCGATCATTCATCCCATTGTCCTCGCCCCTAAAACACATAACATCCAAGGACCAACGACGAGTTCTCACGCGCCAGTTGTTGACCCGTCTCTCCTTTTTTTTTTCTTCGTTTCCCTTTCTGCTTCCCTTCCCCCGAGAGAGCGGTGTACGTACATCGGGACCTTCCTTTTCCAAAATCATGCCCAGAGGAGGATGACCTATATTAAACCACTTTGCATACATATATATATGCGGGTGCTTGTAATGTGTGCCACTTCATATATATATATAAAAATAGATATATACTTTTTCCACCTGTCCATTAGTTATCCATCTACTTGGTACGACGTACACGCCGAGAAAAGAGCGGGCAAGCGGGCAAGCGGGCGATTCGCAAGCCCGTGGTGACGAAACACCTTATACACAGAGACACAGACACAGACAGAGCCACGCACACGCACGCGTGTGCAACAGCGTACAGCTACAACTTGTTATTCTGGGCCCTAGTGGACCCAGGATACTGCCATCGCTACTGCTTAATCTACTCCGCCGTATCAATCTATGCCACTTACTGCTACTGCTACTACTGCTACTGCTACTACTGGTGTCGCGAATACTGCCTCTGCCGCTGCGGCATTCGCAACGCTTACTGTGCCCGCCCGTCGGCTCACCTCGACGGGCGGGCTCGTCAACATCATCTTCCTCTATACGGGGCATCTTTCCAGCCGAGAGCCGCCGACGCCGCGCCGTCCCGCACGCGCTCTCGCACGCGCTCTCGCACCCGGACCGCCCCGTCTCCCACTCATGTCATTGAGCTTCCTTTTCGTTGTCGGCCACGGCTTTGTCCGCGCCCGACTTCTCAGGAGCCGCAGTGTCGCTGTTGGTGCCGCTCTCCTCGTCACCGCCCTTGGCCGGGCCGTCACCGTCGCCGTCCCGACCGAGATATTGTCCAAAGACACGCGTCTCGAGGTCCGACTTGAAGTTGCCGCCCTTCTTGGCCTTGCGGCGGAAGTAGACGCGCTTGGCCCACTTCCACGACTCGATGCCCAGGAAGAAGAGGAAGGCTTCAACGAAGACTATGCCCCATTCCCAGCTGATGCCCGCGTGCTTGAACACAACCGTGTTGAGGCCGGGGATGTAGATGATGGGGAACATGGTGACGAAGCCGGCGACAATGGCCCAGAAGAGGAACTTGTTGCGCCAGGCGTCAATGATCCACTGGGTAAAGTACTTCTTGCTCTTGGGCTGCATGCGGAAGAACGACCGGCGCATGTTGACCATTTCCCAGGCTAGGAACAGCGCGAACCACGTAAGGCAAGCAAAGGTCGTGGCGCGAGCGCGGAAAACGACCTTGCAGTCCTCCGAGTAGTGGTTGTTGCAGTCGTGGCCAATGTCTGCGGCCCCGTTGCCGAAGCCGTACAGCACCAAGACAAATGACGCCAGGCAGAGTGCAGACATCCACAGGCCGTAAACGACCATGTCGAGCAGAAGCTCTGGGGTAAAGACACCTTGCTTGAGCTGAGGAATAGTTAGTGATCTGTAAATATGTTGAGGTTGAGGTGATAGAGGCCAGACTAACATTTTGAGGCGGTCGCTGCATAATGTCTGGTGCAGCAATCTCGAATCCCAAGCCCATGTCGGGCATACCCGAGGTGATCATGATGATCCAGAGAATCTCCACGGGCGCCAGGGGAAACACGGAGATGCCACGGCTATCTTTGAACGCGAGGCCAATCAAAAGCGTGCAAGCCTGGGCAATGTTCTCGGCGAGAACATGGAGGATGAACTTTTGTATGTTGTCAAACATGCGGCGGCCTTCCTCGACGGCGTTGAGAATCGAAGCAAAGTTGTCGTCGGTCAAGACGATATCAGAAGCCTCCTTGGCCACATCCGATCCAGCCTGGCCCATGGCGATGCCAACATCTGCCCGCTTCAAGCTGGGCGAGTCGTTGACGCCATCGCCGGTCATGGCAACAAAGGCTTTGCGGCGGTGGAGGGCTTCAATCATGCGGACCTTGGTCTGAGGGGCGCAGCGAGCGACGACGAGCGGGAGCAGAGGCAGCCCGTCGATTTCCTGGTCGGTTAGTCTATCGAAGTCAGACGCAGCCATGACCATGGTCTTGGCAACGTCGGAAGCAATTTGGTTCATCTTGGTAGGCAGGATGCCGACCTCGAGTGCAATAGCACGGGCAGTCTCGGGATGGTCACCGGTCAGCATGTGGACGCTGATGCCAGCCTCATGGCACATGCGGACGGACGGCGCAGACTCGGGGCGAGGAGGGTCGTAGAGACCGATGAGACCACGAAATGTGAGGTCTTCCTCAAAGTCTCCCCGCTCGAGCTCGGCCTCGTTGTCCTGCACATGAGGGATGTCGGTCTTGCTGGCAAGCGCCAAAACACGCAGACCCAGACGAGCCATGGCTTCCATGTTCTTGAGGACATCGGCCTTGATGTCTTCGGAGAAGTCCTTGATTTCATCGCCGACGGCGTACCGTGGGCAGGACGTGAGAACTCGCTCCACAGCGCCCTTTGTGAAGAGCCACTGCTTCTGCGTCTCTTTGTTTTCAAAAATGACGGACATTTTCTTCACATCAGAGTCAAATGGGAACTCGGCCTTTTGCTGCCAGGTAGCACCATCACCAGTGGACAGGCGAAGACGATTCCAGTTGAAGCGGGACGCAAACACCTGGATGGCAATCTCGGTGGGGTCACCGCGGCCCTTCCATTCGCCTTCGACCTGGTTCACAGAGGCCAAGTTGGCAAGCGAGGCAACGTTGAGGTACTCTCGCAGGGTGGCGTCTTTGGCAACGAGCTGCTCTCCATCAATGGCCTCACCATCGGCGTTGGCACCCCGGAAGTCAATGTCTTTGGGTTGGGCAACTGCGAGGCCGAGCTGGCCAACGGTGGGGTTGAAAGGCTCGCTCGTGGTGCCCACCGAGTAGGTGCCGCGGCCAGGAATCCAGGCCTTCTTGACAATCATGTTACCCTGAGTCAGGGTTCCAGTCTTGTCCGAGCAGATATCTACGGGCAAGTTAAGCGATTGACAAGACGCGGGGGTGTGCGACGCTTACTAGAAACCGCACCGAGCGCCTCAAGGCTCTTGAGGTTGCGGACAATGACGTGACGCTGGACCATGCGCTTCGTGCCAGCAGCCATGGTGATGGTCAGGACGACGATGAGGGAGGCCGGGATCATGGAAAGGCCAGTGGCGACGGCGTAAATGATGACTTCCTGCTTGGTGTCGAACTTGTTCGCGGCGAGGACAATAATAGCACAGACAATGGCCGTGCCGAGAAGTAGAATAGCCAGCTTGGACAGCTTCTTCTGGAGGGGGGTGCCGACGTTGACGCCGAGGAAGCGGCCGACGGCATCGGAGCAAGTGAGAGTCCAGGCCTGAAGCCAACGACCAAAGGTGGTGGTGCCGTCCTCACGCCGCTTGGGCTGACGTCGGCGGGATTCCTTGCCACGTAGGGCGGCAGCAATCTGGCCAATCTCCGTGTACAGGCCGGTAGCGAAGACGACACCGCGGGCGCGTCCCTTGGTCACAGTCGAGGAGCTATATGCGACGTTGAGACGATCGCCGGGGCCAGTGTCCTCGGGGAAGGTGGTCGCTGTCTCCTTGCGAACAGGCAGAGACTCGCCGGTAAGAAGGGCCTCGTTGGTCTCGAAGTTGACGGCCTCGACTAGGCGGATATCGGCCGGGATGGTATCACCGGTCTTGAGCTCCACCATGTCACCGGGCACAATTTCGGCCGTGACGACAGTTTCGTTGTTGCCGTTGCGAATAGCCTGCGCAGTGGGAGAACTAAGGGATCGCAGAGAATCCATGGTCTTTGCAGCCTTGAACTCTTGGAAGAAGCCCACCACAATGTTGAGGACGATGACAGCGGTAATGACACCGCCCTCGATCCATGACCGAATACCAAAGGAGGCTGCCATGGCAAGAATGAGGACCTGGATTTGGGCTGTCAGGAACAATGGGTCGTCTCGGGCATCATGAGTCGGTGATAGTGCAAAGCAACAGCGAGCCACGAACGGCGAGTAGAGGAGGGAAACGTACCAGCGTGAGAGCATTGGCGATCTGGCCAATGAAGATCTTGACGGGCTGCACGCCCTTTTGCTCGCCGAATTCATTGCGACCGTACTCTTCCAATCGTCGCTTAGCCTCCTCGTCGGAGAGGCCAACCTCGATATTGGCCTTGAGCTCGTTCACGACCTGCTCGATGGCGAGGGCGTGGGCCGGGGCCGTCATGGGCGTATTGGCCTGCCCGGAGACGTGCTCCCCGACAGGGTCTTTCTCCTTGCCGCTCATGGCGACCAAACAAGACAGGAGTCAAGGGCTGCAGTTGAGTTTGTCAAAGAATGCGGGGGGGGAGGGGCGATGTTGAGAAGAAGGCAGACAGGTGGACCTTCTTTATCGGCAACACCAGCGGTGTACAGCCGGGGTGACGACGACTGGCAGGACCGAATATCAGCGCGGCTTGAAGCTGAAGCGTCAGCTCGATAGATGTGCCGTCGTGCCGACCAGGGATGGAGGGAACGAATGTGGATGAGACCGGGGAGGAAAAAAGAAGAAGGCAGATGCTGGCAACAGGGCAGGGCGATGATTATCTTTAAGTGCAGACACGCGCCAAGAGACGCGGAGAGAGACTTTGTTTGGTACATGCTCGAAGAGGTCGCCGCCGAGCCCTTCGCCTGAACGGGGTCCCCGGCGAAGACTCGACTCGCTAGCCATGTAGGTAGAGGCGAATGACTTCACCGCAACCCATTTTTCCCCTGCCGTCAAGTTCTTCCTGCGACGATGGCGCAGACGCGGGCGGCTTGGCGCCCGCAAGCATGTATCGGATTACATGTTCGTACTGGGGCACAGTGCACTGGGCACTGGCAGTCCCTGCCAAACCACCAAAGGCCCTTGGCAGCGCAGAAATGGCGATGTGGCATTCGCGAATCGCTCGTGAGCCGTTGTCGCCGTCCCGGCTTGATGGAAAAAGAGGCCTGCAGGGCCTGAGCTGGTCTTGCCTGCATCCCATGAGCGACGTCGATGATGCTGTATCTGTACGGTATACAGTCCAGCAAGAGGTCTGCCTTGGACGTCCAATGCGTCGTCAGTCTTGGTGCGTGACCTGCCATGATGGTGCGCAGTCAAGCCGCGGGCGAGCTCACTATCCCTTGATGCTATCCAGCCATCGTCGATGATCAAGTAGCCTGTCGACGTCGGAGTCTTTTCCCCCAGCTTTTGAGTCAAGTACGTGTCCGAGTGTCGTTGACGCGTGTTGGGGTGTGGTTGCTGCATCTGCTGCATGTCCTTGGAACACGACACTCCTCGACATTGCCCGGCATGTAAGACATTGATGGTACAATGGGTACTACATACCTAGATACCACCCGCATAATCGGGACTTGGCTTCGACCTGGTCCCCCCGGCAGTGCGTCCAAGGCATCGTCGAGGCTGTCCCGCCGCAGCGGAGGGAGTGTCACACTGTCACACAGCGTCGTCGACGGGCTATTTCTTGTTTCGCATGCCACGTTGCCATCCAACGGCGCTGCGCTCGACATGCAAGGACGATTGCCGTGGCAGCCCTGGCAACAAAGACACAAAGACTGGCGCGGCGGTATAGTGCCTAGGGTAGACAAAGCTGTTGGTTTCGAGAGTACCTTACGCACGTGAACTTGCAGCTGCACATCTCTGGCTGATGGGTGCCCGCCAATATGCCATGCCCAGGCCTGGAACATGGTCGATTGCCGAGTTGCACTTTCTTGTGTAACGTTGGCGGTTCAGCTTGTCTGCGTTTGGCCTGCGGAGATGTCAATGAGCGACAAGACCAACGGCGAATCGTCATCGGCACCAGTTAGGATGGGAAATAGACCAGGCAATGGAGCAGCCACGCGTTGCCGCGACACACGAGAGACGGCTGATGGCGCCCAAGCTGGAAGTGTCTCTCGATGCTCTCGCGCCAAGTTAAGCCGTAAGTGCCCGGTGTTGAGTGAAGCCGGAGGTGTTGTTGGCCGCTTCCATGTCGACTCGGCTTCACGCACTGTGTAGGTTTGCCCTCGCCCCACCGTGGGGGTTCGCGGCAGGTGCAGCCTTTGCAGCGTCGTCTTGGCGGGCCGCGTCTACGCCAATGGCCGCCTCGCCCGGCCGCCGACTCCCCGCTGCCAAGCGATAAGGTTTGGGCTGTGCACCGCCGGCGCTCCATAACGACGGGGTACATGGTACTTGTTCTTCAGTGATCAACGTCGGCAGCAGCTGGAAGGAGCCGCCCGCTTGTGGCTTCCAAGCCAACATGGTCTGATTTGATGCCTGTTCCAGAAGCCTTCCGGAACGAGACGAGACGCCTTCAAGGCCGAGACGAAGACAACAGCGTCAAGTACTGCTCATGATAGAAAACACACGAACAAGACGAGGATCAGAATGCTCGGCCCGCCACCACAAAAGATCTGGCCGCGTCCGGTGCAAAGCCCGAGGTTCGCCAAGAATCGACGTGGGTCGTGACACACGGTTGGCGCTCGCCCCTGGAGCGCCGTGAAGCATGCAAACAAGACTGTACATGGCAAACGAGAGTTGACCAAGACGATCGTCCGCTAGTTGATGCTAGTACTAGTAATACTAATCGTGGAATCCCGCTCTTACCCCCACAGAAGCTCGGTTACTTACGCTGGCAATTCTAGGCCCGCGCACCGTCTCACGAGTCACGGTGCTGGCGTTCGTTGCCGAGAGCCCTGGCCGCAACAGCCACTGCCGCCACGCCATGCTTCTTTGATGCCAAGATAGCGCGCCCGCACGTGCGCCTCCCACGCGCCATGAACGGCTCGGAACGCCGTGCTCCTCCTGGTCAAAGCCGTTGTGACAAGGCCAGCTGTGCGGCATGCCACTTGGAAGAAACAGCTTATAGCACTCGAATGTACATGCAACGCCCCTTTTTGGCCAACCATTGAGTCCAGCCTTGGCCGTGTAGGCTACCCACGTCGTGAACCTCACTGCCCTATAACCCATGGCCGATGAGGGCGGATCGCGTCGTGCTGACTGATTGCGACTCTCGCTGGTATATTCGAGTCGTCTGAAGGAAGCAAGCATGGGAGTGTTCCCCGGCGGAAGTTTGTTGTGGGAAGCCGCCAGCTCACGATGCTACGATCCTGCTACACCTTGATTATCTCGGCCTCTGACGAGTCTGACTTCCGCTCAGGGCCTCTTGTCGTTGAAAAGCTAATAGTAAGGAATGACACTGGATCGCCGTCAATTGACGAAGAGATGGTCAAGATGATGAAAAGTCCCGTATCAAGTCTTCTGTTCAAGGAGCAGCTACCAAGCACATGGTGTCATGAGCAGGGCAGGATGAGCGACATTACGCTTATATGGCTGCGCAAAGGCAGCCAAGAAAATCGCAACGCCGTCAGGACCGCGGAGTTCCCGTAAAGACAGGTTGATACGGATGCCGAGCCACAGCAC
Organism: Purpureocillium takamizusanense; assembly: GCF_022605165.1. Classification (NCBI taxonomy): domain Eukaryota; kingdom Fungi; phylum Ascomycota; class Sordariomycetes; order Hypocreales; family Ophiocordycipitaceae; genus Purpureocillium; species Purpureocillium takamizusanense. Next base: position 519,961 of record NC_063072.1, read on the forward strand.
TTTGCGGCGAGTGTGAGGTTGAAAGCTGGGAAGCCCGTAATAGCTTGTGGGCCCCCTCACCATCGAGTGCAGCAGGCGGAAGTCAAGCAGTGTAAGCACCGCCGACAGTAGGGGAGGAGGAGGCTTGGTGCGTTGCTCGGCCGAGCTGCCTGCCTGCCATCGTGATGAGCAAAGACCAGCCCGCGTGCGCATCGTGGCTGGGCAGGCAATCGGATGCAGGGCGCGTGCGAACTAGCAGTGATTGATTAGAAGACTGCTTGTAGAGCCGACCGACCGTGACGGTGGTGTTCAGGGTCCAGACGGTGATTTGGAACCAGGCATTGGGCCCCGGACGGGATGGTCCGCGCTGCATCCGCCTGTCGATGGCGCTCGACGAGGTGACGGGTGCACAAACAAGGTTGCAGTTGATGTCATGGGCCGCCAATGTTCCATCCATTCCATCATTCCACTCTGCCCGGCTAGCTGGAAGGTCCCGTGCTGTTTCAGCGGGGGCACAGACAAGAAACCGGGGCAGCAATCGCTGGGATTTAGTGGCCTGGACGCCTGGCAAGCCTGGCTGGGGGATGCCCCGGCTTTACCTAGCTGTCAGTGCGCCAGTTCAGACGGATGAGCGCCTGTGGAACAACCATCCCTGAAATCAAGTCCGGCAACCGGCAGGGACGGGAGCTGTGGCCACCCGTCAGGTGCAAACCTCCCAATGTACTCCGATCGCACCCCCTCCAGCCACCAGCCATCTCCATCTGCCCCCGATCGACGATGGAATGTCGCTGATGACTTCATACCCACCGCCAACGCGCGAATCGAGTTCGCTGGCTGCCCATCGAGGCGGCCGCTTATTCGCCACGACAATGCTCTGCATGTACTGCGCTACCTACACGACAGACGAACACGCGAAGGGGCAGGCAAGGGAGGGCAGACGCAGACGCAGGCACGGCTCTGAGCGTTGCACGATGCTCTCGCTCGGGGCAACCTCCGCGGGTGGCCCCAGCTTGCGCCAATCTGCCAGCCAGCGAAGCCTTGTCCTTCCAAAGGGACCCTCCATCTCCATCCCTTCGCGTGTGTCCGCCAGCCCTCCCGTCGCGTCGGCCATGCACATGACGCACCGACACCCGTCATCGGTCCCCGTCCCCGGATTGGAACCTCCGGCGCCCTGAGCATCTACAGAGTACATACAGCACTGGCCATCCCCGGCCGAGTCCCTGCTGGCTGAGGTGCAGACGCCCTGTTGATCTACGTGACAATGTCCCCTGAGCCTCTGGTATCCTCCCCACTGCACAGTCTTCAACGTGTCTCCAGCTAGTCGCTCGAAAACGAAGTCGAGAGCCGCATGTCGGCGAGGAGCTCTGTTCCGATCTTGCGTCGAGGCGTCTTGAGAGCCCACCAGCCGCCACTGTCGACAACGACGACGACAACGCGTCTGCCCAATTCCCCGCGATCGTTCTCAGCCGTCGCCTTCGCCATGCCGCCGAAGCGAAAGAGGACCGAGGGCCATCAGCCGGCCGATGCCCCCCCGCGCCGCAGCAGCAGGCGAGTCAAGGAGTCGCCTAGTGCTATGGATGCGTCGACGGCCATCACCAAGATGGGACTTCTTGACGATAGTTCTCCCAAGGCGAAGCACGCAGTGCAACGGGCCATGCTCGAGCTCAGTGAGATGGAACACAAACTGCAGGATGATACCCGACGGCAGCGTCTCGCCATTCAGAGCTCCAGCTTCAGCGTCGACGCCGAAGACGCGACCCGGGTCGCGTTCCAGACCACTTCTTCTTCGGCGGCGGAGGAGATGGTCCCCGAAACTGCTTTGGGCAAGGCAAATGGCATGAACTCGGATGACGAGCTTGGCGACTCGGAGTACGTGGTTGGCACCAAGGACGAGGAGGGCAATGTTGCTCCAGAACGCGGCGCGCGGAGGCCGCCTCCCGTCAACAGTGAGAAACTGCCTCTGCCATGGTCGGGTCGCCTGGGTTACGTGAGAAACCTCCGCAGATCCGTGGTGGTCTCTGCCAAAGGTACAAGATGCCCTCATTACTAACATACAAGCAGGCGTGCCTAAACACCTATTTGAGATCCGCGAACCCACCGGTGTTTTGCTCTAGGACCTGCAGGATCAGCTCCATCCTGGAGCACCGACACCCCCTCCAGGACCCCTCCCAACCTGAGCACCCGACCAAGAACCGCCCCGACACGAGCAAGCCCGCAGACGACAACCGCGGCCTCAAGTACGTCCAGGACCTTGGCCTCGCCAATGCCAGGGACATTGTCAAGATGCTGCGTTGGAACGACAAGTACGGCATTAAGTTCCTGCGGCTGAGCAGCGAGATGTTTCCTTTTGCCAGCCACGATCAGTACGGCTACAAGTTGGCGCCCTTTGCCTCTGCGGTGCTGGCCGAGGCCGGCAGGGTGGCTGGCGAGCTGGGCCACCGCTTGACGACGCACCCAGGCCAATTCACGCAGCTTGGAAGCCCGAGAAAGGAGGTTGTCCGGGCCGCCATCCGTGACCTAGACTACCACGATGAGATGTTGACGCTGCTGAAGCTACCAGACCAGCTGAACCGTGACGCCGTCATGATCCTGCACATGGGTGGCATGTTCGGCGACAAGGAAGCGACGCTCAATCGCTTCAGGGAAAACTACGCCCTGCTGTCCGACAGCGTCAAGAGGCGTCTGGTGCTTGAAAACGACGATGTGTCCTGGAGCGTGCATGACCTGCTCCCTATATGTGAGGAGCTCAACATCCCGCTTGTCTTGGACTATCATCACCACAACATCGTCTTCGACCCGTGCATGCGAGAAGGCACGCTCGACATCATGCAGCTGTACGACCGCATCCGCGCGACGTGGACAAGGAAGCGCATCACCCAGAAGATGCATTACAGCGAAGCAACGGCGGCGGCGGTAACGCCCCGCGATCGGAGAAAGCACTCTGCGCGAGTTAAGACGTTGCCTCCCTGCCTGCCGGACATGGACCTGATGATTGAGGCCAAGGACAAGGAGCAGGCCGTTTTCGAGCTGATGTGGACGTTCCGGCTGCCCGGATGGGACCTCTTTAACGTCGTGGTGCCGCACGAGCGGGATGACGAGCCGCGTAAGGCGGTGGTGCGAAAGGCAAAGGCGAAGAAGAAGGGCGCCAAGAGCAGCGAGGGCGAAGACGAGGTGCTGGTGCCAGAGAGGAAGGTCAGTCCAGAGAGGGTGTCGATGGGCGGATCGGAGAATAGAGTGTATTGGCCCGAGGGGATGGAGGAGTGGCTGCGGCCGAAGAAGAGAGAGATAAAGAAGAAGGCCAATGGGAAAGACGAATAATGAAAAGCTGGGTATGCGATCGAGGAGGCGACTTGTGTAAGATAATAAAGCGATGGACGTTACTTCATATGTACACGTAGTGTTTGTGAATATTGCCTTAGGCAGTGCGAGTGGATGCAACCGAATTGATTCGAGCCATGCTATCGGATCCATCCATCCTGCCCACACCGGGCCGCTGCATCGTCTGTCGCCTGAAGGGGAAGTCATGTTTGCTCACATCACCGGGAGGGTTGCAGTCACAAATAGGCACAATTCTCTCCGAATCTGCAGAAGACCGCTCAGGCTACGCCCACCATGGTAGTTCCACCTCAAAAATGACATTTGACGAGTTCGCGTGCACCGCTGCTCCTGCCGCACCCGCTCCCCACAGTATCGGTGGAATTGAGCACGGCCCGGACATTGCGCCAGTGGCTGGGGAACACAGTGCAAGCGCGGTGCATTGGCCCCAGCTGCGGGCACGGCGGGCACTGTGAAATTTGCACTTTCAACATGCGTTGAACGCCTGACCGTCAGCCTCATTTTACGGCACCCCGACGTCTCGAGTGCGATTCGCAGGGCTGACGAGGCAAACGGCTCAGCTGTTGACCATTGAGACAGGCTGACTACCGAGCGCGCAGCTCCCGAGTGACCCGGAACGCCTCGGCTGCCTCCCTCACATATCATGGCCCAGGAATCCTTTGACGAGGCGACCGACAGCTTCCTGCGCTGGTTCAAGTCGCTTCCTGGCGCTACCTTTTCGGATTCCATACGGGTTGTCGACCTGAGAGCTCGCAATGCTGGTCGTGGTATAGGTACGTCGGCCGTACCCAGTCGCCCGCCCGTGAATCTAACAAGACTAGTCGCTACTCAAGACATCCCAGCGGATGCCACGCTCTTCACGATCCCCAGGAAGGCCATCATCAATGCCGAGACATCTACGCTGAAGGAGCGGATTCCACACCTATTTGAGAGCCATGGAGACGAGGATCATGAGCAACAGCTCGACTCTTGGGCCGCGCTCATCCTGATACTCATCTACGAGCACTTCCAAGGCGAGAACTCACAGTGGAAGCCATACCTGGATGTATTGCCCGAAAATTTTGACACGCCAATGTTCTGGGATGATGCCGAGCTCGCAGAGCTACAGGCAAGCGCGATGCGTTCCAAAATTGGCCGCGAGAGCGCCGAAGCCATGTTCCGCTCGAAGATGCTGCCGGCCGTGCGAATGAACCCTGGTGCGTTTCCCGGTAGCGAGGGGCTCAACGACGAGGCCCTCATTGCGCTGGCGCACAGGATGGGCAGCACCATCATGGCGTATGCATTCGACTTGGAGAATGAACATGAAGAGGAGGAGAACGAAGACGGATGGGTCGAGGACCGAGAAGGCAAGGAGTTGATGGGCATGGTACCCATGGCCGACATACTGAACGCCGATGCCGAGTTCAACGCAAGTGTACTGGATGACGAGGGCAAGAGTTACCTGGACTAACTCGATGCAGGCACACGTAAATCACGAGGATGAGAGCCTAACTGTGACATCTCTCCGCCCGATCAAGGCCGGCGAGGAGATTCTCAACTACTACGGGCCGCTACCAAACTCGGAGCTCCTTCGCCGCTATGGATACGTTACGGAGAGACACGTGCGCTACGATGTTGTTGAAATCCCATGGGACACTGTTTTGAACGCTGCAGTGGCCCAGCTCGGGCTTTCTGTGGACACTGTTGAGAAGGCTGTGAGTGGAACCCTCGACGCTTTGACATAGAAACTGACTTGATGAAGCTTCAAAGGTTGGACGAAGCCGACTTGGAAGACGTCTTCGTTCTGGAGCGTGAGTTTGTCGAGCCAAATTCTGACGGTACCTTTGCTGGCCCAGCCAATCTCCAGGATATGCCGTCAGACCTTCAGGACCAGCTCAAGAGATTTTTGAAGGCCCTGCAAAAAATCGATGAGAGCCTCGTTCCAGACAAGAGGAAACGTGATGGGATACAGCAGGCCATCCTGGGCAAGTCCCTCCTGGACATCGAGTCACGATACCCAACGACTATGGCCGAGGATGAAATTTTCCTGCAGCAAGGAAGCACAACTCCGCGTCAAAGAATGGCCATGCAAGTGAGATTGGGAGAGAAGAGACTTCTGCAGGAAGCCAAGGACCTCCTAGCCCGCGCCTCGAATGAGACGGAACAGGGGGGTTCAATGCCGGCCAAAAGAGCCAGGCGGGCTGGCTGACCCGCGCGGCCGCACTGGTTACGCAAAGCCACTGGTTACGCAAACCATTCACCCACAGACCAAGGACTCCAGACGAATCGCTCAACGTCGTTGACGCCATCGTTTTGACTTGCAGGCCAACACCTGGCTTGGAAACGAAACCGGGCGACCAGGGAGACAGCCACTAATAGACATTTCAAACCACTCCGGCCCTTTATTGGGCGTCTCAATTTCTTTCCCGGTTGCAGGGCTTTTTGCCGATGAACGTCCGTTCTGACATACATGACACGATGCTTATGGTGACACGCAACGGGGGTTCATTGGCTTGTTCTGGGAACCACGGTCCAAGTGTTGAAGTAACCAGGCATGCCAGGACGGTTGACAGCATCGTTTGCTAACTGGCTCAGGAATAGACACAAGCCTGCAGCTCCGAGACATGTTTCGACTCTCGATGCAGCATACGAGCCCCTGCTGCTGACACAATGTTGTGGCTACAGACGCAGGTTCCAACGGTGATGAGCTTCAACAACACGTTCAGAAGACCCGAGCCATGGCATACTGAGGCGTCAGAACCACTGATTCGTCTCTGCTTTGTCAGACGGTGACCAAGCGGTTGGTAGGGTGTAAAGGCTGTGCAACCGGACATCAAGCCAACATCTACCGAGCACAGCGGTGGGCGTATTACATGGCTGCCCAGCCAACGATGTCAACCTGCAGGGCGCACGGCTCTGTGCGCCGTGACAACTGACATATAACGTGATGCAGCGAGCTCGTGTCGGAGAAACCGTGATAGTTACGATCCAACTCGGCGGTGTTGTCTGCCCGGCATCGGTCTGGACTCGTTCAGCCGTCCCGACAATATGGATTGGTGTTGTCGAACTCGCAGCGCATCGTGCTACCCATCCGCCGTCTTACCCTAACGGGCGCTTTCCGCGGTTTGAACCTCGTCATCTCCAGTGTCAAGCCGCTTGGCGCCTCAGACAGAGGTGCTGCTGCTTGCTCAACCGGGCAGCGCGATGGACGCCGGCTTGACAAGGACAAGAGCCTCATCGGCTGTTCGATAGAGACGTGTCCTGCCCGGCCCAGGGCCAGACAGCCCCCCCGAGCCTCCATTGACCGCTTCGGCGTCATCAGGTTTCGTGGGGACCTCGGGATACGTGGATTGGCCACGCACCCAAAACCAGGTTTTGGGCCGCGAATCGCGGCTGGCGGGCACCTCTTGATCGATGAGGCTCAACTACCCTTTTGAGCAAGTAACGCTGACAACCGGAAGCTCGAGGAGAGCATGCATACTGTACATTGGTTTCGGACGCAGCCGCGGCTAGCGTGAACATTCGCCCATTCATCCTGGCTGGACGCCGCCATCGATTGGCCCGACGGCCGCAGGATACGGTAGACTTGTTTTGATGAGACACCTTCGGCGCCCCCGCTCGTCCAACTGGCCCGCTGGTCGACACCGATTCCGAGACGTGCGAGCAGCGCCCGCATGGCGGGCTAGCGCGAAGCATACGTACATGCGTGCCTGTGGAAGCGGTTCGGACGGACGGCGGGACGGGAAGGGTAGTGAGATGAGCCAAGAGCCGGGAACAAACACAGGCGCTGGCCGATGAGTTCCACGTGGCGGCGATCTTGCCCGCGACAAAAGCGAAGCGCCGGCGGTTCACACCCCTCGCGCGGTCTCCGTGGGGGGGAGACCAGCGAGGCCCCCAAAGAGGCAATTCGACGGCCGGTCTGAGGGAGCAATGACACCAACCCTGGGTCGGCCCTCGCACAACGCTGGCTGGATTTCCCGCGCCCAGCGGCCCAGGGCGCCTCCTCACGGGAGACGGGCGCAGACCTGCTTTGTCCATGTACGCCGACGTCAAGGCCTCGCGCCGCGACACACGGGCCCCAGTCAGCCGCAGCCCGGCGCCGTCCCGAGGAGATGCAGAGTCAGTAGCGCCGCCTGGAGGCCCTTGACTCGAATACTGCCCTGAACGGCTTCGACCTCCTTCAAACCGCTGGCGCACAACATGTCGGCCTAACCTCACCGATCTCCATCGACACCTTGGCCTTGGGCATCGATACCTCTGCGATATTCCTTGCTCACGCAAAAGCTGTCGGGGATCTAGGGAAACGCTTGGGACATAATATGCGGCCCTGGGAATCTCCATCCTGAGGCTTCATCGTACCGGCACGCCAGACGACCGTCGTGCGATGGGAATGTCGCCACCCCGCAGTCTACATCTTCGAGCCAGGCGCAAGCGAAGCGATACACAGCATCATGTCCTCTAGGGACTATTATGTAAGTGGTTAGCCCCGCGATGCCGCGCGCGAGTTGCGTACCTGACATGTTGTTAAGAGGGAGTCGAAGCAGGTGAAGCGGAGCAGCAAGTATCCCGATAAGCAGAACTCCTCGGACGGACGTCACCGGTCGAGCAAGCCCAAGACCAGCTCCAGCGGAGGCTATCCTTTAAGCTTTCTCTTCGTCGTCAACAGGCTTTCGTTTTATGACCCTCCTCTCGTTGGCTCAGAGCCCCAGCCCGACTATTGCAGGGACAAGTGGATGAATACCTTGCCGCCGAGGACCAGGGCTGGATACACACGAGAAGACCCGAGCCTGGTGATGAGATATTACGACGGTTCCGTGAGTGAGGCTCCTAACTACTACTGGCACCGCGGTAGTCTGGGCCAGCCAGGATTTATACGTAATGTGCAAGACGGTGACATCGCTCAGGAGTTCAGCTCCCGTGGTGTGTTTGCTTCCAACCCCCATCTCCCGATCATAATAATACCGGAGGATCCTACCACTTCTGTTCTTCTGAATCAAAAGAAGAATATGCACGCTCTGCACTTTGTGCACGCGTTGGACTCTGATGGAATATCATACGCCTCGACGGGGGATTTTTCGGACCCTCCATTACCAAACACCACCGTTCAGAAAAGTCTTGCTGGAGTGGGCTCGAGGTTGATCCCAAGCCTCGTGCCACCTACGTACGAGCAATCTTCGTCATTGTCACCGCAATCAAAAGGGCTGGCTGGCGACCTTGGCATCCTCCTAGGTATGATGGCATTCAGCCGTAGGAACGTTCACGACGTCTTCCTAGGCCCCAATGCCCTGTGGCGGAACAGCGTGTGGCATAGGAGTGGTCACCATCCGATATTATGTACGCCGTGTACTCAACCCTCCCTAGTGTCGCGTGCCGCTGACTCAAGGCCCGGAAGATCCAACAGTTTGCCAACCCCCTGTCGGCTTCTTGGTGGTGGTCTGTGTAGACCCCGATAACCCTGGCTCGTATCATGAGCGGCTGCATTACTTCGAGTGGGCAAACCATGCCATCGTCAATGAGCCGAGCTCGTCGAGTTCGTCAAGGCGCTGACGAGCTCTCGGGCTGCAAGTCACAATGAGAGCACTCCGTGCATGAGTTCGTCTCCTCGACACATCCCTCGATTCAACTCCATGGCGGCGGAGCTCATTGGCCATCACGACCATGTCACGGTTAGCTCCCGTCGTCGCGCAGCAGCTATCCACAGCGCAAGACGAGAGAGAACACCCGCGCAATGCCTTGAGGCGACCAAGTTGACGTGATCTCTCTATATTTATATGTTTTGGTTGGAGACCTGCGCCCTGCCCTTTGGCTCGGCACGAGGTCCGCGATTTTCTTCTATCAGGAACAGATTGCTTTGGCCGCATGGGAAGAGAACATGACACCTTCGTCCATGGGTTATTTATCAAATTCGCGGCCCATCACGCGCGCGCGCACACACACACGTTACAGGAATACTCCGCTCCCATTCCCAAGGACAAACAGCAAGAGGACACGAAGGTTCATATGTGCTACGACGGTTGCTTCTGTTTGTCCTTGAAGTTGGGGGACCTTAAGGTTTGATACAGACTCGCTGAAACTTTACGTTACGTTACTTGGATATTTCACACGGAGAACAGAGCGGTGACGGACATGCGGACGAGTGGACGTATCGGTTGCAATGTGCGATCGGAAAACGCATCAAAAAACGTTGGCGGGGGTAGGGGGAATGGATGGATGGATGGATGGATGCGTGACGACGAGACGTTTCCATTTTGTCTCTTTGGACATGTTTTTGCACTACTTTCCTTCTTCTTCTTCTTCTTCTTCTTCTCCCCCCGAGAGCTCCAGTCTTCTGCCTCATTCCCTCTCGGGCCCCTCTCCTTTCTGTACGTTTCTGTACAGACGCCCTGCGGCCTCCGCGTTGGCGGCTGAAAAAGTTCATAGCCTTTGTCTCTTTCCTCTCTTCTGTCTCTTCTCTTTTCTGGCCCAAACGCTCGAATTGACAGCACTCGCTCTATAAAGTACGCCCCATCATATATGGCTGGCATGACCGTCCGTCCCTCACCCCGCCCCGTCCTCCTCCAGACCCCTTTCTCCACCCCAACTATATCGCTGCTGCTGCTGCTTCTTCTGACCAAGGAGGCGGGTGACTTGTCTGAACTCCAAATGACTCCCTCCGTTATTTACTACTACTCTGTGAATCAACCCCTTGCTACTCCGCCACCGATGCGCCACCCGCGATGCTACTGCTGCTGCTACCCGCTGCCCCTGAGCCCGTCAGATATACTCGCACGAACGGGCCAAGTCAAGAAAAAAAGCTAGCTGTCTATTCGCCGAGGAGTGGGCGCCGTCCTGCAGCGCCTTCGCGCCTTTTCTTAAACACGTTGGTCCCTTTTGTCCCCACGCGTGCCATGCTGCGGCGGGAGGAAAGCAAGCGGGATGGGCCACGAGTGCTCGCCGAAATCCAGGGATAGGCCTCTTCGGCTTGTTCATGCTGAAATACCCGGGGGCACGCTTAAAGACCGAGAGGGGAGCTAGAGGGTGGGGGAGACTCCCTCAGACAGCGTCTGGTAGGCGCACGGCAATGTCGCCGGACTGTGTGATGTATCGTACCCACGGCAAGGAGGGGTATTGCAGCTGTCCCAAGCGTCAGTTTGGGGGGCGGTGGAGGGCTGGCGGAGAGGGAGGCAGGGGGAATCCTGGCTGACGTACCTTAGGTTCGGTAATCTTCAGATAGCGGACCTGGATACCGCTGGTGGTAAAGTAGGGGATCTCAAACTTGACCTGGATGGGCCGCTTGGCGCCCTTGCCCATGCCGCCGACGCCGCCCATGCTGCCGCCGAAACCGCCCGTCATGCCGCCGCCGAGCTCGTCGTCGCCGCGGACGCTGGGCAGGCCGAGCTCGGCGCGCATGAGGAACTCCTTTTGGCCGCCAAACTGCTTGATCTTCCAGACGATGGCGCTCTGCTCGGGGGCGTAGTGGACTGAGCCAATGTTGGTGCGGAAGCGCGGGGTGTCGGCGTCGTCGGGGACGGGCACGATGATCTCGACGTTGTTGGCGGTGCTGCGGCGCTTGAACTGGGCTCTGGCCTTGAGGGTGTACTCGATACGGGAGCCCGAGTGGGACTCGACGACGCACTCGACCCAGATGAGGGGCTTGACCTGGGTGTTGAGGCGATAGGACATGAGCTCGAACTCGCCGTCGGGGGGGATGAAGGAGATGGTGCGGTCGTTTTCGAAGCGCGAGAGGCGGACGCACTGGTGGAACTTGACGTCCTCCATCTCGATGGCCTTGCCGCGGGTAGTGCGGCCCGTCGTCTCGAACATGACCTTGTCGTTGAGGCCGAGGCGCAGCTCGGGCATGCCGCTGAGGTAGCACTTCATCTTGATGGCGCCGAGGATCTCGCTGCGCAGGACGTTGCCGTTTGCACTGACGAGGAGGTTGAGGCTCTCGACGACGTCGAGGAAGACCTCGTTCTTGCGGTAGCGGATGCCCTCGGAGCGCCACGAGACGGCGTTTGTGACGGCGATGGGGGGGCGGGCCTGGATCTCGAGCTTGTGCGACTCCTGCGTGATGTACTCCTGCAGGATCTTGGACTCGGTCGTCTGCGGGTAGCCAAAGTCCATCATCTCGTCGAGGAGCTCGTAGATGATGACGAAGTTGTCGCGGATGGACTCCTCCTCGAGGGCCTTGAAGTACTCGGTGAAGACCTGGACGACCTTGTGCAGGAAGAGGAGGATCTCGGCGGCGTTGGTGTTGCGCTTGGTGAGGGCGAGGAGGTAGAGGTTGTTGTGGCGGATGTAGAGGTACTAGGGGTTTGGAAGTGACATGTCAGCGAGGAGGACGGGGGAGAGGGCCATCGGGATGTCGCGTGGCCGTTGGGAGTAGGTGAGGTAGGTAGATAGAGAGGCACGCACGTTGATGCCCTCGTGGGAGAAGCACGGCGGGACGGCGGAGGATTCTTCTTCGGCTTCGGAGAGGAGGACGGGGAACATTTCGACAGCCGACATGGGAATGTCACCCCTGTAGTTGCGGGCGAGGAGGGTCTGCTTGGAGTGTCAGTCGGCTTTTCGTGTTTGGCCCTCCGTCCAGCCAGCTTGCGCTGCGTCCGTTAGAAGAGGTGGGGGGGGGAGCCCACCTTGCCCTTGAGGTCGAGGAAGAAGAGGGCAGACGCCATGGTGGATGGCGGCCGACGTGGTGGCGCGTCGTGGTCGTGTGGTCGTGGTCGTGATCGTGATCGTGATCGTGATCGTGATCGTTGTCGTTGGGCGTTGCAGTCGCGGAGAAGGAGGAGGATGAGGGAGGGGGGCACGGCTCGCAGACGGGGTGAGGCAAGGAGGCGGGCGTCAATTGGCGCCGTGGCCGACAACGGGAGAGGGAGAGAGGCGTGCACGAGCGCCAAGTGTGTCGTGTGGTGTTGATGGGCGTTGCGGACGGCAGGAGCTCCGGGGGAGGCGGGCGGGGGGGGGGACGCGCTCACAGACGGGTCATGGTGGGTTTGGCTTGAAGTGACGATGGTGGTTTTCTGGAAATTTGGCTTCAAGGAGCTCGTGCTGCGTCGTGGCGCCGGCGGGTTGTTGGAGGTGGTGGTTGTACTAAGGGAGTGCTGGCCACACCTTGCAGTCAGTGTGCTGGAGGTGCTGGAGGGCGCCAATGAGAGTGGAGGAGGTCACTGAGCTGTCTCCTGTCCGTTCGTCCATCCACCACCAGGTGGGGGGTCCTGCGCGGGTAAACGACGGGGCACAGGCACCTGCCCCTGACGCTGGTCGACTCCATCCAGCACGCTCAGCGCCGTCCATAGCGTTAGGTTGTGATATAGCACGTGACCCAGCCCATCGTGTGGAGCTAGCTGAGGTCAACGTGAAAATATATTCCACACGCGCGTGCAGTGCCTGCCTTTCCTCTCCTTCTTTTCCCTTCCCAACGCGCCCTCTAGACAGTGCAGCCCATCCTCCAGCCCGCGCCCAACCGGCATTCTGTCGGATCTTGGGCTTGCGGCGCCGTGGTTGGCAAGCTGCGATTTCGCGGCGCGGAGAGGAAGGACATTTTCCATGGTTTCATTAAGAGCTGCCCGAGTACGATGAATAGTCACCCCTCTGTGGCTTGGGCGGCGTCAGAGGAGCCGGACATTTTTTTGACGATTTGCGATTGAGACCTAGGTGTGTGTGTGAATGGGGACGACTTTTTTTCCCCATTGCTTGCTTGCCTTGAGCAGCCTCTCGGACGAGTCTTACGACTTGGGAGCAGGCTGTGAAGATGGGCGATGTCGTAGCATCCATTGGCTATGTCTCTGGTGGTTTACGCCGTTGCCTCGGCTGGACAAGAGACGATAGGGGCATGGTGGATGGGTGCGTTGTCGCCAGACAGTTGCTATCTACCGCCCTCTTTCGTCCTGCTACGAATCCGCATCCTGACGCCTCAGCCGGAGAGGACGCCCAAGGCGAGGCGTCTGTGGCGATTTCGCGATGTCAGAACAAGCCACTGCCCGTTGGCGTTGGTAACGACCCCCTTTTGGTGCGCGGGGCGTCGTGTGACGACTTTGGACGCTTTGCCGGCGCCGGCGAGAGGAGGGGCTCAACAGATTCACGGGTGTCTCGGCCAGGTGACTTATTACTGGAGAGATGGACGATGGAACGGTGTGTACCTTGACGTCGTACAGAGGACGCTGTCGCCAGGTTGGGCAGGAGGCCAGGTCCAACCATCCATTCATGGATGGCTAACCAAGTTTACACTCTGGATGTGCTTCAGCCGGTTGGTCGGCTGGCATGCCATGTCCATTATGGGCGCTGCCTCTGCGAGTAGGGGTCTCCGGGGAAGCCCATGCGGAGTGTGACGACCAACCGGAAGTGGACCGTGAGGATGTGATGCTTTGCCCGCGAATCCGGACGGGGAGAACGTGCTTGAGGTGGTGGTTCGCCACCGCGACGGGCACTCGGGCATGTGAAGCTAGCTGGCGGGCGGGGCCGAAGCATCCGTCCCTAATATTGTGCCGGCGACGCCTCGCTCTGCGCGCGCCGCGATAAGGGTAGATAGATATACCCATACTTTGCCGGTGCCAGGGAGCGGCTTCCGAGGTGGTTTCCAGGAGGTGCAAGGTGGGTGCCAGTGCCCCTGTGCTCGAATGGCCTGCTGTCGAATGGCCTGCTGTATTGATGAGCCCTTCCACAGGGCGGCATGGAAGTCTGCTGGAAGCCGCCCCAGGTTACAGCGGCAGCGGCGGCGGTGGTGCTGAGCGGCCCAGTCCAGTGTGCTGCCTGTCGGGCTCCAGCTCCACTGGTGTGCCCCGTCCCAGTTGAGGCAGCCCGTCGCATGTGATTTCCATGTTCCCCGCCGCTGCCAGATGCAGGGATCAATGGTGGCGGCGGCAGTACGTAGCAGCATCACCCACTGACACGTGCTTTTTTGCCTTTGCTTTGTCCTTCTTCCCCAGGCTATGACAGCGACGTCAACGCCAATGCCAACCCAAGCAGCCAGCACCGTCTCTGTGACGCTGTCTTTCGTTGTGTCCGCCCGCCCGCCCGCCCCCATGCTCGCCCGCCCCCATGCTCGCCCGAGCCGTGTTCATGGCGCCTAATGCTGCTGCCCGCGCTGCGATCGACAATGCTACCATCTCCGTCTGCTGGCATATGAATGCCCGTGAAGAGCGGACTCGGGGGAACTGTGTCTCGCAGGTTCATCAGCACCTCACTTCACATCAGATAGATGCCTTGCCTCGTCTCCTCCCCCTTGCTTCAGGCTGGGGTCGGTCAACTCGCTCCGGAGAAAACAAGCCCCTTGCTGTACAACGAACGGCTAGGCTGGCCATGCCGCATGTGGCAATGCCGTAAGTTACTCCAGTTGTCCGACGGACATCCCAGGCCAGCTGCTGGCGCTGTTACGTATTCTGGAGGGCCAGTTCGGCGCCAGAGGGCGAATCGCGGGGAACCTAAGAGCTCCGCGCCGACTGCCAGTCGAGTCAAGTGCCTGCAACAGCAGCATCAGCCGCCGCCGCAGCAGGGACACGCTCATCAACCGGAGTGGGTTGGGTCTGAGCCCGCAACTGAGGGCCCTTCTGGGAAGAGGGGGCTGCCTGAATGGATGGATAGTTGGATGGATGGGTGGATGGATGGATGGAAGGAGGAGGAGGCTTGGGGGCGCCCCAACAAACTCGGCGACGAGGTACGAAGCGCCTTGTACTGCAGGTACCTCGTGTTTGTCCCAACGTCAGCGTCAAGCGTCATCACGTCGTCGGCGCCGCCGCCACAGCAGCACTGATGAAGTGAAGGTACTGCACTGAACTACTCTGCACTGCACTGTAGAGGCGTATATAGGTTGCTGCACGCACGCAACTGGCAGATTGACAGCTCTTTGGATCGTTTGATCCCCCGTGTCTCCGGCGCAGCGTGGCCGGCCGCCTCCCTGTCCGTGTCCATCACAAGCCAAAAAAGAAAGATGGGAAGCTGAAGCGTCAGCGGAGGACATCTTAGGTACCTAATTGGTGGGTACATCCCCTGGAATGGATCCCTCCCCTGAATGGGGTGCCAGCAGGGCACTTACAGGGCAGGAGACCCGCTGAAAAGGACACACCCAACCCAACAGCACAAGTCCGTGGCGCCTGAACGGCAGAAGCAATACCGCATCGGATTGGTGGAGCGACGCGCAATCACATGCTCGCCGCGCCGCGCCCGCTGTTCGGGGGCCATCGTGAAACCGTCTCAGCACCGCACAGCGCTCCAGCAGCGGCGGGCAGTAACTTACAGTAGCACGGTACTAGCAGCAAGTTAGAATCCTTTCCTTTCCTCCCGCTCTTTTGCCCGCCCGCTGTGCTCCCGTCCGCACGCACGCACGAGCCTTCCATGAACGCTGCCGCTACCGTCGCCGACGCCCGAGTCCCCCGCTCGCACTCGCATCGCATCTGACAGCGGCTTCGACGCCATCAGGGATAGTACCATAAGTTCCAGGTTGCGTCCAGGGACCTGGGCCCCCGAGCCGCCACCGGCAGCCGTTGTGCGGACCGTCTGCCAGCGCCTCCACTGCACCGCGCCCACTATCAAGTACCAGCCCGTGTACCACCAACCAAACCAAACCAAACCAAACCACCCGCCGCCTCAACCACCACCACTCCTACCACGGCCGGCCGCTCTCGCGCCTCTTCCCCCTTCTCCTCCATTGCCAAAAGGCATCTACCCGTGCCACTGCGTCTGCCTCTACATCTACGGCCTACGACCAGCCAAACGACGCCCTCGCAGAGCCATAGCCGTCGTCGTCGCCGCCGCCGCCGCCTCCCTCCACCCCGTCCGACGGCGTCACTGGGACCTGCGTCGACTTCGCCCCCGACGACGAATCCTCCCGACTACAAATACAACCTCCCCGGTCCTGGCCGCCTGCTCGCCTCGATAACGCTGCCTCGATGCAGTTCTCGCCTCCCCCGGACATCGACTCCCTCCCCACACGCCTGCCTCCCCTGACGAGCCATGATCGCGACAAGATGCTCCCCTCCCTCAGCAGCGTGACGGGCGACGTGAGGCTCGATCGGCCGCCGCCCTCGGGCCCGCCCTCGCACTGGCCCTCACTAAACGGATCCATGGCCTACCGCCAGCCCCCTCCGCCGTCGCAGCAGCAGCAGCAGCAGCAGCAGCCCGACAGTCCGGCGAACATGGACGTCGACGGCAGCAGCGTCACCAGCACCGCCACGCCCCCAGCCGGCGCCGACGGCCCCAACGCCCTTAGTATCGACGACCCCGACGTGCGCCTCGCCGCCGAGGCCCTGGGCGACCTTCGAGCTGGTGAGAATCGCCCTGCCTAGCTAAGCTCCCGACGGAGACGTACAATGCTGACGCTGCGCAGATTTTGTCTCCTCCCCTCCGGACAGCGGCTCGCTGCCGCCCATGAGCCCCCAGACCATGGCCGCGCAAGCCCCGACCTCATCGCGAAACTCGCGGTCGCCGCAGCAGTCGGAGCCGCTCCTGTCGCTCCTCACGACCTCTCACCCGCTCATCAGCAGCACCATTGGCGGTGCCAGCTCCGCCTACGGGGGGGCCAAGAACTTTTCGCCTCGTTTCAAGTCGGGCGCCGAGTACGTCGAGGGCTACCTGACACCCATCGCCAATACGGTCAACTCGGTCGGCCGCGCCACGGGCGTCGAGGGCGGCGTCCGGTGGTTCCTGGGCGCCGGGCGTCGACACGCCGCCCCCACCGACGAAGACGGCGGCTCCAAGAAGAGGCGCAAGATGGGCGGCTCCGGCGAGACGAGCCAGGGCGTCATGGAGCAGGCGAGGGACCTCAAGAAGCTGTCGGAACTCACCGACTCGCCGTCGTCGGACCTAAGGAGCCCGCGGCGCCTCTCGTCGGCCAGCACCGTGGACACGCTCCCGGCCTACGACGACATGCGTTCACCCGCCTACACGGAGACGGACAACCCGCAGAGCCCGCCGCGGTCCAACCCTTCCAACGCCCCGTGGCAGTCCCGCCTCATCATGTCCACGTCGGGCCTCAGCGTCGCCATGAGCGCTGAGAGCCTGCGCAGCCTCAAGTACTGCCTAAAGTGGTTGCGCTGGAGCAACGACCACATGGGCCGCGTCATCGGCAACCTCAAGTCAGCCTTGGAGGAGTACGAAAAGGTCAATGATGAGGTGGCCGAGGGCCAGGGCCAAGACGGAAACGACGAGCCGCTCGCCGCGGGCCAGAAGACGCCGCAGGAGTCGCGCGTGGAGCTGGCCAACAAGATCAACACGCTCAAGGGCGACGTCCTCAAGACGCTGCAGGACTCCATCAACACCGTGTCCAAGTACGCCGGCGGCGCCCTTCCGGAGAACGCGCGGACACTGGTGCGCCGACACCTCACCAGCTTACCGCAGCGGTTCCGCGTGGCGACCATGACGAGCAGCCCGGAGGGTGGCGCCAAGGACAGCGATTCGGCGATTCGCGAAGGCGCGCAAAAGGTGCTGGTGCTGGCCAAGGAGGGTCTCGACATGGTGACGCAAATCACGGGCGTCGTCGACGGGACCATTGTGAGCGCCGAGGAGTGGTGCGAGCGCATGGGCAAGAAGCGGCGCCCGTCGACCGACGAGGACAGGCCGCTACCTCCGACGCACGAGACGAATGGCGATGTCAAGATGGGGTGAGCCGAGCGGAGCTCATCGGGCAAGACCAAAAAGAAGAAGCGACAATGTGACGCGAGGTGTTGACATCAACAAGAGGCGGAGTAGCAAAATGGGCTAGGGCAGCAACGCGGATACCCACTGTCGACCAGCGTCTACTGTGCAGCAGGGCGCTTCATTCCCTCATTCCCACGGTTTCCTTTCTCTTCACTTATTTTTCTTTGACGCGACCTTGTCTTGGCCCCTTGCCAACAAGCGAGCGAGCGAGCCCGCAATCGCAATCGTAGGGACACGGGGGCTGCAACATACGGGAACTGGACGGGACACGGGACATGACGGAAAGATACCTCACTTGTGTTTTATTATGCAGACCCTTGGGGGGCTCGCGATCCAGGCGGTCGGCCGACAGCGGTGCCTGGCGGGCGACGATTGGACGACGTCCGTTCAGGCATAGAGAGACGTTTGGATGAGTGAGCACGTTGATGGCGCTCGGCTCGGCTCGGCTGCCCTACATCGCGAGTCCACGACGGGTCTGGTCTGTATCGGGAGGCGTTTCGGGGCGTAACATGGGCGGGAATGCTTTTCTGGGGGAAGGGTGTGCGCATGGTAGCCAGTCCGTTGGGACGAGGGCAAAGGTGTGACGGACGGGGTTTTGCATCATCGAATTGAACTTGTTTCATCCGAGGGTCAGGCGTGGCATGCGTGAGTGAGTGAGCGGTGAGTAGCGAGTGAGCGTTTGCATGTCGTCGTCATATATGGGTAGGCAGGGGAAGGGAGGAGAAGGGGCGAGGGGGGGCAAACGGGATGAAAGAAGCGTGTTTACAGCAAGCCGCAACGCTGAACAATGCCGCTCCAACTCTCGGAGACTGGGCGTTGTTGGCCTGGGAGTTGACCTGCCTGTCTGGAAGGAGGTTGGAGGGGTGTTCTGGTGTTTGTGTGTGTGGCATCGTAGTCTTCAGGAACGACAACTCACGACAACCACATTCACAACCGCAACTACACAACCACAAGCAGAAAACCACAAATTCACAACTACAACAACTACAACACAACCCACCACGACCATCATAACCAACGCCCACCACGAGCCACAACTACACACAACCGCCGCCGCCGCCACTGTCGCCATCTGATGATGCCCGCAAAGGAAGAACCCCCTCAGTTCGCGCCCCCCCGCAATCCCATCGACAGGGACATCGCGGCGCGCCTCCGGGCCCTCTGGCGCCGCTCCCACCGCCGCTGGCACCCCGCGGTGCGGGCCGAGTTCAAGGCCCTGACGCCCATTGCGCGCGTCACCCGCGGCACCTACCGGCCGTCGAGCCACCTCATTGTGCGCAAGTACGCGTCCCCTCGGGGTCCCTACGCCTCCTCCTCCTCCTCCTCCTCCTCCACCCCCTCGGCTACCGCCACTACCACCACGAGGAGCAGCAGCAGCAGCACCGCCACCACCTCCTCAGCCGTCGTCGACCGCCCGCCGCTGCCCTCGTACGCCGTCTTCCTCGTCCTGGTGACCATGTTCGGCCTGCGGCCGCTCATGGCCTACGAGTGGTGGGACGCATTCCACAGGAAACACCCCTATGCTGCGACGTTTAGGGGGCCGGGCGCGGTGCCGGCGAATGCGGCGCAGGTGCTTCTGCTGGCGGAGAAGGAGGAGCAGGAGTCGGCGGCAACGACCATAGCGACGACGACGAGGAGGGACCGGGCGGGAGGGAGGGGGAGGGTAGCTGTGGCTGCTACGTCCACTACCGCCGTTGCTGAGGGCGGTAATGAGAATGCGTACGAGGCGGGGCGGTATGAGTTTCGTGGCAGTGCGCGGAGGATGCGCAAGGTCGAGTACCGCAAGAGGAGCGGCAGGGAGACTCGCAAGGAGCAAAGGGACGTGGAGAGGAAAGAACAGGAGAAGAGGGATGAGGAGCGGAGAGAGCAGAAGCAGAGAGAGGAGGAGGAGCAGAGGGCCGAGCGGCGGAGAACCAGAGACAAGAAGCACAACAAGGAAAGGAAGGACGAGAAGAAGCCCAAGGAGAAGAAGGAGACGGAGCCAAAGACCGACAAGAAGAAGAAGAAGAAGCAGAGAACGAAGGACACCAAGAACAAGGACGAGCCGGCAGGTGGTAGCGACAAGGACAACATGAACGAGGTCGTATACATCTCGTCGACGGAGTCCAGCCCCGTGAAGCGGATCCCATCGACACACAAGACGACACTTGTCCCGCCGCCCGCGCCGTCGACTCAAGCCCAGCCAAGCAACCCGAAGCGAGACAACAGGAACAGGGATCCCGACGCCATGGACCTGGATACTGGAAGGGGGAATGGCGGTGAGACGACATCGTCAGCCCCTCGACCGCACGCAGAGGCTATCCCTCCCCCAGTCCGAGCGACGACTACATCGACTACTACGGCGGAGAGTCAGGGGCAGCGACACGGCATGGCACGCGGGGCGGCTGGCTCTCCGACGCGGGCCGCCGCGCCCCGGGGACCTCGCATGCAGTCGTCCTCGCGTGGACACGACGACATGGAGCATCCGCGAGATGCATGGCAAGCGCGCCATCATCACTCCACCACGTCCGGACGGACCGCCCCCTCGTCGCGGCAGACGTATCCAGATGCGTACGCGCCCAGCATCGGCATCAACAAACCGCAGGACACGCCCTTCTCTCGCCGGGCCCCTCCCACACCATCGCCGACGACCGCCGCGTACCCACCCCAAGGCGCCGCGACTCACGCTCCCCGGGGAAGACCTGCCACGGCATCTACACCCAACGCGGCCGCGCCGCCTGCTCCGGCCGGAGAAACGGTCTGGGACAGCCTCTTCTCCCGACTACAGTCCGGCGGAGGCGCGACGACTCCAACACCGGCGGCCCCTTCCGTTCCGCCGGCGCAGGCGCAAGGGCCAGCCCCCGTGCCGCTGCCAGACAACGGGTACGGACACCCCCCTGCCCGGGACCTGCGCGGCCAGATCGCAGAGCTGAGAAGGACGAACAAGACCCTGTGGGGCCGCATCGGCAGGCTGGAGGACAAGGTGCGGAGGCAGGCGCTGGAGATGGAGGTGCTGACGGGGAGGGTGCAGATGCTGGCCGAGGTGGTGATGGCCCGGCAGGCGCGCGGCTGAAGGCAAGGGGGCGGCATACTAAGTTACCACGTTGTGTGCATGTATGTACCGGCCATGGGACGCCAGGTATGTGCGCTACTATGTATGTATGTACAAGTGAAGGGGCAGGTGTTTGAAAGCGAAGCGAAGAGGTGGCGAATGCGTATCAGAGCGACCGCAACGAACGCATCTCAGCCTGGTGTAGGGTATGGTGTGGCGTCTTGGGGGATCGGCGATGTCTGCTGCCGGGTCTTGCTCGACTGACCGATTACGGCGGACTTTGTAGTAGGCTCCTCTGGTAAATCCAGGGCCAGTCGAACATGGAACAAGTTCACAGTAAATGAGTTGGTTGCTCGAACGTGTTCGATTCATCATGTCAAAGCGCCGCGGCCAAGAGCATCTAACTTGAGGCGTCGACGCCCCCGATGCCGTTGGGGACTCACCTACACGCGGCGCAAGCCACACCCAGCCGGGTCGGCTGTGGCACCAAGATATTTGCTTGTGGACTCGTCATGCTCTGTCTGGCATGTTGGACGTTTAAACCGGGCTTGCTTCAAGCGCCCCCCCCAAGAATGCTGCGTCAGTCAAAGTCTCAGTCGGCATGACGTCTGGCTGAGACATAGCGATGGACGGGTGGGCTCGTGGGTTTTCGCAAACAAACAACACGCCACGAGATCTGGACGGAGCTGCGCGCGCCACCCGAAAAGGGGGCGGCTAGCTAGTTAGGCTGCAAGCGGCTGTGGCGGCGGCGCTGGTGCTCCAATCAGGGGAGCTGCCGCAACGTATGTATGTTCGTAGGTACTAACTAACGTTGTCGTGTGGTGCTCAGCTTTATTTGTTGTGTGAGTGTGAGAGGGCTCACCTCTATACGACATGGTGCGTTGATGACGATCAGATCAGCAAGGAGTGAGTGGACGGACGTCCATGTCAGGCGCGTTCGCCAAGCAGCGTTATCACATCGCGGAATACTTTGCGCGTGGGGGGGGGGTTTATTTATTCTCTCTGCGATCTACGCACATCTACAATTCTCCAAGCTTCTCTTGTTGACATGAATCGTTTGAACATCATTTCGTGCCAGCTGCCGAGGACCCTCCATGTCCCACCCTTGGCGAGCCCACGGGGCGGTGGGCTCGCCGCCGCCGCAAGCAGCATCAAGTGCGTCTACGCGTAGTGCAACGGCGGCTGTTGGTCGTCCGTCTGCCCGCCTGCCAGAGAGGGCAGAGCGTATTTCCAAGAGCGGCAAGTGGTGTTTGGACCATGATTTCCCCTTTAGTAGTATACCAAGTTGCTATATCCCGTTACAGAACGCGTCGTACGCACACACACGACACGGCTGGTGAGGTGACGTTTTGTGGTTTTGTTCGCCCCGGCTATACGTCCAACGGAGTCACGACCTGGCAAATCACCCATAGTGCCATGCCGCCGCCTGCCCGTCCACCATGAAAGCGACGACGACGACGACGACGATACTCTCAGCCCTGGTGGCGGCGGCGCTCGCCAGCTCCTCCGCGCCGCACAGGAGAGAGTCCTCCTCCTCCTCCTCCTCCTCCTCCATCCTCGAGGCGAACCCCAACAAGCAGAGCAAGATGGCGGCCGTCATGGGGCTCAAGACGTCCAACTACCAGCAGAAGCAGGACGCCGGGCTGTTCGACCCCGGGCGCTACAAGGTGCAGGAGGCGACGCGGTGCCAGGGCGGCAAGGTGGGCGAGTACAGCTGCGAGAACGTGGACCTGCTGGGCCACCTGACGCACGAGGCCATGGGCAGCCAGACGCGCGCGGGCAACGACCTCTGGGGTGCGATACGCCTTTCTTCCTCCTTCCCTTCCTCCCTCCTTCCTCCCCCTTTTGCCCCTCATCTTTGCCCCCCTTTTGAAAACAAAAGAAGGGGAGAGAGAAAATACATCTCCCCGTGAGTAAAGGGAAACTCGACCGCTGACGAGCAAGCGGGCACACCACATGTCGTGGTGGCCCACGTACGTAAATACAGGCTGGACGCACACCGACGGGCGCGAGTTCGCCATCGTCGGCCAGACGGACGGCGTCGCCTTTGTCGAGGTGCTCAAGGACGGCTCGCTGACGTACCTGGGCCGGCTGCCGACGCAGACGGAAAACGCTATCTGGCGCGACATCAAGGTGCTGGGCCACCACGCGTACATTGTGGCCGACGCGTACGGCCACGGCCTGCAGGTGTTTGACCTGACCAAGCTGCTGGCCCTGAATAACGGCAACGCCAGTGGTACCGCGGGGGCAGGGGGTGCGGGTGCGAAGCCCAAGACGTTTAGCACGCTGCTGGACCTGACGGCGTGGTACGTCGGGTTCGGCAGCGCGCACAACGTGGCGGTCAATGAGGAGAGTCAGACGGTGTACGTGCTGGGGGCGGGCAAGGACGGGTTGGATGGGGCGTGCGAGGGGCTCGCGGGCGGCGGCGGCTCTTCCAACTCGTCATCGTCATCGACATCATCACCATCACCATCACCATCACCATCATCACCAGCATCACCAGCATCACCAGCATCACCAGCATCACCAGCATCACCACCGTCGTCGTCCTCAGAGCCGTCCTCGTCATCCAACGGCGGCCTCATCATGCTCGACGCCCGCAACCCAGCCAAGCCCACGCTCACGGGCTGCGCCGGCCAGGACGGCTACGTGCACGACGCCCTGGCCGTGACCTACCGTGGCGCCGACGCGCGCTACCACGGGCGCGAGATCGTCTTCGGGTGCAACGAGGACACGCTCACCATCTACGACGTGACGGACCGCGCCGCCCCGCTCGTCCTCAGCAAGACCACCTACGACGGCTTCAACGGCACGGGAGCCTACACGCACCAGACCTGGCCCGTCGACGGCGCCGCGCTAACGCACCTGCTGCTCGACGACGAGCTCGACGAGGAGAACCGCGGGCGCACCCCCGGCGGCGACACGCACACCACGACGTATGTCTTCGACGTGCGGGACTTGACTGCGCCGCGATGGACCGGGCGGTACACGGCGCCCGTGAAGAGCGTCGACCATAATCAGTACGTGCGCGATGGGCTTAGCTACATGGCAAACTACGGCTCGGGGATGCGCGTCGTCGACGTATCGGGCGTGGCCAAGGGGGACCCGCAGGGGAAGACGATGCGCGAGGTGGCGCACTTTGACTGCTTCCCGGATGATGACGCCGAGGGCGGGAGCGCCGAGTTCGACGGCGCGTGGACGGCGTATCCGTTTTTCGCCTCGGGCACGGTGCTGCTGAATTGTATAGAGAGGGGGGTGTTTGCGCTCAAGGTGAATAGGGGGTCGACGTCGTCGACGACGTGAGGGCCCAACGAGTATCTATACGGTGCATCAACGCGTGGGTGCTTGCCGGCATATAAAGGGGGGACCTGACGCGTATGTAATTAGGTTTTTCTTTTGTATGATTTACGGGGGACGAGGTCCATAGGGAGTGCAGTGGACATAATTGCCGCTTCATATAGATGCGAGAGCTGGATTGTGCTACAACCATATACCGTTGTCTCCTTCTTCCGTGCCTGCATGTAGTCTGGCGTTCGCCGCATCGGTACACGCGCAATTCCCATCCGCCATTGCGCCCCGTTATATTTACACTTTACATTCGACACCTGACCCTCGGAGTCGAATGAGACACAGTCGACAGTAACTACCTAGCCGCCACTCTCACCTGTGTCTCGGCGCGGCAAAGTACCCCAGCCCCAGCCCCGGACCCGACTCCTGCGGCAGCAAGCCCACGTCGCGCTTGAACCGCATCAGCCACTCGGGGTTATCCGCCGCCGTCTGGTTCCACGGGTCGTCGCTGTACGGTGATAGCAAACGCTAGTCAGCAAGGGGGTCTGTCTCTCGGCATATCACCACATCTGACTATATGTCAAAGCCGACGCAAAGGGGACGAACTGAGATATGAAAAATAGAAAAAATATCCTGCATGAGAAAAAAAAAAGGGGGGGCATCTGCTAGGAGTGGAAACAAACACAAAGGCTGAAGGTCAGGCAAACTCACTCGTCAAACTCGAGCCACCGCGCCTGGTACTGAATCTCCTCGTCGCTCGGCACGTGCCGGTTCGGGTTCTTGTCCGACACGGCCGCGGCCACGAACCGCGCCAGGTCGTGCGCCAGACGGCGGTACGCGTTGGCGTCGTTGGGGAAGTAGGGCGGGCGCGTCGACGCCGTCACCGCGGCAGCCAGCTGTGCGTGGTGATGGTGGCCGCGCGGTCCTCCTGCTTCCGTCGCGCTGCTGGCCCCCGCGCCAGACGGCGAGCGCGACGTGGTCGCAGTGGACGCCAGGACGGCACCCGGCGCAGTTACCGTGCTGGTGCTAGCGGTGGTGATGGTGTTGGTGTGTATGCGGTGGGCTCGGTGCGCATTGTTCATGGTGTGTAGCTGGTAGAGGCGCGACTGCTCCTCTTCGTGCGGTGGCGTTGCGGTGCTGCTGATCAATGGGGCTGGCGTGATGGCATCGTCAGCGGCAGAGAGGTCAAGGGCCCAGAGGAGGTCCATGTCGTCGTCAGTTGTGGGCAGGGAATCGAGAGGAGGGAACACGGCGGCGGGCGCAACGATGCCGTCGGTGGTGAACCCCTGATGAGTCCCCGGCAGGACGAGATCCATCTGCGCGCCTAGCGCAGCGACGTCGAGCTCCGTGTCATCGAGGGATAAAGGATGCGACACACCCACGCCCTCTGTTGCCTCGCCGTCTTCCTCATCCTCCTGATGCTCTCCCTCGGCCTCCTCCTGCGCCCGTCCTAGAGCCCTTTCCTTGACCCCTTCAAGCCAGTCTGTCGATGCGGAAATCATGCGCAGCAGCCACCCGGCGACGACGTCGGACGGTGCGCTGGACCGCTCCTCGGTCTGACGCACGATGCGCACGGCCTCGGCCTGTATCTCGCGGTTCGAAAGTGGCGCGGGCCGGAGGCGGGCGGCGCGGATAATGGCAGCGAGCAGCCGGCGCTCGAGCTCGCAGCCCTCAAAGATGTCGTCCTTGCCATTGATGCGCAGCGTCGTGAGCCGGTTCTCGGCCTGCCCGCGCACAGTCTGCAGCATGGCGCCCTGGAGGATCTCGGGCGACGCCGTGGCCAGGTCGCGCAGCCACGAAGGGCTTGTCTTGGTTGCAGCTGCGGCTGCGGCTGCCGCTTGCGCTGCTGCTCCCAGCCCTTGCGTGTTGCCGCCGGCCAGGTCCGCGCTGAGAATGATGCGGCAGGCCTCGCGCTGGACGTCGGCGTCGGGCGGCTGGTCGCCCGCGGCGTCGAGATGATTCATGACCCAGTACTGGAGCTCCATCTTGAGCAGGTCGTAAGCGGTCGAGGGCGTCCAGGGAGAGGCGCCGCCAGCCTTGTACGGGAGGGGTGAATTACGTTCGTAGTCAAGGAGGTCTGGAGTATGTATCCTCGTCAGCACCAAGGACCGAATGGGCGTTGCATGTATACAGTCTCTCCGAGAAGCAAAGGGGGAAGAATTTCAACTTACACGGAGGCATCGAATTCTCTATCGTCTGCAGCACCGCCGGGTCGAACCCCCAGTCGCCGACCCAGTCGCGCATGGTGCTCCCGGCCTTGAAGTGCTCGCCGAGGTGCTCGACGCGCATGGCCCAGTCGTCGAGGCAGCGACCGCAGAAGCCGCAGCGTGAGCGTATGGGTGGCGCCGCGGCCTTCCACGCGTCGAAGCTCGAGCCGGGGACGCCCGCCCCCACGCGGTGCACTAGCCGCAGGTGCTGCATCAGGTGGTCGCGCCGGTAAAATGTGCGCTCGTCGACACCGCGGCGGTTACAGAGCAAGAAGTTGTGTGACTCGATGTGCGCCGCATCGGGGCCTTCCTCGCCGCAAAACACGCACACGAGTGCGTCGCCACCGCCGCCCTCGTCCTCTTCCTCGTCCCATTCCCCGTCCCCATTCCCGTTCCCCCTGGGAAAAGAGGGGGAGGAGGAGGAGGCGCGGCGACGACGGTGGTGGTCGCGCCGTCGCACGGCCAGGGGCCCCGTGGGCGTGCATACCCACCGGTCCAGCGGGAGGTGCCACGTCTTCTCGTGCCGCTGCCAGTCGTACTTTGTGCGAAACTCCTCGACGCAAAAGGTGCACTGAAAGATGCCGCGCGAGGGGCGGCCGAGCGTCGACTGCCGCGCGGGGAGAAGAGTGTGATTCCTCCTACGGCGCCGGCGCCGGCGGTGGTGCTGCTGACGGGGGTGAGACGACGAACCGCCGTGGTGGGCCGCCTGGTCAAGCGGTGAGGGGGGCACGCCGAAGCTCGAGGAGCGCGACGAGGCGACAGAGCTTTCGCTGCGCGGGTTGCTGATGTTGTCGCCGCCGCCGATGCCTTGGCGGCTCAGGGACGAGCGGTTGCTAGCCGAGGCGCTGGAGCCGCCGCCGCCGCCGTCATCGGACAGGTACAGGTACGGGTAGGCGGAGACGGAGGCGGAGGCGTAGAAGGGCTCGTTGGCGGCGCGGTAGATGGCCGTCGCGGCGGCGGGCTCGTCTTCGGGGGGCGAGTTGGCCCAGCGCTGCAGAGGATCCATCATGTCCTCGAAGACGCCGGGCGTGGGGGCGCGGCGCGGCGGCTGGGGCATGACAACGTCGATGGGCGTAGAGGCGTCCATGCCAACGACGTCGCGCAGCGGCGAGGACGGGGAGGTGGCCAAGGAGGATGAGGACTGCTGCTGCCTGTTCATGTGAGCGCGCAAGACGTGCGCACTCGACGCAACGGCAGCAGCCGACGATGACATTGACGACGGCGGCGGAGGCGGGCTGCCGACCTTGATGCGGCGGCGGCGGGCGTTGGCGAACCAGTTGGCGACCTGGACGACATCGAGGCCGGTGAGGGCGCAGAGTGACTCCTTGTCGTCGCGTGTCGGGTAGGGGTGGTGCTTATTGGCGGCGAACCAGCGGCGCAGCGTGCGGACGGCGTCCTGGGTGAAGATCGGCCGTGGGCGGGTTGTTGCTGCCGTCGTTGGTGTCATCGGCATCGCCGTCATGCCGGGGCCGTATCCCGCTATGAGTCCCGGGGCCGGGTGGAGCCGGAGCCGGGGCGGGGGCCGGGGCCTGCGGCCACTCGTTGTCATCGACTTCCATGACCGGGTGTCGTCAGGTTCACAGTGTCAAGACTTGTCACGTTGCGATACGGCGTGAGAGGGATGCGCTCGGCTACCCGCGGGCGACAAAGGCGACCGGGATCGATGTGCGGTGAGCGGCGTATGTGAGAGGAGTCGCCGACGAAGCAGCGTCGTCGTCGCCGTCGTCTCCGCAACCCACCATACACGATACTCTTTGAACCACTGTGACAGTGCAGCCAGCCCCTCCCAGTCACCCGCACGCCCTTGCGGCCGCGAGCTCCGGTTTTTAACACCAAGGCCTCCCGGGGCTTGTCAAGAGTGGGGGCCGGCACCATTACATGTAGGGCGTGCGCCCGGTCCACATCACCCGCGCCTGCCGGTCCCGCTCCGAGCCAAGGGGGAGTGAGGCCCGATGCTCCGAGTCATAGCATCGGGACTTGGCTATAAAGAATTTGTTAGCCTCGGCGCAAGACAATGACACCTGTCTCGGTCGGCTAGATGTAGCTTCGACGGCCCTGTCCCTTGATGCTGCGTCGTCTGCGCGATTCCCGGTATAGTCTGTCCAACCAGAGCTTCACCATCCCATCGCATCATGGCCACGGCGACGGTGACCATGCCCGCTCCCGTCGCGGGCGTCACCACGGCGACAGCCATCGAGCTCGGTCCCCGCGGCGGCGGTATGAACAGCAGCGTCGACAATGACAATGGGGGCATTGCCCTCCAACAGCGCGCCGCTCGCCCTCTTCCTCCCTCCTCCGCCTCGTCCTCCGACACCGCCGCCGCCGACCCCGTCCTCGAGGCGTCGCGACTTGCCGACAGCACCGTGCCCGACGGAGGCTTCGAGGCGTGGTCCGTCATCGCCGCCTGCGCCGTCGTCTCCTTCTGGTTCACGGGCGTCAGCTACTCGTGGGGCGTCATGCAGTCGGCCCTCGTCGCCTCAGGTCTCGCCCCGGCCTCGACGCTGTCGTGGGTCGGCTCCCTGCCGCCTACCCTCATCGCCGCCTGCGCCGTCACCAACGCTCGCCTAGTGCGTGCCGTGGGCCTGCGCGCCGTGGCCATCGCCGGCGTCTGCATCATCGTCGCCGCCGAAGTCGCCAGCGGCTTCTGCGCCCGCAGCGTCCCAGGCCTGTTCGTCACCGCCGGGGCCATGCTCGGCCTCGGCATGAGCCTCTGCTTCACCACCTGCGCCGTCACACCCGCGCAGTACTTTCGCCGCCGGCGCGGCCTCGCCAACGGCGTCGTCTTCGCGGGCGGCGGGCTCGGCGGCGCGGCCGTCACGCTGCTGCAGGGCGTGCTGATCCAACGATTCGGCGTGGCCTGGACGTACCGCATCGTGGGGCTTGCCGCGCTCGTCACGGGTCTTCCGGCAGCGCTCGTCATCAAGGAGCGGCGGCATGCATCGGCGCCATCGTCGTCGCCATCGTACTCGGCTACGGGC
The DNA here is from genome assembly GCF_022605165.1 of Purpureocillium takamizusanense. Taxonomy (NCBI): domain Eukaryota; kingdom Fungi; phylum Ascomycota; class Sordariomycetes; order Hypocreales; family Ophiocordycipitaceae; genus Purpureocillium; species Purpureocillium takamizusanense. The sequence continues at coordinate 549,372 of NC_063072.1, forward strand.
GGCGGGCAGCACCTCGAGTGGCGGCTGTTCCGCGACGTGCGCTTCCTCCTCATCTTCCTGGCTGGCGCCGTCGCCACGTTCCCGCTGCTCGTGCCCGCCTTCTTCCTGCCGCTGTACGCACACGCACTTGGCCTGTCGTCGTCGGCGGGCGCCGGCCTGCTGGCGGGCTTCAACCTGTCATCGGCGCTGGGCCGCGTGCTGTGCGGCCTCCTGTCGGACCGTCTGGGCCCGCTCAACACGCTGCTGGCGACACTCGTGGTCAGCGGCGCCGGCATGCTCGTCCTGTGGCCGGCGTCGACAACAGTCGCCCCGCTGGCGCTGTTTGCCGTCCTCAACGGCGCGTCCAACGGGGGGTTCTTCGCCACCATACCGACCGTCGTGGGCAACGTGTTTGGCTCGGCGCGTGTGGCCGTCGCGCTGGGCATGGTGGTGACGGGCTGGGGGCCGGGGTACCTCATGGTGAGTCTTGCTGCTGCACCCAGCCGCGAGAATTCAGAATCCCTCGATTAATTGTGCTGCTGCTGACGGCGTGATGTGAGCAGGGCGCGCCCATCGCTGGCTACCTGCTGGATGCGTACGGCGGCCAGGACAATGGCCTGCAGGCGTATCGACCGGCCATGTTTTATGCTGGGTCTCTCGCGCTCGGGGCGGCCGTGCTGGTGGTTGTGATGCGCCTTCGCATGAATCCGTCGCTCAAGGCGAGAGTGTGAAGGAGGAGTGTTGCAATTAAATTGGCTCATGTAAATGGGTACGTGTCGGTACGTCTCACGAGGGATACGTACTATCCTGCGTGACTTATAGCAGCCCACCACCAAGTCGCGGCGTACGGAGTACACGGCGACAAGCCACCTGTGGATTTAGGCACAGGAAGTGCTACCTACCTATTGAGCAGCAGGTCCATCTCACGTCACTTCATATCGGGTAGCATAGCGCGCAGCGTTCATCTTCTGCCATGCAGAGCAAAAAGTTCTCATGAAAACTAAGGCGCGTCTTCAGCCCGTATATCGAGCATGATGAGCTTTCTCGCACCGTCCCAAGATGATTGCGCAATCCATTTCGGCTCCTGGGCTCAACCCCAGGGTAACCAACTCAACTACCTTGACATGTAACAAAAAAGAATGCGATGTCCATTGCTGCGAGGCAATGGGACGCGTGTAGTTCAAAAAACAAAGGCGTGCGGCCATCGGGAGTCGAACCCGAGTCGGCTGAATGGAAATCAGCCATGCTAACCGTTACACCATGGCCGCTTAGATAATTAGTGAGCTGCAAATGAGCGTTATACGTGTTGGGATCAAAACAAGTGGGCGCTCCAACCATCGTCAGCGCCACTTCTTTCTCTTGGCGGTCTGCTCCGCTCTCCAACTCCGCAGGGTGCCGTGCGGAGCCTATGGAGACCAATAGGTGCAGACTCGGCAGCAGCAGCAACGCCACGCTTCTACGACAGTTTCTACCGTGTGTGTGCTCGAGTCCGTGGAGTTGGCATAACACCTAACGCCGATGCTTCTTCCACGATATACAAGCACATCAATGGCTCATTATTAAGGGATGCGTGTTGTGCCGGGTCGGATCTCGGTACGCACTTGGTAAATGGTAGACTTATCCAACTTGGAACCGAAGTGTTGCACTCGTCCTGGGCCGAACCGCTCGTCCGTCCGTTACACAGCCGTCGAGGCAAAGCCCCTTCCATCAGGGCGAGGCGAGCAGTCGAAACAGGCTCTGACCCAGCCAGGACACCATCCGGATAAGATCGATAGATCCGCTCATCTCCTTCACTCGCCAATGAGCAAAAGCCAGTCCCCTCCGCGCTCCACTACCATATCCCGAACCTTCAGGAGCAGGGGACGCCGGAGGCGAGGATGGATGACAAAGATCTGAGGCTCGTAGATCTACAACCATGTCCATCGTGGCTGGCGCCAGAGCTAAACGCCGCTGCACCTTGATGTCAGTGCCGATACTACTTCGAAGTAGAGCCCACCCTCCCTCTCCGCTGCCCCACACGTCTGCATCATACAACCTCGCTCGACCAGCGGCCTATTCAGCCTGCTTTGCTTGCTAATGTCCATCGAACGCTATAGAACGGGGGGACAGCTGGCTGGGGGGGGGGGGCGCCGCGGCGACGTTAGTGCCTCGGCGCGCGAGTACGTAGACGCAGGAGCTTGCCTAGAGAGAGAGAGGCGGGAGGGAGATGGGAGAGGGGGGACGAGGGGCGGGGCGCGGAGCTAAGCATGCGGATGCTATAGTATAAAGACTGTCGCAGGCTGCCCCGACTCGATGCGATGACGACGTAGGGTGGATGACTTGGCTGCCAACATTGCCTTCATCATCTCATCGTCGCCGAAAGACACATTAATTGTATAGACGAGTCGCACGAGCCTCATCAATACGCTATGGCTAACCCTAAGATCCTCGTCGTCCTCACGAGCCACGACGAGCACACTAAGCTCCCTGGCCAAAAGACGGGCTGGTACCTTGTGAGTTTGAGCCATTGCCCCCGCCGTCCCTGCCACCTTCTGGTGTCCGTCCAGCTTCCAAGCTCGCCACCGACAATTGAGCCGGCTTGAAAGCTGGGGGGGCCACAGAACTAGCAGCAGCAGCAGCAGCAGCCACAGGGGAGGAGCATCGACGACTACGGGCCCAATCCGCAAAGCAACAAGTGCTGATGATCCCTTTCCCCCCATAGCCCGAGCTGTCGCACCCCCACGCTGTCCTCCACAAGGATTTTGAAATCGTCTCGGCCTCGCCCAAGGGCGGCAAGGCGCCCCTCGACCCCGGATCGGCCGAGGCCTTCGCATCCGACCCCGAGTCCAAGGCCTTCCTCGAGAACCACGCGCACGTCTTCGAGCAGACGCGCCCGCTCAGCGAGTTCCTCGGGCGGTCGGGCGAGTTCGCCGCCCTCTTCTACCCGGGCGGCCACGGCCCCATGTACGACCTCTACGACCACCCGGACTCCATCGCCCTCATCGAGGAGTTTGACCGCGCCGGCAAGCCCGTCGCCGCCGTCTGCCACGGGCCCATCGTCCTGGCCAAGGCGCGACGCCCCGACGGCCGGCCCCTCGTGCAGGGCCGCCGCGCCACCGGCTTCACCAACAAGGAGGAGGACATGGTCGAGCTGACCCAGCACATGCCCGTGCTGCTCGAGGACGAGTTCAAAAAGGCCGGCGCCCTGTGGGAGGCGGCGGACCCCTGGGCGGAGCGCGTCGTCGTCGACGGCAACATCATCACGGGCCAGAACCCGGCGTCGGCGCGGCGCCTCGGCGAGGAGCTGGCCAAGGCCGTTCGCGCGCAGCAGCAAAAGTAGTGGACGCACGGAGTTGGCTGACGAGAAAAGAGTTGTCAGGGCCCTAGATACAAAATGATCAAAAGTGTTACAAGCGTGAATGAAACCCAATTGACCTAATTATGGCGCTACTGCTGCTGGCCGCTGCTGCTGCTACTACTCCCTGAGAAGCCGAACGAAGCAGAGGCTGCGTTGGTGATGACCGCGCATATTGTAGAGTAAAGCGAGGCCTCAGAGCGAGGCGTGTCTTCGATGACCACCATTCGCCCCCAACACAGGCAAGACAAGCAGCCGCCAACGCTACTGGCACGCCGCGCTAGCTCGCCGCTGAAAACCCATCGCGCGTCAGAACCATTTTTTTCTTCCCCGGAACCTTGCCATACACTTCCCAAGAAATTGGTATCCAACGCGTCGGCTACGCGCATGGCGTCGTGTGCTCGTTGAATTGCCATCGCAGCTGTCGCACTTGCACGTTGTCGTCGCTCAACTTCCTCGTCTGTCCCGAGCTTCTGCACCAGAAGTGCACCCACCAAAGAAAGGGTCAGGGGGAGCCAGTAGAGACAGCGCACCGGCCAGGTGCGAAATCGTGCGAGGGCTTGATAGTAAGTTTTAAGCCCTTTAAAATTAAAGTGGGTCTACGTTCCTGTGGCGCAGTGGCTTTAGCGCGTGACTCTTATAAGCCATCCTTTTATGGATTTCTTATGGTTAGCAATGTCAAGGTCGAGGGTTCGAATCCCCCCAGGAACATCTTTTTGCTCCTCTTTCTGGCTTGAGGATCTCGTTCACGCATCTGTCAGGGGGGAAATGATCACCTGTCTCTCTTTTTGCCCATTGCCTGTGAATGACATCCCCTCGACGTCGCGCGCGGGCGCAGTTGGTAGTCAAGACTGACGAGGATGGGGGCTGACCGCAGGCCACACATGACTGATGAGTCGCCAGCCTTGGGACGAAAGGGAAGATGTCTCTCTTTTCTCACCTGGCAGCGTGGGCTAACTGGGGCGTTTCGTGGTAACAATGCATCTTCATGGCTGTACTGGCTACGGCAACGGGCGGCCTGTCAGGTGCGAGTGCATGGGCTCGTGGGAAGCCGAGCGAGCAGAGGGAATCGGCGTCCGCGAAGTGAGATGGCTGAAAAGGAACGGAAGACCATCTACTCCCGTGTCTTCATGGGCAGTGTGGTAGTCAGACTCCCATTGATCTGTTTCTTCACTGCCTCACTGCCGTGGCCAGCTAGCGTTTCCTTCCAGCATCATCATTCCTCTGCTGCTCTCTTCTTCCGTCGCCAGGCGACAGTGACAGAAACGCCAACTATGGCAGCCGAGCAACCAGGACCATGGAGACCATGCCTGGCGGCTTACGGAGTTCTATGCCTTCACGTGCTGAATGCATTACACCCGGCGAGTCTGCTCTCAGGCATACGGCTGGCTGCCTGAGGCCACTCCCCCCTGAGCGGTCGGATGCCTTACAACGCCTTACATTGAGTGCCCTGAAGTGAACAGCTGTCTGTGGCCGTGCACAGCTGTCAGTCACGTGGTACTTACGCACCACTGTTCACCCGCCCTCTTTACTGTGTTCCGTTTGAGTGCCTCCCACGGCCAGCTTCTTCCCTCTTAACTTCTCCGACCTCCATCGGCGGCTGCATCTCTCTGGCCACCAAGAGCCCCGATTCGGCCTGCAGCGTGTGTCGGACTGCGCGTTACACCTTCCACGAGCTGCGCACTCTGTGATAGTTTGACGATCTACCATCGGTCTTCCGCCATCATGGCGTTGCTGCGTCAGAATGAACCGGCATCGTTTGGGGCAGACGGGCAAGTTTCGCCACAATGCTCTGTGGTGCCTTGTTGCTAATCGCTCATAGACTGCGGGAGGATGCCCGTGCTGCCGCACTCATCATTGGCGACCCCGAAATTCTCCTCGGCAGAGACTTCGTTCGTGACAGCAAGGTCACAGTGCAGCTTCTCTCAAAAGAATGCCTAGAAGCCAAGTCTGTGGTCGGTTTTCGACTTGTATTTCCCGTTGAGGCTTCCCCCAGCAACGGTGATTGTTACTCGGAAGCCGGACAAAACTCGCTTCGATATACAATCACGGTGAAATTTCCCCATAACCAATTCCTTTGGAGCGCCGTTCTCGGCACGGAGTCAAGACCTAAAGGCCTCAGCACTCGTCTTTGTGAAGGCCGTGACATTTCAAAGCTCAGAAGTGTTCTTTTCTCCATCGAGGAGGGCCTTCATGTCGAGGTTGATGGCTTTGGAAAGCCATACGTGGGCGGTGACACCGAGTTGAGCTCCTGGCTCAATCTCGATAGCCCCATCTGCGGCTCGATAGCGCTTTCGGAGATCCTCTCTTCCAGACGGTTTCGTTTCCTGATTCCCAACGAAGATGGCATGCGCAAATTCCTCAAGGCGTGTGCTGGTCAACCGCCTAACTGGCAGGGGTACCCTTTTGGCAAAATGTGCGCCAAACGTCACTCAATCCGTTCTCAACCGTCGTTATCCCCATCGTCTGACCGATTATGAGCAGCCACACCTTTGATATGAAGAGATACCGGCGAATAATCCCCAAAAACGAGGGGTTCGGGTACGAAGCCCACTGGCGATTCGACGACGTGGAAGATTTTGTCACGTGCGTGTCTCAACCTCACATCCAAGACGTCTTCTACTTTCATGAAGACATTGTCGGACTCAGTGGTGTAAACGTCAAGGCCGCGCTACTGCCAGTCGATTCGAACGATAGTGAAGTGTGGGCTGTGCTGAATGTCACCGAGAGAATTGTGAGCCGTCCTCATCATGATGAAGTGTTCAGGCTGTTGTATTTCTAACGACGTGCAGGATAATGTTTACGCAGCCACCTGGCGTAGGCTTATGAAGAGCGCATACCCGTTCGCCGTGGTTGTCAAGCCGAATCACGGGGATCAACAATCAATCTGGGACGCCAAATTCTCCATCAGCTCCAACGTTGCGGGCATGAACCAGCCGTGGGCAATAGTGCTTCACATGAAAATTCGATCTCCTCGTCGTGCTGGACAGAAAATGACACGATTCAAGACATGGGAACAAGTTCTGAACAGCGAGTTGCACGACTAGGACACTGTCAACCTGCTCTTCGATATATCCTTGCTCCGATCAAATCAAGGTCCTTCATACCACGGTCCGTCTGCAGTTAGAAGCATCTTGAAGTCCGACAAAATCCGGGTAGAGAGCACTGCAACCCTTCTTCCTGCGCTGGCTGCCAGAGGGGTTTCAAAAGATATCAACTTGGAGTCAGCCGCACCGTGGCCGTGGGAAAGGTACACATGGGCGCAGATGCAATCTTTCCATCGCGAGTTGCTACGTGGACAGGGATTCTGGAGTGCCCGCTATGTCCCACAGTCTGCAACGGAGAGCGGCGAAGCCACCGTTGATAGGTGGTCGCGAGGTCACCTAGCCCCCGGTCTTGGCCTCCCTCCACGGGCGGACTTATTTGAGTCTGTGCCAGCAGACACGCTGAAGATGATCCTGGCGAAGCATCGGGCGACTTCATCTTCCAGGTTTCGCAATTATGCCCGGTCTGCGCAATTGGGGCTCATGGTCTTTCCTGGCTTTGCCGGGTCAGGGAAGACGACCGCCGCCAGCGTCATGGTCAACGCGATGCTGGCCAATCCGTCAATCAAGCGAGTCTATGTCTCTGCCTCCACGAACGCTGCCGTCAGCCATATTTGCCAACGTATTAACCAAATTCGAGTCGAGCTCATCAACGATCTGGACCACACGAACAGAATCTTACGGCTTTGCCAAGCGATAGTTCTTCGCGGTTATCAGCTTGAGATTGAAGAGGATCAAGTTATGCAACGATTGCGGGCTCCTCGAAACGAGCACAGATCCGGTCTGGCTGGAAACATTTGGCATCCCAGTTCCTGGACGCTGGAAAACTCGTTGGCATTCTTCACACTGCAGGCATTGGGATTCGTGAGCGACGAGATTCCAGAGCTGAGCGACAAGGGCAGCCCGCCGTTAGTGGCACTTCGAGACTCCATCGCAACGTCAGGTCAATACGCGGGATTATGGAGTCTCGCATCTGGCACAATGACGTACGAAGAGTACCAGGCTGGACAAGAGTGCTCAAAGAGCGATTTCCGCGACCTGCAATGCAAGGTTGCTTCGTGTGCGTCTGTGATATGCAGTACCCCGGAGACTTCGGCAAATACTTTTTTCGAGCCATTAAAGAGGACGAGTGACGTGATCGTCCTTAGCGCCGCGGGAGCAATGTGTCGGGCGGACGCGATCAATGTTTGGGGCAATGCATGCCGCCCCTGCATCATCGTCGGAGACTGGAGGCAAATGGAGCCGGCCATACTTTCCGCGAAAGATACGTTTGGCCTTGGCGACAACTGCTTCCAGAAGACTGGAGAGACCGTCATCCCTCGCAACAGATTCGCGAAGGACGGGCAGGCGTCCGTACTGGAACACGTCATGAGAATCGGACACCCCGTATGCAATCTGGACCATCAGTATCGGATGGCCATCGGCCAGTTTGATCTGGCCCTGAAGGTTGTATACGGGGAAGTCTCAAAGACGTACACATATGACGACTCGACAAGGTTGGTTCATCGGCCCTTGGCCGTCCAAGTGGACGCATGGCTATCCTCCGAGTACGGACTTGCTTCGCCGAAAGCCAAGTCTTATCCAGTGTTTTTCTCGAAGCCTGGAAACTGTCGGCTCTTCGAAGCCTCAACTTCTAGGTATAACGAGGAGCAAAATGGCTTCGCGTTGAACTTGTTCCGCGGTCTTTGTGGAGCCGGGATCCCTGAGCAAGCTATCAAGGTCGTCACTACCTACGGCGAGAACAGGCGACACTTGGAGAATTTATTCCGAGAGGCGTTTGCGAATGTTGCGTGCCACACTGTTGATTCGTTCAACGGGGGCATTAGCAGGATTGTAATTCTCGTGCTTTGCGTCAACCGGGCTTCTGGACCCTGCTTCATGAAGGACCCTCGCCGTCTGGCCGTCTCCATCACCCGACACACGGACCACCTTCTCGTCATTGGGGACATACATACAATGTCCTCCTATGATGGCATTGTAGGTAAAGATGACGACTCCGATTACGAAGAAAGGCGCAATGGCCCCCTGGCTCGGATGCTTTCGTGGTTCTCGAAGAAGCGTCGAGTAGTGATCATTGACGATGCTGCCCGGGGAGATGATCCACGGAACACGGTGAAGACGTACAGAACGTTCCAAAAGGGCGTGGGCTGGGTTATACCCGACAACTCTTCGAATTCGAGGCGCGAGGACAAGGGTTCGACGAGTGCGCCGAACTCTGAGGGCAGGCCGTGATCAGGATGTAGGGCCGGACGGCGAACAGGTACCTACTGCTAGCCTGACATATAGTGTGTAAGTATTGAGAATATATGACTCTTTTCCACTTTAACGTATCGCGTCTTCGAAGATCTTAAGGAAGACCGCACTATTGGGCAAGTTCCAGATGTCATTCGAAGCGGCCCTTGTGCACCGAACCACTGTTGCCTCACAATACGGTAAGCCACTGAGTTATTGACGGGGGGTACAGGTGCCCTGGCCAGATCGACCGTTGAGCAATGAAATGAGCCACCAAGACAGTTGACATGCTGGAAGGGCAGCATAATGGGCTCCATTCCGAACTCGTCTCGGACCCGTTCCGCAAACCGCACGTTTCTCTCCTCGACGAAGATACGCTTGTCATCTAGACTCAGTCCATTCAAGACTAACCACGCCGAGCATGTATATGCGGGGGGGCCATCCGGATCGTTCTTCGCTTCGAACGGATACGCGTTCAATTCCCAATCTTTAAAAACTGCATGCTGGCGGAGTCTCTCCTCGGTGACATACTTGGGAGAGTACACAATCAGTCCATGACGGAGTGGAAGGATGGTGGTGTCGATATGCATGTTTCCTGGCCGCATCACAGTGTCCAAGAGTTCGAGTGTGTACCCCTCCGGGAGCACGGATTTGACGTAGCCGACTCCGCCCTCGTTGGTTACGTGACTGAGCTGTCCTATGATGGTTTTGCCAAACCGCATGAAGTCGGCAGTATCGAATGCTATCCGACTGTTGTTGATGGACATTGTGACACCGCGGGTGTCACCAGAGTTCTTGCTCATTGACTCGGCTACGCCGTCGTAAATTGTGTCACGGCCAATTAATCGCGGTACGCCCGGACAATCGTTGACGATCCCGCCGCGGTGAAGTCGGCCAATATTTCCGAGTAGCCAAGATCGATTTCGTGGCGACGGCACCCAAAGGCAAAGGCGGACTCTATGAGGGTGTTGCCCACGGTCGTCAAAGCATCTCGAGACATGGAGCCAGTGTAACCGCCAGCTTTGACCCAGTCGACTTCCTTGGGGCGATACACACGGACGCCATGCTGCTCCAGGACGGACGCAAAGTTGTCAAGTTCCTTCTGGGCATTTTCGACGACATGCGCCGGGAAGTGATTGTGGAGTTTGAACTCGTCCCAATGGCCCTCTGGCATGATGGACGAAATGACATGAGGTGGCTCGGCTGGAAAGGCCGAGTGTTCGGCTCACCCAACGAGGACGGACTTCAGCGGAGACCACTCATCGTCGGCCGAGATGAGCACAGTCTTGTCAACAGTCATGGCGAGATGCGGGTAAAAGAAGCCTGGTTCAGTAATGCTCCCGAATCGATAACTTGTATAGAGACAGTATGTGATTGTGACGCCTCAGCGCAGCAGCACACACAAGGGCTTTTTATGGCTGGGAGAGTGCCGACTGAATGTCCCTTCGCGACACCAAAGCCCGAATTCTTTCCTTTCAGAGCCGGTTCACTCATCCTGACCCAAGTGAATTCTGCGAGGGATCAGCGTGCAGTGCCGGGGCCAGTGTTTGACTCGGCTCGGCAAAAGAAAAGCTAGTCAAAAGTGTTGCTTCATGCTCGATGCACCGAGCACCAATTGCAGCTCGGTGGAAGGATGATAAGCGAATGTTGGCGATAGTCCTGTAGCCATACAGTACTTACACGGCTCGACAGGGTGAGGTTATTACGTTGCATGACGACCGACAGAGATGCCCGAAATGGCTTCTCAACCGCATGTCAACAGACAGCTGAAATGTTCGCATGCGGTAAGAAACACATGTTGTGCTGACGACGCTTTCCCTGATGCCGTTACTGGTCATGCTGCTAAACCACAAACTGCCTGGGACGGTTGAAACAGTAGTCGCAGGGTGAGTGTAGAACACAGCAACTGAGTGCATGCTGTGCGCACAACGGTTAAAGTGGGCTGAGCAGATCAAACAGAATGATCAGATCCACGCATATTTAATGGCGCAAACTAGCAAGGATGCCTATGTGACATAACCTTGGGCCAGGACGACTCGATGAAAGCAGCATGCACTGCATGCTGCTCTATCGCGTTAGGCTCTCATGAAGAAGAGTGAAAAGCGGTGCTCCCACCTCTACATGTAGGTAGTGCCAGTTGTAGCAATTGCCTGCTGCGTAGGGGGGGTGTTAGATCCGGCCACTACATATACTGTACATGAGCTCTTGCCTCGGCTCTTCCCGTGTCATCAAACTCTTATGTAAGAATGCACGAGACACAGGTCTGTCGACGTGCGTGTCTTAGTGGCCTTTTCGCGCGCCACGATGCCGCAAGGACCAGGCCCACATGCATGCATGAGCTGGAGTTGCATGCCTTTCCGCGTGAGGAAGTGAAGGGAGGGAGATTTTGAGCACCTCGCTATCGACTTGTTTGTCGCAATTGTTTCGCCAGTTGTTGTCCCCTAGGGCCAGTGGCGCCATAGGAAGCAGCTGCAGCTACACCCATTGCCTTAGTTTCTCGGCAGGGCCGTAGCGTAGTTCCCTCTTGTCTCCATTGTACATGGTGACAGATCGACAGCAGAGTTGCAAAATTGTAAAGCTACTCTTGCAGGTCACAACATCCGATTCTATTCTGGAAGAGAGCGGCGGAACAGCCTTGTGCTTCAAACTGGATGGCTCCCTGGATCTGGACAGAGTGCATCATACGAATCTGAAATCTTTACACGAAATAGCTATGATTCTGCTGTACTTCAAATCATCATTGGTTGCCCGCTACTCGATTACATTCGGTGTTCAATGCAATGCACATGCTAAAGTATAGCCGCCACGTCCTTTTCGACTGTGTCGTATGTGTCCTTTAGTAATCTCATCATGCTGTCAAAGTCCTCATCGGACATGTTATATGGCGGAGCGATGATAACGTGATCACCTTTGGCTCCGTCCGCGGTGCCAGCCCTTGGGTACATGGCTCGTCCCCGCCTCAGCGCCTCATCCAACATCCTCCACGTAAAGCGGAGTCCTGGTTCGAACGGCTCCTTGGTCGCTTTGTCCTTGACAAACTCGATGCCCCAAAACAGCCCTTTCCCGCGGATGTTGCCGACGTATTCGCAGTCACCAAATGTCGTGTTGAGAGAATTCTTGAGCCACTTGCCTTTGGTTGCACATCGCTCGATGAGGCGGTCCCGGCGAAGCACCTTCTGGACTGCCAGGGCGGCAGCGCAACCAACCCCATGGGCTTGGCACGTATGCGAATGAACAAACCAGGCGCTTCCACTTTGGAATCCTCTGACGACTTTCTCGTGGACAAGAACGGCACCCATTGGAGCGAACCCGCCACCCAGGCCCTTGCCCATGGTCATGAGATCAGGGTATACACCTTCGCCTTCCTGCTCAAAGGCAAAATAAGTGCCTGTCCTACCACTGCCACACAGGACCTCATCTAGCAGGAGCATGATGCCGTATTTGTCACACAGCCGGCGAACACCTTGGTAATATCCCTTGGGTGCCGTAAGACATCCTGCCGTGGCACCACCAACTGGCTCGGAGATGAATGCCATGACTTTCTCTGGGCCTTGAGCTTGAAACTCGTCGTCTAGCTCCTAAACCAATCTCGAGCCATAATCTTCGTCCGATTCGCATTGCAACTGTCCTCGGTAGGCATACGTTGGGCTCACAATGCTCACGTTATTGAGCATCAGGGCCCCCTCGAACGGAGCTCTTCGCGAGACATGGCTCCCAACGCTCATCGCCCCAATCGTATTCCCATGGTATGACCGGTGTCGTGACATAATGTGCGTTCGGTTCGATTGGCCAATCTCAACATAGTATTGCCGTGCAAGTTTGAGAGCAGAGTCCACCGCCTCGCTGCCGGAGCAGACGAAAAATGCCCGACACAGCCCGTGCGGTTTTCCATGAAGAATGCAGTCGGCCAAATCCTCTGCCGCTCGCGTCGTGAAGACCACCATATGCGTGTAACACACCTTGGTCATCTGCTCCATGACGGCAGCCCGTACATCAGGGTCGTTGTGGCCTATTATGGCAACAGCAGCGCCGGTGCAAGCATCGAGGACGCGCTGGCCGGTGGACAGAGTCATATAAGAACCCATGGCAGAGGCAATAGTTAGGGGGATCGAAACGAGTGAATTGTGCAAAACGCACGATGCGTCCAGATTGTCCTTTCTCTCGACACCATTGGTTGTTGTTTCCTGCTTCTTTTGCACCATAGTTGAGGAACTGGAAGCGACTGCGTCTTTCATGATGACCAAGTAGATGGTGTATGAGAGCGTTTTTCTCGAAGGTAGATGTTCGTGAGTGGATTGAATAGACGCACAATTACAACAAGAGGAGGCTTTGGCAATGATGGCAAGGTATCCGGACAACATGAAACTCAAGTTAGTTCAATGATGAAGGGCACGCTGTTACTGTTTGCACTGCAGTTCCCTCACCAACCTGAGAAGCCCAATCGGATTCTGACACGTCTGCTTGTTGTAGGTCATATCCCGTTCCATTCAACGTGGTGGGCGATCTCACCAATATCCAGGGTGAGAGCTTTGCCATGCAAGTGCCGTGACCTGCGTCCTGCGACTCGCACTGGACCGGTGTATGACGTGAAGTGCGGCAAGGGTGTCAGGTCACTCACAGGCATACGTATCGCCAACAACAGCCGCATTGCGATATTGGGGCGGCTTGTGGTTTCTTGTGGTGTCCGGGGCTTCTGCCGTGCCGCCCTTCATGCCCCCAGCCGCATGTGGCTGTATTACTGTTGGTGCTACACCCGTGTGCGGGCAGAAATTTATTCCTCGCCCCGTGTTGCATAATCAGCTCGCGTAACGATACGTTTGATAGAGGTGGTGAAACCGGATTCATGTCCGGTGGTTGTTCCATGTTTCTCCTTTCGGTATTGCGCATTCAGTTCTGTTCGTGTTGGGAAAAGCTAAAGATGGTGTAAGAGGCTGTACTGAGTTTGTTCAACAAGAAGATGCCTTCGTGTTGTCTATCTAAAGCCAAGGAAGGAAAGGAGAGGAAAGGGGCCGCCAGGCTGCAAGCTTGTGCTCCAGGATCGGCCCAATTGTCGTTGCAGATCGACAGGGGTTTGGGACTGCAGGACTGGCAAAACCGGATCCATATCCCTGGGTATTCGCCCGTGACAAATGGTAAGGGGTACATACCTATATACTTGCTTTAGCGTGCGAACTCTTATGGATATTACGGCAGGTAACATGAAAACGTGTCTCGGGTTTCCCGGCGAAGTGCTCCTCTAATACACAAGGGCTGCTCTGTAAACGGGGCCATGACTCGCCATGACCGGCTTCAATCGCTGTATGGCTGGCGTCCTCCCTGTGGCATGGAGACGCATTGGCGGTCATCCAGTATTCATCACCTTTTGCAGGCTTCGAAGCCTTAGCGCAAGAATATATATTGAGGTTGGCAAAGATTTAACGCAGGGGACCCCGTAGGACGTGTCTTGGGCAGGTTGGACAGTCCAGAGACCTTTCTATCTAACGTGACAAGCTTTCTTCACACATCATCACCACACCAGGTCAACGGCAGGATCCATAGGATGGCGTCCATTCCTTCAAAAGACGCACACATGTCACTCAAGGCCTTTAACGACACTGATGATGCCACGACTCTGGGCCATTGCCTCCACCGTCTGGTCGAGGATCGTGCGGCCTACTGCCCGACAAACCTTGCTCTTACCTGTGCCGACTCCAGTCTCACCTTTCAGGAGCTCAATACTGCCGCAAATCATCTCGCCAGAGTGCTGGTATGCCAGGGTGTTGGGCGAAATGACTTGGTCGCCGTGGCCCTGGATCGCAGCGTTGGCCTTGTGGTAACGCTGTTGGCGGTGCTGAAGACGGGGGCCGCGTTTGTGCCCATTGATCCGGAGTTTCCAGCAGAACGCATCAGTCACATGCTCAGTGACGCTACACCAAAGATTGTCGTCGTCTCAGCTGGAACAGCGAGGCTTATGAAACTCTGGTCAAATATCTGTTTGTGTGTCGACGAGGAACACGGCCAGTTGACAACGTCACCTGCTCAACGTACCAACCTGGATCTGGATGTGCAGCCAGACGACCTCGCCTATGTCATATACACGTCAGGCTCAACTGGAAAGCCTAAGGGGGTAGAGATCAGCCATGGGGCATTATGCAATTTGTTGTTGTCGATGAAGAAGGTACTACAATGCACTTCGGAGGATCGCCTACTGGCCGTGACCACTGTTACGTTCGACATTGCGGCACTAGAGTTGTTCCTACCGCTACTATGCAGCGCCACGACGGTAGTTGCTGAGTCACGACAAGTCAAAGATATAGGCGCACTGCGTGGGGTGCTGGAGAGCCAGGCCATCACCATGATGCAAGCAACGCCAGCGTCTTGGCAGATGCTCCTGGACTCGGGCTGGCGTGGTACTTCTTCGCTAAAGAAAATACTCTGTGGTGGTGAGGCGATGACGGAACAACTCGGCACCCGCCTCCTTGCATGTGGTGGTGCCGTGTGGAACTTATACGGACCGACTGAAGCCACGGTGTGGGCAAGTGTTTGGAGGGTGCGACCAGCCGAACATGTCATCATTGGCAAACCTTTAGCCAACTACCGACTCTACGTTCTGGATGAGTCTCTGGCGCCTGTTCCGCCTGGAGTCTCTGGTGACCTCTATATAGGCGGCGCCGGCCTGGCTCGCGGCTATCACAACAAGCCAGAGCTCACACGAGCCAGCTTCCTCGACAGCGGGCGTGAAGACTTGAGGGGACGCATATACCACACCGGCGACATCGCCTGCTTCTCTGCCAACGGGGAGCTGAGAGTGCTAGGCCGCGCGGATAACCAGGTGAAGGTCCGAGGCTATAGGATAGAGCTAGGTGATATTGAGGCAGCCATCACAAGCCACCCGGGTGTCTCTGGGGCGGTGGTTGTCGCTCGCAAAGATCAGCTGTTTGCGTACTGCATCCGGTGTGTCGGCCACAACTATGAGACGCCTTCGCACCAAGACAAGGCACTGGGAACGGCAGTCACCATGGACGCCATGCTCCGCCCATGGTTGGCCAAATACCTCCCATCCTACATGATGCCCGCTTTCTTTGTGGAATTGGAGGCCTTTCCCTTGACGCCCAACAACAAAATCGACCGCAAGGCTCTCCCTAGCCCGTTTGCTGAGCAGAGCCTTGATGCCTCTCGAGAATCTTCCTTTGAGTGCGGCACGGGCTCTGTCGGGGAGCTTGAGCGACGCATCGTGGCCATCTGGGCCCGCGCTCTGGATCATGGTAGCATCAGTACCAAGGACAACTTTTTTCAGGTTGGTGGCAACTCTCTACGCCTCATCCAAGTCCAGGCCGAACTGGAAAAGCTTCTAAGCCGACCAATTTCGACAGCTAAACTGCTCGAGCACTACACCGCCGAAGCATTAGCGGCATATCTGGTTGGAGGCGACATGAACAGCCCAGTGCAGATCCCGTCCACAGGTTATGGACCCGCGGCTGCAACAGGTGAAGTCGATGCCATCGCCATAGTCTCTCTGGCGTGTAGGCTTCCTGGAGGTGTTACTACGCCTGAAGAATTCTGGAAGCTGCTTGATGCAGGTGGTGACGCGATTACGGACGTACCTGAGGATCGGTGGAATGCTACCGAGCTATACGATCCGGACCCAGATGTCCATGGGAAAACATATTGTAGCCAGGGGGGATATCTCAGCTCCATCGACTCCTTCGACATTTCATTCTTTGGCATCTCTCCCCGGGAAGCGCAAGAAATGGATCCCGTGCAGCTGCTGGTGCTGGAGATGTGCTGGGAAGGGCTCGAACGAGCCGGCTATCCGCTCGAGAAGCTGCGCGGAAGCCGCACAGGCGTGTACATTGGCGTCAGCAACATGCCAGCCCACCAAAACTATACCCGGCCCTTGGAAGACCTCAACGGATATACCGCCACGGGCAGCTCCGGCGCAACGCTCTCGGGCCGCGTGTCCTATGCGTTGGGCCTGGAGGGGCCTTCCATGACGGTAGATACGGCGTGCTCGTCTTCGCTAGTAACGACAGACCTTGCCTGTGCAGCGTTGCGCCGCGGTGAATGCGATATGGCGGTTTCGTGCGGAGTTACGCTGATGCTTACCCCTGGGCTTCATGTGGAGTTTTCTCGGTTGCGAGGCATATCGCGGGACGGGCGGTGCCGAGCCTTTTCGGACGATACAAATGGAACTGGCTGGGCCGAGGGGTCGACAGCTGTGGTGCTTCGGAGGCTCCCAGACGCCCAGCGCGACGGCGACGCGATCCGCGCCGTCGTGCGAGGCAGTGCCGTTAACCATGGGGGACGGAGTGCGAGTTTGACGACACCCAGCGGCCCGGCTCAACAGCGACTTATCCGTGATGCTCTTGCCTCTTCGCGCCTCGAGCCAGGTGACATTGACTATATCGAGGCACATGGCACCGGAACCAAGTTGGGGGATCCGATCGAAGGGGAGGCGTTGGCCGCCGTCTTTGGGAGCCATTCAGGGGCTGATAGGAGTCCGCTATGGGTCGGCTCGGCCAAGTCCAACATTGGCCATACCCAAGCAGCCGCAGGCCTGGTGGGCGTCCTGAAGGTTGTTTTGGCGCTGGAGCATGAGCTGATTCCCCGTACGTTACACATTAGCGAGCCCACGAGAGCGGTGGACTGGCAGGGCGCAGGCATGGCGCTGGTGCAACAAGAGAGACCCTGGCCGCGTGATGAGCGTCGTCTGCGCCGCGCTGGTGTCAGCTCGTTTGGAATAGGGGGTACCAACGCACATGTGGTCATCGAAGAGGCTCCAGTGGGAGTGGAAGCCTTGCCATCAGGTGCCAGCGAGACTGAACTGCCACCGCCGCTGGACTCGCTTCCGTTTCTCATCTCGGGCCACACAGAAGAAGCCCTGCGTCAACAGGCTACTAAACTGTGGCACTTTCTAGGCGACGACAACATTGATCAAAGTCGCCTTGGTCCTTTAGCCTACTCACTGGCCACTACCCGGACACATTTTCGGCATCGGCTGGTTCTCATGGCACAGAGTAAGGCTGCTTTACGGGACCAATTAGCCGCGGCCGCAGTGCGTCAGGGTGTCCCATCTGTACATACACGCCCCCTGGCCATGCTCTTCACTGGTCAGGGCAGCCAGCTACCGGGCATGGGTCGAGATCTGAGCCAAGTGTATCCGGTCTTTAGAGAGTCGCTGGAGGTGACGGCCGCTCACTTCACTCTGGAGCGACCACTGCTCGACATCATGTGGGCAGACGCCGATAATCCAGACGACGTTGCATTGCTCAACCGCACCGACTTTGCCCAAGCTGCTCTTTTTACTCTTGAGGTTGCCCTCCTTCACTTATGGCGGAGTTGGGGCGTGGAGCCTCATGTCGTCCTGGGGCATAGCCTCGGCGAGTTCGTCGCTGCGTACGCTGCTGGGATACTGGATCTTTCTAGTGCTTGCCGGCTCGTTGAGGCGCGTGGTCGTTTGATGCAGACCTTGCCCCGAGGCGGCGGCATGGTCTCCGTAGAAGCCCATGCTAGCGAGGTAGCTGCCATGATCGACGAGTTGGGCTTCAACGGCATGATCGATGTAGCCAGTCATAATACGCCGACGCAAACCGTCATATCGGGGGACATTGACATCACGGAGAGGATGGCTGCGTATGTCGCCGGACTAGGCCGCAAAGTTAAGCCTCTCAATGTCTCTCATGCTTTCCATTCGCACCACATGGATGGCATGCTCGCTGAGTTTCGAGCCGTTGTCGAAACGATCCAGTTCTACCCACCCAGACTCGCCATCGTCAGCAGCGTCACCGGCCAGCTAGCCGAGCCAGGCGAGCTCGAAACGCCTCACTACTGGGTGGAACAGGCCCGAAGGGCTGTCCGCTTTAGTGATGCCATCGCCGCCATTCTCGACATGGACATTGGCATATTCGTTGAGCTGGGGCCCCAGCCTGTACTATCTGGCCTCGGCGCGGCATGTCTAATAAGTGCCAGCAAGCACAGGCCTTGTACCTGGCTGCCATCTCTCCATGGTCGCAAAAGCGGCACCTTGACCATTCAAGGTAGTGTCGTGGCCCTGCACGCTTTGCATGTCCCAGTGGACTGGGCCGCCTACTTCAAGCCTTTTGGCTACGTGAGAGTCGAGCTGCCGACGTATGCTTTTCAGCGCGAGCGCGTTTTGTCACTCTCCAGGTCTCTACCACAGGGGGGTCAGTCTGATGTAAATGTTGGTGGAAACATGAACCTGAAGAGCGAGAGCAGTATGTCGCTTCCACTGAGCGGAAACACCGACCTTCGCATCTCACTGCGGTATGCTGCTCCCATGCAGCACGACACAATCGTCCAGTCTGTCGTCAGGGAAGTGGTGGCCGACACACTAGGCATTTCGTCCACCGACGAGGTTGACATTGACAGAACCTGGCAGGACAACGGCATCGACTCGGTGATGGAGCCTCAGATGCGCACCAGATTGGCGGCTGCGACGGACATGACCTTACCAGCCAACGTCACGACTGAGCATCCCAACCTCAGGGCCTTTTCCGAGTACCTTTTACATTTAATGCGGAGAGACTCAGTCGATTCCGAGTCTACCGAAACGGGATCCAGTTACTTCGACTCGCCCACACAAGGCTCTGCCATCTTTTCAGAGACGGAACTCTCGCGAACAGGGGAGCTTGAAGACAGCTTGACGTTTGATAACGCTGTCCAGCATCCAGGGGTGCCAAAGTCGGTGTTCCTCACGGGCGGTACAGACTTTGTGGGCGCCTTTCTGCTGCAGAGTCTTCTCGAACTGGGTATTACGGCTCACTGTCTTGTGCGGGCTGAAAACACAGGCGAGGTCATGGAGCGATTAGAGGCCACCCTCGAAGGTTACAGCTTGTGGAGGCCACAATACAAGCCCCTCGTCAGGCCTGTGGTCGGGGACATGACGCAGCCGAAATTCGGCTTGAGTGCGGAGGCTTTCAGACACTTGGCAGACAATGTCGACGCCATCTGCCACTTTAACACTTTAGCAGACTATTCTCGACGACCTTGGGACGACTGCATCGGTCCCGATGTGGTGAGCACCCGTGAGGTTCTGCGCCTGGCATCGCAAGGAAGTAGTAAATCTATCCATTTCATCTCGACCTCCGCCACCCCGTCGAAGCATTTAGACCTGGACACATGCCCTGATGAGAGACAACAGAGTCATGTCACCTCCAAGTCGATGGCAGAGCACATGGTGGCAGAGGCGCGACTGCGCGGCGCCAACGCTTCCATATACCGACTGCCCTTGATCTTTGCATCTTCAGATACTGGCATCTACGAGCCTGGCATCGAAGACGTCCTGCACTGTCTCATTGTTGGGAGCTTGGAGACGGGCAGGTACCCGAGCCTGGATGCCGACCTCTCTGCCGTGATGCCCGTTGACTACCTCTGCACAAGCCTCGCGTCCATCATGGTTCAGCAGCCCCGGCTCATGGGCTGTGACGTGGACTTTGAGAATCCACAGGCATTACGGTTTGACGACTTCTTCTCCATGATGGGGGCCGGCGCACACGAGGGCTGAATGACCGTTGTGCCTCTTGTTGAGTGGCGGCAGCTTGTCACGGCGCGCGCTGTGTCGCGTCCGACCGGTATGCTCGCCCATGTTGCTGATTTATTGTGCCGGTTTACCGATGAAGCCATGCTTGCAACTCTCAAATATACGGACTTGAGGAGTGAGCCCATCCCGGGCGACGACCGCATCTGGGGTAATGACCTGTATCCGCCTCCCGTGATTGACGAGACCTACGTCGGCAAATATTTGGCTCGCATGGGCACGGAGCGAACGCTGGCATCCAACGACGTCGAGAGCAAGCAACTTGACTTGTTAAGCGCTTCACCACCAACATGGCTTAACCATCCCTCACACATTATACCTGGAAAATACCCCAAAGCGCTCTCCCCTCCTCGCCGCATCTTAGCCCCTTCCCTCAACTTTTACCCCCCGGATTCCCCACCAAACCTCTTTCCATCCGCCCTGAGCTTCTTCACAAGTATTCCGTGGTGCTCCCGTCTGATTCATGATGGTTCGCCCACGTGCGGCCGAATTCCTGGACATGGCCAGGCCATCACCTTCATCCCTCAGTGCTTCAACCCAGCTAGCTCGCGGCACGAGCAATTCATTGGAGATACACTATCCCACGGGTACAGCAGAGCTGGCGCCGCCGCCACCACAGAAGAGACGGCAAGCAGCCTCCTCGACAGAAAACAACCCCCTCTACGACACATGCTTTCGCTTTTCCGGCCCAGCGACGACTCACATCTCCACGATCCAGCGAGGCCCATCCTGCGCGTTGCTACGTTGTTTGCCTTTGGCGCGGGCACTTCTGGCTATGAAGGCATTCTTCACGGCGGGCTGATTGCAACGCTGCTCGACGAGAGCCTCGCCATTGTCAACGAACTCAACTCGGCCCTTGGCAAGATAGGCTCCGTGTTTACGACTGTCAGCGTTACGGCGTCCCTGAATATCAGATTTCTAGCGCCCGTGCCGGTGACCGAAGAAGCCGTGTGCGTGACAACCTGGATAGACGACGTTCAAAGCCGCAACACCATCATGAAGGGGGAGATGACTGGTTCCAATGGGGACAAGTTTGCCACAGTGGAGAGCGTCTGGGTTGCCGTTGGTGCTGGCAATTAGTCCGACACTTGACATGTCGGTGAAACGCCCTGAATGCAATCAGATTTGTATAATTGGAACATTGTCCGCAGGTGCAAGAGATGAGACACATGTCTCCGAACAGACACGGGGCCCTGGAGGAGTTGTAAATGCTGCGTGAAGATCATTTGCTCACGTGTAACAGTTCTGACCGCGGGTTTTTGTGGCGTATATCTGCTTGTTGGTACCTCGCGAACTTGGGGCGAGCATTCCGAAGACGCCTTTACAACTTCTTTAGCCGACAAGAGCACCTCTCACTTGTAAGCCGCGAGCTCTCGATCCAATGGCAACAGAGCTAACGAGCGCCTTCTCACATAGTCCTGCTTTGCTGAGCAAGAAGAGGCATTAATAAAGAAAATTGGCGGCGCCGAAATCCCCAATAGTTGCGCACAGTCTCCACGTCAAAGTGATGAACTGCTTCCAAGTAAGATGCAGCTCATCCTCTGGGACCGCGTTTCAGGGGGACAATAACCTGGACCACAACGACGTCCCAGCCAACGGCGCCTCTTACCCAAATGTCACCCACTCGTTACATGACAGCCTCGAAGTCATGTCGAAGGAGTGCTCCTGGATAGTATATCAACAGAAAGCCATGTCACAGCAAGGGGGTCCGACGAAGGGCAACAACATGACGTTGGGCCATCCACCAGCTGCTAAAGGCCAATCAACAACGGCGGGCAGGCATCCCGGGAGCGACGCCACGGCGATTGAAACGATATGCTGTGGCTGGTATCGGGGAGGCAGGGGGGGGGGAATTAGAACGCCAATCCCACCCAGAAAATCTCCAGGGAGAGGTGCATTTGACAGGCCCTCGCATCACTTCCAAGCGTCAATTCATGCCACTGTTTAATCATTCCATGCACTTGCGTTGCATCTTGCAGTCAGGAGCCTTCCCTGACTTGATTGGTTTTTCCGAGCGCTTTTGGGTCCAGCGTCCATTACCCGCCAGAACAAGATCGTCGTCCTCGAGCTCTCAACGGCCCTCTCAAAATACCGCTGCCCACGGCAGACAAAGCTGGCTCGTTCACCCCATCCATACAACAAGGATGGCGCCGAGGGTGCTTACCGAGGATGATCGCAGGCGCATAGGCGCGTTCAATACGGCCATGGAGCAGGCCATGAGTGGAATCACCGAGTACGACCCAGAGGAGTTTGACAGGGTGCGCCAAGCCGTTTGGGATGCCCACCCTATCGAGGACGAGGTCCGCGAGGCATACGCGGAGGAGGACTTCAACAACTCAGCCGATCCGCTGAAGGAAGTCGAGGCGACACTAAAGCATCGTTCATTTAAAGCCGACGCGCCGTGGGGGCTTGCCGTGTATAGGGTGGCATACGGAGATGATGCTGCGTGGGACCGAATGCTTCAGCATCTGCACGAGAGCGTCGAGTCCATTCAGCAAGAACCCGTCAATCAGCATCTGTATCCGCGCCATCGGTTCGAAATAATGGATGACAAGAGCCAATTCGACGGGGCGACCATTTCCCAACTGCGCGACGATTTTTCCAAGTGGGTGTTACAAGAGTACAGGCGCAACTGCAAAGAGAGCGAGCGTCCCTCCGTTGAGGACTCTGAAGCCGATGAGGAAGGGAGAACGCATGGCTACTCTGGCGGGGCACGCTACAACTTCTTCTTGGTCGTGGATGACATCTGTCTCGAATCCATGGATCAGGCGTGCGGCGCCGTGGTCAAGGCTGTCCAAAGGACGTGGTCTGCTGAGCGAGACGAAGGCGGCCGGTACTCAGTGGAAGAGATACAGGAGCTGGGACCGATACAGGACGACTCCGTATGGGAAGGGGGGTTGACGGAGAGCTCCCTCGAGAACGTGGGCTGGATGTACATGGAAACCACCGATTACGTTTCTTCGCTGGAGTCGTTGAGCCAGCCTGGCAATTGGGAGGACGAGTACCTGAGACCCCCCCAGCTACGGTGGCAGGAAGACTTTGACGATGCGCCCGGGTCCTGGAGGAGAGCGAGCAGTCCGCGGGCACAAGGAGTGTAGTGCGGCACTGTGTGGCCCAGCATCAGAAGCCCAGCATCAGAAGCCCAGCATCAGAAGCGCGACGTAGGTACGTGCTTATTCGGCAACACGCGTATGCCTTTTCCCTGAGAATCTCATCTATCAATATCAACAACAACAACAACAACAACAATAAATACTCAGTCTCCCCACATCAGGCAGCAGCTTAACTTTAAAGTTAAGACAAGGACCTCATACCAGGGAAAAACGAACCAACCAACCCCGGGCGCGCCAACCACACCGGCGGGCGGCCGAGCCGAAAGGGCCCGCCCCGTGTGGCCCGTATCCGTCGTATCCATAAAAAGTCCAGCAACACGACGACGGATCGGTCCCCCACTCCCGCGCGCCAACTTTGCTCATCCCCCCCAGGCGAGTACTGTAGGCGCCGTAATAACTTTCTCCGGGAGGCGGCGCGTCTCGTCGTAATCGCCGTCTTTTGATGAGATTCAACTGCGATATAAATTAATTTGGGCGGCCAGTGTGCGTGCTCGAGGTCGGTGCCGTCGAGGTTCAAGTCAAGTGTGCGCGAGGCGGGTTTACCTGCTGATGTGAGGTTGTCTGTTCCCTTTGCTATAAAGCCTTTCGCTAAGCTAAGAGACACAGGTAGGGAGACGGGCAGAGAGACCTTTCTCAGTCGCCCTCGCCTATAGTACGCATGCTCCTAGCTTTTCCTCTTCAGTGTGTTGGTATGGGAGCCAGGGGCACACACGACAAACACGAACACGCACACAGACGCACACATACATACACACAAACACGACATGAGAGTCCCACCATTACAAGCCGTCCTGCTGCCTTATGCAGCGAGCGCAGCAGGCGGCGACGTCACCACCCCGACGGCGACGCTCGACTCGGGCCCCGTGTTCGGCGCCTCGACGTCTCTGCCGGGCGCCATGGGGCCGGTGGCCAAGTTCCTCGGCGTGCCGTACGCCGCGTCGCCGCCGGGGCGGTTCCGGTTGCCGCGAGCGCCGGACAGGTGGACGGCGGCGAGGAACGCGACGGCGTTTGGGGACTCGTGCGTTCAGTATGTGCCTAGGACGGGTGAGTGTGTTGGCGTTTCTGTTCTTGCTCTTCAAGTCCGGCACAGCCAGCGCAATAAACGGCTGGCAATTTCTCTCCATCCACTTACACGGACTGTATTGATGGAGGGATGGCTCTGTTCTCGCCTCGACAATCCTAGAAGCTCACCGACATGCGCGTTCATGTGCTAACCAACTTAGACGTTGGCCCTGGACAGGACATTCTCGAGAAGCTCTTCAACCGGCATCCGCCCGAGAGCGAAGACTGCCTGCACATGACGCCTTTGCGCCGGCATGGCCAGGCCCGCCGTCGGGGCGGCCCGTCGTCGTCTTCATCCCCGGCGGGGGATGGACCATGGGCAACGGCCTGATTGACCTCTCCGGCTTCGCCGGGTACGAGGACATTGTTGCCTTTACGTTCAACTACCGGACCAACAGTGAGTGTCTTGTTCCAACCCTCCCTCCTTCCTCTGATACTCGTCCCAACTCCCCCTCGGCGCTGCCGTGTCCTCGCCCGTCTCGACGCATCCTGGCCCAGAACCTCAGGGCTGACGATCCATATGTGTGATGCCGCAGTCTTTGGATTCCCCAACGCGCCGGACATCCCCCTTGAGCAGCGCAACCTCGGCTTGCACGACCAGCGGCGCGCCCTCGCGTGGGTGCAGGCCAACGCGCGCGCCTTTGGCGGCGACCCGGCCAAGGTCACCATCTGGGGCGAGTCGGCGGGCTCCATGTCTGTCGACCTGCACATGCACGCCGCCGCCGCCGCTCTCCCAGAAGCGAAAGCAGATCGTGGGCCGGCGCCAGCGCCCTCGTTCCGCGCCGCCATCATGTCGAGCGGCGAGTACTCCTTCGGCATGCTCTCCCTGGCGAGCCGCCCCGACGACAGCCGCAGCTGGGACGCCGTCGTCGAGCAGGTCGGCTGCAGCGGCCGCCGCGGAGCCGACAAAGATGTACCAACGGCACGGCGCGGCGGCACGCTCGCATGCATGGGCAACGTGTCCACCGGGGCGCTTCTACAGGCAATGCACCGCGCCGGCGTGGCGTACAGCCCCATCGCCGATGGGATCACGGTGCCGTCGGGACGGGCGGCGGCGTGGCGGCAGGGGAGGACGGCCCGGGTGCCCGTCCTGTCCACGACCATGGCCGAGGAAGGGCGCGCGCTGGTGAACCGCAACGTGACCATGGAGCGGTTCCTCGAGGTGTACCTCCCGCAGCCGCTCGTGTCTGCGGCGCAGCGGGACGCCATCTTGAAGTACTACCGGGATGGTGTAGGGAGGGGAAGGAGGAGGAGAGGACCCGCGCTGGAGACGGACTTTGATGTCGCGGCGGCGATATACACCGCCTTTCACTGGCAATGCCCGATGCGGCTTCTCGCGCGTGCGTCCGCCTCGGTGCCTGCTGCTGACGACGACGACGACGACGACGTGGCGAGGAAGGAGAAGAAGAAGCAGCCGGTCTGGCGCGGGTACTTCAACGCCTCCATCGCGGAGCTCCTGCCGCCCGAGTTCCACTGGCTGGGCAAGTTTCATGGCGCGGACGTGCTACTAGCGTTCTTCTCGCCGTCCCTCTCGGCGGGAGGAGAGGGGGCAGCAGGAGGAGGAAGAGGAGGAGGAGGCGGGAAAGGGGGACCCGCGGCGCTCACGCCGCAGCTGTATGCCTTTGCGCGCTACTTCCGCGGCATGGTCGGCGCCTTTGTGCGCAACCCGGCGGCGGGGCCGGGCTGGCCGGCGACGGGCGAGCAGGCGTATCTCCCGTTCGACGTGGCGAGCCTCGGGGATGTGGGCGACGTCAAGACCGGGGGGGCGACGCCCGTCAACGGGACGGAGCTGGACGCGAGCTGTGCGCTGTACGAGGACATTTACCCGCTGCTGGAGAAGGTCATGGGGTGAAGAGGGGTTGCTGCTTGATGGGGAGCGTTCGCTCGACTGCCCATGTTTTTTCCCATCAGACAGCCCGTCTTGCTTGCTTGGTGGTGCTAGATGGCATACGTCTGTTCTGCTCTTGAATGGATCTCTAATTCCAGGTGTAGTCACTGACAAGCCATGTTGACGTTGAACGGCACTGAAACAATGGATAATCGGCTACGACTTCTAGATTGCCATGTCTAATACTACCATCCGGGCGTATGATTACCGTGCCATCACCACCCCATTACTGATATCAACTATGAGGCTCATCTCCTCGAAACGATGTACCTGTCACGAAAATCAGCATTCATTCTGCGAGATCACAGGACAGACACGCCCATCATCAACCGACTTACCCAACGTCGGATGCGACAATATCGGACCCGTCAAGCTCGGGACGTAATGCTCCTTCGACCAAGCCATCAAACTGTCCCAGCTCCGACACTGATGCGTCGTCCTCATGCTGGGCCACGGCCACCTGTAGTCGTCCTTCCACTCGTACGTGTGCAGGGACACGTCGCCGTGGCACATGACGACCTGGCGGAGCAGGTCGACGCAGTGGTCAAAGTGCTCCCGCTGGTCCGCCAGCGGGTTCGGGTCGTGGTAGTAGTCCGAGTAGTACGACTTGCGCATCTTGTTCACGCAGTGCAGCGTGTGAAAGACGTCGAGCGTCGCGAGGTAGCCGCCCTGGGCGTCGTTGAGGGGCACGGAAGTGGCGTTTGCCTTGTCGAGGTCTTCTTTTTGGACGCGGAGGTTGTTGTCTTTGACGACGACCTTCTTGTCAGCGTGGCGCGCTCTCTCCGTCGGGGCTTGGGGGGGAGGGGGACTTCCGTACATCTCAACAGGTCCTCCCATGCTGCGTCCTGCTCTGGTCGCGGCGGGCCTCTGTATTTGCCATTGTCTGCGAGATTGTGTACGATTGTTTGCTTCTCGTATTTTATGGCTGCTCTTGCGGGAGCTACAACTTCAGATTAGCAATCACATTTATCTGCGCATTTTCTTTCTTCATCTACTTACAATAGACCGCGGCAGTTTCACAGTCGCATTTCTTCGCATTTATTCTTACGTTCCATGCGTAAAGTGTGACGGTAAGGACGCTGTAAAAGACAAAGGCGGCGATGTGGAGGTGCGTTATCAGTCGCTTGTTTCGCCTAGATGTGGACGGCTGTGATGATGATAATAAGAGCTGTTCCTGGGATTTATCTTGACTCAAAAGACTCTCTGTGTCTTGCGAGTCAGTAGGATCACTGTCCTTTTCCAGAGATCTCTCTGAATACATCGTGTTGCCTGGCAAAAAGCACACAACACAGATGTTGCGAGCTGTGGTGATCGCAACTGGTGAGCGATGATGGCACGACTTTGGCGAGCTGCGTACATACGAACAGGCTGACTGACTCCGGATGCAACAGTGCCGACGCACTGCCATTAGCGCTTACCTCGGACCCGTTGCCTCGCCTCGCCTCGCGTAGCACACGTCGCAACACTTATTAGCCGCATAGCTATCATAGTATCGTTCGTTGGCGGAACTTGAAACCCCACATGCTGCACTTCTACGCGCGGAGGTGCGGGGTCAAGTGGCAACTCGTATAGTCTTTGAGACTTCGAGCGGCGCGGTATTTGACTATATCTGCAGTAGGATCGCGCTAGTTCCTTCTGCAAGGTTACATGCAGCGCTACGATCTTGGAGGGACAGGTCCTATGATTGGAATCCATTATGCTCCGACGTGCTGTCTTGGAAGAGTGGGACAGATAGTACTATCGAGGAGTCGTTTTGGTCATGGTCTTGTACAGTCACACTCTTATCACATTGGCCGCTGGGTTATGGAGTTCTACGCATGGCAAGCTTGGGTTTTCTCGAGTTGTATTCGCAAAGACTAAGTTTCGGCTCGCCACCACGCGTTTCATGGTAGTGATGATCTAAGCTCGTACATCATTTCCTGTCACTCAGCAGCGCCATGTAGTGAATCGCGGCTTTCAAGCATCGGAACGCTTCTTCCCCCACCCAGCCTGGTTGTTGTAAAGAATATCAGGGCTCTGAGCCTCAGAGCGCTTCCCCCAACCGGCCTGGTTGTTGTAGAGGACGTCCGGGCTCTGGGCCTCGGAACGCTTCTTCCCCCAGCCAGCCTGGTTGTTGTACAGAACGTCAGGGCTCTGCGCCTCGGAGCGCTTCTCGGAGCGCTTCCCCCAGCCGGCTTGGTTGTTGTAGAGGATATCGGGGCTCTGGGCCTCGGAACGCTTGCCCCAACCGGCCTGGTTGTTGTAAAGGACGTCGGGGCTCTGGGCCTCAGATCGCTTGCCCCAGCCGGCCTGGTTGTTGTACAAGATATCGGGGCTCTGAGCCTCGGAGCGCTTGCTGTCGGCGCTCTCTGGCTGAACCGGCGCAGCGATGGCGGCACCGAATAGCGCGAGGACGATAGGCAGAACAGCCTTCATTTTGGCGTTTCTTTTTCTTTTTCTTTCAAGATGAACAGATGAGTGTTTGGAAAAGAGTTGTGCTGCTGTGATATCGCGGTGTTGCTCTTGCAAAGACAAGACAGACACTATGGACGTACTGGATATCTATAGCAGTATGAGTATCTGACCACGAATTCCCTAAAGCAGAAAGCCTCAATCTCGGAACGTTGCAATGCAGCGCGCTGGCGGGGACCCTGCGTCCTGTCCGACTGTTGTGTCACCCGCCATGATCACCGTCTCGTCTCGTCTCGTCCTTGATCTCAGAATACCCCTCCATCCTCTACGCGGGGTAGAATTCGAGGAACTAACTAGCCGAGGAAAAGATGGGCGCTGGCGATCCTTCGTGTAAGCCACGTCCTCATTGACTGTCCAGTGGAGTGTCCGGCTCTTCCTCACCAAGATGCGTCCTGCACTGCACATGCAGTAAGACTAGTTTACCTCTCCAGACCTATGCGTCCAGTCGTACCACTTACCCCCATTTATCCGGATATTTTGATCACCACGCGCTTGCGTGATTCCATCTCAAACTGCCGCCGGTCGACCGACCTCAATTGTCCTTGACATCATCAGAGGTTGGCATGGGAGAGAGCTCGGTTCGGCTTAGGCCATATGGACTTCATTCATGTTGGGGTCCGAAAGTTGTCTATTGAGGCTGAGGGGGCAATACTATGCTCCAGGATAGAAGTCGCAATTGCCATTGACATTTTGCTTATTTATTCTTCTTACGCGCGTCTGTGAGTGAGCGATTGTCTCACATAGCGTACGCGAGGTTGACCAGTTGATGCAATCCTTCTGCGTCGAGACGCCATCCTACGTCTGCAACTACCCATAGCGCTTACCGGACTCTACATGCCGTGACCAATAGCCACCCGAACCCAACTCAGTGACGTGAAGGAGATCTCACACCAGTGCGATGCAAGGCTTGTTCTATACGCCGTCGGGCAGGATGCCACCTTCTTAAAGTAGAAAAGATGCAACGTTCCGAGAAGATGGGCTTATGGGCGCCGGGTGGGAATCAATCAGGCTCTCGTGGTGCTTCCCTGCTCACACAGTACATGCCGCACGGTACCGTATGGGCGAGTAACTAGATGCTTGCACGAACGTACTCTGGACCAGCTTACACAGCAACCGACTTCTTGCTTGCGTGTGCTTTGTGTTGGATTGGCTCAGAGAAACACTCAACGCCGCGAGCCATCTCCAGTCTCTTTTGCTAGGAGATAGTCGAGGTTCATCCAGGGGAGTTCTCCATTGAGCTTTTTGAGTCCCTTTCACAATGATGAATCGCAGCACCAGTGATCGAGCCTCGGATGAGGTGCCTTTCCTAGCCGACGAAGAAAAGGATGCGTACACAACTTCGAGAAGGCTTTCAAGGCGAGAAGCAAGGTGGGCGCGTCTCTTGCCGTATTCTGGCGCGCTCAACGTGACGCTGCTGGTGGCCCTGCTCGCCACATGGATCTTGCAAAGGCACGACCCGAACAAGGCGTATATCCCAAATGAAATATATTGTAAGCATTTTGAATCTCTTTCTATGAAGGGCAGCATACTGACATGTCTTCAGCGCCCGCACTGTCTGCGGTCGAGTATGAAACAGTTGTCTTCACCGGTGGGCTGCGGGGTGACAAGTCAAAGTTCCAAGGGTCCTCCAAAGAGGTGGACGCCGTATGGGATGAGATGTACAATGGTTTGTTCTGTCACCGAACCGTCGGGCTTTATGGTATATGAAACTCATCACTTCTATAACTTCCAGACGTGTTGATATCCGCAATATCCCCCGAGTCGGCCGCGAAGCTCCCCAACGCAACCACGCCGTTCACGTACGACACCGACCACTACATCGTGGAGCTCGACGTCTTCCACCAGCTGCACTGCCTCAACATGCTGCGCAAGCTCGTGTACCCCGCCGCCTACCCGATGGACCTGACGTCGGAGTCGGAGGAGGCGGCCGACAACATCTTCCACATGGAGCACTGCTACGAGCAGCTGCGGCAGTCGCTTCAGTGCTCGTCGGACATTAGCACCATATACTGGGAGTGGAGCGACAAGAAGCAGAGGATGTTTGGCAACGTGCACACGACGCACACGTGCAGGAACTTTGACAAGATTCGGGACTGGGCGGTAGAGCACCATGCCACGACGGACTTGGACTTTGCCAAGCACGTAATGGGAGCGCCGTTGCGACACGATTGAGAGAACCAATAGCAGTAAACTGTGATGGCGAAATTCATTATATGATATTATATCTCTGTAAACGCTCATGATCGGTGCCTGGTGTAATTTTGCGCAAGTGACACACCGGGTGTTAGTCACCGGCGAAGAAGACCCCGTAGTGCCAACATCAAGTCGCCCGGCTTACATGGGCTTCAAAGTGAGGAGTTTCTATTTTGCGCACTTTGGATACTTGACAAATATCTTGGTGCCCGAGTCCTTCATGCCCTCTGGGTGACCTCCTATCATCTTGACACAGTGGCTCGTGTGGTGATAATTGGCCGTGTACGAGTCCAGCTCCTGCGTCGGGTCCAGCAGGATCCTATGCAGCCTCTTCCAGACGTACATGCAGTGGGCGACGTGCCAGTCAAACGTGGTGGTGAAGTGCCCGTAGTCGCCGGCCCCGAGCTCCAACATGGTGAGGTTTCGGCCCGCGGCGGTCTCGTAGGGCCACTGGCGGCCCCGGTACATGTCCCTCGCGTCCTGCGCGTCGTCGTCGGTGAGGCAGGACGCCGGCAGCCACGAGTGCAGGACGATGCTGTACAGGCAGCCCCGCGCCCGGGCGTCCTCGGGCGAGTTGCCGCAGTCGCCGTGCGACCAGGAGAGGGGGAGGCCGGTGTCGGGATCGGTGCCGTTGCGCGCGTGCGGGAGGTTGCGCGCGTGCGAGTGCTGTGCTGGCATCGTGAGGGCCGAATAGAGGGCCGTGGCCGCGCCCATGGTGGCGAGGCCGACGAGGAACGAGCCCAGCGCTGAGACCCATCCTCGGTGTTGCCGTCGCCGCCGCAGGGGCCGTTGGTATCCCCCTTCTCCATCTTCGCTGGCGTCACTATCAACTCGGGCGTACTTGATTTCTTCGACCATGTTGAATGCCGTAAGAGATGGAGAGATGGAGATGCAGAGTGAGAAAGAGAGAGCTGCGGATGCCTCGCCGTCTTCTCGTGAGCCTGTACTATCGTCGACACCTGCGGTACAACATGTGTCAAGAAAAGGGGGGAAACAAGGCTGCTTGATGAGACTGTCTTCCTGCTAGGGAGTGAACAGGGAAAAGAGGCAGCCTGAGACAGGTGAGATGTAACCATCAATCGGAGCATAAACATGCAGTCCTCCCACAACAGCGCTGTGCCGCGCGTAGCGAGGGTCACCTTTTCACACAGTGCAGCTACGCCACCTCTCGGCAGGCAAACCCCCCAACTAGAACTCCACGTCAGACAGCAACTCACTCCCCTAGTGGATGACGCGGCTGGGCTGGGCCGGGCCGATCGGTGGAGGGCGGGCTTTGAGGCGAGTTGAGCCTAGCTGGAGGAGTTGGCGCGGGGCATGGGGCACGGGGCACGGGAGGCGATGGAACGGGCAGTGAGGGGGTGCTATGGGGTGCCTTTTCTGCCTAGCACGGCGGCCACGACGCTTGACTTTGTCAAGTATACGTGTGGTCTCTGTTGACCTATACAGGCTCGAGCGCAAGCCGTTGCACGTGGGCTCGGACGAGGCACTCGAGGCAATACAGTTTGTAATACAAAGAAAAACGTCATGTCTATCGCGACGCAGCAGGATTATCTATGTATGTTGCGTATATTTCATACAATTCCACTATCTACTAGCGACAGGAAGCGGCACTTGACGATAGCAGCCATCGTTGAAAAAAAAAAGACTCGAAACCCTAGCGTGATTCGCAATCTCTATGTCATCTCGACCTGTAGACCTAGGCCCCTGCGGCTTTGAAGTCAAAATCTACTACGTAAATGATTATACATTGTGAAGATCACTCGGCTTTCGGTCAGAGCTGCCTACACGTGAAGGACGGGGCACTCTGCGTCTGCTTCTGCCACGACGGAATACGAGCAAGCTCGCCCTCGATTCGTACGTGACAGGCAATTGATTTTTATTTTTCCATTTCACAAGCCTCAATACGCCTGGCAAGTGTATATTAAGACCCCCATGGGTTCCTGGGACTCAAGTTGGTTGTAGCACAATCCAAGAACTCCCAGAATCACCTCAAGTACCCGCCCAGCACTTCACGAGACAATCCGACAACGACAATGAAGCGTCCTCTCCTCTCCTTGTTTCCCCTAGCGCTTGCCGGTTTGACGTGGGCTCTCCAAGGCGATGAGCTCTGGAAGACGATCGAGACATCGAAAGTCGACGCTGAAGCTGAAGTGTGGCAGCGGAATAGCGACACCATCTTGGGGGTATGTATGAATGAGCCCTGTCAGTCAATACATAGGGCCACGCAATGCCAAATTGACTTCATGCAGAATTGTGACCACAACACTCACAAGTGTAGCTTCAAATGGGCACTTGATCCTGTTCCATCAGTAAGCAGCGAGGGACAGTGCCATGTCTCCTGGCTCATCATTCTTCGTCCCGGCGAAGCTACTTGCGTCACCACGGTATGTTCACGAACTATTTATTGCCTATAAGCGCGAATTCTGAACGTACGCTCTAGAAGTGTGCGACGGGAAGATGTGGTGTCACACAGTCGACGTGGGGAGAGTGGATCGCAGTCTGCTTGTAGTTGGCACGCCGCGTGAAAGGGGTCCTACGCACAACGAGAAGAACAACAAGAAAAAATATAGTGACTTAGGACTCATAACATGGATGTAATTTGACACCTCGTCTATGTGTTCGAAGCGCGGTGACGATGTTAGGCTAGGTTGCTCCGATACATGCGGCAGGTGTTTCTGAAAGAACCCCCCCCCCCCTTATGGCTCTCGATATCCCCGAACCCTTCTAAAGATGGAGTCCTCGTCATCGTGATGCCATGCTGGCCATCCTCAGGGGCAACCGCCCTACGTAACCCTCTATGACTCCTAATACGTACCTTGATAGGATGTCATTACTGTCTGCCAGCGACAGCAAGTGGCATGTAAGGATAGCAGCCACGGTCAAAGCGTACGCAGAACTCTGGCGGCAGTTATAATCTTCACTCCCTCTCCAGTCTTTTGACCCCAGGATACATCATTAAACTCTAAAGTAATCGAAATCAAATAGATTTGAGCACTATGAATATCACGGTGTCAAATCCAACCCCCCACCCCCCTCGCGAGATAACTCGGTCTCCATCAAGCCTGCCTATACGTAAAAGCCGTGGTATGCTGCGTATGGTACTGCTGCGATGTGAATAGTGATAATGATACCATTATCTAGTGCATCTCGCCCGGGTGGAGCTACAATGGCCCCGTGCATTCAACAGGAACTATAGGCATACGTACGTCTATCAGGGCTCCCACCTACATCGTACGCAATGGATAATATATTGCTCTCATTGCGGCCAATTTATTGCTGACCTTACGTTTACATATTATTTCTTTATGTTCATGCTCATATAATGACGCGAATATATAAAGACGCCTATAGTGCCCTCGACCCCATATCATTAGTTAGTTCAAGAACCGCTATAAAACCCCCCAACTCTTGAGACATCCGACGGCAATAATGAATCTACTATTCCTCTTCTTTTTGTACGTGGTGCTTGCAAGATCGGGACACCCCCCACGAGAAGACGATGTACTAGCTTGCATATTTGCAGAGGAAGGTGAAGCTATGGCTTACGTCGAGCGCTGGAATGACAATCCCGTCCCTGGAGTATATCTATCTTCTTGTTAATATCTAGGGGATATACGTTACTAATATATTTTTATATATAGACGTACGACATATTGTCTAAACAATGCACTTTCGCTTGGGCATTACATCCCTACTTTAACAAGGGGGTACAATGGGGCGAGCAATGGGAAGTCTATAAGCGCTATCGCACGCAACCATCCCGTAAAGTAAGTTAACGAGCCTAGCTACCTATCAGCGTGGATGCTAAATATGCACCCTAGAAATGCTTTACGGGGGAATGCTGGGCTACTAGGAAGAAGTTTAAGGGCGGTGGTGGGAATTCTTGGCGTATATACTGTTATCGGCCGGAGCCTACGGGGACGACTAGTTACCCGTTGGTGGGTCCTGCGGAAACTAACTAAGAGGTGTGACAATGGGTAACGTTAGTTAGTATTACGGATAGATTAGTTAGCCTCCTAGTTAGCCGGCTCTTTTACTCGGTTCTCTCTCTTCTCTCTCTTGGCTACCTATATAGCTCCTCTTCTTCCTCCCTCTATAAGCCCATTAAGTCTCTTTATTAGCTATCGCCTATATAACTTCTTTATATTTAAGCACTATAAATATTATCGTATTAGGTCTAATACTCCTTACGAGATAACTTAAACTTATACGTAAAAGCAGTATATATATTAGTATTGCTACTATAGAAATAGTAATACCCTTATATAATATAACTCGCCCGGGTAGAGCTATAATAGCCCCATATATTTAATAGATACTATAGGCATACGTACGTCTATTAGGCTCCTACCTAGATCGTATATTAGGGATAATATTACGTATATATATTATTTCTGTTAATGCTAATATGATAACGCGTATATTATATAAAGACGTCTATAGTCCCCCAGACCCTATATTAGCTAGTTGCGTAACCGCCATTGAACCCTCGAACTCTTAAGACATCCGATAGCAACTATGAGGCTTCTCTTCCTCTCCTTCTTACCCGTGGCGCTTGCTATTCGCGGACAATTCCCAAGGGAAGGCGATGTGATATTACATAGATATCAATCCCAAGAGGAAGCATTATATGCTAAGCAGTTATGGAATGGAAACCCCATTAAAGGAGTATGTATATACTCTTACTACTAGCTAGGGGATATTCGTTACTAATATATTGATATATAGGAATGCGGGCAGCTATTACAATCATGTGGTTTCTTTTGGGCAACGCATCCCTACTACATCAGCACCTCGGAGCATCCCGAGAAATGGGAAGTCTGGATGCGCTATCGCTTTAACAGCTGCGGTAGAAGAGTAGGTTAATGAGCCTAACTACCTATTAGAGTGCATGCTAAGTATGCACCCTAGGTTTGCACTACGGGGGATTGTCTTGCCAATGCAAGGATACCTAAGAGCGGTGGGATGCTATGGACGATACATTGTATGTAGTTGGTATTATACATGGGTTGGTCAGCCTCCCAGATCGCCGAATCTCTCTGTCTCTCTCTGTCTCTCTCTCGGCCACCTACATAGCTCCTCTTCTTCCTCCCTCCGTAAGCCCATCAAGTCTCTTCAACAGCTATGCGCCCATGCTCCCTCTGGTCATGTTTCTCGCAACTACCAACGGTACCTAAATGCCTCACGCTCCATCGGCAACGACGCTTTGATTCGGTAAGATGACGAGCCTCATGCCACGCAGGACTTTGGCGCGAGACACAAGAGCCGCTGCGCATGTCGTCGGGGTCATCCTATGAACCCCGCCTTTGCGCCCGCGGGCTGCATGTTTTCCAAGTACATTGACATTACGCATTTAATTACGTAGAGTACAGGCCTAGAGTACAGGCCTAGAGTACAGGCCTCGCTGCGGTTAGGCCGCGCGGGGGGGGAAAGGCCGCGCAATCGCAAGGTTTCGAAAGTTGAACAGGCCAACAACGGCTGGTCCAAGCAGGCGACTATTGGAAGGGACAACCGACATGAGCGCCGGAGGAACGATGACTGCCAGGCTCGCTCTGAAACGATTCAATGGCAGTTGTAAAGAGAGACCCCTTCGCACTTTGCAGGAAGGGCAAAAAAGAAAGGTGGAATATTTCACCAACAACCAGCACGTTTACCATTAGCAAGCAACTGTTTTTGCCCTTACTAGCTGATGAGTGAGTGTGGCATCAACTCTATCCCGCCGCCAGACACCACATACCCTTCGATGTTGTGTTGGTGCACGGCCATTCACGTTCTCCCGGCGATAACACACAGGAAAACTTCAAATGCACGCATCACTCCTTGCGCTCTGGTTACGACGCATCACGACAAGTCATTTGTGTCTTTTCTCGACTATGATAAACCCACGGATAGCGCACGGGTACGTGGTCATTCGTTGCGGTTCGCCTACAGCTTTGTGCAGCACGCACTACCGTTTGACGCTCAAACTCGGGCGGGCTGCGGGTTCACCGAAGCTCCAGTCAACGACGCATAGCTGTCTTACGTCTTTTTTTTTTCTTAAAGGGCCGAGGCGTCACACACAAGAGACCTGGCTGCAGCCTTTCCATGTCGTGACCTGGCAGTTGAGAGCACGAGCACTGCTGGCTTCAACACGGCCCATTTCTCACATTGTAACCCTTGAACGGGGCGGCGTCTTTCTTACGCAGCTCACTTGTTACCCGACTTGATATTGATCGTCTTTCGCCTCCGCGCAGCATCTCTACTGGCTCTGCCGCCCAAGCCCATCTCCCAGGGCTACACCCCCACGAACCGCACCGCGTCCCCAGGGGGAATACCACCTGGTGACGTATCCTTTGCTCCCGCTTTGAGCACATTACTCGCCCCGTGGATGAGGAAAACGCCACGTAGATGGATGCACCCCGGCTTCTATCCGCTTTTGCTGCTGCTTCTAGAAGGTTTCTAGCGTTTGCTCTGGCATCTGGCATCTGGCATCGGGCATCTTTCCGCCGCCGCAGCCCAGCATGTGAGAGACAAGTTACACGTCATTGACTTTTGTCCCCCGTTGACGGAGGAAAGCTCCGGCGGGCCACGGCGGTGGCGGCGGCACTCCACACTTTCCCATCACAGATCCAAGAATCGGGGCGCCGAGCCATCGGGCGAGACATAGCCCCGGAACCCCCCCCCCCCCCCCCCCCCCTTCCTTTGGCAGTCCTACGCGATACGCCCTGGCCGCCGCCGCCGCCGCAGCACCGCAGCAGTATCATCGTCATCATCATCACGATTCCCAGTGGTCCTCTTGGGAAAGCTGGTCTGCCCCCCGCCCCCCTTGAAGAAGACGCGATACCACGCGCTGTCGTCATAGATCAATGGCCGCGGGAGAGAGAGGGAGAAGTCTCGACTCCTCTTCCTCCATCTCTGAGCGATCCGTCTTTAGCGCGGCGAGCACACGCGGGGGACATATGGTGGTGGAGGGCCTTAGGATCGCCCGCTTTTTTTTTTTTTGTTTACGCCGTCTGGCGATGACCGACGTCATGAACGCCTCACCGCGACGACACCGACGCCAGACCACGGTGCAGTGCCGTGCCCCCCCTCGGTGCTATTTGTCGGGAGTATATATATCTGATGCAGCCCATCTACCCTGATGGACACTGCAGAGATCGCCCCAGCTCCAGATCAAAGGAGTGTAGCACCGCAGCATCCAAGGCACACGAGACCTGCCCCGACATCTACCCCTGAATACACGCACCCCCTTTTGAACGACCCCCTTGACCCGGCTGCCGGATCGAGCAAGGTACATCATATATACACACACATTGGAAGACTACGTACAACGATAGTAGCGATCCGCCCGCAACCATGGGCTACCCCGACACCTTTGAGGGCTTCTGCGTCGACGGCCCCAAGACGTGGAGCACGTTCCGGCGGGCCGAGCTCACGCCCAAGCCGTTTGGCGACCGGGACATCGACGTGCAGATCGAGGCGTGCGGCGTGTGCGGCTCCGACGTGCACACCATCACGGGCGGCTGGGGCGACTACGAGGGCCCCCTGTGCGTCGGCCACGAGGTCGTGGGCCGGGCGGTGCGCGTCGGTAAGGGGGTCACCACCTCGGGCATCAAGGAGGGCGACCGCGTCGGCGTCGGGGCTCAGGTCCACGCCTGTCTCCGCTGCCGGCTGTGCACCGCCCGGCCGCGCACCGAGGAGTGCTACTGCCCGCACGAGATGGTGGACACGTACAACGCGCAGTACCCGGACGGGTCGTGGGCGCATGGCGGCTTCGCGAGCCACATCCGCGCCCACGACTTCTTCACCTTCAAGATCCCCGACGCGCTCGAGACGGAGGCCGTCGCCCCGCTGCTGTGCGCCGGCATCACCACC
Source organism: Purpureocillium takamizusanense (assembly GCF_022605165.1). Classification (NCBI taxonomy): domain Eukaryota; kingdom Fungi; phylum Ascomycota; class Sordariomycetes; order Hypocreales; family Ophiocordycipitaceae; genus Purpureocillium; species Purpureocillium takamizusanense. The sequence continues at coordinate 588,058 of NC_063072.1, forward strand.
TACTCGCCGCTCGTGCGCGCCGGCGTCGGCCCGGGCAAGCGCGTCGGCGTCGTGGGCATCGGCGGGCTCAGCCACCTCGCCCTGCAGTGGGCCAAGGCCCTCGGCGCAGAGACGTACGCCCTCACGCACTCGCCCGGCAAGGCCCACGACGCGCGCAAGCTGGGCGCCAAGGGCGTCATCGTGACGAAGGCCGCGGGGGCTAAGGGCGATGGGGACAAGGACGCCAGCGCCTGGGCCGACGACTGGAAGTACACCTTCGACTTCATCCTCAACTGCGCCGACGCCACCGACAAGTTCCACCTGCCCACCTACTTCTCGCTGCTCAAGCCCGGCTGCGACTTCCACATGGTCGGCATCCCGGACAAGCCGCTGCCCGAGCTCAGCGCCGGTGCCTTTGCCGCCAACGGCGCCAAGCTGACGGGCAGCCACCTCGGCAACAACCAGGAGATGAAGGACATGCTGCAGCTGGCCGCCGACAAGGGCGTGCGCGCCTGGGTCGAGACCATTGACATTTCCGCGGACGGCTGCAAGCAGGCCGTCGAGCGCCTCAAGGAGAACAAGGTCCACTACCGCTTCACCCTGACGGGCTTTGACAAGGCGTTTAAAGCCTAGATAGACATGTTAGTAGACCGGGCACGGTAAAGTGGTCCAGGGGGGCGTTTAACAGTAAGTCTGTATATATAGGCGGTTGGTGGGTATGAGAATTCAGGGATGCGGAGTTGGGGGGGTTTCTGATACAAAATGAACCAAGTCCGGTGCGCCGTCTATGCCATGAATCCGAATTTCAGATGCAATCTTTCAGCATCCCAGTGTCGTCGCCGGTACCACCTCTACGGACATCCAAACCATTCGTATCGAACAAATCCTTCGAGCAGCCAGCCTCCACGCTGGCCAAGAACAACGCTGCCCGTCTCGAATCGAACTCATGCAGAGTCCTGCCGTCGGTTTGCAGGAAACATCGTCTCCCATCGCTCATGAACCGCCGCCAGAGGCCTTCTCCCACCCTCCGTCGACGAGCAGCTCCCTCATCGCGCCCTCAATGTACTTGGCCATGGTGTAGTGGCTGTCGCCCGCGTACTCGGTCAGCACCGCGTGCGGCACGCGCTCAGCCAGGTAGCGGATGGCGGCGATGGGCGCGTTGGCGTCCTCCTCGCCGTGCCAGATGCGCACCGGGTCGTACGCCACGTCCTCGAGCCGGAATCCCCAGTCCGTGCTCGACAGCAGCCGCAGCTCCTCTACGGCCGCCGTCGCGCCCTGCACAAACGGCTCGTCGAGGACGATGCGCAGCGTCTCTTCCCTCTGGGCGGCTATGGCAGCGATCCTGTCCTGCTCCTCTGCGACGGCGCCCCGTTTGCCCTCCTCTGCTGCCTTGACGCCGTGATTCTTCTTGGTCTCGCTGGTGCCGTTGGCCTTGTCGCCTCCCTCGGCTTCCGCCGCCGCCGCCGCGAACCACCTGTCGATGCGACGCGCCACCACCTCGCGCGTCGCGATCCAACGCAACGCACCGATCATGGCGCTGGTGCACACGGCCATGGCTCCCGGCGTGCGCATCGCTATGCTCCTCGCCGCCCGCCTCGTGCGCGACATGTGATGCGCGCCGGCTTCCCACGGCGGCCCGCTGGCAAAGAGGCCCACGCCGGCAACCATTTTCCGCGGAAGGGCGTACGCGCAGGCGAGTGCGTACGGCCCGCCGCCCGAGGTGCCCAGCACGGCGAAGCGGTCGAGGCCATTGCCGCCCGCGAAGCTGCGCACGTCGTCGGCCCAGTCGATGATGCGTCGACCCGGCTGCGGGCTCGACAGGCCGAAGCCCGGGCGGTCGAGGGCGATGAGGCGCACGCCCAGGTGGGAGAGCATGGAGGCGACGGGCTGGGCCTCGAGGCGCGACGACGGGAAGCCGTGGAAGTAGAGGATCGGGGCGCCGGCCGGGTTGCCGTACTCTGCGAAGCCGAGGGTGCGCCCGTCGGGGAGCGTCATGGTCTGGTGCAGCCGCGGCGAGGAGAAGGCAGAGGACGCAGGGGTTGTGGAGGCGGATGTGGAAGCAGACGACGCGGAGGCGGAGGAGGTTTGCGATGTCAGGGCGCGTCGACTGGGCTGGGCCAGCAGCGCCTGGCGCCAGGGTAATTGCCTGACGGACATGATTCTGACAATGTGCGCGCGTGTGAAGCAGAGATGGCTCGAGAAGCCCCCATCAAGACGCGTGTGTGTTGAGTGAAAAGGGGAAGGCAGAGGGAGCGCGAGGTGCGCCGCGAGGTTATTATGAAGGAGTCGAGGTGTAAGTTAGTTGGCTGCTTGGCCTGTCTCGGACAGCGACTCGCGGCCGGTGGAGGCGGTCCAGTGCCAGAATAGGAAATAGAAGGTACTGAGAAGACCTCGGGAGGCGTTCGCTTCGCCGGGACCTCTAGGTACTACCAGTAGCGCTCAAGGGCGGACGTCATCAGGCGCCGGCCCGCTAGGTAAGTAACGCTACACCACCGCAGGTGACGGCCGGGTCGGGTCGGGTGTGTCTCAGCCGGCACAGCCCCGATTGTGGGCGCCGGGGACGGGCCTGTTGGCGGGCGGTCAGGAGCCCAGGAATGATGGACGGGAGCCGCCCTGAAGTTGAAGATTGCCAGGGGCGAACAAGCCCTGTGAATAAGCGGGCCCGCGGCTGTGGCTGTCGCCTTCAGCTGCCCGAGCAGAGCGGCACATGCCCCCTGTTCTGGTAGGTCCAGTGCCTGCAATGCAAATGCAGCCCGTCTCATCAACTGCCGCCACCCGGCACTTGGTTTCCCTCCCTGGTAGGGCAGTGTTGACATATTTTCCCCTGCCCTTGTGAAGAGGCGTACATGTCTCGTGCGTTCCCTACTTTAGCCCTGCTTTAGCAGTTACTATTACCTTGGCCAGCGACAGCCGCTAGCATCCGGGGTTACAGTTGCACAGGGCTGTTTGGGTGTGTCAGTCAGTCTCGTCACCAGTCCACGACTGCGGTGCTCCGAATGCTGCCGTGGATTGGCACATGGCCAGCAGAAAATGCCCAGTTTTCGGGAGCAACCGGTTAGGAGGCTGTAGCCCATCACGAATTATGGTCCTGTTACTCCATGAGGTACCGCCGTTTCGACCAGGCTGCAGGTGCTACCTATGCAGCAAGGCGAAATCACTAGACTCCACTAGGCTACCTCAACAGCCGCGCGCAGCTGTCCACTATAGCGCCTCGCCCCACAGTTTACCTCAGCAGTGCCCCAGGCCGTTAGCTCCCTCCAACCAACCTCCCCCCATCCCACCCTCGTCACTCCACCTCGTGCATCGCCAAACTCCGGCTCACCACTCCACGACATCACTCGTCGCCGCCGCCGTCATGGCGTCCGAGCCCAAGACCAAGCTCCTCTGGAACGCCGAAAACATCAAGGACATTGCCGAGTCGGTCGGCATCGCCTCCCTCAACGACGAGGCGCAAAAGGCGCTGCAGCAGGATGTCGAGTTTCGCGTCGGCCAGATCCTCGTCGAGGCCCTGCGCCTCATGCGCGCCGCCCGCCGCACCACCATGACCGTCCAGGATGTCTCCCTCGCCCTGCGCGTCCTCGACGTCGAGCCTCTCTTCGGCTACGACTCCACCCGGCCCCTGCGCTACGGCGAGGCCAGCCTCGGCCCCGGCCAGCCGCTCTTCTACATCGAGGACGAGGAGGTGGACTTTGAGAAGCTCATCAACGCGCCCCTGCCCAAGGTCCCGCGCGACATGAACTTTACCGGTAGGCCCCTGCCCCCTCCGTCGACGGTCGCGTCTCTGTGGCTGCTCTCTCTCTGTCCGTCTCTCTGTGCCGCCCGCTAACGCGTCATGCCATCACAGCCCACTGGCTCGCCATCGAGGGCGTCCAGCCCTCCATCCCCCAGAACCCGACCACGGCCGACTCGCGCTCCCAGGAGCTCCTCCCCAAGGGCCCCGGCGCCAACCCCGCCCTCAACGCCCTCGCCGGCAACGACAACATCTCCATCAAGCCCTCTGTCAAGCACATCGTCAGCAAGGAGCTCATCTTGTACTTCGACAAGATCCAGGCCGCCGTCCTCGACGACAACCCCGACGAAGAGGTGGTGCGCCTCCGCCACGCCGCCCTCGGCTCCGTCCGCGACGACCCGGGCCTGCACCAGCTCGTCCCTTACTTCATAAACTTCGTCATGGATCGCGTTACCCACCACCTCGACGACACCTTCACCCTTAAGCAGATGATGGAGCTCACCAACGCCCTCATCGAGAACAAGAGCCTCTTCCTCGACCCCTACGCCAGCTCCCTCTCCGCTCCCGCCCTCACCTGCCTCATGGCTCGCAAGCTTGGCTCCGACGATGGCGTCGACGCCCTCAAGGAGCAGTACGACCTGCGCCAGCTCTCTGCCTCCCTTGTCGGCCGTATCGCCCGCAAATACGCCGCCTCAAATACCCTGCTCCGCCCCAAGCTCACTCGAACATGCCTCAAGTACCTGCTCGACCCTACAAAGCCTCCCGCCGTCCTCTACGGCGCCATCCAGGGCCTGCTCGAGGCCGGCGGGCCTGAGGCCATCCGCGTCCTCGTCCTGCGTAACCTCAAGGCATTTGACGCCGGCATCCTGCAGCCGCTCAAGGAAAAGTCGGAGGGCAGCATCGACTACGAGATGCTCGTGCACGGACTCGTCCAGGCCGTGGCGTCCCTGACCGGCCGCACCGACAACGCCATCAACGGCGTGGGTGGCACGCCCACCGACGCCGAGGTGGCGGACCTCAAAGAGTTCATCGGCCCCATTGTCGGCGAGCGCATCGCGTCGTCGCATAACCGCAGCCTGATCCGCACCGTCCTAGACGCGCGGCAATTGGAGTAGACACAAACAGAGCAAACACGGGGGTCGGCGCATGGCGTTTTGGCGGATACCAGGATTGAATCGTTGCATGCTTCATTTCTTCCCCCGCCAGTCTAGATAGAAAAAAAGGGACCCTCTAGGTAGAAGGTCAACAAAAGGAATGCCTTTTTTCTCGGCGGTATTCTACACCCGGTTACTCTGACACACGCCGTCCCCCCACCTGATGCCTAAGCGAATATCAACTCCGTCCAGTTGGTCCGTAGAAACGCGCCCATGGCGCCGTGACACGCGCACTCCTTCCCTCCGTCTTACACGCCAAACGCGAGGACCAGACCGCTCACGATGCTGGAGACCCACAGGGCGATCTCGCCCTTCTTGATGCTCGTCTTGGCGAAGCCGACGCCCATGTCGTAGACGAGGTGCTTGATGCCGTTGATGAAGTGAAAGGCGAAGGGGAAGGCGAGGCCGAACTTGACGCCGCCCTTGACGAGCCAGGGCAGGCCGCCGAACGCGGCGGCGAGGCTGGCGCTCTCGAGGTGGAGGCCGAGGAGCGGGGCGACGAGGTAGCCGGTGAAGTAGAGGTAGGCGGCGCCGGAGAGGGTGCAGCCGGTGATGCGCGTCCAGGCCGAGGCGCCGAACCACGTCTGCTCCATCTTGTAGATGCCCAGGTGGGGGGAGACGGGGCGTTGGAGGCGCTGGCTGGCGAGGATCTGCTGGCCCTCGGAGGGGGAGAGCTTGGTGGTCGCGATGGGGCTGCGGGAGGGTTCTTGTCAGTTGCTGCTGATGATGATGCTAATGCTACTGCCACTCGTGGTTTTGCCCTGTCCGTAGCAGACGGGACTGACAGGACGAGATATGGGAGAGGGGGGGCCTATAGAAGTGATGTATGGCGGGCAAGGGTTCGGGGGCGGGCGTGCGTACCGGGACTGCGACGTCGACATGCTCGAGGCGAGGACCGCCTTGGGGATGGTCTGGTTGAAGAAGACGCTGGGCGTCGCGCCTACACAAAGCCAATTCATCAGCTCAGTCCAGCTCATTTCATACAGCGAGGAGCCATTCGCAACACAAAGAGAGCCTGCTTCCGCTCATCTCCCTCTCCCTCGGCTTTCCGGATGGGGGGGCGAGGCGGCGGGACGCACCTCTGCGCAGGGCGGCGACGCCGACCCGTTGGGCAATCATTGCGGCGATTGTGATGCTGTCGCTGCTGCTGCTGCTACTGCGTCGGGGGAGGGGGCAGATTGAGCCGAGTTCGTCGTCGGTCAGGACGTTGGAGTGGCGGGTGGGAGAAGAGGCGTTTCCGATGATGGAATTGATACCCCCGGCGGTGATTCGTTCCTCGGACACAGGCCGCCTGTCGGGAAGACCACAAGCTGCTGCTGGCGGGCGGCGACGGGGCCCGGGGGGGAGTGGGAGAGACTCGGTTCCTCGGTCCAGCGCGCCAATCAGGGGGCTACAATTCCTCATCCCGGGGGCTCACGTGATGATGCGCTCGCCTATATGCCTAGTCACGTGCACGACATTCATACTTCGTCTTCGCACTTCCAACGTGAGGCTTTGGTGTGTCCTCAAGCACGTACGCAGAGTGACGATAGACGATTGAGCTCAGTTATTTCAGCGGCGGGATTAGCTGCCCTGGGGTTGGTTCGCGATGAGCTCAGACGCGATGGTGCGCCATGTCGTGCTCTTGAGTCTCGACTGACGGACGGTGGATGGGGGCGTGTTGTGTTGTTGGCTGATCAAGTGCCTGTCGATGCCAATGACCAACGGCATGAGGGCGCGCTCCCGACGATATACCCTATGCGGGAGTGTGTCATCAATGACTTCCATTCGACTGCCACAGTCTGCATCCGTGGTTTTGATGCCCGGCGCGCAACGTCTGATGCCAAGCTGACCTTCAAGTGTATGAGGCGGGCGAGTCTCATTCAAGCAATGTTGAAATGGGCTAGTCAGGGAGAAACTCCTCTATATACGCCGTCGTTCCTCTTCTCATTGCCCTCATCACGTGGAGGAAAGAAACAGAGCTCCAGTCCTCTCCCATTGAAGTCCCGTCTTCTGAACACACTCTAGCGCAGCGTCCGAGTGCTCTGCTGAATACGACGGCTTCTCAATGGTAAACTAGGGTAAAGCACTGATTATTTAGCATGCTGTGCTGGATGGTGGCACATGGGAGCCTGGACCGATACAGCGGACAGCATACCCTGTGCTCCGAGGCACACGGCAACCCCCTTTCTTGCGCGGAGGTGTGGTGGCCCGTACCACTTGTACGCGCGGACTTTCCCGACGGGTCGCAACGCTACGGGAGGGGTATTTAAGTCATTACTCTGGGCGCCGAAGCATATGGAAGGACGACGAGCGACGGCATGCGCACAAAAGAATATGGTGGCTCATGCCCCTTTTCTCCACTGGTGGCCCATTTCCCGGCGCCCGTCCACGTCCCGGCGCGAGTTTGGGTGTCTGGGTGGCTGATGCGACGCAGTGGCGAAAAGCATCACGCAGACAGATAAAAGGAGGGCAACCTTTCAACATTGTCAAGTGCGTACAGGTTATCGTGAGAGGGGTCCAAAGCGCAAGGATTCAATGGCGCGAATCGAACCGTCGAGATGAGGGTTTAGTGATGTACAAATGCCAACAAGGTTTGTTCTTGCTAATGCTTTCCTCAAAACAAGTAGCGCACATCAAACCTTTACGCATGAGATGGCGCAGGCAACCGCTCGTGGCACTTATACGTCAGGGCACCCCATCTCAGGCGGTCGTTGTTGCATACAAACTACGCACGTGGTCAAGGCCCAGCCCAGCCCCTGACGCGACACAAGTCAATGCATCCAGAGCCGACCTTGGCGCCGGGTTTCACGGCGGGAGCTGGTCTACATAGGCGCGAAAGATGCCATTTTCTCTAGTGATCAAGACGGCGTCACAGAGGGCCGAGGCCTCGCAGACTTTATTCTGGGTAGGTTCTCGTATCAGACTGGGGCCAATGACATTGACGTTCACCAAGCACGCGACCAGTTAGACGGCGTCGGGACTGCCGCCTATACAGCGCGTGACAACTCTTCATGGCCGTGAGTTGCGAAACTGTTCAGAACAACACGCTATAACGACGCAGTAACGCACGGGGACCGACTCTGTGGCTCGCTGTGAGTGATTACGCCCGAGTGGCCGAGAGACGCGGCCCAGCGAGTCGATCCGTGCACCTATCCTCACGAAGACGATCAAGAGGCGTCTCGGGCTTTGCAAACTCATCTGAGAATGCGCTGTCTGCTGTTCTGCTGCTTTGCATTCTGCCCGCAATATACTACTCGTGGGTAACCCCCCCCCCCCCCCTCCGGCCGCCGCCGCCGCGCGCGCCCAGAAGTTGTGTTTGGTGCAGCACCATTGCTAAGATATACCAGAAGCAGCGGCCAAAGCATTGGGTCATAGGCGACTGCCTTGAGCACTGACTATCCTGAGCGCATTTGCCATGCTCGGCAATGCGGCTCCCGCCCGCTGAGCTGCGCACCAGGCAGCCGGGGGCGGGAGTTATCAAGCGTTGGAAATCTATGTGTCAGACCATTACGCCAGAAGAAATCAGCTTCCTCGCTGGAGATGATAGTTATATTTGCTGTGCATGTCTTCAAGAATATTTAATATCTCTCATTCCCCGTACCCCTCTCTCTGCCTCTCTCCTTTCTCTCTTACATGTATACACACACACACACACACCGGAACAATGGAACGGGCAGCAATCTCATTTGATCACGCATGAATCTCTTGCTCTTAGCAACACCATAGGGACGCAGACGAGAGAACCCGGGAGAGCCCTCACCTGGCCGCGCCAAATTATCCGAAGATCTGACCCTCTTCGCCCGAGCCAAGCCGAATTCCTACGAAACGAGGAGTACTAGTCGATTGGACGGTAGTGCCCCCCCCCCTCGGCAACACATATCCGCCAGAAAAAGAAACCCGTTCGCCTCTCTCGGCCGCCATCATCGAGCATGTGCAAGATCTGGGAGGACTATAGAGAATGCTTGAAATGCGGCGCACGGCACTTTCTCTGGCTTACGCCGCGTGATTGCAACGAGCTGGTGGACGCGTGCGTCAAGTGGCATACCGAAGGATTCAAAGGCAAAGAGCCAAATTGTGCTGCCCTGACTATTGAAGCGCGCACAATCCACTCATGCACCTGCCCGCTCTGCAAAGGGCCGTATTCAGAATGGCGTCACGCATGTACATTTGACGAGGTGGTCAGGTATATGGTAGATCAAAGGTGGAGATGAGCTTGACCAGGAGCAGGGGTCGTCAACGACCAGCTCGCTGATATGCTAGGGGCTCGCGTGATTCGACGGATGCCTATGGTAATGACTATGGTGAGCGTTCAAGTATTGAGGAATATACATTTCGGTTCCCTGTCAAAACAACATTCAAACGAGTTAATGCCCTCTCTCTTTGTGACATTGCCGCGTACCTTTCTTGTGGTTGCTTTCAAACGGCTCTCGGCCCGGATATCTGGAGCCCACTTGCAGGGATGACGACAAGGTATCCAAACATGTGTGTAGTGTATTACGACTGGCGCGTCTGCCAGAAGTGCGAAGACAATAAGCTCATCAGGACGCGAACGGGCCCGCCCTGCGAGGAGTTTCGGCCTCAAGTTGGAGAGATGGGAGGCGAAGGGGTGTCGGGACGGCGACCTGGGTGCCCCAACATAATGAACCAAAGGCGCGTCGACTCCCGGGTGGCCTCCTATTAGCGTTGCGACACAATGTAGAAGCCACATAGCCGCTCAGATGTAGAGTTGCTTCAATTGCTTACACCCGATTCCAGGTAGTTCTTAATGCGGTGATCCGTCTCGGATGATGGAGAGGCCAGCAGAGCTTTAGTGCCTTCGCGAGCTTCTTTGTAGGGAACTTGTATGAAACAGGACAGTCTAGAAGAGTAAATGACGGCAGAGTAGCTTGTGTATCAGGTACTTTGCGTGATTCCGTACCTGTGAATAAGATGGTAGTCTGTACGAGCTTGATGCCGGCCCCAGCCTTTTCTCCTGCTGCTTTCTACGAACTTCCCGTCAAGAGATCAAAGGGACAGACTAGAATTCCGATTTCCTCTTGATCCCCTCAGCTGCCCACGAAAGCGAGCTCATCGCCCAGCATCCGACCCTTCCCTATGGTCATCGAGATTCTTAAACGGACTCGCGGAGCCAGCTCCAGCTGACCCAATATGTGTATCATGTACCACAACTATCGGGACTGTATTAACAGCCAAGAAGTTATGCATATCCGCTCACGGCCTTCGTCGCCCTGCCTATACCTTCGGAATGCCCTGCCGCATGTAGGAGGGCTGTACTGCGCATATAGCGTGCTCAAGATCTTATCTGTGTTCTACATTTTGTACACGCCTTCATGTCAGACAGCACTCGGGGTGTGAAAGGCCCGGATGCCCGCGGCCAATGGGCAACGAAAGTCATATCGTCGCTCGAATGGTACCCCGTGCCTATTGCCCCAAATCCATACAGGGGGAAGCTGAATGGTGCTATGCTACCGCTATGTAGGCTGTACTTAATGGCGTCTGACGATGTCCAGGTCGAAGTATCACGCTGGCCATCATGCCAAGCCCATCAAGTCACCAGGATACAACACGGGCTCACAAACTCCTTTTTATATGATTCAGTATACCACTTGCGATTTGACAGTGAATACTTGCATGTGTCAAACTAAATCACACTATAATAAAGACCGGACATTGCGTAGCACCTTTGGCTTCGTGATGTTCTCCCCAAGTCCATAAGCAGGGCGCGTACGAAGGGAAGTCCGTTCTCTACTATACCAAGAAACATCTTAGATTGGACAACATGCTGGTGAGCGTTACGACATGTGCACAAAAAGGTGCGAGTACCGAGAATGTCGGATCTGTGGATCACACATATTTGTCGCATCGAGGCTGAAATCCTGCGAAGAGCTCCGGGGAGCGTTGGCAAAATGGAATGCCCAGCAAGTCCAGGACCTCCCGCAGCCTAGATGTCCGCGGAAAGTTGCCGTCATACATCGCGTCATTGCTCGGGTGCCAGACTGCGGGGGGTGCCCAGAAAGGTAGACATGAGAAAAGGGTGGGGAGGCCAGCAGACACTTTGGCTACCGTGATCATTCTTCGGCGGTAGGACAGCTTCCACAATCAGTTGCCATACTAATAAGATCCTTGGCAAAACGATTGTTATGCAGTTGAAAGTACATGCGCATTTTGGCCACCTCGTGGGTGGTCGCGGCTACAATTAATCGATGTCACGGTATGCGCGTGATTCAGCGTCCATCGCCATGCTCTGAAGCACGATTTCTTAGTCTGTACGGTGCATATAAAATGAAGTGTCTTCAACTATCGCAACCAACATCCCTTCTTAAAACTCGAGACCGAATACCCGCTCCAAACCACCAGATCACATCCGAAGCAACTGTACACTTCCAAGCCGACCGCCTGACCCGGCTATTTAGAGCACCTTCCCAGCCTACCATCACTGTCTCTCCCAGAAAAAGCTCTTGTAGCTTACGAGCGTTCAGCAATGTGTACGGTATACAACGACTACCGAAGATGTTCAAGGTGCACGAGCCTTGTATATATGGGACAGTCGGCCCCGGTCCGTTGCTGGCGTTATCAATTTCTGATTGCGTCGTGGACAGCGTGGCAGAGTCCTGGGAACGAGCCTGAGTGCCGAGTGGGCGTGAAAGAAACGACTCGCGTTATCGGTAGCGTACCGATTTGCTCCAACTGCAGTAGGCTGAGGGGAGGGCGTTGAGTGCTGGCAACAGTCTCCATGGCTAGCTGTATTCCCAGGCTTCCGAGATTTACTAGGTATTTATGTGGTTGAGGCCCTCTCTTTTTGACTTTAAATATTTCTATACGCGAATTGATCACGTTCACTTAACTCAGAGAGGAAACGAATGCTTATCAAGCGCCGCTCAAGAAGCTGGAAGCAGACTGGAGAGCTAGCCACTTCCGCGCACGGCTGAAATGTGCAAGTAACGGGATAACTTCGCAGCATGTTAACGCCGTAAGCAGCGCGTCTACGTTTCTCTATGGGAACCAGACATATGTGCAGTTTTGATAGACGCGAGTAGAGGGGGCCGGAGAAGGTGAGGTGCAGAGCCTCTGGCATACGCCGGATGGGGACGGTGCAGAAGCCTCACAAGACAGGGTTTTGCATTTGCACCGGGTGCAGAGCAGCAGAAAGCGAGGTTCAGGGTCACATAAAACGTCATGGCCATTTTGAATTAGGACTGGAGGCAGTGAGGGACTTGTATTCTTGAAGCTATTCTACTATGTAGCCAATGACTACGTGCTGACCCATAGCTCAGGGGCTGAAATGGCCATATTGTCAGTGACTGACTGTGTAGGTTTCCCGTAGCTACTTGTCCACGCTGAATGTATCAAACAAAATGTAGCTCATTGTTGCTGGAAGGCCTCTCAATCTCGGAAGAGCCGAGACTTATTCCGTAACGAAGACATGGAAAACAACGCGCGCGAGGATTTCAGAGCAGCATGAATAGGCGGGTTGAGCTTAGGCGAATCAGTAAATGAACACGAAAAGGCTGTGATTAACTACAGTTGGAGCATCAGTATAAAAAGTGCCTCCTTCGACCCCAAACCGCTCAAACGGCCCCCGATCTACAACTCAAGAACGAAAACCTAGTCCCTTGCCGTGTCGATCGGAGTTTCAGTCCTCTTAGCCCAACCTAACGGCAATCATTTTTCTCTCCAGATTCTCACGCACACAAGGGCCAGGACAGCTTGTCGCCTTGGAGATTCACCAACATGTGCCTTATATGGAACAACTGTGCACGCTGCAGAGTTTGCAGCGAGCGCATCTACCTCTCGCAGCAATCGAAGCCCGACCCCTGCGGTAAGCTGTTGAAAGCGATAGACAAGTGGAAGAAGACAGGAAGCAAGGGCCCCAGGCCCGTCTGTGGCAAGGCCCCCGTACAGAGGAAGCGCGAGATGGGATATATCATGGAGTGTACTGAGTGCCGGGCGAGGACGTAAGGCAGTGAGCTCATTGGCTTTGAGCGTTGTGGGTTTCATTCGTGTTTGCTAGTGCTCGTTGGGGTAGAGTAGCAAAGCGTTTACTTTCTCGTGATCGCGCGTTCGGGTGCACTGAATAAGCCCTCATCCCTCAAGTGTGGTGACTCGTGATCTCTCTTTTGATTCGGAGTAATAAGTGCCAGTTCTTTGATAATTTTACAAAAGTAGTTGCATCGAGGTACGCTCGCCTTTAAACGCGATATAGCCATTTCGTATTTAGCATCTCTATTTGAGAAGAGCCGCAAGTGATTTAGTGACAACGACGAGCGCAGCAACACGCGCGAGACTGCGGAGGCAGGTGGACTATTCAGACTTGCATGAATCAGTTGAAAATGCCCAAGAAGCCGTGATATACTCGAAGTCTGAGCTCCAATATAAAACGCTTCTGCCTCGGCTCCCGACTGCTAATTCTCTTCCTTGAATTTCGAACGACGAAGTAGACAATATCCTGGTCCCATTCCCCAAGCAAAGATTCTGTCCTCTTAGCCTGAACTAACAGCGTTGTTCGTTATCGCCAATCCTCCCACCACGGATACCCCATTCCCCGGAGCTGATCTGATAGCTAGGACGGAGCAGTGGCGGCAGAACGGGTGCCGTGAACGCAAGCCCCGCTGTTGGCAAGGGTACAGGTACCAGCCTCGCGTCGTGGGCACCGCCCGGTGCACGGATTGCAAGGCGCAAGAACAAGGCATACCTTCGCTCAAAGGGTTTTATTAGATAGTTGTCAGTACTTAATAAGGTAAATCAAGACTGAGGTAAATCAAGCAAAGAGTGGAATTTCTTGGGATGTTTGGCTCGATTCCTTTCTCTAGTCCAGAGTGTTCAGAGTGTCCCTTTGATGCTCTTTCCTTCTTCTTTCTTTACAGTCGTAAAAGCCTAGTTGCGTCTACGTGTGCTTGCCCTCAAACATAACAAAGCCAGTCCATGTTCAGCACATATATTTGTCCAGCAAGCGCTGTCCCAACAATCCGCTTGGAGGGACTCATGGCGTTCAGTTTGCCTCAACTGGAGTTAACCGGACTTGAGCTGGAGCTGTTCAGATTGCGTGAATCAGCGCACCCTAAACGTAGACTGGCCCTAAGTCTTTGATGTTGCGCATGCACTTGGAGATCGTGGTGCGCGGAACTATAAAAGAGCGCCAGCTTGCCCACACTACGCCAACTCCCATCATCTTGCTAGCACAGCGTGCATCATCTCCCACAACATCCTAGAAAATCTCCTCCCAACCACCAAGCACCTTCTTCGCTCTCGTTTGCCACTGTCCCACATCTTTCAGAACTGGGCCACCACCTCCGCCATGTGCGTCGAATACCAGAACTTCAGGAAATGTAGGAGGTGCAAGGCAAAGCAGTACATGGGGACGAGCCCCATAGAACGCTGCGCAGAGTACAACGCCGCGGTAGCTAAAGCTGCTCCGTCGGCACATGTTTGTTGCCCGGACGGTGTTCGTGTGGAGGAGAAGGTCAGGAGCGAGTTGAACTCCTGCAAGCATTGCCCACGACGGCTGGGGCTTGAGTAGTGCGTACCACCGCGGGGAGTGGTGGTTTGTGAGGGGGGAGGGGGGGGACGAGCTTTGCCCATATTGGAGTGATGGAATGAATGAGGTCCCTTAATACGTATCCCCAAGTTTGCATTGTCTTTATGAATTTATGTTATTGTTTGTATGCGTGACTACCTGGCGCGTGACTTGCACAAGCTCACTTCAACTGTCACAGGCGTGATCAGATCAGTGATAGTAGAACGAAAGAAAGCCCAGCCAAAGCCGCAAGGCGTGGGTGTCTTTTACAAATCAAGGCGACAATGAATCACATGAGCTCCAATCCCGGAATAAATACGCTGACGCCAGTCAGGGGGGCATTTCTCCATTTTGTTGCCCATGTTAATCGCTCTTTTCCGATACAACGAGACTTGCAGACCGGATCCGAGCAGAATCGGCTGTACGAACACTACAGCCCACGGCGGATTCTTCATTGTCCAGTATACTTTTCTGACATCGAGAAAAGGCTTCTTCCTGGGTCGTTTCCAATCCACGTCTCACCATGTGCTACTATATCCAGAACGTGTCGGAGTGCCGACGGTGCGGCGCGAGGGACCTGATCAACGAGGAGGCCTTGACAAGGTGCTCGGAATACCGTGCGTTGCGAGCGGCGAGGCCGAACCATCCTAGGCTGCGATGCCCTCGAGGCATTCGAGCGGTGGACAATGTTGCAGACGAGACCGAGTCCTGCGATGCCTGTGCTAATGATGCCGACAATACCCTTACCAATGGCGTGGGGCATTAAAAGTCCTACATGTAGTTCGATGTAGTTCATTATCAAGCGATATATCCTGAATTCTCTATTCTGTAGTGATTGCTGGATCCTCATTACATCCAATATTCGGCAGAATGTCAACCTTGTCATTGTCACTGGATGCGTCGTCGGAGGTGTCGGTACTGAATCATATCGTCCCCTCCGCTGCTGCCTTCCTCACGCGGCGTGCTTTGCTCCCCATTGAGCGAGTGTGATGTTCTGCAGAGAAAGCGACGCGGCAGCGCCATTCTCATCAGTGTGGCCAGCCCGCATACTGTCCTCACAACCGCAGTCGGTCCCACGCCCAGAACCACGCTTGCGCCGACGATGCAAGTCGCCGGGGCCCTCGAGCCCGGGAACGTCGGTGCGCCGGAGGTGGTCCGTGGAGGGGGGCGTCGCCGGCTGAGAGTTTTTGAGCCGGGGTGTTGTGCCTTTGTCCGGACAATGGCGTCGGCAGGCTGGTCCTGTAAGTTGGGCGAAGCCTGCCGGCGCGGTGTTCTTGGGCAGCTGGGCGTCGGTCTGCATGGTGACCGGACGGGGCGGTCCTCGCAGCAAATGACGAATGACGGTGAGGCTATTGCGATGCGATGATGGAGTAGCATGACGATGCGAAGTCGAGCGAACTCTTGTACAACTCCCGACATGATACGACTGCGAGGGGTGGGCATCGGGCGAACAAGGAATCAGCACCAGCTACGGGATGCGTTCGGGGCTCGTTGCGGAGCGAACATTGGAGCCAAGCGATAAAGATGAAGTCGGCAGATGGCAGGCGGACGGGAACAGACTGTCGTTAAGAACGACATGTCGGACGCGTCTTTTATGTTGGTGTTGCGCTCGGCGGTTTACGTTGGAGAAATCGCGAGCAGGTTCACGCGAAGAGGTGGCACCGCATTTCATTTCACTTGGGCCACGCGACCCGGCATGGAAGTCCAATTTGACGGGACGCTCGCATGTACGTCAATTGAAAACAAACGAAGGGTTCAATTCGGCCCACACAAGGGGGCGCGGCGAGTATACTCCGGGTCTAGACACGCTCTCTCAGCAGCACAAAAACGCAGGCAGGGGTTCAGTTCAGCATGTAGATCTCAGAATGAAACGACACCCAGACGGGACCAACAAAGGCGTCGAGATTAACGAAGGATCAGCTTTCCTCTCCGAGCCGCCCACGAGGGACCCAAGGGCCCCGAGGTTGCCGATCGGACCGCTGCCCCGGCGGAAAGGCGCGAGTAGGGCAGCGCACGGCGGGCGGCTCGTGACTATCTGGAGAGGAAAAGGAGAAGGGAAGGGGGAGAAAAAAGTTTGGACGTTAGAATTTATTGCTGGGGGGGGGGGGGTCTGGCGATGTGGGGGTCACGTGCCGTGGGGCCTGACCGGAGATTATCCAGCAGGTCATCCATCAACCTGGTACAGCATGAAGAGTATACTGTACTTCGTACTTCGTTGCTTCACCTGTCACGGCAGCGCGCATCACAAGTTGAACCTCTGTCCATCATCTCGTGCATCCGAGCAAGACCTTCACCAGCACAACCCCAGCCCTCCTTCACCCACCCCAGTACACAACCAACGTAACAACAAAACAGCGTAGCGTACAGTCAGGGGAGAGAAGCCCAGCGATGACGATGACAACGTCGAGCGAGTCCTTATAGTAGAGTTTTTGTATTGGTGCATTTCCACATGGAAGATAAGAGTACAGGGGGAGAGACACCTCAGGTAGTGTACAGTTGGTCCGTCCGTCCGTCAGTCAGTCCGTCACTCGCCGCGAGTGGGGTGGCCGTTTGAAAACTCCGCCAGCCAGCCAGCCGGCCGGCCGGCCGTCCATATCCATGGATTCCAGGAGGGGGGAGATGCCAGTCCTCCGTTGTATATCAATCATAGTATATCGCCATAAAAACGCCCGGAAAACGCATCGTTATCCTCCGGCGCGCGCGCACACACACACACGCACACCATCGCGCATGCGCGCAGTCTTTTTCTCTTCTCACAACTCCGGTACCGCCAATATATGCCGCTGGCGCATCAAAAGTGGCTCGGGTTGCCCATGTTGTCGACAACGCTCATGCCCTCCATGGGCGTGTTGCCGAGCCCGAGACCGCTGAACATGGCCGCCGAGAGCTGGTCGCCTCCGCTGGGGATCATGTCGCCAAACACGCCCCAGTCGAGCGTCGACATGTCGAGGTAACCGCTCATAAATGGGTCAAGGTCGTTGGCGGGCTGGAAACCCATCGCCTGCTCGGCTTTGGGCTGCTGGGCGTGCTGCATCGGCGGCTGCGAGGCCATCGGCGGCGTCGCTGACGAATTCGTCGACGACCGAGGCTCGTGGGACGGCAACATGTCGCGGAGTTGCAAGATGAAAGGCGGCGCCTGGATCGCCCGGCCGGCCCTGGCGTAGGCCTGCTCGCGAATCTTCCACGCTTTGAGGACATACTGCACCTGCACCAGGTTCTGTTTTTGCGTCATGTCGTAGAGCTCCTCGTGATAGTCGTATACGCGCTCCAGGACGGCCCAGCCGCGGTCGGCGAGGCTTCCCGTCGGCCGCCGGCAGAGCTGCGCGATCATGAGGGCGAGAACGTCCACCTGGAAATGCAGCTTCACCCACCACAGGAACCCCGTGTCCTTGAGCACGTCCATGGCCTCCATCTTGTGCTCGTTGCCCATGATGAAAACCTTGAACAGGTTGTCCTTGGGGCCAAAGATTTCGGTGCCGTATTCGGGCTGCTCACGCATCGGTACCAACATCTCCGACAGCTTGTTCGTCATCATCGGCCGCAGAGCAAGCGCCGCCTTGTGGACAGGGCCGGCGTTCCTGTCCACATATTTAGCCTCGAGCTCGGCGAGCCTCCTCTCAAGGGCTTCGGCCGAGGCACGGAACTTTGCAAATATGGTGTGGTGCACATCGGTAGAGTCGGATTCGCCGTCCAGGTCTTGGCCCATGAGGGCGGCCTCAAAGGCCCGTCCGTCAGAACTGTTGTCCTTTTCCAGCTTGAACTTGAAGATTTCGTTGACCATGATGACAAAGGCCATCTCGGTCGGCCCGTCACGCGGACGCACAGGCTCTGTCATTCCGGCATAGATGTCGGAATCGCTCAAATTCTGAGGCAATTGTGTGTTCCAGGTACTTGGAGGTATGGACTGGGTGAGCCCCGACATCATGGCGTACTTGGAGTCCTGGATGACGAGCTGCGACCAGATGCGCCGCCGCATTTCCGTCTCGAAAGGGTCGAGTCCGAGGGTCTCACCATCGCGGTGGTAGCCCATCTTCTGAGCGATGCGGACGACGGTGCCGCAGAGAATCCAGGCGGCGTGTCGGTCATACCGTCCTTGTAGTGATTGCTGAGAGCGTTAGCGGCACCTCTGCAGAGACGTGGTCAAGGACTGTGCTCACCAGGAATAGCACAAGGGCCTGCAGGGCAGTCATGTTGTAATTCTTGAGGAAATTCAACCTCATTAGCGCCCCTTTGAAGCCGGCAGTGAATTTTTGCATCGCCGCCTCTCGCGAAATGCCAAGGGTCTGTATGCATTCTGAATCTGTGAGGGAGAAGGCGGCCATGGTGTATATGGAAAAAAGAAGGGCCTGGGCGTGAAAGGGAATATTGGCCATGTTGGTCGCCGCTTCCATGGCAATAGGCTGCACTGTTGGGACGTGGATGACTTTTGTGAGAGGGTTCACCCGTTCCAGGAAAAGCTGCCATAGCTTGAGGCTGTGGACGGGTTCCGGAGTGAGCTCATCGATGCTGGTGGACACGTCGCTCTGGAAGAAGAGGTCTGTGTTGTTGTCGGGAGTCAACTCCTCGGAGCCGAGTATGCTGGAATCTTCGGGGTCTTCTGTCTCGACAATGTCGCGCATGGCTTGGAGCTAGGGTCCGTTAGCATGCGCCACGGCGCACGAAGCAGTGTGGCGGGACGTACCTCCTCAGATATGCTGGCCCAAATGAAGCTGTCCATGAACCGGGGGCCGTTGTCCTCGTTGACCAGCTGACAGGCCGGTGCCCAGCTCTGCTGCGTGTCGGTGCTCATCGGCGTCGTGTCCGAGGGCTCCGGCTTGACCTGGTTTTCCGGGGGGGACTGCTCCGTCGGCGGCGGGGCAGCGCCGGCATATTGCTTGAGCAGCTCCTCGCATCGCGCGAGACGCTCCTGGAGATCCTGGTTCGGACGGCGGCGCTTGCGGGCCGGAGCGGGCGTGCTGGGCGTGCAGGTGACGTTGGCCTGAGGCGAAGCTGTCAGTCAAGGAAATATGCGGTGGCATGATGGCGGGGGAGGGGCATCGCATGGCGGGGATGGGATGGGGCAGAAGAGGCGACCCGCCGTCGCGACAAGGACGGGGACCACGAACCTTGACGCAGTTTGCGCATGGGAAATTCCGATCGCATTTGATCTTGCGATGCTGACACAAGACGCAGGCGAGCACGCGGGCGTGCCTGTGAGGGGCAGCCGAGGCGGCGTGTGACGACATGTTGGGGTGCGCGGACGCCCAGCGCCTCACATGGGAGCGTCAGGGTCGACGACGGGTGGCCAAGATCCCGCTGAGGATTGGATCGGCGTCGCACAAGGCAGAGATACCGTGAGGTGCGCGCGCGGGGGCGGCGTCGTCGTTGGCAGTTGAGGAATCGTCGGGATCGCGGTTAGGCGAGGCCACCAAGGCACGAGTTCGGCTCCGTCGGCGGGGTGGCACGGGTTGTTTAATGGGCAGTGCGCGATGCTGCCTGGCGTCGGTTTGATCCGCTAGTCAGGGGACAAGCGACGGAGCGAGTGCGGGAGCGGGAACAGGCGTGGAATGAAGAAGTTGGTTGCCTGATGACGATGGAAGCTGGGGGGGGTCGCGGTGGTTTTCACGTGGAGGGGCGCGGTCGGCAGCAGGCACTACTTGTACAAGGCAGTGATGGCTGCTCCGCTGCGGGCAAACAACCTTTGGGGGGGGGGGGACGGACGTCAGCGCGAACAGCACACTTATCGTTGGTACTAACGTAGTAGTGGAGTTGGAGGGCCGATTCGCCAGAACGGCTCGCTGCAGACGGGACGCTAGGGATGAGCGCGCGCACAGAGCCCTGGGTCAGTGGTGGGAACCTTGTCCCCCACCGCCAGCAGAAACGGAAGCAGCAAGCTCCGACTGTGCTACACACAACCTCCAGGGCTTCCCCGTCACAGCGCTAGGCTGCCGGAGTAGGCAAGGTACCTGACTGATCTGAGGGATTGAAGACGCGGCGTCACCGCGGGCAGTGGAGAGAGGGATTGGAAACACACCGAACCCAGTGGAGCGCGCGCGGCATGCATCTCAGGTAGTGCAGTTGCATCAGGCGTCCGACGAACGTTGCCTAGAGCGGGCGGCTATGGAGAGGGAGAGGGGGGGGTTGGGAATTGGCACTTACGCGGCAGCAGCGCCTGTCAAGCAAGGGTTTGCTTAGGTGGAAGGTTTCCCAGCAAGTATGAAAGCTTTGATGGAGCCTCCACGACAGGCAGGCAGACGGGCAGGCAGGGTTCGCGGGTTTGAGGCAGCAAGATTATCAAACCAAAAAAGGACAGACAACGGCTGGAACGATCAAGGCAACGATGACGACTGCTGCGGCCGGCGGACTGGGACGGTGTGGCGCCTGCGGACGAGACTGCGGAGTTGTTTTATCAGTGGCGGAGCAGCAACCACGCCAGAACCTACAAGGCAAATGGCGGTGCCGGCAGCGGACGATGGCGCCAAAGCCAGCAAAGTCGCTTTTTGTTTGGTGCTGTTTGATGAACGTGTATCGTTGGGGCCAGCCGGCAGGCAACAACGAAAAAAAAAAAAAAAAAAAAAAAAAAAACTGGGAGAGTAGGAGAAGAAGATACCTCGCGGAGGTAGATGAGCCTTCGCAAAAACGTGGTTCAACGGGAGAGGTGGTGCTGATAGGCGTCGACCAACGTTTTGGTTAGGCGACAGGCAGCCTCAAGCATCAAACCGTCGACCGTGTCCTCTTTGGGCTGGCAGTCAATTCGTTTCTGACTCTTCCTCGCGGGCGGACAGCACAGCGGGAGCGATACCCGAGCTGAAGAATGGATGGATGGATGGCTCGTCGCAAGCTGCTGCACACGTGTGTGTGGTCGCGACAGGGGCATCAAATAAAAAGGACCACGAGGACTACGTACGTACGTACGTACGGAGCACGCACTCCATACCCCATATACAGAACAGATGCGTTGGCTATACGTGACGTATGTACCTACCATGAGCGGCGAGAATACATGTATACTGGACGTATCCTCAATCAACGAGTTATTATCAGATGGCTGGCTGGCTGGCAACCCTGATAATTCCGCCGCCGCCGATCGCCCGCCTTCGCCCTGCGCGTGCGGGAGTCACGATGACAGGTCCGCCAGAGGCTGGCTCCGCTGACGTACGTGGTAGTGGGAGGAAGTGCAGCAGCCTCCTTTTTTTTTGGTCACTCTCACACACTCTCTCTGTCCTTTCTCGACCTTCGCGCGTGTCGTCGTCTCCCGGATGGCAGCGAGTCCAAGGCACCAACAAAGATGGGACAGGCGGGCGGCGTCGGCGACGGCGGCGGACGGAGGGCAGGCCGCCGTGGCGTCCACTTGTGCATGGCCAGAATACGTTCGGATCCCATCTCGTCGTGCATAACCAGCCCTGCCTGGAGCCGTGTCCATCCGGTTCGTGCGCGCCCCGCCGCCGCCCCCTGCCCTGCCCGAGAGCTCCCCTCCCCCCCCCCCCCAGAGGGGCCGCGACCCGCCGGCGGCGTGATGACTCGACGGGCGGCGCGCGGGCTTGAATCCTACAGAGGGTCGTACGTAGCACTCACTCACTGTCTTGGAACCCTGGGAGGGCAACCCAGCCCAGCCCAGCCCAGCCCAGCATCAGGTAAGGTACCGTCCACACCCGCGTTACCAGTCCCGTCCTTTTCTTCCCGGCTGCAATTCGTGGGCTGGGCGCGTGACCACGGATGACTCCTTGTGAGTCTTTTCTTGTTTCGGGAGCGACCCTCGTTTAGAGTGCGAGCCAGCCAGCCAGGCTTGCCAGGCTACTGCTACTATTTCCTTCTAATTGTTGTTTCTTTTTTCGCGTGTCTCTCCGATTCCAGCATTTTCCGGCTTACAGTCGCAATTCGCGCGTGTCGATCGGGTCCGGATGTTTTAGATGCCTGCCGAGGAGGGGGTCGTGGCGCTTTCTTTTTTTTCCTTTGTTTGGTTCTTTGGTTCTCTCACGACGTCGACGTTTTGACTGACCCTGGGCAAGGCAACCGGCCGGTGGGTAGGTTCGGTGGGATTGACGACAGCCGTGGTGGCGGGTGGGTGGGTAGTAACTTCCAGTCCGCGCCCGTTGTTGTGTTACTACCCAACAAGGTGAAGGTGGTATGGACCAAAGTTTGTAGGAAGGTACTGTAGCACAGGCAAGGTACGGAGTAGTAGTAGGGGTCGTGGGATAACTGCCGGTCTCGCAAACACGTATTCCTCGGATATGCAGGTGATTGAACGAAGCGTTTCTGCAGGGCACGCGGGCGGGCGGGCACTTTGCAGCTGCAATTCGCCTTGCCCGGCTGACCGACGTAACCACAGTCTCTGTTTTCTCACGCTCCAGAGAGGAAAGTCCCAGTTGCCGTGCTGCACGTAATCTAATCATGAACAGAGAGTCAACGCCGCCTCACCCTCCCGAGACACTTACGCCACCGCATCAACACGACCCTTCGTCTGCGTCCGCACCGCGCCCGCCCCCCTCCATGTCCCTCCCGAGCTCGAAGTTGCCTGTGATCCGCCACTGCACTGCCGGCGCGGACCGCTGTTGGGTTCACCGTCGTCCGCACCGCTGAGGCCCTTCGACGCCCAGCTCGAAGCAGGCCTTCTTCACCTTGGCACTCTCTCACGCTCTCTCTCAGCGAACGCGACTAGCACTTCTCAAGTTCGTTTCCATTGAGAACATGGTACTAGTACAGCAACATCTGGTCGGGCTCGCTCACCCCTGAGGGTAATCAAGGCCGCGCTAGACAAGGCGCCAATACGCCGAGGCCGAACGCCTCATCCCCGAAGCCGAAAAGGACTTTGTGATTCGGGCCCGGGGGCGGCTGCTTCCACATTAAGGGATTCGCCACCCGACGAGACGCTGACCGACGTCCCTGTCGGACCCGAGAAGGCGAAAAGATCGATGGTGAGATTGTGTTCCGCCACGCCAACAACATCGCAACGGACGGCATCTACCTGTGCACGCGCACGTTACCCCTGGGACTACCTAGGTACGCGATGGACGGACAAGGTAGCCCGAGGCGTGCGCATAGAACTGCACGTAGAACTGCGCACGACCCGAATGCCCGCCATGTATCCTTGCCAAAAAGGAATCCCTCCGCGGTGAATTAGTCCCCTACCAAAGCGGCAATTGACGCGCCCGAATCGGCTGGGAGCTCCCACGGGACATGCGCGGGAGGAAACCTGTATGGAAAGGGATGGCCAGACCTGGAGCTACATGGTCGGCGAGCTGTTTAACACCCAGGAAATCATCGCTCGGGACGCCTGGAGAAGTGACTCAAGGTAGGAATGGGGAAGTAGATGACGCGTTCATGAAGCGGGATAGAAATCGTACGTGGATGTATCATTTCGAATATCCTAAAAGGGCATCCCTTGTCATCTTCTACTTCGTTAACAGCAGCTCGGCATTCTTAGGAAGGCCTAAAAGAAGCTGGCTGGATCTATATGAGAGAACGGGTATCGGTGACCCGGCTACATGGATATCGGTATGAAATGGCCTCAAAACAAGGACCCAATATCAGGGCTCGATGGTGGTGTCGCCCCTCCAGAATCATCCCCTCTCGTCCTCTCGAGCGGCACCAGCGCCAGCTTCTTCTTCTTCTTCAGCGCCCGACGGTGCGCCGTGCCCTTGACGTGCCGCTGCCAGGCCTGCTCCGTGACAAGCACGGTCTGGCACAAGTCGCAAGTGTGGCGCGCGGGCGTCTCCGGCGGCGGGGGCTCGGCCGCCACGGTGAGCACCTCGCACGCGCGCTCCGACAGAGTCGTCGGGTCTGGACACGGCTCGCCGGCGAGGAACCGCGCCGTCACGTCCGCTGCGGGGCCGACAACGCGCTCGTGAAACTGCGCGGCGTCGGTGCTGTCGACAAGGTAGAGGCTGCGCAGAGCCTCGGGGCCTTCCTCGCGCAGCCGGCGGATCTGCTTGAGTCGGATCCAGCGTGTTTGGTAGTTGGCGTAGCGGCGCGTCGCCGTCTTCATGTCCTCGACAGCTCTGGCCTTGAGGGCCGCCAGATCATCGGCGGGAACATCTTCGCCGCCGTCGAGAGCGGCCAGGTACGGCTCAAACTGCTTGTAGCCTATGGACTGCCAGATGCCCTTGGTCATATCCAGCTCCGTACCACTGGCCGCCTGGTCGAGCTTAAAGTCGTACAGCTCACGCACCTCGGCAAGGAGGCCCGCGTCAAGCATCTTGTCCACGCGCCCGTCCAGCCGCTCGCGCAGGACCTCCTTATCCGCGTCGACCCAGAAGAGAAGCTTCTCCCAGGGTTGGGCGTCGCCGCCGGTCTCCTGAGCCGCAGCGGCTCTGCGCTCACGCTGCTCGTCGTAGAGTTGTGACGCTGGCTTGCCCGTGTGCAGGAAGATCTCGAGCGAGCGCTGGATTTTGCGGCGGTCATTGGGGTGCCACCGCTCCGCCATGACGGGGTCGCACTTGCGCAGCTCCTCGAGCAGCACCTCAGTTGGCTCCTCGAGTATGGGGAACGACGTGTCCGGGCCAGCCTGCTGCACCTGATCGAGGATGATGTCGGTGAAGAGCAGGGGGTCGACGTAGTACTGCGTGCCACCGACGAGGATGGGCAAGTTACCGCGACCACGAATCTCGCCCATGACGCGCGTAGCCTCGCGCCTAAAATCCTCGACGTCCCATGGCGCCTCGTCAAGACCAATGTGCCCGAGGAGGTGGTGCGGGACGCCGTGCTGCTCCTGAGGCGTAATCTTGTTGGTGATGATGGGCAGGCCGCGGTAGAGCTGCATAGCGTCGGCGTTGATGACCTCGCCATTGAAGCGCATGGCCAACTCCACGGCTAGCTGTCAGGACCCGTCAGCAGTGAATCAAATCGACCAAAGCACGTGCGTTTGAGATGTGGATGAGACTTACATCAGACTTGCCGGTGCCGGTCGACCCCAGGACGACCAGCAGCGGTTTCGCGGGTTTGCGGGCGGACATTGTTGCAACATTGCGGCGGAGGAGGCGCGGTCCGAGGCAGCGAAGCATCCACGTATGTAGGGGCGCGCGTTCAAGATATGGCCGTGCAGGGGCCGTGGATGGAGAAAACGACGTTGCGCTGGAGCTATCGCCAGTCTTAAGATCCAAGCTTCCCGTCCCGTTCTGCCGGTCCTCAGGCTCAGAAGTTGCACCACTAGCGGCTCCCCAGCTTGCCCCACAGGGGGGCCCCTGCCCCAATCCAGAACAGCATGGAACCCCAAGCTCCCAGCTCAGCTCCCCTTTCCCCCTGGTCACGTGCTGTCCCCCAATAATTTTGGACTGGACACATCTCACAATTCGGGGGCAAGGCGCCACTCCAGAAGCCAGATCGCCAACCTCCTCCTCCTCCTCCTCTCCTTATTAAACCGCCGCGACCTCGTCCGCTCCCCCCCCCCATTGCGCGAGCTCCTCACGGCTCGTCCTTTTCCCCCCTTTCCCCTTGGTGAATTGAGTTTCATTCCTTCTTTAATTCCCGGGTTTTGTTCGTCCAGCCGCCAAGATGAGTTCCCGTAAGTCGCTCCTGCGATGCGTGCGCGCGAGCTCCGTCGCGCCACCTCTTGGGCGCCGTTGCGCGTCCATGCTCGCCACGCGCGCGGCACCATTGACCGCCAACGACACAATGCTAACGTGCGCGGTTCCTCTGCAGTCCGATTCCTTGACCTTGTCAAGCCGTTCGTGCCGTTCCTCCCCGAGGTTCAGCAGCCGGAGACAAAGATTCCCTTCAACCAGAAGATGATGTGGACCGCCCTCACGCTCCTCATCTTCCTCGTCATGAGCCAGATGCCCCTCTACGGCATCGTCTCCTCCGACAACTCGGATCCGCTGTACTGGCTGCGTATGGTGATAGCCAGTAACCGCGGTACGCTCATGGAGCTGGGTATCACCCCCATCATCTCCTCGGGCATGGTCTTCCAGCTCCTGGCCGGCACCCACATGATCGACGTCAACCTCGACCTCAAGTCGGACCGCGAGCTCTACCAGACCGCCCAGAAGCTCTTCGCCTTCATCCTGTCCGCCGGCACCGCCACTGTCTACGTCTTCACCGGCCTCTACGGCCCGCCCTCCGACCTCGGCGCCGGCATCGTCTTCCTCCTGATCCTCCAGCTCGTGGTCGCCGGCATGATCGTCATCCTGCTCGACGAGCTTCTGCAGAAGGGCTACGGCCTCGGCAGCGGAATCTCGCTGTTCATCGCCACCAACATCTGCGAGTCCATCATGTGGAAGGCCTTTTCCCCGACCACCATCAACACCGGCCGTGGCCCCGAGTTCGAGGGTGCCGTCATCGCCCTCTTCCATCTGCTCATGACGTGGCCCAACAAGCAGCGTGCCCTTCAGGAGGCTTTCTACAGGCAGAACCTGCCCAACATCATGAACCTGCTGGCCACCATCCTGGTCTTCGTCGCCGTCATCTACCTCCAGGGCTTCCGCGTCGAGATCCCCGTCAAGTCGTCCCGCCAGCGCGGCGCCCGCGGCTCGTACCCTGTCCGCCTGTTCTACACCTCCAACATGCCCATCATGCTGCAGTCTGCGCTGTCCTCCAACGTCTTCCTCATCAGCCAGATGCTGTACTCGCGCTTCTCCGAGAACCTCCTCGTCCGCCTCTTCGGTGTTTGGGAGGCCAAGGATGGCTCCTCGCAGCTGCACGCCGCCTCCGGCCTCGTCTACTACATGTCGCCCCCGCTCAACTTCAAGGACGCCCTTCTCGATCCCATCCACACTGCCGCCTACATCGTCTACATGCTCGGCGCCTGCGCTCTCTTCTCCAAGACGTGGATTGAGGTCTCCGGCTCCAGCCCTCGCGACGTCGCCAAGCAGCTCAAGGACCAGGGCCTCGTCATGGCTGGCCACCGTGACCAGAGCATGTACAAGGAGCTCAAGCGCATCATCCCCACGGCCGCCGCCTTTGGTGGTGCCTGCATTGGCGCGCTCTCCGTCGCCAGCGACCTGATGGGCGCTCTTGGCTCCGGCACCGGTACCCTCCTTGCCGTCACGTGAGTGCCTTCTTCTCTCTATCTTATTGCGTCCAGAACTAACAGCTGGCAGAATCATCTACGGCTATTTCGAAATCGCCGCCAAGGAGGGAGATCTGTCCGGCATGAAGGGCATGATCATGGGGTAATCGCGCCGAGTCCGACAGACGGCAGCCCCATTTCTACACGACCCGACTCTGCCGCGAGCCCCCTCGACGCGCGGAGACACGGGAGACGTTTTTTGTTGTACCAACAATGGCATATGTGGGGAGGGAAGCACGAAGGAACATATAAAGGAGGCACAGCCATGGTCCTCGAAAAAAATCCACAGCGAACGGGGGAGTCTAGGGTGGGCGTCAATTGCAAAGTCAGCTGGGACAAGGTCAAGACGGGGCACAGGCCGGCGCAATGACTGCGGGGCGAGCGGCGTCGATTGTATGAGACTGTACGTGGAGAGACTGGTGCATTGCGTTGCCCCGGACGAGCCGGCTAGCACAAATGAAATCATGACTTGAAAGTCTGCATCCAGGGTGCATTGAAGACGGCTACAAAAGAGCGTACGACTGCGGTGGTGCGTCTAGTACTTGACGGTCGAAGAGAGCATATCAGGTTGCAAACAGGTTGGTTGTGTCGTGTCCAATTGCTGTCTCGCGAGCATGCGTCACAGGCGGGTTTAGGGTAGGACATACACGACGAGTGGACTCGCCCCAAAGCTATCTCGCGTCTTGTATCATTCACGCCCACACCTTGTCAACGTAAGCTATCATGTGGTCTCAATTGCCATCTTCTCTATAAATGTTGATGTATCGATAGAGAAAAATAAAGGGTTGAATGTCAGGTCACATGGGTTTATATAGATGTCGCGAAACGGTGTTCGTGCAGGACGTAAACGTGCATGCATCCGCAAGGGGGAAACCCCTCACGCGCGACGCGGAAGGCGTTTATATCGAAACATTGTTAGATAGGTACGTGTGTAGGTGCTCCGTTCGTACTTTGCACATGGCGGATTATTCACTTAATTAGTAGGTAGGGCAAGGTAAGGTACACAAGGTTACAAGGTACGGAGTAATACGCGCACGAATACTGGCAGCGCGACGAGTGGCTCGGAATACGTAGGGGGCAGGGCAAGGCAACGTAAGGCAGGC
The DNA here is from genome assembly GCF_022605165.1 of Purpureocillium takamizusanense. Lineage (NCBI taxonomy): Eukaryota > Fungi > Ascomycota > Sordariomycetes > Hypocreales > Ophiocordycipitaceae > Purpureocillium > Purpureocillium takamizusanense. The sequence continues at coordinate 616,502 of NC_063072.1, forward strand.
AACAGTTGAGCATGTGAGTTGATAAATCCCGTTGGCTCTTCGTATAGGTATATATATATATACGAGTGTACGCACAGTACGAACACGCCTTCTTTCGTGGTAACTTTCGTAGTTGATGGGTTGCCTAAGGATAGTCAGCAAGTAAACCTAGTCCCTGTGCTGTGCACGCGCCTGTGATTCGTCACGAGAAGACAACGGATCGGATTGAATGCGACAGACAGACGGTCAGACCGGATGGATCAAACGGTTCTGGGGGGACGCATTGAGCAGGAAGGAAATGCTGCACGGAGGAGGGGTCGGTTCGTCGTTGGTCGTTGGATCAACGATTGCACATCATCATGAGTCGTGGGGTCTTTTTTCTCTCGTCAATCTCATCATGGACGACGACCAATCCTCTTGGACTCGGATCTTGCATTAGGCCGCGCATTAATCCTGTGTACGTGCATGCCACTAGTATTACTGACGCACGACCTGCACCGCCCTCTGTTAGCAGCCGTTTCCCATCCCATCCTCGGACGGGAGCAAGCAGAGCAAGGAAAAAAAACTTACAGTGCGCCATGCCACAGTATCGTACCGTACTGCACCACTGACTCGCCACTGCTCATGTCTTGTCACCATTGAACAGCTTGTGAGTCACGATGCACAGGCAGGCAGGCAGGCAGGCAGGCAGGGTGCTTTGTTGCGTGGAGCTGGATCGCCTGCAGGTTTCCTCGAGTTCTGAGCATCGCCTACCCACAATTGTCCAAGAATGTCTCGCGGTCACACACCGGCCGGGTTCGAGAGACATGGAGCGCCGCGATTCCCGTGGCGAGGCGGCGCTCAATTGTCTTGCGGAGGGCGGAGCACGCGTTCTGATTTGAGTGGGCGGCCAGAATTTGTGGCGGGCGCAGACATGATTGGAAGAAGAAGCTTTCAGGTGGAAGTTGGTAGGTTGTGCTACCACAGTACAGCAATGGTGCAGTAGTTGTACGCGCAGTGCGTACGTCGATAGTAATATCCGCGTTTGATTCTGGTCTCTCATCAGCTTTCAGCAGACACCTGCTTTGCGACGAGCTGTGGCGGTGATGGTGGTCGCCGCAGCTCCGGGTACGAGGCCCGAGCTGCGGGGCGGGGCGAGCGAACTCGACAAAGACGGAACAGGATGAACAGCAGTGTGTGTCGATAAGTTATACCCCACGAACGTTTGGATGCACCTGACCAGGCAGGCCATGCAACTAGTTAGGTGGATGGCAAATGCAGGTTATCCGGGGCCCCGACAAACGCGCCGACTGGTGCTGCTTGTCGACCAGACTTTCGTCGAGGCGTTGGTTGGTCCCGAGCTGCGACCCGACTACGTATATAATGTAGTTACGTACGAACTACGTACATACATACGAAGTACAGCACGGCTGCGTTGTACAGTAAGAACGGTGCAATCACTGCGTGGCGGCCGCAGCGCGACGTGCGTATACTGGACAGTATACTGTACATGCGCGTGCCAGAGACATTGGTGCAACGCGACATAATCGCAACGAGGCAAGCCAGCCTGCACCTGACCGCCTTGGAAATGTGCGGCTCACGTCGTGGCAGGGATGCGCGCTGCAATGGCACCCAGCCTAGCGCACAGCACGCCACAGCAATGGATGCTTGTTGCAGAATCGACCGTGGTGGAGAGAGGTGAGACTGGGGACCGACATGAATTGGGCGGGCGGTGAGTCACGAGCGCACAGCGTGCATGGACCCCTGTGGGTGACCAGTGGGTGATTGATTCCTCCTCGAGCTTACATGGGCAAAGTTTGGGGCGGCTGTTGCACGTCATGGTGTATGGCCTGCATCGAGCGTCGGCCGGATGATGCAAGCCGTGGCTCGGGAGACCCTTGACTGGCCCAAGGACAAGTCACAGGACCGCGGCAAGCGGAGGCAGGACTGGGTACTGAGCTGTCTCTGTATTTCGTAGGGCGTGCTGTACCTTAGTAGTGACAGCCAGGCGGACGGGCAATGCGTGCGTGCGCATCAATAAGAGCCGCCGATGCTGCCATGTTGGACGGAAATGACGCTCGTTGACCGAGAGTCTATGACCGCAACACCTCGCACGGCAGTTGGATGCCTCGGGCAGGGGAGAGTCGTGATACAATCAGGCAGACGCCTGCGAGCAACAATGTTGCGTAGTGCGTAGTTCAGCGATAGGGAGCACGGCTGCACGGCCGTTATGCGAACGCCCATGCCGCGTTGCAAGCAAGCAACCATGCCTGACGAACGACTGGAGGCGCGCAGACGGCTGTTACCACTGTCAGGGGCATCCATGGATATTTGTGGGTTCTCTGCGCGCTCGCTCCACGCACGTACATGTGCGAAAGGAGTCGCGGGGGGGGGGGATCTTGGCCAACGGCAAATACTTCTTCAACGGACGCAGATGCGTGCAGCGGCTAATAAGTCGAGCAGCGGCATCATGGCGTTCGTGGGGGACCGATTGATTGCAGTGTGTGCGGCGGAGTTGGAGGCGGCGGCGTCCACTCTACCAAGTGCACGACGCCAGTGGCATACCAGGCGTTTGGTGGTTGGGCGGCGGCCGTGAGCGCTAGGTGGTTTCTGGCTCGCCGGGCATGGTTCTTTTGTGGCGAGGAACGGAGGCGAGCGTTATCAGCTCGGTAAAAAAAGTAGGCAGAGGTTTGTCCTCGAGGGGAGAGAGCAATGGAATTCTGGAACAGGGCCACCTCAGTTAGGCGTGGCCGCAACGGGCTGTTGTTCCATTGTTTTTGTGCGCGAGTCGTGCTTGCTGGGCAGCGCATTGAACGGTAAAGTGCCTCAGTACTTAGGTTCCTGGGGTTGGTACCTTACCAATCAAACTTGCTTGGTGAGATACCTTTTTCGTACTCGGTACGGAGCTGGGAGAGGCGGTAAGTTACTCCCAAGGTTATGGACAAGTCTGGAAGGAGCGAGATGGTGACTTCCCTGCGACTGCGACTTTGGCCAAGGGACACGAGCGAAACAGACAGGAGGGCCCCGGAGCCAGCTGCCTAAGGTTGCTTGCTTCTTGCCCTTTGCCCTTTGCCCTGCCTGCCCGGTCCGTGACTGTCTCGAAGCCTTTTCACACAATACTACTAACTTAACCACTAAACCTAAGCGGTCCCGTCCGCAGAATGATGGACAGGTTAGCAGCAGGAGTAGTAGCGTGCGGAGGCCGTCCATGCACGCCTGACGGCCAGCAGGTCTCTGTCATCCATGCCGTCTCCACTGCAATCACAAACACCCACTTCGGCCGGCGCGGGCAGTCACTGCCATCAAAACGCATCCCCCCCCGAGCCTTGAACCCAGTCTGTTGTCTATGGGTGTTGCGTGATGATGCCTGGTGCAAAGGCGCCTCTTCGCGCCTTGCTTTTTCCCAGTGTTTATCATTTGGCTTGTTGTTGTTGTCCTGTTGCACGAGTTTCATGCCATACACAAGCTCACCAGATATCTCCGGTAATGAACCCGACGTGCGAGATGCGACACTGAGACACACGCGCGCTGATGATTCCGCGATACGTTGTACGACTGCACTGCACTAATAAGGGCCTGCAAACCGTCTCCACCCGCCCGCCGACGTCGCCCCGGGGGTGCCCCCCTCCTGGCTCCCCGACTGGCGTCACCCCTGGTCATTGCATCCGTCCGGGGGGGACTAGCCCTGGCTGGTCTCGAGTCTGGCCGGGCCTGTCGAGAGGACCGTCCGTCCGCCGGCCGACAGTGACCAGACACGGCCGGCCCGTCACCGAGTGACTGCGACGGCGGACGGAGAAGCAACGCGGCCGTGACATGGCAGGGCATGACATGGAGACGGAGGGACCCAAGGAGGCTTGCTCGACAGGGACTGGCGCCCTCCATGCCTTCAGTGCTGCCATCTACGTACTGTATGGATGCCCTTCCGTTATGCCCCATCATTATCCCTCGGGGCGTGCGGCGGGAGGGGGACGCCGGCCTCTGGTGGCGTGCCGTGAAGATTGGAGCTACGTACCACTAAGTTATACCTTGGGACCAACCGTACCTTCTCCGTAGGTCGCTGTCCCTCCGTCACCGCCGCAGAGGTACTTGTTCACGCCTTTTCCGCTTCCTGCGCCGTCCGGCTCGGTCGAAGCTTACCACCTTCCTCCTTCCTTCCTCCCTCCCCCCTCTCACTCCCCTCCTCCTCCCTCTCCCTCCCTCCTGCCCCTCCGTCGCCACCTATTCTTTGCAGGTTGCGCGGAGCGTCGTGTATTCTATACTAGGCCTTCTCTTTTTGTGCAGCGCAGGATTTTCTCTGTTCTGCCTACGAAGGGAAAGAAAGAGGCAGCGGACTCGAGCAGCTGCCGCCACCGACTTGGCCAGACGTACTCGAGTGGGCGGCTACTACTGCTAGTCGGCGCAGAAATTGTGTCTCGCATTTTTTTTCTTTGATTTTGGGGCGCCTCTCTCTTTGCTGGGTTCCTCGCCTCGCTCCCCGCCAACACCGAGTCTCCGGTGCTGGGAGCCCACCTTCAATCGCCTCCGCCGTGACGTGACGCTACCCTCGCCGCCCGCGCTCAATTCCAACCACCGGACCACCCCCACGGCTCGGTCCAACGCGATCTGCGACAACAACACACGCCGCCCCGACGGAGCACCGAGCACCGTCGCCGCGCCTCGGCCTCCTCATTCGGGCTCAATCGGCTGTCTTCCTTCCCCTACAGCGCACCCGTGTCGCATCCTTTCCACGACGCACCCTTTCGCGGCTCGAGTCGAGTCTCCTCATCCGTAGCTCGCTCGGCTGCGCTTCCTCGGTCACGGTTCGCTCCGCGACCCAAGACGAGCGAACTGGTCGTCTCTGTCCGGCCTGCCGTCCCACTTCACCGTACGTGGTGACAAAAGGACGAGGCGGATCGCGGCATCTCGACCACAGCGCCCAGCAGCATGGGTGCTTTCGCGCAATGCCCGTGGCCGATATGGCGGGTTGACGACCTGCTGCCGTGCTTTCAAACAGAGTTTGTGCTTCCCATGCCGCCGCCCGCGTGCTGCTGCATCAATGCCGTTGCACAGACGTCGCTGACTGGGAACCAATAGTTATCTCAGCATCTTGTTACCGTTGATCGTGATTGGCATCTCCTTTGCTCGCATTGCCTGGGACAACCTCCCCCGCCTGCTTGCCCGCCACGGGTACAAGGGCTACAAGCCTGTGCCCAATGGCCACACCGCCGCCGAAGACCACACCGGCCTCCCTCCCGATGCGACCGCCGACAGCGACACTGAAGACGATGGCGACCTTGAGATCAACGGCGGTCGCCTGGCCCTCGCCAAGACGATGAGCAGAGGCTCCCTAGTCCAGGCCGATACCCCGGCGGGTCAGCGCCTGTCGCAAGCGGTCGAGGAGCTGGCCATCGTTGCTCTCGTCATTGTCAATGTCATCGCGCTCGTCTCTGGCGCGTATCGGTACCAGCGCGGCACCCTTGCCGCCATTGTTGGTCTCGTCACCTGGGTCTACGTCCTCATCCTGGCCTCGCTTCGACTTTCTCTCGGCACCTCCAAGTGGCGCATTCCGCACCTCTGGAATCACACCGCCGCCATTTACGCGCTCAGCTGGGTCTTCAACATCTTCATCTTCCGCTCCGCCATGATCCACCCAAGTAGCCGCATGGCCCAAATCCTCGTCATCATCGAGTTCGCCCTCATCACACTGCTTTTCAGCATGGCCATTACGACTAGGAAGGGAAACAAGACGGTCCTGTTGGAGTGGGAGGATGGCATTGAGCCGTCGCGCGAGCCCCTGGCCAGTCTCTTCTCCCTGGCCACATTTGCCTGGGTCGACGCCATCGTGTACAAGGGCTGGAAGAGGTCTCTGGAGCTCGAGGACGTCTGGAACCTCCTGCCCAAGGACAAGGCGGCCGCCGTCATCGCCGACTACCGACAGCTCAAGAAGACGGGCGCCCTCACGTGGCATCTGCTCAAGTTCTTCAAGGGCATGCTTCTCTACCAGTGCTTCCTCGCCTTTCTCTCCGGCCTCTTCACTTTTGCCCCCACCCTTTTGCTTCGAGCAATCCTCGAGTACGTCGAGGAGCCCGACATGGCGCCAATCAACGTCCTGTGGCTTTACGTCATTGGCATGCCCGTCCTTGACACGATTCGATCCTTTGCCGACGGCATGGCTCTTTGGACCGGTCGCAAAATCTGCATCCGCGTCCGAGCCATCATCATTGGGGACATTTATGCCAAGGCGCTCCGTCGCAAGGCCGCCTCGGGCAAAGAAAAGGTCCTACTTGGCGACAAGCCTGCGCAAACCAAGAAGACGGACTCGGATGGGGACAGCACCACCGCGGCCAAGATCAAGAACGCCCTTGGCCTCGGAGGCAAGAAGAAGAAGAATCCGGACAGCGACTCCGAGTCCGCCAACTCGGTTCCCAGCGTGGAAGAGCTGTCCAAGCTTGGCGACGACGAGCAGGCTAACCTGGGCACCATCATCAACCTCATGTCCGTTGACAGCTTCAAGGTGTCCGAGGTGACGGCGTATCTGCATTTCCTCTGCGCCGCGGCGCCCACGCAGCTCGTCATCTCCGTCGTGCTCTTGTGGCAGGTCATGGGGCTCAGTGCCATTCCCGGCCTCGTCGTCATGGCCTTCTTGCTGCCCATCAACTACTTCCTCGCGCGGGGCTTCAACATCACCTCCAAGAATATTATGAAGGCCACGGACAAGCGCATCAACGTCACCAACGAGGTGCTTCAGAACATTCGAATCATCAAGTACTTTGCCTGGGAGGAGCGGTTCGGCCGCATCATCGACGAAAAGCGACGAGCCGAGCTCAATGCGCTGCGCTCGCGCTTCATCCTCTGGGCATGTGCCGTCGCCATCTGGAACTCGGTTCCCGTTCTCATCACCTTCTTCTCCTTCCTCGTCTATACACTCATCGAGAAGAAGCCTCTGTACCCGTCCATCGCCTTCACCGCCATCTCGCTCTTCATGCTCCTGCGCGTCCCGCTCGACCAGCTCGGCGACATGTTTGCTCACGTGCAGGAGGCCAAGGTTTCGGTCGACCGTGTCGAGGAGTTCCTCAATGAAGAGGAAACGGAAAAGTACGACCAGCTGGGCCTCGACAATGTCGACGAGGACGGCGTCAAGCGCATCGGGCTCAGGGACGCGACCCTCATCTGGGGCGGCAAAGACTCGGTCGGCGAGGACGGCTCGCGGGCCTTCCAGCTGCTGGACATGGACGTCGACTTCAAGATTGGCAAGCTCAACATTATTGCGGGCCCGACGGGATCCGGCAAGACGTCTTTGCTCATGGGTCTTTTGGGCGAGATGACTCTGGTGAATGGCCGCGTCTTTTGTCCCGGCGGTCGCAGCCGTGAGGAAGTTCGACCAGACCCGGAGACGGGACTCGCCGATACAATCGCCTACGTCGCCCAGGCGGCCTGGCTGGTCAATGCCAACATTCGGGACAATATCTTGTTCGCGGCACCATACGACGAGCAGCGGTATAGGGACGTCATTGTCGCTTGTGCCTTGGAGCGCGACCTGGAGATCCTCGACCACGGCGACGAGACGCTGGTGGGCGAAAAAGGCATCACCCTCTCGGGTGGGCAGAAGCAGCGCATCTCCCTCGCCCGCGCCCTGTACTCCAATTCGGCACACGTGCTCATGGACGACTGCTTGAGCGCCGTCGACTCGCACACGGCCCAGTGGATCTTTACAAACTGCATCAAGGGCCCGCTCATGACGGGCAGGACGTGTATCCTCGTCACTCACAACGTCTCTCTATGCGTGCCGTCTGCCGACTTTGTCGTTCTTATGGACAATGGTCGCGTCGCCGCCCAGGGATCTGCGCAAGAGCTGATCAGCTCTGGCAAGTTTGGCGAGGACATCCAAAGGTCCAGGCCTCCGTCGGCGTGTGGCTCCCGTGTCCCCAGCCGCGTGCCGTCAAGCGTCGGTGACGAGACAATGGTCAACGGCAACGGCGATGCGCTCGACGGATTGTCTAAGAAGATCAAGTCCAAGAAGCCGCAGGTGGACGCCATGGACGAGGGCAAGGCTACGGGCGCCGTCAAGTGGCCCGTCATGAAGATCTATCTCAAGTCTATGGGGCCTTGGTGGTTCTGGATCGTCACGATCGTCGTGTTCAACCTTCAGCAACTCGCAACAGTCGCCACCAACGTGTGGGTGCGAGAGTGGGCCAACAAGTACGTCGAGGAGGACACGTCCCGCGTGGCCTTGAGCTCTGCCTCTCACGGATACGGAGTCCAGTCGTTTGCCAAGGGCACGTGGGCTACAGTCTCGCGACTGGGCGGCAACGGGTCTGGACAAGTCACGGCTGCCGTCGCGGACGGCCAGGTGCCCTTTTCGACGCCTGCGTATCCCGAAGTCAACCTGGGCTACTATCTGGCGGGGCTGGCCATCATTGGCACCGCCGGCGCCCTCGCCGCCTTCATCAGGGACATCTGGATCTTCTTTGGATCGCTGTCGGCGTCGAAGCGCCTTCACGACCGCCTCATGTCCGCCGTGACGCGGGCCAAGTTCAAGTTCTTCGACGTGACGCCGCTCGGCCAGCTGATGAACCGCTTCAGCAAGGACCTCGAGGCCGTGGATCAGGAGATTTCACCCGTGGCGATTGGCGTCATGTCGTGTGCGCTGTCTCTGGTGGTCACTGTCGTCTTGATTGCCATTATCACGCCGGGATTTCTTATCGCGGCCGTGTTCATTGCCGGGCTTTTCTACCTGGTGGCGACGTTTTACCTGCGTGCGTCTCGCGATTTGAAGCGTCTCGAGTCGGTGCAACGCAGCCCGCTGTTCCAACAGTTTGGCGAGACGCTCAGCGGCATGACGACAATCCGGGCGTACGGCGACGAGCGGCGGTTCATTCGGGACAACCTGCACAAGGTCAACACGCAGAGCCGGCCGTTCATTTACCTGTGGGCGTGTAACAGATGGCTCGCGCTCCGGGCGGACGCCCTGGGCAACACGGTATCGTTTGCGGCGGGCGTCTTCATCATCCTGAGCCTGGGCAAGGTGGACGCGGGCGCGGCGGGCATCTCGCTCAGCTACGCCATGAACTTTACCGAGAACATTCTGTGGCTCGTGCGACTGTACGGTATGAACGAGCAAAACATGAACGCCATGGAGCGAGTCAAGGAGTACCTGGACCTGGAGCAGGAGGCGCCGCCGGTGCTCGAGGACAGCCGGCCGCCGGCGTCGTGGCCGGACAAGGGCAACGTCGAGTTTGTGCAGTACACGACGCGGTACCGCAGCGACCTGGAGCCGGTGCTCAAGAACATTTCGCTCAAGATCAAGGCGCGGGAGAAGGTGGGCATCGTGGGACGGACGGGGGCGGGCAAGAGCTCGCTGGCGCTGGCCATCTTCCGGGCGCTGGAGGCGGAGAAGGGCAAGATTGTGATTGACGGCATCGACATTGGGACGATTGGGCTCAGGGACCTGCGCGACAACATCACCATTGTGCCGCAGGACCCGACGCTGTTCATGGGGACGATCCGGACCAACCTGGATCCGTTTGACCAGTACACGGACGAGCAGATGTTTGAGGCGCTGCGGCGGGTGCAGCTGATCGGACCCGACGAGCCGTCAACAGTGCCGCCGACGCCGACGGTGGCAGGGGCCCCGGGATCGGTGGGGGGTCGGTCGCCGGCGCCGTCGGTGATGACGAACAAGAACGTGTTCCTGGACCTGGGGTCGGCGGTGGCGGAGTCGGGGTCGAACCTGTCGCAGGGGCAGCGGCAGCTGCTGTGCCTGGCGCGGGCGATGCTGAAGAAGCCGACGGTGCTGGTGATGGACGAGGCGACGGCGTCGATCGACTACAGCACGGACTCGAAGATCCAGGACACGATCCGGGAGATGACGGGGACGGTGATTACGATTGCGCACCGGCTGCAGACGATTGTGGACTACGACAAGGTGCTGGTGCTGGACAAGGGCGAGGTGGTGGAGTTTGGGCACCCGTGGGAGCTCATCAGCGACGTCGAGGGCTCGTTCCGCAGCATGTGCGAGATGAGCGGAGAGCTCGAGGTGTTGCTCAAGGCGGCCAAGAAGAAGTGGGACGAGGGCCAGCTGGTGGACGTGTCGTGAGTCTGTCTGTCTGCCTCCGTGCCTGCCTGGTTGCAGTCTTGTCGGGGAGAGCTGTACTTGTGTATGTGAGAGAGAGAGGACGTGGTTTACTGTGGCCGTGGCTGCATTGCATACTGCATGGAGCATGATTACACACGCATTGGATTGTTAGAATGGCTCGAGAGAAAAGAATAGCGGAATAATGGACATGCTTCTCCACGGAAGTATTTGCTAGCAGAGTGTAGCGTGTGTTGGAGCGCGCGATGCGTGTGTGTACCAAGGTGCTGTGCTGTGCTGTGCTGTGCTGACAGCCGAAAGCTCGACCGAGGCGCAGGTCGAACGGTCCGTCTGTCAGTCGGTCGTGCGTGCATTAATGAATGAAGCACAGCCCTCTCTTGCATAGCCCTTGTCGGTTGCAAGGTGTCACATCTGGCGGGTTAGAGGAGGGGGGTGGCGAGGCGCAAGCAAGCAAGCATATCTATCAGTCATGTCGCGCCATGTCTCTCTCTCTCTCGCGAGGGACGCTCGCTCGCTCCCTGCCTCGTCCCTTTTGACTTTGAGTACCTACTTATGTATACTTTGTATATAAGGTATGGAGTACTAACTCGGCCTAAGGTGCAGGTACTAAGCTACGTACCTGTGTGAGTGTGTGAGTGAGTGTTGGGTACTAAGGCTATGGAGGTTTTCTACGTGCAGTTAGTTTTCATATGTAACTACCTAGTGTGAGTATCGGGAGGCTAACTATGGAGGTGCCAGGTGCGGAGTGTGAGTGTTGGGGGGTTATCATGGAGGCTCTCTCCCTTTTTCCTTTCCTTTTGCCTTGGTGGAGGGAGAGAGCCCAGAGAGTGCGGGGCAGGGGGGGGAGAGGGGCGCTTGCGTGTCGCTGAGGTGGTGGTGGCGGGGGAGCGGGGGAGGGACCCCTGGGGCTGAAGGATCCATGGATGGATGGTGCAGCACTGCAGTCAGTGGTGGCGCGACCAACCAACGGGAGAGACGTACCTATGAATGGATGAAATGCATTTTTAGGCGTCCGCCTCTTACCTTGCACGGACAAGGTAAGCAAGCAAACAGCTGCCTGCCTGCCTGATTCATGAACGCTGCTCCGCCTCATCGCCCTGCTGTAGGCTTCTCTCGGGAAAAATTCAACACCACCGGTGTGCGACAGACGGGTTCACATCATCTCGCGCGTTGCCTCTTTGCTCTGCTGTTGCTCGTGGGGTGTTTATTTCCGTGTGTACACAAAGTACGAAGTACAGCATACCTCTTACTGGCTGGGCCGCCGTCTGAAGCGTTTGGCCGCAGCGGCAGCGGCAGCCGGCAGCAACGTCACCAGCAGCTCGCCACCACCATCAACGGCAACACCACCATGGGCAAGCCGTCGGACGGCGAGCACGTCCCGTCGCCCGCCAGGAAGCCGAGTCATCCACACCTGGGCGAGTCGGCGAGCGCCATCTCGCTCAACACGACGACCCACGAGCGCTACTTTGACGATCCCCCTCCGTCGCACAACCACGACGACGACGAGTACGCGTACGCCGACGATGACCTCCCGCCGCTGTACTCGGACCACGACGACTTTGCGTCCAGCCCCACCGTCAACGGCGTCGCTGGCGGTGCCGGCGGCAGCAGCAGAAGCAACAACAACCATGGCGTGACGCCCGTCAACCCGCTCGTGCCCCGCGGCGGCGAGCAGCTCGTCCAGCCCTTTTGCCACAGCCGCGACGGCACGACGACGTACTACATAGACCCGCGGCTCGACTCGGACCCCGTGTTCCTGCTCGACCACATCACGCGGCTCGCCGCCCTCCCGCCGCGGCCGTTTATGCAGCTCCGGGGCACGCACAAGGAGCGGCGGCGGCGCAGCAGCAGCAGTAGCAACGGTAGTAACCATGGCGGCAGCAGCAGCACGGAGACGGTCGTCGACTTTGACCTGCGCATCGAGCTCACCCACCTGCTCTACACGGACATCCACACGCAGTCGGCCTGGCGCTCCGTCGTCACGGCCAGCAACTTCGAAAAGGTCCGCCGGGGAACCGTCTTCGCCGAGCGGGCGCCCGGCTTCGGCGGGAGCAGCGGGGGCCGCCACGCCCCGGAGGAGGGCACGCCCGACCTCGCCGAGTGGTGCCGGCGGTACTGCGCCGCGGGGGGTCCAGACGGGCGCGGCCGGGGCCTGCGGTGCTTCACGCTGGAGCGGCGCGTCGCGGGCTGGGACTTTGAGGCGCTGGGCCGGCGGCTCGAGGAGCTGGCGCGGGCGACCAACTACCGGGGCCGCGTCGAGGCGTCTTTCCCGGTGCGCGACGCCCGCGTCGAGGTGCACTGTGCGTGCCTGACGAGCCGCTGGCGGCTGACGCGGTGGGTGCGCGCCCTCTTCTACGCGACGCTGCTGTTCCTGCTGGCCTGGCCGTGGCTCAGGCTGCGGACCCGCCGCTGGGACACCCAGGCCGCCGAGTGGCGCGCCAGCGAGCCGACGAGCGTGCCCGGCCGCAAGAGGTACGCCGCGGGCATGAGCGAGGAGCGCTGGTACGCGCTGTGGGCGGGGCCGCTGCAGCGGGCGATGCTGGAGAGGAGGCAGGGCGAGCTGGACGTGGGGGACCTGCTGCAGGGCCAGGGACAGGGACAACAGGGACAACAGGGACCGAGGGGTGGTGGCGGCGATGACGGCGGTGATGGGCGAGCAGGCAGGAGCGTGAGGGGAGGAGCGGGAGCGGGAGGGCTCGAGGGCGTGGTGAGGGCCGGGGTGGAGGCCATGGGCGTGGTGAACCGGTCGTTTGGATGGGGAGGGGACTCGTGCTGAGCAAGGAAGCGTGGGCATGAGATGTGGACAGGAGTATCGATATATCTGGAGGTTGAAGCCGAGCCGAGTTTCGCCGCTGGGTGGATGGAAGGGGAGCTACTGACGACGTGACGACTAGTTCTGCCTTCCCCCCTTTTTTTTGTTGTTCTTTTCTCCTGGTGTTTCGGCCCTGCCTGCGTTTACATGTCTGTTCTTGTTTTGTGTATGGGGCGTTGTGGCCTATGCCGGCGTTGTGTGTGTGTGTGTGTGTGTGTGTGTGCGTGTTGCGTTATATATGAGCCATGGCGACTGTCTGTCTGTCTGTCTTTCTTTCCTTGCCCGCTTGCCCGGTTGATTGGTTTGCCTGTTCTGTCTTGCTTGCTTTCGTTATCACCTTACTTCCCGCTTTGAGAGGGGCAGGGGGTCTCTGTCTGAGTCTTTGTGCTCTTATATGATGTAGCAAGGCACTCACTCCATGCCCTTGTGTGCGCGCGTGCATGCATGCATGCATGCATGCCCTGCATGGGATGGTCATGTTGGGACGGGTGTTTATACATCGTCTGGCTGGCCTGCCTACGCCGAGTCGTACGTACACCTACCTACCTTTATACCTTTTTGTCTACCCACCTTTTAACGTTATATCACCTCCCCTTGTCTACACATACATATATATTACAAACTACTTCGTAGGTGGGTAGTTGAGAACGTGCGTGCATGCCGCCTCGCCTCGCGCCTACATGCCCGTATGTGCCCATGTTTTACGTGCTGTCTATCCGAGTTCTGTCCCGTCTCCAGTCGACGAGGCTAGTGGTTGGTTGACCAAGTACCTACCTGACCTACTGAAGCACTCGTTATGTCTGTCTATATATCTGCCCGCCTGTCTTGAATAATCATTCATGGAACGACACTAGCACTCGTATCTCTGTCCTGCCTGCGCTTATACTTGGTCACATTTGCCTGCCGATGTACAATATATACTGTACCTACTTCGTATAGGCGTACTGCGGAGTGGTGTATAAGTAGCTACTACTCTACCACCACCCCTACTATACTGCTAATAATATTGTTTAAAAAATGCTGGGATGCAACACAAGCGAGCGCCCCATCATGGGAGTGACGTTGGATTTAGTTGACGCTGGTGGAGTGGGCGACCCCTCCTTGTTGTTGGCGGTAGTTATGTCTGCAACTAATAACTCTGCTGCAGTCCAAGAAACCCCACCACAAGGTGCCAGCGCCGGGGAATATGTACGTACCGGGGACTGTCCCGCTGCCCCGCCGCCGACCGACCGACCACTTTGGTCAGCTTCAGCAGGGAACGTCACAACCTCAAAACTTCACTTCACTTCACCCCATCTCACGCCTCTCACCACCACGTCTCGCCCTCACCTCATTTTCACAGCAAACTCGTCTCCTCCCTCTGGCCAAGCCCACGCACTTGCCGGCGACAGCAACAATTTGATTCCCGGAGATTTAGCTGCTGCGGGCAGCTCTCCCTCCCACTTCGCCTCAACTCACTCCACACCACACATCCTGATACCTCTATCATCTGCTTCGCGCGCTGCATCGTTGCTCGAGTACAGGGGGCGGCTTTTCCAGCAGGCAAACCATCGTATGATCCAGTCATATCGATTAAAGAAAGCTGCGCCACGCTCGCTTGCCCACTGTTCTCACTCACGCACCGACCATCTAGTCTTCATATTCTCAAGGCGAGAACCCAGGTGGCTGCCGCCTCGGATACAAGAAGCACGCCATCCAAGCAGGTGCCTTGGAAGAGGCAGTGTCAAGGCTGACCATCGCGCCAAGCATGGAAGAGGTGTCCAACCCGCGCCGTGTTCTGGCCGTGAGCCTGGACAGCCAGGCCGCGCACCTAGGCGCCTTCATCAAAGGTACCAGCGCAGATACCATGTCACTTTCTCTTGCCCTGCTGCATCTCCCTTCTTCAAGTTGCACCTTCAGTGCATGCGCATGGGGCCTATAGACGGCGCGGACTGACATCACCTCTACGCAGAACTCACCGGCAAGGTACCTGAACCCGCCGACCCCGAGTCATCTCTCGCCGGCACCACGCATGACCTGTCCCTTGCCACGCGCTACTACCGCGCCACTGTGCCGGTATGGCTGGACCTCATAGCGGCGGGGACAGCACGCAACGACAAGCAAGGAACAGATGCGACGACCGCACGAGCGGTCGATCCTGTCGCGTCTAGGACCACGGCAGCCGCCGACTGGGCCGCGAGCTTCCTCTCCGACGAGGCGCGAGAGGTGCTCGACGTGCTGGGCGCCGTCGTGGTCGTGTTTGCGGTGCCACCGACGGAGGCGACGGCAACTAGAACAGCAGCAACACAAGTCACATCCACGGCGACGGGGACGACAAACACACCAGCAGCCGCAGGCCAAGGATGCAGAACGGTCGGGCGATTTCCCAATGGAACCGACTCGACAAGCCCAGACGCCGCGCAACAGGTCAAGGAGCTGGTCCACCACGTTGGCCGCGTGCTCGGCGACGGCCTCGGTGGCTGGGAATGGGACGGTGTGCGCATCGCAATCGGTGTTGGCGGGCCACCGTTGTCCACCAGTGACGGCGTCGATGAAGATCACGGCGTGGCGGCCGAGTGGGACGAGATATGCGCCGAGGCGGGCATGGAGTATGTCCACTTGCCGTCGTGGGCAGCGGCGTCTGCGCCGGGAGGCCGAAACGAGTTTGGGGAGAAGTCGGGTATGGAGCGCGTGCGTGAGGCCCTCGAGGCCAACGACTGGGAGGGGGACGGCATGGATGAGTTTGGCGCCTTCGAGGGCACTGACAGCGAGGTCGACGACAACGCCTCGCTGGACCCCGAGAGTCTGGACTTTGGCTTCGACCGAGCCGACTTTGAGGGCCTCAAAAAGGCCATTTGGAGCTCCGGCGTGGAACCCGGCGAGGGCAACTCAACCTCAGACGCCCCGGGTGCGACTGCTGGCAACGCCACCAGCGACGTGCAGACCCAAGACGGCCGCGCGCATACACATTCGCCACCCCAAAAAGGGCAAGATATTGAGGGGGAGGCGCTTGACGAAGATGACGTTGCCAAGGTGGAGCGCATGATGCGCAAACTTCAGGCGGCGCGAGAGGCCGGCCAAGGCATGAACGAAGCGCAGCGCAAAAGGATGGCCGCGCGCGCCGTCGCCGAGGTCATGCGTGAGCTGTGACCCTCGCGGCCGCCGTGAGGTTGCTGCAGAGGGACCTCGTGCTCTGTCCAAGGTGGCTTCAGTATGAGGTGGTTAAATATGAATAAGCTCGTATGCCGTCCCATTTGTCGGGCGCGTCACCTGGCTGCTCGGGACCATCTCGATCGAGGACCAGATCGGAGAGTCGAAGCCGGTGGTTTCATCTACACTACGCGTCCAGGCAGGTGCAGGCTTCGGTGGCCTGGATGTGCGTGCAGGACATCAGGTAGACAGGATGCCGCTGCTCGCGGTCACTTCGAGAGTGCCCGTTGAGGGTAGAACTTCGCGCCCATGGACATGGCAAGCCAATGACCGAGACTTTGGGTCAATATAGCTGCCATCTCCCAATGCGAACTCGCATCCGTATGCGCAGCGTTAGGCTTGGTGTGAACGTGCTCTACGCTGCCTTGTGGCCGTGGTGCATTGAGCAGCCTGACTCGACCCGGCCTTGGCGAATATCAAAATTGCGGATGACGAACTCCCGGCACCGCGAGCAGCCATTGCGAGTAGTCTGCGAAACGCAGCGCTGCCTGGCATCTTATCGAGCGACCACAGGTTTACGGCGGGGATCGACCTGGGCGACATAGAGTACAGGCCGCGGGCATCAGTCGAAACACATCCCTCATACCGGTGCGAGTTGTCGTGGCCATCAAGCAATCAAGGTTTGGCCCATGCGGCTGGGTTGCGACGAGCTGGCGCCTGCACTCCATCATGGGGACTGGACGAACCGCGACCACAGACCAACCGGGGCGGGCGCACAACGCAGAACGACGTCAACACCAGGAGCCACCGTCGAAATCAAACTCGGGCGGCTGTGCCCAGTTTGGCCACCAAGATGGGTTCGTGCCAGCGTCTCAGAATGGCTTGGCTGGCCGTGCGGCGTGCGACGCTGCGGTACGCAGGCGATGCACCCGATGAACTCTTCCGAGCAACTTAAGTTTCGACGCCTCGAAGCCAGGACCTCAGAGCCATGCGAGCGGCGACGACAGGGGTATGCATGTCAGCATACTAACAGTACTTGGGCCGGGAACCACGTCGTGCTGCGGCTTGACCAAACCTCGACGGCGCTGAGAACCAGAGCTTGGACGAGGTGATACACCGACTGTGGTCATGTGCGAAGTACCGTCGACAGATAGGATGGCGTGGATTTGACGGAGCAGTCGATCCTGGCTGGCGGCACGGGGCGTGAGACATCAGCCGAGTCAGGGGTAGTACTAGCACGACCAGACTGGACGGCTGCGACTGAACGCGCTTTGGATGGTTTGCCTGCCCACAACAGTTGTCCCCGCAGGCGTGGCTGTCCCCGCCGTCCGGTTCAGGAACGAGACGGAGGGAAAAGGAGCAGCAGGATTGACCTGCCCGTCATCGGGTTCACGCGGCCAAGAGCCGATCGTCCGCTAGACCTGTTCGGGTTTGGGAACCCTTGGAGAGGGGGGAGGGGGCTTCACTCTCGCTGTTGCAACTTTGGCGGCGCGGGCCTCGATGGGGACGAGACTGTCGTGCGAACGCGCTGGCATGTGGCCGTGGTCGGGCGGCCCTGGCGGGCCGTGGTAGGCCTCGCTGAGAGGCTAGAGGCACCAGACAGGGTCCTAGTCAGGGGTAAGGGAGGTCTTGGATGGTGGGGTGGGAGGTGGCGGCGCCGGCTCTCGAGGAGCAGAAGGACGTGCTCCGCAACAAAAGCCCTGGTGACACACAGTGCCTTTCTCTGTCACCTGCAGGGAGGCCCAGAGCGGGAGAGACAATCGTGTGGCGCAGGTAGCACCGGGGAACCATGGCTCGAGGCCGTGTCGAAAGGAGAGGAGGAGCAGCGGCCGGGTTAGCGGCGAGGCGGCTTTCCTGCAGCTTCCTTGAAGCTCTCCTACAGCGGCGCTGTAGACTTGTTGGCTTGACGGTTGTCGTTGCTCTCCTTTTGACAGCGACACGCAAAGCCCATGCTTGAGCTGAGTGATGGAGCAAGAGGTCGCTTGCCGGGGCTCGGTTGGCAGTCTGGACTTTGACTTGCTGCGTCCATTGACAGACACCCATGGCGTCACCGCCGGGACAGGGCCGTTGGCCGGCTGGTCCGTCGACGAGGCGTTGGGCCTCCAGCAGGGGATCTCCTCCGCGGAGCCGCGCCGCGAGCGACAGTACTACTGTGTTCTTCGTACGTAGGAAGTTACTTGGTAAACACTAGCTTTAGTAGACGGTTCGTCACCCGCGACGTCGCACGTTTTGTTGGTAATGAATCCACATCACCTTTGTCGCAGCAGTCGCCGCAGTCGCAGCAGCGGCAGGCATCGCAGCTGTGATATCCCCGTTGGCGCAACTGTCGGGTCAGCAGGCATCTCGCCTCGCAGTCCTTCTCAGCCTGGAGGGCCGCGCCGGCCAAGGTCAAGGAGTCGGGTCCGGCAGGCTGACCAGGGACCAGAGTCACACTGTCGGGGCCGACCCCGCTGCATGACGATAGGGGCGCATTGGCGAACGAGGCTACTGCAGGAACATGGCCGGCGTGGGCTCTTGGGCAGGGTCTGGCAACTGTCTGGCTGGCGGCTGTCTGGCCCCGTCTTGTCTGGCGTTGTGTGGCGTGAGACGGTGGAGTGTCTGTGGTGTGGTGTGCTGCGGCGCGGTGCGGCGCTGACGCGATGCGGTGCGTTGCGGTGCAGTGCGGTTCATTATTAGGGCGCTGATGCCAGCATCGGGGACGTGTGCTGAACTGCGGCACTTGGTTCTCGTACCGTCCCCGCAACGTTCGATGGCCCATGGGATGTGACATGGGATCAGTCAACAGCGCTTGCGACGTCGACGAAATGAATGTATGAATGACTGAATGATTGAGGGTATTCACAAATGAGGCCCCGGGCGGGACAATCGTGAGTGAGCGCCAGACGGCAGTCGCGTGGCTGGAGTGGATGCAGGTGCTGTGCTGTGCTGTGCTGTGCGGTGCGGTGCGGTGCCTTTGCCCTGGCCCTGCCTAGTGTCGTGACCTAAACGTGAAGAGATGCGAAGACGCACATTCGTTGATTCAACTGGCTCTGTTGGTCTGGTCGCCGTGGCTGTCATGAAGGAAGGAACAACTGATTCACCACGCTCGTCCGTCCCTTCCAACCGTCCTGCCTTCCAGCAATAAGGTAGGGCGTGAATGCAGCAGGCAAGGTATAGTAACGAGGAAGGTACTGCACGAGCGCATTCCCTTGGCCGTCGATCGGATCGGTACCTTAGGTACCTTGCTAACCTGAGTACCTACATGAGGTTACAGCCCGTCACCTTGCCTGGTGTGAGATGCGCACCCTGCCCCAGCCCAGGTACCGCCTGTTACCACCACAATGCCGAACCGGCCAGGGCAATACCGGCGTCTGTTCGTGCCTGCCTTCCTTACTGCGCCTGCAACTCCAGACGAATTCACGCTTTTGGTCCTCCGGCAGGGCGTACCTAAGTTCAGGAGCCTCGCTCCCTGTCGCACAACATCGGACCCCGCTGTCGTCAGATGTTTCTGATCTGATGCCTGCCCCTTTTCTCGCCCGTCGATCCCGTCCGCACGCCTCGTGCCCACGACCAAGTCACCCGGTCCCCGACCAAGAATGAAGCGGACGCGTCGGGTGTAACGGCGGCCCCTCGAGCGACAGGCATCCCCCAGACGCCGCGGCCTCCGGACCTCCTGCTGTGTGGCGTGGCACCCAGGCATGGCCGGGAACAAGGTCCAGACGCCCAGACGGGGGACGGCGATCGACACAGGGTCGACCACCCGCGCCCGCTCCATCGTTGTCGAGTCTGCTTCTGGTCAATTGCGGTATCGCCGCGCGAGGTGACCTGGGCAAGCCTCTGCGCTCCCCAAGGCAAACTTGGTCTGCGTCTTCGTGGCTCCCTTTCTGGAAGGCTACCATGTTGTAATACAGTGTATACGTATGTACGTACAGCAATTCGTGCTGCATGCGAAGGATACTGTGCTCTTACAGGCGCCCCAAGTTGACACGCGGTGACCATAGTGGCTACCCGAGCAGATGCCGGGAGCAACAAGTGGCAATGGCACCCAGCCCCCCGGTTCCCCATCGCGAGGTCCTTGCGCGGGTTGGGGCGTTGTCTGCAAAATCGATCCGTCAGATGCCGAATGGATCCCACGAGAACACCAACTCGTCCGTGCGTATCGTGTCCAAATGGACAAGACGCTCATCTTTCTCCCGGCAAACGCAGGGACGCGCGCCATCGGGCACACTGCAGACGCTGGCGCACGGCAAGCTTGGCCGTGCCCGGCGCGCCTTTCCGCCGGAGACGAGACGAGAGTCATGCACAAAGCGTCGACAACGACGTCTGAATCCTCTGTTCCAAAAGGAAGGGGCATGGGGGCTCGGCGGGAAAGGCGAGGGCAAGTCTAGGAGAGGGGCATTTGGGGGTCAGACAGGGGGTCTTGAGCGGTCAAGGATATCGGTCCACCCATACCGTAGTCCGGGATCCACGATCAGGCTGCCCGTCTTAGGCCCACGGCACGCACCAGGCTCGGGCGGCTCGAAGCCGATCCAGCTGGAAGTCGTTGGGCGGTCAAGACAAGACGATGGGTCTGTGGATGACACGCACGCACAGAATGTGCGAGGACATAACGCGCAGAAAAGTACATACTCGAAGTCCGTACCGGCCCGATACGCACAAAAGCATTGACCAGTCGACTATGAGACCCCTCGCCGTGCGGACGACGATACCTGGGACGAGGCTATGAGGCATCATCATCGGACGGCTAGGTCCAGGGGACAGTGGCTTCTGAGACGGAGTGACTTGCTGCTTGCCTTTGGAGACGTCCGGAGGTCCAAGACCGACCCGACGACTACTACCGTGCGAGGCTAGGCCCATGTATGTTCCCACTTGGTTGCAAGATGTCTGACAATGCCCGGTCGAAGAGGGCAATCAGCTTTTGTTTTTCACACCCGCGCAGCCTCGTTGGCACTGTGCGACACTGGACGCGCGAGCTGGCTGCGCGGACATGTCGTACCTTGCAGCACTGCACTGCACTGCACTGCACTGCGCACGCCTTGCGGAAGAGGGTGCACACCGGCCGTCACGAGAGCGTCGCTGGTTGGTGGACCCGTCCGCCGGCAGCAGCAGTAGCAGCACCAGCGAAGCCCGCCGCCGCCGCCGCCGCCGCCGCCAAAAGACGCGACAGCAACGGTCGATTCTCACAAAAGCCTCGTTCGCCAGGGGCCGACGCGGCCACCCATCGCGATCAAGGCTTGCGGCCGTGAAGCTGACCGCACCAGTCGCTTGAAATCCATATCCCCGTCGCCGGCAACGCGGGCCTGCTTCCATCTCCTGACTACGTAACGACTTCTTACCAACATCCGGGGCGACGCGTGCTGGGCGGGCTCGACGCGGAGACCCCCAAAAACGGGCGAAGCGTCACTACGTGAGCGAGCACAACAGCAGGCAGTAGATAGGTAGCGGCTGTTTTCTCAGACCAGTCTCGAGCAGCCCGTGGCGTCTCACCCCCGGTTCCCCGTCTGCACCCGCGCCCGCCTGGCCAACGGACCAGCCAGGCGGCATCAACGCACGTCCTCGAGTGGTGGTTTTGCCGGCTCGGAGGAGGCATCAACAGCAGATGGAGAAGAAAATGCGCCCATTGAGACGCACGCACGAACGAGTACGAAGGGCGGCCAAGCACCGCGGGCTCCGTAAAGTTTCCCAAGCAGGGGGTGGCCGGAGGTGTTGGTACCAATCAGTGCACCCACCACAAACCGATTCCATTACCCATGGTCCCGACCGCAACCTACGAAGGCGTAACTAGCTAACGGGCCAACTTGTCAGGCACGGTCTCGAGCAGAGCATTCGGACAGGCTTTGCCCTCGCTCTTTAGACCTTGTTCGCGCGCAGTGCCGGAGAGCAGCAGGCGGCGGACTGTTTTGGCGCCCTTGCCCCTTTAGAAAGAGATGCTAAAAATGTACACACACAGAAACACGGTACCCATCCCACAAGCGTCGTCAGCCAGTCACAGACGGCTCCCACGCCCCAGGGTCGCTGATGGTGGTGCCCTGCTCGATGGTGCTTGGGGGAGTCGTGTGTGGTGGTGGGTTGTGGATGGGCGATAGACGGGCACCCCTCGGGTTCCGTCTCAACACTTGGTTGTCGCGAGCAGTACCTGGAGTGACCGGCGCGTTGGCGCGGGCGACGCCATCCTGGCCGGTAGCCGCCCAGTACCCCACTCGTGTGGCTCCACTGGCCAGGCGCCGGGAGGGCGGGCCACTCAGCGGTGCAGCCGCCAGCGCCGTCGTCGCCTGTCCACCAGTGGCGTGCGAGGGCGAGGCGAAGCGGGTTGCATGGGTACCTGAGGCGTTCAGGTACCCGTGTGCGTGCTCCATCGAGGCAGGCAGCCCACACCTCAGCGCCTCAGGTGCGGGCAGCTTCCCTGCTGTGACGTGAGTTGTCCCTGGCGCGGCGCGGCGGCGCCCCAGCCCAGCCCGGTCCAGTCCAGGGGAGCCCAGCCCAGCCCACCCGACTTGCACCCACTGGCCGCTGGCCAACCTGCTGCCCGCCCAGCAGCCAACCTGGGCCGGTCGGTGCGGTTAGTACCTACCCCAGCACCTTGGGTTTCTGACCTCCCAGTGTAAGGTAGGTACTTGCTGGGCGGGCGTGGTCTGGCCTGGCCTGGGCGTTGCGCTGCGGTGCCCGCCCACTCGACGGCAGCAGTTCCAGATGGAGCGTGGAGGGTTGAGGTGCGGTGCCCCGTGCTGCGCGCTGCGCTGACCCTCCAGTGCCTGAGGTGCGTTTGGCCCCCCTCCACTCCCCTCCCCTCCCCTCCCCCCCTTCCGCACCCGCAGCAGCCCGCCCACCGCGAGTTCGAGTCGGTGCGAGGGCCGCCGTCCTGTCCCGTCCCGTCCTGTCTGTCCCTTTTTGCCCACGTCTTCCCACCCGACTCCGTCCTCCTCTCCTCCGCCTCCTTCTTCTCTCCATCGCCATCCGCCATTCTGCACCACCGACCCTCCCCCCCCGGGCCTCTTTTCTTTCCTTTCACGTCACTCTCTTGTTATTCCAAAGCCATTACGGTACCCGTCACTCCTTCCGGGACCTATACATTCATTCGGCTCGTCCCGCAGCCCAGTAATCCACGCCGCCAATTCTCGAATTCGACCACACACGGCCGACCGACACTCACGACGTCGCTGCGCATCTTGTTCCTTGTCCTCTCCTTTGGACCAGGACCGACACTCATTTCCCACCCTCGAGCTCAATCCAACTTTGCTACTTTCCCTATTCTTACCTTGCCTTTGGACAGTCTTCGGCGTGCTTGCATCCTGCTCCTCCGTTCACCGCGCTGGCCCACAAACCACATTTCGGACGTTCGATCCAACCGCGAGACCGTCGACCGTTGCACCTACCCACCCCCCGCAGGCGTTGGCTCAACGACCACTCGAGGCACCCGAGGCGCACGTCCGCCTCTGCTGTGCTGAGATTTCAAGATCAGGGTCCGCGCCCCGTGGGAGGACATTCGTTGTTGAGTGACTGGTCAGCATCGCTGAGCAATGGCAACCGAGATCGAGCAGCCCATGGCCCTTGGCCGGGGGGGATCGATTCCCAGCGCCGGCACGACGCCGACCTCTGCCACGGCCACGACCCCCAACGCGCACATGAAGCAGTCCCCAACCCAATCCATCTCGAGCGCCAGCGGCCAGTCATCCGCCTCGAAGCGCCCTCCGCGAAAGAGCACCTTGACTCAGCAGCAAAAGAACCAAAAGCGGCAGAGGGCCACGCAAGATCAGCTAGGCGTTCTCGAGGTTGAGTTCAACAAGAATCCGACGCCGACCGCTAATGTCCGGGAGAGGATCGCGGAGCAGATCAATATGACTGAGAGATCCGTTCAGATCTGGTTCCAGAACAGGTGAGCCACCTTTTTGTCACACCCTCCTGCGCGTGACGTTTCAATATCATGACTGACGCGGATTATCTCGCTAGGCGCGCCAAGATCAAGCTGCTGGCGAAGAAGAGCCTGGAGACGGGTGAAGACATCGATTCTATTCCCGAATCGATGCGAGCATATCTGGCGATGCAGGCCATGGAGTCTGGCAAAGGTCTTGGCGGAAGCTACCTCGGCCGCACCGGACTGCTACCCTTTGGCCACGGTGGCATGCTTCTCGGCGATCAGGGCGCGCAAGGCAAAGTTTGTAAGTGGCAGACGCGACTCGCCCATTTCGAGCGCGCGAATCTGGTTCAAACTGACCCTCTCTCTAGTGATCCATCATCTGACCTGCCGGTCGCTCAGCATCGGAAAGTGGACTCGTGTCGGTCAAAACACCATGGACCTCATCATCTTCTACTCGCCCGACAAGTGCACCATGACCTACTACATTAATAGCGACCAGGCCGGATACAAGATTGAGTACCCCTTCTCGTACATTAAGAACATCTGGCTCGAGAACAACGAGGGCGACCAGAACAAGCTTGGCGGCATCGTCATCGAGCTCAATCGCCCTCCGCACTTCTTCATGGACTCGTCGTGTCAGACCAACGGTTTCCTCCAGGTCGGCGACTTCACTGAGGACCTGCAGGCTTCACAATGCATGATCCATCATCTTGGCGGCAACCCCAAGGTCCTGACGAACCAATTGGCCAAGCTCGTTTCCCTCGAGTCCTTCATGAACCGCCACAACCCACTCTCCTACGGCGATCCCCACGCAATCTCGGTGTCTGCCCCGGTTTCGCCCACCGCCCGGCCGTCGTCGCAGCCCAGCTTCCCACAGGCCCACGGAGGCATGCCGCAGGATCACTGGGGCCTTGGCCAGATGCATTCGGGCATGCGCATGCCCCAGGGGCACAAGCGACAGCGCAGCCGTTCCGTGCCTGGACCGATTGACTTTGCCATGTTCCAGAGCCAACCGATGCCGTCCTTTTATATTCAGCCCCCTGGCGAGATGGGGCCCCCTCAACATAACCCCAACATCTACGCGCCTGTCCCGCAGCAGCCCAGCGGCATGGGAAGCAACCTCCGTATCGACACGCAGGCCGGCTTCGGGCTCGACATGCGGCAGTACCCGATGTCTGCCACAACGGCTTCGCCTTCGGAGTTTCCCCCGAGCCCCGGATACTTTCAGCCGGAGCCGAACATGCCTACTTCCAGCTTCGGCACGCCCTACGGCGGCGCATTCCTGTCGCCGATGGTGAACGCGGACAATGGTGGAGCCGCTGCCGTGTCGCCACTTCCCTTCGGCGGTCCGTCTGAGCCGTCCATTGTTGAACAGTCCCCGCCAATGTCGATGATGGGCCGCCCCGGCTCTGCCGAGTTGTACACGGGTCACGAAGGCTCATGCGCCGTCTCGGAAGACGGTCACAGCCTCAACGAGATGTACTCAAAACACACCATCAATTTGCCGATGCACACGCCGTCCCCGGGCACCTTTGTCCAGCCATCGCAGCACGGCGAACTGGACATGGACCAATTGGTGCAGTTCGATGCCGTCGACCACGCGAGCCTGTCGCCAGAGACGGTGCCCCCGACCACATGAAGGCACCAAGCAGGGGGCAGCGACGCCTCCGCACCTCGTTTCACTGGCGATCAAAAGCATTCACTCCTGGGGACTTGATGCACTTCGAAGGCGTTATTGTTAGGCAGCAGCTGATACCACGGGCTTATCGAGTTTTGTCTTGTTGTTGGATGCAAAGACCACGTCGGGCACCGCTCTCTCGGCGCTCGGCTCGCACTGGGAGTAGCTTCGTCGGTCCGAACCTACCCTCCTCCTCCACCTCCTCTGGCTTCGTGCGCGCGAGCCATAACGAATTTGGCATGACGATACTTCACATCGACGACATCGGTCATGCATGTCCGGCACAGCGATCGTGCTTGTTTGTTTACCAGTACTGCTTCGCGGGATACAGTCTGTTGTTGTCGGCCCGGGACACGGGCCCGGGGCGGACCGCGAGCAAACATTGTTATCTGGTGGCCCATTGCAAATTTCTTTTCTAGCTCTTGAATGTTTCTTTGTCGATTCGTCCAGCTTCTTGTTTTTGCTGACCCATTGTCACGGGTCGTTCTGTGTCGCGCGGGCCGTGCCTAGCCACCACGCGGCCCGCCGAGACCTAATTCTACTCATGCATATTTCTTTCTTTCTCGAGTAATAGGGCAGTTTCCGGTCTTCGCCGTCGTCACTCTGTGTTTTTCTTTCTTTTTCTTTTTCAAACTTGTGTGTGTGCGCGCGGATGACTTGGGGGGTTTTCTTGAATGGGGAAGCGAGCCCTGGAGGCTTGGCCAGGTTCACTGGGAATTCTACGGTCGTTAATGGCGGGAGGAGCTCGGGGGAACTAGAGCAATTCATGCATGCTATTCTGCGGCCATGGGGAGTATGGGGAGTCGTCCAGGCTTCCGGAAAGGTCTTGGGGAGACTGGAAATCTATTGCGCGCCGATGGACGCCCCGAGAAGCGGGGTGTCTGGCGCTGCTTTGCCGAGAGGGATAGTACACGCCTGGCCGACTCGGACGGGGACAGCTAGCTAGCAATGGATTCCACGTCCCAAGTTTTAAGCTGCGTCTGATGTCACTGGCAACATGGGACTCCGACTCGGGAGCCGCTCATGCCGTTGATCCTTGCCCGTTCGGCATATGTGAGCGACCCGGTTTATTTCTCTGCACTGCTGGACGGAGCAGCGCACGGTTGTGTTGGGTAGGGCAACCGTAACACCCGGCACATGCATATTACATGCCTATTACGTGCGGCGAGTAACCAAGGTACGCAGTGCCCTGTTATGTATGTACGAAGTACATGGCAGGCTTGCTAGTCGCTCGAGGGCACGTGGGATCATACAATGTGAGTTATAACATGTCGCCTTGTTTCGAGTAGGCCACGCCTGCGATGGTCCTGCTGCCTTGGTACTGCATGCTTGACGGGATGCTAGGGCGGGGGGGAGGGGTGGAAGACCCTGGCAAGATGGGACTGCATCTTGGTACGATGTGTACTTACTGTACTGTACTGTACTGTACGTCCGTACGTTTGAACAAGCCCATGTGCTTATCATGCTAGACGCGCGGGAGAACCTTGAGCTTAAACAAACTCCCGGCGACAGCGGCGGCGGGTGGGCGGTGCATCTACGTAGCTACTTTAGTAGTACTACTTTATACTAGAGGTATCGGCGGGATGGCTGGGACAAAGGGAGGAGCGGGAACGGGAAACGAACGTCGCCCCGATCGAGAGCGGTGCCGCCCAAGCCTGCAAACTTAACTTAGACCTACCTACTAAGGTATCGACCGAGCATGTCTCGCGCCTCGCCCGCCCGCCCCCCGTGGCGGCAGGTGGGCACTGGATTGGGCGTGAGGGCCAAGGGCGCCAGCGCCCTGTTGGTGGTGGTGATGGTGGTGGATGCTGGCTGGCTGGCGGGCGGTCATGGTGGCTGGAACGAGGCCGAACAAAAGTTGATTGATGATGGAGAACATTAGTATGCACGCGCCTCATGGTGGTTTCTGTCGATCAGGCGTAGCAACAGGCCGCACGTACGTAGAGACGGCGGGCGCACGTGCCGCGAACTTACGAAGCACCTTGCTTTTGTATCTACTAAGTTACTATGCGCAGCACGGGATCGGCGCAGTGCAATTGCAAACGGCGGTGCCTTTTTTTTTTCTTTTCTTGCCCTTCTAGAAGGGCGATGAGCGAGGCCCCGGTCGGCACAGTAGGTACAGTACCGAAAATAGGGGGAGGGCCGTGACGAGGCGGTGGCTTTTGAGTTTTTGGGCAACCACCAAAGAAAAAGGGGGGCGGTAGGCGGGCGGAACTACCTTGCATACAGTAGGTGCTTGCTAATACTAGTCTGCTCATTCTGGGCAGGCAGCTGATGGGCTTGTGGCGTCAGTTTTCTGTCGCGCCAGGGGGGGAAAAGGGAAAGGGCAAGGGCAAGGGCAGGGGAACACTTTGTTGGACGGGGGGTGAACTTTGGTGGCTGTTCCTCGTCCTCCCGTATAGGAACTTTCACAGGGGGAAGGGTATACCGAGAGACAAATGCTGGGCGTGCATTATCTGGTGATGATTCTGAGGCGCCGAGGAGAGAGAAAGACGAGGACGAGTAGGGATGGGGGCCGCTTGGGTCGTCGTCGCCCAAGAAGGGTGGGAACAGAGGGCCAATTGCAGGTGGTGAAGGCGCCGAGCACCGCCCCGGGCGGACTGCGCCACGTAGGTTGCGTCTGGGGAAAGAGGGCGAAGTCGTAAGCGGCTGAGGCCCATTTTCCTCCACTGCTTCCAGGCCAGCGCCCCCCCCCCTGGCACAGCCGCCCAGTAGAGGTAAGATACAGTGGCAGCGGTCCCAGTCCAGTCCAGGTTCTTGGACGACTCGTCGTCAGCTAGCCAGCCAGCCGAACCAGGCCTGCGTGCATGCGTGCGTCTTTGCCGTGGGCCGCTTTGGTTGCAGTTGCATCCTTTCTGTCTTCATTTCCCTCCTGCTGCGCCTTGGCTTCATTCTGTCATTCTTGAGCCGTGCGTGCGACGTCCGTCGTGGGTGCAGATCGCCGTGTCCCGCTGCGCCGTCCGTTTCCCACCTCTGATCTGTCGATCGCTTCAAGACCACCCCCGGGCGATTGCGCCGCGCCGCTGCTTTCGCTTACCAGCCTGCGCCGGCTATCCTCCCTTGCTTCCCCCCCTCCGGGCCGTCATTTTCGCAATTTGGAATCAGTACATACAATTACGAGCATAGTTTTCGAACAAGCACATGCGCGGGTGACAGCAGCAAGTACAAGGCTTACCCGGACGAGAGACGGAAGAGCCCGACCAGCCAGCCCTGAGACGAACACCACCACTTAGTTACTACTATACGAGACGCGACCAACACGCCGAGAGCACGCGCACGAGGAATGCGATCCGAACGCGGGGCGTGTTTCATCCTGAGCCTGGGGGCATTCCCATGCTGAGACATACTCGGCGAGGGCGACGACGACGACGACGACTACAAACCACCCCACGACCACATGGCGCCCGGCCGTGACGAAGCCGCGGGACACGACGCCCGCAACGCCATCGCCGACCCCAATGCCCGCGACGACCTGGCCGCACTGAACGAGCGATACCCCTACGTCCGCCCGACGCCGCCCCGACGGGCGAGCTCGTCGTCGTCCGCTACCACGGGACTCGCCTCGGCCCGCGCGAGGTCGCTGGCTGGCGAGCACGGCGGCGCGAGAAGGGGATATGACGTCCACGAGTTGCAGACGATACCCTCGACGGCCCCAATGGCCGACCCCCCGAAAAAGCAGCGAGGCACTGCTGCTCCCTCATGCGAAGAAGTTGCTGAAGGAACGGAAAAGCGCCCTGGCGAAGACGTGCAGCTGGTAACGTCGCATGGGACCAACAAGGCGTCGCGACTGTTCTTTTGGCGACGTGGCGGGAACAAGAGGCGGTTAAGGAGGGTCTCTCGAACAGAGCGCGCAACGGAGCAGCTGGCCCTTCTCTACCAGCGGTTCATCGTCCAAGGCCTCTTGCGCCGCAAGCCGCTCCCGCCCACGGCAGACGGCCGCCATGTTCCTCTCTGCCCCTCAGGCGTCGGCCCAGAGGGTCTTGTCGACGAGCGCAGCGGCAAGCCCTACATCAGCAACTTCATCCGGTCGAGCAGATACACCCTCTACGACTTCATCCCCAAGCAGCTCATTTTCCAATTTAGCAAAATTGGCAACTTTTACTTCCTCATCATGGCCATCCTGCAGATGATTCCCGGCCTGAGCACCGTCGGACGCTGGACCACCGCCGTGCCCCTGGGTCTCTTTGTGGCCTTTAGCATGGGCAAAGAAGGATACGACGACTACAGGCGGTACAAGCTCGACAAGGTCGAGAACCGAAGCCCGGCATCTGTGCTGGCGTGCGGTGTCCGGAGCAGCGGCGGTTTGAAGCCGTCCGGTATTTCGCGAAAGAGGCCAGGCGATATCGAGGAGGCCGCCTTGCGAGATCTAGAGGGCGGCGGCGGCGGCAGCAGGCCTGGCACGGGCGCCGCCAGCTGGGTGACCGTTCAATGGCAAGACGTGCGCGTCGGCGACGTGTTGCGGCTGCGACGAGACCAGGCTGCCCCCGCCGACATGGTCCTGCTGCATGCCACGGGGCCCAATGGCGTGGCGTACATCGAGACCATGGCCCTCGACGGCGAGACCAACCTCAAGAGCAAGCAGACGTGCCCTCTGCTGGTTGAGCGGTGCAGCACCGTCCAAGGCATCATGTCTGCGCAGGCCACCATTGTCTCCGAGGACCCCAACCTCGATCTGTACAGCTACGAGGGAAGAGTGGCGGTCGATGACGGTGAGACGCTTCCTCTCTCCCTTAACAATGTCATCTTCCGCGGCTCGACCCTCCGCAACACGTCGGAAGCCACTGGCCTCGTGGTCAACTCGGGCGAGGAGTGCAAGATTCGCATGAACGCGAACAAACACGTCCGCGCCAAGAAGCCCGCCATGCAGACCATCATTAACAAGATGGTTCTGTTCCAGATTCTCGTCGTCCTGGGACTGGCGGGCGGGCTGACGGCCGGCTACTACCTTTGGGAGCCCAGCGTACACGCCACTGCTTCGGCCTTCCTCCCCAGCTCCCCCGTCTATAACGGCCACGTTACGTTCAAGGAAATCTTCGTCGGCTTCATTCTCATGTTCAACACGTTGATTCCCGTCTCGCTGTACATCAGCATGGAGATTATCAAGATCGGGCAGTTTCTGCTCATGCGCGACGTCGACATGTACGATCCGGTAACGGACACGCCCATGGTGGCCAACACGACAACCATCTTGGAGAACCTGGGGCAGGTGAGCTACGTGTTCTCGGACAAGACGGGGACCATGACGCAGAACTTGATGCGCTTCCGCAAGCTCAGCGTCGCCGGCGTGGCCTGCCTGCACGACATGGACCTCCAGAGGGACGCGGCGGCGGCCAAGCACGCCAAGGGCAAAGGCAGGGATGTGGCCATTTCGTCGGCGCCGATGAAGGCGCTGCCGGAAGAAGACGACGAAGACGATGACATGAGCATCAAGGCAAAGCCGTACCCGGCTCGGCAGGGCTCGTTGAGCTCCATGCCACACTGGAAATCTTCCGTCCGTCCCGACGACGAGCCGGAG
Source organism: Purpureocillium takamizusanense (assembly GCF_022605165.1). Classification (NCBI taxonomy): domain Eukaryota; kingdom Fungi; phylum Ascomycota; class Sordariomycetes; order Hypocreales; family Ophiocordycipitaceae; genus Purpureocillium; species Purpureocillium takamizusanense. The sequence continues at coordinate 647,500 of NC_063072.1, forward strand.
ATGAAGACGGAGCAGCTGCTTGACTACATCCAACGCAGGCCAAACACGACATTTTCACGCAAGGCCAAGCATTTCTTGCTGTGCATTGCTCTCTGCCACACCTGCCTGCCTGAATACAAGGACGGCGGGGAGCTGGCCTTCCAAGCTGCCTCCCCCGACGAGCTCGCACTGGTCGAGGCGGCACGCGATCTGGGATTTTTGCTCATTGACCGCCCTGCCCAGTCCATAAAGCTGCAGACGCGGGATGCGGATGGGTCTCTGCATGTCGAGACGTACCAGGTTCTGGACGTGGTCGAGTTCAGTAGCAAGCGGAAGCGCATGTCCATCGTCATCAGGATGCCGGACGGGCGCATCTGCGTCTTCTGCAAGGGCGCCGATAACGTCATTATGTCTCGCCTCAAGCTGAGCCACCTGGCGGAGCAAAAGGCCAAGGACATTAGCCGCAGGGCCAGCTTGCGGAAGACGTTTGAACAGGACAAGGCGCTGCGGCGGATGAGCGAGCAGGGCGGCAGCGCCAAGGGGACACCCAGGACGAGCTTCGCCATGAGGCGCGCCGATTCGAGCGACGTGAGGGAGGGCGGCGGCTTGAGGCTGAGCCTCGGTAGACGATCAACGGACCTTGCCCGGCTTGCGCAGTCGGACGGGGTCGCGTCGTGGCTCAACAGGCGCCGAACGGAAGAGCTGCCGTCCCCGCGCGCATCGACCGACTTGCCCACGCGCTCGTTTGACCACGGCTCTTGGGTCGACGAGTCCCTGGCCAGCAACGAGGCTGCCGTCTTCGAGCGATGCTTCCAGCACGTCGACGACTTTGCGTCCGAGGGCCTGCGGACGTTGCTCTACGCGTACCGGTACGTCGACGAGGACTCGTACGCCAGCTGGAAGGAACAGTACCACCGGGCGCAGACGAGCCTCGTGGACCGCCAGATGCTCATCGAAGAGGCCGGTGAGCAGATCGAGCAAAGGTTCGAGCTCGCCGGGGCGACGGCCATCGAGGACAAGCTGCAGGAGGGCGTGCCAGAGACGATTGACAAGCTGCGGCGCGCCAACATCAAGATTTGGATGATCACGGGCGACAAGCGCGAGACGGCCATCAACATCGGCCATTCGGCCCGGCTTTGCAAGCCCTACTCTGAGCTCTACATCCTCGACGTCGCCGAGGGCAACCTGCAGGAGTCGATGACGACGATCCTCAACGAGGTGGGCCGGGGCATGGTGCCGCACTCGGTGCTCGTCGTGGATGGGCAGACGCTCGCCGCCATCGACGCAGATAACGACTCGCTGCTGCTCTTCAACGACCTCGTGGTGCGTGTGGACTCGGTCATCTGCTGCCGGGCGTCGCCGTCGCAAAAGGCGGACCTGATCAAGTCGATCCGTCGCCACGTCCCAGACTGTATGACGCTGGCGATTGGCGACGGTGCCAATGACATTGGCATGATCCAGGCGTCGCACGTGGGCATCGGCATATCCGGGCGCGAGGGCCTGCAGGCGTCGCGCATCGCCGACTACTCCATCGCGCAGTTCCGGTTCCTGCAGAAGCTGCTGCTCGTCCACGGCCGCTGGAACTACCTGCGCACGGGCAAGTACGTCCTGGCCACGTTCTGGAAGGAAATAGTGTTCTTCCTGGTGCAGGCGCACTTTCAGCGGTACACGGGGTACACGGGAACGTCGCTCTTCGAGTCGTGGAGCTTGACCGTCTTTAATAGTGCCTTTACGTCGCTCCCCGTCATCCTGCTTGGCATCTTCGACCGCGACCTGGCGCCTGAGACGCTGCTGGCGGTGCCGGAGCTGTACACGTTTGGCCAGCGCAACGAGGGCTTCAACTTTGCGCAGTACTTTGGCTGGATGATTATGGGCACCGCGGAGAGCCTCGTCATCTTCTTCACCATGTACGGGGTGTACGCGCGGGCCCTGTTTACCAACGACACGGGGCTGTTTGCTATGGGCGTGATTTGCTTCACCGTGGCCGTCATCTTTATCAACATCAAGCTCTTGTGAGTGCTTTCTTCCTTCCTTCCTCTTTTTCTTCTTCTTCGCGGGTGCTTGCTTGTTTCCTGGCATATGCTGACCCGGTTTGTAGAGTGCTAGAGGTGCACAGCAAGACGGCCGTCATATTCGGCGGGCTCATCATCTCCGTCGGGGGCTGGTTCCTCTGGAACATGATCCTGTCAGCCGTGTACAAGCGCCAGGTGGGACCGTACATTGTGCGGGACTCGTTCCTGCGCAACTTTGGGCGTGAGCTGCAGTGGTGGACGACGATGTTGCTGGGCCTGACGGTGCTGGTGGCGCTGGAGCTGGTGGTGCAGGGCGTGCGGCGGGTGTACTGGCCCACGGACCAGGACCTGATGCAGCGCATCGAGAAGGATAAGGGTCTGCGGTGCGTGATGCGGATGCATGCTGGCGGCGGCGGTGCTGACGACGAGGGCGTCTGTGATGATGACGATGCTGATGATGATGACCGGAGCGATGTTAGCGATGAGGAGGAAGAGTACGGCGCGCGTGGGGGCATTGAGATGCGCGAGGGCATCGGCAGCGGGAAAGGCGGCCGCGTGGTGCACCGTCACGCCGGTGACGACGACGACGAGGGCCGGACGCGTGGGAGCTACGAGCAACAGAAGCAGCAGCAGCAGCAGACGGCGCCACCACAGAGACAGCACGTTAGGGTCAGCGTGGACGAGTACCGGCCGCCGAAGTGGTCGCACCCGGCGGAGGAGCGGGAGAATCCGTTTGACAGCAGCACGATGCCGGGGCGGGCGCTGTGAGATGGGATGGGATGAACGAGCCCCCTTCCCCCTGTCCCCTCCTTGCCGTGTTTTGTACGATGATGGGTTGGCTGTCCCAACGTTGGCGGCAATGGTGGCTTTGGGTTGGTCTTGGTGCTGCTTGCTGTCCGTTTAAGTTTAAGTTTACGTTTCTGTCTTTTGTTTTTGGCGCGGCGTTTGGGGGGGTTTTGCACATGGCCGTGGTTTCCATGCGGTGGCGGTGGCGGTCTTTCCTTGGGGGACGGTGCGGGGCGGCGTTTTCGGGGGAGGGGGAGTTGGTGCATGCATGCATGAGTCTGGTGGCTGGGGATTAGTAGAACCTATACTATACGCATGGAGAGGAGTCGCAGTCGCAGTTGTGGATGCAGTTGGCAGTATCCCCAGCGGGTATACCTTGTACCTTATACTTATGCTTATGAGTATGGTTACGATTGAAGGACGTACACGTCGGTATGGTTGTGAATGATTACGATTGAACAAGTATATGCGGGTATGGTTAATGTGGAACGCTCGTGTTGACGTTTGTTCTTCTCCTTTTCGGAAGAGATGAGACGCTCGTGATTACAGGGCGCCATCGAGTTGTTAGGTAGTAGTATGTATGTATGTATACCAGACGTAGCGACGGGACTGGAGCCTCGGGCGTTATCAGAGGTGCGGAAAGGGGGGACGAACTGACATACATGAAGGACGGGCCACCCACCGTCCCAACAAGCTCACTCCGGCACAACCACCATTACTTTACTACCACCACTATTCCACCACCGGAGACTCAATTCACTCAAGCCATTCACTTTTCACCGGTCGTGCACATGACATGAAAAAAAAAGTGTCATGATACCCGTTCCATCGGAAGTTGACTTGACTGATTGACTGAATGACATCAAATGCTCCCTGATCCCGAGATTAGAAAAGAAGAAAAAGATAGAGAGAAGGGAAACAAAAAAAAAAGCCATGCGAGAAAGAGAGAGAGAGAGAGAGAACTCAATATTGAGGCGGGATGACGGGTTCGAGCCCGTCGTCGGCTACCTCCGTACATATCAATGCGATCCTGCGCAGGTCTGGTACTACCTACCTTAGTTGCCTACGAGATACAGACAGGTTCCTGTTATACGGCAGGCTGCATATGTGACGCCCCCTCCTCCCCTCCCCCCCGTCGCCCCAAGAGCGCCATCTCGTCTCACGGCAGGTAATAAACAAGACGAGGGGGGGGGGGGCAGGCGTGCAGGAGGGAAGCATTGACAACGCGGGCGTGTGTACACAGCCCGGGCGAGCTGTACATGTAGTGCTGCCTTGCTGCTTATTGTTCGTGGCGATATACAAACATACATATATATAGTAGATGTGCTACGGGACTCTGACCAACATGAACACGGTGCGGACCGCCTGTGTCATCCATTTGATCCCATGGGGGCGGGCGGGCGGGTGTACCGCACCGGGGAGGATTTGCGGTGACAGCGGCGGTCTGGTGGCGGCAGCGGCCACTCCCGTCGTTAATCCATCCATTTTGATCTCGTGCTCCCCACCTACCCACGCGACGGGCCCCTTGCATTTTCTTGTTCCTGTCTTCCCGTCTCGTACTACTTGGTGGGCATCAAATTGGGCGTGCTACATAGTCAGCACGAGAGTCATCTCCGATGATGATAGAGGGAAGGATGTGGCGGTGGCTGGCGACGGCCCCCCAACCGCGTCACTGGGTATTATCTATTTCGTCAGACGGATTGTTGGCTTTTACCAACTAGTCGATGCAATATGTCGGGAACGTGGGGGGCGGGCGGGCGGCTTGGAGGTTGCTTGTCGGATGGATGCTTTCCGTGAAGTATATTCCCGGCGCGAGCGCCCGCCCGCGCGCCACACACCGGATACTAGCGTTTGAAGGCGGCTGCAGGTTGCCGTGAGTTGTGTTTGCTGTCATGTGTTGTTCTGCCGAGTTGGGATTGATGGCGTTTTGTGTCAAGCAAGCAAAAGTTGCCACAATCGCCCCCCTGCAATTACTAGACTTGCCCCCCCTCCCCCCCCTTCTTCTCTCTCTTTCCCCGCGGCCGCATGATGAAAGTCATGACGTTCACTGCAGAAACCCCTCTTCCGCCTTGTATGACGGGTTGAACCCTGACGGCCCGTCGTGGCGTCCGGCTTGAAAGAGGGTTCAATGAGGGGTTCATATTGCTTGCGCCCGGGTTATTAGTGCATAACCGGACTGATGACCCTCCCAATCCTGTCCATCTCCCAACCAAAAGAGCAGTTCCTGTCGTCGATCCCGGTACCTTTTTCTAATGCAACCCACGAGCCTCGGATATAGTCCCGAACGATTCGGTGGAAGATGCGGATTTAGCTCCGGTAGGACCGCGTAAGCTAATAAGGTAATGCATAGATGCCCAACGCGAGCCGCCCCGAAAGGTCGCGCAACCGTTACGCGACCTTAACGATATACCTAGTAACTAATATCTGTGTTTTAGCTACTAGGAAATAAGGACTTTACTACTATATCGTCGATAATAATTACGTCTAGAGAAAGGGGAGAATTATTTTAAGACGACCCCGTTATTCTTAATAATTAATATCTTTTAATCTCTTTACTACTTATATTTAAGTATTACATAAACTATATTAATAATAATATTTACTAAACGCTAATATCTTAAGTAAATCGCGAGTTACGCTAAAGGTAATAAGTAGTACTATTCGCAGAGCCGGTTTTCTCTAGTTATAGGGTTTCTACCCTAATTTGTTTCTAGCTAATCTTATACTATATAGCTCGCTATACCTAAATATAGTTCCTAGCCTGAGCTAGCGCGCGACGACGACTAAGTCTGTCGTTAGGTAGCCTGCTATATATTCCGGCTCGTTGTTTAAGGTGCAATCTTAGCTTTGACGTAAGCTAGCTGCGCGGTCCGCGATGGAATATTCATTGAGTATATTCATTAGCGTTGCTAGAGTTGTCATGTTAGGCGATAGCGCTGCCGGCCTGCGTGACTACTACTACGCCGTGGCTGATGAACAGCACGCTATAACTGCCATAAATCTCGGCGAGCCATTCTAGGCAGGTTGCAAATTTAGACGGGACAGAAACGCTTCTACTGCTGTTGGCGCACCCGAAGACGCCGATTTGATGGCCATCTTGAGTCATAATGGTGCACAGCAACGCCTCAGCGACCAAAGCTGGCCACGGGATGCCCAGGACACGGACGCCAGTAATGTGGTGGCATAGACCCAACATTTCTCGGGGATGAGCACAAGCACATATCCCATCGGTTGCTGAACGGGCTATAAGTCTCACTGTGGGCGTGCGATGGATCGAGTTCACTGGAAACGTGGAAGTTCTTCACTCTACATCGGTAGTCCCAAACCAGATGTTAGGTCGCAGCTTGTTTCGCAGCATGTTGGTGTAGCAGGTCTCAAACAAGAAAGCATGCGCAACGCCTTGGTCTGAATATCGGGTCGAGGGTACGCCGTCGGTCTAAACGATGCATGGAACGGGGGGGAATACTCTTCGACGGCACTCCACGCCCAGAGACAGGACTTTCAGCACTTCGAGGACGAATCATCTTAAAAGATACCCAAGGAGACTGCGTGTCGCCAGTGTCCTCTTTGACATACTATCTATAGGGTAACGCCTACACAGGCGTTTGCATCGGCCCAGAGGGTAGAGCAGTCTTTCCCCACTCCACGATTCCAACGCATGAAATCATCCAAGCTAATGCCATACTTAGACGCGACTGTAGAACAGGACTGCCCTTTCTTCACGAGGTGGAATTTATTGCAGTTATGAACCATCTGCGGTTGGGCCGGCCGGGGAGTCTCAATGCTACATGTAGTGAAAGGACTCGTGTCAGGATTGCGTAGATTGGACATAGGGGCAGTGGCAGATGATATACCTGTTCGGAGACTGCGTAGGGACCGTCGCCCGCTGTCCGCCAACGACGGCCACGCAGGCATTAGCGCCTGCCCATAAACCATTGCAAGAGCTGCCGACATTGGCGTTCCAAACCATAAAGTCCGCGACGGAAATGCCGTGCTGGTCGGCAACGCTTTGGCAGGTCTCTCCAAGCTTGACCAAGTAGAAGGCGTTGCAGTTGGACACCATACCGGGCTGGGCAGGAACTGGGGTGACGATTTTTTCTATTGCCATTTCTTTTATCAGCGAGGGCGCGTAGCAGTATCGAGACATTCCATTTCAGCTCTTACCGTTCGGGGCCTGCACGGGACTGGGCGTGGTGGTTGCAGTGGTGACCACTGATGAGGACACCTCGAGGACGGACTCTACACCTGTGGGTGTGGGGGTGGTCGAACTTTCCACACAGTAATTGCGGCCCGCCTCTAAACCACTTGCACAATCAATACCCGTGTTGAAGGACGTAAATTCATCTTGAGTTATGCCCCAGGCCTCAGCCATAGACGAGCAGGTGTCACCATCACGGGCCGCCGTGCTAAAGGTACAGGCTCCTGGCAAAACGGTCGCGTGGCCGTGTGCATGGAGGGCGGCAAGAAGCCAGGCCGTGATGGCGGTAGACTTGATCATGTTGCGGATGAGAAGACAAGCCGCGTAGGGTAGTTTGTTCGTGCACAAAAGGGGGCCTGAGTTCGAACTGAAGATGCATTCAGGACCCGAGTAAGACTGATGCGGGCAGTAATATACATCATCTCCTCGCAGACCATGGGCTGAATCCGGTTCTTACCATAAAGTCCACGTGTCTCGGAATCACCGAGCTTTCCGGTCACGAGTCTCGACAACTTCGGGTACGGAACACGCCAGTGACATGCTGTCCGCACGATGAAGAAGGCCCACCATGTGGTATATCCTGGATACAACCAAGGATAGTAGGTGAATGACCCCATCTTGAATTAGACCCAGGGGCATAGTAATATGGCAACCTACAGTTAACGTGTGTCATCTAGGCAAGCGTCAGACCCTCCTACTTCTTCCGTACCACTGTACCACTTTGCAAGGATGTGCGTGTCCCTTTCCGGATATTGAACTATATAGAACCCTTGTTCTACTGCATTGAGTTATCTTTTTAAGAAGGTATACCGCCGAGCGAGAAAAAAGCTTCATCATGGCCATGAATTACTCGACATAACCGCGTTGAAGGTGTGCATTCATCTTGGCCTCTCACGCATTACGTTTCCCCATCGTAAAAGCAAGACTACAGAAAAGCGTTTGCGGGGCCTGAGTTGGTGGCATCGGCCGAAGTATGACGCTCAGCGACGGCTGTTGAGTTGTTGAGCCATCCGGCCCGAGCAACACGGGTTGGACGGGGCCCTATGAGCACTATTTCCCAGGAGTTATTCCTCGACCCCTATTTTTCAATAGAAAGCCCCCAAATCGTAGCGCGTACGACTTTGACCTAGTCTTTCGTAATACACCTAACATACCCCGATAACAGCTGCTAAGAAGGGACGCATAGTCAAAACATCTTAGGGTTAGTAGCGGTTAGGGCTAGCCTTAGGATCAGGGTTAATATAGTATATTCCTTTTTATTTGGGCGTTATTACAGTGGTTTGCGATACGAAGGTTAGTAAAACGAGGAAATTGAGGTGCGTGGGAACGATTTGGGGACTGCTTATTGAAACATGGGGGTCGAGGAACAACTCCCGTTTCCCTCGTCGAGTGGGTGCATGAGCAAGCACCTCGTGTAGCGCGCCGCTTGCGCTATACGGACCGTTGCTTATGATATTGTTGAGAGTTCATACTAGAAAATTCATGTGGCTCCTCCATGAGTGGAGTCGGCTCCAATTTGTCGTATGGCTGTTGCGGCATAAAAGTCCTGATAACTAGTGCACCACGAGCGTGCCCGTGATACACTTTTGCTCGATTGACGCAACAATGGCTCGACATGATCGACGAAACTCTGTTGTCGCAGCCGCAGTTGTGCATGCCTCGTTGATGCGAGCATTGATCAATCTGCTGGGCTGCGCTTACCTGCCCCCAAAGGAGCGACTGCCTGTATGCAGATGGTTCACAGCTCCACCTGACTGTAAACCAACAGCCGTGTTACTCGTCTGCCGTCACATCCGCCACGTCACTGTTTATGCTGCTTGTTCCATCTGCGGACCCTATGTTACCATCGAGACGATACCATGAAAGTATTGCCCTGGTGAAGTCGGTCGCGTGAAAACGCCGTTTCTACCTCAGCAACCTTACGAAGCGGTCTGGCACGTTATCGAGGTTCTTTCTCGTGTGTTCGTATGCGGCAGTAAGTTGGTGAGATCCGTATGTCGACTGCCGTGGCTTCGCCTGCTGATCGAGTAGGCCCCAGTTCCAATTCTCAAGGCAGAATACAGGCAAAGCCTACAGTACCCCTCGCTACCAGTAACAGTGGCCTCAGTCAGATCAACTCGACCATCATCTTCATTCCCCATTTCCTACACCACGCTTTTTTCCGCCATCACTGTCTGCCCTGCCTGCTGAGTCAACTATGCAAGCCGAGGCGAGTTCAATCCAGCAATGGGGCTCTACGACTGCCTGTTTGTTGGAGAGGCTACCACTGCTTGCCCTGGAAGCCGTCTGCGAGTACCTCGCTACTAGCAAGAGGGATCTGTGTGCTTTTTCTCTTACATGCGTTCACTACGCCACCATCTCCAGACGTTACCGTCTCCAGCACATATGTCTCAAAGATACACCAGAACTTCAACATGACCTGAGCCGCCTGCAACGGGTGCTCAGGCCAAACCATGATCTGCACTCACATTATGTGCGACGCTTGACACTCACTCATGCACCCAGGCCCCAGACGCGAGACGACGGCTCTGGAGAGGATGACGTCGAAATAAAGAGGCCAAGACTGCCACAACTCAAGAGCTTCTTTGAAGCTCCTACAACCCTCTGCTCGACACTGGACGGTCAAAGAAAGTACTCTCCTTTCTATGCCTCGACGCCTGAGATGAAAGCGAAGGTTAACGCTTTGTGGATGCCTGTTGCAGAATTCATCGGGAGCTTGCCCTGTCTGGCAGACTTGGTATACGATTGCACCGACCAAGTGCCCACATGCTTGCTACAGGCTGTGCATGAGAAGTGCCCAACAGCCCGCCTTCACGTTAACCATTTCAGCTTAAGGAGCCTCTATCAGCCTGTACGCGACCCGCATCAACCCATTAGTTCAGATGAGTACATGCTGGTAACATCACCTTGTTTGTGCAGCATCGCCATGAAATGGTTTATGTTTGACGTGGATGGGCGCATTGGATTCAACAAGGATGCAGTGATGCAAATGGTTTCATCATCCGCACCGAACCTCAAATCTGTTGAGATGGAGCCCGATTATCCTGGCTATAGCCCGCAGATGCGGCTAGCTTTGCAGATACCTCAAGACAGGCTACCGAAGTGGAAAGGCTTCAATGCCCAGGGCCTACAATTCCCTTTACCAAGGAATGGACATCTTCACCGTCTGACTTGCCGCTCCTCCGAGATCGATGGCTGGGCTGAAGTCACCAATTTCAAGGAATTATTAGAGTTGAAGGTCCAGTATGTATACTTGCGCGATGTTCGGCGTCTACATAGCGCAGCGCAGTGTGATGGCTTCTCATCTCTCCGGTCGCTGGCTCTGACCTTCTTTTGCCGTGATGAATGGACAGGAGATACCTTGGACGGAGAAATAGCCATGTTCATGCGCACATTGAGGCCTCTCGAAACCCTCTTCCTAGGGGGCTTTTTAGGAGAAGCCACATTACAAGCAGTACTTGAGAAGCACGGCGCGACACTAAGGCAGTTCCAGTGGGTACCATCGCGGTCAGATTCGAGGGACGAGATGCCGCTCGCCCTTCGGCCACAACATATTGAGCGACTTCCTTCATATTGTACGGTTCTAGAAAGACTTGAGATTTTAGTACCTCGGACCGAAGGAGATGAACAGGAGACAGCAATTTACCGAACACTCGGACAACTCCCACGATTAAAATATCTGTCGCTGAGGTTGAATTGCTCGTGCTCTCGACCGTCCAGACGAAGTGATCCCGCGCCACAACTAGACACGAGAAGGCCCATCCCTACGAGCACTTTACGCCGTGCTCTTGTCAACAGCGCAGTCGACTCCCGCCTCGCCTTGTCCATTTTCGAGGTCCTTACCGCGCAGAGGCAGAATTGCGTTCGGTATCTGAAGGTACAGGTCGATAACGTGGGAGAATTCTCACCACTGTCATACGATAGCGACTTTGACCGTGTGCTGGAATGGGTTGCGCGCAATTGGGTATGTCAACGGGACAGCGTGAGTGGTACTGTGAGCGTACGTGAGATTGCCCACGACGAAGGCCGACGAAACAACAGTGACGGCGAGCTATTGAGGGCCGATTTCGATGAAAGGGATGATCTCAGGGATGTTTGGACCAGTATTTGGCCAGGATCGATCGGGGACCGACGAGGCCAGTGGGCGAGCCTACCGCTTGCCGGTGTTCAATCACCGTCGGGTTCGTGACTATTTAAACCTTCTCGGTTCAGTAGATATCGACTTCACCGCATCACCTGCATGGGCGCCTATTCTTGCTCCACTATGTATTGCTAAGTTTCAGCAGTCAATCTAGATCGCTCTATTAGTTCCTTACCTTTTTGGTGCTCGAAGAGGCTTCTTTACGGAGAATATATGGGTAAGGCCTGATGTAGATCTGAAGACGAGCCATACTTCTTTTCCTTCCGGCACCCTCGCAAATTGGAGGTAGAAGTATATCGGCCATATTCCTTTTTTTGGTATCACAAGCTCATGAAGTTCAACGGAGCCGGAACACTATCAAATAAATACTCATGCAAGCAGTCACCCCAGGGGATATGCGAATGACAAGTCGCCCAAGGCGGTGCCCGAAAAGAAAGTATAAATCTATCATGGCATTGCCAACGAGACATCGTTGAACACAATTCAGTGATGCACTGCGGTTTGTGAAGCATTTTCCCAACCACATTATAAACTTGGTGAAATGGCGATTGATTTAACCCTTTAACTCAGAGTGACCCCGCTAAGGCAATTTCATGAATCTCCAGCGCTTTTCTAGGAATAGACGCCATGCTCTTTGCCCTTGCCCGTCGCTGTCCGGATCGTATTGGAATAAATAAATGCCTCTATGCGACCTGTCTATGAGTGCTGCATCATCTGTGTCAAAGTAATTTAGAGCTTGGTAGGGTAGGATGCACTCTTCCTTCTTAAACCTTTTACCAATAAGTTGTTCCACCTTTCTCTTGATTTCATTGTTACGCACTGCGTAACGCTCCTTTTCGTCGTCCCCCATGACGGTCGGAACAGAGATATAAAGCCTCGTCTCATCATCATCGCGGTTGAAAAGGCTCGGATTGATTGGGCTCCCCACAGGTGGGATGTAGGGTTTCCCCATCTCAGGTTGTCCGTTCCCATCGAGTTTGACCTTGTGAGGAGTCGGACGTGTTACTGGGATTCCCTCCATGGCGTCGAGAACTCTTTCCTTAAAAGCGCGATTTCTACCGGTCCCGGTATCTACTGTGCCGTGAGAATACGTTTCCCAAAAGTGCGCCATCCAGATAGCTCTGTTGGAAATTAGGGCAACCTGTGTTCAAATGAGCTTACAAAAGTTTCGCTAGTTCACTAGAAAGCTCCCCTATGTGGTACTGACCATGGTGCATCCGTGTATGCCGCCTGTCTCGAACTGAAATGGCTCATCTCCAAACTCCCGCTGGTGCATAACAGCGGCTTCATCGCCTGAGTGTGACAAGGTCGTCAGCAACGTTCCAAGGAATTCGCGCGAGTGAGATACCGGTATTTATAGAGATCAATGGGAAGTGGCTTGGTTCACTAAATCAAAATTCTCCTCACCATTGAAGAAGCCGTCTGGCTCGCCAAAGTACAGCGTCTCATGCCCGTTGTGGACTTGTACAAGGTAGTGGTCGATTTCGGCCCCCAAGGGATGCTCATCGCCTGCATATGTGCTTGAAGTGGCATCCAGCCGAAATAGTCTCTTCTCGAGCACCCGCGGAGTTTCGATTGTACCGTTTAGCCCTGCCGCGTCGTAGAGTTGACTTGGTATACCGCGGCCTATGAGCTTGAGGTCTGCGGCCACCGCACACTGTCCTGCACCACAAACGTCTAGCTCGCATCGCGCACCACAGAAGGGCTGTTCTTCGAGGAGAGATTCTGGTTGGAAAAAAAGGGGCGGGAAATAGGATCTACCACATAGGCAATCAGGTAAGTGGCATGCCAAAGAACTTAAGATACGTGACGATTGGAAGCTGCATAGAGTGTCTTACCCTCGACTGACAACTGACGTTGTCACCAAGGTGATGAGAAGAGACCACAAACGTAGATGAGCCCCCGAGATGGGTGCCATTTCTCTGTAACTATGCTAGGGTTTTGACAAAAATACTGATGATAGTAGAATACAAGCGTCTAGATCAGGTAATGACTGGCTATTAAAGGCTTCATGGTCGAAGGTAAGGGCCACCACTCGTACCATCCTCCTATAATGCCCTATACAGGAGGCCGAGCAGTCGATTGTATAATCAAGCTTGGCGACTTTTCGGGCTCCGGCCGTACTTCGGTGGGTCTCAGACGGGCGGAACAATATCTCGCTACGTATAATCTTGGTCGAGGCGACCAAAAGAGCGAGAGGGGAAATCTGCCGTAGCATAAAAAGGATCCTCCTGTCGTGCGAAGCTCTACTCCTGTGTGCCAAAGTCTGAATTTGGGTACACAGAGAGCCCCTCCTTGTGATCGTTGCATCAACTGAACCGTTACATACATCTCCCTTCTAGAACCAAGAATACAATAAGGTATTAATTGCCGCATCTGGAGGTTGATATCGGCTCGGTTTTAAGAATAGGAGTGCGGCGCTGTCAACCGTATGCACATTATGCTTTTGGGTTTGTAAAGCAGCCTCCACTTGAAGGCTTTACTTCGATAACAGTACCCAGCTATCTCTAGACTGTATGCCCAAAGTATTGAAGACAAACGAGATGCATGTTCCTTTTCTGGAGATATGAGGTCCGATATTAATCAGGCAGCAGTCATCTCGCTCTGCCCCAGCATGTGGACAATGCAGTCATCTGAGGGAGATCAATGTCAGTACTCCCCAGGCACCGAGGCAGCGTTATATATGCGGACCTGGGGACCGTATTAAGCCTCTGCCGTGACCTCACAGTCAAGGCAGTTCAAATTGCGACCATGATCTTGCAACGCATAATGCACCTCAACGGTCCAGCGGGCAAGCAACCAGCTGGCGGCCTTTCAACCCTATTGCTTTTGTTATGCGTGTTGTCATTTTTTATCTCTGGAAGTCAACAAGAATCGCCGTACGGCTCGTTCTCAAACTTGTCCGGATGTCCGAGGCCATGTGACAGAGGCAACAGTTGGACACCTTACCACGACACACGCGGAGTAGAAACATGCAATCAGACAATCATCGTCAATTTGGGTCTGCATAGCAGGGTCCATGTCGGGGCGACGCCTGGAATCTTTCCTGCATGCACAGTTGATCATCAGCCAACGCGCCGAGAGTGGCCATTCCCGTTTCACAGCCAGTCGGGCTCGCCCGTTGTGGCTGGGCGACTTGGTGTTCGTACTGAGAATCAGAAGCCGAATTTGCAAATTTCTTGGGAAGTCGATGACAGCTCAGCTGATGGGATAGAGTCCGAGAGATCGGACCTGGTTGGGGCCTTGATCAATTGGATCCAGACAGACGACAGCGGACACACCCCGATTGTCGTTCTGTCTAAAGCCGGGCGCACCGTTTTGGGCCTGTATGCTGGCTCCAAGTTTCCCAAGCAAAGCGTTATCCATGTGCTCCTAGAATTCCAGAGGAAAAGGATTCCAAGTGCTAACTCGATTATTGCACAAGTGTGCAATGATCTCTCTCAGAGCACCGAAATACTTGGCATTGCTGCAGTCAGCGATGGTGAGCTGAGCTCGGTTATCAAAATCATTCAGCAGTGGGAAGATGCGGGCTGTGTTGAGGCTATGAACGAAAGCGAAACGCAGAAAGCCGTTCCATCAGAGATTGAGCCTCAGTCCAATAGCTCATCCATACAGGCTACATTCGAAGCGGATGAACACTCCAAGCTTTCTAAACGATCAACCTGTCAGTACACACAGGCTGCTGCAGACGACGGTTGCTGGGCACTCGCAAATCGATGCAAGACAACTGAGGGGAGGTTGCGTCGGTACAACCGCAACAGAGACCTCTGCAGCACACTCAAGGTCGGTCAGTACGTCTGTTGCTCCCCCGGCGAACTGCCCGACTTTTCTCCCCAGCCCGGCCCAGATGGCTCCTGCAAGACCTACACGGTTAACCCTGGCGACACCTGCTACGCCATAGCACTCGCAAACTCTATGACTGTCTCTCAAATCGAGGAGCGCAACAAGAAGACCTGGGGCTGGGCAGGGTGCCAGTATCTCATGGCTGGCCAAGTCCTCTGCCTGTCCGAAGGGTCACCTCCAATGCCGGGTCCCATCAGCAATGCGGTCTGCGGCCCGCAGGTGCCAGGGACGGAAAAGCCTGCAGACATGTCCAAGCTTGCGGGGTTGAATCCATGCCCCCTGAACGCCTGCTGCAATGTTTGGGGCCAGTGTGGAATCACCGCGGATTTCTGTATCCCCAGTCCAGCAGACACCGGTGCCCCTGGCACGGCAAAACCCGCATCAAACGGCTGCATATCCAGTTGCGGCTTGCAAGTTGTCAATAACATTGCGCCGCCGCCATCGTTCATGCGGATTGGTTACTATGAGGCATGGAACTTGGAAAGGTCCTGTTTGCACATGCGGGTAAGTCATGATTGATAGTTATGGCTGCATCTCATTGAGCACGCTTGTCCAACTAATACTATAGCCTCATCAAATCGATACCACCCACTACACACATATAGTAAGCGGATTTGATTCAACCACATAAACTTCATACTAAACAGAGAAAATGCCAGCATTTCGCCTTTGCAAATATCAATTCGAATTTCGAGGTAGATCTTGGGAAGCTCCGAGACACGTTTGACCAGTTCAAAGCCCTCAGATCAGTGAAACGCGTCTTATCACTTGGAGGCTGGTCTTTTTCGACAGACCGTGACACTTTCTCAATATTCAGGGAAGGAGTGACTGCATCAAAACGCCGGCAATTCGCAACTAATGTGGCCAAGGTACGTTATATTCACGATACGATTACACTTGCGAGCGCCTGCGCTGAGGTTCAATAGTTCATTACCGACGAGAATCTGGATGGCGTCGACTTTGACTGGGAGTACCCTGGTATAGAGACTTGATACCGAATCCTGTTATGCCCTCTCGCTGATGTACTCCCGTAGGTGCGCCTGATATACCTGGCATCCCGGCCGGTGGCCAAGATGACGGCAAAAACTACCTCAGGTTTCTGAGGCTAGTTCGAAGGGCACTTCCAGCAGACAAGACGATCGGAATAGCTGCCCCGGCTTCGTTTTGGTATCTAAAGGGGTTTCCAATCGCAGAGATTGCACAAGTAGTTGACTACATCGTATACATGACGTACGATCTTCATGGGCAGTGGGATTATGGTAACCGCTGGTCGACGTAAGCTCACATATAGAGAACGACAAAGTGCAACTACTGACAGAGTACATAGGGATGGTTGTCCCACAGGGAGCTGTCTCCGACACCATCTCAACCAGACTGAAATCGAATACTCTCTTGCCATGGTTACCAAAGCTGGCGTGCCAGCGAACAAGCTCATCATCGGTATGGCGCTGTACGGCAGGTCATTCAGGATGGCAAGACCGGGTTGTTATGGCCCAGACTGCTCATTTACTGGCCCAAACTCAGGTGCACGCCCAGGGAGATGCACAAACACAAGCGGCTACATCTCCAACTTTGAGATCCGGGAAATCATTGCAAGCGGAGGCAAGGTTACGCAGCACTCGGACAAAGATGGAGATATACTTGTGTACGACGATGTACAATGGGTGTCTTGGATGTCAAAAGAGAGGTATGATAAACAAGTGCAATGGATCGCCGACCTAAATTTTGGCGGGACTTCGGATTGGGCCATGGACCTTGATGCGGATTATGACACGGATACAAGCCCTCGCGGCGGAGACTCGGGGTCGGGTCCTATCTTCATCAGCCCCGATCTATACAAGGAACGGCATCCAAAGGTGGGATGCATTCCTCCGTGCACATTTGTGTTTCCCCCCTGGGTCCTGCGAACACCAACGACCATCCACGTGCCGCCTGCCACGATTACCTATGAGGAGAACTGGGGTTTTGAAACAACGTTTAGAGGGACCACCATCACGGTTCCAGCCGCGAGCATCACCAGCACCGTGGTCACTATTCCACCCATAACGACGACGGCCATTGAGCTATGGAACGTTGTATGGGAAGAGCGCGAAGAGGAGGACAACCACGACAACGCAACAGTCATTTGGCTGACGTCTAGCATTAACATCCCCCCGATCACTATAACGCAGAGTACGAGGTCGGGCGAGACGGCTGCCCCAGTCACTTGGACCTTTAGTCCCGGGCCGTACCCAGCTCAGAAGACAGACAAGCCGGACCCTCCTCCGCCCAAGAAAGACAACAGGCCGGATCCTCCGCCGAGGACAGACAGACCCGACCCTCCGCACAAGACACACAGGCCGAGCCCCCCGGCCAAGAGTAACAAGCCGGGCCCTCCACCCAAGACACACAAGCCGGACCCGCCGCCCAGGGGCTTCCCATCAACGGTCAGGTTCACTAGAAGCAACCCGCCGCTGACGAAACCGACCTGCCATCCACCCAGTTCATGTGGCTCCAAATGTCGAGTGAACTGCAACCCCCCGGACAGTGGATGCAAGGGCATATGCGGCTGCATCGGCCCGTTCTGCGATATCAACTTGAAGAACTGTGTCGGTCCGGGATGTGTCGCGTACGGCGGTTCGAGCGGGCCAGATAAAGAAGACTGTCGAAAACACACCACGGTCTCCTTTTGCGAGGTAGGGTGCTCGGTGATGCGATTCGACAGGACCACGACGACCCATTGCGGCAGGGAAAAGTGCAGCAGGACAATGACGGGCTGTAACACGCGAGGCAGCACCACGACGACTACGACTACTCTATCCTGCGGTGCTGCGCATCATGTGTACACATACAATCCCAATGCTCCCGCTCCAATGCTTCGCGATGGCTGGTACTCTACCATGACCCGCCCAAGAAGCACGAAAAGGCCGGTATGATCCTCCAGTCTCTCGCCTGACCGCTCCCACATGCAACCACACTGCCTCAGCTCCTGCTGCTAATTGCCTACTGGACATGAAGAACGCAACTCCGCCGCCGGGCACGCGATGCGAAGGGGACTCGGAGTGCGACAGGTACAAGTGCACCGAGGGCTTGCAGCCGGGCTGCTTGGTCAAGGCCATGGGCGGCTCCAGGGCCGGAACATGTCAGTGCGTGCCCAAGGAGGCGGCGGCGTCGTCGTCGGCGACGCCGGCGCCACCAAAGAAGACGGCAAGTCCACCGCCGGCGAGGCGATACTGTGACTCGCGGTCCGATTGCGCCATCTGGACCTGTCGCGATGGGTCGAAGCCCCTGTGCGATACGCGGGCCTCTGGAGACCCGTTTACGAAGTACTGCCGCTGTGGGTGAGGTGTCTGCTCATAGTCATGCTTGGGTTTCTATAATACGGTTCGTAGAAACGTCATGCAAATGCCGTCACGGCACGATCAACTAGAGCAGAATTAGACTTGTATTGTGACTATAGTTTGAACGAGGACTTGGGCTGTAGGTGAGAGTAATATTGCCGACACTCCTACCACTATAGTACTTGGTCGGAATTTCCTCGTATAGTGCTCTAAACGTAGTTTGCGCCGCTTACCGTCCCGTCGCCCCGTTATCAGCTAATGCCCCCCTATGTCTCCTATCCCTTAGTTAATATAGCTACGTACCTAGGCTCGAGGACTAGTGCGCCCGCTATAAGTATAGGATAACATCTAGGATCGACTATATAGTAGTAGCGGTAGATATTTTATTACATAAGGTTAGATATAGGAGCTATAACTAGAGGATCTTAGCGGTAAAAGACGATATAGTATACGAGCTATTAGAACGATGTGCGGTATAAGGAGCTATCTAGAGGTATATTATCTAGCGTAGTTTCCCGCGGCGGTAGAGTCACTCCTATGGAGCCTAGCGAGCTTCTGAGAACTAATGAACTATGACTATCCTAGATGCTGCGCCAGCCGCCCCTCCTCTTGCGCCACAGAGATGCCTGGCTTATTACCGAGGTCGCGCGACCACACCCGCATGGCTCACCCGGCTCATCCAAGGTCGCGCGACTGGCCAGAGCACTAGAGCTACCCTCGCACTTGCAACCAAGTCCCGGCCGAGAGACAACAGCAAAAAGCAGCCCCCCCCCCCCCCCCCCCGTCCCCGCATGCGCCCCAAGGAACCCGCCCCCCCATAAGAGGCGTTCTTAGCCCCTGCTGAAGCGGGCAAGGTGCGAATACCACCTCGGCAACGACATCCGACGACGAAATGAAGAGCTTCCTGATACCGCCCGTCGACCTTCTTCTTCCAGCGCGTCCGTGTGTTCGTGCGCGGCGGCGGGGGGGCGAGGCGCCGGTTCGCGCGCTCCGCTCGCAGCGTCACACATGCGACCCCCCCAGCCGTGGGCCCGCAGATTGTTACCATGTCCTGCACGTCTTCGCGGTGGCCGACAAAAGGGCGGGCGACTGCATGGTTGAGGAAGGAAGGTCGCCCGGGCCATGAGCGATCGTGACCCCTCCCCTCCCACCGCCCCGCGCCCGGCCGGGGTTTAATGTTCCGTCCTCGTGAGAATGGGGAATGGAGTCTCCGACTGCGGCCTTTGATATGATCTACGAAGTACGAAGTATACACCGCCGGCTGCGTGCTATGTGACGCTGCGGCAGGTACATGTAGGTAGCCTGTTGCACAGGGTCTCGTCGAGCCGTGACCCTGTCTTGTCCAGTCCGTATATAAAGCCTCGGCCTGCCGTCCCAGTTTGCTTGTTGGTTCGTATACTACTGTCTTGTCTCCTGCAGATATACCGTAGACAACAAACAGGCATCGGCCCGTGCTTGCTAGCTCCCGCTGCCGAACCTTCTACTCTCTTTACTTCTCCCCGGCAGTGTCATTGAGGTCCCCCCTTCCCCTTCCTCGCCGCGTCTCAGCTACCTACCTACCGGCCATGATCGGCACCTTGGTCCCGCTGCTCGTCGCGGCAGCCCTGGCCGCCGCCTCGCCCCTCGGCCAGGACATGGTCACGAAGCAGGCGCTGAGAAAGGCCTCCAGCGGCTGGGAGTTCAAGGCCTCCGCGCCGGCGGACCTGACGCTCAACATGCAAATCTCCCTCAAGGAGCAGAACATGGACAAGCTGCAGCAGCGGCTCCTGGAGATGAGCAACCCGGAGCACGCCGACTACGGCAAGCACATGTCCAAGGCGGACATTGAGGCCCTGACGGCGCCGTCGGCGGCCCACGTCGGCGCCGTCAGGAAGTGGCTCGAGTCGCACGGCGTGCGGGCGGGCGACGTCGTGAGCGGCACCCTCGCCGTGACGATGTCGGCGACGCAGGCCGAGGAGCTGCTCGGGGCCAAGTACGGCGTCTACTACCACGCGCAAAAGGGGGTGTACACGGTGCGCACCACGCAGTACAGCCTGCCGCGGGACGTGCACGACGCCATCGCCATGGTCCAGCCGACGACCCTGTTCAGCGACATGAACATGTCCAACGGGCGCACGCGGGTCACGGCCTTGTCCTCCCGTGTGGCCAGCGGCGGCGTCGCGGACGGTGCTGACAAGGCCGTGAGCTGCGATCAGGGGCTCACCCCGCCGTGCCTGAGGGATCTCTACAAGATCGAGGGCTACACGCCCCAGGCCAACAAGACGACCATTGGCATCACGGGCTACCTCCATGAGGTGGCCGGCAAGGCGGACCTGCAGTCGTTCCTCCAGCAGTACACCAAGATTCCTTCTGACGCCACGTTTGGCGTGCATCTCATCAACGGTGGCACAAACGACGGCAACGGCACCGGCGAGGCCAACCTCGACACGCAGTGAGTTACCTGGCCCCCCCTCACCATATGTTTTGCTGTGTATACCATATGCCATTATGCCCTGTGACGATAACGAAGTTCCTTCTAACCCCGAGGCCAGATACGCCATGGGCCTGACGTACCCGATCCACAACGACTTCTACTCGACGGCGGGCTCGCCGCCCTTTATCCCGGACGCGAGCACCCCCAACAACACCAACGAGCCGTACATAGAGTGGCTCAACTACATGAACGGGCTCGACAAGGTGCCAACGACGGTGACGTCGTCGTACGGCGACAACGAGCAGACGGTGCCGCGCGACTACGCCGAGACGGTGTGCAACCAGTTCATGAAGCTGGCGGCGCGCGGCGTGAGCGTCCTGGTGAGCTCGGGCGACGGGGGCGTCGCGGGCGGCCAGACGAGCAAGTGCGTGAGCAACGACGGCAAGTGCACGAGGAAGTTTTTGCCCACGTGTGAGTCCTCCAGCAGACATTCATCTGTATTTTTCTGCCATCATCATGTCATGTATGTGGACTATGTGAGAGAGAGAGAGAGGCTGACGATGGCATCATCATCATCAAGTCCCCGCCAGCTGCCCCCTGGGCGTCACCGCCGTCGGCGGCACCACCAAGAGCAACCCCGAGGTCGCGGCCGGCCTCTCGTCGGGCGGCTTCTCCGACTACTTCCCCGTCCCGGACTACCAGTCGGCGCAGACCAAGGCGTACATTTCCGGGCTGGGCGACAAGTACGCGGGCTTGTACAACCGTGGGGGCCGCGGCATCCCCGACGTGGCGGCGCAGGCGGAGCGCTTCGTCGTCGTCATCGGCGGCAAGAGCCACCTGCTCGCGGGCACGAGCTGCTCCTCACCCACGTTCGCGTCGGTGGTGGCGCTGCTCAACGACTACCGCGTCGCCGAAGGCCGCGCGCCCCTGGGCTTCCTGAACCCCTGGCTGTACAGCAAGGGCCACGCGGGGCTCAACGACATCACGCAGGGGACGAACCCGGGGTGCGACACGGAGGGCTTCTCGGCGGGCAAGGGCTGGGATCCGGTGACGGGCCTGGGGACGCCCAACTTTGTGGAGCTCAAGAAGCTCGTCTAGTGGCGGGTTTGTTGCCTGACGATGGTGAAATAGGGGTTACACCAAATGTGCTTCGTACATATATGCATGTATATGCTGTCTTTGCGAGCATGGGTAGACATGAAGACGGCCTCATCTACATGTACCTAGAAACAACAACGCATAGCGTCAATAAGCACACGTCTCTACCTAGCATTTGATCATGTCGGATCGAGAAGAAGCGGCTACATGTGGGTGCCGCTGCACGTTGAGCGAGACGATGTCGATTCACACAAGTCATGGATGAGATACATTGACATCAGAATCAACGCACAGCCCCATACCTCTAAATTAAGAGCATCACACATCATACATGCAGTTGTACCATTGAGGAGTCTCGCATTCGGCAGCATGTGCTGCTAGCAAGACTCCTCGCGACAAAACTGGCTCCTGCGCTTCAGACGCTTCAGAATAAGGGGAGAAGGAAGACTCGACACACCAGACGCTCCATGAGCAAATGCACTCACCACGGCAAGAACCCATCCAGCCAGCCGTCATCGTCTTCATGTTCAGCATCAGCATCAGCATCAGCACTCATCGTCGCCCACCTCCGGATTCACCCTGACGAGCACCTTGCCCCTGGCGTGCCCCTTGGCCAGGTGCGCGTACGCCTCCCTCGCGTCCTCGTACGCCCACGCGCGGCCGCCGCCCCCGTCCCCGTCCCTCACGACGCGCACCTCGCCGCGGGCCAGCATGCCCACGACGCGCTCCCGGTCGGCCAGCGTCGGGCTCATCATGCTCACGCCGCGCCACGCCCGCCCCGCGCCCAGCAGCCACCGGCTCGTGGGCCACCACTCGTTGAGCTTCATGGTCCACACGGCGCGCAGGAAGTGCGCCACCGAGAAGCCCGGCGGCTTGATGCCCACCGACGAGTAGTTGCCGCCGGGGGCGAGGTACGCCGGCGACGCCAGGTACAGCGCCTGGAAGCCGAGCGTGTCGATGACGGTGTCGAAGAAGGGCGGGGCGCCGGAGAAGCGCGTGGCGAGGTGGGCGGCGAGGTTGTTGACGTCGCCGTGCTGCGTGTAGTCGACGATCTGTTGGTTTTGGTGCGTTAGTTCGTTTGTTGACATGTGAGTCCAGAGCCAGCATGATGATGATCGACCCCCCTGACCTTCAAACTATCATCGTGCCATGGTGTAGGTAGTAGGGGGGGGTTCGCCTTACCTCGTCGGCGCCCAGGCTCCGGACCAGCTCCGCGTTCTTGCCGCTGCACACGCCCACTATATAGCCCTCGTCGCCAACGACGCGCCGCACCATCTGCACGACCATGGTGCCGATGCCCCCGCTGGCCGCGACGACGAGCACGCGGTGGCCGGCCGCCACGCCGCTCTCGTCGACCATCTTGGCCGCCGTCATGCCCGTCAGGAGATATCCCGCGGCGTCGGCGTAGCTCACGCCCTCGGGCTTGGGCACGGCGTAGCGCGCGGGGATGGCCACCAGCTCGGCGAGCGCCCCGGTGCCCGTGGCCAGGGCGTGGCTAGCGGGCAGCATGGCGACGGCCCCGTCGCCCCTTTTGAAGCGCCGCCGCCGCGTCTCCTGGCTCTGCGCGTTGGTTCTGCTGCTGCTGTCGCCGTCAGGGTGCCAGACGTCGACGACCTCGCCCGACAAGTCCATCTCCGCCGTGCAGGGGTCCTTGCGCAGAAACGCCGGCACGAGCGTCATCTGCCAGAGGGAGCCGACGTTGAGGCCCGCAAAGGCGACGCGCACGAGGATCCATTCCTCGGGCTGCGGCGCGTCGCGCGGGAGCGGCAGCGGCGGGGGCAGGGTCGGGGCGGGGAGGGAGGCGAGGGACAGGACGGACGAGGCCTCGCCGCGGGCGGACCAGACCCAGGCGCGGGACGTTGATGCCGATGGTGGTGGTGGTGGTGGTGCCATGAGTGGTGGTGCGGCTTGATGCGACTTGGTGAGATTTGATGAGTCTGGCGATTTGATGTTGGGCTTGAGAAGCGCCGAGCTTCAATTGCGGCAAGGCGGTTTCGCAGAACAGACCCCACCTGACTGACGATGAACGGCCTGGGAGTCGAGGTCCCTGATGTGGTGGTCTGGTTTCAGCCCCGACTCTAGGAGACGGACAGACCATCGATGGTGATGTCTTGGGGGACTGACTGGACTCACTTGAGCTGATGGATCTCTATGCAACAGGTATGGAGATGAATTCTTCAACAGACATAAATACGCAGTACGTGTTTTCAACGGCAGCGCAGACTCAACTACATATATTTACCTCAGCCTCTTTCACGGCCTTTATTTGATGCAACCACCATGTCAACGTGACTCCTCCCAGGCTCCCACTACCACGACGGGCGGCAACGCCTCTTTGAGGAACAGGCGGCGGCCCACCGCAGCTGAACATTAAACAGACGTTTAAAGGCAGGCGTCCACCAATCGTGGCTGGCCAACCGCGCCTCGTGCGCGGGAAGGGACCGGACACGATGGAGCCAGCCAGCCAGCCAGCCAGCAGAGCCGCGGTCCGGGGATTGGGTTCTGGAACGCCTCGTATTCTGCCCCGTGGCGTTTCGACAATGTGTCCTTGGGACCGTCGACGGGGCAGTTGGTTGAGCCGCTTGGATGATGACTGTATTGGTCAATGTCCAATGTTCGACTGAATGCATCAATCTCCAATGCATGTATACGAAGGAGACGAAATGGGCAGATGCGTCGCCGCAAACTACAAAAGGTGGAATGAGTCTCAAAAGACCCTGGACAAGTTTGGGCATGTCTCAATCTGTCGGGCAAGGGTTGGCACACTTGATGCAGGCAGTTGAAGCCTGCGCCCGACGATCCGGAGCGGGCCGGCAGGCCCAAGTCGGTCCGGCCTACCCTGTATTGATAAATTCCGTAGCAAGCGAGGTTTAACGTGGAACGGCATGGGGATGCTGACGCCTACAGTGTCGGCTCGTGCGATGATTCAAGGCCATTTCTTCATAGCCCGCAAGTTGTCTATTATTCTTTGTTACCCGTCTTGTCATCAACGTGATATGCTGGAAGGGTCGTGAGTGTATTTATTCGATGCCTCGTCGTGTATGTCTTAGACGTACTCTGTCATGGAGCGAGCATCTGATGCCTACGTTCTCAGGCTCTTGGCCATTAACGCCGGCAGATGTCAAGGGAAAAACTCCCCCCAAGCGATAAATCGATCATGGCCAGAGAAAAGTGCCATGCCCCAACATGAATGCTCACTCACCTACTCACTCCAGCGAGTCCCAAGTCCGTCCGACCCGGACTTTTGGGCGCGATTCATTCATTCGCTCCGAGCCCCCTGCCACCCGGACTCTGGCAAGCGGCTCGGCGCCCCGGTTTTTAGACACGTTCGGGGCGGCGGTGCCAAGAATAATACGCGATAACCTTATGAGCCTGTCCCCGCAATGATGTCTGGTCTGCCCTGGCGCCAGGCGCCGGTTCCTTTCCTGCGAATGGTGAATTGTCGCCCGACCTCGTGGTGGTGGCCCGCTCGAAACGTACCGAGTACATGTACTTTGTATATTGTATGTACGTGCTGCGTAGATGGGGAAGGAGACTGACGAGCTCGCTCTCGGTGAGGGACGCCCGCCCGTGAACATCCTGGCTGGCCGTCTGTCTACGTATATACAGCATGTACGAAGTATGTGGTCGTATGAACTCGAATCCTTCGTGTCCACATGATGCTTGGCGCTACAGACGAGCACGCGTCGCGGCCTTCAACGGCCAGGCTGCCGGACATGGACGCTGGGACCGACGAGTCGTGGTGCGGAGACTAGAGTGGCAACACGGACTCTTTAGGTTCACAGTTATCCCCATCCTCCGCCTGCCCGCCACCATCTGTGCCATTTGTTGATCCCATCCCATCAGCTCCTCCTCGCGGGAGCGCCGTCAACCCGCCAAGACCGCGAGGGCTTCGGCGGAGCAAGGAAGACAAAGAAAAATGCGGATTCCCCCTCCCTCCTCCCCAACGTGCTGTGTCGAGAGACGATCTGCCAAGACGCCGGCCAGCAATGTCGACATCTGAGTTGCCGATGACGGGCACTCGGTCTGGCCCGCTCGAGGGTTTTTTTCTTTCTCTCTTTTCCGTTGCGTGTCGTTGATGCCGTTGAATGTCTCTAGACTTATATCCCGAGTTCAATCTCATCGCTGGCCACCTTGATGTGGTAAAACATCCTACAACATCATTGAAGCTAATACTCGCGCCTCTCTCGCGCCGTGTTTGAGAACCATTGAGCAGACCTCCCGTCTCGCCACCGACAAACGTTGACGGCTACACGACGTTTGACGACTGATACGACCTCCTCTTCCTCCTCCTCCTCGCCCCCTTACTCCTCCTCCATGGCCCCGACCGACCCGACATCATCATGGCCATCGCAACGTCCCTCAAGAACCTCCTCGCGCGGCTCGCCCCCCCGCCCAGCAAGTCCCCCGACGGGCGCGACCAGTGGCCCTCGCGGGCCGCCTTCCTGCTCGCCTCGATGGGCGGCTGCGCGGGCATGGGCAACCTCCTCCGCTACCCGTCGCAGGTCTTCAACAACCACGGCCTGCAGTGGTTCCTCCCCTACCTGCTGTGCGTCCTGCTCATCGCCATCCCCGTCCTCGCCCTCGAGATCGCCGTCGGCCAGGCCCACCGCGGCGGCTGCGTCGTCGCCTACTCGAGCCTCGGCCACCGCCTGCGCGGCGTCGGCCTCGGCATGCTCTACGTCGGCTTCGTCGTGAGCCCCTACTTTGTCGCCAACCTCGCCTGGATCATGGTCTACTTTCGCAACTCCTTCACCAGCCCCCTGCCGTGGGAGGGCGGCCGCGGCGAGGACTTCTTCCGGCGCGACGTCGTCGCCAACGTGGACCCCGTGCCGGGCAACTTCACCGCCGACGGCTCCGCCGTGCTCGACTACACCGCGTACCCGGGCGTCGCGCTCATCGGCGAGACGGTCGGCTGGACCGCCTTCACCTGGCTGCTGGTCTGGCTGTCCATCTTCCGCGGCGTGGGGCTCACCGGCCGCGTCGTCTACTTCACCATGGGGCTCCCCATCGTCGTCACCCTCATCCTCATCGGGCGCGCGCTGTCGCTCGACGACGCGGCCCGCGGCGTGCGCCTCTTCTGGGCGACGTGGAACGGCGGGCAGCTCGGCCGCGGGCAGATCTGGCAGACGGCGTGCGGGCAAGTCTTCTTCTCCACGGGCGTCGGCTTCGGCTACTTTACGAGCTACGCGTCGTATAACCAAAAGTACTCCAACGCCGTCATGGACGCCATCCTCATCGTGTCTAGCAACGTGCTGTTTGAAAACGTCGCCGCCTTTGCCGTGTATGGCGTCGTCGGCTTCCTCGGCCTGTTTCCCGAGGACGGCGTCCGCCTGGGCAGCTTCGAGGTCGGCTTCATCACCCTGCCGTCTGCCGTGGCGCAGATGCCCGGCGCCAACTTTTGGGCGGTCCTCCTCTTCTTCACCCTCATGGTGCTCGGCTACAGCTCTGCCTTTGCCATGGTCGACGCGCTCGTCACCCTCGTCATGGACGCCCGCCCGCGCTCGAGCCGCCCGCTCGTCGTCTCCGCCATCGTCGCCGTCTTCTTCCTTCTTTCGTTGCCGTATTGCACGCAGTTTGGGTACTACCTGCTCACGGGCATCGATCGCTGGACCAACGACGTGGCGCTCGTCTTCGTTGTCTGGGCCGAGTGCGTATCGTCCACCACCGTGTACCGTTGGAAGGATGTCGTCGGCCAGGTCGGACTGCCGTCGTTTGCGATATACAACGCGGGCTACTTTGGCGGCATGATTCTCGGCGTGACGGTCGCGCAGACTGTTTCGCCCGCTGCTGGTGCAGGGGTTGGCTTTGGACTCTTCATCGTCGGCACCCTCGTTGCGGGTTTGACGGGTAGGGTCCCTGACGCGGCGACGCCCCGAGGATGGAGCAACAGTCTCTTTGGCAGGAGACTCTGGTTTGTTGCTTTCTACTCTGTGAGCCTCACCCCTTCCTTCACCACGAGACGCCATGAGTCCCGGATCTGACACAGACAAAGGGTAACCAACTCCGCCGCGACCTCAACCAAATCGTCGCCCGCGGCAAGAACTGGTCGCTCCCGTCCTTCTGGGGGCCGCTCCTCCGCTACGTGTCCGCGCCCATCCTCGCCATCGTATACAGCTTCTCGTACCCGTCATTCTACGCGCTGCGCGAGGACCCGCTGCACATCCTCGGCTTCGGCGTCGGCCACATCGCGCTGCTGCTGGTCGCCGGGGGCTTCGTGTTCCCGCGCTGGCTGGCGCCCCTCGTGCCCGCCTCGCGCCGCGGAGAGGGCAAGCTCGACATTGGCGCCAACGTGACCCCCAAGAGCGACGATGGGGACACCATTGACAGCGTCGAGGTCGGCGACAGCGGCGATGCCGACGCAGCGTATCAATGTGAAGCCCCTGAGCCGGGGACGGAGGGTGCGCGCGGTGCGGCGATAGCGGGCCTCGACGAGAAGAAGACTTGAGCGAGTCAAAACTGGAGGCATTTGCTTGACTTGTGATACTGAGACTTGATGGAACGGAGGGACGATGAAGCAAAATGAAAACCAGTGGCCGCGTACTGATGCTGCGACTGAAAGGGCGCCGCCCCGTTCCGATGACATCGGCTCAAGACACGATGCAGGTTTCCTTTGAGTGAGGGAAAACCTAGATAGGAAGGCATCCCGAAGCGTCCGAGAATGTCGTCTTTGGAACAGGGTGTCCCAGATGACCAGACTGGGACGTACAGTAGCCCTGCTGCGGACCATGCATTCAATGTTGCCGCATTGAATCAGACCATACTCCTGTGCTGCCTATCGGCACAATACCAACAGCCGACAATGCGTCTGCAAAAAATGATCGCAGGCAGGCTGAGATATGCTTGTCCATCCGTATAGCTGACCGCTGTCCGCCAGACGCCGATGTGCGTGGCCTGGGCTGCGGTGCAGCGCGTTCAGGGGTACTTGAACAAGAGCGTTCTGACCTCGATGCCCTTCCGCGTTTCTGAGCTGGGGCTTCGTGAAGCGATGGCCAAAGGAGACTTGCTCGCATCCTGAGACTCAACACTTAGCTGAAAAGGTCCACCCTACTGTGTGATAGTTCAGTGAAGTCTGATGTGGTCGGGCAGCATTGACACCTACCATTTGGCCTTTGAGTCCGGATCAGAGTCGAAGATCTTGAACAGAACATACCTCACCGGGAGATTTGGTCCCCGACGTGGTAAAACATCATGTTTTGGCCCGGGCTGAAGTGGAGGGTAAAGCGTCGCCCCTTTGTAGTCGTGCCGCACATGATGGCATTCAACAACGTCCTGCTCCTCCACATGATCCGACGTGTTTTCCAGCGTCAGAGTCGCGTCCCCAGTACTGCCACCTGATCCTCGGTGGCAGTTCATTTAGGTCATCGCTTTGCAGGCAGAAGGGACAAGTTCAGGTCGAATCAATGGATTTTGTAGGTAAGCAGGCCACAGCACTCCCATCAGCCCGATGGACCAAGACACGGATGGTGTTGGGGAGATCTCGAAAATGGCCTACATGTACAGTCTATAGTACACACTGCAGCGATGTTCAGCCTAGTGTTTCCATGACGGCGACATTACTGAGATTATATTGTGAATAGTATCTGGATTAGCCGAGCTTAAAGTATCCCGGCTGCAGCTTCTGCCACACCTTGGCAGGGTCGTACTTGGAACTAATGGCTCTCAGCCTAGCGAGGTTGTCGCTCCCGTAAGAAGCGAAGACATTTTGCTGCTGCGAGGCGTAGTTCTGGTACAGGAACGGCTGGTCCAGGCCCCGAGCCCTGGCCGCGGCAACGGCCCTATCGACTATGTTCTTTCCCGCAGCGAGGACGCGAGCGTCGTCGGCGGCATTGGACCAGGAGATGGCAATGTTGACGACTTTGGCATGCGTCAGTGACGAGAACAGAAAGGAGCATTAACTTGTAAAGGATAAAATGCATACCGTTGAAGGGACCTTTGCCAGCGAGCCCAAGCGGGTTTCCGCCATTCTTCGAAAAGTGGGAAGTCATGCCCGTGGTGATGGGCTGGTACACGGCTGAAGGGACGAGCCCTGGAGCGTCCTTGATCTTGTTGACCTCGTCCATGTAGGCAGCGACCATCTCTGCCATCAGATCGGGATCATTGCCCACCGTGTAAGTCCAGTACGATTGTCTATTCCACATTACCCGAGTCAGTGCCGTTCAGTGGGTTCCATGCATTTTTATGTCAAGGTTAGGGGTAGGGGGGTACGCCATACCGAAAGCCGCCAGGGTTGGTGTTGTTGAACTCAATCGTCAGGCCGGGAAGGTCGGTCACGCGAAGAGTGTCGGCAATGGCGCCGGGGATCGACGTGAAGTTTTGGAAGATGGGCGGGTTCGCAACGGGCTTGCCGTATTGGAGATCCGTGGCAATAACAAACACGCCCTGCGCCTGGGCGTACGCGTACGCGACGATGGTCTGCGCATAAGGATCGGACGGGCCGTTGACAGCAAGATAGTAGAACGCGTTGTTCACGGCGGCGGCCGTCTCGTTGGTGTAGAGGAAGGTCTTTGCGCCTGCCCAAAGGTCGCCCTGCGGGTAGGTGGCGAGGTCGAAGCGCGTCACGATGCCGAAGTTGTTGCCGCCTCCGCGAAGAGCCCAGTACAGGTCCGAGTAGGAGGATGAGTAGCTGACATCGCGAATGGATCCATCTGCGAGCACGACCTAGCACCCTCCCATGTCAGTCAGTGCTTCGGGTCGCCCCCGTATAATAGAGACGTGTGTGTGTGTGTGTGTGTGTGTTTGTACATGGAATTTGATGAGAGGCTCACCTGGAAGTTGTTGACGTTGTCGCACGCCCATCCATACCGGGCAGAGAAAAAGGAGATGCCTCCGCCCAGCGTCAAGCCGCCGACGCCAATGGCCGAGACTCTCCCTCCGATGACAGTCAGACCCTTGGGCGTGAGGTACTTGAACACGTCGTACCAGACGTTGCCGGCGCCCACAGACGTCTGCTTCTGGTCGGCCGAGAGGACAATCTTGTTGAGGTTGATCAGGTCAATGGTCAATCCGTCTTTGATGTTGGAGGCGCCGGAGAAGGCAGCATGGCCGCCGCTCTTAACGGCAAACTTGCACTGGGTGAGGCGCAGGGTCAAGACGGCGAGAGACACCTCCTCTGCCGAGGCCGGGGAAAAGCGGCACGACGGTCTCGTGAGCGCCTGCTGCTGCGACCAATACCTCGACTCCTCGAACTCGTAGTTTGGCGTGTCAGGGTATGAGAGCCTCTTTGGCAGGGTGAATGAGAGGAAGCCACACTGCGACGGACGGCGGTCAGCACAAACGTCTGGTGATAGCGACGGGGAACCCCATCAATCAATGGGAGAGGCTTTCTTACGGCAACCGAGCAGCCAATCTGCGAAAGAGACCGCTCTGCGATCGTCTCGTTTTGGTCCAAATATGACGAGATCTGATCTTCGACCTGGTTTAGGGTAAAGGTTGCGCGGGCGAAGCCCAGCCTCAGCAGGACAGGCAGGGCAAGACTGAGGAGGCGCATCTTGATACTTGTGGTGCCCAAATCAGGACAAGCTACAGAATGAAGATGCAGCTCCTGGAACACACACCTGCAGGATTGAGAAGGAGGGGAGGGGGGGCTGCTTGTGTGTAGTAGTAATTATTGGTGGGCACCGGGCCTGTTCTGAAGCTTTATCAAGCCCGCCTGCAGTCTGGTGATGGACATGGTGCGGTTGCGCGACTTCCCCTCGTCCCGGGGGGCCGCTGTTTCCGGTGGTGGCCGCAATTTGCACACTGGGCTCGCTAAGAAAGCAAGACGCAGCCCATCAACGGGACGATTTTCCCGGCTAGGTTTGGGCTGAGGGGAAGGGAACACCGGGGTCGGGCCGGGGGCCCCAGCCGGGGTGGCGGGCTTGTCATCCATCGTGTGTTGCCGCTAGCTGGCTTGGGACAACCGGCCGTCGCATCAAGGGCCGGACCCGATTGTCCATCCTTTCGACTGTCAGATTCTGACAAGCGTGTTGCGGCAGAGGCAGAGAGCGAGAGACTGGTCGATGGGTTTCTGCTCCGCCCGTGTGGCGGCCACTAGCAACAAGGCATGTAACCGGACTGAACGCCATAATGTGACAGACAGGCTGTACAGGCGTTCGGCCCTGGCAGCAGAATGATGGCAGTGAGTTCTTGGGGGGCGGCTGAACAATTGCCGGCAGAAATAAATTTAGGAAAGGGTTTGTGACTCCAAACGATGGACCGGCTCCTCATGTCTGTTTCTTTTGCAACATGAAAGTCCAGAGGATCAGAGTCATATCAACACAGGCTGCAGGACAACGAAACGAACGGTCAACTATCTGGCAGCCATTTATCGAACGGCCCCAGCAAGTAATGACATGTAGTTCTGAAATTCTGCCAGGCTTGTATGAGATGGGAAGGATGCCCTGTCTGGCAGGCGCCACGTCTCGGGCTTGTCGATCTAGCAACCCAAGGAAGGGGCTTGCTTCGTATTGCGCTCGCTTGGAAGAATGGCTGGCGCCGAGGACACAAAAGACTCTGTTTCTTAGTGTCCATCACGTGGAGCCCGATCTGCTACCCGACATCCATAATTACCTCGTGGTTTCCGAGATTCACGCCGTGTGCCGTGCGGCACGGTTAGACTCTCGACCCGTCGGCAGTCCTCGAGTCCGTGTCCCGTGCTGTGTGCGTGGATCACACACGCATCACCGGCCATGGTGTCTCAGAACATCTCCCGCACGACGGATGAGGTAAGTTCCTGGCTTGAACGAGCAGTGGAACGCAAGCACGGCTTTTGTTCACGGGATGATGGAGCGGCTAACAATTCGCAGCATGGTCTTGTAGCATGTCTTTGCGTCGCGATCGTGTTCGTGGTCCTACGGACTGGCGCGCGATGGTACAAGATCCGCACGATCCCTCTAGAGATGGAGGATGTCTTCATGTACCTCGCCATCGCATCTTTCGCCATCACCGCCGCACTGTACCTCGCCACGATCCCGACCTTCTTCAACGTCATGGCGATAACGGCGGGGCAGATGCAGCCGTACCCCAGTCTACCGAATGACTTGAAGGTCATGTTGAGAGAGTTTTTCGTCGTCCAGCTATTCTTCTGGTTGACGTTGTGGGCGGTCAAATGGAGCTTGCTGTTCATGTTCAAGAGACTCACGGACGGACTGCCGCTATACAACAAGATCTGGTGGGCGGTGCTCGTCTTCTCGATCCTGACGTTCATCGGATGCTGCGTGAGCAACTTCACCAGCTGCTCTTCCATGCATGCCTGGTTCACGGCTGGGGAGTGCGCAACACCCCGGGATGCTAGAGCAAAGGAGATCAGTCTGTGGTTCAGCCTGGGTGCAGATTTGGCGACAGACCTATTGAGTAATTCTCCCAGACTCCACGTCGCCCCTCCTGACTCCTTGCATGTGACTGACCGGAGCAGTTATGGCTGTGCCCATCCGGGTGCTCTGGAACTTGAAGATATCTCTCGTCGAAAAGATCAGCATCGGCCTTGTCTTCGTTGTTGGCATCCTTACCATGGTCACTGCCATCATACGCAGTGTCTCCTTGGAGTCGAGCACAAGCTCAGGTCAAGTCAGCACAACATGGCTCATGCTGGTATGTAAATTAATGAATATCTATCACGCCGTTGCGCCGATTGTCAAGCACATGTACTGAGCTGACCTTGAACGTACAGTGGGCGGGGATCGAGGGAGCAGTCGGTACGTACACCCGACTCGATGATCATCAACGTGTCGACTGGAGAGTGCTAACGTCGTCATCCGACTTATTAGCTATTGTTGTTGGCTGTCTACCATCCTTTGCAGTCTTTATCCGCGGCCGTGTAGCAGCGTCACGGGTCCAATACGACGGCAGCTCGAACACGAACCCCTCCGGATATAATTCGCAACCTAAATCCCGAGAGCGAGCCGGCAGTCGGCGATCACAAAGCGACAACCGATTCTGGCAGCTCAAAGACTCGGGAAGTGATAAGAGTTTGGTTGACGGACGAGGAATCGTGGTCACGAGAACATGGAGTCAAAATTGGCATGACGTGAGAAGACATACTCAATTGCAGCAGAAGAGGGAGCTGGGACATGAACTAGACACCATCCGTCCGTAGCCGGCATGCCTCTATGGCATTGAGTATAGAAAACGAGCATGTTTCCGAGCTTTATCGTCCCCATCAAATTATATAACTCACGTAGTTAAGGTTGAATTCCCCCTTGCAACTGCTCCACATAGCCTCACTAATAAAGTGTCGAAGCCTCAACGGTTGAGACTGCGTTCGCTTACGCAAGGCCTTTTCAGCAAGTTCGACGTCTGGTATGATGTCGGTCAAGTAAATGACGCACTTGGCTACAGGAATCCACAAAGCGTCTGAGTTTTTCTTGTTGGATCATCTGAACCTCAAAGCCAAGACCATAGATGATCCTGCACTGACTCATTGTACCACGCCCAAATACAGCTCTGTGGGTTGTGATTGACCGTAAGTGAAACGAGACTGAATTGACATCTACGATCCCTATCAAGTCGATGCCATTATTAGTCTATGTGGTCTTGAAGAAATATTGGGGAACTAAAAAATTGCTGCCGATCTGTGCCTGTATGCATTGGTCAACAAGGACGAAGGAGGCATGCCATTTCCCACCGTTCTTGGCTTACGTCGTCAACAAATCCTAGGTTGATTTAAGGTTCTGAAGTCCCTGTTATAACGGAAAAATTACCATGTCCAGGGCCAATATGCCTCTAGTATAACGACATTGGCCACGGGAGAGGCTGTTGTCGGCCTTGGCATGGCAGTAGCGAGCGATCCGGATCTATCACTCTATTCCATTATAAAACACAAAGACTTATGAACATTGGTAGTCTCACCAGTATCCCGAATCAAGTGATCATGTCAACCCAGATGCTGAAACTCATCATACTGCAAATTGTCTTCATTTCTTCTGCTGCCTTTGCAGCACTTGATTCTCCAATCATCGGAGCTCGTCTAAAACCACTGGATCCGCAATGGGCGAACCTTGGAGGCTCATTCTCTGGTGAGATCATCTTCCAAAACGCGCTGTCAATCCTCTTCTAGACAATGATCAATGGAAGCTAACGATCACGCAGACCGCCCTGCGGTAGTGTCGTGGGCACCCGCGAGGGTAGATGTTTTCGTTCGTGGAGGGAGCAACAGCATCCATCACAAATGGCAGAAGGAAGGCACGGGCTCTCCCTGGTTGCCTGCCCAGGCAATGTACGAAAATCTTGGAGGCACCATATACGGCAACGTGGCAGCCGTGTCATGGGGCGCGCCGCGCATTGACCTCTTCGGGGTAGGAATAGGCAACGAATGCTGGCACCAGTGGTATGATGGCGACTCCTGGCAGCGCTGGACATCGCTCGGGGGGCTCTTTGTTGGAGACATATCGGCCGTCTCCTGGGCTACCGACAGGATTGATTTAGTCGGCCGAGGCGTCGATAGCCACATCTACCACAACTCGTGGAATGGAGAGTACTGGAGCGGCTGGTACAACATTGGCGGTGTTGCCATCGGCAGCCCTAAGGTAGTTAGTTGGGGGCCGCAGAGACTCGACGTCTTCATTCGCGGACCCGACAACTCCGTCTTCCACAAGGGGTGGGACGTTTCTCACCTATACCTGTCTGATCAGAATTGGTACAACCTCAGCGGCGTCGCCCTGGACGACATCCAAGCGGTCTCCACGATGCCCAACCGACTAGACATCTTCATCCGAGGGCCAAGGAACGAGGTCCTACATAGGAGCTTTGATGGGATCCGATGGTGGTCATGGCGCAACTTGGGCGGAGCTACGGCTGCGAGACCAGACGTAGTGACGTGGGACAACAAGCACATAGCCGTGGCTATACAAGGAACCGACAACGCGGTCTACCTGAGGGAGTTTAACGGGCGGGAGTGGACAAAGGACTGGCGGTCCATCAATGGGCTCCTGACGGGTGCGCCAGCGCTTCATCCGCGAAGCGGTGAGAACCAAACGGTCGTCTTCGCAAGGGGAAGGTATTCTGAGCTTGTTGTGTACGAGTAGCTAATAACCTTTGACGTGTGGCCATGAATGCTGTGCGGGCCCTGAACGTTGCTCAGTAGTGGCCGTATACCATACCAAGATTCTTGTGTCGGCCATTGCGTAGCGCATTACGCAGTTGAGGCCATCACCACCCCTTGTCTACACGAGAACCCCGCAGTCAAGCTCGACAGGCCGTCGGCAGGGTTTCTAGATACCAAATAGATAGCTTCAGCGGCCACTTATAGGCTGGAGCCCGCATGCGTGGCCGTACTGGTTGGGCACTTGTTTGCGACTTTGGCTCGCCGGTCTGATGGTGGGTCATGGGTTCAAGGGAGACCTACTATGCAAGGTTCCAGCAGTCCGCTCGGGGTCTCACTGGCTTTCTTGCCGATGCCTCTTCATATCATTAAGCGAGCTGGAAAAACCTTTTCTTCGTTGAGACGATAAAACCATTCACGATATCTTGTCACGTGTTGATCAATTCTTCCACAGCAAAGATTCGATTAGCCTATAGCTAAGGGAGTGGTTTGAAAGCTTAGTCGAACAGGAATCTAGCGAGGAACCCCCCAAGCGGAAAAAAGTGTGAAGAAAAGGAGTGACGTGAGATCAATTTCAAAGCATCGAATCGACATAAAAACTCAAACGGTCGTCTCCTAACCCGCCGACCAACCCCTGGCTTCCCGAAATTCCTTCTACGTCCAGTCGTGACGAGAGCCCCCAGGGCCTGCGTCTTCCCGAGATCATGTCGTCGGCGGCGAAACTGGGATCGCGTGTCTAGGCGTGCGCAGCGGGCACGGTAGTCACGATACCAGGTCGCGATGTTTACTTGCGGCAGTGGCGCCACTTGACGGCGAACTTGACCTTGAGCTTGCCGCTGATGTGGTCGACCTGGAGGGAGTGGTATTGTCAGCGATTGTTTGACTCCGGATGGATGGATGGATGGATGGGAACAACGCCACAACACAACACGGAGGAGGAACAGGAGAAGGGCGTGAAGAAGAGACTTACAGCAATGAGGGCGGGAAGGTGGGTGGGGCTGAGGTTGCAGGCAGTGTTCATGTTGAGGATCGCAGTGCTGCCGCCGCAGGGAGACCACGACTCGATGCCCGCGCGGGAGCGGAGGTCGAAGGGGCCGCTCCACTTGCCCGGGAGGTTGATGGCATAGGTGACCTGGTTGTTGGGGCTGCCGGTGAACGAGAAGACGTTGGTGCACTGGCCCTTGGCGCCCTTGGGGATCTCCGCAAAGCCGATCATGTCGGTGTCAAGGATAGAGAACCTAAGTAGCATCGGGGTGATTAGCTTATTGGAACCTCATGATGGGGGAGGGAGGACAAAAGCGGTCTGGTAGCAGCCCAGCAGCGCTTTTGGGGGGGCGGGGCGTAAGGAAAGGGGAGCAGAAAACACAACATACTGGAAACCAGAGTTAAACTCCATGTTGAGCGTGAGCTTGCAGTTTCTGCGCCAGTCGATGGCCTTGGTGCCCGGACCAGTCTGCACCTCGTACTGCGAGAAGGTCGCCTCGAAGAGGGTGCCGGTCGCGTCGACCTGGACGTCGGCGCTGCCGGGAGGGCAGCCGCTGCCGAGCAGGCTCACGCCGCGGATCTTGACCTTGCTGGGCTTATCAGCGTCGGGCGCAGCGGCGGGCACGGCGGCGGCGAGGCCGATAAGGGGAGCGATGAGGGCGAGGAAGCGCATATTGAACGTTTTGCGTATGTTGTGTGTGTGAACGAGGGTTCTTTTCAACAAAAGTCTGATGAGAAGTTGTAAAAAGCTTTCGTAGACTTGAGAGAGAAAGAAGCGACTGTGATAAGTGGCTCTTGTGTGCCTGTGGGCTCTTTGATGGATGTTTCTGTGGATGAGTGGGAATATTCTCGAGGACAGACGGCGAGGAGGAGAGCCAATTTATAGAAAGTTTCGCGGCTCTCACTTGAACACGAAATAGATAGAGAGAAGGGGAGAGAGGAGAGAGAGATGGGAGCCTTGCCTTGCTGCCAAGTGTAGCCTGCCGCTGGTGTCGAGCGGTTTGCCCAACCATCACCGCCGAACGCTTCGCATCTACTCCCCCGATGCAGCTGTTCGTGGTGTGTACAGCCTCTACCAGGCGGATGACGCCCATCGGTAGGTAGGGAGGTCCTCGTCCTTGTCCTCGTCCTCATCGTCCCCGTCGTTCCACGCCCTACACGCCCCGCGTGTCCATGAATAGCTCTCGCCCGGTATGCCTCGCGTGGCATGGGGCTAGTAGCTGCCTCCAGCTGATGCTCTCGTGTGCCTAGCTGGCGTCTCCCTCATTTTGCCTGCCCGTGCCCGTCGACTGGCTAGGAAGCGCGCCGAGATCCAAGACAAGGTTGACTTGGGCATCCAGCTATTGGGGTCGGCTTGCAGCAGTGTGTCCAATCGAGCCTCGTAGTCTTCACTTTCTCTGCCCATCGACGGTTTGTTCCGCCGCCTTGGGGAGTCGTTGTCTGCGCCCCTCCCCCACTCCCCTCTCCGCCGCCGCCCTTCTTTGCCCGTGGGGACTGGACCGTGCAGAAACGGCTCGTCGGTCGTCGTCGATGACTGACTGAGAGGGCCCGAGAGTCTGGGCGGAAGGACTGGAGGTCAAGGCTTGAACCCGACATCCCTGCCCGCAGAAGCCTCATCAGCCGGCAGCAAGCCACGCGCAGTTTGTCTGCCTGTCGTTGCCTGCCTGTCCCTGCATCGCATGGCGACAGTTGTATACTCCTACGCGAGAACTGCGCAAATCAGGACTCTCCACGATGCTTCAGCTCCTCTGCGGCTGTCATGCTGCTTGCCGCTTACATATATGTGCCCCTGAGTAAACCCAGGCATCAATATGTCCGGGATCCCCTCGCCAACATGCAAGATATGCAACTGCCGTCAGTCAGCTTAGAAAGTTTGGCTAATACTATTGAAGGATGACTATGCCAACAACTCCGGGAATTGTACCTGTGCAGTCACTAACAAGCAAGTACCTGGTCCGACAACACATGGGGCCAGGCATCCTGTGTGGCAGCTCAGAGCCTCTCAAGTACCGAGCACCGGCAGCCAGCCCAGCTAGCTGGAAGGGCTGGGGCGTTGGGGTCCGACCACCCACGGACGGCCTCGACGCGGACTGCAGTCCTGGGAGACGACGCGTTTGTTATGCATGTTCAGTATATGGGTGGGCAGTTTGCCAGCCATAGGGCTGAGACTTGTCGGTACGAGCCGCCACGGCGTCGCCCACAGCCCGCACGCTCCAGTCCAGACCAGCCAGACCCTCGGCTGTGGTGCCCAATCGTGATGAGGCCACGGGCATCCCTATTAATAGGGGCGGTCAAGTGAGGCGTCGCATCTGCGGCTTCCCTTTGATTCGCGGCTATTCGTGGGCCCCACCTCTCGACGACGAAGAGGTCGACAGCTCGTGTTGTGCGTCAGGGCTGGGGAAAACAAGCAAGCTTGTTTGTCTGTCTGTCTGGCTGGCTGCGGCTGATGCCGTCTGGCCGGTCTGTGGTCAACGTTAGAACGCTCTCAACCCCTCCCTCATCGGCAGAAGCAACAGCGCACCGTGCCCCGACCAAGTGCGGCTGGCCGGTGGCGCTGCCTATTATGAGCCTTTTGACTTTCCGAGACACCGCTGGCGCACATTCTTTCTGGAATCTCGTGCGTCCGCGCTGCCATGGCACCAATAAAGCCATCGCCACACCATGTTATTGGGCCGTTATGCCGCGACGTCTGCTTCCTGTCTCACGCTGCCAGCAGCCACGCAAGGGAGGCTCTAACCAAGGGCCGAGCCAGGCTATCGAGATCCAGCCAAAAAAAAATAAAAAATAAAATAAAATAAAATACGAGAATTCCAAAGGCAGATGCCACTGAAGCTCGGGCCTGCCACACTTACACGTCACGCGTCAGCGCGGAGAGCAAATGCAGTATTCATCGTCATCATCATCGGCGGCCAAAAATACACTCTCACCATCAAACCATCCTCGTCTGAAGCTCTTTCGTCTCCTCTCGCAGCCCTTTGAGCTGCTTTTCGAACTCCTTGTTGACCCATTCCCAGTACAGCGTCCACACGCCGGCGCCGCCGGCGTTGGATGTGGCCGCGCCCGCATTTCCAGTCATGGCCTTCATTTTATCACCCAGCAAGAGTGTCACGCGGAGCACGCTCTTGTTGGCCTCTTCCTGCTTCTCAATGTCTTGCTTGACGGCGTTCTCCTTCAGCTTGACCGAGAGAACGCCACGGTACGCCTCGGCAATCGAGTCGAGCCTGCGTGCCGTTTCGTCGGGGTCGATGACGATGAGCTTTGTGACCATGAGGTTACACAGCTGGCGAATATCGTTGTCATCCCTCAACCCCGCAACTACCCGGTCATAAAAATCAATATTATTCATGCGGGTGAATGCCGTCTCCATCAATGCATAAAGGGTCTCGTATGCGCTCTGCAAGACACGTTAGTCTCGCATCTCACAACGCCAGCCAACAATGACATACCTTGCGGACTTCCAGCCCGTCATCCACTAGGTGCTTGAAGGGACCCAGAAGCACTTCCTTGATTAGTTCTGGCTTGATGACTGACTCGCTGAGCACGAACGGCACCAGCTCGCCCAGATGGGGCAGGATCAGGTCAGGCTTGTTGTGTGCGGCTGAGTTGAGCGTCGACATGGCCAGCCGCCGGATTTCCATATCCGAATCTTGCAGCATGACAAGCAGCATGTTGATTAGTGTTCCTTTGAGCATTGCGTCGAATGCCTCATCGCTCTCTGGAAGAGTGTAACGGACGGCCTGCACGGCCATGCCTCGAATTCCGGGAGACTTGTCCTTGAGCAGGGTCTGTTCCTGTTAGCGATGCGATGACACGCGTGTGATGTAGAAGAAAACTCAAACTTACCTCAAGTTTTGGCATGAAGATACTGGGGTCAAGAATCACAAGCCGGCCAGCGCATTCAGCGCACACCACCCGGTTGTCCGCGTTCTCCGAGGCCATCAGGAGCTGGTTCCAGATGGCAATGGCATAGTCACGCAGGTCGGTCGACTGCACAGGGATAGACTGCAGAACCTCTTTGATGGATTGGATGAGCAGATACTGCGTGTTGCCGCCCTGCTGCATCGTCTTAAGAATAATCGGGAGGAATTGAGAGACGTTGCCGGACCCAGCTCGTCCAAGTGCGATGGCGGCAGCGAGGGACACCTTGTCCGGTTCGGCATGAAACTGGGCAAGAAATAGATCTGGCTTCAGCGGCGACTTCGCGCCGAGGCGGAAACCTGCCTCTCCAAGCACGGCGAGCGCGAGGCTGACCCGAGCATCATCGCCAGTCTGAGCACTAGTTTGCAGCTCGGAGATGAAGCTATCCAGAGACACGCCCGTGGATTTGTCACCAGTCACCAGAAGCGTGCCTATTACCTTGCCGACGACAGATGGATCTCCGAGGACACTAACCTCGTTGAGAAGACCGCGCATCAGCTGCTGGGCGGTGCCACTCTGTCCGACCCGATCCATGAGCTCAAGGAGCTGGTCCAGCACGATGCTAGCGAAGTGAGACTTGAGAAGCTGGCAGAGGGCGGCGACCATGTCGTCCGTGACGACCAGGGTAGAATTGGTCTGTACCATGCTGGCTAGTATGAGCAGTGCCGGGCCGAGCAGGTGCGTGTCGCTGTTGGTAACAGCGGGCATCAGCGCAGTGACTACTCCTTGAATGGTGGAAGGCTCGAGTTGGCCCTGCGCGGCCTTGGACAGGACCAGGTGCTTGAGTGCCACGACGCTCGAGCCGCGAAGAGACCGATTGGCTTTGCGCAGCTGTGAAGAAAGCTCCAAAGCCACGCTTTGCATCCAGTCCTTGTCGAGCTGGCCAGCCGTGACGGCAAAAGCAGCGACATTGTCTATCGCGCGCACGGCAGCGAGTCGAGTCGTCTCATTCTTAAGTCGATCACGGAGCACTTCCAATGCCACTTTGCGCTTCTCGTCTGACAGGAGTTCGGACCCTTCTGGCGAAGATGTCCGAGATACAAGCACACCGAGCGCGTGGATTGCCCGCTGTCGA
Organism: Purpureocillium takamizusanense; assembly: GCF_022605165.1. Lineage (NCBI taxonomy): Eukaryota > Fungi > Ascomycota > Sordariomycetes > Hypocreales > Ophiocordycipitaceae > Purpureocillium > Purpureocillium takamizusanense. Next base: position 689,287 of record NC_063072.1, read on the forward strand.
ACTTCTGCATCGGCATCGTTGGCGGCGCCCCGGTCCAGAATAACCTCGAACAGCTTCTCCAGCTCTGCCTTGTACTTGACGCCAGCATTTCGCGAGCGCGGAGGGGTGATGGTCTTAACAACTTCCTCGGCGGCGCGAAGCGCGTCGCTCGAAATCTTGTAGAACCGATCATGAACTGCTGCCGTAACAGCTGCGACAATCTTGGACAGATGTGGCTGTAGGACTGACGAAGAGTGCGTCTTGCAGATGTCGCTGATCAGTCTCAGCGCTGCAATACGCAACGTGCTCGGAGTCGCGGACGAGGATCCACCAGCCGAGGCAAGCGACGACGAAACGTTGACGGGGCTGCCGGACCTGGCTTCGTCGGTGACGGGACCAATGATATCCTCAAAGTAGTCAGAAAGGCCGCCTCGTTGGACTGATACCAGGTCGTCGAACATATTGATGATGTATTGCCGCGTTGGCACCGTCTTAGCCTTGAGTTGCTTTGTTCCGGCCTTGACAATGCTGGGAATGAGGCGGGACAAATCGGCGCGGGGGCCGGTGGGGGGGACCTTTTCCAGCACTGGCGATGTCAACCCAGGCGTGGCCATGAATCTCGACGCGCTCGCGCTGCCGCCGCTGCTTTGCCTCCTTCTCTTACGGCTGAGTGGCATGTGACCAACAGGCTCAGCTTCCGTTTCGTCCAAAGAAAGGTCTGTCATATGGAGGCCTTCGCCCGTCTTGCGAATTAGGAGCGAGAGGGCGGAAATGACTTCCAGACGAACATTCTCTTCCCGCTCGTCGATGCGCTTGATAAGGAGCGGTGCGGCGTGGCCGTAGAGCACGCCGTTGTCGAGGAGATCTCCGCTCCCGCGAGTCGCGATCAGTGTATACATGGCCTTGACGGCACATCTTCGCACTTTCCAGCTCGCGTCGTCGTCGTCGTCTTCAAACCCATCATCTTCTTCAAAGTCGTCGTCGTCGTCGGCATCTTCATCGTCGCCATCCACCTCCATGTCTTCATCATCATCGACCGCGTAGTTGGGATCGTACTTGACATATCGCACAATGGAAGCGATTGTTTCGTCGGTGAATTGCCGCATTTCCTGAGGGCAGGATGCCAAAAATGCCTCGAGAGCTACAAGAGCGGACTCGCGAATCTCGTTGAAGTCCTGCCCTAGGTCTTCTCCGTCGCTCATCTTCTCCATGTGCTGCTCCAGCTCGCTTTCGGACAGTGCCTGCAGCACGAAGCGCGCCGTCATGGAAATGTGAGGCCCAAATCGGGTAGGAATCGACCTAGCCATGCTGCCGAGAATAGCAATGTATAGTTTCCGCGTCACCGCACTGGTGCTGGCGTGCGAGAGCCCCGAGGTAAGACGTTGGATAACATCCTCAAGCTGGTCATCTGTCACATATACTGCAAGCATGGATATGGCGACCACAGCCCGCTTCTTGACAACAGAGGTGCCTTTGGTGCTTTCCAGAAGCTGCATAACCACCTGAACGGTGGCTTCCACTTCAACAGATTGAAGTAGAGGGCCAAAGCAGCGCACCAGATCTATCAGGACGTCAACCGCCTCCCCGTTGATGCTGTCCTCGTCTTGCAAGAGCCCTGTGGGGACAGTGGGGAGATCCAGAGTGGTGTCTGGGACCTGCGTCTTGGAGCCAGGGCCGATGAGACGCGGAATCAGGACGCGATGGATGGCCTCGTATGCATGTTTGACGTCGGCCGTGACCGGCAACCCCGGGACGGGGCGGGGAAGGGCCGTCACAACGGAACGAAGAGCCAGAGACGGGACTGTGTTATCGACAGCATTCTTAAGCTTCAAAGATGACAGCTTGTCAATCATGGGCGGGAGAATCGTCGCGGGCACCTTGCCCACAAGCGGACCTAGACTGCGAAGCACATGATGGTCAGCGCTGAGTACGCTCCCGCGCAGCCAGGTCAGCTTTTGGATGCTTACCACTTGATGGCCAAGTTCTGGACCTCGCTGTTCTGGTCATCGAGCGTCTTAATGACACTATCAACAGCCCGAGCTGCGATGTTGTAGTCGTGGTGCAGGAAGTCGGGCTTGGAGTTGTTTAGGAGCTGCAGCAAGTCGTTCAATGCCATGAACCGGAAGTCGGGGTCCGCGTCGCCCAGTCTGCGGATGTGAGCCATGACCGCCTGGGGCGACGGCGGATTGGGTACTGCTGGAGATGCCATGGTGGGCGAGCGATTGACGAGCTCGCTGTTTGCCGCCCTCGACCGAACCGTGAACTGCGGCGTGCGGAGGCGCGACTCTGAGGATGTCACGCGTTGGCTGCCGTGGAGCTCACGGTTGCCGCGGTCAATCCAGAGGCTCGACTGCCTGCGGCGTGTTCCTGCGAAAGAGATTCGGCGGTGACGACAGCGAGTCACGTAACGTTACGAGAGGAGGGGCAAAAATATGGTGACGATGATGATGAGGGAGGTTGGCCTTCGGCGCAGCTGGTGGGGTAGACAGTGGAGGAAGAGGTGGGAGGTGGGAGCTCCAGGCAGGCCGAGGGGTCTGGTGCAGCTCGGGTGGGGCGCTTGGGTCCCTTGCGGACGTCGCTCCAGCGCCACCAAGATAATACCACCAAACGCCATGGCTGCAACCTATTCAATACAAACACAGGAGGTGACGAGGTTTTGGAAGCTAGGTACAGTGCTCGATTCGGCAAACAAAGTGCATAGTACTAGGTAGTCATGTAGTACCCAATACTGCCGCAATCCGTCTACACCGTGGACTTGTCCATCTCGGCCACCCGGTACTTCCAGTATCCCTCCCGCACGGGATCCCATTTCTCCCGAAGCCTCTGCAGGCACAGCTTCGCCTTGTCCTTGTCGCCCTTGTCCTTGAACACGTCCGCCAAGAGGTCCAGGGCATGCGAGCTCTGGACCTGTTCGTCGTCCTGGCCAAGTCCTGTGACGAACTGCTCCGCAAAGTCACTCACATCGACGACAGGGCGACCTCCCTTGGCGAGGACACCCCGCAAGTAGTTCCAACCTGATTGGTTCTGCGGAGCCAGGAGAATCTTCTCTTTCGCGTAGGCGAGTTCTCTGTCGATGATCGAATCGGGTACCTTGGGGTCGTGAGACGTTGGTGGAAGATCTGGGGTGGACACCTTGGGGTCCGAAAACACCAAGAAGAAGCGATGCGCCCATGCCGAGTTGTTGCGAACATCGTCCTCAATCATGCTCTGCGTGGTGCCTAGCTCGCTCGGCGTCCATAGACCCAACTTCTCGGCCAAGTACTGCCGGTAGGACCAGACATGGTAATTCTTGGTGTCCTCTGCGAGAATCGTGGCGATGAACTCTGTCTCAGACCTGCCCAGTTTCTTGACTGCATCCTCGTCAGAGGCAATTGTCGGATAGTAATAATCCAAGAGCAGCTGTCGGTGATGCCAGATCTGGTAGTTCTTAAGGTTGTTCAAGGCGACCTCATTCAGCCACTGAATCTCCTCTGGCACCGACAGCTTCAGGGTGGATACGATCTTGAAGCGGTAGAGCCAGACAGTGTAGTGCGCAGGGTTCATGGATATGACGAGCTCTGTCAGCCGCAAACACCGAGGAGAGCATTCCTCAACCGCCATGACGGCGCGGAGGTATGAAACGGCTATCCAGAGTCAGGACGGTCCTCAGGTGCAAGACTTGTGAAACTTACCCTCCGCATAATCATCGGGATAGGCAATCTTGGCCAAGGCATCCTCTGGTTCATTCTGGGGTATGGGAATCACGTCATCCCACTCAGGGTCGTTGGCCAGCGGCCCGGGAATTTCGCCGTAGAGTTCTCGCTTCAGAGCTGCCATCTCGTTTCGCCTCTTCTTCTCGTTCTCAATGTCCTCGGTGTCCAAGTTCAGTCCTTGGCGCTGTGCAAGGTCTCTCTTTGCGAGAAAGCCGCGGTGCAGGATGTCGAGAGCCGTCAGCCGAGCTTGCTTGAGGCTACGCTGCTGGAACTCCTCAAGTTTGTACGACCCAAAGTCTCGTCCACTACGGTCTGCGCCCCAGTTGTAGCTCTTCGCGAGGCGGCGGACAGGGAGAGCCTCCTTGGTAACCTGCTTCCAGAACTCGCGCTCGGTCTTGTTTGTCAACGGGACCTTGTGCTGCGCGACAGGCTGCAGAAGCCGCGAATGGACGTATGTCTTCTTCTCGGCTGGGGTCAGGCCGGGCAAGCCAACTTCCTCGAAGCGCTTTTCGACGGGGTTGGTCTGGTAGAAGCGCACGCGCGATCGGTCCTGGACGGTCTCGATGACGGGCCTGGGGGCTACGCATTAAATAATGGTTAGCTCAATCTCCGCAGCCGACGCGAGCAAACCAACCTTGAGGCTCGGGATTGTTGGCCTTGGCACCGCCCTTCTGCTTGGGCGGCATGGTCGGAGCCTTGGAGGTGGTGGATGGTGGGGGGGTGGTAGCTGCTGAAGGGAGGAAGTTGGCATTGTTCTGCGCGACCCCGCCATTTTCGCGCCGAGCGCGGTAGCCATGTGGCACCCACCAAAGTGGTTTGGATGCCCGCCTCGTCGATTGCGGCACAGTGGAAACGAACGTTGTCGCCTCGGTCTGAAATAAAGTCGGGTTTGGCATACGTAGTGCAGGTTGTGGCTTGAAGAACAGGCAATGATGTACAGCCACTGTGAGGCACGTGGTTGTCAGGTCAGAGCGCGACTGCAGCAGGCAGGCGTCCCAGTTCCATTAGTACAGTATAGGCACAGCTCGGACCTAGACACTGTTACGTATTCCAATATCAAGACAGACAGTTTTCAATTGTTGCCCAAGTCGCCCGGGCCAACCGAAGAGCCAACAAAGCACCCGCAATATGTCCCCGTGCACCGTGACAGCAATCCCAAACTCCAGTTCTCCTCCCAGCGTTATGTTCCCAGTAGCAAGCACGCGCGCCATACAGTGCTCATAGAGCTCGAAAGTTTTGTGACATGATCAACCATTTCTGCAGGCCGCGTGGAGGGTTCCTCGTCATGGCGTCCCAGTTTGGGACGAGCACAAACGTCTCGTTAAACATCTTTTGCGGCGAATCTCGAGCCTTGCCAAATTGGACCCTACCCATGGTGGTGACAACGACGCTCATCCGCCCTCCGGTCCTCTCCACTTTGGGATTATCGTGAATGTTCTCTGGCGCACCGTAGCCAGTGGAAGGATTTATGACGTGGGCGTCCAGAGACTCTATCTCGTACCGCACGCCCTGGCCCTGGCCCTCCAACAGGGTGAGGTACTCAGCCGGCGTCGACAGCACCTTGCCGTTGATAGAGATGTCGGCGGGAATGGTGTATTTTGACGACGAGTTGATGTAGAACGAGTCCAGCTTGGCGAGGGTGTTTAGCGCATGATAATACCGATCCGTGAAGTTTTCCGCAGCTGAGCGACGGCCGTCAGTTCTTGTTGTGAGTGTGATCAGGGCACTTGGGACGCGACGCACCTTCGCTGGAGGCCCTCACCTCCGTTTCGGCGTCGGGAAGCGGCATAGCAAGTATGAGAACACAGGAATACGGCACAAAATTGGGATTACCCTAATTGGCGGCGAGACAAGGAGGCTGAGAAGGTGTAAGGAATGAGATGCTTCGCCCTCTCATTCGAGGCCTGAAGACATACCGCGAGAGTCCTCATAGACTTGCATGAGGAGGGGAGCTAGGCAAAAAAAGGTTTGTCACAGTTATCGATAGCACTGTACAAACACTGTACACTGATCCAGCGCCAGATGCCGAGACTATCCCAGCAACTCATGATAGCTTCGACCATCGAACTCTCAAGCTCCATCGCGTCGCAAAAATGGGGCCGTTCGGCGTGCGCGCCCTTCGCGGCATGCGGCCATCCAGGCCGCGCCTCCCTACGCGCCTCGGATGGATTTGTCCGAGTTGCGAGCCACCTCGAGGTCGCCAATGGCGCTGGAGCAGCTCCGAGAGTTCGCCTGCGACGACCGCGAAGCCATACTACATCACCACGCCGATTTTCTACGTCAATGCCGGTGCGTGGCTCGATCGCGAAATTGCAATTGGCTCCAACTGACTTGCTTCAAGCACCACATATAGGACACCTGTACTGTATGGTTCTGACCGACGTGCTCAAGCGGTGGCAGCAGATCAATGGCCGAGAAGCAGTCCTGTGTACCGGCACCGACGAGCATGGCATGAAGATTCAGCGAGCGGCAGCCAAGGAGGGCATGCAACCGAAAGAATTCTGCGACATCAATTCGAACAAGTTCCGAGAATTAGCGGCGTCGGCCAACATCTCCAACGACTTCTTCATCCGGACGACCGACAACGAGCACAAGGAGGCCGTTAGGCATTTCTGGCTGCAGCTGAAGCACGGCTTGCCAGAGAAGCTCGGGCTTTACAAGGGAAGTCACGAGGGTTGGTACTGCGTCAGCGACGAGTGTTTTTATCCCGAAAACATGGTCCATCCCAGTATCGTTCCCCAGACTGGCAAGAAAATCATGGTCAGCGTGGAGACGGACAACGAGGTGGAATGGGTCAAGGAGGAGACTTGGTTCTTCCCGTTGACCAAGTACAGGGAGCGACTGCTCAAGTTCTACGACGAGAACCCCGGGTGGATCACCCCAGCACCCAGGATGAACGAAGTGCGCAACTGGGTAGAAAACCAGCTGGAGGATCTGTCCATCACACGCCCAGTGTCACGGCTAAGCTGGGGCATACGCGACCCAGACGATAGCAACCAGACCATTTATGTCTGGGTCGACGCGCTGATCAACTACCTGACAAAGGCAGGCTATGGCGCCAAGTGGTATTCCTCCAGCGACGACATGGGTCTCTGGCCAGCGGACCTGCAAGTCATCGGCAAGGACATCCTGCGCTTTCACGCCATTTACTGGCCCGCGCTTCTGATGGCTCTTGACCTACCGCTACCAAAGGGGCTGCTGTGCCACAATCACTGGCTCATGTCGAACCGCAAAATGTCCAAGTCACTGGGCAACGTCGTGAACCCGTTCTTTGCTGTCCAGCGCTGGGATGTCGACCCCTTGCGATACTTTCTCATGCGCAATGGCAGCTTCAGCAAGGACATGAGCTACTCCAACGACCTGATCGGCTCCGCCTACGCCAAGGACCTGCAGGCCAACATTGGCAACCTCTTCTACCGCATAGCACGCCCCAAAGTTACGGCAAAGTGGTCTACGAAAGAGGCCGTTGAAACGTTTCGCAAAGGAGATTTTCAATCCATGGAGAGCGATGATCGAGATGCTGTTGATGAGCGGTTTTCCAGTCTAAACATCCATCTCGACATGGTAACTACGGCATTTTCCAAGGAGATGGATAGCTACGATACAGGCGCAGCTATCCGGGAAATCTTCAATCTCTTGCGCGAGGTAAGTACTTCTTGTGAGTTCACCTGCGGATCCAGACTTACACGCCACAGACGAACCGCTATATCACCGACACGGAGCCGTGGAACTTGGTGAAGAACCCCGAGCCCGAATCGCGCGTGCTCTTGAACTGGGTCATATTTAACAGCGCTGAGGCGCTGCGGATTGCAGGCATTTTGCTTCAGCCCATCATGCCAACCAAGGCTACGGAGCTGCTCAACGAGCTGGGGGTGAGGCCTGATCGACGCACAGTGCAGTACGCATACAAGGGCAAAGACGACGAATACGGCACGGAAGCGAAGCCTGGCAGCGACAAAGAACGGATGAAGAAATGGGACACCATCTTCCCGCCGACGCCCAGCGGGACCGACTCGGATGCGGAGGTGATGAAGCAATTGAAGACCATGCTGCAGTCCAAGACAAAGAACAAGATGAATCAAATGGCCGAACTACTAGCCATGGAGGCCCGAATGGGAGAGGACGCAGTCACGAAGCTCCTTGCGGAGACGCACGCAGCGAACGAGAAGCTCAGCGAGTCAAAGTAAACAATCGCACAAGATGTATGACGACACCAGTGTATTATATATCAATTAGAACTGTACCATACGCAAATGTTCAGCGTTGTATGCTTTGCTAGTGTTTGGCCGACGACGCTGCGTCCCCTTTGTTTGGCGGGGCGATTGACGGCTACCCTGAAGCCACCTAGGCAAATCAAACTTTGACCACTTCAACCCGCCAGCGACAGCAGCATGAAGATAAACAGCCAAACAGGTCAGCACTTGCCTCGTTTCAAGTATAAGTAGTCAATTGCTAATGCTTTCACAGCCGTCTCGACGAGCAGGGTGCTACTCGTGCCTTACGAGAAACATCATGTTCACACATACCACAGCTGGATGCAGGATCCCGTGAGGACAATCCCTGGCCCGCAGCGCGGCAGCCCTGAGTACATTGTACATAGATCCGTCTAACAATGGCCCCGCGCAGAGCATACAAGAGGCCACCGCCTCAGAACCGCTAAGCCTAGACGAAGAGTACGAGAACCAAGTGTCGTGGCGGGAGGCGCACGACAAGCTCACTTTTATCGTGTGCGAGCCGCCGGCACCGGCGCTTGGCGCAGCAGCAGCAGCGGTGAGGGACCACGGCGCGAGAGCGGAGAGTATGAGGGGCGACATCAACTTTTTCCTCTACGCGGATGAGGAGGAAGAGCAGCAGCATGACGGGGGTGAGGACGACGACGAGAACGGGCGGGCGGAGGCGCCGTCGGGGCGGTGTGCCGGCGAGACGGGCGCGCGGCGGGGGACGAGGTGGGTGGTCGGCGAGGTGGACGTCATGATCGCGGACGAGGGCCATCGCGGACGGGGATTCGGCAGGGGAGCGGTGCGCGCGCTGCTCGTGTACCTGCGGCGCAACATGCGCGGCATTCTCGCCGAGTACGCGGGGGGCGGCGAACACGGACGGGCATGTCCCCCCTCGTCGTCTAGCTCGACCGCGCACACGCGGCGAAGCGAAGACGATGCCTTTGGTGATGATGATGGTGATGATGATGATGGTGAACAGCAAGGCGCTCCAGTGCGGCTACGCGGCCTGATGGCCAAGATCAAGGAGGGCAACGCGGGCAGTCGGGCGCTGTTCGCGGGGCTGGGGTTCACGCAGCGCGGGGAGGTGAATTACTTTGGGGAGGTGACGGTGGTGATGGGCTGGGAGGAGGCGGCGAGGAGGGCGGCGGTGTGGGAGGGCGGGGAAGCGTATGGCGAGGTTGATTTGTGGTAGTAGGTGACTGCCGAGTGTGTGATGAGGTGCGTGGTGTTTTTTTCTCTCTTCCCGAGGCAATGGTACGGATGGACATGGAGGATGATGGATATATTCACATGGGATAGATGGAAAGGGGAGAGAGGTCTAGCAAGGGAGTTACCCTGACGAGGAAGCGAATTCCGAGATTTCGCCTTCATGCTGTGGTAAAGCATGGCGCGTATGACCTTTGGTGGTACGACATGATTCCGATGCTGGCTTTGTGGTCACCGTGTTATAGCACGGTGAACATGTACGATGCATTGCAGCAGCCTCGACACACTCCCAGCTCCATTGAGGTGTGCATCCGGTTTGGGAACTCGGGTTTATTACTGGAGTATACATACATGCGGGGGCACACACACACCCATGACAGTTTTGCCAGCGACGAGAAACATTTCCATCGCCGACTCTCGCGAATAGAAAGAGCCGCTTGCACCTACGTACTCGTCGTTTCTGTTGGTCGTTTTGGGTCACGGTGAACTCCTGTGCCGCCATTCCTTTCCGCTGACACTATTCCCCAAAGGGCTCGCCGAAGAAGCATCGCTGCGCAAACGGGGGTCAAAGTTGACAACGGCTTGTTTGCCCTGATTTCCCCGTCGCGTACGAAGTAACTTAGTCTCCGTCTTGTCCCTTATTACTGTTTTCCTTTCCCGCGCGACTCCATTTTCCGCAAGTAGGATAAGTAAGGTGAGACGTGTGCGCCGTGTGAGTCATTGCCGATTGACCGAGTACAGCGTGGCGGTTGAGCGAGAGGACGCGTTCAAGTCACGTAGCATGCTTAAAAAGTATTGACGAAGAATAGAATCAAGAACGTGTAGTGCCCCATATTGCGATTGCTTTCCCCCTGTTGTGTTGCCTCATCCTCTGCGCACAAAGACACTCGCCATGGCACCCTCCGTCAACGCCATCATCACGCACCACGACTGGAGCCCCGACGGCATCGAAAAGGTGTCCGCCCGCAAGGTGCCCAATAACATTGAGATTGTCGAGCCGGACCCCTCCTGGCCGCAGCGCTACGAGCTCCTCAAGGCGCGCATCGAGGCGGCCCTCCCGCCGTCCACGATCCTGCACATCGCGCACGCGGGCTCCACGTCGGTGCCGGGCCTCCCCGCCAAGGACGTCGTCGACATCGACGTCGAGGTGCCCGACCCGGCCGACGAGGACGCCTACGTGCCGGCGCTCGAGGCCGCCGGGTGGCACTTTCGCACGCGCGAGCCCGCTTGGCACCAGCACCGCTTCTTCAGCTGCTACGACCCGCAGGCCAACCTGCACGTCTTCGGGCCCGACTGCCCGGAGGTGGTGCGCCACCGCGTCTTCCGCGACTGGCTGGCCAAGAGCCCCGAGGACAGGGACTTGTATGCGCGCGAGAAGCGGCGGGCGGCCGGGGAGGCGGTCGCGGCGGGCGAGAGGCTCGCGGCGTATAACCTGCGCAAGGAGCCGGTCATTCGGGAGATTCTGCAGCGGGCGTTTCGCGATGCCGGGTATATCCAGTAGCCAAGCCTGATCAGAAGAAGGACGGCTACATGAAATTGCATGTGAAGCCTTTCATGTCATATCATCTGTAGATCTCCGTGAGGCTGTCATCGCTGAACGCGTTCCTCCAAAGCGCGGACAATTTCCCTGGCAGCGGCCGGCGGCTCCAAGCTGGTGGTGTTGATCTCGACGCCGAGCGCCGGAAATCTGTAGATGGAGAGTTTGTCTAGGAAGCGAGTCATGATGTCTATGTCGACGAGCTTCTTTCGGCCGCCCCGTGTACGCTCAGGGTTGACGACACGCTTGAGATTCTCGTCGCGCGAGCAAATGAGGTAAATGGGGAGAAATGGACGGCCGGCCTTGTTCGCGGCGGCTTGGTGACCTTGAGCCCACGCGACCCCGATGGCGTCGTCAGACAGGCAGTCTGAGTAAAGACTGAGTGTTAGTCTACGGCAGCAGACAACGGTAGCAGGCGGTCGATAGAGACAGAGAGAGATGGTAGTTAGTACCTACCGGTGAATATAACGGTCTGGCGTAGTTGCTCAGCGATATCTCCGCAGGCGCTTTGACTGTCCGTCTGCGGATGCACCCACTTGTCAAACGCCTCGAGCCGCACGCGTTCCCGCTGGGCGGTGTAGTCGGGGTGATCGCGAGGGAGGTCCACGACGTCGATGAGCTGGTGGTTGTCGATGAGGACGGATCCCGGCATCAGGCGCTGGAGCTCCCTGGCGACGGCGAGCTTGCCCACGCCGGGGAAGCCATTGATCCATATGTGGGGGGCTGCTGCTCTGGCCATGGCAAGCAAGATCACGCTCAATGGGAGACGAGTCGAGTTGCAAGGACACGCTGACTCTAGGGACGAATTTATGTGTATTTATTGAGTACGGGAATCCCGTCTCGGTGAGTCATGGGACTCATGATGCCGGACTTCCGACTCACTCTATACTCTAGCACTGCGCCAGGATGACTTGCCTGATTGGGAGACTAAAGGCCGCGCCGTTGCGGTCTGCATCGTGAGGGGCGCTTGCGGACATTTGCGACAATCAGTTGATATAATCGAGGAATCAGGCTGAAAATTGATCATCCGCGTCCTATATGAAGCAGGTGTAGTAAGGGCGATGATCAGGTCTTCTATAGAGACAAAGTACAGTGCAGTCACTCGCTGTAGCCACCTCGCTGCTGTGCTGGGGCGGTTGATCAAAGGAAAAGCGGGCCCCGGCACCCGGCCCGAGAAATTTCCACTCCCGCATGGAAAGTCCACCCACTCAAACATCGCCAACAGCTTCGCCCTGCTCCTTGCCCGTCATCAAGCCGTCAATTGCACCAGCGGACGTCTCTGACCACCCCGGGACATCCATGATGCAGTCTCTCACCCGCCTGGCGCGGCCACTGCTCAGCAAGCCCCTCTCCTCTGCCAGGTACGCATGCCACCAGCACGCACTCCTCCTTCACCAGCCCTCGCCCTCGCCCTCGCCCTCGTGGACATCACCATCGCTAACCCTCTTCTGCCGCAGGACATTCACCACCCTCTCGCCGCTCCGCCCGTCACTCACACCTCTCCGCCGCCCTACCGCCCTCACGAGCTTCACCCCCGCGCCCACGCTCGCCACCCCAACAACCGGCGCCGCGACCGCCGACCTGGTCCCCGCCGGCGCCGTCTCGTCGCACCCGGCGCTGGGCGGCGCGCTGCAGATGCGCTTCGGCCCGCGCAACACGATGAACGGACATACACGCCTGGTGCAGAAGCGGCGGCACGGCTTTCTCTACCGCATGAAGAGCAAGACGGGGCGGAGAATTCTGCTGCGGAGGCGTCTCAAGGGGAGGAGGAATGTGGGGTGGTGATGGGGCCGGCTTCGGACTCGAAGAATACAACGACAGGACGAAGAGGATGCGCATGTATAGCGTTTAGATGCGGGTTACGGCGGCCTCCGTGCTGGCCTTGTACATTATGTAGCAACAAGAGATCAAACCGATTCTCATGATACCACCAAACGCCTGTTACTGTGGGCTAGAACAACAGGCCATGTTGGACTACAAGCGCGAGGGCCAGGGAACGTCGCACTGAGGTCTGAAATGTTTCGCAGTCCTTTTTGCGGACGCAGTACCATCACGGTGTCACCTTTCAGCAGTCCGCATCTTCGCTGCGTCGAGGCCTCGGAGTATGCCAACGAACACGTCAGTCACATATCCCAGCACCGGTGAACTATTGCAACAAAGTAGTCAAGGGGTGGTTTTTGACACTGCTGCCGCGATGCCTCGGGCGAATTCTCGCCGGCTGTGTGTGTCGAAGCGGCTCACCAGTCACATGCAATTACCCATTTGAACGCAGAAATGTGACCGTCTTTGTTGCGAATGATGCACCAAGCTCGAGAGGGCATCTTGGAGCGAGCTTCCAGTGACGGCAGTGGTGACGATGGCCTCGGTCAATGGCGGGCCGCACCGGATGGCCGGGCCGTGAGGCGACGGATAATGAGGTGACGCCAGGAGCTTGTGAGCACCAGCAGGAGAGTTTGTCATCAACGGAGATAGATAGCCCGATGGCGTTATTCCGACGCTGCCCACAAGGCAAGGCTTTAGCATCGTCTCTTGCGTTTCTATACTCGATATAATCTTGCGGGCGCGCCTCTCTAGTCCGAGAAAATCGTCACTATTGTCGACCGAACAGCCGTGATGGCTGAGCTGCAGATGACGTGCCATTGTGGCAACGTCAAGCACGCCCTTACCGGGGCGGCAGATGCGAGCGACATTGAGTTGTGCCACTGCTACGGCTGCCGGCACTCGACCGGGCAGCTCTACGCATCATACTACGAAGTCGACCGGGACAGCACGCTGCCGCTGTTGGCAAGTCCAGCGCTCTCGAGATACGACTCAGCCGGGCCGCAACGAGGGGATTCAGGAGGGGCGGCCCGTGATGCAGCTACTGCGCTGTACTTTTGCTCGACGTGCGGGTGCCATGTCTTTCGGACCACAGCTGGCCCCGAAGAGACGAGGGTTGAGGTTGCAACGGGGACACTTACTGACGGCAACGAGCTGTCGGCAGCCAAGTTTGCGTCCCATGCCCGTGCTGATGAGACTCGTGACGGCGGCTTGACAAAGTGGCTTGTCGAGTTGCCCATCTCCAAACATGCCGAGAAGAGCGTGAGGCATTACTCTTCGGCCAAGCTCGTGCACAAGGCACTCCGACCCCACGACACACTCGACGCGTCGTGTCTCTGCGGCGGCGTGGCTCTGCGCATCACCCGCCCCAACGCCTCAAGCCTCGAGCCCTGTTCTGGGTTCGCCGACATGATAATCCCCTTTCACACGGGCGATCCGGACATCAAGAACCCAGCGGACGTCAAGTGGTGGCTGCGCGAGAGCGGCACCAAGTACATGGCCGGGCTGTGTGCGTGCCAAACGTGCCGACTCGTGTCGGGCTTTGAGCTGCAGTCCTGGGCGTTCGTCCCGCGGACCAACATCGAGTATCGCGCCCGCGTGGACGGACATGCCGACGACGGCTGGAAGGTCCTCGACTTTGAGGCGCTGCGGGCTACGGGTACGCTGCGCGGGTACGAGTCCTCGCCGGGGGTGATGCGCGAGTTCTGCGGCGGCTGCGGCGCGACGGTGTTTTGGCACGACCGCTGGCGGCCGGAGCTGATTGACGTGAGCGCGGGGTTGCTGCAGGACGACGACGGCGAGGGGGACGGCGTCAGGGCCGAGGGATGGCTGAGCTGGTGGATGGATAGGGTGAGCTTTGCAGAGGACGTGGTGCTGGGCCGTCACGGCGTGCCGAGGGAGAGGGCCAGGTGGCTGGTGGAGAGCATCGAAAAGAACATGAGAACAGAGGGAGGAAGGAAGCAGGGAGGATGATGGCGTCTAACTGGACCCGACATTGTTTTGCGTTGGTGAAGCTGGACGGACTCTTTAGATTGATGAATACTGTGTGCTGGTGATCAGTGGCAGTGAAGGAACTGGCGTCAAGCGCTTGCCTGCCTCTCGGGTCACGTGTTTCATTCCTCACCATCTCGTGCCAGTTGGGACGACAGTGGGTTCTCTATCACAACACAACATGCGGCGCACTCATCCCATCAACTGCTCCATGGCACGATGACAATTGCACCGCAGCGAAACCCCCAGACATTTGGCTAGTCTGTGACATCTCATCCCGAGCCGCAAGTGTCGCGCGACAAGGCAACACGCCGGCCTCCCGCCTTTGAACCTCGAGAAGAATCAGCCAGGCGGATCATAGCTCCCTTGAGGACGCAGAATCCTTTACAATGGGCGACACACAGGGATCCAGGAATCAGAAGCCAACGGCACCAGATGGTCTCATCAACACCCAAGCCGGGAGGCAGTACTGGGAGGGCACCCAAGCCGACGTCAACGGCATGCTCGGTGGCATCCCTTCCCTGAAAGGCTTTGGCTCTCTCTCAAGAATCGACCTTCAAGGCTCCCGCACGTTCCTCGCCAGGTTGGGCATCGGGACCAAGGGCGGCCGCAAACCTGTGACGAACGCTCTCGAGGGCGGTGCGGGGTATGTCCATCTACGGGCCGTGTATGCGGGCGGCGGTGGCACTTTTCCTTCCGCGACACTTCTCGACGCTGACTGTGGTGATCTCCGCTGTACAGCATCGGCAGAATCACTGAAGGGCTGCTACTTCACCTTGCCGAGCACGTCGACGTGGTCGAGCCTATAGCCAAATTCACAGAAGCACTCAAAGGCAAGCCCGGCGTGCGGGACATCTTCAACGTCGGACTGGAGGAGTGGAGGCCCAATGACGGAGCGGAATACGACCTGATCTGGACGCAATGGTGCCTGGGCCACCTCACTGACGAGCAGATGGTGGAGTATCTGAAGCTCTGCAAGACGGTTCTCAAACCGGGGTCCGGGGTCATCGTCATCAAGGAGAACCTCAGCACCACCGACGTCGACGTCTTTGACGACGAGGATAGTAGTGTTACGAGGTGAGTCTCATTTTCTCGTATTCAAGCCGTGTCTGATTGTCGGATAGACAAGATGCGACATTTCGGCACATTTTTGAGGAGGCCGGCCTGAAGCTCGTGAGGACGGACCTTCAGCGTGGCTTCCCAGAAATGCCCCCGGTCACGCTGCTTCCCGTCAGGATGTACGCACTTAAGCCCTGAGATGAGCGTCGACTCCCATGTCTTGCTTTTCACTGCGCGAGAGGCGACTTAATGCCCGCTCACCGACTGCACGTGGACGACTTCGTCTTCTGAATCTATGCATGGGGCGGGAGGCGGCGGGACAAACGCGACAACTCCCGCCTGGCACGGTTGCATTTGCGCTGGCAGAGCCCTGGCGCAGTTACTACCTTTGCACAGAATCTGGCCGGCTGTTTGCCAACGACTGCGCTTAACCCTCCCGCTGGACTTTTAGACAGATCCTGCGTTGAGCTGTTGAGCACGGGCGGGGACGGCGTTCTTCTGACTGCTTCTAGAAATAGGCACTCGACTCGGTACTGAAGCAATCGCCGTCAAGGCTCTGACGCTCGGCTAGAGTCGGGCTCTGTCGGTTGCGTGCCGTGTTTGACATATACGAACACACGGCTGGCGGACCGACGCGCCGAGACTGATGGTGATGCCCACCGACGATGTGACGACGTCTCGTCGGTCTAATGCAGGTCCCCGAATCTAGATTTGCAATACATGAGCCGTCTCGTCCTACCTCGTATGATTCATGTCTTGGCTTCAGCACTCTGCCGCGTATTTACGTGACGGCAACTAGATGCTTGTAGGACTGACATGTGAAGGATCAGATGAACTTGTGCACCTGACGTAGGGTCTCGGTTCTGTAAGTCGCATTTGATGTTCTGTGACCTCATGCTCCGGCATAGCGTTGACACCTTGATTCCTCCTTGCGCCCCACACACAGATGAGCCGCTTATTGCCATCAGCTGGGATGTGCAGTGGCCATACTCTGGGTTGACTTGGTGCCTTCATGGCAGCGCTTCGGCTCGCCCTGGCTGGAACCACACTAACATAGACTATCGAAGTGCGTCCGGCAGCTTGGCTTAACATCATTGCTTCATCACCTCTCCGGAATACTTTCGTTTTTAATCACGTCATGAGAGGGGTAGGCATTCAGATGACACGCGGCCGTATGCGCGAAGCCATACTGCCGTGCCGGCACTTTCATCCCGCCGTTACACGGCTCCAGAAACCGATTTCCGAGACGGCACAGCCCGCATGCATGGTTAATAGTCTTCGTTGGTCGTATCCTGCCGATGCGGGCACTTTGTAGAGCGGGATGCAACATCGATCTCTATGATACCTATTGCTGGAGCATAGGGAGCGTGACCGTCGACGACGGTAAGGGTTGGTTGCCTGGGACGAGCCTGCGCCCATTCTTCCATGTATAAAAGGCAGAGCCTCTCTCCCTTCGAAGGCAGAGTTTCTCATCAACCTCATTCGAATCGACACTCATCAAACAGACTTAGCAAACAACACAACTTAATTATAATTCACCATGAAGTTCGCCCTCTTCGCCAGCGCTCTCTTCGCGGCCGCCGGCCTCGCCAGCCCCGTCGACAAGCACGTTCGTCACCCGACGATCGTCTCCCCTTCATGAATAACAGTTACAGCTGACAAGTATCTGCGATAGCTGATCTTATATACCTATGAGTCTGGTCAGGACTTTGTTGACCGTGACTTCCAGGTCCGCAGGTACGTCTGGAGCGACGCGAGGGGAGGAGAGAAACAGGAAGAGAGGCAAAAAAAAAAAGTTACCTGGACCTGACAGCGACACAGTATCATTAAGGCGGCCACGGGTACGGAGGACTGGATCTGCACCCGAGCCTTGCCCCCGACCTGCTACCCTCCGTAAGTCTCCATTGGGGTTTCCCCAAGATCTGGCGTGTTTCCCCCATTTGATTCATTGCATGGCTGGAAAATTTATGCTGACTGCGCGCGACGCGCCTGACGTAGGCCCCTGGAGACGAACGTCATTGAGCAGCTCGAGACATTGCCCGGCGTCATCGTCCAGTTCATTGCCCGTGAGTGATCAATGTTCTCATGAGCCATGTACGCTGCGCACGCAGCCTTGGAGGAGGAGAAGGAGGAGGATGGGGTTCCACGGTGAATCGTTTGAGACGCAGGCTCCCCTAGCGCGGGACTATGTCGCAGCAAAGATAGCAGGCCACCGTGAAATATATGCACAAGTGAACGGAGAATGTTTGCCATTGGCATTGAAACGGCCATTGTATGGAGTATCGCTGTCGTTTTGAAAGTAGACCACGCTTTCTTGCCCCCCAGCCGCCGGATTGATAGCTGCGCGGTCTCGTCCCACCCGATCGGTTGCTCAACACCACAGAGAGAAAGAGCCAGAGGACTGTATGCTTCTCAAGCCCATTCAATCTGCCTCTGGGTGAAAAAGTCGAACTTGTTGGTTGACACGTTCTCAAACAGGGATGCCTTGAGGAACTTCTTTCCCACTGCGCTCACGGCAACTGAGTAGATTGGACTGTCGAGATTGTACTTGTCAGCAGTTTTTATTGTAAGAGGGAGGTACATGTATCTCGTGTCCTGAATCTCGTAAGAGAAGAGCCAACATACCTTCCGCAGTTACCACAGAAGCTCCGCTAGTGTCAACAGCAACAAATTGTCAGTGGGCGGACACATGCAGGGCCTGCCTATGCGGCATATACAACTTAACTTGCTTACCTTGCACACAGACCCGGATGCCGTGTCGTGGTCCGCATACGTCTTGAGGCTGCCCTGCGAGTCGTTGACGGTGATGTCTTCATCGGCAAGAACGTAGTTGATCGAGGCCGCTGTGAGAGCATGTGTTGTCAGCCAGCACCATCCAATGGAAGGCACATGTAGTGAGTTGCTGCTTGGATCGGCGCTCAGGAAAACATACGTCCTCCTGCTCGACGGCAGTTGAGGCTGGGTCATGCTGTGTTAGCAGTGTCAGAGCCTAAAGGGGGGGGCTTTATTGAACGACGCACCAGTGGCACATGACCGTCTGGGTAGGCGCCCTGGAGAGCGTGACGGTAATGGACCTGCAATTGCAGCGCCCGGTCGTGTCGACGGTCGTTGCCATTTTTTTGAAGGTCCTAGGTCAACCAGTCTTTTCTACCACTCCGTCCTTCGTCTTTGGTTGTGGCTAAATATGTTGGTCGCCGCCCAGAACAAGTCCAAAGACGGGGCGTCGTATAGCTGTAGGCTCTTATAAAAAGATTCGAAGCCAGCGAGAACCCCCAAGGGACGTGTGCTTGTGCTTATTTATGCTGGCTAATAGCTGGCCGTCAAGTGCGTAGCTGCCGGGCTTATTCAGTTCTGCTTTATCAGCCGGTCGCTTCACGTCTGTCTCGCTCTCGCCGAGCCCTTCCGTATCCGTATCGATCCTCACTCAGTGGGGTTCCGAAAGAATGATTGCAGTTGACTGTCTTGGGGGAATGAGAGAAAGAGAGAGAGAGTTCCAGTACCCCGCAGCCCGATTCTGCCGGCGCGGCCGTCTTTTAAGCAGTACGGGCCGGCGCAGCGATTCCCCAACCTGGATGCTTGAGCAGTGTTCAGAGTTTCCCTGCAACCAAGAGCTGCCGCCGGGGTGGCGCACTTGCAGGGAGCAGCGGTCCCGCATCCCCCGAATCGGGTATGAGTGTCCATGCCACAGTAAATGCCGTGCAACTCGACTCGTCAAACGTGGGTTGAGAACTTGAGACATTGATCCCTATCGGGGGGCCGGAGCAGCTTCGTCAGGTTACTTCCATGGAGAGCAACTTGCTGCATCCCCTCCTTCCCCGCTCGCCATCACGACTGGAAGACGATATGGCGGCCATAAGGCGAGGAGGTGTTGAGTGTTCTTCGGTCTGGTGTAACCACCATGGGGAAATGGCATCAAGATGTCTGACTTGCAGGGATCCCCACACTGGCTCAATGTACGTATATAGTCCTCAAGGCTAACAACGGTTCAGCGGCATCAGGACCGTGGGACGCGCGCGGAGTACGATGCTGTATCGACGGAGCTTGTTCGGAAACGGGCTCTCTTGGTCCGCTGATGTCCCACGTTCCCTTAGTACCACATCGGGTACGATGAACGAAGCAACTTATTACAAAGTGCCGGCGTAGGTACTCAAAAGACGTGGCAATACAAAATCACAAAAGAAGAAATATAGGCCACATGCAGATGGCTTCAGGCGAAGACCACAGTGTGGAGTAGTCCTTTTGAGCTACTGTTATTCGTGTAACGACTGTATATTGTATATATTACGGCATGGTCGACCCAGGTCAACCCAACCATGCGCCTGGTGCTGCTCAATCACCCCCGTGGAAGGAGACATGCTGCTCCATCCCATTACTCGATATCGTATACATGAACGAGAGACCATAAACCAATTGCCTTGAATGAAGATCCAAACTCTCTGAAGGAAGTCGCAAAAAGAGCGCACAAACGAACATATAACCACCCCCGGTCGGTTTAGTCTGTCGAGGTTTCCGCCAAGTCTTGTTGCCCACCTAGCATTGGGTCCTCCCTTTCCTGCGGTCATGCTGGCATGCATCGTTCTCCTTGCACTGCGAGAGAAGGGGCGGTCAGTACGTCCAGTAATCCAACATCATACCAGGAAGCGTAGCCACCAGGCCTTGATGCAAGGAAAGGGGGGTTCACTTACCATCTTGTCGCAACGCATCCTGTATTGAGTCCCCTGCGCCAGATTTCCCACGCGAACCAAACAAAACGTCGACGTCACGTCGTCCCCGGGTATGCAGAACTATGGAAGATGACTTATTAGTTCCACTCTGCTCGCTTGCAGTTTGAACATGTGGCATATGGTCTCTCACCCCTTTCTCAATTGCCCTCGTCTGGCCATGAGGATCATTGGGCAGACGATCCGTTTCGGGCCAACTGGCTGGGCCATGTTCCCAAGTGAACATGTGCTGGTCGTCACAAGGGTAGGGGAGGCTGGACGGATCCGCAGTCTTCTGCCCGGTCGGCGTTTTCTTCGTGCCTCGTACCGGGGCCTTGTCACCCTCCTCGATGGGATAGGGCAGAGGGCCAGGCGTAGCCGGACGACTCTTGCGGGACTGTCCTTGCGTCTTGCCCAGTGCTGCCGGGGCCTTTTCGTCTCCGTCGACGGGATAGGGGGGATTGCCGGGCGTAGATGCACGACTCCTTCCGGCGGTCGGCGATTGCGTCTTGCCGTTTGCTGACGGGACCTTTTCATGCGGGTCAACGGGATAGGGCGGGTTGGCCGCCGGCGACGCGGCGGCGAGGGCCAAAAAGGCTGCGATGAGAGCGACGGAGAGTCTCATGATGTAAAAGTATGTCTTCGACGGGGTATGGTACTGGGAAGAGATATGCAAAATTGCGTATTGCCTCAGTGCGTGCAGATTCAGGGCTACAAGTTGCAAAAAAGCAGAACCCCTTTATACGTGAAATCATGCAGGCCCCGACTATGTATGTACGCATGGCCCCGCGGTCCCGAAAGTCGGGCCAAAGCAGAGGCTGCGTGCGCGTTTCTCATCTCACATCGAAGGCGGCGTTCGTTAGAGAAATCGACGCACGGGTGATGCTGTGGTTCTCGCCGCCACGACATGGCCTCATGTCGAGCGAGCACGGAGACGGCCGCGCGCCCGACACCCGACATTGAGGTGATTATACCCCGTCGCAGAAAACACGTTACGTAGCCTCCAAGTCGTCATCAAATCGCTCCCTCCGTTCAAGCCGCGATGAGCAGTCGTCGGGACGGGCAACAGCCCCTGATACCAGCACGTTGAGGGCGAAGTGGGCTCCGTCTTGGTATCCGGGAAAATACGTCACCCTCCGCGTCCGGAAGCTTTCCTGCATACAGCATGGGCGCGACGAGATCAAGGCACTCTAGATGGAAGAAGAGACAAGTCGTCATTGGGCTCCTCCTATGAGGCGGCCTGGTTTCGCATTTAGCTCGACATACGTCTCATGCTCCAGTCCAACTGTCGTAGAAATCGAAAGTCAGAGCGCGTCACGTCTATTATTGCCCGCCCAATTTCAATGGCACATGCGCGGATCAACACATCTCAGATTGACTGGACAATACCAAAAGTCCCTTTTTCGTCTGAAGTGAGGCACCGATCCGGGGGGTGACGTATGCCTGAGACTGAGATTTCAGCCCACGTGCTGTTCACATTGATCGCCCATGCAACACGACACAACCCTTTCACCGCAGTACGTACTCCAGTCGCGCAATTTTCAGAGTCGCATTTACAGACACAGCAAGAAGAGACACGCCTACGAACAGGAATTAGCCTGCCTGCCCTGAGACCCCGCCATACTGTAGGATTGCCTTGGTTTCGAGCCCGGCCACAGACTGGAGGTGCGCGGAGGACTGGGCCGGGCCACGGCTGCAAGACGATTCAACATGTCCAACGTAAACTCGAGACGTTCACAGAGCGAGAGTCAAAGACATTGGGCACCCACTCAAAGTACACTATGTAGCATAGCATACGGTAGACAACAAATTTGAATGACAACAGCATCCAATCGCCACGACGACATCTTGCTTGAAACCCAACATACCCCCTTGTCACCCACCATCCGGTGGCTGCCATGTCGCTCTGTCATCACCTACGGGATAATCCAGCCTCGGAAGACGGAAACCGGGCCTCTCATCATTCGAGTACGTAGAAGTCGACGACCGTCTTGGGCCTTGGCGCTCGACGCTGCATCATTATGCTGTCCCGCTTAGGCGGGAGACACGACGGCAGCCTGGACCGCGTTTCGCTCGAGTGGCAAGCGAGGCCGGTGCATCACGCGATGCAGCAGCTGATAAAATAGATGCCGCTGATTGGCGAGAGCTAGCCGGCGCCGATTCCGACTGCGTGGTGGGTGAATGCGGGCGCCGTGAGGGTGCGCCAACGACCCTTGCCGCGATCTTGGTCGTCGTCCATGCGCCTGTCCGAGTTCAAGGTCGGGCCGGCGATGACATCCTTTGATGTTGGTGGAGGTTCCCCCCGCAGTTCGGAGTCATTGTCTGTGATTCCGGCCTTGAATATGAAGTATGGTCGCAATAGCTCATGGCAGTACAACCCGCTTCTTGAAGATGAGGGAGAGACCTGGCGATGGTGAGTGCATGCACGCGGCCAGCGCTTGTCTGCTCCTCCCTCCAGCCGTTCAACCGTCATGGCGAGTCAATCCAACCAGACGACGATATTGGTTCTATGGCCCCATTGACGTCACGTAGGAAAAGCAGCAATTTAAACAAAACGTGGACCGTTACAATATTTCAACGTGCTGCAGCTGTATCGCGACGACGCTGCAGACTGCGGATCCGTGCTCGTTGATTCCGGCCGTTTTTTTATTTTTCGAATCCGCCCCCCGGCTCTCCTTAGGGGCTGGCTCCCGCGCGCGCGGTCCTAGATGAGGGTACGGCCGAGTTGCTGAGAGGGCACGATCAGCAGCGTGTGTGTGTGTGTTGGTCCCAACTGCCAGGACACGACGGGCTCAAACTCACTCAGCTCGCATCCCACCCCCCGGCCATCCCCATCTCACGTAGGCAAGGTAGTTTTTTTGTCCGGTGTGTGGTGTAACGTCAGAGCCAACAGTGCGGTGAGGGAGCATTCGCGCGAATCGTAATGATGGAAACGCGTGGCTTTGTAAGTCACCACTGCTTGCTAGCTTGGATGGTTGGTTGGTTTGTTGGAGGGTTGGATCAGACACCACCGACAGCATACATACATATGCATACATACGTAGGTAGGTTTGATGTGCATGGCGGGCGGCTGCACGCTTCTCATAGGACCTTCCTGGTTGCGCTCTAGCCGCACCCGCTGCACACCAGACGACCCCGGGAGTCAGTCGCAAAGCTTTCCTCACCTTGGTTTTTTTGGGGGGGCATGTCTCTCTCTCATCTGGCGACAAGCAGGCTATTTACTTCCATGCCGCCGCCACGGGGCTTGCCTGCCGGCGCCATGCCCCTGAGCTGCGGCTCAAGAGGCATCCGAAGTATGAATGCCCTGCGGTCAGCCACGTTTGTGGGCTTGGCCGAGATCTTGACGGTGACATACATGTTGGCTGGACTAGGCTGCCAGGGGAGGGGGGAGTCGTAACTTAATGGGGGGCTACGGGTAAGGGTTCATGAGCGCTTCGAGACCTTGTGCCCGGGGGGGGGGAATGCGGGGACCACCGTTGATCACTTGCCCGACAACGCCTAGCTTTCTAGTCCGGCCCCCGAGCGCTGTTCCTTCCGGGTGGGGGAAAGGACGAGGAGGAGGAGGAGGAGGAGGAGCGGGGAACAGACGATTGCTTTTTTGGAGATCGTGGTGGCGTGTGTGGCCAGATGACAGGGCCGGCAGTTTTGACGAGGTCCAACAAACGCAAATGCAGGCAGCAGTTTATTTTCTTACGGAAACGGAATTTGGTTGCTCGTGAACGCACTACATGGGCAATATGCGATTCCGAGGATGTGAGCAGGGTGAAGCCGTTTCCGCTTCTTCATGAGCCTCCCCAGTCCGTTGTTGTTGTTGGTGGTGGTGGTGCGCGATTCAATATCATGAGTTGGTCCTTTGCCTTTTTTCCATGTTTTCTCAGGACCTGGGGCTGGAAGCAAGCCCGCAGCCACACCAACGGGTACCTGTAACTACTTTACAGATAGTAGCGCAGTGGATGTTTCGTCTGGTGCTCGGGTCCGCCCCCCCTCCCCTGTCCGCCCGGCTGCTGCCGCCACCACCTCCCTCGGCCGCCCGGCAAAGTCCAAAGCTTGACCATATGCTTTGAATTTCGCTCTGAATCACCACCACACCACACCCCCCGGCTTTTTCCTTGCATATACAGCTAGTCGGCTGGGCCTGGCCGGCCGACTTCATGTATTTTGTACGCGTGCATCTTCGTAAGCTACTAGTCTGGACTTGTGAGCGCGGGTATCGATTTTGTCCCCCCTCCTCCCCGCCCATCCCAGGTCTGGGAAAGGGCTACACAGCATAATGGTTACACTACACGTGTGCCTGCCGCAGGGTCGCATCGGCAAAGGCCGGGATGACGGGGGGGGGGCACGAATATTGAAGGTGGAGGTGGTGGTGGTGGTGGTGGTGGTGCAGTAAAATCACGTATATATGATCGTCATGCCCATCATGGGCGGCGGCCCGTGAACGTTTGCACATATCTGGACGCCATTGTTGATGGGGTGAAGACGTCTGTGTCTGCATTCTACAACCCCCCCCTTCAAGCCCGCCCCCAGTCCAGTCCAGTCCAGTCTCCCCCTGCAGAACGCACTGGGCAGGCAGACAAGCCCGGCACTCACATATCACTCTGACTAACCGACTGACTGACTGACGGACCCTTCTTGACGTCTCACCCACGCGGCCTTCGAGTCAGTGTCGCATATAGAAGGGAGACCTGAGACGACGACGCGGGAAGCAGCAGCAGCACCACACTTGACGACAAGAGACGGGACTATACACGCCCCCCTCCCTCCTCCCCCTCCCCGCTTTGAATCACCACGACCAAGATGGCTTTCCTCAACGGCTTGCGCGGCGGCGACGCGATCCCGGAGGAGCACCACGACCTGCAGCCGGACCAGTCCTCGCGCGGCGACGACGGCGGCGCGGATAGCATCGACTCCAAGCAGGGCACGCACACGGCTGCTTCGCACCTCGAGGCCCAGGCGGGACGACAGGCGACGGATAAGTGAGAGCCCCCCCTTCCAGGTCCTCGTGTTTGCCCCCTTTGAAACGAGAATGAATGCCGCGAGAGACACAGAGTGAGAGTTGAGGCTTCAGACAAGATGGACGCTGATGGTTTGGGCTTTAGATATGGGCATGCCATCATCGACATTGATCCCGTCCACGAGGCGCGGATCCGCCTCAAGATGGACTTTGCCGTCGTGCCGCTCGTCAGTCTGATATACCGTAGGTTTCTCCCTCATCTCCCTCATCATGTAGGGTTCAGTGAGGACGCGGCAGCTGACACGTATGTGTGTGCCTATTGACAGTCATCTCCTTTATCGACCGCTCCAACATTGGTAAGTGAACACGGCCCTGTGTGTGTTTGCTTTCATGTTTCATGTCCATGTTTCGCCCCGATGCTGTATATGCCCCCCGTCTTGTCCATCCACAAGCATCGTGCCAGACACAACATCTTTCATGTCCCAGTCGAGCACCATCATCTTTCTCCAGTCCATACTTCATCGACTTACCATGCAAAACACACAAAAATGCAGGCAACGCCAAGCTCTCGGGCCTCGAGCGCGACCTCCACATGCGCGGCTACGACTACAACACGGCCCTCTCCGTCTTCTACATCACCTACATCGTCTTCGAGATCCCCTGCAACGCCGCCTGCAAGTACATCGGCCCGGGATGGTTTCTCCCCGCCGTGACGCTCGCCTTCGGCATCACCTCCATCGCCACCGCCTTCGTGCAGAGCTTCAGCGCCCTCTGCGGCGTCCGCGCCCTGCTCGGCGTCTTCGAGGCCGGCATGATGCCCGGCATCGCCTACTACCTCTCCCGCTGGTACCGCCGCTCCGAGCTCACCTTTCGCATATCCCTCTTCATCGTCTCCGCCGCCCTGGCCGGCGCGTTTGGCGGGCTGCTGGCGTCGGCGATTGTGAAGCTGCCGTCGTTTGGGTCGCTGCATACGTGGCGCATGATTTTTGCCATTGAGGGTGCGTATTTCAACCACAGACGAAGGCTCCTTTTCCCCATCTTCCCCCCTTTTCCCCATTTTACTCCTGTAACCCTCCATCTTGTTGTTCGTCTTGTGGTCAGCACCCATCTAGACCCCAACGCTAAGCGTAAATGTGATATACATGCAGGCATCGTCACCATCGTCATCGCCCTCGCCGCCTTCGCCCTCCTCACCGACCGCCCCGAGTCCGCCATCTGGCTCACCCCCGCCGACAAGGCCCTCGCCGTCGCCCGCCTCAAGGCCGAGCGCATCGGCACCACCGAGCTCGTCGACTCCTTCTCCAAGGCCAAGATCCGGCGCGGCATCCTCAACCCCGTCGTCCTCCCCACCTCGGCCATCTTCCTCCTCAACTCCATCACCGTCCACGGCGCCTCCTTCTTCCTCCCCTCCATCGTCGGCACCCTCTACCCCGACCGCTCCGTCACCCAGCAGCAGCTGCTCACCGTCCCCCCTTACGTCGTCGGCGCCACCGGCTGCGTCGTCCTCAGCTACGCCAGCTGGCGCCTCGAGCGCCGCGGCATCTTCATGATTTGCGTCGCGCCCCTCGCCGTCATCGGCTACGCCCTGTTCCTCGCCCCCTCGACGAGCGCCTCGGTGCGCTACGGTGCCATCTTCCTGCCCTTCTTCGGCATGTTCGCCTACGGGCCCTTTACCAACGCACATGTCGCCGCAAACGTCGTCTCCGACACGGCCCGCGCGTCGGCCATTGCGACAAACGTCATGTTCGGAAACATTGGCGGCCTTGCCTCCACCTGGGCCTACATTGCAAAGGACGCACCCCGCTACAACATCGGCAACGGGCTCAACATTGCCTCCCAGGCGCTCATGTTCGTCATCGCCGTGGTGCTCTACTTTTGGATCAAGCAGGACAACAAGAAGCGCGCCGAGCGCGACGTCCAGGGCGCGCTCGAGGGCAAGTCTTTGCAGGAGATTCAGGACATGGACTGGCAGCATCCGGGATTTCGCTGGCACAACTGAAGCAAGAGAAGAGAGAGACGACAGGTATTGGCGGTTGGCTTCTTTTTTTTTTTTTTGGTCCGTGTGCAAGCTACGATGGAATGCTGCGTATGTATGTGTTTGAGTGTGTGTGTCTGCCTTGGGCGCACTGGCTTTCTCAGCCTCACGGCGCGTGACTCACAGGGGCATCATCACCACTGAGCATCACCGCTGGACGTTTAAAATGCACGTTTGCCGTGCGCGCCGTCGTTTTCGCTCATAGTTCATCCATAGTTGCCAATACTCATCACCAAGCGTGATCCAGGCTTCATACGGTCCATTCGCAAAATGACAACCTCTTCGGCGCGGCTCAAGATCGCTGTCGTCGGCTGCGTATGCTGTTTCATGATATTATCCGAGATTCTCATCTGACAGTAAACAGGGCCACGGCAAGCTAGACACCATATATGCCACAGCAGAGGCCCAGTGCCGCCAAAAGGGCTGGTCCATCGCCGACCTTGACCTGCTGCTCATCTGCGGCGACTTCCAGGTCCTGCGTCCTTGCTGTTGTCGCTTCAGTCGTCATCGGCCTGTTGACTGACACCGCACAGGCCGTACGCAATGCCCAAGATCTCAACTGCATGTCGGTTCCACGCAAGTATCGCGAGCTGGGCGACTTCCACAAGTACTACTCTGGCGCCGCCGTCGCGCCCGTCCTCACGCTCGTCATCGGCGGCAACCACGAGGCATCCAACTACCTGTTCGAGCTCTATCACGGTGGGTGGCTCGCGCCCAAGATATACTATCTCGGCGCCGCGGGAGTTGTCCGGTACGGGCCTCTGCGTGTGGCCGGTCTGTCGGGAATATACCAGCGAAAGGACTACCGCGGCCCTCACCACGAGCGCCTCCCGTATGAGCGCGACGACATCAAGAGCGTATACCACGTCAGAGAATACGACGTGGAAAAGCTCCTCCGACTAGAGAGCGGCGTCGACATCGCCATGAGCCACGACTGGCCGTCTTGGGTCGAGTTGTTTGGTGACTACAAGAGCCTGTTCGCGAGCCATCCGCACTTCCTGGAAAGCGCCAGCAAGGATGGCTTGGGGAGCTTCCCGGCCACGGAACTGCTGAATCATCTCCGCCCTGCCCACTGGTTCTCAGCTCACATGCACCATCGCTTTACCGCAACGATACAGCATACGGCGGAGCGTATTGAGGACACCGTGCGGGCTCTGCCAGTAATGGCTTCCACTCGGGGAAAGCTGCCGGTCTTCAAGTCCCATCGCAAATACTTTGTCTCAGGCACGAAGCCTGCTGGTGCAAGACAGACGACCAAGTTTCTCGCTCTAGACAAGTTCAAGGAGGGTCGCCCGACAACAAACTTTTTGAACGTGCTGGAGATTGACGTGCCTCTCCGTGCAGAGGACGGTCCGTATTCAGTGAAGCAGGCGGGGAGCGACAAGTTCCAACTGTGCTACGACGAAGAGTGGCTCGCCATCACCAGGGCGTACAATGATGCTCTCCGCGTCCAGGACACAGAAACCCTCGTCGTTCCACCGGACAAGGGCAAGGGCAAAAGACCGTCTGCAGGTAGCGTCGCCCGGCACAGAGAGTGGGTTCGGTGCAACATTGTAGAAAAGGGGCTTCTGGAAGTGCCTCGACGGTTCGCAGTGCACGCGCCTGTCCACGACTCGGCGACGGAGGAGACGGCTGAGATGCCGCCCGAGTATCCGAATGTGCAAACGGCGCGGTTCGCCGCACTTTTGAAGATGGAGAATCGGTTTGCACCGAGTAGCAAGACTTCTGATGGTGGGGACTCGTTATTCGAGACAGGTGGACAATAAGATGGTAGTTCAAATGGCAGCCAGTATTTCTCCCGGGGCGTATCCCCACTCTGCTTCGAGATCTCTGAGCCGCCACAGCGCTCCCCAGCCCGTCGTGCGGTCGATGATCTTAAAGAGTCTAGCCACCTCGAGGTGCTCGCTCGGATGGGTCAGCAGCCTGCCCGCGAGGTAGAGCGGCTGGATGGCGTTGATGAGGTTCCCACGGTGTGGGTTCGTCCACGAGATGCCGCACACGCGGCGCGCATGCCACAGCGCGGAGCTCTGCGGCGAGGGCAGCGACGCCTCGGCGGGGCGCATCTCGAGCATGATGATGCATGCCGCGTGGTATAGCTGGTTGGCCGAGATGGCCGCCCAGTGCGTAAAGAGGATCGTGGGGAACACCTGCAGGTCGTCGCCAGGGTCTCCCACGGCCAGAGGCAACATGGCCTCGGGGCGCACCTTGAGCCAAAACTGCAAGTCGTCCCAGAGCCGGGTCCACTGGTCGATAAAGGGGCGCGTGTCGCGATCGTCGGGTTCCTGGAGCTCGAGGTGGCGCGTGCGGCGGCACATGAGGTCACAAGCTTTCGCACAGAGATACACGGCCCAGTTGGCGTGCATCCCCGGCGTGTCACGGCCGCTCTGATAGAAGATGCCTTTGGAGAAGTCGTCGGCGGCGTCGTTGGATGTGACGCCTTCGGGCAGTGGCGGAATCCACTTGTCGAGGGGCAAGACGGTGCTCGAGGCGCCTCCCGAGATAATGGCACCGCACAGCTCCATGCGGGCATAGCACCAAAACACGGCCTGCAACAGACCACCGGAGAAGCCGGTCACGGCAAAGAACTCAAACAGCGAGGCGCAGCCCTCGATGTGTCGCCGCCAGTTCTTGGGACTGCCGGACATGAGCTCGAGCACGGCGAGGATGCAGGCGGTGACGAGCATATTGGGGTCCTTGGCCTGCAGACCCGGCGCGAGCAAGCGAATCGACTCTTGGTACAGCTCCAGACTGTCGTAGCCGGCGTCGGGGCTGGCCTTGCGGAGGTCCATCTGGCGCGCCGAAAAGGCCAACATGGCGTGGAAGAGGGGCGGCGACGTCTGCGCGAGCAACGGCACGTGGATGCCGAAGTGGCGGTCGTCATCGAACTTGTCGAGATATGGCGAGCACTCGACGATCCAGTTCTTGAAGTAGCTGATTAGACGGGCCTTGGGGATGGAGACGCGCGAAAAGTCAAAGGCCTGGCTGGGTCGCCGATGATCGAGGCCGCCGTCGGCGCCGCTTTCCGGCAGCTCGGGAGTGGCGCTCTTGCTGGGGTCGTGGCTCGACACGCCGGCGAAGAGGACGCATCGCAGCTCTTCTTGCAGCTCGATGAAGCGCGGGTTGGACGAGTACTCGTCGAAGACGGAGAGCGAGCCCGGGGAGAGAAAGGGCGGCTCGTCGAGGGGATGATCGTCCATTGTCACTGGCAGCGCAATGGCCCCGAGGTGGTGCCTGCCGCCGGAAACGTGGGCAGGCGCATGAACTGGATGGTGGGTGGTGTCACAACCGGAGGGACGGTGAGAGGGATGTGTCTAGACGAACGGGGGTGAAACGAGGATGGAGAGCGGACGGAATGACAAAGAGTCGGGATCGGGACGAGACGAGACGAGACAGACAGACATAGACGAGAAATGGAACCTGGGGTTCCATGTTCTGGAAGACACCCGACCTGACCGGGGCGGGCCCCACCTCCCACCCCACTGATGCCCTCGCCTCGTGGCGGTCGAGCATCGTCTGGAAAGAGTCCCCACAGCGCCGTAGCCGCCTGACACTAGCGCCCGTTTCAGTGTGTCATACGGCTGGCGACCCCCGGAACACTGGCAACGAACCGCGTGATTCCACCGCGGGCGTCGCGGGGCCATTGGCGACGTCAATGGATGAATTCTCGCTGTGGAATCGCTCGTTCAACTGGGGACAAACATACGAGGAACAGAGAACACAAGTCCAAGACCAACACGCGATGACTGAAGCGGCGGCCGCGTTCCCGCCCGTCGGCTGTGGTGCGTACTGTATACAGAGAGCGAGCGTTGATTTGGAACCGTCTGCCAGTTACAGCCATTGAATTGAATCACGACAGAAGGGAAGGCGAACGAACGCGCGCATGGTGGCTCGATCGGCTCACCCCGGCATGTCGGCAGCTAGTACGTACTTCCCCGCAACAGTCAGGTGCTTTGAAGAAATAATAAGCGGGAAAGAAGAAACCTGTTGTCGATGGTGTCGCATCAACCACGGTCATCAAAGACGCGCGCGAGTCACGGCGTCGAGTTGCCGCAGTGCGCGGGGTTTGCGCAGCGTCAGGACCACTCGTCCCAAAGAGGCAGTCTAGCCCTTGCCCTGGTGCAAGCCGCCGGCAAACTCTGCAGCCAATTCCCTCTCGACGCCGGCCCCCACAATCTTCAACACCACCCTAATTTGGGGTACATAGCCTACGGCTCATCCGTTTTGGGTCACCTTTCCGACACGTCCCTCTCCCTGGACCCGGCTCTCGTGGAACGCCTGGGGGCGACTGCGGAAGAAAAAAAACATGGGGTGATGGGGTGATGAGGGGAGAATCTGGAGAGTCTCACGCGGGCCATGTGTATATAAAGCCGTGGGTTCGTCCCGAACGGGCATTGAGTTGCGCCTCGGTCCCCGGTTGAAGCTGCAGCTCAAGAGGCATTGCGTCTTATGCTCCTTTGACGGACGAGACACGACGAGTTACTTACGATGGCATCGCCCACGCAACACTCCTCGGCAGATGTCGAGGGGGCCACCGCCGGTGTGCCCATGGAGTCGGCCCAGAGGCTGCTGTCGGAGAAGAAGACGCTGTGGCAGTCGATCCGCGCCAACCCCAAGGTCATCTTCATCGCCTTTTTCGCGTCGTACGTTTTCCAATTCGCGTCTTGCTTGCTGCTGCTGCTGTTGAATGCTCTCGACCGCCGGCTGACCCGGTAAACAAACACTTACCAGACTCGGTGGCTTCGAGTATGGCTACCAGCAGGGCGTCCTGGGCCAGTCCCTGGTCATGACGCGCTTCATCCACAACTTCCCCTCGGTCGTGCAGTCCTCGTCGGCGACGGGCTGGCTCACGTCCATCCTGCAGCTGGGCGGCATCGTCGGGTCCCTGTCGGCCGGCGTGCTCAGCGAGATCATCTCCCGCAAGTACACCATGTTCATCGCCTGCTGCTGGGTCATCCTGGGCAGCTACCTGTACGTGGGCGCGCGCGAGGGCATGCCGGCGCTGCTCTACGCGGGCCGTTTCTTCACGGGCCTCGGCGTCGGGCTCTTCAGCGGCGTCGGCCCGCTGTACAACGCGGAGCTGTCGTCGCCCGAGATGCGCGGCCTGCTCGTGTCCTTTTACCAGTTCGCCACCATCCTGGGCATCATGCTGTCGTTCTGGGTCGGCTACGGCAGCAACTACATTGGCGGCACGGGCGACACGCAGTCGGACCTGGCGTGGCGGCTGCCGTCCATCATCCAGGGGATCCCCGCCGTGGCGCTGGCCGTGGGCATCTGGTTCATGCCCTTTTCGCCGCGCTGGCTCGTCAAGGTCGGGCGCGACGACGAGGCCCGCCGCACCCTGGCCTGGATGCGCAAGCTGCCGCAGGACGACGACCGCATCCAGGTCGAGTACCTCGAGATCAAGGCCGAGGCCGAGTTCGAGAAGAAGGCCTTTGCGCGCGAGTTCCCGCGCATGGCCGAGGAGGGCAGCAAGAGCGCGCTGCGCGAGCAGATGGCGCAGTTTGTCAACTGCTTCCGCACCAGGGACAATGTGAAGCGCATCGCCGTCGCGTGGTTGGTCATGTTTTGGCAGCAGGTCCGTTGTTATCTATCCATCCACCCCCCTGAGCGAGGAGGAGACCCCCGTGGTGAGAAATCGATGAGGGGAGTCGCATGCTAAACATGATGCAGTGGAGCGGCATCGATGCCATCATCTACTACGCCACCAACATTTTCCAGAGCCTGGGCCTGACGGGAGGCACGATTGCGCTGCTGGCGACGGGGGTGACCGGTGTCGTCTTTCTCTTCAGCACGATTCCTGCCATGGTAGGTGCACTTGAGAGAATCTGTCCTGTCCATGATACTTGCCCAAGAGCACGACGACTAACGACGGGAGCAGTTGATTATTGACCGCGTCGGCCGCAAGCCCATGCTGCTCGTCGGCTCCGTCGTCATGGGCATCAGCATGGTCATTGTGGGCATCATCGTCGCCAAGTTTCGTCACGACTGGCCGTCGCACGTGGGCGCGGGCTGGGTAGCCGTCGGTAAGCAGCAACATAGTCCACGTTCCAGTCGCCATCCGCGCGACTCCCCCGATCCGACCGAGGGTTATTAGAGTGTTCCCTTTCGCTGACAGACAAACAAACGCGGGCAGCTCTCATCTGGGTGTACATTGCCGGCTTCGGCGCGACATGGGGCCCCGTCTCGTGGACGCTCATCTCGGAAATCTTCCCGCTGTCGATCCGGGCCAAGGGGGCGGCCATCGGGGCGTCGAGCAACTGGCTCAACAACTTTGCCATTGCCTTCTTCGTGCCGCCGATGCTCGAGGCATGGGCGTGGGGCACCTACATCTTCTTCGCCGTGTTCCTGACGGCGGGCATCTTCTGGGTGTGGTTCTTCCTGCCCGAGACCAAGAACGCGACGCTCGAGGAGATGGACCGCGTCTTTGGCAGCCACATGGGCGAGCGGGATGCGCAGCTGCTGTACGAGTCGCAGCAGGAGGTGGGCCTCATTGCGCTGCTGGAACGGCGCGAGGCGGGGGGGAGCGAAAAGGCGGGCGTGGAGAAGCACATTGAGGGTATTTAGGGAGGGAGGGCAACTCGT
The DNA here is from genome assembly GCF_022605165.1 of Purpureocillium takamizusanense. Taxonomy (NCBI): domain Eukaryota; kingdom Fungi; phylum Ascomycota; class Sordariomycetes; order Hypocreales; family Ophiocordycipitaceae; genus Purpureocillium; species Purpureocillium takamizusanense. The sequence goes on from NC_063072.1 coordinate 723,058, forward strand.
GGCTGTATTATGATGTGATGTTATTATCCCCAAATCGTGTAAGTGGCGGCCCGGTGCGGTGTGTTCACTGTTGACCGTGGTGGGAACAAGCGACGCGTCGAATTCGGAAACTCGAAACTCGGGACTGGACGTAAACGAGCAATGAGTTCATGTACTACGATAGTAGCAACATGAGTACACAATAGCTGCACCCGACCATGACTCGAAAGACGCAACTTATATGCCAATGCAACCCAGGCTGGCCCCCCGGGCGGCCATGTCCGGCACCCCGCATCACTGCACACGCGGGCGCCGGCGGCGGGGTCCGACAGGCACTACAGGGGACGCTACAGGGGGCCCCGCCCAACTAAACGACCAGCCCATGCAGCAGCTATGGAACTTCGCAAGGAAGGAAGCAGCCACCTCCAGCTTTTTGCCCCACGCCACCACGCGACACCAACAATTCAACGCTCCGCTCCGCTCGGCCAAGTTGCATCTCCTGCGCGTCCCGTCCTCATGCATCGTCATCGCCAGCCATCTCCCATCAAACACTCACTGCTCGCCCGCCGCCTGCCACGCTCGTCCGCCGCCGTCGCGAGCCGCCGACCTCACATCCTGTCAACTCGGTCCGCGCCATGTGAAAAACACCGCGGCGAATGCCTGTCCTACGAGCCACGCCCGAGAACAAGAGACGGGTCCGCACCGGGTGTCTCAGCTGCCGCAGACGACGCCGAAAGTGTATGTCCTTGCGCCACCGCCGCACCGACCTGCTGTGCACCGACACCTACTTGACCGACTGGTTGACTGACTGACGGCCCGGCCGCCCGCGTCCAGGCGATGAAAAGAAGCCCCAGTGCACGAGCTGCGAGGCCCGCGGCTTCGCCTGCAAGTATCCCGACCTGACCTTTGTCCAGGCCTCGCGCAGCGCCCCTCCGCCCGAGCATGGGCTCAGGCGGCCGTCCACGTCTTATTCTACCATTACTGTGAGCTCATGAGACCCGCGCCTGGCTGTTACTCTCTCGCCACCGCGCTGACACCATGCTCGCTGCGCAGTTTGTGAACCACGGCCCGCCTACGCCCCCCTCCAAGGCGAGCGACAAGGACGACACGCCGCAGGAAGCGCCCCTCACTGCCAACAACAGCAATGCGCGAGCAACGCGAGAGGAGAGTTCCGTTTCCCAGAGCCCTAGGGCCACCTCCAAGCCAACTGCGCCCGCGGCGGCTACAGACAGGCGCCCGCCCCGAAGAAAAGACTGTCCCCTTTCTACCTGGGACAGCTACTTCACGACCAAGGATGTGTCGCCGCGCAGAAAGGAGGCGGCGGTGCTGCGTCACTTCCGCTATAAAATGGTGCCGTGGATCGAGGCGGGCGACCCCGCCGCCCAGTTTGGCGTCGACATCATGCAGCTGTCGCAGGAGAGACCGCCGATCCACACGGCCATTGTCGCGATATCGACGCTGCAACTGGACCTCATCGCGGGCCTTGCCGGTCACGACATGGTGAGCCTGGCGTATAGACAGAGGCCGAGCGACGACCTCTTTGAGCACGACAAGAGGGCCAAAAGGGTCGGCGAGGCCCTGCTGGCTCTCGAGGGCTTCCTCAGCTCCAGTCCCAGCCGGTGGCGCAACCTGCCGCTGCTGTACATGAAAGAGGTCAGCAGCAACGTATCGGCTTCGACGGTGGAGGAGCCATTGCAGACCCTTTGTCGCCTGCACGCAAGAATAGGTAATTGCTCCCGCCTCCCTCCGTCCTGCCGGCTTCTTTGTGCGTGCTAACCGCGTTCCAAGACCTTGCCTCTTCTATACTCACCGGGCAGCCACCCGTCACATCAATAACCTTTCATACCCCGGGCAGCAGAACACCATCAACGGCAGACACGTCGCCGACGGGCATATACAACTGGTCTCTACAGCACCTTACCTCCTGCCTACACCTCATCCACAACAGCGCTCAGCTGCCGTCCATACCCTCTCCTCAGAGCCCACCGGCAGCCTCCTTGTCCGCACATGCCGGCTTTAGCGCGCGGTGGTTTTCGCTCTGGACGAGCTGTCAGACGTGGTTTGCTAACAGACCGCTCACGATGCGGCCCATTCTCGACATCCGCAGCGTCGAGGCCGGCCAGATCGAGCCCAACGATGGCTCCTCGTTTCCTATCCAAGTGTACACCAACGCGCTGGCCATACACGCCAACGTGGCATACCACATCACATCACTGCTGTTGTTGGCTCACAAGCCCCGCCTGCTCAAGCTGCCAGGGGACTCGCACCGACAACGGCCGGCGGCGGCATCTTCGTCGTCGCAGGGCTGGCACGCCCAAACGATTGCGGGGATCGCGGCGCGCAACGAATTCGCGGAGCAGTGGGACCCCGTGACGGTCGGCGCGCTGCTCTACGTGGCCAGGGAGATGACGCACCCGGCGCAACAGGCGGCGCTGGAGGCGTGTTTTGCGAGGGCCACCGCAGCCACGGGCATCGGCCTGGAGAAGGAGCTGCGCGAGCTACGCGAGGGGTGGAAAGTCGCGCGCTCTTACGAGAGAGATGCATGAGGCGACACTGTTTGCGCATGAAGATTAAACATGAAGAATAAAAGGCCCTGCGGTCCAAGACGAGGCTAGAGATGGGCTGGTTATGCCCTCCAGTGAAGTTTGTCAGCGCACGTAGTCGATCTGGAGGCACATGTATGTCGTCAGTCACGGAACTCCGCCGCCATGGCCAGTTTAGGCAAGGATCTCGCCCGAACGACGGACAAGAGAGCCATCAACCCCGTAGGTAACCCCAGCGGGTGCTTCGTATTTTGCACATACGTAGGTGCGCAGCCAGGGCAGGAGATACGATTTGCCTACACGGGCAGAGTGGAGTGGAGTCGCGAGGTCGTCCGTCGGGTCAGCCCTTTGCCCGACATGCTTGCTAATAATAATGTGAACTGATGCAAGCGCAGTTTTCGACTTTGGTGGCACTAGGTCCGCAGTGCCTGCGTGCCAACTTTCTAATACATAACTAGTAAGCCGCTGGGCTTGCTTGCTGCGGCTGAGAGCGAATGGGTTAGCGTGGGGCATGGGTTGCTCGCAGACGCGCAGGTGAAACAAGGCTCGTGAAGACGGGGCGTTTTAGTCGTAGTAGTAGTAACTTGGTGGTTTACAAATCGCGACAAGTAAGGAGAGAAAGGGCGTGTTGCGACGGTTTGGGCATGATAAGCTCGCAAGTCCTCATGACGCGGACTGACTGACACTGCATGTTTGATGCTTAGACTTGTGGAGTAGGGGTGGAGAGAGTCGATGGAGAAGCAAGTAGTTGAGGGACGGTATATATAGTCACGATGATTCCCGTGGTGTTGTGTCTTTCGTGGTTGACTGCTCGTTTCACAGCAACGGTAACGGCAATAGCAGCAATTGAATGAGAGAAAACAATAGCACGGCGACATTCAGGACATGCCCTCCGCGCCACACTACATATCGAAACAAACAAATTCCGCGGTATATCATTCCCCATACAGAGCCATCATCCATCATTCATCATTCCCCGGTCCACTTGTCAAAGACACAGGAAGACTCAGCCAATATATTTATTTATATATATACATATACATATATGCGCAATGAAGGCCCTCGTCTTCGAGACGGCAACCCGCACCGCCTCGGTCAAGGAGGTGCCCCGCCCCGTGCCGGGCCCCGGCGAGGTGCTCGTGCGCGTGCACGCCGTGGCCCTCAACCCCGTCGACCAGATTCACTTTGCGGGGCCCATCGCCGCGCAGACCGAGCGCGTCATGGGCACCGACTTTGCGGGCGTCGTGGTCGACTGCGGGCCTGCCACCGCGAGCTCAAGCGAGCACGAGAACGGAGACAGGGACGAGGACGCGAGGACCGTGGAGGGGGCGCGCGTCGCTGGGTTTGTTCAAGGAGGTGAGTCGAGGCAGCAGACAGACAACGGAGGCAGCAGCGGCGGTCCTTGAAAAGGGGGGAGCAGAACGCTGACACGGGCGTCCTATACTCATAGCTTCATCTGCCAACGACAGGCCCGGTGCGTTCGCCGAATACGTGGTTGCGCCGTATGACCTCCTCTGGACGATCCCCGAGGGGCTCTCCTTTGAGGAGGCGTCCACCATCAGCATGTGCGGCCTCACCGCCGCGCAGGCCCTGTTCCCTCGCTTCGGACTGCCCAGCACCTTTTCCAGCTCCTCCCCCTCTCCATCCCTCTCGGAGCTCCTCCCTCAACACGCAACCCCAGTGCCAAACAACGACTCGTCATCGCTATCGTCAGCATCGTCAGCATCACCCATCAGCATCTTCATATACGGCGCCTCCACCTCCCTCGGCATGTTCGCCGCACAGCTCGCGCACGTCGCCGCCCGCGCGTCCGGCCGACCTCTGCGCCTCATCGGCGCGGCGAGCGTGTCCCGCCACGGCACGTTGCGGGCGGCGCCGTATGGGTACGACGTGCTGGTGGACTACCGCGACGCGTACTGGGTGGACAAAGTGCGCGCGGCGACGCCGGGTAGTAGGGGCGTGGACTACGCGCTCGATGCCATCTCGGAACGGGATACGGTGGCGAGGGTGCACGACACGCTGGCCGAGGGCGGCAAGTATCATGTCTTTCGTGGGCCCGAGGGGGGCAAGTATGATACCAAGGGGTTGGCGGTCCAGCCGGTGTATGGTGCGGTGTGGGAGGGTTTGGGCGTGGAGATTGACTATGGTGGCGGTAAGTCCTCTACATTACTATCTCCCCCTTGTCTATCCCTTTCCTTTCTCCTCCCTCTCCTCTACGGGAGACGATATATGGCGCCTAACGAAATACCCTTCCTCACACAGGCCTCATCTTCCCGGCCAGCCCCGAGGCGAGACGCTTTGCCGTCGACTTTTTCCGGTTTCTGAGCTCGGGCGCCAAGGCAGGCGAACAGGTGAAGCTGCACCCGAATCCGGTGCGCAGGATGCCCGGTGGGCTGGAGCGCATCGTGCCGGATGGCTTTGCCCTACTGTCCGGCCTGGTGTCGGAGCGGGGGCAGGGGCGCGGGCTGCCACGGCGGGACGAGGAAGGGGAGAAGGAGTACATGCGGCCGATTAGCGGCGAGAAGTTGGTTTATGCCATTGCGTGAGCTGCGGTACTAGCCAGGAGTGTCGTTGGCGACGTCAGAAGGGGCGACAGAGACGTCTTGTTATCGGGGGTCCCGTCTCGTCAGTTATAATGTCAGGCACTTAAAGACGTCAGTTGGAGGTCCGGGCGGGCAACGTCTGGCACCTTTTAAACTTGGCGGTCTGCTGAAAATATCCTTAGTTATGGCGGCGTGTGAAGGCCATCTCAATTGATTTTGATAAGACGGCAACACATCTCGGTGCTTAAAATATTGTTTTTAAAGTTCAATATAGAAGCATGGTGAGACGGATGCATAACACCCACCTTATCATCGACTTCTAGTGCTACTCCTAATGATGGGCTATATACACCCATTCCTCGCGCTGAGTGAGCAGTGAGGTTTCTCGTCCATACATGTATACATGCGAGGCACCTACACGCCCCATCATCCGGCCTGTCTCAATTTTGGGTCGGAAAGTTGACCCGATACTTCACCGCGCAGTCCCTCATAGTTTCGAAATGCTTCATGTCAACTTCTTGATCCTTCGCCTTCGGCTTTGGTTCATCGCCGCATGAAGCTTTAGCATCGCAGGAATGGACGAGTTCCCTAGTTTCGTCTTTAGAAAGACCACTTTCTTTGAGAAACTCGAGCAGCTGAAGTGTGGCGTTGCGGGTGCTCTCCGCCTTCTCGTAGCAGAAGAACCGCGTCGGCAATGACTGATTCATACATCTGTTAGTCACCCGCGAGGAAGTCAGTGACATCTGGGGCGAGCAGCGATCCGTGCTCCCTTCGATGCCAAATATGGCAAAGGTACTACTCACCTCCCACTGCTTCTTAACGCTAGTCTTGTAGCAAAGGTGGCACTTGATCCGTGTTAGCAGATTGACGCTGAAAGGCTCGAGTCTTGACTTACACCATCCGCGCGGCCCTTACAAGCCTCTTCGAGACGAACCCATCCGTCTCCCAATGGGGTCTAGTAGTCACAGAATTATTAGCCTCCATGCTTTTTTTTTTTGGAGCTTTCGCTTCGTCATGACTGAGTGCGACAACAGCTCAAGTAGCATCTGTGAGCCCTCTTAAAAGCAAAAAGGATGCCTGTCCATGGGTCGCGCGTGGGTACTCCTACGGTTGTTTTATCAGGGGCGACGTCAACATCCTGAGCGTTGCACACCAAGAGGCCCTCGGCGTGACTTGTTGCCTATAGTCCAAGATGTCAGCGGGACACATTCAAGTCACATAAGCACATGTAACCCGTAGTGAGTAGCTACACCGGCCAGGCTGAGAAGAGGGTACTTACCTCAGACTTCTTGCAAAACTTGTATTCATTTCTGCCAGAACTATCTTTGAAGTTGGCCCAAGCTTGCTGCGTGCTCATCTCCCAAAGTTCGTTGGAAGGCTTCTCGGAAGAGTCTTGGGCAGAGCCGAGGGTGAAGGCAAGAGCCAAAGTGAGGGTAGAGAGGGAAGCCTTCATCTTGAAAACGTGTTGCCTTTCAATAGTGTTTCGTGAGACTCGACGGGGAATAGTGTGATCAATACGATGCGATATATGGAATGCGTTAGGAGACGGACACAGAATGAAACGTAGGAGAGATGGGAGTGATTTATATCTAGACGAGGGGCCAAGAAGGGCTTCTCCTTTTCATGTTGTTGTTCAAGGCCTCAACTGCGATTATGATTGCGCCTACTAGCGTGTTGGACAAGACGCGTGTGGCACCATGTTGAACACTGAAGCATGGGCTTTACTGACTTTGTTGGGCTCTCCGCTGTCCAAAGTAATGCGCATGATTATTGCTGGATTTAAGAAACCATGCACACGCCGTGTATTCACGTCTAGTTGCTTGGAGGCAAAGGCCTTGCCATATCTCCTAGGGCATGTGGGAGTTGCCGAACATTACTAAGGTCGCATCTGCCAAGGCCCCGTACGCACATGAGACCGTATTTAGGTGCCAGCTGTGACCTGCGTAGTATAATTTAGTTCGCATAGACCCTACCTCCCCGCCGCCAAGAGCAACTATCGACGTCTGCCTTCTGTTGCGTCAATTGAGCAAAAGTGTACCGGCACGCTAGTGCCCAAGTTATCATGCTTTTCTTATGTTGTGACATCTTCTCCCCATCAGCCTGACGACTTGACTCGAGTTCGCGCGCTAGCATGGCGCGGCATAAATTTCATCGGCAACTATTCTCGGCGAACTTCCACGGCGTCTATGCACCAGACCCCATCCCTTGGTGGGGCCCCTATGAAATGGCAGCCCGACTGTAGCTTCGGCCTCGTTTATATGAAGCGAATATAATCATCGCATTGAATGGATGTTGCCTTTTCCCTGTTTTGGACTTGCAAACCTCGGCCGCACCACACCACCAGGGCGAATATCACCGATAAATCGACGACGGTATTACAAGCACGTGCCATTCTGGACCTAGGACGGCTCGGGGCGCGTCAATACTCGCATGCCGTTTGCCGCTATTGCGGTCGACTCGACTTTAACTTGGACAGGGTGCTAGGGCTTGTCTTTACAGTCACCGTGAGATATCAGGCAACCCTTGCCGGCTGAGTGGTCATAAATAGCGGGTCCAGTCTGAAGAAACGCAGGTATTGTCATGCAGTTCAAGTCGGTTTCTCCCAGCGCGGTCGTCTGGTGAGCGACGATGACGAAGATGGCATCGACAGCCGAGCTTCCGTCCGAGGAGTTTTCGAAACGGCGAGTCGTCACAGACACGGCTGTCATCTGATCCGCGGGTGACGATCTCGCCCCTTCTAGGTCAAGCCGACCCGTGGCATCAGCGGGGCTCCCGTTTTGTGAACAGGTAGGCATTTATTGGCGTCTGGTCTCGCAGGGAGTCGGTGTCCTCTGGCTGGCAATGTACCTCTTGTGCCTAACTGTTCAAAAGGCCTATCATATCTCACCCTTTTGCCCAAGGTCCCTGCGAGGTACCCAAGAAAGGAAGGAGGTTCAGGCGGCTTGAACTCTGCTGGCAGCTTGCCGCAGACGGGAAAAAGTCCTGATCATATCATGGTCACATACATGTATCTACTGACAGCGTAGGTTGCGAAGACTCAAGCCAGATACATACGAAAGATGGACCATTGTTACAAGCATTGTATCTGCGCAAGCCGCTGAGATCTCGGTTACGGCACCTTCAAATGTACATATATATTATAGCATTGTTGTTTCGTTTACGTGCATGCTTGCGGCGGGCTGAACTGAGCTGCGGGTGGCTCAACTGTCGGTCCGCGGTGGTGACATTGGCGGCATGTTTTTCAATTGATTGCACATAGGGGCAGGCGGTCTCATCTCAACTCTACAACCAGACGTGAAAGTAGGGGTACACATACATCTGTATCGGACAACGGCCGTAGTGCCTATGGTCTGCGGATGCTTCCGGGAGTAACGGTGATGTCCCGGCAATCATGTTGCATATTCCTCGAGCAAGTTGAGCTGCGCCATGTCAAGAAACTGAGCTGAAGACCACCCGCCTTTAAGACACCCGCCACTGTCGCATTTGATTACATGAACGAAGAACGCACAGTTGCAACGTATGAGACTACGCGAACATAAGCACGGCAAAATGTGTGTTCGTGTCAGCTAGCCACTGTCCACAACGTAAGGACCACAACCGGCTCAGTAAAGCAAGCAGTTCGTCTCAGAGAGAACAATTCTCCACGAGTGCAACGTCGAGCCCAGCTGAATATATCACTTTTCCCCTGAACCACAGACCCGTGTCACACTGGACCTCTACGATGCATGCTACGCGCGGCTAAAACCCTGTACCGGGCGTTACACAGCAATGTAATGATAGCTTCAATGATTGATTCTTAGAGCGCTGCCGCAAGGATTGAGGGGACCGTATAAGAAGACCTTAAGCTGGAACAATGAAAGTTAACGGTTTGCTGCAGAGTACTTATGCCAGCTCATCAGAGATACTCGGGTAGTTCGCAGCACAGGCCAATACCAATCCATTCAAGATGATGTTCAACAAGAGCCTGTTTGCCGTCGCGACACTTGTCGCCGCTGCCGTTTGTGCCCCCTTTTTCGGCGTCTTAGGACTAGACTGCTAGCATCCCGCAGCAGCTGACAATACAAGCAGACCGCAGACTATTGCTGCGGGACCAACATCGGCAGGTTCGCCATCACGCAGAACTGGGCCAACGCTGCAATGAACGCAGGAGGGACTACACCTGGCAAGTCCGGGTATGTATATACAAAATCGAAACCCCCCTTCCTTCATCCCCCCTTTCCCGAAAACCCACACGCTACGCGCACAAGAAAAAATCGCGAGGCTGAAACACAAGGCACGCACGCACGTATAGGGATCCCCATGAATTTGGCGGCCAGTCGGGCGACGGCGCGCAGCTCAAGTTCTACGGCGCCGACTTGCGGTGCAACGAGCAGAAACCCAAGCTGTTCGAGTTCCCCGTCATGAAGGATGGGTCCTTCTACGACAAGAACGTGAAGCACGGCTACATCGGGACGCCTGCCCGCGTCGTCTACCTCCAGGACGGGAAGACGCTGTGCGGCGTCATGACCCACTTCATCGAGGATCGCAACACCCATCAGGGCAGCGGTCCCTTTCGCGTGTGCGACAAATAAGGCACGGGACGTATGATGGTCGCCTTACGTCTGGATGGTGTCTCTAAGTGAAGGAGAGGGACTCGAGGTGGGGGAAAAAGTTGTGGCTATAAAATTCATGTTCAGCAGGTTTATACTTCTTCAAAGGGGCTTTATATTTTACAATCAAGCTCGTCTTTGTTATGCTTTATGTATCCAAGTACTCGAAAATGTCACAAGGGCGTTAATTTCAAGTACAACTGGTTCCCCACAGGTCTGGCCGAGTATCCATCCGTCTGCTCCACGCCGGTATCGTCGACGACCGCTGTTGCGAAGTTGGCATATATCACTGCTGTGACAAGCTTCATCTCTGCGCATAGGTTAGCGCCCGAACACGATTATTCAGATTTCCGAGAGCGTGGTCAAGAGTACCGTTCCATGCAAAGTTGGAGCCAATGCACATTCTGCCTCCGCTCCCAAAGGCCCAGAACTGCCGGCTCATTTCTCTGCGATGCGCGTCCGTGGCGGAGCCGGCCACCAGCCACCGGGTATGGTCCCAGCGCCTCGGGTCGGGATACACCCTCTCGTCGAGATGCAGAGTGTGCGCGAGGGCGGCGATCCGGACCCCTCCAGGGAGCTCGTAGCCACCGATGCTACACGACGGGTACGGCGTCTCCCGCGGCTGCGGGCCCGGAATTGGGGCGTGGAGGCGGAGAGTCTCCATGACGACGGCGTGTAGGATGGGCAGGTTGTCCAGGGCCCTGGCGTCGGGGAGACACGCCGGGTCGGTGTCTGCTGCTGCCAGTGAGGGTTCCAGGGCCAGAATCTCTACCCGAAGCTGGCGCTGCAGATCCTGGTTCTGAGACAGCCTCCAAGCAAGACAGGTAAGCACAATGCCGGCTGTTTCGTGACCTGCCAGGACTTGATCCAGTATTTCGCTGGCAACGGAGGAGTCTCGTTGGCGAATCGTCGTCTCATAGAGGAGCGAAGCGTCGCCCTCTGCGCGTTCTTCCTTGTCGATTCCTGCGTGAAGGGCCTTGAAGACGACGGGCTCATACTCCGGCAGTGCCGCTGTGGAGCCCGTGGAAGAAAGGTACTCGAGCGTCTTGTCACATATTTGCTTGTTCCAGTCTCTAAGCTCTGCATTCGCCCTATCCACAAACGTCGGATACAGCCTGACGCCGAACTTTGCGCACAGCGACGTCAGGCCCGGCATCTCCTGCGGCCAAAAGTGGTGATGGTGTCTCGAGAGGTAGAGCCGCAGCCAGTGGTCTCTGTAGGCCTTGTCCTCGAGGAAGTTGGTGCTGTTTTGTATGCCAAAGATGTACGCGGATATGAGGTCCATGGTCGTGGCCATGAAGATGGACTGCACCTCCGTGCCGCCCGCGGCCCCCCTTGCGGCCTCGCGTCTGAGCAAAGGGAGGAGCCTGCCGAGGAGGACTATCCGGCTCTGGGCCTTGGCTGGCCGGGACGCCTGAATATACGACTTGGAGTAGACGTTGGACATCATGCGCTTCCTGCGGGAATGTTCCTTGGAGCCAAGCGTTGAGAAGATGCAAGGCACGCTACATGTAACCACCGGTGTGAGCATTCGTAGCCGCCAGAAATCACATCTTGGAGAGGCCAGGTCAGTAACAAGCAATACATACCCATAGTTGTTGAACCGCTGGTACCACGGCGCCTTCTCGTACCCGCCTTGATAGACGGCCCGCATGGCTTCCACGCCGTCGACGCTGACCGTGTTGGGCGCGACGCGGACGACCTGCCCGTGGCGGAAGTGGGCATCGTACAGCGTCTTGTTCTCGACGCCCTTCTTCCTCGCGCGCAGGATCCAGAAATCGGAGACGGCGCATGACCAGTGCGGGGTGGGAAGGCGCGCAAGAGGCGAGAAGAAGACGGGATGCAAGACGTAGGCGTAGAGGAGATACACGGCTAAAGCTGCGGCGCCGAGACCAATGACGGTTATGGCTGCCATTTTAAGGCGGCAATGGAGTTGTAAATACAACGTGTGCGGATATCATTGATCGGTGAGCGGGTTTGACGATACGACATGGTTTAAATAGTAGTTTGTCGGTTGGGTGAGTGTCGGGAAAGTCTAATCATGGTCGGCCGACTATGCCCGATACATCTGCTGCTAGCCTAGCAGCAGCACGGAGAGCCTATTCCAACAATCGAGTGGCGGCAAGGCATAAACGGGTTGTTGGAGACTCAGAGGAGGGGAAGAGACCCTGCTGCTGCCTCCGCGTCGCCAAGCAGTGTGGGAACACGAATGAAGAAAACAACTAGAGGCTCTTTGCGCCTTCTCGTAGTAGTACTGCCAAGACGAATTAAACCCAACACTTTCGTGAATCATGATGAATGTGTTGACGATGTGCGTGAGCTTAGCATCCACGCCCTCCGTTGACAAGTGCGTGCCCTTGCGGTTTGACGGAGCCAGCTCGGAGAGGAGATGAATATTCATAAAGGTAGCATAGATGGCGGAGGTCTGCCCGTCGCGAAAAAGAGCATTGCTATTCATATAGCCGCCTTACAGTACGTTCCCTCAGACCTCAATGGCTGCGCCGGGTCCGGCGGCTGCCGTTCGATTGAGACATCGGCGTGCGAATGGCTGGCGTGGCATTGCGGCAAGATGTGACGTGACGTGACGCTGGGCGATTAGAGGCGGCTGTATGAATAGAGAAATGCGGCTGTATAAATAGCAATGCTCCTGTATAAATGCCTGATGGATAGTCACCAACACATTTGATGAGCATCGACCATCACATCACACATGCGCATCCTCACAACATAATCCGCTCCCCTCGTCCATCTCCTCTCGTTCCTCGAGCCATGGTGTCCTCCATCTCTCTCGGCCTATCCGACCCCGACGACTGCAAGTCAGAGGTTGACATCGCCAACACCCTCCAGGACCTCGTCAACGGCGCGACCGACTCTGCGTCCGGCGCGCGGGACATTGACAAGGTCGTCGTCGACGAGTGCCGCCAGACGGACAATCCCAGGCCGTCGGGGTGGCAAAGGTACCTCTGGGATTGTCTGGGCAAGGCCGCCATGGCCGTGCCCGCCGACCATCCTGGCCAGGACCGCCTCGTCGAGCTCTTGCGGGAGCTCCAGCGCCTTCCGCGGCATGAGGTCCCGGAGAAGGTCGGCGACGAGCTCTTCCACAAGGAGCTTTGGGTTTTGGCGCCCGAGAACAAATACGACGGCTTCGAGCAGCAGCTGTGGGAGCTCGATCAAGGTAAGTAATAAGGGCTTGGATATAACCGCCGCGCATGTCAATATCTCCTTCTTCACGACCTAACCTCGGGGACACGACACGGCAACAAGGCACATTCACGGCCACGCAGCAAGTCGAGCGCTCCGAAGCCATCGCCGCGTCCTACGTCAACTTCTCCGCCTTCCTCGCCCGCCTGCTCGCCGGCGCCGTCGTCGAGGCGACGCGCCTCAGCGCGCTCATCCGGCCCTCGCCCTTCGCCACGGTCAACCCGCTCACGAGCGCGGCGTACGCGGACGCCTCCGAGGCGGCGCGGCACTACGAGCCGTGGGCGTCGGCGGCCGCGCAGTGGATTCTGCGCGCGGCCGACGCCCTGCACGAGATGTGCGAGGGGGAGACGCTCATCGAGATTGGCAGGCAGAAGTGGACGCCGGCGCTGTGGGACGGGTGGAAGTCGCGGTTCGCCGCCGTGGCCAAGACGGAGCAGTTTGGCGGCAGGGCGCGCGAGCTGGCGTCCGCGGCGCTGGAGAGGATGGCTGAGGCGGAGAGCAAGGGCGTCACGACGAATGTGGGCGACAAGTTTGGCTTCATGTCCTTGAAGGAGTGAGTGATGGACGACTGTACTGAGCGGATAGACTCGTAGATGGCAAAACCGTCAGATCGTGGTACAAACATCAGACAACGAACGCACTAAACGTCGATCCTGATCCAAGCAAGCATCGGATTCTTCCCCGTGCCCTCATGTTTTCGACTGCCGCAGGCCCAAGGCATCCAAGAACGGCCCGTCATGCATCCCCACGAGATACGCCTGCTCCGTCTCCGAACTATTCACATGCACCACCTTGGACCACGCCGGCACCGCAAACGTGTCGCGCGACGTCCACTCGAGCCGAAGCGTCTCACCACCGCTCGCCGCCTCGACCATGCTGAAGCCCTGACCCGCGTAGCAGTGGTAGACAAAGGACCGTATGTCCTGCGTCGCCGTCGTCGCCGTGCCGGGCCCGATGCGCTCGGCTTGCGCGCCCAGCGTCCTCGCGAGAGGCTCGCCCGCGACGTCGCGGTAGTGATATACGGCGTGGTCGCCAGTCTGGGCATCCAGTGCTTTCTGTGTATCGGACCAAGGGTGGCGCCATTCCGATGCTTCAACGGGTCTGCGTAAATGCGCACGCACCTCGACTTATCAGCCGCCTATGCTGTGCTGTGCTCCCTTGATTACGCACCAGACATATACAACCAAGCCGAATATTGAACGCATGGAGAACTCACTGGCTCGGATATCGTTTCTCGCCATATCCCTCGGCGAAATTCACCCTGGCATACGTGAAAAGCGGCAGGTCCAAGACGTCGAGCCACACAACCGGTCTCTCGCTTTCGTTGCCGTGATCGTGCCAACGCCAGGCGGGCGTGACGACGACATCCCCGCGCCTCAGCGGCAGCTTCTGACCCTCGACGGCCGTGAAGCCCTCGCCGTCAATGATGAAGCGGAACGCTGACGCCACGTGTCGATGTGCCGGGGCCGTCTCTCCCGGGTTGACGAGCTGCAGCCCGGCGTAGATGGTGTCTGTAGTGCAAGGGGCTTCTGCATCCGGGCACGTTTTCATCATCAGAGACCACACAGCTCAGGGGGGGGGCAAGTTTGTTTTTCGATTTGAGCCTCGGAAGAGACAGACCCCCTACCAGTGTGTGCGAGACGTACTCATACTTGGGTTCACGAGCATCAAAACCCGGCGCTCGGCCTTGTCCTCGGGGACAATCTCGCCCGCCTTTGCAAGGCTGGGGAAGACTTCACTGTACTCCCACATATGCGGCTCCGCCACGGGCTTTGGTAGTGCCGGCACCAGCAAGCTCATCTGCGACCACAGCGGCTCGAGATGCTTCGGAGGAAGCGTCTTGAGGTATTCGCCCGTCTCTGCATCCGTAGCCATGACCGCTGTGAGAAAGTTGCTCGGGTCGACTGAGTGTGTCACCAGGCACCTTCAACGTATATAGTGTTGTGTTGTGAGAAATGGAGTCTTGATCATATCAGAACCAGCACATTTGCGTTGGTCAAGAACCAGACAGACTGGCCACGGGGACCGAGCTCGCTGAACGAAGCCCCGCATTGCACAACAGGCTCGGATGACGATGCAATACCCAACACCGGACCAAGGACAGAGGAACTCACCACCCTATTGGTCTATTGTACCTTGGGAGCATGAAGGTGGTGTCATTGGCAGCAATGGCACAAGGCCAACCAACCATGCCGACCAGATCAGCACCAGACGTCATTACTTCGTACATGGTCTCAGCAAAACCTCAATACGCCTCAGACAGCCTCCATATGTCGGGTCTCATCACCACACGCAAGCAGGGAAGACGCCGTATATGCCACATCTTGTGACCAGCGTTCTCTCATTGAGCGATCCTACTAGCATGATGATTCTTGCGCTACACTCTTAATACAGCTTCCTGTCAAACGAGCAAACAAACAATTATGTAGGTCACTCATCGTTCTGCATCTCGTCGTGACACGAATCGCGGTGTCCTGGGGAGGTCTTTTATCGTCACACAAGGCGAAGAGCTCACTGAAGGACCGAGCCAAACAAATCCCAGCAGCATTCTTATTTCAGGCCACGAATAAATCAAAACTATTGCTCTGCTCAACCACTGCAGTCATTACATCGATGGCCAACGGGCTGCTTTCGATCTACGTATTACCTTTGCGGTGCCAAGGGACGGTGACCTGTCATTCCTCGTCGAGAACGATCTTCTGCCAGCGCCGCTGTATACTGTAGTATGTGCATTTTCTCGCCGGATCAACAATCTTGAGCACTTTCCACAGGTCTTTTCGGGTCATACAATGAGGAGCAGACTTACGTTACCCAGAGGCAGTGCAGTGCTCGCTCACCCGCTCTGCTCCGCCACACTTGACCCTTCACAGCCCGCATGTGTCACAGGCGACGCTGCTCTTCTGCTCCTTGGGCCGTCCAAGGAGGACACCTGGGCTGAAGCGGGGGCGCCGTCTCCGCTGCGGACACCATGATCCGCATCCATGACAATCTGGCCCGAACCGCAGTTCAATGACGGCCCCCGTGCGGGCCCGTTGGGTGGTGTCGGGAGTCGGAAGGCGGCATTGGCATTGCCTTGCCCTTGGGACTACATGTACCCGCGGGGACGCCACAGGGGCAGCACCGCGATACAAGAGAGGCGGCGGTTGGAAGTCCAGGGACGCATCTCGCAGAGGTCTCGTCTCAAGGTCCAGCTTGCCTCGGGAGAGCAGCGGGATGGGATGGGTGAGGGAATTGGAGAGTTGGGTCCAGCTGGGTCCAGCTGGGTCCATCTCCAAGGGAACATGACTTTGTGGGATGTTGTGGTCCACGTACAGGGGCGTTACGTTTCTCGGTAGTTTGGTTCACGGACAGCCATGTCCTACCTGCCATTGCCATATTCGACGGAGCACATGGATCGTTCCTGGAGGTGTTTCCGTCTCTTCCAATCTCGCGAGTTCCAAATGCCGAACGGCTCGGAAACGGGACGTTTCTGATTGGCAGGGCGGCTATTCAAAACTTGATAGCCTGCGCGTACTTGTTGCTTGCTATGTTCATGTTGCGCCGTTCTCGTTGGCGCTGGAAACTTGGCGACACTCCAAAGCGCTCTCATGAGAGCTCATGTTCCCATCCTCCAGTAAACCCTAGCTTTGAACGAGAACACTTTGCGTGTGCGATTCAAGACATCAATGCCCTAGCAGGGATTTCACGTTTGGCCAATGCTGTAAACGGACTTCTTTCCCGTCTCGTCGAAAAGTCCATCCACCTAAGTCTGGTGCCGGACATACAGGGGCGGTCAAGTCATGGAACGGGAACTACTCCACGGCGGCAATTGACCGTATAGTCGCACCAGGAAGCTACCCCCGCATTGCAGTTATAGTCCGGACGGTTTATTACTGTAGGGAACAATGGAGCTGCCCCCTGGGGTTAGCGATATTGATTGCTCCCGTCCCAACATCCCAGCCGGTCCACGTGCATATCAGGGCCTGGATCATTGATGGTTATGGACGAAGACAACAGACAGTTGAGGTTTCATCAATAAGAGTTGCCGTAAGCCTTCCTCCCACCGGCGATACGAGAATAAAAACGAATTTCTGGCCCGCAGACTCGCTCCGTTTGCTCAGTATTGAGCAGTTTATTGAACTGGCTGGGGCCGGCGGACAGCACGTCTCAATGACAGGGTCTCTGTTACACACATGGGGTTCATGGAGTGCGGCTTCGCCACCGCAGATTCTGCATGCAGCAGCATGTCGGCGGAATCCAACCCCTGCCAAGCCATTACGCAGCAGGCGGTACCCTAGAAGTGCCCCTGGCTAAACATCTTTTGGGCTTGCATGTGAGCAGACCGCTTGCGTTTGGCGGACTCTCGGTGACGATAGACCCGTCAACAGAGTCGCGGATCACCATCAATGCTGGGTTGAGGGACAGAAATTGGTCTGCGTTCCATGACGGTAGCAAGGGGCGGAGCATTCTGTTTTTTTTTTTTTTTTCTGATCCCAGCTCATCGTCCGGCAGCCTCATCGTGGCGCGAACGTGACCTCAACGGACAACATGATCCGGCCAACGGCATATAAGACTACACGTACGAAGTTCTCGCAACGACTTCAGGGCCACGCCCATACTTCTCACTTCGGTCGGCGGGCGGCCACCCCCAGCCCATATCAGTGCCCGTGCGGGGCGCCAGTCGCCAAACTTCATCTTGATCTGGACATCAATCTCCGCCAGCGCGGACGCACGTCGGGGCATTGATCTCCTTCCCCCCACGCACACAGCCTCCAGGATTCAATGTCCAGGAACCTCCATATATGCGCCAAGACAATGGAGAACCCACGGCCGCGGCTCGATCAACAGTTGTCAACTCCCCCACACCTGTCCCCCCGGCCTGTCATCTGCTGCTCGGACCTCTTTTCCCCGTTATTCATCAATTCATTACGGCGGCAATACGACGCAGTATGTGCCTTCGACTCTAATCCGTCCCACGGGCCGGTGGCTCAACGTCGCTTGCCATGCTTGGCGTCGTCAAGTTTTTGTGAGCCTTTGTCCTCCATTTGGGCTTCCTCCATCTGTTGTTACTTAGCGAATGCATACTTGCCGCAAGTCTGCAACATGGCGCAAACGCACTGGGCAGTCAGTCCCACAGCTGTCCAGCCACGTCCATGCCCGCCCGCCCGCGGCAGAAGAGAGTCGCCAAACAGTTGCCTCCAGCCCTCCAGTCCTCCCCTTGGTGGACTCGTAACCCTTCCCGCGCGCGAGTCGAGAGGGTCCCGTCGTCGTGTGGCTCGTGTCCCCCCTTTTGGGTCATCTATCCGCGAACCGTTCCCATGGCCCGACGACATGCGCCGACTGGAGCGGCCCCAGCCAGGCCGCGGCTCATCGGTACTTGAGTCGTGAGTTTTGACTCCTGACTCCTGACCCCACGGGTTGTTTGGCCCACCGATGCCACGCTGACGACTCACGGGTGCTCGAGCCGCGGCTGTATTGCTCCATGTTCCATACGTACGTGCGTACGTACGTACGTACGAAGACGACGCTGCTGCTGCTGCTGCTGCTGCTGTTCCTCGTCGTCGTCCTCGCAGGGAAACCAGCGCTGCCCGCGTGCTACACAGGCGGTGGTGGTGCACTGCACTGCGTACAGTTAACGACCCCGATGCCCCCAGTCCATCCATCAATATCCGCCCGTCCGCCCGCCCGCTCGCGCGCATGGTAGTGAGCGGGGGCGAGGGTTTGATCGGACGCGGAGTTGATACTACCCAGAAGCTGCTCCATGTGTGCGGACATGGTCACTTGACCGCACACACACGATGCTGCTTCATTGCCTTTTACCGACCCCGGGACGAGCTTGGCGGTAAACGAGTATACAGCAGGTCGACCAAAGACGGCCCCCCTCTGATTACTGTCCGCCCGCCCGACAACCATGCTGCTGGCGGGCTACGGCAGAGGACGTCACGGACACATATAAAGGCATCGCGGCGCGTCGTCCCCGATGAGCTGTTCCATCACGCCAAGCCGGCAGAGCGCGCAGTTATTTCTCTTTCAACTCACACCTCGTGAGCTGCTCCGCCTGTCCTTGACGCCCAGGCGTGGCTGCCGCTTCAAAGCAGCAGTTTTTGAGTCTCAAAACCCAGGAAGAAGACTCTCAAGATGAAAGCCACATATCTCCTCGCCGTGGCCTCGGCGGCCGTCATGGCCAAGCCCATGAAGCTTAGCAAAGACTCCATGGTCGTTCACAACCTGGAACAAAGACGTAGGCCGCATCTGTTGCTCAGGACAATGATCATGTTTTATGGTGTCAGCTCTGATCGCGTACTTAGACTCAATAACGCAAATGGAGCTTGATAATTTCAGGATCTACTCCGAGTACACTGCCGCCGCGTACTGCAACGTGGGCCGCAAGCCTGGCGACCGCATCAAGTGCGGCGGCGGCACCACCTGTGCCGGCGTAGAAGCCAACAACGCCACCATCTCGTCCACGTTTGTGTATGTCCCCCTTTCCCTTGACCATCCCACCGCTCGTTCGAGTTGAGCGCACCCTCAAAGCTGACACCCATTTTCCCCCAGCGGCCGCTTGACCGGAGCCGGGGCCATCATCGCGCTCGACCACACCCGCCGCGAGATCATCCTGGCCTTCCGCGGCAGCGACAACATCCGCAACTGGATCACCAACTTCGTCTTCGCCCGCGAGGACTGCGACCTCGTCGCCAACTGCAAGGTCCACAGCGGCTTCCGCAAGGCCTGGCAGGAGATTGCCGACGCCACCACCCACGGACTCGAAGCAGCCACGCGTGCTTGCTCCTCCTCCTCCTCCTCCCCACACGGCAACGACGACTACAAGGTCGTCATCGCAGGGTACTCGCTCGGCGGCGCCGTCGCCACCCTCGCGGCCGCCCACCTGCGCCGCGCGGGGCTCGTCGCCGACGTCTTCACCTTTGGTTCGCCGCGCGTCGGCAACGACGCCTTCGCCAACTTCGTCACCAGCCAGCCCGGCGGCCGCTCGTGGCGCGTCACCCACCGCGACGACCCCGTGCCCCGGCTGGGCCCCATGTTTCTCGGCTACCGCCACATCTCGCCCGAGTACTGGCTCGCGGGGGGCGGCGTGGACCAGACGGACTATCCCGTCGGCGCCGTGCGCCGCTGCGACGGCATCGCCAACACGGAGTGCAATGCCGGGACGTTTGGCCTCAACATCTTCTCTCATCTCTACTACCTTACCCACATGATTGGCTGTGCCAAGTTCCCTCAACCTTGGAAACGAGACTCTCAGGGCGTCTCGGATGAGGAGCTGGAGCAGCGTCTCACTCTGTGGAGCCAGTGGGATCAGAACTTGGTCAAGGGCGCTTGATGGGCGCGAGGCCCCCGGGCTGTCGCATCGTTCGGCAGGTAAACATCCAAGGGTCTGGGACACGGCCAGCCGGCGCATAATGAATACAACTACCGTATGCACCTCACCGTACAGAGTTTCAAGTGGCCCACTGGCAGCGAGGAGTGCTGGCTTGGCCAGCCAGCTCGGAAACCACGACAACCAGCATAACTTCGACGAGAGAATGGCAGCTGATTTCTCTCTTGAGGCAAATGGGTGTCAGAGACTCTACTTCCTACGGCGGGGCGCAAGTCACTTGCCTTGGTGTATACGGTACTCCGATCGCATGTCGCATGGCTTTCATCGACCTCCTCATGTTACAAACACGTAGCCCATTCCTTTAGTATACTGGCGTCGGCATCGGATAACTGTACATAGCCTTCAGAAACGTCATGTGGCACTTGCCCATTCGCGCCGAACTCCGTGTAGTTGCTCTGACCAGGCTCTAAACGCCGGGAGAGACAGCAGCAATCCATCTTGTACATGCTCATTATTCCGTTCCCTCGGTAATCATGCCTTGCGCATTAGGTACCCCCACCATGATTACTCCGCGTGGTACACGAACGTCCCTCACCTTCATGCACCCAAACACATTGATCTCCTTGATCTTGGGACAGGCCCGGAAGACGCACCCCAGGATGAAGTCCGTCACCTCCTCACAGAAACTGATTTCGAGCTTTTTCAGCTCGGGATAATGAGCCTTTTCATCAAAGGCCTCCTCGAACGCTTCTCGTGAGATATGTCGGCACGCGTGGACATTCAGATGCTCAAGCCTGGATCCAGAATGCGCCATCAAGGCCTTGAATCCGTCACTGCACAGGCCAATCCCATCGTCATTGTGGCGTGGTCGGGTCGAATCGACGTGCCGGCACTTTTGCAGGTCCAGAAACTGGAGTGGCGGGTTTGCCCAGTTTGTAAACAGGTCCGCGAATCCCTTGTCGGTCATATGCTCGCTCTCGGTAATGCGCAACTTTGCGAGGGAGTGGCAGTGTTCGTGGATGGCTTCCAGGACCCTGTCGTCCGCGTCGGGGACAATCTTCAACGACAGGGTGCGGAGAGTCCCGCCCACCTTGGAGAGGGCTCGAGTGATGGACTCGGGAGCTGTCCGGTTCTGCAATTGGAGGCCAAGGTGCTGTAAGGATGATAGTTCGCCAATTGCTTCCACTCCCTTGTCAGTCATTTTTTGGTTGTTTTCGACCTTCAGGCGCTGTAGGTTGGGGCAGTATTTTGCGATAGTGACGATGCTGTCGTCGCCGAAGTGCTTGTCCGTGTAATAGACTTGGAGGCCCCTGAGGTTCTGGCCTTTGGCGGCCAAAAACTCGTGCCACTTCTCCTCACTGAGCAAGTTCGCGCCATGTAGGTAGAAGCTCTCAAGGGACGTGTTTCGGGAGAGCACATAGTCCATCACCTCATCTTTGAACTGAATTGCCGCCCGCGCTTTGAATCGCTTCAGATTCGGGGCAACCTGGAAGATGCTGATGAAATCCTGTTCTCCCAGTCTCGCGCCGTCGTAGATGTGCACCGTCTCTGTCAACGGCTGCGCGAAGAGAGGCAGCGTCTCAGATTTCAGCAGTCTGCGCTTAGAGAATATCCGAGCAATTTTGTCAACGAGATGTTCCGGCAAGTCGCCCAGGCTGTCTGCCAGATCGACATTCTTGGCAAGGGTCTGGACGCAGAGCGTCGCGAGACTCTTGGTCCCGACATCTCCGTCGAGGATGCGGCTGGCCATGGCCCGGCGCGAGCCGACTCCACCGGCCTGCTTCCGGGGCTTCTTCTTGGGCTGTCCTTGCTTCTCCTTGGCAAGCTCCTTGCCACATGGCGCGCACAGCAACCCGCCATCAGGACCAGCCAGCGAGTACGGCGTGACTGTGAACCGCTTGCTGCAAATGGCACAGTTCTCAATCTGACCGGGAAGCGGGGCATGATGCGCTTCAAAGATAGCCCGTGCAATCTCGTCGTCGTCATCCGAATCGTAAGCGTTCTTCTTGCGCTTCTTAAACGCTTTGCTCGCCTTGATCTTCTCTATCGCTTTAGCCTCCTCGGCCTTCTTCTTGGATTTTTGTTCGTCGTTTTCGACGCGGCTTGCGCGTCGCCGGCCGCTGCTGCTGGACTCAGCAACAGTGACCGTCAGCTGCTCGCCATTCTGCTCTGCTTGAGACAGGGCCTGCTGTCGGCGATGTTCGGCTTCATCCCTGATCTGACGTGCTGAGATGTTGTGCGACTATGGTCCACGTCAGTATCCCACAGGCCGTGATAAAAGCACTCGGCCATCACTTACGGCGAGAAAGTCTGTCAACGCCGACTGCCTGATGTCGGAACGTCAGCCAAAGAGCACGTTGCATGAGACACTATAATCACTTACGGTCCCGTTATGTTCCTAGTCGGCCGTGTATTCTGGCCTTGCCGCTGATTTTGGTCCTGATTCTGTCGGGCCCTAAAGTCTCTCTGTCAATTCCGTTACCTGGTAGCCGTGGGGCGGTTTGGCTTACATGGTTCACAACGCGCACCAGAGAGGGCTGGTGGAGTGGCAAAAGTCGGCACAAGATCAATGACGATCATCAACAAGACAAAAGAAGATTCCCGACGAGAGGTTGGTGTCGGTGAGGTCGCACGGAGGCGCAGAGTCGCTGGAATGTCGAGCCCTGCAAATGACGACAATGACTGCAGGAAAAAGCGGCGGGTGGCGTTTGATCGGGTTGAGACGCACGCCTGGGCGGCGTGTCTCATTGACTCGCGGAGCAACCACGCTATCACGTGAGGAGCTGAGAAATTTAATGAGGCTCTGCGCGCACTGTCCGAATGCACAACGCCACACGCAATTAACGTGCACGGTGGGTCGCGGACCCAGTGCGCGTTGCTGACTCGACGGCCTCTTACCGTCGCCCAACGTCGCGCACGTGCTTTCGTGTTAAGTGAAAACGCGGGTGTCGCCCTTCGTCCTACAAGCACTGTGAATTGGCGCCGTCAGGCACGACAAGGGGAAAAGAAGTCAGTCACCCGGTGGCAATCCTTTCATCCTCACGTCCGCCAGCTCCTTCACAGCTGTTTGTCCCCTGGCCATCCGTCGCCTCTATCGACAAAAAGAGGTGGTGTTGCCCATCTCACGTCTCTCTTTACCAGTCGAGCCTGTACCGAGAGAGCAATTGGCCTCTCCGGCACCCGCTACAGGGGTCTTTACTGAGAGGCATCCGCTACCTTGCATCACGGGCGGCGGTTCTGCGTGCCAAAGGGCCTTTCCCCTCTCCTTCAATTTCTAGGAACATCATTTTCTCGCCCAAGCATCAAACAGATTTCCGAGCCAAGTCACGCATCACTGTCCGACAGTGATTGGCAATCACGATGCGCCCTCGTCGCCACTCCACCCTCAGTGGCGCTGCTACGCCAGCATCAGCGGCCCCTGGTATGGCACATCCTCCCACTTTGCATCCCGTTCCTGCCGCTCATTCAGACCAAGCAGCGACTTTAAGTGGCCGTACCACCCGCTCAGGCTCTATCAGAGCGGCAGCCGCAGGAGACGGGTCCGACGCCATGGATATTTCCAAGGACCCCACGCCTTCCACCAGGAGGCCAAGAGGCAGGCCCTCCAAGGCCTCGCTTCTAGCCGAATCCGCCGTGGCATCGCCTTCAACTGCAGAAGTCGCGTCTTCCAGCAGCAAACGGCCCCGTGGCCGGCCCAGCAAAGCGTCCATCAGTAGCGAATCCGCCTCCTCGGTGCCTACGCCGCGCGACGCCTCGACTGACAGCGAGTACTCAACTCCAGCCACTAGCAAGGTTCCTACACCTGCCGCGTCCGAGAACAGCACGAAGCCGTCGGGATCCTCGCTTGAAGTACGCATTCCGACAAAGTCGCGTCTGGCCGCCTCAAATAGCGAACGTGCATTACGCACTAGCGTCTATGCAATGAAGGCACCTCCAAAGCAAGGCCCTACCATCATTTCAGACTCGGACGATGAGGACTTCTCGGACAATTCCCTGGGGGCGCAGGCTGCACGTCGCCTACAACGCGAAGAGTATGCCAAAGCAGATGCTGGCCATCTACCAATACCCGGCCCTGCCCGTCGAACCAGTCGTGCTTCTAACTCTGGAGCCTCGACCAAGGTGCCACTGCCCACCCGCGCAGCCCCGAAACGCGCACGCGCTTCTACAGGATCTTCCACTCAGCAGGCTCCACCGGTCAAGAAGGCAAAGGTCATTCCAGACTCTGATGAACTCTCCAGTCCTGACTTCGATATGGATGCGGAAATCGCTGCGGGCGCCGCTTTAGAGTCTGACGGGTTACTCTTCACCGGAGACACAACTGATGAAGACGACGATTATGATGATGGCAGCGACGATGAGCCCTTGATGTCTGCAAAGCAGAGGGGCAAACAGCCGGTCAAGCCACGCGCGGCCGTGACCAAGGCCAAGCCCTCTACCAAAACCCCTGCCACACAAAAGCTCGCCGGATCGTCAAGTCAGCGTGCCTTTGTTGTGCACGATTCAGACTCCGACCCTGGTATTGATGAGCCTCTTGACTCCGACTACGATACTTTGCCGGCTCCTCTCGATGCGGGCGTCACTTCTGAATCAGCTGTCTCGTCCGGCTTGAGTTCTGCGGTCACTAGTGATGACGAGACCAGCGGCCGTCTCGAGAACCTTAGGCAAATTGCGACGCAGCGCCGCGGATACAGGCGAGGTAACAACCGACGCCTCAAGAAGGAGCGCAACCGTTTAGAAACGCATCACCCTGAGCTGTCTACCATGTGGACTCATTTGGAAAGCATGCCGGTTTTGAAGGCAGGCATGATTGCACAACCTTCAAGTATCTCACGACAGCTCAAGCCGTTCCAGCTTGAAGGCGTCGCTTGGATGAAGGAAATGGAGAAGACCGAGTGGAGGGGGGGTCTGCTGGGCGATGAAATGGGCCTCGGCAAGACGATTCAGGCCGTCAGTCTCATCATGTCCGACTACCCCGCCAAACAGCCATCACTCGTTCTTGTTCCACCTGTTGCGCTCATGCAATGGCAGTCCGAGATCAAGTCTTACACCGACGGAACCCTCAAAACGTTTGTTTTCCACGGCACTAACCAAAAGGCCAAAAGCATTACCGTCAAAGAGCTCAAGCAATACGATGTCATCATGATGTCGTATAACAGCCTCGAATCCATGTATCGCAAACAGGAACGCGGGTTCAAGCGCAAGAACGGAATCCACAAGGAGCAAAGCGTGATTCATTCCATTCATTTCCATCGAATTATTCTGGACGAGGCGCACTGCATCAAGACACGCACAACGATGACCGCCAAGGCGTGCTTTGCACTCAAGACCAGTTACCGCTGGTGCCTGACTGGAACCCCCCTCCAGAACCGTATCGGAGAGTTCTTTTCACTGATTCGATTTTTGAACATCAAACCGTTCGCCTCGTATCTATGCAAGCAGTGCCCTTGCTCATCGCTGGAGTGGACCATGAACGATAACAATCGTTGCAACCACTGCAACCATGCCGGCATGCAGCATGTGTCGGTCTTCAACCAGGAACTCTTGAACCCCATTCAAAAGTTTGGCAACCTTGGGCCTGGACGCGAAGCTTTCCGAAAGTTGCGACTCATGACGGACCGTATCATGCTGCGACGGCTGAAGAAGGATCACACCAACTCCATGGAGCTTCCGGTCAAGGAGATTTATGTCGACAGACAGTTCTTTGGCGAGGAGGAAAACGACTTTGCCAACAGCATCATGACGAACGGTCAACGAAAGTTCGACACGTACGTCGCGCAGGGTGTTCTTTTGAACAATTACGCCAACATCTTTGGCCTGATCATGCAGATGCGTCAGGTTGCTGACCATCCGGACTTGATCTTGAAGAAGAACGCCGAAGGCGGTCAGAACGTCATGGTCTGCTGCATTTGTGATGAACCGGCCGAAGACACGGTGCGGAGCCGTTGCAAGCACGACTTTTGCCGAGCCTGCGTCGCTAGCTACGTACGGTCAACAGATGAACCAGACTGTCCCCGCTGCCACATCCCGCTGGCCATCGATCTGGAGCAGCCGGAAATTGAGCAGGACGAAACCCTCGTGAAGAAGAACTCCATCATCAACCGCATCAAGATGGAGAATTGGACGTCGTCGTCAAAGATCGAGCTGCTCGTGCACCAGCTCCATCAGTTGCGGTCTGACAATGCGACTCACAAGTCCATCATCTTCTCGCAATTCACCACCATGCTGCAGCTCATCGAGTGGCGTCTACGCCGTGCCGGCATCACGACTGTCATGCTGGACGGTAGCATGACGCCGGCTCAGCGCCAAGCATCCATCGAGCACTTCATGAACAATGTGGACGTAGAGTGCTTCCTCGTGTCGCTCAAGGCGGGCGGCGTGGCCCTCAACCTGACCGAGGCCTCGCGCGTCTTCATTGTCGATCCGTAAGTTTTAGCTCATGATACCACGCGCAAGGTGGCACGCTGACCAGCTCTTTAGATGGTGGAACCCAGCGGCCGAGTGGCAATCTGCTGACCGGTGCCATCGTATCGGTCAGACACGGCCCTGCACTATCACACGACTATGCATTGAGGACTCGGTCGAGAGTCGCATGGTCCTGATCCAGGAGAAGAAAACCAACATGATTCATTCCACAGTTAACGGCGACGACAAGGCCATGGACTCTCTCAGCCCAGAGGACATGCAGTTTCTCTTCCGCGGATCATGAGTATTTGGGCATGCCACTCCCACGTGGCTCTACGCATATCTGGCGTGGACTGGCAAATTTATAATCTGCGTTGCATTCTATTTTTCTTCGGCGCTTTCTGGCGGTTCAGTGAGCGAGCGACTGCGGGACAAAACAAGCATGGAGTCTTGAGGACATTTGGAGCGGCATTGTGGTCGCGAAGCGTGCATGTGCCGTCGAACTAGCGGCCGCATTTTCACTCAGCAGCGCCTGCACTATCATCTCGGCCTAGCCTGGGCTGGGTTCTTGTTGTGGCGAGGAGATCAACAGTATACGGGGGACGTTATACGGGGAAATCACGCACAGCATATAGCTTACCACCACGGCGGCCCTGCCATATTCAGGCTTTGGGTCTGCGGATCGAGTACTAGTGCTACTACATGAAAACGAGTTTAATACTATACGAAAACGGAGCCAGCTGGCATAGATATACATGTACTCATCGCCAGGATCCACTACCTGTATGCGGGCCCTGTTCTACTCTGCTCTCCTCTCGTCCCATATCGGCTCCGTCGCACTCACGCTCTGTCGATGGGCGAACCGTACCTGACGACGTCGCGTTTCCGGCTGCCAGCTACCTCCAAGTGTTAGTGCCTCCAAACCTTTCACTACCACCACTGCTACCTTGGTAGTTACTCACTTACTAGGTACTACCTAGGATGCTTTTATTTTACTTACATAGGTATATCTTACGCGCCTTTGCCTTTCCATACCTTGCTATACGACTACTGCCACCAAGTATCAAGCAACTGCTATCTTGTCACGACATACCTACCTACCTACCTACCCTGCACCAGGCTTTAGTCGAGCTTACAATATGTGACCAGGCAATGATTGGCTTATATCCTGCCTTGTATGCGCCGCTAAAATACCCCGGGAGGAGGGCGGGGCGGTTGAACGAGGCGCGTTACGTCTACGTATGTATGTGAATAGTATGGGCTGTGACGGGGGTAGGTAAGTAGGTAGGTAGGCAGAGAGTTAGCATCAAGGATCGTTCGCTCATGTTAGTGGTGATGGCTGCTGCATAACCTTGGAGAGATGCCCACTAGATTAGAAAAAAAAAGAAATACATTTACGACCGAGGGCAACAGGCAGGCATGACCCCCCGAATTCTTTCACTCGCGGTATAACTACTACAAGGAAGAGGAGAAAAGAGTCGGTCGTATTCACGGGGAGAGGCAGATGAGACTTGCGCGCAAACCAGCGACTCAGCCAGCCTATTAGCCGTTACTCTTCACTTGACAGAAGCCGCCACGCAATCGTTTCGAATCGCATAGGCCACTACCACCGGCACTATGAGCCCCTCTCGCTCGGGTTTCAATCATCAATAACATGCACAAGAGGAGGCAGAAGCGGAACTGGGAGACCTTCCGTATAGACAAACGAACAAAAGGGGGAGACAGTAGAGGGGCGACAAGGGAGAGCATACGTCATTCCTGCTTTCTCTTTTCGCGAATCTCGTCTTTATACCTCCCCGCCTTTTGTCCTTTCCTCTACCTTGCAGAAGCCATGTCCCTCTTTTTTCACAATGATGCGTCTTTT
This sequence comes from Purpureocillium takamizusanense, assembly GCF_022605165.1. Lineage (NCBI taxonomy): Eukaryota > Fungi > Ascomycota > Sordariomycetes > Hypocreales > Ophiocordycipitaceae > Purpureocillium > Purpureocillium takamizusanense. The sequence continues at coordinate 751,491 of NC_063072.1, forward strand.
CCTCCATTAATCGTGACATCAAGTCGAGAGAAACCCTCTCATGGCGGCGATCGTTTCATCATCTTTGCGGGGTGGGTTGGGGCGTAAAAGTTCTCTTTTTTGTGTTTCAAAATGCTTAGGGATGCGACGACGTGCAAACGCTAGCTTACAGCTTCTGCATGGCGGCGATATCGGTGGACTGGACGTAGTCCTCGAACTCCTGGATCTCCTCCTGGAGCTCATCCAGGGAGATCTTCTCGTCCTCGACAACCAGGTTGATCTGCAGCTTCTTGATGCCGAAGCCGAGAGGGACCAGCTTGGAGGCACCCCAGACCAGGCCGTCCTTCTCGATGCTACGGACGGAGGACTCGAGCTCGCCCATGTCGGTCTCGTCATCTGTAGGGGGTCCGCCGTCAGCAGGCTGTTTCGAGCGCACTAGATTTTTCATGTGCGGGTTGGGCAAGGTAGATGAATGGCTTACCCCAGGGCTTGACGTCCATGGTGACAATGGACTTGGCGGCGATCTTGGGCTTAGCGGCCTTCTTCTCGCGGTAAGCAGCCAGGCGCTCCTCGCGGATACGGACGGCCTCGGCATCCTCCTCCTCGTCGTCACTGCCGAACAGGTCGACGTCGTCGTCGTCATCGGCGGCGGTGGCAGGGGCCTTGGCGGGGTTCAGGGTGACCTCGGCCTCGGTGGGGCCATAGACGGTGTAGGGCTTGGTGGCATCGCCGGACAGGCTGCTGAACTCATCCTCGTAGGTGGCGATGTGCTTGTACCAGCGGGCGGCGTGGGGGTACTTGTCGGCGTCGGGGGCGGACTTGAGGGCCTTGAAGCAGGCGACGTCGGCCTGGCTGGCGTTGTAGCTGTGGAGAGGCAATCGACGTCAGCTGTGTGTGTTCCAACGATATGAGACGATGCGACGAAATGGGAGCGGGCGGCTCGGATGGCAGCGTTGGGCAAACATCCACAAGGAACTCGGTCTCGGTGGTAGGAGACGGCGGTGTAGGTGCGTGCAACCCGGCCCAAAGCGCGGGGCAGCCAGCACAGAAAATTCGCAGCTGCGCTTTCACGACAACGGTCGGCGGGACAGAGGGGGAGGAGCTTCGTACCCAGTGATGTAGGAGCGGGTGACCAGCCAGTTGTTCAGGACTGCAAAGAACCACAACAGTCAGCACAAGAGAAACATTTTCGTGGTGTCGGGGGGCCGAGAAAGCATCAGGTCGAGGGCATCTTTGCCCGATTGCGACCAGCCCAGTGTGGTGCGGGCACCGACACCAGCACCACCAAACAAAACGGGCGGGCGGCGGGCGACCAGGGCGAAGAAAAAAAAACGGCGAGGCGGGGTGGACAAGGCGGGGGGGAACGGCAGGGAGAACTCACGGCCAAGGCCAGCATCAGTGAGAAAATCGGTGAAACCCATTGTGACGAATGTGCGTGCGTTTGTGTGATTATATCGTGTCGTCGCGCTGCGTCGAAGAATTCGGCCGGGAGACGGAAGTTGGAGACTGAAGTGGGAGGGGGGGGAAGGGGAGAAAAAAGGAGGGGAGTTGTTTACGGTGGCCCAAGTCGTGGTAGAGTCAGTCCTCTCTGGAGGGGTATCCTGAAGAGATTGCACGGCGGGAAAAAAAGGTGGCGGAATTGTTGGATGGGAGAGACCCCGCGCCACAGCCCTAGCGCGGGGGCCTGAGGCAGACAAAATTCTTTTTTTCCTTGCAGGCCGGCGGGTGGGAGGCTGACAGGCAGAGCAGTCAACCAGCAGTGTTGATTAGTTCCCTGCTGACCAGTGCAAGCAAGATTGACAGCGGGCTCAGTCTTTGGCAGCAGAGCGCTGCATCAAGGGAAAATTTGAAGAATATTTAACAATGCCTCTCACCAGTATTAAATAGCCCAGCTGCCTTGTCCACGTGCCCAGAGAGCTATATACAGTTTTCGTTCAATTATATAGTAGAAGGACCTTGCCCCGAGTGGGCAGTGTGGCGGTGGTGGTGGTGGTTGTGGTGACGTCCGTGGTGGGTGGTGGTGGTTCCTGGACGGCCACAGTTTGCCTCACAAAAAAGTTTGGGCGGGGCAACCAGCGTGATCCTGGCGCACATGGATCCGTCGTCAACGGGCACCAGCTCCGACGTCTGGCGAACCTGGTTTGGGCTGCAACGCGCTTCGGGCTGCTAAGCTACAACCCACAGCTTCTCAAGCTCCATGCCCGTCGCCAGCTATGCGTACCAGAGAGGTGTCTGTCTCATTGCGGGACGGCCGCTGCATGTCTTTCTCTGTGCATGCGCAGCAACACTGCTGCAGTACGGACGTGTTTGTTTGCATGCATGCATTTGCGTATCGCGGGGTGCTTCACATGCCAGATAGCATGGCACATTCATGCGCCGGGCCAAGTCGTTCATGATATTAGCGCCAAAGCTATAACATTGTCGTCTAGACCATATCTCTCTCTAGATTGCTGCCTTCTATCATGTGGTTTTTTCTTTCGTTATTTGCAAGCAAAAATAATTCAACCTTCTCTTTCCAAGCCTCCAGTGTGTCCAGCTTTTTCAACCATAGAAGTGAAGAAGAATGCGACCAAGTCAGCGCCTGGTCCTCAGAGGCCCAGGAGCGCCTTGGCACCGGGCTCGCTACAGACGTAAATGACGTCGTGGGCGTTGGGGAAGCCGTTGAACTGCGTGGCAGAGCACTTGGTGTAGGCGCCCATGTCCTCAAAGTACAGCCAGTCGCCAACGTCGAGGATGGAGTGAAAGCGGGTGCTCTCGCTGATGCGGTCAATGCCGTCGCACGTCGGGCCCCACACCGAGTACTCGACGCCTTCGCCAGCGCCGCACGGCTCCGCCTCCGGCGTGTTGTAGAGCGTCTCGCCGTTGCGGCGGAGGATCTTGCCAACGGGGTGCTGGTGGTCGAACATGATGCTCGAAAAGTTGCCGTACACGCCGTCGTTGACGTACACCATGTAGCCCTTGCCGTCCAGCGTCGGGTCCTCGACGGTGCGGCGCGCAATGATGTTGCAAGCAATGGTGAACGCCGCAGAGACAAAGTAGCGGCCAGGCTCAGCGATGATGTCGACGCTGCACCCAGCAGGGAAGAACTCGTCGAGGGCGCTGTCCAAGACGCCCGCCATCTGCTCAAAGGTGTCGCCGCAGAAGCCGCCGCCAACGTCCAGGGTGCGCATGGCGAAGCCGAGCTCGCGGCCCTGCTGGAACACGGTGTGGGCGTCTCGGACCGCCTTGTAAAAGGCCATGGGGTCAGAGGCGCCAGACCCAACGTGGAAGCTGACGCCGACGACGCTGAGTCTGAGGCTCTTGGCTAGGGCCAGCAGGCTCTCCGTGGTGTCCATGGCGGCGCCAAATTTCATGCTGAGGCGGCACAGGCTCGACGTGTCATCAGTCATGATTCGCAAGAACAGTTCGGCGCCCGGGAACAGCTTGGCAATCTTATAGAGCTCATCGGCATTGTCGAACGTCATCTGTTTGACGCCCACAGACTTGACGTAGCGGACGTACGAGTTGGTCTTGCATGGCTGAGCATAGATGATGCGCTCAGGCGAGGCGCCCATGGAAAGAACCTGCTCGATCTCGGTCTTGGAGGCGCAATCAAAGCCGGAGCCCAGCGCGGCCAGGAGTCGCAAAACCTGAGGGTCAGGGTTGCACTTGACAGCTAGGCGAGGGCATTAGACCAAAAGGCTACATGGACTTGGGGGGGTTGGACGGTATGGAGCTCACCATAAAAGGGTTTAATGCGGGGAAGGGCCTTCTTCCAGCGGAGATGCTGCTTATAGACCTCGCCAAGGTCCGCGACAAAAAAGGTGTCCTCATCGCCAGGGTCGCACAATTCATGGTCGACCTGCTGGACGCGTTGGTGAAGAGCCTCGCCAATCAGTTGCTTGGGATCAACCACGGCATCGTCTTGAAAAAGCGTTTCGGCGACGAGCGGCTTCTTCATTAACATATGAGCATGATTAACATCTTGAGTGTAAGTCTCGATGACAGTCGTTGCCATAACCATATCCCTGGTGTTTAGGGGGTGTAGATCTTGCTGAGATGGTTTGCCGTGTGAGGTGGAAAAGATTTAGACTTCAATCGACCGTGGCGGGTGTTAGGGGGGTCGGAAGCAGTGACAGACTGATCCCTCAATGGACTGGCGAGGCCTCCTCGACTCTTCCTCGGCGAGAGGAAGAACCTCCTGGTTCCTCCTATGCGGCAGCTGGTGGGTGTCGGAGGACGACGGGGGCGGGGGCTGAGAGGGGGTCCCGTCTAGAGACAAGAGGGCGTGGAGGGAGAGCTTAGGCGCGTGCGGCGACGGCAGTAGCGGCGGGAGGAGGGATGGCGTTGATGATGTGGGATGTCTTTCGGAGGCTGAAATCTTGGTCACTGACGAAGGTCACGGCCGGGGGAGCCGTGGCGAAGCGGGTTGCCTTTGAGAAGACCAAAGGCAGTCGAGATGGGTGAGGGAGAAGGAGAGAGACTGTTTTTTGCGCGGAGAGCGGCGGTCAGCAAGTGGCTCAAGAGCGAGTTTTGATGGACGGGCGGACGGGGAGAGGGCGAGAAGATGTCCAAGCGCCAGGAAGCAAGCCAAGTCATAACAAGTTTGCCACCAGAGGAGGATCAGCAGCAGCAGCGGCGCAAGCCGGAGCTATAGGGGCAGCGACGGAAGGATGACGAGGGAATCAGCGAGAAAGGCAAGAGGGCACGAGGGTGAGGAGGCATAGGGCGGCCTCTCCGCGATAGGCTTCCGGCGAGGCCGTCGCGGAGGGTTCAGCCTCTCGGCCAGAATGGAGGGAGGGGAAAAACAACGCACGGCGGCGCGCATCGACAGTCTGCGAGAGAAACACCGCACCGCCAAACAGCCGCAAGCAACGGGAGGCGGCAGCGGCAGCGCCAGGCTCGAGTCTAACTCACCTTTGGGGTCTCAATTCCTCCAATAAAGCAGTCCCTGCAGGGCGAGGGGCGGAAAGGACGAGAGCTGACGCGGGCGAGTGCGGGCGTCTTTATAGATGTGCGGCGTTGCGGGTGTCGCGCGGGAGCGAGGCAGACGGGAGGCGTGGGCGTCGGTGACGATGGAGGAGAAAAGGACTGAAAGAAGTGTGTGTGCGTGTGTGTGCTCGAGTTGGACTCGTTTTGCGGTGACGATGGCGGGGCGCTTGCGGGCCGGGCTTAGGTTTTTATTGCGCCACGCCAGTGGTCAGTTGGTTCCCACACCCATCCGAGTACGTACCTGCACCTTTTTTTCCCGCTCTCTGTCTCGCCCGCTCGCTCCACCAGAGTTTTTCGCGCCTCGAACCCAAAAACTGCCAGGTCACCACCACCAGGTCCGTTGTGCGTCCTGCAGCTGGCCAGCCAGTCCCATCGCCGCCGTCCCTGTTTCGTTTCCGTCATCCCTCCACATGCTCGTCACGGCTCTGCCACTCAGCCAGCGACGCCATTGGCGCAGCGCTGCTGTGCGGCCTACTGGCCCCTCCGCTTCAGTCTTGCTCACCTTGTTTCAGTTGCTGCTCGTCTTTGATGCTTGCTCTGCCCTGCCATCCCAGCGCCTCCCGTCCGTCCTACACCCGGCAGAGCTGCCCCCCGGCCCATCCAAACTCGGACCGCCTTCCTGATCGGCAGCCACGCGGGTTGCAGCGCGGCAGCGTCTCCGGCCGGAACCCCAAAGGCGCGAGCGCGCTCAGACGGCGCGATGTTGCCGTGGCGTTTCACTCACCCCGTGGATCTTCTTCCCCCAAGAGCAGCACGCAATGCTAGCAGGAGCCGGAAAGCGATGCCGAAACATGCGGGCGGGTTTTGACGTGCCGGCGTGGCGGGTTCGCAACCGGGTCGGCGGGGCGGGCAGCCTGACGACTGACGACGACAAGCACCGATTTGCCTGTGACTGACTTGCTCTTTGACATATTGTTGCCGCAGACCCCGAACGACTGACTGGCCAGGCTGGCGATCGACCCTCGACGTCGCTGCTCATCTTGCGACGTCACGCAAAGGGGACGTGCAACCATCGCCGACAGACGCCGCCGCGCGTACATCCCATTTCCGGTCTCGAGCCTCGTTCGGCCACTGTCCGTCTGTCCGTTCGTTCGTTCGTCCGTCCGCCCGTCCGCCCGTCACCTGCCGTGCTCCGTACTCTCGTGCAGCACACTACCTTGGCTCGTCGTAGCCATCATGCTCGTAATGCGCGCGCGAGATACTTGCACCGCTGTATCGACCTACTTACTTGCCTTGCTTGCCCTTGGGCCCCTCTCGCCGCCCAACCGGGGTGCGTTTAATGCGCAATTAAGGGGGCGGAGCTGGGCGGCCGCCGTGATGAGCGAGGGCGGTGGGAGCAGCAACGCCAGAGAGCGTAGGGTAGAGAGGGAAGGAGTGGGAGGGGAAAAAACATCTCACCTTGTAGCTTTGCGTTCACGGGCAGCTGTCTCGCAACCTCGGCCAACTGGTGACGCTTTGTTCCTCTGAACGCTCCATTGCGCGTGCCGCTACGACCACCACAGTCGCCGCCCACCTCGCCCTTCTTTCTTGCTCCTCGTCGGCCCCCGGACGGATCAGGGCAATGGGTCGCAAGGTTGCCAACCGGAAGTTTGAGGCTACTGCGTTGGTAGTACAAGCCCTCGACGGGGGAGGAGGGGCGTGCAGCCCAAGATCGAGAGAAGAGCGGTGCCGTGTTCGGCCATGGTGGTTCTGCCTCGCCATTCTTTCAATCCGGCGCCCCCCCGGGGCGGTTCGATCTAAGCACTCTAACAGCAAGCCAGCAACTCATGGAACAGACGAATCCGCCCACGCTCGTGCCCCCGGCGGCTTCTCGCCGTTGCGTTGCATTGCATTAATTGCATTGCGTTTCTATATCCGTGTATGCTACGTACGTACTACTTCGCAAGCAGTGGCATGCCTCGGATGTCGCGGTCGCGCATGCATGACGCCTGCGGCGTTGTGCGGCTCATCATCACCACCACCACCACCACCATCATAATCATCATGAGGCTGTTTCGGCTCCGTCTCCGTCTTCGTCTCTCTGTAGCTCGCTCGCTGTGTCTCTCCATGCCCCGGAAACTACTCCATCCAGGCGCCCATCGACCTGCCGGGCATCTCGGAACACGGCTCATAGCACTCCGTAGTACAAAGCATGTTCAATAATCCCATCTGCCGTGCGAGCGCGCTACCGTGCGACCGACGACGGAGTTTGACCATAACAACGCGGCTCAGCCTAGGAGCTGCGTCACGTCGATGTCGTGCCATGTTTCGTCTTTCTCATCTCCCCCGTCTCCCGCTCGTCCCTCCCCTTCCGTTCCACGATTGCCGTGTGCCCCCATCTCAATCTCATCGTTGCCCATGGTGTTTCCGCAATCCCTAAAACCAAACCACGCCGGTTTTCCCCCTCCCCTTCATCCCACGCAGCACAGTAGCCAGCCACCTCATTGTTTGCTGCTGCTGCTGCTGCTGCTGCTTGTCGTGTCTCCCGCCGGCCCGTCACACACCCTTTTGCCCCTTGCATGCCAGCAGCAAGCAACCCCCCAGAGCGGGCGGTTCGTTTCGTACTTTGTGCCTACTGCGATGTGGTGGTGCTGGCGTAACCCATTTGCTACGTATGCTGTACCTAGGTATAAACTGCGCAGAGTACCAAGCAAGTACGGAGCACAGCAGCCGCGGCACCGTATGTATGTGTGTCTTTTTTCAACGCCATGGGCCTGAATTTCCCGCATCGTCACCGCCTCCTCCGGCCCGCTTTCCCTTTTCTCTCTCCTGCCCGCCGCTCGGCGCCGCCGTGCGTGCATGCGGCACGACAGTTCATCGTGGCTCCGTTGATCCGCCCTCCTCTGTCTACGGGACGCGCCCACAACACATCAACGGGGGGGGGGGCGATTGTCGGACAGGCAAGCGAGCGAGCGAGCAAGCGGTCGAGCAGGAGCAAGCAAGCAGCCAGTAAGTGTAGGAGGCGGCTAGCCGCCCACTGCAGGAGGAGATTCATCGTCCTTCTTCTTTCTCCTTCTTCGTGCGCTTTTTTTTTGGCCCTCAGCCCCCCCCCCCCCCAATCCCTCCCTGTTCTGTCAATGTCTGTCGGACCGCAGCGTTGCCAGCCTGTCCTCTTCTCCTCTCTCTCTCTCTCTTTGCTAGGTGCTGAGCGGGCGGGCGGGCGGGCGGGCGGGCTGCCTCCTTTCGACTTACACGCCCGCCGTCGTCCGTATAAGGACTACATGCGTTACGAAGTAGGTAAGAAGCCGCAGCGCGCACATGCAGAGCCACACACACACACACACACACACACACACACACACACACACACACACACGCACGTATTCTCAACGGGTGGTGGGCTGTTACCACTACCAAGGTACTGCCGATGAATCGGTTTCCCCCCCTCACCCCCCGCGAGTCTAACACAGCCCTATTTCGCTTGCATATATCCCCGATCTTATATATGCGCCCTTTTTGGTTGGAGGAAAGGGGGAGGGGGGAGGTCCCCTTTTTCAGCCATTTTCACTCATACGAATTATATCTACGGTCCTTTTTCTTCTTCTAGCTATATACATGCCATTACCCCAGAGAATGCCATGCGCCGCCAAGTATATCACTCGTCGTCCCCCCGCAGCTTCGCATGTATTTCCCTCATCGTCGCCCCCGTCTTCGGTTCCATTCTTTTTATTGCCCTTGGTGCCTGCGCGCTTTCTCCATGTAGTGTCCAGCCGTGCTTTCCTCTTTCCGTGCCAGGCACTGTAGCACTCACTGTGCCACGGCTGGATGAGAACCTAATTCCCTTCGTGGGCAGGTGCACCTATCCAAATCCCATCGTCGGCCGTTTCCCGCGCCGCCGCCCTCTCCCCAGAAATCGACGACGACCGACCGACCATCCATCATCCATCCATTGCCCCCCCTCTTCCCCGTGCGAATCCCGCCCCGGTGCCGCGACACATGCCATGCCATGCCATGCCATGCGCCAGCGAAACCCGCAACAACAGCAAGCAAGCTAGCCTCACTGCAACTCTTCCCCATTTTCGCTCCTACCTTGTTCACCTCTTCCGGCAAACGTCAGCTCGGTATTACGATTATTGTACGCTCACCTTCTTTGAACTATAATCCCCCCCCCCCTCTCCTGTCTCTCTTCCTCCGTGCGCACCATCCCATCGGTCCGTGCAACGGGGACATCGCGAAACCCCCCAGCCGGGACGACGGATGCCACCTGCCGTCTACCCGTCCCACGCCATCGCCACCGACGCCGACGCGGCGACACACAGACATGCGCACACAGACACGCGCACACCGCATCCCCTCGCCGAAACACCCAACGTTAGTACGTAGTAGCCAACGTAGCTTCCCGCCCCATCTTCGGAAAAAACGGCATTCATACTTTTCCGCCAGCCCTCTCTCTCTCTCTCTCTCTTTACAACTAACTTGTCAAGTCAACTGACTCAAGGCTCTCTTTTTTTATTACTTATCCAAGGTGTACCTATCGATACACGATACATTGTGCATGTGCCTGTGTTACCTATACCGACCTTGCGTAGCACCCTACCTGTACCTACTACCTAATAGTACTCGTCGGTATTGAGCTCAGGCATGTATGTATCTACGCATGTACTCTGCTCTTTAGTCCGGCAATCCAAGGCTCAAGGACTCCGGCTCTGATAGAACGAGCTCAACGTCCGCCACCCCGCGGCCGAGAAAAGTCACCATTGCACGCGCGCGCACTCGCTCGCAGACACACGCCCACGCCCGCCCGCCACCACCCTCCGATCCCACCGCCCCTTTTGCGCTTGGTGCATTTTGTTACGCTCCGCAGCGGGCATCGGGAGCGAGAGGGAAAGGAAGGGGAGGGAGGGGGAGCAAAAGGGGGTCTAGCAGAGGAGGGCAACGGAATGGGACGAGAACGCGCCCGGGGGGAGACTTCTGTCGGTGCTTGCTCTTGCGTTGCTCTGTGATCTCCCTGCCATGGCTGTGAGGAGCTAAAAAGGTCCTCGGCAGAAAGATGTATCGTATCTGAACGCGTACTTGCAGTTACCAACACCAATCGTCATCGTCAAACATGTGCCGCGCGCCAATTACCCATTACCCCAGCCGCACCCGGCTCACGTCCGAGGCCTCCCATCCCCACGACAAACTTGTATGCGTCTTTTTTTGGTCCTAGAGATGGGTCGTCTATACTGTCCTGTATGCTCGCTGTTTCCCCAATGTAAAGTACTGTACATATGTGTACCCCCGCCGTGTCGTACAGATGCGCAACATACCTGCTGCCGGCCGTCAATCGCCGCTGAGTCCGCCGGGGGTCGGGCGCGGTTGTGCTTGTTGCGTTGCTCGTCGTGAGCTCTCTTTGTTACTCGGCCGCGGCGCCCGGGACGTTCATCTCCTCCAACCGCCACGAGCCGTCCACCCAAGCCTGCTTCTCGCCCAGGAAAGCCACGCGGTCTTCCCCCTTTTCGACCGTCTCCACGAGGTACTTTTGCGCTGCCTCTCGCACTTGCTCCTTTGTCACGTCTAGGAGCTGCTCGCGCTTCTTCTGCTTCATCTCCTCCGTGATGCCCGAGAGAAACCTGGCCATGCCCTCCTGGTTCACCGCCTTGGGCGCGTCCACACTCTGGAAGACGGAGATCTTGGCCTCTTCGAGGTCTCGGTCCGTCCACTCCTTGTCGACCGCCCAACGACCCGCGTTTCGCATGATCCCCAGGGTGTTCTGCGGATTGGGGTCGCGGTACGAGTAGAACCCAAATAAACCGTCCAGCGGCTTGCACAGCGCCCCGCCCCCATATGCACCACCCTTTTCGCGAATCTCGTGGTGCAGGTGCTTGTGCGTCAGGAGATGTGAGAGGATCTGGAGGGGCGCCCCTTGCGGGGAAGTGTACGACACGGTCGGCACCGAAAGACCCCCATAGTAAACCTGGTAAGGCAAGGGGAAGAAGGTCTTGCTGTCCTTAGGCATCTGTCGTGGAGCCACGTTCTCGAGTCCGCCCAGGCCGCTCGGCAGGTTGGCCATGAACTTCTGGAGCGACGAGGAGTTATCTTGCACACTCTCTGAACCGCAAGTAACAGCCGTGCGCATCTTGTCGCTCGCCAAAGCAAACGATTGAATCCGCTTGAGTTTGCCAATGACATCCTCCAGCGCGTCCGTCTCAGGACGGCCGGCCAGCCTCGTCACCAGCTTGACCTGCGACAGGCCAGCAACTTGTTGTCGCAGCCACGCGCTGCGCGTCAAGCTCGACTCCGAGTACCCCACGGCGAATCGATGGCCGGATGAAGCAATATCATTGACCACGCCGTCGGACGAGGCCTGCAGCAGCTGTCGAATCCGTAAAGCGGCCTCGGGGCTGTCAAAGTTGGTTTCAAGGACTAGCTTGCGCAGGATGTCGTACATGACCGGCACGTTTCTATCCAGAGCCATGCCCGTGAAGATGATGCCTTCGCTGGACTGGTGGAAGTCGGTGGGAGACGGGGTCGAGTGGTAGCCAACGGAAACACCGCCCGTCTTGAGCTTGATGAGGTCCTCCAACTGCTCCATTGTCATGTCCTTGGTGCCGAGGCGCATAATGCTGTCGGTGAACAAGGGAATGAGCTCCCGGAGGTCGTCAGGCAGGTTCTCCAGCGTGTTAATCGCGCGGAAGTAGGTAAGGCCATTGGTGGGCGCCTCGTGCCATTGTATGGGAGTTCCGGCGAGCACTTGATCCCGGACGACCACCGGATCAACCGAGCGAGGGATGTCCTTGACATGAACTGTTGGAAGACAGCTGAGGTCCTCGGTGTTGGTTTTGTTCTGTTCCACCAAGAGCTCCTGCTCCTGCTGCTCAAACTGCTTTCGGGCATGCTCCTCACCGCCAGCCCGTGCAACGGCTTCGCTAATCTTGTCTGACAGGCGCGTTTGCTCCTCCTTGGCCAGCTCTTCCGCAAATGTGGGCGACGGCGCCATGGTGAAGGTCAGCGCATTGTCGTTGAGCAGGTACTTGTCGATGAGGCCCTCAAGATAGCCTCCTTGGGCGAGACGCGCCTGGAAGCCGTTGATCGTGTCGCTCCAAGCAAGGGAGTCAAATGGATCGGTGCCGTTGAACCATCTTGGCTTGAGTCTGTTGAGCATGGAGAAACCAAAGTTGGCCGTCTTGTGCTTGAGAGACAACTCGAGCTGATGCAGGGCGCCGTCAATCTTGGTCTGCTCGAATCCAGCGTCCCGTGCTTGACGAAGAATCTCTTGTACCTTGCCCTTGAGCTTGGGCACATCTGCTTCTTGAACGCCAGTCAGGCCAATGGAAAAGATGCCCCGCTTCGCCGAAGAGTCATAGCCCGCGTTGGGACTGAAGTCGAACCCCATGCCTGCTTCAATCAAACCACGGTACAGCGGCGAGCCATACCCATCCATCAAGAGGGTTGACAGAAGCGCAATGGAGAAGGACTCTAGCACATCCGTGGTGTCGCCCGTGATCCAAGACACGGATGTTTTATACTGCCGATCAGCGTCAACGAGAGGGTCTTGGGGTCCATAGAGTGTGACATCCTTTGGACCCTTCAACTCAATCGGCTCGTGGATCTGACCATCTGCCTTGATTCTGTCAAAGGTTTGTAGCCTGGCATCAACCTCTTGCAGGTGGTCTGCCAGCGGCATGTCTCCATAGGTGAAGAGTTTGGCGTTGCTCGGGTGATAGTGCTGGGCATGGAAATTCTTGAGCTGCTCGTATGTAAGATCGGTGATCTTCTGGGGATCGCCGCCCGAGTTGTTAATGTCGGGGAAGATGTGGTCCTGGAAACGGATGTAGTAGAGGTAGCCCGCGTCAGACATTTGACCCTTCATTTCGTTGTAGACAACGCCCTTGAAGACGAGCTTCTTGCTCTCTTCCGTTTGGCCGTTGGGGTTCTCTGGGCCAATTCTCCATCCCTCTTGGGTGAAGTCGGACTGCTTGAGCAGCGGATGCAAGGTCGAGTCGAGATAGACGGACATGAGGTTCTTGAAGTCTTGGGCGTTGGCCGTCGCAAACGGATAAAAGGTATGATCCGAGGCTGTGAAGGCGTTCATGAAGTTGGACAAGGTGCGCGGAAGCATCTTGAAAAACGGATCACGAATCGGATACTTGTCGCTGCCGCACAGCGTCGTGTGCTCGAGGATGTGCGGTACGCCGGTGGCGTCGGGCGGGTTCGTCTTGAAGCCGATGGAGAAGACATTGTTGCTGTCGTCGCGCGCGATGTGCAGGTAGTCGGCGCCCGTCTTGTCGTGTTGCAGGTGCAGGGCGGTCAGCTCGAGCTCGGGCACGTGCTTGGAGCGGACGAGCGTGAAGCCGTGTAGCTTGTCGCCAGGCTTCGGATATTGCGATAGCTCGGTGACGGCCTTGCGCGCCGCGTTGGCGGCGTTGCGAAGCATCGTGGCTGGCGACAGCTCGGGTCGCAAAGGATTAGCAGATGAAAGAACGAGGCTAGTAGTACAACATGGGTGATACAGAGCGAACGCGCGTTTGCCTAGATAGATGTAAAGGACAGACGGCGGCGGCCACAGATGGATTCGAAAGTTCTCCGGTCCGGCGACTTCACGATGCGGCGCTAGAAAAGAAAGAGAGAGCGGCCGAGTCTCAGCCGGGCTTGGATTGGGAGCCCCGATTATTAAGGCTGCAGCGCTACCAGTGGCCGAGCCTGCCATTCGAACCTCCACTGGGCAATTCTCGCGACGCCCAGCTGGCTGGGACTCGTAGTGGAGTGGATACCCTGACGGCCCCCCGGCCTTCCGGCTCCCAAGCTGCTAGCGGTGGACTCGTAGTCAGGCGGCCGCTGGCCCACCTGCTACGTAAAGCACTAACGCACAGCCCTGCTTGCCTCATCTTCGCCGCTGAAAACCACATCCTTCCAACGACGGCATCATCGACACATCGATAGCAGACCATCGGCGCCTCCTGCACGCCGCGGCTGCAGACATCAACTATCCTACATTGCATATATGTTCGATCGTGCCCTTCGACTGCGCTCGACGATCGATTGCTGCCCTGTACGACCCCTCATTCTCCGCCTCCTGCGTTCGACCCGCGCGCGGTCCACGTCGGCTGGCCTTCGCAACTGGGTTCTAACGCTGTGAATCTTTAGGACTCGACTCGCCCGTGCCCGAAGCGCTCGGCCCCCGATCGCCGCCTCTCCCTTCACACCGGCACAGGCCAGGACGCCACCCGCGAGTTGCAGCGCTGGCGACAACCAGGAGCGCTCTGCTCCCAGCGAACATCGCCGAACACGTGCTGCCAAACCGCCTTCCATGTGGCGACACCATCTCTCAATGACCTTCACCCTATGACGAGTCGAACAAGTCGATACACTCATGAGCGATGCCTTCCAGCCATTCGGACTCGGCATTGACCAACGGTCACGACCATGCCCATCCCCCGCCACCTACGACCGGCAAAAAGGGCAAGGGCAAGAAAGCCATGGACTCCAACGAAGCCTCGCGGCTGCTGCAGGCCCGAATCTCGCAGCTGGAACAGGACGCCGCAGGAGAAAAGGACCAGGAGCTTGAAATTGGTACGTGGCGAGGACGTGGTCGGAAGCGTCCCGGCGACAGCTGCTAACACCCGTGCGATCAGAGCGAGAAGTCAAGCGAGCCAACCGCGATCTCATGCAGCAAGTCGCCAAGATGGACGACATGCAAAAAATTGACCACCTGACGAAGCGTTCGAGCGAGCTGCTGGCCGACATGCGGCGCTTGGACAAGGAGAATCAGAAGAATAAGAAGCGTGGTGACCTCTTGCAAAAGGAACGTGATGCCAACCGCACGGAGCTTAGCAAGACTGTGGGCCTTAAGGAGAAGCTCGAGAAGTTGTGTCGTGAACTGCAGCGAGACAATAATAAGATGAAGGTCGGTGGCGGCGGGCTTTGCGACGGGGGCCATTGGTTGACATGCGCTGACGCATTGGGTCCAGAACGAGAACAAGGACCTTCAGACCACGCAAAAGCGCAACAACGCGAGCTGGGACGATAAGTTTGCCTCTCTTCTAGCGAAGCTAGAAGGCTACCAAGAGGAGAAGGACACGCCTCGAAAGCAGGTGGTTGATATGGAAGTGGAGGAGCTGTAAGCAGGACCTTTCCTTGTCAATGGCGGTGCGCCGTATACTAGGTGCACACGGGTGCTAACCAGTTGCCGACAGATTCCGAGTCCGCTTCAAATCGTTCATCGAGCAGTACGAGCTGCGTGAGCTGCACTTTCACTCGCTTATGCGCAGCAAAGAACTTGAAGTGCAGTATCATCTTGCGCGTTACGAGCGCGAGAAGAAGAACGCAGAGGCCGAGGCCAGCAAGGCTCGCCAGCTCCAAGGACAAGTGCAGGCCTTCACCAAGACAGAGACGGAGCTGCGCAATCAGCTGAATGTTTACGTGGACAAGTTCAAGCAGGTGGGTAGCCCCGCGCCGCCACACTCCCCCAGACCTTGATGGTCTGACACAATAATACAGGTCGAGGATACTCTGAACAACAGCAACGACCTGTTTCTGTCCTTTCGAAAGGAGATGGAGGACATGTCCAAGAAAGGTAAACGACTGGAGAAGGAAAACGAGGCGCTGAAGCGACAAAAGGAGGCTACGGCAGCCAACATTATTCGCATGGCCGAGGAGCGCCAGGACTGGAAGAAGAAGGTGGACGCCGCGGAGAAGAAGACGGAGAAGCTTATGAGCATCATCCAACAGATGCAGCAACAGGGCCGCAAAGTCCCCGCGGGTATGACGAGCGCGGTGGAGAGTTGCTACCCGAACGGTCAGGGGGGCGGCGGCGGCGACGGCGAGGAGAGCGACTACTCTGACGAGGGCGACGAGGAAGGGCTTAGCGAGTTCGACGACGACGACACAGAAGAGGAGACGCAGCCAGCGGAGCAACCAGCGCGACCCATCACGTACGGACCTGAACGGCCGCCGCAGGTACAAGCACCGGGACCGGCGCAGACGCAGGCGCAGGCGGCCGTCAACGGGCACTAGAGGGCGGTCGTTTCGGTCAGGCCCCGGGCGCCGGACGCTGCACCGACCATGGCAACTGCTTCTTCTTCTTCTTCTTCTCCTCCTCGTCCTCAATCCGGATCCGCCACTGAGTCTCTGGAGGCATTCGAGCGCGTGCACGCGCTGCTCCGGCGCTACAACGACAACCCCGAGGACGTACCAGACATGGCGGAGCAGATGAGAGCCCTACTGCCAGACAGCGTGTTCATCCGTGATCTGAGGACGGAGGATTGGCAAGACATAGTTCGGTACCATCTGCGGCGGTACGACGTGGCGCGTGCCGTCATTGACCGGCACCTGGGTGCGCCGTCGTCGCCGGGACGGAGATGAAAGCGGGATCGTCAAGCGGACCGACGGATGGTTGTTTTGTTAGCTCTTTGTGTGTACGAATCAAGGCCGTTACGTAGTATTTGTTAGCTACCGTACCTACGGGGCTCAACAAGCGGCGCGCCGCGATTCAGCAAGCGCCATTTTACTCTCTCCTGCCCTTGCGTTGGTGATGGCTTCGGCCAGCTGCTGCTGCTGTGGCCGTCGGGCTCGGAACCACCGCCGTTACGAGAGGATTTGTCGGGTTTTTCACAGCGCGGTATAGCATATGATACTGATACGTACGTAGCTTGTATGCCATCGCTCGAGCGGAGCTCATGCGGCCCAGGCTTGCCGGGGTTTGTCCCTACCTATGCACGCCATCGCGGTCGGTATCTAGGTAGGCGATGCTCGGCGATAATGCGGTGCGAGCGACGGGCGATGGCTGCAGTGGTCGAGATTTTGACGTACTTTGTGCTTGAGTACCTTTGTACGAATGCCTGCCCTCTTCGTAGGTATACAACCTTGCCGCACATACGAAGTACGTTCGCGGCGTGGGTGGAACAGACGAGGCGCACAATGACCAGTACTAAAAGGCAGACAGACAGACAGACAGAGAGAACCCCCGGCAGAGCAGGGCGGCCGGCATCTGATGCTTCAAGAGGCACACACACACACACCCAGGCCCTTTCCGAAACGGGCAACGCACGCGCGCGTCGCACCAAAGAAAGCCCAGCCCGCCCCGCGGCGGCCCCGTCAGCCCACGTCAACGCTCGCTCGCTCGCTGCGCTGCGCTGTAAGACAATTGGGGAACCTTCGTACTAAGGACACCTGTTCCTGTGCCGCTCCGCCGCGCCCGCCCGCCGCCGCCGCCGTCCGGGGTGCGGCTGCGCACGCGTGCGCGCCGACCTGCAACTCAACTCTCCTTCTCTTCCTTGCAGCTTTCCCATCGAGGACCGGATAGCAGAAACCTACGAGACGAGCGTCCTTCACGCAAAACCCCCTTGAGCGGCAAGCAAGCAAGCTCTTTGCTTCATCGTTGGGCCATACGCTGCCACGCGCCGCCCATCCCCGTCGTGTTGTCGTCGTCGTCATCGTCGTCGATTATACTCGCCCGCTGGACCGAACACCCCCCCTTCTCTGAGGCGGTCCCATCATCGACCTCGTCAAGATGGATTTCCTCCAGGTACGTGGCTGACTGCCCCCTTCCGCGCGTCGCGCATTGCGAATGCCCTCATCGTCGGCTCGGTTCCCAACCCCCGCCTCCTTACGGCCGGAATTGGGGACAGAGGGCATGCAGCGGCATACATGCAACACCCACAAGGATGGAAATGGATGGATGGATGGATGATTGGGACAGCAGAGCGCAGGCTAATAACACTCTTCTCAGCGCCTCGCCCGGTCCCTCGACCGCCCCCTCTTCCCGTGGAAGAGGCTCATCCTCGGCTTCTCCATCGGGCAGTACCTCTTCGAGACGGCCCTCACGCTGCGCCAGTACCGCGTGCTGCAGGCGACCAGCCCGCCCGCCGTGCTGGCCAAGGAGATATCCCAGGAGACGTTTGACAAGTCGCAGGCGTACGGGCGCGCCAAGGCCCGCTTCGAGATGGTCTCGGGCCTCATCGCCCAGCTGCAGAACCTGGCCTTCATCCAGCTCGACGTGCTGCCCAAGCTCTGGGCCTGGACGGGCGACGCGCTCCTCCGCCTCGCGCCCGCTCGCTTCTCGGGCGAGATCAGCCACTCCGTCGTCTTCGTCTTCGCCTTCATCGTCCTCCAGCAGGCCCTCTCCCTGCCCACCCGCCTGTACCACACCTTCGTCCTCGAGGAGAGCTTCGGCTTCAACAAGCAGACGCCCCGCCTCTTCGTCGCCGACCTGCTCAAGACGCAGGCCCTGACCGCCGTCTTCATGCCCCCCATCCTCGCCGCCTTCCTCAAGATCATCCAGAAGACGGGCAGCCACTTCGTCTTCTACCTCTGGATCTTCACCGCCGCCCTGCAAATGTTCATCACCACCGCCTACCCCGTCTTCATCCAGCCCCTCTTCAACAAGCTCTCCCCCCTCGAGGCCGGCGAGCTCAAGACAAACGTCGAGGCCCTCGCCGCCGCCCACAAGTTCCCCCTCAAGGAGCTCTTCGTCATCGACGGCAGCAAGCGCAGCGCCCACTCCAACGCCTACTTTTATGGCCTGCCCTGGAAGAAGCACATTGTCATCTACGACACCCTCATCGAGAAGACGGAGACGCAGGAGATTATCGCCATCCTCGCCCACGAGCTGGGCCATTGGAAGCTGGGCCACACGACGCGCCTCTTTGGCATTTCTCAGGTATGCACCCCCCCCCCCCCCCTCCTTGGTACCTACCTACTCTCGTCCTTTCCAAACCCGTGTTCCTCCCCCTACCCTCGGCAGTGTCCGCAACAGGCTGGCAGAAAACCCCCTTTGCTAACCACGACCGTCTCCCGCAGGTTCACCTCCTCTACATCTTCAGTCTCTTCTCCATCTTCATCAACAACGCCTCCCTCTACGCCGCCTTCGGCTTCACCCACACCCGCCCCATCATCATCGGCTTCCTCCTCTTCTCCGACGCCCTCTCCCCCATGGACTCGGTCATCAAGCTCCTCCTCAACATCCTCTCCCGCCGCTTCGAGTTCGAGGCCGACGAATTCGCCAAGCGCCTCGGCTTCCGCGCCGAGCTCGCCGCCTCCCTCATCAAGATCCACGCCCAGAACCTCAGCACCATGGACGCCGACTGGGTCTACGCCAGCTACCACTTCTCCCACCCCCACCTCTCCGAGCGCCTCAAGGCCCTCGACTGGAAGCCCCGCGAGGCCCTCACCTCGTCGGAAAAGGACAAGGACAAGGATGGCGCCGCCGTCAAGGCCACCGGGCGCGACGAGCTGTGATGACACCCCAGCGCCGCAAACTGCATGCGAGCAAGGAAGAAGAGTTTTAGGGGTGTGACCTGGCCTGGCCTGCGACAGTAGAGGTGCGTGCCACTAAAAAAGATGGCGGTGGGTGTAGTAAAAGACTGAGCAGCATGCGGGCAGCTGCCATTTGCCACGACATAAGCCGGCGGCCCATGCCATGTAAAAATAGACGTCATGAGAAAGAAAAAAACGTTGCACAGAATCAGTCAAGTCACTTCTCACACAGGGTCTTGCGGGAACCCCCTTTCTGAAGCGATAAATTCTATTGCCGATCCCGAACCCAGCATGGCCGACATCTAGACACATCATCCCGTGCCTGTGACTCCCCGTCGCTCTCCTCCGTCTACTCCACTGCTCCTCAGTCCTCCTCCGAATCGTCCTCCTCGCCGTCGTCCCCGTCGTCGGAGCCATCCTCGTCATCCTCGTCATCTTCATCTTCATCCTCGTCCTCGCCCGCCTCCAGGCCGTAGTCATCGTGAAAGTGACTCAGCTCCCTCGTCCGCACCTCGTAACCCATGCCCTTGAAGCCAGTCTCCATATTCTGTGCATTCATTCGTCAGTCTGCATGACCTTTCACACTTTATCTTCTTGCTTGTAAAGGGAAAATAGGTGGGGCAAAGGGATGTTGTGGACTGATGAACCGGGGGGGGGGGATCGACAGACCTCTGCCATCAACTTGGCGCATGTGACAACCACATTGCTCTTCCCGGGCTCAAAGCACGGCAGGATAAATTCCTTGATGATGTTCCTAATCTCATCGACTGTCACGGCACGGACCTGCCGGAGGATCTCCTTGTTCCAGTCCCTGGACAGGCCGCGCACGACGCCATTCACAAAGTTCTGCTGCGCAGCAGACGGCATCGTCGACTGCTCGTCGGCGAACAGGACGACAATCTGGCTCATGGTGCCCTCCAGCAGGTGACGGTCAATTTCCACCGTGCCGTCGGCGACCTTGAGGATGGCGTCACGCGAGGCGATGATGGCCTTGTATGCGTCCGGAGAGCGGAAGACCCGGTACGACAGGATGCCCGAGTCGACGTTTCGTGCAAAGTATGACCCGTACGCGTAACCCGCGCCGCGAACGGCGTTCCACAGCGGGCCTTCGGCCGCTTCAAGATACCCAATTGCCACCAGGAGCGGGGGGAAGCGCGGATCAGACAGCGACATGACGCTAGGTGCGGAGCTGACCGAGTACGAGCTGTCGAGAGTAGTCATGGGAATGATGACGGCACCAACCGAGCCCGGCTTGCGGCCCTCATCGTTGAGAAGGCTTTCAGCCTTTGGGATGGGCACCATGTCCTCCTGCGCTGTAAGGGACTGGCTGAGAATGTCCCACGTCGTGATGGGATCCACCAGGTTTTTGAGGTTCGCAGTGACGAGGAACCGCATGTTCTGGAACGTGAAGAGCGATTTCCTGATGGTGTTGAACCATGAAACGACCTTGTCCGGGTCGCTCTTTAGAAGCTTCTTGAGGCGCTTGAGGTAGACGGCGCGGACCAGCACACGCTTAGCCACGGTCAGGGTCGACCTGTCAAGGTGGATGGCCGCGTCCACTTCGCTGGCCATCCCGCGTCCGTCGCGCTTCCCCTCGGGAATGTCGGCCAGGGCCTTTGTCACAGCGGCCTTGAGCCTTTGGGGGTCGAACACGGAGTCGAACATCATGGTGCGGAGCCAGTTCACGGCCGCGGCGTACTTGTCGGGCTCGACCTGGAACTGTATCATGAAGCCCTCCGGGTCCGCCAGGGATCGCGCTGAGCCGATTCCGTAGCCAATGCTGTCTCTCTCCAGCTCCATGACGACCTGCTCAAAGTTGACTAGTTCGCCGTTCCGCATGATGTGGGTGTTGAAGAAGTTGTCGCTGAAAATAGGCATCAGAGGTTTCAGCTCGACGGGTACATCGGCGGTGCCGATGTGAATTGAGATGTGTACGAAGTTGGTCGGGACGTCCTCAAACTGGATGAAAAGAGGCAACTTGCCCTCGGGAGAACCGTCAATCAACGACTGAGCCTGCCCCTCGCCGATACCCACGGCCCGTCCGCGGCCAGAGCGGGCGGTGTCGGACTCTATGAAGTGGATAGACTCGGTTCCAGGGACTGTCCAATGGTCAATTACCTCAGCAGGAACAGGCACGTCGTTGTTCTTCTTGGCCTCTTCGAGACGCTTCGCCAGCTTCTGCAAACCGTCTTCGCCGAGCTCCTCTTTGCGCTTCGTGATGCGTGCTTCCTCATCGCCCTTCATCTTGACGGCCAGCTCTAGGGAGGGCTTTCCGAGGATGGAAATATGGTGAGCATCTATCATCCAGGTCCGCAGAAACTGACGCCACTCCTCGTCTGTCCATCTCTCCATGGCGTCGTACTCGCTCAGGGTCTCGAGGTCCCTCAAGGTCGACCCATCCCGTTTGCCAAAGAGATAGTCGGTGATAATATTGGTAGCGTAAAAGGACTCGGAGGTCTCGGCGTGGAACTTGACCTGACGCTTTTCTCTCCTGATGCACTCTTTCATATAACCCATATCGAGAGGATTCGAAGCAACGTCGTTCAAAACCTGAAACAGACGCTTCTCGACAAATTCAAGTTTCTCTGTCGCAACACCCGTGGGTTGCAGCCAAATGACAGAGTTGGGCCTGGACTCCCACCAGTGGCTGATGGAGCTGGCGAGCTCCTCCTTTTCGACGAGCACATTCTCGAGGACCGAGACGGAGGATCCGCAGAGGTACGTGAGCAAGACGTTGAGAGCCGAGGTTGCGATGAGGTCGATGCAATTGGGCCCGAAGAAGCCCACCAGAATCTCGCCAACAGACTCGTCCTCCTCCGGGAACTCTGCCGTCGTGATGACGGACTCCTTGAGAGCGGGAGGCTGGGCGGAGTCGATCCACGGGCTGGGCAGGAGTGATTAGAACATGAGCCTTGTGCTTGGTAATGAAGGGGTATCATGAGCTCCGTAACCATACCGTTGGAATTTGGTCTCGAGTGATGGGATGTCGTCCTTGATGCTCTCCTCAAACTCGTTCAAAATTTGGAGCAGATTCTCGTGGTTGGTCTCGCCGACAATGACGAGGCAGAGGTTCCGCGGCTGATACATGTCGTGGTGGAACTGGCGAATGCGCTCTGGGGATAGTACGCGGAGAGCTTCGGTCATGCCACCTGTTTCGTAGCGGAAGCCGACGTTCTCGGGATACATCAACCTACGGGCCTTGAGGTCCATGATCTCGGAGCTGCGGAACTGGACGGCCTGCATCTCCGAGTAGACAACGCCCGCATCGTTTCCCTCGCCGTCGATATGCCATACCTCGGTGGCGATGGCATCGTCGGTAATGACGGGCAGGACAACATGCTCCAGGTAGACGGGAAGCACCTGGGCGAAGCCGTCCCAGCCGGCCGACTCAAGGGTGTAAGCCGTGTGGTCGGTGGCGGTCCAGGCGTTGGTGTTGGAGTATGCGCGGGATGACAGCTTGTCGAGCAGGCCCTTGTAGCGGTAGCTCTTGGACCCCATAAAAATCAGATGCTCGAGAGTATGGGGGGCACCCGAGTCGTCCAAAATCTCCGTAGCGAGGGTGAAGTAGCCATTGATCTTGGGACCCTGGCGGTCGGCAACCACGACCTGCATGCCACTCCGGTCCGAGACATACTGGGTGATTGTGCAGGGCGCATAGTCCGTCTTGAAGGTCTGGACCTTCCGAAAGCCCTTTTGGGATGCTGACGGCATGTTGGGCACTGGAGCGCCTGAAAGCACCGACTGTAACCTGGGCATAGGTCAGCGGGTGAGACCGGTTGGTGCTTGGCAGGCCGGCTTTCTCCATCTGAGAGACTCGGGCTCGTCGGACGCGGGATGCAGTGCTGCCGTCTACGCATGTCTGGGATGGTCGATGGGAAGGCAAAAGGCAAACGAGGGCGTCTCGGGATGGGGGCAGATTGTTGAAAAGCCATTTCCACTGACTCTAATAACCTTGCAGGGTAGAAGCCATCGCACACGATGGTCCAGCCAGGCCAATGGAGGTTGACGAGGATTCCAACTAGGGAAGCTAGACCAGGGACAATGGGGAAGGCGATGCGTGACCGAGGCCACATCCAGCCTGGAAGGTGTCGATGCCGACCGAGGTGATGGTTTGAGCAACAACCTGGACGGACACTCGCCCGGCGCTCGGGAGCGTGACATCAAGCTGTAGGAACTGGAAATGATGGAATGAAACGGACGAGGGTTGGCAGGGCAGGGTAGCATAGGTAGGTCGAGGAGGGGCTGCGGGCGAAGAACGAGGAGCATCCGATTCTTTGGCGGGGCAGACCTTGAGTCGGCACGTACGGACGTACCAAAGAGAGCAGCGATGATCCCGGCCCGTTGGCAGGAGGCGTCGGTCGACGGAGGCGGGAGAGGGGATACAGAAGCTCCCGCGTCGATAGGAGCCCAGCAAGATGAGCTGACGGAGCTGGGGTACGAAGGGAGAGATGGGGTGAGAAGGGAAGGGAAGGGATGTGATGTGATGCAACGTCCGGGGGCGAGTTTGCTGCACTCGCACACGGTCTTTGGTGTTGGATGGGGTTCGCTACGCCCTGAAGTGGGGGGGTTTTTGGCGGCTGGTGGCAGCACTACCTTACCTGAGTCTACCACTGTTGCTGCCGCTGGGTACTTGCCAGGAACCCCGCCATGCCGTAACGTAAATTGTAGGCCCTTGGGATATTTTGGGGACACACTGACGCGGACCCTGGGGAGGGGTATGGGATAGTTGACACTACCCGCGTCTGCCCCGGCAGGCAGATCGTGCCGTTGCCCTTTTGTTTAGTACTAAGGCGCCGCAACTCGAGGTGGTAATTGGAACAACACAATAAGCTCGGCTGGACAGACACAGGTCCTCACCACGTGGGCGAGAGACTCAGGCAACCCAACCCCGCGCCTTGGCCCTTTGCGGACAGCCGGAGTGATGAGCGACGAGACGCCGAGGCTTCCTTGGGGGCGGACGCAACAGCCATACCTCGTCGTCTTTCCATGTGGTTATATGTTGTCTCAGACATCAGGCATTCTGGTCTGAATGCGTTGCAATATGCACGGGTCAGTTGAGGCGGCCGTCACTCGGTGGATTTAGCCGTTTGGCCTGTCGCCAGCCGTCACGCGTCGTACATAACACGGTTGATGATCTTGCGTGACGGGCCGGTTACGCCCGAGAGTCAATCTGCACAGCACAGACACAACGTGGTGGGTATGCTGGCAGCTCAGAGACAGACAATGGTAACGCTCCCTCCATTGATGCTTTCCCGCCAGCGCACAGCGTGTTTTCAACCCAGCCGTGATGGTGGGGGGAGGGGCAGTAGCCCCCGATGGACGCGTTGAACGTTCAATTCTGTGGTGGCTTGCCGGTACTGTGCTACAGTACAATTTGCGTTGTACTGTACGAAGTACAGTACAGTAATAGCCGTGAACAGCGCTCAAGCACTTCCAACAGTCTAATGCATCTTGAACCGGAGTCGTTGGCGGTTTCGCATGTGCCATCCCGAACTTGCCCTACCTTACCCTGCACCACGGCGGCCCCAAGTGAAGAGGTGAGGCAATCAGGGTTAGCTGGCGCCTGTGCTGCGGTTGGGTTGGGTGCTACCTAGTGGGGGAGGCCCTTCCATGCTTTTTTTTTTGGGTGACCTTGTCGTGCCTGGGGCAGCCACACCACTGGCCTACCCAACCATGACCTCAAATGCCATCAGCTTCGTGAAAAGTGGGCAGCTTGAAGCCACCGTCATCAACGCCAGCCATCGTCGACGACCGCCCGCCGCGACACGGCCACGCACGCCGCCTGTCAACAACGCACCGCTGTCCATCAAGCATCCATCGCACATGCACCACCTGCGATGCGCCCACACCACGAACATTGTTGCTGCTTCTCTCGCCTATGAATGACACCGTGGCTCCCCTGAGCTTGGTCCACCACCTCGCCTGACCGTCGCGACGTCCCTTGACACGAATCACCACGACGACACGCTGCAGCTCAAGATTGCTGTCTGTGACATGGCGACCGCTGCGCAGCCGCAGCGGCTCAGCGATGCCATTCTTGGCTTCGCCCTCGACAGCAAGTTCCCCGACAACATTGCTGAGCTGCCCCCCGTCTCCGACACCGACCTGCAGCCAGCTATCGACTCCCTTGCCCGAACTACGACGGAGCTCGAGGTAATCACCAGCCTCACAGCCGCGACTGATGATATGAAACGCTCACAATCCTGCAGACAGAAATCCACATCATCAACGAAGAGACCAAAGACGATGTTAGCTCGTGGGTCAGGAACGCCAAAACCCTACAAGAGGACATCATCCGCTCCAAGGCCATTGCCAACGACATTATCCGCCAATCCGAAGCCCCCGATGTCTCTGGCGAAGTAATAGCACATGCGGAATCCAAGGCCGAGTTCCTCAATCGTGAGGTACAATACACCCAGCAGCTGTCGGGCGTTCTGCACAAGGTTTGCCGCGTCAATCAGCTGCTGAGCGATGTCGAGATTGCGAGAAACGAGCGCCGCATCCTCAACTCTTTGCACCTCCTAGAACGTACGGCGCCCCTTCCACCTCCTTTCTGGTATCTCCGACACCTTACTGATCTGGCGCAGAATCATGGGCCGCGTTGGACGATGTCGGTGTGAGCAAAGCGTGTCGCATCCTGCGTCTTCTTGATGTGCGCGCCTTCGAGCTCAAATCCGACGTCCACGAGGTCTTTGATCAGGTATGGAAAGCACTCGTCCGAGTCGACGTGGGTGCTGGGACGGTTGCTATCTATGACAAGCTTGAAGGTAACCGCGACGTTTGACTGCTTGGCAATGAGCTGCGCTGACTAGCCAGGCGATCCCATAACACTCTCCGAAGCTGTCATCGGCCTGAAAGCATACAAGGAGGTGGACGAGCGAATGGAACAACTCTGGCGCAATATAGATGCCGCCTTGATAACGCCACGCATGAACACTACAGGCACTAGTTTCCCCGTCATCACGGCGGGTCCGGATGAGCTGGCGCTGGAAGGCCGAGCAGACCCCTCCATTGACGCACTCTTCGCAGACCTCGAGAAAGTACTTGTCTTGCTAGCGCACAAGCTGCCGTCCGACCTGCTCGAGTCCTTATCGGCAGTCATGATGGGCGAAATCGTCCCGAGGCTCATCCAGCAATGGCTCAACCCCGCCGTGCCGACATCTTTAGCAGACATGAGCACCTTCCAAGACATGGTTCGCCGTACGGCGGCCTTTTGTAGTACTTTGCGCCAAAACGGATACACTGGTTACGAGAAGCTATCGAACTGGGCGGACAAGGCTCACATGACGTGGCTTGAAAAACGAAGAGAGAACACCCTCGATATGGTGCGGAGGAAACTCACAAGTGGCATTGGCCAGTCCAGACAGGTCGAAAAGGTGGAGAAGCACATGGTCTCCTTGTCGGAGGGCAAAGAGCTCGCGACCACGGGCGCCGGGGCTGCAGCCGATACCAACGACTGGGGGGATGACTGGGGCGACGCGTGGGGTGACGATGACGATGCGCAGGGAGCCAACGTAACAACGGCCAAAGCTGAGGGCGCACCTGTCAAGATTGTCGAAGACGATGGCACAGATGCCTGGGGTTGGGATGAGGAGGAGAGTGGAGGCGATGCAGCGCAGCCTGCGGACGCGGACGCGGACGACAGCGCAGCTGCCTGGGGCTGGGGTAACGAGGAACCGGCCTCTGAACTGCCAGCCACGCAAGCCAAAGCAAGGGGCACGGCAAGCAAGGGTGTCCGCCAGGAGGGAACGAGGGAGCTTGTCTTGAGGGAGACGTACAACATCTCATCGATGCCAGAGCCGGTGTTGGAGCTCATCTATGCCATCCTCGAAGATGGTGCAGCCCTCACGAAAACAAACGACGAGTACAATCTGGTCGCATCGACCGCCCCGGGACTGTTCGGCCTTCCTACCTTAGCCCTTGCGCTGTTCAGGGCCATCTCGCCATACTACTACTCTTTGGGTGTCGGCGGCAACATGTACGTTTCCATTCAGTGCCGAAGACCTTACCGCTGACAGATTCAGGTTCTTGTACAATGATGCCATGTACATTGCTGAGAGACTGTCTCACTTCTCGGCTGCTTGGAAAGAACGCGAGGATCTGACCCCAAGGGCGAAGACAATGTTGCGGCTGGACAACGATATTAAGACGTTGCAAAGCTTTGCGAATCGAAGCTACGGCGCCGAGATGAACCTTCAGAAGACGGTCTTGCAGGACCTTCTCGGTGGGCTGCAGAGCTTGTTGCAGCAAGACGACATGGAGGCGGCCGTGGAGGCTGGGACTGCGCGTGTCAGGACCATGGCCGCGACCTGGGAGCCGATTCTTGCTCGCTCGGTCTGGTCTCAAGCCATTGGCTCTCTCGCCGACGCCTTGGCGACGAGACTCATAACTGATGTTCTCGACATGCCGGCCATTGGACAAGAGGAGGCATACAGCATCGCCAAGCTGATTGCGTCGGCCACCGAACTGGATGATCTGTTCCTGCCCAGCAAGCTTGGAGGAACAGAGCCTTCGCAGGACGAAGTTCCGGCAACAGCACAATACGCCCCGAACTGGCTGCGGCTCAAGTACCTCAGCGAGGTGCTCCAGAGCAACCTCAACGAAGTCAAGTTCCTCTGGTGTGACAGCGAGTTGAGCCTTTACTTTACGGTGGATGAGGTGATGGATCTCATCAATGCTAGTTTCGAGGACAATGCCCGGACGAGAGAGACCATTCGCGAGATTCAGGGCAATCCGAAACCGATGGATGCGGTCCGCCAAGCATGAAGCGCGTTGGGACCAATTAAGCCATAGCGTATTCAGGACTCTATCTCGGGCCCTCCTACCTCTCTCACGTTCAAAGCCGAGCCAGGGATCTGGCACGGTTGGCCCGGGCATCTGGGACGAAAGGCATCTGCCGACGACCGACCAGGAGGCGGCATTTGCATACGCCACGCGATACAACATCACTCGCCAGCCAAGTCTTTTGCGCGCGAACCCCCTGTGCCGCATCAGGAGACACCATAGACTGATAATGGCATGTTCCTGAGCCGATGGTTCCCTTATATTGCCTCGCTTGAGCGCCGGTTCCACCGAGTCGCAATCAACGTTTCGTCGGCAGCTGCAGGACGAGCTGTGGATCGATCACCCACCGGGTCTGTGTGTTACATGAACAGGTGCGCAGCCGCCGAGGCAGCGACCAGGCCAGTCAAGCACCAGGTTGCTTGTGCTTGTGGTGCTCTTACAGGGTCGCACGTTTGGCCTCGATGCCAAGACTCGGCAAGATTCTGCGCCCATTGCACCATTTCGGCTTGACGCGCACATATTTACATGGGTGTAGCTTACTGGGTGACGAGACTGATGCCTCATCGGTGGCCTGGCGATGTGTCGCACGACAGAAGAGACTTTGCTCGCGCGGTCGATCTCGAGACGACAAGCGCGTGTCACGAGCAACACCATGGCTATCACGGACGGCGATGGCGGGAGGTGTGGGCGTAACGGCAGGCGATCTGTGAGACGCACGCACGCACCCATGTTGCGACGCCGGCACAGACGAGACGCATCGCGTGACTGCTGTGGCACCCGCACGACTTTGGCAACGCAGGTTTGGACGTCGCCGGTCAAGAGTCCCATTGTTCGCAAGATGCCACGGGGCGGCAGCGCGTGTGTCAATTCGTGCTGCTCGGCTGCGGTTGACAAAGGAAACAACATGGCTAGCACGGAGGGGGAGGGAGCGAGGAACGACGGTGCCATGCCGGCGACACATCGCCCGCATCGAGCACATCACGGGGCCCTTCCTATCTTCAGCACCGGCAGCCAACGCATCTGCGAGGGCCCATGTATCCGATGGGAGAGGGGAAAGGGTCTCGATAGCGACATGGGGGAGCATGGCGATTGATGGTAAGCTGCAGGTTCGGCAGCCTCACTCTGGCCTCTGCCGGTGACTGGCTGGCAGGGGGGAAATCGGCAGCAGAGACTACACGGTCAGCGCTACTCGCGCAGCGGCCTGCCTGCCTGTCTTGGGCGGCGCCTCGATTGAACGAAATCGACTCGCTCGCTTATGGCGACGCTCGGCCGATTGCTCAGCTCATTTTATTGGCAATGGGCGCTGCAATTGGTGAGGGCATCGGCTGGGTCGCTCAGAGGCTGGACGACGGTCGCACAGGAGGGCAGGGCCGAGGCCCGTCGTCGGCACTTGCGCGACGGAAGCCAAAGTGCGGGCCGGTCCTTGGGGATGTGAGACGTTGCGCAGGCATGGCGCTGACGTTGACGTCGCCGGGCCTCCAGCGCGAGCCACGTCAGTGGAGCTAGCGGGCAGAGGCGACGACACCGATCCCCAAGCCAGGCCAGGTGAGGAGGCGTGGCCGCGACCGGTGAAGAGATAGTGGTGTTTTGGGGGCGGCCAGGCCCGACCACCTGAGCGCAGAGCAGCAGCGTGGCCGTGGGGCCAAGGAGGGGAAAAGCAAAGAAAGGCGTCGCCGGGCCGTGTCAGGCCACCCAGCCGGAGGCGTTCATGGGCGGACCTCGCAGCCATGTGTCGAATCGCTGCAAGACGCCCAAAGAGGCGTCTGTTGTGCGCCGCCCTCGGGAGGGGCGTGCTGGAGGGTTGCCGTGGATGACGGGCCTGTCGTGGCTAGTCTTGCTTACCGAGCCAGAGAGGCAGGCAGGCATCTCCTTCTCTCACTCTTCTCCGTCACTCAATCCTCTTGTGCGACGGACCGCAGTTTGGCTTGCTCGGCACTTGCGGCGATGTATGTACATACTACTGGCCGGGCAAGAAACATGTACGGTAGGCACACGGGCGGCCACCACGTACAAGATACGTAGGTACGTACGTAAACTGGTGGTCCTGGCTGGAAACATGGCCCCGAATATGACTGTTGCAGCAGTGGACGGACGGACACAATGCCCTGTACAGCCTCGGCTAAGCGGACTAAACGCGCCAGGCACGCGCCGAGAAGAGGGGGCACCCACGAGAGGTCTCAAGTGGTCGCGCAAGGTTGCCTACCCGTCGATGGGATGCGAGCAGCAGCAGCAAGCAGCAAGAGCCAAAGAGGTAGTGGTGGTGGTGGTGGTGGCCCGTCCCGACCGACTGGCCAAAGTGACGAGTCAGTCTGCAGCTCGGCACGTGGGGGGTCGCTGGTGAGGGTGAGGGGTGCCTGCCGACGGGCCATGGCCGAGCGAGCAGCCCGGCCCGGCCAGCCTAGGGAGAGAAAAGGAGGAGGCCAGAAGGCCGGGTTTGCGGGAGTCGACCGCGCGCGCGCTGCTGCTGTGGAGAGTGTGAAACGGGGCGTGTCAATCGGAGGACGTTGTCGACGGCGGCGGCGGGCGCTGCTCGAGAGTCGCGCTGTTGCGATGCTTGTCGCGTGCGTGCGTGCGTGCGAGTGAGGCGAGGTCTACACGGATCGCGTCACGGACGACCACTCATTCACTCCCGGGAACGGGCTGTCGTGTGAGCCGGGGGGAGGTCGACATGCGATGCTGCTGCCACTCACTACCTTCTACGAACCCTCCTTGGCTTCTCGACGGATGAGACGCATCCTCGGCTGGCTGCCTGGCGTGGGCTGACTCAGTGCCGCGTTTCTGCTGCCGCTCTGCGTGTTTCTGGTCTGTCTGTCTGCTGTGCCCAAGCGCCGAGGGGGAGAGGAAGGGGGAACCTGCACTTTTGCTGCGATGCTATGCGATGCTATGCGATGCGCTGCGCTGCGCTGCACGTCAGCGAGTCACGCAAAACACGACAGACGGGCAGCCAGCCAGCAGCAGCACTTCCCCTCAATGTTCCATTCGTCGTCCCGGGACTGTGGTCGAGAACTGGGGAACCACGGGTTAAGGTACGGAGGGGGTGGAGGGGAGGGAGGGGCGTCGCGATGAGGAGACGAGACGTCTGTGTCCGTCTTTCTTGGCCGCAGCCGCCGCCGCCGCCGAAGCGCACCGCAGGGTGCAGCAAGCGGTGCGAGCAGACACAGCAAAGTAAGCAAGCGGGCACGACAAGACTATCTGTTGGAAAGCCAAGCCGGGGCGGGCCAGGACATGCCAGGGCGTGTGCTCTGCTCCGCGACCGTTGTCGCCATTGCAGCATGGATGTGTACATATGTATGTGCTTGCTGTATGTATGTATGTATGTATGTACGTACGAGACACGACGTATGGTGCCAGGTCTGTCCATGGCTGCAGCAGAAAGCACGATTCCCATGTACAATATATTCCTCCTTGCGTTGCCTGACCTGTCGAAATTGCCTTGCAGCCCGCGTCGCGACGCCCTCGTCTCCTCTCCTCCCTCTCTCTACCCCCGTCGCGCATCGCTGCCTGGCTGCTTGTCTGTATGTCAGCCAGCCCGCCACAGGTCCCATTACTACGTGTACCACCACTACCACCACCTCTTCCTCCTTCTGATCCTTGGCCATTTGGGGGCGGCTGACGGACGATCCCGACGACGTCTGTTGCTTACTGTGTCTCGCGACGACCAACCAGCCTTGCACCTACCCACCCAACTAACCAACCAAGCAGCTAACTACCCAACTGACCAACCGACTGATCAAACGGTCAACATCTAAGCAACTACCTACCTACCTAACCAACCGTTGTGTATACATATGCTCGGACTCGGCTCTGCTTTGCTTTGCTTGCCGCGTACGTGGGTACGGACAGCGCGGATTCCGTGCGTGCGTGCGTGCGTGCATGCGTGCTGTGTACATGTATGTGCTTATGCTGTATGCATGTACCGCATGTAGGTGATAGGTAGTTGGTTGAGCAAGAAGAGAATTGACGGTGAATATCGATGGGATGTATGTAGCGTAGTGTAGGCCCGCGGTAACTAAGTATTGTGAGCATGCGTTGCCGCAATGTAAGTTACTTACTTGGTGTAGTGGGGGGTCAGAGTGTACAATACCAGGTATCAAGTATAGTAGAGAGGTGAGGTAGTACTAAGTGTTGGCAGGTCGTTGGCATCATCATATCATGCCTACCTATACCAGGTAATTACCTATGTACCTACCTTACCTACCCTGTTGATGGCCTTTTCCCCTACCTCGCAGTGCGTCCAGTCCAGCCCACTGAGGGATTGCGAGGCAACGGATATTTGGATGGACTTTTACCTAGGTAGATAGCTGGTGCAAGGTACATAAAGAACACATTGCTATGTAAGATCCTACTCGTACTATGTATTCACCATGCAAGTAGACAAAATACACAGACACAGACACGCACACACATATATATGTGTGCGTACGTGCGCGTGTGTGTGTCTGTGTAATGCGTGTGTGTTTTATGTGTGCGATTTTGGCGCGTCGACTCCCATGGCCCTCCCCTGTGCTCTCTGCAACGCTGCGCCTCGATCAAATGTCTTGTGTGTGTTTTATGTACTGTACTGGTAGTACAGACATACATCCTGTTGCTGTTACTCGCGGTATAGGTAGGCATGTGTGTGTGTATGTGTGTGTGTGTGCCTGCGGAATACTTTTCGTTTGTGCGCGTGTATGTTGTATGTGTATGTGTGTGTGCGCGCGTTGTGTCATGTTTGTAGTGTGTTATGTGTGCGTTGTGCGTTATGTCTATGTGCCCGTGTGTGTCTGTGTTATACGTATGTGTTATGTGCTGCGTGTTATGTGCTGCGTGTTATGTGCCTGTGTGTCGTGTGTGTTTCATGCTACATACACCACAAGTACCTCTCTCGTCTCCCCCCCGGGTGCCTTTCTTTCGCCTGCACGTAAGTAAGCCAAGCACGCATCCACGCACACACGTCCGTCCATCACCAAGGAAATATATATATATATATATATATATATATTTTTAGAAGACGAAGCTTCAAAAACAAAAAAGCGAGCGAGAGGAAATGAGAGATGACAGACAGTTCCAAGGATCTTGAGGAGGAGGGGGTGGTATATAGGAAAAAGGAACGACGATTGACTAGGATATATACTGCTTCGTACATGATACACCGCCCCCCTCCTACTTCTGCACCTCTTCCTCGCCTGAAAGACGCAGCACGCCAGATAGCAGTAGGTGAAGAAAATATGCATGCCTGCATGGTGAGACGAGTTTCGTAGTCGACTACACAACTTCCTCTTCGTCTGGGATCTATATGCCATATCCAACCTTGCTTTGATGCGAACATATGTATATACATACATAAACGCATGTCTACAACTGACGCCACATTTACTGCGTGCCATTTAATACATGCAGTAGTACAGACATGCATCATGCCACATGTTGTTTCTTGTTGGTTAGAGGTGATGATCGCCACGCTACGTGTCTGAGACTTACACCAGGTATGGGGTAGTATATGAAGTGCAGTGCAGTGACTCATCCGTGGCCTGCGAATCATCATCGTACAAAGTGGTACTGACTACACATATGCTGCCCAACGCCGTGACATCTGACTGACTGACTGACTGCGGACAAGCCACGTACTAACGCAACGGTTGCGCGCGTTTTCCAAAAATAAAAACAAAATAAAGAATACATACGTCAATGTTTACACTACACAGCTATAGCTGCTGCGCCATTGGTAGGGCGCTCGCGGGGGCTTGGTTGGGGACTGTCGTCGTCTCTGGGCTTGATTAAAACCAGGCTGGTCCCTGAAAGAAAAAAAAACGGCCGGGTGTGTGTGTGTGTGTGTGTGGAAAAAGGAAAGAAAAAGAACATGCGCAAAGGACCGCCCCCAAGAGGCTCACAGGGTTGCTTGGCGTGCAGAGCCACCACTGCGTTTCATACCCAGTATCTGTGATTGGCAGCTGCGCATTGCCGTGCACGCACGCCCTTCAAGGATGTACGTGGTGCACGAGGTGTAGTCGCGTTGATGACTTACACGCCGTTGCGCGCCGCCGTCATGGCCGGACACGCTCCCCCCCCCCCGCGGCCGTCAGAGACAGAGACACACATACGCATGTCCATGGACGCTCGGCAGTGACGCGGTAGTTGGGGCAGCACTCAGACAGAGGCAAGAAATCCTTGCGCGGCGTCGGGTTGCCCTGTCTGCAGTCTGCACCATGCGGCAGGGGGAGCGAAGGAGGAGCCTCGGCTTGCCAGGCACAGAACAGGACCACAATCAAAGCGACACAGGGCGCGCCAGCCAGGCTCGGGAAACCCGCCGGCCCCTTTGATTTCTTGTCAATTCTTTGCCTCGCATCTGCAGCTGAACCGTGCTTGCTGCTTCGTCACCGGCCCGCAATGTGGCAAGCAGACGCGAACGTCTGTGCACAGACAAACTCGTATGCATATTATTTGCGAAGTACATGGAAGCCCAAAGAACGGGCGCTGCCGGCCGTACGAGGCATGTTTCTAGAAACAAATGGTCAGAAACGACATTCGAAAAAAGCAAATGAAGGGGCGACCCAGACGAAGCAGAGTTGGTCGTGCGAGACGTTGCCAAGCGTGCACGGGCGGTCCTTGCGTGATCCGAAGCAGGCACTTTATATCGCAGGCACACCGGAGAGGGAGACGACTTGGCAACTCGCTCAACTTGGTTTTTTTCGCGGGAAACTTTTGACTCAGAGCGCCCGGCCGCTCAGATGAGTCAAGAGCCCTAGTGGACGCCTTGTCGTCGTCGTCGTCGTCGTCGTCGTCGTTCGCCCGTCGAACCGTTCGTTGAAGTCGAGTCCCAGTCAAACGTATTGTCTTGCGTAGAGCAAAGTCGGACAGTCCCTCCCCTCAACGTTCTCCCGACCCTGAGCTCGATTCACGCATCCTCACGTCCGAGAACCGCCCGGACTGCCGCGAGGGCTTGACTGATACGTTCGAGACAGTGGCGGGGCCCAGGACGCGTGACTTTCAGCATGACACACGGCGCCAAAGACGAGACCAAGTCGGCCCTGTCACGGTCTCGGGGGGCCCGTGACGAGCCTTGCGCAGCGTCTTGGCCAGCCAAGGACAATCTCGTGTAGCATATGCCCGCGGTGAGAGGTTACAGCGCAGATTGCCCGAGTCCGGAGCGGTTAGCACAGACGCCTTCGCTTAGCCGCCCACTGACCGCAAGCAGGGGACTGACTTCCTTTGACGGACTCTGCCGCATTGGAAATGACCCAGCCCCCATGAGATGTGAGCATCGCACGCCTATTCTATTCCTTCGCGTCACACAGCATGTCTTCGTCTCTTCAGCCTGTCCGTGCCCTGGACCTCGAGAACCCGGCGTTGCTACGGCCAGAAGCAGAAGCTGAAGAGCTGAAAAAGTCTTTCTATCGCGACATGTGATGTGTCGAGATGCGAACGGCCGTCGCATGCAACTGTCGCAAGGCGTTGGAAAGCCTATGCTTTCAAGCGCGCTGCTGTGCCACCGCACCAACTAGGGTCCTGGGCGGCCGCCAAGCTGCAGATGCCCCTCGAACGGGGCAAGGCATTGCAGTTTGCCTGCGCGCAGGCTTGCCGACATGAGCGCAACTGACACAACCCTATGCGAATGTCCGCAAGAAGCGGTAGCTCCAGGTCTGAACCAAGACATCAAGCGGGCACGCTGATGAGCTAATTGGCTAAATGACGCTTCCACTGAGTCGTGGCCAGTGCCTGACGGTCGTCTCGCCGTGATACGGCTGAAAAGACATGCTGAGTGTGTGTGTTGGGGAGCGGTGGCAGATCCGCGGTCAAGCGACGCAGAAGACGCTGACCGAGTCTATCACTTGTACGCGCAGGCCTGCAGCGTTCAGCGCCGATGTCTCTTGGCATCCTCGTATTCCCGTTCTCAGTCCTTCGACAACTTGTGTGCGCATCTCTGTGACGCGGTACCATTGGGGTCACCATCCTCAGCTGCTGCTATTAGGCGAGGCGGCCGATACGACGAAGCCGGTTCAGATGCCGGTGGCTCAGAAAGTCATCACGGTGCAGACATTGGCTGGCTACTCGGCTTCGCGCGAACGTCTGACGGGGTCTGGATGGCCCTCTGATGACGACCCTATGACGATTACCAAGAACACGCCGGGACGCTGAAAGGCTGCCACGACAAACGATGGACGCCCTCGTGTCTGCTTGCAGAATGCTGTGTATGCGATTGACATACAGAAATGGCGTTTGCAGGCCCCCCCCCTTGGGTGGGGAGGGCGCGCGGACTCGGTCGAGGCAGACTGCGCCATATTGCAGTCGTCGCCCTCCGCATGGTGGATGGAGGTGTGAGCGACATCTTGACTTGGTGGACGCGGCCCAGTGCAGCATTGCAATCGTTGCTGATGCCTGCCATTCCCCACGGCTGGTTGTGAGTTAGTTGCTGCTCCCGCTGATGTCGCCGCTGATGCCGTATCGGTTCCTCGTCATCGAACTGCCCCCGCCCCTTTCTTCCATCCATCCATCTGCTGCCACGCATCCCAGCATCGTACCCACGTGAGAGCCTGGCGCGGGGTCATCTAGGGCCGTGGTTGGCCGGGCTGTACCATGCGCAAGCAAACCGCGATCCAGCCAAGGCGACCCAAGAAGGCAATCTTTAGTGCGGGCTGGCCAGGCCGACCTGGGGCTGATGGTGACTTGTCGCCAAACGTGTTGCTTTTCTAGAAGGATTCCCGTCCATGGTAACCCCCGGACAGTCACCCTGGCTGGGGCTGGGTCTGCATCCTCTCTCGTCCTGGGTCGCGCGGGTGGGTGCATCATGGCCCGCTCTTTGTTGAACCCTGTAAACCCCTCCAGGCCGGCCGGCAAACTGCGCCTGGTAGGGATTCAAATTTGGAGGACTGTGATGACGGAACAGGGCCATGCTGGGCATGCATGGGCGAATATTTGATCAGCGTCAGGCATTTTTGCTCGCCAGGCTAATAAATCGCCCAACACCCTTCGTGAGTGGCAATATGTTTTGAAACGTTAGTAGCCTTCAAGGTTTTCCAGGGACCGAACCTGCCTGAGCACAAGTGAGTCGGGCCACAGGTCGATGCTAGGTGATCAAGACGGAGTAGGGACATGACGAGAAGACTGAGCATGCGTGGAATCCAAAAATCGCCAGAGGGGCGACATGTCAGTGCCTCCCAATGCGGTCATCGCGTCGCCGAGGCACGTCCGATCCTCCCAACCACAATCGTGTACGAGCTACAAGTGCGACTCTGTGTGTATCTCTGCGTTTGCCCTGCGTCTTGGCAACGCCGCTCCCGCGCCGCAACAACACGTAGACGGCTGTGGTTGCAAGGGCATGCGACTCAGAAGCACGAATCTATCTCCCTTTACTGAATTGGGTAGGTCGATCGTCCGCCGCGAGAGCGACCCATGCTGAAACGCATGCGTCGGGGGGGAAATGCGAGTCATCGGCGCGTTTTGCTGGCCTTGTCTCGCACGACCCCGACTTTCCGCATTCTCGGGTCGTCAGGATCATGTCGGGCCGCTCATCATGTCCGCCCTGGTCCTCTGACGAGGAACAGTAGCCTGGCCGTCGCAGGATTTCAGGGATACATTGGCCCTCGGGCTGATCAAACAACATACCTCTGACAGGTGCTTCGCGTTCCCGGGGTACCTTGTCTATGTTTGATAAAGACCAAACCGTTGGAGCTAAGGGGGCTGTCAATCAGGTTGAGCTGTGCCAGCCCTGCAGCCGACTGAGGTTCACAGCTTCACCCGCAGGCTGGGGAGCGACAATGCCCCAAAGCAGTCAGTTGCGCCTCATTCTTTGGCGCGCTCCTGTCGAGCCCAGCTGAATTGTGACGACGGGATGGTGTGCGGTTCCGCGATCAGCGGGGCATAACTCCGGCGTCGCAGACGGTCCTATGAGCTGCATCTGCACACTGCACACCAATCGCGAGCTTGCCACCTTACGTTGTTGAGATATTTCGAGACCGCCCGAGTAAAGGGCTTGGCCAACTGCGCCGCGCTCATGGTGGTGCAGTGTCTGGTGTGCAATGAGTATGTCAAGGACAAGCCACGCATGACCGTTGCGGTCTGTAGGCGACATCACGTGGCTACACCGGGCTGCGCGACACAGCGAACCCGGGGTTGTAGCTGTTTCGGAGACAGCACCAATACCCAAGGCTACCATTTCAAGGCAGCGCAGTTTCAAAATGCCATTCTGGTGATGAGATGATCTGTGCCAAGATCGCGCCATGCACACCCCCGGATATTTGAGGCAATCGCATCAGGGTCATGTAAGCCCACTTGTTGCAACTCGTCGCGACTCATGGCAATAAATAGAAGCCGGAGGTGGCTCGGCACGGGACGCAAAGGCCACAGGTCTGCATCCTTGGTGTCCAGCTGACTCGACGAAAGGCCCAAAGAGTCCTATATGCGGTGAGCTCCATCGTTTGGTTTGAGCCCTGATCACCGAATTGGGCGTGCCCCGTCACGGGAAGCAGGGCCGTCTACACTGCAAATGCTAGGGCTGAACCATGTGTCCGATGCAGGCCGGGCCCGAGCAACACCAACGCAAGAGAGTTCGGGCCTGACTCGGCGAGGGAAGGTGATATTTAGTTGAAGCACCAGAAAGCTAGTTTCGAGATTTGCCATTTAGTAGTACCTTATTCGGGCACCGGGGGGTTCTGCGGTTCACCGTGTCGCTGTAAGAGACCCTTTTGGTGTGCACCGTGCTGCGAGGTGGCACCAACGCACGCATGACGCGCGTTGCCGAGAATGACACACCCCGGACGTCGTTGCTGGCAAGCCGGCCTATGTGTTGCGGACGAATTTGGCAACCAGCTGCAGCCTCGTCGAGCCGAGTATGTACGGTTCCAGTCGATTAAGTGAAGCGCGGCCTTTGAAAGGCGCACTTGCCGGGCATGCCTCCCTCGACAGAGCACAAGGGCATCTTTGCGCCTCACGGTCCAGTTCCCGAGAAAGACAGCCGAGTCGAGCCCATTCTGCGCTGAGTAATGGGGTGATAAACGTCCACCCGCCTGAGGTGCGCGACCGCACCGACCTCGCACTCTGGCCGTGTTGGGGAACAAAGGTGCAACCGAACCACGATAGGCCCAACGCGTGCAACAGGGCCCCATCTGCCATCCGGAAATATTGTTGCTACGTCAGAGCGGGTCGAGTGCCAGGCGTGGGCGACCTGCTGGCGAGAGGGCAGGGCCAAGGGCCGGCCCATGCTTTGTACCTACCGTGGACCTGGGTGGTAATGCTGCGATTGCTGCAGCAAGCAAGCCTGAGGACGTGGACGGTTGGCAGCGGCCCCAACCCCCAAAAGCTCCAACACGGCGGTCTGCGACGCCTCTCATTGTCGCAACAAGGGCTCCCGCTGACCCAGCGGTTTCCTCAAACCCTGGCGGCGAGTCAGCCAGTCATCAGGAAGGGAACCATTCGAGAAAGCGCCCAGGAGACAGCACGTCAGCTTGTCTCAGAGCCCTGGCGCTTGCGGAGTCCGTCCAATGTGCTGGCAGCATGGATTGGCAAAACCCCTCCCCCCCGGGTCCCGGCCCGTGTGCGTGCTCGACTAGGGCTGCACATCGGCGAAAGACGATGTCTTCTCCCGATTGGGCAAAGCTGGGGCAAGGACGTCATCGCACTTTGCGGTGGTCCAGCAAATGGGTTCGTCTGGGGCTCGTAGTGCCCAAGCGTGGCCCAGCTCGCCGGTTCCAGCCATCTGGACAGCAGCTTGGCGTTGGCCCTGCGCAAGGTTGGGGGGCGTGCGACGCCAGGTGCGCCAAAACTGAGGCATTGCTGGCCGTCGGGGGCCAGCACGCACAGGCGGCTCTCACACCACACCTGCGGCGTCGTGCGTCTTCAACTCGCGCAGGCTGATGTGCGCGCTACTGCGCTGGTGCCCGCAATGAACCCGACATGCAGTCTGCCCAAGGGTGCCTGGTGACTTGGTTCCTGTGCGCCGCCCATTTTCGCAGCAAGTCGAGCCGTGGATCGAGTGGTCCTTGGCGGCTGGAGCATGGACGTGCTGGTCTATCGAGCTCGTCCACGTGAGCATCCGCGTGTCAAAAGTCGGTGAAGTTGGCCCCGTCTCTTGGTCGGTTGCAATAGCCC
The DNA here is from genome assembly GCF_022605165.1 of Purpureocillium takamizusanense. Classification (NCBI taxonomy): domain Eukaryota; kingdom Fungi; phylum Ascomycota; class Sordariomycetes; order Hypocreales; family Ophiocordycipitaceae; genus Purpureocillium; species Purpureocillium takamizusanense. The sequence continues at coordinate 791,442 of NC_063072.1, forward strand.
ACGGATTGAACAGGCATCAGCGACACCGCCGCGTCGGTGCAGCCGGAGTGACCGAATCAATACCACTCGGCCGGCGCGTGTCGACGCGGCCCAGCCCCAGAACGCTCAAGTACGAGGGGGGGCTCTGCTTGGGTGGCCCCGGTCCCTTTGGGGGTTGCTGATGATGCTGACGACGACCATGTGGAGCAGGGCTCCAACATGGCATTGGCCGCGTTGTTGTTGTTGGTGTTGTTGGAGAGGCCCCGGCGATTTCTTTCTCTGGCCAGGCGCAACAACAAGACGGGCGCAATGACGACCACCTATTGTGTTCTAGTTCGGACCCTGGACGAAACCGAGGGTAGGGCCTCACTGCGCCTTGTTAGTTGAATCCTGCGGTGTCCGACGTGCGGACTTTGGTGGGGGGTGGAGCAGGGCGGCGGCGGCGCGGGCGGGCGGTGCCTTGTGCCTTGGGTCTTGGGTGCGCATAGCGCAGCGGGATGGAGTCGGCCAGGTCGGAGATGATTGAACAGCATTGGGTGCATGCCGCGCGGAGGACTGGCCGGCCCCGGGCCTCGCGCGACGCAGCAGCAGCTTCGGCCGAGCGTCATGGGACCTGACAAGGCTGCAGATGCGGGCGTTGCAACGCGAGCGCCGTACAGCGTGGTGGGCGCGTGTGCTTCGTATGTGTGTATGTGTGTATGTGTGTGAGTGTGTGTGTGTGCGCCCGCGCGCAGCCATCCCTCCCGTCCCCAAGTATGTGGTATATGCCATCGGCGAATTGGCGCTGGCCGGGTTGTGGTCGCGTGTGAGTGCCCGTTTGTGACAGATGCGGCAGAAAGCAGTGCACATCGGGAGAATTGGCCGTGGAGGAAGAGGGCCGTGGGAGCAATCGCCCGTGTCTTTGTCTCCGCTTACCGGACAGGGCAGCATAGCAGCGTCCAATGCTGCCATGGGTAAGGTACCTCGGTACTAGGTACAAACTCAACCTGAGGCACGGCCTGACGACTCCTTACTTTACCTTATCCACCGCTCGTTACGTACCGAGCGCATATTGCGAAGGGAAACAGCAACCGACCTTGGTGGCCAGCTCCGCGCAAGGCAGGAGCGGATATGGCGCGGAGACTGAAAGAAAAACAATATATACTTGAGGTCCAAGCGCCTGCCCAAAGCTCGCAATAGTCGGTACCCCAGGTACCTCGCCCATAAGCCTAGCTGGCTATATACGTTACCTGACGTACCTTGCTCACCTCCTGACCTTGTTGAAGAGCTTGCATGAGATAAAATAAGTAAGTGCATGGCAAGGCAGGTAGGGTGCGCGAGTGTCCGTGACACAATGGCAGTGGCGGGAGGCACGGAGCATGTTGTCGCTGCGCTTCTATTGTTGCTGCACCTGTGACATAAACGCAAGCAGCTCGAGTGCCTGAGGTGGCTGTCATGGTCTTGCCATCTCCTCGGCCTGCGCTCCTGTGAGTTTACTACAGCGCCGTAGTGGATCCCAGTGAATAAAAAAGGAAGCTACGGTGTACGAAGTACGAAGCACATTGCCCAGAGCAAGTTTTGCTTCTGCCCGCCGCCGCTGCCTTCCTCCCGGTTTGCTGCCACTTTGTCTACATCTCCAGAGGCTTTGGACGCGAGAATAGCGAGCCCCCATCCAAAGGGCGACCCCGTGCGCAAACAAAGAGGGCCGGCAAACCCCAGAGCACCTGCCTGCGTGCCAACAAGCTGCATCATCGCTAATCGTTCCGCTGTCTCGTTGCGCCTTCCGCCCCCCCTACTGCGCCGCCTCTGGGTCCGTCCGCCCGCCCCTGTGCTGCTACTACTGGCACTCCTTTCTGGGCTCTATCGACACCCCCTGCCAGGCCCAGACTACCGGAAACTCAAAAGAGCCATGGCCAGTGCTCAAGAAGCCGCCGCCTTTGGACATGAGACTTTTGCTCGGGGGCAACGAATTCCTCTGATGCCGCGATGGCTGGCGCCAAGACAGCAGCCTGTGGCTACTTTGTGGGGAAGCCGCTGTCATCATCTCATCATTGCTCGCTCCGGGACTCTTAGATCTTAGACATCATCTGCTGCAGTCTGCGGGAAAAAGCAAAGCTCGGCCGGGCGCCGCAACGGAATCCAGGGCCAGACGGACAGCGCGCCCCCCCCCCCTCGCTTCTCAAAAAGCACCAAGAAGCCCAAGCCCCAGCCCAAGCCCCCCCCCCCCCCTCCCTCTCTGACACCAGCGGCTCTGCGCCTGCGGCACCCTCTTTACGCGAACTAGTCGCGCGACTCGCATTCTTCTTCCCCGCGTTTCCGGTGTCGTTGTGGAGGGAGTGCCCAGGTTCCCCAGATGGTGGTGGAATGTGCCGGGCGCCGACGCCTTCCGCCATCCCATCAACCAGAGAGAGCCTCCATCGGACACTGCTGCCGGCGCCCGACGGCTACTGCTGCTTCTGAGATGTCATTGCTCAGCATGGCGCTCTACTTGGCATCGAAGCATCAAGGTTTGCCAATGGCGGCCGCTGTCAGTCAACCGTGTTGGGCCGAATCACGCGAGTGGCTTGAGCCTGGGGCTCCCCCGCAATCCGGAAGCGAACAGGAAACAGTCCGGAGGGGGGGGCGGCGAGGAGACGACGTTTCGTGGCCCTGTCCTGTGTGTCCTATCTTGCCACTCCGAGGCGAGGCAGAGGGCCGTTGCGCAAGGTTGCCGCTAACCCAGACGCCTCGCCGGCGGGAGCTCCTGTCAAGCATCAAGCATGCTGAGATGCGCTTCACCAGGTGGAGTCTTGACAGTGCGCGCGGATGGATTGGGATAGCGCCGGGCTGTCTCGAGGTTGGTCGATGTTGACCGGCTTTGCCGATCCAGCCTGCACCATTGATCGTGCCCAGAGACAGCTGGGAAGGTGGTCATGTTGCTCTTGTCGTGATACGTTACGGCTTGACGGGCCCGATGTCGTGAGATTTTTCTTTCTGTTGCGCTCGGCAGCAGCCCAAGCTGCCAGGGCGGGTGAGTCAATGGGGCAAAGGGAGGTGGTTGCCCAGCGGACATGAACAGTGCTAGTGCTCCAGCATAGTGGCAGACCAACAATGAAGAAATCAGGGCCGTTGTGCGATCGGCCCATTCAGAAAGTCATAACAATAAGCTCCAGCCCAGACCGCTTCAACGGCCACCGTACAGAACGCCAGGGCGGTCGCGCCATTCCGCGCGGCGCGTCGAGGGAGACAGACGCCAAGCTAGACTTGGGCCGGTCGCTGGCCTCTCTCAGGTGTTGGGGCGATCAAGCATGCCGCTCTGCCTGGGCGTCGAGAGCTAGTAGTACAGTTGCCACGACTACTACTACTTACCATCCGGAGGCAGGCGAATGCCCGTGGGAGAATACCTTACGTATGACCCAAACTAACTTAAGGCATACCCAGGCATCACCACAAAGGTGCCGCCGCACAGGAGACTCGACATCTCCGTCCATAAAATGAAACAAGACGACAAACACGAAAGGGGGCCCAAAGCGTACGGAATACCAACGTAGTACGTAGGCGCCAAGGCCCAACAGCAGCCGAAAGCCCGCCTTGGTATTCAACCGTGGGCCTTGGCAAACGGAGATGGGCGCGCTCAAATGCCCGAAACGGTTTCCCAGATGGGGGTCAGAGGCCGGGCGGCTGTTGGCCAGCGGGTGGGCGTGTTGGCCTTCTTTCATGGTGCGTGTGAGACCATTCATGGTGCGTCGTTGCACTGAGTCGCTCACTTTCGCACCGACCCCCAGTCCAACGTCTCTCTGGTCGAGCTGCGCGTGAGTACGGGGAGTGAGTAGAGAAGGTCCCAACCGAGCCACGTTTTGCAGGCCCGCCACATCATGTTCCTGCGCGGCATAACGGACGGCACGGGCGGTGCGGAGCGCGTTTGACGGCCCCCAGACGCTCCGCTTAGACTTGCAAAGAAACCCGTTGTACCCGGTTACTAGGTGTGTGTGTGTCTGTGAGTCGCAAGGCCAGGATCTTGCCCGCCGACCTTGGTCACGGACATGGCCACGCTATCTGGGGCAGCTCCGGGCTCAGGGTCTCTCGTGTAACCACGGCACTAGGTGTGATGGCCGCAGCAGCGTCGCATGGCATCGCATCTGATAATGGTAACGGCCTCCGGACGCAGCCTTCCTTCATCGGCCGGCAGCTCCCAGGTCCGGAGCGGTGTCCGTCATCAGTGCGCAATGGTCATGCGGCCTCGAGCTGCAGGTCTTGTATCATGATCATCCACCACCACCCATGCCATGGGCTGACGGCATGCCGCCTTCGAATGCAGCGCGTGCAGCGCGGTGCCATGCCATGCCGTCTCCTGGGTGGTTGGACAGGTACTGCCTAGCAGCAGCGACCCCCTGATTGATGCAAATGTTTCGTGCGCGAGACCTCGGTTCCCGCTTGGCTCAGACCCGGCTACCAGGGCCCTTTGGCGGGCGAATGTGCGCGCTCGTTGCACGGTCGACCGGTCAAGCTTAGGACGGGGGCTGAGACCAGCCAGTTGGCTACTAAGGTAAGACGGCACTGCGCTGCTGTGCGTGTCGTGCTGTGCCTCCCTCCAGGCGGTCTGCTTTGCCTGGCCTGACACATGGATGGATTGCGTGGCCGGGGCCGGACTTTGGGTCGCTACAGGGCAGGAAAGCCAGCGGAGAAATGCGTTCGAAATGGAAGACTTGAAGAACGGCGCCTATCGTCCAATGGCACCGGGGATTGAATGCTGGTTTGTGGGGTGGGGGAGGGCAGGCACATGGCAGGGCAGGGCAATTGTAGGGCAATGGCGAGCAAGGATTGGCCGCCAGTGGTTTCGCGGATACGTACCCAGTACTGTAGACAGACAGACAGATGGATCCCCGCAGGCTTCTTGTCAGCTGTGTCATTGGCAGCGCGTTGCGGCGTCGCCCCGGGCCGATGCCCATCCTCGATATGGATTCAAGTCGCGAGTGCCATGTCAAGAGTCAGCTAATTTTCTTTACCGTGGGTGCTGCGGCGGCGAAGGCTGCGGCGAGGTACCTACCTACCCACTTGTAGTACGCAGGTGCCTACCTACTAGAGGTAGCTAAGGTATATCACGCACCCTCAATCAAACCTTCATGCCTTGTACAGTGCCCGTACAACTACAGCCTTGCGGCAAACGTCAGCCCAAGCCCAAGGCGGACCCGAAGCTTCCGCCAGCGTGGGGTACGTGCGCATCTTCCTGCCCCTGCCAACCCTTTCAATCACCCACAGGCCTGTTGCCCAGGCTGACGACATCTCGGTACGAGCTCTGACGTGCTGTGCTGTTGCTGCCAATTTTTAGATTTGATTTTTTTTCCCCCTGTTCGGACCGAAATCGACACCAATCTTTTTTTCCAATGTTTGTTTTTTTAGGGCTCGCGACGCAAGTCGGGCATTCCTTGCCTCTGTGCTGTCGGCTCCCCCTACCCCCCCCCTCTTTTTGAGAGGGAGCGTCGAGCAAGTGCGATACGACGTCCTTCCCGAGTCTTGGTGCTTTCGCCTCCCCCTGACCGATCGCTAGGCACACACCCCACTTTCGGTGCGACCCAATGGCAGCGTCCAAGCTGCTGCCCAGCATGGACTTTCGCTACGTACCTACAAGGTAGGTGCGGGTGAGTAAGGTGCTGTACCTGAAGAAGGTGCTGGATAGGTAGGTAGGCACCACGGGCTGGGCGTTGGGTCGCCCAGAACTTCCCCGGTCGGCCAAGTCTCTCTGAGATACTTCGTCCCTACGTACGTGTGCCCGTAGTCGCAGCAGCACAGACTCCGCTTGCTGCCTCTCCCCTTTGGGAGGCCTTCCTTGCTCTTTGAACATGCTTGCTATAGCATATGGGCGACCCCTCGCTCTACTCTCTCTACTACCTGACCCGGCGCCTGTTTGGCCACACGACCGCGACGCAGTCGATCACAGGTTGCAAAGAAAGAAAGCTATTCCTAGCTCATGGACTTTGCTTGCCCGGGCTCGGCCGCACGACACGCTCCCTGGCCCGAGTGACGGGGGCCAGATGTGCTTGCTGGGTGCTCCGCAAAGCAAGAAGATGCCCGCTCGCCAGTCTTCGGTCTGCCTGAGCGCCGTGTGGCGGCGACGCCTGGCGGGCGGCTGGTGGGGGCTCGGGTTCATCATTGTGGGAAGCCCAAGCCGTCTCGTCGCGGCCGCAGCTCGCTCACAATAACGTAGGGCAACGGCGGCGAACCGAGCCATGTCTACGTCCAGGTTCCAGGCGAAAGCCCCAAAGAGAGCATCGAGCCGCCTCGTGGTCCGGGCCCGGCCACGCGCGCGCAAAGGGCCAGCAGGCAGCGGCTTGGCGCGCTGGCACTGCATGCAGTGCGGTGCAGCGAAGTGCAGTGCAGTGCAGTGCAGGGACTTGGTGATGACGAGCAGCGCCTTGCTTGCTGCACGATGCTAGTATACCCGACGCCAACGCGTGGGCGCTTCTTGCGGCGTCACGCAGGCGGGGGCCGGGGTCCAGTCATCATTAAAGGTAAGGTACCTTGCTTGCCCGCGTCAGGGTCGTACGTATGTAGTACTAAGTTAAAAACAGACTCACTGACACAGGCGCAGTGAGGCTCTCTGCGTCCCTGGAGTGGCCTGTCAGCATGGTGTCGTAGTAAGAACTTTGTGCTTGGTGAGGCACGGCGATGTACCTGGCTCACTCAGAGCCAACAATCTCCCGGCACTCGTTCTCAAACGTGGGCGCGGCTGGCGGGGCGCTCATCAGTCAGTCGCCCCAAGTTAGAACTCAGCGATGTACGTACTAACGTTACCTGGCCTTTCCCACGTTGCGCTGACACGGACAGAGGTACCTACGTCACCGCCAGAGATTGCAGTACCCTTGGCCTTTTCTTGCGCCTCTTCTCGTTGGGCTGCCCAGGTCCGCTGCCAATGTACCTGACGTAGTGGTGCAGCTTCGGGCGCCCGCCCGTCAGACCATGCGCTATCTTGACTTGCCAGACGTTCCGCCAGGCACCCTGCGAGAGCAAAGGCACCAGTCCAGTATCGTCCGCAATGAGCGCCGGACATTGGCATGGCGTGACATGGCCTGGCATCACACGGCTTGCGCTGGCATGCCATGCCTGGCCCAGAGGGGAGGGGGAGCCGATCGTTTGCAAATCCCATCCATCTCCCCGCGGGCTCCCTCCCCCGTCTTCCTCTTTTTTTCGCCCCTTGCTTGCGAGCGGTGCGCGGGTGCCATTTGTGTGCCATGTCATCTATGCGATGAATGGGCGGGCTGCGCTGCGCTGCGCTGCCCGTGGTGTGCTTCCTTGGTCGGTGTCTTTGACCGCCCACTCGTCGGTGCTGCCCTGCCACGCTCTGTCCCCTCCCCCCGCCTCGCCTTGCCCTGTTGTGCAACGACTGGTTATGGAGGGCCCGTGGGAGGCGGATCGATGGGATGGGTGGATGGAAGGACGGATGCAAGACGCCATTCATTGGCTTCTTCACTCGTCACTCTGCCTGCCACCCTGGCACGTCAGTCACTCCACGCCTGAGCCCCCTCCCCCCGGACTTTTGTGTTGTCGATGTGTCTGCCAGATACCAGCAGCGGCCTGCCTTGGTCATGCCATGTCGCGTCAATGCGTGACCATGTCCTGATCTCTCGCGCATCATCACGCCTCGCTCGTCTCGGGGGGCGGACGGGCGCTCATCTTCATCCGCGTCTGAGGAAAACTACCACTATACACACCCCCAAGCAGCAGCAGTCGTCGTCGTCGTCGTCGTCGTCGCCGCCTGCTGCTGCGCTGGCCGGACCCTGTCCTCGCTTCTCCCAGTCATCCGCTCTGCCGGCGCCGCTGCAGGATCCCAGGATCCCAGACCCCCGACCGACACGAGTCTGTCAGGGGGTCTGCCTGGGAGGGAGGGAAGAAGACGACAGCGACTAACGCAGTAGGCCGACGAGCCCTGCCCTGTCCGGCGCTAGCATTTCGTATCAGAACGAAGCGGCGTGGAAAAGCGCAACGACATTCCACCATGGAGACGGCGCGTCACCTCCCCGAATATACGAGTCGCTGCCGCCTCGCCCTCAAAGGCAAGGGCGCACCCCGGGCGAACGACCATGCCATGCCATGCCATGCCTGCCATGCGAGGCTCGTCCCGCTGTTGCGTCTTTTTGCATGTCTCGTCTCCAGCACAATCTCCCCCAGAGCTGCCTGGTGTAGCGGGCCCAGCCCCCAGTCGACGTCCGATAATGAGACACGGACTGACGGAGCGGGCACACCCCTCCCTTGCCTTGCCCTTGCCCTGCCGCCCCAGATGGCCAGCCCAGGCCAGGGCCGTTGCCCGTCGTGCCCCTTTTGGGCGGTTCCGTCATCCTGGGCCAGGCGGGCGTGCGTGGGTGGGTGATGCGGGCGACCAAAAAAAAAAATCCAGAAAAAAAAACCCAGAAGCGCGGGCGGGCGGCGCGTGGTGCCAACGACGGGCAGTGACCTAAGCTGCGGCGGGGCCTTTGGGCAGGGAGGGAGGTCATTGTACCATGGGGGTTTAGTTGAGGTGTCTCCCCGCTGTCTTGCTCAACTCAATGGCAGCGCTGCTATGATGGAAGTACTTTGCCAAGGTACGGGCTCCCCACACCCACCCGCGCCCGCCGCCGCCGTGCTGCGCAGCGCTGGGCTGGGCAGGGCAGGGCAGGGCAGGGCAGGGCAGCCCAGCAGGGCAGCACCTTGCCATGCCATTGTAGCCCAGCAGCCCCAGCCCAGCCCAGCCCAGCCCTCAACTGCCTCCAGTCCTCCAGCTCCTGCTCCTCCACTCCACCTAGTACTTCCTCTCATCCTCCTCCAGATCCGCACACACACACACAGACACACGCCTCGAGGTGGATCCGCGCCGGCGGCGTCCAGACATTCCCACACGCCCCTCCACGCCCCCCCCGGTTCTTGACCACCCGCCTTCAAACCCAAACCTTTCTTTGCGTGCCCGAAAAACCAACCTTGCTGCTGGTGCTGGTGCTGGTGCTTTCCACAGCAGCCGCGCCGTGGAGTGACTGACTGACTGACGGACGGACGGGCGGACAGCCTGCCTGCCTGCCTGACGACTACGTACTGCCTGCCATTGCTGCTCCTACCTTAGTACCTTACCTACCTTACCTACTACTACCACCACTACTACTACTACGCCCGGATCCCACACACCCCGTCCGTCCTTTGACTCAACCACCTTTTTCTTCCACCGCCAGAATCTCTTTTCCATAATAAACACCAGCGCCGTCCGCAGCAACAACGACACACATCGCCCTGGCTCACATCTTCCTGGATTCCTTTGCTCGTGGACCGACGTACCACGACACCCGCATCGACGACGTGCGCCCCTCCCTTCCGACATCCATCGTTGGCGCAGCGATCCGTTGTCCTGCCCGCCCTGCCTGCAGTCTGACTAAGTGGAAGAAGCCATCTGCCGGCACCGCAACAGGCGCCCTTTTTGGTGCAAGGAGCTGCTGCACCTCTGACGACAGACGACGTCGTCTTCGCTGCGGCTCTGCAGTGGACGCGCAAACATCAGCCACTGCGTCCTTCCAACCTGGCAAATTTCGACTCTGGGCCGCTTGTTGCAGCGAGTGAGCGCCCTTGATTCTCTGCGAACAGCTTCCGCCCTTCCCTTCCTTGGCCACCAGCAAACGACAGACACGCAACAACGCCAGGACCACCGATTCGCACCCGCCGTGCCGGGCTCGCCAATTTCGCGCCTCTTGCCTTCGAGTACGCACCCTCTGCTCTGCGACTCTGGTCGCCGACGCCCTCCTCCACGCCTTCGCGGAAAACCGCTAGCCGACGGGCGTTGCCCACGGGACACAGACTCGTCGCATCTCACCCACGCCCAGCTAAGCCCGCGTCCCCATCGTCTGCGACTTCCTGGCTGAAGCGCAACGAGGCCTCTCGGCCTGCATCGTACGCATACCCCAAAGCAGCGACTTGCATACGATACCACCACCACCAGCTGCTGCCACCTCACCACTCCCACCCGCGACATTGGGCCTCTCTCGAACCTGGCAGAGACGGCGAGATCTGCCCCTAGCTCCCGTTCCCGCTTCCGACACCACCACCACCACCACCACCACCATCACGCCGCCGCCGCCGCCGCCCACCACTCCTGGACCTTTGGCTGGGTCGATTATCTGTCGCGAACTGCGGAGCCTGCTGCTGGACAGTTGGTGCTCCTCCTTCTGCACAGTTCACAAACCCGCTGGCGTTGCCTGCTGCTGCTCTTGTCGTGACGCCGGCCCCATTGGCAAGAAGTCTGCAAGACACGCATCGCCAGCAGCTCCAATACGACCCCTGGCCAGGTGAACAGCCACCGCGCCGCGGATCTGCTATTTCTGACCACTTCCCCGCATTCTGTTCCTGCCCCGGCCCGTCCCAACATGCATGCCGGAGCACATCTGGTCTTATAAATGTCGACACTGCCTTCATAGGCGTGCACCGGGCTCGCTTGCTGTGTGTCTCGTGCTCCTTCGGCACGATTGATGTCGGGCGACCTGGACTCCAACCCAATGACTTCGACACAATCCGTGGACCCTACAAGGTCCTCGTCGCTTTCTATCCAGCTTCGGTGCGCTCGTCCGAGCCACGTCCAAACAAACCTGCCGCTATCAGAGCAACATCAACTACAACACCAATCCCACTCTGCTGCGCACCAGCAATCATCCGCTTCCGCCGCTCCCGTTCCCGTTTCAGCCATAAGCTCCTCCTCTGTGGCCTCAAGCTCACGCCACGGCTCGCCCATCATGTCTCCAGAGACCGCAGTCTTGACGAGGAATTCTTCAATACAGGCATCCCCGGAACCCATTCGTCCAAAAGACGAGGACCAATTTCCTTCCAGCTTTCAGCTTCCCGACTCCATCTTATCACGAAAACCTAGTGCCAACTCGCTCGGCCACAGCTGGCTCAGCAGCACGACCAGTCCCATTGCCGAGGCTGCATACAACAACAGCACCACCATCAACTCCCTACCAAGCAACGCACCCTCGACGTCCTCCGTCAATGCCGCTCCGTCCAAGGGCAACATCATCCGTCGCATCTCTAGCCGAGCGTCAAGGAGCATCACCAGCCGGCGGCGCCAGTCATCTGCCACCCCTGCCAGTCGCGATGGAAGCGTAGGCCCTTGCTTCCTCAGGCGTCGGAGTGACAGCAATACCACCGCCCCGCCAGAATGCGGCGGCGCCGTGTCCACGGACTCTGAGTCGGACCTGGATGAGCGCGAGGACTTCGCGTCAATCAAGTCCTTGTATCTCGATGGCATGCCCCGGGGTTCGTCTGCCAACAGCACTACGGGATCCATCCCGGGGAGCTCCAATAACATGGCTGGTCCTGTCATTCCCCTGCAGCTTCAGCGTGGAACCTGGTTGCGGAAAATTTCCAAAAAAAATCGCTCCAAGCGAATTCGCCTCGTCTACGAGCCCGAGACGAACAAGCTCACTTGGGATCGGGCGAGGCCCAACAAGTTTCTCCACGTCGACGAGATTCGAGAAATTCGCACGGGCTCCGACATCCAGCAGTATGGCCGCGACTTCAACATCCCTGAGTCTGAGCGCTCTACCTGGTTCTCCATCCTCTATTCTATTCCTGAAAAGTCAAAGACAAAGTTCCTTCATCTCATCGCTGATGACGTCGAGACGTGCTCTACTTGGACCACCTTCTTGAACGCCATGCTCAAGCACCGACAGGAGGCCATGACATCTCTCATGTCGTTCAACGACCGAGCCATTGCGCAGTACTGGCACAGTGAGATGATGAGGCAATTTGGCGATCAGCCGCGAGGGGACGCGCAAGAGGAGATGGACATTGCGGGAGTCATGCAGGTCTGCCAAAACCTGCACATGTACAGCTCTCAGTCCACTCTACAGGCCAACTTCCGCCTCTGCGACGCCAGGCGTCGCGAACGCCTGAACTTTTCTGAGTTTCTCAACTTCGTCCGGCTTATGAGGCAGCGGTCAGATATCCAACGCATCATCCGTAGCATTGCGGCCAAGCCGCAGGCTGGACTGACGTTGCCGGAGTTTCTTTCCTTTCTTCGCGACGTGCAGGGGGAAGACGTCGACTCCAACATAGCTATGTGGGAGAAGCACTTTTACAAGTTCGTCCGCAAGCACAGAGCCGGGGATGTTGACGTTTTCGATGCGGACAGCGCCGCCAACATCATGTCGGAGGCGGCTTTCGTCGCCTTTCTCTCCTCTCAGCACAATGGCCCGCTGGCCGATGAGCCCCAAGAATACACTCTCGACAGACCCATGAACGAGTACTTCATCTCAAGCTCTCACAATACCTACCTCATCGGCCGCCAGGTTGCCGGACAGTCGAGCGTTGAGGGATACATCGCCGCTCTCGCCCGAGGCTGCCGCTGCGTCGAGGTCGACTGCTGGGACGGATCCGATGGCCAGCCGCAGGTCGTCCACGGCCGCACGCTCACCACGGCCATCAGCTTCCAGGAGGTCATGACGACCATCAACAAGTACGCCTTTGTCAAGTCGAGCTTCCCCTTGTGGATCTCCCTCGAGGTTCACTGCAGCCCCATGCAGCAGGCCTTGATGGTGGACATCATGAAGGAAGCTTTCGGCGTGCGTCTCGTCACGGAGCCTCTCGACCCGACATCAGACAAGTTGCCGTCGCCGTCGGAGCTTATGGAGCGGATCCTCATCAAGGTTAAGAAGCCTGGTGGCAACCACGACAGCTCTGTCGCCGATGTCACCGGCAGGCGCCGAGGAAGCAGCCTCGGCTCTCCTCTCTCTAGACCCACTGTCCCGGACACGAGCGCCTTCACGCCTTCCCAGTCATTGCCACAGAGTCCGCTTCTCGCTGCCAGCAACCAAGCTCGCCGTCTGGTGAGCAAGAGTCGCGTCAACACCATTACCGAAGGTGAGGTGCACGAGCTCATGAGCAGCAGCACCAGCGATAACGAGAGCGGTAGCGAGATTGGCACCATCGGGAGATCGGCAAACAAGACGACCAAGGTGCTGGGTGCCTTGGGCGTGTACTGCGCCGGCGTCAAGTACTTTGGGTTCGATAGTCCGGCCGCCAAGGCTTTCAACCACATCTTTTCCTTCATGGAGACAAGCTTTGCCAAGCACTCCCGCACCAAAGAAGCCAAGATGGCCTTGGACATCCACAACATGCGGTACCTGATGCGAGTCTACCCCGACAGCCGAAGGTTTGCGTCAAGCAACTTCGATCCGCTCATCTACTGGCGCCGCGGCGTGCAAATGGCCGCGCTCAACTGGCAGACGTTCGACCTAGGCACTCAGCTCAACCATGCCATGTTCGAGGGCGGCAGGGACGAGTCGGGCTACGTCTTGAAGCCACCTGAGCTGCGCGACATTCAGGTCCGGCCGTATGACTTGGCCATCGCTGAGGGCAAGAAGGAGCGGTCTGTCGTGTCCTTTACCGTCGACGTCATTTCGGCCCAACAGCTGATGAGGCCGCCCAATCTGGCGGCCGCCAAGTCCATGGATCCTTATGTCGAGGTCGAGGTCTTCCACGCCAACGACAAGCGTGACAAGAAGGAGGTGGGCTCGAACATATTCTACGAGGGCGACTCGCCGCTGCAGTTCCAGACCGAGGTGATTCGCGAGAATGGCTTCAACCCCATGTTCTCTGGCGGACAGTTCAAGTTCCAGGTGACGACGAAGCACCCTGAGCTCATTTTTGTGCGCTGGTCCGTCAAGCTGGCCAGCTACGGCGAGAGCTACAACAGCAAGGAGGGGGCTGCCATCGCCACATATACCGCCAAGCTCAAGAACTTGAAGCAAGGCTACCGAACCCTGCCTCTGCTCAATCATGCCGGCGACCAGTATTTGTTCTCGACGCTTTTTTGCAAAATCCAGGTCGACCCCATCGAGACGAAGCTCTTTGACGTCCCTTCTACGGTTCAGGACGTGAGCAAATTCAATCGCTTCGGGGGCAAGGTCTTTGGTCGCTCGAACGGGACTGTCAGCCCACGAAGTACATTTGAGAAGAGCAGCATGGACAAGAGCAGCACGGAGAAGAGCAGCATGGAAAAGAGCAGCTTTGACAGCTGTCCGTGATGCCCGCATTGGTCACACTTGTTGGCGTGCGAAGGGTCGTCATGACGGTGCAGAGCTTGCCGAGCAGCTGTGCAAGTCACCAAACAATTGCGTTGTTCACGCAAAGATGGTGCCATGACGATCACACACACTACGCCCAGTCCCACGATCGACTGCGATCCTGGCGCGCCACAGAGCGGTGGGACTGGCAAGCATATTTTCCCCCCTTTCTCGAGACTTGGGCCGATTCACCCTTGTCCGTGTACGACCATAGTTTTGTCGATTTGCAAGCAACACCTTCGTTTCTTCCCTTACTCTTCTACCACCAGTCTCTGGGGCCTGGCAAGGATTGAACCTTTCTTGGCTTTTCTTTTCCTCTTTGGAATTTCTCCTTCATCATTATTCCCTTTGTCTAAAGCTGGCGCACGAAAATAGGACGGAAAATACCCCCCCATGCTGGCGGAGTGCTATACAGAGTTGCTTGATTGTGTTGCTAGGGTGGTTTCGGGCTTTGCACGATGGCGGGGGTTGCATATACCATGATTGTTTTTTTGTTACAGGGCATGGGAAGCATAGCACTCGAACAAGGGCAAGATAGACAAGGAACGGGCATGGGCAATCATGTTTCTCTCCACTTTTTTTCTCCTTTTATGTTTTACTGTGTCTGTCTGGGCACATGTGCGTTGGGAATGCACGGGGCCGCTCAGGAGACGCTGCATGGGATCTTTTGGCGTTGAGCTTTTGATGCATTTGCGTTGGGAAGGGAGGAGCCGAGGATCGACGTTGTAACACGTGCTCCTTTTCCTTTTGACAAAAGACGTTGTTTATCCAGTGGCTCGCGCTGCATGACTCTTGGCTACTGTAGCCTCACGATGTGGGAAGTAGGGAGGGGTTGGGATTCGTTGTGGGGAGGCGTGGCTGGGGAAGATGCCTACATAGCTGAGCATAATACCAGTATTGGGAAAGACAACGAGCCGACCGACGCCCGAGAATGACAGTGATGTGTGCCGTGATCGTCGCGCGCCAGTGCTGGCGCGGAGGAATTGGGCATGACGTCGATGTGGAGTCGGGTCTGGTCGGTCATGACGATGGGCATGAAGGACGGAGATGGCGAGCGGGGCGGAGGTGTGTGTGTGTAGCCGCGTGCTCGGACCTTTTGAATCTGCCTTGGATCGTCGGATGTCTGGATGCTGCGGGGAGGAGGACGGATATTTCGGAGGCATGGGGGACAAGGAAGCTGCAGTGATAAGCATACCTACTTGACGCAACTGGGGAAGGGGAGGGGCCGTGGTGTTGGTGGTGTGCTGTAGCGTGTTGTGCGTGAGTTGTTTAAGTACAGTAAGTAGGCCTCTGATAATGTGTGTGTGGGTTTTGTTGTGTAGTTATCGTGCTTTGTTTCTGCTTGTCCTCTCTCTCTCTCTCTCTCTTTGGGGGTGTTTTTTCTTTTAATTTCTTTCGGTACTGTTTTCGTCGCTGTAAAATTGTGTAGTATGTAGGTATCTGTGTCTGTGTCTGTGTTTGGTACGTTTCGTTTCGTTTCATTTCGTTCCGTTTCGTTTCGGATTCCTTCTGTTCTTTTCGCGTCTGAGTTTCTGTTTTGGTCTTGGGTTCGGGGTGACTTACTTGCATGAATGATGGATGAGTATTGTTGTCCTTTTGCGTAGGGTCGACCTCTTTGCCTCAACTCTCCGTCTCTTTCTTTCCATCTCTACCTGTGTCTTTCTTTTATCTCGCTTTACACGTTCCATCAAGGGCTGCTCTCTCCAATGTGCTAATTACTCACATCAATCATCGGGGGCCAGACGAAAGCGGGAACGGACTGTACTGTACTGTACTAGCTATTAAGTTAGTTATTAACCGGGTTTGATAAATGGTTGGTTCCGGTGGTCGATGGGACCGTGGGCGAGGGGAGAGTCCTCCTGTCGCAATGAGTGTCATGTCACTCGTTCGAGTTTTTGATCATGCACGCGTGTTGTCATATGTCATCGGGTCTTTGGCAGGCGCGTCCGTAGCAAAGTCGGGGGTAAGTAAGTACCTCTCAATCGCTGCTGTATATCTTCTACATGTAGCACCTACATATGCACCCCGGATTTTTTTCTTTCTTTCTGTATTTATGCTCGCACGCCCACGCGTGGCAGCCACTCGCGGCGCGATGATACGCTGTCCAATAGTACTTTGTGCGTTACTACAAGACGGGCAGTGATCCTCCTCAAACCCTCCCTTCTCCGGCCCCGGGGCAGTCGTCCGAGCGCAAGGTTGTCTGCCCTCACAACACACACCTTACAACGAGACCCCGGTGGGCCTGCCTAACGTACTGTAGGTACCTCCCTGCCCTGCCTGTCTTTGTTTGCGCCTCTTGTATTATCCACTTTTGTACGTTGTGCATTGTACCTAATATACCGGAAACAAGGGATCAAGGTTGTGCGTTTTAACCCCCGGACCACTTAATTCTGCGCTTTTCCCCCCTCCTTTTGTTTTTAATAACCTGGCGCTCGTCGGGCACTTTAACGTACATGGGCAAAATCTTGTAGGCAATAGGGGGTGAATGTACGAATGTGCTTTGTACGTATGAGGCAAAGGAGGGAGGGGCAAGCAGGGGATTCGTGGTGGGACGGGTTGGGATGTTGACATGTCGATCGCTGAGCGCTCTCGCTGGGGTCGATGAAGAAAAGAAAGAAAGAAGATACCCCCAGTTTGCCTCATCCACCCCGCATGAACCGGTCCGCCCGCGAGATGAACTAGGGCAGAGAAGTGGCATGCACTTCTTCTTTTTTTTTTCCATCTGTTTTTTTTTCTTTACCCTTTGCCCTCCCTACGCACACGCCCCTCTCCCCTCCCCTCCCCCCCTCTCTCTCCCTGCTCTTCCTATCTTTTTCCACTTTGATGGCTACTACCATTCGTTTGCCCCTGGCATCATGTTGTTTTGTACTTACTTGATCGACTTTTGGAGATGGACTCTCGTTTCGTTTTTTTCTTTCTTACCGCCCTTGCCGCCTTTTCCTTTTTCTCCTGGCTGGCTGGCCTGTCTCTCTCTTCGCTTCTTCCATGCGGGATGATCGCAATGTTTTCGTACTCGCGCACACACACACACACACATACACAGCCCTAACAGTGACATACATGGTTGTGCGCTCTGCTTCCATTGCGCCTCTTCCTTCTCCTTTCGCAGGTCACCCCGCCGCTTACTGCCCCCCTCCCCCCTTTTCTTGATTACTTTTGCGGAATGTTTCGACTTGATAGCGCTCCGCGGCAACACGGAAAGAGCCAAAGGATGCCTACCTAGCCATAATGCCATGGTACGAAGGAAAGCCAGCAAAGGGTCCGTGGCCACACACACACGGTTGTTGGCACGAACGTCCGGGGGGGGGGGGTGGGTAGGGTGTGCCGTTCCGTGACGACGGTTTCTCTCCCTCGCGGCGTTTCATGTTCCTCGTGGAGACGTTTGCGTCGTCCTGGATTGGTTGGTGGACCAGAAGGGGGGGAGGGTGGTGCAAACAAAGCGCCGCTCCCCTTGCATACATGCCGCTACGTACTGACTTACGTGCTCTCTCGCCCCCGGATTCTGGTGGCGTCAAATCTATCTGGGGAACGGCGGGCCATTGGCACTTTGTGGTACGTAGCACGTACGTAGTGAGTGTGTGTGTGTGTGTGTCCCATCTCCGCGACGATCCGCCCGCCGCCGCCGCTCAAGCACCGACCTAGCCTGCCATTTGTGTGTGTCGCCGTCCAGTGTGAATTTTTTTTTTTTCTTGTGTAAGCGGTTTTGTTGCGGGCTTTGGCGCGTGGGTGGAGGGGTGGCGGGGGCGGGGGAATGCAAGCAGGTAGGCAGGGGGTTGTCTGTTGTAGAGCGTTGTACAACATTAGCTGACGTTGGTGGGGGCGGGGTCTGGAAAGTTGAAGAAGGGAGAGAGAGGGAGAGAGCAGTTCCATGGAATCGGACACTTGAAGGAAGGATAGGGGCTGGGGTAGTGATGAGTTCATGTTTGCGAGCCGGAGGACTGGACCGCCAGGAAACATAACCGGCTGAGCATCTTCCTCTTTTTGGAAATAGATGAGCACCTTTTTCTGCTCCTACTAATCCTCTTGCTCTCCCCCCTCCATCCAATGCGTTTCCCATGCCTGATATCAGCGCGGGGAGATTTTGCGTGCAAGTGAGCCAGGCCGGAAGAGGGGTGGGTGCGTGCGTGTGTGCATGCCGCCCACAAAGAGCTCGGGAAGCATCTGGTGACGATATGGCGATGGATGGGACGTAGGATGACTTTTCTTTCTTCTCTACTTATTTGCTGAAGTGAATGAGCTACAGAAAGGGGTCTTGGGTCGAGCCCGCGGCTTAATGTGTGCGTGTGTGTGGACCCTGGGATTTGACCCGGTATTGCTAAAGGGCTGTCGCATGCATGCATGATGCACACGCACTTGAGGACCCGCTGGCCACACTGGAAGCACCGAGCGAGGTTTGTGGTGCCCGTTTGATCTTGTACTTGCTGGGCTACTGGTTATGTTACATACTATGGGCAAAAGTCGAGATGGCATATAGGGGGAGGGGGCGGGCGGTAAACGGACACGGGGGAAAGCGGATGGTGATTCATCTACGCCCTCGTTTCGACTACTTTCTCTCTACCTACGTAGTAACTAAAGACAGATACCCCCAGGGGCCTGAACGACACGCCAAGACGTCTCTCGGCAGACGACGACACGAGCAAACCCGACAGGCCGATGAGACGACGATGCCGGCGAGACCAAAGGGAAAGAAGAAAGCACAAAGTAACCAACCTCACACACCCGGGCCCGTTTGACATGTCCCCCACCCCCCCTGCTCGATTGCCTAGGTACGTACTTGTCTACTTGATCAGCTTTATTATTCAATTTGCTTCCCTTGTAGGGTTCCTTCAGCACTCCGTTGGCGCGAGACTTTGAGAGAAACTAGATGGTATCGTTGTACGTCGCATGTGCCCGTCCGATCTGGTTCCTACAGTAGTACGTAGTACATCACCTTGCGAGTAGACACGCTTAGCCGCTTAGTTGTGCTTCTCCATGTTTCATATTCCTAGAGTCCCTTACCGTGCCCTACTCGACAGCTGCCCCCGGTTCGCCATGCGTTCGTGCGTACAGCTAGGAGAAGGGAGATTAAGGCATCATCATCCAGCAGCACAGAAAATGCATCAACCCCGCGGGCCATGAATGCATGCATGCATTGCGCCTCGCCCCTAGCCGCCCAAAGCGTGCACGTGCGAGCTCAGCCCCCTCCGGCAAGGCCCCTCCGGGCTCCTAGAAGATACTTTGTATAAACATATGCAGGTCTACAAGCAAACGCTTCCGCCTCTTCCCCCCGTGTTAAGTGTGCAAATAAACGAACAGCTGGCTGGCTTCCGTACACCTCATCTATGCAAACAGCCCTCCCGCTCAGTCGACGCCGTCGTCCTGGAACTGCGGGCTCATGGCCGGCGTGCCGCTCGCGCTCTGGGAGCTGCCCTTACGGAGCATCCCGCTCGCTCCGGCCCGGCCCCACCCGCGGCCGTTGGTGACCACGTTCATCGCCCGCCGTTCGGCTTCCTCGCGGGTGTCCGTCCGGGGCGACGGCTCTGCCGCGTCATGCTCATCGTCCGTATCCAGAAGATCGTCTTCGAGGTTCCGCCCGCGAGGCGTCAGGCGCTGCATCTGCATCGTCTGCGTGCCGTCCGCGTACAGGTTCGGGTCTCGGCCAAGGACGCGGTCCGCCTTGCTCGGCGGCCTCCAACC
The DNA here is from genome assembly GCF_022605165.1 of Purpureocillium takamizusanense. NCBI lineage: Eukaryota > Fungi > Ascomycota > Sordariomycetes > Hypocreales > Ophiocordycipitaceae > Purpureocillium > Purpureocillium takamizusanense. The sequence continues at coordinate 811,127 of NC_063072.1, forward strand.
CCCTTGGCTCGTCGGTGCCGCTCTCGCGCTGCCGTTGCCGTTACTCGTCACGGGCGCGTACGGGTCGTCATCCGGCGCCCCCCAGCCCGCGTTAATCTCCCTCTGTCGCTGACGCTCTCGCTCGGCCCTCATCTGTTCGCGGGCCTCGATCCACTTGGGGCTCGCCTCCCACGACCACCCGTCGCCCGTGGTGTTGCAGATGGGCAAGAACCACAGGGCAGGGACGGGCCCCATGAGGTGCTGCAGGTTGCGCTTCCAGCCCAGGTCAAAGGCGTTGGGGAGCTTCTCCGACTCCTGCTCGTCGAGGTAATCCTCGTAGCGCCTGCGCGACTGCTGCCGCTCCAGGTCGTCGTACGACATGTGCACCGGCCGGGCCCCGTCCAGGTCGACAGGCCGCTCTTCGCCCTCCTCGGGGCGCGTGACACCGGGCAGGGCATTGGTGTGAAAGTCGACAAACTGCTGGGCGGCCTGCGGGATATGGTTGGCGGGGTTGTGCGCGTGGTTGTACGTCTTGCGCAGGGGAGAGAGGTACCGCGTCTTCTCGAGGCACTCGATGGTCGTTTGGCCCTTGGCGGCCAGCATGATGTGCCAGGCGGTAAAGGCACCGACGACGATGCCGATGATGCCGCTGATGACGCTCAGGACGATGAAGTTTACCGGCATGAGAGCGTCCGTGTAGCGCGTCTGCTCCTCGATGACCTCACCCCAGACCCAGGTGCCGCTGACGGCAAAGGCATAGAAGCTGAATATCGTGGTATACATCAAGAAGAGCAAGAACGCCTTGTGGTTGCGCAGGCCGATGCACGTGGCGAGCCAGGGGCAGTGGTGGTCCATCTTCAGGACGCACCGGCGGCAGGTCGAGCAGTGGTGGGCGCGGTCGGGCTTGCGGGCCTGGCACTTCTTGCAGAAGCGGAGCTGGCCGTTGCTCTTGACGGTGAAGGACGTGGCCGACGGCTGCTGGCCCTGCGTGGTGGGCAGCAGGCCGTAGCCATCGTCGTTGGTCGTGGAGCCGGGGCTGGTGAAGACGGCCGTCGTGTAGGACCAGTTGAGCAGGGCGTAGAGGATGAAGCCGACGACGGACGATCCGGTGCCTGCTTCGCGACTCCGTCAGCAAACCTGCCAATCCACCAACCAACCGTGCAGCCGTAGGAGCCATTGGAAAAGATTTGTTTCGTCCAAGACGACAGATGCCAAACGTACCTATCCAACTACCATCAACGCTGATCAGGCCGATCTTTATCACCACCCACACGGCCCACGTCGTCAGTCCGTAGACGAATATCAGCGGTATGTACGTCGCAAACGAGCAGCACGCGCGCTCGAGCTTGCGCGCGCACCGCCGCGACATCTTGTCGGCGCCCTGGGCGGCCGCGGCGTCGTCGTCGAGCTCCTCGTCTCTCTCCAATGCGGCGGCTTTGACTGCGTCCCGTGCTTATTCGTAGGTGGATGCATGTGCACTTGCTGCTTGTTTCGCGTCTGACCCTCTCAGCCCATGGCCCGGGAGGGTTGGGGCGGCTGCGGAGTTTGTAAATGATGATGATGGTGATGATGATGTTGATGTAGTAGCGGAGGAAGGGGGGTTGCTGCGGCACGCCGCCAGCATTCTGATGAGCTGAGCTGGACGGAGGTTGGTTGATTGATGGTGGTGGTGTTGAGCTCGCTGGCGCGGCGCTTATTATTAGGTCATCAGGGGGGCCGCCAGTAACCACACACACACACAGCCCCGCCGCGCAAATACGTGTCTCACCCAAAAAACGTGAAACTCCACCACTTGGTGAACAGGCTACCCGGAATCGAGAGGCCACTTGATAAAAGTTGCCTCGCGATGGCAGTGTGCATGCGGCATGATATGCGATGATCCAACGCTTAGACGACTCGAGTAAATTTCCCTTTTTTCTATATAGAGAATCACTGGATCAACGTCCTCTCTTTCGAAGTATACTAAGGCACCAACCACAATTACATCTCCACGTTCATCGCCAGATTTTGTAGTCTGACTTGCGTTTTCATCAAGAGTCTCTCCAAGGCCTGACACGTGTGATACATCGTCGTATTCTGCATCATCACCACACAGTCCGCGACGAGAATAACAACCTTGAGCTCGGGCGCCCCGGGCCTCGTCTCCGTGCGCGGCTCGGAGCTCACGACGGCGGCGTACGCGCTGTCGTTGCACTGAAACGTCACCACCTCTACGTGCCGCGTGGGGAACAGAACGACTGCGTTGGCTTTGTCCCGCACGCGCGCGCGCACGTACGTTCAAAGTCAGTAGTGGGTTAAAAGTCTACGGGCATGCGAGCGGTCGAGGGCCCGCTGGGCGGTGTCTGCTGCTACTAGTACCTTTGACGAGCGCCAGCAAGGCGCTGGCGTTTGTGTGGTCGCTCATTCTTTTGCGGTTGGATGTCCTGGTCGACTGCTATGGCGGATGTGTGGAGGAGCCGAAGCAGGTTGAGGGAGGTAGAGGAAGAATAAAGGCAGAGTCGTGATTTGTAGAAGGAGAGTGTAGTTGGGCGCTGTTGTTTTTGCATCGTAATCACCGCATCTTGCAGGCAAACAACTGGCCGGAGCACGTCGGTTCATCACATCCTCGCGGCGATCAAGACCTAGCAATCATATAGTGAAACGCACGAGATACACCCCAGCCGACCTACTCCATGCGTCATGCCTTCCTAGAAGAACAACTGCCCAACCCCTGCCCTTGCTGTGTCCGCCGTCTTGCCTCATCCAGACCTCCAAATCTCCGAGTCAGTACAAAATAGAATCCTTGTCGCTGAGAGAAGCATGGAAAATCCGGACCTAATGAAAGTCCCCAATTCACAAGCCCCTACCAACAACAACAGACATTCGACATGTTCAGAACAACTCTCCCCGGATGATGGTTGGCACGTGCTCACATCTACCGCCGTTAAGAGACTCGACTCTCACCGCACTGCGTGAGGTGTGGTTGGATATGGTGGTGGTGCGCCCAACTCTCCGCCGCCGGAGAGAGAGCGGTTCGTGTGCAACGAGTAGAGTAGTTGGGGGGAAAGAAAAAAGAAGAGCAAAGGACGCGAAGAGTCCAAATCGGTACGGTTGTAAGCTGGAAAGGGGGGAGAGCGGGAGGCAACGGGACCGGACACATGCAGCGCGTGCACACCACATCAGTAAATAGTACATGTCGAGACCATCCCCTTTCCATGTTGCGTCTCCCTTGGGCTAATGTTTTCTCGCGCACCTTTTCTTGTAGCCAGTATGCGTCCTCATGCTGTCCTGGTGGCCTGGTATGCACTGGTACGTCCACGCGCCCTCCACACCTTCACGAGTTGCACCATGGCAGAAAATAAAGTCCAAAATTCAATTCAGGTGCACTGACTATTCATCGTGCTTGAGTGGGGATTTACTTGGTTTCCATTTCCCCCCAGCCATACCGTAGCCTTGCGTCATCCATTCCATTCCCTCCGTCTTGACAATCGGATCCTACTCTCATAACCCCATGTCAAGTTCGTCCTCCATACAACCCGTCAACGTCCTTCCGCCGCAAGAGCCAGCCAAAAAACAGTCAAAATCAACAAGCAAGGTGAACCCCCAGTCTCAACACCCCTTTGTGACACTTCTTCGTCACCATTCATAGTGCCCCGTCATCACCAAAACTCCACCTTCTGGTGCGCAGGCTGCTTCGACGCCTGGACCACACCCTTAGGCCCGCCGTATTCATCCCAAGCAGACTCAGGCGTGATGTAAATCTTGGTTCCGTCCATGTTTCTATCGAGGTTGACGTTGACCAAGCCAGACGTGAGCTGATCCACGTACGCGTCGTAGTCCTTGCTGTGGCGAGTGCTGCAGCGACTGTTGATTGCTTCGGCATGGGCCAGGGCCGACGCCCTGGTCTTGAAAAGCTTGTGGCACCTGGGGCAGGTGATCTTTTCGCTTCCATGGCTGGAGCCACGGAGATGCCCGATGAGTGCCCTGCCTCCATTGGCGCCATTGAACACTTTACTACAAATAGTCAGCAATGACTCTGGTAGAACAAATCCCCCCCAGTCCTTACTCACTAGCAAAAGGGCATGGGGCAGGTGTAGCCGTTATAAAGGTTCCGACACCTTTCGATTTTGAAAGCCGGGTTGTCCGGGTGAAGGGGATGCTTCGAGTCATACGTGGGATTAAGGTCCTGTTCAGGGATGGAGGCCATTTCCTCCGCAGTCGGCCAGCGTGTCGACACGACGTTTGGATCAAGAGACCAAACACCCTTTGTTTCGTCGGTTTTCGCAGTCTCATGGCTTGGAAGATCAATCAGAGCACCAGAAGTGCTGGCGGCCTTGTCGCTGGCGGCCAGAGACCAGTCTGCGACCCCAAGACTTCCGGGGAGCCTGGGAGTGCTCGTGCCGGCCAAGGAAATAAGTTCGGAGGTACTATCCGATTGATTGGAAGCCGCTCTCAAGTAGCCGGGCAGATCGCTGGACACGTCCTGCTTGACAAGCCAATTCTCCTCTTTCATCGAAGTAGGGGTAGAAGTGGCCGCATTGGCTCCACGCTTAATGGCAACGCTGTCAATCCATGTAGCGATTCTTCTGGAAGGCAGCGTCTCTGTAGACTGCCCCTTGGCCGAGTCTGGCTTCTTTGATTCGAAAAGCCAGTCCTTGACTCCAGAGCCACCCAGCAGCGTGGGTGCCTCGGTGCCAGCCTGAGAGGTTGCGGCATCATCAACGGTCCAGGCCATGACGTTGTCCTTGGCGCGGAGAGCAGAGCCAGTATTGCTGCCCTCCGAAGCAACGTCTCGGCGGCGAAGGAAGTCAGCGAGGTTGCTTGCAGTGTCTTTCAAAGAGCCGGAGGCGTTATTCTTAGCATGGCCCCCGGCAACGCTGTTGGTGGTGTCTTCCCACAGGTCAGAGGGGGTGACGTCCTTAACGTTGCTCCCAGCAGACGACTCGACTCGCTTGGCACTTTGGCGAGCAATTTCATCGAGCTCTGTGAGTCCTGAGAAAGGTTGCATTTGATGGTCGACGAGAAGAGTCCCGTCACGCGCAATCTGCTCGACCTCCCAGACGCCTCTAGCATCCAGGGCCGCCGGCGCAGATCCATTGTCGTTAGTCTCCCAAATGTCTCCCTTGTAGTAGCCGGGCTTGCCGGGGTTGATGTAGTCTGCAAAGTTGCCGCGGACGCGTCGATGGGTCATAGCCTCGAGGTCGCGCGTGAACTTTGTCCTTTCCTCGGCCTTTTGGTTGAGCATGGCCGAGGTGACGCGAGGGCATTTCTTGCCTTCGATATGGCGGAGAAGCGCCGAGGCAGAGGCAAACGGACCGTCACCGCAGCCAGCACACTTCAACTGCTGCGGCTGAGGATGGCACTGAAACCGCCGAGTCAGTAGACGAGCAGGGCTCGAGGGCAAAAGGGGCGGAGCGCTGGGTATCGGCTTACTTCCAGGACGTGCTTGCCCTGGGCTCTCTCGGTCTTGAACCTCTGGCCGCAGTGGATGCAACAGATGTGCCGGGGATCTCTTTTGGCGCGCATGACCTTGACATGCTCAAAGTACGTGTCCCATTCTGCAAAGGCACATTTGCAAGGCTTGCAGTAGTAGCGGCCGTCGACTTGCAGACCCGACGGCATCGTGTCGATGTGCTGCGGCAAGCTGATGACGGGTTTTGGATGGTTGCGTCTCGGATGCTCGCGTGTTCGCGGAGGAAGGAGCGCGTCTCGTGGAGAAGGAGAAAACGGAGGCAGGCCACCGACAGCAGTGATGGGAGGGCGGATGGGTGTGGTTTGCCAAGAGGCAGAATGGAGGTGCGTATGTGCGCGCGGTGATGAGTGGAAGAAACGAGCAAAAGTCCCTGCGCGACGTGCGTGCAGGAGTGAGCGGCTGTTGTGGAGGAGGGAAAGAAGGGCCACCCCAAGCCGGGGTGAGGAGGCACAATAAATAGCCACCTCTGTTTCTATTGTTGATTGTTTACCATCCCATTCCGCAGGCAGCACAATAGGCGTGTAGACAAGATTTCGCACTTGCAAACCATGCGGCTGGGTTTATCTCAACAAGCGCACTGCCACAACGAACCATGACAGCTAGCTTGCAGGCCAACCTCTGCTCGCCTCGTGCCACGCGCCAACTTAAAGAACGCCGACAGAGTCAAGTGCACAGGGGTCATTTCGTGTCGCTCTTATTTGCTTGTTTACCTACTGGGCGAAGCACAACACGTCTCAGCCAAAAACGGGGAATCCATCTTCCTCGTCCTCTCCTGGGGCATCAGAGAACTCGTCGTGTTCGTCATGAGATCCGTACGCCTCTTGCGCTGGGTATAGATTCTCCTCCTCGTCTTCGTCGTTGTCTCCGTCGCTGCCCGATTCCTCCTCGTCATCGTCTTCGTTCCCGGACAGCACCCCCCCTTCGGCTGGCTCTTCGTCGTCGTCGGGCAGTCCACTCGCAGGTGTCTGTTCCGCCGCCACACTGGGGGTCCTGCCCGGACCTCGCAAGCGAGCGTTGTATCCCGTGCTCTTCTTCTTGGGTGGCTCTCGGCCGCGCAGGAGTATCAACTCGTCGTTGGTCAACTGCAGGTTGGGCAGTGGCAGATGGAATGTCGTCGACGATGACTTTGTAGGCGTCCGATCCCCACACTCGAGAGTTGGAGCAAAGTCTGATCGGGTCAGCTGTCTCCCGAAGCGGATAGCAACAAGCTTTGTCTTCATGATGGCCTTAACCTTGGCCCACAGACCGCCATGATACCACCCGCTGTTGATGTCCCAGGTCGGTCGCACTTCTGCATTGTCCAGGAGCTCCTTCAGCAGGGGGTCGCTAATGTCGCAGACCTGCCAGACTTTACCGTCTGTGTGGTATGACTCGCCGTCAAATGTGTGGCTCTGTGCCTGGTCCACCGCGTAGTCTTTGTTGAAACTTCCTTGGGACCGTCGAAGCGACTGCCACGTCTGGTCCTGGCTCGGTAGCTTCTTCTTGGACAGCTTGAACATGAGCGTCTGGTATATTCGGTACTTGGGGTCTGTTCTAGGGTCGATTCCATATGGAACGACCCCATCCCTCCACGGACCGCCCTTGAATTGGTATGCCGTGTAATTGAGATATTTTTTCAGCTCGTTCCAATTCCTCAGCTTGCCAGCCATGTGGTTTAGCAAGGAACGACGGGTCCAGACTGGGCGATACTGGAACGCCTCCTCGAGCTGGGCAATGATCTCCATGGTTCGCGAATCAGTCACATCTGGGGGCTGCTGCGGTCCGGTAGGGGCAGGATCGTCGGCGCTAATAAAGTATCCGATCTGCTTGACGGCCGTCGTGTTGATTGTGTTGCCGTCCTCAGTTGTGCGGACGTATGGATTCTGTGAATAGTAGTAGTTGAAAGGAAGACTCATGTGCGTAAAGATGGGCGGCGGAAGAATGTCGACATTTGGCCCGAGATCCATCCCTGGGTCAAAAGTGAAGTTCTTCAAGTTTTGCACTGTGAAAGGTGTCAGCTGAGGTTCGAGGTGTAGGTTCAAGAGATCGAGTCTGACCATCACCGGGCAGAACCTGCTCCGTATATCGGCGCGCAAAAGAAGACTTGGACATGTCCCAGTAAAAGTCGGCCAGGCCTCGGAAGCGGTGCGTGTGCTTGATGGTACCAACGGCTTCGACTTGGTACGTGTCCACGTTGTCTGCGAGCTGCCGTCTGAGCTTCTTGGGCTCATCTAGGCGGGCGATGGAGCCGACACCTTGGGTTCCGTTGGGCGGCCCGGCAGCATCGGCGTCGGCGAGCTCAACGTCACCCTGCCACGGGTCATTGGTGCCGCGCTTTCGCTTGCGCCCAGTACGCTTGGGGACGGTGATCTTGAGCACAACATTGTGTGAACGGGCGTTATGAGACATGACTGGCGGACAAAACGGACTGTCCGGGTTCAGGTACAGTGGTATTGATGTTCTCGTGGAATCCAGCGTCTAGAGCACGGGAGTGTCAGGATCAAAGTTGGAACGCAGGTGGCGGCGCTGGACTCACGTGGGCCAGTGAAGGGAGTCGGCCAAAGGCTTTGATGGCGCGATCAATGTTTTCCACAACGGCGGGAACCTCGACAGCAGCAAGCCTGCGCGAGGGAATCGGATACCTGGGAGCCCCGTCCTGAGACGCATCATACTGGTCGTCATCGCCGGCGGTGTGGCCGTCGAATCTGTCTCTCAGGGCATCGTCGTCGGTCTCCGAAGGAGAAGAAGCCATGGCTGGTGGAATGGAAGCAAGAGCGCCGAGAATTGGCAATCAACCCCAGGTGCAGGCTACACACTGCATGGCATGAGGCGCTCTCTGGCTTTTAGCTGGTCCTGTGCGTGTTGTAGTTGGAAGCTTATTTAGGGAGCGCGAACGTGTCGCCTCTCCAGATCAAAAAGGAGGAAAGATAACCTATGTCAGGGCCACGAGCACCGCGGGAAGGCTATGATGGAAATTATGATAGTTTGCGCCCTGCGTGTTGAGTGACGGCGAACCGCAATGATGGTGAGTGGAAGTTGTGACTTGGAATCGTTGCTTGCAGCGGTACAATTGGATGACCGGTATCTGAGTCGTCCCCACCAAACAGCGGGCACGTGCACCATGTTCCCTTGCTCCTTCCCAACTTCCATTCGAGTACAGTAGTTAACTAGTCAAAGCATCCACCCATCTCCGTCACAGTACAAATAGTGAGTGTGGCCCACCAAGCTTGTTGAAGCCTTGGCCGACCTCGCTCAGCATCTTCTACAAAGACCAACAAGCGGTAGAACATCGTTGGCAAGCAATCGACATCTTGCTCCGCTGCCAGCCACCACCAAACATGTTCAACAACAGTACGGTCGCGGCACGCCCGCACACCTCACAGTTTCTAGTCCTTCATTGAGTGCGAAATGGTTCCTTCAGCTGTTGGTTCTTTTTTAAAGTACAAATACACTTCCGATAGACAAGCCATTCAAAGTCGAAACGCACATAGTAGCAATGTCGCTACTATCCGAACATTCACATGAGGCCCTCAAATCACGGTTACATTCATTGCAGGGGATCGCTCTTGATGGCTGTAGAGTTGCTCGCTATTCGGCGGGCTGGTAGTTATTTCGTACCTGCTCGTAGGACTTACAGCGATATAGGCATTGCAAAGCCTAGACCCTGAATCCTGACGGTACCTGGTCGAGCACTATCCCGTTCGCACAGATGAGGCCTTTAAAGCCGCCCAATTTGTCCTTCGAAGTCGCCGCCGAGTCGGAGGCCTTCTCGGCCAATGGGTTCTTGGACGGGCTGCCTTTGCAATTTTGGCTGACCATGTAGAGGTTGAATCCGATGGCAAGTGTCTGCATCGTAGCGTCGTAGTATGGTTCCGTGATCTCGTCAGCTTGAAAGATCCCCACGGCGTCTTGCAGAATCACCGCCGGGAACTTGGCGCCGTAATAGTAAAGCGATGGTTTCGACTCTAAGACTGCGACTTGCTGCAAACCCCCGAACGGCGTGCATTGCCATTGCATAACGTAGTAGCTATCGCTCTTCGAGTTCCTGTCCTCGTCACGTTCTCGGGTAATGGAATGTAGCGTATTCACTTCCTTCTTTGCATTGTCGCGAGGTAAAGCTTCATTGGCCCATGTATCATGGCGTTTGACAAACCCAGGGCCATACTAGATGCCTAAATCGGGACGCGCTTCGGGGATTTGCGTGCTGTTGGGATCTTGGCGTCCGTCCGTAAGAAATAAAACACTCCCTTTGCCATCATTGGCATCTATAAATGTCTTATCGGCAGTTCATCCAAAGAAGGGGACTTTGACAAGTTTGGCGGGCATCGGTTATGGATGCCCTCCAACTTGTCGAAGAATCCATTCGTCTTCGCCTCGTTCCAGTAGCGATTATGAGAGGTTCTCAGATCAATCATGTATCTGATACACCAAACAACTACCTCACCGGGGTTTTCGTCGCTAAACCTGTTCATGCTGGCAATTAGATCATCGAGTGACGCGCCAGTCGCACCCACAGGCGACGAACTAAGTTCGTCGTTGACATGAGCGCTGTAGAATGCTCCGTTATTGACACTTGCAATGCGCATGTCAAAGTATCGCACGCCTATCCGTCAGTGGTTGTACAAATCCAGGTTCTGGGTCTCAGTGTTGTCCGAACTACTTTAATTTAAGCAACCTCTTGTGGCAATCTCATTCATGGCGGCATCGTGTGGGCCCGGGACAATCACGTGGCGCAGCTGCCGATCCTTGATGACTTGGTTGTGCCCTCAATGCGGTAATTCGCGAATCCGTTGGTGTCAGTGAAAGTGCCCACTCTTTGGTCGTAGTCTGCTAAGTTCTTCCTCGACTTGCCTGAAGGCCCATGCAAGGGCAACTCATGATATGAGCTGCACAGTAAATTGCCGATGCTGGTTTCCCGCCGGTTTAAGATGCTAAACGTAGATTCAAGGGACGTTAACAGAAGTGAGTGAACGAGCTCTACAGACTACGACGTAAGATTGTCGGGACAATATAGTGGTAGAGTATGGCACATTGGACGTTGGGTCAAGTTCTGTTACTTCGCGCCCGGACACTTATCGCTCCAAGACTGGTACCTTGTGTTGGAGGACATGTTACTGTTGGGAGTCCAAAAAGTCGAAAGAAGCCTCTTGAGGGTCAATGGTAGCACCTGGATTTGAAGAGTGCAGGCTCTCTTGGTAGAACCCCATGGGTCGCGCATACCATAGTTCTTGCAGTTGGCTTCAAGTTCAGTTGCCTCGGTAAAGTTTCAACCTATTCAAGTTGGCTTGGGTTTCGGCCCTTCCTCTGGTGAAGTTTGTGCGTTTCAGGAAGCGGAATTTGGAATCAAAAGTGCCACATCGGCGATTGTGCCCAAGGAGAGCCTCGTAGAAGTTGGCCCTCGAGATGTTCCTTCTCGTCTGTTAGTCAAACTCTTACCGGAAGGTTGCAGTTGGGCGACCTAACCAAGGGACACAAAGCAAAACAAAAACCTCCAGTGCCCCGATTGCCGCGCCGATGACTAGAGGAATGTATGTCGTAACTGAAATATCTATGAGCCAAGATAAGCGCCTTGGCAGTCATTGCAACGACAGAGGCGCAAGGCTGTGACTTCTGTCTTTGTGGGCTGGGATCTCGAAGCCAAGGAACACTTTCCGGAAGAGCTCAATCATGTTAAGTTCTGTTGGAGACAGCTACGAGGTGTGATGAGGGCCAAGACTCTTTACTAAGTTGATCTGTGCACCAGCGTGCATTTAGAACATAGGTACCTCGTAACTTGTAACGCGATGCTGCAACTTGATGACTGGAGCCTTTTGCTTTTTGTTGGTTCAGTCTCAGACAAGACATCTGCTCCTTTTTTTCCGATAGCCCCCCTCCTCCCGATTTCCCACCTGCGTCCTTTCTCCAAGCCGCGCGCGAGGTTGACGTGACTATACTCGCCTTTACCACGCCTCTCAATCAACACCGCACACGATCATAGCACTTATTTCGTCGATCTTGTGCATGGGGCTGCGACAGATGTCGTCTTTGTCGCCGACCGAGTTTTCAGTATTCAGCGGGAATGTGACTTCCCCATCTAATACTACGAAACTGCCAACGGTGGTCACGTCACAGCCATTGACAACACCATTCATATTTCCAAGCGGCTGTGGTGACCATTTCTCCAGTATATACACCATCACTAGGGGGTTTTGGAATAACACCCGCATTAAAGTTGTCGCGTCTATTCCAAGCCAACATCCAACATGTCAACCAGCCGGATGGAACGACAGTTCTGTGCCATTTGTTTTCAGCCCAGCCGTGTGTCCAAGCGCGTGGACGGCGTACGCGGTGCGACTTGACACAGCTTGGACGGCAAGCTATAGGAGCAAAATCGTTTCCGTGGCAAATTGCTGCTCAAGGTCTACCCCCCTTCCCCATACCAATGATGCCATTTCTGCCTAGGTCTTGCATCCGTCACGGCTCCCTTGCAGGCTGCTGACTTGACTGGATAGTGGCTTTACCATTGACTTTGGTGCATCAGCGTTGTCCGGTACAGATGCTGCCTGTATCCAGGAGATACCGGCGTCCACGGTCACCAATACCATGCAGACCGACAAGTAGATATCGACATCCACATCCGATGACAGCTTTCCCAATGGTATTCGTGCGCACTATGCGTGGGAAATGCGTGGGAAATTTCATGGGATGCCTCCGATACCGCGACCCTCAGTCCGGCTCCGCCGTCTCTCGGTGACTGCATAGATGTTCAGATAGCTACGTGGATTCCTGGCGAGACGGTCGATCCAAAGTCGCGAGCATCTTGCGATCCTAATCAGGATGGCTCGGATACATGGGACCTGGAACATTCGCCTGGGATCCTTTGTATCATCATAATCGGCTCGATTGTTACGACTATAGGCATCGTGCTATGCTGCTGGCGTTGCCATGTGTGCCGTAATCGACGTGAACAGAGGCAAAGGGAGCGGCGAGTTGCAGGGGATGGGCGACAAGCAAACACGAGGTAGAGAAAGCTGAGTCTTACTTGAACCGTTACACCGTTACAAGTCGCGATGTTGCAGTCCAACAGCACTAGGTAGTTTACTTCTGATTGAGGGCCATCCGAGAAAGACAAGACGGCTTTCTACACTAATGAACGGAGCCACGAAGTAGAGTAACAGATGATAAAATATCGCTAAGGGTGGGCGGACACGTTTGCTGTGCCGGGTTAGGATAGTAAATACTAGAGAAACAGCATGAGAACGACGGAAGTTCAGCAAGGGAAGCGTGTGTCCTGGCCTTGTGCCGGGGTTACTCCCTTGAATTTGGTGGCTTGGGACTGGACAGCCTGCTGAGCGGTGCGACGATGAAGCTTGGCAGGGTCTTCGCTGCGCCTTACAGAAAGGGCCCCTGCCGGCCGCTTCACCGCGGCGGTAAGCCGCGGGGGCGAGCTGTCATGCCTACATACAAAGTTAGGTAGGTGTTGGTGGCTGGTGCTGGATGCAGCCGCGGATGCGCGGCGCAAGAGACCAGATGAATGACCCCGGTTTGATGAGGTGCAATCAATGAGCAGAGAGAGCCCCTCCTTGCGAAATCCTGGCAATTTTGGCGCTTCGTGTCTGCTGATAGATACCCTTGGCTGTGGCCGTTGTCTTTTTGGCGCAGGAGTTTCATGAGGAGCTCCTGATGCCAACATGATGGATGGGTTGGGAGCTGCCCGGCCTGCTGCTGTACTTCAGGTTGGAAGCTGGATAATGTATTACTGACTTAGTGGACGATGGTAACTGCACTAATTCAATGGCAGGCGCGCACCTTCCTTGTGCCTGGTTAGGTACTTGCCTGCCAGGTACCGAAGTGTGGGGCCAATTGATCTCGGCCGAAGTGGCGCTCCAGCAGCTCGCTAAACAAGGCCAGCCACCTGCTGGAAGGTTCATTGAAGGATGGCGAACTGTTCAATTCTTTGTGCTGTCGGGTTCGTTCGCCCCTGTGGCCTCGGCGGGCCCACACCCATGAATTGCCCGCCCGGTACATGGCGTCATTTCTACAACGCCCAGCTCTCTCCAGCTGCCCCTGGCAATCGCAGTCCTTCCAGCTGTCGAGCACCTGGCTGGGCTGCAGGGCAGGCAGTTCGAAGGTTGAGAGGCGAGCCGGTGAGAGCACCGGCCAGCATTGGAAGCATCCAACACAGCGCAGCACAGGGACAAGGCTACATGCACCTACGTATGCGGTACGTCAGGGCGGTACCCGGTCTGCACCTGCCTCCTGAGTCTTAGTGGTCCCGTCGCCCGGGGCGCGGTACACCTACAGGATCCATCCACGGCGGGCATTACGCTACCAAGGTACCCCAGTCGGAGCGCTTTGGCTGCCCCGGTCAGAGGTACCTTCTATCAGCACCAGCACACCAAGGTACCCGTTCTGGCCGCCCACCGCCTCCCCAACATTCCTTTCCAGGTTCCAGCGGGCGGGCGGCTTTCCAACGGGCAGCGGGAGGGCAGCTGGCGCCCTCAAAGCTCCGCCCTCGTGCACCCTGCCTTGCCCTGCCCTGCCCTGCCCTGCCCTGCCAGACTGCCAGATGACGGGACTGACTGGGCACCTCAACCCCCGCCGCCGCCGCCGCCGCCGCAGTGCCTCCTGTTCCCCATCGTCTGTCCCCCAGCCAGCAGCCAGTCCCCTCCACCACCTGCCGGGCACCACACCTCCACTTTACTCGAGCCCGTGTCCATCAGGCGGCTGGCTACACTACCGTACAGTACCTCTGGCGCCCAGTACCGCCGCGCCACGCTTTGGCTTCCTCCTCCCTGCCCGCCTCCGCCTCCATTATCCCCTCTCTCATCGACAACGTTTCGGCCTCGAGCTATCAACCAGGCGCGTCCATCGATTTCTCATCGGTCCGCCGCGAGGTCCTAGGTCTGCTCAGCGGCGAGAAGAAGAAGAAGAAGGCGACGACAACGACGGCAACGACTACGACCACAACAACAACAACAGCAGTAGCATCGTCAACAGCTCACCGCCGAAGCAGACGACGACAAAGCTCCCCCGCACAACTGCACTCGCTGGGTCACCAGTGCTGCGGACAGCCGATTGAGCCTGCGAGCTCTGCCTGCCTAGTCACTCCTTAAACTCAAAAAGGGCCGCGAGGGTCAAGTGCAGCACTGCGTCGAGGCCCGATCGCCCGCGGCCACTGCCTGTCAACCCACCCCTGCTGCCCCTCCTGCAGCTCGCGTCCCCCCGGCACGGCTCCATCCTATAACCTGCCGCCTCTCCTATCCGCTCTCCCCCACAGCCGCTGCGTCGCGGCCGCCCCGACTCGAACGCTCCGTTTCCATCAGCACGCGCCTGCGACACCCAAGCCCAGCGAGGGGTAACCGACGAGGCCAAGCTGCTCTCCCTTCAATCCACGCCGCTGCCGCCTCTGCTCGCCTTGCCTGCCCTCGGGCTCCCGCTTGACGTCGTCGGACCGCTTACCCCACCGCGCTCGCTGCATCCGCATCGTTCGCGGCCCGACAACACAAGCGACTGCGCATAGATGTTACAGTCAGCCAAAATGAAGCGGTTCGGCCAAAGAGTCGTAAGTAGACGCCCCCCTCACCCTGTTCTTCGCGATTCCCAAGCCCTCGCGTCACGATACGGCTGGCTGCACTGCACCTCTCCTGCGCGGCATTAGCTAACCGGGGGGGCTCATTCCCCAAGGCACAGCTCTCGCGAGGCAAGGACGCCAGCAAGTCCTCCAAGAAGAATAAGGACTCCAAGGACGGGACCTCGTCGCCTTCGTCTCGAGACTCGGCCAATCAGTCACCCGTCCTCACGCCTACCTCGTCCACCTCGACGCTCAATGACATCCGCAATAAACCGCTCCCCCCAAACAGCGCTCCCGTTGGAGATCACGCGGCTCCCAACCAGCCCTCAAACCTGTCAAATGTTGCCCAGCAGGGCAGCGTTCCCGACCGCTTCGGCTCCATGGGCGGGGCCTCGAGTCCCAATGGCGGCAGCGCCAATGCGAGACTACCTCCCACCGTGGTCATCAGCCCAACCCCTGGCGTACGTCGCTTGACCCCGTTCGCGTTTACATGGCCATTTTGGTGTTCGCGTGCGAGTCCTTGTTGCCAAACTGACACAACACAGCATATACCCCCTCCGGGTGCCGCCGAAACCATGCCCCACGATCTCGCTCCGCCCAAGGCCGGTCAGAAGTCATTGCTAATTCATCGAGGCATCGACAATCGCGACGCCATTCCCGAGGGGTTGCGGACACCGAAGCGACAGCACTCTTCGCGATTTGACATCTCGGCACACAGAGAGCTGGAGAAGCTCCCCGGCTTCCACGAGGTGCCTCCCAACAGGCGACAGGAACTGTTCATGCAGAAGATCGACCAGTGCAATGTCATTTTCGACTTCAACGATGCCAGTGGTGATATGAAAGCCAAGGAAATCAAGCGACTTGCACTTCACGAGCTTCTCGATTATGTGGCCAACAACAGGCAGGTCATCACAGAGCCCATGTACCCGCGTGTCGTCGACATGTTCGCCAAGAATCTTTTCCGACCGATTCCGCCACCTGTCAATCCCCAGGGAGAAGCATTTGATCCGGAAGAAGACGAGCCGGTTCTCGAGGTGGCCTGGCCGCATATCCAGGTCGTCTACGAGTTCTTCCTGCGCTTCATCGAGAGCCAGGACTTCAACACCAATATTGCCAAGGCGTATATCGATCACAGCTTTGTCTTGCAGCTGTTGGATCTCTTCGACTCCGAAGACCCCCGAGAGCGAGACTTCCTGAAGACGACCCTTCATCGCATTTACGGCAAGTTTCTTAACCTTCGGTCATTTATCCGCCGCTCCATCAACAACGTCTTCTTCCAATTCACCTACGAAACCGAACGATTCAACGGCATCGCCGAGTTGCTGGAAATTCTCGGGTCTATCATCAACGGCTTTGCCCTGCCGCTGAAGGAGGAGCACAAGATTTTCCTGACCCGCGTGCTTCTTCCTCTGCATAAGCCCAAGAGCCTTAGCATGTACCACCCGCAGCTGGCCTACTGCATCGTCCAGTTCTTGGAGAAGGATGCATCTTTGACGGAGGACGTGAGTCTTCAATCTTGTTTCGCCCGTGCCATTGATGTAGGTGCTGATGAACTCTAGGTCGTCCTTGGTCTGCTGCGCTACTGGCCCAAAGTCAATAGCACCAAGGAGGTCATGTTCTTGAACGAAGTCGAAGACATTTTCGAAGTCATGGACCCCGCCGAATTCGCCAAGGTCCAGGAGCCTCTTTTCCATCAACTGGCCAAGTCAGTCGCCAGTCCACACTTCCAGGTCGCCGAGCGCGCATTGTACTTCTGGAACAACGAATACTTCTGCAACCTCGTGAGCGACAACGTCGAAATCATCCTCCCCATTATGTTTGCGCCGCTTTACGAGAATTCCAAGGGGCACTGGAACAGGTGCGTTGCCTACCTGGTCCTACTCAATGGGGCGCATTGCTGACCACACGAACAGAACCATTCACGGCATGGTGTACAATGCCATGAAGCTCTTCATGGAAATCAACCCACAGCTTTTCGACGACTGTTCGCACGATTACACGGAGCAACAAAACAGTGCAGCCGAACGGGAGGCGTTGCGCGAGCGCAAGTGGGCAGCCCTCAGCGAAAAGGCCGATCAGCGACGGGCGTCACTGGGCGCCAGTGTTGGCGGCGATGTGCCGCCCCGTGCTCAAGGAAGCTCTTTGCCGCGCGTCGATGAAGTCGATCCAGCCAGCGAGGACAATCAAAAGAGGCTCGATTCTCTGAAGCTTCAAGACGCTGGCCGGCGCCCAGCCAGTCACGACCGCCAAAGCTCTGTCGGCTCCACCCGAAGCAGATGACGGACTCCGTCCAGACAGTGCCTCGATCGCAACGCTAGACGAGGCTCAGCAGCCCTCCCTTCATTCTGCGGCCAGGTCATGACTTCCCTGGTTTGCAGAGGGCCTGCACGATTTTGACATCACGACCAGCTTCCACGAACTCCATAGGGGCTCGCTGGAGCCTGGAGACCAAATATTTATATTCTCTTTTCTCGCGCATTACTCTTGTTTGGTGTGACGCTACTTTCCGCGGGTCGAAAGCAGCATTCGACAGGAACGATGGGTGGCCGAGCAAATGCCTGGGACGCATGCACCAGAGCCGCCTTGTCTGTCATTCGGTGCCTGTCGACATGTCTTGTCTTATCACAAGGCTTTATCGAAAAGCGAGCATCAGTCCGTTCGACAGCTGATGATCGGGTCGACTTTCATTCTGGCGCTTTGCCATCGAGGATCCGCGAACACGTGGAGAGAACCGGATGTGCACCTTGAATACGAAGGAGGAAAGGCGTGATGGGTGGCACTGGCTTACAGTGTTTGGCAGTTCATGTCCCTTTTTATTTAGTGTTGCCACTGCTGCTGTTCCACTCGAGCCACTCGGGCATGCCCGTGTCGTGTCGGGTCGGCGGAGCAAAGTATGGGATGCAGGGAGACACTTGGCGCATGGCGGCCCGGGCCGATGGGCAATCAAGGGCGTTGCGCGCACGCGTTGATCAAGGCGGAGACAGGAAAAAAGGGTCGGCGAGGCCGGGTGTTTGGCGGCCTCGTCGTGTGACCGTATACCACCGTGGTGGCCCTGGCGGTGGGAGGGAGTAGTGGTCGCCGGGGAGAGCTGCTGGTAGACGGCGAAGAAAGGGCAGCAGGATGAACGTTGAATCCGATAGACTTTTTTCCCAATATCTTTGTCAATGTGATGGTGCTGCAGCGTGACGACACGGCTGAGGACTCGTATGGTGCGTAAGAGGTGTGTGAAACTCGCTTGTGGGCGTGCACGACTGTCCATGCCTGTCTGAAAGACGCGCGACATGAAGGACGACGAGTGATGCGAACAACGTGCATGTGCAAAGCAATCGATTCGTTTGGCAATTGTACAGGGTATATAGTTCAAACAGCTTCCCTCACGTCTCCTTTTCTCCCCTTGGGAATCTATCCCTATCTCTCTCTCTCTCTCTCTCTCTCTCTCTCTCTCTCGTTCTCTCTCGCAAATCGTACACTTCATAGCCTGTGTTGCGAATAGAGGCGTCGAGTGCTTGCCTGGTGCAACATGCGCCTAGCTGGCACAGCATCAAAGAGGGCTGAACAGTGGCCCCAAAACATAGGAAAAGAGAACAAAAACCATTGGCGAGCTGTGCAAGCGCATCGTGCGGACGGGGTGTGCCTCTGCGGCTCGAACAAGTTGCCCAATGTTGCCGTAGACGCCTCGTCGCTCGTCATCTCTCGAGGAGAAGAAAAAGAATACAGGAAACAACCTGCCGTGTCGCGTCGAAGCGCGGCGCTCCGATGCCCGTCAAGAATAAGGAGAAAAGAACATAATGCTGCGTCGTGCCTTGCAGACCTTGTGCCACAAGTTTCGATGCCGCTTGACTAGCCGTTGTTATAGGGGACTGTGAGAGGGCATGCATAGCAGAGCCGACAGCTCGCGAGCGGCGTCGTATCAGCTTTTCAAAGTCAGCGTCCATCGACTAGACCGGCATCACTGGCGACGTCTGGGTCCATACTTGTTGTAGCCTCCTCTACCACGGCCGCGATATCCACGACCAGCACTGCCGCCGCCTCGGCCGCCTCGGCCCCAGTTGTTCTGCTGATACCCGTTGAACGGTGGCGGAGCAGGGCCATGGGGTGGATGGCCACCTGGGCCCCAGGTACCGCCTGCGACGGGGAAGGGCGGCATTGGAGGCTGATTGGGGTTCCAGCGGGGGGGAGGTTGTGGTGGCCAGGTGCCTTGATATCCCATTGGCGGTGGTGGGGGGATGGGAGGTCCTAGTTGTGGTGGTGGTGGTGGTGGTGGTAATGCAACTTGCTGGCTTGCGGGTCCTTGAGGAGGCATTTGAAAATAGGCCTGCGATGCTACCGCAGGGTTGGGTGGCTGAACGGGGCCGCGGTCGTTCCTGTGAGAGTGTGAGTGAGGGGACGGACGCCGAGGTGCTGACTGCATCGAGCGGGACCGCGAACGTGATCGGCTATACGAGCGACGTCTGTGAGATCCGCTGCGTCGCGGAGTAAAACTGCGATCGCGGCCGCGGCTACGGCTACTGCTGCGACTGCGACTGCGACTGTATGAGCTGCGTCGCTGGCGAGAGCGATCCGAGCGGTTTTGGTGCCGGCTTCTGCTGCGGCTTCTGGAGGCGGACGAGACGCGTCGTCTCTTACGAGAACGCGATGGTGACACGCTTCGCGAGCGGCTGGAATACGCATCTCTGGACCGAGAACGGGACTCTCGAGCGCCAGGCGAGTCCTTGCGAGGCCCGAACCTCTCCTTCATCCATCCACAAAACTCCGCGCTCCAGCCATAATAGTTTCTTTGCTGTTCGGCGGGGAGGTCAGGGTTGATAATCTGTCCCAAGGCGTTCACATCGCACCCAGCAACCTCCGCCAAAGGCTTGGGCCTGTACATGTCGTTGACTTCGCGAACTGTCTCGTCCACGAGTCTGTCGAGCTCGTCGTCATTAGGCGTAGGGTAAATCGTGAGAGGGCGGATTTGCTCAGGACGGATGGGGTTGGTAGACCCGCGCTTCAGGTGTGGAAGCCAGCAGCCGGCCGGCTGCTCGTGCCAGGGAAGCGACGGGTCGCCGTGGACATAGGGCTCGCTGCGAGGCGCAGACTCGGCCGGCTGGGTTGCATCCTCCTCTTTGGGGAAAATCGGATAGCCAGAGTGCTTGTCGGAGCCGAGGCTGACAGTCTCCCTGAGGCGTGCTAGCAGTGCCGTGGGAACGTATTGACGCTCCTCCCAGATGTCGAGAAGGTCTCGAACCTTTGCGATGTGCTTGGGGCTCTTTTCGACGTCGAAGAAGGACGCGGCCATGACCATGTCGGGTAGCTGAGCTCCCCACAAAGCAGCGAAGCCAGTGTTGCCCTGACGGACCACGACGTGGTGCAGCACGTCGCTGACAATGTACAGTACGTGGAGCCTACGCCGCCTCACGCTGGGTCGGTCGAAGTCGTCTTCCATACTTTCGGAGAGGGCAACCAGAAACTTTCCAAAGGTGGTCGTGCGGCCATGAGAGTGGACGATGTTGGCGACAATCCAATTCTTGCATTCCTAGAACGAGAAGTTTAGCAAACCTCTTTCAAGGTGTTCAGGTACGGGAGAGATGGCGGCTCTCCAGCGTAGTAGCAAACCTGAACGTTATCGTGCGAGCACTTGTCGAGGGTGCCGTCGATGAGGTCCATGGCGGCCTCGATGCCGCCGCGAGGCAGAGGCGTGGGATCGTCGCGAAGCAGCGCGGCCGTGAGCGCGGCCTTGGCCACGGCGAGATCCGGAGTTGACACGATCATCGTCGCGGCAGAGGGCGCGCTCCTCAAGCTGCGTGTCGCGTGGTAGGAGATCTGGGGTCGGGCGAGGTGTGAAGGTGAAGAGAAAGCTGCAGCTGGGAAAGGTGGGTGGGCGAGGGGCTTGAACAGCTAAGGTAGCTGCTGCCAGGCACAAAGTCGCCAACGCGCAGGCGGGCAGTCTGGACAGCTGTTGCAGGGGCCCAGTGAGGGGAGCTTCGCGCCTGGTGCAAGCCCTGCTGCCACTGAGGTGGGGTGGGGCGGCAGAGTCTCTGGGTCGCCAGCTGGCCGCCGGTTGCTGCAAGGAGATTTGCAAGGCCGTGGCCAAGTTGTTGTCGAGCTCTCCGCTTTCTCCGTTTGCATTGTTCAGAACCTGCCAAATTGAGTGATGCTTTGCGGCAGAACTAGTTCATTGGTACATTACAAACGGAGAAGCCCATGTGCTCGCGCACGTAATGTCAGTTAGGGTCGGTTATGATGCAAAACCTCACTACATTAACTACACCGCCAGCCCAACATGGGAAAGCTACCTAACGCTACAGGAATAGAACCCTGGCTTCTGTGGGGAACCCCTGGCTTGTGTAGAAGCCAAGTTGCGAAAGAGATGGTTCATTGACAGCTATCGCGACCCATTCCCAAACGCCAGATCTAGAGTATTCTTTGTACAAGCCCGGGTTTTCCCGAACTTCCTGCGACCAGCTGTCTTCTTCACGAAAACCGATCGCCCTTCCGGCTGCGATAAGGTGTATCGCTCTCATATTTACTCTTCTCCGCGACGCGTTCGGATTCGGTGGCAGGTGCATGCCTCGTCGGCGCGGGATCGTTGCTGGCTTCTTGGCTCGGCGAGCCGACGCTGTCGGTCCTGGCGGGTGCGCCGTTGGCCGTCCCGGACGTCGCGGACGAAGTTTGACCGGCTGAGTATTCCAACGAGCGTATATCATACTTCTTCCGACGGGCCTCCTCAAGCTTCGCCTTGCGGTCTGCGTTGATCTCCTTCTTGGCGAAGTAGTAGGCACCGGCACCGGCTGCAGCGGGCGCGACGATTAGCGGGCAACGGCATCGATTGAGAACCACGAGGAACACCTACCGACGCACAGGGAGCCCCAGCCCAGCCTGTTCTGGTCAGCCTACATACATGTCCCAAATGCACGGGCAAGTGACGAACCAAAACGACTTGATCTGTGCCAGCTTAGCATATCGCGCCACCGGAGCTCGTCACGATCACGGTTTCACTTACAGTGTTCATCTTGCCTGCTTGGTGTGACAAGACGTATACTCCGTCGTTGCTGATCTTGCTAGTGAGTTCGCGCTCAATGGCGATTCCAGTCGTGTACGGTAGGATGTGCAACGAGGCAGCCGAGAAAGAGATTCAGAGTCGGAGTTAGAACACCTCTGACGTCGAAGCTTGTAACGATGGCTGCTAGCGCAAAAAAGTGCAGGAGAGAGGTGGTATGTACACGCTAGAGGACAGTGCGCCGATGGAAGTGCCGGGAGGCTTTCGGAGCGATGACAGCGGGGCAGGCGACCCAACTGGCCCCAGCCCATTTCAGGCCCACAAGGTACCTAGTACCTTGGGTGAGCTGCTGCCGTGAGCCTGCCCACAGCCCTGGAGCTGTTGGCTGCACCAGTGAGGTGACTCCGAGAGCCAGCCCACGTTGGAGCTCTGGCCGTGCCTGTTGCAGGGCACAGCCGGAGCCCAGCGGCGCTCGGTCCAGTGTTTAGCGGGCTGTGGCACTGCTGGTGGAGCACGGCCGCCAGAGTTTCAGCCTCCGCACTGTGTTTGTTGTCGATTTGTCACGGCGCTTCACAGTGCATCCAGCGTCAGAGAATGGGGTCCCTGTCATGTATGACATCCACCGTCAAGGACAGCCGACGCTGCTGCACCGCGACCCCAATCGCGCCGACGCAGCCCGTCGAAGACACGCAAGCCACTCTCAACGACCGTCGTCCGCCAAAAGCAAGCACGCCCACGAAGAGCCTCTCCCACGCACGCGACCTCCGACCTTGCTGCGCGCGTCGCTCCAGCTTCGCAAACCCTGGGGGATCGCGATGCTCCCTGCGCCCCGAGCTGGCGACCCTCTTTTCGAGCGCATCCACCACCAGCAACTGCCGACGTCGTCGTCCGCCCCCTCGTTATCCCGCCCGTGTCGCGGGCGCAGCCTCAACTACACAACCACGGCCCTCTCTTTAGCTGGTACCCTAGGACGCAGGCCGCCAACAGTATCATTGCATACCCGCACTGTTCTTATGAGGGTCGGGTGCCTTGATGAATGGGTATAAGGGGCGACTCTGACCCCGGAACCCCGCCATCGACAGGCGTCATTTGCCGAAGATGAACCCCTCGACGGACGACGGGCCCGATGGCTCCTCCATCGTGAGTTCTCGACTCAGGAACTCACTGGGTTGAATCTGCTAACGCCATACAGAAACCCGTGTCTTCCCTTCTCGCCCGGTTCGAGAACATGAACCAGGCAACGGCCGGACAACCCCCCTCGCAGCCACCTGCTCCGTCGCGATCAATATCGCCGGCCCCAAAGCCGGATCGGTTACGAAGCTTCAAGCCGCTGCACGAAGGCAATCCTATGCCTTCGAAGACTCCTATCAAAGCAGTTCCGAAACAGGCAGACCTCCAGTTGGCCAAGAAGACGGGGCCGCCGTCTGATCATGAAGGCCCCCCAAGTCCTTCCATGAAGCCTGCACCGACGGCGAAACCCCGCGGCCTCAGCACTCAGCCACCGTCATTGTTGGTCCAGCCTCCTCAGTCGCCACCCAAGAGCCGAGTGTCTGTCCTGATGACTGGGGAGCAGTCGCCCTTTCTCGACCCCAGTTCGGGAGCAGCCCCCGACCTGCCGGGGGGACTCCCGAAACCGATCAAGATACCCAGCCGGCCCCTCACTCCTTTGCAACCGCCTGTGGTCCCCAAATCTCCACGGCTGTCCTCTTCCCGACCACCCTCACCGCCTCCGCCACGACGTTCTGGAGAGGTCCGCAGGGATAAGGAGGGAAAGCAAGCGCCGCCCCCGCCAGCGGCACGGCTGGACAGGCCGGTGAGCACCCGCCTTATGGCGGCGAGCTTGCCACAGCCTGTCGGCGGCCAGATGATGAGGAAGCCAAACTTGTCTAAGGAAACGTCGCCGTTTAATAGCCCACCGGGTAGCCCTGGAGAAGAGTTAGATGGGACACCGCCGGAACTACCCGCACGGCCGAGGCCCCAGGTTCAAACTGAGGGTTCGAGTAACCCTGGAGGCTTTGAGCCGCCTCCTCTTCATCATTCAATTGCTGGAAAGCGGATGGTTCGCGAACAGAGCACTAATGGCCCCAGCAAAGGCAAGCTCACACCGCAGCAAACAGGAGACGGCCGAATGCCTCAACTACCAAAGCCGACACCGGTGCCGACACCGGCACCAATGGGTCCTCCACAACGGATACCTACTGGAAGCCTCGCAATGCCGCCACCGCGGCCCCCGCGGCCTGTTCCGCAGAGCAGTACGACCAAGACCGTACCTGTTTCTACCTCGGCGCCAACAAGCCGCCCAGCCTCCCAGATCTCCTTCCGCCAGTTTCCAGCGCCGCCGACGCAGCAACTCGTCATCGCGAAAACTAGGGAGAAGATGCCGGAGAAAGAGCCAGCTGAACGCGGAACGAAAGCACAGTCAACCGCTGTGCCCGTGAAAGCTTCTGTGACTTCATCGGTCCCAGGCTCAGTACCCCTGAAGCCGGAGCCGTCGAGTCAGGTAACAGCATATCCAGACGGATCGAAAGCCAACCGCCGACCTCCACTCGTCAAGAGGGGCTGCTCGGAGCTGCAGACGAGATACGATCCAAGGATCTTTGACGTCTGTGGAGAGCTGGTTTGCACCAGTGGCCACCTAACGCGAGTCTGGAGCATCATGGACGGCGAGCAACTTATGAGTCTTGCTCACACAGAGGGCGTCAAGGCTACCGCTGTGGCATTCAAGCCCGGCGCAGATGCTAACACGGAAGGCTCCATACTGTGGGTCGGTACCAGCTTGGGTGAGATCATGGAGGTTGAAGTGGCGACTCAGCGCATTTTACAGAGCAAAGGGGGCGTACACGCACGATGCGACGTCACTCACATATATAGACACCTCAACGAGCTGTGGACGTTGGACGAGAGCGGCACCATACACATATGGGGCCCTGATATTGACGGAACACCAAACCTGAGCGGCCATCCCCATCAGAGCAACAAGCTTCCGAGGGGACATACTTTCTCCATGGTGGTTGGCGACGAACTGTGGCACGCCACCGGGAAAGCTGTGCGGGTTTTCTCTCCCTCACTGGACGGGAGCAGACCCTTCCAGGTTTTGGTGCGACCACTGACTGCCGATGGTGCAGGCGACATCAGCGCCGGCGCGCAGGTGAAGACGCACCCAGGGCAAGTATTCTTCGGTCACGTCGACGGCAAGGTCAGTGTGTTCTCGACCAAGGACTATTCTTGTCTGTCCGTTCTCAGTGTCAGCTCCTGGAAAATCAACGCGCTCGCCGGGGTGGGCGAGCACATGTGGGCGGCGTACAACACGGGCAAAATGTGCGTATACGACATGAGCCAACAGCCGTGGGTGGTCAGGAAGGAGTGGCAAGCACATGACCAGCCCATCGTCAAGATGAAGGCAGATCCGGCAAGTTCCTACCGATTAGACCGGCTACAAGTCATCTCACTGGGGGCGGACAACAAGATCAAGGTGTGGGATGGGCTCCTGCAAGACGACTGGCTTGAGGAGGACATGAAGTCCAAAGACACGCAGTATTGCGACTTCGATGAAATTCACGCCCACATCATGACCTGGAACGCCGGTGCGTCGACACCCCACAGCCTGCGATATTCGGATGGCGATGCCACCTTCTTCCAAGAGCTGGTCCAGTCGAGCGGCTCGCCGGA
This sequence comes from Purpureocillium takamizusanense, assembly GCF_022605165.1. Classification (NCBI taxonomy): domain Eukaryota; kingdom Fungi; phylum Ascomycota; class Sordariomycetes; order Hypocreales; family Ophiocordycipitaceae; genus Purpureocillium; species Purpureocillium takamizusanense. The sequence continues at coordinate 836,738 of NC_063072.1, forward strand.
CATTTTCGTGTTTGGCTTCCAGGAGCTTGTCGACCTCGAGGACAAGACTGCGACGGCCAAGCGCTTCCTCAAGTCTTCCAAGAAGAAGGAGGGGACTGACCAGGAACGAATGAGCCACCAGTATCGCGACTGGCGAGATTTCCTGATGAAGACGCTTGACGACTACATGCCGGCGGATGACCTGTATCACTTGCTGCAGTCGGCACCCATGGTGGGGCTGTTTACTTGCGTGTTCGTCAAGTCGTCCCTCCGGGAGAGGATTCGCAACCTGAGCGCTGCAGAGGTGAAGCGAGGCATGGGCGGCCTCCACGGAAACAAGGGGGCTGTCTGCATCCGCTTCCAGGTGGACGACAGTTCGTTGTGCTTTATCAACTGCCATCTCGCAGCCGGGCAAACGCAGTCGAACTCTCGCCACACAGACGTGGCGGCAATTCTGGACACGACCATGTTTTCCGAGGAGCGAGACCCGGCCGCGTGCATTGACAGCTTCACATGTGGCGGAGATGGCACCATGATTTTGGATCACGAGCTGTGCATACTGAATGGAGATCTCAATTATCGGATTGACACCATGTCGCGCGACACGGTGGTCAAGGCGGTGCAGCAACAGAACCTGAGCAAGCTTCTGGAGCGCGATCAGCTCCTGGTTGCGCGCCGGCGTAACCCAGCGTTTCGCCTCCGGGCCTTTGACGAGCTACCCATCAGGTTTGCGCCAACATACAAGTACGATGTGGGCACGGATAACTACGACACTAGCGAGAAGAAGAGAAGCCCGGCTTGGTGTGACCGGCTGCTGTACAGGGGCAGGGGCAGGATCCAACAGCAGGAGTATCGCAGACACGAGGTTCGCGTGAGCGATCATCGGCCGGTGACGGGCAGCTTCCGGCTGTGGGTCAAGAAGGTTAAGCCGCGGGACAGGGCCGTCGCATGGATGGAGAGCCAGCAGGGCTTTGAGGACCTGCAGCAGCAGGTGTTGGCCGACGAGAAGTATGTTCCCGTCGAGGTGGTTTGGGTGACTATAGCGAGCTAACGCAGAGTGACAGACTGCTCTACTTGGTCAACACATGCGGCTACGAGGAGGCGGCAAGCAGGAAGTACGTCAAGGAACAGGTAGCAAGAAAGGCTCACCGAAGTCCGAGCAGGACTGCGAGCGGCCAGTGACCATGAGGTTAACGATAGGAAGGAACGAGGCGCTTTGCCATGTTGAGTCGCGACTGGATGGGGCCTCATGGTCGTCGGTTGGCTCGATAGTCGTGGAGCATGCCTAGGCATAAGATACGCATGGATGTGGGTGGACATGGACATGAACACGGAACAACCTTAGACAAGCGGGTGAACGGAAATGGCGACGCGGAGCACAGAAACACAGCGGGCAGCATGCCGTAGACGACGGCCTAGAACAAGCGTGCTTGATGGAGGGCATAAATTTTGCCCCGGCGCATTGCGGTTGGGGTTGAGGTTCGGGTCAGGCACTATGTCTAAAGATCGCGATGGAAGGCAGCAGGTAGGCGCACGGCATTACTTGTGTTTGTCCCAAACGCTACAGTAGAAGCCACGAGGTAGATATTGAGCAGTGAAAGCAAGCGATGGGTCAGCGTCATTGCAGAATTCGATCCAAGCTCCCGGGCTGGTGTGCGGATGGAGGTGTCGGTCGGGTCGTCGACAGAGGCGGATGCACGGGGCGGCGATCCGGCCGCTGTTAGTACGTAGCGCCCGCGCTGGGTCCCTGTCACCGGGGACATGGAGCCGGGGTCTCAACAATTTCCATCATCAGCCACGGCGCTTTTGTGCCACCGCCTCCTTTTCCTTCTTCTGCTTCATCCCGCATGTGCAACCCGACTCCCCACTTCTTCGTCGGGTATGCAGCAGAGAAAAGGCCCTCAAGGTTCCATCACAAAGCCAATTGCTCCATTCAAGCAGCGTCGAGTCTTTGACGACCATATCCGCCTCTGATATCTCCATACATCTTCGTCACCGCGTCCTCGCTCCCCCGCCCCCGTGCCCTCCTCCCACGAAGGCCCGGCACGCTTGGTTAGACCGTCTACAGCCTCTCCCCCGAAGGCCCTACGTCAAATAGCAAAAACGATGGCCGCCACCGGCACGGCAGCAGCCTCGGCCGACGCGACGGCGCCGAGAAAGACGCCGCTCGAGCACCCCACGGCGGACAGCAGGCGGGCGCCCCGGGCGGAGCTGACGGCGGAGCAGACGGCCAAGTACGAGGCGCTGCTGGACAAGGCACGCAGCTACAGCGACGTCAACTGCGACGAGAAGAAGGCGGCGGCGGCGGCGGCGGCGGCGGCGGCGGCGGCCGGTGGCGTCAGCGACAAGGACGACAACAACAACACCGGGGAGAGGCGGCGGTCGGGCCCCGTGACGGAGGCGGAGCGGGCGTGGCTCACGCGCGAGTGCCTGCTGCGGTACCTGCGGGCGACCAAGTGGAACGTCGAGGACGCGTCGCGGCGGCTGCAGGCGACGCTGGCGTGGCGGCGCGAGTACGGGCTCGAGGGTCTGACGGCGGCGTACATCTCGCCGGAGCAGGAGACGGGCAAGCAGATGGTGGCGGGCTTCGACCGCGAGGGCCGCCCCTGCCAGTACCTCAACCCGGGCAGGCAGAACACGGACGCGAGCCCGCGCCAGATCCACCACCTCTTCTACATGGTGGAGCGCGTCGTCGACGTGATGCCCGCGGGCGTCGAGTCGCTGAGCCTGCTCATCAACTTCAAGCCCAGCAAGCAGAGGCAGAACACGAGCGTGCCCATCTCGACGGCCAGGGAGGTGCTGCACATTTTGCAGAATCATTACCCGGAGCGCCTGGGCAAGGCGCTCATTATCAACGGTGCGTGACACACGACGACTCTGTTGTGTCTTTTTGTCGTTTTCTCTTTTCCTCTCTCTCTCTTGCACTACCCGGCCGCCGCTGACTTTGGTCGAAATCGTGAAATTATAGTCCCGTGGATCGTCCAGTGCTTCTTCAAAATCATCACGCCCTTCATCGACCCCGTCACGCGCGGCAAGCTCAAGTTCAACGAGGACATGCGCCAGTACGTGCCGCCGGAGCAGCTGTGGAGCGCCGACTGGAACGGCGACATGGACTTTGAGTACGACCACGACGTGTACTGGCCGGCCTTCAACGACCTGTGCCGCGGCCGCCGCGAGGCCAAGATGGCGCGGTGGCGGGCCGCGGGCGGCGTCGTGGGCGAGTCGGAGGACTACCTCGCGGGGGGCACCGACGTGAGCGTTTCGGGGTTCCGATACGAGGGGGACTCGGCGGCGGCGGCGGCGGTCACACCGGCGGCTGACATGGTCGAAACGGCAAACGGAGACGGCAAGAGCGGCGACGGGCACGCGGATGGCGTGGATATCGTGCGAGAGAAGATGGAGGCGGCAGTGCTGACCGACGGTAATGGTACGGCGAGGGAGCACGAGGTGACTGGCGGCGCGGCATGATGCCAACGTGTCCAGTGCGACACACGCGTGAAGAGGGGGGAGGGAGAAGCACGGCATTCAGTACAGCTTCTCCGGGATGACATCAGGCACACATTACACACAGAGACACTGGGGACGGGCACATGCACAGAGCCACGCACGCTACAACAGGCGATAGACTAGACTGATTGGGTAGAAGACATCAGAAACATACATATAGCGAGCGGGCGTTGGGAAGGGTAGAAGGTTGAATACACATGAAGCAAGACAGCAAACTCCATGACTCGTCGGCGGGAGCTCTCCCGAGGGCCAGGAAACGTGCCCAGCTGAGATCCGCCAGCTGCGAGTCGCACGACACACCACCACCATCATCACTCAGCCAGTCAGTCCCCACTGTATCGACCTAGGACGACGAACCCGGCGCGGTCGTGTTGCACCACGTTCTCGCGCACGAGGACAAAGGGTTCAGACCGAGGAGGACGAGGAGGAGCCGATAATCCAAGTGAGGAGGGGGGGGGGGCGTGTGAAGTTCATGTGTTGCACCGACACGCACGCGACACACGCACACACGTCCACACACACATAGGCAGGGCGTCGTGAATCGTGCCATGTAGATCAATACCGGCACTACCGCGAAGTGCTGGTTCGTCATGACACACAAAAGATCAATATCAGCTGGCACTGGCACCGGCACCACCACAGAGAGAGCAACAGAAAGTGCTGGGTTTTTGTCTGCGTGGCTGAAGGGGCGCGCGGCGCAACACATACGTGGGACGATGACATGACATGGATGTCCAGACGGCGTGACTGACTGGTGATTTTGTGCTGGCAGCTCGGGGCTGGGCTCAGATCACGACGACGACGGCGGCGGCGGCGGCGGCGGCGGCGGCGGCGGCGATGTACGAAGTAAATTACGGTAAGTTGGTATGAATGAAGTTGTATGTATGTGCGACTTACACGCCCGGAAGGGCCGGGCTGTCCATGCAGGTGGGACGGAACGCTCCAAGGGCGGATCGAGTCGTCAGCTTTTTCGCCACACCGGCCGGTCAGCTCAGTCACCGTGGCGGAGCGAGCTACTGTCCTTGTCTTGCTCGTAGTGGTCTGTCTTATGACTCGAATTTTCTTGCGCTCGAAAATTTCTTGGTGGTTCCCGTCTGACGTGTGCGGCTCTGCTGCCTGCTGCCTGGGGGCTAAGATGGTGGAGGAGTGAGTGAGTGAGTGAGCACTGGTCCGGCGGGCGCTGGGCGGCGGGGACGAGTGCGAGTGTGAGTGTGAGTTGAGTGTGTGTGCGAGTCTGTCTGTCTTCCTAGTACAGTAGTACAAAGTATCTCGGTCCCGGCGTCGGTCCGTCCGGTACGAGGTTGAAGGGCAAACGTGGAGGAGAGACCCGGGGTGTTGTTGTACGCGCAAGAATAATAAGAGTGGAGGGACTGGTGGGAATTGGAGTCTGGGCTGGGTGGCTGGCAGGTTGTGGAATCCGTGTTTGATGGGGGGCGTGTGGGAGATGCGTGGCGCAGCCGCATAGTAGTTACAACCAATACGCAACGGCCCAGAAAGTTCCCAAAGTAGTAATGAAAGGGGATGACTTGGGGAGTAATAAGTCGGTCAGTACCTATCTCTGGCCAGGTGATGTTGCGGTTAGGCTGCAGCGCGTTTATCCACCCCCGTGACCAATCCATTGAGGAGGGACACTCACATCACATCACAGCTCGCTTATGATTGTTTGTTGTCCGTCCTATCATCCATACATGGACCCATCGTCAAGCTGTTGCGGCTGGCTGTGGGCGAACTTGCCCCTCTCACGCACGTCTGCTGCTGCTCCTCTTTTGCATGCGAGTGATGAATGTGTGGAGAAGTAGTTAGTGACCAGGGGGGGAGAGTCCGATATCCCTCGCCTGCTGCTGCTGCTATTCAGCCTCACTCTCTTTTTTCCTGCACATTCGCAGCTGTCGTTTTCCCCACCTCTCCGCATGCTGCGTGAGATGAACCTCCCAGCCCAGCCTGCGCCGTGCGGAGTAAACATACATACATTAGCCTGCGGCGGCGGCGACGACGAGGCACGTCATGCAGGAAAGGGCAGGCCGCGGCCCAGGGAGGATGATGCATTGAAACAATCATTCGTTGGACCTCTGATAACAAAACGAACCGCTATCTTTGCTGGGGGCGACGACGCCCCGACGGCCGACGGGCTGAGCGGCGGGGGCGGGAAGAGAAGAGGAGGGTTGAGAGACTGCCAGCATTGACGGGATGTAGCCATCGCGAGTTCTATGATATAATATTAGGAACTAACTAATCGCTCGAATATTCGCACAACAAGGTACGTAGGTCCTGCGAAGAGCCGGCTCCACATGCGCCGTCCGAAGCTCAAGGTTGTCACCATGGCGTACGGTATGTATACCTTGTAAGCCTGCGAGATACCTGGTCGTGTAAACGCCAGTCGCAATACAGGCAGGGCAGCAGGTCTCACGCGTATAGATGGCAGCAGTGGGTCTTGGTGCATGTGCTTGTCGATCTAGACACGGCTGTATCTTCGCAGTACCAAGTTAGTTGATGCGCCCGAGGCATGTCTCTCACCCGTTACTGCAACCGTCAAAACGCCCCGTACCGAGTTCTCGGAGAGGCAGGTCAGCCACCACCACCACCACCCTGGGGGGCCGGGGGGGCGTTCAAACTGCAGGGCGTTTCGGTATGCGCGACAAGAGCAGCTTCTCCGCAGAAATGTCTGTGCGTTCGCATGAGTGAGATGCAAGAGAGAGCGCTGCCGGCGGCAGGCAAGCAACTAAGTCCGTCGTCGTCGCCCGATTTGTGTGTGTTGCACGCGCAGCTATGTAAGTCGGCTATACTACGTACTACGATAACGAGAATACCATGTGCGTGCGTCTGCAAGCCTGCTCGGCCGCCGCCTGTGTAGCGCATACATATGTGCTTTGCTGCGTGAGTAGCCACCATCGCTTTGCTGGCTGTTACATGTCCGGTGGACAATGGGATACTCAACGGCGCGGGAGGCGGGAGGGAAGAAGGGGGGCGGGCGGGCAGATCATGGAATGCCAGAAGCGAGGAGCAACACTCCGAAGTGGGATTCCTTCCCCCTCCCCCTTGTTTTTACACTTTGGTCTCGACGCAGACGAGACGATGCACTTAATAGATGGGCAGCTTAGCTGTGCGGTCCACCACCACCCTCCCCCCCTCTGGACGACGGGGGAAAGCCGCGCCGCGCCGCTGCCGCACCATGTCGTGCGACATGGCTACTCGAGGCCCTGCACGTTGCGTGATACAGACAGACCGACCAACACCGAAGGAAACGAGCGCGGGGACAAGATGAATCCAAATCAAGGGCCAAAGTCAAGGGTCGGAGAGGAGGGTGGTTACACGCCACGCGGGGGAACAGGAGAGGGGGGTCTATCTTTCTTGGGCTGGCGACAGGCCATGGGCCAGAGTGAAAACGAACGAACGAGAGAGGGTTGAGTCGAGGCGAGGGAGGCGAGGCGAGTACGGAGAGTAGCGTCCGGGGTGGTTGTTGTTGTTGTTGGGGGCGTGGACAAGGCGGACAGGGAGGCGAGACGCGGCGACGATGGAAGAAAGCTGGATGAGGAGGGATCGAGGTAGGAGGAAAAGAGAGAGAGACAGTTGTCGTGCGCGCAGAGCCGCATGGATAATACTAAAAGCGGGCGTTGCCCCTCGCACTAGCAAAGCTCGATCGGAATAAGTGCCAACAACAAACAAACGCTATGCCTTGGTACTAGGTAGTTTACTGTACTCCCCTTGTGATAAGCGGCCAGAGAGCTAAATCAGTACATGCCATGACCTAACGTGGGAAGCAGCAGCCCGCCCTGCAGCAGCGCGGCCCCGCCTCCGCGCCCGCCCGCCCGCCAGCAGCGAGTCCTCTTTTTGTTGTGTCATTTGATGTTGGTTGGATGGACGAAAGCACGGCACGGCAAGTAGGTCACGCTTTCGCAATGGATGCGGCTCAACTGGGGGAGGCGTCAGAGGCGGCGACAAGTCACGATGGCTCCCGCTCCCCTCGTCGTCCGTCGGCATTCATTCCTCCGCCGCTTCTCGCAGACAGCGTTGTGTCCGCCTCGTTAGGGAGGTCCAGGCCCCCTCCCCCTCGCAGGGCACAGGAGAGAGCTTGTCGAGCGAGGAGGGACCATGAATGGTTTTTTTTTGTTGGAATTTCCTCGGCGGCCGGTTTCCTTCCCCCATGTCCGCGTCCATTCGCAGCATCTCCGCAGCCGTCTCTTTTGCCATGATTTCTTTGCAACCCACTGTCATTTCCATTGCTGGCTGCTGTTCCTGATGACGCTGCTGCTACTGCTGCTGCTGCTGCTGCTGCTTAATCCTTGCCCGTGCTGCGGGGTGCATATCGGCAGGTTCTTGAGCCGTCCTATCTGTGCGGCGGCGCGTGGCCTGAGAACAGGGTCGTTTGGTGGTGCAGCACCGACCAGCGTATCAAGTTCAACCACCACCACCACCACCTTCACCATCGCCAGTCGCCGCCGTCCATCCCCGGTGGCCGCCCGCCCTGCAGACGCAGGGGCTGTCTGGCGGCCCGGGCACAGCTAGCAGCCGCAGCCGCAGCCGCAGCAGTCAGCCCCCATTCGTCCGTCCGTCCGTCCGTTGTCATTGCCAACGTGGACGAGTCACCAGCAGCGTGACAGTCGCGACAACGGTCGGTGATGATGCAGGCAAGGTAATCAATCAGTGGTCGTGGGTGATTTCTCCCTCCTTTTTTGCCCACCCTCCCCCTCCTCCTCCTCCTTCTCCTCCTCGTGAGGGTCGTACACGGGGTGGTGGCGTACTGCGCCGGCTAGCGCAGTTTGTGTGAGAGGAGGATTCACGGAGCCACTGGGCACGTCATAGCAGGCAACACGGGATAGCATGCGCCGTCGTGAAATGGTGCTAGTATAGCGGCGGTGACGGTGACGGTGATGGTGGTGGTGGTGGTGGTGGTGATGGTGGTGATGGTGGCGGCCATCCAGAGACGAGAGCCGAGAGCGTGAGCGATAGACAAGAATGGGAAAAAAAAAGGCAGCCCGGCTAGTGGCCCGCCAGCGTTGTTGCCCAACCTTAGTACCAACCTACCGGCCTACCAAGGTACCATGCCGATTTGGCGGACGCCCCCGTCGCCACAGGGGCCACGAGAAATCCGAGTCACTGACGCGGTGGCAGCATGGGATATCGGGCAGCTGGCTGGGCAAGCTGGGCTAGCCTGTGATAATGATGATGCATGGAGAATGGATGGTGGCATGTGGGTGGCATGTGGGTGGGTGAAAGGAGGGGCATGGCATGGGGGATGCGGCAGTGCCACGCCACTTTGACGGACAGACACACGCACAGAGAAAGAGAGAGACAGAGACAGAGAACACACGCACACGCGGCGGCCGGCCGGTGAGCGCCCCTCGGCTCGCTGATTCGCAAAAGCTTGCTGACCGGACTAGCTGCTGCTGCTGCTGCTGCTGCCTACGACGTTGCGAGAGCGAAAGGGGCAAAGTTGAGTAGACGAGGCAGGGGTCGAAAGCTCGCGCGCCCCGAGACAGTACGGGGGACGTGTACAGTATACGCACACGGCAGTCTGCCTGGCCGGCCCAGCGTGGCGGATGGTGGTGGCAGCAGATGACGGAGAAGGAGGAGGAGGAGGAGGAGGAGGAGGAGGAGGACTAGACGGGGAAAATGGGGGGTGGAAGGACATGCATCACCACCGCCGCCGCCGCATCCTGCCTACCGGGGCGACGGGCTGCCATGTTGGTGCGGCCCACGTGCAGCTCTCCTCGTCCACTCGACACACACCCTCCCCCCAACAGAAACATAACAGAGCCGCGTCGAGATCGGGAGCAGCAAGGACGTCAGTAGTAGTACTTAACTCAACCCCGTCGCCGTCCCGGTTCACCCCAATCTTTTCCCCCCCATCCGCCCCGCAGGTCTGTCTAGGTAAGGGGTGGGATGTCATTGCCGGAAGCCCGTCCCTTTGTCGTCGTCGTCGCCGCCGTCCTACCTCGAGCAAAGAAAGTAGTAACTTGAGTAGTAGAAAGACGCGACTACGTACGTACTACGTCGGAACCCGGCCCCCGCTAGCTCGACCCAACAAACAATCGTTCTTCTGACCGACACGAGACAACGACAATGGCCGCCGCTTCCGTCATGGACTCGCTCGCCCGCCTGGGCCTCCAGCTGCCCGAGTTCCTGTTCCAGGCCGGCAGCAACGCCTCGTCGTCGTCGTCGTCGTCTTCGCCGCTGTCGACCTCCATATCCGCGGTGCTGTTCGGCGCTGGTGGGGTCGGCAGCAACGGCTCCGGCTCCGGCGCCGGTGGTGGGTCCTCCGGCTCCGGGCCCGGGTCCGCGACCGGCTCCGGTGCCAGCGGTCCCTTCTCCGCGGGCGTCATGGACAGCTTCCTCGCCACGGCGGGCTACTCGTCGTCGCCGCTCATGCAGCTCTTCCTCTTCGTCTACCGGCAGCTGGGCGCGCAGCTCGGGCTCGACCCCTCGGTGGTGCTTACCATGCTGGGCGTGCTCTGGGGCGCCAGTAAGATCTGGCAGCAGGTCTGGGCCTACGTCTGGGAGCTGCTGGACCGGCACTTCATGTGCGCCATGTACGTGGGCGAGTACGACCACATCTACTCGCAGCTCATGAAGTGGCTGTCGCTGCAGCAGAGCATCAAGAGCAGCCGCTACCTCATGGCCCAGACGGTGTGGAAGAGCGCCTGGGACGACGAGGAGGAGCTCGAGCACGCCCTCTTCTGGACCGACGGCGACGACGGCGACGGCCAGCAAAGGTACCTTAACTTCTCTAACCAGGCCGCCCGCTCCGGCCCGCGCTTCGTCCCCGCCATGGGCATCACCGGCTTCTGGCACAAGGGCACCTACTTCCGCGTCACCCGCCGCAAGGAGTCCCTCATGAGCACCAGCGGCTGGGGCGCCATGAAGGACCTCGAGGAGATCAAGATCGCCTGCTTCGGCCGCTCTATAGAGCCTATCAAGCGCCTACTCGCCGACGCAAAGACAGCCTACTACTTCGACACCTACCGCAAGACCACCATCTACCGCCCCCGCCCCAAGGAGCTGCGCCGCGAGAACGGCATGTGGCACCAGGTCGCCCGCCGGCCTATCCGCCCCATGCGCACCGTCGTCCTCGACGGCCAGGAGAAGCATAACGTCCTCGCCGACGTCAACGAGTACCTGCACCCGGCCACGCCTCGCTGGTACGCCTCGCGCGGCATCCCCCTCCGCCGCGGCTACCTGTTCCACGGCCCGCCCGGCACCGGCAAGACGAGCTTCTCTTTTGCGCTCGCCGGCGTCTTCGGCATCGATATTTACGTCATTAGTCTGCAGGACGTCAACGTCACCGAGGAGGACCTGGCCGCCCTCTTCACCAAGCTCCCCCGGCGATGCATCGTCTTGCTCGAGGACATTGACACGGCGGGTCTCCGAAGAGACGACGACGACAACGAAGACGTCTCCGACGCCGAGAGCCAGGAAAAAGAAAAGGAAAAGGAAAAGGAGAAAGAAAAGGACAACAAGGAGGGTAAGGGCGGAGAGGTTAACAAGGCAACGATAAAAGGGGCCAAGGCCTTGACCAACGGCGTCAATGGCGACCACAAGGCCAAGGACGTCAGCAAAAAGAAGAATGGCGGGAAAAAAGACAAGGCCAAGAAGAAATCCAGCAAGAAGAAGGCGGTAGAGTCAAGCGACGACAGCGACGCTTCCGACAGCGACGAGACCGCGGACAGCAGCGGAAGCGACACCGACACCGACACCGACACAAAGACCAAGAAGAGTCGCAAGCGGCGGAGCAAGAAGCGCGGGGGCAGCCGAAACCTGTCATCGTCGTCGTCGGGCCGCAAGGTGGTGGCCCTCGAGAGCATCTCGCTGTCGGGCTTGCTCAACGCCATCGATGGCGTGGCGTCGCACGAGGGCCGCGTGCTCATCATGACGACCAACAAGCCCGAGTCGCTCGATGAGGCGCTCATCCGGCCGGGGCGCGTCGACGTACAGGTGGCGTTCATGAACGCGTCGAGTGAGCAGGCGGCGGAGCTGTTTTACCGCATGTATGAGGCGTCGCGGCCGCGGCAAAGGGGGTTGCCGTTAGGGGGGCAGCAGCAGCAGCAGCAGCAGCACAAGGAAAAGGAGAAGAAGAGTCAGGAGCATCTGCAGCAGCAGCAGCAGCAAAAGAGGGCGGCAGCGACGACGACGACGACGACGACGATGGGGCCGTCAGGGTCGGCGGACCGGCCGGCAGTCGAAGCCATGCTCCTACAGCCGCACGAGGAGCTGGACGTGTCCGAGGAGGAGCTCAGGGGCATCGCGCACGAGTTTGGGCGGCGCATCCCGGCGGGGACGTTTTCGCCGGCCGAGATCCAGGGCTTCCTGCTCAAGCGCAAGAAGAGCCCGCGCAAGGCGCTCGAGGACGTCGAGGGCTGGGTGGAGGCGGCGGTGAAGCAAAAGGAGACCAACTCCAAGGTGTCTACGGTGCAATGAGTGTTGACTGTCAGTTCAGTGCGTACGTACCTTGCCAAGGCTTTGGCTTTGGGTATACGTGTTATAGAAAGAAGGTGCTCGGTATTGGGGGTGTCAACTGCTTGTTGTTCCTGGCGTCTTGTTTGCTGCTTCTGTTGGGGCTGATGCCGTTGGTGCAGGTGATGGTGCTGGTGATGTTGACTTCTGGGGGTGGGGCGGCCATTTTCTGCATTTTGAGGCGGGCAAGTAGCACGAAATTGGGACATGTCATTGAATACACAAATCCGCATCAGCCGAGTGCGAGGGATATTTGCAGATACGAGTAGTGAGGCCATATGTCGAGATTTCTTTTCACGGCGTGCGAGGGAAGCGATGAGGTGTGCTTTTGTCAGAACTAACTTTAGTACTCAGTAGGCACCTCTTTATCACGCTGGAGCTGCTGGACCCTCCATGTGGTGCAGCAATTCACGTCCCCCTGGCTGAACCCCACCTATCATCCATGGATCCGCCCGCATCCCCCCATTCCACCACCAACTTTCCGTCACTGTTCAACCTACATCACTGTAACTTCACCTCTCAACACCACCGACCCTTATCCGCCGACACGGGACCCAGGGCGCACAACCGTGCGGCTCCCCCCCAACCAGCCATCGCACTCACAATTCTTTCCCCGGCGCACCTCCGGCAGCTTTCCATCTACCTCGATCGAGCCAACGTTCCCGAGGGCAGCAGCGCCCGCGCGCGGCAAGTCAGCTCCCAATGGCCAACCTCGAGCCCCCCGGCGGCGGCTCGTCCGCCCCGGCCGTCAAGGAGCCCGGCCTGCGCGTCCCGAGCAGTGGCAAGACCATCTACCACCGGCCGCTGAACCGCAGCAAGACGGCCGAGCTGAGCCAGGCGAGCTTCGCCTACCTCTTCGGCGAGATGGTGACGTACGCGCAGCGCCGCGTCAAGGGCATCCAGGAGCTGGAGCAGAGGTGAGTCAGTCGGGCGTTGTCGCTGTCTTCTTTGTGGTCCGCCGCAGCCGCCGCCGCAGCCGCCGCCGGGACGGTCGCATTCGGGCTTTTGCCTCGATCCTAGATCTCCTCCTACTCTCTCTCTCTCTCTTTCTCTACGAGGTATCAGCTAACGGGGCGCGCGCGGTCACGGTTCACAGACTCAACCTGCAGGGCCACCCCATCGGCATCAAGCTCCTCGACCTCCTTCTGTACCGCGAGCCGCCGCGCTCGCAGCTGCGCCCGCAGACCATCATCTCGCTGCTGCACTTCATCAAGCAGAACGTGTGGCAGCACCTCTTTGGGCGGCAGGCCGACCGGCTGGAAAAGTCAAACAACCCCGACACGCCCGACGAGTACATGATCATCGACAACGAGCCCCTAGTCAACCAGTACATCAGCGTCCCGCGTGAGATGAGCCAGCTCAACTGCGCCGCCTTTGTCGCCGGCGTTATCGAGGGCGTGTGCGACGGCGCCGACTTCCCCGCCCGCGTCACGGCCCACACGGTCGGCGAGGGCGACATGTGGCCCGGCAAGACGGTGTTTCTGGTCAAGTTCCGTCCCGATGTGGTTGAGCGCGAGGGCTTCCTCGGCAAGACGTAGCCATAACGCACGCGTGGGGGCCGGTGCGGAGCGAAGGACGGAATCACATGGGTTGGAGGAGTTTCTGGCGTTTGTTGCGCATCATGGGTCATCTTGAGCGGTTTGAATTGAAGAAATCCATACAAAGACGCCATGGTATTTGTACTACGCATAGTGCCGGGTCAAGCAAGACCCAATAGTGGTATACCTTTATGACACAGAGTATTCCTCCCATGCCATTCTAACGCCAACCAACGCCTGCTTCAAACATGAACAAAGAAAAAGGCCAGTATCCCAGAGAGATGCCCACCCCGACGACATAGCCATGGCATGGCTTAGCATCACCGGGGCAGCCCTTTACCCTTGCTCCCCGACGTCGTCGCGGCGGCCGCCTTGCCCGCGGCCGGACCAGGCGCGGGCCCCTTGTTCATCAGGTCGGCGAGGCCGAGGTCCTTCCACGCCGGCTCCCTCGTCTTCTGGGTGGCGCGCTGGATGCCAAAGGCGGCGTGCTGGTCGGGCACCACGTCGTCCTCGTCCTCGGGGTTGATGGGCTGGTGCTGCGGCGGCACGTAGATGTCGTCCTCGGGCAGCTTGTCCTTGCAAAAGTCCTCGAAGAGCTCCGCGTCGCCAGCCCGGTGCATGTGCACGTACGTGAAGGACGAGTCCTTGTTCTGTGCCCCCCATGCGCGCGTTGGTGAGCGGCGGGCGTGCGGTGCTGGTTGTTGATGTTCTGGGGAACGTACCATAATGGCTTTTTTGGTCTTTGCGCGGTCGGGGGAGCGGACCGTTGCGGGCGGGCGGCGTCAGACTGCCGTCTCTTGTGTTTGTCTCTCTGTCGGGATCTTTTGCGCGGGCGTGAGCTGGCGGCGGAGGTGTTGGGAATGTGATGCTGTCGCAGGGTTGTGGTGACGCGCGGGCGAGTTGTTTTGAGGGTCGCATGTGGTGGGTGCTGCATGTCCGCCCCGCCGCCGCCGAAGAAAGTCGAGCCCACCACCACCTGCAACTCCTTCACAACTTCACCCCACCATCGCGATTCGCATACATCCAGCAGCTTCAACCGCAGGACACACTTGCACCCCCCCTCTGCGCTCCCGTCTGCCTACATCTACATCCGACCGCCATTGGCTCTCACCACCCGCCAGTATGTCACTGGCCCGCGCAGCTCCTTAAAAGCAACCCTGCCTGGGCTCGTCTTGGCAACTGCCGTGAGCGTGCGTCCACATGGATGTGCAGAATCGCAGGCGACAAGATGGCGACGCCTCCCCGTCCCATGACCGCCAACCGACGAAACGCTTCCAGGTACCGCGTGCCTGCCAGCGCTGCAAGTCGCTGCGGCGAGGTTGTGACGAGCGCCGCCCGTGCCAGAGATGTCTGCGGGCCGGCCTTGGGGATGAGTGCCTCAGAGGAGGTTCTTCTTGGCCGGCCGCGGCACCGCTGCCTACCTTCGGTCACGATGCCGCCGCCGCATGGGCGAGAGTCGTCGCGGAAGCTCAGGGCCCCGTGGTCGAGGAATGCTCCCGGCTCTTCTTTGCGTTCTGCCACCCGACTATCCCGATCCTCACGGTTGACTACGTGGCCCGTCTCCGAGATGCCGCCATGGACCCGCAGACTGGCATCGAGGCCTGCACACTACTCGTCGCCATGTGTGCCCATGTCCTACTTCATGTCGAGATCCCCGCGAACAGGGGGCCTGACAGTACCATACCGAATGACTACGAGGCATACGGCAAGGCCCTGCTCGACACAGCGTCGACGGCATATCAAACCATCCATTGGCCGCCGACTCCGACGCTAGACAGCTGCCTCCTCGCCTTCTTCATCTATGCCGGCCAGAACAGACTCGCCCGCCACAGCAAGACCTTTCTGTGTCTGCGGCAGGCGACGACGCTCTGGGTCCTCGTCAGGGATCATAAGCCGCCATCCCCTACCGCCGAAACACTGCTCAACCGGCTCTTCTGGGTGCTCCTCGTGTCAGAACGTTCCCATGCCATCCGATATGGCCGGTCTATTGCTCTCCACGTTACGCCCCATGTGCCAGAAATCGATGCCAATGACACATCACTTCATGGTTTCCGGAGTCTAGCAGCCTTGTTTCGCCCAATCGACTCGGCCTTCATGGCGATCAAGAACGAAGAAGCGCTGCTGCTTCCCTCTTCGCCCGACGTCCTGGACCGCGCGGAGCGGGCCATCAATTCGGCGATCCCAACCTCGGCGGCCCTTCAAGACACGCAAAAGGCAAACTTGAGGATAACCAAGCTCTGGCTGCGCATCATCATTTGGCAACTCCGCCTTCGACTGGGCCTCTTGACCGAGACTTCACACCACCGCAACCTGACCTACCGTTATCCCGTCGACGTCGCCAAGGAGCTGACACTGTCCACCCGGGACTTGCCCATTCACACTATGCACGTTCACGGCATCGGGTTGACTGAAAAGCTTTTCGACGTCGCCTCGGCCGTTGTGGACGTCATGGCACAGATTCCACACACCTCACCCAGCGCCAGGGGCATGTCTGTTGAGGGGCCTCCGGAGGACGATCTGGCGTACTTGCGTGCTTTGATACTCCAACTCCCAGGAGGGCTTACCGTCTACAATGAGCTGTTGGAGAAGCACATTCAACAAGCGCTGCCAGCCATGGCGTCACCGGGTTCGCACACCTCGCCGGGCAGTGTGAGCCTCGTCTCACATTACAGTCCGACATGAACATGGCTGCATCGCATGACCCATGAATACAACGACAATGGAGGAGGCATTTGAACAACAAGGCAATAGGCCACATATTATTTTGCAAGTGGAATTCGAACGCAGAGATAGGCCCAGTACGGCGGCTACTTGTCTTGTTCCACGAATCTCCGATCCTCCACCTCGTGCGCATATGGGTCGACATGCGTCGTCGCAAACTTCCTCGCGGGCACCTGCTTCTCGAACAGCTCGTCGAGCTCCGCGTACGTGCGGCCCCTAGGCTCGGGAAGACGGAAGTACACCCAGACCACTGACAGGAGGCAGCTCCCCGCCCAGAAAAATGAAGCCCGGGCACCCCAGTTCCACGCCGTCGAGGACAGCTGGTAGTTCGTCATAACGTTGACGAAGATGTTGCTCGCATTGTACGCGGCACGTGCCAGCACAATCGTCTTGGCCTTGAGGCGGGTCGAGGACAGCTCTGACACCAGAGCGTACGTGACAGGGCCTACGGTGAAGTCGTACACAAAGGTGAAGACAATCAGCAGCGCGGCAATGGCCCAGACAGAGTTGTTGTCCTTTGAGAAGGACAGAGACCCGACAATGATGAGGAGCAGAAATTGACAGCAGAGGCCGCCAAAGTGGATCTTGCGCCGGCCGACCTTTGCCATGAGCAACCAGGATCCGGCCGTGCCGACCATGCCGAGCGCGTACTGTGCCATGGAGAGCGAGAAGGAGTTCTTGGGGTCCATGCCCGCCTGCGTCAGGAAGTAGGAGAAGTAGCCCATGATGTTTTGGCCACCCAGGGTCTGCACGAGCCAGATGCCAACGACGATTTCGGTCCTGCGGATGTCAACGCCCTGGAAGCAGTCGCGGTACGACACGCCCTCCTTGAGCTGCTTCTCCATTTCGTTGGTATGCTCAATCATGGCGAGCGTCTCGTCGGGGTTGAAGTCTGGCTGGTTCCGCGACGTCAGACGAAGAAGCGAGGCTTTGGCTGCAGCACGGTTATTCTTGCGCATGTGCCACCACGGAGACCTGAAGCCAGTCAGCGCTGAGCCTTGGGGAATCCTGGCAGATAACTTACTCTGGAGCGAAGATGACGCCCGCCAGGATCGGCACCGGCCACACCCATTGTACGCCAAAGGGGATGCGATACGACCACTGGTCGTCGCGGCCGATGGAGCCCTTGTTGACAGCAGCAGCAAAGAACTGGCCAATGACCCAGCACATGTTGATGAAGGTGGTCAGATACGGTCGCAACACCACGGGTGCAACCTCGGAAGCGTATGCTGGCGTCACACTTTGGAACGCGCCCCAAGGGATGCCTGGACAAAGTCAGTCTCGGATGGTTCGACAGTCGCAGCTAGCGTCGCGTACCGCAAAGAACCTCTCCCACGATCAAGACCTGGACATTGGGCGCGAAGAATAAGACAAAGACAAAGGCAATCATGGCAACCAGAAAGCCGACGGTCGTCTTTTTGTAGCCATAGCGGTCGGCGGTCCAACCAGCGATGATGAGACCGATGATCTCACCGGCGCGGGCTCCGTTGGAGAGGCCAGACTGCCACGCGGCGGAGACGGCGTACTTGCCCGTGGCCGGGTTGAGGGTGCCGAACTTCTTGTTGAAGGGCTGCGAGGCGTATAGGTTGCCCAGCAGCGCGAGGTCGTAGCCCTCCATGATGAGCGTAGAGGAGAGAAGGACGGACCAGCCAATCGCCTTGGGATACGTCTTGATGGCCTGCCAGAGGCTCATCTGGTGCTCGGCCTGGGCGCCATGTCTTGCCTCGGCGGCGAGCACGGAGGGCTTGACGTTGACATCATGCTCGAAGTGAGCTTCTGCACTCTTGGTCGGCGTCATGGCATCAATGCCGCCAGCCATGGTGCACAGACGGTGGATGATGACAGGTTCTGCAAGGAGGGTGTGTATGGTCTCAAGGCCCGGGTTGCTTTCCAGCGTGCATGGCGAAAGAGGCCGGGCAGGGCACAGGATGAGCGTGCCTATTTATCCCCCCGGGTTGGAGAGCCGGAGACGCGTCCGGGGAACACTGCAGCAACCTCCAACAGCCAGTTTTTACCGAGCGCAAGAGCATGTTGTGTGGGGAAACCTCGTGGCAGGAACCGACACCCTGGGGAAATCTGGAGAGACGACGGCGTGTGGGGTTGCGCATGACCGACAACCTTTTTTTTCCCGGTCATGGAAAAGTCACAGTAGTCGCCGCCGCAAGTCAGTCGACGGACGTTGAACAACAGGGGCTTCCGCATGTCGTGAACGCCACAGACCATCTTTGCCCACACGACCTAGGAGGGGCGGCGGAGTCTAGCGGAATACTGTCGACAGGCGGCGGAGTCTCCGCCCTCCAATAGAGACGGATTCCACCACGCCCCTGTCGGCAAATGCCCCGGATTCCACAATGCTGCGGAGTGACCGTCATAGCCTCAGAACCGATGGGTCGACTCGTGACCGATGGGACTGGAAGACATGAGGCGAGGCGACGGGCATGGCCCTCGTGGATAGAAAGGATGCATGGCCCCTCAGTTGTGAGCTCTCACTATAATCGATATAATCGGAGCCGAGGCGGCACGTCCGAGACTGCTGCTCGCCCACTCACTCACTCATTCTTACCTTGTCACCGTTCTGCTGCCTTGCCCATCTGAGCCGAAACGAGCAGAGTTCTCACGCACAACAATGGGTTCCAACTCTCTCGAATGGGACGTCGAGAGCGGCCACGTAGGCCCGACGCCGTGGTGGAAGGATGCTACCTTCTACCAGGTGTACCCGGCGAGCTTCAAGGACTCCAACGGCGACGGCTGGGGCGACCTCCCGGGTCTCATTTCTGAAGTGGACTACCTTCACGAGCTCGGGGTCGACGTGGTCTGGGTGTCTCCAATCTTCGAGAGCCCGCAGAAGGACATGGGCTACGACGTATCCGACTATCAGTCCATCTACGCGCCGTACGGCACCGTCGAGGACGTAGATCTTCTCGTCAAGGAGTGTCACTCGAGACGCATGAAGGTCATTCTCGACCTCGTGGTCAATCACACGTCCATCGAGCACGCGTGGTTCAAAGAGTCCCGGTCATCCAAGAGAAACCCCAAGCGCGACTGGTACATCTGGAAGCCGGCGCGGTACGACGAGCAAGGCATCCAGCACCCGCCCACGAACTGGCGCGGCTACTTTGCCGGCTCAACGTGGACGTGGGACGAGCGCACGCAGGAGTACTACCTGCACCTATACGCGGCGGACCAGCCGGACCTAAACTGGGAGAACGCGGACTGCCGCGAGGCCATCTACGAGGAGACGATGCGCTTCTGGTTAGAGCGCGGGGTGGACGGCTTCCGGATCGACACGGTCAACAAGTACTCGAAGCGGCAGGACTTTGTCGACGCGCCCATTACCGACCCCGAGTCGCCTCACCAGCCGGCGCCGGAGATGTGGTGCAACGGACCCCGCATCCACGAATTCATCAAGGAGATGACGCGCAAGGCGCTGGCCCCTTACAAGGCCGTCTCGGTAGGCGAGCTGTCCAATACGCCGCACCCGTCGCAGGTGATTCCATACGTCTCGGCGGCGGCGCAGGAGCTCGACATGGTGTTTGAGTTTTCTGTGATTCGGTTGGGTACGGGCAACGGCTTCGGGGCAAAGTACCTGTATCAGCCGTACCCGCTGACGAAGCTCAAGAGCTTGACGGAGACGTGGCAGAGCTTCATCGAGGGCACGGACGCGTGGGCGACGGCGTTTATCGAAAACCACGACAACGGGCGGGCTATTAGCCGGTTCGGAGACGCGTCGACGCCGGAGTTGTGGTTGCGGTCGGGCCAGGCGATTGCGCTGTGGCAGGCGACGCTGTCGGGGACGCTGTTCCTGTACCAGGGCCAGGAGATTGGCATGGTCAACATGCCGAGCAGCTGGGGCATGGACGAGTACCGGGACATTGAGAGCCGCAACTTTTACGCCGAGGCGGCGGCGTCGGGCAGCCAGGAGCGGCTCGAGGGGACGGTCAGGGGCCTGCAGATCCTGGCACGGGATCACTCGCGGATGCCGTTTCAGTGGAGCGACGCGCCGCATGCGGGCTTCACCACCGGCGGCGCGAGGCCGTGGATGCGCGTGCACGACAACTACCGGTCCGTCAACGCGGCGCGGCAGTCGCGCGACCCGCACTCTATCCTGAGCTTCTACAAGAGGGCGCTCAAGCTGCGCAGGGAGCACGGCGACGTGTTTGTCCACGGGTCGTTTAGGCTCATGGCGCGGGACGACGAGGCGCTCTTTGCGTACGTCAAGGAGAGCGCCGCGGTGGTGTCGTCGTCGTCAGGGGCAGCAGCAGCAGGAGGAGGAGGAGGCAAGCCGCCGCGCAAGAAGGCAGTCGTGGTGCTCAACATGAGCGCCGAGACGAGGCCGTGCGTGGACGTGGCCGGGGCGATGCAGTGCGCCGGCGACGGCGCGGACGTCAGGCTGCTGGTCGGCACGTTGGGCGACGAGGCGTCCGCGGGCGGGTCAGGCGGCCCGACGACGGCCAAGGGTGTGTCGTTGCCCCCGCTGGCGGCGTGGGAGGGGCGCGTGTATGTGAACTATTAGTGTCTGGACTTTTGGTCTGGCCTGACACGGAGAGAGGGTGATGATATGCCGACGGACCATGATGGGCTAGCCGGTTGGCTGTGTTGACTTGGATGGGGTTGATGCTCAACGCATAGACGAGGCTGTTGATGCGACTGACGAGGGAAGGGGAGAATCATCCGTCAGCCGGCCGGGGTCGGGATAGGGATGGCTGGAGGCGGAGCCGAATATATGGAGTCAATCATGGATCCCCCAGTACCAGCAGCGAATGAGGATGGTTTGATTACCATGGATAAATGCAAAGGAAGCAAAGCAGTACAATGAATGAATGGGTATCGACAAGGTACAAGTGCTTCTTGTCACTCACTTCGTAGTAAAAAAGGCACCTTAGTACCTGTGTACAAGTCTCCCTCGTCGGCTGGTCCCGGGCCGTATTCGGGCGGCGGCGGGCAAAGCGTGGGGGGGACCGGCCCCACCGAGAGGGAACATCAAGGAATCCGGGACCCCGGACTCGCGCGCGCCCCGGCCCGGCCCCACTCATCATCACACCACAATGGCACCACCATCCGGGCATCTGCTCTGCTCATCATACAAGCGAAGCGAAACCAATTGACGCTTTTTGGGGGAGGTGCTTGCTCCGACTCATCACCGCGTTTATGACTGGCAACCCTTACTACCGGCAGCAATGCTGGCTGGACGCCCTCGCTGGCTCTGGCTTGCGAGCTACTGTACAAAGGAACCATGTACCGTAAAAGCGCCAAAAAAAAAAAAAAAGTGGCACGATGACGTCTCCGTGTCGTCCGGCCCCTTGTAAGTTAGGATGGAGCAAGAGAGATGGGGGGCGCGTGATGTCCCGGAAAGAAAAACCCGCTGCTGCTGCTGCTGCCGCGTCTTCTGCTACACTTGATACTCGCTTCACGCCCGCCTGTCAACATCTCATTTTTCTTTCCCCCTCCGTACCGTAGCTACACAAACTTTCACTCGCAAGTCTCACTGGCAGGACGAAAGAAACGCGGACGATATACAGCACAGCTTTCCAGAAACAAGACAGAACCGTACACAACACAGTCTCTATCCGAGGGCGGACGGAAGCTATTCACATATACACATATACGCACAAGACGATTAAACCGCAGCGGTATCGACAGGCAGACTTCACAGCTGCCAACCAGCCCAGCAAAGCCAAGCCAAGCCATGACGTCGACGCGCCCCATGCAGCACATTGAGCGCGAGGACCTGTACACGAACCTCGAGCAGCGTATCCTCTACCTGCACTCGTTTCTCGACTTTTCCAGCCGTAAGTCTCCGTTCGTCCACTCACACACACAACAGATTATCCATCCTTTCCCTGCGAGTGAGCGAATGCGCGCGCGGCGATGGGCGGGTGGTCCCCCTTTCCCGAGGTTCCACTCACTAGGCCGGCTGACACGAGAGAAAAAAAAACACTGGCTATGATTCACAGGCGACATCGAGGCACTCATCACGGGCGCCAAGTACGTCAGGCAGCTGATACCGGCCGTGGTCAACATCGTGTACAAGAAGCTGCTGCAGTACGACATCACGGCGCGGGCGTTTACGACGCGCAGCACGTCGTTTGAGGGCCCCGTCGACGAGGTGCCGGGCGAGGACAGCCCGCAGATCCTGCACCGCAAGATGTTCCTGCGCGCGTACCTGGCCAAGCTGTGCTCGGACCCCAGCAGGATGGAGTTTTGGGAGTACCTAGACAAGGTTGGGTGAGTTTTGTCCTGCCGGGGGGTTCATTTCATTTACGTGGACAATATGTGTGTTTGCGTGGCCGGTGGACAAAGGCAAAACCACGCTACGGCAGGACACGGCCCTTTGAGGTTTGCTTCTATCGTTTCAGAAAAGAAATTGGTGTGCTAATGTGCAAATGGTTTGTTAGGATGATGCACGTCGGCCTCGGGAGGAGGCATCCCCTGCACATCGAGTACGTCCACCTGGGCGCCTGCCTGGGCTTCATCCAGGACATCATGACCGAGGCCATCCTGTCGCACCCGCGGATGCACCTATCGCGCAAGACGGCGCTGGTCAAGGCCCTCAACAAGGTCATCTGGATCCAGAACGACCTCATGGCCAAGTGGCACGTCCGCGACGGGGTCGAGTTCGAGGCGGTCGGGGACAGCGAGGCCGCCGCCGCTGGCCTGGACATTGAGATTGAGCCCGAGGGATACCTGCACGGCAGGAAGATACTGGACGACGTTGACGAGGATGAGGAAGAGAGAAAGGACGCGAAGCAGATGCAGGAAGGAGAGGGGGAAAGGGACACAAAGAGAAACGGCGGCAGCGGCGGCGGTGTGCGGAAGGGGAGCCTACCTGAGGGCGTGTGCCCATTCACCGGTCTGGCAGCCTCGCCGTCCAAGGTGGCGGCACCGGCGGGCAGGGCGAGGGAGAGGGAGAGAGCCGAGGCGGAGGCGGCGGCAGCTGGGCCAGTGACGGCGTAGACAATCCAGAGCCAAAGGGCAAGGAAGCGGGCGCTTATCCCAGGATGCATGAATTATTGGCGGTGATGGCTTGTCAGCTCTCGCACGCGGACGGATACATACCTGACCCCCCATCTCACATAGCGGCATGTACGGGCGTCATCCCTGTCCCATCTGCCGAGCCGAGCTGGCGTCTAATCCTACGTAGTACCACGGCTCAAAGGCATCAGGCGTTGCCCCCCATGTTAGATTGGTCAGCCGCTCATGGCGGGGGAAAGTAAATAGTCGTGGTCTGATAACCAGTTCATGATCATGACAAAAACATGCTCGATGCCTGCTTTATTACCGACTTCAGAATCGGGACACGTGCGGCGACATCGTTGGTTGTACGATGGAATGGTGTGCTGCAGCATAACGATGATACATCACTTCTATAGTTATAGTCTGATGGAATGGTCTGCCGGCGCTGGCTGCATGATGAACTTTGTCACTCTCCACCGTCATCATGATCAGCATCCTGCTCACTGGTTGTTTCGGGGGTTCTTAGCTTTGCATCCGCGGGATCTAGACCGAGGGCGCGGCCGGGCGACAAGCCGAGAGATAGGGAGAGGAGACAGAACTACACATCAACGAGAGCACTTGAGCCGCAAAATGCCAAGATTATTAGTAGTTACTAGTTTAGTTTTGCATCCTGGGCGATCGGATCGACAACACGAGCGAGCCGGTATTGTTGTTGTCATGTTGTTTGTTAGCCGCTTCTTGCCAAGCCAGTCAGCGCACTTATTTTGCCTTTTTCTCGCCCACCGACTTTTCCGAGCTCTCCGAAGCCCTACAGGAAGAGGGGGAAAATACAATGTACATACATACACTTGGGCGCGGTGGCGTCGTGACGGGACGGTCTTGGCCGGCCTGGGGTAGGGAGGGGGGAAGTCGGCGAGGTGATGGAGGTGGCCGAGATAGGTGGGTGACTGACTGGCGGTGGCAGGGAACGGGGGTTGGAGGCGAGGCACTTTACACACTTTTGCTCGTGTTATACAGTAATAAATGACAACGGTATAAGAGAGACTTGGGGTGTGTGTGACGCTGATATGTATGTAGTACTTGGACAAGGAAAGTATATCCGCAGAGTAGCTACACTGTGTGCCTCGAGAGCTGCACGGGTAAATAAACACGGGTAAATATTAAGTTATTAAGGTTATGGGGCGGACGGGCGGACGAACCTTTCGGACAGCCAGGGCAAGCGTTGATCGGAAGCGGGCAGGACGGACGGATGCCGTCGACGTGACGTTGTTTTTTTTTTCTTCTCCGTCTTGCTCGGGGCGGGCTGCAAGGCGGGGATCAGGGGGGAGGAGGAGGAGGAGGAGGACTGCAGGAGGGGAAGGCGTTCAGCTCGGGTAGAATGGCATTATGGGCGTCAGGGGGGGTAGGAGGGAGGAGGTCGCATCGGCGGCAGAGGGCAGCGATCGATGACTGGCAGCAGCAGCAGCGGCAGTCGCAGTACTAAGTTAGTTGTGCAATGTAGTCCAAGGCAGTGAGAGAAAGAAGGCAGACAGACGGCCGGCCAGCCAGAAGAGGCATGGTGGAAAAAAGGGACATGGCGCTCCCAGCCGCAGACGTGGGTTGTGTGTGTTCGAGCCGCCGCCGCCGCCGCCGCCGTTGTGGCTAGTTGTGGTTGAACGGGAGTTTGTCGATTGGGGGTGTGTTTTTTTTCCCCTTAGTTCCAGCTGACTGGCTCTGACGATTTTCCCCTTTTCTCCTTACCTTCTCTTTTTACCCTCTTTTCCTATCTCTCTCTGTTTTTCACTTATTTATTCTTTTTGCTCTCTTGTCGTGGACACGCGCCCACACGATTTCCTTTGTTCTCTCCCTCCTCGCAGTTGATTTGAGCTTCAGCAAATACAAGGAAGAAACACAAAAATAAATGTTAAAAAAAACAAGGTCACCACCACGAGACATACAGCATTCATGCATGCATGCATGCATGCATACCTTTAGTAGTTAGTTAGAATGCCGCTTCCTTGCCAGCACAGACCAGACCAGCCCAGCCAGCCCGGCCAACAGCACGACCCAATTGCGCTCGAGCTTCAACGCCTGCATGTGGCGGCCGACGGTTCCTAATTCGACGGGGGACCAGCAGCTCGTAAACTAACTACTACTGTAAGTAGCAGGAATGGGTTGATGGATTGATTCAAGGCGAGTGAGTGGTGGCAGAAAGGTGCGAGCGAGCGGGTGGCTGGCACGCCAGGGCGCCATGCAAGCCCTTCGATAGCATTGAAGCCTAAATTTATGTGTGTACATATGTGCACGTCCATACGGTGCATTCTGCCCTGTCACTCACTGCCTGTCTGTCAAGGTGCTTCCCTTAGTTGTTGCTTCTTGGGCTGACAGGCGGGACGAGATAAGGTAGTAAACTCCTGCATGCCCCCCCCGGCACCCGCGCGCCCCGACGGTCCGTCAGTCTGACGCCGCCCTCCCACCCGTTTCGCGGGGAAAGGGTCGATGAGTCGATAGTTGCAGATAGTAGCTGGACGCTTAATCTTATTTTTATTCTCTGGCAGGAGAGCGGTACGTACACTAGCTTCTTCTCCTGCTGCAGGTGGGGATCGATGCATCCATCGAGAATGATTATGCTTTTGCGGGGGAGCCCTGCCCAGGTTAGGCTACTTCGTACGTAGCTACGTAGCATGCAGGCAGGCGCGGCGTTGTATCGTTTGTGTTTGGCGTTACACCCGGATGAGTGAGGCTCAACTTACACGGTTCAATAGCTATCACCACCACCACCACCACCACCACCACATCACCTCACAACCCGCCCGGGAACAGCAAAACGTGTGAGTGTGTGTGTGTGTGTATGGTTCCTGCTCACTACAGGAACGTCTTCATCTCCCCCGTCCCGTCAACCACTCGGTCCGCCGCCAACGACTCCCCAAGTCGAGGCCAGCAGCTGCACACACATACTGCAATCCCACAGCCATCATAGGCATCGAGGTCCGCACCAACGCCACCACTCGCATCGTTGGCAGCCCGTGTGTCGATGGTGAGAATGCAGGAGACAGCCCTATGGGTGCCCCGCCGCCATCCGCGCGGGACTCCTTGCTGCTTGTTGGTTGGGCCTCCCCGCCGCCACCCCCTGTTTGCTCGGCCTTCTTTGCTCGCCTTCCTCCTCCTGCTGCGCTTGGCCCCTCGGGCTGACGCCAGCTGAAGTTGAAAAAGCAAGGCTGCCCTGTTTCCTTCTCACGGCAACTGCCGCCGCACGCTTGCCATCTATTTTCATGCTCTTGGCTGCCAAGCGCATTTGAGACCTGCGTTGAGCTAAAATCAATTCTTAAATTTTTCAGGATCATGGCAGAGTTCGTGCGCTGGGAGGGCGGCGTTGATTGATGCGGGTGGTGGTTGGTGGTTCCCATCGTTCCTGAGCTGTAGTTACCATGTACGATTCTTCTTCGCCCCTCGTTGGCTCATCGACATCGGCACTGCCAACCACAAGTCATGGCTCTCTCGACGACCGTCTTCCGGGCTTGCTTGCGGGTGTCGCCCCTCCTCTTCGAGTGGCACAGAAACCTTAAAACAACCCTCGTATTTTATAGTTGTCGTAGGACCAGAACGTCGTTCCTTGGGGCGGCGAGGGCGCCATCCACTCCATGTCAGGGGCGAGCCTGCTCTCTCACTGTTGAGTTCCCTCTCCCACTCGCAACGAAAAGCCATGTCCAGCTGCTGCATGGTTCAGTCCCGGAGGCGCCAAGGCCGTTGTGCACGCACGTCTGCATGGCTTCAACCTTTGGCCTCGCCACCACCACCACCATCATGGCCAAGTGTCGCCGCAGCCCAACCACCCCGGTCCTCAGCCCCGGGTCGTCGGTCGACCGGCCGCCGCCGCCGGCTCGTCCACCCCGTTGAACGTGGAGCCCCAAATGCTAGCCAGCTTTCTCAGCCGGGCCAGCTCTCCCCCTGCGCCTCCCCAAGCCATGGCGGTCTGCCGTGTGGGTGAATATGTGTCTGTGTGTGCGTGATCCTGTCGGGCTTGGACCTCAACCACCACAAACGCCGCTTCTCTCTCAGCTAATACATGCCCGTGTCCAATCAAGACCGCATGTGCTGACCGACCTTCACAAAAAGGAACCTCCTGGTACGAAGGCCGATCCAGGTCGCATCCATCCCCGGACCGGGACAGAGTCGACAGGAACCCGAACGGGAGGATATCCTCGCCTGAGCGGGCTCATCGTCTATGGAATCTCGGCCTCGTCTATCAATAGTGAGGCTGAGCAGAGCTCGTGTTGAGGTGTGCTATCCTGCAAGCCAAAACCATATTGCAAGGCCGGCAACAGGGGCAACGTGAGAGGGTGTGACTTGTCCATCTGGTCTTGGCAACATCCAGCGTCCGAGTCTAGGCCAACGGCAACGTTCCAGTTGCGCGAAGGCTCGCGAAGCTGTTCATCGTGGCAAGTTAGCTGAGGGGCTCTCCTCGACAGACCTCTTCTATATAAGGTCGACTGTCGCGCTCTGTTGTGAAAATCAAAAGAGGACTCTCCAGGCAGCCTCAAGAACACAAGCCTTTGAACCTCGATCAAGGTCAACACAACAACTCTCGTTCTTGACACAAGTTTCTCTGTCGTGTTTTACCTTTTTTTTTTCTTCTTCTTTCTCGCTCAAGCATTACAAACGTCTCTCGCTTACGAGCAGCGTTGCCCGTCATGCTTCTCAAACAGGTGCTCGTTACCGCCTTCTTCGCCCTCGGGCCGGTCTCCGCCATGCCCGGCGCGCACGGCGACGCGGCCGACATCGTGGACCGGGATGCCGACGCCAACCTCGACGCCCGCACCGTGGTCGTTCCCATCCACAATTGCGGCAACGATGCCAACTGGAGCGACTTCTGGAAGAAGTGCATCTGCAAGGAACATGACAAGAAGTGGGACGACAAGTCCAAGTCCTGCAAGTGCGACAACGGCAAGGTCTGGCTCGACCATAAGTGCCAGTGGGACTGCGGCAAGGATGCCAAGTGGGATGACCACTCCAAGAAGTGCGAATGCAAGGACCACGGCAAGGTCTTCAACCCCAAGGACAAGTCCTGCAAGTGCCCCGATGGCAAGAAGTGGGACGGCCGCAACTGCGTCCCTGACTGTGGCCACGAGGCTCATTGGGACAGCCGCGACAGGCGCTGCGAGTGCGACAACAACGGCAAGATTTTCGACCCCAAGCACAAGACCTGCAAGTGTCCGGATGGCAAGAAGTGGGATGGCCGCAACTGTGTCCCTGAATGCGGTCACGAGGCTCATTGGGATAGCCGCGACAGGCGCTGCGAGTGCAACAACAACGGCAAGATTTTCGACCCCAAGCACAAGACCTGCAAGTGTCCGGATGGCAAGAAGTGGGATGGCCGCAACTGTGTCCCTGAATGCGGTCACGAGGCTCATTGGGATAGCCGCGACAGGCGCTGCGAGTGCAACAACAACGGCAAGGTCTTCAACCCCAAGGACAAGACCTGCAAGTGTCCTGGTGGCAAGAAGTGGGACGGCCGCCAATGCGTCCCCGACTGCGGCCGCGACGCCGACTGGAACGGCAAGGTCAATAAGTGCATCTGCAAGGCCAAGGGCCAGGTCTATGATCCGAAGAGCAAGACTTGCCACTGCCCCATCGGCCACAAGTGGGACGACCGGTCCCATGACTGCAAGAAGCTTCACCACTAAGAGGCTCGCGAGGGTTCATGTACCGTCCCTGCTTGACGCGGCCGTGAGTGCGCTCCTGTTTCCATGATGGGGCCGTTTCGGAACGTGAAGATGGGGGGGATCAGAGCGACTGTCACAGTCGAGTACATTTCTGTTTATACGTAACTTAACTAGTATTGTTGTTGTCGAGAGGGAGGATGAGTTAGTCTTACACAATGCCAATCGTAGTTGACATAGCCACGGTGCCTCAGCAAAGCTTGTATAGCCCCGTGAATCGTATTGACTTCTTGATACGTACTAGCTAGCGGGCGCTTTCATCACCGCTGCATCGATCTGGCTACCTGATTCCGTAGGACGCCACGATTCTTTGCCTCTGCCGCGTATGGCTTGGCGCAGTTAATGTGGGAGTGGGCACTCGAGCGTTGCTAGCCACAACATAAATCCAGCACAATGGTTCTTGGAGTCTGCATCAATTTGGCGCGTGGTCGAGTAGCGCTCCCAGAAACACATGATGTGCAGTCCGCTTGTTCGTCCGGGGTGGCCGAGGAGTGAGGGGCCCGCAGGGGAGGCAGCCGGTAGCCTCGCCTCGCCTCGGCCCGTCACAGCATGACACAGGCGGCGTGCGCACACGACACGTGCGACTGTGGCAAGGCGATGCGAGCGGCCCGCCGCGCCGGCGAGTCGGGGGCAGGGAGTTGGTGTCGTGGACTCGTGACAGAAAGCGATGTCAGCGGGCGGTTATGTGCACCCTTTCCCGTGAGTGGATGGGACGAGGTAGGTAGGCGCACGAGTCGGCCCATTTGGGCAAATGCAGCCGTCCCGTCTCGTCTCGTCCCGTCCCGCCGTGCAAGATCAACAGACTCCCGTGACGACGGACTTGTTTGAGCATACGTGGCTACGCATGGTGGTGGTGGCGGTGGTGGTGGAGGTGGTGCCTGTTAGAGACGTTGATTGCATTATTAGGAGTAGGCAAGTCGTAATTAAGAGGTGTGGCCGTCACACCTGCCGTGGTCAGGTGCTCGACAGAAGTTCTTTGACAGAATAACTACAGGGTAGGGGGCGATTCGGCATCATGAGACGCCCTTGGATACCTTAGTAGATACCTATTCATAGTAGTTGAGTATTTCGTACATACAAAGGATACATGCGAATAAATCACGGGTGTCTTGTCTTTGCTTTCAAACACGTATATTGCAGTCGGCCCGTCCCCATGGTCCAGGTTACATGCATGTGCCTACCCAATATGGTGGCTGACGAGAACCAGACCAGGGTCGTGAGAGGCATGGCCACGGTCACGGTCTGCTGTAAGATACTTTGTAATAGTCTTTCGACTCCTCCGGTGTTTGTCAGTACCTAGTAGTCCTTAATGGAGGCATGCAGGGGCTGCTGCTGCGACGCCTGCGCCATCACAAAGGAGGCGCATTCTGGCTACCTCCTGCCGAGTAGGTCATCACCCAGTAGTTCGGAGTAGGACTCGGGAGTTAGTAGTACCATCAAGTTGCGTATTTGACAGGCGGTGGGTGGTCCACAGGGTCGCTGGCCCGCCCGCATGAAGCGGCACTTCCGAGCGGTCACGGCGAATGGATGCTCATATTTTGCAACAAATTTGATTCAATACGAAAACCTTGTCGCTGATTGTCTTTGTGTGGTGTGAGTATGTGTGTGTGTGTGTACCTTCGCCGAGTCAAGTTGCGAGTGCGCAGGCGGAGACTACATTCGACCTTCATACGAAGTACCTCAACCACCGCCATTCCGTCCCACCGAGTCGTGAACCGCCCCGATGCCCCTTTCCCATCTGCTGGGGGCACAAACCACTAACCAGGGAGGTACGAAATGTTAGCAGGCTGGTGATCCGCCCGTCGCTCTCGTTAGCCAGTGTCCCCCGAGTCGGCGTCCGGGGCCAGCGGCTCCGGTACTTGCCGGTACCTGCCAGCCGCGGGCCGCTGCCGCACCGCCGAAGGTAACGGCGAGTTGCTTGATCCCGACCCCGTTCAGCCAGCAGTGGAGGGCCCCGCCGCCCCCCGCCGCTACCTGGAAGAAGGTGCGAGGGTGCTGTCTCTCCGCCGTTTCCATTCGCAGGTGCGCAGCACTCACCCCGGCCAGCTTGTCCAGGCAGCGCATCCACCGCAGCCACTGTCGCTGGCCGCCGGCCTGCCCAAGCACCCGTGGAGCACCTTACGGTAGTACGTTAGTAGGTACCTACAGTTGACTGCCCGGGCACCCACTGCATGGCATGGATCCGTGGCTCACGCTCACTTCCCACTGCTTTCTGAGTGGAGGCTTTCAACTCCAGCGCGGATTGGGAACCCGCCTCGGGCGCCTTCTTTGGTCCCGTCGTCGCCCTTCTGCAACCCCTCTTTCTCCCACAGACAGACAAGACGGACTCTCGCGCCCACACACACGCACCCACGCGCACCCACCACGCACACACACACGCACACACACACACACACACACCAAACCTCTCTCAACCCACCGGTCCTATCGCGCGCTTGCTCCTGTTCTGCACAGACGCAGCCTCACCTCACCTTCCGCACCCCTCGCCCGTCCGCTACCTCGAGCCGCGCCCCGTCGCGACCTGCCTCGCCTCGCCCCCTCAGCCGCCCAACGAGTTCGCAGGCCTTACTCGCTCCGTGGCCAAGCGTGGCATGCTCTCGGCACTCATCAATTCTTCGTCCGCCGCCGACGGCTCGCGACAACGGCTGACTCGTGGACCTGCCATGTCCTGAGGTGGCCTTTATCGCCGTGTCCCTCCCCCTGAACCGCGCGACAACCATATTCCCTCCTGGCATCCCCAACTCGACCTGCATCGTTGAGCTCCATCGCCGGGTAGTCGCTCGCTGCGCCTTTCGCCGCCTGCTGCGTCGAGCGCTTCCCGTGCCTGCCACTGCAACCCTCCCCCAAGCCTGAGCCGCCCGCCGCGTCTCTCCCCTCCCTTCGCCATGGACGGCATCGTGGGCACCCCGGCGCCCGGCCACATGTACGTCCGCGCCCTTTACGATTACGAGGCCGACGACAGGACCAGCTTGAGTTTCCACGAGGGCGACGTCATCCAAGTCATCACCCAGCTTGAGAGCGGCTGGTGGGACGGCGTCATCAACGGTGTCCGTGGCTGGTTCCCCAGCAACTACTGCCAGATCATCGCCGGCGCCGACGACCTCCCCGAACCAGACCACAACGGTCACATCGATCACCTCGACGACGACGACGACGCCGAGGAGCATGACGTGTACGATGACAGCTTCGAGCACGACGACGGGTCCGAAGTCGACGGCTCCAATGGCCTGCCCCTCGAAGGCATCGACATGGCCGACAAGTCGAGGGCCGATTTCTGGATCCCCCAGGCCACCCCGGACGGCCGTCTCTTCTACTACAACATGATGACGGGTGACCGCAGCATGGAGCTTCCGCTCGAGTCCCCAACCTCCGCCACAGAAAGCGGCCCTCGAGATCGCATGAATGTCACCATACCCGACAAGACGCGCCCTCCGCCCGAGATGATGGCAAGAGGCCTGATGCAAGACGAAGATGACGATTCCGCAACGTCTGCTTCAGAGGCCGAAGCAGAATCCATGCTTCTTGCTTCGAGGGGTTATATGGTAATGCCCCCAGCTCGTGCGCCCGTTCATGCGCCTACCCGTAGCGCACCCGCCACTGACCACTGTGCATCTCCTCAGGCCCGCAATCGCGCGTCATTCACTGGCGCCCTCTCCCCTTCGACGTCTATGGATTCCATAAACGGCGCATCGCCGGCTCGACGCAAGCGCACCGACGGCTTACCCAACGGCAAGGCAGGGAGCAAAGAGCCTCCCAACATGGCCTCGGCCACCTCCTTCACCAGCACTACGTACAACCTCCCCACCACCGCTACCGTTCCGCGGTCCTTCTTCGACGATGGCTCTACTCCTCCCCTCACCTGGGGCCTGCTCGTGTCCAACATGAAGCGCGCCATCGATCGCTACCGGGAAGCAATCACAAACAACAGCCGCTCCGAGTACGTTGCTAGAGCCGAAGACATATCCGACCATCTCCGCCTCCTGCTTGCCGCCGGTTCGGGAACCACGGACAACCACTCTGGCCAGCCGTCCATCATCTCGACGAACAAGGCATTGTATCCTCACTTCCGCGACATGATGTCAAAATTCTCTAAACTCGTCATTTCCTCGCACATTGCCGCCGCCGACTGGCCCAACGCGGAATCCGTACAAAAATGCTTGCAAGAGGCCGACGGCGTCCTTCTTGGCGTCTTTAGCTACGTGGACGTCGCGAGACAGCAGCGGGGCGAGGAGATCCCGAGGCTGTTCCCGGGTTTCGTAATCGGGAGCAATGCCGGTGGGAGCTGGCAAAACAACGGATTGGGACCGCGAGACCCTATCGCTTCCAACTTCTTGGACGACGACGAAGGGGCCGTGGAACCTACTGCCATCCTCGATGGCAAGCTTCTCGAGAGACTTGACGAGCAGAAACGAATTCTCGTGTCGAGCATTAGGGAACTCGACAAGAGTCTCGTTGCGCCGGAGAGCATCATCACGCCGTATCGTCACGAGGTTATTGGAAACAATGTCTGCTCTGCTGGTGGCAAAGTGGTAGACAGGTTCAGGCCGTGGATCGCCATGATTGAGTCCATCGACCTCTCGTCCCTAGGTGACAGCTTTCAGACGCCCCAGCTCGCCGACTTCAGCACCAACAAACAGAGCCTGTACGATAACATTTCCGACCTGTTGCTTGGCTGTCAGGCCGTCGCGGGGCCCCTGGCAGACGAGTGGAGCGAAGTTCGAGGAGAGGCGCTCGAGAACCGGCTGGAATACGTGCGCCAATGCGCGAGGGCTCTCGAGACCAACTCGTCGCATATTGGCTTCTCGCTGCAGCTGCTCTCCGAACAGGTGCAGATCAACATTCAACAGCAGCAGCCACAAGCTGGACCCCGGTTCAGAGGAGATCAAGGGCCACGGCAGCTGCAGCGGGTGGAGACGATGCCTTACGATCGGCCCCATCAGCGCTCGGACTCGAGAACTGCCGGCATGCGGCCACCATTGATCACAACCCAATCGTTCAGTGAGGGCGAACCACCACCAGGCAATTTTCGGAAAGGTGACTATTCCAAGGTGAAGAAGATATTCGGCGAAGACCCTTCACCGCAGACGACTGTCAGCGGTGATACTCCCGTGTATATGCGCCTCGACTACGAGGACGACGTGTCATGGGACAACAAGACCACACCTCCCACGGTCAAGGGCGGGTCTCTCCCAGCTCTTGTCGAGCAACTCACGCGGCACGACAAGCTAGACCCGAACCTCAACAACACCTTCCTCCTCACGTACAGGTCTTTTACCTCTGCACGCGAGCTCTTCGAGCTGCTTGTCAAGCGCTTCGGTATACAGCCGCCGGAAGGCATCAGCCAGCAAGACTACGAGGCATGGAGAGATCGCAAGCAGAAGCCGATTCGGTTCCGAGTGGTCAACATCTTGAAGAGCTGGCTTGATAATTTCTGGATGGAGGAGCACAACGAAGAATCGAAGCAGCTGATCCGCGACGTGTACACCTTTGCTAGGGACACGGTGAAGTCGACTGAGACGCCAGGCTCCGGCCCTCTGATGGCCGTGCTCGATCAGAGGCTGAGCGGAAAGGAGGCGGGCGCGCGTCGGATGGTCCAGACGGTGAATCAGAGCGCGCCCACGCCGATTGTACCAAAGAACATGAAGAAGCTCAAGTTTCTCGATATCGACGTGACCGAGTTTGCACGACAGCTCACAATCATCGAATCTCGGCTATACGGCAAGATCAAGGCGGCAGAGTGTCTCAATAAGACGTGGCAAAAGAAGGTCGGAGAGGGCGAGCCGGACGCCGCCCCCAATGTCAAGGCGTTGATCTTGCATTCGAATCAGATGACCAACTGGGTCGCGGAGATGATTCTCGCCCAGCAGGACGTCAAGAAGCGCGTGGTGGTCATCAAGCACTTTGTTTCGGTCGCCGATGTAAGTCTCTATCCCTCTGGCCAGTGCTGCCACGGAGGTAAGACCAAAGGACAAGGCTAATAGGTCTCCCAGAAATGCCGAGGGCTCAACAACTTCTCGACGTTGACATCAATCATCTCAGCTCTTGGCACGGCACCGATAGCTCGACTGAAGCGGACCTGGGACCAGGTCCCGCAGCGGACGCAAGGCGTGTTGGAGACGATGCGCCGGCTGATGGCCAGCACCAAGAACTTTGGCGAGTATCGCGAGGCGCTGCACGCCGCAAATCCGCCATGCATTCCATTTTTCGGTACGAGCTGCCAGCCCCCCCCCCTACTTCCCTTCTCTTGGTATGCCTCTAGCAAGTCATGTTCAAAGTTACTGACCAAGGCACTAGGCGTGTATTTGACCGACCTTACTTTCATTGAAGATGGAATACCCTCGATCATCAAGAAGACTAACATGATCAACTTTGCGAAGCGGGCAAAGACTGCAGAAGTCATTCGTGACATCCAACAATACCAGAACGTGGTGTACTCGCTGCAGCCGGTTCCCGAGCTACAGGATTACATTCTGAGCAACATGCAAGCTGCGGGGGATGTGCACGAGATGTACGACAAGAGTTTGATGATTGAGCCGCGAGAGCGTGAGGACGAGAAGATTGTGAGGTACGTAGCTTTGCGGGATCATGGCGCGCTATACGGCGTCATGCATTGACGGACGCTCTCCCATCCGACTGGATGGTGAAGGCGTCGAACGAAATTGCGCATCATGCAGCCACCCGTTCCTCACCCCCAAGAATGCTCCATTTGCTTACTCTCGCGCCTTGCGTTACAGGGTGCTGGCCGAATCGGGCTTCCTCTAAGCCGTCTTACAACTAGCCACTCCGACCGTCGTTC
Source organism: Purpureocillium takamizusanense (assembly GCF_022605165.1). Taxonomy (NCBI): domain Eukaryota; kingdom Fungi; phylum Ascomycota; class Sordariomycetes; order Hypocreales; family Ophiocordycipitaceae; genus Purpureocillium; species Purpureocillium takamizusanense. The sequence goes on from NC_063072.1 coordinate 872,380, forward strand.
TTGGAGCCCATGTGTCGCCAGCCACGAAACCCGATAAGCTGGTTTAGCGAGGCCAACCAGTGCATCGAAGTCGACGGGTGGCTTGCAGCTGCCACATGCGCAACCCACATTCTCACAGCATCAGACGAATCAGGGGCGGCCTAATGTCGAGGCGACGGACTATGGCTGCGGCTGTCTCGAGGCCGCCCCGTCTGGTGGTGAAGAGACGAAGGCTCGTCGCGAAGCGGAAGCCCTATGCGCGCGGTGTGGTGTGAGGCATCGGGAGGTGGGGGGCGCAATGTTAAACAACCTTCCGAGCCTGGACATTGGCGTCTCGGTGGCGTCAGACGTGGGATTGGACAATCGCCTCCCCATCCCTGTCGACCCCCAACGCGAGCCACGGATCACCGCCCACCCCTACAGATTCATACAACATGTTGGCCTGCGAAAGACGACACCGGACGGTTCTGTTGGTCGATGCATTGGCTAGCACAGTGGCGAGCCTGCGCGGGGAAGCCAGGCATGGCAGTTGCCTCGGACATTGGAGGATAGAAGTCGGTGGAGTTCATGTTTCTGCTACCTCACTGTGTGAGGGAGCGCAATGGATATTCTTTGGATCTGCGGAGGCAATTTGGGCACAGCTGTGATGATGGATGGGTTACGACAACTGAAACGGCATGACGATGGGGAAGGCCACCTCCGCACACCTTGACGGACAGGGTAGATTCCGGATTGTGCCGAGCCTTTTTTTTTAGCCTGACGGCGCGCCCTGGCGGACAGCAAGGGCGATGCGCATCGCCGATTGTTTGTTTTCTCTTCACTCTTGGCTGGGCATCTGAGTGACTGGCCGACGCCAGCTGGTTGATGCAGTCAGCTCCTGTTTGTACATAAACGTGGGCGCTTCCCTTGCAAATAGCCTGCAAACCTGGTACATGACACCGGTCCTGGGGTGCACATCGCTTGCTGCGTGAGTAGCTTTGTGACACACGATAGGGATGCCTTGTTGGCCGCTCCATGCAGCCTGACAATGGCACTTTCTCGTAGTAACCAAGCTTGCCAAGTATGCGTCCTGCAGCCCTCGCACGCGGGCCACCCAGGGCCAAATATCGTGGTGTCCCATCGAGAGAAAAAAAAACACGATGCGGCAATATCAGCACCCCAGACAATGACCCCTGTCGTCCTGAGCGTGGCGCCGCGCATGCACTCGGCGGAAGCTGTCATGCCCAATCCAGCCGATGGACCAAAGAACTTTGGTACTAGCGGGTGCGTGTGCGTGCGTGTGTGTGTGTGTGTCTTTTGACGCGTCTTTGGTACCGAAACGACGCGCGGTTCTGGACCCCGCTGGAAGATGGTAGGCAGTGCAACACATCTCTTTGGTTCGGCAATCTCTTTCTCTTGTTACTCCCTCCCTGTGTTAGGGTGGAGGCGGGTGAAATGATTTTATTCACAGCCGGGGTGGGGGCGGGGGATTGGATGTAAAGAGATGAGAGAGTGCGTGAGTGAGTGAGTGAGTGGGTGGATGGGAGAATGGGAGGGAAACAGGAATGAATTTTGCAGCTTAGGTATAGTACAGTACAATAATGATTTAACGGATCGATTCGCCGCCCCTGACCTCAACGGAGGAAGGAGCATGCTCGTTGCATTGAGCAATAGCATCAACAGACAGCCCCTGAGTGAGCCGCGCACATGCCAAACGTGGGCATAACGGGGCGTCAACAAAAGACCGTAAAAGAGCCCCCCCCCCCACCTTCCTTCTTCCCGGGCCGCCCTCGGCAACCATTTTACTCCTTATGCCGGTGCAGCTTGTTCTTGATGCGCTCTCCCAGGCTGGGCTTGTCCTTGCTGTGGTGGTGGTGATCGTTGCTGCCGCTCGACGGGGAGGAGTCCTTGGCGCCGCTGCCGGGGGTGTCGTGGTGCACGCCCTTTTCCTCTAGGAGCCCTGGGGGGTACGGAAGAAAGGCGCAAAAGTCAGCGATTCAACTGTCATGTCTGTGCGGGTGTGCAGGTCGTCGTCGCGGGGGAGCGAGCATATGTGGTGCTGCAGCGATACCAGCATGCCAGGTAAAACAAAAGGGTGGGAAGGGGGGGATTAAAGGTAATAAGGAAGGATTCTTCTTGGGATGGGGGGAAGGAAGAGGAGGAGACTCACGGTCTGCTTCCCGACCAGCACCGGGCTTGGTCGCGTCAAAGTCGCCCCCGTCGGCGGCGAAGCCCGTTGTCTTGACGTATTGCTCGCCCGTGCCCTTGCTCTCGCCGTCCTCGTTGCTGCCCTCCTCTCCGGGCTTGCTGTGGGAGGCTGAGGACGAGGACGAGTCGCCGCCGGTGGCAGTCGTCGTGCCGTTGTTGCCCGCGTCGCCCCCGTGTTCCCGGGCGACCGTCTCGAGAGGCTTGGGCCCGTCGCCCATGACGTGCGTGTTGGGGTCGCCGTCCTCCTCGGCGCTGGAGCCGACCTCGGAGGGCTTGCCAGTGGAGGCCTCGATGTCGGTGGGTTCGGAGTCGGACTTGGGCTTGGTGAGGGCTGAGGAGTCGGGATAGGCGGAGGAGGAAGTGGTGGCGGCGGTGGTGGTCTTGGTGGTGGCATCGTTCTTGGTGTCGTTACTCAGGTTTGCGGGTGCGGATTCGTCCTCGCCGCTCAGCTTGCGCTCGATCTTCTGCTGCTCGGGGTTTCCTGGCACGCGAGTCAGCGGTGGACGAAGCGTACAAGGGAACGCGCAAGGTGAAGTTCCTACCTAGGTTCCCGGCATCGTAGGGCTCGCCGTGGGAGACATCGCCCTGAGCGCCGGACAGGGGCTCCTTGTTCTCAGAGCCATCGCCCCAGACGGCCTTGGCGGCCTGCGTGGCCATGCTGCTAATGGTCTCCATGGCGGCGTATTAGACGGAGAGGCTGGATGTTCTTTTCTTGCTACGGTGGGGGATGTGCTGTCGTGAAATTGTGGTCACGGGCGAGGTGGTGTGAACTGAAGTATAAGCGGATGGATGGGACAGTCGCGAAGGTTTGCGGTGGTGTTCGGCTTCACAAGAGGGTTCATGCCGTGCCAAGTTGAGACAAGACGGGACAATGGGGCTTTAATACTAATCACGGCTACGGAATCCGAGCGAGGGGAGCAACGGGCGAGCCGGGCCTCTGACGTCGTTTAAGCGCGGGATGGAGGGGTGGAGGCGCGCAACGGCTTGAGGATCTGCTCTCTGCGCTCCTGCCCTGGAGGAAGCGGCGACTTAACTGAGCAACAAGCAAGCAAGCAAGCTAGCTGCACAACCGGATCATCCATTTTTGGCGACATGCCTGGTGGCCTGTCAAGGTAGCGTAGGTAGCACGGCGTAGCATGGCGGGCTGCTGCTTGGGCTTGGGGAATAAGGGGCCAACGAGAGGGACGATCCGAGGGGACCATGGCAATCAATGACCAGGCAGGTGCCTGTGACGGCGAGAGGCGGCGTGGCCGGGATCGATCGCGGATGACGGCGGCGGCGGCGGGTGCTGGCAGGGCAGGGCGGGCCAAGGCCGGGGCTGCATATGACGTTGAAGGTGGGCTTGTTGCGCCAAGTCGGCTGGCTGGCGGGGGCGCGCACGGGAAGGGGTTTGTGGAGGATGTGGAGGACGTGGAGTCTGGATCTTTTGTGGTGGAGGAGGAGGAGGAGGCGGCGGCGGACTCACTCTTGTCGCTAATCACTGCTTGTGGAGATGGACATGTGTTGGAGGCAACGCGTGCCAACTGCATGTCACAGGATATGTATCGGCTTGCTGCGGTGACATCCGGCGGCGGCTTCATTGTCATCGCAGCTGAAAGTGCCCTTCTCATCATTCTCGAGGAGAAAGTCGGCGGTCGAGATTGGTGGTGCCTTGAATGACGTCACCACCACGGTGCTGTGCGCGTTGACTGGCGGCCACTGCAAGCTGCTGACCTGTGGCGGCTTGTTCGCACAATTTGGTGCGTGCCCGAGGCACTGACGTGATCGACCCGATCCGTCCTGCTGGGCGCCCGCGTGCCGGCCAAAGCGAAGGCGGTTCGGGGTCCATCACGGACGGGGGAGCTGAGCCCTGGCGCCGTCTTTGGCGCTCAGTGGTTATTGTACGGTTGCAGATGGCAAGTTCTACGGTATGTGTGTTAGTACTTGCTGGACCGGCCTCTCTACTCTTGGAGTTGTTTCTGCTGCACTGCGGAGCCACATATCCTGCATACTGTACTTCGTACATGCCAGTTGAGCCTTCATACTCGTGGCCACGTGAAAGAAGAATGGCTCTGGCAGCAGGATTTGCAGGGCAAGAGGTGCCGACGTTAGGTAGTGTGTTCGCACCTGCTGCTGGCCCATGGTACAAAGTACGGTACAAAGTATACTGTACGGAGTAGTCGGGGCGCATACAAGGCCGGAGGAAGGAACGCCGACTGCACGGCGACTTCCCCAACAAGCCGCTCGTATCTAGGGCTGAACCCACCGACACACAAGTTCAAGGTAGGTGCTCGTGACTTGGACAAGGCATCTACTATCCTTTGCGCGTCACGCCTGCAAGCTGTAATCCTTCCAACCACGGACGGGCCTTTGGGCGGGACGTCAGGTCTGGGGAACTTGATCTGCTGCCCGAGACCCCGATCGGCGGCACGCCCACAGCCACGCACCGCCCCGACACGCGGCTCTGTTGGAGGCTCCCACTGGCTCGAATCCCCGTCTCCCCCCTATACTTCGTACACCACATCCTCAGTTCAGACTCACACGCGCACCCTCCCGTCCCATCCTCCGGCTGCATCACAAGAACGAGGGGGAACAACCCGGGCCCTTGCGTCTCTTAAATGCGCATGGCCTTGTCTACGACTGCCCCTGCGCATCGTCGCCAATACTCGGCCGTCCTGACGGTTGATGTATACAGTTGCTGCCTCCGCGGCTGGCCCTGACCCAACAAAACCCCCCCGGCTCCGACACGGAGGACCATGCGGCTACTACACACTTTGACGTTGTCCAGCCTGGCGGCGGCAGCGCTCCTGCGCCCGCCTGATCACGCCGCACGATTCTGGCACTGGCTCTATGATCCTCATGAGCAGCACGTCTTTCCAACGCACCCCCAAGGTAGGTTGCAAACTCGCGAGCGCGCATGTGCTCCCGACCCAGTGCATAACCATTCTATCCCTGGCCCGCTGCGGCTCACTTGCACGACACAACACCCACCACATACCCAACCATAGGGCTGAACTGACATGCCATCACCAGTGAAAACAATAGAGTCGTCAGGTCACCGCGAAATTGCATCCCCCCATCGCCCCTCGCACCCTGTGGCCGGCTTCGTCGCGTTCGGAGACTCTTACTCGGCTGGCATAGGGACCGGCCTCAACGGCACCGAAGATGAATGCCGCCGTGGGCTCCATGCGTATCCCAGGCTGATCCAGGCCGACCTCAACACCACCACCCGTGCCCACGATGTGCCGCCGCCTGCTCTCCAATTCCTTTCCTGCACAGGGTCCACCATCCAAGACATGTTGTCCGGCGCCCCCCACAGCCAGATAGATGCTTTCAACACGTCTCTCCCCGCCGACTTTGCCCTGCTGTCCATCGGCGGCAACGACCTGGGCTTCTTCGACATCATGAACAGCTGCATATTCCGCTTCTACAGCTTCTACTCCGGCACCTGCGATGAGGCTTTACGTCGCTCCGAGGACGCTCTCGCAGGCCCCGAGTTCGAGCACGGCCTGCGGCTAGCAATCATGGAGATTCTCGATCGCGTAAAGTGGGAAAGGAACCCATGGTTCAGCATTTTCGTAACCGGGTACGCTCGTTTCTTCAACGCCGACACCGACGAATGCGACGAGTCGTCTTTTGGCGTGTGGTGGCGCGGGCCGAAGTTGAAGCGCGACCTCCGTCGGAGGATGAACCGTATGGTCCTACGAGTCAATGATAAGATACGTCGTTCCGTCGATGCCATTAACGCTGGCTTTACGAAGCCGCGCGTCACTTTTGTCGATTACGATGATGCGTTTGAGGGGCACCGGTTTTGTGAGCGCAACATTACCGAGCCAGACTACGGCAGGAATGACACATGGTTCTTCCTTGTTGGAGGCCAGGACAACTCAGCGGCAAATCGTTCGACTGCGTCGACTACTGCCTCAACGCAGGCCATACTTCTCGCTTCGTCGTCCCCACTCCTCGATCCTGAGCTATGCTTGGAGCCTGCCCAAGCGTCCGGAGACTGGGGAGAGCTCGCGCTTTGTATGATGGCGAGGGCAGCGAAAAGGGACCCGACGTTGAGAAGTCGGCAGGGTGAGGCGGTGACCGATAATTCAATGTGGTACGTGCCTACTTACTATGGCAAGACCTTTCATCCAGTGAGTAATAGTTGATCCGACAGTCGCCAGTGGCGGCCTCTGCTTCCCTTTTGCTAACCAATTTGGTTAGAGAACGTTGGGCCACGTGGCTATCAGGGACCGTATATACAGGCTGTGGGAGGAAAGCGAGGTACGAAGTACGTGAGAGGCAGGGCAGGATGTGAGGCGATTGCGATTGTGCGACTATATACCCCTGTCCAGCAATAGCACACTGTAGCACGGCTTAGAAGAGACTTGACGAAGTATACGAACCATGACGAGTCAAGAAACCTGGTGCCCTGCTGGAAACAAGCAATGATATTCGATAGATTTTGTCTTTGTCTTTTGTTTTTGCTTGATGGCCTCACCTTGACGAGAACCTTTTCCTAAGGCAATCTTCACTGAATCTGCTGAACGTCCAAGAGTCCAACAAGGGTGGCATGGCTCGTCCCTGGGTCGGATCCACTTACCGTGTGTGGACTGGGGCTGCAATCCATTCCAGAATCTGGGGTTGCCTGATCGGATTATCTTTCTTACCGCCCCGCGCGTGGGTCACGACCAGCCCAGCGCGCGTCGTTATCGGGACCAGTCTACGACTCCCATTCATCCACCCATCCGCCGAGTTCACAACGTTTCCATCTCCGCAAAGCCAGTGGCTCCCTGCGCATCTCGCCTCACGTTGCCGCGCACTTGCTCTGGCGGTGGCGGCTCCCCAGACCGCCTGCGTCTTGTCGAAACTCCCCTTTGGCCGCGTATCCGCGCGCCCGACATCAGCCCAACATGGCGCCCGATTCCGAGCAGACGATTAAGGTCGCATCCAAGAAGGAGTCCAAGGCGGGGACGATCAAGTTGAAGAAGCCGCCTCCCAAACATAGCAAACCGGGCAACTGGAGAGATGGTAGCGTTGTCGAAGGTATGCACCGTGAAGGCAACCCGCGAGTCCAACAGCGCTTCCTTGCTCGTCCTCGACGCTGACAGCACTCTGTAGACGAGAAAAAGAAGAACGGCGTTTCGCCATCCGCCTCGGCCGCCGCGTCTCCCGGACCCGTGGTCAACCAGCTAGACGACACCGCGCGTGAGACATTCGCGACCGGCCGCCCGCTGGAAGACAGCCCCGACCTGCAGCAGTGCAAGCACTGCAAGAAGAGCATTCTCAAGACGGCAGCCAAGGCGCACATCGAGCAGTGCTTGAAGCTCAAAAAGGAAAAGGCGCAACGTAAGAAGGAGGCGCGCGAAGCGCGCGAGCGGGCCAAGGAGGCAGCCCGGGAAGAAGAGGCGCGCAAGGCGGACGGGGAGAATGCTGACGGCAAGGGCGAAGATGACAGCGATGACGACGACAAGAAACCCGGGACAGGCGGCAAAAAGGGCGCCGGGAAGAAACCCGAGGAGGACAAGAAAGGCAAGAAGCGCAAGGCCGAGAACGAGCCCGACAAGGGTCCCAAAACCAAGAAGAAGAAGGACGAACCCAAGGCCAAGGTGCCCAAGCCAAAAGGTAAACTCCAGCTGCAGCGATTTAAGGAGCTCTCGAGGGCGTAACCTTGCCTGACCAACGTACCGCAGGTCCCGTCGATGTCGAGCGGCAATGCGGTGTCATTTTGCCCAACGGCCAGCCTTGCGCTCGGTCGTTGACATGCAAGAGCCATTCTATGGGGGCGAAGCGAGCAGTCGCCGGTCGCTCCCTACCGTACGACATGCTTCTTGCAGCCTATCAGAAGAAGAATCAAGCAAAGCAACAGAGTAAGTTCATGCGCTGGGCAGGGTGCGACGCTCGCCGCGCGGCTAACCTCCAATGCAGAGGCGGCTCTGGACGCGAATGCGCCCGTGGAAGACGACGACGACGCCAACAATGGACCCGTCGACTCGGACGAGGAGACGGCAGCGGTGATGGGCGCGTTGGCTCACTGGAAACCGCAGCCGCTGGTCCCGCAACCAATCTTCACCCCAATCAAGCGCCAATACCAGCTCGCGAGACTGCACGAACAGCTGCAGATGGCCACCAACGGCGGCCGCACCAACATCTTCCAGGTCGTTGGCTTCGGCGCGCAGAAGCTCGCAGACGGACACCCCGGCCTGCTCGACAGCGAAGACGCGCCTGGTGAGCCAGACGTCAGCAACGTGCCTTTCCCAGGGTCGGCGCGGTCGGCAACCTTTGGCGCCAGCGCAACGGCTCAGCGGCGCCCATCCGTCACTAGTCGCGGTTAAGGGCTCGCCGGCGGATTTTCCCTTTTTTCTTTTCTCTATCTCTACTCTCTCTCCTGCTTGCTTTTTGTCTACGGCATCTGTCCGACTTTGGCGGACTTTGGCTAGACTGTGCAGAACACCAGCGAGGCGTTTACGGCGGCGGATGGGCAGGCGGGCCACAGGACAGGCCATGATCATTTTGTCTTTCATTGTCAAAAGCCTCTCCGTTGCGGGCATTGCATTTTCCAAGAGCGATGGCGGACTCGTGGAGTACCGGTCAGGCACGGGACGGTCTGGGAGATCAGGCGGCGGCGTTTACGGGAGGGGGGCAGGCCTCTGTGTTTTGACAGGGTATGATTGAATGGTTGGATGGCGGTGACCATGGTATGGTATGATACGGTAGCTTGGAAAGCGAGCATCAAGGGCACATGAATATCTGCCTGGAGCTCTTCTTTTCTCTCCTCTTCTGCTTTTTTTTTGTCCCTCAATACCCAAGAAGAGCTCCACGCAGCCAGCTCCGTTTGCTAGACTCGTAGGCGTGTACGAAGTATTAGCGCAGAGCAGCCAACATTGTATGGAATACTGCAACGTTTGTGGTGTGCGCGTGCTGGTGGTGCTGCAGTGCGTGTGGTGGTGCCTGAGGGCGCCTTTTTCACATGCATGGGATAAGGTAGATACCACGAAACTATTGTACGTACATAGTGTGGACTTGGCTGCGTGGCGCGAATCGCGTTTCCCGGGCGGGTCATGACGTAGCGTCGTTCATGGACATGCGTGCTGGATGGAACCCACTTCGGCAACGGCGTCGACCTCGGCCTCCCGAGCTGTTGGCTGGATCTCGGCGGCAGTCATCCGTCCTCTTCGCTCTTCAACTCGTCACTTCTGGCATTAATTTCATTCATTCTCTGCAGAATCATCTGCCTTGGGATTCGCATCGAGAGCTAAGCACGCTGCTACACAAAAAACAAAGGACACACTCCTTGCCGCCATCCACCGCCAGCTACTGGAGCAGGAGCCACGAAGCCCGCAATGCCCTCCAGCACGGCCCTCGACGCCCTCGGACACGCCGTGTCGGGCTCCGCCGGCACGGCCATCTCGACGGCGGCCGTGTTCCCGCTCGACCTGGTGACAACGCGGCTCAAGGTGCAGCGGCGGCGGCGCGACCAGCAGGAGCAGTACGACGGCGTCGTGGATGCGCTCCGGGGCATCGCGCGCAGCGAGGGCGGCGTGTCGGCGCTGTACAACGGGCTGGGGCCCGACGTGGCCAAGTCGGTCGTCGACAGTTTCCTCTTCTTCGGCTTCTACAGCTACCTGCGCGGGCGGAACCGCCACCCCAGCGTGGTGCAGGAGCTGCTCATGGGGTCGCTGGCGGGCGCGTGCTCCAAGGCCTGCACCACGCCCATCTCGAGCGTCGTGACGCGCATGCAAATGTCCTCGGGCAGTGAGACGCTGCGCGAGATGCTCGCCGACATACGCAGGGAGAGCGGCGTGCTGGGTCTGTGGTCGGGTTACTCGGCGACGCTCATCCTGACCCTCAACCCGAGCCTCACCTTCTTCGTCAACCGAAGGCTGGCCAAGCGCGTGCTGCCGGCTCTCGAGGAGGAGGACATCCCCATTGCCTGGGCTGCCTTCCTGTTGGCTGCCTTTAGCAAGGCGGCCGCCACCGCTCTCACATATCCGTTTCAGACGGGCAGGACGAGGCTGCAGATTCCCAGCGAAACGCCTGCGGAGGAGGCGTCAGAGAAGGATAAGGGCCTGGGCAGCCAGCAGAAGACGTCTCTCCTGGGCCGGCTGCTGGAGTTCCTCGACAAGACCGTCATAGGGGTCATATTCAGAATCGTGAAACGGGAGGGGTTGAGGGCTCTGTACGATGGCCTGCAAGGTGAACTGCTGAAGGGCTTCTTCAGCCACGGCCTAACTATGCTCACCAAGGGCCTCTTGCACCGCCTCGTTATCCGCTTGTGGGTTCTTTCGCGGCCTCATTTGCGGAAACGGCTGCAGGGCAAATGATTTTCCCCTTTGGGCAAGGATGCGTCTAAGCTGCTTACAGCATACTTCCATGGGGCGGATGCACCTGGCGTCAGGCCCAGCGGCGCCGATCAACACTGGAATGCCTCGCCGAGCTTTGCTACCACGTTTGCGCCGCGGGCTGAGAACCCAGTCCCTTCTGATTTCAGGGCTATCAATCCCGGCGGGAGGGCAGCGCTTGATTCTCGGTGCTTCGATGCCTTGCCCGTCACAAGGGTGTCGCAGACGTAGCACATGATGGGCGCCTCCTCGCCCTCCTGCTTCGAGGTTTTCTTGGGTGGGATGAGGAACTTCTTGACACAGCTCATACAGAGGACATGGCCGCATTGCTCCGTCATGACAGCATTGGACGTGTTGGAGAGCGCCTTTAGGCATGAGGGACATATTCGGCGGTCGCTCTTGGTGGATGGATCCGTTTCCTCCTTGAAGTTGACGGTGATGAGTTTGTGCAGAGATATCGGGTGGGGGAGGTCATCGGGCGCCGAAGGGCATATCGGGACGGCTTTGTCCTTTCTGACAGCGTTGGGAAGCTTCGAATCGTGCACATCGGGGGTCAGAGACGGCGTCCAGAATGATGGTAGCGTGGGTTTGGCAGCCTGAAGAGGGCGACAGTTAGCTGCCTGTGCGTGTCTGAAACGTTGCCTTGCAGGGCTGGTGTCTGGTTACCTTTTCGTCCTCGATAGCCTTTCTAGCCTTGAGCTTGTCCTCTCTAACAATTCGTTGCAACTCGTCTTGGTCGAGTTCGAATTTCCGCTTCGAGCCCACGTGAATGACGGCGGATGAGGTGTCATCTTGCGGCGCGCCATTTGCGGCGACGGGTGGCCGTTTCCTGGCCGTCGAGAGGCCAGCCTGCGTCATCTCGAAATCACGAACGGCACGCTCTCGGTCCTCCTCGTCCTCGGCGGCCCTTTGCCTCTGCGTCTCCAGATCGGCATCGCGCCGCGCCTTGTCAGCCCGCTTCAATTCCTTCTTCTGGGTCAAGAGGTTGGCGAGGGCGCACTCGCGGCAGAAGATGTCGCCTCGCGGGCAGGACACGGGCCCGCGCGCGATGCCCAGGCACAGGCCGCAGGAGCCAAAGGGCAGGAACGAGTCGCGATTGAGGCGGGCGGAGCTAGTGGACCAGTTGGACTTGGCGAGCTCCCGCTCGTGGGAGGTGAAGACGGCGCGGGACGTGTTTCGTTTGCCTGTTTTGGCGCGTGTGGTGGTCAGCAGCAGCAGCAGCAGCAGCAGCAAGGACTTGGGGGTGGTGGGGGCGGTGACTTACTGTGCGCCATGTTGCTACACAGTCGTTTCCGGTCGGCCGCGTGCTGTCTTGTCGAGGAGGAACTCAGTTGGCTCGCTTTTCGGTGCAGCGAACGGAGGAGATTCTAAGCGAGGAGCGAGGCCGGAGTGCATGTACAAAGTGAGTATGTATGTCGTCAGGTGGAAGGAAGTCTTGTGTGTGGGTGGGTGGGCACGTCACGTCACGTCTTTCCACTGCAAGTCGGTTTATTAGCGCCCTCAGTCAAGTCGCCCGCTCCACATTGGCTTCATCCTTGCACCTGCTGGCGTCTAGACGTTGCCTAATGGCGGGCTTATGATACCAGAATCTATTTCTATACCAGCTCGGACGAATATTCTTGGCACAGCCCCCAGCAGATAGGGTAACAGCGACCAGGATGAAGAGACGGATATCGTCGCGGCTACCTGTCCACGTCCGCCAAGCACAACTCAGTACCTCAGGCCAAGGTGCATAGAATCGCAGGCCGGGCCCAACATTGCCCCTTTCGGGAACCACGTACACAGACAGATAGGCAGGACCATCTCAGAGTGCTTCTCATGGTCACGCTGGGCTCAGACTACCTATCCATCACACAACACAACCCTTCAAGCCTCACTCGTATCAACGTCAAGTCAAGGACAGGCTGGGGTCAATTCGAGGATCCCATGATCCCCTTCTTCAGCCGCCGACCGGTCCTATTGGGTGAGCAAGCGCTTGGACCTGTCCCGAAACCCTCCCTTGTCCTTCGAGTCTCTCTTCTTCTCTCGGGCCACCACGTAAATCTTGCCCGCTTTCGGACCAGGGGTTGCTCCGCTGGAGGGCCATCTCTGCCTAGGCGCCGCGGGATGGCGGGTCCTGGCGCCGCTCAGCCTTCCCTGGGCCACTCATTCTCTCACTCCTTCTTTCTTTCCTTGCTAGTTATCTCGAACTGCACAGCCTCTACTAGCCGTGATATCGTGAGATGTATACTGCAGAGCAAAACGGACCCTGGAGCGATCCGTGCACTTACCACCGAGGAGCTCTAACTTCTGTTCAGGTGGTTGAGTTGGTGAGAAGTGAGGTCCTTTTGCCAGATATATATATATATATATATATGGCTTGAAGTCTAAACTATCGGCCGTCGCACCAAGTCGGTGGCCTTCAAGATCATTGCCCTGTCAATATTGCTTACCAACGGTCGTAGCCGCCAATATCGTCCCGTCCACATGTCTTCAAGAGCGGAGGAGAGGGGGCCTTCAGCCAGGCCGCCCCAGCCGCCATGCACGTTCATGGGTCATGCTGTATTCCTCTCACCCGTGCCATTGCATATGCGCCACCCCTTACTCTCTTGTTGGTCTTGTTGGGCACACTTGGTCGCGCTCTTATATCCCTCTGCCTGCACTTTCCGAAACCAAACGAACAGAGAGGTCCATTCCACCGGGAAACAAACCCTTCCTCCTACCACGAAAACCCAACAGACAATTCCGCCGCCATGGAGAACGACTTGCCGGAGCATGTGCGAGACTACAAGCTGGACACGCGGTTCCTCAGGGATCGCAGAGTTGTCCATATTTTGAATGATCCCCAAGCGCCCCCTTCGTCGCCAAAGGTGCAGGAACGCTGGGAGCGCGATAGGCTACCCATCGCTCGCGGCGGCCAGGCCAAGGTATATTTGGAGACGTGTATAACCGAAGGCCATCGATACCAATCCCGCCGCGCCGTGAAGGTGACACGACTTGACGACCGCAGCGGCGCAAGGCGACGATGCCTCAATGAGCTCAAACTCATCACCAAGCTCTCTCACGACAGAGTAGGTTCCCCATAATTGGTGTAGCTCTTTCGTCAAAGCGACTGTCCCGTGTTGGAGTATGCATGGCTGACAGTCGTGAGGGGAGTAGTATTCGAGGCATTTCGTCAAGACATTAGGATGGTATGAGTCGAAGAATTATCTGTACGTCACAATGGAATATTTTCCTGCAGGGGATCTGCAGGCATATCTTGACGAAAACCCATTGGCCGAGGACGAGGCTCGCCAGATTGCCATCCAGGTCCTACGAGGCCTCGTGCTCATGCACGGAGAAGGCTATGCGCACCGTGACATAAAACCCAAGGTACGTCTACTTCAGAGCGCAATAGCTCGTTGCTTTCTTGCATTACATATCAGTCATCTTAACTCTGTGGCAAGAATGTCTTAATCCGACAACATCCGAAACTCGGGGAAGCCGGCCTTTGGTGGGTCAAGCTCTCAGACTTTGGAACCAGCAAGCAACTGGGGGGAGCACCTGTTGAGACGGAAAGCACGGTGCTCATGAGTGAGCATTATACGGCACCAGAAATTCTATTGGGTCAGACAGGACGCTCGGATATCAACCACCCAGCGACAGACATGTGGGCTTTGGGCGTCTTGACGTTCTTCATGTTGACCAAGACTCACATGTTTCCCGATTTGATGAGCCTTATCCAGTACGGGGAGAATCCGGACGAGCTCTTCCCCCGTCAGCGGTTGGATGAGTCTTGTGTCGGCAAGCAAGGTCAAGCGTTCATCCGCGCGTTGGTCAGACCAGAGGCAAGAGAGCGACTTGACGCCAACGCGGCGGCCGTTCATGAATGGGTGCAGGACTGGATACCACGCGAACCAGTAGTCTTAGACGCTCGCAGCGAGTAAGTTGTTCGGCGATGCGCCTCGTGCATTCACTGAGCTGACGGGTAGTCGTGCAGGTCTACGGTCTCATCGCCGCTCTCGGAAAGCTACATCGAAAAGGGCTTGACAACGCAGGAATCTCAGATAACTGGTTTAGAACACCCCCTATCGCATTACCCGTTGCCGGGAGCCACCGCCTCAAACGGGACATTTGCCGAGGCGGTTGACCATGGAGACATGAAGCTACCTGTTGCTAGTGGCACGAGTCTTCAGTCCGTAGATTGTAAGTCGCAAATATCCATGCCGGAAATGGCTCTCATGGAGACAATGACGTTGGCTAACATGGTGGGAAGTGGCCAAGAGTATGGAGAACCCCATGGCCGATGACCAGAAGGATCTCCAGCGGCGCATGCATCGCATCCTCAGCGGCAACTTGACAGATGCAAGCCGGAAGAACTCCAGATGCGATAAGCACCCCGTCTCCAACGTGTCAGGGGAGCTGCGGTACGTGCGTCTAAGAGACACTCTAGAGGAATTAATCGCAGATCTGGAGTCCTGGCAGAACCATTTCGGATTTCGCATGGTCGACGCATATCTCGACGACATCATCGAAACGGGAGCCGCTGATGCAGCTGGGCCCAGTTTCAATGAGCCCGCTGGGGAATCTCACACCGTCTTCGTCGGTGAAGAGGCATTCGAGGCGTACAATAAAGAGGCCATTCCGTACAGTACGGCTTTGGTAGCTTGGCGCCCGACCGACTCCGAGAGCCTGATCATCGACATCGCCACCAAAGGGGCAGGCACGCAAAGGTACGCGCGGGAGCTTGCCCGACGCTTTCGATATTCGAGCCCGGCGGTCTTGGGGATACTCTACTGCGAAGGGGTTGTGCGACTATCTGGGGAGTCCAGCGTGGCTTTCCTCTTCCGTCTCCCCAACGAATACACAAACGTCCGCAGCGTCCGGCAACTGCTCCTGTCAGGTCAAGCGCACGACTCGCTTTCCGACCGGCTCGAAATGGCCAAACGGCTGGTCAACGCTGTGTATACCGTCTCCTTGCACGGATACGTGCACAAAAACATATGCCCTGAGACCGTATTGGGCTTAAGCAGGAGGGACGAAGTCAAGCTCCCAAGCATGGCCGTCTTGGTCGGGTTCCAGGCCTTGCGAAGAGAGGGTGCTGAGACATACCCTCTGACGGATAGCAAGTGGGAGACGAACCTGTACCGCCATCCGCAACGGCAAGGAACCAGCGTCGACTACTACACTACGCAGCACGACGTTTACAGCCTTGGGGTTTGTCTCTTGGAGATTGGACTTTGGCAGTCCTTCGTTACATACCGAGCCGACGGGACTACACAGCCCTCCGCAGCACTCGGGCTCGCTGAACGTGGTGCACTACTCAAGAACCCGAAAGCACTGAAGGAGCATCTGACTGCACTCAGTCGCAGCACCGCACTGAGGGCAAAGATGGGCACCCGCTACAGCGAGGTTGTTGAGACGTGCTTGACGTGTCTGGACGAGAATAATGAGGATTTCGGCGACAAGAGGGCATTCCAGGATCCGAACGGGGTGGAGATGGGCGTATTGTACCTTGAAAAGGTCACCAAGAAGTTGGACAGGGTATCTGTGTAAGTGAATCGTTGGTGTGGCGCCGCCAAGAGTGTCGACTCGGATGTACTCTGTCGCGTCACTTTGTCGTCTCTTAAAACGTCGTACTCTCGCTCCTCGGATTTATGTGCCTAGTGGTCACCCAAGGACGCTTATTAGAAAATTGAATCAGTCCTATGGCCAAAATACAGTTCTTTAAATGTTTGAGTTGTGGGTGACAGGTTCATTTTTGATGGCTCGGCCTGAGTTTTTTGCCCGTGTAAGTGCGCGACGGCAGGAAATTGGGTCGGCGCTCCTTCCACCTTTACGTGGGGCATCCAATCCATCCCCACGCCCCCCGGCTTCCCGCGACCCATGCATGACGCGCGCCGCCTTTTTTTCTCTCCATCTCTCTTGTGTTGGTCTGTCTGCCTGCTCCCCTAAATAAATTTATTCATCAACGTCGCGGATCGCGCAACGTGTCGCACCGCCCGACTCAACCGCCATGCATTGAGAGACAAGCCGCCAACGGTGCCCCGGCCGCTGCAAGCTCTGCCAAACCTTGCTCTTGTCCTCGACTGCAATTGAAGCACACGCGCCCCAACCCAAACCCCCCCGTCCGACACACGAAGAGACAACCACCACCACTCACTACCTACTCCTCCACGCCATGTCCGGTACAGCGGCGCCTCCCGTGCGCCAGTCCCTGCCATGGCGGCTCGGCTCCGTGGCCGTCATGAGTAGCGTCGGCTTCGTCTCAAGGGCCTTCCTCTACGGCCTCAACAAGGTCGAGGTCACTGGGCTGGACAACCTCCTCTCCACGCTCGATCGCAGGCGGACCCAGTGCCGGGATCGCGGCCTGCTGACCGTCTGCAACCACGTCGCCGTGTAAGTGAGCCGCTGTACTGCTTCCATTTCGCGCGCGCGCGCGAGGGGCCGTGTTCGTAGCTTACGCGATCGCGGCGCGCGTGCACAGGGTCGACGATCCGCTCATGTGGGGGATCCTTCCTCTGCGCTACCAGACCGATGTTCGGAACCTGCGATGGAGCCTGGGCGCGCACGACATATGCTTCAAGAACAGGTTTGTCAATCCATGCTACCCACGCTTTTCCCGACTTGTCACCGTAGGCATCGTGTCTGACCGGTTGACAGCTTCTTCTCCACCTTCTTCAGCCTGGGTCAAGTGCTGCCAACTCGACGGCTATGGCATTCGCCCTTGGGCGGTCTCTACCAACCCACCATGACCCAAGCAGTCCAGCTCCTATCCGGTCCCTCTACCTCTCCTACTCCACCGAGCCTGACCTTCTCGACCGACGGCACCGACTCCTTCCCCGCCCCCGCCGCATATACCGCCAACCGCAACGCCTGGGTCCACGTCTTCCCAGAGGCGTGCTGCCACCAAAGCCCCGACAGCGGCCTTCGATACTTCAAATGGGGCGTTTCCCGGCTCATTCTCGAGAGCGACCCCGCTCCCGAGTTCATACCCATGTTCATCCACGGCACCCAGTCCATCATGCCCGAGGATCGGGGTTTTCCGCGCTTCCTTCCTCGCATAGGAAAGCGCTTCAGGGTCGTTATCGGCGAGCCCACCGATGTTGACCGCCTCTTTGGCGAGAAGAGAGCCGCCTGGAAGAAGCTGGTGGAGACGAGCAGCGCCGAGGACCTGCAGCATGGGCCCGAGGCCGTGCAACTAAGGATCGAAGTCGCCAGGTCTGTTCGCGACGAGATCCAGAAGCTGCGCGAAAGTGCCGGGTTCCCGCATGAAGAGGACGAGACGGCGGCACTCGCAGACACGTGGTCCAAAGAGCCCAGCAAGCGCAAGTTTAAGAGTCCCGTCGACGGCAGTCTCGTCAACAGACACTGAGCGACACGTAAATATAACAAGACAACCGCTGCAGGCCCGCTACTGGCGCCCTAGGCGTGCATTAACTGACCTCCGGTTGCAACACCAAGTACATGAGCCGCGCGCTCAGACATTATGCTCTATGGCCCTTACGCTAAACAAAAATGCACGCCTCCTTTCCAGTCTAACTGACATGAACCACCAACTCCAAGGTGAGCAATTCGTAAACAACATTCGTCAAGACGAAGACGGTAGGGAGGCGTCAGTCAGCCGGCACCAACTGCACCACCCAAAGACCTCGTCATCGCACGGTCGAGGCGCTACAACTAGTAGTTGTCAAAGTTTTGGGTTGGCACGCCTTGTTGGTACGCCCGTGCCTGTTGCGCATGCAGGGCCTGCTGATGCTGCTGCTGCTGCTGCTGTTGCTGGTGCATGACAATGTCGTTGAACCACGGGTGCTGCAAGGCGTCGTGCGCGCTGATGCGGAGTTCGGGTCGCAGCTGGAGCATGCGCTGAAGCAGATCGATACCGGTTGGGTCGATGGCATGCAGAATGTTGCGCAGGTCCTGCGTCGCGTACATCTGGAAGCTTGGTTTGTACTCGGGATATTGCGTGATACCCGGCCAGGTGCGCTCCGTCGGTGTGCCCATAATGCGGAATATCCTAATGATCTGATCCTCGTTGGTCGTGCCCGGGAAGAGGGGCCGGCCCGTGTACATCTCCGCCATGATGCAGCCGGCGGACCAGATGTCAATGCTCGTGTTGTACGTGCGGCTGCCCAGGAGCACATCGGGGGCTCGGTACCACAGGGTGACGACCTCGTTGGAAAAGGTGTTGACCGGGATGCCAAACGCGCGGGCCAGGCCGAAATCGCCCAACTTCAAGAGCCCCTTGCTGTTGATAAGGAGGTTCTGCGGCTTCAGGTCGCGGTGCAGGACGCGGTTCTGGTGGCAAAAGTCGATTCCCTTGAGCAGCTGATACATGAAGGACTTGATGGTGGCGGGCTTCAGGGCGCCTCGCTCGCCATGTGTGTCCATGTACCTCTTCAAGTCGCCATCCATGTACTCAAACACGAGCATGAGCTTGTTCTCGGTGTGGATCACGTCGTGGAGGGCGACAATATTCTCGTGCTTGAGCTCCTTCATAAGTGAGATCTCGCGAATCGCAGTCGACGGTGTCCCTTCTTCCGAGTCGAGGTGAATCTCCTTGAGTGCCACCAGCTCGCCCGTTTGGCGATTCCTGCCTTTGAAAACCTATTCATGGGAGTGCATGTTAGCTAGTTGTGCCGTCGAGTCCCTGTGCCAGCTCTGGAGCGACTAACGGTTGCATAGGTGCCTTCGCCCAGCTTCTCCAGCTGCTGGAAGGAGCTGGGGTGTCGTTTGCCATCCATGGTTATTGATGAGAAAGATCAAGGACGGCAGAAGCGAGTGTTTGCCGGTGTCGCGGGTCCCGTGGGCGAAGGAAGAACGGGTGTGTGGAAGAATTTGCCCTCGACGGATTGTCTGTCGAACCGGGCTTGCATCGCTGCCGCACCAGCATCCTCGTCAGCCCATGGCGGCCCAGGGAGAGTCAGAGTCAGAGGGAGAGGGAGGGGCATCGCCCCGTCAAGCCCGAAATCCGCCATACAGGCATAAGGTACAAGGAGGTACCCAAGTACTCCGAGCGCTGTAGCGCAGCGCTGGCCCACAGTATCGGTCTTCTCGATAGCGGGGTCATGCCCCGCGGCGTGGCGCAGACGAGCCGAGCTCCTCAGGCCTCTAGGTACAGCAAGGCGAGATGGAAGTACCCTGGGGAAGGTACCGCGGGTGTGGCCACGCCAAACGTGAGTGCGTCAGTACTCGCCCGGGGCGCTGACGCGACATGCTGGGTACCGTGGTATCGTTGCCGTATTGGCGCCCCAACATGGAGGGGAAGGAGCACACGATGTCGCCCACCCATCAGACGTCAGGACTCGGCACAGCTGAGGTGATGAACAGCCGACATTGTCCCCTGTTTCTCTTCCTCGTCCAACGTCCCTTTATCTTTCCCTCTTCCACCCCGGCGCATGTCACTCCGCTCGGGTCTTCTTCAGAAACGGCTCCTTCTCCCTCCACTGCGTCGCGATGAGGCCTGTTCCAACCCCGGCAGATGGAGCTCGAAGCACAGCGTGTCGCAACGATGCGGACGCTCTGTCGTCAAGCGCCACGGCCCCTATAGCTCCGCTTTCCTACTTCCTCGCTACAGAGGCCGAGCTCGATTCGACCGAGGCTTCCCCAGAGCTGAGCCCTCGTTCACGAAGCTATGCGTGCAAGCGAAGCCGTAGCTCCAGTATATCCGCGTCCGACCGTTCCGCGCGAAGGAACCGTCAGACGTCCCCGTCGTTGTCATCGGAAATGGACCACGGCCTTTCACGACCCATGACGCCGGTCTTGACCGGCGTTTTGGGTCCAGGTTCTGCCATGAGCGTCCCGTCATCACCAGCCATATCGTCTAGTGTGTCAGTGTCAGAGGATCCTCACAGCATGTCGGGCAGTTTTTCAGAACTATCGCCTCGCGCGTCGCCTCGCCGCGGGCCCGTGACAGGCAACCTGGGAAATCCCGGTCCGCAGTTAGTTATGCCCAGTCTCACCGTCCCACGCCGTCGTCCCTTTTCGGAAGCAGGCAAGTCGCTCGGAAAGCTCAAGGTTCTCGTGACGGGTCGATCCGGTAAGGCTCTGTTCGAACAAGCTCAGGAGGAGCATCACTTACAGCTCCGCAGGCATCGGCAAGACGTCTTTGATATCGGCCATGGCACAGTCCTGCGCGCACATCGTACACATGGACTACCTGAGCCGTCCCGTTGCCGGAGACGTTGCAGAAATACATGCCAGCACGAGGCCACATCCCTGGTGGCGCAGTGACATGGACCCGGCTACCTACACTAGGAGAAGACGGATGTCATCGGCAACAGAGGAGATACTAGACCGAAATTTGTGTTTTGTGGACTGCCCAGGGTCGGGCAATACCGCCAAGGTACTTGAACACATTTGCTGCAAAGGTCCCACCCGTCTAACGATGACAGGATACCCGACCCGACCTTACATACGTCGAGTCACGGCTGGCACGGCTTTGCAACAAGCCTATTGAAGACGCGGATCTTTGCACCCTTCTCAGCAATGGGAGTGAGCCGATTGTTGACGTTGTTTTGTATTTGTTGCCGTGTTCGGGTACGTCAGCGATCCCTTCGCGTCTGAGCATGCAGAGCTGATGGCAATACAGGCCCTGACACAGTCGATTTGGACACTATCACGGCCTTACAAGCCATGACGAACGTGATCCCACTCCTTGCAAGGGCCGACCAGCTCAGCAGTGACGATGTAGCGGTGTCCAAGGACAAAATTGGTCAAGCTCTTGGTGAATTGCACGCCAGTTGCTTCTCCTTTGCCAGCCCCGAAAGCGTGGGGGAGTCCACACATCTTTTCGCCGTGTCGAGCGCAACCCACTCGGATCCGGAAATGGTCGATGCGAGCATCCTCATGAGCTCCGATTATCTTCAACCACTTGTGGACACGGAACTTACTCAGCTGGTCGGCCTTGTTTTCTCCCCGGAAGGCTCATCCTGGCTGAGGCACTCGGCTGCACTCAAAGCGGTAAGCTGGCGCCGGCAGCAGCGTCACAGAAACTCTCTTCAATCCGCCTTGACGTGCCGGAGGCTGTCCTCTGACGCGGCCCTGGTTCGATACGGGACGGCCAATTTTGAAATGGAACGACAGTACTGGGGCCGGATCGAATTATCGAGCTGGGCAGAAGGCTTGCGCCAGAGTCTAGCAGCGGAAAGGTTGGGCCAATCTCACCAGTTGCTTGGACAAGAATTGTCCCGACGGGAGATGCCGTTAAGCAAGAGTCAAAGGAAAGGTCGATCGAGCAAAAGCCGGCGGCTAGCTGCCGAAGAACCAGTTAACCCGAATCATCAAGATCCGCTGGGGCTTTTGGAGTTGATGGGGCAGATCAAGCACGGAGGGGGCGCCACCTTGGAGTTTCTCAGTAGCTTGGGAGTGGTGGGTTGTATCGCCGCATGGTTCATCCGGCCCGAGTTGGCGCGTCATTGGGACGTGAAGCTCCCGCCGCCTTGGTGTCTTGCCGCTTGCTGAAAGCACGGCACGGCACGATTTCGGGACCCGGACTAGATCTTGTATGGTCGCCGGTGGTCAGGACTCTGTGGAAGGCGGGCCATGCAATATGCTTTGTACGATTCATCAATACCCCTTTTCAGCTTGGCATTTGAAATTGACGTTTCTGGACTGCTTTATCTCGGCTCCAGCTTAAATTACAGTAAACGACGGCATCATCTGCATCATGATTTTTGGTCCTATCTCTCTCGCAGGAATGTTCCAACGGTCACAGGGGTATAAGGGAACTGGTGATTGAAAATGTGACGGCACCACGAGGTGATTTACTTGTTGCGATGGTGATGGTGCTCATTCTTGTCGTGCTCGTCGCTCTTGGGCTCAATTCCAAGAGCCTCAAGGGCCGCGTTGAAGTTGGGGAGATCGTTCGCAGCGCTGGAGACATGTGCCCAGCGAATGATGCCGTCGGCATCGACAGCAAAGGCGCCGCTGGTCTGCCAACGGCTGCCGCTCTCCGTGGGCCTGTTCCAGATGCCCTCGTCGGCCCCAAGACGGTATGCGGAGTACAGGGCAAAGGGGTTCAGGGCGTGCCACGCGCTCGACAGGCCAAGGCCCCATTTGGCGTAGACGTCGCGGCCCTCGTCGACGACGACGTCGGTCTGCCACGCGCCGCCGACCTGGGGCACCCAACGCTCGGTGGCCTCGACGGAGGAGTGGGAGACGGCGACGCAGTGGAGGTCGTCCTTGTGCTGGACCGAGACTGTGGTGAGGGACTTGAACGTCTTTTCGGCGACTGATAGTCACGAAGCGTCAGCGAGCGGGTTCTGCAGGCGGCGAGGAGCAACAATAACGACAGCGAGGGCGACGAATATGACAACGCCGGCAGCAAAGAAGAGACGCAGTCCCGGGGAGGGTAAAGACAGTCAGTCGACTTACATGGGCAGCCGCAGTGGCGGAGGAAGACGACAAGGGTCTTGCGCCCGTCTGGCAGGGGTACCTGGGACGTGGACGGCGCGGGGGAGCCAACCTTGGGCGCGGGGGCGACGTCCTTGATCGCGGGTGTCTTGAGCGACTCGATCTCGGCCCAAAATCCAGACTTTGGCTGGGCAGCCTTGTCACCGCTGGAGGGCGACGTGCCGGTCGTCTCGGGCATGGCGCGGGCGCGGAGGCAGGGTCAGATAGGACGACGACGACGACAATGGTGGCTGACGTAGGAAAGTGCGAATGATGTGAAAGCTCCCCGGGTTCGGACGGAGTATGGAAATGCTGCAAAGACGCTGTTTTGTCTGATGAGTTCTGTGTCTGGTGACGGGCCGGGGTGACGACGATGTGTTGCTGCTGGGAGCTATTGTTGGCAATGACGACATACATAAACGCGCTGGTATTAAGTAATCGTGCGTTGAGAGCTGCTGTTATTGTCAAGCTGAGATGGATGAAGCTCTGTTGTGAGTTGCGAGCTTGGAGCTCCACTAGTCGCCTACCCTGCATGGGGAAATATATTTTGCCCATCCTTTACGCCTTAGGGGCTCACCTTCGTCCAGCATCTCGTACATGACGGGGGAAAAAAACAGGCATCGTAGCACCCTTCTTTTGCGGGCCGCGGTTCGAATCGACTTGTTGAATTGGAACCATCACCCTCGGCCTGAAAAGGTGTGAGCGTCGCCGAAGAAACCAACAACACCTCAAACGGTGCCGAGACACAACGCCGTGATGCACGAAATCATCACCCTCCAGCTCGGCAACCTCAGCAACTACACAGCGACTCACTTCTGGAACGCCCAGGAGTCCTACTTCACGTATGGAGACCAGGATCAGTCGCCCGTGAACCATGACATACACTGGAGGTCCGGTGTCGGGCACGACGGCTCCGAGACGTTCCTCCCGCGGACCGTCATCTATGACCTCAAAGGAGGCTTCGGCTCGCTGCGCAAGATCAACCCCCTCTACGATGCGACGCTCACGTCTGACGCCGCCGCCGACTTTCTCTGGTAAGTGTTTCCTGGTTTCCCCCAAGACGAGTGCGAGATGAGACTTCGCTCTCCGTATCTCTGGTCTCTCTTACGCGTAAGGACTTCTCTCTCGCTGACATGGCCTTACCCTTTTCCCCCCTTCCAAAGGTCTGGTCGCCCGACGGTGCACAAGCAAGACGCGGTAAGCCCGAGCGCGTACCAGCAGGGCCTCGACGCCGGTGAGAATTCGCCGCCGCGGCCCACGCCGTCGAGCGTTCGGTACTGGTCCGATTTCTCCCGCGTCTACTTCCACCCGCGCTCGCTGGTGCAGCTGTACGACTTTGAGCTCAACTCGACCATCCGCCCGTTTGAGCGCTTCGCCATGGGCACCGAGCTCTTCTCCTCGCTGGACAGGGAGCACGACATTGTCGACCGCGACTGGCGGCCGTTCGCCGAGGAGTGCGACCTCATGCAGGGGATCCAGGTCTTCACGACGCTCGACGACGCCTGGGGCGGCTTCGCGTCCTCGTACCTCGAGGCCCTGCGCGACGAGTACCCCAAGTCGTGCATCTGGGTCTGGGGCCTGCAGAGCCCCGTCGTTCGTGACGTCCCGCGGGAGAAGCGCCAGCTGCGCCTCGTCAACGCCGCGCAGACCCTGAGCCAGGCCTGCTCGCAGGCGTCCATGGTGGTGCCCCTGTCCCTGCCCGACGGACCCTTCCCCTCGTCCGTCGCCCTCGATCCGGGCTCGCCCTGGCAGGTCTCGGGACTGCTGTCGGCGGCGGCGGAGAGCGCTGGCCTCCAGTCCCGGCTCGCCGCCCGGCGGCCCACGCTGCTGAGCGAGCTGGCCGAGAGTCTAAACACGACGGGGACGCAGACCTTGGCCGCTGCGTCCATGGATGTGGGACAGCCCGCCGACGAGCTGAATCGAGAGAAACTCGACGTCGATCTATTCCACCTAGGCCGCTTCGGACGCAATGACAGGCATCGTGAGAAGCCCGGACGCGTGTTTGGCCAGGTCTCGTCCTACCGCGGGACGGCGAAGCTGGATGAGAGTGAAGAGAATGAGAGCAAAGACCACCGGCTTTCAAGGCCAATAGTTGGGAACCCAGTCGTTCGACGGTACGTCGTCCTCTTCCCGACTAATATTCAACCGTCGATCCCCATGCCCCTTTCGACGCTCCACGCTCCCTGGCTGACCCTTTCGCAATCGGAATTCTAGGTATACATCCACCCTGAAATTCCCGCTGCTCGACAGCTACCCGCAAATATACCGCGACATACCCGAAGGTGAGACCACGGCGGCGGTGCGGACCGTGCTGTCCACAACTACCGCCATGACGGCCCGCATGCGCAACCTGCGATCGCAAGTGTCCCGGTCCCTCATGCTCGAGGAACGAGAGACGCTGAGCAACGGCCTGGCGGAGATTGCCGACGCCTACCAAGACGACTGGTCTAGCGGGAGTGATGAGGACGACGACGATGTTTAACGCGCCTCGACTGCGCTATGGATCTTACGCCCACGTAGGAACGAGATGAGCCGCGGAATCTCTGGCGGGCTTGCAAGACGCTCCTGCACCCTCCCGTCCGCGGATCGAGCGTGGAGCGTGACAAAGTTTATGCAGAGGCACGACCATGTGACGACGGACAGGCACGGCAACGCATGGCGGCGCATCAGATTGGTCACTGAGGCAGACGGCCTCATAATTACGTCTGTATTCATCATCTAGCGAGGCCACATGTTCTAGATACAGACAGCCGTAGGGAGGGTCACTTCGCCCGTTGGCGATTTCCAGGATATGTCAAATCGCGCCCGCGGGAGCTGCAACGACGCCCGTCAGGTCCTTCAGCAGATACTGCGGAAGAATTCACTTCTTGTTCGGTCACCGACCTGCAATCCATGCTTGGGTCGCTCATCGTGTACACTGCCGTCTGTCTCGTAGTCAGCCAGCGACAACCGATAAAGGCCTCTGGCGTACTGGAGGCCAGAGTTATTACGGCCTTCAGCCCGGAATCTTGCCAGACGAGTCTGCGCCATATAGGCGCACGTCAGTACTTTGCGAGGGAAGCCAGGGGCCCTCTTAGTGAACTCGAGTCCTTGTCAAGTTGATGTCCAAGCAGGGCAGATTGGCGCCCTCAATGTCATGTAATCGTGCACCCTGGGGTGTGATTACTTCAGTCGGCCAAGGTCATCGCCACTCAGCCAGCTGCAACTACAGAGGCCTGCTGTCGCTTGGCGGGGGGTTGGGTATTGTCCTGCGTAACTGTTAGCCCATCACATCCGAACCTGCGCGATAGGTCCCGGTGCCGTAGGTTGCCTCTCCTGAACAAGAAAAGCCGGCACTTCGTAAATACCTCTGGTTGGGCGCGCTTCTTTCCGTTGAGAGCGCTCTTAGCACTCTTCTTTCGTGGTTTTGTCTCGCCCGCCTCGAAAAGATCGTCTGGGAGGTTGAAGCTAACCAACGATTAGATCACGGACGGCGCAAAGATCAAATATCGATTGCGTAAACTTACTTGCGGACGTGCTGGACACCAATTGATACCAGAGATTTCAACTCGTCCTCGTATTTTTTCCAGTGAGTGCACAGAGCTTTGAACTCATCTACCTGGTAAGAGAGGTCGAGAGCTTTGGCATCTGCAGAAAAGCGCCGTCAGTTGCCAGGGAAGACATTCAACCAAGATGGACCAATCTTTCCAGTGTCGAAGGCGCACAGTGCCTGTCTGACTTACCTGGATGGAGTTGCAAGCCAATGTAGTGAGTCGTGGTATACACTACAGTCGGCGAAGCGGGCTTTGCTGTACCGTCGCCTTCTTTCGAGTCCTCGCCGGACATGTCTGCGTCGGTCTGCGGAGTGGGTACTTCGTCCCCAGGTTTCATGAGGTAATCCAGGCTACCCTCTTGAACCTGCGCAATTTCCTCGTCATTTTTGCAGAGATGGCGTCGATCGTAGCCCTTGTTGAAGGCGCGTGCCAGATCTATCTCCTGGTGGAGCTCCAACTTCTGGACCAGCATGCGCACCTTGGACTCGACGTAGCCAGACCACACCTTGTGGGACTCTTTGTCTTTGCTCGCGGTGATGACGGAGATGTAGTATCTGTAGTCAGCGGTGAAGAAGGTGTGCTTGACGAACAAGTCACTCCAAGGTCGCTTCCCCACCATGATGGCTTCAGTGATCTCCAGGCCTCTCTGCAGTTCCTGGTTGATAATGGTCTTGGACGACCGTGTGATATTGAAAGTTGCACACATGGAAGGGTATGCCGGCGTGATGACAGGCATAAGATGGAAAGAATCGCCTTTGTATTGCTAGACACGGTTCCGTGGGTTAGCAGTGGCCAAACGTGATGCGACCGAATGCTGGTACGTACCTTGGGATTCCACACGCGGACGGGCAGAGGACCGCTTTCAATAGGCTTGAGGAGGACGGGCTGCGGCCATCGCCATTGACTGATGATGAGGAAGAACTTGTTGACGATGACCGAGGTGGCCGCCTTGGGGTACAGCTGGCATACACGAGCGACGAGCATGGCCCAAGCCACACCTCCAGGGAAGCCCATAATGTTCGCATAGACGGCACGGCGCTGCGCCCAGAGCTTGATGGCACGGAGGGCAAGTTTGAAAGTGCTCTGTTCTGGAACGAGGTTCAATATCTCATCGGTGACACGGGTGCCATTGAGGGATCGCAACTCGGCTTCGTCGAGACCACGCAATAGGGCAGAATCCTTGAGGTCTTGGAAGTCTGGCGACAGCTGCTTTTGAATGATGCGCGAGAAGATCAGGTCTATGCTGATACCAGAGTACTCAAACTTGATGATGGGGACAAATGCGTCGGTGACGACGGCCAGCTCCGTGATGGCGCCCTCGGGAGCCATGTCTACGAGCATCTTGGGGAAATGTTCGAAGTAATCATCGCGGGTGACATATTTGGGGGCGACAATGAGTGTGTCGATGTCGGACCCTGGGCCGAAGACGCCCAGGCGGAAACTCCCGTAGGTGAATACTTTTCCGCGCGCATTCTTTATGAGGATGTCGTTCTTGGGTTCTCTCGCTTTGGCGACGCGTTTGACGAACTCGTTGCAGATAGTCTGCAGGGATTCTAAAACTTTGTATCTGCAACCGGGTCAATATTCACGCAAGAGGCAGTACGCGCCGGGTGGCAGAGGCTTGCAACGCACCGTTTCTCCGTGTCGGATGGACTCTCGAACGTCTTTTGACGTCGCAGTTCCTCAATCAGCGTATCGCTAGCTCGCTTCTCAGCCTCGGTCGGAAGGGACAAGGATAGCGGCGGCGTCACGCCATAGACACGGTCGCTAGCCATGTCTATCGGCTCGGATGGTCGTGTGCCCCAAAGATGGGGAAGGAAGCGTGTGTGTGCGAGCGCGCGCGCGAGAAAGCGATGGTATCGGGTTCGGCGAGATCAGGAGTGGTCGGTTCGGGCCGACGCGGGTGCCATTCAATAAGTGAGTAGACAAGGAAAAAGAAGACTGAATGCAGCCTGCCCTGCCGGAGGCGCTTCACGGGAACAATGCGGGCCGTCGTGGCCTGGTGACAATTCGTTCTCGGCCGTCTCTGGCAGCATCTGTGTGAGGACCGATGCGAGGAAATGAAAAGAAAACAAAGGCAAAGGAGAGGCGCGACGCGCAAGGTCTGGCGCTGTTGCTTAAAGGATGGGCCGTTGGCCTCGTTAGTCGGCAGCCTCGCAGCTACGGGCTTGGGGAAGAGAAGATGCAATGCATGCAATGGATGGCTTGAGTTTGGTTTGGCAAAGGAGTCTGGAATAGGTATGGAGCCATTTGGGCGGTGGATTCGGTACTAACTTAGTATTAGGTAATACGGCAGCACCTGGCGGGCACGCTCTTCAGCGCCTCACTGCCTGTGCAAGTTAGTACTGCAGCCCGTGCTTCCGTTCCAGGTCCTTCCACTGGAAAAATCCATGACTCTATGTCAACCTTGAGCCGGTTGGCGGTGATGCGCTGTTGTTGCCGCCCGGGCTGCTGCGACAGCCAACAAATGGTCCGAGGGGCAGCTCTGTGCCTTCGACCAGCCTATCATTTGCAATTCTTGTTTACAGCCGTCAATCTCGCGGGCCACAGCAAGGAGCATGCGTCTGTGTCAGGGGTGTCCACATGAGCGGCCCGGGCTCTGCAAGGCAACGGGTGCTTCTTCTGCTTTCCTTTTCCTTTTGTGAACTCTGGCCGAGGAGGATGCTTGTTGCGGGATGAGACATGATACTGCAAGAACATGTAATGCACAGCAGCCACACTTTTGTTTGGGTTTTGGCTGCCGCTAACTCTACCTAACTATTTTCCTACTAATGTACCAAGTCAGTCAGTCAGTTGGTTATTTACGTAGCAGGCAAGAGGCAGGTAAACTCTTTCTCGGGGCCCCCGGCACTCAGATGCCTGCAGTGACGAACTTGGGTACCTATGCCAGGCCAGTCTTTTGGGGGTCGAGGTACTGAGTACTGCACGAAGTACTTTGCATAGTACAAATCTAACCGGATCAAGGGATCAGCACCCTCCCCGCACCGGGGCGCATGCTTATATCGGGGTTCCAGGACAGGCGGCCACCGATCCAACCCAGCCAGGGGGTACATGCTCCTGACCCAAAGATACCTATTGTGCGACTCGTGCCACGCCTCACCGCCAAGGCTGCGACGACCACTGCCAAGTACCCATAGTGACGTCCGCCGTACCTGTGCACCCGCAGCACAAGCAGGGCGGGTGGAGCCTCCACGCGCTAATGTCGTAAACGAGCGGCGGCCAAACGCGAACGCGGTTCACAAACTCTGGCTGGCCAAGGGCGGCGGCTTAATTGATTTGGCTTGACTGACTGACGACTTGCATCGAATGGCCTTTGCCTTTGGCACCGCCTGCGTGGACGCAGCCATGGCCTGAACAAGGGAGCGAGCAACACAAATCAGACCCCGACACCGTCTCCCTTGCTGCTCAACCTGCATCAGCCCTTCCCCTCGACACGTGCCCACGCCCCTCCGCGAGGACGCGACTTGCGCCGCCAGAACTTTGTCTTCCAATTAAGTTGGTAGCCGCAACCGTCGGCGAGCGCGAACGAGTCCGACCACCACCAACGGCTTCCATCGTCGTGCGGCCAGGCTTACTTGTGCACACTGCTCTCGCACGACGGCCCTCCCGCTCCTCCCGCCCGCCGCATCGGCATCGCACCACCATCAGCCTGTCCTTTCGCCATGCCGCCCTCGGCCAAGCGAGCCCAGCGTGGCCGCCGCGACCTGCGTCGCGATAGAGACGCAGCAGCGGATGCCAATACTGATACCCATGTCGAAGATTCTTCCCCCAGCCGGCCGGCCAAGCGACGCAGACGAGCCGCCCGTTCTCCCGAACCCGCCGAGCCGGCCAACGATGCCGACGACCAGCCGCGCAATGACGACCATGTCCTCTCCCAAGTCACGCAACATCTCAAGGGCCAGGCTGTCCAAGCCGCCAAGGATCACGCCAATGCCTTCCACGAATATCAAGCTAACGGTGACGGTGTGAAGGCGTACGCCAAGGTCGCCGCCCAGGACTGGACCTTCTATATCACAAAATTGTCCGTCAATATCGGTCGCGCCCCCGAGACCGGACATCCCGACGACCCCGACGATGAGGGACATGTTCACATCGATCTTGGTCCCAGTAAAACGGTCTCCCGGGAACACGCAACCATCTCATTCGACTCCAAAGACGAGAAGTGGTTGTTACACGTCAAGGGTCGCAATGGCGCAAAGGTCGACGGGGAGCCACTAAAGCCCCCCGCCGCCCACGCCCTGACGAGCGGTCAAGTCATCGATATTGGAAATGTTGAGATGATCTTTGTCCTGCCGTCAGAAATAAGTCCTCTGCACGTTCACCCATCGTTCCTAGAGCGGTGCGGTCTCAGCCCCGAGACGTCTCAGGTGCCTGCCTCGCGACGGCAGCCCTTGATCGCACCCGCTCCTCCGGACTACAAGCGTCCTGGCACGCCTCCCTCGGCGCAACGCCGTGGTGCTCCGTCCAGCGTGAAGTCCCCGGCTGTTAGCACTCCTGCGGTCATGGTGGGAGCTAATGGTGTGGACCTAAGTCACGACGATAACCACCATATCAAGCCCCAGTTCAGCTACGCGCAAATGATCACGCAAGCCATTCTCAATGCTCCGGACGGCAAGCTCAACCTGAATGGCATCTACACGTACATCATGAACAGCTACTCGTATTATCGTCACCAGCAAGCGGCAGGCTGGCAGGTAAGCTTACGCTCCTTTGGCGTCTGGTGAGAATCACTGCTGACTCTGGCTGCCAGAACTCCATTCGACACAATCTTTCTCTGAACAAGTCGTTCGACAAAGTGGCACGCTCTACAGATGAGCCGGGCAAGGGGATGAAGTGGCAGATCGTTCCGGAGGCCAGGGAAGAAATGATACGCAACGCGTACAAGATCGGCCGAGGCGGTCACCGAGGCTCCTCCGCGCCGTCCTCACCCAACCAGTTGAATTACATCACGCAAGGACCGAGGGATATGGCATCCAGGGATCCAGCATCAGCCCGGAAACGACGAGGCTCGCCACTGGTGTCACCGCCACCGAGATCTTCGCTCAAGGCAGCGCAGTCTACTCCAGAGCGTGCGCCCGAAAGAGGTGCCGGAAGATCGTCGGCTTTGACAGCAGACGGCAGTCCATTGCCTCGACAGAGGAAGGGTGCTTCTGGCACCGCTGCAGGGCCCGACTCATCCTTCTCGACCTTCAATCCGCAGTCTCCTACGCTCACGTCGTCGTACCTACAAGATGAGGGGGCGTCGTTTGTCACGCCCGCGCCGCCCCGAATCCACCCACGGCTGGCGCCGCCAAGCACGGCGCAGCGCCCGAGCCAGCACATGCCGACGAGCTCGCCGGCTCCGTTCTGGAAGTACGCTGACATAGGAAGCACGCCGCTGCGCCCGTCTGCGCAGTACGAACTGAGTCCCTCGAAGTTGGGCGGCGGGTTGCCGCCTCAGAGCAGCAGTCCTCCCCAAGCCAGCAAGTCTCCTCCAAGCAGCCCTTCACGGCCGCCTCAGAGCGGCTCGCAGGAGCGCACGCAACCCGAAGAGCCAGAAGACGAGGGTTTCGACCTCACCAAGTAAGTCGAGCACAAACTCCATGCACATTTGGTACTAACCATTCTCCTTTCTTCTACCTTAGGGGCTTCCAAAGCATCGGCTCGTACCACGCTCCTGTGGGGCAGGGTGCCTCAGTCGCGAATGCCCTGAAGGGGAACTAACTTAGTCACGCATTCATTATGGTGGTACGAGCAAAGGTGGAATCGGACTTTGGGCGCAGGGTTAAACAAAAACTTCGTGCGATGTGTTATACGAAGCAAGGTGGAACATTCTGGCGGCGGCCAGTTCGGGAGGTGTCTGCTTTGGAATTTTGGTGTGTTTGAGGCAATGCATGAGCTTGTCTCCCCCGGCGCAGGTCGTATCGTTGTTTCAGTACGGAGCCTCCCTGCACAGAAGTGCAAAGGCTTGGGGTTAAATGCTAGGTCTAGTTGCACCACAAGCGACACTACAGCGGATCGCTGTGCGATGGAATATACCGAGCCCACGTTTGTAACTCACCCTAGCCTCTCTTCCTCCAGATGGTAAGCCACGTTGATCGTCCTCGGCATCGATACCTCCAGTGCTTGGTATATAGAGCGATGGGTGTGAGAGTGATGATGTCTTTCGTCTCAGCAGTCTGAGCCCGGATGCAGCTATGATGATGAGATATATATGAATACACTGGCCAGGCGTATACCAGCCTGCCACAGACTTCCTTGGAACTCAGCCGTCGCGTTCCCCATGCCGCCCTTGCAAGCCCAAGACGTACCATTTGCAGACCGCAAATTCCCACTATGCCTCATGCTGCGAACCTCCAACCATATATGCATACAGCCATGCTTAACCCCAATATTGTACAGTGCCGTCAGAAATATATCCGTGACAGCTCGCGCCCTGGTTGCGCTTGAAGCTACTTATGGCTTTGTGCTCTGGCCCCTCCGCTTCGGGTTGCCGCGCCCAGGCCGCTTCTTGGACGATGCCGACTTCTGGTCGCCGCCCTCGATGAACTTGATAAGCTCATCTATGCTGCGCGAGTCCATCTGCGAAGATGGCGACATACGCTGGGCAGGGCCTCCAGTGGTAGCCTGGGCAGGCGCAGCCGTTGCCGGGAAACGGATGCCTGATCGGATGCGCCGAGCCTGGACGTCTTTGGCATGCTTGGCGATGGAGACGGCATTCTGCGTCAGCTGTTCCAGCCAGCTCTCGGCCTCCTTCGTGTTCTTGTCCTCCGGTCCGAGCTCGTTGAGGAAGATATTGTATGATTCGCGCATGCGGTTCACAGCCGCCTTGGAGTCGTGGTCCAGCGCCAGAGCCTGTGCCAGCTGGAATAAGAGAGTGGCTGAATTCACTGACTGCTTTCCGAAGACAGATTCGCAAACGCGGAGCGACTCCTCGAACCAAAGCCTTGACTCATGGTAGGCCTTCAAATGCTGTAGCATAACGGCGGCGTTGTTGATGGTCGTGATTGAATCAGGGTGGCCCGGGCCGTAAATGATCTTCCACAACATCAGGGCATGCTTCGATGCTGCGAGGGCTCCTTTGCTGTCTCCGACCTGATGGAGAAACAGGCTCAGGTTCAAGTAGTTGAGCAGCGTCTCAGCCGAATCGACGCCGACAGTCCGCTCCGCAACGACAATGGCCTTCCTCGCCAGCTCGACGGCCGCCTCTTTGTCCTCAAGCTGATAGTACAGCATGGACAGGCTGTTGTACACCTTGGCCACCTCTGGGTGCAAAATTCCGTAGATCTGCTCATGGAGCGACAAGGACTCCAGCAATAGCTCTTGGCCGAGCTTTTTCTGGTTCTGAATTATGGAGAGGCGACCAGCTTCGAGAGCCTCTTCAGCGAGAGCGCTTCTGGGACAGGAGTGCTTGATCAGAGGCACGACATCGATGACATCGTCCGGCGTGAACGTGGTGTTTGCTGTTGTGGATGCAGTAGAAGCGGGCGAGCCATCGCGAGCCTTCTTCTTTTTCTTTTTGGACTCGCCATTGACCTGTCCATTCGTCTGAGATTGAGGAACTTCTGTCTCAGCTTGGGGTTCAGACTGCTGAGCGCTGTCAAAGATATAGTCTTTGGCCTGGACTTGGAGGCCAAGCCTCAGGCAAACCTCACGGAGCAGCTGCGTGCTGCGAATGTCCTGGACCCAGTCCACGTTCAGCTTGTACCTGAAACGTTGAAGGACTTGCTCCTCAATGCTCGCCCTAAGGGTCTGTGGCGTAACGTGCTCGAAGCTAAGGTCCGCCTCAGGATAGAGCTCTCGGAGTGACGACTCAACCTCTGCGATAGGCTTGGGATTGAACTTCTGGCCAAGAAGGCAGTTCAACAGATGAGACACGCAAGCCGGCGTGAAAGGGACGGGTAGAGCGCGAAGATAGACTGCAGCCACGTGCTTGAATGTGCGGGAGACCATGTCCTGAATGCAAATGTCGCGTAGGCATCGTACGCGGACATCCGTAGCGAGGGTTGCCACCTTGCCAAGATATCTGATGTTGATACCCCGCTTGTGAAGCAGCCGGCTGAGAGACTGCCCGTCCATGGGGAAGCTGATGTCAGAATCAGAAAGCTCGCGAATGAGCTCTGGGATGACATTGTCTCGAAGGTAGTCGCAAGCCTCGCGGACCTCCTTCTCGTCCTTCTCGAGCTCACCTTTTTCCTCATCGGTCTGAGGAACCTGGCCGCTGAAAGCATCGGGGTTGAGGGCAAACTTGAAGTCGGACAGATCCAGCTGGTTCTTCGCCGAGTTTTCGGGCTCCTTGTCGGCGCTCTTCTCTTCGGTGCTTCCTTCAGCGGACTGCTCCTGTTTGGCCTGTCCGCGGCGAGCCAGCTCCTTGTCCACCCACTGCTTCATTCTGAATCGTGCAAACGACTCGACTAATTCCGGGCGAAGTACAGTCATCCGGTGTGGGTACTCCTTAATTGCCTGCTCGCTGGTCTTCGATTTTGTCTCATCCAGCCAGCTGACATCGAAGGGAGTGATCCTGTACAGGTCCAGGACGTATTTGCGACCATCGGTTCCCATGAGACCCTTGGTCTCGACACTAGCCTCCAGGTCAAATCTCTTTCCATCCTTGTCCCAGACAGGGTGGTTTTTGACCTTGAGCGCCTTAGAAAGCTGCGCAAAGGCGGCCGTGAACCTGTCATCGGCGGCAACGACTTCTTTGCCGTCAACAGCGCCGTAGTCGATCTGATTTTCGCCCGGCTCCCGCTGCTTGAAGATCCCCGGAACAATGCTCTGACCGACGATGCGCTTTCCGAGATAGTCAACGACTACCGTGGCAGGCGTGAAAAGGCCATCAATGTCGAGCTGGTTGACCAGTCTCACGCCGGCCACATCCTTACCCGTGGCAACACGGGCAGCCTCGTCGCCGCCCTCGGATGTGAAGGTACCCACGCCATCGGCGCCAAACGAGAAGAAGATGTTGTTGTACACGAAAATTTGGGCATCCCGGCATTCCGTAGGGTTCAGGGGCGCAATCTCGCCGCGGGCGACCATGACGGCACCTTTAGTGGCAGCATCATTGTAGTCAGCAAACAGCTTCGAGACCAGGCGCTCACGAAAAACGCGGTCCTGCACGGTTTCCTTCGGGAGCTCCTTGGCAGATTGGAACTCCTCGTTCCAGTCACGCAGAGTGTCTGTGTTTTCAACTCCAGAGAGAAGATATGTCTCCTGGGGGCGTGTGGCGTCAGGAACATGGGCACAGAGAGCGGAGCTCGGGGGAGGAACAGCCCAGGGCGCTGCAGGGATCGCGTTTGTAATCTGGAAAGTAGCCAGGGGGTCTCGCTGGTTGTTGTACTCTTGGAGCTGGACAAAAGTCTCGCTGAAAGAAGGCGACAGGAGGCCAATGAGCTCCAAAAGTGAGTGGGCTGACTGGCCCTTGGGGGCAGGCCTCGGGAAAGGGTCGAACTTTGCGTTCGACGACTTGTTGACGTAAAAGCCTGACACATGAGCCGTCACCTGAAACTGCTCTCCTTCGTTCGTCGTAACAATCAGGTAGAGGAGGTGGCCGCGCTGCTTGAGATGGCACGGTGGAGGGTTCCAAGACGAAAGTGCAACGCCCTTGACTGTCTTGGGAGGAGGGCTGACAGGCTCGGGAATGAGTGTGGTGAGTGAAGGAATTGCCTGGAAGTCATAGTCCTTGACAGGGAGCTCGTCGGCACTGTCTCCCGTGGCTGCCACCTGCGAGTTGAGGGAAAGCCCCTCGAAGAGCGACAGACCAGGCAGTACGCCCTGCGATATATCTGTCCTATCGCCCGCGGCCCCTATCAGTTCTCGGATTCGAACGAGGTGGATGCGGGCCTCCTTCTCCGTATACGGGTCTTGGACGAGGTGGAAGACGGGTTCCGGCTCGAGATCGGGGACCTCCGCAAGGGGGATGAAGTCGTTGACCTTTTGGCCGTTATGCTCGAGGTGAAAGCACGTGTAGCGAAAAGCGGACGGCATATCGATGATGGACTGGCGGATTTCGTGAACCTGTTCTTGCGTAGACACCTTTGGGTCTTGTGAGCAGCAGTCAAGGCCAGATTTGCCAGGGTACCTACCATGATTTGCATTTTTTGTGCCTCGGGGTCTGGCAGGACAATAGTGAGGTTTATTAACGCTGCGATGTGATTAGCGACGCCCGGGCAGGTGTGCAGGCGAAAGATCTCGTACAGTCGGCACCAACATCGGCCTCGACCTCCGCCTCCGCTTCCGCTGGAGCTGCGACGGCATCATTAGGCTCATTGGAGGCGTCGCCTAGGAAGAGACAAATACGCCGCGGTCAGCAAATCTGGGTTTCAATTGAGGCAAGGCGAAAGTCACGAGGGCGGGCACCAACCTGGAGCCGCAGCGGCAGGCACCGGCGTCTGAGACTGTGCTTCGGCAGCCATGACGTTCTGTTATACAAAGGGACGGCTGATGGGAACAAGAGGTACAATTAGAACACAACGGGGTTGAGGGGGAGGGGAAGGCCACCGGTCATGAGCGCCCTCCGGCAAAGGTTTGAAGAGAGGCGCAACAACTGGGGAATTGGCTTGACAAGAGGCAGAACGGGGAAGAGAACGGGGATTCTGGGGAGAAAAAAAATTGGACGAATTGCCTGCACGGCAAGAGCCGGCCGTTCGAAGCTCGGGTGACCTTGACGCTACCTGGCTGTCCTCGCCCGTCCCCGCGTTTGTGGCGTACTGCAAGTGTATAGTTGTGAAGCCGCAGGCCCCGAAGCCGGGTAACTCCAGGCCCCACTGTGGCGCTAGGCCAGGAGAGGAAGAAAGTAAACATGTCGCATGTTTGAGAACGCCAGAGCCCGTCTTTTTGCTCCCTCGTCCTCACCAACAGCATCCCTCTTCTCCGAGCACTTAGCTTGGCTATCGATTATCCATGCCCTCTACATGATTATAATTTGCTTGCAAACGACCAATGAGTCATCCGGGAACCGATGCGACAGCCGCCGATTCAGGCCTCGGCCACGAGGTGCAGCCGACAAGATGCGCCGCTTCTACCCGACCGAGTGCGCCAGACCTCCAACCATGGACCGCAACACGTTGCCACCGCCTCCTCCGCCAGCTCCAGTCACGGCTAGCCCGGCTGAGGAAGCTCGCCCCCGATGAGGGCCCTGCCTCCTGCCAGGAATCGAAACGATCGAGTCAGGCCGATGCCAAGTCTGCGACTGCGAAACGCGTCAAGCTCACGTACGCTGGCCGCAAGCGGCACGAGGACACCGGTACAGAGGACTCAAAGCCCCTTGTTGCACTTTGCACTCCTAAACGACCAGTCCGCACGCTGGGAGCGATGAAAATGATCAAATCCTCCCCTGCGTCTGGGCAGGTGGACATTCCGTCTCCGATCTGGCGCCGAATCAGTGACCCCACAGACACGCCCAGGCGAGCACAAAGCAATCAGGTGGATATCTCCGAATTTATATCTAGTGCTCCCGCGGGAACTGTCCTGTCAGACGTCACGGCGGACCTCCGTCCATTGGCAGCAGCCCTGGGAGCAGAGAAATACCGTATCTATCATGCCATCCTTGGCTGGCTCAACACTTTGCTGCTGTCAACAGTGCCTCGAGGCCGAGAGCCGGCGCCAAACTCGCTTCTCGCAATGTGTTTGCGAAAAATCCCCTGCTGCGTAGCCGACATCGAATGTTACGAACGAGACGTGGCAAAGCAACAGGGACGTCAGTCGATGTGGGATGCATCTAATGTATCGTTTGAGCTTTACGGTCAGCTCGAGACTCTCGGGTCAGCCACAGGCGGTTGGCGCCCATTGAAGCTGGCGATTAGGGCCCACGGGCTGTCGCTTCTTTGCCAGGCCGTTGCGGAGGAGGTTTTCGATCCAATATACGTCGCTCTCCTCATCCGACTTTGCGCGCGACTAGGGTGTACTGAAGGGGTGCATAAACTTGCAACTTCGTCAAAAGTCATTCTACCTGAACCACGCACAATGCTAAGCGGTCTCGCCGAAGATAAGCACCTCTTGCCTCTTCGTGAACTCGTTGGCTTCGACGCAAAAAGAGCAATATGCCGAGCAGCGATGGCCTCTGTGTCAAGTTTGGCGCAGAAAGATCGCTTACCAACGAGGTGGTTGTCTACGCGTGTATTTTCGGGCCTTTGGGCATCGAACTTGGAATTGATATCATCGACCACTTCCGGCGCAGCAGCTATGGCCTTTTCCACGGCCTGTTTACCCCTGATGATTCTGGACAACGACAGCGCAGCGGAAGGTCAACCAATGGAGGCAGAACAGAGACTTGCAAGTGTGGTTGCAGGAATGGTGGCCACCTTGCTCGCTCTGTCAGAGGCCAGCCATGATGACCCTCGGGCGTCGAGGCACCAACGAGCTGAACGGCGCGTACGATACCTTTTGGACTGTTGCTTCCATCAGGTATGCCGCCGCAAGCGTGGGCGAGTCGGGCGGGACAGCGGGGCATTCATGCTGGTGCTGGCACGGTACATTGTGTTCGCAACTGGGCCTCAAGCCAGTTCCATCTTTGCCCAGGAAGCACGGCGTGATCTCGTGTCACTGGCGGCCACGCCGAAAAGCGTCGAAGGGTCGCAATCGCGATACCGTCAGACCATTCTGCTATTGTGCTCCATCGCTCAATACCGCGGTCGAAGCCGCGCCATCTCCAGCAGAGACTGCGTCGCGGACATATCCAGACAGTTGAGTGAGCTGAATCTTGGGGATAGCTTCGATCACGACTTGCAAAAGGATGTCGCATTTCTGTTGGCACAACGGACCAAAGACCTGCGAGACCTCGCATTCGCCGAGAGGTTGAAAGGGGCGAGGAACCCGAGCGGAGGCAATGCAATGTTCTCCGGCTGGCGGTGGGAGGAGGGCATCAGCGAGTGGGTTCTCCCGGATAGTGACGAGGACCAGGTCGAAGAGAAGCCGCGGGAGGCCTTGAGGCAACTGCGCAACCGTTCCTGTTCCAACAGCCAAAGCACGAGGGCGTCGGCGCCTATGGAGATGAGTACATCGCGGCGTAAGAGACGGAGCGATGGTGGTGCTCGCTATGCGCTATGTGCCGGGAAGGAGAACGGCGGCGACGACATGGACTTGCCAGGTGCATCGCTGTATGGCGATGAGTCGGCCCCGGTAGCAAAACGGTTGCGGACACGCCCGGCACGCTCTGGCTTGCTGCGGCTGCTGCCTTCGGAAGATGATTGGGATGATTTGCTATAAGCGACCAGCAACCGAACCGGGACTCGGTCACATTGGACGGATTATTTTCAAGCTTATGGATGCATCTTCTACAAGTCCTATACTGCACTACGGAACAATATTTACGTAAAGTATCATTGTTCTTTCCCCCCATCTGCTGCTGGCAAATTCTTGCAGTGGGATTGTGTGATACAGTATCAAATCATCTGAACGTAACAGATTGCCTACTACCTCTCGGCTTCTTGTCGCCGTAGTCTGTAGTTTCGAAGTGGCCATGCAGCCTACTAACTTAGAACGACGTGCTCACTCTCACCTTATACCTACCTAATTAAGCAAGTGGGTCCTAACCTATTGA
Organism: Purpureocillium takamizusanense; assembly: GCF_022605165.1. NCBI lineage: Eukaryota > Fungi > Ascomycota > Sordariomycetes > Hypocreales > Ophiocordycipitaceae > Purpureocillium > Purpureocillium takamizusanense. The sequence continues at coordinate 912,255 of NC_063072.1, forward strand.
CGGGCTAATTGTCCGCAGCGGGGCGAATGGCAGCGCTCGCCATCCCCTTCCGTGGCTGAACTTGTTGGCGCTGCAAGGGACCCGACGGAGCGTGCATGTACCTCGCTGACCCAAAGTGCTGCTGTGGGTACCTAAGGCTGTATCTACCGGAGGCCAGGTATGCAGCTACTGAAGCTAGCTGAGCCCCAAGACAACCTACCAGGTCACACATCCATGTCATTGGATCCACGCCCGCTTCTCCAAGGGTCCCGTGCCGCATCGCCCATCCGGCTTGCTCCCAATACCTGCTGACTGCTTCATCCATCAAAACAAGCAGGAGACCCCAGCCATCCGCTCGCTGCGGTGTCGCGAGAGACAAGATTATATTCTCCGCGTCAAACCTCGACATCCGGTACAGACTCGCACACACGAGGTCGTGGTCTCCGGCCACCATCGCAGGCCACTTGCTTGTCGCCTGGAGCGGAACTCGCCTCCACGCAGCAGCACCGCCAGCAGCCGCAGCGGCGCAGCCCCATCCGCCCACCATGGCCTCCCGCGCCGCTGTCCCCTTCTTGGTGGCCATGATGCTGTTGACCGGCGTCTGCAACACATTGCTCACCAAGTACCAAGTACGATGATCTCCCTGCACGGGGCTATGCAGGCCGGTCTCGTCGGAGGCGCTGACAGTTTCCCAGGACAACCAATGCGTGCGGAACTGTGACCCAAGGGACGGTAAGCGGCCGTCCCATTTCGAGCAGCCGGTGCTGCAGACGGCACAAATGTTTGTCGGTGAGATGGGATGTTGGCTCGTCATCGGGCTCATGTCGCTCTATCGCCGCGTCACCAAACAGCCCTCGCCCGCGGAGCGCGGCTATGAGGCTGTCGACGGCGGCGATGCCCACCAGGACCACCACGACGGTCCACCCAAACCCAACGGCGATCGCCCGTCTGTTCTTCGCGGGTACCGCGTCGTGCTTCTCGCTCTGCCGGCAATCTGCGACATCTGCGGGACGACACTCATGAACGCCGGGCTGCTCCTTGTTGCGGCCTCCATCTACCAGATGACTCGCGGCGCCCTCGTCCTCTTCGTCGGCCTCTTCAGCGTCTTGTTCCTGCGGCGCCATCTGTATCTCTTCCAGTGGCTGTCCCTGGTTGGTGTTGTCTCTGGCGTTGCCGTTGTGGGCCTTGCTGGCGCAATCTGGCCAGACGAGAAGAAGGTATCTCAGCAGGGCTTCGCCGACGACGCGGCGGACGGGGGCCTGTCTGATGCCGCGAGGGCCATCATCGGCGTCCTGCTTATTGCCGGCGCGCAGATCTTCACGGCGACGCAGTTCGTGCTCGAGGAGTGGATGCTGGAGAACTCATCCATTGAGCCCATCAAGGTTGTTGGCTGGGAAGGCGTATTCGGCCTCTCCGTGACGCTAACCGGCATGGCTGTGATGCACTTGGCTGTTGGCCGGACCGACGCCGGTCGTTACGGATATTTCGACATGCAGGAGGGCTTGCGGCAGATGATGCAGACGCGCATTTTGGTCACGAGCGTTCTCATCATGATCAGCATTGGGTAAGCATATCCCCTAGAAGCGCTTAGGGCTTGCTAACAAATAACACCAGCGCTTTCAACTTCTTTGGTCTCTCCGTGACGCGGAGCGTCAGTGCAACGTCGCGGTCGACCATTGACACCTGCAGGACGCTCTTCATCTGGATCGTCTCCCTGGGCCTCGGCTGGGAGTCATTCAAGGCGCTGCAAATTGTGGGTTTCGCCATCCTTGTGTATTCCACGTTTGTCTTCAACGGCATCGTTCATCCGCCGCTGAGGAGCCTCCGCCCCAGCCACGAGGTTGAAGAGCTGCTCCCAGAAGAACCGATCGAGCACCAGTAGAATGACGCAGCGCACACTGGAATGATACACGCTGTTTGGACGTCCATGGTTAGGTTCAAGACTCGGGTCTGATCGTTAGAGCACACACATCATCTCATGGAGTGGGTTTTAGAGCACGCTTTTGAATCAGCTAGCTTGGATCTGCGGGCGTTTGGAAGGACAGGAGAGTTGCATGGCACGAAATCTATATCGAATGACTCTGCACTCCCTGTAAACAATTTGGAATTTGACCTATGGAGGGGAACGCTGCCGCATGCTACATTATCGAAGTAAGTACTCGATACTCAAAGGGAACATGTCCCATCCTCGTATCGTAAACCACGTCGCCGGGCGTCTCAAGCCAGCATATCAACCAGCAACGTGCATTATGGGGTCGAAGTTGACGTCTGTGTGACCCCATGCATGTTATCTAACATCATCACCCAAAACGCCGTATTGAGTCGACCAACTGACTTGTGTGAACCAACCTTACCTATCGAGCCCAGCCGGCCCTTACCCATCGCCCTTGCCCTCGCCCTCGCCCTCGCCCGTCCCAGCGGCCGGGGTCGCCTACGCGACGTTGCAGAGCAGCTCGGCCTCGAGGATGAACTTGCCCTCCTTGTACTTCTCCGAGTTCTCGTAAGCCTTATCGTACTTCCAGCCCACCGTCTCCTTGCACTGGCGGCAGGTGATGTCGCGGACAAGGTGGCGGCCCGTCGTCATGTTACGCTCGTTGGGCTCGCCAGCATCGATGTTGACAACGTTGTGGAAGAGGTACGCCTTGCCGTGCTGGCCACGGAAATTCTATAGACCGAAGGGGCGTCAAGTCAGTCAGTCGGTCAGCGTGTCGGGGCAAAAAAGGAGCGAGCTGTGGGCAGGGTATGCACAGTGGAGGGCGGCGACTGTGGATGGGCAACGTACCCTGCTAATAATATCCTCATGGTTGGCGAGATGCGTCTTGCATGACTTGCAGCCGTAGATCTTGTTGCTGTTCAGATACGTGTTGTATGCGAGCCCCATGGTTGACCGACACGCCGCGTGGGCGAGGAGGATAAGCGCAGCCTGGTGGTATGCCTCTTCTCTGGAATGTAGGCGCTCTTGCCAGCGTCTCTATATCGACGTGTTCGTGACGCGTGCCCGGGGGGGCCGAAGCTCCGGGTTCCAGCTCACAACGGAGCTTCGAGACGTCGAGGTACAGGCGAACGTCCGTTGCTGGGCGGACTGTGCGGCGGCGGCGGCGGCGGCGGCGGCAGGTGTCTGGTAGCTGCTGTAGACGCGCACGGTTGATGGCACGGGCTGAAAGCAGCTTTCGGATGATCAGTTGGGGTTGCCGTCGGAGCGAGAGGGGTGAGGTCTAGCGGCGGCGGCAGTGGTGGGCGAGATAAGACGAGAGACACGGCGGGCAAAGGGATGATGATAAGGGTAGCTCAGGCGAGGCCGCGAAAGGATGCGACAGGTCGGCCAGGTCAGCTGGCCCAGTGGGGGTTGGTTGGGGGTTGAAGGTTGAACGGTCGAAGTCAGGCTGTAGCACCGGGACGGGCGTACGACGAGCAGGCACCCGCTGAAGAGATGGAAGATGACGGGAGGCACCAGGCCAGGTAACCGCTCCGGTAGTGATGGTGGTAGTGGTGGTGGTGTGACCGACGGGATGGACGTCACTAGGTGGTCAAACGGAGTGCAGACGGCGCGGAGGCAGCCGTCTCGTCTCACAAGGCGGCAGGTACTCAAGCCCTGGGCTGTTCGTCGGCGCGGGTTAGGATGGAAGGGACGGGAGGGAGGCAAGGTGGAGGTGAGGCAGGCGATCCGTCAGTCAGCCGGCGGTCGTTCAAACGTCTGGCTGTCTTGGCAGTTGGCGCAGGTTTGAGCGGGCAGGCAGGCAAGCAGGCAGACGGACAGAAAGGCGGATAGACAGATGAGGTGTGAAGCGAGGCAAGGCGAGGCAAGGCTGGTAAACGTGCGTTGGAGCCGGCCAGCCAGCGCGGCGGTGACGCACCTCCCACTTCGATCGCTCTCCACCCCGCCGCTGTATCACCAGCGCGACGTCCGATTCCAGGCCTGGCCAGGCATGTTCCAGCCATGGATCCGAGCACCGGCTGCGGCGAGGTTGGGCTCTGGCTTGCCTGGGCTGGGCTGGGCTGGGCTGGGGCTGCCCACCTTGACGTACCCCACACACCTCTCTGGCTGGCGCCCCCCCACGGTGGGGTCCCGCCATCGTCGTCGAAAGCCGCTGGCCACCACTGCATGACAGTTTCGCACGAACATGGTTCAACAGACGCTCTCACACGCGCATAATGCATGGTGATGTCAATGGATGGCATTATTGCCCGTTAGAGCCCACATCGTACGTGGCTTAGCGCCGGCGCGGGCTTTAAAGGGAATCTATCTCGCTCTCTTCTCGCCTTGCGGCATCGGTTAAAACCAGTATCATGGGGTAAAAACCTGCCTCCATCACATCATGGTCGAGTCCCCTATGTAGGCTTCATGACAACAAGTTCGAGGAAGCAGCTTTACTCAAAAACGCCGTTGCTCCATCGGTTCCAGTTCGTGCATATTCGGCACATCCGTACTCTGCCAGCTAGGTCACTCCTTATGCTTCCTCTTCTTTTCCTCCTCCTTCCTCCTCTTGGCTTCCAAGTCCTCGTCCTTGATATTGTTGTAATGCCATATGCCGCGCTCCCGGTCCCTCTCCAGCTGCTCCAAATCCTGCTGGCTGACGGGCACGCCTTCGATACCTTTGGCATACTTTCCCTCAAGAAACATAATCAAGCCTCCGATAGCCGCAACAATGCAGGCAAGCGCGACAAACAGGCCTGTCGACCAACTCGGGCGGTCGTATCGGTTCAGCCCCCACATGAACCCCGATAGAACACACTGCAGGAACGTATTCCACACCATGAGCCATATGACAAGATCCAGCTTCCACAGCTTAGTCGGCGGCGCTCGAACTCCAGTCAAAGGCGCTTCGGGAATTTTCGTCTCTGGGAAAGGTAAAGCGGAACGCGGCGCGCCCTGCGCCAGGAGCTGGTCGACATTCCTTGGGCCGATATTGACGGGCAGGGATGTAGAGCCCTCGAGCCGAAACCACCCTCTGTGGATCCCCGCGAGCCTGCGAAGGGCTTCTTCCTTGTGCTGCAGTCGATAGCGAAGCAAAAAATATAAATCTCTGAACCGCCACGGCGCGAGCCCGAAGCCCGTCACGCAGAAGAGAGCGTTGAGGATCTGCGAATCGATCTCGATCCATATTCGCCGGGGAGAGTTGATATCATCGCATGTCGGATTGCACATGGCTGGGGCTGTGAGGTTGAACTGTGCGTTAGAGAAAGGTTCGCTTCGCTCTAGTCGGGCTACTTACAGGCATTGCACAGCAGGAGGAAGAGCATGCCGCCCCAAGCAACCACATTCAGACCATATATGGTGACGACGAATCCCAGTGGTGTCAGGAAGTAGTGCCAAAAGGCGATGGATCCGAGCTTCATGGACTGGCCAAACGAGTGTTTCGGCGGGAAATGGTATCCGTTAGGGAAGGGAGCCGCGGCGGGTGGCACATCGACAGGCATAGATGTCGTCTGTGATGACGAGCTGCCATCCGCCTTGGGCTCACGAGAACCTGCTTCTTCTGCGACAGAGGGGATGTTGTTGGATGGCTCCGGCACAGTTTGGCGCGCTTCCGGCGACTGGACGACGGGGGAGCTGGGCGCCGAAGAGCCAGGCCGGGGTACATTCTGGCGCGAGAAGACGGATGAGGCAATGCCGCCGGCGGCAGCAAAGAAGCCTTCAGGCAGTTCCGATTGACTGAAGGTGACGGACGCGCGACGAAGGCGCCCGCTGAGCGATGATGAGGCGGCAGGGCGGTTTGTCGTCGTGCTCCGGCCATCGTCGGCGCTCGATGTCTGAGCGAGTGACCCGGGAGTAGGGCCTTCGATGGCGGGAAAGGGCTCTGTTGACGTCGCCGTCGCGGCCGGACTCTCGACGGGTGCCATTGCGGCCCGCGAAGAGCAGCTGGGATAGCCGACGTCGACCCAAGGACGGGAGACGATGGAGCGGCAAGCCGAGTGGCACGTTCCCGATCGATACGCTCGTAATCGCTTGCTAAATCGTGTGCGCTGGGATGATGATGGGTTTCCGAGCGGGTGCAGCTACCGACACAGCGCAATACTGAGTGTTTAACAGGTAGACTTATCAGAAGCGCGGGCGTCGTGACGAGGCGAGCCAAGGGTATTAAAGGAGACAAAGAACGGGAGATGATCGGGGGTGGAGATGAGATTGGGGATGGGGATGGGGATCGAGGTCCGGTTTTCAAAGGGCATGGCGTACTCCGTAGTTACGACTCGGGTTGCAACTCTAAACCGCCTGCAGCCAATGGAACCATTGGTGGGCTCAGGCAGGCCCGACGCCGGCGCTAGGTACTAAAAGTGCCACCATCTGTCTATCGCCGAGGGCCAGGGTCTCAGCATCTCGTTTCTTCTCTCTACCCATTGCGTTCGAAGCAACGCACTTGCAGTGCCCTGCAGCTGTGACGCACGGCGTATCGCACGAGCATGGTTCAACGGCGACTCGAAAATACGCAAGCCACCACGGCAGAAGCGCCTGGGCCTGAAGCAGATACCGTCGCCTGCGTGCAATTTGTTCTCGTTGGCGATCTTGGCTGGGAACGGAGGTGGGTGCGCCCTACGAATCTGCACTAAAACCCAGGAATCCCCACTGCCGCTGGCACATACTCGAGGCTGCGCAGGTGCTGGGCCCCTCTGTGTGGCGCAAACGTCGAGACCGCGTAACACTGAAGGTTCCCATAAGTTAGTACCAGGCACGAAGTACAGAACTTGGTAGGTTGTCCCTAAACTGAAGACATCAAAGTGCGTCGTCAACCATTTTGCACAGCCACAAGGCTTTCGCAGCTGTAGTATCCCCGTTCGAAAGTGTCTTTTTTTTTAGTAGTAATAGAAAGAAGGCCTTGAAAATCGTTCGCGAAAAGTGTTTGCGTCCAGAAATGTTGGCTGAATCCCGAGAGCCTGGTCGCCCGTGGAGTCGCTGATAGATCCGCTTTTCAGCGGGCACATGCTGCCGGTAAGCTGGAACCTGTTGGCAGTACGCTAGGTTGTAACTTGTAGCTAGCGAGCCAGCAAGGTTCGCAGCCGCAACACCGTCTGTCCACTTCAAGCAAAAATTCCGCTCCTCCATTTGCGACTTCAACTCAAAGTCTCCTCGAAACGGACCTACCCTCAGCTGCCTTTTCCTCGCCCGCCGCGGGGACATCCATTCGATCGTCAGGCACAATCCATCCGATACTCAGCATGCCTGATCAGCAAATAAGCAACGGAGGCCCGGCGTCGGCAGAAGGTCGCGCCATCATGAACGTCACACGAACCGTAATGAGTAATCTCGAAGACCAGCATGACTGGACTCAGGTCAAAATCCACGACGGTCAGGACTTCCCACGCCCACTCGTTCGGGGACTACCGCCCAAGAGGCTCTACCTACACCCGGACGATCAAATTGAGGCGCTTTCTCACGAGCACAAAACCGGCGAGAAACTATTCCAGGATCCCGAATTCGAATGGGTTCTGCCTGTTCATCTGACTGAGAAATGGTCTCTCGCCCGTTTTGCCGCCGTCTTCGACTCGATCCCTCAAGAGCCCAGCAGAAGAGCAAAGAGATTCGTATTGGCCTCGCTCCACAACGACTCTACTGTCGTCTACTATCTCATGCATGAGGGGATGGTCAAGCCTCGACAGAACTGAGTCTACCGACATCCCGCTTAAAGTCCACCTCCTACTCTCCTCATGGCTTGAAAATAACCTTCTGCACTTTCATGTTATGAAACAATTCATAGCCCTCCTTGGCCTCGGTCAGGGGCATGATGTGATCAAACATGAAGCTAAAGATTCGCGGGTCAGTCAGCCACAGCCACATCGGCCTGAAATCGCAGAGATGGCAAGGACGCACCCAAGCTTGTCTTGGTTCTTCTCCAGCACAGCTAGAGCTTCGCCGAAAATGTGCCGAACGGGGCATCGACCCATCTGCAGGCGGATGTTTTTGCTGCACCACCATGATGGTCAGCAGATTTCACGCTTCGTCAAAGCGGCTTAGTCCTTACCCATAACCCTCTCGCCCGGTCCAAGGAATCTGTGGGATGCTGTCATTAGTCTCCGACTGTCGGTCTTGGCCCATCATTACGAACCTCGCCATTGTGGACGCCGATGCTGCTGATTGCCCCAAAGGTACGAGCCAAGTCAAACGCAGTCCGCAGGGCTGGGGAGTGGCCGACAGCCTCGATAATCATGTCGGCCCCGCGGCCCTCAGTGGCATCCATGACTTTCTGACGCATGTCATCGCCGTCTATGAAGTTCAGCGGCACTGCACCCAGCTTCCGAGCTACCTCGAGCCGGCTTGCGACGCTGTCAACCGCAAAAAGGTGTCGCGGGCGTCGTTGGAGTGCGCAGAGGACGGCACACAAGCCGACCGGGCCGCAACCCACGACGACCATGGTTGACTTCTCGACGTCAATTGTAGGTGACAGCGTGAGCGCGCTCTTGACACCGAAATACCCAGTGGGGAATATGTCCGCCATGAGCAGCAAAGCCTGGTCGGATATGGTATCCGGCGCCTTGAAGATCGTCCCGTCCGCCAGCGGCACCCTCACGTACTCGGCCTGGCCGCCATCTAGGAAGCGTGAGCCGAACAAGAGGCTCTTTTCGCATCGAGCGGTGAACCCGCTCTCGCAGTAAAAGCATTTTCCACTAGATGTTTTCATCAACGCAGAGTACAAATGAGTGGCGTTGGACTGTTTCATACCACGACACGGTGAAGGGCGACACCACTCTGTCGCCTACGCGGACGCTGGTCACGCTCGACCCTACTTCAACTACCTCACCCGTGAACTCATGACCCATTATAAAGCCATTGGTCGTCGTTTCATGGCCTCGGAAAACATGCAGTTCTCTGAGGAGTACGACGTCAGCAACTGCCAGGAGCTCAATGTGGAGCGATGCAACTCACGAGCCGCACAAGGCGGTGGCTTGGACTTTGACAATGACGTCCTGGTCATCCTGGACTGCATGTTCATCACAGTCAGTCTCGGTGGGTAGGAAACTACTCTCGGGATGAACTCGGCGTACTCTTCGGCACAGGACGGTCCTGCACCGATATTTGGAACGGGCCGTCGAAGACAACGGCTTTCATGGTAGTGGGCAGGGCCATGTTTGACGGTTTAGGCAGGGATATAGAGATGGGGCTGCGACGCTGTCTGATCAGAACTCGAAAAACGGCCGTTCAAGATGTCTAGTGGGAACGTCGTAGGTTGCGGCCAAGGTCCTCGACTGTGATAGCTCCGCGTGGTCTGAGAACGAGTGGGGTTGCAGGACGGAAAAGGCGGGGGGGATGGCTGCGGGTGCCGACAAACGCTCGTCCACAATTACGTACGTGGTACTTGCCGCAAAACCTCGACAAACTGGCAGTCTCTCAACCCGCTCGACAGGGGCATATCGTATGCCAACTGGAGTCAAGTCCATATGCACAGACTGATCGGAGAGTCCAAGGCCGATCCCAAGTGAGCGTCTGCTCGGGAATCGGACAGGCGGGCAAGCTTTACGACCCACCAAGACGCTGCCAGTTTGATGAGGTTTTACTACAATATATAATGATTCGAATACTTCTTGTAGAATGCCCACAGCCGCTAGCCAAGGTCCAAACCGTTGGTATTGCACGTTGTGACATTCCTGGCGGATGGCAACTAGGTGATGGAGACCGGAGAATGGGTAGCGGACCGGCTTTTCTTCCAACCTAGCACCAACGTTGCTGGACGCAACACGAGGGATCTAGACGAGGACCTCATGAAACCTCGTATGACTTCACAAACCCACCAAGTAACGCCTACGAAAATCTGGATCCCTACATGGAGGGAAAGTTCAGAGATGGGGCATGGTTCCAAGGAGCCTTCGCTCGCAATGCATCCACGAGGAGTGATACAGATGACTTGCGGGCAGCCCTCAAGCAGCTGAGCTCTCTCTTGCTGAGCGGATACGTGTAGATGCACCCAGACTGTGCAACGGTCCTCTCACACTCGCCTCGGAGGGTTGGCAAGGGCTATGCCTGGCGCAGGACTCGCCGCAACATTCAGCCAGGCATCCCTCATTGGGACCGATGCGTTCGCTGGCAATGCTCTTGCCGCAACACAACGTGGGTGTGACATGCTTCTCGTTCCATCGTGCGACGCCATAAAGAAGGACGTCCCGGAGTACTGACAATGATCAGGCGGGGGAAGGAAAGTCGTCCACGCGCGAGGCACTTTTCCCCGCCTCGTGTGGTGATGCGTGCTTTACTGCCTTCAGCGATTCACACGTGCTAGAGAAGCGACTGCAGCACGCTATAGGCGCAGCTGGTCTCCCGGCAATGACAATGGCTGGCCTAGGAGCGCGTTGCGGGCACTCGGCAATCGAGGTCAGCAGGAGCTCCTGAAACCCCCCCTCCAGGAACCGACAAGCTGACGGCTGCGAAATCACGAGCAAGGCGGGGGGTCCGCCAACCAGTGCGGACACTCCCTTGAATTGATTACCACCGGCTTTCTCAGCGCATTCCGTGGTGTACCGATCGTACGGTGCCGCGCTGTAGCACTACAGTAGCGCGGCTCGAATAAGTCCGGTCCTGTAACTATACGATCAGTACCGAGGGGGAACCGGTCGTGCCCCCCAAGAAAGTGTCGAAGAGGACCCGGGATCCCGGTTAAACAGAGACCGAGTGAGAGAGTGGATGAGCGGGCAGGGTTTTAGCGGCAGTCTTGGACAAGTCTTGTCGTGCGGGCTAGGGGAGAAGAGTGCCCTTCTTTACACGAAGGATCGATGGATACGCCCCCATCCATGACAGCGTCGATGCGCCCTGCTACCACATCCCTGAGTAAGTTGCTACCATGATCAGACCACACCACACTGTGTGCTGCGGGCGAGTATTATTCCAGCACCAGTAATACGTATGTACGTACATACATACGAGTTACCAGCCGGCGAGGCGCCGCAACTTGAAAGAGAGCAAGCATTGGAGGATGTGGGCAAGGGGGGGGCCATGGGTGGGTAGCTCCATGCCGGTGTGGCGGGCCGCCCCCACTGATGAGGCTAAGGAACTGGGCTTCCCGTCATGGTGCGTGCGTGCGGGCGATGTGGTTATGGGGCTCGTTCGGGTCTGCACGAGGTGGTTGCCGAGTTGAGCACACGCATCAGTCGTTGTCTACTGCGCCTCCCCCCCTTGTTGGCATGTGTGCTGTGCTTGCTGTTCTCGTTGAGATGCAGCCCGGGCTGTATCGTTGCCAGGGCGGCCAAGACCTACAGAGAATGACTTGACTCTCTGGCCGCCAATGTTGTATTTTGCTCTGCTCTGCTCTGCTCTGCTCTGCTCTACTCTCTCGGCTCTTCACTTTCCTTTAATACCCCACGTAGCACTGCCAGCCAGACCGTTGCAATGATGGGAGATATTAATAGCAGCAGCAGCAGCTCAATGGGAGCAGAAGAGCCTCTTGCCCGGCGTGGCCGGCCGTCTGGGCAAGGCTAGTAAAGTTTGGAGATTGCCTGGCAGTGCGTTCGGCTTCTGTTCGGATGCAAGCCGGGCGGTCTTGGTCCGACCAAGGCAAGGAGGGAGGGAAGGACGGCAGCGCCGTTCTGGAAGCATGGTGAGCCGCCTTGGCGCCATCCTGGGAAACTCAAGTCTCTTCAAAGTCAACCCGAGAATCTCATACCAGGCTAGACGAGCCAGCCGTGGGAAAGACACTGATCTGAGGCAGTACTACTTTGTACTGCCAGCCCCCCGAGCACCGAGACGAAGCTGCTGGAGGTGCTGTTGGCGCCGGCGGACGCCGTTATGCGAGTGCGCTCGTAGGTACACACTTACTACCTTGTGAACGATTGGAGTTGATGAGAGGGAGGGAGCGCTCGCTTTGGCAAATGAGCCACAAAGCGAGCTACGCACACAAGAGGTCTGCAGCTCCGGCTGGGATTCGGGTTTTCCGCTTACCCCGCCACTCGTGCGTGGCCTGTTCCGCTGCCCATCGACGCCGCTGTGGATCCCGCGCTGAGGAGGTGAGGGCCCCTGACGGCGGGCGATATGGAATCCTCGCTTGCGGGTACTAAGATACTTCGTACGAAAGGAAGCCAAGAGGCATGGATTCCGTCCTTCGGTCGGCCGCCGATGCGCTGCCCTTTTCTCTTTCTCTCTTTTTGCCAGAGGAGACCAGCTCGAAGCGTGTCGGATGGCCTTGCTCGGGCGACCCTCCGATCACCAGAGCAGGGACGGAAGAGGCCGCCAGTGACGGACGCTTGGGGACTGCCTCGCAGCCGAGCTGAGCGGCGATGGCGAACGCTGGGGAAGCCATTCCCAGCGGTCGATGCAACTGTGGCTTCCCGGGGTCACGGAACCCGCTCGCCAGGAATCGCTGCCGCGTTGATGACAAGCGGGGGTCCCTGGCCGCACCCTCCACCCATGCCACGTCCCATCCAATGTCGAGCAGGAGGGGGTTGGAAAAAACTCATCTCCCGCTGGGTGAGGCTTAGATGGCGTTCGCTCCACGGCGCCGCCATCCATCATCCATCCCACCCACACAGGTACGAAGGAGGTACGAATGGAGGTATGCATCAACTGCCTCAGCGCTTCGTGTACAAAGTACAGTGCGGCTAATCATGTTGCCAGGGAGGAGAGGAGTGTCGTGCCCGGCCGGGTGGGTGAGAGGGGACGCGGGCTTATCAAGAACACTCTGCCCGGGACCTCCTCGCGCAAAGCAGCCCACCGAGGTAGGCACAATCTCTAGCCAGACAATGGCCGGGTGCGGTGAGACGCCTCGGGCCAAACGCTAAGGTAGTACTGCCTTGGGCACGGTGCCTGGTAGGAAAGGTACCGAAAATTCATCTAGGTTCTGCAACGCATCTTCCTCGACTGAGGAATAAAGTGGTTCCTAGCTAAAGTACTTCCTTACCGGGGGGTATAACAGGTACCTACTAGGTAAGTAAAGGACTACTAGGTAAGCTCGTATCTTAGTAGTGCCTTAGTACTTAATTATCTACCTTAGTAGGAGCTAGAAAGGTCTTACTTACGCCTCGCGAACAGAGCTGTTATATGTGCCCCGGGCGGAGCGGACGTCTGTTATAAAGGTACCTTTTTTAGCGAGCCGCCTTACGCATGCACAGAACAAGAGCTGCCGGACCCAGGAGGGGGGGGTTCAATGCTAGAGGCGGGGTGAGCAATGGAAGGTCAGTTAGTACTGTGTAAGTACTAAGGTAGGTAGCACTTTAGTAGTAACTTGGGTCTACTAGGTAGTAGCCGACCTCTGCGGCGGTGGATGCCCTGCCCAGCCGGCCTCTGGCCCTACTAAGGTACTTTAGTATGGTCGGGAACTCAACGCACGCGTTTGCGGCGCCCAGCCGTGGACAAGCTGCGGCATTGCAGACAGAGCGCAGCAGCGCAGCGTCTCTTCGGGCACTAAAATGATGGGGCATGGCATGTAAGGTACGGTACGATACGGAAAAAGGTACCCAGCTAAGGCAGTAAACGAACCTAACTCGCGTCGAGGTACTCAGCGAGAGGCATGGACCCAAAATTAGGCAGCCTTCCTGTCTGTAGGGAGAGCCGAGCACGTTGGCTTGGGCGGTTGTTCGTACGAGTCGGTTGCTACCTTTGCGGAGAGGTACTAAGTTAACTACTAACTACCTAGTAGCTGGGTAGACCGACGGTGTTGACGGGCTGGCTGTTTGTCCCAACTCGTTGCCTCTGTAACTTACGTGCACCTCGCTCAGTCAGTTGGGTGTGTGAGCAGCTCGAGTCAATTCTGACGGTCCAAGTACAGCGAGGTACTCCTCCCTCCCACGGGTCACAGACCGAGCGAGAACCGTTCCTTCATCTGGGCAGGTCCCTCGCTCATTTCCCGCGCGTGTGCTCTCGCTCTCGCATTTCTTCATGCACACTGACTGACCTGACACTCGTCACGGACCTCGCCCGTATCTGGAACAAACAATCACCACTCACACTGTCCTCTCTCTCTCGCTCTCGCTGCCTGTCTGGTCGCGCCCTGCCCCCTCACCCGGGTCCACGACGACTCACTGAAGCGACGGCCCTCGAGGCGACGCAGGTGGAAGACAAGACGGACAACAACGACTCCGACGACAGACGACAGACGATAGACGAATCGAGCCGCCCCCGCCGACACCGACGCCGCCGCCGTTACATACAAAGTATCCGTCTTCGAATCGTCGCACGCCTCGGCCCTTTGCGAGATCCCTATTTCCATCGCGCAAACCTTGGGCGCCTCTTTTCCTTGGGCAACGAGCCGCACTCGTTGCTCCCCGTCGCATCGCGTCCTCTGCGAGGGCCCCAACGCTGCTGCTGCTGCTTCCGCTGCTGCTTCCGCTGCTGCTGCCGCTTCTGCTGGTCGACTGCGCCGCTCTGACGCACCCAAACTTCGAAGCGCCGCCTGCCCCCAGCGTGACAGACGCCAGCCAGCGTGGGCACTTACACCACGGGCCTGTCTGCTGTGCCGTACGCTCCACTGCCTACAAAACCCATCGACGCCTCCGACGACCAGGACGACGACGACGAGAACCAAGTGGCCTGCTCAACAAGTCATCTCGGGCCCACGCCCGGCCTGTGTCGACTTCCGTACGCTGCAGCCCACCTCACCCCTACTCGAGGTAAGCTTTTGTTTTTGATCTTTTTTCCCCCCTCTCCTGCAACATCGTCGTCCGTCCTCGGCGGTGGCGGCGAGGGGATCGCGCGCGCGCCGACATGGGCGGCTCATCCACCCCCTCCCCCAGGCAGACTGGACCCATCTTCACAAATTCGCTACCCCCCCAAGCCGAGTGGTGCGGCGCAGCATGGCAGCCTCAGCGCAACCCCTTCAAGCGATGCGCACGTCCTTGCCCCCCCCCATCCCTCCCGTCCCCTCCCGTCTGCTCCCGTCTGTCCTCTCTTCATCCTTCGACCAACGACTTGCGCAAAACCAACCAGACTTGGAACGCCCGCCGCTCGTTCGCCCCGTCCCCTCGGCACGCAGCCCATCGGCACTTCCCGGCCCTCACCACCCCCATGCCGATCGTCCATCACGACTGCGCTTGCTTCTGCTGCAACGACAGGAACACGATTCAAGGGGACCTGAAAGTTCCTTGACTCAGCGTGCCTTTTCCTGCGCCCACTGCGCCCAGGAGCTAGCCTGGTGTGTATACTTGAACACTGTCGACGGGTGGTCCCGTCTGCTATTCGTACCTCTCGCCTCATAACCGCTTCGCCAACTCACCTGACGTGCCTCACGAGCCAGTCCTTGCTGGGCTTTTTGCGCCTCCACAAGTGCTCCGACCTCATCTATCCGTCCATCCCTTACTGGATCCCAGCCGCCGCTGCCTTCCTAATTGACTTCTCGAGCTCGACTGACCCAAGCTTCCCGCATCAGGCCGCCCCATCGTATCGTACCTCGATTTGTACCTGGTTCCGTGCCCGTGCCTGTCAGGGTAGCATTTTTGTTGAGGCACTTCACCATCGGTCATCTCAGAGGCGGCTTTGAGCTCGCCTAGCCAGCTTAGCCTGCGCCGAGTAGCTGCGCAGCGTCTCTCTTGCCGAATCCCGATAACGGTGCGCGTCCCTCGTTGGCCAGCCGTGACCGCGCGCGATCAAAACCACATTGCGACGAGCGCAACGACGGACCGAGGTGAGCAGCGGGCGCTGGCTCTCCACGCGACTGGTGCCCTCCTCTTACAACATCCCATCGCCACGCGGCATAAGCAAATCACTCCGCACCTCTTGTCATCGCGGGGCGCCTCTACGCGCCGCTCTCACTCAGGCACAAGTTCTCGTGGACGTCGCCCGTGGTGGTCGCGCTCTCGCTTTTGCCGTTTCACCGCACCCAGCTCCAGCCATCCCACCCGGCGCCCCTCGAGGGCCATGGCTAGTTGAACTACTCGCCTCCGCATCCTAACAACTATGATGACGGCCGCTCGGCATCAGCAACATCCGCCACAGCTCCCAGTCCTCTCGGCCACCGACACCTTTGACCCCGATGAAGTAGTCCCCCGGGACAGTCCCCTCATGCAAGCCCTGCGTCCCAAACTCGAACTGTCGCCGAGTCCGCCGCCGGATATACCACCGGCCCAAGTCAGTCTCAGCCCTCCTCCCATCGACGACTTCTTCACCTCTAATCGGTCAAAGATCCGCCCTGATTCCGGAGTCGCCGTCCTCGTGTCCTACTTGGACAATGGCCGCCGTCCGGAACTGGCACGGGTTGCTGGTGCTCAGGCCCTACCAGACGCCGAGGAGGATGTCGGTGACGACTTATTACGTCGTCATTCATCCCCAGGACCCGTCGAGTCGCCCCGGACCAGGGATATCGCCTCCGGAGCGAGACCTGGCATGATGGGTCCGACGCTGCAGCACATGGCCGCAGATGCGCTCCAGGTCGTATCTAAGGAGCCTCGGTGCCCTCCCGCGCCTCGAGAAACGCTGGACATATCGGCATCAACTCGTCACTTGTCCATCAGCGATGACCGACCCAAAAACGTCGCAGCTTACGCTTCATCCAGGGAACAACAAAGACCCCCTGTACGCTTAAACACAGAGGCCAGGTCGCCACCGGCAATGCTAACCCCTGCGAGCGGCGAGCTTCCTCCTCTCCAGATGGACTCCCCCAGGTCAGAGTCGAACGGACAGAGCTTGCCTTCTATCCGCTCCACCCTAGGCGATATCAAACACATACCCTCCGAACCGCCCACGCCCGCAGACAACGAGATATCGGGGCTCCACAGCGCTGGGGCATCTTTTGCAAGATCGCCACCAATGAGCCGGCCACGCCTACCGCTCATGGCAACCTCCCATGCTTCCCCACCGATCTCCCCAAACGAGGTCTATCAGCGGAGTCTTCCGTCACCGCATTCGCTTCCGGCATCGAGTCCATATTACTACCAGGCGAACGGCGTTAGCCATCGACCCAGCGTCGAATATAGTACCAGTGGCACCGGCGAGACTCCCAGTACCGATCACTCAGCCTCGACGCCTGCTACCGTTGCATCTGTTGTGGATCGCATGAGTATTGATGGCATCACGAACCCGCCCCTCGGCATCTTCGTTTGCAGCTTTGCTGGCTGCAATGCCCCGCCCTTCCAAACGCAATATCTGCTCAACTCCCACGCCAATGTCCATTCTTCGGCGCGTCCGCACTACTGCCCAGTCAAAGGCTGCTCACGGAGCGAGGGTGGCAAGGGCTTTAAGCGCAAGAACGAGATGATACGGCATGGTCTGGTCCACGAGTCGCCGGGCTACGTTTGCCCATTTTGCCCGGACAGAGAGCATAAATATCCTCGGCCGGATAATTTGCAAAGGTGGGTGATCCACGCTCGCCGTCCGGATCGTACAAAGGCAACGCTAACTGGTGTGGCCGAACGCGTAGGCATGTTCGGGTGCACCACGTGGACAAAGACAAAGACGATCCGCTGCTCCGGGAGGTACTGGCGCAGCGGCCAGATGGGCCTAACCGGGGCCGGAGAAGGCGAGGAGTCCCTGCATAGCAACATGGCTACCTGCTACCGCGTCCCGCGGCTCTCGATATTCGGATCTTGTATTCCTGCGGCTTCGGCGAGAACGCTCTCCGATTCCATGAACCGCCACAATGGACGAACCACAGCAGAACGGTTGGAGTCATGCCCGCGACGACTTTACGCCCATTTTTTCCCGATCAGGACGTGACTTCTTTGTCTTCACTGAAGCGTTTAGTAGCCCGCAACTATCGGCGGGAATTTTTTTTTTTTTTGAACACATATTTCTTCATTCTTCGTTTCGGCCTCACGCCTCTGATTGAAAGCGGCAGGCCCGGCGCATTCGGGTACAATTTTATATACCAGGCTTTTCTTTGGGGGTCTGGGGAGGCCATGGGATGCTGGGCTGTTGTTCTTGTTCCTTCACGACTCTTCATTTTCCGCCCGGCCGTCCATCCGCTTTGTCATGGCAGGCGCGGCTGGCCGGCGAAGGTGGGGGGATCACCTCATGTCAGGCGGATTTCATGTTTTTAGGGCTGGCACGGCGTCCGGATGCTATCAAGTTCGAGTCGAACGAGTTCATGACGGCGAAAGAAAACCAGCAGATTTATATACCAAGTTACATATTATGGGCGTAAATTCACCCTCGGTATGACGCAGTATTTTAGTTGGACATGGGCTGACGGGACGCGCCGTTGTCGTAATTGTTCTATCAAAATCAACTGGGTGGGGTCTCGTCTTGAACAGGAATACCGTGTAACAACATTGCCACAACAGGAGCTGCCCACGTCAAAACGGTTCCCACGCGCCGACCTGCACGGGAGAGTCGCTGAGGATCTCGCCGTCTACGGCCCAGGCCGTGTGGTGGGTGCCAATGCACTCCACAACGAGCCACAGGCCCGCGCCCTGCGCCGTGGCTGGGTCGATGTCGAAGTCGGGTGTGCGGACAGCCGTAACAGGGTCCTGAAACTCGCCGTTGCCCGAGACGGCCACCGTCTCCTGTGCCGGCCCGGAGCCTCGCACGACCGAGACCCGAACCATGAGGGGCGAGGCCTGCCTCCCGCCTTCCTCAGCGCCAGGTGGCAGCACGCTGCGGACGGACACGCTGGCCCGCGTCAGCCAAGATGCGTGCAAGGAGACGCGGCTCTTCTCGTCTCCTTCGGAAAGGCGGAAGGCGCCCAGGGGAGTCCGCAGCCTGCCGGCTCCGTCGGCAGCGATGGGGCTGACGGACACAGGCACCATGGACGCGACGCGAAGGGCGAAGTCTGCGATCTGGCCCGCGTCAAAGGTCGAGCAGACCATGGTGTAGTCGCCGGCCTCCAGCTCGGGCACGTCGGCCACGGCGCACCCGCGCCGATACTCACCCGAGGAGGCGACAAGGTCCTTGACACGGATCGTCGACACTCGTTCCCCGCGCGCCCATACCAAGTCGATGTGAATATGAGCATCCGTGCTGTCAGTAGACAGCAAAATTGATAAAGGAGTCGTCCTGTCTATGGACAGCTTGTACTGTGGGTTTTGATGATATGTTGGGCAGGATGGGTTGCCACCGGCAGTTCGCCGACCCCAGGACCCCGTTCGGTCAATGAAGTGCGACATGCTCTCCTCAGCCTCGCGGACGTGGAGCTCTGTGTGAGAGAATATGGAGAGGGTGAAGGTATAGCTGGACAGGGGGAACTCATGCTGATCGACGACGAGCGTGTACTGAGTACCGGGGGCTGTCTCGAGGCGCGCCAGCGTTTGCGGCGAGTCGACATACGGTCCACGATACATTGCCCCGTCGCTGACTTGCACGCGTTTTCCCTTGTTGTCGAAGACGAGGATGCTCATGAAGCCGAGCTGGCAAGCGACCGCGGCCATGGTGCCATGTCGGTTACGAGCTATCTCTAGCTCGGCATCGACAAAATGGCGGCTCACCAAGACCCAAACAGTGCCTCCGGTCGGCGAGGAGAAGGCGAACTGTGGGTTTCGCACGACAGATCCTCCCAAGTACTTGGGGGGCGTGTCCCACGCGAAATGGTTGTCCTGTCGATGGGCGAAGAGGCCAGGGTTCCAGTTGAGGTACATGGACTCGAAGTGCTGAGCCACGTCTTCGATGGCCATCCACGTTGTGCTTGTTCGTGCACGTTACGATTAGCAACGTGTCTGCACACGCCGGGACGGCCGGTACAGTATAGTACTTACTTGTCCTTCTCGACTCCACGGCTCCCGTCCCGGGCCGTCCCGGCCATGAGTGGCGCGTTGCACCAAGGGTTCTTGATGAGCAGAAGACGGCCACCGTCGGCAGCGAGAGTGAGGTCCTCGACAGCATAGCAATGCTCGCCAATAAGACCCATGAACTGTTCCTCTTCGGCAGAAATCCGCCCGGTGCCTAGCGTCACAACAATGTCATGGGACTGGTGGGCAGCTTTGATTCGCTCCCACGTCTCGTCGAGATCGAAATCCTCGCTGTGGCAGTATTAGGGGTCATACATGCATATCAACATGAGCGTGCTCGTGATGGGCTGGATCGCGATGGGGGGCCGAAAAAGAAAGCCTTACCGTTGAAGAAACAACTGCTCTGGTATCCAACCGGTGAGCACCCAAAGGTCAGTCCCCGAGTTGCTCCCAGGGAAATCATAACCTCCTCTGACTTTGAGATAGGCCTTTTCCAACAAAGCCGGCCACAACAGATGAGGATTTCGCCTGTCAACCACAAAGAGGGCCCGGTCGGTCCGCGATGCGGGGAGCGTGTCGTCGATAACGACACGTCGAGCGCAGCCATTGAAATTCATTCGCAGCACATACTTACCCGATGGCGAGAGTTTCGGACGGCCTTGCTCATGGTCGTACGGGTTGATAATAGAAGCAAGTACCTGGGGGGGTTGGTCAGACTCTAATCAAGGGAGGGCAGGACGCGACGGGCCAAACGTACGGCGTGCTTTCCCACGAGGACTTTAGTGGCAGCCGATAGGCTGGCAACGACGGAACAGTCAGTGGTGATGTCCTGGACCAAGTCACAGCGATCTGGAAGTTGCATCAGGGTGCTCTCGTCGACAGTCTCGTGGGCGAGGTCCAGCCGGAACGCTTCCGCTGGCCTCTTCCAGCCAGCAAAGTTCTCAGCCTGAGTTGCCGAGAGCGGAAACGCGGCGTCATCTCTAGGGGGAAAGGGTCAACAATGGCCATCAAGTTCGCAGAGAGAGCAAAGGAGCACCTGAATTGGGTGGCGCCAGGACTCAGGGAAAATTCGTCATCCGCAGGGCGGGATTGCCAGGGAGGAAATTCATTGCCATGAAGGCGCGAAGCGAGGCGCAAGATGGTAGGCTGAGGCGGCAGGGCTGGTTGGGCATTGGCAGCAATCCGAGCCTTGAGCTTCTCGGCGTGGGCAATGAGCTCACGACACCTCCGTCTCAGTCGAGCGGCATCCGACTTGCTAGAGGCCTCGCCTGCCGCGGCCATATACAGCTCGGCGGCACGGATGGCATACGTCAAGGCATCTTGGCCACTGGAGCGAGCAAGGAGGGCCTCGGCGGCCTAAGGCAGTGGGGGATCTCGTTAGATGGACGCGTGAGGGGTGTAGAAGGCAACAACGACGGACCTGTGCTCTCCGCTCCATGTCCTGTGCGTGCGAGCGAAGTTGAAGCAATCCGTAACGTCGTCACGAGTAAGGCGTCCGGGGTCTAAGTCAGGTCTGACCTAGGTGGTCAGGAGCCTGTCTGTCCCGGAACAAGCAGGGAGAGCCCAGCTACCGAATCGTAGTACCCACAAGCAGAATCTGGACTCTGGAGACGGCGTTCGGTTGCGCGTGTGCCAACCAACGCGACATGGCTGAGGGTGGTCTCCAGGCGGCTAGCTGTCGAGCCTTGAGGCCTGGGACAGGTTCGATGGCTCAGCGTCGGAGGTGCGGAGATGGCGCGACAAGATGTTCTTGCGGAACAGGATATAAACCTACACAGCAGCAGTACAGGTAGCACGGCTGGGAGGCCTAGGCTCCGCTGCCACAATCGTCCGCGACGTTGGGGAACGGACGCAGTTGGGTTAGGTGGCGATGATGAGCCGGGCTCTGGCAGCGGCAACGGCAACGGCAACGGCCACGGCGGCGCGGGGTGGACGGCTGGGTGGGTACGTGTTATGGACGGATCAACGGAGCGAGAGATAGATTTTTAAGGCAACCCGGTAACAAGCTGGGTCGAATTAGTCGTTAGTAGGTTGTGGGCAGCGCCAGGTTTGTTGGACAGTTGGGGTCGGCCCCATCGGCTTGCACGCAAGTGCGGCAAACGTGGTGGTTGAGACGGGAGGAGGTACGTATCCACTAGGTACGTATTCGTAAGTAAACACTACCTGAATAAGGAGGTAAGTTTATGCTCTCGCTCTAGGGTTCAGGCACTCACCTACCGAGTATTTACACATATATCACATTGTGTATAGTTATCAAGTTGGCATGCACAGTATACCTTAGGTAGGTGCACGAACATTACCAAACTTGGACACGACAAACGCAGTGAGCACCGTACCTGACCAAGGTGGGTTCTTGGCACGGGGTCGCGATGTTGTTTCGCCATCGACCAAGATTTGGTCCTGATGAGCGGGCGTTTTCTTGTTTGCGCGGCGGGGTACTAAGTTAATGTGCTCTTTAGGTGAAGCTATGGGCAAAGAGCCAATGCCAGAAGCAGAGGCAAGGGCAGGCAAGTGCCGACGGCCACTCGCAACGGGGCGATCGATCATTCGTACTTTGGTACTCTAGGTGGGAGTGGGAGAGGGAGACACGCCTGACTGACATGACATGCTGTGCACTGAAACTCGTGCGCGGTGGGGCTCAACCGAGGTCTGTCGCGGCCCGGAGGGTGAGACCGACCAACTGGCACCCGCAGCGACCCAAGCATCCAAGCAACCAAGGTGGTTCTTCGGTGAGTCGTCGTTGACTGCAGATCCCTCCATCTGCCCTGCCCACAGGCAAACATCTGTTTTTCAAGACAGAAGAGGCACGGCCGAATAAAACCCCATGCAAGGCCCGCGACGCACCATCCCGGCCGCTGCCAACAACCTACATACCAAGTTGTTGCGCGCATCCTCCAGGCCGCCTCCACCTACCTGCATGCACGGCTGCTGGTACAGCGCCTGAAGTCAAGTGCTGCCCCTCCGTCGGCACTTCCGAGCCCGGAGTTACCACCTCTACTACTAAAGTACTAAGGTACCTTATGGGGTGTCTTGGAGTGGACTGCTGCCCACCGGCGGCAGTGCATCGGCCGAGTGCTACCTACAGTTGCCAAGGTTGTAGGCACTGTACCTACATGCCCGTAAGGTACTAACACTAGGTATCTAGGTACCGCACATGAAAAGTTAGTGGGGAAGGATGGTGGAGGTTGGCCCCGTGGGTCGGGTGCAAGTGTCCCGTCGGGTCTTGAGGGACCGCCCGCGCTGGAGGGCCGCCGAAGGCAGGGCTAGGGCTGGTGGGCCGCCGTCCATGGAGCGACTGGAACCACGCGCGCACGGGATTGGCCGCTGACGGGCCCTCCAGGGCCGAGGTCCAGAGCTGCCCGCCCGCCGAACCCGTTGGCCGGCGCTTCGGACCTGCGAGCGAGTCCCCAGTGATATCATGCGCAGCACGGCCCTGAGAGCTTGTCGTCTCGGCCTGCATCGCGAAGCCAGGCCGTGTCTCCTTCCTTGTCGTGACATTGCACCTTGTCATTGCTGTCTTGTCCAAGCTGTCCTCGGCATCGTCTGTTCTGCTTTCTGTCCTCTCCCTCAGAAATCGACAACCGCTGCACCTGACTTGCCTGTTTGCGCCTCTCTGCTCCTCTGCCCCCCCCCCCGCAAGACTGAAAGCCCGTCCCGTCTCCTCCCAATCTCCCACGACAGACCCCGATCCGTCGCGACTGGCCCGGCCCTCAGAATGGGTGCGCAATCGAAGCCGGAGATTTCTGCTTGGGGACGTGCCGCCGCCGGAGCTACGGGCGCTGTACTTGCCAATGCCCTCGTATATCCGCTTGACATGTGAGTCTGCCCCGTTCAACAGTCGGAATCCTCATCCTCATGGACCGTCTCTCGTCGCAGCGTCAAGACACGACTCCAGGTCCAGGTTAAGTCCAGTAAAGCATCCGCCGGCCTCGACGACAGCCCGCATTATGCCTCTACTTGGGACGCCATTACGCGTATAGTCGCCGACGATGGCATCAGGGGCCTCTACGCCGGCATGAACGGCTCCCTCATCGGCGTGGCCTCCACAAACTTCGCCTACTTCTATTGGTATACAGTCGCCAGGTCCCTCTACATCTCCTCGGCTTCGACCACAGCGCCGTCCATGGCCATCGAGCTCTCTCTTGGTGCCGTTGCTGGCGCTCTCGCCCAGCTCTTCACCATTCCCGTCGCCGTCGTCACTACCCGCCAGCAAACGGCTCGCGCCAACGAACGCAAGGGACTTCTCGCCACAGCCAGTGAGGTTGTTCAGGGCCCTGATGGAGTCTCGGGTCTCTGGAGGGGACTCAAGGCCAGTTTGGTTCTCGTCGTGAACCCTGCCATCACATATGGCGCATACGAGCGGCTACGCACCATGTTCTTCCGCGGCAAGAGCAGTTTGCGGCCCTGGGAGGCCTTTAGTCAGTCGCTTCCTCTTGTCCCATCCCATGCCCTCCTCGGCTGACTTTCTGTCATTTAGTCCTCGGCGCCATGTCCAAGGCTCTTGCCACAATTCTTACCCAGCCGCTCATCGTCGCCAAGGTCGGCTTACAGTCTAAGCCGCCACCAGCCAGAAATGGGAAGCCTTTCACAAGCTTCATTGAGGTAATGAACTTTATTATCGAGCACGAGGGTCCAATGGCTCTCTTCAAGGGCATTGGACCTCAGATCTTCAAGGGCTTCCTGGTTCAAGGCATCCTCATGATGACCAAGGAGAGGTACGTTACCGTTCACTATGCCTTCTCTTACATTGAATTTTAACCAAAAGTTTGCACAGAGTCGAGCTTCTCTTCGTTCTCTTCCTGCGCTACCTGAAGTCGCTCCCGAGGGCGCAGCTACAAAGGGCCGCTCAGGTCGCTTCGGCGGCAGCTCAGCAGGGTGCTCGGAATGGCACGATGACGAGGCCCTTGACGACCTCCTGAGACCATTTGCCTAGGACACACGGCAGCGCTTTGCTTACTTTACAAAATTTCATGTCTTGGTAGAAGCTGCCTGGACGTGGCGCTGGGGGTTGTCTGTTGACTTAGTTCCCTCACCATTCTGTTTTCTGTTTGGCTTTGAATTGCACCATTGGATGAGGGTGGAGGTCGGCATGTATCGCAACGGAATGGGGCAGCTGCAGATAGACAGACGTATATATGGCGGATAGATCCCAATGCCAGATACTACATTAGAATTGCTTCAAGTTAAGAAAGCATCCTTGTTCTCCATGAGTGCGAATGGAGAGGACCGGTAAGTTGCCCCACCTGCCCACTTGTGGAGGCATGCAACCCAGGCCCTGGCTCTGGGTTTCATAATGTGATTATGTAATGGGTCAAACGCCCAGCTGTGACAATCCTGTTCAACCAATAGTGCTTCTCGTATCGCTTATGTCATATGTGGGTCCCACCCTCATGTGTCGCCTAGGGCTCGGTGGCGGCGGCGCACACATTTTTGCTCTGGCCCGAACTATCGCGAGAATTGGTCTTTGTGCAGCAAACATCACAGACAGCAGCAATGGCGAGTAAGTGCCGACAGCAATCCATCCCGAATACCTTAACGGCCAGCTTACCGTTTAATTCACAGAGTCAAAGAACTCCTCGCAGCACAACCAGTGGCGCAAGGCGCACCGCAACCCGTTAGTCGTCTTTTTTGACCCGACAGGATACCAGCCGAAGCCGCTGACAATCTCGCAGCACCAAGAAGCCCAAGACTTCGAGATACCCGTCCCTGAAGGGCTGCGATCCCAAGTTCCGCCGAAACCACCGACATGCTCTTCACGGCACCGCCAAGGCTCTGGTAAGGATCTTCATACATCATGCACCGGGAGTCGTCTGCTGACAAGTCGCAACAGAGGGAGGCGAAGGAGGGCAAGCGGGACACCGTCTAGAAAGCGCCGGATGCTGATGCAGAGGATGTACTGAGGGCGTGGGGCTCTGATCTAGTCCAGGTGGTCTGGCAGAGACGGCATCGATATCACGAGGCGCACACCGCCATTACTCCAACGTCCCAATACGACGGAGCGACACACGGATAATAGAAGGCACCCGATTCTTGACACGGGCCGTGACCCCTTTTTCAGATCAACATTCTGCGATGAACAGTCTGGACCATGTGGATTTGGTGCGGTGGGAGATCGCGTGGGTTATTCTCGCCACACGGCATTGCAACTATGGCCCATCCGCGTGACTTTCGTGCATGCTGCAGCGGCCGGTTAATTCGCGACGCCGAGGCTACTCCCTGGCCTTGCTCTCGTATCGTGTAATGCCGTACAGGCTCACACTGAGGGTCGTTTGTTTCCTTCCTGTTGTGGAGATCGAGCGTGCGATGTCTTCGTGCGGCGGCCACGCCAGGACGGACGGACGTAATCCAAGTCAAGGCAGAGACACTTGATCGATTGTGAATGTGCTGTTCCACAGGGAGACCACTCGTGAAAATGCTACCCCGTGTCCACAAATGCCAAGGCCACTCCAAGTGTTTGAGGTTGACCAGCATCGTAGTCATAAGGACGGAGGTCGAGGTAGTTCTAATCTACTATCGAGCGCCTAGCAACGCAATAATCCTGCGTCAACGACAGGCAGTGCATCATGCCCGCGGGCGCCTGCGAGTGCCGTTGCAGTAGTAGTAGCCCGGTGGGACAGTGGGAAAATTGCCGGTGGAGGCCGCTGACATTCCTGGACGAGGCCGATCCGGTTTCCGAACCACCGCGGAACACGCCAACCTCGATTTGCCTACGTACGAGGTACTGCTGGACCCTCAGGTGGCTCGCTTGTGTTCGCAAAGGACGGGGAACCAGTAATTGGCGGCACAGCAGGGCGCGTGAGTAGTGACTCGGTGCAGTTACGTATGCTGAGGAATGGGGCCTCAAAGGGCGTTTTACAGTGGTAACCTTGACTGTAGGCATGAAGAGGTACCTTATGCACATAAGCATGGGGTACGTACCACCACAGCCGCTGGTCATGCGGCATAACCGCAAAAAAAGCCCACCCTGGCCGGGGTCCCAGGTATTTGAGAGGCTCGTGTGCTGGCCCAGACACCTCGCTCGACCCGTGTCTGACCTCCCCCCCCCCCCCTCAAGCATCGCTACTTGGACTCGGGTGTCCGCATTTGCAGCGGCGGAATCCATCAACCTTCTTGTTGCCTGCCTGGACGCAGACATCGTACCTTCGTTGTCGCCCTGTCGGCTTTGTTTTCGCGGTAAGCCCTCAGCCCTAACTTCCGCCAGGACCAGCCTGCCGTATGCTGTGCAAGGCGGGCCCAGCGCTTCGCGAATGATTGACTGACGCGAGCATCAAGCTTCGTCCTTGATTTCCGGGTAGAACATGCGATAGTCGTGCTGCCCTTCCCCTTGTCAACAGCTCCTTTGAGGTCAGCCGGTCACTGCAGGAGTCCCGAGACGAGCCTCGCTTTCGGTCGCCGATCCGCAACCCCTCCACGCCATTCGTCGCCCCCAGCCAGCATTTGCCACGCCTGAACGCGTCCTTCGCCGACCCCCTCAGCAACCCATTACTCTTTTTCGTGATATCCAGCCACTGCGTCGACTGAGTGATGCTCAACATGTCCGGCAGCCACATCATCGGAAATCGCAACAGCACGCCCGAGGCGAACAGCGCCTCGTCGCTGCGTCCTCCTTCGTCACGGACCATCGGCTCGGGCAGTTCGCTGCGCGCTTCTGCCGATATGGCTGCCCTCACCGGCTCCTCGCCTTCGAGCCGCATTCGTCCGTCGTCTGACTTCTACGGCCAATCTCAGCAGGGGCACGGCCAGGCCGGTCTCGAGAACGATTCGCAGGACAAGATTGCCCAGCAATGGATCGCCGACATCGATCAGTACGAGACCACGTTGGAGGAGATGGCTGCTGCTACTCTGGACCAGGACTTCAAGGACGAGCTCAGTGCAATTGAGCAGTGGTTTCGTGTCCTGAGCGAGGCCGAACGCACGGCTGCTCTCTATGCTTTACTCCAACAAACGACCCAGGTCCAGATTCGGTTCTTCATACAGGTTCTCCAGCAGATGGGCAAAAATCACCCCATGTCCGGGGTTCTCTCCCCCGCAAACTTCGACAAAGGTTCGTTCCGGTTTGACCGGCAGCTGGATCCAAAGCATTCTGCTGATACTTCCTCAGACCCCATGTCCAACCGTTTGAGCGATGCCATGAATAAGTTGAACGTGGAATCGGCGCGCAATTCCTACTCGCGCAATTCGACCATGGCATCAACGGCCAAACGCCACTCCGGCCTGGACCCTTCGACAATCAATGCCATGTTTCCGGATGCCGCTGCAGCTATTGCAACTGAGAAGGCGAAGTTCACACAGCAGACCGGCAATCCTCCCGCATCCAATCGTAACAGCGCCGCCATTGATCCTCGCTCGAGCATCGTCGGCCCAAGCATCTCAGCCTCCCAGGAGCCACGGGAGGCCGGCATCGGCAACACTGCTTCGCTCTGGGGATCCGGCTCTGGTGACCAAGGCGGCGCCAATGCCAAAGCGTCATCGACGCAAACACCTATGGGCCAGTTCGTCCAGCCTCCGCCGTCTGGGGGTCTCCGGTCTCCTCGGCCGCAGATGGGCGGCGGTTCCGCCATACAGCAGACAACCTTGACAGCGCCCGACAAGAACCCCGCCGACCTGCCGCTACTGTCTCCGTATAATGCTGGGAGCGGCAACTGGGCTTCGATGGTAAACACCCCCATGGCGCCGACCTTTAATGCCGGCGCTACTGGTGGAACTCAAGCCGACATGGTCGCCAACGCGACTGCAATGAAACTCGCCGCCTTATCAACCGTCAACAACCGCTTCGCACTTGACGACGTCCGCAAGTACCGCCGCGCTCGCTCCAACGACGCGCCGGGGCACAGCCAGATGTCTCCGCCAACACAGAGCATTAATCTTCCCGGCACTAATGTAGTTATGATCAACGAGCACGGACAAGTGTTGAGTCGCGAACAGGTTTTGGCCATGCAGGCGCAGCAAGGGCTCGGTATGGGTGGCCAAAGGTCGCGCCCGAGCTCTCCGGGCATCGCGATGCAGTCTGGCCTCGGCTCGGTAGCGCACTTCACTTCGCCTCAGCACAACGGGTTTCTGAGCGCCTACGACGGCTCTTCAGGAATGCTCAACAGCGGCATGCCATCGGTTAACCTTGGCCAACTGGGATTACCTGGCCACGAGGGATACTTGTCAGACCACTCTGACATGGTTCGCGGGCGATCTCCTAGGGGCCGTAGGGGCAGCTCCAAGCCGCCCGAGGATCCGACTGATCCAACATTACTTCAGGACATCCCGAGCTGGCTGCGCAGCCTGCGACTGCACAAGTATACAGATAATTTGAAGGATATGAAATGGACTGACCTTGTCGAGCTTGACGACAAGGCGCTTGAGGACCGCGGCGTCAACGCGCTTGGCGCCAGGCGCAAGATGCTCAAGGTGTTTGAGCAGGTCAAAGGTATGCAGGACCCTGAAAACGGCGCTACGTCAATACTAACGATGACACACAGAGGCAAAGGCAGAGGGCAAGCTAGGTTAGAGCAACACGTGCGGGTTGTCATGCTCTCCAGGTCTGTGCTTTGTAGTAGTGGTCCTGTCTTTACAACACCTCACGCTCCTCTTGAGTGTTAACCTTGACGTGGCAAATATTGTCCTCCGAACATAGCCGGAGGCATCGATCGTTGCCGATGCCGTCTCAAGCAGGATCATTAGTTCAGCAATTTCAATGGATAAACTGCCCGTCGTCATTTGACGATCCAGACTGGGTCTTGATACAACTCCTCGAGATGTGCTAGAAGCTCGATGCCTCGTGATTGCTGTTGTAATGTAGATCGGTCAGGGTCGACGCTTTGGCCGACTGAGAGGACGTCTGAGGCGTGCGTCACAACCTGGAGGCTTTGCCCATAGGACTAAGAAAGCTTGAGGATCATATCGTCCCACAGCACCGACAGTCACCAGTTTCTTTGTGAGAGGCGGTCTCTTTGAGTTTGCCGACTGAACATTGGGGTTCAAGGTCAGTCGTTAGACTCGTCAATTTATTAGGCTGACTCAGCAGAATTCATCCCCCAAATACCTATGATGGTAGAGGTGGGCACCCACCTCAGTGAGCTTCCTACTTCCGAGGCGCTTCAACTGCTGGAGTGTCCGCCCTACGGCCAAAATGGTGAAGTCGGGACCACGCAAAGCTATCGTTCGGACGCTCTCACTACAGTCTGGTTGAGCGCAGGCAAGACCAGGAGCACAAACGTCTGTTTGCTGCTCGCGCAGCATCAGCGTTTGCTCAGACGCACGATCTAACCAGCTGGGCCGTACTTCGTACTTGTTGCAGGGCGAACGACCCTGCCCCAGCACTCCCTTCCAAATGGATGTTTCAGACCGTCGCGAGTATGGCTCTCTAGAGAGGTATGGCTCACGTCCTAAGCTGCGGATGAGAAAACATGCTCACAAACTGTTTCCAGGGAAACACGCGATTCGTCCGATGCGGACTCGGACCTAGAGGAACTTCAAGGAGACATCGCCAAGTTTGACGAATCTGTGCGAGAGTTCCTTGCGTCTCATCATGGATCTTCGGATGTACCGCGGTTGGCTCGAGGCGGTGCTCGGGGGCGCGGGGCGCGGGGCCCGCGAAAAGCAGCAAAGCCGCGAGGTGATATCACCGCTCGGCTCTCGAGAGTGAACCAGGCCTTCCTCGCCGGCGACTATGATCAGGCCGTAGACCTCGCATTTGAGGTGATTCGGATCAATGCAGAGACTCACCAGGCCTGGACGGCTCTATCGTCCATCTTCCGTGAGCGTGGGGAGCTTGATCGGGCTCTCTCGGCCATGGTGTATGCTGCTCACCTGCGGCCGAAAGACGTGTCCGGCTGGCTGAGATGTGCCTCTTTTGCCTTGGACACCATCGAGGAGGACGAGAAAACCAACCTCAACACCGCACGGCTTTGCTACTCGGCCGCCTTGCGAGCTGATCCAACTCATATTGACGCGAGACTGGGCAAGGCAGCCGTGTGCCATCGCCAGGGCCATCACGCCGCTGCAGTTGCCGAATACAAAATTGTGCTAAGGAGTCGCCCTTATGACTTGGATCTCGTGAGGAAACTGGCCGAATCTTGTGTTGACAGCAAGAACCCCAGCACAACTCTGCCCACGGCAATACAAGCATACCGTCAATTTTTCGACCACGGAGTTGAGTCGCAATCCTCGGACGACCTGCAGCCCCTTTGGCACGATGTAGGAATATACGTCGAGTTATTTGCCGCCGCCGAGCGATATGGAGAGGCAATCCATGAGCTCAAGGCCCTATCGCGGTGGCTTGTTGGGCGCGTCTCTGAGAAGTTTTGGGACGACTACCAGGCAGACGATCGGGAATGGGATATCGATGCGGATCGCCGATCCCACGTTTCTGATTATTCTGCAAACCATTTCAACCAGACGTTGTATGGCAGCGCTTTACCCCTCGACCTGCGCGTCCGCCTGGCTACCTATAGGCTGAGGCTGAGCCATGAGTCCGAGGCACTGGTAAGTCGTACCAATGTTCTTTAAGCCACTCCCAGGGAAATATGCTGACCGAAACCTCTCAAGAGGCATCTAGATTGGTTCGATACCAGTGACAGCCGCACGGCCGACTTTGTGGGCGATTTCCCTTTCCTCATCTATGAACTGGGCACCGAGCTCGCCCGCTGTGGGCGACAAGGTCTTGCGGCCAAATACTTTGAGCTTCTGCGACGTGAAGTCACTGAACCAGATCCGGCAACGCTACTGCAGCTGGGCCGGTGCTACCTCACCTTGGGAGAGCAGCCTGCTGCGGAAGAATGCTTTTTGGCAGCAATCGACGCTGATGAAGACAGCATAGAAGCTCGGGTCGAGCTTGCCAACATGTACGAGCGGGCCAGAGAAGACGAGGAAGCCCTCATTCTAGCAGCGGAAGCCATGGCCTTGAAAGAGGCTCGGGAACAACCGTCCTCTGCTCCACTCGAGGGCGACGGCGAGTCACCAGAGGCAATACAACGTCCGAAACGGGCCGTTGGCAGCAAACAACGAATGCGAAAACCTCGGGCACAAGCAGCGGACAGTACAGCGGCGGCGGGCGACGTATCCAAAAAGTCAATTGTTCCCCGGCGTTATCGTCCAAAGAGGCTTGCAGGCCCCGACAAGCGCCTCCAGGATGAGCAGGCACGTGCCGTCAAGCTTTCTCATCAGTACGAGGCAGTGCGTGATCTCAAAAGACAGATCATGGCTGGTCGGCATGACCTCGTCCCAACCTGGATGGCCACCTCGAAGGAGCTGGTAGACGATTTCAGGTCTCTCAAGCGCTTTTATACATGGGACAAGTATCTCCGATTCCTGGGCCCCAGAGGCCCTCCACAACACCCTGGTGCGGGTGAAACTCACGATTCTGAGCTGACGCAGATGTATGAGCGATTGACACGATGTGAGTACATTTGTAGAGTAAAGGCTCAGGGGTTTTCCTGTTGCTAACGGCTGTGAGCAGCCATCGCACCACATGGCGATTTCCATGGGCGAGATTTGACCATTGCAGGGTTGATGTCTCATGAGGGCATCGCCTTCGAAGACTGGCTTGACCTCTTTCTCGACTACGCGATCGGGCTGGCGATTGCGCATAGACGTGAGGAGGCATACCAGATATGCCAAGCTGCCAGGGACTCGACCGTGTTCCAATCAAGCAAGCACGAGTTTGCCATATATGTGGCTTGGAGCGGTAAGTGTATGCGACTCGTCTCGGTGAAGGTCTCGCTGACGGGATTAGTCTGCGCTATCTACACGAGCGACGAAGAGAGATGCGTGTCGGTTGCCCGCCATCTCATGAGGGACGGGGCGATTACGGACTCATACCGCATGTTTGCGCTTCTTTCGCGGCTCTGCCAGTCACCAGTGTCGTGGTACACGTCGGGTCCGGCCCAGAAATTCATCCTCCGCCAAATCAAGGCCATCGACGCCAGGAATGGGGGCGTCCCTGCTGAGGCGACGGGCCAGAGCGGCACCATTGACGCTGGAGGTCAGCAACGGGTGAGAGGCTTCGAGGTCGACGTCTGTTTGTTGATGCTGTACGGGCATATCCTCTTCACATCGACTAGCTATGCCTACTCCTTGGGTATGTGAGACGAGCTTGCAGCCGCCGGAACAGACATGGTTAGCTGACAGCGTGAAATGCACAGGCTATTTCCTGCGGGCGCGCTCGCTCGACCCGACGAATTCAATGGTGAATTTAAGCTTGGGCCTCGCCTATGTGCACTACGGGCTGAAGCGCCAATCCGCGAACCGGCAGTACCTGCTCCTGCAGGGCCAGACGTTCTTGTTCCAATACTTGCAGGGAGCACCTGGTATGGCGAACGAGAGCAACACGACCAAAGCAGAGCGGTTTTACAATGTCGGGCGACTGTTCCAGCTCCTGGGCATCAGCTATCTGGGCTCGAACTATTATGCGACGGCATTAGAGCTTTGCAGAAAAGAGGAGGGTGGCAAGGACCTGTCGGCCTGCATCGTGCTGAACAGCGTCGTGTCGCTGCTGTCTGTGGGAAACAAGGCGCTGGCCTTGTCGCTTTTGAAAAGCAACTTGAAGCTGTAGCAAGCCGCCAGACAAGGCGTGTGCGCCAGGCGTTTCGGAGCTGTACACCAAAGAGAACTTATTCGAATGTTAAAT
The DNA here is from genome assembly GCF_022605165.1 of Purpureocillium takamizusanense. NCBI lineage: Eukaryota > Fungi > Ascomycota > Sordariomycetes > Hypocreales > Ophiocordycipitaceae > Purpureocillium > Purpureocillium takamizusanense. Next base: position 945,355 of record NC_063072.1, read on the forward strand.
CGTGGTTTTGGTGAGAGTTGCGGTGTGGAGTTCGTCTTTCTGTTCCAAACTTACACCCACCCCACCTGGCACTGTAGAACGAAGTACTGTACCTCCCTCGTACAACGTGTGCTCCTCCTGCCACAGTGCACAGACAGCTGGGCGACACCCACTAACCGTTCCAAAACACCCGCCGCGACCACCTGGAGGGTCACTGTGCCTAATAATAAGCCAGCCTCTGACCATGTAACTTCAACGTCGTTTCTGCCTACTCTTCCTCATCCTCCTTCTCCTCCTCATCCGCCTCCTCCTCCATCGTCGCGCCGAGAGTGTCATGGACGCCCCAGACCGCAGTCGCGCATTACCATGGTCCTCGCCACATCGTCCGCGTGGGCTCTGATTCTGGCACTCGGTTCCGTCGTGCTTGCCCAGGCCGACGAGACGGGGACGACGAGCACCACGACGCAGCCGACCACCACAGCTACCGTCAACAACAGCACGACGACTCCCACGGCCGCCGCCGTCGATACCACCGTCACATCCAGTGGTGGCATCTGCGAAGCGCGGACCATCAACTACATCACGCACACCCTTCCCCAGGCCTGCCTCACCAGCTCGTGGGCGAGCGCGCGACCTGCTGCCTCCGCAAGCAATGGCAGCAACAGCTTCTCTGGCGGCACGTCTGCCACCGCCGACACCGCCTCCGAACCGCCGGTCGTGGCTGAGACAACGCAAACGGCCGACGCGGCAGCTACCACATTCATGTCGTTCGAGGATTGGAAGGAGATGATGCTGCGCAAGGCCGGGCAAGACCCCCAGGAATGGCGGTCCCGCAAACCCAGCGAGCATTCGCCCGACGACCGCAGCCCTCCCGACGCAGGACATGTAGGCCTGGGCGAGGAGGACGAAATATCCCTCAACTTCGACCAGTACTCGGACGGCCAAGACAAGGGTCGGGCTGCTCCCGGCAGCGGCGGCGGCGGCGATGGTCCAGACTCTGATGGGGCCGCCGCCCATGATGCCCAGGTCTACGGCGATGGCAAGGCGACCACCGTCCATCGCAGCAAAGACGCTGGCAAGACATGCAAGGAGCGCTTCTCATACTCATCCTTTGATGCTGGCGCCACCGTGCTCAAGACGGCTGCTGGGGCTAAAAACGCCAGGGCCATCCTCGTCGAGAACAAGGACACGTACATGCTGCTCGAATGCGCCGCGGCATCCAAGTACGTCATTGTCGAGTTGAGCGACGACATCCTCGTCGATACCATCGTCCTGGCCAACTTTGAATTCTTCTCCAGCATGGTCCGCCACTTTCGCGTCAGCGTGAGCGACCGCTACCCGGTCAAGATGGACAAGTGGCGTGAGCTGGGCACCTTTGAAGCCCGCAACTCTCGCGATATCCAGCCCTTCCTGGTCGAAAACCCGCAGATCTGGGCAAAGTACGTCAGGATTGAGTTTCTGACACATTATGGCAATGAGTACTATTGTCCCGTCTCGCTCCTCCGCGTCCACGGCTCTCGCATGCTCGACTCATGGAAGGACAGCGAGACCGGCCGCGACGACGATGCTCAGATAGAAGGGGACGGCAGCTCGCTCGGCCTCATCCACGGCGAAGCGGCGTCGGAGCCCCCCGTGTCCACGGCTCAGGCTGGCACCCGCGACGGCGGCCCCCCGCCGCCGGACGCATCCTCAACCTGTTCATCAGCCGACGCGAGTCTGCCTATCTTCTCAGCCGCCATATGCCCTCGGTCCGAGGCACCTTCCTCGCAAACGCCCACGCCTGTTAAAGACACAAAAGTCTCCCATGAAGGCAATGAACGTCGCGAACACTCAGGCACGGTCATCCCACCAACATCAGCAGCCTCCAAAGTATCCACCACGCCGCGACAGGCGCCATCAGAGACCGCCCCGTCAACGCCTGCGCCATCCGCCGCTGGTCCAAATTCTACCGTCGCGTCCCCCGATAGTCGCCAAACGTTTGCAGGCAACGCCACAGCGGCCAGCTCTGGCGTGACCAGCGCGAATGGATCCGTCGGTGAGCGCAACAGCAGCACCGTCGTCTCTCCGTCAACCAAGGCTTCCGTGTCCAGTGCTCCAAGCGTAAAATCGAGGGGCAGCGGAACGTCCGGTGGGCCTGCTGCTTCCCCCACCGTTCAAGAGAGCTTCTTCAATGCCATCACGAAGCGACTTCAGCAAGTGGAGGCGAACTTGACTCTGTCGCTCAAGTACGTCGAGGAGCAGTCCCGACATGTGCAAGATGCGCTGCAAAGGGGCGAACAGAAACAGCATGGAAAGGTCACTGGATTCCTCGACAAGCTGAACCAGACGGTGTTGGCCGAGCTTCACAACATTCGTGAGCAGTACGACCAAATTTGGCAGTCAACTGTTCTCGCTCTGGAAAGCCAAGCCCAAAGGTCCGAACAAGACATGATGGCCCTCAGCACCCGCCTCAACGTATTGGCAGACGAAGTGGTGTTCCAAAAGCGAATGGCCATTGTTCAGGCCATCATCCTCCTCTCCTGCCTCTTCCTCGTGATCTTCTCTCGCGGCGTAGCCTTGCCGTCACTTAGCCCTTTGTCAGACCACGGCATGGGGACTTCGTACACAGCCCCCAATACCCCCGGCACGCCTCGTCGTGAGGCTTATCGAACGAGTCGCCTAGCGTATCAGGGCACATACCAGGGCAAGCGGAGCTTCGAGGACCCTCAGGTGTCTCTGCACTCACAAACCCCCTCATCGGCACGAGGGGAGCTCGCCGAATTGGTTTCGCCTGACGCCATACCTACGGCTCGTCTGACCGAATGCCAGAAGGCCCCTTCGGAATACAGACGCCTGTCTCCACCACTTACCCCCAACCTGTCACCTGAGGACACGAGAACGCCATTGGGTCCGGCGTCGCCAGAGCCAGACATAGCTGGGGAACCCAGCAGCACAGCCATTCGCCGCCCAGCAAACTCGTCACTTTTGGGCTCCCGAAAGCCGCTTCCGTCTCTCCCTGAACACCCATCATCCCCACCCCGCTAGCCGAAGTTTGGGTTGGCAGGTCCTTTTCTAGGCGTTAACATTGTCCTCGCAACAACGGGCTTCTTCGTGGTTGACCAAAGTTAAGACTTGATTACTATGGTGCGGCCCACTGTCTCTTTTGCGGCGTGTCCCGAAGTTTTCTGCACGTGGCCGCACCTCCAAGATAGGCTTGGTCGTCTTTTACTTTACAAGGTGACTCTCCTGCCCACCAAAGCGATAGATAGCAAAACGCCCCATGGCTTTTTCGAGAACAAAACAGCAATGTCCACCCAGATCATCAAAGTGTCTCCTGAAATGAGAATGCTGCACCACTTTCTTGGCCACCTTCACTGCGCAGTTGTGCCATACATGTGTTGAATAGCCGCCTCGTAGTCGTATTCTTCTAAGGCGGCAAGACGAGTGCCGCGGTCGTACTGCGAACGACGACGACGCTGCTCATCGCGGAAGTGCTGGCCGGCGTTGGGCGTGAACAGGCCTGGGTTGTGGTCAGCACGGATGTGCTCACAGCATGTGCAAGAAGCCTGATCACCTACCGACGTGCTCAGCATTCTCACAGCTTCTCTTCATCTTGGATTGGTTGTCCGGGTCAGGAAAAGGCTCCTCTTGTCCTGCCAACTCTGGCATCGGCCCATTCGACGTAAAATAGAGCTTGGCATCGGACTCTACGTCAGCTGGCGCCCCAAATGAAACTTCAGGGGCGTTGGTTGATCACCTTTGGACGGTAATGAGGCGCCTCCAACATCACGGAGCTGTTGCGGAACTTCTGCACCAAGCAATCTTTTCCCTGTATGGCTACGATTTGTGAGTCAGGGGGCTTGAGCAGGACCGGGGTAGAGGGACCAACTGGCATAAGATATCTCGGCAACCTTGTCACTCTTGAAGCAATTCCTGATATGGTATCAGCAGAGTCGCCAACATTAGGCACGCTCAACTTACCAACGTTGGTTCCCCCGAGCTTCGACAAACTGTTCATTTTATTAACATCTAATGAACACCATAGTCTCAGGGCTAGCGACTCACATCAATGATGTCTAGGGGCTAGATGACAGTCTCGGTCAGTACAAACATGCAGGGTAGGCTTGCCGTTAACACTCACATCGACAAAGTTGATGAATGCATAACCGACACTACCAATATCGTCAGTCATTCTCGCATCACTAGCTGAGCCGACACATGTCAAGGTCAACCAGGCAAACGTACTTGCAGTCGTTAGCAAAGTCGATGCGCAAATACATGAAGTCATATTTCCCCCAACTGGACTCGTCGATGATTCGTTTGAGCATTGCTTGGTCCACTTTGTTGGGAATATTGCGCAGCATAATCTGCATTCTGTAAGCCACTCCATTGCCTGTAGCCACCAAGTGGAATCCTTCAGGGGGTGATTACCGTTGTTCGCACGTCAATACCTTCCCTGATTCGGCTTATATCGACGTGATTGTGGTGGCTCGAAATGTTATGATACGGCGACCGATTGACGCGCATGGCGTTCTGTCTTCGAGCATCGCCTCTATGAAACCCCGACAGTGACCGAGAAGGACTGTAGCTATTGTGTGATGTGAGAGCCGGGGACGGCGGCGTGTGGAATAACTGACCGAGCACCGGATAAGAGGGGGATACAGGGGCCATTGGAGGCACTGGTCCGGGGTCGCTGACTGGAAGGAACGGCTCCAGCATGTAAGGGACATTGGCGGTGAACGGCGACGGAAACACCAATGGATACATGGCGAATTGGGGTTGCACACGCATGTCCGTTTGACCTGTATGATTGCTGAGCACCGAGGGAACCGCTGCGATGTGCTTTGCGGGGCTTTGGGACGCCCTCTGTAAAGAGAGACCATTCAGTGCTCCGGTGAGATCAGAGGTAGCCGTCGCATCGGCATCGTGCGCCGAAACGAGGATATGCAGCCCCTGATATTGTTGACCAACTGTCAGTCTATTCAAGCGATGTCTAGGTACGGGAGACTAACCTCAGCGGTGTAGCGATTGTTGCAATTCGACACTGCTGGTTGGACCGCGGAGACATCGCAGAACTCAGCCACCGCCGTGAACGAGCCGTTGGGGAAAATTGATCGCTTGACAAACGCGAAAAGACGCCCATGTGACTGTAGAAGTCGCTGAACAGCGTCGGTGGCCTGGAGTGCGTCTACAGCGACATGCTGCGGGACAACAGCAAGGACATGAACTTGCGCGGGATGCGGAAGTCTAGTGTCATGACGGGAACGGTCATCCTGTAAGTTCTCAGTACTGCCATCTTTGTTGCCCGAGTAAAAACATGTGATATTGACCTTCACAGTTGGGCTCGGATCTGCGTATTCCACTCTCCAGGTGGCACCAGTGAGCCTGATACCGGAAAATGCGGCGCAGGCATCTCTGATATCCGAAAAACGAATGTAAACATGCCCCTCGAAAGAGTCGAAGACGCGGGTTCCATGCGGGGGTTCTCCATGAGCCTCCACGTCCTGATGCAAAGATTGCGAGTTAGATGCCGCGTAGCTTGTTGAACAACGATCAAGAGACTATATACTTACACAAAGCCAAGAATTCACTTGGGAAACTGTGAGGGATGTTGCCGAGGAAATGTCCAAGTGTCGACTGAGACCCAAATCGGTGCTCAGTCCTGTAGAAAGAGGACCTGTGCTGCTAGGCAAGGGGACGCTGATGTTCTCTGCGAATGGGTTGAACGCTGATGCCGTCGGGGACAAGCGGCTCCCGGATCGATGGGAAGGAGTGACGAATGGATCCTTGTCCAAATGACCTGCGGAGCCGCGATAGGTACTTTGGGGTACTCCAACAGATGACGTGGCTGAGGAAGAGCGCACAAGACCTTGAAGGAGTTTCGAAGACTTTGCAGAGGTATCCTCGGGTGAGAACGCCGTCAGTCGTGTCTCGGGGGTACCTTTGAAGGACTCTGCGCCACCAGCGGACGATCTCGGCGACGCAGGGTTCTCCCGGTCGCGAGAATGAGCCATGGCAAATGCTGTAAGAAACACGAGTGGCAGGGTTCGAAAAGATGAGGATGATTTCCTCGATTGTTCTCAAGTAAAGCCGGTGGCGGACAGGGTTGCAGAGAAACGTTGCCGTCACCGGAGACGGAGTCAGTCAAGGGTCTCCCGTCAGCTCGGAGAGAAGGACTGGGGTGGTTGCCGCGGAGGCAGAGCTGGACGGTGCGCTCTGTACGTCTTAAAGTGTGTAGTCGGGCAGAATGAAGTTATCGAAGGTGCAGATGTGGAAAAGTTGACAGTCGACAAAGCGTTGGATGGTGAGGATGCGTGGCGGCCTCCTGAACAGGTGGTGGCTGCAGAATCAGATTTGAGCTAGGTCTCCGTTGCACCTTCCCTTTCACAGCTGCACTTTGCTGCCTTAGGTGCCTACCTTTCTTCCTCTTCTTTCCGGCTTTCTGCCCTCTTCGGGTAGGTGCAAGAGAGCGAGGGGGGTTCCTTCCTCGTGGGCTGCTGCCACCTCACGCGAGCGGAAGGCGGCCGCTCCGGTCGAGACGATGTCAATCGAGGCAGGGCAGTCGCGGCACAGAAAGCACACTACGCGGTGCTGAAGTAGTAGTACTTCAATATTGCCAAGGCGACTTGGCCGAGATCGGTTGGGCTTAGGATGCCTCGGACAAGGAGAGACCTGGCTACCACTGTGGTCGCCTGAGTGATGGTTTTTCTGCAAACACCCGATCAGAAACGGTGGATCTTGATGACTCTCGTCCAAACAAACCGACTGGAAAACTTGCCAGAGAAGACAGGTCCGTATGTAGAAGGCGGCAAGAGTGGAAAGTGCTATGAAAAACACCACGATGGAGACGAGCCGAATATGTTATTTGTATTGAGATGTGCCGAGTCCTTGGCCTGTCTAGCAATGCTCGTCGCAGGACTTCTTGCCCGCGAATAACAAAGCGGAAACCAAGTACCCCGGGGCCATTCAAAATGATGAAGTGATGCTGGGCACGGTGGCTGTTTTGGATGAAATAAAAGCCGACGCGGACATGAGCTCGCCCAGTAGGTCGTCAAGGAGAAGGGGAGAGACAGGTGTGCCGTCATTCGTGGGCGGTGAGCCCGTAAGTTTGTCCATGTGGCTAATGCATTGAATCACAGCTCCCACTTCCACTTTTCTGGACTCCTGGAGGTCTATGGGCGGCCATGATGCCGTTGCCTGATCCTTTCTGTCCCTCCTTTGCGTCTACCGCATTCCCTGCGCTCACCCTGCAGACTCGGGACCCTTGCGTGACTTTTAAGTGAATGATGCCGTTCGCAGCACCTAAGATCTTGATACTCTTATGGGCATCGATGTAGAACGCTGGCAGTGTTTACAGTGCGATATTGGCCTGAGCTCGACACTTCGCGAGTGTCCTGAGTCGTCAGGTGGCACGTTCGGCACCGGCGCCTTTCAGGACTACCTTATCACGAATGCGGCGCAATGCGCCCTTCTGATGCCTTATAAGGGTTTCCTGTGACCTCCATGGATTCTCTGATGATTTCCGCAGGGTAGTGTCGACTACATGGCCTCACGTATCGTGCAGACCTACCTAGGACCTTAGTACCTTACGTTCGTACTTCGTGCAAGGCTGCTGTGGTCGTTGAATAGGTAATAATGTGAACCGCGCCAACAACACCGCCCAATGGCATGCATGCAAGGGCCCAAGAAGGGAAACGCTCCACGCACCCATTTTGCCCCGTCAGAGGCCTCAGAGCTAGGTAGGTTCCCTCCCCATTCTCATTAGCGCTCGCCAGTACGTACTCGGGTACGGAGACCCCCCGCCTGCCGGGGACGTCCCTTAAGTAAGGTACTATTGAAGGTAGTACCGCCCTTGGCCAGTTACCTACCTAGTAGTACTGTTCATTTAAGGTACGAAGTACTGTACACCCGGCTGTACCTAACCGGGAAAGCACCGGATAGCCAGACCTCCACTAGGGGACCCCCGTGTTGCCATGTACTACCTGTAGTACCTACCTAGTACTTGCGTAGTAGCTAAGGTACTAATATACCTATGGTACCTAAGGCACTGTAGGTACCAGGTAGTAGCTGCAGCATATCCGATACCCGCACCACTCGCCGATAGAGCCACTACTACCTCTAGTACTGAACGCGACGACGTCAACCTCCGGCCATCACCACGCCGCTCACCTGCCACGCGTCTCACGTTGATCGGACTCCTGCGAGACCGCATACCCGCGCCTCTCCGCCTCGATCAGCGGCAGGAGCCAAGGCTCTTCCTTGTCTAATGGGCCCACAATGCCGCGACGACAGGCGCCCCTCGACGACTATGCATCCGCCGTGCCGCAGGCATGTTTGCTGCCTCGCCTCCGCCGTAAAGCACATTGTTAACAGCATCCCTTAGATCATCCTCTCCTCATCCGATGCCGAATTTCTCGACCATCTGATGCCCGTGCTTAAGGATGCAGCCAACTCCAAGCGAACTCCAGCGCTGATGCAGTGCCTCACGCGCTACTCTGAAGACCGTGAGGCCGACATTGAGCGCATTGGCCTGACCAAGCACGAGGAGTTCCTCGACTCCGTCAGCCGACTTCAGCATGTCCGTGAAGGGACAGTCAACTTGACGGCCGAGATCCTCAAGCTCAACCAGTCCATCCAAGCAAGCACGGAGAAGCTGGCCGAGCAGAAGGGCGCCCTCGTCAACACCAAGGCGATTCGGCAGAACATTGCCGATGCCACCGACGCTCTCAAAGACTCGCTCCAAGTCTTGCACGCTGTCAATCACGCACACGACCTCGTCCGCCGCAAGAAGTATTACTCTGCGCTCAAGTCGCTTGATGACCTGCAGAACGAGCACTTGGTTCCGATCCTGCAGAATCGCTACGCCACTCAGCATCGACTGGCTGATGTTATTCAAAAGTCCATCCCCGGCTCACAAAAGGCCATTTCAGAAGCCGTCATGACCGACTTGAACACATGGCTCTTCCGCATCCGCGAGACTTCCCAGTTCCTCGGCGAAGTGGCATTCTACCACACTGAATTGCGAAGGTCCCGGCAGAGGAAGAGAGTAGAAGACGACCAGTTCCTATCCAACTTCAAGCTGAACTCCTCCATTGAACTTGTTTGCGATGAGAGCGAGGAGTTTGACGTAATGGACAATGAGGAGCTTCAAGTAGATTTCACTCCACTTTTCGAAGCCCTACATATCCATGATGCCCTTGGCCAGACCGATCGATTCCGCTCCGAATACGCCGCCACCAGGCGTCAGCAGAAAGACTTGCTGCTTCCCAACTCAGTTGAGCTCCTCGCCGACGACGAATCATCCCTGAGCAGCTTACTCGAAGGAATCGCTGGCTTTGCAATCATCGAAAAGGCAACAATGAGGCGGCTGCCTCATCTCCGTTCACCGGCGGATGTGAGAGGCTCATCCGCATATGCTTCATACCACAGTGCTAATTTGTTCTCGTGTACAGGTTGAGGAGCTTTGGGAATCAATGTGCAGCGCAGCCATCAACCTGACGTCCAGAGCCCTAAGCGATGTCGGCAATGCCGAGATCCTGCTTAAGATCAAGGGTTTCATAGCGCTGTTCATACAGACCATGGAGGTATTTCTTGACTGCGAACACACGACCGCGGAGGAGTTGACTCATTCGATTGTGCAGGGCTGGGGCTATTCGATCGCCACCCTTGACTCATTTCTTCTGGCCCTGTTCGACAAGTACGCTGAGCTTCTGAAACGACGATTTAGCGAGGACTTCCAAGAGGTGAGTGACCTTTCCGCGGCGGCAAGTTTCCTGGTCTGATATGTTTACGGCTCAGATTGTGTCCACCGACGATTACATGCCTATGGCGATCAACTCAGTCGAGGAATACGAGAAGGTGATCAACGTCAGCTGGTTCGCGCAAGACCAGCCAACTGAAGAGCTCACGTATGTACATCAACGCGCGCCGTCTGCTGTTGCTAATTTGTCTACAGTTTTCCTTGCGTTTTGCCTTTCTCTCAGATGTATCCACTATGTTGTATCGACATTCGCAACTTCCTCAATCAGTTTTACTTCTTTTCCGACGATCATTTTCAGCACTCTGATGTCATTGACGAGACTTTGAGAAAGGTATGGCCCAGGGCCCACGCCACTTGTTAACTGAACCGGCTAGGATATTGACGAGGCCATCGCGCAGTCTTTAGATGAGCTATTGACGGAAAAAGTTTGCCAGTCACTGGTGGAACGCCTTAGCTCGCAATATCTTGGTCAAATAGTACAGATTCTCATCAATCTGGAACATTTCGAAATTGCATGCCAGGAGCTAGAGCAGCTGTTGATCAGAGCAAGGTCATCGACATCAGCTGGGGGACCGCTGAAATTGAACGCCACCGAGGAATTCCGCAATAACAAGAAGACGGCAGAGAAGCGCATATTTGAGCTCGTCAACAGCAAAATCGATGACCTCGTCGATACCGCCGAATATGACTGGTGAATTAATTGCCCTATCTTGTTTCCCGAACGAATAAATTTGCTAATGCGTTTTGTTTTCGGCAGGCTGACGCCCACGGTACCCACGGAGCCAAGCAATTATATGCAAACGCTGACTCGATACCTGTCTAACATCATGAACTCAACACTGCTTGGGTTGCCCCGAGAAATCAAGGAGCTTATATATTTTGATGCATTGAGCCACGCAGCAAACAAGATCCTGGTACAACGTCCAACACGAGATGCACCTGCTTCGACCCTGTGCTAACCCATGCATCAACCCAGGCTCTCCCGCTTTCGCAGGAAGTTAAGCATATAAACGCCAATGGGGTCTCCGCACTGGCCCAGGATGTAGAATACTTGACCGAGTTCGTCGCTAGCCTAGAGAACGGGCAGATGCTGCGAGAGAATTTGGACGAGCTGCAGCAAACGGTCAACTTGATGCAGTCAGATAATCACGACGAATTCTTCGATATCTCGATTCGCAACAAAAAGTACGGACGCGTCGACGCCCTCAACGGGCCTCTCCTCCTTGAGAAGTATGATTTATCGCAGCCCGTCGCAGAAAATGCACTAATTGACCGGATGTACTAACATAACCCCCAGACTCACACCCGTGACGCACGCCACTGCCAGAAACGCGCCGTTGTCGAACTTGTCAAGTCGCTTCGCCATGATGAAGTGACATGCGCCGGCACAGAACAACATCTCGACTCGCACGCAGCCGCTCCCCTCCCTTGGGACACGTAGCTCCCTGGCAATGATCTAAAGCGATCGTTTGAAGACCAGGATTGACCTAGATTATTGCGCACTGTGGTTCCTGAACGCCACCCTGCACAAGCGCAGTTCATCGCGCATCTGACAAAATATATACACAAGACACGGTACATCCTATGGCTCATTTCACTCAAATTCCTCAGAAGACATGGGCGCCTGGATAGCGTCAGTGGTCCGCAAGGCCACGGCGAAGAGTATTACGACGTACCTGCTGAGGTTGCATCGCTGAGTAGGGATACATGCCCTCCATTTCTCCATACATGGATGGCGGTGCTTGGGCTTGACCGTACGGAGCGGCAGGGGCCTGAGGGACCTGGCCGGAATACATGCCGGGGTTCTGTCGGTAATCCTGCTCTGTGGGCATGTGGTGTCCTCCCATATAGTCCGCGGGGGCCATCGGATGCGAGGCATGGTTTGCTGGCTGAGCCATGCCAGCGTGTTGGCCAGGCATCTGGCCTTGACCGGGAGGCGCGGGTACAGCTTGAGCGGCCGCCGCCGGTTGTGCCGTGGTTCTCTTAGCATGCGAAGATGCCTCTTCCCGAGGAACGATATCAATCAGAAAGTCGAACATGTCGGATTTGGCAAGGGCCGAGGCGATGTCAGACCGTTGCAACGTCCGCCGCTTGTTCTCTTCTGCATGTATCCAGGCGCGCATCGTGAGCTCAGTGATGAATATGTCACAGCCTTTGGCGAAAAGGATGGGAGCTTCCGCCGAAATCATCTTGACTTCAGGATCGGCTTTCATAACCTTCTTGATGCGAGCAAGAGGTAGTTGATGAAGCTTGTAATCATGCGTCTCACTTTCCAGGTGGGTAATGGTCTGTTGCCAATAGGTAGTGAGTATGTCCTTGTACTGTCCGGTAAGACCTTGATGGACCTTTGGACCGGGTTTTCGGGTCAGCATGCATTTGCAATGAACGGACAGGCTTTACATACATTAGCCCACGGGCCAGTGTAGAGCTCAGCCGGGGCGAAACCCTGAGAAGCTAGCTAGAGGGTGCGTTAGAACAGTAGAACAGGTGTTTGGAAGAGACGGGTAGGCACGCACAGCCGCACAAGCGCCTGGAAGTTGGGTCAGTGGACTGTAGACGGTAAGAAACAAACAGGTTGGGTAGACGACTGACCATAGTGGCCTCCTTGGCTGGGGTCATAGACTGGAGCAGCGCGGTTTTGCTGCGACTGCGTTGGCTGATTCTGCGGATCCATTGGCGGCATGTGCGACGAAAACTTGGGACGCTTTCGAATCAAACAGCTCACGCAGATAGCTCGCGATGGCTGAAAGTCGAGAGCGGCAACGACAAGTCAACCCGGGGAGTAGAAGGCGTCTGACGGAGACGCTCAAATTGTCCTGCAAGTCGGGGTTTCAACGAGCAAGCTCGTGGCATATGACAGAAAAAAGAGGTCTGGCGACAATTGGGAGCGCCGAGGCTGCAGAGGGCACTGAGTGGCTGGCGGTGCTGATGGTTGATGAATGAGGTGGTGAATGGTGAGTGGTGGTGAGTGACGTGACGGGAATAGCTGACTGGCGGTCCATCAGTCGGCACGCGGACGGTCACTTCCCAGCCACCTAGGTTACTGAGTTATATCTCCGAAGATTAGGGCACTGGGTTTTCCTAGTACCATTCACCGAATCCAAGGTCACAGATACCGGATGTGGGCCCCTCACTAGGCGGGAGATACCGCATTCAACTCCGGGGGTACTTCACACCTAACCTGAAAGGGTGTCGGCCCAACCCCCAGCTTCCAGTTCGCGTCAGCCTCGCCCACCGACACGCACGAGGTTAGATTACCTAATAAGAGCTGCCGAACCCCCCCCCCCCCCCCCCCGCTCCACAAAAAAAATTGGCTGCGAACTGAGAAGCCGACCCGACTTTTGCAACTTTTTTAACCTGGCTCTCAGACTCTTCAGCCGTGGCCGCGATCCGCTGACAGCTTCGACAATACGCAACCTGCCGCACAAAATGCCCGAATTAGTCGATAATCGGATAGAGGAGCTTCTCAAAGAGGCAGAGCATCGACTCAGGGGAAGTGCCGCTTCTGATCTTGCCTCTCCGGTGGCGCAACCCTTCACCGTCGTCCCCAAGGCCACCAAGAAGCCTATACCAGACGAAGCTCTCTCGGTGCGCGCAGCCCAGAGTCGACCTGCTGTCAGCGCATCAAAAAAGGCGAGTCATCTAAGTCCCCTTGCTACCTTGAATATATGTTGCGACCCGTTGTCTGCGGGAGGCTGTATATTGTGATGAGAAGGAGCCGCCTTACGGTTCGTATGATATGGGACAAGTATCCGTTTTGGATCATATGCCCATGACCTCATGATCTTTATCTTTCATAGTTACTCTGAATTATCAGCCCCATCAATCTGCACACACGAACGGGTTGCATGCCAATGCGTGGACGCCGTGCCCTCCGGGATTTTTTTCGCATCTTCTTGTCGCCAGCGACATCCAATACCAAGTTGTTATTTGACTAACAGACTTGTTAGGACACTGCTGGCCCAAATTGGTTTGACCTTCCGAAAACAAATCTCACTCCAGAATTCAAGCGGGACTGGCAGGTGCTGCGTATGCGAGGGCTTCTGGATCCCAAGCATCAGAAGAAAGCTCTTCGCTCTGCTCCGCCGGAATATTCCCAGCTTGGCGAAGTGATATCCGGGCCAGCCGACTACTATAGTGCAAGATTGTCCCGTAAAGATAGAAAGCGGACAATATTCGAGGAGGTAGCAGCCGCGCACGACAAGGAAAAGCTGAGCGGCAAATACGCTGGCATTCAACGGAACAAAACCTCTGGCAAGAAGGCATTCTATCAAAGACTTGTGTCGCAGAGACGAAAGCGACAAAGTTGAGGCAAGGCCAGTATTCTTACGAATCACGACCAGGCTGTTGTCTCATCTCTAGCTCTGCCGCTCACCAACATGGCTCAGCACGTAGGGGGCGCTCCCCGAGGCCCAAGGGACGACCAAAGCGACTAAACATCGGGTGAGCAATGGACGAGCTCCTATACCATGCCGCGAACCCTGTTTCTCAAGACTGCACGAGAACCTAGGTCATACTTGGGCAACAACGTTCGCGCGGGAGCCCTAATGTGATCGGCTTCATGACGCATCCCGTCATTGGAGGATCATTCATGGTATCCCGCCCAAACTGATGCTAGCACCATGCATGCCCTGAACCAACCTGTTCACGGCAGCGAATGCGCTTCATGGGCATCGCCAATCGTTTCCGGATCACGGACCGCTTCAAATGGCATCTAGTGCCATGAGATGGTGATCAGTGGTCTGTGGCTTAGCTGCCGCCATGCATCGAGGATGCTCGTGTGACACGTGTGCCGATGGACAGTTGTGCCATCGCGACACCAGGGGATGAAGTTGGGGGAAGTGCATGCTATATAAGCAGGGCATTCGGCGACTGATCAATTTGACTAGACAGCAGAGAACGTCTAGGACTCGTCTGTCTCCATAGTCGCGGGCCTACATATTCCTTGACAATCGACGAATGACCTTCTTCATTGAGCATGCCATCAGTAGTCATACGTGCATAATTCTAATTTCAAAGTTGTACTTCATGGCAAGGGCCTCAATTACCAATTGCTATTCATTTTGAAGGTCCTCCGTAGAACTGCGCGACGAGCGGTCAGATTATGTAAGCTCTTGTGTCGCTTGTTGATTGGCTAGCGAACCACCTGCTCGCAGCATTTTCAAGTCGCGCGACTCTCCGCCGTCCATCCAAAACCGCCAACATACCTCCCAGCGACCAGGATCTGCTCATGCGCTGCTAGTGGTTTACCAGCAGAATGCTTCGCACAACCTCTAGGTCATTGGCGTCACTGTCCGTACGTTCTAGCAGAAGCTCCGCAACCGAGTTCGGCAGGAAGACTTACGGGCTTGCAGGTCACTATACCGCGAATCGCCCGTCGTTCCCACACTTCATTGTATGCTCGACTCGCGAACATATCATCTGTGATCGTGTTACTGGCTACGGGCTGACTTTTGTTCCTTCTGCAGGGGTTCAGGTAGTGACGAAGTCCAAGAGCGACAGTTGACGGCCGAATCGAAGTCAGGCGGGCAGGGGCAGCTGCGTCGGCCAAGGTCACTCCAGGCGTTATATCTCAAGCCACTTAAGCGCGAGGCCGAGTTCGGAATCCCATCATGCGACTTGCAGTTTCGATCCTTCAGTCTTCAGCCTCTTGAGTTCTTTGTCGACTTTGCGCTGCGCGCTGCATACTACCTTGGCCTCCCGGCATACGGGCCAGTCCCTTTGCCTCGCATTACCGAACGTTGGACAGTGCCCCGAAGCCACTTCATTTTTAAAAAATCACAAGAGAACTTTGAGCGTGTAACATTGCGGCGACTGATCCAGATTAAGGATGGCCACCCGGAGACTGTGCAGCTGTGGCTCGCCTACTTGCGAAAGCACCAATATTATGGCGTGGGAATGAAGGCAAATATATGGGAATTCACGCAGGCTGGGGTCGGTCGCTCAATGGAGGTTCCTGAGGATCAATTGAAGGGACTTGACACGGCTTGGGCACAGCTCGGGCAGACCAAGTCGATGGGTACTGCAGACAAGGTGGAGGAGCTGCTTAACAGCCGCCGATTCAAAGAGGCGGCTGGCCTCAGGCAGCCTCTTACGCCGAGCAAATGAGAAGGTCGGTATTGAAGGGGCCATCAATGTACGAACAGCATGCCACGGTCGTGGTGCGAAATACTGCTGCCCGAACGAAAGGAAGGGCGGTTCGACCCCATGACGAGGCCACATCTGCAACAGATACCCTGTATTTTAGTATTGAGGATCAAGGCCATGCATCGAGGTCTGGCAATCTTTTTTTTTTTTTTCCACAGCGACTGCCCTGATGCTTGGCTCATGGCCGGCGGGCATGTGTCGGCACTCTGACGTCAAGCTCAACGGCCAAGGGCGCCGGCATACGTTCACGGAGGGCCGTTTGCTGGCAAGCCTTGAACATCACAGCCGCACGAGGAGAGTCCTAGCCGTCGATATCCATTTCCTGTTCGCCGCCGCGCCATGTCAATGTGGCCGTCATGCACGGCATAGTTGGGCGCACGCAGCTGGACCTAGCTGATAGCTTGCTGCTCCCCGCCCAGGGGCAGTAAAAAGAGCCCTCCATCCCCTCCACCAGTGTGCACACAATCTCTCTCCCCACCACACCACCATCCACCCACCCGCCCGCCACCTGACCACGATCTCACTTATTTACTTGCCCGCGGAAGGCCCCAGAGACAGCACTGATCGACCGTGACTAGGCATGGCACCATGATATCATGCAGTACAGACCGCAAAAATGCAAGACGACCAGCCCGTCCAACTGAGCCTTGATCAGGTGGAATCTGTCAGTCTTGCTGCCCACAACACGGCGCCGCACACTCTGCCCGCGTCGCCCCCCGGGCCCCTTGGCTGCCCACTGACCGCGCACCGCAGTTGATTCTGTCTCTCTATGAGGCAAACCCGCCAGAAGTCATCAACAAGACACAGGCTACGTTGGCCTGCTTCCAAGGTTCTCCGCAGGCATGGCCCATGATTCACCAGCTGCTGGAGCGGCCCGATGACAAGGTCAAGTTCTTTGGAGCCCTCACTGTCATCATCAAGCTGAACAAGGAGAGGTGCGCACCGCAATCCGCTGCATATGAATCTCGGGGCTAACTTGAGGCCCCAAAGCTCCTCCTTGAGCGATGAAGATGCCGCTGAGCTTCTTGTGCGGCTTGTGGAATGGTACTCACAGTCCCTCGCTCGTGGACGAGCCGGCTCCCTTGTATCACGAAAGCTCTCGTCCGCCATCGCCACCTTCTTTCTCCACTTTCATCGACTTTGGCCTGCATATACCCGTCATCTCTTGGTGTGTCTTGCCTCTCATCGACCGCTTGACCCTTCCGCCGTCGACGACACCGTCAGCTCAGCCGATGCGCTAGCTCGCTTGAGCTCTACCCAGCTTCAAGCTGCTATCTGGGTGGTCACCAGCGTCATGGACGATGTCGCTAGATTTGATCTGAATGCAGCAACAAAGTGTGTTTGTTGCTCCTGCTCGGCATAGCTGCTTCTTGCTGAATATCCTTCGTAGCGCAGGCTTGTATGATGCGGTGGTGAGGAACACACCGGACGCGGTCGTCCTTATGGCGGCATGTCTGTCTCCTCACATCGAAGACCCCACAGCCCATAGCGATGCCGTCAAATGCCTTCAGGTATACCTCCTCTCCCCTGGTGCTTCCCAGCACGTGTGACGTTCACAGCTCACTTCTTCCCCCCCTTCAGTCTTGGGCCACATTTGCACAGAGAGCATCGTCGGGTCACAGCAATATTCCGGCGTCTTTACGACCACTTCTGGAACCGGTCATCTCATCCCTATCACGCGATTCTCTGTTTGATGCGTCAGCGGAACTCATCGTCGATGTGTTGTCAAACTACCCGACGCTCATGACCAACACCCAATACGAATATCTGGCTACGCTCTTTACAGCCCCTTGGGCTCGGGAGCGGTACGAGAAGCTACTTCAAGGAGACTTTGACTTCGAATCCGTTCAGTTCGGGCATCTGTTGCTCGGCTTCGGTGAGGCAAAGGCTGAAGCCCTCATCCAGAGTAGTGACGGAAGCAGCCAGCACCTTCTGTCATTATTATGCGGACTCCTCACGGCAGCTGGCTACCCAGTCGCAGAGGACAGGATCTTTGTGCCTGCAGTCGAGTTCTGGTCAACCTTTGCAGAAACACTGGCAGACCATGTCCACCTAGACGAACCCGAGATCTCGTCACCGTCGGCAGCCTCCGCAATGACCCAGCTCCTGGCGGCCGTTTCAAGGGCCTGGCAGAAGATAACGTATCCACCTTCAGGGGAGTACTGCCAGTGGGATTCTGTGGATCGCATCGGCTTCAGCGATGCCCGCAAGGACGTTGTTGACTTTCTTCAATCTGCCTATGCACTGGCGGGCCCTCAACTTGTGGCAACGTTTGCCGATCTTACACTTTCGGCGTTGTCACAGTCGGCCTGGCTTCCATTAGAAGCCGCCGCGTTCTGCCTCGGCGGCCTAGCAGACTGTGGCAGAGATGACATTCGGTTTGATGCGGCCCTAACGCCAGTGTTCGCATCGCCCCTCTTCTCTGTTCTCGGCGACAACAGCCAGGCGGGGGTCCATCTCAGAACGCGACAGACTTGCCTATCCCTAATTGAACAGTACAACGAGTACTTTGAGAGGAATGTCGAGTTCCTCGCTCCAGCACTGCGTCTGCTGTTCACGTTGCTTGGTGAGCAGTCCATGGCGGCATCTGCATCCAAGTCAATCCTGAGATTGTGCTCTTCCTGTCGACACCATCTATATCCGGAGACAGAAGGATTCTTGGATGAGTACGCAGCCCTTACTCACGGCCGGCGACTCGATTGCATCTCTAGCGAGAAGGTGCTAGGAGCTATTGCCTCAGTTGCGCAAGCTATACCGAACCCCCACCAAAGATATAGGGCCTGTGCAAGACTTTTGGAGTTTGTCGTCCGTGACGTGCACCGATCCCGTCATTTCAATGCATCATCACCCGGGGCTGATGATCATCCGTGTCGGGGGCTTAGGTGTTTTGACAGCACGTCCGACGAGCACCCTGGCCTACACCTTGGCTTAAGGGCGCTGAGAAGCCTTGTCAGCGTAGGAAAGGGGTTCCAATCGCTATCCGACTCTTCGATCGACGTTGACGCAAGCGGCCGTCGGCTTGCAGTATCGCGCGACGGGCTGGAGTTGCTGCATGACCAGATCATGGAAATCCTTCGGGAATTGGACGAGGCATTCGGCAAGAGCTCTGAAATTATTGAGCTTATCAGCAGTGTCCTCCGCAGCGGATTCTCAGAGAATGAAGCGGGCCCGTTTGTTCTCCCGCCGGATACGGTAACCCATTTCCTCACCATTCACACGGCGTCGACAACCCGAGTGGGCGTTCTCGTCAACACAGCGTGCTCATTTGTGAGCTCGTTGCAGTCGCATGAATTTCCCAGTCGTGAAGCTATATGTTCCACGCTGCTCATGTGGGACATTGGACTCCTCAGGCAGCTTTCAGGTGAGTTGCAGATTCGACGGGTAAGTCCGTGGTGCATTATCCTAACAAAAGCCAGAGCCAGAAAGCGATCCCGAGTTATCTCAGAACGGAATCGAGTTCGCCTCCCGTCTGCTGAGCAAAGCGCCTGCGACCGTGCTGTCCCTGCGGCCGGCCGACGCCGCAGAGTTCCTCTTCTTATTTACCTTGCGCGTGTTAGACGGCAAGGAACCACTGCCGAAAGGTGCAGCTGCAGATTTCTGGGTAAAGACTAACCCGACATGCACCCCTCTAAATGCTAGAATCGTGGACTATAGTTGATCGTCTACTAGTCTACCTACGTGAGCCTCAATGGCGATGAAGAAGTACAGCATGCTGTCAAGGGTTCCATGGTAACCCTGGGACCGCTCTTGGCCCAGAGTCTGGCCAGAAACTTTGGAGGGAACGCTTCCCGGAGCGAGCTGGACAAACTCAGCGAGCCATTGAAGAGGCTTGTCAGCCGGCATGCTGCTGCAAGGGACTGGCTGCAGACCGCACTCGGCGATGCCTCCTTCCCGAGCAGCAAGGTCAGCGCGGAACAAAAAGCCATATTCGTGAAGAAGGTCATCAGGTACGCAATATACATGAGCTCACTTCGCCCCCCAGAACCTACGGTCGATAATGCCAGTACACTAACATGATATGCATGATTTCAGCTTGAGAGGTGCACGGGCGACCAACCAGGTAGTCCGTGACTTTTGGCTCTCAGCTCGTGGAAGCAACTTCGCGTACGTATCGTGATCAACCCGGGCCCGTTTGACCGCATTGAAACGGCACCATAGAGGCTCGTCTTCGTTCACAGAGGCCGGGTGGACTCTCGACGGGGCTGTGGAAAGGGGCTCGTCGGTTTAGGTCGGTACAGTTCCGCGTCAGGCCACGTCAGCGACTATTTAGTGGGCGAGCAATGCAGTGTATCAAGTGACAGTTGCATAGGGCACGGGAGTATGTCTCGCATATCTTTACCCGGCCCATTGGCGATGGTGACATGATGGCGACATATGAGATACATGTACTGTTACACGGCTGTACAGGGGTGTGGCGTGCTGTCCTGTAAGAGGTTCGGATGGCCTCAAAGACCTATAGCGGACCTGACCACCTCCATTGTCTCTTCCGCGTTTTCTCTCGCCTTGCGCGCGCCTTGCGCCTCGACATAGTCAAGGTAGGTGCTGTCGCTATCCAGCAGCTCAAGGAAGCGGCTCCTGATGCCATGGAGACCTTGGATGACAGAATCCGCCATCATCCCTTTGAACTGACGAGGATGAGTCTGACTGTAGGCGTCAGCCAGTTCCGAGGGAGTGCGCTGCTGTGCGTCGAAGATTGACAGGATGTCGAGCAAATTGGAGATGCCGGGCCTGGTGGCTATGTCGTATGAGATGCCAACGTGAGAGTCGGTGAGTGCGGAGGAGATTTTGGCACGAATCTCGTCTGGTGTGTCCGTGATTAAAATGCGCGAGCGCTCGCTCTTGTGCGACTTTGACATTTTGGCGGTTGGGTCTGTGAGCGACATGATGCGATGTACGGGTGCTGCAAGAGCCTGTCAGCTGAAATCCTGCGTTGCTGGTCCCGGGGTGCGGCGTACGAATCATGGTTTCTGGTTGCACAAGACAGGGTCCATAGGCATGGTTGAAGTTTGTAGCGCACTCGCGCGCGAATTCAAGGTGTTGAGCCTGGTCGTGACCGACGGGTACGTGTGTTGCTCTGGGGGTTGAAGAGTGTCAGTCAGCTCACGAGGGCGAGAGCGGCTGCTGAGGGGGCGACGCATACCGATGGACAAGGACATCGGCAGCCTGGAGGACGGGATAGGCAAACAGCCCCAGTTTCAGGCGGGAGCTGACGGGCTGGTCCTCGATGTGGGAGGTAGGCGAAAGGCTGAGCTTTTGCTGCGGGTTGGGAGCTGGGCATCAGCTTCTGGGGCCGGCTTTGTTTGTCGCTTGCCCTCACCTTCCATTGTGTCATTCTCGACAAATACCCAACAGATGCCGTGCAGGAGAGTATCCACATGAGCTCCGAATGCGCCGGGACCTGTCGCGTGCGACGACGTGTGGCCAAAGTCAGTGCGACGAACGAGAGACGACGGCGGTGGGCGAGGGTCACCGACTGAGGACTGATAGAACAGGGTGCAGCGATCCGGGTCAATGCCTATGGCTAGCAGGGCTGCCAATGCCTCTCTCTTGTGCCTCTTGAGTGTGTGGGGGTTCTGCGGCGTGGTGATGGCATGAAGATCGACTATGGAGTATATCAGCTTGGTGTCGGGCTTCTCCTGGTGCTGCAGGCGAAGCCATTGCTGCAGTGCGCCGACATAGTTGCCGAGATGGGGCACGCCCGTGGGCTGTATGCCCGAGAAGACGACCCGGGCCCGGGGCAACGTCTTGCTCGCGACGGCGCGCTGCATTTGGGGCGACGGCAGAACGGGCCGGGCTTGGGTATGGCGTTGGGCTTTGTCTGAAGAGCATGGTGGGTGAAATACGTCGTCGTTTGTCGGGATCCGTGGTGAGTTTACGTGCCCCACTTCCTTGACATATACTGCACAAATGGAGCTTACCGGGGGCCAAGCTACCTAAGGTAGGTAAATAAGTACTACTAATATAGTAGGCACAGGTACCACTCAGTGGATGTACGAAGTACTGACCTCCAGTTTCCTTACCGACCTACCAGCGAGTGCTACCCTGCATGGTAACGGGCCGACACTGCCCAGCGCAATCATGCCATTCGACTTGGTTGTGTGCGTGCTTGCCGGTATTCGTACGGACGTCAAGCAAACCGTAGACAGAGGCTTGACGTCTGCCTCGAGCTTGCCTTATGATGGTGCGCCCATTGAAGAAAGCTAGGCCCTGTAACTATGACAACGCACGAATCGCGACAGCAGGCAGCGCAGCCGGATACCCTAGTACTGAGATGGCAAGATGGATAGTCGGCAGTGCGCTTTGCCCAGCGGAGCAGGTGCTACGTTAGTACCTTAGTACAGTAGGTAGGTACTGCCTGCGACGTACATCAACATCAATACCATGCGCGCGCCGGGGACAAGGGCCAATGATACACACGTAAGCCACTACCAGGTAGGCACAAGGTTGCAACAGAGCGTCTTCCTCCGGTGGTGGTCAAGGCAGGCGTGCATCGCCATTTGCAGAAACGCATGCAGTGGTCATGTACGTACTTCGTATGTCGGCTCGAAAGGGACCATTTGCAGACGAGGCAGAGGACAAGGGGAGGCCGCCTTCCTGCTCGGTAAATACCTACCTACCAGGTACCGCCCAGCAAGCTTGCCCTAGCAGCTCTCCCAAGGTTCCGTGGGTACTTGGACCCGGTGATACCTTCCATAGCGCCCATGACACACAGGCGGCAGGGTGGGCAAACCAAGAGCCGCTCCTTTCCGCCACGTCAGTGTCAGCGACAGCGCCAGCGCCAGTAGCGCCAGCGCCAGCAAGTGCCAGTGTCACCCTTTATCAAATTTGATTAGACACCTTGCCGACTAGCTAGCCGGGCGCTCCTGCCCCGCTGGCCAGTACGTAAGGTAGCTTACTTCGTACGCACCTGCAGGTTCTCCGCCAGGAGCCCCGCGGCGACGTGGGGTGGGGGTTCCCACCAGGACCGACCCAACCCAAGGTGGAAGCTCATCATCACGAGTCAACAGCACAGAGCTCGCCATCCACTACTTGACATAATTACCTACCCAACCCCCATACCCATCGACACACGCACGCAATAGTTTTCGTCAAGACGCAAAATTCGGAACACGGACGCTCGCGCGCCCCAATTGCCCCTCCAATATTCGTTCATGCTATCGCGCCTGGCCACCGCCTCGATCCGACTCGCAACTGCCACGAGACACCCCTTGCAGCCTCGTACTGTCCACACCGGCCTTCGTCTGTACACTACGGCCATGGCCAAGGTCGACACCTCGTCTCGGCTTTCCAAGCTGAGGGCGTTGATGGAAGAGCGCAGCGTTCATGTGTACAGTGAGTCCGCCAGGCCCTGCGTGCGCCGACATCAACTAACACTGCAACCACAAATAAGTCGTGCCGTCCGAGGATAGCCATAGCTCCGAGTACATCGCCGACTGCGATGCCCGGCGCGAGTTTATATCGGGCTTTACCGGCTCTGCAGGTTGTGCGGTTGTGACCCTCCAAGCCGCCGCCCTGGCCACCGATGGGCGCTACTTCAACCAGGCCTCCAAGCAGCTTGATGATAACTGGACCCTGCTCAAGCAAGGGCTCCAGGACGTCCCGACGTGGCAGGAATGGGCCGCCGAGCAGTCGACCGGTGGAAAGACTGTTGCCGTCGATCCCACCCTTCTCGCTGGGCCCGCTGCCAAGAAGCTTGCGGAGCAGGTTCGCAAGGCTGGCGGCTCTGACCTTGTAGCCCTCGATGATAATCTGGTTGACCTTGCCTGGGCTGACGGTCGGCCCTCGCGCCCCCGTCTGGCCGTCAAAGTCCTTCCCGACAACGTTGCCGGGAAATCAGTACAGGCCAAGATCGCCGATCTCCGCCAGGAGCTGGCCAAGAAGAGCTGTCCCGGCTTCTTCGTTTCCATGCTTGACGAGGTGGCGTGGCTTTTCAACCTCCGCGGAAGCGACATCCCTTATAATCCCGTTTTTTTCTCCTATGCTACTGTCACCCCGCATGCGGCGACCCTCTACATTGACGAATCCAAACTCGACGAAGGATGCAAGTCGCATCTGGTCGCTAACGATGTTACCGTGCGTCCTTACGAAGCATTTTTTCCCGACGCCCGAAATTTACAAGCCGAGGTCAGCGAGAAGAACAAGGCCGCGGGTGCGGCAGCACCTCAGGTGTTTCTCATGTCGAACAAAGGCTCGTGGGCACTGCAGAGAGCTCTTGGAGGTGAGGGCTCAGTGGAGGAAGTCAGAAGCCCCATCGGAGACTCAAAAGCCATCAAAAACGAGACCGAGATGGAGGGTATGCGGGCATGTCATGTGAGGGACGGCGCAGCTCTCATCGAATATTTCGCGTGGCTGGAGGATCAGCTCGTGAATAAGAAAGCTCCGCTTGACGAGGTCGAGGCTGCCGACAAGCTGGAACAGTTACGATCCAAGAAAGAACACTTTGTCGGCCTATCCTTTCCTACAATCTCATCTACAGGACCCAAGTAAGTCACCCATCATCTTTGCCCCGATGCATCAACCCGCATGACCAAAGCTTCCTAGCATAGGCTAACATAGCTCTTCTCCGCTCAGCGCGGCAATCATACACTATGGCCCAGAAAGGGGAAGCTGTGCAACAATCGACCCCGGGAGTGTGTATCTCTGTGACTCCGGAGCGCAGTTTCTGGATGGCACAACCGACACGACCCGAACGCTGCATTTCGGGAAGCCAACAGAAGCTGAGAGGAGGGCGTATACTCTCGTGCTCAAGGGTGTCATTGGTCTCGACACGGCAGTCTTTCCCAAGGGCACTTCCGGTTTTGCGCTGGATTGTCTTGCCCGCCAGCATTTATGGGTGAGTCTTCCGGTCGGCGGCTACCACACATGCACCCGCTCGCAAAGTACGCGACATCGCGATGTGATCGCTGACGTTTATCAGAGAAACGGCTTGGATTATCGACACGGCACGGGCCACGGTGTAGGCTCGTACCTCAACGTCCACGAGGGGCCAATTGGCATCGGCACCCGAGTACAATACACCGAGGTCCCGCTG
The DNA here is from genome assembly GCF_022605165.1 of Purpureocillium takamizusanense. Lineage (NCBI taxonomy): Eukaryota > Fungi > Ascomycota > Sordariomycetes > Hypocreales > Ophiocordycipitaceae > Purpureocillium > Purpureocillium takamizusanense. The sequence continues at coordinate 970,251 of NC_063072.1, forward strand.
GCGCCCGGGAACGTCCTCTCCAATGAGCCGGGTTATTACGAGGATGGCAAGTTTGGAATCCGCATTGAGAACATCATGATGGTTAAGGAGGTCAAGACGGAGCAGTGCTTTGGCGACAAGCCTTATCTTGGGTTCGAGCACGTCACCATGGTGCCTTATTGCCGGAATTTGATGGACACGAGCCTTCTGACGTCGGCCGAGAAGGATTGGGTCAACGCCTACAATGCTGAAATCCTGGCCAAGACAAAGACGTTCTTTGAGAGCGATCCTTTAACTATGGCGTGGCTCACCCGCGAGACGCAACCCCTGGAATGAGGTGTAGGCAATAACAAGATCTCAGCTGCTGAACTGGCTGCCTCTAGAGGCGGACGAGTGCTGCCAGGATAAACGTGACGACAAATGAAGACGTGAACCATGGGTTGTCGGCAGTTACTCTGGTCAGGTACGAGACACCTGGCCACTGCTGCGGACTAAACCCTATGGCCCTGGGTAGATCAAGCCCCCATCGAGAAGCAACCTTGATGCCACACAACGTTAGTCATTAAAGATTGAGGGAACCTAAGAAGGAGAAGCGGGGAGAGGGAGCCGAGTTGGGACCCAGGGGAACATTCTACCGTGAAAGCAGGGTACATACCTGGATAGAGAAGGCAAGTAACCCCCCCAAAAAGACCAGACTTCGAGAAAAGAGGGCAATCACGACGCCAGAGGCAAAGCCTGTGAGTCAGGACTGTCAGCCTCACCAGAGCCGGATGCTGGGGGTGGGAGACTGCGCCGAGAGCTGCAAGCTCCGCAATGGCCAACATTGCGGAAACAGCCGGAAGCAAGGGAAGAGGTACCTGCAAGACTGCCGCTCGAGACTTGGCGGACCACATCCGGCGATATGGTGGGATCGAGTGACCGTCGTTGCTGTCGGGGTCGGCGCACGGTTGGCGTGTCGAATCGGACGGACGGGCTGGTGCAGAATAACATGGTTCCCCCGATGACGCTGGGAGCTGCGAGACGCCGCGCGCTGCGCCAGGCGCCAGAGCGCAGTAACCTGTTCATTGATACTTACTCTTGGCACGCCTTGAGCGCTGTCTCCCACGTCTTCGTTAGGTTATTCGTTTGGTGCAGCGAGGAAGGTACGTCGCCCGGGATTTGGAGAAGGGTGGAGTGAGTGGTGATGCCGGGCTTCGTACTTGCTCCCGTATGAAGTACGGAGTACAGTATAGTCTGTACGAAGTACATGTGAGTCTGAATTCCGGAGCTGCAGCACGACCCGGGAGAATGACGTCATCTACGTGGCCGTCGACTGCGAACGCCCCATCGGTAGTAGCTCGGACACTAGATAGAGTGTTTATGAGTTCGCTGGGACATCATGGGAAGCCGCTAATAAGAGCCGAGGCTAGTTTTCTTGACTAGCAGCTATTCTGTGCATTTGTGCTTCATAGGAAAACGACAAATATCAAAACAATTCACAGAATGCCTACGTTCCAAAACACATGCCATACTCGCCATGACCGGACAAAACGTTGTATGCGGCTATTGAGCCCCACAGGCACCGATCTTTGACATTCGCTGGTGATGCTACATCTCCAACGTAATCAATGCACCATTCGAGGATATTGGATTGCCGAAAGCATCTTAAGGCGCCCGCAAATCACCACCTGGAGCCCCATGCTCTCCGTCTTATCAACTGAGCCGCGCCACGGGCCTGACCGTCGCCCCACGATGGCCCCCCTGCGCGAGACTCTTCGAGACCGCAGCAAAACACTCAAATTCAACACCGGCAATGCCAGCTGAGACCCATGCGTACATGCCTCGGATATAATCCCCAGTAACGCCCCGCGTATAGACAAAGCACACCAACGCCAGTGCCCTACAAAGAAGAAGTCAATTCGTCCGTTACGACATCAATGACGCCGGTACGCCATCAATGTTCTCACCCGAGGCCCGCCCAGATGCCTCGGATGCGCCTTGCAAGCTGTATGTCCTTTTGCATTATCGTGACTCTTTTGGCGTGGACGGCACAGAGCTGGGCGTCCTCGAAAAGATGCACCATGAATGCCTCGGCTGCTTCCTGCAGAGCCTGGATGGCTTGGCTCTGCCATCTGAACTCTCGTCCCCTCGGCCGACAGTTCATGCCGATTTCTCGAACCTGGTCGCAGGCGCAGCGCATGTCAGCAACGGATCAGGCGGAGTCCAGCTCTATTCCCGGTCCTGGTACCTACCAGCCGCATGAAAGGGAGTTTCAATAGTAACAGCTTGGTGCCGCTTTGGTATTGGCGAATCTCGCGCAGGGCAACGGTTCCGGGGCGATACCGTCTTTTTTGTCTTATGGGGACAGGGTCGCCAGCTACAGAGAGGGCAACGCGCTGTTAGCTCGGGCGCATTTGCGAAGCGGAAGCTGCTCGGTGCAAGGAGCTTGCTTGGCTTGCCTTGTACATCTCCTGGTCGCGTTCGACGGGCGGATGGTGCGCCAGTAGATCTGCGGGCTTTAGGTGGCATTACGGCAGTGCGGTTGTGGCGGCGGCTCTGATGCGATGCGGCGGGCGCCTTTGAAGGACTTGAAGCTCCCCCCAAGGAGCGCGGCGGGCTGAGGGAGGATATCTCGGCGCTGTGTTGACAGAGTGGCGCGGGACCCCAGTACGGCAAAAATCGTCCTTTTAGTAGTATAAATTATATGGCAGGAGGGACAAAAGGATGCTGGATTTGTAACGACGACGACGTGAAGGTGCAAAGGGAAGGGAAGCGAAGCTCCAGAGAGGTTCTGTCGGGATTGTGGGGAGAAGACGCGCGCAAGCGCGTTGGCGGCGCGTGTGGTGGGCGAAATCAATTAAAGCAAGCAAGCCAGCCCACACGCCACGGGCGCCCCCAGCCCCGCGACTTTTTTTTTTCGGCGGCTGGGGGACGCTGCTTCTGGAAGCAGCAAACATCCATGCACGGATGCAATCCCAAATTGATCGATCCACGGCCCAGCCACCCGCCGTCGTTCATTAGTAGATTTGTGAGCAAACGCATTGATGGCGGGTGCACCTCAACAGGCAAAAGCAGGACTCGTTGGTATTCTGGCAATACCAAGTTCGAAAGTACAAAAGTACAGCATGTCGATGCAGCCCGCAGTTGTTGATGCCGTTACCGACGACAAGACTCAATCGCAGAGCAGCCTCAGTAGGGACGGAGCGGCTTGTCTCGCCCGTGCTGTACCTTATTAGCTACGTGTCTTGGGTTCAAGGTTGTTTTCCGGACGGGAGGCACAACACACCCTGCGCGGCGACCGTTGTTGCACCCGTTGGCCCCCACCTCGGCTCCGTGGGCGCTGGACTACGGGCGCCGGACGGGGACGCGGAGAGTACCTACGAAGTACCTAGGTACCCAAATATCCTCTAACTACTAATCAGCTGGGCCGTGCCGGGAGTCGAGCGGCTACAAGGTGATATTCTCCACCACGAAGGACGTGTGCCTGCCACGGTAGCGACGCAAGTAGTAGCAAAGGTAATGCGATAAAGGATAATGTCAAGGACGGATACGCTGCGGACCCCGAGATGCGACTCGACGTGCCTGGGGACACAGATGAACAGGACACCGTTAGGTGAGGTGCGCGACTAAAAGCACCTTACTACCTTAGTAGCAGCTGGGGCGCAGTCACTTCGTAGGTACTTACCTACGCAGTGGACGCAATGATGGTGTGTAAGGTACTGCTTCCACAAAGGTTTCGTCGTGCGGGCAGTTACCTACCAGGTAGGAACCTTACTGGACCTGCTCCAGGTACTACAGGCAGGTTTAGTACAGGTACCTTGAACGAATCGCAAACGCATGGCCGCCGCCTCTCGTCGCAGACCTTCTTACAGTGGGCGTATGTGTCTTCTTAGGTAATAACCTATGCCCCGCATCCTGTACTGCCACCGCAAGACCCCTTGCAGTGCGTCATTGGTGATACGTCGCCTCTCAATAGCTTTGTTCGCACCGCCTGCCTCATCCACATCGGCCCAACGAACCAGTCCATCAACGCACGCGCGACACCTAGTCGCATATCTTATTGACTGTCGCGACTGCACAAGGACGGGTGGCTGTCAGCGGCCGCTCACACGGCAGCTTCCAACTTTCAGCCGCGTTTCGATTCCGCATCGCTGTACGGCGACCTGGCAGTCCTCCTCCGCCCGAACCGCCACCCACGGATCCCACGAGTCTGTCAGTTGCGGGCGCCCGACGAGCATCGCGTACATGAGACCATGGATCAAGTCATGGATGGCGGCCGCCTACCCCTAGAGGCGTGGTTCTGGGAGATGCCCGTTTGCACCCGCTGGTGGACTGCCGCCACCGTGCTGACGAGCGCCCTCGTTCAGTGTCACATGGTGACGCCCTTTCAGCTATTCTATAGCTTCCGCGCCGTCTTTGTCAAGTCGCAGGTATGCTCACTACCCGCCCCCGTCCCGTACGTGGCCGCAGCCAAGCTCGCTGACCTAGTCTCGTTGCCCCAGTACTGGCGCCTAGTGACGACGTTTCTCTACTTTGGGCCATTCTCCCTCGATCTCCTCTTCCATATATACTTCCTCCAACGCTATGCGCGCCTCCTGGAGGAGTCGTCCGGCCGGTCGCCTGCGCACTTCTCCTGGCTACTTCTCTATGCCATGGCGAGTCTGATCGCCCTCTCGCCCTTGGTCTCCATGCCCTTTCTCGGGCACCCGCTCTCCTCGACACTTGTCTACATATGGTCGCGACGCAACCCAGACACAAGGCTAAGCTTTCTCGGTCTTCTTGTGTTCACGGCGCCATACTTGCCCTGGGTCCTCATGGCCTTCAGCCTCTTCATGCATGGCACGATTCCTCGCGACGAGATCATGGGCGTAGTCATTGGCCACGTCTGGTACTTCTTTACCGACGTGTATCCGCCATTGCACAACGGCTCTCGACCTCTCGACCCTCCAGGATGGTGGAGACGTCTCTTCGAAGGCGGTGGCCAAGCCGAGTCTGACAACGGCATTAACAACGACGTGGCGGTCGCCGGTGCCAGAGACGCTGCGGGCCCCGTAATGCCGGGGGGAGTGCGGTAGAAAGGGACATGTTTTTTTGTTTTATCATTTAGCTGCGATGCAGTCGGCGAGTTTACACTAGCGCGTACACGCCGGATGGTCGTACATGGTACTAACGTAGAGACGCTTTGGTTGTACACTGGTGGCGGCTCCTCGGACTGGTCGCTTCTGTTACGAGAGAGGCATTGGCATTGCTGCAAGGCGTTTCCAGGGACAAATATCTATGCCATTATTCAAATGAGACAACACCTTCCGGTACTGGTTATGAACCATGACAGTATTGTCGTGTGAGTTGCTGTGCATGACTAGGTTCTTAGGTATCTGCGTAGTCTGGGTAATGAATGGCCCTCAAGTAGACTGGCCAACAAGCCGCGCAAGCGCATATGTAGGCCCGAGTCATCGTCTTTGCTTGCGATGCTGCGGTCAAGGAGAGGTGCGACGTGGGTTGGACCGCGTTATTATAGGCCAAGACGACGAGTCGGACTCGCAACTGTGGGCGCTTGTGTCCGGGATCGATGAAACACGACGCCAAGAAGTGGCTGATGCAGTCAGTTGGCGACGCCTTGACATGCGGCTTGGGGTTGCGTGCGAAAGGGCGATGGCGGCTTCCATGATTGGCGGACAGGCCTTTGCGTGATAGAGCCGAGGGCATCAAGGACAGTTCCAGACGATGGATGCCAAGGACTGGGCAGACGATGAGCGGGTTCTTGGCTGCTTTGCTCAAAAGTCGGGGGGGGGGGGGTCTCCCGACTAGTTACCTAGTATTATAAGTAGGTAGCCACGACCTCCGATATCATCCTGTACTCGCGCATCTCCCTCGTCTGGTCTTGTCCGGCACATCCATGCCCGCGCGGAGGCTACATATATATACCTACGACGGCATACTGTACCGACCTGCCACTGCGTCCCATCATACCCATGGGCTAAAAATATATTGGGTTGGACGTACTACCAAGTACGTATGTCCTCGGGCGGAGACTGTTCCAACCTCGCACGCGCTCACAGAGTGTCCGACTAATGAAATGCGCAGCATGGCGGCCCTTGGTCAGACGTTGTCCGTCCCAGAGAATGGGGGCCCTTCTTTCGACAAGGGCACGCAACGCGCCGCTGAATGGCCGAGTCCCGGACTCGCACGAGGACAGGCCACTAGGCGATGATTCCAGTCGATGGCTCACCCGACAGATAGCCTCGTGGTAGCGCTGCTGGCCGGGGAGGGGATTCTCTCAAGCCTCTGCTCTGACAGATGCGAGCTCAGTGGAGAATGAGAATTTTTTTTTTCTGGCAGCGCGGGTTGAGATGAGATTGCGTCAACCACGATGTCGGGTTTGTCCGTCGCCCACTCGCGCCGCTGTCTCTATCGGTCTTCGAGGCTGCCATCCAACCTACCAACACACACACTTGCACACACACAGATGGAGAGAGAGAGAAGGAGGGGGGGGGGGCCGGAGCGAATGGCGCTGCGCGAACAACCCACGGGTAGCCGCTGGCACATCGACGCGGCTCCGCAGTCGTGGCCCAGGCAGGCCGCGATGGCTCCCGCTAGCGAGGCGTCTCCGGGCATTGGCGCGGTCGGGTAGCTCAGCCGAATCATGCACGTGCTTGCCCGCGACACGATGGACGGGCGGGTACGGCTGCTGCGGTGGCTGTTCTCTTGGTCTGGCCTTGCCTGTCTCGACGGGGGGTGGTGTGGTGTGGTGTGGTGTGTGCGTGCCTGGCCTGGCATCTTTGTCCGGGTGCTCTCGGCGGACCAACAGTGTGTGTCAAGGTAAAGTTTTGGACGTTGGAGGTCGGACTTTGTGTGTGTGTGTTACGTGAATCCCCTTCTGTTTTTATCTCTATTTGGGTGTGTTCAACACGCAAGCAAGAGCTGACGCAAGTCCCTGAAGCTCATGCGTCCAACCAGCCAAAACGACACGGCTGAAAAAAAGACTGGCTCAGGGAGGCAGAGGCGACAGCACCACCCACGGGAAGCAGCGCCCGAGACAGACGCGCTACTTACTACGTTAGTGGTCGAGATGTAAGCATGGCGGACAAGCTTAAGGGCCTAAAATGCAGTCTCGCCGGGGCTCCACCGTTCGGTCGACCTCTCTGGCTAGAAGTTCCGCAAGCTCACGCGAGCCATTCACCCCATCGACGCCTTCGAGACCCCCGGACGGCCCAAAAGGACCCCTGGCCCTGGCCGCCGCATACTTCGTACATACATACGAATAGTCCCCCCAAGGTCCAACGCCGCGAAGGCACCCACGTGGGCTCCTTCTCGAGTGTCATAGGAGAGACGCGCCCGTGCCTCGAACCCCCCCGTCGTCCCAGCTCTGCCACGATGCCTCCTCGTCTGCGCACACGACCACGAGGGATGCCGCTGCAGCAGCTGCATGCATTGATTGTCCGCAGCCTTCGGTGAACCGACGCAGCCATGGATGTGTGGGACAGACGGATAGACAGACAGCCAGGAAGGAGCCTTGTTCCCGCCGCCGTCTCTGCTGCCCGGCATGGATCTTGGACGGCCGTCGTCCGTATAAAGCCAGCCGTCCTCCCTGCCCGCTCCCTGCCTCTTGGTTTTCTGCGATGCGAGTGAGAATACGTAGCCAATCCTCGAATCCAAGGAGCCAGACCTTGCTCGCCCGACCTCGAGGTCCTCTCCCCCTTTCCTTGTCGCCCTTGTCTTTCACCCGGTTGCTGAGCGCCCAAGGGCCTCCTGCACATCGCTCGCCATGGCGCTCGAGGAGTACACCTACGTCTTTGTCATCGGCACCTTGTTTGCCATGCTTGACGCCTACAACAATGGCGCAAGTGAGTCTTCGCTCGTCCTCGGGTCCCTTGTTATTGTCTTGCTTGACAAGCCCGCTGACATGACGCCAAAACAGACGACGTTGCCAACTCGTGGGCTACCAGTGTCTCATCCAGGTCCATCTCGTACAGGCAGGCCATGATCTTCGGCACCATCTTCGAGATGCTGGGAGCCATCACTGTGGGCGCCCGCACCGCCGACACCATCAAGAACGGCATCATCCCCAACTCGGCTTTCAAGGGCGACGCCGGCGTCCAGATGCTCGCCTTTACCTGCGCTCTCGCCGCTGCCTCCTCCTGGGTCATGTGGTGCACCCGCCACTCGGCCCACGTCTCGTCTACCTACTCGCTCATCTCTGCCGTCGCTGGCGTCGGTGTCGCAACTGTCGGTGCCTCCAAAGTACAGTGGGGCTGGAACGACGGAAAGGGGCTCGGTGCCATCTTTGCTGGCCTGGGCATGGCTCCCATCATCTCGGCCGGCTTCGCCGCCACCATCTTCATGCTCATCAAGCTCATCGTGCATATGCGCAAGCGTCCCGTCGAATGGGCCGTTTGGACCTCCCCCTTCTTCTTCCTCATCGCCGGCACCATCTGCACCCTTTCCATCGTGTACAAGGGATCTCCTAACCTCGGCCTCAACAAGAAGCCCGCATGGTACGTCGCTGCCGTGACCATGGGCACCGGTAGTGGTGTTGCGCTTCTTGCCGCCATCTTCTTCGTTCCATTCGTGCACGCCAAGGTCATCAAGAAGGACTATACAGTCAAGTGGTGGATGTTCGTCCTCGGCCCTCTGCTGTTCAAGCGCCCAGCCCCTGCCGATGCCGACCGCGCCAAGGTGCCCAACTACGCCGTTGTCCAGGACGAGCACGACGATCAGACGCTGGCTGGCTCGCCCAAGTCTGTCGGCGAGGATGGTACCCAAAAGGCTGTGCCCACCGAGGCCCCTCTAACGGAGCCTGCTCAGGACAACGAGAAGCTGGCCGCCAAGGCCGAGGCCACGCAGGCTACCTACAAGGAGCTCGTTGCGCAGGGTGAAAGCCGCTTCCACGCGCGTCTGATGGAGAAGCGCGGACCACTGGGCTGGGCCATGCGCACCCTCCGCGACAACCCCATGGGTGCCGGTCAGATGTACGAGCTGCACAACATCAAGATCCTCGCCAAGCGCGTTCCTGCCATGGTTGTCGTGGGCGCGCTCTATGGCCTGCACTACGATATCCACGCGGCTCAGACAGGTATCGCCGGCACCCCCGAAGGCGACCGCATGCAGCGCGTGTACGCGCACGCCGAGAAGTATTCCAATGAGGTGGAGCATACCTACTCGTTCGTCCAGGTCCTCACGGCCTGCACCGCCTCATTCGCGCACGGCGCCAACGACATTGGTAACTCGGTCGGACCGTGGGCTGTCATCTACTCGGCCTGGTCTACTGGCAACGCCGCCGCCGCAAAGGCCCCTGTGCCTGTGTGGCAGCTTGCCGTTCTCTCGGCCACCATCTCGCTCGGTCTCATCACCTACGGCTATAATATCATGAAGGGTGAGTCTTCTTCACATGGCGGTCGTGCCTCGCCCCTCGCGGAGAAACTCTCGCTGACATCGGTAATACACAGTCATGGGCAACAAAATCACGTATCACTCTCCGAGCCGAGGTATGTGTGCCCGTTATCCCATTCTTCTCCTGTCCCCCTCAAAGCCCTTCATAGGACCCCTTGGGCTGTCGTGAGAGCCATCAATAGACTGACTGACTCATCTTGCAGGGAGCTCCATGGAGATGGGTGCCGCCATCACGGTCTTAGTCTTCTCACAGTTCTCCCTTCCCGTGTCGACATCGATGTGCATCACGGGCGCGACAGTCGGCGTAGGTCTTTGCAACGGCACACTCAAGGCGGTCAACTTTCAGCGTGTCGGCCTGCTGCTTCTATCATGGATCATGACCATCCCCATTGCCGGCACCATCGGCGGTGTGCTCATGGGACTGTTCCTCAATGCCCCCCATTTCAAATAGCCGGGCGAGGAGGCCTCATGTCGTTTGTTTTCACTGCCTTTTGGTTTTCTGTACTGTGATTCTACATCGCGGTCGGCCTGCAACACACACAGGCTTCGTATATCCTGCAATAGATTGAACAAATTCTCCCCAACCGTTTGGTAGAGAAGGGCGTTAGTGCAATGTCGCTGACTGAGTCTGGCAGCGTTTCGGCGCATGTGACTTCCCACCTACCTAGACGCCATATGCTGGGGACTTGATGTCGGGTTGGCGATGCCCAGGCGGGCTCGTTCTGCCCTGGGCGTTGTCGCACCTTTGCTACCTGCCTAGGCGACTGAGCACGCCAGCTCATGATGAGGTGTGGTGCTAAGCTTCGGGTTCTTCATGATGATATAGAAAAAGCTTGAAGAAAACTACATAGTTATACTATTATGACTTTGATACATATATACAACAAGAAAATATTTGAATAGCTCGGCTTGGCTTTAGGATAGAGTATTTAAAATTGTATGATCGCTCGATCCGCTGTCTCGAATCAAGTCCTTATCGTTTTCTTGAGGGGCGGGGAAGTTAAGATGTTTCCAATCCTCAAGTTCTTCCGTGACTGAGCGCATGCGGTCGCGAATGCTTTCGATGGCATAACTGCCGAGAAGCAGTCGCAAGGGTGGGTAGGAGCAGTGAGCCAGCTGCCAGACAAGCTCAGCGCACTTGACTGCGCTAGTGGGCTGGCGATCTCCGAGCCATTGCACCATCCTCTTGGCATGAAGGGCAGGCGAGGTGGCGTGGGCGTAGTCATCGCTGGGGGGCTTGATGAGGAAATGACCCCAAGTGGGCAGAGGGCTCTCGCCCGTATCGGGCTCATCGCGCCTCACCAGGCCAGGCTCGATGAGAGTGGCTTTGATGTTGTAGGCATCCGTCTCATAAAGCATGGCCTCGATGAGACCCTCGACGGCGTACTTGGACGCACAGTAGGGACCCAAGCCCGGGACGCCTAAGGCGCCAGAGGTTGAGCTGAAGATGAGATAGCGGCCGGTATTCTGCCTGCGAAAGTACGGCAGGGTTGAATGAATGATGTGGACGGTTCCCATAAAGTTTGTCTCGAATTGATTGCGCACGTCGTGCTCGTCCTGGTCCTCACAAGAGCCTATGACGCCGTAGCCAGAGCAATTGGCGACAACGTCAATGCGACGGAAGCGATGCAGGGTCTGTTGGACAACAGAGGCGACGGAATCGCGGGAGCGGACATCGCAGAGCATGCCGAGGCAGTTGGCGTGGATGCCGGCCATATCCTCAGGGCGGGACTCGAAGACGCGGCCCACAGAGGTGACGAGGTCACCGCGGGAGAGCGCACACTTGACTAGCGAGCGGCCCATGTGGCCGGTGCCTCCGAAGATCTATACACGTGCGACAAGGGTCAGATAGGCGAGGTTGTTGGTGGGCGGGCGTACAAGGAGCGACCTACGATCCATACGAGTTGCTTCGTGGGTGAGGTCGCTGACGGGGGGTCGCAGCTTGCCGGCAGTTGGAGTCGCGGCTTGTTGTCGGCGGCGGCGTCGAATGCGTGCGGCGGCTCCATGTGCGGCTAAGCACCGGGCGCGCCTCGTTGTGCGCGATGGTCGACGGTGGCGGCGTCTCTGTCTGAAGCAGTTGGTGATGTTGGAGAAACGCCGAGTTCCGTCCGTCCGTTCGTCCGCTGCTGTGGGTACTTCGGAGGCACCTGCCTCCCAAGGTGACGCGAGCTCGTGGGGTTGGGGTACATGGCTGGCACAAGAGCTGGGGGTTTACCCACCCAATAACATGCCGAGGTACTTTGCAACCTGGAACCCCTTTAAATGGCGGGGTTGGAGGGGTTCTCGCTTTAGGTACCTTAGTTACTAGATACTACTACTACCTGACTACCTACCGAAGGTACGTCAGGAGGCACGGACAACATACTCTATACTAGATGCTCCGTGGCTCCCTACGTTAGGTGCCTGTACTACGTCGTAGGTACCTACCTAGTAGGTATATGCCTACTATGCTTGCATGCAACGTCGGCAGGGACGCGGCGCCCCTTCACACCAAAGAGTCATCATCTGCCCGCAATAAATATACAAGTATGTAGCTTCAGTCGTGATCCCATCATGTGTCGTGTACGCAACTCGCGAAGCCCCAACCGGGGCTATTTATGCTCAGCCCGGTCGCGTTCGCGTCGCGTTCCGTCAGGCGGCGGCAGGTGGAACCTCTCAGGTGTCTTCTCGCCGTGGCCCGCCAGCAGCTCTGAGTCTCCTCGCCCACACACGCTACCGTGCTCCGATCCATCTTCACCCTGACAAGAACTGGCCCACATACTCCTTGCGAACCGCATTGTCGTCCAGTTGTGGGCATCGATTGAGAGGCGTCCACTTAGGATCCTCCTTGAACAGGCGCATGGCATGGACATACTTCGTCTTTCGGTCAGCCTCACGATACGACGCTCTCCACTGCCTGCTACCACCAGCCCGGAGTACTCACATTAGATTCATCCGTCGTAAAGCGATGGTAGATGCCCGCGGGGAGGATCAACAAGTCGTCCTTCTCGAGCTGGACTCGTACCCAGTCTTCGTCCCTCGTTCTCACGTCAAAGTAACCTTGGCCGCCGCGGATATAACGGATCTCTTCGTCCTCGTGCAGGTGCTCGTTGAAGAACATCTTGACCTTGTCCTCGTAAATGTCACCCATCTTTTCGGGGGACACGGTGATCTCATCGCGGTTCTTGTAGCCACGCTCGGCTGCCAGCTTGTCAACGCCCTCGAGGCTGGGGAAGCGGTAGTATAGGACTCCGAGCCCGCGGAGCTCATCCACATCCACAGCCCGGCCCGAATCGTGGGGAAGGCGCTGGTCGCCCTGCAGATGCGTCGCCAGTGAGCAGTAGCCCGGGACTTGCGCGTCCGTGTCGATCTATCATGCTGGGACTCACCGGCAGGTTATCGTAGATATACGCCCTCATTGTGTAGAAGCCTGTCGCAGGACGGCGCGAGCACGGGCCAGGCGGGAGAAGCGTTCGAGGTGAGGTTGTCTCAGTGAGCAAGTGCAGGTGCAAGTGCCCCTGCGTGATGATGCGTAGTGTAGGAAAGACTGTTGGCAGAAGGCTTGAGAGTGGAAGCCTGCAGCACAATTATATAGTGAGAGAGCCTCGCGCCTATGGCATTGCTGATGTGAGACTAGCAGAGCGCTGACATCAGACTGTCAGCGAGATGAAACTGATGTTAGATTGTCAGCGGAGAGAGCTAGCTACTGAGGGCTACCCGTTAGTGGGTCCTTTAGAGACTAGGACGCATACCTCTTAGTTAGATATAAAATAGTAATATAGCTATAAAAGCCCGATATATAGCGTATAGCCTATTTTATATATTTATATATTTATATATTTATTATTAATTAAGCTTAAATAGATTATTTAAAGCTAAAAAGTAAATTTCCTAAAAAAAATATTATATAAAGTAAAAAATTTAAACTCCTTTATAATAGTTTATATATATTTTATTATTATAATCTCTATAGTTAATTTAAGTCTAAGAGCTATAATATCCTAAGATTACTCTTAAAATATAAATAAATATTATTATATAATTTAATACCCTTAATTATACTATTTAGCTATAGCGTAATTAAGGAAAGGAACTTATAATAAATAAGGTAATATTAAAAGACCTTTATTAATAAGAATCTTACCCTTATTAATAGAAACTTTATAATTACCTTAATTAAAAACTTAATAATAATTACTTATTAATAGCTAAAATATAATTTCTTTAATTTTTTAAAGCATTAAGATTATTTATTAATATTATAAAGATAGACCTTTAATAATTTATATATACTTTAAATATATCTTTATTATATTTAATAAATAAATATATATTAAATATATATTATTTATATATATTAAAGGGAAAATCGATTAATTTTAATTTAATATATACTTTACTTTAATTTAATTAATATTTATTTATTACCTTTAAGAATAATTTATAATTAAGGTTTTTTAAGCTTTTTATAAATTTATAATTATTTTACTCTTTAATAATTATAATATTAAATATATAAAATTTAATAAAAATACTAATATTATTATTAATATTACCTTTATAAATAAATTAATTAATATAACTTAAAGACTTTAAAGTAAAGACTAATATATTATTTATTAATCTCCTTTAATTACTTAATATATTTAAAATAAAAAATTAATTTAAGTCCTTTAAGTCTTTTTAAATAAATAAATATATATATTTTTAAAAAATCATTATAATTAAAGCCTTTTTAATTAAAATAATAATAATTAACTCTAATATTTTCTTTAATATCCTTTAAAAATTAAATTTAAGAATATAAATATATTAAGTTATTATTTTATAATATATTAAAAGTAAGAAAATCTTAACTATTTTAATCTCTATAAAGTTAATAATTAATATAAATATATTATATATTAATAAACTTAAATATTAATCTTAAATCTTTAATTACTTTTTTTAAAATAATTAATAATTTATTAATACTTTAACTATTAAGGCTTTAAATATATCTTATAATATTATATAAAAATAGCTTAATATTAATTTTATATTTTTAAAGTTAGTAAAATAAAGGTAATAAAATATATTTAGTAAAAGATAATTTTTAAAAAATATTAATATATTAATTATTAAAGATATTATTATTTTAATAGCCTTAAATATCTTAAGAAATAAAATATAGAAGAAAAGATATAAATAGCCTTTATTATTTACTTTTAAACTTATTTAATCTTTATAAAGCTTATTTTATAAATAAATAAACCTTAATTAAGCTTAATATTATATAAGCTTTATATTTATAATACTTAATTATAAAAAAGGATAATTAATAAACTTTAAATATATTATATAAAAATAAAGTATAATTATTAAATTCCTTTTATTATAAAATATTAATATAAATTAAATCTTTTAATTAAATTAACTTTTTAAGCTTAATTTATAAATTCCTTTTAATAATAATTTTTAAAGGATATTAAGTTTATTAAGATTAATTCCCCTTTATTAAACTTTCTATTAAAATAAGCGCTATTATTATTTAATAAAATATATATAAAACTTTAAAAACTTTAATTTTACCCTTTAATAATAATTTAATATCTTTTATATTTAAGAACCTTTATAAGTTTTAAATTAAATCTTTTATTTATATTAATTAAAATATAATATTATTATTAAGTTTAAATATTATTATTAAATAATAATATACTATTAAATAAGCTTAAATATTTTATAATATATTATTACCTTTAATTAATATAATATAAAAGTTAAGCTTAATTTAACTTCTTACTTTATAATCTATTTAATTTATTCCCTTTTTTTAATAATTTATATTACTATAATATAAGCTTCTTTATTATTAAAGCTTTTTAAGCTATTTATTTAATTATAAATTATATTTTTTTAATAATTTTAATATTTATAATTTAATATAAAATTTAAAAGATATTATATATCTTAAATTAACTTAATTCCTTTAAGTTATTATTATTTAAAACCTTATATTTATTATTAAGCTTAAGTTAAAGACTTAATATAAAAGTAATATTATAATTATAATTAACTTAATTTAAGTATTATTAAATCTTTAATATAAGCCCTTTATAAAGCTTTAATTATTATAATTTAATTATACTCTTTAAGAAATTTAAATACTTAATAATTCTATCTTTATCTTAAGGGAGCTATAATTATATTAAAGGTAGCTTTAATTAAGTAACTTTAAAATTAAGGCTTAATAGCTTTTTATATTAAATATATTTTAGATAATTTAAGAACTTAAAATATATTATTAAGACTTTATTATATTAATTTAAGAGATTATTAATACTATTATCTTAAAGTTAAAAGGTAGACTTTTATATAATATTTAATAAAATCATAAAATATATAATATTATCTTAAATACTATTTTTATTAAAAAGACTTAAATTTAAAACTGAATTAATATAGCTTAAACAACCTTTTAAAATATAAAATAAAATCGCTAATATATTATTTATTAAGTTAAGACCTTTATATAATATTATATACTTTATAATTTAATAATTTATAAAGTATTTAAAAAAATATAAAGTAAATTCTTTAAAGAATTAAAGAATAGCTATATTAAACTTTATCTTTATAATTATTACTTTTAATAGCCTTTAAACTTACTTTAAGATAAAAGTAAATAGATTTATTATTCCTTTCTTTTTATTATTGAGTTTAAATTTATTTAATATTAAAAATAGCTTAATCTCTTTATAATAATAAATTAATATTAATTATCTTAAAAGAAGTTAAATTAAAAAAAGCGCTTAAAATTAATATTATTTTAAACAATATCTTTATAAAGCTTTATAATAAATTAATTATTAAGATTATAATAATAATAAATATTAATTAATTATTTAAATATTTTCTTTAACTTTTTTAATATATAAAAATAGTTATTATATAAAAATTAAAGAAAGATAATAAATTATTAATAAAAAGTATAATAGGGCCGGCGCTACGTTATAAGAGCTAGTTAAGTTATTAATAATTAACGTACTATAAAGGAGGTAAATTAGGGTTATATATTAAGTAGCCCCTATACGCGCGGCGCTTATTATATATAAGCTTATATAACTAACTACGGGCCTAGGTTTATATAGGGTCTTAGCTATATATAGCATTACTACGCCTAAGGTAACGCCCTAAGCTTTTATTAGGCTAAGCCCCTTATATTATCCCCCCGCTCCCCTTGCCCCCCCTTTAGCGCGGGCTTAAGCGGCGCTAAGCTAGCCCTAGCTATTATAATAGGGCTTGCGATAACCCTTTACTTAAGCCCTTTAACTAAGGGCTTCTTTTTCTTTATGCCTACTAGCCTATAAGTTAACGTATGCGGCTAGTCTATATTACTACTAGCTATGTAATAATTAAGGCCGTTTATTAGTCTATATATATAATATAACTATATATATAATATAATATCACTATACATATAATATAATATAACTATATATATAATATAATATCACTATACATATAATATAATATAACTATATATATAATATAACTATATATTATAGTATCTAGATAAATATTTATCTAGTTTAAATACCTAGATAAATATTTATCTAATTAATAGTTATATTTTATACCTAGGTAAATATTTATCCTATATATATATTATAGTCGGATAAATATTTATCTAGAATTTTATAATAGTAGATAGTCTATTATACCGACTAAAAGTCTATTTAACTACTATAAGCTATATAATAGGTCTTTAGTCTAATTTAAAGTTCGTTAGTCCTAGTATAAGAAAGAGGGATAAAGGCAGAGGAAGGTAAAGATAATAAGGAAATAGGGATATATAGAGACAAAAGGGGTAATAGTAATAGAGAGATAAAATAGGTAATAGAGATAGGTAAGATAGTAAGGGTATTGAATTGCTTAATCTTCTATCTCATCTAGACTAGGAGGCAACGGCCCTATATATAATAAAATAGACTCGGCCTTCGGTCTGATTATCTATCCGTCGGTATAATACTATTTTTCAGCTTGGCGTTATAGCTGAATATAGCTGAATATAGCTGAATATAGCTGAATATAGCTGAATATAGCTGAATTTAGCGTGGCTTTAGTCTTTAGTCTAGACCTATAGCTAAATTCAGCGTAGCTAGGACTAACGGACTTTAAATTAGACTAAAGACCTATTATATAGCTTATAGTAGTTAAATAGACCTTTAGTCGGTATAATAGACTATCCGCTATTATAAAATTCTGGATAAATATTTATCCGGCTATAATATATATAGGATAAATATTTACCCAGATATAAAATATAACTATTAGTTAGATAAATATTTATCTAGGTATTTAAACTAGATAAATATTTATCCAGACACTATAGTATATAGGTATATTAGTAATATTTAATTGTCTTTAATTTATTTTAAGCTAAATTAATATATTAAATTAAAGGAAGGAAAATATTTGATATTTAAAAGCTAAAAGTAAATAGCTTTTATATAAATTAATATATCTAAAAGTATAAAAATTAAATATAAGCTTATATATTATAAAGAATATAAATTAAGATTCCTTAAGCTTTAAGTAAAAAAGTAAGAAAAAATAAATCAACTTTTATTTATTATTATATAAGTATTTTAATATTTAAATACTTAAGATACTATATTAAAGTAATCTTAAAAGCTAATATATTTTATATATATATAAGTAAAAATAATAGATATATATTTAAATAAGCCTTTATAAAATTATAAAATATACTTTATTAATAAAGTATATATAAAGAACATTAATTATTATAATAATATTTTACTAATTTTAATTTAAGAATATATTATTTAATTATTTAAACATACCTTTTTAAAATTATACTTTATTTATATTATAAATATAAAGCTTTAAAGGTAAAGTAAAATTTATTTATATTATTATAATTACATTTTAATAATTATTTATTAAGCTTTATTAAATATATTTTAAAATACTTTAAATATATACTTACTTTTAGGTATTAAAAAATAGCTAAATTCAATATTAAGTTAAAAATTAAAAAGGGGGATAAAGACTTTATATAAAGGGCTTAAATTAATATAAGCTTAAAAGTATAAAATATATACTTTAAGTAGGCCTTTTTTATAATAAAAAGTTACTTTTTAATATTTAAGGGTATTCCCTTTAATATTAAAGTAAATTACTTTAATATTAAAAGGGTATAATCTTTATATTAATATTATTATATATTTAAATATTTTTTAAAAATACTTTAAAGTAAGTACCTTAATAAAGTTTTTTTTATTAAATTAAACCCTTAAGAAAGTAATCTTTTAAAAAAAAATTAAAGTATTATCCCTTAAAAATTAAAGCGGGTATTTAAAAGGTTTTATTAATAAATAAAAATAATAAATTCATATTTATTAAAGTTAAAGATAAATTTATAATAATAAACTTATAATTAATAAATATTATAAATTTATTTTAAAAAAAATATAAATATTTAAAATAATTTTAGTAAATATTATAATATTAATATTATTAATAAATATTATAATAAGTAATACTATTCGTAAAGGAAGAAAACTCTTAATATAAAGATATTTTACTTTTTTTAGATCCGCGCCCTACCCTTATACCGCGCTAGCTATTTTTAATATATAAGTATAGGACGACTAGCGCGCTATAATATATGCTAAAATCTTTATTAAACTTTAAACTATATAATTATAATATAGTGCTTATACTTACGTTAATACGTTAGTAAGGCTTAATTCGCTTAAAATATATTTCCTTATAATATTACGATATCGGAGCGTTATTATTCCGCTTTAGGCTAAGCCTATACCTATAACCGCGTTTATAATTACGCTCGTAACTATATCTAAAAGGCGCCCGCGCTTAAGCCTATAGCCCCGTCTGCCTTTTCGCTAATAGGGCTTAATCTACCTAAAAAACGTATTTCCGCTATTTACTCGAGATATTATAATATTAGGGACTCGTTTTTCCGGGCCGGGCTAAATACCCGTACGTACTTAATACTATCGCTACCGTAGCTCATAATACCGCCGGTTGGGGTTAAGTAGCCGCGCCGCTAGCTACCCTATAATGCCTTATTTATTATCGTCGTTATCGTTAGCGGTAGCGGTAGCGATAGCGGTAATCTTCTTTAACGGGCGTCGCGAAAGAGTTATTTAATAGTATTATAGGCGGTATTATAGGCATTATAGCTAGCTCTATAGGTAGGTAGCTTTAAAAGGTATTAGATATATTATGCGAATTAAGGTAGCTATTACGTAGCCTATTTTCGTAGGGTAGCCTAGCGCTAGCCTTAATAGTAAACGGTATTTAAGTATAGCGGGCTATATAGCGCGGGATTAGCTAGAAAAAATTAAAAAGTAAAATACCTTTACGCTAAGAGTTTTCTTCCTTTAAAAGTATTACTTACTATAATTATTATATTCTAAATAATATTAAGTTTTTAATAAAAAGATATAATAAAAAATAAGAAATAAAAAGGATCTTTATAGTATTTTATACTTTATTTAATAAGTTTAAGACTTTTATTTATTAAAGTAAAGGGAGGTAATTTAATTAAAAAGGAATAATTAAATTTAATAATAAAGTTAATTTAAAAACTTTATTAACTTAAAAGAATAAAGAAATTAAATATAATTTATTATATTAAAGGTATTATTAATATTAAAGTAAAGTAATATAATAAGCTTTTTTTATTTAAATTATATAAACTTAATTAATAAAGGAATATAATATTATTTTAATTATTTTAATTAATTATTATATTAAATATAAAAAGTAAATTTATAGTCTTTAATATATTATAAATATAATTTATTATTAATTTCTTAAAGACTTTATAATTATTATTAAAAGGGTAATTAATATTAGCTTTTTATAAGGGGCTTAGCCTAATAAGAGCTTAAGGCGTTACTCTATATATAGTAACGCTATATATAGCTAAGACCCTATATAGACCTAGGCCTATAATTAATTATATAGGCTTATATATAATAAGCGCCGCGTATATAGGGGCTACTTAATATATAACCCTAATTTACCTTATTTATAATATATTAATTATTAATAACCTAACTAGCTCTTACTATATAGCGCTAAGCCTATTATAATATATATTATTAACGATAGAATATTAAATAATTAAAGTAGACTTAATAGAAGTAAAGTAGGCCTTTAAGCTCTTAGCTAAATAATAAATAGAACTTAAGTACTTAAAGGTATAGCTATAATCTATACTCGATTAAATAGCCCTTAATAAAGTAGTATTTAAGCCTAAGAAATAAAAGCTACTTAAATAGCTAATATAAAATAATAAAATAGAATATTTTTATTTCTTCCTTTATTAACTAAAGAGTAAATATAATATTAATAAAGTAAAAGACCTTAATAAAGAAAGTAAAGCTATTTAATATTAGCTATTTAATATATTACCTATATAATTATAGTATTAATTAAAGGGGTTCTAGACTTAAAGAGGCCTTAAAGGTAATAAGGATTTAATAGCTTTTTCGATTATATTAAATACCTCTTTAATAATGAATAAATAAAGGAAAGGGCGCTTAATAAGCTATAAAGCCTATACTAAAAAGATAGCTAGCCCTTTAATACCTTTTTCTTTAACTTTAAAAGTACCTTTAGTAATATAAGTAACTTTACTTAAAGAAAAGATATATAAATATTAGTATTATAGAATATTATATTTAATACCCTTAAGGAATAGCTTATTATAATATAGATATTAAATACTTTTTATAAATATATATAATATATTTAAGAGATTATATAAAACTTTAAAAAAATAACTTACTTTAAGGAACTATAAAAAAGGGGATAAGCTTAATATAAATAATAGCCTACTTTCTTAAAAGCGGAATATAATAACCCCCCTTAACGGTCTTAATTATTAGTTATAATAAAGATATTATAATATTAGCTACTTATTTTAAAGGGGGCTATTAAAAAGATATTATAAAGGAAGGTAATAAATAAGCCTTATTATATTAAGTAGGCTATAAAAGAGAAAAGAGAAAGGAAAAAAAGTAAGGGCTATATCTTTATTATAAAGGAAGTAGCTACTTTATTACGCGCTACTTTTATGCCTTAGCGAAATAGCCTATAAAATTAAACTTAATTAAGCTATATTATATAGTCTCTATAATACTTAAGCTTAAAAATAAGGATAATAAAGGAAGTAAAAATAAAGAAGTAATACTTATATAAGGAAAAGCACTACTTTAAAGTAAAGCTATACTTTAAGGCCTATAATAATATAAATAAAGAAAATAAAGCTTAAAGAATACTTAAAGATAACCTTATTAATAATAATAGTATTAATTAATAAAAGCTCTTTTTATTTTATATTTATCGATAAAAGATATAAATATTATATAGCTATAAATAAAGAAATAATTTAAGATATTAAAGTCTTAATAAAAAAATCCCTTTTTATAAAATAAAGGTATATTAAGTATTATAGATAAAGTAATTATTAAAGGGCTAATATAATTAATTATAGATATAAAGGGCTACTTATAGCTTATTTATATTTATATAATACCTTAATTAAAGTTCCCCTTTATCTTAAAGAAACTATAAATAAGATATATAAAATTATATTTAATCTTATTTAAAGGTAGGCTTTAATATAGCTTATTATAAATATAAATATAATATTATTAAAGGCCGCCCTTTAATAGCCTATTCTTAAGGGATATAAAAGATACCCTTTATATTATAATATTAACCTTTATAAAGTATATATAATAGATTAAAAAATAAAAAAGTAATAATATAATTAAGGTAGCTATCTTTATTATTAATATAAAGGACATTAAAAGGGCGCTTATACTTAAATAGCTTAAGTTAAAGGAAGAACTTTAAGTAATTATTTTACTATACTTTTATAATTTATTTTTATTTTTTAAAAAGTAAGAGGCAAATAAGTTTAACCTTTATAAGCCTTATATAGATTATTAAATTCCCCTTAAAATAGGCTTAAATAATTAAGACCTACCTATACCCTATAAAGCATTATATAATATATTATATAAAGAAGTATTAATATTATAAAAGACCTTTAATAACCTCTTTAATAAAGGGTTTATTAAAGTTAATAGCTTAATATAATATAAGTATTCTATAAGGTATAAATAATAATAAAAGAAAAGTAAAAGAGTACCTTTTATATAAAATATAGCGTCTTTAAGTAAATAATTACTTTAGCCTTAATAGCGTATTAATAACTTTTTAATACTATATTAATAATATATTATAAGACTTCTTAAATAATAATTATTTTATTTATATCGAGAATATCCTTATTTATATAAGTAATACCCTTAAGGAATATTATATAAAAGTATAGTAAATACTTAAATAGCTTTAAGATTATAACTTATATTTCGACCTAAATAAATATTAATTTAAGGTTAAAACTATTAAATACTTAAGATTTATTATTTATATAAATAAAGGTATTAAAGTAGACTTTATAAAGATAAAAGTAATTATTAAATAACTAGCCTTAATAATATAAAAAAGAATATAAAGCTTCTTTAAATTTATAAATTATTATTAAGTCTTTATACTTAAATTCTTAAATATAATAATATTATTTATAGCTTTAATAAAGAAGTAAGTCTTATTTATATAAGGATAAAAATATTAAATAATATTTAAGGCTTTTAAAAAGCTTTTTATAAAGGCCTTAATCCTTTTATAATAAAACCCTAACCTATTTACTATAATAAGATTACCTTAAGGGGAATACTTTTATAAGAAGTAAATAAAAGCTTTTTATTTTTAGAAACTATCCCTTATTAAGTAAAACTACTATATCTATAATAAAGAAATACTAGCGATTATTTATTACTTAAAGTAATAATCTATAAAGCTTTAAGCTATACTATAAAAGCTTTATAATATTTATAGACTATAAAAACTTAAAATACTTTATAACTTATTAATACTTATTAAAGTAATAAATATATTAAATAAAGTTATTTTTAAGGTTTAATTTTTTATAAAATATAAGCTAAATAAGCTAGCTATAATATTTAATATACTCTTTTATAAAGATTAAGACTATAAGACTTAAAAAGATTATAAAGTTAAGGACTTATAGTTTATTCCTTAAAGCGCCCTTTATATATATATTAGTATTACCTTAATTATACTAACGACCCTATTTTTAAACTTTAAGTTAAGCTCTTTATAATAATAAAAGGTAAAGCGGGATATAACTTATTAAAGCGCCCTTTATATAATTAAAAGCGATATTTATACTGTCGACCTTAAGCTTAGCTTTAAGGTATAGATTATAAAGTATAATATTAATATAAGGGGGAACCTCTATTATAAAGGCCGCCTTTAAATATTTAAGGCTCCTTAAGTAATAAATATTAAAGTAAAGTTTATACTTAAGGGAAGAAACTTATAAAATAAGCTAAAGGGCTAGCTAATATAATATACTTATAATTCCCCTTCTTTAAGTCTTTAAGTAAAAAAGGTATCGCTATTATATTATTATAAGAGTTTTATTAGCCTTTAATATAATAATATATTAAAAGGTACCTTTATAACTATAATACTTATAGCTATATAAAGATATAAAAGGAATATAAAAAGGGCTTATTAAGGTATTTATTTATATTAAATTAATTATATAAATAAATATAAATAGACTTTATTATAGACCTCCCCTTAATAAATAAATATTATTTTATATATATAATTTAAGATAGGCTTAATAAAGAAATTATACTAAAGTTAATAGCTATTATAAGCGCTATTATATATATAAAATACTTTCTTTAATACTACTTTTATTAATATAATTAATTTATTACTATTATAAGTAATTAAAGAATAAATTAAATAAATAGCTTTTAATAATACTTTTATAAATTAATAAGTATTAAATATTAATTTAATATAATATACTACCTTTAAATAGATAAAGCTATTAAAAGGATTAATTAAAAGGTATAAATATACCTTAAGTCTTATATTAACTATAATTAAAATAACTAAGATTAATAGCTATTTATAGCCTAATTTACGCTTAATAGTTAAATAAATACCTTAATTAATATATCTTATTTTTTATACTTTATAACGTACTGCCTTATAATATCGTGCCCCCCTTAAGGTCGTACTTATATATTAAAAATATAATGCCTTTAATATCGCGTTATATAACTAAATATAGTCTAATTTAAAATCTAATACCTATATTATATACGGATTTCTATAGCGAATCTAGTAGGCTACTTTATTAACCCTTCGGTAAGTTTTACTTCCTAACGTACGGTCTATACCTTAATTACCCGCTTAGTAGCCTCCTTTACTTATTTAATTACTAATATCGTAAAGGTATTATTTAGACCTCTCTTAACTACTTAACGCCTTAATAGCTCGTAGGTATTAACTCATGCCTTTAAATAGTTAATTCGAGTCTTTTAGTTAGCGATAATACTATTCTTATAGTTAAGGGATTTAGCTACCTTCCTAGCTATAACCTAAAACCCGTAATTAATACCGTTAAGGTCTTTCTTTAGAAATTAAAGCTATATATAGACTTCTATTAGTCTATATAACTATATAATATAACTATATAATATAACTAACTATATAATATAACTATATAATATAACTATATAATATAACTAACTATATAATATAACTATATAATATAACTATATATTATATAACTATATACTATAGATAAAATACCCGTCGGGTATTTAATAAATATCCGACGGACATTTATATAAGAGACTAGGTAATAATAGGTATAGTCCTAATTACTATATAGAGACTAGACCCGACTAGCCTTATTAAGGTTCTAGCTATAACGCTACGCTAAATTTAGCTATAGGTCTAGACTAAAGACTAAAGCTACGCTAAATTCAGCTATATTTAGCTATATTTAGCTATATTCAGCTATATTTAGCTATAACGCTAAGCTAAAAAATAGTATTATACCGACGGATAGATAATCAGACCGAAGGCCAAGTCTATTTTATTATATATAGGGCCGTTGCCTCCTAGTCTAGATAAGATAGAAGATTAAGCAATTTAATACCCTTACTATCTTACCTATCTCTATTACCTATTTTATCTCTCTATTACTATTACCCCTTTTATCTCTATATATCCCTATTTCCTTATTATCTTTACCTTCCTCTACCTTTATCCCTCTTTCTTATAGAAATAGGGATATATAGAGATAAAAGGGGTAATAATAATAGAGAGATAAAATAGGTAGTTAAGATAGTAAAGTAATTTTTTTTACGTAACGGTCCTATATATAATAAAGAGTTTTACTATTAGTAAAGGAAGAAAAGTCTAGGGGCAAAGGTATTTTACTTTTTTTCGGGTCCGCGCCCTACCCCTATACTACGCTAGCCATTTTTAATACGTAAGTATAGGACGAGACCGGCGCGCTATAACGTACGCCGATATCTTAATTAAACTTTAATTAAACTATATCGTTATAACGTAGCGCCTATGCCTATGCCTACGCTAGCATGCCGGTAGGGCTTAATTCGCTTAAAAACATATTTCCTCGCGATATTACGATATTAGAGTATTATTATTCCGCTCTAGGCTAAGCCTATGCCCGTAACCGCGCCTATAGCCCTATCTGCCCCTTCGCCGGTAAGGCCTAATCTACTTAAAAAACGTATTTCCGCTATTTACTCGAGATATTATAATATCGGGGACTCATTTTTCCGGGCTAGGCCGGGTGCCTACGCGTATTTAGTGCCGTCGCTACCGTAGCTTATAATACCGTTAGTTAGGGTTAAGTAGCCGCGCCGCCGGCTACCTTATAATACTTTATTCGTTATCGTTATCGTCGTTAATAGTAATAGTCTTATTTAAAGGGCGTCGCGAGAGAGCTATTCGATAGTATCGTAAGTATCGTAGGTATCGTAGCCGGCTCTATAAGTAAGTAGCTTTAAAAGGCGTTAACTATAATATACGAATTAAGGTAGCTACTACGCGCCCTATCGTAAGGTAGCTAGGCGCTAGCCCTAGCGGCGAACGGTATCCGGGTATAGTAAGCTACGCGGCGCGGGATTAGTTAGAAAAAATTAAAAAGTAAAATACCTTTACCCTTAGACTTTTCTTCCTTTACTAATAGTAATCCTTATAATAAAATAGACTCGGCCTTCGGTCTAATTATCTATCTATCGGTCTAATACTATTTATAGCTTAGTATTATAGCTAAATTTAGCTAAATTTAATATAGCTATAGATTAACTAAATTAAACTAATAGCCTATAATAGTCTAATAGATTTTTAGTCGGTATAATAGGCTAGCCGTTAATATAATAAACTATCCGCTATATATAAAAATATATATTTCCGTATTTTATATATATTAGCCTTATATAGCTATTTAATATTTTATATAGAAATATATATTCTTATATTATATAAAAGCTAATTTTATATAATATAGTTATATTATATTATTATATTATATAGACTAATAATATATCCTTTAGTTTAGCTATATTTATATATTATATCCCTTATATCTTTAATATAAGCTAAAATATAAATAGTTACTTATATAATTAATGACTCTTTAAGTAATACTTAATATTATATATATAACTTAAGTATTAAAGTATAATATATTAATAAAGGGTATAAAATAGAAAGTTAAGTTATATTATTAATTATTAAATTAATTACTTTAATCTTACTTTCTTATATAAAAGTAACCTTTACTTATATATATTAAGAAAGCTTAAATAAAGGGCCTAATTAATATATCTTCTTTATACTATAATTTATAAGAAGAAGTATAATATAAGAAAATATTAATTAATCTATCTTAGAATTAATTTAAGTATCTTAAATATTAATATCTTTTAGGATATAAATAGCTCTTTAAGTAATAGATTTACTATTATTAAAAAAAAACTATTAAGATATTAAAAAGATTATTATCCTTTATTAATAAAAGGATCTTTATAAATATAGAAAATAGAAAATATAAATATCTACTTATATTAATAAATATTAAAGGACGATAAAGTTAAATAATAATCGATAATAAAGTATAAAGAAATTATATTTTATTAAATTTTATTAATAAATTAGAATTACCTTAAAAATAAAGGATAAACCTTATTAATTTAAAATTATAAAAAGAGAGTTTATTAACTATAGCTATAAAGTAATTAATATAGAGATTATATACCTTTTAACTATTATTAATAAAAGATAATATAACCTAAAGCTTAATATTATAGATATTTTAATATATTAAATTATATTAAAGATATTTTAATTATAAGCGAGTAATCCTAGAGTTAATTAAAGTATAGGCTAACTTTAATAAGATATATTAAAAAGTAAATTAATTATTAAAGAGTAAGTTAATTTAAAGAATTAAAATACCCCTTTAAATAAATAGATAAAAAGAGCCTTTAAGATTTATATAATTATTAAGGAGCTTAAGTTAATACTTAATAAATAGATTCTTAAGGAATATTACTAATATAGTAAACTATTTAGTAATAAACTAAAAATAAGACTTTTAAAATATAATTAATAAAATTATAAAATACCCTTAAAGCTTAAAGTAAAACTTTAAGTTCTATAAGATTTACTTACTTTAAAAAAAAGATAAAAGCCTTTGATAATTATTATAAAGAAAACTTAAGAAAAGGATATATTCGATTATTAATATTATTAATAAAATATACTATCTTATTTATATTAAAGAAAAATAATAAACTTAAAATATATATAGATTATTAATAACTTAATAATATTATAATTAAGAACTAATACTTATTATTTTTAATTATAGAATTATAATATAAGCTTTATAGTACTTTAATTACTTTATAATATTAAGCTTAAAAGAAGTATATAATTTAATCTAAATTAAAGATAGTAAAGAATAGAAAATAGCCTTTTAAATAAACTATAAACTCTATAAATACTTAATTATACCTTTTAATTTAATTAATATATATATATATATATATATAAGCTTTTAAATAATAATTAATAATATCCTTAAGGAATACTTTAATATATTTATTATAGTTTACTTAAATAATATCTTAATTTTCTTTAAGACCTTAAAGGAATATAAATAATATATTTATAAGGTTTTAAAGAAACTTAAAGATATAAAGCTCTTTATAAAAATTATTAAATATAAGTTTTATAAATAATATATTAAGGCTTAAAAATATAAGATTACCCTTAGATTTATTAATATAGACTTAAATAAAATTAAAATAATTAAGGACTTACTTTTTTTTAATTAATATTAAAGAAATATAAGCCTTTTTAGGTTTCGTTAACTTTTATTAAAGATATGTTAAGAACTTTAAAGTAATTAATATCCCCTTAATTAACTTAAAAAGAAAAAATCGACCTTTTATTTAAAACGTAAAGGAATAAATTATATTTAATAATATTAAAGAATATTTAAAAAAAATCTATTTATACCTTATTAAACTTATCTTAACCCTTAAAAATTAAAATCAATACCTTAAATTAAGCCTTTAATATATAATTAAGGTAACGAAATAAAGAAAGATAGCTATACCTTATTGCCTTTTATTTAAAAAAGCTTAATAAATTAAAACTTAATTACTTAATATATATTAAAGAATTTATAATAATTATTAAGGTATTTAAAGAATAGAAATATTATTTAAGCGGTATAATAATAATAATTAAAGTCTATATTAACTATTAGAACTTAATTAGCTTTATAATAACGAAGGAATTAAATAAACGTTAGATCTAATAATATAAATTCCTATTAGAATTTAACTTTAAGATTATTTATCTTAAAGAAAGCGTAAATAGATAAGCTAATATACTTAAGTAATAAGAAGATTATTAGTCTATAACTATATAATACAACTATATAATATAACTATATAATATAACTATATAATATAACTATATTATATAACTATATAATATAACTATATTATATAGTTATATTATATAGTTAATAAAATACCTATCGGGTATTTAATATATATCTAATAGATAAATTATAAAAGAGACTAGGTAATAATAGGTATAGTCTAAATTACTATATAGAGACTAGCCCGACCTAAAAAACTAGTCTCTAGCTATAACGCTACGTTAAATTCAGCTATAGGTCTAGACTAAAGACTATAGCTACGCTAAATTTAGCTATAATTACGCTAAATTTAGCTATATTTAGCTATTTTTAGCTATAACGCTAAGTTAAAAAATAGTATTAGACCGACGGATAGATAATTAGACCGAAGACCGAGTCTATTTTATTATATATAGGACCGTTACCTCTTAGTCTAAATAAGATAAAAGAAAAAGCAATTTAATTACTTTACTATCTTAACTACCTATTTTATCTCTCTATTATTATTACCCCTTTTATCTCCTATATCCCTATTTCCTTATTATCTTTACCTTCTTCTACTGCCTTTATCCCTCTTTCTTATAAAGATCTTAAATTATTAATAGAAATATAATAAGCTATAATTTTATAATTAAATAATAAAGGTCTACTAAAGTTAGGTATATAATAAGTTATTATAATATAGAAGGTTAAACCCGACTAAAAGTAAAACTAGCGTATTTAATAAGCTTATATAAATAACGAACTTAGCTTTATTAAAAGGATAAGATATACTTTTATTTAATAACCGGTACTATATTCCTATATAACGTTAAGAAAAGTTTATTAAAGAAGTATATAAATATTAATTATATAGATATTAAAGGATTTATAAAGAGTATTACTATTTATATAGCTCGTTTTTATTCTTTATATAGCTAATAGATTAATTAATTACCTAGAATTTTTTAGCTAATCGTATACTATATAGCTTATTACTATAAGTACCTATTCTTAACTATAGCTAGCGCGTCTTTATAAGCTATATTAGTAACGTAACTATAGCTACTTATATATACTATTTTAACTATATTACTAATATATATTTTAATATATTATTACGTACTTATATTATAGCCTTATAATAAGAGAAATAGACTATTAGCCTCTTATAATTATAGTTAAGCTTTAAACGACTTTTTATAATACTTAGACGCTTTTATAATATATTAAGGCTTTTATTACCGTTAGGGAAATCGCTAATACTAATATAAATAGCGATAATAAAGACGATATCGCTAACGTAATTTTATTATTACCGCTATTACCTTAATTTAAGACCTTTAATATTCTTTTCGTCTTTTTAATTAACTTTTACTATAATAATAGCGCCTATTTTATTATCTTTAAAGAAATATAAGATTAATAGTATTATTTAAGTTACCTTTTATATCTTTATTTATAATTATAGCCTATAGGGCCTATTATAAAGCGCTAGGCTTTAAAAGGCAGCTTTATTAAAAATTAATTACCTTATTAAAGTTATTATCTCGGCTATATAGTTATCGAATTAAAAAGTAAGTATATAAAGTCGCTAAAAGTAAATATAATTATAGTCGCTTTTTTAATCTATTAATTTATAACCTCTTTCGCTAATATATAATAAATTAATAAAGTAAAGAAAGGGAGCTTATAGCTAAGTATAGAATATAAACTTAAGATATAGCGAATATTATTTATAATATTAATTTAAAGGATTACTATTAATAAATGAAGAAAAGTTTAGGGGTAAAGGTATTTTACTTTTTAATTTTTTCTAACTAATCTTATATTATATAAGCTATTATACTTAAATACTATTTACCGCTAAGGCTAGCGCTAAACTACCTTACGAGAATAGGTTATATAATAGCTACCTTAATATAATATAGCTAATGCCTTTTAAAATTACTTATAATATTACCTATAATATTACTTATAATACCGTTAAATAAGTCTTTTATAAGTCCCTTTAAAGAAGACCGCTATTACTACCGATAATATTAATAACGATAAATAAAGTATTATAAAGGGGTTAACGGTATAGTTACTAAAGGCTAACCGGCGGTATTATAAGCGATAGTATTTAATATATATAAGGCAATTAGCCTAGGCCTAGCCTAAAAAAATAAGTCTTTAATATTATAATATTATAGTGATATAGCGGAAATACGTTTTTTAAGTAAATTAAGCCCTATTAGTAAAGGGGTAGATAAGCTATAGGCTCGAGTATAAGTATAAGCGTAATTATAGGCGTAATTATAAATATAAGCTTAGCCTAAAGTAGAATAATAATACTTTAATATTATAATATTATAAGGAAATATATTTTTAAATATATTAAGCCTCGCTAATATATTAACGTAAGTATAGGCGCTATATTATAACGATATAGTTTAATTAAAGTCTAATTAAGATATTAATATATATTATAGCGCATTAGTCTTATCCTATACTTATATATTAAAAATAGCTAATAAAGTTTAAGGGTAGGGCGTAGGTTTAGAAAAATATAAAATACCTTTACCTATAGACTTTTCTTCCTTTATTAATAATAAAACTCTTTATTTAGGCAATACTTTTTTTAGAATAAAGATATTTATTATAATATATAAGTTATTAAAAAGGAATACCTTAATAGCTTAATAGCTACTTAAGTATTTATTAAGGAGCTTAAAGGAGATAATATTAAAGTTAATATATTAATAATAAAGGTTATTTTAAAGCTATCTTTTAGATTTACTATTAATATTATAAGATATAAAAGAAATTCCTAAAAGTCCTTAGCCTTAATAATATATATTATAAAAACCGCTTTATATTACCCTTTTTTAAGTAATAGGCATTATAGACTAAAAGACTATTATTAACTTTATTGAAATTTTAGCCTTTTTAATAGTAAGAAAGAGTATTATTTCCTTTAGCTTATTAAGCGCTTTAATAAGCTTTAAAAGAGCTTTACCTTACTTACTTTAAAAGTCGCGATAATTAATAAAGAATAAGCTTCTTAAATAGCCTTTATAAAAGGTATTTCCTATAATATAATAGTAACTTTATATATATTACTTTATTATTAATATTTAAGTTAAATTAATTTATATTAAAAAGAAAATAATAAGATCGCTATTAATAATAATAACGATAATAATAACGATAATATTAATAATCCCTTATAAACCTTAACCTCGAAATTAAGTATATATAATAAAAGGTAAAAAAAGGAGTCTTAAGTTTAGCTACTTAAAAATATACGTATAATAATTTATTTAAAGCCTTTTAATATATTATTTACGTTATTAATTATAATTAATACCTTTAAGGATATATAAAAATACTATATTAATACCTTTAATTAATAAAGATATATATTTTAATATATTTAAGAGAAATATATACCTTAATATAAATAGTAAATAAAGTATTATATTAACTATTATTATAACTTTAATTAAGTAATACTATTCGTATAAATAGAAAAGTCTAAGCGTATAGATAATTTACTTAAATTTTAAGTCTATGCCCTACCCTTAGACTATATTAACTATTTTTAGTATATAAATATAGGACGAGATTAATACGCTATAATATATACTAATGTCTTAATTAATTAATATTATTATAATATAGCGCCTATACCGGCGCGTTAATATAGCTTAATTCGCTTAAAACGTATTTCTATTATTTACTTATAATATTATAATATTAGGAAATCGTTTTTTATACCGGGCTAAGCTAGGTAGGGCAGTAAGGGCGTTACTTACGCCTATACTTATGCTTATAATTAAGGTAGATAAGGCTATAGCGCTAGTAGGCCTTAAAAACGTATTTTTATTATTTCCTTATAATATTATAATATTAGGGATATATTATTTTAGGCTAAGCTAAGTTAGCTATAAAGCTAAAGTCATCGCCGCTTATAATACTATTAATAAGCTTAAGTAGCCCCTCCCTATCCCCCCCCCCCCCTTATATTATTCGCTACTTATTACTATAGCTATTTTATAATGCCCTTTTAGCTACCGTTATTATTATTATTATATATAGTCTTTTACCCTTAGCTATAAGCTCGCGATATAGCTATTAAAGGCGTATTAAGAAGTATAGCTATAATATTACCTATTATATTATTATATAGTATTTATTATATAGGCTATAATAGGCTATTATAGGCGGCCTACGTTTATATACCTTATTTATATATAGGTAGGGGCTATATAATATACGATTAGCTAGAAAAAATAAAAAGTAGACTATTTATATAGCTAGACTTTTCTATTTATATAAATAGTATTACTCCTTTAATTAAAGAATTAATAATTTAATTAAGATTATATATATAGATATTAAATTTTACTTTATAACTAATATATTAGACCTTTATAAAGCTTTAAAAAAGATAATTAAAAATTAAGCTTAAATATATATTTTAAAGGCTATAATATAGCTTTAAAAGCTTTATTATAAATATACTTATAAGCTTAATTAAGTAAATTAAATTAATAGTTTATATACTTAATAATTAATTTTTTATTAAGTAATATCGCTTTACTTTCGCTATAATACTTAATTAATATAAGCTAAAGTTATTAAAGGCTTATATAAGTAACTTTAAGTATTAATATAGTTTACCTTATAGTTATATAATCTTTAAATACTTTATAGAAGACTAGCCGCTTTAGCGTTATTAAATTATTACTTATTAATAGCTTAAAAAGCCTTTAGTTTATTTATCGTTTATATTATAATATTCTTTACCTTTTACTTTACTTTTAAGCTTACTTATAAATTATTATTAAGACCTTTAGGATAATTACTTTAATATCTATAATCCCGCTAATATAATTAATACTTATAGTTGGCTATACTTTAACGCTATTAATAAGACGCTTAAAATCCCTTAATACTTTCGAATCGCTAATAATAACGATAGCGCTAATAAAAACTAATAATAATAACGCTAAAGTAAATACTATATAATAAAGCTAGGCTTTATAGCTATAAGCTTTATAGCTAGCTTATAAAGGCTAATAGATAGTAAGGGTATTATAGGGTAGTTATACCTATAGCCGCGGTAGCGCCGTTACTTAAGCTTAAGTAAAGGTATTATAAGCGGTATTATAGGTTACCTCGCCTTTATAAGATAAAGTTATCCTAGCTATATAGCCTAAGCTATAGACTTTACCGCTTAATATAGTCTAGGCACTTTTACTAAAGTAAAATAATATATAGCTAATATTATAATTATTAGTCTATATAACTAATAATATAACTATATATTATATAACTAATAATATAACTATATATTATATAACTATATACTATAACTATATACTATAACTATATAATATAACTATATATTATATAACTATATACTATAGATAAAATATCCCGACGGGTATTTAATAAATATCCGACGGATATTTATATAAGAGACTAGGCGATAATAGGTATAGTCCTAATTACTATATAGAGACTAGACCCGACTAGCCTTATTAAGGTTCTAGCTATAACGCCACGCTGAATTCAGCTATAGGTCTAAACTTAAGACTAAAGCCACGCTGAATTCAGCTATATTCAGCTATATTCAGCTATAACGCCAAGCTAAAAAATAGTATTAGACCGACGGATAGATAATCAGACCGAAGGCCGAGTCTATTTTATTATATATAGGGCTATTGCCTCCCAGTCTAGATGAGATAGAAGATTAAGCAATTCAATACCTTTACTATCTCTATTACCTATTTTATCTCTCTATTATTATTACCCCTTTTGTCTCTATATATCCCTATTTCCTTATTATCTTTACCTTCCTCTGCCTTTATCCCTCTTTCTTATAATAATATTATAGGGTAATAATAGAAATACGTTTTTAAGCGAATTAAGCCTAGCTACCGCGTTAATATAATAGTTACGTTATAACGATATAATTTAATTTGATTTAATTATATAGAGATATATTAGCTACGGCCGGGAATATATATATATAGTAATAAGCTATACGGTATAGGATTAGCTAAAAAAAATTTAGTAATGAAGCGAGCTATATAAATAGTAATATTCTTTATAAGACCCTTATAAGACTATAATATACTTAAGAATTCCTTAAGGTAAAATATATAATATAGGAAGTTATTTAAAATTATAATATATATAATAAAGTCAAGAGTAGTCGATATATACCCTATAGAAAACTTTAACTATTATTATTATTAAGTAAAGTATAGGATATAATCGCTTTTAACTTTATTATTAAATTACCTTTATTAAAAGAATTAATAATAAAACGACTTGTAATAGTATCTTAATTATTATAGAGAAACTTATAAAGTATAGCTACTTTATACCTTATAAAGAGTTAAGTATAACCTAGGATTTAATATATATATTTATTCGAGTAATAATAAATTAAAGATAGTTTACTTAAATAATTAATCTTAAATTAAAATAAGCTCTTTATATTAAACTTTTAGAAGAGCCTAATATAATAATTAAGAGTTAAATACTCTTTATTTATAAGTAATACTAGCCGTATAGATATTTTATATATTTTTTTAGGCCTATACCTTACCCCTATACTATATTAGCTATTTTTAGTATATAAGTATAAAATAAGACTAGTACGCTATAATATACGCTAATATCTTAATTAAACTTTAATTAAACTATTGTTATAATATAGCGCTTATACTAGCGCGCTAATATAGCCTAATTTACTTAAAAATATATTTCTATTATATCTTATAATATTATAATATCGGGGCTATATTATTCCGAGCCGGGCTAGGCTAGCTATAAAGTAAAAGCTACTACCGCTTATAATACTATTAATAAGCTCGAATAGCCCCCCCCCAGCGCTATTATTACTGCTTATTACGGTAGGACCTTATAATATCTTTTTATAGTCTTTTACTTATAGCCGCGGGCCTATAATATAGCTATTAAAGGCGCGTTAAGAAGTATAGTTATAATATTACTTATTATATTACTATATAGTATTTTTCCTTAGGCTATTATTAAGCTATTATAGATAGCTTACGCTTATATACCTTATTTATATAGGGGTAAGGGCTATATAGTATATAATTAGCTAGAAAAAAAATAAAAGTAGAATATCTATATAGTTAGTACTTCCTATTTATATAGCTAATATTACTTTTTGTAACGGGGCCGGCGCTATATAGTAGGAGCCGGTCGGGTTGTTAATATTTAACGTGCTATAAAGGAAGGAAATTAGGGTTGTGTGCTGGGCAGCCCCTATACGCGCGGCGCCCGCCACGTATAGCCCTACGTAACTAGCTGCGGGCCTAGGTTAGCGTAGGGTCCTAGCCATACGTAGCGTTACTACGCCCGGGGCCGCGCCCTGGGCTCTTATTAGGCTAAGCCCCTTATATTACCCCCCCCCCCCCCCCCCCGGGCTGGCCCCGGCTACTATAAGGGGGCTCGCGATAACCCCTTACTCGAGCCCTTTAGTCGGGGGCTTCTTTGCCTTTATGCCTAGCGGCCCGTAAGCGGGCGCGCGCGGCTAGTTTTTATTGCCGCCTACTATATAGTAGGTAGGTCTATTCGTAGGGGCCTTACTTCCTTTAACTAGGTATCTCTACCCCCTTTAGCGCGGGCCCTACCCGCTAGCCTATATATACTTACGGCCGGCCGGGTTAACGATATCGTAATAGCCGTTCGCCTTAAGTTGCCCTCCGAGCCTTATATAACTATTAATGCGGTATAACTATAAAAGGACCTCTTTCCCCCGGGCCTAGCGGGCTTCCTTCCTTCCTCCTATAACTTTATTATTGCCGCTGCCGCTACGCTATTACCGCCGCTATAATAATAGTAGTAATAATAATAATAATAATAGTAATAATAGTAATAATAATAGCGGTAATAATAACGGTAAGTCCCTACCCCCTCTTCCCTTATTATTACGCTTCGCTCTATAAGGCGCGGGGGCGTACCGGTTTAAGCTAACGTTCGGGATAGATATCATTAGAGTCTTCGTAGGCTAGGCTCTTAGAGCCCTCGTTACCGTCGCTATTACTACCGCTGCCGCGGGTCCGTCGCCCCCCCTACCTCGCGGTAACTATATCTGGCCCCTTTATTACGCTCTAGGCCGCCGCTATCGCTATCCTGGCCTCCCCCCCCCTTACTGCCTACCTTACCGCTGCCCCTTAGGGCACCCGCCGTAGCTATTCGTCGCCGCCCTTAGTATCGCCCTCTATAAGTATACCCGCCTCTCCTTATGCGGGTATTACTAACTCGGGATAGAAGAGGGCAAGACTTAACGCTCCCGTCGGAGAGCTCTATTCTTACCCTTACGTACGCTACGCTAGGCTAGAGGCCGACTACGCGGCCCGCGCCGGTTAGTTATAAGGCAGCTATTATAGCTACTATATAGCTAACCGCGCGTACCGTTAGTCGGGCCTAGCCCTCTTTACTACCTTATGCGGCCGAATCTCTACTACCGACGCCGCTATCGCCGCTACCGCCGCTATTGCCGCCGCCCCCCCCGCTATTATTAACGCCGCTATCGCTATTACCGCCGCCGCCGAGAAGGCAAAGGCTAAGGCGAAGAAAGTACTAGGCGCCGCTTATATAGCGACCCGGCACCTTTAGGAACTAAAGCGTATAGGCCTTATGCCTAAATAAGTCCCCTCCCTTTATCCCTATACGGTACCGACGATATAATTACTAACCCCTATATAGAGGTAGCGCTAATAACCTTAATACCCTTACCTCCGCCCTTACCCTTACCGCCTTAGCTACTACCCTAGGCAATAATACCTAGCTATTTATTAAGGTAGGTACCCTTAAGGACTACTTTATAATAATCGAGACCGTTATTACCGCTCTCGCTAGGGCTCCCCTTACTGCCGCTATCGCTATCGCCGCCGTTAAGGAAGAGGAAGAGAAAGAAGATAAGGAAGATAAAGAAAAGGACGAAAAGGAGGAGTAACCGCGCCCTATAAGGTAGCCCCCCCCCCTTTTAGGGGGGGTAAAGTTAATACCGACGTTTCTTTTTAGCGCTCTTTATTAACTTATCTCGTAAAACGTTTATATACCTTAATATACCTTACTTCCTCGAGTAGCTTTTATATTAGCTCGAGATATTTACTTTATTTAATTAAGGCTTCTTCCCTAACTCCTTAGCTATAAGGCTTTTAATAGACTATAGAGATCTCTTTTACTTTATAGAATATATTATCGCCTATTTGCATTAATATAGGCTAACTATTTAAAACGGCTTAATTAGGTATAAAGTCGTTATTTATACGCTATAGCTAGTCTATATAGAAATAGTTATATATACTTAAGGGTAGGCCCGTTAATTCGACTATATATAGGCTTATTACTTTATTAATTATATATTTTAAGTATAGCTAGTCGAGCTTCTTCTTTAGTTTTATAAAAGTATAATTATAAAGGTTAAGCTAGACTTTATCCCTTATTTTATACTTATCTATAGGGCTATATATATAATTAGCCTATCGCTCTTACTTAAGTAAGGCCGCTATTATCGCGGAGTTATAAAGCTCTATAACTTACTTAAGCTTTATTACGAAAGCCTATACCTTACTCTCTAATATAGCGCGCTAGCCTATTTCCCTTATAAGGGTAAGGGGGCTACTTATAATAGGTTAGGGGTAATAGCTATAAAGTATAAAGAAGGGGGATATATTAATCGAGGTACTTATTTAACTATTAAGTATAAGCTAGGCTATAGGTAGCTATTAGTCTTAGTCGTCTTAGTTATAGTTAATATAGGCCTTAAGGTATGCCTATATTTCTTAGTTAATCCTCTTTATACCCTTATCTATTTAAGGGTAGTATATTATATTAAATTATTACTCGATATTTACTAGCTTATAGAGGTATTACTAAAAGCTATTTATTTAATTCGTTCCTTAATCGCTTATAATAATAATAGGCTAGCTATACTAACGGAAGTAATATTAAAGGAAGCGCTTTATATATATAATAGTATTTATAGTAGCTATTAGCTTTAATATAACTTCCTTATTAAGCCTATCTTAGATAACCTAAAGGAAGTAGCTTTCGCTTATAAAGGGGAGGTCTATAATAAAGTCTATCTAGATCTACCTATAGAATTAATTAGGTATAAGTAAAGGCTATAATAGGCCCTTTTTATACTCTCTTTATATCTTTATATAGCTATAAGTATTATAGTTATAAAGGAACCTTTTAATATATTACTATATTAAAGGCTAATAAAACTTATATAGTAATATAGCTATTATACCCTCTTTATTAAGGTGCCTAAAGAAAGGCGAATTATAAGCCTATTATATTAGCTAACCCTTAAGTTTATTTCGCGAGTTTATTCCTTTAGGAATAGACTTTACCTTTACCTTTATTACCTAAGGGGCGCTAGGTACTTAAAAGTAGTCCCTATAGTAAAGGTTCCTTACTATATCGAGGCTATACTTTATAATCTATACCTTAAGACCGAGCTTTAGGTCGAAAGTATAGGTACCGCTCTTAACCGCATAGAGGGCGCTTTAATATATTATATCCCGCTTTATCTCTCGCTACTATAAAGAGCTTAGCTAAGGGTTAGAGAATAAGGTCATTAATATAGTCGAGGTAGCGCTAATATATATATAAAGGGCGCTTTAAGGGATAAGTTATAAGTCTCTAGCTTTATAGTCTTCTTAAGTCTCTTAATCTTAGTCCCTATAAGAAAGTACGTTAAGTATTATAGCTAGCTTACCTAGCCTATATTCTAAAGAAAAGTTAAACCTTAAGAGTAGCTTTATTTAATATACTTACTACTTTAATAAGTATTAATAGGTTATAAAATATTTTAGGTTCTTATAGTCTATAAGTACCGTAAAGCTCTTATAGCTATAAAGCTCTACTAACTATTATTTTAAGTAGTAAATAATCGCTAATATCTTCTTATCGTAAATAAAGTAATTCCGCTTAATAAAGGATAGCTTCTATAAGTAAAAGGCTATTAGCTTCTATTAACTATTTATATCCTATAAAAGCATTCCCCTTAGGGCGGTCTTATTATAGTTTACTTTTAAGAAGGTAAGTAAGTTAAGGTCTTATTATAAAAGGATTAAGGCTTTTATAAAGAGTTCCTTAAGGGCTTTAAACGCTACTTAATATTCCCGCTCCTATATAAATAGAACCTACTTCCCTATTAAAGCTATAAGCGGCGCTATTATATTTAAGAACTTAAGTATAAAGACCTAATAGTAATTAATAAACTTAAGGAAGCTTTATACCCCCTTTTATATCGTTAGGGCTAATTATTTAATAATTACTTTTATCTTTATAAGGTCTACTTTAATACCCTTACCTATATAGATAATAAAACTTAAGTATTTAATAGTTTTAACCCTAAATTAATACTTATTTAAGTCAAGATATAAGCTATAGTCTTAGAGCCGCTTAAGTATTTACTATACCTTTATATAATATTCCTTAAGGGTATTACTTATATAGATAAGGATATTATCTATATAAGTAAAGTAAAAGTCGTCTAAGAAGTCCTATAATATATTATTAATATAGCGTTAAAAAGTAGTTAAAGCGCCGCTAAGGCTAAATAGGGTAATTATTTACTTAAAGAGACTATACCTTATATAAAAGGCAGTCTTTTACTCCTTTCCTATTACTACCTATACCTTATAGAATGCCTATATTATATTAAGCTTAATAAACTAATAGGCGCTTATTAAGTTATAGAGGGTATTATTAATAAAGAGGATAAAGTAGCGGTCTACCTTTATAATAGCGTTAAAGGCGTAATAATCGTAATAAAAATAAAGCCCGCCCCTTAGCTTCTATACGAAAAGGATAAGCGCTACTGCCTTTAAGCTATTAGCTTTAATAAACCCTTTATCGAGAAAGTTATTAAGGGTCTTCTATAATATTAATACCTCTTTACGTAATATATTATAAAACGCTTTATAAGGTATAAGTAAGTCCTAGCTATTTAGGCCTATCTTAAGGGGGATCTAATAGTCTATACTAGGCTTGTAGGGGTTAAGCTTATCTACCTCCTATTTCTTAAAGAGTAAAAGTAAGTTATAAAAACGCAATAAGATAATTACTTAAAGTTCCTCTCTTAACTTAAGCTACTTAAGTATAAGCGCTTTTTTAATATCTCTTATACTAATAGCGAAGATAGCTACCCTAGCTATATTACTGCCCTCTTACTTCCTAATCTATCGTATATACCTTATAAATATTAATACTATAATATAATAGGCGTCTTTTATATCCCTTAAGAGTAGGCTATTAAAGGGCGGCCCTTAATAATATTATACCTATATTTATAATAGGCTATATTAAAGCCTACCCTTATATAGGACTAAATAAGACTTTATATATTATATTTAAGGCTTCCTTAAGATAAAGGGGAACTTTAATTAAGGCACTATATAAGCGTAAATAGGCTATAGGTAGCCCTTTATATCCGCGATTAGCTATATTAGCCCTTTAATAGCTACCTTATCTATAATACTTAATATACCCTTTACCTTATAGGAGGGGATCTTCTTTATTAAGACCTTAAGGTCTTAGGCTACTTCCTCGTTTATAGCTATATAATACTTATATCCTTTATTAATAAGTATAGAATAAAAAGGACTCTTATTAATCGATACTATTATTACCGATAAGGTCGTCTCTAAGCGTCCCTTAAGCTCTATTTTCTTTACTTATATTACTATAGGCCCTAAAGTATAGCTTTACTCTAAGGTAGCGCTTTTCCCTATATAGGCATTACTTCTTCGCTTTTACTCTCTTTATCGCCCTTATTCTTAAGCTTAGGCTTAACGAAAACTATATAATATAGCCCGACTGAATTCGATATTATAGGCCGCCTTATTAAGGCATAAAGGTAATATACTATTAAGTAGCTACTCCTTCTATAGCGGAGGTATAGCCTTTCGCTCTTCTTTCTTTCCCTCTCGTCTTTAATAGCCTATTTAGCTCGACGGGACTTATCGCCCTCTTTAATCGAGTCCTTTTAGGGGCCCCCTTTATTTAAGCTAGTCTTACGCTTCTTAAGGTAGGTAGCCGATATTATAATATCGCCTTAATAATTAATAATTAAGACTATTATAAGGGAGTCTACTTAATCTACTTTTAAGTAAGTAGGCTAGCGTTTATATTAGGCCTAGCCCTTCTTTTATAGCTCTTTAAAGTATAAGGTCCTCTCGAAGTTTTAGGCGATTTCTTAGAGGCGCTAAGTATATTTATAAAAGGCGATTAGTATCTATACCGTAATAAGCTATTCCTTTAAGGCATCGGATATAATATTCTATAGTGCCGAGATTTAGGTATTTTCTATTTAGGTAGACCCGCCTATATTTATAAGGGTATTCTCGAAGTTAGAGAAAAAGGTACTAAAAAGCTACCCGTCTCTTTAGCGTAGGCCCTATAACTTATTAAGCGCTCTTTCTTTTACTTACTTACTATTAAAGAGGCATTCGATATAATTAAAGAAGGCCTATAGTTCCTTATTACCCTTAGGTCCTCCTTAAGTCTAAAATCCCTCTATATAAGGCTATAATCGGATAGGTAGCGTATTAAGGAGCTAGTATTAAGTAGCTCTACTTTCCCTATTAAGGCCTTTTACTTTATTAGTCTTATATTTACTCTTTAGTCGGTATAGGAAGAAGTAAAAGTATTCTATCTTACCGTCTTACGTTAGCTATTCGAGCGGCTTCTACTTCCTAGGCTTAGGCGCTACTCCGCTAGGGGCTATTAGGTTAAGTATAGACTATAATTACGCCCTTAAATATTTAAGTTCCGCTTATTAAAGCGCCTATTATTATGCTAGCTATTATGCCTACTATTGCGTCTATTATAGCGCTTATTATTACGCTTATTATTGCGCTTATTATTTTACTTATTATTACGCTTATTATTATGCTTATTATTACGTTAGCTACTTTACCTACTATTACGCCTATTATAGCGCCTATTATTACGCCTATTATTGCGCTTATTATTCCGCCTATTATTGCGCCTGCTATTACGCCTATTATTGCGCCTATTATTACGCCCGCTATTCTATCGAGAGCTTATAGGCTACCGCTAGGTCTATCTCTATTGCTTAGTTTACTATCGTTAATAGTATGTATTATAATGGGGCCGGCGCTATATAGTAAGAGCCGGTCGGGTTATTAATATTTAACGTACTATAAAGGAAGGAAATTAGGGTTATATACTAGGCAGCCCCTATACGCGCGGCGCCCGCTACGTATAGCCCTACGTAACTAGCTGCGGGCCTAGGTTAGCGTAGGGTCCTAGCTACACGTAGCGTTATTGCGCCCGGGGCCGCGCCCCGGGCTCTTATTGGGCTAAGCCCCTTATACTTTTATTTATAGTATTTTATTTATAGATAGATAAATAAACTAAACGACTTAATTAAATACTTTAATAATATCTATAATATTATATTAATTATAAAAAACTATTGTTAATAGCTTAATAAGTTTATAATAGCTTAAATAATAAAGCTATTAATATATTATTATTTAAAGCTAATTATAATTATAACCTAAAATTAGTAATATAATAAATATAAATAAATGCCTTAATAACTATAAAGTTAATATAAGGTCTTTAAAGATATATACTTATTTATAATAAAAATAAGTACTCCTTTAAAATAAAATAAAATATTACGCTAATAAAAAGAGGTTAAAAAGATTAACTCTAAAGAAAGGGGATAAAGTATATCTCCTTCGATAAAATATTAAAATAAAAAGATAGCGAAAAACTTAACTAAAAGAAAATTAAACTATTTAGAAATTCTTAAAAACTAGCTATAAATTATTATTATTTTAGACTATAAGGATATACCTTATATTTTATATTTTATTATTAAAATTAATACTTAAAAAAGGTTTAAAAATAAATATTAAAATAAAATAAAATAAAAATATAATATTAAATAGA
This sequence comes from Purpureocillium takamizusanense, assembly GCF_022605165.1. Classification (NCBI taxonomy): domain Eukaryota; kingdom Fungi; phylum Ascomycota; class Sordariomycetes; order Hypocreales; family Ophiocordycipitaceae; genus Purpureocillium; species Purpureocillium takamizusanense. Next base: position 1,014,460 of record NC_063072.1, read on the forward strand.
TATTAAATTTATAAAGAATAATATAAAGAATAGAGTATTTTATTAAATAAGAAAGCTATAATTATATAGAAAATACTTAAGAATTTAAATCGTATTTAAAACGTTATCCTTAATTAATATAATAGTATTATTAAGAATAATACTTAAAGACTTAATAATATTTAATAAAGAACTAACGTTTTAAAACTTAGGCTTAAGGCTAAGGGCCTCTTAATTTATTTTATTTAAAATGCTTATTACTTAAAGGTCTTTAACTATTTAATCTTTATAGGCTCTTAAAGCTAAAGTAATACCGTCCTCCTCGTCTAGCTCTTTTATACCTCGCTAAAATAACTTAAAGCTTTACTCCTTAGTTTTCTATTAGATCTTATAAATATAGGATAGATAGCTTATAGTAATAGATAATTACTCCTATAAAGTAAATAATATATCTTCGGCCGCCTCTTTATCTTTTATAAGAAAGAGGGATAAAGGTAAAGGAAGATAAAGATAATAAGGAAATAGGGATATAAAGAGATAAAAGGGGTAATAATAATAGAGATAAAATAGGTAAGTAAGATAGTAAAGTAATTAAATTATTTAATCTTCTATCTTATTTAGACTAAGAGGTAACGGTCTTATATATAATAAAATAGACTCGGCCTTTAGTTTAATTATCTATCCGTTAGTTTAATACTATTTTTTTAGCTTAGCGTTATAGCTAAATTTAGCTAAATTTAGCGTAGCTTAGTCTTAAGTCTAGCTAAATTTAGCGTAGCTAAGACTAATTAACTTTAAATTAGACTAAAGACTTATAATATAGCTTATAGTAGTCTAATAGACTTTTAGTTAGTATAATAGACTAACTATCGGCATAATAAACTATCCGTTATTATAAAATTCTAGATAAATATTTATCCTATATATATTAGATAAATATTTACCTAAATATAAAATATAACTATTAGTTAAATAAATATTTATCTAAGTATATTATATTATATATATAGTTATATTATATATATAGTTATATTACATATATAGTTATATTATATAGTTATATTATAGACTAATATCTTTCTTTAGCTTCTCTTAAGAAGCTATTAACTAAGATATTATAAATAAGTTAATAAAAACTTAAAGGAAGTTAAGGTAGCTAGATATATATAGGACGAGATAATTAATACACTATCGTAAGAATGACCCTAATAGGCGTACTCGCTATAGCGAGAGGCTTTTTTACTTATACGCTATAGTTTATTATTACGGAAGTAATAGGTATAAGGTATATCGGCGTTATAACCTTAAGCGGTAAGAATTAATATAAGCGTCGAACGTTCTAATCGTCTATAAAGGCGCGTTTTCTCTATATAACTCGATATAGTATTAATATTATAGGGAATAGGAAAGTAAGGAAAAAGGAACCTATAAGATAATAAGGTATGCAGCCGACTTTAAAGACCTTAAGGATAAAAACCTAGGAAGGAGGGGATTAATATTATAAACTAATAGATAGCCGCCGGGCTAGCTAAGGTAGACCTAAAATAGGAAAGCTATAAGGGGGATAGTACTTAATAGGCCCTCCTAGGAAATAAGATATTACGTAATAATGTATATATTAAGTAGGAGTATAGGGATTACTAGGAGTACCGTAATGTAAGTACTTTACGATCTAAGGAGCGTAAGATTACTTAAAGCGATATACTCTTAGCAATCTAATACTTTAAGGTAAAGATTAATAAAGAGATAAACGAATATATATATTATAGTTATTACTAAAGTAAGGAGCTAAATCCTTAATAATCAATTTAAGTATTTAGTCTATTATTAATTACAAGGGCTAGTCTAGAAATTAAACCTAGACCTATATAAAATATACTATATAAATATAAGCTATTAAGGCATATAAGCTATAATTATAATCTATACTATATACCTTAGTATAATATTATACTCTATAATATAGCTTACGGGAGGCTAAAAGGGTAAGTATTATTAAGTACCCTAAGGCTTATATAATATAAATATAAATATAGCCCTATATATATATATACTTATATAAGTAATATAGGTATTATTTAAAAGGTCTTTTTACGGGCTTTTAAATATATATTTTTATGCCCCGATTAATATATAATCCGCTAAGATATCGCGGAGCATTATAAAGGGTGTAAAAGAAGGTTTATAGCGTTCGCTACCCCCGCACCCTTTCCCTTAACTAGAATACTAACTCTTCGGAACTAAACAACTTAAGAATAAAGAGATATATAGAGACGGGAAGACCTATATATTAAAGCCTGGATTCTAGGCTCTTTAATATATATCTTCTAGACTTAATTAGTTATATAGTTCTTACGTAATTATCTATATAAGGACGAAGTTTTCCCCGCGAAGGATTAGAATAATATATACTTTAACTCGATTTTTCTTAACTAATATAAGTCCCTTTTATATAATTTATATATTATTCAAATTCTTTTCTTAAGGAAATTCTAATAATATTCTTATATACCTATTATTCCTTTACCTTACCCTATAAAGAGACTAAAGATCTTATCTCTTTTACCTTCTATCTACCTAACTACTATATACTTACCGTTAATAATACTATACGGTCTTTTATATTAATTAAGAGGTATAAACCCTCTTAACGGACTTCTATAAATATTTATTACTTATTATTAAGCTTAATATACCTCTTAAGTAATAGGAAACCTTAGGATCCCTTTAAGGCTCTATTATACTTATAAGTAGTACTGTTTGTATAGATAGAAAAGTCTAGCCGTATAAATAATCTACTTTTTTTGGTTTTTTCTAACTAATTATATACCGCATAGCCCCCCGCCCCTATATAAATAAGGTACGTAAGCGCGGGCCGCCCGCGATAGCATTATAGCCTATATAAACACTATATAGCAATACGATAGGTAATATTACGGCTATGCCTTATAACGCGCCTCTAATAGCGCGAGCCCGCCGCTAATAGCAGAAGACTTTAAACGATAACGATAACGATGACTATAACGATAACGGCTAAGAGGGCATTACGAAGTAGCTATCGCTAGCGGCCGGCGGCCGGCGGCGGCGCGGGCCGGGGGGTAGGGGGGCTACTTAGGCCTGTTAACGGCATTACGGGCGGCGGCACCTTTAGCCTCGCAGCTAGCCCTCGCCCGGCCCAGCCCGGCCCGGAGCGGAATAATATAGCCCCGATATTATAATATTACGAGGAAATAACGGAAATGCGTTTTTAGGCCTTACTAGCGCCGCGGCCGAGGCAGACGAGGCTACAAGCGTAAGTACAATTAGTAGTTATAGGCATAAGCGCGGCGCCATTACCGCCCGGTACGGTACGGTACGGAAAAACGAGTCCCTAATATTATAATATCGTAAGGAAATAGCGGAAATACGTTTTTAAGCGAATTAAGCTATACTAGCGCGGGCGCTATATTATAACTATAAGAAAGAGGGATAAAGGCAGAGGAAGGTAAAGATAATAAGGAAATAGGGATATATAGAGACAAAAGGGGTAATAGTAATAGAGAGATAAAATAGGTAATAGAGATAGTAAAGGTATTGAATTTCTTAATCTTCTATCTTATCTAGACTAGGAGGCAATAGCTCTATATATAATAAAATAGACTCGGCCTTCGGTCTAATTATCTATCCGTCGGTCTAATACTATTTTTTTAGCCTAGCGTTATAACTGAAAATAGCTAAATTTAGCATAGCTTTAGTCCTAAGTCTAGACCTATAGCTAAATTTAGCGTAGCGTTATAGCTAGAACCTTAATAAGGCTAGTCGGGTCTAGTCTTTATATAGTAATTAGGACTATACTTATTATCGCCTAGTCTCTTATATAAATATCCGTCGGATATTTATTAAATACCCGACGGGTATTTTATCTATAGTATATAATTATAGTATATAGTTATATTATATAGTTATATTATATAGTTATATAATATAAGATATATAGGTATATTATATTATATATAATTTAAGATATATAGGTATATTATATTATATATAATATATAGTTATATTATATAGTAATATTATATAGTTATATTATATAGACTAATAATAATAATATAGTTTAATTAAAGTTTAATTAAGATATTAATATATATTATAGCGCGCCGCTACTATCTTATACTTACGTATTAAAAATAGCTAATATAGTTTAGGGGTAGGGCGTAAGCCTAAAATAAAAGTAAATTATCTATATAAATAGACTTTTTTATCTATATAAATAGTATTACTTATATTTATAAAGGGCTTAAAAAGGTTTAATTATAAATTATTTTTAAAGGTAATAAATTAATATTAATTAAATTAAAGTAAAATATATATTAAATTAAAATTAATTAATTTTCTCTTTAATATATATAAGTATTATATATTTAATATACTTTTATTTATTAAATATAATAAAATATATTTAAGGCTTATATAAATTATAAAAGGTCTATCTTTATAATATTAATAAATAATCTTAATATTTTAAAAAATTAAAGAAGTTATATTTTAATTATTAATAAATAGCTATTATTAAGTTTTTAATTAAGGTAATTATAAAGTTTCTATTAATAAAGGTAAGATTTTCGTTAATAAGAGCCTTTTAATATTACCTTATTTACTATAGGTTCCTCTCCTTAATTATATTATAATTATATAATATAATTAAAGGTATTAAATTATATAATAATATTTATTTATATTTTAAAAGTAATTTTAAGCTATTATAGCTTTAAGACTTAAATTAGTAATAATATATAACTAACTTAAGGATAAAAAAGATATATTTAATTTATTATTATTATAATAATAAATATAATAATAAATATAATAATAAATATAATAATAAATATAATAATAAATATAATAATAAATATAATAATAAATATAATAATAAATATAATAATAAATATAATAATAAATATAATAATAAATATAATAATAAATATAATAATAAATATAATAATAAATATAATAATAAATATAATAATAAATATAATAATAAATATAATAATAAATATAATAATATAATAATATTAGTTTTTATTATAATATATAAAATATAATAGCTAAAATAGTATTAATATTACTTAAGAAATAATAGGCTAATAAGTTAATAAGTATTAAACTTATAAAGAAATAAAATAAAGATAAAGAGAGAAAAAAAGGAAAAAAGAGAGAAAAAAGAAGGGGTTTTTATATTTAAGGCGCTAAGCCTTAATTAATTACTTTAAATATATATAATTAACTTCTTAAATATAAACAATAATATATAATAATAAAATTAAATAAAATTAACTTATAAATCTCTTATTTAATATATTACTTTATAACTAGCTATATATTAATTAGCCTTAGTTACTTTAGCTATAAAGCTATATTATTAAGTCTTAAACTTACTTATATACTATATTAATATATTAATAGACCTTAGTTTAATAATATAAGATAGAGTATATATTAATTATAATTATTAACTATATCTTTAATTATATCTCTTTAATATTAATAATAAGATTAAGCCTTATCCTTTTATAAACCGATCTATTAGCTTAAATTAATTATATTAGTTTTTTACCTTATATATAAGGGTTTTTAATAAATTTACTATTTAGCCTTAAATAGTCTATTTAAACTTAATTAATAATAAATAAATAAAAATAAAGTATTACTATTTATATAACTAGGCTTTACTATTTATATAGTTATCTTAAAAGCCTAAGTTAATATCTTACCGTAATATTATACTAGCTATTTATACGCTAATATCTTAATTAGACTATAGCTATTAAATTAAGTATACTTATAAGGCCTAAGAGATATATTTTTAGCTTAGTTAATATCGCTATATATAGGCGATATTATAGCTTATAATGCCGTCTATAATACTACCTATAATACGCTATTATAGTAAGAGCTTTATAGTATAGGATTAACTAGAAAACCTTAATAGCTATATAAATAGTAAAAACTAGCTATATTAATAATAATACTTTAAAAGTAATAATATAGATTATAGGTTATTAGCCTATCTTAAGCTATTTTTCTATAAGGTACTTTAAATACTATAAAAATAAGAGAGAGATAAGCGCCTTTAACTAAATTTAAATTAATAACCTCTTAAAGGAAGGTTTAAAACCTTAATTATTAAGCTATAAAGGCTATATATATTATATTAAAGTAAGAATAAAATATAAGCGGCTATAAGAGTAGCCCTATATTAGCGTAAGCTATAAACCTTATTTAATTACAGTAAGCTATATAATTTATAACTAGCTAATATTTTTAAAAATATAAAATACTTTTACCTTTAAACTTTTCTTTATTTATTAATTATAAAACTCTAAAAAAAGTAAAACGGCTTTATAACTAGAGAAAATAGGCTTTATAAATAGTTTTACTTAATATAAATAGCGCTACTCTTATCTATAAGGCCTAGAGTTCGGTGGAGGACCTCTACCTCTATTTTGGGATCGGTAGCCTTGGTGATAAGCTGGCGGCGGCGGCGGCAGTCCCATGCCAAAGCCAGCTCCTCCTGGAGGTGGCGGATAATGATGTGAGAAGTTGTCTGGTTGGACCCGTCCATAACCCCCAGCACCTGCGTGTCCAGGGCGGGTCGCACCAGCTGGTGGGCCATAGTGTATGGGCTCACGGCGCCCACCTGGGCCATTCGCACGATCAAGACGGGCGCCTCCGTAACTTCTTCCGGCCCGACTCGCCTTGCCCTGGATTACTTCAATGTCACTCCTGGTGAGGATAGGAGCGGGTAATTCCGCCCCACGGAGGAGCATGGACTTGTGTGTCTGCGTAGATTGTGGAAAGTCGTAATACACACTGCGCTGATGTCAGCATTCATCTCAGAACGGGCAGGGTGTGTGTGAGGAACTTTGTACCTGACAGAGCGGTCATAATCCAGATCTGGCATTGCATGCCTGTCCAGAGGATACCGCAGTGCCCCGTGAGGCACGTATTCTGGAAGCTTCTCGACCTTGCCCGCCATCCCATCACTTGTTTTGGGATTGAGCTTGAGCTTGGACGCGGCTTGGCGTTTGGAGTAAAACTTCGTCAAGACATCGTCATACAAGCCTTCGTTGCCGTCCGAGAAGAGAAGAACGTCGCGGCCCACGCCATTGCGAGCTGCATCCGCCTCGCTCAGCAGCGGGTACTTGCCACGAACAGCGGCGAGAAGTCGGTTCATGTCGATGAACGGTAAGAGAGCTACGCCTTGCCAAGCCATCTTCTTGCCGTTAAGGTCGACCTCGAAATCCTCTGGGTAGAAGTCGATGATTTCGCTGTCTTTGTCCGTCATGAGACTGTGGAACACCTCCGGCAGGGCATGACGAGATGCGGCGGGCAGCACACTCATCAGCTGTTCGAACGGCCTGGATGTATAGCCTTGGTCGAAAGAAATGTCCAGGCTGGCGAGATCTTTGAAATCTGCGGCAAAGGGCGCGTAATGGTACGGATAAAACCAGTCCCAAGATGGGCAGCCCTGAAAATAATATAGGAGAACCCATGCAAGCCCTTCGGCATAGGCGCGGGCGACCTCGCGACGAAAGGCAATGTCCTCAGGGCTTTTATGAAACTTTTGCTGATAGTACCTGTCCGCGTATCCGTCCTCCCATAACCTGACTGTGTCAACTGGCTCGGCGCCTGACACCTTAGGTGCGGAGGCGACCGTTGGCGCGTTAGTTGGAAGCTTCATACCGTCTTCCAGCTCAGATGCCTTGCGTTTGCCGAGACTGGACGGCGACGACGATGGTTCCTGGGTCCCTGGCTCCGAAGATTGTTGCATACCGCGCAGCTGGTCTTTGAGAATGCTTGCAGCGCTCTTGTTAGCCATGGTAGCATCCTTGGTGGCGCCGCGATTGACGATCATATCATGCGTGATAGCTTGCGGCGGCTCCGTTGGAAATGATGCGATGGGATGGAGCTGCAGACCCCGAGACGGGTCTTGATGGCCACCCATTCGAGGTCCGTCAGACCCATGGCGCCCAGTTGGGGGCGCGCCGCCATTGTGCTGCACCTTTCTTCGCTTGGCATTGGCCTCACGTCGGTCCTCTTGTTCTTTCCGCCGTTTGAATATGGCGTCCTCTTGTCTCGCAAGCCCATCCAGTATACATTGAGCGCGAGTCCAATCGATATGGCCGTCCTTGGTAACGTATCCGCCCATCGACGGAAGGTTATCGCGCCAAATAGCTGTCAAGGTGTCGATCCCATGCTCTCGAATCTCCAAAGCAGGGAGATGAGGCAGGAAGTCATTGCCAACAAAGCAACACATGAACACCCAGTCGTCAATGGCACGCTCTATGTCGAAGCGAAATGGTAATCCGGGAACAGCCAACTCAGCGGCGAGGTACTCTCTCAACACGGAGACGTGGAGCCAAATGAACGGCTTAAGCGCTGGGACGTTGTCTTTCTCGTCGAAATCGCCATTCTTCTCCTTCGCCTCGCCACGGCAGTTGCGCGCCTCGTGGCCTTTCTGGCCGCACAGCTTGCACGTTCTCGCCCTGCTGTCCTGGAAGAAGACATCTTCGCGCAAAACCCTAAAATATGGCTCGTGTGTGGCGAGGCCCAACATGATGAGATCAGCGTCCAGGCCGTATATGACGTGTCGCGTATTCGGATCGTGGTCTGGGGAGGCGCGCTGCGATCTGACGTAGGACATGATCTTGTGCTCACCCTCGCCAGGCACAGTCGCGTCGGATATGATGACCTTGAGCTTGGCCCAGGCCGGGTCAGTGTTAAGTTTGTACTGGCACCAGTAGCGCAGGCTGGCGGCGAGTATATCCATGAAAGGCGTGCCGGGGGTGATGGAGTTGGTATCGAAGGCCTTTTTTGCGATAGTGTCGGCGTGCTCGGGGGGCAGGACGCCTCCATTCTGCTGCTTGACAAGCTTGAGGAGTTCTTGCTTGTCGGTCTCCTTCTCCTTGGCTTCTTGGGCGGAGCGAAAGCGGCGCGACCTCTGTTGATTCATCTTGGCGCGCGGGGCGACACCGTCTGCGAAACAGGCGGTTAGGGGTTTGCTGGAGGATCGAGGGGCAGGAGACTCGAACTTACCAACAGCAATCATAAGCAGCTTCCGTGGGCGCACCATGTTGACGACACGGTCTGTATACCTGAAAACCTCGAGCATCATTTCCTCCTCGTCCTTAGGAGCAGGCCTGTCCTCCGGGTGAGAGCAAGGGTGCACAATGCCGTTCATGTCGAGGTAGAGGTTATCGAGTTCCTCGCCGTTGGGGTTAGGTCGTGTTGTGTCAACGGGAACAACGGTCCCATCGTCCATTGTGACAGGCTGCTCCTCGACCACAGGCGATATAATCTTGGGGTATTTGTTGGAGAGCCATCGGAACGCAGCAGGAATGCCCATGATGGAGGAAGGGTGGGACAAACAGCCCCGACTTAGCGGCGGCCTACGGGGCCGGGTGGCGCAACGCAAAGGGCAATCGTATTGCTGTGCTGCTTTACCGCTATCGGGAAAGGACGTGCGTGGGCATGTGTCTGGGTGTGTGCGTGGATGTTATCGTTGGAAGAACCTGAGCGTGAGCGGCGGCTTGGATGGCTGTCAGAGCGCTGCGGTCTGTTATATGATAAGATAAGGAAGAATTGATTTAGCTTCGAGTGGTAGGCGACTTGGGGTATGTTGATTAGTCAGCGTAAGCTCCATAAGGACCCTGCAGGAACCACCTGTGTGAGCCGTCGGGTCGCATTACCTTAAGTCCTTAGAGGTACCAAGTATCTTACCTACCTGTAAATACCATAGTACGTAGTATGTACCTAGAAGTAGCTCTAGCTATTGCGCAGGTCTGAGGAGCTACGTAATACATTAAGTAAGTACCTAAGATATTATATAGCTACCAGTTTTTTATTTTCTTAGATAATAGCTTATTATTAAGTTAAGCTAAGATATATAAGTATATAGGTATTTATCTTAGTATCTATATTTAGTTACCTTAATAGAACTTTAGTAACTAATTGGGAGAACGCTTAATAGTGAATACTAAGATGCCTGGGTACTTTAATATACCTACTGCAGGTACCTACTTTTGGGGAAGCCCCCACAAATACCTTTCCAAGTATCGTGCCGGTTGCGATGTCGTCCTCCGGCTTCTCCTGCTTCGTGTCGTAATTGAAACTTGGCGCTTCAAGACTATTTGGCCATTGGCTATCCTTTATCCTGCCAGCTAGTGGCGGTCAATCGCCCTCTCAATGGCAGCAATTTTTCAATCCTCACCATGTTTTCCATTTCGACAGCTCCAGCTAAGCAGCAGTCTGTGGGCGAGACCATCACCGTCCTCAGCAGCCGCCTGAGCTCGGCAACCCTTCTTGAAGACCGTCGCGCCGCTATCCAGGGGCTTCGGAGCTTCGCCAAAGACTTCCCTGCCTCGGTGGCGTCAGGCGCTCTCCGTAGCCTAATCGGGAGCCTGGGCAAGGATGGCGACGATGTGGACACGGTGAAGGTAGTGCTCGAAACGTTGCTAATGCTCTTCAATCCCAATCAAGACAGCCCTGAAACCTCCGATGAGATCGTGCTCTGGCTCGCCGACGAGTTCACTCAACGACAGGATAACATCACCCTTCTCCTCGACTTTGTCGATTCGCCTGACTTTTACTCACGACTATATGCCCTCCAACTACTGACGGCGATCCTCGCCGCTCGCACGCAACGAACAGAGGAGTGCGTCTTCACTGCGCCGCTTGGCATTTCCCGCCTCGTCGCCGCTCTCGATGACGATCGCGACGCCGTTCGCAATGAAGCTATTGGTCTGCTGACGGCCCTCACACCGACATCGGTCGAGATACAAAAGCTGGTCGCATTCGAGAATGCCTTCGAGAAGCTTTTCGCCATTGTCGAGGCAGATGGCGCCTTGTACGAGGGCGGCCGTACCGTAGAAGATTGCCTTATCCTGTTGGCAAACCTCTTGCGTCGCAATGCATCAAATCAGTCTCTCTTTCGGGAATCGGGCTGCATGAGAAATCTTGCCGTCCTTCTGCAGGGTCTTCTCGAAGCTCAGCTGCCATCCGCCGAAGACGTGGCCGCGTGGGCTGAAATCCAACGCAACAGGAATATATATGCCTTCCTCGCCATCCTACGGCTATTCCTTCCCATAGGCGCGACGGGCGTTGTACAAAACCAGAACGCTCTGTGGAAGCAAGGGCTGGTCCATCATGTCCTACAACTGGCATTTCGCCGTGATATAGGCCACATTCCCATAAGAGCCGAGGTGTGCAATCTTGTCCAAAGTCTCCCATCACATCAGGACCTTCATAACCTTGCCGAACACATAGGCCTTTGTCACTTGCGGCGACATGATTCGAAACTCCACGCAGCTGCAGGAGGCATTCGCGCAACTGAGCGTGCCGTCACCCGTGTCAGGTCCCATCACAGGGACATTATCGCAGAATGGCGCCCACACCTTGTACGTCATTGACGGTTTGCTTGACCTTATTCTTAGCACTCAGGACCAGCGCCTTTTTGACCTCCGCTTCGCCGCTTGCGAGTGTCTCAAGGCCTACCTCTCCAACCATTCAGAGGTCAGGATTCACTTCCTCGGCCGTGCTATTGACGGCTACCTGCAAGGGCAAAACGAGTCTGCCAACGTCTTGACTGTCCTCCTCCGACCCGACAGTGGCATCGATGCCGTTGATCCTTACCGCCCGTGGTTTGCAGCTGTCATCACCTTCCACCTCTTGCAGGGCAATGACACTGCAAAGTCCAAGGCCCTCGCTCTCACCGAGGGTGACGCGGAACATGGCGAGGAGGTCGTGACAAGTATTCAAACGATTGCCGCGCATCTTGTATCAGGTGTCGGCCGCGACGATGACCCACGCCCACTTGTGGGCTACCTCATGCTTCTCCTCGGATGGATGTTCGAGGACATGGCTGCAGTGGACGACTTCCTCGCGGAGGGCAGCAATGTACAGAGCCTAATCCAGGCGATTCTGCAACCCAAGCCTGTGTGGGACGGCGTGGTGCAAGGCTTGATGGCCATGCTGCTCGGCGTTGCCTATGAGTTCTCGACTAAAGATTCACCTATTCCACGGTCAACCCTTCACTCGATATTGACATCGCGACTCGGTTCCGAAGTTTACCGAGATACGCTGACCAACCTCCGTAGCCACCCCTTAATTCGGGATTTCGAGGTGACGCCACAAAAGTACGACCCTTTGTCGCCAAGCGGACTTGCCGACGTTTTCTTTGACGCCGTCTTCGTAGAGTTCTTCAAGGACAACTACAGCAGAATTCTGAGATCCATTGACAGAGCTCCCGAACTGGAAATATCAGTCATAACCAATGGGGTTCAGAAGGGAATATCGCGCGAGCTTGTGGATTCGCTGAGGTCTCAAGTAGAAGAAAAGGATCGCACGATACAAGAGGCCAAAGTGCGGGCTGGCCATCTAGAGGAGCAGCTAGACCAGGTCAAGGCAGAGGGCAGGCATTCAAGGGAGGAAGCTGCCCTAGAGCTTACCAAGTTGCGTGATGCATACGACGCATTGCAGCGGTCACATGAGGCCGAAATACGGTACACAATCCCTCGCACCGCCCTGTTGTTGTCTTCTTGGCGTTCGAGCCTACATTGCTAATGGGTCAATGCCGCCGCAGTACGATTCAAAGTCAGGAGGCTGCGAAGGTTTCTGAGCGCGATCGGCGTATCTTGTCGATGCAGGCCGATCTCACATCCAGGGAGGCTGCCCACGAAAGGAGCCTTGTGCAAGCGCGCAAAGCTGCACAAGCTGAGATTGAACGCGTGCAATTGCGCGCAGAAGCGGACGCCGCCGATCTTCGGGCTAGCATAAGCCGTCTGGAGGTAGATCTGATGAAGGTGGGAGGGCTCGCCTTTGCTCCATGCGCCTGTCACAAACTAACCGAGGCATTCTCCCCTCTAGACAAATAAGGGCAAGGTAGACGAGGTGAACGCTGTTCGAGAGGCGAGCTCGAGAGCAGCAGCAGAAGTCGCGTCGAAGCTGAAAGAGGCAGAGGCGCAATGCCGCGAGCTGACGTCACGACTGGAGCAAAGCAAGTCTGAACAGGCAGACCTAGAGAGCAAGCTTAACGCGGTACGCTCAATTGTTTAGATGGGTCGGTGGCCACCTGTTAACTTTGTGCAGGCGGAGTCATCGAGGTCGGCTGCCGATGAGTCAAAGAGTGCTGTTCAGTCCGAGCTCGACGACCTATTGATGGTGTTTGGCGACCTGGAGGAGAAAGTGGGCAAGTACAGAGTGAGTAACCCCCATCAATTCGTCACGGCAAAGCTGCTAAGAGGAAACCACGTATTACAGGCACGCCTGCGTGACCTCGGCGAGAACGTCTCCGATGCAGAGGATGATGGGGATGGCGGTAGCCAGGACGACGACGACGTTGATTGAAAGCACGGGCGACTTGTATTCCGACTGCCTTGGTCTTGTCGTGATGACGAGGAAAAAACAACCCCTCAAAACACCTCGCGTGCAATGTGTAGAAGGGGCACATGGAGGCAGAGCGCGGATGGCCTTGGTGTTGTTGCACGGGGAAGTCAACCACGACTGCCCGACAGGAGGACGGCAGACACCTAGCTATGACTGCGGCAGTCGTGCGTCTCCAATACAGTCTAGCTTCCATGCATGCATAGTGAGAGGGGCCCGGCGGCCCTGATGAGATCAGTGGCACCCCAGCAAGAATCGTGAACATCGCGGGCAGTCGCTCGTTTGCGGTTTCCAGCAAAGTGTTCTATTCTGGCTGTTGCGATGACCCTCTTCACGACATGCATTGGCCCTTCAAGTGACGACTGGATTGAAGAGCTAAAGCGGTCGACAGACTCTGAATACAAATCACGCTCAACGCCGTCGCACGCTCGGGAGACAACTACGCATCTAGCCATGTTTTTGCTCGCGACTGGACTCGACCAGAAAGATGAGTCGCTGTAGCGTCCGCCATACGCTATACGTTCCAGCAGTATGTCACTACAATATGATTGCGAATAGAGGCTGAATATATGCTCATCCGTACCGTACCGGCACTCGCTAGTCAAAGTAAATCAATCATCATCGGAAAGGAAGGACAAAAAGTGGACTGGACTGGATGGGCCACAAGCAAATGGGTTCGATTTTTACTCTCAACCACTAGCGCGGCATCGGACGGTGCTGGTCTGCGCACGATGCATTAATGGCCTTGGTCCTGACTTTCTACTTAAATACTGCGTGCGTTATTAGCCAACGAGAGAAAAACTTCTGGTCCCCCCCTCCAAAAAAAAAAAACCCACACCGACTTCAAACAAAGTCTAAAAGCGACCACGTTCCGCTCAGACACTTCACTAAAAGAAATCGAAGGGCAGGCCCCAAGCGACCATTGTCAATAACCGGTTCGGTATTCTGGTCCGAAACAGGTCGACCGCCTTGCCATCTCACTCATCTCAGCAAAGGACGTCGCAAGCTCGCTCACATCCACCTCCAACCACGCACACAGCCTTGTGTGCGCCCCGCGACCCGTGGCTGCAATGGCCGCCATTCCCGACGACCGTGTGACGTCCTCCGACGAGTCGTCGTCTGGGGCTGATGACGGCGAGTGGCTCGATGTTGAGCCCGATGAGGAGGCAGTTTCTGTGGTGTCCCTGTTCGACTCCAAGACCTTTTCGTCTCTACAAGAGATGCTGTCCTACTGTCTGCATCACTATGGCTTCGATTTCAAGGACAATCTTGCTCGGCTTCGTCTTGACTTTCTCGGCGCCGTTAAGCTGGTCAACTTCGTTCGCGACAGTGTGAAACGCGGCCAGCCCCTGCCGTCTCCCATTACACTCCAGGACATTGCCAGTGATGGCTTCCTTAAGCCGGTGTTAGACAATGACGCCGTACTGTTCTCCCTCGACGATGTCCTCGAGACAGTGAGCGCACAGGCCTCCCAAGACGATGGCGAGCAGGCCGCGGCCTTGCGAAAACGCAATGCTGAGCTCGAGGCTGAACTTGAGGTCATCCAATCTAGCTTCGCTAGCTATCGCCTCACAGTGCAGGAGACGCTCGATCGGCGCTGGGGCGACGACCAGGGCGTGTCTACGAGCCCGCTAACCCAGACCAGCAACACACAGGCCCGTGACAGCTCCGACTACTACTTCGAGTCGTATGCGTTCAATGGTTCGTCGACCCTGTTGTCAAGGTCATCACGTCGTGGCGAAAGCTCACTCAATTCTCTCATCATTAGACATACACGAGACTATGCTGAAGGATCGGGTCCGCACAGACGCATACCGTGACTTCATCTATGGAAACAAGCATCTCATCAAGGACAAGGTGGTGCTCGACATTGGTTGCGGCACAGGTACGTACTGCAAGCCCAGGTCCAGCCCTCGCATGCCTAACCCTAGATTCTAACCACTCTTACTATCTCGTAAAGGCATTCTCAGCATGTTTTGCGCCAAGGCTGGCGCGGCTCACGTCATTGCCGTGGATAAGTCGGACATCATCCACAAGGCGAGGGAGAACATCTTCAACAACGGCTTGTCAGACATTATCACATGTCTCCACGGCGCCATCGAAGACGTGGTTCTTCCCGTCAACCAGGTGGACATGATTGTCAGTGAGTGGATGGGTTATTGCCTCTTGTACGAAGCAATGCTACCTAGCGTACTCTATGCGCGCGACAAGTACCTCAAACCCGATGGCCTACTGGTTCCGAGCTCAGCGACGATCTGGGTTGCACCTATTGCCGATCCAAATTATCTGGCCGAACACATTTCTTTTTGGCGGGACGTTTACGGCTTTGACATGAAAGCGATGCAGGAGGGCATCTACGATGAGGCCCGCATAGAGACAATGCCCGGCAGCTCTGTCTGCGGCACCCCCTTTCCCTTCAAGACGCTCGATCTGGGCAGCGTGAAACCTGAAGAGCTGGTTTTCACGGCAGACTGGCACTCAGACTTGAACAGGCCCGTCGATGACATCGACGGCTTTCTTGTTTGGTTCGACAACTTTTTCGCCACGTCGCGTCACGAACCGATACCGCCTCCTCCAACCACGCCGGATGCTTGGGTGGCCAAGAAGAGCGGTAACGTCGCCTTTACCACGGCACCAGACGGTTTCGAGACCCATTGGAAGCAAGGACTGCTACTCGCGGAGCCACGAGATTCGCCCATGTCGAGTCCTAGGGGAACACGTGTCTCCGGCAAGATTACGTTCAAGGTCCTCGAGGAGAATGCTCGAGCCCTCACCATAGACGCCGCATGGGGTGTTGCAGGCCGGCCAGAGAGAAGCCAGTCATGGAAACTTAAGTAGAGGCCCTTGTTGTCAGGCATCTAGGCATAAGTTCAGGGCCAGCAAGTATAGCACGCTGGGCTACCCGTCTTCGCTTCCACCTCTCCTTGGGTTGTGATGGCGACCCAACACCGACAGGCTACCTCAGTAATGGGGGACTCCGAAGCCTTGCAAAAGCAAGTTCACAATGCTCAAGAATCCCTCGCCAAGTATGAACCCCTTGCTTGAATTAGCAAGGACAGACACCAGCTCATGCGGACCATGAAGCTCTTACCGATGCCATGATGATGAGCGGTGTGTTGGACCGCCGCAAAATTTGGACCCAGTACCAGCCAAATAATCCTCCGATGGCGCGGGCAAGCGTGAAAGATGGGACATTGTACATGCCTATAGACATTCAGCTTCTTGCATCGATTACCGAGAGCGACTTTGACGGGGAAGCTCACGTACCGACAGCCACGGCTATGCCACCTGGAACCCATGATCGCCATCGCTTGCCTACTGACAAGGTTCTCGTCATCGTCGTGCAGGCGAAAAGAACGCCAGCGCCGACAGCCCACTCCTTGACCTTTGGCGGCAGCCCTTGCCCAGTCACCAGCCTCGCAGTGAATATCCAAACGTAAGCGGTCGGAACTTGAAACAACTCTCCCGGGATCGTATAAACCCTACGGTGGTGCGCCGTTGGTAAGAGAAGCCCGTACATATGGCCAAACCAAACCCCTGAGGCACGCAGAGGTACTCACATAGTATACAAGCGATATATAAAGGCACTGAGCAGGGCACCGACTGTGGCGCCAATCACTTGTCCCCAAAACTGGGCTTTCGGAGCGGCTCCGAGGAGATGACCGGTTTTAAGGTCCTGCATAAGGTCTCCGGCTTGCAAGGCGCCCTGGTCGACGATGATACCTGTTTGTAAGCTACTGGCAACATGTGAGCGCAATCTGGGCAAAGGCATGCCACTTACGGCCTCGGACTATACATGTAGTTATGTCAGCTCAGTTGCGCGGTAAAACGATGCCACTTAAGGAGAGCAGGAAGTGAGGGTGTTCCTACCACAGCCCCTGCGACGAGGTTGATGAGCACGCTATTCTTGTTGGACTGGGGCACAATGATGGCGAAGAAGAGCTGAGCCAGCTTGCTGATGCCAGAAACAGGATTCAAGTCGGTCTCGCCCAGAGCGCGAACCCCCATGATGCTGAGGACGAGAGCCATGAGGACGGCCGTAACGGTCGCATAGAGGGGGACGAGATCCCCGAATACAACATGTATGGTCAGAACGCATAGAAGAATGGAAAGAACAAGCCCGACAGCTACGAGACGTCCCCCGATGCGATGCTCGGGCGGGGCGTCGTCGTCGTCGCTATTGCTTTTGCCGCAGTCCGACCGGTCACGGGCAGATGCCGGGCGAGAGGCCTGGCGGCCGTCATCGTCCCGGTCTGACAGTGGCGCATAGTGGTGTGAGGAGCGGCCAAACAATGACGTGATACCTCCTCGAGCGCGTAGCCGGAGTCGCAGCGGCTCAATGAGCACAAGGAGCCTTCGACCGAGTAAAGGTTGCAGGGCGATATAGCCGAGGCTGACCACAGCATCGACAAGCATGATGGCCAGCGAAATCCAGACGATCCACCCCTTGCTGCCATGTTCCCAGTCATCGACGGGACCCGGCGCCCAGCCTTTGACTTTTGCGAGAGGACTGAGCAGGCCCCAGCCGACAACGGCCCCGATAACCATGTGCAACGTGGTCTCCGCTCCCATTATGATGCCTTGGCCAACGTAGGCAAGACTTGGGTTCAGCGTCCAGAGCCATGTCTGAGCTGCAACGGTTCCGAATATCGGAATGTTGCGCAAGAAGGGGAGAAAGTAGGTGGTGACCGTGAAGAGCCCTGAGACAAGAAAGCATAGAAGCAGGAGGCGCATGTTGGACACCCAGTCCTGTGAGACATCGGGGTCCCCGTCTGGAGATACCGAGCGGTCTAATGGAGCAGGTTCACTGGTAATGGGTGACTGACTGGGCGATGTTTCCTGGCGAGGCACAAGACTTGCAAATCCACCCTGAGCTGCAGCGTCTAGGTCTTCCTTGCTCGAGGAACGAGCTCCCTGGCCGTGAAGGACAGATATCAAGACGGCGGTGCTGAACCCGCTGGGAAACCGGAGTCTTTCGCGGATGATGACCTGGTGGCGCCTGTGGATGAGGGTCAGCAAGCCCGCGACTTTTATCCACCACAACAGGGTCGCCGCTTACAGGGGCACAGCGAAGACGACGCCAAAGTAGCAGAGTCCCAGTGACCAGATAATGAGCTGGCCAACACTAAGAAATAAGGGGCCTTGCTCCTCTGGAGTCAGGAGATAGTCCATGGCGGGAATCTACAGGCGCGCATTAGCTACGGGAAGGATATTTCACTTGGGCAGAAGGAGACTAACGACGCCGACAAAGCCGCAACCAAGAGGCATGATTGCCATGCCACAGGCAACGCTCTGAAGAAGCACATTCTCGACGGGCGTGAAGGGGAAGCGCAGGTGGCGGCGCAGGAGCCTGAAAATGCCGAATCCCATGAGGCTGGCGGGCATGGACATGATAGACACCCATCCGGTCTGGAGGCCAAAGTAAACATTGGCAGCACATATGACGGTGCCAACACCGAGGCCTGCGAGGACGCTCCGCGCCGTAAAGTGACGGCCCGGTGGCAGCGGTGGCTTGATGTGCGGCCGGTCCAGCAGTTGCTGGTCTTCTCGCATCTGCTCCCCTGGTGGGAGGTGCGGCGATATCGGCTCCATACGTTCCACGTGGCGATGATAGTCCCGAATCCGAATCGGCACCGAATTTTTCTCCTCTCGGTGTCCCTGGCTGTTGACTAGCCCCCTCTCATGGTCGACGGTTGTTGTCGCGACCGGTGGTGCACAACTCGTGACGAGTCTGACGTTGAGGCAAAATGGCGAAGTAGTGTGAGTGAGAGACACCGAGACTGCAAACGTCACCTCCCGGCTGTTGTAGGGCTTGGGGGTTGATCAAAGAGACGTGGGCTTGCAAGTCCCCCAGGGCGATCTACGAGGCGACTCGAGATTGTCTCGCTGTGAATAATGGCTTGATGATGACGGGTGGCGGCCAGGACAAAACGAAGCACGAAGTCCACTAACTTAGTAGCTAGTGCTGGAGTATAGGTTAGCATGTTAGGTCATGTTGACGCTAACATGCCATGACTAATACAGTGCAGGGTTGTCTCAAGACAACCATAATCCTCTATGCTACATGGTGCCACATGTCGTCAATCAATACAACAGTTGGATAAGGATCAAGGCCAGGTTGTGCCATGGCTACCTTACACATAGAGGCCGCAATCTGCGGATATAAGCGAGTCGCCCACGGCAGGGGTCATCATTATCACAGGCCGAAGCTATCTAGAAGCGACGCGGCATCCGGCTCTTGGAATGTCGGTGGCGTCGGGGTCAACGGCTTCCCGCTTCTTGCTGCTGCGCCCACCTTCGCCCCAGAGCCAAGGTCCCGGCGAATGGAGGGCAGGTCGTCGACGACCAAAGAGCTTCGACGCCGAAGCAGCTTGAGCGGATTCACCTCCCCCGCGAACCCAGCCATTGCAGGTTGTTGGAATTCCCAGTTCCGCACTGTCGTCGTCGCGTGCTCGGTCAGTGAAGTTCGGGGCCACAGTCTGTCTATCGTCTCCGAACAAGGAGGCAAACTCACCCAAGTCCAGGCCGAGAAGGTCGCAGCCCATGCGGTCGTACAACTTGGCACTATGAAGAACAAATTCCCACTCTATCTTCGGCGTCACCTTGGACGCTCCCCGCAGTGTCTGCAATGTCTGTTGCCGAAGTTGTGAGTACAGCACAACAAGAGCCGGGTCGTCCGTTAGAAAGAGGCGGGATTGGATGTCAGGCGAACACGGAGTCTCCAAGAGCGTGTAAACGGGTGTCTGAAGATTCGAAGTTAGCGTAGACCAGGCAGGTGACACCGTCCGTCCTCACGACGCCCATGAAACTCACGATCAGCGCCCTGACCGCCATGTCCTTGCGACCCAGCATCCAGAATGCCCATGATGCAAGCCACCTGTTCCCTTGCTGCGCTGCAAGTGGAAGCATCTCATCACGAAGTATTTTTCGCAACACTGGACCACTGTCCCCTCCGTGAACCCGGGCAATGGCAACAGCGAGGTGCATGTCGCGAAGCTGCCGCAAGCACACCTCGACAGCGTCCTCGAGGCGGTCGGCCAAAAGAAAGAAGGCCGCCGCGTATGCGAAGCGCCGCTTGCTAAGCAATGCGTACGCGTTTTTCAGGGCAGCCGTCCGCCACTTGGGCTCATCAAAGTTGTTCGCCAATAACCGCTGCGTTGCCGCCTGCTCCTTATTCCAGCTGGCCATGCGCCACAGACCTTGCAGCACTGCCTTTTTTCGCAATGCCAGATAAAAGAGGCTGCAGTCGACAGGGTTCTTAGTGTCCCCCTTGTTGTACTCGTTACGAGCAATGATCTCGAATTGATCTTTCTGCGTGCGATCAGCGCAGTGGCCCTTTCGTCAGTCCTTGTTACACTAAATGAAGCCCATCAACTTACCACTGTGTTAATGTCCGAGAGCCACATGAAAATGCCGCTCTCCCGCGCATTGTTCCACAACATTTGCCCGTGGGCTTGCCGAGATACAAAATCGAGCAAGAGGTCTTGGCTTCCGGAGTGATACGCCCAGTTAAACTCTCGCCAGGACAGGTACATGTCGGTCGACCGTGTCCTCCTGAGCGCGTTCTGGCGGAAAAACACCATGAATCGGGCCGCATTTTCGTCCATGGACCGCCGGTGCTTTTCAACCAAGGCTACACACTCAACCATATCCGCAAGCTGCATCTGTTCATGGCCCGACAGTTGCGGGATGCCGATGCTCAGCAACTTTTCGTTGATAGCCACGGCCGTCTTTTCAGAAAAACCTGCTTCATCCTCCTCCATTTCCTCTCCCTTGTGCCCATTCAAAAAGGCGACGCCTGGTCTCTCTCCGGGTTGCGTATCATCGGTCTAGATAGGTTGTCGTTAGCGGTCGAGCACCCACCTACTGCGCGCCTGTCGACTTACAGGGGTTGTGTAAAAGCCCTTCAGGTCCAGTCCGAGGTAGTCATCGACGGGTTCACCCGGGACAAGATACTTTAGTGTCTTATGCATTGCTTCAAGGATCCGCCGAACCTGGATGCTCTTTCCGGAGAGGATGCATTGACTGAGAAATTGCGGGTGAAACACAGGAATTGGACCGTTAAAACGCTGAACGGCCTCAAACAGATCCCAGGTTCCGTCTTTGCGGTGGTGAGTGAGTCGAACATCTGGAAGAAGTGATTCGTTGCTGCCAGCACGTCGATCGTAAGCGAAAAGCTGATTGCCAGCACCAACTACTAAATGGCCGTCACCGAGCCACGTTGAGTCGCCGATCGGATGGGGGCTGAGGCTGCGGATGCTGATTTCCCGGATCGGTGCCCAGGCAGGGCCCTTGTTTAGATAGTCAAACCGCATCTGGGATAAGAGTACGACGCGATGCTGGAAGCCTACGGCGAGTATCGACTGACTGTCAGGGGTAGATGTCCAGTCGAGGTCCCGAATATCGTCGTCCGTGGCATAACCCTTCTCAAACTCGAGGCGGGAGCCACCTATATCCCAGATGGTAATTTGTGATCGGGCGGAATTTACCAGCGCAGCCTTTTTCAACATGCTTCCGCTGGCCAGTGCAGGATCGGGAATACCCGTCTCGGTGTAGCAAGTTGACAACCACTCAACGCAGTGCCGCGCAGGGTCGATGCGGGCCGTCCAAAAGTCGACACGCCCGGAGCGTGTGTAGGAAATAGCAACATCACGTGCGAACACATCTAAGAAGCCCGAGGCCATGGGAGAAGACCCTGCTGGATCGACTGGAAGGACGTACTTCAGATCTTCGGGAGCTGCCATTTCGAAGCGGCAGAACTCTTCAATAGCGGCCCCTTCCGTGGTCAAGGGGCCGTCAATGAATCGAGGCAGCCTAACCTCCCATACCATTCCATGACGATCCGAGGAGACGGTGGCCACGTGAGCAGTCGTAATCTGCCTGGCGTCGGGGCGAGGCAGTATGATGAGACACAGAGGGTTGCCGTCAAGGTGAAAAGAGCAGCTGGAAAGCAGGGTTGCCGTTTCGGCGCGGCAATCCCACAGCGATATTTCGTTGTCGCAGAGGAGGATGATGAAGCGACCTTTGCGGAGGAGAGAGATGCGATGGATCCGTCTAGTTTCCGGGATAACACTGCGCCGGGATAATTCAATGGCCGATGTGCTGCGCATGCTCGAAAAGCCATGTTGCCAAACGATGCACTCACTGTTGTCGGTCCTAGACACGATAGCTCGGCCGCTGAAATTGCGCACGATTTTCTTTATGGGCGATGAATGGCCTGACCAGACAGCCTCAAGGGCGAGTCGCCTGTCGTTGGTGGTGGGGTCAAGTAAATCTGCGACGTTGCTCGTGAGAACGCCGATTCTTCCGTCAAAGGCGTGTACCATGATACGCAAGCGCCCGTCGGACTTGTCGCAATACGTCTCCGTTTGCAAATGGGGGGTGTCTTGCTGAGGATTCAGGAAGCCTCCCAAGCTCTCGAACTGACGAGACTGGACCTGGGCGATACTGAAAATCCTGCCCTTGCTTCCGCGCGCATCGCCCACGTTCTCCAGAGCCCATGCCGACATGATACCTTGAGGGCTGATGACCAGGCATATTTCTGGACTCCGGTTCGCAACAGCCACGAGGTGATCGAGAGCCACATCGTCGGTGCTCTGGTCATCGGCCATGCGGTCCTTGACGGCGCATTCCACTGCGGCGGTGAAGTCGCGACCATCGATGATGCAGACCAAGCGCGGGGTGGGAGCAGCGAAAAGCCGACTAGAAGTCTCCATGAGACTGACGTGCCCCCAGAGCTGCCAGTAGCGGCCATCACTACTATCAATTGGGGTCCAGATTCGAATGTGCAGGTCCCGACAGAGTGTGTATAGAATATTTTCGACGACTTGATCCGGGTGGAATGGCCTGCGCCATCTCACCGACGTCACAACATCGGGGTGGCGCAAGTAGGACATATCGAAGCGAACCTCGTCGGCTCCGTATGTGAGGCGCCGCCATATCTTGGGCAGACGATCGTAGCGCCCAATGCTCGCAATGTAAGCCGAGTCAAACGATATAGCGGCAGAACTGACTGGGCTTGGCAAAGCCTTCATCCAGCAACAGGAGGGTTGCGATCGGGTGGCGTAGAGACTGAGGGCACGAGTGCCAACGAGAAGCTCCTCAGAGTTTCCCCAAGAAAGGGAACATGCTGACCCCGGCACCGCATGTGTAATGTCGAAGGAAGCCTCTTGAACCCACTGTGAGAGAGCAGGGTCAGCTTTTCGTCGGCGTCAAGTTATCCAGGCAAGGAGCAGCACCTGCAGACTGTCATCGCGAGCGAGCTTGAGAAGCTTGTAGATGCGGACTTGTTTTGCTGTGCTGACGGCTATGTTCCCAGAGATTTCGTCGAGCGCGATGGCCTCGAGCTCGCGCTTGTCGTCGTTATCGTAAATGGTCTGCACGATGGCTTGGGAGCCGTCGAGAATGGTAAAGGCGCTGCCGCTTATGTATGCCTACCGCACAATAACCCCACGCGTTAGACAGCATGTGGTCCGACGAGAGGGTAACAAGGACGTGTCGACTCACATTGAGGTGCCGGTCTCTACAGAAACCAGTCGCCAAGCCTTGGAGGCTGGACTGCGGCCTACCTGGGAGGACTGCAGCCATACTGTCCTGAAGCCCCGAGATCGGGCATGTCGACATGCGTGCCTTGAACCGAGCTAAGGCGTGACGGGCTATGCCACAGTGGCGCGTCAAGACGTTATCCCGGCCCTGGGTAGACCAGGCGGTTGCCAAGCGCGATATAGAGTGCAGCCCTCAGTGCGTGGAGTTGGAAATAGTCAAGGCGGTGGGAGGGTTGAGGTGCAAATGATCGTCACAATGCCTTGTCAGGGCGTGCGATGTATGATGCTACGCGAGGGGGAACGGCAACGTATTTGGCCTGCCAGGGCGAAGGTGATGTCTACACCGAGGCGGCTCCCGAGAGCTGCCAAACGGATTGTACTAATAAGGTGTACAGAGCTGGTGAGCTAGCTAAGGTACCCTAGCTTGTGTACCTAGGTAGGGAGTACTAGATAGATAAGGTACTTAGGTACCTAGTACTAGGTACTACATGTACTTACTAGGTACGTATGCTGCCGCCCTGGAAATCGGGTTGCCAGTACCACTAATATAAGATCTGAGGTACCAAGGCAGACGCATCAGGTACATGTGGGTACCTGTTACGCCACCCGCCGAGTAAAATGGTCGCTACATTAACTTAGTAGTTAAGTGATACCTACCTCTAGATACCTAGTAGGTAGGTACGTAGTACCTGGTACCTAAGTACTTCAGTACCTTAGACACCTGTGCCTTTGGCGGAGGTTGGAGCGCTCGTGAATTACCTTCACCAGAGGCACCACGTACCCAGAGTCGGTCTGTATGTCGACACACGAGATAGCCGTCAGATGATTCCAAGCGCCAATTCGGGATAGAAGGGCGTGTGTTGATCAACTGTATAGTAGCCGCCGAAAGTAGTGGCCAGGGTACCGCGCAAGCTGCAGTGTCTTGGAATTTTGACCGTGCTCTCGCTTCGCAATCAACGTTACCAACCAAGCATGACGTAGCCACTGGACAACAGGTACCTAACTTACTGGGCAGCACCACCTCTCGGGCCCAATGATAGCTCATCGTCCAACCAAGAAAGCCTCAACTGGAGTTTCTTTATTCAAATGGGTATCAAGTAGTCTAATCAACGCAAGCCCCTACACACAACTCCACACATCACAGATCTCTTGCCCAAACCCATCGACCTCATCATAGACCATCCGTGTCAAACAGCTGGGGAATGAGAACATTCGCTTGCGTCGTGCGTCCTGTCTATGGATACTAGCCAGACTATCGCCAGGCGAGGATCAGGCCGTAACACCGCCAGGCCAGTGAGGCTCAGGTCTCTGTTCTGGTGACGAGTGGCTTTCCGGGACTGCCTGGCGCCACCGGTGCCACACGACGCGGCTTGGGTCCTTGCAGGGCTGCAGTGAACCCAACGAGCTCTGGACTGCGGCCAGGAATGTCGGCCCTGCCCGGCCCTGTCGCAGTCGATGGCCTGTTGGGTCTGGCATGCCTTGCGATGGGCTTTACTGGCACCGACCTGGTTAGTAAGCCCCTGCCTAGCTGCCGTTGCCGCTCCAGGTGTGTCGGCACAGGGGCCTGCGGTGTCGTCGATGGTAATTGCCTAGCCATGAGACTCGCGACCGATCCTCGAGAGTGTCGCCCCCAGGCCGACGGCTCTCCCGCGGCGCTTGAAGTGGCAGCCGACTCGTCATCTGCTTCCTGTACCGTGGCCATGAACCTTGACGTGCGACTAGTACTAGTCACAGGCAGAGCACTCCCCGTCCAACGAGTTGGTGTCTGCATAGGGGTGTTTGGAAAGTCGTGATCCCGTCTGACGTATGACAAACGTGGCGGAAGTGACTTCCAGCCAGTAAAGTTGGTGCCTTTGGTACTGGACATCTCTGTCACCCTCAGTGGCAGTTGCCCTTTCGTGCTCGGTCCAGCGTCATTCAGGACATTCCTCCATTGTTGGAGGGCTCGCAGCCACTTATCACGACCATGCCTCTGCCGCAAGACGGTCGCCGTATGTGCCTGTCCGTTCCGCTGCAGGGTGGCTATCGACCACGCCTTGAGACTATGGCGCTGTTGTTCCGCAGCCCATACGCTCCAAGCAGACGCTTCGCCAGCGCCATGCTGCGTCGTGAGTGTCAGCCATGCATCCACCCAAGCCTGTTTGTAGTGGTCGCGAGCTGTGGCTTGTAGTCCCTGATCGTCGATGGCACTCATGTGCCATACTAGCATTGCTCTGTGAGAAAGGGCTGCGGCGCCGGCGGCATGCAGATCTTCTGCCACCTGTGTCGCGATGACATCGCCCTGGCTCGCCGCTTTCCATCGATCAAGCGCCGTGTAAAAGTTGCGTTTTCTGCGCTTGGACGACATTTGTGCATACCTCGCCATGAGATAGCGACGCACCATGCTTCTCATGCGGTTCTTGCGACGATCCACGGCCGCGTCCAAGGTTGCCAAGAGGCGAGACGACCCGATGAAAAGGCGGGCACGGGCATGCAAACGCTTGAGCTCCAAGCAGTCGTTTTGGAGTCGCCCTATTCCGCCACATACTTTCGCCACCCCGATCAAGCTGCGATGGTGTTGAGCAGCGTCTGCCGCTACCTTCTCTCGGTGGGCCACTTCGGTCCACTGCTCAAAGGCCTTGGCGACGGATAGATACTCGCGCCTCCAGGCGAACGCTTGTGCCCTTGCCCGCAATCCCCAGCTATCGAGCGCCGTGTTCAGTAGCTCCACTTGCCGAAGCTGACGATGTTCTCGGGCGCGTCGCGATACTTCCACCTGGGCTGCCCATTCATTCAAGCAGCTGGTTGAGCTGAAGGATGTCGCGAGGTGCTGTGCTGCTGCAAGCTCAGCACCGCTGCTCTCGATTTGACACGCCCATCTGTTTACGGCACTGAGCTCGACGCCACGGGCAGCTACCGACGAAGCTGCTCGCCCTAGCACGGCGTTCTCCTGAGTCCGTGAGGACCACCGCTTGATACCTGCGCGAAGTGACTTTGAACCGAGCCTCCGTCGAAACATAAGCTGAGCTGCCTGACACATCCACCTACCCAGGGCCGCCCGCACCATTGTGGCTTGAGAAGCTTGCGCAAGCGCCGCTGCAGCTAGGCTGAGCTGCTCTTCATTGTAGGCTATTGCTCGGCGCAGCTTTTGTACAGCAGTTGTTGCGCGCAAATGCTCTGCTGCAGGAGCCTTGAGCGTTGGCGCTCTACTCCAGCCTTGGAAACACCGAAACCGTATCATATGTCTTCGCGCCACAGCTTCTCGTTCGAGTTTGGTAGCCGTTCGGCCTGCCCATCGATTAAAAAATTTACTAGCAAGGTATAGCTCGCGTGCCCTCGCCGCGCGGTGAAAAGGGATTTTCCCCAGGTTGGCAGGGTGACTGCTCGTTGGGGCCCTGACCGTTTTTGACGCCCCCTTATCGTTGAATATTGGGCGCAGTGGGGTCGCGGGGGACTCCGATGATTGTTTGGGTGATGCAATACACACTTGATGGCCTCGCTCCCCTGAGGCGCTAGCATGGCTGTGACCAGAATTTGCAAGCATTGGCACTGGCGGCTCATGTAGGTCCTGTGACGGAGGTAATCCCGATTCAGTAGTGGCACCGTCAGGGCGAGTGCTGATCTCCAAGGCCTCAGACCGATGCGTGGCCAAGGCATCTCGTCCGCGCGTTATGTGCCCAGACAGAACGCTCGCGAGGTCTCGCCAACGATCGCCGGCTGAGGGCACGTCCAGGGCCCGTGTTGTAGGATCGTAACCTGTGAGCGTAGGGTATGAGTTCCCGTGTCGACTCACGGGATACGAGTTTTCGATTTTGCTGGCAAAAGCCTCCTGAAATACGACAGGAGATGGGTTTTCGGGGCGCGTCGAATGCCCATCGATAGAAACAGGCGAGCGTCGATCGCCTGCAATCTCTGATTGACTGCTAAGATACCTGGACAAAGGGGCGTTTTGGGCACTCAAGTTTGAAGCATTTGGACGAACGTGACGGCGTACGCTCAGGTTGGCGAGGAAGGGAGTCCCAGCTCTATTCCACGACGATACCTCTGGCGCGCCCGGGACCCCATGAGAGGGTCCAACGACATCGGGCTTTAGGGCCGAATTGGGGCGACTCGAGTGCGACTGGGACGGGGATGTTGAGAGCGTGGATGATGTTGCAGCCGAGATGGTAGAGTTGTCCCCAAACTCAAGAATGATGCCCATGCGGCCGAGGATGAGCTGAAATTTATCCGAAAGAGTGCCATTTCCTTGTTCACCACCAATTCGGAAAATGAAAGCAGACAGGTGGTGATCGGAGTCTGGGTCGATACCAAAGGTCGGTAGGATCTCGTCATATGCCTTGAAAAGTACAGCGGCCGGAAGGGGCTTGGGCTCTGGTGCATGGTCAAGCTCATCCTGAGCAGCGGCGACGATGAAGTGCAAGATAGTTATGTCTGTCACGAAGCTGTTATGTCAGGACTGAAGTAAGGGCGATAACATGCGTGAAGAAACAAACCTTGATTAGAATAGTACGAATCAGGGCCGGTATGCATCCCTGTGCTGGTTGGTGAGCGGGCGCGGCCGGGGGGTGAGGCGCTGTCTATGTGTGCCACTGCGGCGATCAGTCTCTTGCATAATGTGCGCGGAGGAGTATGGCTTACTTGAGGCGGGTACGCGGAGATGTCATCGGGCCATGCCTGTGATAGAATTCGCGCCAGCCCGGCTTGACGATCCTCTTCGTGATGATGCGAAGCGCGCGGTCATCCGCAAAACAGAAGCGAGAGACCAGCAGAATCCTTGGCCAAACGTAGGGCGCGAGCTCGCATGAAGGAGGTACCTTGTCTGACTCGAAGGCGCTGTTGAGAGAGCCGCGACGCTCCTCGCACGGATTGACGGTGTTTGAGGAAAGATTATTTGGCGATGGCTGTTGCGCGACGCCGAGGCGCGCACTAGGCTGGGCCCAGGCGCGTGTCGCGTGGTTTGGTTTGCCAGCGCGCCCCTGCTGTTGCCCGCTCTAACCGGCGATCGGGGTATCAGGACATTTCGATGGGGTACCTTGCGTATCCTAAACAGGTACTAAGTACTAAGATAGAAATTAGTATCCAGGCAGCACTAGCCCATGCGTAAGTTTAGAAAGTATATAGGTACCTAATAAGTATCTTGAAGGTACCTCCTGATAAAGTAGTACAAAGTACTACTTCCTACGAAGTAATGTCATGTTCCATTGGTCCATTGGCGTTCGCTAGAAGTACTGCTGCGCCGATCCTTGGAATTGCGCAAAGTTCCACGAGGGACAGAGGCCCAAGTACCGAGTAGAGATGAGTAGTCGTGGTGCGGCCCTGGCTCAGGCTGGGCTCTCAAGTCCTTGCAGCAACTGGTACTCTGATGAAGTCTCTCGAGGATGGAGGCATGGCAAGATACTAAGTACCTACCTAGTACTGAGGCCTGATACATGAAGTACTTCGTATTTCATGTACCCCACATGGCTTAGGTAATATCTTAGTAACGTTCGAAGTACATCAACACTTCCGTGCCTTCTCTTTGTCGCTGTGCTGCGGCCCAGCACAGGCGAGATAGAGCCCAGACACGAACACACTGACTTACAAGATCGTGCCGAGCATTACCTCTTCCGGTGGCAACGGTTCCGCGCCCGACTCGGATCCATCCAACAGTCATTAGATTCTACGAACTGTGCGCCTAATATTCGTTGTGGCGAACGACTACCTTCTTTACAACTGCGACATGACGAAACCACTCAGCCGACCGTTGCAAAGATTCGCAACAGCAGTGACTCGTTGTTCCGCAGAAGTTCGTAACCCAAATCGAATTTTTGATGCAGTGCAGCCGGCTGATTACTTTTTTGCCAGGCCTCTGCCTATGGCAGGTGCATAGTGGCGGATTACAACAGTGTGGAGAAAGATAAGTGTGTCAAGGAGTTCATGATATTGAAAGATTGCTGCCTGGTATGTCTACTGAAACCATTTGTCATGGCCGCCGAACTGATCGATTTTGGAATAGAAGATAGCTGCTAAAAGATCAATTTGAAGTTTCGCGCCATGTTGCCTGCTGCTCGGGTTTGAGTGCTTTGACCACAACTTGTCGAGGTTGCCAAGGACATATGATGGTTTTCTACCCTCAGTTCCGACCAAACTGCGAAGGTGGACATTTATTTCCTCTCTACCCTCACAAGGCGGTCTACATGTCCATGGCCTCGTCTGCAAAGCATGCTATCCGCATCTGGGCCTTACAATTTCATCAGTCGGAGCAGGAACGTTGCCTGCTGCACCTCCTGCTCCTCCTCGGCAATGATGTCCTTCGGGTCGACACCTTCCCGCAGCTCATCCAAACCACGTCGCAAGGTTCTTTCGTAGGCGCTGGTCTGTGATGAGAGCACCTCTCCCAGACCAATATCCTGAGGATCTGCCAACACCCGGTACTCCATTCGGATGTCGTCTGTTGCCTGAAGGCCTGCCTTCTTCCGCAGACGCTGAACGCGATTGATGACCTCTCTAGCCAGGCCTTCCTGGGCCAATTCAGGATAAATCTCCGAATCGATAATGATCAGCACCTCATTGTCGGAGTTGATTTCCAGATTTTTTGAAGCGGTGTCCTCACGCAGACCTCGTCGCACGACCAGGTCTCCCTCCTCGAGTCGAATGCCATCCACGAAAATCTCCTTATCACGCAAGTAGCCCTGCACCTGCTCACTCGTCAGGGTCGGGAGCGCCTTCTTGACACGAGCCATATCTTTCCGTAGTTTTTTGCCCAGCACTGGCCAGTCGGCTACTACGCTGAATTGGACGTCGTAGCTTGCCTCGTCGGAGGAGAGCACAAGATCTCGCACATTTAGCTCTTCCTTGATGTAGCTCTCCAACGACCCAACATCGTTCAGGTACTGCTGGTTGTGATGGATCACGACCAAGGTGCGGAGTGGCGTCTTCAAGCCAATTCCTCGTCGCTCGCGCGAAACTCTCGCGAGGTCGATGACGCGCTGCATCCTTGATACTCTCCTCTCAACCTCGGCATCGAACAATTCCTCCCGTACCTCCGGAAAAGGAAGAAAATGAACGCTGCGAGGGTCCTCCCCTTGTAATTGCTTTGGGATGTGCTTAAGGAGCTTCAGATAGATTGTGTCCGATAGAAATGGCGTGAAAGGAGCGAGGCCGCGGCAAAGCGTAAACAACACCTCGAAAAGCGCATTAAGAGCGTGAAGCGTGTCATCCAGACCGTTCTCGCCCTTCAATCTTCGGCGGTTGAATCTGATATACCAGTTGGTGGTGTTGTCAATCAGCCCAAGCAGGCGTGGTACGACCGTATAAAGGCGGTATCCTTCACATCGTTAGAGCATTCGTGGGCCAATCGCTTTGAACGCATCAACTTACCTCGCATTTCGTCGTTAACAAACTGCAGAAGACTTTGGCAGCTTGCCAGGATCCAGCGATCCATGACGTTGGTGTTACTAGATTCCATGCTGGGATCCCACATGTAGTCGACGCCCTCAACCTTTTTCAAGAGTGCCGTTTGGTTCTCGAAGAAATTGAAGCTATTCCAAAGCGGTAGAAGTACCTTCTGCACTACCTCTTTGACTCCGCTCTCTTTGAAGCGCAGAGGCTCGGCCCTCACAACGGGAGAGTTGATGAGATAGAGGCGGAGGGCATCTGACCCGTACTTGTCCATCACAATACCTGGGTCTGGGTAGTTCTTGAGTCTCTTCGACATTTTCTTGCCATCTTCAGCGAGCACGATACCGTTGACAACGCAATTCTGAAATGGTGAGCAACCAAAAAGATGCGTGCCAAGAACGAGAAGGGTATAGAACCACCCTCGCGTCTGGTCCAAACCCTCCGCAATGAAGTCGCCGGGAAACGACTGCTGGAATTTCTCGGCGTTTTCGAATGGATAGTGCTGGCTGGCGTAGGGCATGCTCCCTGACTCAAACCAGCAATCAAATACCTCTTCGACTCGCCTCAGAACTCCCTTGCCAGTTCTGCTCGGGATTGTGATATGGTCGACCTTGTCACGATGAATGTCGACAAGTTCTCCCTCGTAGCCACTCAGCTCGCGTAGCTCTTCGACACTTCCAATGCAGACCCGTTCCTCAAGATCGTCGCTGACCCATAGAGGAATTGGCGTTCCCCAGTATCGGTTTCTTCCCACGTTCCAGTCCCGGGCGTTGGCGATCCAGCTGGCAAATCGACGCTCTTTAACGAAGGAAGGTACCCAGTGGGAACCCTCTATGTTCTTCAGCATGTCAGGAACAATTTCCGGTATGCGGATGAACCATGAAGGGACCGCGCGATAGATCAAGGGTGTGTCGGACCGGGGGCACATGGGATACGAGTGACGAATTTGCGAGTCCACGATGAGGCGGCCGGTGTTCTTCAGATGTTTGATAATGTGCTTGTCAGCTTCCTTGACGTGCATGCCTGCGAAATCTGGTACTCGATCGGTAAAGTGGCCGGTATCGTCAACGGGATCGGGCGGAGGGCGGCTTTCGCTGATGATGCCGGCCTCCATGGCGACATTGTAATCTTCCTCACCAAAAGCCGGGGCTTGATGCACAATTCCCGTACCGCTGTCGTCGGTGACATAGGTACCGTTGAGAACACGGAAACCAATATCCTTGAACTCCTCGTAGAAGTAGTCGAACAAGGGCTTATAGCGCCAACCCTTCATCTCCTTGCCAGTATACTTGTCCAGGACCTTGAACTTTGCCTTCTTGGGATCCTTGTACAGTGTACTGAGGAGTTTCTCAAGCAGGATATATGTATTTCCAGACTTTTCGTCGAGGATCTTCACATATTCAAAGTCAGGGTGCACAGCGAGGCCAGTATGCGATGGAAGCGTCCAAGGAGTGGTTGTCCAAGCCAGAAGATTGACGTTGGGATCGTCAAGGAGGGGAAATGATACAACCACGGCCGGATCTGTGACATCCTGGTAGTTCTGATTGGCCTCGAAATTGCTGAGGGCAGTCGTAAGAACGGTCGAGTAGGGCATCACGCGATAGCCCTGGTATACCTGTCCCTTTTCAAAAAGTTGTTTGAAAACCCACCAAAGGGTCTCCATGAACTTTGGGTCCATAGTCTTACGAAGAATGTCAGCTCTCGTAGCATGAACGCTTCAATAGTTGGTAGTTGCTCACCTTATAGTCATTGTCGAAGTCTATCCAGCGACCAAGCCGTTCGATGGTCTGGCGCCACTCGCCGGCATAGCGCATCACAATGGCACGGCACTCTTCATTGTACTTCTCGATACCGAATTGGGTCACTGCAGCCTTGCCCGAGATGCCCAACTTCTTGTCTATCTCGTGCTCGATTGGCAGGCCATGGGTGTCCCAGCCAAAGCGGCGCTCGACATGATAACCTTTCATGGACCAGTACCTGGGTATAATGTCCTTGATAGTCGATGCCAGCAAGTGGCCATAGTGGGGAAGGCCTGTGGCAAAGGGCGGTCCGTCGTAGAAGGTATATCGTGGGCGACCCTCAGATAGCTCGAGCTGGGACAGGGTGTTTGTTAGCAAAGAGCGCTCGGTGATCATCGTCAAGGAAATTCCAGGCGAGGGAGAGTGGAGCGGACAGCGTGCGAACCTGGCGATGGAAGGCGTTGATGGCGCGCCATCTCTCGATGGTGGCCTCTTCCTCCTTGGGGAAGTTGATGGACATTGTTCCTCAGCTGTTCCGTCTCCTGGGCCGGTCGTGAGTTGCCTTGGAGGTACCACGCGATATTGCAAAATGGTGCAGAACGCGTCGAAGCAGCTGCTGGCCTTTTGGGAACGGCTTTGGTTCGCCTCTTCCCGAAGTCGGCCGAAAGAGTGTGACTCAACCAGCAGTGATCGAGTTGGGTCGGCGGGGTTGTAGTTTTGTGTTGTGTGTGCGGAATGACAGTTCTGGTGGCACTATCAAATCACTGCAGTGGGGTCCAACGGGCAATGGCCATTTGGGTACCTTCTTGTGGCTGTTGGACGGAAAGGTACAAGCTGGCGTGCCCCTCACCTGCCCACCATGTTATTGCGGACTTCCCTGGTCCCCTCCTCCTCCACCCCGCCGGCCAGGCCGGGCTACGATTAGAAAGAGCGGTGGCAGGCACCATTGCTTGAGGTAAGTCGAAACAACTACTACTAATGGGCACGATGGCCGACACTGCACGGCATCTGGATCCAGTGCCTCTGGGGGAGACTGCTGAGTAGTAAGGAAGAAAGATGCGTTGGCGCGTTGCCTCAGAGACCGCAAACCGCCAGGTGCGCTGAACCATCGATGCCCGTAACGACTTGTTCATCAAGGTACTATTTATGCAGTACTGGATAGGTAGGTATAAGATACACAAGAGACTTCCGAGTACTTAGCAGTACCGAGGACGTTAAACCCGGGCACTCCTTGCTTGAGCCTTATAGCAGAGCCTGGCGGCGGTGGTCCTGGGCTGAGGAGTGAGCGAAGGTACTACCCAAGTACTAAGTTAGGTAGTAGGTAGTCTGTAGGTAGGTACTAAAGAATTTCGGGCCGATAGACTATATTCGGATATTAAGAGCCTCCTGTTCGACGCATTTTACTCGGAGTAGGGACTGAGGATAAATAACGGACGAGGTTCCTAGAATACTCAAGCCTTGGAGAGGCATCCATCCCTTGGCCCTGTCTCTCGCTCACTGGACGTCTGGGTCTTCCAGGATGGTCGGGCGGGTCACCCCGTTGCCTAGCACCACTAATAAACTTGGCGTCGTCTGTTTGTCAAGAGGTACGAAGTACAAAGTACTAAGTACCTACTTAGTCAATACGGGCCTACCAGAGGCACGAGTATCTGATCAATTGAACTCTGTACTACATCTAGGTCGACGCGACGATAAACAATCCTCATCTCTGGACCGGCGCATCGCCAGCAGCCAATTTTGCTTCTTATCACCTGTTACCATCTCCTCCAGCTGTGCGTTTTTGAGCATCAGCGCCTGAAAAGACGCGATCAAGACCACCCACCCCTCTGCACGTACCCGATCTGGAGCCAGCCACCACGATTCGCGGACCGAAGCCCCTCCTCTCGCCTGTGCTGCCGCCATCGCGATCCAGACCTGGTCGATGAACGAAGCTTGGACAGTGTGTTCCTCACGCTCTACGGTTCTCCATTCCACTATATCTGGATCCATCTGCGGGAAAGGTCGACTATCGCTTCGGAGCCCCTCCCTTGGGCCACCCCAAGGTCGTCGTCCAGTGTCTCCCTAATCGCCGTTTGCAGAGCGTGCCATGTCATTCCTCTTTGGCAGAGCCCGATCGCGAGCCGCCGCCGATTTACCCAGACAGGCGCGGGACCATGTTTCGCGGTTGGATGGCCCCAACGGTGCCGCCAAGGTACGCCGCTGCCAACACTAGGCCGGGCCTGGTGGCAAAGTTCCTATGGACAATGCTGATGATCATAGGCAGAGGAGCTGGCCCGAGTGCTGGCACAGATGAAGCTGGTACTGCAGGGAACACACGGTGAGTCGAGCAAATCAACCTCGTGGTGTACCGCCCGTCTCCAGCTCTGACTGACAGAACCTGATGGCCTAGAAACCGATAGCTCTCCTGAGCAGATATACCAACTAGTTACCGGCCTCATCGACGAAGACCTTTTACACCTCCTCGCTGTCAACCTATACCGCCTGCCATTCGAGTCACGAAAGGATACTCAAGTTATATTCTCCTATGTCTTCCGCTTTCGTCCCGCCGCGGCGGCCCCCAAGAGCGACCCCATCGCCCTTTCATACGTCGTTTGCAATAGACCGCAAGTTCTCGTGGAGCTGTGCCGCGCATACGACCACAAGGAGAGCGCCACGCCCGCGGGTTCAGTCCTCCGCGAGCTGCTTAAAAACGAGGCTGCCGCCGCCGTCATCCTCTACGATGATGGTGACGAACCGGGGTCCAGTGCAAAGGGGCTCAACGCCATTGATCGTGATCGGCCACAGAGTGGGCGTGGCGTCTTCTGGAAGTTCTTCGAGTGGATCGACAAGAGCTCATTCGAGGTTGCCGCCGATGCCTTCACCACGTTTCGTGTACGTCAATGTTTCTATGGCTTCAGCCCATGTACAGAAACTGATAATTGTCTATAGGAACTCCTGACACGGCACAAAGATTTGGTCCCACGCTACTTGTCCGTCAACTTCGACCTCTTTTTTGATAAATATAACAAGATTTTGGTCCAATCCAATAGCTACGTCACGAAGAGGCAATCAATCAAACTTCTTGGCGAGATACTTCTGGACCGCTCCAACTACAGCGTCATGACCGCGTACGTCGACCAAGGCGACCACCTCAAGATATGTATGAACTTGCTGCGCGACGACAGGAAAATGGTCCAGTACGAAGGCTTTCATGTATTCAAGGTGTTCGTCGCCAACCCTCACAAGTCGGTTGCTGTGCAAAAGATCCTACTCATGAATCGCGAGAAGCTTTTGACCTTCTTGTCGCACTTCCTCGAAGACCGGACCGACGATGAGCAGTTCATCGATGAGCGGGACTTCTTGATCAAACAAATCAGGAATATGCCACCTAGCCCCATACCGCCTCAGCGATGATTCGAAGTCTACAGTCTTCAACGTTTACTTGAGCTATCGCGAGCTGCGGCAATGCGGCAAGTTTGCAAGACGCGCCTCGTGCCGCGTAAGCGTCCTCCGATAATGAACAAGTTTCAGCCCGAATGTTCGGAGGTCAATCGTTCCTGAACTGCCGACTGCGTCAGAGCCCCCGTATGCCCCGAGGTGGGCTGCAGTGCGTGCATCATTTGCAGGTTGAGAGGAAAAGCGATGGGTCCAGTCGAGGTCTAAATTCATGATGTGCCTCAGAATTCCCAGTCCTTATCGGATTGAATCAAATGCCCTGTCCTACTCTAGGAATGTCAACGCCTCATCCTAATCAAGTGCGCCAACCCGTGAAACAAACTGTCCTCAATGCTATCCTCTCGTCGCTTCTGCCACAAGATCCGCCAAGCCCGACATATATGGTCTGAAGCCTGACATGACTTACCGCTGTCGCGCCAACAAGACATTGACGCTCTCTCGCGCATTTGGGGTCGCCCACACGCTCCCGGTGCCGCTTCTTCGCCACTCATCGCCGTGAATAGCTTCGCCCGTACCTCGGGATGCTTCACCCATGATGATTTCCAAGTCGCGATTCTGGGAGCTAAGCCAGTTCCTGACAAAGGACGCGGGATCGTCGCTTAGAGCGGTGAAAAACGAGTGCTTGGCCTTGGACTCGGATATGTTCTGGATGAGCTTCGCCAGCTGCTCGTCTAAAGCGCTGACGTCCTTCAGCATGGTGGCGTACTTGGCGTTATTAATCAGCGGCTGGAGTTCACCACGTAGCGGGTCGTCTACAAGAACTTGCACGTCGTAGATCGTCGGCTGCGGATCTCGGTGGAACTCCTCGTCTACTCGGATCGTGTAGGGCAAGCTTATTGGGGGTAAGGTTCGAAGGTGCTGGGTGACGTATTCGTTGAGCATGGGAATATAACCGACGTCTCCCCGACCAACAACCTATTGCAAGCTTAGCAAATTGGTGCGGAACAGTAAAGGCTCACCGCCAACACGCTCGAGAGTCACCGACCTTTTTCAGAAGCTCGTCGCAGCGAAAGTTGCGCTTCTCTTCGTCTTCCTGAAGACCCCAGAACCGGATGTACTCCCACAGCGCCATGACTGCTTCTTGTTGCGTCGCCTCAGACATGTCAACAACTTCCGCCAACTCTGGGCTGAGCAAAAATCGCTCTGGCAATTCTTGCCGAAAGAGGTTGATGGTAATGTTTGTGTTTTCGTCCCCATTTCGTTTGAAAACAAGCTCATCGAAGTCCGTGGCTGGGGAGGAAGCACCAGAGGGGTGGGACTTGGGGCCAGTCTCTGGCTTCTTCCATTCGACCGTTTGTTCGGCACCGTTTCGAAACCTCGAGCGGTCAAAATCGACAGTGATTGTCTTGAAGAAATGCGAAAACCGGTGCTTGACCGCATTGGCGGTCGCCGAGTCCCGTTTCTTTTTGTCCGAATCATGGTCCATTTGGTCAGTGCTGTCCTGGACAGCCGAGCCCGGTTCCGGTGCAAAGCGTTCTTCCTCGGTTTCGTCATTGTTATCGAGCAAACGGCCCTCGATCTTGACCCTGTAGGAAGCCTCCATGTTCGGAGTGAAATCGAACGCGTCGACGTTCAGCCCGTTGCCTTGCCAGACCTGATCCTCGACAGTATTCGTGATCCATATCCTTAGCGTCTTCTTGAGCTGAACTCCGGGGGAAGCCTGACGTGTAAGCGCATCTCGAGACATGAAGGGGGAGAATGGCAAGTTGGCAAAATGTAATCAGGTTAGCGTAACGCACCTTATTGTGGCTCCGATTCACGCCTTCGGAGATATCCAGTCGCTTTCGCGTCGTCGTAGCATCTAGCACCCGCTCTATCTCTCTAAGGTCTTTGTATCGCTGGACGCTGTCGGGGTCGACGATGCTGTCCTCAACGCCGTCGGGCATATTTTTGTCCGTAGGTTTGCGGCTGCGGCGCTTCGCCAGCTCGTTTGCGTGCGCCTGCGCCTGTTGTTGCTGTGCCATCTGTGCCTGGGACAAGGGGGCCGAGGGATGGGGGCCTGAGGACATCATTGGACCTGCCACAAGGTAGGCGTCAGCACATCACCTGCTCGTCTTGCTTCGCCGTGCTTGTCGCGTCGAAGGGATGGTGTCTGGGCCTACCTATACCACCGCGTCGTTGATTTTGCGCATGCGGAGATCGCTGCGGCACCTGCTGCTGCGCGAAGTTGCGATACTGAGGTTGCATTGTAAAAAGTCTCGCGTTGTAGAAGCCCGGAGGAGGGGGTTGGTTGGTAGCGTGTCGAAGCCCACTGGCGAGCGGATCACGTTGGAACGGTCGCGAGCGTGTTTCCTGTCGGAGGTACTTTGCGGTTGCCGGGGGCCGCAGTGGGCTCGAAAAAGTCGCGGAATTTCGGCAGTCACGTGATGACGATACGTACTTTGATGAGGCACGGAGATAGTACCTAGGTACCGAGGTACCTACGTAGCTTTGCCACGGTGGGTTCTGAACTTCTGGGGCTGTCTGGTAACTATCTCGCAACTCACCCATCAATATGAAGTGGAATATACGTAGTGATATTTGCAGATGCCCACGATTCAAGCCCAAAAACTCTTGCGAAGATGAGGTTCCGCAAGTCAATTTCAGTAGCCCAGACGTAGTTTCCATCTGCCACCTCTAGCCGACGGATGGCTACTGCCCAGTTTTGGGGCCGCGACTTCAATGGAGACAGTTTCGTGACCTTAAGCACGCGCAGAATCGACACTCCATTCGCGCCGGTCTCATTGAGACAGACAGGCCCTTGCCTGTTCGAACAAAGGAGTATCCAACTGCCTCTCGGTCATTTTGCCACGTACCAAGTTCGGAACCTACCTGGTAATGATCCAGAACAAAGCCATGCCCAATCGATATCCCTAGATCAGCAGATCCGCTACACTTTCAGAACGACGTCTAATAATTGGTACCCGGTGCTATTGCGCCAGTCGATTGCATCGTGATGCCCAAGAAATGGACTGATCGGACGGCCACGAGCTCAATCCACTAGCTCTGGAATACAAAAGAAACTCCTTATCAATACGCCTCGCTGCCCATTTCCATGCAAAAGGTGTTGAGTCTACTGCTCCGACAGGTCCAGTATCCACGACAAAATGCGACTCGAAAATAAGTGGGCTCAGAAAAAACAACGAGGCTCACTGGCCAGACCGCCATTCCCTGTACGGACAGATAAGCTAGAAGGCAGACCCCAAGCCGTTCCGTGACTGCCTTTTACTAAAGCGGTTCCTCTTGGCACCGGCTTCGTCATGACCGCCATGATTCTTTCTGAGGTGACCTCTCGTGTTACGGTCACTTGGCCCATAGCCATCAGCCAGGTTGGCTCTGCTGCCAAGGGTGCTGGCCGGGCTTGACGCCGTGGTGGGTAATTCTGAGAAAGGATTGTCGTCGCCCTGTGCTGTTGCGTTTTGGGACATGGCAAGGTCCCTTGCTCTCTCAAGGCATTCAATCCAGTCGTCTGCCGTGCTGTTCCCTCCTTCAGCATTTGCTGTTGCTTTGGTTTCCTCAAACGTGTAATGTTGGCCATTCTATCCAAGGTGATTGATGAGCGAGGTGAAGCAAACACGTCATGCAAGGAGGATTGCGAGAGCTCACCGTATCAACGCACCATATCAACTGTCCCTTGGCATCCTGTTGGCTTCTCCAGGTGCAATCTGCAGAGAGGAGAGAGAGCTCGTGCTTCGTTCGCTTCTCTTCACCCCCGGCAGGAGCAAGGACGATCCTCCCGCTGGATGTAATCATCACCAAACGTTGTCTTTTCTTTGTGGTGCTACCCCCGAAGAAACGCGACAATTTTTTGTGGCCTTCTTCCGAGCCTTTGCCGTGGCCACCATGTGACAGTGGCGTCTGGATCACCATCAGGTCGCCGAGCTTGAGAATTCGTTCATTGCTTTTGGTCAGGACCGGAGACCATTCGATATCGAGCTGAGTCGGGGGCGGAAGTTCTGTAATGATGCGGGAAGGGCGCTGAGCACTGGGGGTGTTCCCTTGCGTGTGCAGCAGTGGACGAGCTGTCGATATGTTACTGGGAGCTGGGGCGGATCCCGGGGAGTAGCC
Organism: Purpureocillium takamizusanense; assembly: GCF_022605165.1. Taxonomy (NCBI): domain Eukaryota; kingdom Fungi; phylum Ascomycota; class Sordariomycetes; order Hypocreales; family Ophiocordycipitaceae; genus Purpureocillium; species Purpureocillium takamizusanense. The sequence continues at coordinate 1,054,985 of NC_063072.1, forward strand.
GTTGAGGTGAATGATGCTGGGCTCCTGAGCAGGAGGTACGTATGGTCGCAGCCTTGGGGCTTTCGCTCGCCACAGACCTTTGCCGAACTGCTGACCTGTGAAGAATTCGTGATTCTTAATGTGCTCAATGGTAAGCCTCCTGGCCGGGTCGAGAACGAGACACCGATCGACAAGATCCCGCGCCGATGGGGGAAACCCGGGTGGGAATTCGTATTCGAGATTGACGATCTTCTGGAACGTCAAATACTCGCTGCCCGCTTTGAAGGGCGGTCGTCCAGCCAGAAGCTGATAGATGATGCATCCAAAGGCCCACAAGTCGCTGGCTTTGCACGCATTCTTGTGCGTAAGCAACTCCGGACTAACGTACTCGGCCGTGCCCACGAATGAGGCTGCTCGGGCATCGTCTTCGCCATCCCTTCTCTCCGTCTCTGGCAAGCCGCGGTCTCCACCGGCTCCGTCTCTCGGATCCCGGGGGTCTCGAAGGAGCTTGGCTGTGCCAAAGTCGGTAATTTTGACGTGCATCTGGCTGTCCAAAAGTACATTTTCAGGCTTCAGATCCCTATGGATGACACCACGCGAGTGCATGTAATCTATCGCATCGAGAATCTGGGCCCCGTAGAACCTCACACAGTCCACATCGAAAGTGCCAGTCTTCTTGAGGACTCCGAGCAATTCGCCACCGTTGCAGAGGTCCAAGACGTAATATAGAGAGGTCTCGTCCTGGAATGTGTAGTAAAGGCGGACAATCCCAGGATGCTCGGTAAGGCGATTCAGTGTGTTCTTCTCAATGTTGACATACTTAATCTTCTTTTCCTTAATGATGTGTCTCTTCTCGAGCACTTTGATGGCGTACTCTTTGAGGGTCTGGCGATCAGTCGCCAAATACACGGTGCTGTAGGAGCCCTCGCCGAGGACGCGGCCAAAGGAAAAATCCCTGACGCCCTTTTTAACTTGGCGAGCCACGGGTCTCCCATTCGCATCTAGCTCGCGGCGTACGCCAATGGCGGCTCCACGATCCTTCCACTCCTCGCTTGTCGCAGGTATCGAGGAGTCTCCAGCAAACGGAGCGACATCGATGCTTTGTGTTGCTGGGTTGTGGGTTCCGGATGAGGCCCCCATAGCACCACCACCGGACACGAGGCCTTTAGAGCTCTGACGCACTGGTATTGGGGAGACTCGTTCATCGGGGGTACCGGTTACGTGGTGAGGGAGTTGAGAAGGATGCTGAGCCGCTCGCTGGCTATGTTCTCGGTTGAGACGGACAGGTGCCAGGAAGTCTGTCGCGGCGGCGTCGTTGTCATGGACGGATGATTTGGGTCGGCGGGAATCAGGGCCATCCTGAAGTAAATACGGAGCGGTAGAGCTCGGGCCGTGGTCGGCATCGGGTTGGAAGGTTGCGTGAGGATCTGTTTCGGCGGAAGGCGTCGAGATGGTTGCTTCGGCGGCGTCGTCGGGGTTCGCGATTCGCAAGCCCCCGAGGGCTTGAGAGAGGCTCAAGTCCCCATTCATGATGGTTTGCTCCAGGGACCGCGATGGCGGCCGTCCCGGGCTTCTGGGGCGCGTGCTGAGAGATCTGGGCCGACGTTATGATGCAGCGAGACGTCGACCGGCCGACGACGACGGCGGCGGCGACACGATGACAGGGCGACACGACTACCTGAACGAGGAGACGTGCGGAAAGACGGGGGTGGCGCGCCGTAGTGAGTGGGTGACTGATTGGGAAAGCAGGTGGGTCGAAATCCATGCCCCTTTGGCCAGCCCGCCGGCCGGTAAGGTAAGGTAGGCAGGTACCTCAGTACTCACTAGTAGCAGCACTACAGGTAGGTACCTAGTATCTTAGCATTGACGTAAGGTACGGAGTAGGTACCCGCTATAATCACTGAACCTCGGTGCTTGAGGTGGATCTACGTCAGTACCTTACTTAGTACTTTGTACTTCCTGCTGCCCTTGGCACGTCAGTAGGCCTGGCGATAGTGCGTCGGCTTTCTTTCTGTACCTACCTGTGGGTGCTGTACCTACCTGTGGGTGCTGTTCCCGTTCTGGGTCCATTATCAATGGTATTCAAACCCGATGAGGCTGCAGTGTGTTCAGAATCTCTCTAAGATGCGAAATATACGGAATCTAGCTCTCTTTTCGAGCCTTAAACTCGAGGGATGGGGTATATGAGAGCGTCCCGTTAGCTAGACGGGGCTTACCGTCCTATTGCACCGATAACCTTTATACTGATATGATACGTCAATACTATCGGGTACTAGTAACGTTAGTACCTTAGTACCTAGGTAGAGTATTAGGTAGGTACCTAGGTAGGTAGCTAAGGTGCCTACTAGGTAGTGTGTAATCCCATGCGGATTCTCATCTTCTTCACTCGATGAGGTCGCATTCTCCTCGTCCTTGAACAGAGCCCGGATAGAGTACACCAAGCCCGCCTTACCAGGTGCTTAAACCTAAAGTTGACGGCCGCGTACTGTAGCCATGGGAAACCAGCCAACCGAGCCTTCTGGGCTCCTTGCCCTGCGAGGGTCATTTATCGGGCGCTGGCTTGTGACTGCCTCGACTGGGCGCAGCAGTGTTGAGCGCCACTTCCTGTAAGTTGGCTTCGGCTGTGCAAGGGCAACCACGTAACCCTTTAAATTCGTGCTCGCGGCATCTTTAACAACCGACTACCGAGACAATTTTTTGACTGCTTAGGTACCTACTAAGCTAAATACGACACCACCATCATGCTTCGACTGCACTTCACAGCCATTTCATTGACTCCCGTCGAGCTTGGGGAGTTTGAACTCCGCTGTCGATACAGACGGCACTTGAGGGACCGCGGCTCACATCTTCCAGCGGTCGATAGGGTGTTAGCTACCGACGAGGGTTCCGACTCGCTCAGCCATCAAAGCATTAGCCCGTTGAACTCCCAGAAGAAGCCACTGAGCTTGGATGTGATCCAGTCGATGTCGACAGCCGCCCCACGCGTTCCTGGTCTGGGCCACACTGATTTCGCCTCGCCGCACAAGGCAGTGGTCGATACCCAGCTCAGACGTTCGGCCAGTGCGGGCACGGCGACAGACACTGGAGAGCGTTCGATACTGCCGATGTCGGCCCAGGCGCAACTCGACGCACGGGCGGATGTTCCTGCCGACCCTGTGGCTATTGCGGATGTCAAAGTCAACGACCTGAGCGAGAGTACTGACAGCCAGAACCAGGATTGGCTTGAAGGTCGGCCCGGAGCAGACCCGCCCGGGGCACCACATCAGGTTCTGGGTGAGGTCATGGAATCCCCTGCTTCCACAAATTCGCGTCTCATGCGCGTGCGTATATTCCTGATTCGGCCAGAAAAGCATCAAGGGAGAAGTATGCTGACCTGATGAGGCCTGTGTAGTCAACCGTTGGCCGTCTCCTATCCCGTGTCCGCTCTTTGGGCAGTCGAGGACAAGGCAATGCAGTGAGCGGCCTGGATAGGGAGGAGGGCGACGATGGGATAACGACTTCGGTACCTTTGGAATCTCTGACGCCTAGATTTGCCATCTATGATGACTCTCTGGCGCACACATGGCAGCCGCAAAGCATATCGTCTCTGCCAGAGTCACGGCATCAGAGCAGGGTCGACACGACCGTACTAATGCAGGCAGGCCGATTGGCTGAAATGCGGATCGAATCGGGACTACCGAATGTGATGCATGATCCTGCGTCCACGGAAGGGCGACAGTCACTTGGCGGCGGCGGCGGCGGCGATGAACGAGCAGTGTCCTCCTCGGGCATGACAATTCCTGGTTATCAGGGACTGTATGGGGGCATTGAGAACTCGGACGAGGAGGTGCTGCAGCGCTGGCGGAGTTCGGGGCCGTGGTGAAGAAGAGCGGGATTGTGTCAGTCACAACAATGAAAAACTGCGATAGAAATAGACACATCCTTTCAATGCATGCCGCCACGCATGATCTGAGGGTCGCGTGTGTAGTGAAGCAAAAGTGGCCGAGCGGGAATTATGCTTGCCCTTTGTAGGCTCCCAGTCACCACTGCCCTATTGGACCGACCGCTATAGTGACAGGAACAATACATACTAAGTGGTAGTGTAGCTCGGTTCAGGTGTGGCCGTGTTGACAGACGAGGGTAGCACAGGCAGGTAGTAACGTTAGTTGCTGATGGCCAGACACCACCGATGTGGAGCCGCCCAGCCCTATCATCGAAAGTCGCCTGTCCAACAAGGGTCTCTCGCATGAGCCTGCGTCACAAGGCGCCCAATGACGTGAAGCCAGCCGTCTCGATGCTGCTGCTCCTTCCCCGTGATGTGGTCCCGCACTTGCCGCAGCACTTTCAGGCTGGAAGTACTAATACCGCTACAAGCGCCTGCGCTCCACCCCGGTTGCCTTGCAGGATACGTACCTGCAAGGCTCCTTGTTTCTGGCCCCCGCAAAGCCCACGTTACCCTTAGCCGCCCAAGCCGCCCCACCCATCGAGGTGTAAACCACGGCCCACTGTTAGGTCGTGGTATAGCCCCCTTGCCAGGGCGGTAGAGTTTCTTGTCGCCGGGGTACGAAGGGGAACCAGCTCCCCTTTGCGCTCTGATGTCTGCGACGAGGTATCTTGACAGTAGCCCCCACTCTTCGCGCGCCTCACACTTCCGCCCCGTCGCACAGCGCAACCGGTTGTGCTAACGGACGGGGCCGCATCGCGCGGCGCAGTGCGGCTGCATCTGCGACTTCCAGCCTGCACTCCCCGCTCGTGCCAACATTTAACTCGCTGGCTCGCCCTCTGTTGCATCTCGTCAATCTTGTCCGTCCCACCACCTTTGTCTAGATCTTCGCTTCCCTTTCCGCGAGCTCCGCCACGGCATCTCAACTTGCGAGCACGTCCCGCCCGGTTTACGCGACCCGCGTACATAACTACCACCGGGGGCCTGCCTTTGGGCTCAATCCCCGACTACTAGCGTCATCAGTCCTCACGACTCTCCCACGTCGCACGGCCGCCGATTCGCCTCCAGCCTCGCTTTCCCACCCAAACACCCTTCGTTGTCACAGCCAACTCCATTGACAGTTGCGAATTTGACCTTCTGGTTTGTGGTCGCACTAACATTAAATACTGATCTTGCTTTTTTGTTGCTTCACATCGCTGCAGCTGTCGTCGTCTCTCGCCTCTTTACGCGATATTTCGCCTTCAACATGGCATCCTTCAGTCGCCAGTTCTCCACCGCCTCGCCAGTTCTCGCCATGCAACCGCAAGCTTCTCATCAGCACTCTCTACACACTGGCTTTTCGCATCAGCATCCGACACATGCACCATGCAGCACCGCGCCATCCGATCAGCCTGTGCCACAATCCTCGGCTCGCACTGCTGGCAGGAAACGGTCTCGTGACGAAGCCGCGCACAATCTCGAACCAGACGCGCCGGAACCCACTCCGTCAGAACAACAAGAAGAGTGGGTGTACGGAGAGGGCATGGTACTCATCAAGCCCAACGTCGGTTATGTTGCAGACGCAAGCAGTCAGTCTGGTACATGGCTGGAAGAGCAGATGGCCGCCGAGGAGCGAGAGCGGCACCGCCGAGAGATAGAGCAGCGCCCGATCCTTCGAAGTCACAAGTCGCAACGAATCGACGCCAGTCTCGAGCTCGGCGCGCCACCAGGTGCCTTCAACGGGGAACCGGCAGGCGCGCAATTGTTCAATGGCACTATCGCGGCGACGACCACTGCCGGCGGCCCGGTTATTGATGATTGCACCGTGCAACTCGGCATTGGCTGGAGGAGGATCAGTGACGACGAGCATATTCAAGCAGCCGCGCGAGGCTGGGCTCGCTTCATCGAGAACCACTTTACTCTCGGCAACGTCCGCATTTGCCTTGAGAGCAAAGGCCTGCAGTCATATCTCGTTGAGTCGTCGGAGGGCTACTTCCTCTTTGCCGAGGACCTGCGGTGCGGGCGCTTGGTCAGCAAGACTGTGGCTGGTGCTCTTCGCAACCTGCAGCAGTCCCCCCCCGTCTTTGACGGTGTCGAAATCGAAATGGGGTCCAACAGTGTCCTAGCCAGCATACCGTCAACTGACTCTGAGATGAGGATAGACTAGGTGCTCACCCTCGATCGTGGTTGCCCTGATGAGGCATTCTTCGTGCTTCTATGGGCTGCACGCGAACTTCGGAACATTTGCAACCAAAAGAAGGTGAAGAGGAAGTGTTTGTACAGTATCGACCCTTGTCTCGCGGTCAGGAACAAGGTATCTGCGCGCGTGGGTTTCTAAATTCACAGTATCAATAGCATCATGTGTCTGAACTCCGACTAGTACTATAACATACTGAGATCTGACAGTCTTAGTATGGTATTCTTTTCTGGTGCGCTCCCTGCGGCAGGCTGGCGAGGCCGTAGAGTGTGTCGCCTTGCATCTCCTCTACCTTAGGTGTCGTTCCTGTGCTCGTGTTCATTCTTTTTTGCCGGATATGCCAGACCAAGCCTGTGGATTGACACGGCTCCTTTGTGCTGATCAAATTGGGAGTCGTGCGGATCGCCCTATCTCAAGTTGCCCGCTTTGCTTACCTCTGTCTCTCCCCACCTCAGGCCCTGACTTGCCTCACCGCAGTACGACGCACTAGCACAGTCAGGCGCATGGTATATGTGCCTCCACCCACAAGAACTTTTACCACCGTGGTGATCGCTCAGTGTATCTACGTTAGGTCGCCAGAAACAGTGCCTACCTACCAGGTAATAGTACCAAACCACACCTTGTTAATTACCTACAGTAGGCACTTGCTCCACGAACCTCTGTATCAGGCGGGTACCTGTTGGGGATCTCGATGGCGGGAATTACGTGGACTCCTCATGTAGAATTGGCAGCCTGGGCCACTTTGCTCATTGACCAAATAAAGCCTTAACAACCAGAACTGTCCCTTTGTCAGGCGTCCGGACGCTTTGTTGTAACGCTGCTTGCTGGGACGATAAAGGCGTTCTGCATTGCCAGCCAGGAGGTGGGTCACTTTTCAAGTATTAATGGTACCTACTAGTAGGCAAGCTCCCTAGAAGGTACCAAGGTAGGTGCCAAAGATACCTCAATATAGACTTCTTTCTGGTAAGTATCACATTATAGTCAAGTACCCAAAAGCCTGTCCGAAGTGTGGAGCTCTCCATGCCTTCACCCTGAGAGTTGGTACCTCAGAGAACCTGGACAGTGCCTCGCAACCTGGGTCTTTAGTACCTTCAAAGGAGATGTCCGCCTTCAGTACTACCTGCTTCATAGGTACCTTATACACCTAGTAGAGGTACCCAGTGGGTGGGTGTCGGCCGTTGCTCCGCGCGGCGCGTTCTGGTGCCGCGCATTACCTGTAGTACCATGCACCATGTACCATGTACCGCCCGCCACCTCAGCGACCAACGAGTGTCTGGGATGACCTGCTGATGCAACCGCCATAAAGTACTTCACTCTCATGCGGATGCTTCCTCGTAATAGGCGATTGTCCTAGCCCAGCGCGCGCCGAGATATACACATTCACGACACCGCACACATTCTTTCCAACCCGCCCGCTGCCGCGTCTCGCGCCTCCGAGATTGTACCTGCTGCGGCCGTCGCGCGCGCTGGCCTCGGCTCTGATAGTCTTCGGTACACGCGGGGGGGACGCATGGTGACGACGAGCCTGGCCAAGGCAGCGCATCGCGACGACAGCGCCGATTACAACGACGACGACGACGACGACATACACACGTGCAGGCCATCATGTCAAAACCCAGCCAGCTCTACCTCCTCGCTGATCACATCAAACTCTCGTTGCTGGAACGTCAGCGGGCCAAGAGCCTCCATCTCGACAGTGACACCCAAGATGGTCACCTGTCGCGGTCGCTAGAGCAATTTCGCGCCGGGCTCACATCCCTCCAGCAACAGAAGTTGCGTTTAGAACAGACCGGTGACGAGAGGTACGAGACCCCCCCCCCCCTTTCATTGCGTCTTCCCAAGGGCTGAACGGCTGATCCTGTTGTCGTCCTGGCCTTTCAGTGCCGCGAAATCCATCACCGACTGCCTGCCCGAGCTTCAGAAACAATTCGACGACCTCACGGCGCAGTTCCATGGCTTCTCGTCGCCATCTACGGAGGCGACGCTGACCCGGGCCAACGCAGAGGAGCTGGCCGATGACTTCGCCCACGCTGTGTCGACATCAGCCTCGGGGCCGGGCACCAGGAAGTCCAAATCGGTCCGCTTCAGTGATACACCATCGTCCCCTCCAAACGAACTATTCGGTGCGTACCGGGATGATCCGACAGTGGCTGACACAGCTGGCTACCGCGACCAAGCCGAGGATATGTCCAACCAACAGCTGCACCAGTACCATTCACAGATCTTAGAGCAACAAGATGAGCAGCTCGACCGACTAGGCGAGTCCATCGGCCGTCAACGCGAGCTGAGCATGCAGATTGGCGATGAACTAGACAGCCACGTTGCCATGCTGGACGAGGTTGAGGCAGCGACGGACCGCCATCAGGGCCGGCTCGATCGGGCCAAGAGGACGCTGGGCAAGGTGGCCAAAGGCGCCGGCGAGAATAAGCAGATGACGGCCATCATCGTTCTCATCATTATCCTTGTCCTCTTAATTGCGATTTTGAAGTAATGCGACTGCTTGGCATTTCTCCGTTCATACGTGTTCGGCAGAAGCGGATACTCACCTGACTGCTCTAATACTTCCAGATTCTCAGCAGCTCCAGGCAGCCTTAGTAAACCTATGGCTACAACGGGGCGTTCAATTCTAGTCTACTAGGAGCAACTGTCTCTTCACTATAGAAAAGAATGCGATTAGGCGGCGCAAATGTACTTGTCATGACTTCATTTGCAATCATACCAGGCCGTCTCAACCTGTGCTGCGAAGCTGGTAGAAGAGCATCGCCCTCATGCCGCATTACACGGTTTATAGTCAACGAATCACATCCCCATCCTTGGTCATACCATCCAGATCTTCGAGAATGTCGCTGCCACCCAAGACGCCCGGCACGGCTAATGCTGTCCTTGGCTCTGCCGGCCACACCTCATGGAACTTAACGGTCTCATCGCTTGACGCAACCACGATGCATCCCTCGGATCCTATCCCAAAGCCGTTTGCCCTCGGCGGTGACTTGCTCGGCCATGTATATGGAACCGCATACAGCGCTCTCAATTCACCATCCCAAGGAATTGCGGCAATCTGCTGGCAGTCCGGCCAGCTAAACACGGCGACCCGATATGGATGCTCCGGCTGGGCATAACCGAATGTGGCGACAATTTCGCGACGCGTCGTTGACCAAATTAGTGAAGTGACCTGGGCAGCAACAGAAATTGTTGCAAGCGCGGAGCCGGATGATGCATGGAAGAAGTGAATACATTTATCATTGGAGCCGCCTCTAGTGGCAACGAGTTCGTCCCGCCAAGGACAAAAGGCGATGGCCTTCACGGCCGCTCTGTGAAGCCAGAGTTGCCTCTGACACCCGGGCCCGAAGGTTCGTATGCTGTTGATTGGTGTTCGCACGGTCCATTCTTCCGCATCGAGAGTCGAAGATCTCCGCTCTCTGGAATAAGGGCTGGAGAAGACAAGTTGAGGCTGCTCTCCTTTGGCACCATTGCTTCGAGTGACGCCCGTAGGTCCTGATGCTCGACAAGCCTGAACACCGCTTCGGTCTGTCCTTCTGGCCTCTCCAAATAGCTCACTTGCGTCCAGTAGATAACATTGGTTATCATTCCCTCCAGAGGCCAACAATTTACCATCAAAAGACCAGGCGAGTCCATATACCTGCTGGCTGTGGAGGGTGACCTTGGTCACAAGCGACATAGAACCTGGCCAGGTATCTCGTGAGACCTCCTAGGTCATGGGCCATTCGATAACGTAATGATATAGAGTACCGGTCTCGTCGCTAACGATCAGGTCCTCGGTCTGAACTGCAACATCGGGATTTAGGGGGTTCCGTGATGGCCGAAGCGTGGCGACCGGCCGCCAGCTCAAGCAAGTCACACCGTGTGGTTGCTGGACTTCGAAACGTGGTAGTCCATCATGAACTGATTTGAGGACAAGAGACCCATCAGAGCGCCCGGCCGCTAGAATGTTCTTGTTTCCAGACTGAGATGAGAACCCAACAGAAGTCAGCCAGACGTGATCCATCTGCGACCCAGTTACAGCGCGAACACCACACCCCTCAGACCACGTGTACAGGAGGTTTCCAAGACCGACAGCGAGAGTCCGACAGGTATTTGAGTAGGCGAGGGTGGAGCAATAGTAGTCGTCGCGCAAGTTCGGTGCATCCAGTACCCTGAAGTGTTGTCAGTCTCCAATTGGAACTTCACACAGCAGAGGAATAAAGTGGTGAGTACTTGAAGGGGGCCAAGGGGATGGATCTCTTCGGGGCTGAAATCTTCGCGCCTTTTGCTCAGTTAGTGAGCAGAACGTCCAGCGACGCGTCAAGTCACGTACAATGAGTGCTGAAATAACCTGGCAGGGGACGAGATGCCTGCGAGTTCGTTCGAGACAGGACATCGCTAATTGGATATGATGCCGACATTATCGAAGGCAATGGAAGATACAGGTGAAAGTTCAGGATCCTCTGGATAGTGTCAATGTCGAGGGCTGACGCGATACAGCTTTGATAGCTCTCGAGGATATCCCGCGCGCCCGGTTTTCCTACCAAGCAAGACATTGTGAAGAAAGGAGCATTGGTCCCGCGCCGGGTCAGGTGGCCCCGGCCATCGTCTGTTGCCCAAGTACTCAAGACCAAGTTGCCACCTGTCAGCGTATTCGCTCGGCCCATTTGACGATACTGATGCGGACGAAGTTGCTGGACGGCGAAACTGTTGGTCCCGAAACCTATAGTCTCTCCATCAATAAATAGGACACCAAACGAATGCTTTCTAAGAATAACATGGAGGGAATACCTGAATGCGGCTCAGTTGCCGACAGCCTGATAAGAGGAGGTGCAGCTGTCGATTCTGCAGGCCGACCAGTGCGGGAAGGTCTGGAGCCTCGGGGCGGGGATGGAGGATACATTGCAGTGCCTTGCCTTGCGAGCCTCTCAGTACTTGAAAGCGTTCGCGGTAGTTTTGATGTGCGATACCGCTCCGTGATAGGTATCGCAAGCTCTCGAGGAGGGACAAATCTGTCGAGCGCTCGGGAACTTGCGCCGTCTTGGGTCGCCGATGAAGTCTTACCGCCGTCAGGTCCCTCACTCTCGCTCTCCGAGCGAGTTCTTTGGCCACTTTTCGCAGAGCGGCCATGGTTGGCGCGCTTGTGTTGGATATTTAAGTAGCTCCGAGGTTGCGTACCCTCAAACGCCAACTCTGACTCGTCCTAAGGTGCAGGGCCATCAACGGAAAGGAGGCGTCTGCAACGGCTCACCAAGGGCCGTAGGGTGTGATAGTCATCGAATGGCCGGTAGCCAGAGTCTTTTGGGCTTGTAAGGGCGATAGTAACACCCGTGTTTGCGAGCTGGGCGCCAAACCGGCGGATACGTCGACGATTCTGCGGTCTCGTGGTCCCCGAACTGGTGCACTCCGATGAGGCCATCGACTCGCGTCAGCTTGGAAAGCTTCACTTTGCGAAGCCCGAAGCACAAAAGGCCCGACCAGCGCGCTTCTGTGTTTCAAACGGTCGTGAGAGGGTGCTGGGACAGCGCGTCGCGAGCCGAGAATGCAACAGTCTAAGGTGCAGAGTCCCCCTTGCTGCCACTGATATGAGGAGAAGCAGTGGGAAGGCAAGCTACAAAACATTCAGTCTGTTCTGACAGCCAACGGTAGAAATAAAATTCGGCAATGTACTCGTTGTGGATAAATGCATGTGGTCTGCGAGTGCGTTCGTTGTTAGGCGTAGGAGCATAAGAGCGGCGGAGAGAGAGCTGGGCGTTTGGTGAAACCATAGGAAGACTTGCGAAAATACGGAAAGGGTATAGGGGCTACCACGTTGGTCAGGCGCCGCTGCAAGCTTGCAATTGCACGACTAGAAGAGGCAGTAGGGACCACACAAGCATAGAAGGGGTAGGGGTAGGCAGCTCCAAGTTGGTAGGTGGGTAAGTCAAGCTACCTCCCTCGGGGTGAAAGACCCGGCAAGGTAGAAGGGAGGATGATGTTGATGGTCGGAAGATTAATACGTTGGAGGACATTGTGGTGAGATTGGGAAGGACTGTTGCGGACGGGCTGGCTGTGCTTGATTCGGCAGGAGAGCCCAGTTCTGTACCTGCCCAAAGACGGGGAAAGAGAGAGAAGTCAGTTGACACGAGTACCTTTTTAGGAGTATCTCCTGGGCCGCACTCCACAGCAGTGACAGGGGGCATCCCGACGCGCAACTAGGTTACCAAGGTACTGTTTCAGTATCTTGAGTATGCACTTATATTCAGGTCAAGATTGTCTAGATAAAGGTCCTTTGTACAAGAATCGTGGCTTGGGCCTCTGCAGCCTTCGTCAGGGCCGCGCACGGCGGTGAGCAACGCTGCTCAGCACCATCATGCCATACTCAAACCTCAGTAATCCAAATGTAAGGACTTCCTCTCTTTCGTTCGTCGTCAGCTGCTTCACATGCCCTTCTTCATGTTCTCGTACTGTGACTCGGGGTAGCTGAGCCAGTTCTCGGTCGTATCGAGGCCACCGAGGGCATTGACGCTGGTGGAGATGAGCGAGCCGCCGTCTTTGCGGTCCCCGGAAGCTTCCCAGAACATGCTACCTGCCATGCTCTTATTTTTGAGGTACGAGACCTTCTCCTTGACCATGTCGGGTGTGTCGAACGATATGAGCTCGCGACTGCCCGAGTCGTAGGTCCAGGACGCCTTGGCGACGCTGTCGTATTGCAAGCTGGCACCCGCCTTGGGGAGTACCTTGTAGTCCCAGATGCCATTCTCGAAGCTTCCACTACCGACGCCGCCGAACGTCGAGCCGAGTCCGTCCGTTGACTCAAACGATCGGCCGTAGAGGGGCATGCCGAGAACCATCTTGCTCCCGGGAACACCGCCCCCAACGTAGGCATTGACAGCATCCTCTGTGTTGTACTTGGTGGTCACTGAGTTCTGTGGGTTGGCGAAAATGTTTGCCGCGTGGCCGGTAGTGTTGTCCCAGGAGCCGGCATAATCATATGCCATGAGGTTAACGTGATCGACCAACCTGCCAATGTCCTTCATATGGAGTTTTTCGTAGTGCTTGGGCCCGGCAGGGGCAGCAATGGAAAGCTCAAAGTGGTGGCCATTGGCCGCCCGGGCGGCGTAGGCGTCAAGCTCGTCGCGCACGGCTTGGAGCAGGGAGATCATGTTGCGAGCCTCGTCGTCGTTGGCCGGGTACTCCCAATCAATGTCGATGCCGTCAAAGCCCCAGTCCTTGACCAGATTGACCGCAGTCTTGGCGAAATTGGAACGGGCCGAGTCAGACGAGGAAGCAGATGGGAAGTTGGTAGACCAGGTCCAGCCACCGATCGAAAGCATCACTTTCATGTGTCGGTTCGCCTTCTTCAGAAGGTAAAGCTGCTTGACGCAACCATAGATATTTTTGCCTTGGTCATTCCAAGCTAAGACAAAGCGAACCAGAGTTAAAGCCCGAACTCATACCGGTGTCGCCGAGCAAGAGGATATGGCTTACAATCTCCAGGGTAGTGCTTCTCGATGTCGGCATAGGTGTCGCCAGAGACGCTGCAGAAGCGGGTAAGCTAAAGTGAAATATTCTATCATTGCGCAGTACTTACACCGTTCCGTCAGACTGAACGTTCATGAAAGAATAGAGAACGTGCGAGATCTGGGATGCAGGAAGGTCCGTGGGCTGGTAGTTGCGGCCATAAACGCCCCTTTTTGACCGTTAGTTACCGTCATTTGCAGTCTCAGGCTTGCTCTGAATGCACTCGCAGGCGCACCAATTCGTGAAGTAGACGGCGTTGACGTAGCCGCTAGATCGCCTGTCGATCGTCCCAATGTAGGGATCCACGGGCGTTGCGGCGGCCAGTGTAGCCTGGGCCGAGGCCAGAGCTGCCACTGATATGGCGAGAAGGGAGAGCATGATCACAAAGGCTAGACGACGGATCGTATCGTCGGAAGATCTGGCGAGAGGCAGTGCCTGCCGATTATATCGAGCACTGGGTCCGAACAACAGGAGCAATGACGGTGCTCAAGCTGATGGCGGCGAGTACACTATAATGAAGGCGTAAGAGGGCATATTGAGACTCTTATACTTGTACCCAAAGTCATGTATGTTGGCCAGCCTTCAGTCTCACCTTGAGGCCGGAAGTTGTTGAAGCTGCATTGCCGCCGGCTGCTCACTATTGCCCAACGGCTCCGTCATACATACTCGGCGGCGCATCGCAAAGTCGGCGAATCGTGGCCACTCGACCAAGGAATATGGATACAACACTTGGTAACAAAACCCGACCGACCGAAAATTGTGACCGTGCCCGGGCCGATAGGGGGTCGCCAGATGCGAAAGGGAGCCGTCGGGGGTAGGGCCTATCTCGGGCGTCGTCCATACGCTCGGATCGCCCTTGGAGCATGTGAGGGATACTTGCACTATTTTACGTCACGTTACGAAGCTGTGGCACATATGGAGGGGGAGTGGGAGACTGCGATTTCGGTAGCTAGATAGAAGTTACTGTGCAAGGTGAGAGCTTATCCCTTCAACTCTTATTGGAAAACATTTGTTGTCGAAGAAAGAGGTTGTAAGTGCATATAACCGTCAAGACAACAGATTCGCAGCCCCTCAAATCGATCTGCGGTCGGTGCAAGGGTACAGCTGGATTTTCTGAATAACGAGGGCCGAATTCGCAGTTGGCAAAGACGATTGAAGAGAGACAAATATCTTACATGATTGTTGCCGATGTATTTCGGGTATACTGCACATGTTCAAGCGACGATGCGGCGCCATCGTCGTACACCGATTCGCGAAGGTCAGCCGCGTACGAAACACGTAGCACTCGGCGCAACGGTGATAGTTCAAGATACAGCAAGCAGGCGCGTGCATGTGCCTGGTCAGCAGCTGAACGCGAGTGAGGGTATCTCTTGCAGGCACAGTCGCGTGACGCAGGCCCGAGGCGGTGTCTACGCCTTCGGAGACTCCGGGATATACCACCGGAAGCGGAAGAGCTGTACTACGACAATAGGCCGACTGGTACCG
The DNA here is from genome assembly GCF_022605165.1 of Purpureocillium takamizusanense. NCBI lineage: Eukaryota > Fungi > Ascomycota > Sordariomycetes > Hypocreales > Ophiocordycipitaceae > Purpureocillium > Purpureocillium takamizusanense. The sequence goes on from NC_063072.1 coordinate 1,070,032, forward strand.
AGCAGAAAGGTGCGCAGAAGTGGGCTCGAAGCATCCTTGTCGTGGTATGGCTCAGGGAACGGACCGGGCACACAGGAGACGAAGCAAACGGTACGAGCTGTACCCCTGCGGGCATCTTATGGCACTAGTGGTCGACATGTGGCTGAGGACGGTGGCCTTTTCCAAAGTGAGGTGTCCGATGACGCCTATAGACCAAGTAAGGATGATGTGCCTTGGGCTGAAGGGAGTCATCGGCTCGTCGGATCGGTTGCTACAAGCGAATCTCAGATGGAACCAACCATAGAAGCCATCCGCAGTTGATGCAACATGATGGGTGTAACACGAGCAGGCTTCCCGCAACGGCTGAGGCAACGACGCTCGATCGAGGGCCAATGCCACGGTGCCTCACAGGCGCCAGTGCCTTCCCAGGGGTTCGTGCGAGGCTGTCAGGAGTTGGCCAGTAAAATGGAATGCCGTGCAGCCTCGCTGCCGCCCAGGTCCTTGCCGCGAAGGACACTTGATGCCACAGGCCAAGATGCCGAATTCTAGGGCCTTGCTCTTGATCGGCGTATTGGACTTGCGGCTGGCAATAGCAGCGCCTGCACGTCTCCTGCCTGTCAGCGAGGAAGCCGGAGAGGAAGCGAAACATGGATTTAGCGGCTTGGCGAGCCTTGCAGAGGGCACTTAGGGCTTGTTGGTTACCGCCTCGACAGCTTCGGGCAACACAAGGCAAAGCCTCCGAATGACAGCGGCCGGTCCACGCGCGGTGGATGGCTGCTAGAAGGTCGAGTCGTGGTCTTGATGAATAGACGGTCGTGGTGGATGGGGCATTCCGTGTGGCCCCCCCGACGAGATAGGTCCGATTAGATAAGTAAGCCCCTAAACATAGCACTGCTGTTGGGCCCCCGTTCTCGCCCCGCGCCAGCACGAACTGGCATCAATCTGGAAGCTACCTTGCCCCAAAGTCCAGATAACCTGCGTGGCCGGACCCTGCCTGCCAGCTGTTGCCCCTTGACCGGCCGACGTCGACATGACCAGTGTATGTCCTCGTTCTATGTAGAGTGCGCAGATCAACAGTGTCTGTCGTATTGGTCTGACTGACGCATGGCAACCAGCACGGTATTGCTCGGACCGCCGTCCGGACTCGGACGCAGGAGCAGCTCCAGCAGGACCTGCTCAAGATCTCCAAGTATCGGGATTTGGAGGCTAGCTTTCGACAGCGGGTGAGTCCGCAAGCGCCGTGCCATCTGGTCCAACATCGCTGACCGAGATGTCGTGCAAAGGTGAAGGAAGGCTTGTTCGATCACGACACTTTTCAACTCACCTCGCAGCTTCTCCGGCTTAATCCAGAATACTACACCGTGTGGAACGCCCGCAGACGCTGCATGAATATCTGCATACTTTCACAGTCTGCACCGTCCTTGACACCATCGTGGATGTCCGCATCCGCATCCTCATCTTCTCCCAATCCTGCGCAGTCCCTCCAGAGCTCGTCGCCGGGCGGGCCCCGTGAAGGCTCAACGACCCCGGATAACCAGGCACTCAGGTCCGAACTTTCTTTCACGGTGCCCTTGCTGGTAGAATTTCCCAAGTGCTACTGGATTTGGAAGTACAGGCTCTGGATCCTCGCCCAGGCTATTGTCAAGCTGCCTGTCGGCCCCGCGCGGGCAATTTGGCAAGACGAACTGGGTCTTGTCACCAAGATGCTCGACAAGGACGGGAGGAATTTCCACGCTTGGGGCTATCGGCGCCACGTCGTTGCACAACTGGAGAGCCCGATACTTGCTGGCAATTGCATGGTTGAGTCCGAGTTTGAGTACACTACCAAGATGATATCCAGGGATCTCTCAAACTTTTCCGCATGGCATAATCGTAGCCAGCTGATACCTCGCCTGCTCAACGAACGCGGGGCGGACGACGAAGCTCGAAGGATTTTTCTAGAGACTGGTCAGTCGCACCCCTGGATCATGAAGCCTCCGATCCTCGCCTGCTAACCCATGCCAAAGAGCTCGACCTTGTAAATGAAGGGCTCAATGTTGGTCCCGAGGACCAGTCTCTTTGGTACTACCATGAATTTCTCGTGTCGAACGTGGCCGAGGCCAGAGGCATTGCCACCATAGCTCCTCACCTGCCACTGGCAGATCGCAGGTCTCATGTGGTCTCGCAAATCAGCAACATTCGCGAGCTTCTAGAAGATTATGACGACATCAAAACCATATATGAGGCACTGATCAACTACACCATCCTTGTCGGCCGTTTAGATAATCAAACATTGCACGAAGAAGAAAAGCACGACGTGCAACAATGGCTCGGAAGGTTAAAGGCCCTGGATTCGAAGCGCAACGGCAGGTGGATTGACCTGGAGGGACAGCTCAGCCTGAACAAAAGCTAGGCTTTCCTGAACCCGCGGAGCCAGGCTAGTGCACCACCGTCCCGTCATCGAGACTCGTTCGGCCATCAGCACAAACGCAATATTCACAATTCTGCTACACCTCGAACTTATTCTTGACATCTGGACTTTACCAGGCTGGCGCCCTTGCCTACAAAATGGTCGAAATACTCCAGCAACGTCTCCACTGGAATCATGTCCATCAGTCCCAGTGAAGGGTCGGAGGACTTGAGGACCCGACCGCCAAAGAGCACTCGCACGTAATGTTCGCTTGCGCTTGGCGGAGCTGTCGTCGGTGTGGGGGCAGGGGTTCCGGTCGCAGTGGCAGTTTGAAGACAGGAGCATGCGGATGTTACCGCGTTAGAATCACGACACTGAGATGGCCGTGTGGGAGCCGCAACGGATCCAGAGGTGGGAGTCGGGCGGCCGAGTTCGCAAATCGCCGACGCTGTGGCCGGGTGCCGTATCAAGTGGCGGAGGCAGTTGTCGTGGCTGCAAGCCGAACTGACGGGGCTGGATGTGGGCTGTGGTTGCTTAGACTTGCGTTTGTACAGCTCGAAAACCACCTCAGATCCCATGCCGGGCCACACCATCTCGTCCAGCTGGAGGACCGACAGGAGCCGGGAGACAGAACCGTCATGGGCAATGTTGTGGAAGTAGATGACTTCTGTCGACCCGTTCATGAAAGCGCGCAGATGAGTTGTCAACTCTCCAACCCATACGCCAAGGGACCCCACGCTCGCCAGGAGAGACGACGGGTGGTCGCGGTAGATCTGACTGTATTCCCAGTGGCCTAGACGGTAGACGGCGTCGGCGAGCTCCTGAGTGACGCACGTGGAGGTGTTGACACCGTTGACAAGCTTGCACGGGAGTGGTTTTCCGTGGCACTGCCGAGCCGAGAGATTGTCATAGTAATGATCAAAGGACGCATGGAATCCGCCGTCGTTGGATGGGACCCCCGATATGTCATCGAGGGTGCGGTACAGATTGGCTGATTCCGTGAGGTGCTTGCTCCACGCCGGGTTTCCGTCCGACTTGATGCCGCCGAAGAGATTGCTGGCAGTCTTGCAAGTGTACTGTGGTTCGAGGCTGTCCACTCCCTCAGCCTGTGTGTGTGCGACGGTGCTGTGAGCGAGTGGACAGAAGCGCGTGCCGTGCATGGCAGGGAGAGTCGACGATCAGGGGACACGGACGTACCTGGATCATGAGTGGAACGGCATCGGCGGTCCCCCACATGCCATCGATGACCATGCCGGCAACCTGGCTGGTGATGACGTTGTTGGTGACCCGGTACCGAACAGCAGACTTGAATTCTGCGCTGCGAGCAGGTAGAAAGTGAAGGAGGTCGTGATAGACGCCGTACAGGTCGGCGCCGTGCTGCCACGAATCGACCAGGCCCTCGGCGGTGATCTGGGGGAAGCTGCAGGTGCCGACCCAGCCAGATGGAACGAAGGGGTTCACGGGGGAGATGTATCCCTTGCGGAAAACCTTGGCCGGATCAGGGCCGTCGAGGGGGTCACCATAGAGGTAGAGGCGGGCATCGTCGCAGTCCCACTGATACGACTCCAAGGGGAAGGCATTGGAGGCGTACGGTGTGCGTTTGTGGTGGCGATGGATCTAGACGGACCGGTGAGCGGAAGAACTGCCGAGCTCGACGCCTCCCCACAAGGAAGGGCCTTCTCACCAGCTCAACATATTGGAGCTCATACTCGGGCGGCGGCCGAACGTACTCGGTGCGCCTGACGTGTGGCATATTGCACCAGTTGTATGTCCCATAGCGCTCACTCGGCGTAGATGACGAGTTGTAGATGAAGCCGTAAACGCCGGAGCCGCTCAGCACCGCCGTGAGGTTGTTGAGGCTGGTCTGCCGAGGCGCATGCCACCTATCCTCGACCCCGTCGGCGACATTGGCGGCTCGCTCGACGGGCAATTGCAGCTGCGGCAACTCGGGGAACGCGGCATCGGCGTGTGCGAGCAGTGCCGCGGTGGCGGTGACGACGACGCCCGCGTTGAGGGCGGAGGCCAGCATGCCGGATCGAAGTGCTTTGGTGGTGATGGGTTGCCAAGCTAGAGAAGGAGGAGCACGGACATGCCGTGTGAGAAACAGGAATCAGGATGAGGAAAGGCAGGGAACGCGGGGAGAGTCGGTATCCCACGTTTACCACCACATTGGCAACAGAAGAAGAGCCGCTGAGACGACGTTTCGCTCACGGCGTACTTCTTATACGTATGGCTAATTCTAAACGATGGAGGGGCCCGGCGTCAAGGGTGCGTGCGTCTAGTTACCTGCAATCGCGCTGCAGCAGTCCAGCCATGGTTCGCAGCCCGCGTAGTGTCCGATCCCGGCGGCGGCGTGGGAACCGGCAGAGGGTGTCTCGAAAAAAAGAAATGTTGCAATGAGGGATGGGAGCGGAGACGATAAAATTATTACGCGTCTTGTACACACACAAAGGTCAACTCGAATCAATGCCATTCCACGAAGGTTGAGGGATACGTTGGCAGACAGCCAGCCAGCCACCACACATTGGATGCGAATGCGCCCACGTGGCCGCCCCAAGCACGGCGGAACCCTGGCGATTCGGAATCGCTAATTAAGCGAGGCTCGATGCTCCCAGTCCGCCTTGGTGGATCTTTCGGTGACGAGACGAGTCTCCTTCGGCATCCAGAGGCGTTCGCACTATTATGATCCGCCAGCAAAATCTTTGAAAGTCTCGGCGTGGCTAGCCCGGCGACCATCAATCCCACGTGGCGCTGACAATGCGCTTCTACAGACGTATCATGTGCTTCGTACTCGGCGGCAACCAAGTTCCTACAAGGTGGGAAGGGTAAACGGGTAAAGCAGCTGCAGCTCCGTCGCTGTCCGTACTGGGTGTCTGCCTGCTTGCTTCTTGTCGTCGATTTCACTGCGGCGACGTCACCAAGTCGGGCAAAAAAATAGAGAGATCAGCGTCTTCTGACATGGGTCGGCAGAAGTACCTTATTAATGTATGCTACACTGGTACACTCCAGTCCCTCCTGGGTATCTGGAACATGAGTACCCGGGCAGTCCTGTGAACATTGCCAGCTATCATGCATTTTGTGCAGCTTCATCAGGGAACAAAATGTAAAGGCAATTCTTCCCGGTTCGTTCAATCAGTTCGTGACTGCCTGTCAGCCATTCATGCGACGGCCCGTCCTCGACCTCTCCCTCGGCCCCTGGCGCCTCCCCGTCCGCGCGCACGCCCCCTATGCGCCGTCCTGATCACCGGGGACGGTTCAGGTCGGCCAGACGGGATGTCATCCTCGTCGCCTGATCCGATTGCAGAGCTGGACGATGACCCCTCCCAGGAGTTGTCTTGTGACTCGACGTCCGCGAGACGCACAACACTCTGTGTAATAGGAGGTTGACTGTTGTCGATGTGTCGAGTCCCCTTTCTGACGCTTGATGCCTGCGGACCACGCGGCGAGGCCATCTGTTCCTCAGCGTAGTCAATCGCCCTGACAGGACGCTCATCCCCCGGCTGGCTCGCAGCGGACTCTGGTGTCTCCCTGTCGCTGGGTGGCTGTCCATTCTCAGCATCTTCCGCGGGCAGGCCGTCCTTCTTGTCCGGCACATCGCCGTCTCCGGTCTTCCGCTTTCCAATTTTGAATTTTTTGCCCTTCAGAGCCATACGCTCAGCTAAGGACATGAATTGGGGGTTGCTGGTGAGTGAACCCTCCCTGCGTGATGATGGTGTGGGCGCTGCGGCTGCCGCACGTCTGGGACGGCCTCGCGGCCTTCCCCTTGATGCAGCGCCGCGGCTGGACGTGGAAGGGGGCACAGTGCAGGGCGATGGTTCAGAGGCTTCCATGGGTGGACCGTTGGCCGACTCCAACTCTGCGCTCGCCGCGGCAATAGTAGTCACGCCAGACCGTCTGCTCACACGCCGCGGAGGCATTTGCTCATGTGCGGCTTCCGAATCCGCTCGGAACAGCCGTTTCCCCGCCGGCTGCGCTTCTATATCATTGCCCTTCGACGGCCGCTCCGAACCTTCGTCGTCGTTGGTGATGCGAGTCACTTTGCCGACGCTGGTGGCCTGGCTCCGCGGCCGTCCTCGCTTTCTCCTACCACTGTGACTGTGATGAGTCTCAACGATGGGCGACGAAAGTCTTATTGTCGTCTTTCCATCGTCGCCTGTAGCTTCGATTACCGACAGTCTCTTCGGTGGCCGCCCGCGTCTCTTAGGATCTGTTCCTGGTGTCACCGCTGAAGCTGAAGTTTCGTGCGCCGCAGACGCCCGTCGTGTGCCAAAGATTCCCCGGATGTCATCTGCGGCAGCGTCAATGGCATTGCCTCTAGTAGGGCCGGCAGGCTTCTCGGGTGCTCGTGGCGATTGGGCTATCAACAAGCCCTCCTCTGCATCGTCAAGTTCGGCATCCTCAACTTCCACGTATGATGCTCGAGGTTTGGCGTGCCGGAGCTCCGGTTCATTTGCGTCAAAACGAAGGGCCGTCTGTCGTCGTGGGGGCACATCATCCGACCGGGTTGCCGGTGTCTCAGATTGTCGGTCAGGGCGAGAATCCTCGTCTTCTATGGCTTCGCGACTGTTGCCAACTGGGGCAGTCGGGCTGTCGAAGAGAGCGGGGTCCATGCTCTCCAGGATATCTGCCTGTTGAGCGAGACGCGGCTTCTTGGAATGGTGACTGCGCCCAACGACAAAGTCGGGATCCTCATTCTCTCGCCTCGCCTTCCTCTTCGCCGCCCGAATCGATTTCTTCACAAACTCAGGTACCTCAGAATCTCGCATCCTCATAGCATCTTCGGACGGCGCTTGGTAAGGATCGAACAAGATCTTGTCCGGTGTATCATCCTGCTCGTAGTAGCCCATTCCGATGCGTTGGCGGACTAGTATAGACGGATCCGGGTAGGATGATTCGTCGGCGTCACCCATGTCAGAAGCTTCTGGTACTGTCGTGGCTTCATTAACACCAGTCGCCATCCCGTCGATATGACTGCCCTCCGCATCCTGAGCATAGCCTCCCAATGCGGAGCCTTCTGTGCCAAATACTTCGCTTTGGTCGCCATAACCGTTGACTGCAGCAGTGGCGGAAGTGACGCTGACCGGGCCTGTCGCTTCAGTCTCACCCGGCATTGTTTGCCCAGCCTCGACCTGATGCGTCAAGTCCTGCGCCTTCGCACTATCTGCCTGTTCTCTCAGGCGCTGCATCCTGCGGCTGTCCTTACTCCTACCCTCTTCTCCGACCGCCTTCAGCCAGGACAGGTTGTGAACTCGAAAATCGACTAGTGCTTCCACGCTCCGGTCATCAGCAATGGGACGGGTGTCATGACCCAGGAGTGTGCTTTTTGGAGTATACGCGTTCGTGTTACCAGACCGTCGGCAGCCGCCACAGCTGCAGATGCCTAGGCATTTGGGACACTGCCAGTATTCATCCTCGAGCACCTTCTGCGGCATCATATCGAATGCTCTATAGAGCACACCGTAACAGTAGCCCTCGGTGCACGCGGGGTTGGTGCATAGGTGCACTCTGTAGCTGTAGTCTTTGTGGCAGCATACGTGGCATCGACGCAGTTCACCCTTCTTCTTCTTTCGTTTCGGCTTCTTTTTAGACTTGTCGTCGTCATCGCCTTGCTCAGAGTCGCTCGGAGTCTTTTCGCGCTCTGGTTTGGTAATGTCTTTCCAAGGACGCCGTCTCAACGCCTCTTGGCAGATTTGGGCAACTGGTTTCTTGCCTGACTTCTGGCGAGCGATCTCCAAAGGAGGCGGGGAGTTCTGCAAGTCAATATAGCCATCGCTGATGATGACCATGGCCCGCCAATTCTCATAGCTGTCGACCAATTGGGACCAGGACCACTGTTCGCACCATTGCAATCCAGAAAGGCACGCACAGGACCGGCCCATGGCGTAGCATTCCATGCATACATCGTAGGCATCTTCGTCGCCGTTTGCCAAAGTTCGCACACAGTGTTTGCAGGTCAAAAACCGATTAAAGATGTTCGACCTGCAATAGGAGCATGTGACGCAAGAATCAAACGGCAAAAACTCAACATCTTTCTCCTTGGTTGCAAAGACCTCGTCCACGAGGATTTCGGAGAAAAGAGAGAAGAGCTTCTTAAAATCACTGGCCAAATGTTTGGCGCGAGGCGAGTTTTTGACGATGTTGTGGCCGATGCCCATGAAGCTCAGCTGAGCCATCTCTGCCTTCTCCTCCATGTCTTGCAGTTCTTGGTAGTACTTCTCAAGTGTGAAGTAGATAATAGCCTTGTTTTTGTATTGCTCATCCCGGCAGACTAGTCTGGCCTTGGGTAGAGCCTCGTGTAGAGCCATGTCCAGGGTTTCGGCGGTTGTACGATTCCAAGCAACTTTCATAGTCCTTGTTCCACGGTTCCACACCTGGTGGGCCGCGAGTGGAGGGATGAGAATGAAATCTCCGGGACGCTGCTCAACGACGGCGACATCGAAGGGAGCCTTCTTCCACGCATTGACCTGCGCAAAATGCTTCTCAATCTCAATATCGTGCCCCAGCATCGAGAGAAAGTACTCCCGGACGACTTCGCGGTCCTTGCTTTCCGTCATGAACCAGATCGAGCTGCCGGCTTTCTCGCCAGCACCATCTTTGGACGCCTCAACCATAATATTCTGACCGAGTGAAGCACACATCTCGCGATGTGCCGGGGTGTATGTGCCTTCGTGGCCAATGTAGCACATGAGATTCTGTGCGCGCATCTCCTCCGGAAGGCTCGACATGAGGTCCCCAGCCGGAGCAGCGGTTTTCTCGCCCCGGAAGAGATCGTCCCCTTGAAGCTCGGCTCCCCCTGCTGTAGTGACGTTCTCGTTGAGGTAGAAGAGGCTGGGCTGAATGACCTTTTGCAAGGCGTCGTGCCACTCAGGTGGGCAGTCGATGTCTTTGAGATAGAGTCTCTGCCGCCGCTCGTCGCGAAAGGTATGTGGGTTCCATTGATTCGTGAGCTGTTTCATGGACCTAAGGTAGTGTCCCATCGTCATGGGAATATCGCTAGAACTAGGGATGTCGCGGACATTTTCCTCTACACAAACAATGATCAGTTAACAAGGAGTTCACGCAGAGAACTTCGTGCAAATAAATGGAACGTACGCTTCTTGTCATAGGTCTTCTCGAGCCACTCGGCGCTGAACAGCCGAGTGGGCAGCACAGAATCCCACCCCTCGATCACGAGTGGTTTCCCGCCAGCTATGACGTGAATCTGAACGAGCTTTTCGAATTCCTGCTGTCCGAGGTTTCGGATCTGGGTCCGAGATACCCTTTGTACCCATTTGAAGTTCGGCGTGCGGTCAACTAGTGCGTGAAGGTCTAGATCCGGCGGTATAGGGTCAAACTTGGCCTGCGGGTGAAGTGAGGTCGGCATATTTGCGAAGCTGCGAGCGCAATGTGCGCAAGTCTGGGTGGTTTGGCAGTCGTGGCGGGTGCCAAAGCCTCAGTCAGCATGTCCAGTCCTGGGCGTTCTGAGTCGTGGCCTTCGTGAGCGTAGCAAGCGACAAGTGGCATGCTAGGTGTGACACCGGTAGCAAAAATGGCTATTCATTGCACCGGTGTCGGTCGAGAGGTGTTGAGATAGCCGTGGTGTCGTGGAGGGTGGCCCAAAAAGGGTGGTTACTGTTTCGACATGATGGGGAATGCGCAGGATGCTTAGCTGAGTGTTAGCGTGGTGCCAGCCGACCGCGTCGTGGTGGATGGATGCGAGAACACGTGATTCCTATTGGAGCGCGCCAGGGGCTCACTCACCCTTTGTGCTTCGTACTGTCAGTCGAGCAGCTCCGTACGCTCCCTGTGAGCGTTGCGACCCACCACTACGGAGCACCGAGTGCCTTATTTCAGTCACGAAAATACAAACAAAATTTGTCGATTATGAATACGTATTGCTTCATACCCCCCCAAATTGCTGGACCAGGTTCTTCTCTGATCGTACAAAAGACCTACTTAGACTACGTTACTTGTCGGTCAAAAGCCGGCCTTAAATGACCCACTAGACATGCAAGGAACATGGGACTCGGGGGCCCACCTTGCGCGTGGCAGCACCGTTACTCGAACGACAACACCGATCGTTTCTCACCCGTGGCGCTTTTTTGAGGTTCACATCCCGCCAGGTGCAGACACCCGAGCCCACGAAAACATGACGACCTCCGTAGCAATGCGCTGACTCTCCTTGAGGGAATCATAGGGTAAGTTCTATTAGGCTTATATCTTCACACTGTAAGTGAGGTGTTGCCTCATCCGTCTTAAGGCAGCTTGGTTGATAATCTGGCCTCGAGACAGGGAAGCCGCACGAGGCTCACTTTTGACCAATGACTTTCATCAACATGACCAAGGCCACATTAGTGGCCTCACGGGCCTCAACCAGCTCAGTTTCGAAGGCTTCCAGGCGGATACACCTGCCTCTCCATCATCCGTCTCTGGCAGGACGCAGCTTGATACGTCAATCCCTGACCCCGGTCCTGACGAAGGGTTTCCACGAGGCCAAGTCGCGATTACTACCGGTGATCGATGCGAGACGCAACGAGCACGATTCGCCGGTAGTGCTTCCCTACACAACACCTACATCTGGAGTCCTGTCCAAGATCCCTCGGTCGTGGGTGCCGTACGCCGAGCTCGTGCGACTCGACAAGCCGGCGGGCACATATTACCTCTACTTCCCCTGTCTATTCTCAACGTTGATGGCGGCGCCAATGCTCTCACCAGCGGCATCTCTGGGGTCCGTAACTAGTTTCTCCCTGTTGTTTCTGGCCGGTGCCGTCATCATGCGTGGAGCTGGATGTACCATCAACGATCTCTGGGACAGGAACCTCGATCCCCACGTACAGAGGACGCGACTTCGACCAATCGCCCGTGGTGCCATAACGCCATTTAAAGGGGTAGTGTTCACCGGTTTTCAGCTCCTGGCAGGACTAGCGGTTCTGGTCCAGTTCCCGCTCCCGTGCATTCTCTACGGCACTTTGAGTTTGCCTCTGGTCGCGTCCTACCCCCTGGCCAAGAGGATAACATACTATCCTCAGGTTGTCTTGGGGCTGACGTTCTCTTGGGGAGCCATAATGGGTTTCCCTGCTCTTGGCCTAGACCTGCTATCCGACTCGGCTGTTTTGACAGCCGCTGGGTTTCTTTACGCCTCCAACATCGCCTGGACTGTCCTCTATGATATGATTTATGCCCATATGGACATCAAGGACGATGCAAAAGCCGGAATTAAGAGCATTGCTCTCAAGCATGATGCGGATACCAAGAAAGTGCTGACCGGTTTGGCCGTCACGCAAGTGGCTCTGCTGGCAGCCGCTGGGATGGCGTCTGGTGCCGGAACCGCGTTTTTCGTTGGCAGTTGTGGCGGGGCCTTAGTCAGTTTGGGCGTCATGATCAAACGGGTCAATCTCAAGAGTGTTCAGAACTGTTGGTGGTGGTTTAGTAAAGGTTGCTGGATTACCGGTGGGACTATTAGCACGGGATTGGCCGTGGACTATTTGATCCGCAGAGTCGAGGAGGATGACGCCGCTGCGAAGGACGCCGATTGATGACCGTCTGCCAGTCGAGCCTTACAGGTATATAGCAGAACGTGTAGCCCCAAATTTGTACAATAATAGAGGGCCACAGGAAACAAGGGATTCAGCGTGCCGTTGTGATGCTTGAATGTTTTGAGTGAGACCTGGATCTACCTTCCGAACCTAGTCTCGCATGACAAAACCCAACCTGTATGCCGATGCCAGCAAGCCAATGTTACTCCTCATGCCAAAATTATGACGTGACTTCGCTCTTTTCCACAAGCATCTCTTGCTCTCTAAGACCGGGGCTTCTCCTTCTTCTCCTTCCACAGAGCGAGCAGACCGACACCCGAGACCTTGACGACCTTGAATCGAACACCGGGAATGTCACCCTTGGCCTTGCCCTTGCGACCGAAACCAGCCAGGAGGACCTCGTCGTTCTCGTCCACGAAGTTCAGGCAACCGTCATTGGGGACTTCAATCATGTTAGCCGCGAGGATACGTTCACGCCGCTAGTGCTCAGTGCGCCGGGAACCTACCGAAAGCCGTGACCTTCTTGCCGTTCTTGATCAACTGAACACGGACGCACTTTCGGATAGCGGAGTTGGGCTGCTTAGCCTCGACACCGACCTTCTCGAGGACGATGCCCTTGGCGTGGGAAGAGCCACCGAAGGGCGAGGACTTGAAAGCAGTGCCCAGGGCACGCTTCTTATAGTGAAGGTCGGCCCATTTCTGGTCCTTTCGGTTCGTTCGCAGCTTTCGTGCGGCGTTGAGACCACGGGGTTTGCCACCAGCCATGATTGCTAACGGTCGTTCGAGTCAGCGACGGGAATGTTACGACAAGAATAATGGCGACTCTCGGCGTTGGTAATTGCACGTACCGATTTATCTGCGTATCGCGTCGACGGATGGTTGTTGGAACGGGCGGAGCAACGAAAAGTTGAGAGCGGACCTGCAGAAATGCCAGGTAGGGTTTTCGCGCCCTAGCACGGCCAAGTGGTGTGGGGGGCGAGTCTGTGAGTCACGTGGCTTGTGGACTGTCGGAAAAACTTGCCCCGGAAGCCGGACTTTGGACAGTGCCACACTTTTGGCTGAGCGGACCCGCCAAGCCCGCCCCCATATGCGTCATTGGCGTCTGAGTGAGCAGTGTCGACTACGACGATACTTCGTCCTGCCACTTCGTACTGCCAACTATGTACGTACCACTTCATATATACAGCTGTTGGTGTTACAAGTCGAACACTTTCCGTCCGCCTCTGTCCGGCAAACCCTCGTCCTAGTCTTTGCGCCCAGAGATGGAGTGCCCTCGACAGCATGGCTTCTTCAATGAAAAAAACCGCCCACACCGGTTCCAGCTCCAAAACTTGGGGCGCTAACGAGGATCTCAGCGCTGCTCCCCCAAAGAGCCGGGCCAAGCAACGAGAACCGCCGCCGGTGTTGTTCCTGCACCCATCTCCTGGCGCTTCTCATGTGTCTCTTCCTGGCGCCTTAGCCCCTGGTGCCCAAATCCCCGGGCCGGCGAGCACAAGACGGGATCAGCCCACGCTCGAGCGCAGCGTGTCGGTGCGCTCCGGTCCCGGGGCACCTTCCGAGGTTCAGCAGCGACCGGGTCGAGCCTTACTCACCGCGGCGAGCACTCGGAGCGCTGATAGAACCGACGCACTATGGGCAGAGATGCAGGCGACCCTTGAGGAGGTGGAGCTCTCTGCCTCGGGGGGCACACATGTTTTTGGCCCTGAGCATGATCACAAGTTGACAGAGCTACGGACGGCGCAGATAGCCCTCGCTCAGGCGTGGGCTCGGAGTGAAGCCGATGACGCAATCGAGACAACTCTTGACGGCGACTTAGCCCCTTCGGCTGGCGACGACCTTCGCAACATCATGGTGAATCTCGCGGAGGCACCGTGGGCGGGTGCCGACGAAACTGATGCGGCAAAGAGTACCGTTGGGACGACTAGTGGTCGGCCAGAAAGCAGTAGTGGGGGTGCCGATCTTCTCGGGGCCAAGCTAGAGGAAGAGACAGAAGTTGATATTTTGATGGCTCGAAAGCGCCGCGAAGCAAACGACCGATACTTTCAACGGGTCAACCAGGGCGTCATAGATGTTGTCGCCAAGCTGGAAGACGTTGCAGTGGCAATGCGCGCAGTTGAGCAAGAAAGCAAAGATGTCTGGCATGGGGGTGGCTCACATAGCTGAAAAAAAATGTCAAGCAGTGCACATTCATAATTGGTAGAGCGGTCATGGCGTTCCCGGTTCACTGAGGGACCATTGAGATAGTATAGTACGGAGTACGCCCGAATGTATGTACACATCAGGCACGTTGTTTTAGAGTGGCCCTTTCCCTGGAGGAAGTTGGTCGTTATGTTCCACAACAGTTCTTCCTACGTTGGTACCAACATCGATCTGTACGTGAGCGGAGGCGTTGCGGGCCAGCAACAGTTAGTATTGTGTTGTCGTGTTTCGTGATGGAGATACGAGTCGCGCGACAACACTACTAATAACCTCGTGCCTTACCTCAATACTACTATGTACTAAAGCAATAAGGTTATTGGGTACTTGCTAGGTAGGTACGTCGGTAGTGCTATTTCATGGCACCTCATACAACTGCCCGCACCACCATGGGTATGGTTGGAGAGTTGCACACACGGAACTGGTGGAACAGGGTTGGCCTATCTGATGTAGCTGCCAGAAAAGACAGGTGCAGGAAAAGAAGGTCGGGAGCCCAACTCTACCACCTACCTATACCCACGAACGAGCCTTCGCTGTGTGTTGCGTGGGCCCACTAAATTGGCAGCTTCCTCAACGAGGGTGACACTGGGCCAGGGCACTACAGACCAAAACAGTAGGTCTCACTTCGTAGGTATGAACTTATTGAAGTACCTCTTGGGGTGTTCATGCAGGGCATTCCGGGAACCTCGGCGGGTTACGCATCTCAAGTAGTAGACCCAGAGGGGTTCATAGGAGATACCGGTATTTGCTGCGGTGGCGGACAAAGTGCCTGTCGCCGGTGACATTAGTTCGGCGTCCTTGAGCAAGATGACTGGCAACACGCCAGGGCAACTGTGAATTCAAGGCGCGGCGGATTCTTCTGGCGAGGGGTACACCACTGCAGATGGGTGGCATGTGAAACCGGGCCTTTGGTGTATTCAAGTCAAGCTGATCGGTTCTCATTGACTGTTAGGAATGAACGACCTCCCAAATCGGGCATGGTCCCATCACAGTCTCCTCCCCCGCGGCGACTCAAATCGGCTCAAAGTAGATGGACTTTGGAAGTGGCTAAAACGTGCACTAAAATTAGGGACTGAGTACTTGCGGAAGGGCCAGCAGACCAGGCAGCCACAGCGTGGAACGCTAGGTTTGGTGCAATGATCTCCGAGCCGCTTACCAAGGGACTTGGTTAGCGCCTCCGCTTGGCCTCCTTCATTAGTACCGACCTGACCCTCCCTCACACCACCGATACCATCACCACCGCTCGCCTTTATATCCTCACATCCAACCTCTCCTAGACGACTCGCTCTGGTATCTCGCTCACCGCGGCGCGATTCATCATACAGCCATCTCCGATTCTGCAACCTGCTCCTCGTACCCGTGAGCCCGAACAACAAGACACGGGCGCCATTTCAGTACCTGCCTACTCGTCCACAGACCGATCAGCCATCATCTACAGACCCAGTCATCAACGACAGCCAGCCATCATCTACAGCCAGTCTTCATCATGAGACTCCTCCCCCAACTCGTCGCCGCACTCGCTATCCTCCCCGGGGCTCTAGCAGTTGATCAGAAGCGGTCGGCAATCATTTGGTTCGACGATCCGAAAACACCCGACTCCGTGGTCAACGAGGCCAAAGAGTCCATAGTCAAAGCCGGCGGCAAGATAACCCACATTTATACAATCATCAAGTACGTCGACGGCTAGGAATCGAACGCGGTGCTTATCTTTTGAGACTGACATGATGCCAGGGGGTTTGCCGTCGTTGCTCCCGAGAAGGTCCTAGAAAGCGTACAGGTCACGGCAAGCAAGAGTCAATACAAAATGCGGGTCGACAACGATGAGATGGTATCCAGCCAAGACTGATCGTCATGCCAAGAAAAATATATGATGCGGGTCGATAGCGATGAGATGGTATCCAGCCAAGATTGGTTGCCACGCCAAGAGACATTGGCTGCGTGGCCATGGACGGTGTTGCAGGCAGGCCGTCGTCAAAGTTCTTGTCTACCAATGTGCAAGCTGGATGGGAGCGATGGCTTTGTCCTCTTTTTGTTTTGCTGTCTTCTTCCAACTCTGTTAACTCTCTCTCTCTCTTTTTTTTTTCCAATCAATGATACCCGCCGATGGAACGGCGATCACCATCGCTTCTATGAAGTAGTCCGATAAAATAGACTGCCTGGTTTCTGGGACTAGCCAAAGTGCCACTTCAAAGTGTGGCGTGGGCGTGGCTACTGGTATGGTGCACAGGGGTTACCCGGGCTCATCTCATGCACTGGATGGGACAGCCCCAGCCATTGCAAACTCGGTACGAAGAGACGAGACGTACTCCAGACACGAGACTGGAGGTGCGAGCGGGAAAATATGGCCGTTACATGGAAGGGTCCCTAGACAGAGCTCAAGGCTGAGCCATGGCGAAAGCATGCAGAATGCGAATATCTGGGATATAAAGCGCTTGAGACATCCGTACAACACCAAATGCCCCGAGAGGGAGTAGCTGTCTGGTGTAGCTTGCTGTCCGCATCCTGTCGCGCTTACATGGAATAAGGGTTTGCCATAGACCTCCATGTGTACCTACGATGAGCAAGAGGTTCTGACTGCAAGGCCGCTGTCGCATACCCCTTGAGGTGGGTGCCATTTCGTTTCAGGTCTGGTCTTTCTTCAATCACGACGTACCTAGTAAGTACGTACAGTGTACGAGCGAACGGACAAGTGCCCGCCACCGACTTCGTACCTACCTTACTTCCACTATGGACTAACCTTCCGTACTGCGGCCCATGCTAATAAGATTAGTACCTTACCTACAGTATGAAGTACCTACTTCGTACTTGAAGTTCGTTTTTGTTGGGTGCTTTCCCTCGCTGCCATTCATTCACACGTAGCCCAATCGTGGCCCCACACGCGACCGTGCAGTGCTTGTCAGGGGACGGCCGCTGGACCCAAACAGGTAAATGGACCTGTCCTCGGTAACGCGTTTTAATATTGAACTCAGATTCACCCCAAACCGAGGTCTCCAGCAACACCCACCGCGCGAATGGTCACCCGATCGACCTGAGGTGTGCAACAAGACACCTGCCTACCGAGGACCTAAATCAACCATTCTGGTACCTTGCCGAGCTACCTGACGTGCTCCCGGCCTCTCCTTCACCTCACTCCTGCTCAGGCTCTCGCGCCTTCCTCAGATTGAGGCCGATGCGCCGGCGGACGATGATGCTGTACCGGCTGGCGGCACTTCTCCTTCAACGACAAGCCCGTCGATAACGAGTTCCCGCAGCCTGACATATTCCTCACCCGCGAGACCTCTGCGTCGCAAATGGCGCCGACGGCCTCGCCCTCAGCATCCAGAACGATGCCCATCTACAGCCTCGGCGCGCAGGCCGCGCTGTTGAAAGCCGTCAGTGTTTCTCATGGGGACATGGTTGCATTCGCTGACACGCAGCACCCCTATTAGGTCAACCGGGTATTCGACTTAGACCGAACAGCCGAGTCTCTCGACGAGCTCAATAATGGCTCCATCCTCGCACACATCCTCCACGAGCTCGACTCGGAGTTCGATCCTTCCCATCTCGAATCCAGCCAGGGTGCCTCCAAGTACCTGACCAACAAGCGCAACATCCAGGCTGTGTATAAGGGCCTATTTCGATTCATTCGCCGTCAGGTTCCAGAACTGGGCTGTCAGGCGAAGAAGTTCGACTACCATGCGGTGGCCGAGAACCCCGACGCACAGGGCATCAGCCAGGTAGGCCTCGGTCCTCCGGTGCCAATGTGCGGCTACATTGCTCTCGACATGCGCTTACACACATTCTCCCTCGGTCATAGCTTCTCGCCGTTATGGTCTCGGCAGCCGCCATGGGACCTGACAATGCAAAGTATGTGCCTAGGATACAGAACGGCCTAGATCGCGAAAACCAGGCCGAGATCATGCAGATCATTCGCGCCATGCAGCAGGATATTGCCAGTTACAAGGATGATGATGACCTTGACGAGGCTATTGATGCTGTGATGGAGGCCCGAGATATTGACCTACTTGTGGAGGAGCAGAACGCGGCTCTTCGCCAACAGCTCGATGGCACCAAGAAGACGCTATCTGACTATATAACTCGGCTGGAACACCTCCAGCAGAGCCACGAAGAGCTCAAGTACGAGAAGGAGAAGAATGATCGCGAGCTCGAGATTCTTCGCAAGGCCACTCAGGAAGGAGCCAATAGCGCGGAGGCCATCAAGCTTCTCGAAGCACAGGTACATGAACAGATGGAAATCATTGCCAGAAACGAGGAGACCATACGAAACCACGACAGGATCAAGGCCCAGCTAGAGACCGAGGTGCAGCGCCTGAGCCAAAAGAGCATGCAAGCAGACGAGCTCCGGGACCAGGTTACCGAGTGGAAGCACAAGGCCGACGAGCTTGAAAAGAAGGCCAACACCGCCGAGCGCTACAAGCAAAAACTGGAGGCGCAGCAGGGCCTGGTAAAGGAAGTGCAGAATCTTCAGTACGAGCGAGCCGAGCTTCAGGAGCAGTTGCGGTCTCTCGTGAGCGACAGGGAGAGGGGGGAACGTACGAGAAAGGCCGAGGATGAGCTGACCAAGATGATCACCCAGTCAGAGCAACACCTATGGGACGAGCGGAACCAGAAGAATCAGCTCATCAAAGACGTTTCGGCTCTCGAGGAAGAGTTGGTGCGCTTAAAGGCACAACGAACTCATGACGAGCACTTCATCCAGGACTTGCAAGAGCAGTTGCAACAAAGTGGCGCCGCCGAGGGTCAAGGCGATGGCCTCAGTTCTGGTTCAGGGACGTTCAATCTGGAAGACGAGCTCAACGCGGCCGGCGATGAGGGGCAGACTAACGTGCCATTGGAGTTATCGAGACTCAAAGCCGAGAATGAGCTGCTCCGCAAGACATTTGGTTCGACCGGGGATGCTGCGCTACTCCGACGCGAGTTGGAGGAACAAAGACGCCAACGGGACAGACTTCAACAAAACTTCAACGAAATATTCGAAAAGCACATTGTCACTCAGGAGCAAATCAAGGTGTTGATGACCGATGCGACAGGCGAAGGGTGAGCCATGAACTTGTATCTGCTCCCTGACAGAGATGGTTGAGTGCTGACATGTTGCCGCAATAGCTCACAAGCTTTCATCAAGCTGCGGGCACAGCTCGTACATGCTGAGTCAAGATTTGAAGAGACAGACAAGCGCTCCGCCGATCTGCAGACAAAACTTGCCGACATAGAACGTGAGCTCATCAGCGCAAGAGCTCAATTATCGGCCGCAGAAAAGGGAGGGTCTGCGGCTATTGACGAGCTGAAAAGCACCGACAAACTCATATCCGAGTCGCTTAAGGCGGAACTAGACCGACTGCGAGAGGAGTTCAGCTTGGTAGTGAGCGAGAGGGACGCACAAAAGTCACAGCTGATCGAAGCACTCCTGGCAAAAGACAAGCTGCGCAAGGAAGTCGAGGAAGGCAGAGAGCTGCACGACACCCCTGCGCTTCCCACGGATCATGTCGATTCGGACATGTCGGAGGCTGCCAAGAAGTCTAGCGAGAAGATTGAGAAGCTCCGAGCCCGTCTCAAGGAGCGCAAGCTGGTAAGTTACCTAAAGCCGCGCCAGGAATGCTTGTTCCTCAGCTTCTCGTCTCCCATGCAACTTATGCCTGGTTCTAACGCTCAATTTCCCACAGCAACTCGAGCAATCGGAACAGGAGAAGCTCGACCTGCAGCACAAATTGAAGGCGGCTCAGGGAAGTCATGGCTCTGCCGCGCAGAAGGTACTCAGTCTCTTTTACCTTTTGGGAGAGAGCACGCTTGCGATACCTGACCAAAGCAAACGCTGACTCAATCTATTCACAGGCTGCGACCGATCAGGTCATCAAAAACCTGCAAAGAGAGAATGCGTTGATGGCCACAGCCTGGTACGACCTCACCAGCCGGCTACAAAGCAACCATGTCGTACTGCAACGAAGGCACGATGCGCCGCGGAGCTGGCTGAACAAGCAGAGGCAGATGGTCAATGGTCAGTTGCGCCAACGCGACTTGCTCTACCTCTACTGACCTGATTGTGATCAGCGACCCCGAGGAGATAGGATCTCACGGGTTAAGCTCTGCCCGTCCCGCCCGGCCCCGGCAGACGAGATGGCGCATCCTGCCTGGGGCCAGCAGACTGCACATCCATAGGGGTGCCTACAATACGTACCTTACCTGTGATACATTTATCCTTCCTCACGGCTCTGCCTTGTCTTGGCGGGAAGACCTGCGGGTCAGAGACGTATTGCGTTTTTTTGTCTCTTGCTCGGTTTTTCTTGAGCACTTTACACAGCACTGCGAGGCGCTATTTTGGATGACGCAGTTGCTTTTCTCCAACTTCTTCTCCGTAGTCGTCGGCCGTAACCGTCCCGTTGCCTCGTCTGTCCCTGAAAGATGGACCGGCCACAAGAGCAGCAGCGGTGTGAGGATGACGTGGGCGAGGCCGAACGGAGAAGAACTGCAAATGATAGACAGCAGCACACGCATATATTCACCACAGATTCCCTTACTATCACCCTACGTTTATTGGGATAGTTGGCTTGGACAGATTCTTTGACGAGCACATACTCGGCATTGTCACGTATTTCCAGACTCTTATAGGTTCTGCCAGCAGCTCGCCACGGCTAAAACTGCAAAGGCTGTCATGTATTGATACATACATTCATTCGTTCCACTGCTTTCAAGTCTACAGGGGCATCTGAGGGCCACGAGGAATTCCCGACGTCCCGCCTTGAGCTGACCGTCGAATGCGTCTCAAGCCACCCCAAATTTTAGTCATGGTGATACATTCCCTCACACAACGGTCGGTCGGACAGGGCTCTAGCTTTGGCCAGCAATCCGGGAGAGGATGCCCGTGGCATGGCCCTTCCTATCCCCCTCGAGGATATTCAACATATTCTTCCAAACCTGGCCGGGCTGCTGGCTGGCGTCAATACCTTGCCAGATGCCGTTTTTGCGGTAGTACTCGACAACCGGGGCGGTCTGTTTGTGGTAGGTACCGAGACGCTTCTTGAGCGCGTCGGCGGTATCGTCGCTGCGCTGAATAAGAGGCTCGCCAGTGATGTCGTCCTTCATGGGCTCCTTGGGAGGATTGAAGGTGCTGTGGTAGGAGCGGCCCGAGGCCGGATGAATCAGGCGGCCGGTAATGCGCGCGACGAGCTGGGAGTCATCGATCTGGAGCTCGACGGCGTGCTGGAGCTTCTTGTTGCGCTGCTCGAGCATGGCATCGAGGCCCTCTGCCTGGGGGACGGTGCGGGGGAAACCATCGAGGATAAAGCTGCGCCTGCATCAATACGCGTGAATTCGGCCAGGGGGATTCAAGGCCCGAGATGGGCTGAGCACGCACCCGCCCTGACACTCTTTGTTATTGTCCAATTCCTCCTTGATCATGCCGATGACGATGTCATCGCTGACAAGGCCGCCCTGGTCCATGATCTTCTTCGCCTCGCGACCGAGAGGAGTCTTCTTCGCAACCTGGGAGCGCAACATGTCGCCAGTGGCCTGCGCGTGTCAGCAAAGCGGCGCGATTCCATGATCCGGGGTACGGCTTTCGCCGGCCAGGCGGACTCACCAGGTGGCAGCAAGAAAAGCGCTCCTTGATCTTGGGTGCCTGGGTTCCCTTGCCTACAAACTCATGTAGTCAGCACAAGCCGGTAGGTGGCTCACAAGACGGGAGCGCAGGAGGGCCGCTGAGAGTGGCGGGTGCGCACCTGCGCCAGGAGGACCGATGAGGATCATGCGGATCTCTTTGGTGGTAGGGGCCGACCCAGTAGCGCGCTGCTCGAGGCTCTTGATCCGAGAATCAAGGTTAGAGATGACATCCTTGAGCTGCTTCAGCTCGTCCTCGACGAAACCCATGGCTGCGGTTTTGGGGGTTGGTGCGTGGAGGGCTGTTTGCTTGTGTCAACGAGCGGCTGAGGCGGGACCAATTGGAAGGTAAAACTCGCAGGGCTCGATCGCGGTGGGCAGGCGAGCGGAGGCCGAGGAGGGAGAGCAGAAAGGCGACGGCCTGGGCGCAGAGTGAAGCGGTATGAACGCGGGCAAAGACGAGAGAATAAGAGGAATGAAGTGTTGGCAAAAGGTGGACACGCCTGGATGGAAGTCCTGGAGAGTTTTCGGTGGGCATTGGGGAGCGAACCCAGCAATCAGCACGGGCAGCTTTCAGGGCTGGCGGGGGGGGGGTCGGCTCGCCATTGCAACACCCGACCTACAGGTAACGTTAGGTACTAGGTACAGGTACTAACGGAGTAAGGTACTGTACGGTATTGGCAGTCCCCAGTGTTTTTCTGCCCAGACAACCAGAGCTCCAGCCGAGGCCCGGGGCTGATTGGCTGCATCTCTCAACGTTGCGCAACAGATCCGCGGGTCCTGCACAGCACAGGTCGTCCCTTGGCAAGCTTAGTACTAAGGCATTAGGGGACACGCTGGCCGGCTCAAGTGCAGCCTGTACAGGTGACTCCGTTGTCGCAAACGTTGCACGCAGCAAAGGTTGGGGCAGTTTCTATCAAGCCAGGTCTACAACTGTACCAGAATCAGATGGCCGGAAGGTAACGTTGTCGCACTTGGCGCTCGTTTCTCACTGCGGTGCCCTTGTAAGCTTTGGTATTGGTGCTGGTGCCTACCGCCGGGCCGAAGGGACCTGTGGCAGGCGGAGGAGCTGGCGTGACTGCGGCGGCCAGGCAAACCACTTCCTTTGCTCCGTGGTCGGCATCTCAGAAGGGCTATCCCGAGATCCACCAGATCCTACGAAGTACAGTATACACTCCTGCGTGTAATCATTTCATTCCAACTTTTCCGTTCGTGCTCCCGCGCCGCCCGTCTTCTATAAGGCATGCTTGTCACTCTTAATTTGAGCAAGGTATCTGCAAAACATTGATGCTCAACTCTATCAACGAGACCCCTCCAATCCCTAGGCCATATTCCAATGCGCTAGGCCGGGTGCGCGCCCCTAGGGAGGAAGTACATCGGTGTCGTGGTCGGTGCTCCTGTCGCTAGGTATTGACGCGCCAGTACGACGTACTTTGTTGTCAGTGTGTTTTGACAAGGCGTACAATTACCGCCACTCTCGCACTTTTCTGGCGTACTGCCTCAGCTACCTATACAACGTCATGTTGTCCTGTGCTTTCTCTACCTTATGTGACTGGTTCCCTGTGGCGCTGTCAAGACACGGTCACAATTACCGAAGCACGTGACAAGCCGTCCACGCTGGCCGCACCTGTCCCCAAAGCTCCCTCACCGTCCGACAGTGTGACCGGTACGTACCTGCATTATTAGGTGAGCAGAGCCCAGGCTCCACCGGCCACCACTAACTTGCGAAAGGTGAGCTAAGCTATCGTCAACCCGTGTGCCTGGCCATCGCATCACTTTGTCATTTCCAGTCTCCCCGTCTTTCGCATCATCCACATCGTCGCAGGAGACTTTCCGCGCCTATTCAATCGATTGGGATCTACTTCGTCTATCTCTCGTGCTTGGCCGGCCGACGTGCGCATGACTGCAGTCCTAAACCTGCAACTTAGTAGCCAGGCAACCGGGGGCATACGCATCAACGACATCGGCTCCTCTATCGTGATAGAATCGAGCGCCCCGACACCCACCAAGCTCTCGTGAGCCTTTATCGCGGATACCCGTCAGCCCAGGCGACGGCATTGCAAAAATCGGGCTCAAAATGCCTACCACGACTGCCGAGACGCTCTCCCTCGTCACCCGAAACGTCACCGTCGCGCCCCTCGTCCTCCTCTCCGCAGTCGATCACTACAACCGTACCGTTCAGAACAAGACGAAACGGCGAGTCGTAGGCGTCTTGCTCGGCCAGAACGATGGCAAGAATGTGAGGGTGTCCAACAGCTTCGCTGGTACGTCGCGCATTTGTGCTCCCTGCCATTGAAGATCTGTTTTCTCTGACACGAAGCCTTCACTAGTTCCCTTTGAGGAAGACGAGAAGGACCCTTCAGTCTGGTTTCTAGACCACAACTACGTCGAGTCCATGAACGACATGTTCAAGAAGGTCAACGCCCGCGAGAAGCTGATAGGATGGTACCATTCTGGTCCCAAACTTCGCGCCTCCGACCTTGAGATCAACGATCTTTTCAAGCGCTACACACCGAATCCACTCCTCGTCATCATTGATGTGCAGCCTAAGGAGTCGGGCGTCCCCACAGATGCCTATTTCGCTGTCGAAGAGATCAAGGATGTAAGCCGTCGCCATCGTTTTTCGCCTGACGGGTGCCAGGCTGCTAACTTTCGTTTCCCATAGGACGGCACGACTACCTCCAGGACCTTCGTCCACACTCCGTCCATCATCGAAGCCGAGGAAGCCGAGGAGATTGGCGTCGAGCACTTGCTGCGGGATATCCGCGATGTCGCTGTCGGCACGCTGTCCACCCGCGTCACTAATCAGCTTCAGTCGCTTCAAGGTTTGCACCTGCGGCTGCGTGACATCGGCGCCTACTTGCAAAAGGTCCTCGACGGGCAGCTCCCCGTCAACCACGCCATTCTCGGCAACTTGCAGGACGTCTTCAACCTGCTCCCCAACCTGTCCACACCGGAGAGTGATAGCAAGACCGGCGGCGGAGAACTGGCACACGCCATGAGCATCAAGACAAACGACCAGCTGATGGCCATCTACCTCAGTAGTCTGATCCGCGCCATCACTGCCTTCCATGACTTGATAGAAAACAAGATCCAAAATCGGCAGCAGCAAGAGGACAAGGATGCCAAGAAAGAGGACGGGAATGGCAAGGACGAGAAGAAGGAGGCAGGCGCCAATGGAGTCAACGGCGAGGCCAAAGATGGCGACAAGGAGAAGGAAGGGAAGGACAAGAAGAAATAAAGTCACGACCGAGTGTGCATTACGAAGCAAAAGATGGACAGCTAAACGTGTTCCACACTCGCTCGTCAGCAGGCTAACGGAGGGCCATGTGTTGGACCATATCCGTCTATATTGTATATGGACTACCACGAAAACTTTGTAGAGTAGAGCCAAAGACAGCCAAGCACAACGGGGGCATTGCTGTGCTATCTCGTCGTCTCTCCCCGCAGCTAGGAGTGTGACCCAGGCTGCAGAGTGAGCACTGCTTGTTTTCTCGGTTCTTCTGCTGCTAGATAGTTGCCACCATACCGGCCACTTCTTCTTTTGTAGCTCCTCTCTCGTCCACTCTGGCGCCTAGCAGACCTCCCCACGTCTCCGCCAGAAGACAAGCCAGAAGATGCTTGCAGCAAGGCACGTCCTCTCTGTGGTCAAGAAGCCCATCCGAGCTCTTGCCCCCAAATAGTCTACCACGTCTGGCCGCTTGGATACTGTGAGGCTCTTGCGGTGCCACAGCTTGTTCCGGCGAAGCTGGAGAGGGTATGCTTGCCTGCTTCTCCTTCCCCGCGGCTATCGCCGCCACCTCACCTTCATAGTGGGCAAAGGCATCGAGGGCGAAGCCCGTGCACGAGCAGCTCCAGGCGTCTAGGTGTACGGCGTAAGTTGTCGGCGCGGAGAGAGGATCCCGGGTGCCCCGTTGTCGAGTCAGGGTTGCGGCGGCAAGTGAGCGGACGAAGTAAGCCTGTGTACACTCCGGCGAGCGTCGCTCATCGGCGGCCCGAAATGATGCCATGGGCGGAGCACTCTCGGCAAACCTCGCATCAGCAGAGCCGTCGGTCCCAACGCCGCGCGGTGCGTCAGACTTCACGGGTGCGATGATGCGCGTCACCAGCCTGCGATCGAGAAGGTCCAGGGCTGGCAGCACGAGGTCTGGAAACAGGACATGCAGCGTCAAAAGTAGGCGGTGGCGGCGGCGGTCAGAGTCATCTGCATTGCCGTCGCCGGCAACGTGTTCGTCGTCGGCATGTGACGGTGCCGGCGATGGCGGCGTCCTCGACAGGGAGACGACGAGCGATTCGAGGAGCTGGCGCTGAGCTGGGAGGCGCTGCGTCGGCATGCTCAACTCGTGCTGGTAGCCGCGTTGAAACAAGTCGAGACTATCCGCACTCAATTGGATTGTTTCATGCCATTGCTGGCTCCAAGGCGGCTTCACCAGAATGCACCGTCTCCGGGCTGTGGTGATGTAAGAGAGTTGGTGGTACTTGGCTTGATTTGGGGAGTTAGGTTTCGATGGCGGCGGAACGGGAGGGGGCCGTTGAAGGTCGTGAGGCAGGTAACCTCTCTGACCGTGCAGCTCGTCCGCCAGCATCCGAAAGACCTTGTGGCACACACGAGCGACCCTTCTTCAACAGTCCGGATCTAAAATTATCGCTGTTCGATTGATAGTCATATCGTACATGCCCTGGTAGTTTCAGGGGCCGAGACTCATTTTTGGCTGTATCTTCGCGCGTGTCCACTCCTATCCGAGACCCAAGACTACCAGCCAATTGTACTAGATACACTTCCAGGAATATAGCTCCTGTATCTCTTCTCATTTTTGGACGCCATTGTAGATACTACACACAAACCTACTTCGGTGACCATGTCTGAGTACATGTCAATGGTATATGTCGTTGCGGAGGCCATGGCCGCCCTAAACCCACTCCTTGGGATCCTTCAGCACGTCCACCAACCGCTGTTCACGGCTTTTGGGCTCCGGCTCGTGCATGTACCTCCAGCTTGCTGTCAGGGGCAGGCTCATGAGGATGCTTTCGACACGAGAGCCGGGGGTGTTGAGGCCAAAGGCGGTGCCACGGTCGTGAACAAGGTTGAACTCGACGTACTTGCCCCGGCGAATCTGCTGCCACTCCTTTTCCTTCTCCGTAAACGGCATGTCCTTGCGCTTTTCGAGGATTGGTATATACGAAGGCAGGAAGGACTTGAGGCAATCCTGGATGAACGCGAAGGTGTTATCACGGTCGCGCTCCGACTCGTCGAGGTCATCAAAGAAAATACCACCAATACCACGACACTCTCCGCGATGCTTGTTGTAGAAGTACTTGTCGCACCACTTCTTGAAGCGAGGGTAGTAAGTCTTGTCGTGCGCGTCGCAAGCCTCTTTGAGTGTCTTGTGGAAGTGAATGGCGTCCTCGTCGAAGAGATACGAAGGCGTCAGGTCACTGCCGCCGCCGAACCACCAGGCCTGAGAGGTGCCGTCAGGTTTGGCCGTCTCAAAGTAGCGGTAGTTGAGGTGAACAGTCGGGGCCATTGGGTTCTTGGGGTGCAACACCATGCTCAGGCCCGCGGCGAAGAAGTCAAGGGACTCGACGCTGGGATCGAGCGTCTTGTGGTCGGCGTGCATCTTTTGGATGGCGGGCTTGGGAAGGGCACCATAGACGACGCTGACGCCGACCCCGGCCTTCTCGAAGACATTGCCATCCTGGAGGACGCAGGTTATGCCGCCGCCGCCATTGGGACGGTCCCACTCGTCCTTGCGAAACCTCTTGCCATCAACCTTCTCCAACTCCTTGACAATGATCTGCTGCTGCTCCTTGATGAACTTTTCCATGCGCAGTCGCATCGGTGAGTCGTCGGTGACGCCGCTCTCGCGCTTCTTCTGGGCATCTTTGTCGGCGAGGGAGGTATTGTCGAGCCGTACGCTTTCCGTAGAAGTCTGCGCCAAGGAGGAACTCCGGGTCAGCGTCGGCCCTGGTGATGCTATTGGGGGGAGCACATTGGGGTTCTATACCAACTGCAGAGCCAGTGGAGCAGCGATTCCCATTGCCGCGGCCGCGAGCCACAGCGCGAGAACTGGAGAGCGGCCATGGCTCGTGCGACCAGTCGAGCTCGAGGCAGCCCGCCGGGCCGAACACAATTGCGCGCCATGTAATCGTGGCATCGATGCCGTGAGACGAGGCCGGAGCTGCGCCGCAGCGCGCTGAGCCTGTCGCCCTGCCGAGGCCATAACTGAGGTCGGTGATATCAGATACAACGAGCGAGGGACGGTCAGAGGATGGCTTTGCCGTGCCGATGCAGACCGCCAAAAGCTGGAAATGAAGTACAAAATCAACGGGCACTGCTATGTTTTGAAGAATGATCCGGAACGAGCTGCTGGGACCGATCGCGGATTGAGACTTGCGCGGCCGGGCGAAGCCGGGTGATGATGGCGGACTTGGACGATGTAGTCGAATGTTGCCGAGACCAGTAGTGGGATGATGCTATGGCGACGGCCCAAAATCGCGGCTGGATGCGGGCCCATGAAGTGCTCCACCAAGTGGCGTGTTGCTGATGACTCGGCTTCTCTTTTCTGCCGGTGCCATAACGGAGCCGTACCGCACCGGAACACCGTGGATATAGGCTGGACGTGTCTCAGCATCGTGAACCCGGCTGTCGAAATAAAGAGGAAAGGCTCCCGGGCAGGAAATTTACGATGATAGCGGACGGCGAACAAGTTCGACCTTGACCGGTCGTCCCAGGGGCCGTGGCACAGGGTAAGTCGCAGAGGTACTGGGTAGAAGGGCCTCCGAGGAAGCAACCTCCCTCCCATGGCGACACATGGGAACCGAGAGCGTCGCCTTCCGTATAGTATTCGCAGGGACGCTTCCAAGTTCAATTACGGCACGCGTACATCAAGGGGAAACGCGCGAGGGAGATGGGAGATTGATGCCGACCAGGGAGCGGCTGCACGAGTAGCTGCACAAGTAGCCCACAGCGACACTGCCATCAGTTCTTGGCCCTTCTGCCACTGTAGTGTACCTAAGACCTCGGCGCAAATAGAAGAAAGCTGCGTCAGTAGGTAACGTGTAACTGGCTCATCCGTGCCCTCACTCGACATGGTTGAGGGCGAAGGGCAATAGGGTAGTACTAAGACGACCGAGCATCCCGTGGCCTCGTCAGTCAACGGGTACCGTACCGCCCAGGGCGGTGACTGCACAAGTCAGGCACCCTTTTCGCTCGCATCACCTGCCGTAGCTTTGTGATTCATGCTCTGCGCGCCGCGAAGCTTCCAGCCGAATGCGGTCTAGTGCGGGCCCCTCCACCCCGCGCGTCGGGTCCCGTGCCGGGGCGAGGACCTGCAAGCTGGGCAAGCGAATACCTCAACTCTCTGCCAAACCACACCCACACGCAAGTACACTGCATGCTCACTCGCTGCCCCGTGCGCCTCGAGTGTCGCCTTGCGCTTGAGTGAGTGCTGCGCTACTCACTGTCCTCTCGCCGCTGACGCTGACGGAGCCGGCGCCTGCCTGGTGCTGGGCTGCCCGTGGTGCAGCGGTGCCTCCTGCCACATGGTGACACACCCAAGCACCCAGCCTTGCCCCCCTCCCACCGCCTCCCACTCAGTCACTCCGCATCGTCACTGACCGAGCCGCCCCTCCCATTTTCTCTCCCGATTCCCACCCCGTCCCCCTTGATCCTTATTTCACTACCAACGGATCCGGTGCGGCATCATCTCCCAAGAAACGCCAGCTCCCTCCCTCATTTACACTTTTCGCACTCGAGAGCAAACGACCTCACCGCCGCACGTACGACGAGCACTCCCTCATTCCCTGGGCCGAACCGCAACCATGCGCAGCAAGTTCAAGGACGAGCATCCTTTCGAGAAGCGCAAGGCAGAGGCCGAGCGCATCCGACAGAAGTATGCCGACCGCATCCCGGTACGTCCCCATGCAAGACCTCGACTCTGCGACCTGATCGTGAAGCTGACCGTGACCTTGCTGTAGGTCATCTGCGAGAAGGTCGAGAAGAGCGACATCGCCACCATCGACAAGAAGAAATACCTGGTGCCGTCCGACTTGACGGTTGGACAGTTCGTCTACGTCATCCGTAAGAGGATCAAGCTGTCTCCCGAGAAAGCCATCTTCATCTTCGTCGATGAGGTCCTCCCTCCGACGGCTGCCTTGATGAGCAGCATCTACGAGGAACACAAGGACGAAGACGGGTATGTTTCGCCATGTGCTTGCCCGGGACCCAGACTGAGTGAGACTGACACTGGGCGCAGGTTCCTCTACATCACCTACTCGGGCGAGAATACATTCGGCTCAGCCTAGGCGATGCGAAATCGTGGCCCTCTTTCGGCAGGAATGATGATGATGCTGGCGTTCCGGATACACCGTGGAGAATCTTTTCAGGCAGACGAGACGTTGGACTTTGATTTGCATGCGTATATGCTCTTCACTCAGCAGCGTTCAAGTTGAAGTAGAGTCACGTCACTCCTCTGCGCCGGGCACCCGACTTGCGTTGCCGGGAGGATGGCGTATGACGTGGACATGCGGCCAACAGACGCGGATGATATCGACGCAGGCACCCTCGCCGATAGCGGCGAGTTCAGGATGGACAACGTCTGACTCTCGCGTGGATTTTCTGCTGAACCTGGTCTTATGGAATTTGTCAGCAGACCCAGCGGCTTAGTTCTCGTTCCGGGTACTGCTGCTAGCTTTCAGAGACCGTGACGCTGCACGACCTAGCACTGTTGTTGTGAGATTAAATTTGAAGATTCTTTCATTCTAAGTGATGGTGTGATGGACTTGCGTGCATGCGAACGTGGGCACGTACCCAGAGGCCATGTTGAGTGGCCGGCTGAGCATCTGAGAACAACCTTTGGTTCTGGCTCTTTGAACGACCCCGTTGACAGATGCGTGGCCAAGAATGCCAGTCCGAGGCGCAGTAGGAGAGTCACTTATTGTGCTTGCACTCGGTGCCGGATGCAGAGAGCCGGCCTGCCCTACGTGCTCGCGGGAGAACGAAGCTGTTACAAGCTGGAGCATGGCTAATATGTCGTGCGTGGCATTGTACTTCGAGAGGCACGGTGTGTTTCTCGGGAGCTGACGTCACCCACCATGATGCGATGCCTACTTTCGTACTCGTGATGCCTACAGCCTACCACCCCCTATGCAAAAAGCGCGGCTAATACACGAGCCCTTATATTCCACGAAGCCAACAGTGGAGGGCTCAAAAAGGCAGGGCCAGAGGCAAGAAGTCTGTTGCCCTGGCTCCAGACCTTCTTGTAATAAATGAGAAAAGAAAACAGGTTTGGAGGCCCTGTCTGCCTCGTGGCCAGGAGAGGAGCGCTGCATGGGCGACGATCAGTCGCCACGGATCCCATTCATCCATTGTTCCACGTACGGGCTCCATACCTTATTAGTACCTGCAGTGCAGTACCTGACTGCTGACTACCTGTAGCTTGCTGTAGGCACTGCGCGCGGTTGCTGTGGACGTACGTAGCTCAGGCGGCAGTGGAGGTACTAGCCACAGTGGAGTGGCGGCCCGAAAGAGACGGCGCCCCTTCTGGGTGGGGTGGTTCATTGGTCCTTGGCTGCCTCGGACCTTCCCTCGGAGGAGCAAGTACCTTAGGCAGATTGGCAGACCAGGGCGGTCTTTTTTTGGCGCGCCGCCACGCCATCAAACAGGTCCTTGCTGTCCACCCACGATTATTCGACGCAGAAACCGGAAACACAAACCACAGCCAGTCGTCGGCGCACCAATCCCCAGCGTCAACGGATGCTCTTCGTTGTCAGCCCTTGCGGACCTGCACTGAGGATGCCGAAATGGGTCATCGAATGGCCACCGGGGTCCGGTCATGTCGTCAACGTGCGTCTCTGGCATCAACAAACGTCGAGCTCCTCGCGAGGGCCGCTACGCTATTAAAATGCCACGCCAAGTCGCCTCCCGCCACCATGGCGATGCCTTGAGAGGTTGGGGGTTCGTTTCGCTTCAACGTGCTTCCCCCGCCTTGCCACGAGAGACAAAAAACGAGATGTGCTAGACAGCTAGCTAGCCAACTCGCCATACCTGGGAGTTTGTCGCTGCCTCATTCGCTTGCTGGCAGGGAATATCTTCGCGCAAGGTGCTCAACGACAACCGGAGCCACTACTTCACTTCGCTTCGCCAGCATTGCCCATGCTTCCAGCCGCCAACGCCAATCATTGCATAGGCCGGCGCCCATTCACTTTGCAAGCGCCGACGCGCGCCCAGAGTTTACTGACTGGGCCGTGTCAGAGTCTTGTCCTGACAGCGAGCCGACGGCGTCCCTGACTGGTTGGCCCACTACATCGTCGCGGCGCTTACACGCCAGCAGCCGCCGACAATAATTCGGGTCAAGCACGAGGGCGTTTCCAAAGACAAACACACCGCCGCTGCAGGTCCAGTCAATTGGTGCTTGCCGCTGTGGCAGTGACTCAGGTGAGTCGGCTGAGCCGTTCCTACAATCAGTCCCTTGTTCAAACAGTTTGTCTGTGTGTAGCGGCTATTCAAAGCAGCTTCTCACCTATTGTCTTGCTCCCTCTTCCATTCCCACCGATATCATATTCTCGCTTTCTTTGACGCAACTACAATGCATTCATGACAATAGAGATTCTTTTCCTTTGTGTGATCGTCACTTTTCCCTTGCTCTCTCTACTTCTCCGCTACTCAAACTCCCGCGCAAAAGGTCAACCCTCGTGCCGTTCACTCACCCTCTCACACCCCCTGGCCCTCTTCTTCTCCTTCTATTCCCCCCTCGTCGCCGGCGTATAGTGATTTAATTTTCTCATCACTCATGAATAGACCCAACATGTTCTCTTCTTCACGAAAACGCAACGCCGCGACGGCCCCGTCGTATCCAGACGTCCCGGCATCTCTTCATTCCCAGTCGGACTCGTTTGAGACGAGCCAAATGCCCAAGACGTTACAGGCACGAGCAACCACGTCGTCATCGATCACGCCTTATCTGAATCTCCCATCGCGACTCTCCCAAATATGGATCAACCGCTGGACGATCCTCCTACTGCTTGTTCTTGTTCGCGTGGTGATCTTGATTGCTCAGCTTAACGATAATGTCGGCGACGCCAAGACCAAGGCCCTCTCTGCCTGCACCAAAGTCGAGGACATTGGTAGCGCCATGGCTTCGATGCCTCACTACCTGTCTGTCGGCGTCAACGACCTTGCCGCGGGTGGCATCGAAAAGGCCGTTCACGGCATGGTCAAGGGGCTCGACCTTGTCCTGGAAGGTGTTGAGGCCATAATCATCTTCTATATCAACTTTCTTACGGCTACATACGTCTGTCTGATAACCGCCCTCGTCCACGGAACTCTCGGTGTCGTTGCCTCGGTCACGGAGGACGCGACCAAGGCGTTCAACAAGGTCATTGACGGGGCTACAACTGAAATCAAGGATATCGCCGGCGACCTCACAAAGGCCATCAACAAAATCACGGATGGCATCGAAAACTCCATAATTGGACACTTCACCCCGGACATACCCAAAATTGACTTCTCCAAGCCCCTCAATGACCTCAAAGCCTTCAACCTCAGCTCAGACGACTTCGTTAAGGATGTTCGCAAGTTGGACAAGGACCTCCCAAACTTTGAACAAGTCCAGAACCTCACCAAACAAGCCATTTCGATTCCTTTCAACATGGCCCGCGATGGCATCAACAAGAGCTTCAGCGCGTACAAGTTTGACCGCGACGTGTTCCCTCTGGCGCAGAAACAGAAGCTCACGTTCTGCTCGGATAACGACAAGCTGAACAGCTTCTTCACGCGCTTGTTTGAGCTTATTCAGAAAGCCAAGATTGCCTTTGTGGTGTTGCTGTCCATATTGGCCGTCGCTGCCATAGTTCCGATGGCCTGGTTCGAGATACGCCGCTGGCGACGGCAGCAAAAGAATGCCAAAATCATCGCCCAGAACCAGTACGATCAGATGGATGTCGTCTACATTGCATCGCGACCCGTCACGGCCACATGTGGTATTAAGCTGGCATCGAGGTTTAGTGGACGCCGACAAATTCTTACGCGATGGTGCGTTGCTTATGCAACATCGGTGCCTGCCATCTTCGTGCTGTCGCTTGCGTTGGCTGGCTTTTTTTCGTGCTTCTGTCAGTTTATCCTTCTCAAAGTGGTGGAGAAGGAGGTACCTGCTCTTGCCGGAGAGGTCGGAGAGTTCGCAGGCCAAGTCGTCAAGACGCTGGAGAACGTGTCAGACCAGTGGGCTGCCGATGCCAACGGTGTCGTCAAGGGACTCAACGACGATATCAACAAAGAGGTTCTCGTCTATGTCGTCAACGCCACGGACGCAGTCAACAACACTATCAATGTTTTCCTGGATACCATGGAGGAAGGACTCGAGACCGTTTTCAACGGCACCATTCTCCTTGATCCAATCAAGGCTGTGCTGCACTGCGTCATCGGGATTAAGCTCGAGAGCGTACAAAAGGGATTGACCTGGGTGCATGACCATGCACAAGTCAATTTCCCCATGTTCGACAACGACACCTTCAGCATGGGCGCCAACAAGTCGATCTCGGGAGACTCGGATCTTAACACATTTCTCGCGTCGCCGTCATCGGTCACTACGGATGAGGTGTCGGGAGCCGTTCAGCATGTCACGCGCTGGCTGTATGACAACCTTGTCCAAGAGGCTCTTATTTCAACCGGCATCCTCCTTATTTACGTCATCGTCGTCCTCATGGGTGTAACAAGAACTCTGGCCGGCATGGCAATGCCAGATAAGCCGCACGCCAACGGTGGCATGCGCTATACCGGCGAGGACCGGCTGCCTCTGAGCCCACGGACAACTGACCCCGTCAATGAGTCAGCTTGGGAGGCGCGAGATGAGAAGACGTTGATGTCTGGCGGCCAGGGAGCCCGTTCTAATGATGCGCGGCATGACACAGATTGGCCCGGCGGCTCGCCAGACGCGAGAAACAAGTTCTAAGCGGGGAGGGCGAAAATAAGTGATACCCATAGATGGATCAGACTGGGCTAGGATTGATCACGGGAGAGAGGGTGTCGCGTTGGCCGAGCTGAACCCGGCCGCAGAAGCGTGGACTGGTTGGTGGGCAGTGCAACATGGCTCTTTGGGATAATGCGGGTTGCAATGATTTCCTATTGGATTCAGGCCGAATTCAGGTTAGTCTGGATCGTTATCAAGGCCACCCGCACATGGCTCTACCGATTGATGTCTGTGATACAGAATATACAAAGTACAGCCTCTTCTCCATCACGCGGGTTTCTCGGTGTTCACTTGTGACTGTGACTGCAGGATGACGCGACAGACATGAAAATGGCATAGGCTGGGCGCATGCTGCAGGATATTCGGGGGTGGAGCGCCGCTAGTTTGACGTGCATTGCATGGGATTGATGCAGGCCGGAGCGGCCGCAGATGGCGATGGAGAGCGAGTAAGTGAATAAGGTACGTAGTTAATAGTTAACGAGGAACGGAGTCGAGGAAAAAAGACACAGAAATGCTGCTTTGGGCAAGTCCGGCAAGGTGGGGCGCCGATGCAGGCGGCGGAGCGGGATCCTGCATATTGGTGGCACCCGTCATGTCCAATGGCGGGGCGCTTTCCACTGCGTTTTGTCCAGACCCAACGGCAGCGTCACAGACTCGACCGCACATAAAAGTTGCTCTCCATCCCCGACATCGCTGCCACCCTTCTCCTCGTTGCCTTTTGCTCGCTACCATCGCCATTCAGACTGCACCTACGCTCTGCGACACTGCTGATTTCCACTATGGAGGCTATCAAGGAGACTTTTAGACGCTGCAAGGCGCAGAGCAAGGTTCGCTTGCCCCTCGTTTGCCCCTCTTCGGTTCGTCAGAGTGCCAGCGGGTGCGACGCCGCTGCACGGCATGACCCTAAAGACGTTGGGACAAGACCATTTACTGACTGGGACTCGACTCCATGGTATAGGTTGCCCTCGTCACATATGTTACGGCCGGCTTTCCTCGCGCAGAGGACACCCCGAGCATCATGCTCGCCATGGAGAAGGGAGGCGCTGGTGAGTCAACTACCCTCTAGGCAGAGCCACTACGCCAGGGGAGCGATACGAATGCTTTGGATACCATGCTGACACCGGGAAGATGTGATTGAGCTTGGCGTGCCCTTCACCGACCCCATCGCCGACGGCCCCACGATTCA
This sequence comes from Purpureocillium takamizusanense, assembly GCF_022605165.1. NCBI lineage: Eukaryota > Fungi > Ascomycota > Sordariomycetes > Hypocreales > Ophiocordycipitaceae > Purpureocillium > Purpureocillium takamizusanense. The sequence goes on from NC_063072.1 coordinate 1,105,852, forward strand.
GACTGCCAACACCGTACGACTCCCCGATCTTCCATCTGGCGTCTCAAACAGGAAAGCGACTAATTCCACGTCTAGGTTGCTCTCCAAAATGGTGTAACCATCGAATCTTCTCTTCAGATGGTCAAGGACGCAAGGAGTCAGGGCCTCAAGGCACCCGTGTTGCTCATGGGATACTACAACCCCCTCCTCAGCTACGGCGAAGAGCGCCTGCTTCAGGACTGCAAGGCTGCTGGAGTCAATGGCTTCATCGTCGTTGACTTGCCGCCGGAGGAGGCTGTCTCGTTTCGCAAGCTCTGCACGCGCGGAAAGTGAGTTGGCCATCCCAACCTTTACACCAACCATGTCTCGCTAATCATGGTCGCCTTGAAGCCTGTCATATGTACCCCTCATCGCTCCCGCTACCTCGGACACCCGCATGAAGATTCTCTGCCAGCTTGCGGATTCTTTCATCTACATCGTGTCCAGACAAGGTGTAACGGGCGCTCTCGGAACGATCAACGCAAAGCTGCCCGAGCTAGTCCAGCGAGTCAAGCGGTACAGCGGCAACAAGCCCGCGGCTGTCGGCTTTGGTGTCAGCACCAACGAGCATTTCAGGAGCATTGGAAGCATTGCCGATGGTGTCGTTGTCGGTAGCCAGCTCGTGACCACGCTCCAGAAGGCTCCGGCAGGCCAGGAAGCTGCTGAGGTCGAGAAGTATCTGGCCTACCTATGCGGTCGTGATTCCTTACCACAGGACAAGGCCACGCGCGAAGTCGGGCTGGTAGAAGCCGTGGCTGGAGCTAGAGAGCCGAATGGTGATAATGTCACTGTCAACGCCGTGGTCGGCGAAGATGGTCGCATCACTGCCGAGCAGGACAGCGCTCTGGTCGCCCAGCTGGCTGCGCTCCACGGCAAGATTCCGGAACGTTTTGGAGAGTTTGGTGGCCAATACGTCCCTGAGAGCCTGATGGACTGCCTGTCGGAGCTCGAGGAGGGCTTCAACAAAATCAAGGACGACCCGGCATTCTGGGAGGAGTATCGGTCATATTACGATTATATGGGCCGACCATCCCGCCTGCACCTGGCTGAGAGACTGACTGAACACGCCGGTGGCGCAAATATCTGGCTGAAGCGAGAGGATCTCAACCATACGGGCAGCCACAAAATCAACAACGCCCTCGGCCAGCTGCTACTTGCCAAGAGGCTGGGGAAGACTAAGATCATTGCCGAAACCGGCGCTGGCCAGCACGGTGTTGCTACGGCTACTGTCTGCGCCAAGTTTGGCTTGGAGTGCACTGTCTACATGGGTGCTGTGAGTGGCTTGATTCTGATCTCCCGTGCTGTTGCTGACAATATCGCAGGAGGACGTTCGCCGCCAGGCTCTCAATGTTTTCCGAATGAGGCTTTTGGGTGCCAAGGTCATTGCTGTCGAGGCCGGCAGTAAGACTCTTCGAGACGCCGTCAATGAAGCGCTCCGCGCGTGGGTCGTTGAGCTCGAGACGACGCACTACATCATTGGCTCCGCCATCGGGCCTCACCCATTCCCGACCATTGTGCGAACCTTCCAGTCCGTCATTGGCAACGAGACGAAGAAGCAGATGATGGAGAAGCGCGGCAAGCTGCCTGACGCAGTGGTTGCCTGCGTCGGCGGCGGCAGCAACGCCGTTGGCATGTTTTACCCCTTCTCCCAAGATCCCAGCGTCAAACTCCTTGGTGTCGAGGCTGGAGGTGATGGCGTTGAAACAGATCGTCACAGTGCCACCCTGTCGGGGGGCTCCAAAGGCGTCCTCCACGGCGTCAGGACCTACGTGCTCCAGAATAAGCATGGTCAGATCTCAGATACGCACTCCGTCTCGGCAGGCTTGGACTACCCCGGCGTTGGCCCTGAGCTCAGCTCCTGGAAGGACAGCCAGCGTGCGAAGTTTATCGCCGCCACAGACGCGCAGGCTTTCCAGGGGTTCAGGTTGATCAGCCAGCTCGAGGGCATCATCCCAGCCTTGGAGTCGGCGCATGGCATCTATGGTGCCATTGAATTGGCTAAGACGATGAAGAAGGACGAGGACGTCGTCATCTGCCTGAGTGGTCGCGGTGATAAGGATGTGCAGAGCGTTGCGGATGAGCTGCCCAAGATTGGACCTCAGATTGGATGGGACCTGCGATTCTAAAAGGGGATTTCTTGGTACAAGATTCTAGATATACCCCATGGCGCAAAAGGGCGCCGGCGTTTTGAAGGATGGAACTGGAAGAGCTTTGTAGACGTCCCTAATGCGACAAAAGAGCTTGTTATTGGCATTCGAGGGGCCCAGTGCCACCGTAGTGCCGGTGGAACTCTTCGTGTCTGAGCTTGATGCCGGTGTGCCTGGGATGAAGTGGACTACCGTGGTGCAAAATATGTCAAAGCTATTTAAATGATTTTCATTTCCCCGATGCCCGCGTCTGGTGGCGGGGGCGGCAGTAAAAGCACCGCGCAGTATAGTCGGACGAGTAGCTCCCGCAAGCGAAAACGCCGCGACCTGCCACACAAAGGTTGACGCAAGCGATTGACAAGCATAAGTACAAGTGGTAATCTTCATGTAAGAGTACAAGTGATAAGTCATCTAGACATCCGCTCTCCGCTTCTCCGTCTCCGCATTGGCTATGGTAGCATGATCCACCTCGTCCAGTTCGCGCAACAGCAGCTCCTCCGCCTCGTCTGACAGCTCCTCAATGCCCTCAAGGTCGGTGAGGGCGGCCTCGTCGTCGCCAAGCACAAAGGCGTCGTTCATGGCGTCGTTCATCTCGCTCAGCGTGGCACGGCTCCGCACGCTCAAGGGCCCCGGGGTGGCGTAGTCGAGAGCGTACTGGATGATGTCGTCGCGGTCCTCGATTTCCTTGGGCTCGAGGCCGAGGGCGACGCGCTCCTCGTTGAAGCGGCGCTGCACGGCCTGGGTCTGCATGACTAGCCAGCGCAGGTTCCAGCCGCCGGGGCCGAGCTCCTTGATCCGGGCGGGCTTGCTCTTGAGCAGGTAGTTGTCGATGCCGCCCTCGCGGCGGATCGTCTTGAGGACGCGCAGCGTCAGGCGCGTCTTGACGCGGGCGTCCAAGGCGGGCGAGTAGAAGGCCTTGACATGCACGTTGGGCCGCCAGTACCGCCGCGACTTGTTCTTGTGCTTCTCCGCGACGATGTTGCCGAAGCGGATACGCGCGCTGCCATACAGACCCTTGTTGGATTGCTTGTAGATGCGTCGCTCGCCATAGGGGTACTCTGGGATGAGGTTGGAGGGCAGGCGGTGCGGCTTAATGGTCTTCGTCTGGACGGGAGGCGTCGTCGAAAATAGCCGCGCGGCAAGGTGGGCTGGAGACGTTGATGTTCTCGTTGCGAACGTTGTATCTCTCTTCAGGGGCCTAGAGCTGGCGAGGAAGGGTAATGAAGCGGAGGTGGCGGAAGCAGAGGAGGCCTGGCAGGGAATCAGGTGTGTCACCCGTCGCAACGAGGACCAGGCCGGCTGAGGCCCCATTGTGCGGTTGAATGTGTCGGGCGCAGGGCGGAGAGCCGCAAAATTGACGTGGAATGTGTCGGACGCTGCTATAATGTGAAAAAGAATGGCATTGGGACGCAACCGAGGCCGTCTGTCGTGATGCGCGCGTGTATGTGTTTGTATGCCTTGCCGTCGACTGATGCTGGCCGAGATTTTTACCAGAGACTGGGGGATGCTTCAAGGCTCCGGGGCCCGAAATGTTCCGCCCCGATTTCGAAGACCCTTGGACAATGATGGCGCTGTCATGTGACCCCGTGCGCCGTTCGCGATGGGGGGGGGGGGGCCGACATGCCACTAAAAGCATGCGCGACAGCGACCTTGACCTCCACTACGAAGTACTTCCTAATATCGGACCCCGAATTGATGTTCATGCAACATGAGTTCGAAGTGCGATCTTCCGTAATCAGGTCTTTGACCTTACAATTGTTTTTTGTGTGTTGGTCCAAGTCGCAAGCGCCGTCAAAGAAGTCACGCTCATAGCAACCTCCTGTGTGGATGCTGCTGCATCGGTCTCTTCAGAACTCACTACCAAGCACTGAGACCCTAGCCTGCGGTCCGTGTCTACAAGACATCTGCGCGAGCATATCCACCTACGCCGAGGTCGGTCAATGAGTTCATTTGTGAGCATACCTACGCGCAGCGTCACTTGGTGGATAAAGAGGCGGTGACTGGTGGTACGAAGAAATGCTGCCGCCCGTGGACGACCAAGTCCTGCGCGACAACCCTGAGTTCGCCAGGCTGTATTCCACGCTCACCAACGTCGTCCTCAACCCCGACGGGACAACAAAGCATGACGAGGGGGAGAAGAAGCGAGAAGCTGTCCGCAAGGTACGTCGTTTATATGCCTGGTATCAGCTTCTCTTGAGCATGCCCTAGCTGGTTTCTCACGTGTACACGAAAAAGGAACTCGACGAGTACCGCATCGTGGCTGTCAAGCAACGCCTACTCACACATGCCATCGCCACGGCCTCGCCGCTTGACTCGAGGGCTCCCGCGGCCAGGTCCATCAGCCAGCCGGGGCAGCGCAGGCGAGAAGGAGTGACCACGGGCGGCGGCGCTGCCGAGGTGCCCGAACGGCTCGTCGACCTCCTCCTCCTCCTCCCTCAGCTCCTTGAGGCCGACACAACCCTCTCGTCAGAGTCAATAGAGCTATTGGTTTCCAGCCCACCGCTCTCAGAACTCGGGTCGATGATGCCGGACCTCGCCGCCCTCGTTTCCTCAAATCTATACTCCTCAGCTCTTAGTCTCGCCCGGCTCACCCACCCCACCACCAACGCGTCCTACCTCCATCGCCACATCGCCTCCCTCCCACAAGACTACGCAGCCCTCTGCGCGAGCTTAGGCAAGGCGGTGGAGGATCTCGCCGTCGCTCGCACGCGCACGCTGGCGTCTCTCGTCGAACTCTTGCACACGTACACGCAGTGCCTCGCGCACCTCGTCCGGTCCCTCGAGGCGAAGCACGGCGTTGTCGCGCGCAGCCTGGAGCTCCGCGCGACCGATGTCGCCCTGCAGGCGCAGCGCGTCGACGCCGATGCGCAAGGCGCCTTGCGTAGTCTTATGAAGGAGGTGTACTCTCCCGAGGCGGTCGGCGCGCTGCGAAACTACGCGGCGCACTTGCAGGACGCTGAGCTCAGGACGACGGACCGCTTGCGGAACCTCCAGGCTGAACTCGCTGATTATGGCGTCGGGACTGCTGGCGGCGAAGGCAAGGAGAAGTTGATGAGGGAGATGGCTAGGGTGCATGGCGAAATGACACGGCAAATAGAGGAGGTGCAGAAGGATCTAGAACGGCTGCAGGACGGCTAGCATGGTACACAACAGTTTGACCTTGGGAGTCTAGGCTTTCTAATCACATTACGACGACAGGAGTCTGACTCAAAAAACTCGTAGCAAGGCAACTGCCTCATCTATAACGGATAATCTTACAGCTATGGCTTCGCCGGTTTTGTGAAAGTACAGGATTCCACATCGAACTAACAAGCCTCCCTGACCGCCTCGCCCATCGTTCACTACATCATGTCGTCAGGAAGAGACCCAGGGGATCGGAAGTCGAGGTCCGAAAAATGACGGAGTGACACAGAGGCCCAATTCTGACCGCCGTTCCCGGCGCCGTAGGGGCTGAGGCTTAGCCCTTGACCTTGTAAATGGCCTCGGCTAGGCGGCCGACGTTGTCAGATGTGATGCCGGCGACGGAGATACGGCCGTCCTTGGTGGCGTAGACGGAGAACTCCTTGGCCAGTCTGTCCATCTCCGCGGCAGTCATGCCGGTGTAAGCGAACATGCCAATCTGGCTGGTGATGTGGGACCAGTCGTGCTTGGAGCCGAGCTTCTCGAGGTTCTCCTTGAGGAGGGCACGCATGGTGATGATGCGGTCGGCCATGGCCTTGACCTCGCCGAGCCACTGCTGGTAGAGCTTGGGGCTGCTGAGGATCTCCGAGGCGATGCGGGCGCCGTGGATGGGGGGGTTCGAGTACAGGGGGCGGATGAGGATCTTGAGCTGGGAGTCGACACGCTTCTTCTCGGCGGCATCGGCGCAGACCAGAGAGAAGGCACCAACACGTTCACCGTAGAGACCCTGGAGAGAAGAGAGAGGAATTTCTACGGTTAGACAGCGAGCATGGAGGCATACAAGACAGTACCGCGGAAGGACACATACCATGTTCTTGGCGAAGGACTGGCACAGAGCAATCTGGTGGCCCTGCTCGACAAAGTGGCGGACGGCAAAGGCATCCTTGTCGCAGTCGCCGCTGGCAAAGCCCTGGTAGGCCATGTCGAAGAAGGCAAAGTGGCCTTGCTTCTTGACAACCTTGGAAACCTCCCTCCACTGCTCGGGGGTTGGGTCAACGCCGGTGGGGTTGTGGGCGCAGGCGTGCAGGAGGAAGATGCTGCCCTTGGGCGCAGCCTCGATGTCGGCAATCATGCCCTCAAAGTCGAGGCCGATGGTGTCCTTGTTGTAGTACCGGTACTGCTGGACGTTGAGGCCCGCGTCGGTGAAGACGGCCTTGTGGTTGGCCCACGAGGGCGTAGGGATGTAGATCTTCTTGTCGCCTGGGTGGAAGCGCTCGAGGAAGGCGGCTCCGAGGCGTAGGGCGCCCGTGCCCGAGATGGACTGCGTGACGGCGACGCGGTCGAGGGCAGGCGAGTTGGCGCCGTAGGCCAGCTTGGCGGCGAGGGCCGGGAACTCTGCGACACCAGTGATGCCGGCGTACTCCTTGTTGAGCTTCTCGTCGACCACCTTGCGCTCGGCCTCGCGCACCGAGGGGAGCACGTAGGGCTTGCCCTTGTCATCACGGTATGCGCCGACACCTGTCGAGCCCGTTAGCTACCTAGCCCGGCGGTTTTGCCTGCCAATGGGCGCGCCCGAGTCGTCGCAGCACACTCCGAGGGAGAGAGCGTACCGAGGTTGATCTTCTTGTCGAAAGAATCGGCCTTGAAGGCTTCGGTGATGCCTGGAGAACAAGAGCCTGTCAGTAAGAGTCTCGAAGCAAAGCGCACTCGGTGGTCCGAGGTCGTTGGGCACCGAGCGCGCGCGGCGAGGTTGGGCGACGTACCGAGAATGGCCTACATGAGGGCGCAAGGGTGAAAGCTGTCGTCAGCCGAGGAAGCTCCCTCGGGACGGGACGAACGAAGACGAGGAGAGAATTCGACTCACATCCTGCACGCAACATCGCGGTCAGCACCTTCTTCCGAATAATTGAGTACGTTCACTCGGACGCCATGGACTCACAGGAGGGCCCTGGGGCACATTGGCCCAGGTCGAGGCGGAGCGAACGGCGACGGCGTTGGCGCCGGCAGCGCGGCGCAGGAGGGGCTGCCTCGCGGCGGCGGCGACGCGGAGAGTGGACAGCATGGTTGGCAGTTGAAGCGTTCCTGGGGGATGGACGAGAGGGAGGGGGGAACGAGGCCAGCAAACTCAATTGCTGGTCGGTTGAGGTACGTTTGCGTTTGCGGGAGTGGAGGAGAGGGTGCGAGGTGAGTCGAGGCGGCGTCGCTGTCCTGTTTGTAGGCTGGTGTGACTTTTGAGGCCAAAAAGCACCGACCGGTGGGTCCGAACGCCGGTGCACGCCGACTGGTGCAGGCAGCGCAGCTGGCTCGCCCGCGGGACGTTGACCGCTGAGGAGGTACCTATCTAGTACCCCTGGGTGCCCTCGTACAGGTCCATGCTATGGAACATCTAGTGGCCCGAGGGCCACGGCTCCAGGTGACGGCGGCTAGGGGGACTCGGACTCCGGTCCAGTCCACCTCCCGTCGCCTGCAGGGCTCCAGATCACAGGAGATGCCCGGCCCCTTAAAGAATCGAGCTGCAGCGCGCAACAACGCTCACCCCTCCACCTCTCCCGTGGCGCCCCGGTACGCAGTGCATCCAGAAGCTGGGGCACCTAGACTCAAGCTTCGGGACGCCGCAGTAGGAGCGCGTCGTCTGCGCGCTCGGGAACTACGGAGACCGAGACCGCGCGCACCGCGCTGGTACACTCAAATGCACCCGCCTGTGGGCTGGCGTAGCTCAACACAGGGGGCCCCTTGCCAGATCCACAGCTGTAGTCTGTATGCGCCTGCCTGGCACTCATGCGGGTGAATCCGGCAGATTTATGTATCTCGTACGTAGGTGTGGGCATTGGATGGCATGTGAAGGCCCCCCGTCAACCCCTGTTTTAGCGTCTGAATCACACGACACCTCTCAATGCATGCCATGATGCCCACTACAATCGCATGCTGGCTTGAACTTGTGCTATAGTATACGTCAAGAAGCAATTTCTGCGCAATGTACATTTCCGGTCTTTGTCATACAATCATTCAGATTCGGTACCGGCCTTGGCAAGTTCCAATTATGGACATTCACGTCCCACACTAGGCAAACTTGGGGCCTTTGGCCGTTGCGTCGACAATGTCCTCGTACTGGTTCATCACCTTCTCCTCGACAACTTCGTGGAAGACGTCCACCTCGGTAGACGCAAACTTGCGTGCGCTCACGCCCTTCTCGAATAAGACGTCGAGCTCCGCAAAGGTGCGGCCTCGTGGCTCTGGCAGGCGGAAGTATGTGTAGATGATGCACAAGAAGCAGATGCCGGCCTAGGTTGACCCGTTAGCACACCGCCCTCGGCTCCACGTAGTGGCGCATCTTACCCAGAAGAAGCCCGTATAATTGCGCCAGTTCCATGCGCTGGGGTTGAGCATGTACGGCGTCAAGACATTGGTAATGATGCCAACCACATTGCTGGACGATTGGTCAGCTTGCTGTACCCAAAACGAACGTCGCACAAGAACAGGGTCTGCATACTAGAGATTCCGTCCCAACACAACGGTCTTGATCTGAAGGCGGCGCGAAGAGAGCTCGCTCACCAGCGAGTAACAGACCGTGCCCACAGTCAACTGGTAGAAAAGAGCCCACACAATCATGATGCTTCCCGTAGCAAGCGACCCTTGTGTTCTATGCTCCTCCGGGACGAGGCCCAGGAAACCCAGAATGAAGAGCATGGCACAGAGACCGCACAGCCCATAGAGGTACAGAGACCTGCGACCAATGCCCAGCGTCATGAGGCCCCACGCTCCGAAGACGCCGACCATGTTGATGGCATACTGTCCAAGCGCGAACGAGTACGACTTGTCTTCGGAAAGCCCAGCCTGCTTCAGAAAATACGTCGAGTAGTTGGAGAAGGAGTTGCCGCTGAGGTTCTGTATTGCCCAAGTCATGCACACGATTTCTGTTCGGCGCAGATCGGCGCCCTTGAAGCAGTCCCAGTACGTCGAACCGGCCGTGATCTTCTCCTCCAGGGCTGTTGTGTGGACCATCATGGCCACCGTCTCATCGGCGTCAAAGTCAGTCTCGCGGTCGAGGCTCGTCAGTCGAAGGAGCGACTTCTTGGCCTCTTGCGTCTTGCCCCTCCGCACCAGCCACCATGGGGACTCGGGGGCGAAATAGATGCCGATGAAGAGTGGCAGCGGCCACATCCACTGCAGAGCGTAGGGGATGCGGTAGGCCCACTCGTCTTCGCGGTCGAGCATGGCGCGGATTACGCCGATGCCAATCTCCTGACCCAGGCCCCAGCAGAAGTTGACGTAGGTGGTGAGGTAGCCTCGGAGGGCAATGGGGCATACCTCGGAGGCATAGGTGACGGTCAGAGTCTGGAAGATGCCCCAAGGGATGCCGCATAGGATCTCGGCGACCAGGAGGGTCTGGACGTTGGGTGCTGTGAAAAAAATGGTGGTGAAGGCGGCGACGAGAACGAGACAAGCCATGACGGTGTAGCGGTAACCGAAGCGCTCCGAAACGAAGCCGTTGATGAAGAGGCCGATGATTTCGCCAACAGTGGCACCCTGAGGACGTCAGCAGCGGGCACCAGGGACGATAGGCCGGCGGTGGATGAGCATACATTACTGAGGCCGGCCTGCCACGGTGCGGGGACTTCGTAGGTGCCGTCGGCGAGGCGCACGCCGTACTTGCGGTTGAACTGGGGGAAGGCATCTGTTTGCCCGAGTTAGTCTCCTTCACAGACAAGCATGGTCGTGGGAACCGGGAAGGACGCACAGAAGTTGTTGACAAGACTAATGTCGTACCCTTCCATGGCAATGCAGGTAGAGATGAGCAGGCTCCAGCCGACGGCCTTGGGATACAGCTTCAGTCCCTGCCAGAGTGTCATGGACTGCTCCTTGGAGGCGGCGGCGCGCGCATGCTCGATAATGGTGCGGTGCGTCTTGGAGGGGTCCGATGAGGATTCGTGGTTGCCGTCGTCGGTCCCAGGCTGGATGCCGGCGGCACCGATGGCCCCTGGGCTATCATCACTGCGGCGAGCCATGAGGGTCGGTCCGGGTAGGGTTGGATGAGCGGTACGTGAGGGTTCGGGACAGCAGTATGAGGATAACAGGACTTGGGGAACGCGGTGGCGACGACCAGCTCCCCTACCGCATGGCGACTGACGGCGAGCACGAGGTTGCGGCTAGCTGGCGATGGACACACTGAAGCCGATGAGATGTACGAAGTTCCGGGGGGAGTGTGTTCGTATTTAAGCCGTTGTGCACGGTTATTGATGAGTCTGGGGCCGTGACGAGCCGCGATGTCAGGCGGGGAAAGGGGAAGGGGAGGGGGAGGCAAAGACACGGAACGAGGGTGATGAGGGAGGGCTTGAATGCAGCGAGCTCTGCAATGAATGGTAGCGTCGGGGCCGCCCTGCCAGGGTCCGTGTTGAAGCAGGACGAGACGGGAGAGAGAGACTCATCCGGTCGTCTGCATTAGCAACCTCTCCGGCCCCCTACCGACTGAAAATTTGGCCCTCCCCCACGGTGCTGCCAATTAACGGGCCGGGCGGCTTCATTAGCGCATATGCCCGACTCTGGGGATTGACGATTTTTTTTTGGGCGTCCCCCTTGATGCTCCACGAACCATGTGGGGTTGCAAGCCACGTTTTTCTCCATCGTCGGGGGGAAACTTGCTTTGGTGCTGAGTGCCTCGTTGTTGATGGAGTCGCCGGAACAAAACGTTTGTCTGTGCCGCGCGGGGAAAGGCATGTGACACGCGCGACATCCTCATGGAAGGGGGGCAGCGATACAACTAACACTCGGGGTGGTGCATCGTCTCTTGGAAGGAAGGAGCACCCAATGAAACCCACACGGCATGGAGACGAGACGAACCCAGGCAGACCGCCCACCTGCAAGTGCTTCTACATACCACCACCTGCTTCCTCCCTCAGCCATCGCAGCCAGACTTCTTCTCAGGCTTTTGCAACAACTACCTGGGTCTGACTCATGGTCCATCTCCAGTTACGTCGCAATAGCCGCGATTGAACGCCATGTGCTCACCTCCCCGCGTGCCCACGAGCCCAAACCCATCGTCAGTCGGCCCGCCGCGTCTCGCCATCGCTCCCCATGTGGAGAGCAGCCAGTCTCAATTCTACCCCGGAATTTCGGTAGCATCGTGGATTTTCCCCAGCTGCCACAGCTCCCCTACCCCGGATCCAACCCGCATGAAAGGATCGTGTCCCCCGTGACACAATGTCCTGAATCTGGGGTGCCGCGGCGTCATGCTCTGGGCACAACAGAAAACCCAATTGCTTCTCTGCCCCAAAAAGGAACTGTTTCGCCTGGACGCCCGCCGGGGCTAACCAGTCCGAGGCCAGCCCCCAAGCCACGCCGTCGCCGTCGTTTGCCGTTATGAGGAATCGAGGCTGCCCACCCCTGGTCGGCGAGCTTGGAACGACCGAGCCTGGCCGTGAGCAAACTGGCGACTGCCGAGTTGGTCCAGACTCTGCAGACTGCGTCGGGTCAACCTCAGCGGCGCCGTCCAACGTGGCAAGTCTGGGGGAAAGCCAGCTTATACTCCCTGCACGCGGGTTGCGACCAGGTTCCAGACCTCAAAAGCTAAGAACAGGGTAGCCTGCAGCCTTGCCTAGTGCCTCCAGCTGCAGTCAAGATGGTGACACCCAGGCTTGAGGGGTGCGCTCTAGATCTGGCGTATTCGGACTTCGATTACACCCATTAGCCGCGGATAGTCGAGCACCACCGGTAAAGAGATGCCGCGACATCGGATTGCGACTCTTCGCTTATTGACCATTGGCCATTGATTGGTTTGCACATGCCTCCCTCCAGCAGCCCCGGGATACTTGCTTGCCTATCACTTCCTCCAAAAATCCTGCCACCACTCTTTCAAGCCGTACGCCTTCTCGTCCGCCTCGAGATGGACCTTGACCGCGTCTTTCCCCGCCAGCTGGCCCATGAGGCCGCCGCCACCAGTTGACGCCATCCTCGTTGTTGCCGGCGTCGACCTCCCTACCGCCCTCTGCTTGATTTCCTCGGCAAGCAGTGGAGCTACATCTGCGTAACACGCAGCAAGCTCGCGTTGCAAGGAAAAGTATGGCTTTTTGGCCAGGTCAGGTGCCATCAGATTGTAGCTCCTCGCAATACTGTTCAAGTTCTCAATGGACAACTTCATGTACCCAGCCTCGGCCCGCTCCCAATCAGAATCGCGAAAGGGTGGTGGCAACGGCTCGTCGCGCAGGGCCTGAACTTCCGCAGCTTGCGGCTCCTCGCCTATCACTGGGGCCCTTTCTCGCAGTTTCGCCATGACAGGGTGGTCTGTCGAATTTGAGGGCACGGCAAGTTGCTCGGCCCCTCTCTGCCGCGGGTTGTGCAATTGCTCCGCCGCGGCGTGGTCTTGCGCCCTCTTCATCTGATGCTCCAGAGAGCCCCCGTGAGAGGCAATCATCCGTGCGGCATGACGTTTCCAGTCGTTCCGAAGCCGCTCGCGGAAAACCCTTGCCGCCTTGGAAAGCTCTTGTTGCTTCTCGATCCAGGGCGGGACGATGTCTTGGCGCTGTATCATCCTGTTCATGATGTACTCTGTGGTGTCGATGAAGGGATTATCCGCGCGAGGATCCCGCTCCATGCTCTTGCCACGCGGAAGGTCTTTGAACTGGCCCCTGGAGATGGCATTCTCGATGCGCTCATTCGCCAAGGCAGCCAGCCCGGACGGGGAGACTGGCATGGACCGCGCGCCAGGCTGGAACCTCTCTTTGAACTCGCGCTTCATCTCCTCTCGCTCCTCGTCGCTCAGCCCCTTGGAACCCTTCATGCCTAGCCCCGCGTACACGGAGGCTCTATCCCGAGCGCTGGCGGCGCGCTGGCCGGGGCTCTGGACAGGTCCGCGCTTGAGGCGCATGTCGACGGGCGGCGGCTGGTACTTGCCTCGGTCTTGGGGCTTCAGCGGCTTCCGGGCGTCGTCGAGCATCCTGAGGACCGCGTCCTCGGTCGACTCCGTGCCTGTCCAAGGCTGCGCAGCGGCGATGTGCTTGACGCCCTCCCCGGCGCCGGCGGTGGCCCCGAGGCCCGCCTCGGCGAACGCGCCCGAGTACTGTTTGCGGAACTTGGCATCGGCGACCTTGTCCAGGAGCCTCTCTTTGAGCTCCTCCGAGAAGCCCGCTTCCTCCACCGCGCGTCGGCCTGCAGCCCCGCCAGTCAAGAGCGCTTCCTCCGTTGCCTCGGCAAGCCTCCGCGCCATTGGGCCGACGAGCTCATCCTCCGCCTCCCCGGGCGAGATACGACCCTCCGCATCGGTCTGCTTCTTATGAGATGGATTCTTGCTGGTTGCGCTAGGCGAGCCGGTGCCTGTTTGGGATGACAAACGCGCAGCGCCCCTGTATGGCTGCGCCCTCAATGCCCTCGATGCCAAGCGGGCACAGCGGCAGCATAAAACAGGTGTACGATGTAGGGAAAGCGCCATGGCTCAGTATAAGGAGCCCATAGAGGACAAGGAATTCAAAAAGCCACAATCACTCGAATGGAAACCTGACCGGGAAGCATGGTTGGCACTGGGATGGATGCGATGACGATGCAGTTGCGGAGGTGACTGTGGCGAGTCGTGAATGAGCCTCAGGTCACAGGTGTTGGAAGTTGTCTTAGTCAGCCAATCTAGCGCTTTGATTAGGGGGCCCTGCAACCCCATCAGGCCCATGTCGCTCGTGTAAGTCGGCTGACTTCATGTTTGCAGTGTTGCACTTAGCCAACCGGCACCAAGAACTCAAATATATAGCTCTCGCGAGCCTTTTCTTTAAGAACTTTACGACACACGAGGTCATGCCATTCAGTTCATCCGGGTATCATTACATGTTCTCAACGCCATAGCGAATGGTTCACCAAGTCTTTCAGCCCAATAGGTGCGCTGGCCCCCGATTGACGAAAGCACGGTGCCCTTCCCCTGCCTGCCCCTCGACCGATCACGAGCTCCTTCGGCCATAAGGCTCAAAGGGGAACAGGGCAGCCACGATGGCAGCGGCAAGGAAAATAGTGGCGCACACGTAGAGTGGCGCCGAGGTGGACGTGTCGGCAAAGGTGGCAACAATGGCCGAGACGATGCCCATGACGCGATTGCACGCCACGGCGATGCCGTTGCCCGTGCCGCGGTGCGCGCTGGGGAGAACCTCTGGCGTGTACGCGTACAGCGTGCCGTAGTAGATGTTGAGGAAGCAGGCGATGAGGCAGGTAAAGGCGGTGTCCTGCTCGGCGGTCTTGACAGCGGTGTAGGCGAAGAAGAAGGCCATGGTGATGAGCGCGCCGATGACCATGGTGTACTTGCGGCCCAGGAGCTTGGTGTTGCACATGAAGCCGGCAATGATGGGGCCGGGGATGCCGCAGATGTTGGTGATGGCATAATTGCGCCACGTCTCGAACTGGGAACGGTTGAATTCGAGCCCGCGGTTGGCCAGGTATGTTCTGTCAACGACAAGATCAGCCGTCAGGTCTCGCTCCCGGCTGCGCAGTGAGGGATGGCGGGCGATCAACTTACGGCAGAAAGACGTAGAATAGCGGGTATGCGAGACCGATGAGGGTCCAGGACAGCCAAATCATGCCCGTCGAGATGCCAATCTTCTTGGTGGCAAAGAGACCGCTAAAGTGCGACCAGGTGCCGGCCACCGAAAAGCCCTTCTTCTTCTTCTTCTGAACCGAGCCGATGGTGCCGCAGGCCTCGAGCTTCTCGAGAGTCAGGGAGCAGGGACGGTCGTATTTTTGAGCCAAGAACTGAAACGTCTCGACAAGCTCGGCGTCCTCGCCCATGCTGAGCTGGTACTTGGGGGTCTCGCGCAGGCGAACGACGGTGACGCGGAGGATGGACATGACGAGGACGAGGGCGCCGCCGGTGAAGAGGGTGTAGCGCCAGCCCCAGTTGGAATCGCGAGTGCAGGAGGCGACGTCGGCGCAGTTCCACCTGGCGGGAACGAGGAAGCCCCAGCCGATGAAGCCGGTGATGGCCTGGCCAAACCCCCACCAACAGGCGAGAAAGGTCAGCAGCCACTGCTTGTCGCTGGGCAGGTACTCGAGAAAGACGGTCGTGTCCATGATGAGGTTCCCGCCGCCCCCGAAGCCGAGGAGGGCGATGAAGACGCCGAGCGAGGCCCAGCTGGGCATGGCGCCGGCGACGATGCAGCACACGGAGCACATGAAGAGCGAGATGTTGAAGGCGTACTTGCGCCCGATGAGGTCGGCGGTGCAGCCCCAGAAGATGGCGCCCGTGAGCATGCCGCAGTAGACAGACACGGTCAGGGCATTCTTGTAGCCGCTCTCCCCGAACTCGCGGTACGCCTGCGTGGAGACGATGGACTGGAAGAGGAGGATCATGGAGTCGACAGCGTATCTATATGGCAAGCAACCCGGGCAAAAGGGCCGGTCGGTCAGTCAGTCAGGCCGTTGTCACTGGCACGGGACAGGGGACGCCGGTGAGGAGGAGATGGCGGGGGAGGGGAATCCGGATGGAAAGGAAGGGGAGGAAAGGCGCATCGGAGCTGACCCAAAGCCGTTGAGGAAGAAGAGCTTGAGATGGTACGGAGTCCAGCCAATCTCGTCAATCGCCTTGTTTTGCAATCAACGTTAGCATCACCGGGCTTCGATATTCTCAAACATCGTCACCAAAGCCAACCAGCCGGCGGTTTCACACGGATCGCACGCGATGTGCGCAAATCTCGTCACTCACGTTGTTAACGAGGTGCATCTTCATGTTGAGCACGGGATCCAGGTCCTGCAGCCCGAGAATGTCCTCACCGCCGTGCAGCGACGAGCCGTCGGGGTTCCGGGCGTGTTGGAGGCCATCGTCGCCAATCTGGCCAATCTCGGCCTCGAGTTTGTCGTGGCCCATGTTAAGCGGCGGCGGCCGTTCCGGGCTTGCGGCGGAGGAGTGGGCCGAGGATGCATTCATCATGGGTTTCTGGTGGGATCGCGGTTACACACACGCACACGCACGCGCACATGCACCGCTTTGGCGCTCCGGGTCACTGCTGGTCGCTTCCTTGACAGTGAAGGAAGGAGGGACAGGGGGGTGTGGCCCTCAATTGTCCGACCACGAGTGGCACGTGAGTGTCGCGTGAGGCGTGGATGGCTGCGGAGTCGGACAGCGGTGGTACAGGCAGGGATCGAGCAGCACGGGACCGATCTTTGCGCGCTCACGCTGTGTATGACCACGGCAAAACACTCGTGCCAAATTGTCAAGGAAGACGGGCCGTCGGTGAGGGAGGTCGCGGACCACGGCGTGTGGTCGTTTGTTCCCGGGAACGAGGCTTCTAGCCAGGCTTCGGCCAGCGTCAGGATGTGAAGATGGCGGTGATGTTGAAGGGCTCTTCTTTGGCTGTAGTCTCATATACGCCGCCAGCTGGATTGGCCGAGGGCAAGCTCGTCGGAAGGCGACTACCGACAGACAGGCCGGGAGAAGAGAGAGAAGGAGGACGAGGACGAGGACGAAGACGAAGACGAGGAGAGCACGCGAGGAACGGCGGTTGGGCAAGAACCGAGGGCAGCACCGCGCCAATTTAAAAGATTGCACACGGGGCACCATACTTCATACACTCTGGAGGACGGCGGTCAAGTGTAGTAACTAAAAAGCAGGTGTTGGAGGCTACTACTCTACTGATACACAGGACCGCGCGCTCTGCCTTGGTCCTTGCCTACCTTAACGTACTACTGCCTACGCAGTCGCCGCCTGCTCGCTGTTGGCTGATTGATGAAGCCAGCCCGTTCCAAGACCTGCTTAAACTGCGGGTGGAGTCTGTCTGAACACCCCCGTGCGCCAGGGCTGCGACGCTGATAGGCTCTTCTTGCTCGCCCGTGCCCCAGAGTGGGCGAGCTATGGGTCCCTTGCGGTACAGTAACTACCTCTAGTCTTACAAAGTACTACAGGCGCCCGTGTCAGGTTCCAGGTTCCATATTAGCCATGGCCGTCCGTCACCACTCACCAGCAGCACCGGCTCCCTCACGTCTCTCTCTCTCCTCCCCCGTTTATTAGGCCCGATACAGCAGGTGGGCCGCGCCGACCGTTCGTTCTCCTTACTCCGCTTCCCCGTCGTCGTCTTGCTTGCCTTGCCTTCCCAGACCCCTCGTGCTCGCGCGCCCGTCTGGGGAAGGAAACCCTGTCGGCCCCCGTCTTGGGGGACGCTTCGTAGCATCGTAGCTGTACCTCGTCATACTGTGTCGGCCTAGGCCAAGGGCCAACCGACGTCCATTGTCCGCAACTCACCATCGGCCAGCCCGGCCAACACAATATGCAGCAACAAGCTCCCGCCGCCGACGAATCCCCGCCTCGTGGCTTGACCCAATGTCGTCATTGCACTTCCCGTCAATCCCCCACGCTAACTACCTCACAGACCGAACTATGCCTCTTCCAGCACATCAGCCGCGACTACGTCTACAGTACATTATTCCCCCCCCCCAACGACGCTCCTTGCCAAACAATCAACCGACGTCTTAGCCAGCGTCAAATTGTCATCCTGGACCGAAGTGGGGCCATAACTCCTGTAACAGTGATGCTAATGGCCTGGCATGCCTGGGTTGCCTCGGGTCGTCGCCCAACGTCCTCCGACGGTCAGCCAAGAATCGCTCTTGTAAACAATATGCGTAGTTTTTGAGCCAACGGCCACCGCCGACGGCCCATGCATACATACGTACATGTGAGAACTAACTTAGCATGCCATGTTTCAAGCGTCAATGAAGCCACCCTCTATTTCATACACTGGCCACAACACGCTCTGGCCCTGCCATGCGTCAGACCAGCCTGAGGCACTCGATGCCTCCCTCCCCCAAGTAGTAGAACATAATAAGCGAGGATGATACCCCTCAACCGCGAAGCCGCCCAAGTAAATAATATGAGCCCGTCCGCTCTTGGTTCGTCTGAAGGCGCCGGCCCCAGTGTCCCGCGAAGATGATTGCCCGACTTCATATGCGTCCCCCTTCGACAACCTCTCTCTGTAATATCTCCACCTCACCCGACTCCCCTGTCCGCCGTCTCTCCATAACCCAGCGCGTCTCTCCGCTACCCTCCTCCTTCAGATAAGATACGCTGTCCGCGGAGCTCTTGTGCCGGTGGTGGCCTCTTCCCGAGAGCCTCGACGAGGCGCTCGCGGTCCTGCCATCGAGACCCCAACCCGCGTCCATCGAGTTCCTCTCCGAAACGGGCGACAGCGCTGTTTCGCTCAGTTCCATGCCTGTTCCGGGATCGTGTCGCTCAAAGCCCGCAAGGGTGTACGACATCCCGGATTCGGGGATAGAGACCGGCCGTTCTATCCCCTGAGGAGCAGGGAAAGGAGACGCAGATGTCACATTCGCCATGGTGAGTGTCGGGCTTGCCGAGCCACTAGGGGCGTCCGAGTCACGACTCAGCGTCGAAAAGGTTGAGCTTTTGCGGATGTGGCCCCCGTTTGGCCCAGGAGGCGCAGTCGCAGAGTTTAAGCCCCAAGGCGAGCTGGGTATGTCGCCGCGGTCTGACCGTGGCGATCCCTCCTTGCTCGACACCAGGCTGACCTGCGAGCCGCCCCACGCTTTTGATCGCAAGCGGAGCAGGGCCGATAGTGTCATCTGGTCATCGCTGCTGTCAGCCATCATTGCCAACTGTGCGAGGCCAGGGCTTTGCACGACAGGCGTCGATGAGCTGAGAGGCGGGAATCCCATGCTCATGAGGGAATTGCGGTTAGAGTACTCGGACCGCTCTGTTATCGGCGTCAGATTGGGTTCCCTTGATACCATCCGGCCGCTCGTGCTGCGATCCAAGCCACTCATTCCTTTGGGCCCGAAAAACCCGCCATTTGCATATTCATAGCCTGAAGACTCTGATGGGCCCGAACCCTGAGACCCATGCAGCTGGCCAGAAGGTGCTGAGTAAAAGCCAAATTCCTGCCCGTACCAGCCGTCCGAATCGTTCGCCAATGCGCTGGCATTTGCCTCGGCTATGATACCGTCATCGTCGAGTTCAAAATCGTCCATGTTCACGAAGCCCTGATCATAGTCTCCTTCATCGATGTCCTGGTGCACCGCGTCGTCTTGGTGTACCTGGTTCGACTCATAGTCGTCTTCGTCGTAGTCGCCATTTTGATAAGGTGAAGCACTGCGTTGGAATTTGCCCGAGGCAGCAGCCTTGTGAGCCGCCGCAGCAAGCTCCGCTTGGTACGCTGCCACGGGATCCCGTGATATACCACCATCCAAGCCAGGCTCTTGCGCCGGGTCAGCTTCTTGCTCATCATAGAAATGACCTGACGGCTCAGCGGCCGTTGCTCTTTCTTTGCGGACATCGGCGCTCAGAGACGTGTGAGCAGTGGAATGCGATGTGCCCGAATGCGCCGAGAGCCGTGACGTGATATCAGATTCTCGCTTGGCAGAAGGGCCGGGGGGAGCGGTGCAACGCTGCGACTGAGCCTGGACAAACGCGCCTGGAACCGGCCGCCCAAACTGATCCGTGTCATTGTTGTCAAATATCGACTCGTCAAACGGCGCTGCATCGTATTCGGGAGTTGCGGCCAGATCCTCAGCAAACTCATCCTCGAGTCCGATCATCCCGTCGTCGAAGTACAGATCGTCTCCTTGAACCGGCTCTGGCGAACCAACCGGTTTCGACTCCACAGCATCCTGGATGCCCAGGCCCGAAGCCTGACTTGTCGGCGATTGGTCTGATAGCGGCAAGCGGAGACTCGGCGACAAGGGGAAGGTAGCGAGGCTGGGGGTATCTTTGGTCATGGCAAACCCAATAGCCTTACCCTCAGCATCTCTCGGCGTGTTGAGCATACCATTGCTCTGCGGGCTTCCGAGGGAAGATGTGGGGTTCGAGCGTTGAAACACGAAGCCTGCGAAGTTGTCTTGGTCGTTATCAGGGTCAGATTCGTCGTAGACCTCCTCGTCGTCGTCAAAGTCGGCATTGACGCCTGGTATTCGCTCTTCTAGACCATCGTCATCCATCATGGCGTCGTAATCAAAAGAATCCTCATCAAAGTCATCAAATCTTGAGTCCCTAGGGTCATCAGCCTCGGTGGCCTTTCTCTCTAGCTCTCTTTGGCGATGACGTTCTTCTAAAAGCTTCTCCTGCTTGGCCGCGCCCACCATGTCGAAACTGAATCGTGATGACGTACTCTTCATGTGTCGGGGAACGGCGGAGATCTCTGAAAGTGATATATTTCTTGATCGGGTGGTCCGCTGGGACATTGCAGGCTTTGGTGTTTGTTGTGTATCGGGATCATCCGGCACTGGTGGCGATGTTGTGGAAGCCGACCGTGATGGGGCTTGAATGTCGTCCTTTGGAGGCACTGGTGGCGCGGGCTTTCCTTCCGGCGTAGCCAGCTTTTGCTCCACGGATGGAGCCCGGCTTGGCTGTGACGACACGCTCGACCTTGAGAGCAACTGGGAAGCCGTGCTTGCGGCCGGCTCAGAGCGGGCTGACTCAGAGGCGTTGCTGGTCTGGCGAGGTTGACGAGCTTCTAAGACGCGGCTTCCCTTGCCTTCCAAGGGCTGGCCTTTGTTAGTGGACAGATCCGTCTGCGAGCCCGACCGAGCGGTCATGAGGCTATGGCCCGGGGCATGTTGCTTGCGTCGGGGGGCGCTGAAGTCATGGACACGAGTGCCTTTGATGCGTGGGTCGTATATCGGTTCGTCCCGAGGGCCGGACAAGGGCAGAGGCCGGACATCGGGAACATTCTGGTTATTCTTGCGGCGCATGAGCAATGTAGACATGGGGTTCTTCAGAAACGGAAGACCCTTTTTGCCCTTTTGCGGCTCTGGATTAGCCGCTGCCGAAGACGCCAGCTGAACGTCGTTGTTTAGTCGTGCTCCAGCCGGTCGTCTGCCCACGCCGGGAGGGGCCGAGTTCTGTAGGTCGAGGGGTGTACTGAAGGTCGACATGGACTTTGCGTAGAATTTGGAGGTGCCTCCGTCTGTGCCCGTAGACACGGCCGTGGGCCGCTGACGCCGTGCATGATCTTCGTTGTGGGACAGGTCGATGGAGCCGGACCGAGCGTACTTGTGAGCCTCGACGTCTCGACGATAATTCTGCAAGGCGACGCCACCAATGAAGCCCGAGTCGCCATTGTAAGGGGATCGTAGTCCCTGCTGTGGGCGCGATTCCATCGCTGCGGGCGAGTCGGGCCCTCGTCGCTCGGGCTGCAGGTCTGCATCGGCCGAGGTCACTCGGGTAATGGGAGGCAGCACAGGCGGAAAAGCAGAAGAGCTCGAAGAGGGCGGGCGCGCATCGGAGGGCGAGGCCGAGTCGGGCGCGAGCGGGGAGTCATGGCTGCCGAGGGGCGAGAGAGACTGCGGCTGGTCGGTCAAGGGCGAAGCCGGATTGGAAGCGCCCCGACGATGGAAGCGCAGATGGGAGAGCATGGCTCGCGGGTTGCGCCTGCGCCAGCGCCAGCACGCTCAAGACGGACGGCTGCACCAGGGAGTGCAGAACGGTTCCAAGTATTGATGAGCGGCAGGAAAGATGAGACACGGGATCCAACAGCTGGGCAGGCTGGAGGCGACAACCTCAAGCCGCCATGGTCGACGACGGGGTGGTCGAGCGTGAGGGGCAGTGAGCGTCGGGTCGCGAGGTCTGTTTGCTTTGGGGTCTGTTGGTCGGATGTAACGCGGACGCCAAGCTTAGGTGCAGGTTACTTGGGGCAGCGATGGAGGAGCAAATGATGTCGGTCTTGTCGGCAAAGGTTTTCGACAATGGGCGTGGGCGAAGTGTAGAGCGTCGGAGATTGTTGACGATTGTCGCGGCGACAGGGACGCCAGCAGGTGTTGTCGCGGTTGCCACCTGCTAGGCACCACGCACCCACCTCCGGGTATCCAGCCCAGTGCAGCGCAGACTGAGGTGTAGGTACAGTCTAGGACCTCTAGGTGGTGGCGCTGCCGCTGGCCCGCTGGGGCAAGCTTTGGCTGCTGACGGCGGCAAAGGGTGTTGGGGCCGTAGATGCTGCGACTTATTTGTGGGTACGTGGAGGAGGTCCTTGTTGATTGATTGCTTGACCAGCAGGTCGCTGGAACTCTGGAATCGACAGGCACCGTCATCAACAAGCATCAAAACCTTGTCACACTCCCCACATCATCAGCGACCATAGTGGCCTGGTCTGGGGCTGCCATGCCTGAGACTCATGCATGAGGCAGCGAAGCAGGCCGGGGGGGCAGGCTACAGCAGACGGCTCCTCAACCGCATCCGCGTTCACGCGGGCATATGAGCCGGTGATCAGACGATACTTGGTGCCTGGAACATGCCCTGGGGAGGAGGAGGGCTCATTGTGCTTGGTAGGATTTTTGCTTCGGCACGGCCCCCAGCCGTGAGGTGTGCTCGCCCCAGCCCACATGGGTGCGCCTGTGGTATTGCGCCGCCGTCAGCCGCTTCTTCGATGAGCCTTGTTCGTTGGTTGTGTTGATGACATGGCGTGGAGTTTTTGCCCTCCATTGCATCGTTGACGACCTATTATGGGGAATGCACATGGAGGGCCGTTGGCATGATGGCAGCATTGGCATGACATGAGCGTGGGTCCCGCAGTACAGTATAAGTTAGTATGTTTGGCTACTACAACACATATATCAACGGACTTCGAAAGTTATGCGCGACAACGATTTGCGGCCGCAATCTGCCACACTCGCGTGCTGTGGAGAGTGGAGGCTGGCGCAGGATGGAAATCACCAGACTTGGCGACGAGAAAAAAAAAATCACGGAGCCGCAGCCGTCGACCAAGTCCGAAGCGATGCAGCGTGCTTGCCGTTCCGACTCTGCACTTATTAGGCTGATTGAATGAACGAGCCCGGCGAGACCAACAAACAGCCAAAGTGGTAGGGATGCGCAAACGAGAGCGGACTCGACGCAGGCATAAAGGCCGAGTCGCGGGCATAAAGGCTCGGCGGTCGGCCCTGAGTCGAAATGACTGGCTGGCGCGTCCACCTGGATATCCGATCCGGCTTGGCAGGGCATCTCGTCGCCTGCTGCGCGACTCAGCCCCAGACCAGACCTGCAATTGCACAATCTCATGGGCATGTGCAGTATGAGCGCCGCGGCGGCGCATTTTGGACTCTATTGGGGAGCATGGGCTGCTGTCTCCGGCAGGTGTCTAGTTATTAGGGCACTAACATGCCGTTGGGTGCGTTTAGTGGGCGCTGGTCAGTCGACGACGATGCGCCGAGTCGCGTGCCCCCTTGCCTGAAGGAGCCCCTTCTGGCGGCCAGCAAAGTCTGGTCGAAGGGGCACGAACAGGAATAACTAGGGCCCTGGTCTGCAGCGCTCTCAGATTTACGTTGCATTTCCCCGAGGAATAAAGCACCAAAGGCACTTGGTCATTGAGGGGAGCACAATCAGTACGTAGGTACCTGCACGCTACCCGCCCCGTGCTCTACCAGGGTCCAGCCAGATCTGATCTGGTCCAAGCGTCATGGACTCGTGGAACAGCGGTGGACCTCACTCAGTACCTGCTGTCTAGCGCCGAGGCCGCTGGCTGTTCGTTCCATGGACGACGTTGGGCCGTCGCTGTTAGGAGGTACGGGTACAACTCGGTGCCGGGGCCGGCAACGCGCGTCCCCTCCTGCAACTCATCCACCCTGCCTGCCGCGGCGTCCGCCCTACGGGGTGCCTATTAGCGCCTGGCCTGAGCCCTTGCCCCCGTAACGTGCGTCCATTGATACTGGCAGGTAACTAATGAGCCAGTGTATTGCTCTTGTTACAATGCGTCTGGGGGCATCCGTGTCTCGACAGAACCGTCCTCCCCCCCACCTCCCGGTTTGCTAGCTTGCGCAACCCTCAAGCCATGCGACACAGGGGCCGCATCAGCCAAATACGCCCACCGCCCACGCCGCCTTCGTTGATGACCTCCTATCCCTTACCTCATCTCTCACGCCTTTCCTGAGCAGACTACCTCACTAAGCTCCCCTTCCTCGGCCTCGACTCCGACGGGCTCTCCGCCGCACGCACCGTTCTGTGCCGACCCCCGAGCGACCGCCCGACGAAGCCGGCCCTGCCGAACGGCTGACACCCGTGACACCCTCTTCGACCACGTCGCCTCCGTCCTGCTCGATGCCGACCCGTGGACGCTTGCCCCCTACATAGACGTTCCTCCGCGACGGCCGACACCGCCATGGCCGTCTTTCCGTGGTCGGACCGGACGCCGGCGGATCACCAGCTTCCACACGACCGTCCGGCCTCGTCACTGAGACACCGCCTCGCCGCGATTCTCGTCTTCTTTACCCATCGCATCTGGCGAGGCGGCCCGCGCTTGATTTTGCAACTGGCGGCCTGTGTTCTTATCGTACCGCTGCTACTGCACTTGATGCCCACGCGCCTCACGGGTGGCTACCGCCTGTCCTGGTCAACAGCCAGACCCCGCGACACGGGTGCTCTGCGCATTGTCGTCTTCGGCTCCCAAGATGTTGCAGGCAGCTCCTCGGCCTACGCAGGCTCGAGTGTCACCTGGACAGAGCAGTTGTGTTCAGAGGTGAGACAATTGCGCCAAAGACTTTGTGGCAGCACCTCGACAATACTGACCATTCGTAAGCTGGATTGCTCCTCGTACCTGTCCTTTGTTCCCGACGGCAATTCCAAGCCCGCCCTCACGTCCAATGGGCTATACGGCAACGAGCTCCACGCACTGCAGGACCAAATCAAGACGTCCGACTTCCTTTCAACACCTGCCAACGATTACGAGTTTCTCACGAAGCAATACCCCGTACCCATGGACACCCCGGACCTCGAGGCGCAGGTCAAGCAATTCCTCGCCCTACCCCCTCCTGAAAACGCCCCGCGGAACACCCTCTGGGTCTTCACTTTTGGCACGTGGGACGTTTGGAACCTTGCTGCTTTCCCTCGCGTGTCGGCCGAACACCTCATCGACGCTCTTGTCTCACACCTGTTCGTTCAGGTTGAACTTCTTTACTTGAAAGCCCTGAATCCCACCTCGGTCGCCTTTTCCGACTTTTGGGCCAACGCAACCGAGCGCGATGTCGACCGACTGGCGGATCCGACCACCAAGAGCAAGGTTGACCGACGTGAATTGGAGAGCTTCCGAATTATTATTCCAAAATTGGCCGACATGACCATTACGCCTGGGTGGCAGCAGCGGCCCGATCCCTCATACCCTCACTCGAAAGCTGAGCAGATGCGCAACGCCGATTTTTTGACCAGGCACTGGAATGCCCAAGTCAAGAATGCGCTGGAGTCATGGAACGCCAAGGGGCGCCGTCGACCAGACGGCATCGAGGAGGAAAACGTCAAGGAGGTCACGGAATGGCCAAAGACCAAATCGTTGCTCAGACTCCTGCCGTCGACTCTTCAGCCGGAAAAGGACTCGGCGCGAGAGACTGCATCGGAGGATGATGTCGTATACGCACCGTATCCGCAGCGCGCTGGACTCCAGCTCAACCTGACAACAAGTATTCTGGACGCCATGACGGACGAAGAAATGCGGCGATCTGGACTCAAGGACGGCAAGGGCCGAGGCACCCTTTCAGTCAATGACTCACTGTACTTTGTCAACACCTGGACGCCTTGCACAGCCAAACCCGCAGTGGGAGTTAGTGTCGTGGCTGCTGGAGCTGACGGCACGGTGTGCCAAAAGCCGGACGAGCACTTGTACTATGACAGCTTCACTCTCAGCCAACGAGCCATACGAGAAGTGGCAGGGTTGGCAGCTGACAAGATTTCCCAGGAGTTGTTTGTTTCCTTGTAAATTGGCTTCGAAAGCGCGTGGCACGTCACGTAGGCGAGTTGGTAGACGGTTCTGATTGCATACTGTGCCCCTTGTCGCACGACGCAGGGCACACATTGGCGGGCGTACGGCGTTATGGTGCTATTGGAAGTCTCATTCAGGGACGCCTGAGGTTGCCAGGCAGAAGCCCTGCGAGGGATTGGATACCATGCAGGATTGATCGCTTTACTTTTTTGACATGCCAGATAGCAATATACAGCTGACCATGGCCGTCAAAAGATCACCTTGTTGTTCTATACTACGGCATCCGGAAACGAGATGACGATTGCGGCGCAAGTTGTTGGCAACGGACGACACTAATAAGGTTGCGGCGCGGGACGGCGAGGCACGCCCCACCCCCGCACGGTTGGCGCTACGAACGCGCTACTACTACTACTATTTACAGCACCTTCCGTCCAACACTATCGGCAAGCGAAGCAGGCGAAGACATGCCGACGAGAAGAAGGTTGGAAGGGTGTGTCGCGCTCACTTCCGGACTCGATGGTCGCGCATATGCACCGTTGCGCTCTCGCCTCGTTCCTGCGCGACCAGACAAAACCGACTGAAGATCAAAGCCTCAAAGGGGAAATACTGCCACCACCATCACTACCACCACCACCACCAATACGTAACAGCCTGCACTCACTCGGCGCCCCCGGCCGCAAGGCGAGGCGATAAGGTCCCAGGACGTTAGTCGCCGCAGGTGATCAGCCCCATTCGGGCGGCGCACGGGTTGCGCATCGCCGCAGCCCCCACCCCGAAGGACGTCATCCCTGGGCCAAGTCAAGCCGGGAGCAGGACGACCGCAGTAGTTGCCACTGCGAACAAGAGCACTCTACCGCCGCGAAAGTAAGTCGCTTTGCAAACCACCATGGCGCCGCAGCAGCCTGGGACGAGAGAAGGGACGCACGCACGCACCCGGTCAACCTGCCACAGGCAGCCATCACAAAGTGAGTCGGACTCGGGATGCGGCAGGGCAGCTTTGCTCGCCTTCACCAAAGCGTGGCGTCTCACTGGCGTTCTTGCACCAACGCAAAGATGACACCCATTCGCAAAGTCTATATCCAGCGGGTGTTCAGCCTGGGGGGGCGTTCGCCGTCAGCTGGGCCCCCTTGCAAACATCTGGTCAAGCGTTGGTGACTGGCGCCGCCCCTCGGTGATCGTCGTCATGCAGTCACAGTCACGCGTCACCAGCGCGCTCTCATCCCAGGGGGGGGCTTTACACACACTTCCCCTTCAGCTCCCTCCCAGCTCGGAAAGACAGCTCACGCTCATCTCGCTCCCCCCTTTCTGGTGCTCGCCGTTTCTCTTCTACTTCACGGCCCCCCCCCCTCCAGAATCAGGCACGCAAGACAGAGGCGCAAGAACCGCGCCCCCCTCCTGGCTATACCTGGTGACTTGGTCGTCGCCACAATCAAAACCCTTCGGGCATCGAATACGCAGGCACGAGCCGCTTCAGCGGGAGTCACAGCGTTGAGCATCTGATCCAAACAAGGCTTTACGAGGCGAGTACGGCGACACTGGGTGTGCGCGCGCGCAACACAGCAACACAGGTAGTGGGTTTACTTGATATCCTGTTCCATCCCGTGGGCGACCTGCGCTCCCACCCCCCCCTTTTGGTTTACCATGACGGTAAACGACTTCAATCCATCATCCTTTGCGGGCGCGATGCAGCTGCGCACAAGAAAAGAGAAAAAGTTCGACGAGGTCGAGTCCAACCTCCCCGACCCGCGCAAGCCCAAGCTCGAGACGACGCAGTTCTTCTTCAGCGCGCGCGGATGGCTCGACCGGCTCGGCAACCTCAACCCGTTTGGGAGGGCGGTGACCAACGACGACCTGGTGTGGCTCCTGGACAACACGGCCTTTAAGAGCGACGGTGGTAGCGGCGGTTCGTGGCAGGCCGAGTTCGTGGCGGCCGTCTTCGAGCGCGAGCCGCGCGGCAAGGTCGTCGACATGGTGACGGGCATCGTGCGGGCCGTGGGCCTCGCCGACGACGCGGACGAGCGCAAGACGGTCGAGGAGCGCATCGTGCCGTTCCTCTGGGACATACGGCCGCTGCGAACCGTCGCCGTGACGCAGCACCACCAGCACCACTACACTCGCCGCGGCGGCGGCGGCGAGCTCAAGCTCGGGCCGACAAACGTCAACGGCCTGTCGTCCAACGTGCTGGCGGTGCCGAGCGGCAGTGGCGGCTCGCTCGTCAAGTCGTCGACCAAGCTCGGGGGTGGGGAGGGCGCCATCGTCGAGATGCAGACGTACTATGCGGGCCCGGACGGCTGGGGCATCATCTCGGGTATGTCATCAAAGTTTGTTTTCCTTTGTTTGTTTGACTCTATACGACCATCATGGCTCGTTCCCTCCCTCCCTCCCACGAGGTAGAATCCTCCATTTACAAAAGAAGCCATCACCGAGAGACTCTTCCACCCTTGAACTAACCTGAAAGTCCTTCTTCCCCCGCGAAACAGACATCGATGACACCATCAAAATCACAAAGACGAGCGACCCCGTGGGCATCCTGCGCGAGACGTTCGTCGAGGACCCGTCGCCCATCCCCGGCATGCCCGAGCTGTACGCCACGGTCAAGTCCTTCCTACCCAAGGACACGGCCTGGTTCTACCTGTCGGCGTCGCCGTACAACCTCTACCCCTTCCTCAAGCAGTTCCGCAAGCAGTTCTACCCGCCGGGCACGCTCATCCTGCGCGACTCGAGCTGGAAGACCGTCGCCGGCCTGCTGTCGGCGCTGACGCTCAACACCGAGGAGTACAAGGTCGACCGCATGAACAAGATCAACTCGTGGTTGCCCCGGCGCAAGATGATTGTCATTGGCGACTCGACCCAGTCCGATCCCGAGGCGTATGGCGAGGTGTAAGTTTATCCCTCCTCCTCCTTCTTTTACACCTTCCTCAATCGCGCCAAACCAAAAAAAAAAAAAAAAAAAAAAAAACCTTGATTCCCACCCCCTCTCCGCAAAATGCTACAACTAGCTACGTATATACTACTGAACTGACATGTGCATTACCAACCGCCAGCTATCGGACAAGGCCGGGCTGGATCAAGCTCATCCTGATCCGCAAAGCCACAGACGTCGCGTCCTTTGGCATCGACGACAAGAACGAGCCCGAGCGCTTCGAAAAGGCCTTCAAGGACATACCGCGCGACGCCTGGCACGTCTTCGAGGACCCTAGCGAGTGCGTCCAGATCATCAAAGACACGCTCAAGCATGGTCACAAGTAGCAGAGGTTGAAGCAAGGAATGAATGAATGGAGGAGAAGGGTTTGTCAGTTTGTACCCAAGGTTTCTCTGGAATTGTTTTCCCAAACAACCCTACGTGGCTTCGGCCCGGGTTACGAACTCACGACTACGACACGGCGTCTGGACGGGTGGCTCTGAATTTCCCAGCGTTCTTCTCGCCGCGGTCATTCTTTATCATAGAATCTGCAAGCGGCGATTTTGCTCTGCCATACTTATTAGACCTGATTTCTTTTACGAACTGCTCTCAGCCCTAGTCAGTCATGGGAATTGCGCTCGTGCATAGTAGGCCTCTTGGCTGTCATGATTGTCTTCCAGATGCTAAGAAGTGCGGTCTCCATTGCACCCGTCCCCCCCCCAAGATATCAATGACTAATTGTCGTCTACGGGTGCATTCTATTGAGCCGTCTACCGACCGCAATTTTCCCATCATACGTGGCTCACGTCTCAAGCTAGACATGTGTCGCATTTTGCCCAAGAAAGCGTGAGACCCAACGGCACGGGGTGTGTATGAAAGTGACTTGATGGTTTAACAATTGGTAAAACTACTGTAGACTGACCATTCGTCAAACAAGTAATTCTACGTACAGGTCTTGGAAACCCTGGCCAAGCTGACGTCTCAACTGTTGAAACAAAGCCAGCGCAGAAGCCCGTAGTCACGGTTTCCCCGAGACAACGAAGCCTGGCGGCGCCAAAGAAACAATGCCGACGTGAGCCCGCTGCCGCCGTAGCCCAATAACGCTGGAAGAAACGCCTATAGGCTCAGACCAAAGGAGCTCGGTGAGCACGCCGCAAGCCTGCACAACGTGGAGATGCTTCGATCAATCCATGACGAAAAAGCAAGCCGCTCCGCCACCCCGGAACCGGTACGCCAAAGGTTTTTGTTGTTCAAGTACCACCGAGACCGCTCTGGACCCTTTGGCCCCTCGACACGGCAGGGTCGTGGGTTGGTGTCTTGGCGGGATACATTCGTCGGCCACGGCATTGGGTCGTGCGCAACGTAGCCGCCGTTGCTGTGCTTCATCCGCCTATGTTTTGCTTGTCCGACTCTTCTCTTGTCGTCCCCTGTTCATCCGCGTCACAGCCTCTCGCTTAGCCGATCAAAGCTGCGCCGCCCGACTCTACGGCCTCGATCTCGCTGATATCGATTGGCAGGCGACGGTAGCGGGCAGGCAGGTCGGAGACGTCGAAGTAGACACCCTTGGGGGGCTCGACGGGGCCGAGCTGAGCGCCGGAGGAGCCACCAATTCCGGCTTCGGCATTGCGGATCGTCTTCTGAAGAGGACCGTGCTGCTGGGCGTGGTCGCGGTAGCTGCTGAAGGAGGTGTGACGCGAAGCGGCAGAGCTGTTGCCGTACGCGGAAAAAGACTCAGGAAGCGAGCCCGATGGCGAGGCCGGGTGAGGCTTGGGGGTGTGGTCAATGGACGCTGCGAGATAGGTCAGCACTCCAGCCTGTCGCCAGAACGGCATCGGGGTTGGGGGAGTGCTCACAGGGAATGGTACGGGGACCGAGGAACTTGATCAATGGCGTGCGCTCGGCGTGAGCAGCAGCCTGTCGGAGGGCCCGAGTCGTGAACATGTCTGCGATGAGCGGGGGGGTTTGCGGGTGGTGAGGTCGGAGTTAACGCGGAAGCTGGCCGAGCAGAGGAGTTTGAGATGTGTGTTTCGTGGGTCGGCGACAGATGGGCACGGGCGAGCTTTGGACTGCACTGGCGATGGCGACGACAACGACGAGCAAGTTTAAGGGTGAGAGGATTGAGGTGGTTGGAAGAAAGAGGGAGGAAGAAGACGCGGAAGGGGTGGGAGGCAGGAGGAGAAGTAGGTAGTCTGGACGGAAGCACGTAATGCGGCGTGTGGTGGGTGGATGGGATGGATGGTGGTCCGATGCGGAGACGGGCACGCTTGTAGCACGTGTGTGGGAGCGGGCGGAGGTAAGCGTGAGGCGGTGGTGGTATAATGGCAATTAATTCCGTGGGCGTGTTTGCGTCTTTCCTGCCTGAGGCGTCAGTTTCCCCGGAGTCCGGTCGGTTGGTGGTGGTGATTGATGGTGGTGGTGGTGGTCAAAAGCGCGTGTGCATGTGCTGAGGAGCAGCGCAAGCATATGGAACATGTGGCGCTAGTAGTGTGGTAGTGCTGCAGCCCGTATCTGGGGTCGTGCACCGAGACGAGTTGGCATGTCTAATAGCTATTACTACAGCACGGTATCGACGGCGGCAGCGGCCAGCGACGGAATTTGCAGGAGGGCAAACGTCTTTTTTTGAATTTTTCAGCGGGTCCCCTTCCTTCACTGGCGCCGGTTGGGGAACATTCGGGGTTCGTTCAGCCAATGGCACGTCGGCCGGGCGCGGGGGCCGCTGGGTCCGGCGCTGCGCGATGATGCAGGCAGGCGGCCAGGGCACGACTGGACGGCACCGGTTGGAAGGAGCGAGCACCCGCCTGCCGCACCCGCACCCGAGCCGGAGGTTTCTTTAGCTTTGGCTTTGGCTACACTGGTCAATTGATGCCCAGCAACGCACGTCACAGCTGCCGTTGCGCGACGAGACATGACGACACGGCACGACACGACACGACGCGCGGGACGAGGGAGGGCGCTGTCGCCAGAACCTGTCTCCCCGCACCGCCAGTCTGCTGGCGTCTGTCGAGGCGCGCGCACGGGCCAGTAGTTACTCGACGCCTCGTCCAGGAAAGATGCCGCGTTCGGCGGGGAGACGCGCTTCACTCAGGACGAGGAACAGAGCGTTCCTCAGGACCTGCACAGGCCGAGCCTGGGCCTGGTCCAGCTCTGCACGGGGCAGTGGACGCACACCCAACCGACGACAAAGACACTTCGGTCCCGTCCCTGGCGCTTCTTCATCCCATCCGCGCCTCCCACCATGCAATGCAGGTGGTGCAGATCTGTCCCCTGCGGGGCTGGGCCGCCTGCAGGAGATGGGCAAACGGACCATGATCGCATCGCGTCCAGCTGCACCAAGAACGTGCCGTGCGTGCCCTGCTGTGGGGTTGCATGCCCCCGGGCCATGCCCTGGCGAGAGGCCCGCCGCCAGGGCGACCCCAGCTCAAGTTTTAGGGTTCCGAACCTCGGAGCCTCAGCAGCCCGCCACCGCCACCACCACCACCAACCGAACCCCAGCGGCGCGGCGCCTCTTGTCGCCCGCCTCCGCGGGGTCCGTCCCGCGCTCCCGCTCCTCCACCAGACCAGACCAGCTCAGCCTCCAATGCACTAAGGTGCTACGCATTCGCAGTATGCAAAACAGCCTGTCACGTTTCGTGAACCGCGCTCTGCGGCTGTCTACCACCATCACGCCACGTCGTCGGATTGCACTTGACCGTATGTATGCACATGAGCACAAAGGACAGCATGGATTGAGAAGCGCATTCGCTACCTCGCGCACCTCCGCGACGCTCCCGGCGGTCCATGAGGCCACTTTGTCTTGGATGCGCGGGCGAAATCGGAACCCGGGGTTGGTGCTTGCCTCCCTTGAACGGTGAAACGCACCGGCTCCCGCGCGGCGTAACACGACGTCCGTCCATCCGTCCCCCCATCTTGCACATGCAAACATGCTTGTCTCTATGCCCAGATGGCACAACCTCGACCGAGTCTCATCAGCGTCGCAGCGGGCAAGGTTTGCTTGGTGGCCTGACCGTCCGACTACTTCGTGCATCCCGACTCGGACTCGGGATCGCAGCACAAGCGACACGACATTCGCATTCTCTTCTTCAGACCGCGAGACTGTTAATATTCCGCCTCCGTTTTGTGGCAAACTTAGTGCCATGTGCTTGTCACCAGGCCTTTGACGAGCCTCCTACTCACGCCGAGACCTCCCGAACCAGCGCAGCAACCGGAGGTCGGCGATAGCCCGCTCCCACAGAATATATGGACTAGCTGAGTGTCCGACCCATGTTGCGCATATGAACGGAGAGAGGCGTTCGTTTGTGATGCATTGTAATGGATGAATGAGACGTAACGCGCTGGCGGCGCAGGCCTTCCACCTGCTGTATTGGGCGAGAAATACTGATGCCGAGCCGGCTTGAATCCTTGACGTTAAGGCGGTAACCTGATGTTGATGACCTTAGATGCGTGTCTGGTGGGCGTCGCAATGTTCCATATGGGAGGATAAACCAAGGCCGTACATTGTTACTCTCCAGCACCATGCAGTTCCTCTCCCTTGCCATGACTCTCCCCCCTCGGTAATTACTGCGTTCGGGGCCCACGGCAGCTTCAAGAGACAGGCCAAAGTTGGCAGAATGCATCATTGTTTCCTCTATTGGGAACAAAGGGTACCTCATATTAACTTGTTGAGCCTCAATGACAGATTTAAGAGGCCATGCCGCACTCCAAAAGTGGGACTTCACTTCGCCGTGCTATGAAAGAACCTTATTTAGGCATGGAGACCTAGATCCCAAGGGTCGTCGTACCACAAAGCATAGATTCTAAGCACGTTTTCTCTTGCAATCTCATTGCACCAAGGCCTGCCTTCCCAGGCCACTCGCAGAGTTGTGTTACAAACGCAGTCATCGCTTATCGTGACATGCTACACTCAATTGCATGACATTTGTATGCCTTCGGAGCCGCCAAAAATATCTACTTGTTGAGTTGCTGAATCGACAACCAGATCGGGTTTAAGTGACCAAGTCTCCGCTCAAGCACTCTGGAAAGCATAGTGGTATTGTGCAATCGTGGGGTCCACAGTAAGCGCAACTAATACACACAGCTCTATCCTGCCGCTCGACCGGCCCTAGCCGGCCCTGCATACGATCATATCTACTTGCCAGGTAGGTAGTCAGTCAATACCTCGGTCATAATCAAGCTGTGTTTCTTCCCTCTGGCTTTAGTCACGTGCAGCCCGTGAACGACGGCTCAAGACATTGGAGTCTTCTCATTGCAGTTCCTGCATGCATGGGCACACGCAACGACACTTACGCTCTCAACTCGCCAAGATGAGCTTCAACACGAGTAGTTTGGGGCCGCAGGCCGAAGGAACACAGGACGGTTCGCCTCCTCATCCTCGCGAAATCGTTCTCGGCTGCCGCAAATCGGAACTGGCACTCATTCAAGCCCGGACCATCGCATCCAAGCTCAGCAAAACGCATGACCCTTCTTCTTCTTCTTCTTCTTCTTCTTCCTCCCCAACGACATTCAGCGTCGCCACCAGCAGCGTCGCCGGCGACGCCGACAAGCACACGCCCTTCGCGCTCCTGTCCAAGCAGACGGGCGGCTCGGACGTCGGCAAGAGCCTATGGACCAACGGCCTGGAGGCCGACATGCTGGCGGGCAAGTTCCACCTCCTCGTACACTGCCTCAAGGACATGCCGACGACCCTGCCGCCGCACTGCTTCCTAGCGGCGATCCCCAAGCGCGAGGACCCGCGCGATGCCGTCGTCATGAGGTCCGGCTCCGCGTTCACGTCCATCGATCAGCTACCGCCCGGCTCTGTAGTCGGGTCGAGCTCGTCCCGCAGGCGGGCCCTAATTCGGCGAAACTGGCCTCATCTCGAAGTGGCAGAATGTCGAGGCAATCTGTAAGTTTTATTCCATTTTATTTTATTTATTTCTTGGCAAGCTTCAAAGTCTTTTTTTCTTTATGAGCGCTCTCTTCTTCCAGTGCATCATCATCCATCAGGACAACATAGTCGGGCTGAAACAGAATGGCCCGTAAAAACTTAGAGATACTCGGCTTGCCAAGCTCGACGCCCCGTCTTCGCCCTTTTCGTGCATCCTCCTGGCCACCGCTGGACTGCTGCGCCTGGGGCTCGGCCACCGCATCACGCAGCGTCTTGACCCCAGCGTGTTCCCATACGCGGTTGGGCAGGGCGCGCTCGGCATCGAGATGCCCGCAGAGCGTCAAGAAGTGCTGCTGCTGGATCTCGTCCGTCACGCCGACCACAAGCCCTCCAGATGGCTCGGCATGGCGGAGAGGGCGATGCTCCGGAGCCTGCAAGGGGGCTGCTCGTCTCCGATCGGTGTTTGGTCTTCTCTTGAGCCTTTCGAGGAGGAGAGTGGGCCGGGGAGCACACGACAACAGGCCTGCGAGGGTGGTGGCATTCTTCGCTTGCGAGCCACAGTTCTTCATGTTGATGGAGCGTCGGAAATTTATGCCGAAAACTCAGGCAGCGTCCTGTGCGATGGCGACGCAGAGCAACTGGGTATCTCGGTCGCAAAACTGCTTCTCGATAAGGGAGCCCGAGCTCTGTTGGCAAAGCATGAATGATGTGGTATAGTTGGTAACGAAGGGCCCCCCTCGAAATTTTGTGCCATTCATGCTTGGGCCGTAGTCAAAGGGTTCTTCTAGGGCATCATAACTCGATACATCATAAGCAGACTTCCTGCCTATCTCTGATGGTATTGACCCAAGTCGTGATGTGCAGCATTTTGCTAATACCAGTGTGCCTTCTGTGTAACAAAAGGCTACCTGGCGGCAAACACACAATTTCACTACATCAGGCCTGAGTGTGGGGGCGGAGTCGACCATAGGACACAAGTTGAAGCCTCACATTATTAACTTTAGATGGGGTATTTGTAGCTCAACGAGAAGCGGGGTGTCCTGCCCGAGTTCCTGATAACCTGATATCCTCCCGGCCCATGCTGCCAAGGTCTGTCGCCCGCGCTCACGTTACACCTCAGTCTTCTTCTCCGCACCAGTAACGACGACGTCCTGGACCGTCTCGTCACTGAACTTGAGATCCTCCTCGATCGAGACGTGATCCTTAATCTTGAACCAGATGACAGGGCCAGCAAAGATGAGGGACGCAGCCAGGCAGCCCCAGGTAGCGCCAAAGATGGTGTCGTAAGGCTTCTTGAGGCCGTCCAGGCGCCAGAAGATGGCGGCGCCAGCGCTCTGAATGCCCTTGTAGAAGCCGGCGAGGTTGGCCGCCTTGCGACCAGAGTTGGAGAGAGCACCCATGTACCTAGAAATGATTTGTCAGAAAGTTTGCACGAGATGAGAATATGTCGAGCCCGCTTCAAGGAGCTTCATTTCCTGGCGACTCAAGCGCTCGTAGGAATACGTACCAGTAAATGTTGGTCTGCCAAATGGCGTCGAAAAAGCCGTAGAAGAAGTACAGGAACATGGGCCCAATGTAAAGGCGGCCGCCGTCGTCCCAGTCCACAAGGCCAGTGTAGTTGGGGTCAGAAGCCTCCTCGCGGGTGACTTGCATCTTCTGCCAGTACCAGCCGAGACCCCAGATGAGCATGGTCAGGGCGAAGAGAACGACGAAGGAGATCTTGGCACGAAGACTGCGGCGGACGGTGTGGATGTCGAGGCAGTAGCCGTTGATGACGGCACCGAAGATCTGGGCGAGCCAATAAAGCAGGTTGTTGAGGGTGCGGGTGCGGGTGTTGAAGTGCGCCGCGTTCATGTCGTTGTTCTGGTAGGTGTAGAAGATGTTGGAGGAGAAGAACATGGGGAACAGCAGCAGGATCCAGGGCTCCTGGAAGAGGGTGTCCCAGAGACCGCGGATCTCGCTGGACCACGACGGGTTCTTCATGAGAATAACCTTGGTGTTGTCCTCGCGGATGACCTTCTTAGCGTCAACAAGGCAGAGGGACAGACCAGCACCGATAACCATGAGAATGATGAAGGCAATGTACGTGCCGTCGGTGACGGCTCCCGTCTTCTTGTTGACATTCTGGGCGAGCGGAATGAGGGAGCCAATGACGGCGCCCAGGTTGAAGATGATCCAGAACCACGAAATGTAGCGACCCTTGCTGTTCTCGGGCGGGTACGACATCATGATGGCGCCCTGGGCGGTCCAGAGCAGGCCGGCGCAGACACCGAGGAAGGCGCCGGCGAAGATGACGAAGCCGACGTTCTCGGTGTGCGAGTAGCTCAGGAAGGACGCGGCGTAGATGCAGTAGCCCAGGCCACCGATGGCAAGGGTCGGGCGGAGACCGAGACGGTTGGCAAAGGTCCCGGCGAAGAAGCCGACGACGGCAAAGGTGCTGTAGAGAGCAACACCGGCGTGGTCTTGGGCGGTGGGGTCGACCTGGCCGCCGCCGCCGAGGCCGGTGAGGGAGTTGTACATGCCGGGGCAGAGGAAGCAGACGATGGAGATCATGAGCAGCTGGATCTTGGGCGAGGCGTACCAGAGATCGCTGCCGAAGACGCGAAAGGACTTGTAGATCCAGCCGGCGGGGCGGTCGACGTACTCGACCTCATGATGTTGTTCTTGTTGTTGTTGTTGCTGCTGGTGGGCTGGCTCGTCGACGGCGACGTCCTGGGCGGCCGCCTTGGATTCGTCGGCGGACATGATGGTGTGGATGCGAGCGGAGGAGGAGACCTTTGTTGAGGAGTTGAGCGAGATGATCCAACCGATCCTGGAGTGGGTTGGCGCGGGACCGCGAACGGTTGTCGTTGCAACTCACTCGAGACTTGCCTGGGAAGCACGGAGCGGCAAGGGAAAGAGGAACAGGAAACGGAGCTTGATGGCGGGCGCGACGTGTATTTGAATTGTCCCCGACGACGATCTCCAAATTGTTCTGGGGCCGCGGGGGGGTGTGTGAGTGGCAGCAGACGGGCCAGTGGGGACGTGGATTCGGGATGCAGCCCAGCAGTGGTGGTGTGGAGGGAGGGGGAGGTAGGTGATGTGGGCAACACAGGGACAGAGAGAGAGAGGGAGGGTAGTATCCGTGGTGTCACTGTCACCAAGTTGCTCGGTTCGCGAACACTGGGCTGCGGAAGGGGGATGGATACGTTGGTAGTGGGGCCGGACCGGACCCCATCCCTTCATTCCCCAGCCCAGTCCAGCCCAGCCAGACCCAGCCAGACCCAGCCGGGCCCAAGAGGTTGGATCCATGGATTGGATTGGATCCATATTCGATGGATGGAGGGACGGATGGATGGACGGAGGAGGGGGGACGCCGTGATTCTTGGCCGGCCTGCCCTGCCCTGCCCTGCCTGCCACAGATCGGATGAAGCAACGACTGAAAGCCCTCTCGCTCTCTCTCTCTCATCAGCAGCAGCCACCACGGCCGGCCCGCGTGGCCGATGGGCGGTGGCGGCGCATGGACGGGGAGGGCTTGTCGTCGCAACATGCACTCACGGAAACAGTGGCTTGCAGCGCCCAGCCTCAGCCCTCCACCCCCGGCGCTGGCTCATGTGTTTTGTTTGACAGGCGCCTCACGCTACGTGACAGTTGGAAAAGCTTGGCTCAAGAGATGACCAGAATGCCGAGACCTTGGACGAGGGAGGGCGGCCAACCGAGCAGGGGACGAGGCGGGGGGCTCGGGTTACATGTGGCACTTGTCGTCGTCGTCGTCGTCGTCGTCGTCGTCGTCCATGGTTTTGGTGTTTGGTGCGTCGCCCAAGGCCGGTGGAAACGTGTTCTCCGTAACTACTCGCGGGCACACGCAGGTAGGGATGTACAGTGATACTACAAGGCATCGTGCGCAGTCGTACGAGCACTGAATGCCGCAAAAGAGGAGAGCGTTGTTTGCGTGAGACGGCGCAACGGCTGGGCGCGCTCGCAGAGTCATCTTCTCGTGTTCCGGATTCCAAACCACAGACAGCGACCGACCCGACTCACCCACACGAGGGACCTCGACGACGTGGCTGGCTGGCTGGCCGGCAAGCACAGCAGACAGACAGGCAGTGGCCGTCTCGGCAGATGGGGGCCAACAGCGTCTCGGCCGTTGCTCGATGCAGGTCAGCGAGCCCTTGCTGCTGCAGTGCTGCTGCTGCTGTTGCTGCTGCTGCTGCGCGAGAGCCGCTGTTGGCACACGGACTGCGTGCGCGTAAGTGAGTGAGTGAGTGAGGGAGAGCAACCAAAAAAAGACGGGACAGACGAGGAGGGGTCTGACCACTGACGACTAGACCACTGCACCTTGTTGCTCGTGTTACTTGCATGGATAGTACGGTAGCTGTGCAACTTGCGCTGGCGAACCGCCGTGGGGCCACCCCGTCGCCCGCCCCAATCCGGCAATTCGAGGGCGGGCCCTGGCGCGGCGGCGCCCCGAGCTTCTCAGGGCTGTTCCGTCGGAGTCCCACTCCCGCGTGCGCGCCTTCAGGGGATCACTCCTCCGGTGCTTCACGGCACGCGTTGTAGTATGTAGCCCCGTACTGCCGCCATGCCTGCCCCGTGGTCGCAGTCGGTGACTGGGTTCTGTGTTTGCACTTGCACAAACAAAATGTTTTACGAGATGCAGTCTTTAGGTACTTTTACCTCGGCTGAGCGTGCGGACCGCGAGCCCGCTTCGGAGGGTCCCCCGTTGTTAGTCACCTAGATAAGGTACTAAGGTACTAATGGTAGTGACTTCGGTAGGCTGGCATCCACCACGGTACCTAACAAGCACTTTTGGCGGCCCCAGTCCCCGCAGCCAGCCCAGCGCAGTCCAGCGCTGGGGCGTTTCCCCAGCGAGCACCTAACTAGCGGACCATCCATCAGCATGGAGGAGGGACCTTTCAACCCATCCCGTCCAATCCCCCACATGCCCAGGCGGAAAGCAGCGGCCCCATTCGGGCCCTGCGCACGGGGCACATCGACGGCCAAGACTCAAGAGTACTAATGGAAAAAATGTTGCACAGCGCACTGAGGCCGGCGGAAGAGACTCATAGGACAGACAGCGCCTTGCTCGTGTTGGACACACCGGGAGCTGCTCGAGTACGATACGTATCGCAGCGTGCCTCTCCTTCAGTCCACAAGGGCGTACAAACGTTGGTTAGAACTTAGTGCTTAGTGCAGCATCCTAAAGAAGTACCGTGCACTTTATCTCTGCGCATCTCTGCGGCAGGCAGCCAGGCCGGATGGGCGTACCCAAAGGACCGAATTCCTTCGCGCCCTGATTGGGCCCCGGTCTTGAACGGGCAGCGGCTCTTGCTGCGCCAGGGCCAACAGCTGGTCGCTGCAGGTGAGCCAGCATGGCTACGTAGCTACTACCACCCACACCCATCCACCTACCACCAACACGACACATGCGCCCTTGCCCCCAGTGACGGTGTCGCGCGTGGAGGTGGCTGTAGTGAGCTCGGCGCCCGCGACTTGCCTGGCGACAGCGTGGAATAAACGTGGGCAATCCGCTCCACGAACACCGAGACGGGCACAGCGAGTGCTGCCAGCCATGGCATGCTTATTTTATCCCAAGGTGATGATGATGATGATGCATGCCGCGGTTGGGACGTGGCCGAGACATGAGCACCTAGCGCAGTCGAGCTGGGCATCCATCTGCGGCCGTATAAGAATGGGAACATGAAGTCAACGTAACTAGCCTGCCAAGCCTGCGCGGGCTGCCCACCTCTCGTCAGCGCGCTGCACCGTCAAACCCTCCGGTGGCCCTCGGTCGGCATCGT
Organism: Purpureocillium takamizusanense; assembly: GCF_022605165.1. NCBI lineage: Eukaryota > Fungi > Ascomycota > Sordariomycetes > Hypocreales > Ophiocordycipitaceae > Purpureocillium > Purpureocillium takamizusanense. The sequence continues at coordinate 1,146,324 of NC_063072.1, forward strand.
GTTTGTCTTCAAGCTTTGCTACTTACTGCCTAGTAGGTAGCCGCCGTGTGCTGCCAGGCCCTTCAGCACAGTCACGGGGGCAGCTGTACTGTTAGCACATCACCTCGGCTCCTGCCAAACTTGTTGCGCCTGTTGCCCTGCCCTGCCCTGCCCTGCCCTGCCCACAAGGACCCCTGTTTTCTCGATTTCGCTCCCGCAGCCTCCAGTCCAGCCCCCCGCCACGCTTATTCTCTCTCTCTGTCACTCCTCCTCCCAACTCTCGGCGCTTTGTCTGTCGAAATCCAATCGCCACCATCAGCTCGAATCAAAATCAGCCGACATCACACCCAAACGTCTCTCCGTCCACGGGCAGGTATCGATCACGAGGGGGGGGCGACCGACGGCCCAGATTTCCCCTTCTGAGCCGGGGACTGTCCCTGGTTGGACGCCTCTCGACGGCCCCACCCACCGCAGCCTGCAAGTCTGCAAGCCACAAAGACAGGACAGGCCCAACCAGCCCCATGTAACGTAACGTCGAAATGTCCGCTCCCTCCCTGGATAGCATCTTCAAACAAACAACTGATGGCTTCACGGCGGCCCCTGTACATACAGTCAGTAGTCAGTCGCTTCAGTTTAGTTACCTCAGAGGTCCCCGGGCGGGCAGCCACGAACCAACTTTGATTACGGCTAGCTTGCTTCGTCAAAAACTGCTAGTCTGAAGCCTCGCTCCCCAATCTTCAGGCGGATATGGGTCACGATGCGCAGCCTGTCTTCTGAGGGATTCGCTCTGCTCTGTCTTGTGCTCGAATCTAGCCCGTTTCATGGCTTTTGCCAAGGCGTCGAGAACAGCTCTCAGTCCGCTCGAGACATGCACAATGACTGCGCAGTTGCGGGCGAGTGTCCAGACGGGAGAGATCGAGGCGGCTGCCTCTAGACGCGAGGGCCGGCGATGCAACGCTCACCCTCCTTCCTCTCCTTGGCACTTGCGCCATCCTCTGAACATTTGGACATGCACATCTGTTGTCGCATTAAAGTCATCCCATAAGGTGCCATGTGTCGACGTGCCGGCCGATTCCCCATACCCCCGCATCCCCAAACTGCTTCCCCTCACGATCCACCAAGCCCACCACCTCCATCCAAGCATTTATTGTTGCCAAAACACGGCGACCAGTCAAGGTTGCTCGCTCCACCACAAACGTTCCACATCAAAGGCTTGGCTTTCAAATCTTGACCAGAGTGCTCTTGACGGTTTTATAATAATGAGAGGTTACATCCTGTTGTATCCGGAACCGCCTCTCCCTCCCCAAGCCCCGCCCGTTCCAATCAGTCGCCTAGATATTGCAATCCCCCGCCTGGTGACCCTTATAGTGATGATACATTCTACATTGCACCTTGCCACTCGTGGTGTTGTATTCCCAAGCCACGCGCATGCGCGAGCAGGGCTTGTGGCTTTTCCGTTACTCTGTGCCTTTATGTTTGCCATTCGTTCTCAACGACTTGGCACTCAGATCGACAATAGCCAAGGTCCTGCATCTCCATTGTTTTGGTTAGCATTGCTGCAAAATCATAATTGTCTAAATTCAAAAGCCCAAACCTGACTCTTGGTCCTCTATCTGGGCCCTTACCTTAATCCATCAATAAGCTGTCGTTGGGAGACTCTGTGCAGTACCCGCAAGTCTCGAGTCTCATGAACAATATTCAGGCACTCTAGTGTACTACTGCACCAGGGCAGTAACGTAGATACCTACTTCGTAGACCACCAGAGTATACAATCCTCCTCGTCTCACCTTCCATCCAGCATACCAAAACTTTCGCTGCCAGCCACCACCACTTTCCATTCGGCCTCCGCTCTAGTTACACATTGCCCACACCCTCCAGCCGAAAGCACAGTGAGTGGCAAGAGCGACAGAAAGACGCCAACAGGCTCGAGGATCTTGTGATTTTTAGTTTTACCAGTCAAAGTCGTTTTACGATCACACGAGTTCAATTCTCCCTTCAGACCCACGGTCGTCGCCCAGTCGGTGGAGAGAGAGAGACCCTGATGCCTTCATGCATGCATGCATGTCTGTACTTCGTAAAATGGTTGGAAAACGGATCCCCCTCAACTACGTGCTAGCTAGGCCGATCTTGGTGTCCCCTTCACAAACACACATACCGCCTCCCTCATCACTCCCCACGCACACACACATATGCACACCGCTCGCAGCATCGCAAACTCTTCCCATCTTTCCCCCTGGCCTCCATCCTCCCCCCCCTCCTCTGGGTCCGCTTGTCCGTTGCATTCTGCCGGATTCTGCCTGGTCGGCAAGCCGCTGATCCCCCCGACCGAGTTGCATGCAGGTCCCGGCGGCACGGCACGTCAGCAAGCAGACGCTACTGCAAGGCATAAGAAGTTTATTGTTACGCCCTCACAAAGCTCTACCGCTACCTACAATCACTTTTCTCGTAGAACTCGCTGCGGGGGCGGCATTCCCTCTGCCCTTCACTTGGTGCGACGTACCTACTCCACGTGCTAGTTCCTACGTAACCGCTTGGTGAGTGCCTCCTTCAGATGTTCTTGACTCCCGTTCGCTGTGCCCGTCAAATCGCACAATGAGTCGCTTATCTCACGCTCGAACCAGAAACTGAGACGTTCGGTAGACTCTTCGTGTTCTCTTCTTGCTTAGCCTAGACTTGACCCGTCAAAGCAAAACTCTCGTGGTTACGCCACTACTTGCGTTTCCAGTTCTTTCCTTGCTTCCAACCAGCCATTTGACAGCGCCACATGTTCGTTACAGCATGCGACCCGCTCCGTCCATGCAAGTGTTTCTGGGTCGCAATGCCCAGAGTCATCGCCCGATATGCCGCGCATCCTACATCTAAAAAGAACTTGCTTTCAAAGCCGAACACTGTCGACCAACTTTTGTGCTGCCCTGGGTATAAGAATAACTTGGCCTCAAGTCCGTTCGTGACAGCAAAATATTTTTCTCCACCATGTACGCTTGCTCGCGCGTCCGTCGTTTCCGGAAACCCATATACAGACACAATATCCCAGGCCAACGCCGATCCGATCCCATACCATTTGGCTTCTCGCCAGGTACCAGTAAAGTCACAAAATGCCCCAGGCGCGACACAATAACGCAGAGTAAGAAATGGAGGGGGACAATAACAATCCGGGTATCAAATCGAAGGTAGGTGCCGATTATGAATATGTGCGCCAAGAAAAGGGTAGGAGAGAGGCTAGATGGGGTTGTATCCAGCGCCGAGAGGCGATCGTCTATCGCCGGAAAGGCCATGTGGTTGTGGGGATAGCAGGATACCAGCAGCTCCTCAGGCTATACAGGAGCTGGTGTAGGGGTTTGTCCGCTTCGGTCACGAGACATCCAGCCAAATAGGTCAGTGCGCGAGCTCCCAGCCCCTGATGAAACAGGGGTTGGCGGCTCGGCTTCACGTCGAGGGTTGCTCTCGCGTGGTTCGAGGAGGAGACTCTTGCGATAGTAAGTGACCTGGACATTTCCTTGGTCACCCTCGCGCACGCGCCGCACCTGAGCAGCCAACCAGTCCTGCATGTCAGAGACTTCCACTAAACGATAAGGAATCTGGAACCGTTGCAGCTCGCCAATGATCTTGGCAGTGCGACTATGCTTGTCAAAGTTGACAACGGTAAGGCCGCCTGTGCTGTCCTCTTCCGACTGGGTACCCAGGGACATTTGTTTCGTCGCGGGGTTGCCAATGTCCACAAAGGTCAGATCCGTAAGGTACATGCCCAGAAAAGGCAGGCAAGGAGGTACGTGATCGTGAAGTCGCGTCCGCAGGACCTTGTTGTTCTGGGACGGTTCCACAATCTCCTGTAGTGTGCGCAACATCTCCTTTCGCTTGACAGAAATAGCGTCCCAAGTTTTGCGAAGGCGGCTGATCGTGCTACTGTTCAGGCTGCAAATTATGGCCATAAGCCCGTCGTAATTATGCAATTCGTGGCATTTGTGGGCAATTTTGATCCACTGCTTGATGGCGGCGGCTCGCTTCTTGATCTCGGCGTACTGAAGAATGGTCTCCGCAACGAGATTCGACAAGTCCGTCGACAAAGCTGACATGGCCTTTACATGCGGCGCGTCTACACCGCCGTTCTTCATCCACTGCGAGGCAAGCAGTTCTTCCGGCTGGATGGAGCAGAAAATGCCCATCTGCCTCAGAGTGATTTGCCGTGCCAGCTCGAGGGGATCAAAATCAAGGATTGTCGGCATGCCACTGCCAATTTTGAAGGACGTAAGCAAGTTCTGCTGGCTTTTGGAAATGACAGGTTGCGGTAATGGGCTGTCAGCCGGAATGAAGTGAGCGATGGCCGTGTTTGTCTTGCCCATTGAGGAGACAAGACGCGGTACTAGGGATCCTTCCCCTGAAACACGCTTGGCTAGCTCTGAGAGGCGGCGCCCTGCCGACGGCAGAACCGAGGCCAGCTTTCCTTCCGCGAAGGGGATCATAAGCTGCAGTGCGTCCCGATCAGTCTGCTCCTTCCAGTGGGACTCAAGCCAGCCTTTGAAAGCATTGTATACTCTCAAACGCACGGGGCCCGACATGTGAGGTGATTCGCCAACGTAATCGAAGCGATCGATGAGAGCTTCCGCTAACCTGACCGGAGTACAAAAGAGTCGGAATGTGAGATAGAATGTCGAGACAAACGCCGCGTCGGGCGTAGACTCGTGGGTGGTGAGACGCTCGACAAGTGCCGGGAGTGATCCGCCGGTGACCTGGCCTTCCTTGTTGAACATGAGCTCGTGGGCATATGTCCTCTCTAGAAGTCTCGTTTCGACGTCATCCGCCTCTTCGGCCTGAGAGAAGCTGCCGCTCGTACTCAGTTCCGACATCGAGGGCTGGCTACGAGGCACCAAAATATGGTCCGGCGTCGTCGCTCGTGTCGACGCCTGTGACATCATGCTCGTCTCCGAGTCCCGACTGAGGTAGGTCGTACTACTACCCGCGCTGGAGGCCGCCAAGGCATCGAATCGCGAGATATGCGCATCCGACTCAATTCTTGTAATGTCGGCCACATCGCGATCCAGGGGTTGTGGCGTTGTAGAGACCTCAGGAAGGGGCGGTAGAACAGGCCGAATAGACGAAACCGACGATGCAACACTGGAAGCATTGTCTTCGTTGAGAGATGGGGGTCGAGAGGACACTGGAGAGGTACTTTGGCGGCTGTGCGAGTCCGCGGGGATGGTGATCCTGGGAACCTGGGGAAGCGGCTTGTCAACAGCGGGTGCAGTGGGTCGTTTTTGAGGCTGGGCAGTCGACTCGCAGGTCTGGAACGATTCTGCCACGCTGATCAGATGAATCGATCGATCCATCGCCGAGGGTGTCCTCGCTCGCTCGTCCACGGCAATATCCAAGATGGTCAGGTCCATCCCAAGCGTATTGCCTTCCAGCTCGAATTCGAAGTCCCCAGCCCTCTCAATCGCGACTTTGGCCTTTGCGACACACTCTCCAGCAGCTTTCACACAGCCGGTGGCTGCCAGGAGCAAAATGCCATTGTCCTGCGGCAGAATGATATCAGCTACTTCGGTAGCGGCATTAGCCAAGATGTCTCGTGCAGAGTGAACCAAAATCTGGATCCGCCCCAACATGGCGTCTCTGACATGACAGAGCGATGCGGCACTGGAGCTGTTGTACTCGCAAACACCGTCGATGACTGCCAGTAACTCGCCGCCTGATGTGGCGGATTGCTTGATCGCGAGTGCCAGTTCCGGTTGAGAGTGTGATTGCAAGTGTAGTCGCCCAATGAAAGATCCGAGATGCGAGAGAAATTTGTCATGGCTGCGGTTGAGGCGCTCCGACACCAAGTGCTGGGGTCTCGACAAGGGCGATGGGCCGGCCAGGGAAACCCTGTGCGCCATGCCCGTGGAAAGGCGGTTGCCCTGTTGAAGACTTCCTTGGGACCATCGATTTTGGATCGCCGAGCTCTGAGAAGCGCCTAGTGACGACATGCGCTTATTCCAGGGATGCAGTGATGCAATGCCAGGTTCCGAGGTGACGCTGCTACCGACAACGCTGTCGGCCGTCCCGCGAGATGTCGTCTCGCTGCCGTTACTCTGGCTTTGGTCGTCAAAGGCCAAGCGCTCGGCAGGAGGTGTAGGCGGGATGTAAGATTCCTCCGCGACAGTGGCCATGACAGTAACTGCTGGCGGTGCGCGAGCCCTTCGTTCCTCCTCGAGGACATCCAGGAACCGGACGCCTTTGATTACGATCTTGAATGCCTTCAGGATCATCTCATCGACGATGTCATTGTTATTTTGTGGTGGCTGAAGCGTTCCTCTTTGACATTCCTGTAATCTCTTCGCCGTCTTGACCAAAGACGAGAGTTCCGAAAGTATCAACTTGCGGCTTCTTCTTAGGCCGTCACTGCGCTGAATGATGGTGGATTCCCTGTTCAGGCAGTTCGTGCGTTCCTGGGCACATCGCGGTCAGCAAGATAAGAAGGGGCCTAGCACTACCTGATACACGGCGCCAACCTACCAACAGAAATCGAACTCCAGCTATGATGCCCTTCATGAACTCCTGGTTCCTGAAAATCTCGTTGTCGTTTACTGATGGGCTCCGTAGGAGGTCCCAAAAGTTGAGCAGCGCCTTTAAGAGGCTGCGCATATCCTCGGGTTCGTAGGCATCGCAATAGTTGGTCGGCAACCAGCCCCTGGCGCCGGTCGCCAAGAGAGTACCGTCAGCCCAGCCGTTGGTGTGTACAGAGTGTATGAGGACAACATCGCCTTCCTCAAGTGGCAAGGTGACACTTGAGTCGGATAAGGCATAGCCAGGGTTGAATGGGTAGAAGGCCCTGAGGAAGTTGTGGAAGACGGGCGGAGCAAGAGGCTCCGGCGTCAGGTCCTCCTGGGAGCTGTTGGGTGTTTCTGGCGGAGTCATAGGGGTTTGTGAGCAGAGATTCGTCTGATGTTCTTGGTGGCCTGAGCCATTGGCACCGTCCTGTGGCTGCGACTCAGGAATCTCCAGCGGGGCCACGTATAGAACTGTTCGCGACGATCGGTCGCTCAGCATTGCGGCTGCGAAACCCTGAAGACGAATACCACGCTCATCTGGTCGTAGCCACACGGTCTAGCGGTGACGGCGCGTCCCAGAGCAACGGCCAGCCGCGCCCTGGCTCCAAAGTAATGGCTTTGACTATCCAAATAGCGCAGGAAAAGGAGTCCCAAGGGGATGTCGTCACAAGTCGTTCTGCGATGGGGTTCGTTGGCGTTGACGGGGACCCGGAGATGTAAAGACGGCCGCGGCCAGCGAGGCGGAGCTCGACGCAATTGAGCGCAGCCGGCAGTTGTGAGATGGACGCGACGCTTGTGTGTCTAGAGGCGAAACTGGGCATTAGTAACAGCCGGAGCGCGACCTGGATGTTGTGGCAGGAGCAGTTGACCCGTGTCTGGAATGCAAGCCAGAGACTGATGGGGCGGGCCTGGCGAGGAATGCAGGGTGGACTAATAAGTGCAAGCAGCTGCTGGGGGCGTGGACGACATTACAGCAGGGCATTAGGCAAGGGCAAGCCGCTGGGCCCCTTCTAACCTGGAAAGGGGGAGGGAGGGGGAGGGGCCTCAGCCGCGGAATTGGGGCACACAGAGTGACCGACTTACATGCAGGTGTGCCGTGGTTCGAGTAGACTCGCCCACGGGCAAGGACGAAGCAGAGGGGTGCCAAAGTTGGATGAGGCGATGCAGAGAAAACGACAGGCCCGAGAGTGTGGAAAGGGGGCTTGCTCTTCGTATTCCGGACTCGATGCCTCGGGTTCAATTTTGAGAACACGGTGTTTCCGTCCAGACGAAGAGGTCACAGCCAGACAGACGGTGCAAGCAGGCCGAGGCAAGATGGCGAGGCGACAAGAGGCGAAAAGGGCAGGGCAGGGCAGGACAGGCAGGCAGGGGCTGGAAAGTAGTAGTTATAAAAGGGCTTTTGGTGTTTGGGGCGCCGCGACAACAAATGGAGACCTTTTGCAATGGCGTCCAGATATCGTCGGCCTCAGTTCTGGACCAAAAAAGTGCAAACCCTGGGGGATGGGAGAAGTGAGTGCAATTGGAGAAAAGGAGAGGGTATAGTATTGGAATGCGCGCGCGAGAAGAGGAGAGAGAGAGAGAGGAAGAGGAAGAGGGAGATCCGGGACAGGAGGAGAGAACGGCGAGACAGAGCCGGTCGAGGAGAAGCGGGCTTGCTGGAGCACGGACAAGGGGAAGGGTGACGCTGTTGTCTTGTCGTCTTTTTTGCGGGTCTGGAGGTGGCCAGGTCGAGGGGCAAGGCAAGGTACTAAGGTCTGGAAGTACCCTGGCAGGCTTTGGAGGTACGTACGTACCTACTTACATCCAGAAGGTACTAACTTACTGTAGTATGCCTACCTCGGTACTCGAGGCGACCAAAGCACAGCACGAAACCTACACTCCACGGTGTACGGAGCAGCTAAGTTAGCACTTTACCTTGGGTCCTCGTCTCTGTCGGCGTAGTGCAGTCACGGCCAAGGCCAAGCGGCCAAAGCAGGCACGCCCTGCGGTACCAAGCTCTGTCGCCTGCCAGGTGCTTCGTTCGTGCCTACTGTACATCTACTTCGTACCTCATGTACGTTCGGGCGCGGAGCCCAGCCGCGAAAACGGGTGTCGCTCGTTGGTTGGCTTTCTGTCGTAATTGACGATTGGGGTGCGGCGGCGAGCGGCTGCAATGTCACCGCCTGCCGCCGCTGTCGACTTGAATCCCGTCGACGTGCCGATTCGGTGGCAGAGTAATAAGGTAATAAACTAGTAGTAGCACAATAGGAGCCCCTGGAGGTTCGGGCATCATCGAACCCGTTCGACGCCCGTACAGATGACGCCGACGGGATGGCGGCTATGAGGGCAGCAAGACTCAACCGGAGTACCTTACCTACCTACCTGGTAACTTAGTAGGTACCTTAGTAGTCAAGCCAATGTGCTGCCCTTTCTCTAGGGCAACTGGTAGCCCGCCCAGGATCACTCACGGCCAACAAACCTGACGGCTGCCCGTACTGACTGACCACGCGTGGAGGTACACGCCCAACTAAGTCCGTCCGCAGTGCTGTTGCTGCTAACCCAATGTTAGGTGTGCGCTCGTGCTCCGCCTTGTTCTGCTCGCCATCCGGCCTCCCTCTGCCGTGACTACCTACAAACTAGGTAGGTAGGTACTAGAGGTCGTATATGATGCTTGCACGAAGGGTACTATAGTACGTACGTACGAGTACCGAGCAATTTTTGTGTCGGTCGTCCCTGGTCTCGACCGCTTGAGCGGGTGGCGGGGATGGGGTGGGCGTGTTGCCGTGACCTCGCGAGCGACGGCGGCTTCCCCTGGCCAGACCATCCATCCCAATCCAGCGGCGCTGCTCCTGCAGCATCTCAGTCAAGAGAGGTTCCAATCTGTCCAAGTGCCGTGCCGTCCATCCACCCGTCCACTCATCATCCATTGTCATCGCGCCGGTCGTAAACCCCAAGTCAGAACCCCCCCCAATATGCCAGGGCTTCATGTGTCCTCTTCGGGGAGACGCCCTTGCCCGAGAGGAACTCTGTTCGCCCAATGCCGCGTCATGATGTGTAGCCGGCCTCGCGAAGACGATGAACTCTGATGCCGCACCTCAAGTCGATGACTCCACCACACAAACCCGGGCGGCAGGGCCTGCACGCGAGGTTGGGTTGGGTGGGGAGGGATTGGGGATGCAGCCAAGACACAGGGGGTGCAGAACAACGGGGGTGACGGAAGCTGTTTTCGAGGTGAGGCGCTGAGGCAGACGCTCCGGCGGGGGCAGGGGCTCATCAGGGAGCAACAATGAATTGGATGGGGTGCCACTCACGAGGGAAGCCCGCCGGGGGTGGCAAAGGGCACCAGCATTGATGAACCTTGACGCCCGCCGGGGGAACACATCTTGGAGGAAGGCACCATGGCAGGCACCCAGAACAGTGGAGGCCAGGGGACCGGGCATGGCTTTGGCATGCCCCGGGCACCTCGGACAGCGCAGCTGTAAACTGTACTAAGGTAGCTGTACCCGGGCGCCCGCAGGCCGCCGCGCGACGTGATGGGACGCTTCTCGCCGGCAGAGTGCCGAGGGGCCGCACGCCAAGAGGCGCCTGCAGGCCAGAGTGCCACCCTCTCCTTGGGAAGCTATCGGATATGGGCTGGAGAGCTGGCGTCCGCCTGCCCCGAGCGACGTGATGGCGGCATTGCTGCCCGTGCGTGCCGTCGAGACCCATTGACGCTGCCCAGGGCGGGCGGGTGCCCATCGCCCAGACTTCATGCGATTGCGCCTGCCGCAGCACCAGCGGCTGCGCCCGCGCCGCCTCCAGTGGACACGCACCACGCCTGTCTCGCAGTGGAGCTGCCGCCAGAGCCAGTAGGCAAGTACGTATATATACCTTACTGTACGGAGTACGTATGCACAACAACAAAAGGGCCTCAGGCACAGACGCACGCGCACACGCAGACACGAAGACAGGATGAGAGCTGGGTCTGTAGCCCGCGAGCCGGCTGCAGTCCACCTGCATCCTGCATCCCCGTGGGTGGTCCCCTCCTCCCCCCCCCTCCCGAGCCAGCGCCACCCGACCCGGCAATCAAGCCCGCCAACCTCGACGCCGCCGCACTGCAGAGAGCTCGAACCCCCGGAACGGCTGGAACCAGGCCCCTTTGGTCCTCTCCGCCCTGTTGTCGTGGTTGCTGACAAGCACACTCGCAGCCGGCGCCTGCGGGAAGGTTCCTGGTCGGCTCTCCCCTGCCCCTGACAAAGCGCCGCCACCGCCAAGGGCAAAGGCGCTGTCTCCGCCCCGCCGGTTCTGGTCCTTTCTTTGGGGTCGCCCTGGCGGACATGCTCGAAGCTCTCGATGAATTCGAATGCCTAGGGACGTCACGGCACGTACTAACTTAGATCCTCAATGTTGCCCCTCTCTTCCCGACGCGCGATGGAACCTTATAGATTACTCCCCATCACGGCCCTGGGCGGCCGTATTTGCCAGTCCGCTGGATGTCCATCTGGAAGAAGCTCTACCCTCTTTTCGGTCCCGCAGCAACATGGCGTAGTATCCGTGCTTCTCAGTCTTGGACGGCCATGACTCCACCTCTGACCAGGGGTCCGAAGACATAGCGCTCTGGGTGGGTTCCCGGCCCGGGCAACCACCTGAAAGCCTCCGGCCTTGTCGTACGAGTGCAGGTTCGGTGCAAGGCAAGGCTCGGTCGACAATGGACTACTAATATAAACCAACATCGGCCCTACAACTTGCCAACCAAGATCAAAGCCCCTGAGACCGGTCAGTGGCGCGCCAGGAGCATTGAGCTCCCAAAACTGGCCAGTCGATGATACTATGTACTTGTCAGTATCTGGTCTCAAGACCGAGTGGTCCTGGATTACCCACACGCGGCGCGCAAGCCGCCAGCTGTGGCGTCCGGTTTGCTAAGGGTCACCTTGCGAGCCAGAAACACTGCGGCTGTTTGGCATTTCTCGGGCAACAGCGGCTACGGCGTGAGAGCCAAATTCGCTGTGGCTTGGATGGACGCCGCGACCGCGAGATGGGGCTTCAATCATTGGGAAGGCTTGCACCCACCTTCGGGATCTGAGACCTGACCTGGACCGGCGATGCTCGGTTAGAAAGTCCAATATGCGTCACCGTGTGAGCATAGTCGGTTTTGGAGCCACACCAGGCTCCAATGCAATCCAGCGCTCGGGTGCATCAAAAGAGAAGCAACGTTGTTGGTCAGTGGGTGCCATGGAGTGGACTGCTAACAGGTTGGCCGCCCGAACTACGTGCTGTTGCGCGTCGGATGCTCCTATCAATCCACCGCAACTCAGAAACCACGGTGTCATCCTGAAGCCTGCTGCTCGGAGCAATGCCAGACGATACGGGGGACTGGGCTTCACCGAGGCCAGCTTCACTTGTGGGCGAGAGCCGAGCTCAGTTTCCATGGCCCTGCAGTGAGCACTTCGCGCCGCGCTTCGTACTGCTTACTCCTGAGGCGTGCACGGAGTAATGCGGTGGTAATCCATCGCGTCGCATGGATAACAGCAAGGGCTAATATGACCGTGAACGCTCCACGCGTCAGTCAGTCAGCACATGCAGGAACGAGGGTTCGAGGCAGCACAGGCGGAGTGCAACGGTGCGACGCGAAAGGGCGACGCAAGGTCCATAACACGGCTCCCAAAGTAGCAGCCCTCCTATACCCAAGGTCGGGGCAGGGCGTCCGACTCCTTTGCATCCTCATCTTTGTCATGCTCGCCGTGGCCACCAGCGGCAGAGGCATGCTAAGGATGGCAATTGCTATACGTACAATTGGCCCCCCATGTGAACCTGGTCTTGGACAGAAACATCCAGGTCAACGATGGCAGCCTCTCGAATCTAGGAGACCGAACCGCGTAGAATGAGGCACCGTGGGTGCTCTCATATGAAAGCCGGTCCAAGTTCGACGAACGACAACGTTCCACATCAGTTCTCTGTCTCGCTCGGGTGTCACAACATTGCGGTATGTCGGCCAGATTGAAAGCGAACCTGGTTGCCCTTTGAGGAGATGCACACCCCCACATATGCGTCGGCTGACTACTAGCAGGTTCCTGACATGGTCCACTGACGAGCCACAATGCAGCCGGGGCTCCAAACCTGGACGACGCAGGCTCAGGTCGACAGGCAACCTTCCATGCAGCGTGCAGACCGTTCCGGATAAGCAAGCAACAATGGCAAGCTGCCGCTGTTGTGTAGCCTCAGCAACAACCATCAAGAAGTGGCCGGCCAAGGCTACATGACTTGGAGGCAACTCTCCGGTGGTGGTTGCAGAGCATTAACCGTGTCAGGCTCCGTGTGCCTGCAAGGCTAATCCGAGACAAGCGACATCCGAGTGTATGGGTTGTGGTGCGCTTTCTGTGCGGTGTTAATATTAGTACTCGCTCGTACGTGGCTTCAGACACGCTTAGTGCGCTTATTTGGACACTGACATTAGTTACTACAACTACTCCGTCCTCGGGACGAGGTGCGTGAAACCACAAAAGCAAAAGCCCGTGGCTGAGGCTGAGGCCACCAGCATGATTTCTTACGAGGCTCTTCTCTCCAAGACACCGGGCCTTTCTCTTTTGGACACGTCCACGCCCTGGACGAGAGACTGCATCTCTATCGGACCAAGCACCTGTCCCGTCGCAAATCGCGATTTCAAGCTAAGCACTCCCAAAAACAATAAGGCGGGGTCGAAGCCGCACAGGGCGCCAAGCTCGGGGCCATTTGAACATGCAAGAAGCAAGTCGGGAGCCAAGCGCGTTTCGGGATTGCCCCAGATTTGACTGATCGTGGGGCGATGCATCCCTTGCTTTGACGCTGCCTCCCTCTCGCGACTGTCTGGCTGCACGTACAACGTCCTGGTCCGTAGCAGGAACACGTGTCCCCGTTCCTGGGGATGGGCATCAATCGTGGCCATCGACCTGCCCAGCACCAGAGGACACCTCGGGCATGGATGGGCATTGCATGGATCAAGAGGCTGACCAGCCCCTCGAACGGACGGACGGGAGGATGGACGGACGGGCGAGCGAGCGTGCGTGCGTGCGTGTTTGACACCATCATATCGCGTCAGGATTACTAGGCAAATGAAAGCGCAGCCGTCGTGGCGCCCGGCGTCGCTCTTGGTCGAGGGCGCGCGGTGCCATGTCCTCGCCGCTGTGCGATGCGGACATTTGGCCCGCCCGTGACGATGTCGTCAACGCAGGCTCGTACTACCTTACGTGCAATGACTGGTACGTGCCAATCCACGGGCCGGGGTCCCGCATTGGCAGGGGTTGTTGCGCTCAAGGCAGTGGTAGTACCAGAAGTCGTTGACGGACTCCGTCGAATGCGCATCGTCACTGGATGAACCGTGTGTTCTTCGCGCGAGCATGGCAGGAGAACCAGAGATGGCCCTGGTTCATGCAGGTGTTGTCACGTCGTTGCAGGGCGCCGTGGTCATCCAGAGTCTCCGTCACCCGCGCCCGCCCCGCGCGTGCGCATGGGGCAGATCCGGCCGGCTCATCAGGGTGCGTACCTGTACTGTACTGTAGGTGGTGTACTTGGCTCTCCGTGCTCTGTCCGTCTGTCCTGGAGGTACCGCCATCAACTGAGGGCTGCGAGAGTGGTGGCTGGCGGAAGGGGAAGGAACAACCGTCACCCGCGTCGTCACAGCATCCATGTAATCTTCATCGATCAATCAATCTTACCGTTGCGTCATCCCGCCATCGCATCACCGTCTTTGTTGCTTCCATCGCCGCCTTCCATCGGGGGACCTGGTTCTGCTCGCCCATCACCCGAGCGGTTCCGTACCCCGGCTGTGCCTCGCCGAGACGCTCCAAATCGCGACACCGCGCAAGCCCACGGCTCCAGTGCCCGGTCATCACGGTGCTTGTCATGCCACAGCAGTCGGCCTCTCTCCGTCGACATCCAGCACTTGGGCCGACAAAGGCGGAAATCCGGATCCTGTGTCCTCAGCGTCTTTGCTCTTGCCCCTTCTCGCGCTACGCACTCAACGCTCGTCTCGTCGGTCCAAGCACGTCCCACGGCAGCAGTGCGGCTCACACCAAGTTCCGCAGACTCGAATGCATGCTCGCTCGCACACGACGCCGCTGCACTTGTTCCTGGTCCGCGCCGACAATGGCGCCCTTAGCGGGTGCGGCCGAGGCTCCCGTCTCTCCGCAATTCGCTGCGGTGCGGGTCAGGCCCGTCATCGTGGGGCGCCCGCCCCCTGTCGACGAGCAGCGGTCGGCACACATTGCAGGCTATTCTGGCCCCCTGCTATCACATTTCCCAAGTTCCCGAACCTTGGCAGAATCTGTGTCACGGTCAACGGCAATTATCCCAGGGGACGAAATTTCTGCATCACACGAGACTTTCCACTAGCTCACGCACAGCCCATCACGGAAGAGACCAAAAGAAGCCGAAGAAACACTCGCCATGCTTACGCTCAACGGCGGACTGTTCAGTCGAACACGCGACAAACCTGTACCCAGACCTATCTCGCTCGTAGGCTGAGCTTGTGAGCCAGATATCTGGGTCGGTACGCGTGGAATATCGAGTGTCTTCCACGCAAGAAACCAGGGTGATCACTGCAATCGTGCCTAATTTGAGGCCCGGTTGCACCACTTTCGGCATCTCGGACGGCGGCGGCCATCTCACGTGCCTCTCACAGTCCCAAAAGGTATGCTCGTTGAGCTGTTGGGAGCTAATGCCACCCCGGAGATGTTGGTGGCGAAGAAACCGGACCGCCCTGTTGCCCCGTCGTCGCGCCGTTGAAGCATTGTCCACGGAGCCCAATTAACAGTCAACAGCGCAGTTTCTCAGATACGAGCGCCGTCGGAGCCCAGTCGCATTGTACGCTGCAGTCTTTGGCGGGGTTCTTTTCTGACTAGGAGGCATGGCAAGCTTTACCTTGCGAGGACCATTGCACAACCTTGCCATGTCACCTATTGGTGCTCGAAGAGCTACCTTAGCACGAAGATACCTCCAATGCCGCTGGCGTGCAAGCCAAGCCACCAACCACAGGCGTGCCTTTCCCGGCATCCTGGAAGCGGGCGAAGAGCGGGCAGGCGGGCCTGCATGGAGGGGCCGATTCGCCACGACGTACACAACGGACTATTACCCACAATATCCTCACGAGAGAGTGCAGCCAGCAGGTACGAAGAAGGCAGCAGCACCGACGTTTTCTCTGAAGGAAGTCTGCCTTACAGAGCTCCATCTTTTCTGTACCATCAGGAAGCTGCATGGCGGGGGCTCGGGGGTGGTCAATGCCGGCACGCCTAATCCCACTGCCCTCCGGAGTTAGTCCCACTGTGTACTGCACCAATTTAGGCAGGTGAGGTGGTGCGTCTGAGAATTCCTAAGCTTGTGAGTGGCTGCCATATAGTTCGAGGGGCGCCGAGACCCGTATAAAAGGTACCCAGGTGTTGCCGTCGAAAGGTTTAACTAGCACTACGAAGACTACGCTACGAAGACTGCGCTACGAAGATTGCGCTACGATTGAATTGCGCTGCGAAGATTGCGCTATGAAGATTGCGCTACGATTGAAGACTGCGTTGCGATTGAAGACTACGCTGCGAAGACTGCGCCGCGAAGCCTACGCTACGAGAATTGCTTGCTACCCGTTGCGAGGATGGCTTCGAAGACCAGCTGCGATTGTAGGCATGACTGCCTCGAGGCGCCTTGCGTTCAATTGATCCGGTTTGCCTATTCGGGTGCAGTACACAGTGGGACTAACTCCGGAGGGCAGTGGGATTAGGCGTGCCGGTCAATGCCGCACCCATTGGCCATGCGTACTCGGCTTGGGAAACCACTTCCAGCGCACAACAAAGACCATACGCCGCAAATATGAAGGGTGGTATCGGCAAGGGTTGATCCTGCATGAACTCTTCCCCTCCTCCAAAGTCACACATGCAGTCTCTGTCACTAGTAGTAGGTCTGGTGCTTCCAAGTCTATACAGCTTTCAGTACGTCGACTGTACTCACGCTAACTTTCCACCGCCCGGCAAGCAAAAGTACACAGATCCAGGCTAGCTATTAGTTATGAGCGGCGACTCTCCTCGCTCTGGGCCGCCGACCCCTGCCTAACGTAGTTCTTGATACCAAGTAAACGGGATCTATCAACGAGACCAGCCCGCCAGCTTTCTTACGACTTCGGAAAGAGGCCCGATGATCCACATGGGCTATATATCCGCACGTACCAACAGTTACGCCACTGAGGGTTCTCATGCATCAGCCAGGAGGTGCAGGACGAGCTTCTAGGTGACTTACACGGACTTAGAGCAAGCCGCGACAATACCAAGCGGATTTATTACCGATTTCGCCAACTGCTAGCCGAGTTTGGCCCGACCGGATGCCCTGTGCGCCAACCGCACGTGGCCATCTTGGCCAAGACAGGCAACCATCACGACCAGATTTGTCAACGTAACGGTTTTGGGCGGGAAACATGTCTTCAGGTGCCTAGATCGGCATCGTCTTGTCGACTGCGCCGCAAGAACCTAACAATAGACTATTGGCATAGCATGGCTTTTACAGCGCTGGTCGCAGACTCACCCACCCGGTCGCAAGTCACTATCGATAGTACAACTGGCAGGCCAGTTGTTATATCCGATATGCAGTACGTTGTCATCATAACACGTGCCAAAGAGTTACCCAAATCAAGCAAGGGTGCCGAGACAACAGTCGGCGATGGCCGGTTGGGTTGCCTCTGAACTAATGTGGTATCCTCGAATGGCAGCATAGGAAGGGATCTGTTACCACCTCTTGAGGAGGACAGATGAGTCCTGATCGGATGCCAGAGGGCTTGGTGCTTGCACGTTACTTCTTACATGCGTACATACATGCACTTGTGGACCACGCACGGGCGTGCCCGGCTCATGTCGGCGGCTGGCCCATAGCGGAGACACCGGTGAAGGACTTCTGAAGCTCATGCGGTACAAGTCGAAGTCGCGGTACGATCACCTTGTCCTTTCTTGTCTGACATGGGCCGGCAACTTTCATCGTGATGCGGGACAAGCTTCCTGCAGTCTTGCGTCATGCATTACCGTTCAGCGCCGGCAGCAGCGCCCCATTGTTGTAGCAACATTTGATCCCGGAGTACATTGTGCGCTATTGCACGATCGCTTAAATGCAACGACAGGGAAGCATCCTCACGGGCGTGGCGGTCTCTCCCTAATGAGGCGAGGTGACGAGGTCCGTGCTAATCTCTTCATCGGACGCAAAGCAAAAACACGCAACTTTCGAGGCGACAGGGGTCAGGGATGACCGTGGGGAAGCTGTCTTGCTTTCTCCCGTCGCGGAAGCGCAGTGAGCGCGAGGCATTGACAAGCCGAAATGTGCGCGACGTCAGCACCCAGGTCTCCCAGGTGACCCTTGATGCCTGTTTGACGATCCAGACCAAGATCTGTGCCAATCAATATGGGGCCCGGCACTCGTGGATGCCATGTGATAGCCTTTCATGGCTGCCCCTCTTGGGCTTGGATTGTCAAGAATTGCGAGAGGCAGGGTCTTGTCCCGGTACGGGCGCTTGTGGGTGAGATACATCAGACACACCCGTTGGCCGCGTGGTTCACCTTGACTCTCAATTTAGCCCGCACAAAGACTGCATCTGGTGAAGAATTTGTCAATCACCCTGGGCCATCATCGCTGCCTACGTTGCGAAACAGCGCCGGGTCCCTTGCTTGAGCGACTGCTGCTCCCTAAGCGGAACGGCAGTGATGATGGGCACTCAGGAAGTCGATCACTCCGGGCATCAGCGCTCGACACAGGTCATGGGGTCTCACTGCGTACCATCAACACTTGTGTGGACTGCCGACTGCAACCTTGTCATGGCCAACCCAACGACGGCGGACATCCCCTGACGATGTCACACCACACTGGAAGCCAGGACTTCCCTGGTTCACCAGGCAGCACCGGACGGTCGGTCGGCAGACGAGCATGGCCCGCACAAACGTAACCAAGAGCACTGGCAATCCTGGCTGGCCCCACAGCACTGTTCGAAGGTTGGCAGCGGGGAGCGCACGCCAAGTTGTTCATCAGACTCTCTTGTTGACCTTGAGGAGGGGGCACCCTCTGGTTGCCGCACAACTCAGGAGTCTTCCCCCGTCAAGGCACATTGTTCGAACTTGGCCTTGACGCCAGGACCCGGCTGCCTCCATTCCAAGGCGATGTACAACAACAATGTGACAACCCGCAGCCTGCTCGCATTGACACATGAAAAGAAGCCCACTTTCCCGTTTGGCCAGGCATCCCGCCGGGTGCACTGGCGGGCAAGCCCTCTCTCTGCGGCAACCGGGGAGAGGGGGGGCAATGTCGTACGAAGCAGTCTAATGCAGCCAGGGCTGTCCAGGCCGTCGGGAAACAGAGGCGGCGCCGGTGCAACGAGCAGCGGCGCTCCGCATGAAGCAAGGAGCGGCGGTCCCAAAACAGCGGCGCAGGGTCCATGCAAGACTCGAGCCGCTGCGCGCGTGGCAACGAGGCTGTCTGCTGTCACTTGTCAGAGGAGGAGGGGGGGAACAAGCAACTTTTTTTTTCAACGGCTGTCGTCTTGTCTCGTCTTCGAAAACCGGTGCAGAAGATCAGTCTGAGACACGCGCGCCAACGCCCCACGGTGCGTGCCGAAATACGAAGAGAGGTAATCAATCAGTCAGTCAGTCCAGGAACCCACGGGGTTCTGGCGTTAGTTGTCCGGTGAGCGAGGGCCAGCGGGGACGGTGCGCAAAGCCGCTTGTCACTCCCCTCTGTCACAGTCCAGTCCTCAGAAAGCGAAGCCCTGCGGCTGCGCTGTCGCTTTGGCCGACGGTTGGCCGAACGTTGCAGGGCGGGAGATCGCGCCACGCCATGCAGAGGGCAAGGCAACTTAACAGCCGCCCGCAGGCAGGCGCATCCCGGTCCCAGCCAGGCTGCGTCCCCCGGAGCTCCTCCATGCAAGCTCTCATTTCGAAACCTGGCTGTTGCCATGCTTCACGAGGTACACACGTAACTACGTAACTACGTGGTGGCCATGTTTTCCAAGTAAGTGCCTTGACGAATCGCAGGGGTTCATTCTTGCTGCGGTTGCGCACTCGAGACGACGAGCGCGACATATTCAGAGATGAGCACCCATCGACCAAGTTAGTACCACTTCTGTGACGCCTTGCAGGCATCCCACCATGGCCAAGCTGACGTGCAGTTCGGGTGTCAACTCAACGCCTCGGCGGCGCCTCCGATGAGGCTTGCTGTGCGCCGTCCTCAGCACCGTCGCCCGCCCCCGAGGCGTCGTCTTCGACTGGAGGCGGGGATGTCCCGGCAGGTGCCTCGTCAGTACCGGGTCTGCTCCCCGGGCCAGGGGGGGTACTAGTCGGCGTTGGACCGTGGCTGCGGTCTTTTATGCTCATCATCAGGCCGTTGGGACGCCATGCAGTCTCCTCCTCCCTGTCAATCATCACCCCATTTCACCATCTACCGGTTTCCAGGGCCATGGAGCGCATTTACGCAGTGACGAACTTAGTACGCGCAAGGCAGGGGGCCCAGCTGACGTTGCCGTTGCCGTTGCCAGCTGTCAACTCAAAACCTTCACTTATTGATACATATGAGGGCAAACTAACGACGATGCAGGCGCCGCCGCCGCCGCCGCCGACTCTGCGCAATGCGCAGCACCAAGCCAAGGCCAAGCCGCGCGCGAGAGAGAGAGAGGGGAAAGCTAAGCTAAGTCCGTTATGGGGGAGAGGGCCAGTGCGCCCGGGTCTGTGTCACTAGTAGTATTGATGGCGTTGGCTCAACTCTCCCCCTGTCTTCTTCCCCCGGAAACGCCAGCAGACAGCAGAGAGCCGACCTGAGTGAGCTGTTGCAACAAAAGCCCGTCCGTCCGTTGTTGGGCGCGCGCTTCCAGCGGCATCAGTCGTTGGCTAACCCGACAGCTCGTGCTCGTCATGTGAAGCTCGCGCAATGCACTCCGCAAGGAATGGAGCTCTGCAGGCCCACACCACCAAAGGGGCACGAAGCGGTTTTGATAGCTCTATCACAACCTGCTCGCTGCGGTTTGCTACGTACGTATTACTACTACTACTAGCCCTGGAGGGCTGTCGAGGCGCCGTTTTCCGTCCGCGCGAGTGCTGCACTACTGTGTAAGTTGTTACTCTCTGTCCGTACACACACACACACCTAGTTTCCCCAAACCGCAGCTCGGCCTCATGAGACGCCCTGTGCGGGCTTTGCAGTCTGTAGATCCGACGACGTGACACACATCTGCCGTCGCCCAACGCCGCCGCCCGACACGTGGGCGCTCTGACAAGACGACGACCGCGGCCGCACCGTTGCGGCACCCGGTGTCTCCGAGTGTAGATCCCTCTTGCTCACGAAACAAGACAGCAGTGAATAGATGCAGGCCCCTCCCCCCCCCCCCGGCCCGGGGGGCTGTCTCTCACCCTCTCCCCTCCTTTGGCCCGTCGTCGCCCCATTGCCCACTTGTTTGCCCGGCTGGCTGGCCTGGCTAACTTAGCCCCCTCCTGGATCCGTCGGGCCTAGCGTGCGGTGGTGGCATCCGGGCGAAGTGTAACGACATATCATGGCATCACCAACGCACACACGCCTGACCAGCCTCAGACCTGAGACAATGTCATGCAGAAAAGTGAGTGAACATACCACGGACCACTCATGGCTTCTTGTTTCGAAAGACGTTGTCATGCGTCTGGCGATCCTTCTTCTACGTACGTATTGTCATGGTTGGGCCGAGAGTCAGCAAGCAGCCTGACGACGGAACCGACGCGCGAGTCCTCGCTGCTCCCTCGGCTGAGATTGCCTTCCGAGAAGCTTGGGCGCGTGCTCAACATGTGAAGCGCCGCGGCTGCGTAGTTCGTAGGTGGTTCTGTATGTACAGGCTATTGCGTATTGTTGCCAGTTTCCACGAGTTGCATCGTGTGACGCACCACGACCGTTGCATGACGATGGCATCAACGGCATCAGCCTCGCCATACCCTGCAGCATCTTGAACATGCTTGACTCGCCCACTGTTCCTAGCCACGTGTCTGCTCGTACGAAGTATTCCAAATTGAGAGCCTCAGTTCCAGTCGATGCAAAGCTGCGGACATGTCGTAGCCGGCGGCAACACCTAACTTGACAACTCCGCTCGTAAGCGTTATGCGCCGCATACCCTTCGGAAGCAGCGGAGTTGCGCTAGTTTCTCTGGATGCAGGGTTCTCTGGATGCACAGGCAGAGGGATTGGTGTGTTGACCGAACAAACACACGTGTCGACTAGGCCGGCCCTTTCCCATCAACTTGGTCATCGAATCTGCCGCTCTACCATGACGCGAACATCTGCGACGGACGCCCTGGCCATCTTCTTCAGCAGCGTCCTCTCATCCGCCTCTCGAAACCTATCCCAGGTGTCAAGCCCCTCCTTGGCTTGAATGCTGAGCGTCTCATAGCCCTGCTTAATGACCTCCGTAACCTCATGCGTCGTGAGGCTGCTGGGCTTTTTCCTCTTGGCAGTGCTCCCTCCCTCGGCAAGCATCTGCTTATAGTGCGTGCTCACGCTTATCAAAGTGTCAATGGAGTTGCTCTTGCGGCTCTTGAGGCCGTAATTCTCCTTGAACTTTGTGAGCACGTCGCCCGACTCCACGACCTTGTAGAACAGGTCGTCGTATGCGGCAGGCGTCGGTAAGAACGCCTCGCCGGCAGACAGTGACAGCGCGACGAGGTTGACGACGTGGTCGAGGAGGATCTCAAGATGCGGTAGGTCCTTCAAATCAGCGGTATAGGTCGTGAGGAAGCGTATCAGTGACAGCAATGACCGAAAGAACTCAGACCAGTGGTACACGAGGCGGGTCCTCGAACGGGACAGGTAGGATACCAGTCGTAGTATGATTCCCACACACAGTGTATATAGGCTTACATCCAACCGTCGCCTCAGATTATGATTAATGCCGTCTATCATGGCGTCGAGGAGGCATGTAGCAAGGACTCGTTCCCCCTTGACCAGGGGCAAGAAGGGTTGTCGCTGCCGGCAGAGGCGCACAGGAACCTTGGACTCCTGTCCACAGATCCTTTTGCAAATGATCGGGTCCTCGACGACGAGTCGAAGCACCATGAGGTTCAGGTGAGCGTAGTATGTCGCTCGATTCGAGAGATGGGCGTGTTGCAGCAGATAGGATGTGAGTGAGAGGAAGCTGGCAATCGGGCGCTCCTTTGTCTTCTCGTCCGTCATCGTGACAAGATTGAAACAGAATAACTTATTCGCGTGGCAAAAGTCATACGTAGCCAAGAGAATGGCTGCATTCGCGCCTGGCCTGATTCTTGTCAGTAGCGACCAAGCAAGTAGGCGCGAAAGTTCACTCACAGTGCGGCCAGCATCTGCTTTGCGGTTTCTGCGTCATGAACGGGTTTTCGCTCGGGCTTTGGTCCGGGTACGATGGCGCCGAGCCCGATCATATTAAGGGCACTGCTGAAGGTCCAGCCCTCGGGTAGGTCGTCTTGAATATCAATGTAATCGGCTCGCAGGGCCTGGCACGTGTAGCCGACGCATTCGATTATCCTCTGAATGGTCGACTCGTTGACGAAGTCGTTCAATCGCAACTGATACGGGTTCTGGAACTCAAACTTGTTGTAATTGGCTAGCAGGCCGAGAAGAGTGAATGGTTCGAGGACTTGGCCAGGGACTTCTGACTCCTGAATGAACTACGACGCAGTCAGCTTAGTCTGAAGAACATCAAGGGTCCTCCTTGTGGTGGCCGGTACCTTCATAACGGATGGGAAGAGATCTCTCTGGATCATGTAGGTGAGCAGCGTCGTCTGGTATGCGCCCGCCGTGACGGCCAATATAACCTCGATTGCGCGATGCCGTAGTTCCACTACTCGCACAAGGAGCCATCAGCATCATATACGAGCAATCTCGTTCCTCGTGGACACTCACAGTCTTTGCCATTTCGTATGATCCCATCCAGCGTCCCTACAAAATCGGAAAATATTGGGTCTATATGGTCGAGGCCTGCCAGGATATTGATGATGTCGGAGCTCGGGTGAGGGTACTTCTTGGATAGGAGGCAGGAGAGGTAGATGATCAAGGTCTGACTCGTGTCAGCAGCGTCTCTGTATCATCCGTAAGCGGCGGGGGTAAGGGTCGCACATCGAGGGCATGCAGAGGCGCACGGCCTTGGCCGGTCTTGACGGTGTCAATGGCACGGGCGAAGAGGTCCCTCGTCTGGGGCTCGAGGTGAAGGACGTCGGTGGGGGAGAGGTCGGCGAGAATGGTTCGGAGCGTCGCGCGATCGGGCCGCAGGAGGAAAAATTCTCTCCAGAACCCCTCGGACTTTTCTACATATTCATCGTCCTGGGCTGGTGCTCAGCGTCTCGTTCGGCGTTGGAGGGGTGGGTGGTGTCGCCGGCAGCATTCAAAGGCGACTCACCTTGGAGGTAGGAAGTCAGCTCACGAGGTTCAGGGGGGTTGGGGAGGGGTCATGGTGGCCGAACCTTAAGGAGAGAGGAGTACAGCTCAACGATCTTTGGAGTAAAGACCTCGGGAGGAGGTTGCCGCGTGAGTGGTGACGCCTCCATGGGATGAGGTTGCGACGCTCGCGCTGGACCCTGAGCTGCACCACTTGCGATGTGGGATGTCGCGTGGTGCCTGGCTGACTGTCAGACTGTCACTGGTGGGCCAAAGTGTCCTGACAAACTGTGCCACTACGAGACCAACACTGTGTAATTGAGGGGGGGCAGTGATTGTACAGTGCGTATCTCGGATATGAACTGTGACCTTGACCACATCGTGCAAATTGCTATCGAACTCATGGGCTTGCATCGAAGTGACCCCCTGGCGCGTGTGATATAGTAGGGGCACCAAATCCATCCCAACCATAGTTCCATATCGCTTGGGGCCCGCTGGTGGTTCAAGAGGGTTATGTCTCACTGTCGTCACTTTCCAGTCTGGGCTCCTATCATCGTTAATCGCGGCAGTCCAGTGTGCCCAAACGCTGTGTTCGCGGGCTCAGAGAATCTGTGTGGTATCTCTCCATGGCTTCCAGACCAGGTCTAAGTAAACAAAGTCTTGGATGTGGGACGTTGTCGTTCTCGATGCACAGTCACATCGGGACATGAAGTACGAAGTACGGTACATTTCGAGGCGCATGATGCCTCTGGCAAAGCATGATCGGAAGCGAATAGGTATAACCACCGATGCACACAATATATTGCCGAAAGTATTCACAAACCACCCCCAAGTCACTCGCAGAAGCTGCAATTCTAGCCTGTCGCCTACACATCTGCAGGTATCTTTCTTTCTGTTCACGGAAGCGAGGAAGTACTCCAGGGTAGGTCAAGTTGGAGTCGCAACAGTTACAGCAGCAGCATTGCGGCCGAGCACACTGGAACCAAGGGCGATGGGCGTCTGTTCGGTGCGGTAAATCCATGACCAGTAATAAAGAGCAGGAAAGCACGATTCCCGTAGATGCTGGAATATTAGTCTGCAGGCCTCAATTCCGTCTGAATCCCGGCAAAGAAGAAGCAAAGCCTCCTGCAGCTTAGCAATTCCAGGCCGCTGATTGGCCCGGTCAATACCGGCACAGGGCCAGCGCCAGCTGCCGCCTGGGAGCCGGAGACACTCACGTCAGGTGGCCCCATTTTGCCCCATCCCATCCCGCCACCGACAATGCCCGGGACCCGAAGACGGCTTTGAAATCGCCTGACGCATCCCATCATCCCGTCGTCAACATCGAAAGCGATGCGCTCTGCTTCCTGCGTCACCTCACACAACAACCTACCCGCCACCTCATGATACCGCAATGAACGCATCCTTCTGCCTGGCCCGAACCGCCGCCCTGCGCCACAGCTGGTGCGCGCTTCGGCCGTCGTGGTCGGCGCCGAGACTGGTGGCCGCCTACCACTCCTACTCGCTTCCGACTGGCACCGCCTCGTCCTCGCCTCGCAGCGCCGACATCCACGAGACACCCATAGCACAGCCAGAAACCCTACCGAGGGTACACGAGACGCGCCCGCCGACCCCACCATCACGACCGAGCGAGATCCCCGAGCAGCAGCAGGGGGCCGCCTCTGCGGCGGCGCATCCCGTCGCGGCCAAACCCGCCGCACCGCCCAAGAATTCACAGCCCGAGGACGTCAGTGCCGCCGCCTCGATTACTGAAAGCGCGAGCGCAAGCACGAGTCCGACTACCCCCAGCAATGGCACAAACACGAGTATGAGCACTAGCACAACACCACAGCCGTCGGCGAAGGCCCCAAAGGCGGCGCGGCCGCGACCCAAGCTGCGGGCTCGCAAGGCTGCCATGAAGCTGACGCCAGCGGCCGTGGAGCAGCTGCGCATGATGCTGGACCAGCCGGACCCGAAGCTCATCAAGGTCGGGGTGCGCAACCGCGGCTGCAGCGGGCTGGCGTACCACCTTGAGTATGTGGACAAGCCGGGCGCCTTTGACGAGACGGTCGAGCAGGACGGCGTCAAGGTGCTCATCGACAGCAAGGCCCTTTTCAGTATCATCGGCAGCGAAATGGACTGGGCTGAGGACAAGCTCAACCAGCGCTTCGTTTTCAAAAACCCTAACATAAGTACGTTGCATCATCTCCCATCCCTCGTCCTCGGATTATTGCACCCAACCGGCGTGTGAGGGTTCAAAGTAAAGGGGTAGACGCTGACGGTTCTTGGCGCAGAGGATCAATGCGGTTGCGGCGAATCGTTCATGGTATGAGACATAGATCGCAGCCCCCCTGACGATGCTTCGAGATCAACAGCAACATTTGCATGGACGCTACCACCACGACGGGGCGGCCCACCAGTCGAGCATGAGCGGAGTCCACCCCAAGGCATGCATGTAATGGCGAGGGCGAGGTACCACTGCATTTTACCCTGGTCAGGGTTTTTGGAGACACTCAGCCTGCATCCTGGCGTGCGCCGGCGTGGCAGCGGGCACCAAAGGCAGGGAGAAAGAAATGATGGCCAGCGAGCGAGGCCGACGACGACATCATGTTGCGGCACATATCCGGGCGCTGGGGACATTTACCTGCTAGCCCTCCTACTCCAGTTGTACATAAGACGGCGCATATACTGCGCCCCCTGTACCTTTACACCCTCCCACTACCGTAGCATCCAGCCTTGATGCCCTCTTGAATGGACCATGCATTTAGAGCCCGCAGCTGATCCAGCGGCCCAGGCACTGCGTTTGCCGCCTCTTTCATCAAGGACTCGTACCCCACCCCTTTGATACACCCAGTGAGACGGGGGCCATTTCGCAGTGTGCGGTCAACGCTGGCGAAAGTGGCGAGCCGTGACGGCACGTGACCTCGCGTCGGTGAGGCGAGCCTAGGCTCGGTCCCATCCGAGTGTTGCTCTCGATGTTGGGCGCGCGTCTCACTCGCGCACTGCCTGTCATCACACGCACGCCCTGTGCTGCCCGCCCCCCCAACGACCGTGAATGAAGAGTAGGACGAGCACACTTGCACTTTGTTCGCAACGGCCAAAAGGACGCACACGCACATATATATATACCCGCTGTTCTGACCCCTCCAGAGGCTCCTCCATCTCTGATCCAACGCCGTTCCGTATTTCCGTCGTCTCATTACTTCGCCCCCCATTCCTTGTCACTCGATCCATCGCCCCCCGCCTCGCTCCATTTCGGCGGCTCGTGAAGTCGGAGCACCAAGATCGGGTTTGCACACTCTCTCTGTGCGCTCATGCTCTGATATATCTCGACAAAAAGTATCAAAGCAGTGGCAAAGGAGTTTGCAAGGTTTATACTCTCAACTCATATTGTACTTGCCGGCTGTCTTTCTTTGCCTCTCATCTCCCCCGTCGCCTCGCCATGGCCGCCGCCGGCACGAAGCGCAAGCACCAAGACGACGACGCCGCCGCACCGCAACGCCCATCATCATCCCACAAAGCCCCCAAAACGGCATCGTCATCCCAACATCACCCCTCACCAACCTCCTCCTCCTCCTCCCCGCCGTTCCCTCGGCCCGCCAAGCTAAAGGCCACAACTTCGTCAAACCCGCCGCCGTCGCCGCCGTCATCAGCAGCTGCCCCCTCCAGTACGACAGCAACGACGAAGACGGAGACGGAGACGGAGACGACGATGACAACGACGGCGACAACAAAGACAGCAGCGACGCTGGAGCAGCAGCTCGCCCTCATCGCCTCCTCCGGCCGCACGCCCTTTGAGCAGCGCGTCTGGTCCGCCCTCTGCGGCATCCCCCGCGGCCGCGTCACCACCTACGGCCACCTGTCGGCGCACCTGGGCTCCTCGCCGCGCGCCGTCGGCAACGCCCTCCGCCGCAACCCCTTCGCCCCCGCCGTCCCCTGCCACCGCGTCGTCGCCGCCGGCATGTCGCTCGGCGGCTTCAAGGGCAAGTGGCCCCGTGACGGCGAGGGCATCACCCTCGATGAGAAGAGGCGCCTGCTCCGCGCCGAGGGCATCCGCTTCGACGACAAGGGCCGCGTGCTCGGCACGCCCTGGGTGGGCTGGGCCTGAAAGGGGCCTCGCGATTTGCGCGGTGTTCAGTGACGTGGCTTGGATTTGTGGTGTTTGGTTTATGTGACGGATATCACGGCCTGGTGACGTGGAGTTATGATGCTGCGTTTCTAGATAGCTTTCTGAGGCGTAGAGAGGTATATTGTATGAAATGTCCCAGTCCACGTTTCGTATTCCAAGTCTGTACATAATTTAGTCATTGTAGCATGAAAAGGATCAACTACATATGGCCATCGATGTGAGTTCCTGGGCTGGGTACGTTCGTGATATAGGTAGCCAGATCGACATCATCTCATCGCAAACGCCACTGCCGAACAGTATCCATAATCAGAACCATGCATTATAGACCACAGCCCCATCATCAGGGGTCTCGCGCAACCCCCATAACTCATCCTGATGACGGCGCAGGCCCCCTTTCGACGTGATCACTGCAGCAGCACGCCCCCCCGCTGCTGAAGAAGCAACCCCCCGTGTCGGAGAAGAAGCAGCCCCCGCGGTCCGAGAAGCAGCACCCTCCCCGGTCCGAGAAGCAGCAGCCGCCGCGCGATGAGAAGCAGCAGCCGCCGGAGGACGACACGCAGCAGCCGGGCTCGCCGTCCAGCTTGTTCCAGTCGCCGTTGCGCTCGCGCAGGTCCCACCTCATGGGATCGGTGTGCTTGTACCCGCTGATATCGATAGCATCGCTCGGCTGGGCTGCTGCCGCCGCATCCTCGTCGGCGGGTTTCGGCTGCTGCTGCTGATTATCATGCTGCGGCGGCCGCTGGTCCGGGCTTGATGAATGGCCGAGCAGGGCATCACTCGCCTCGGCGTTTAGGCTGCTGCACCTACTACTACTACTCGTAGTTCGGGCCGCCTCGGCTCGGTGCTGGCTGGAGTTGCCGTGGTCGGATCCCGCAGCAGCTGTGCTCCCGGCGGACACCGACCTCAACCCGGACCCGGGCCCGGGGCGGGTATTAGCATCGGTACCGACGGGCCGGCCGGAGCCGCTCGACGCCGCCTCTTCATATGAAGGCGGCATATCGCCAACTTCGCCCACGCCGTCGCCGTCGCCGCTCTCAACGGCCACAGGCACCGTCTGCTGATACAAAGCCCTCTGCGGCATGTCCGGGACCTTGGTCGCCGCAAAGTCGTCCGATGCCTCGGCCGGCCGGTCAGGGTTGCCCATGGTGGACGACTTTGCGGAGCCTTCCAAGGGGTGTCCGTATGGGAGTAGTACGTACGTAGTACAGTAGAGTACAGTAATAAGCGTCGCGCGAAGTGCTGTATCAGTGGGCCGGGTCCGTAGAGGATCGAGATAAGCGGTGGAGGCGAGCTAATAGTAGTCGCGACGAGCGGTTTCTGATGCACCCGTTGATGGGTCTCAATTCCGGTGACTGGGCCCAGATCCAGACGAGTGGAGCAGCTCGAGATAGTCAGATAGAGAGTGGTAATGGATACCGGTCACGAATTGACGCAGTTGTCGATGGCGGTGATGAAAGCACGAGCGTGCGACAAGCTGACCGCGCCTATAGCGAGGTGCCGAGATTAACATCGAAAAATGCGCACCAAGTGCTTGACGTTGTCGAACTATGGCAACCCCGCGAGCCAGACCAGCCGCCACTGCTACTGCGCCGAGGCCGCGCAGTGCGTGTCGTTGTCGTCAGCTCGGCCGAATCGGGTATCACGCTTCATCTTCAGCAACGCAGCTGCGCCTGTCACACTCTCCCTGCCACCATCCCACCCGACTTCGTACCTCAAGAGCGCCCATTGTCTCGACTCTCGCCGCGATAAAAGCAAAAGCGGCCCGCAATGGCCCACATACCAAGAGTGCCCATACGTAGTTACTTCGTATGCAACCTTTCGCTTGGCCATGGCGTCAAGATACGCGCGCTTGAACATGACGCACCATGTGCCTCGAGTCCTCATGCCAATCTCTGCTCATGATACTATACTGTACCTTTGTACGTACTGTGCATAATACATAGCACAGCCGGTGCTTCGTGCAGCACAGTACAGTTTAGTACTGCATCTGCACCACCTGCATCCTATTGGAGACGTCGGACCAGTCGTCATCCAACGCGAATGCCGGCATCACCGTGGCTAACAACGTCAATCGGCCTCTCCACTGTGACCAACGTGCCCATTGTCCAGGGCTCGTGAGCGCGCGCTCCCGCTCAACTCGACCCAGCGCGGGAGCTCGACGCGCGGGCCGCATTCTGGCTCCACCGTTTTGTTGGTGCAATCTCTCGACCATCGCTAATCAAGCATCGCGTCAGCAAAAGCTTGCTCTCGTATGCACATCAATCTTCTCCAGCGGCAAGGCCAGCCCCCCCTTCGGGTCGCCCGCCAAGGCTTTCTGGCTCAACGGCCCTGTCTGTGACGGCTCTTATCGTCAACCAACGGTCCAAATTGGACATGGTGCTGTTGCCCGGAACCGTTCCAACCCCATAGTCACCGACTCGACTGTAAGCGCGACTCATGTCCCCCGTTGAGGCGCGCGGGGGAGGACGGCATCGCGTGCCCACTGGCGTGACGAGCTGAGGCGTCTTGTGCCCCAGAGCTGTAGTCGGCGTCTGCCTTGTCCTGGATCCATGTCATCCTCCATCGCCCGAGAGAGATAGGAGACACACAAGGACAGGTTCACTCACTCTTGTCACGGCATTGGTTGGTCGCCGTTTGCCACACATCCTCCTGGTCGGCCAGTCCGAGTCTCCTGCGGCTTGCCTGCCGTCCCCTAATAATCTCCACATCCCTCGTTCCGCCCAGTGTCCGACAGCTTCCATTGATTTTGCCGGCCCCGCGAACGTCGGCGCACCGCTAACACGCATACGGCATGGCTCCATATTGTTGAACCATGCTCCCCGCGCCACCTGACGTCTCTAGAAGCCACCTTCTAGAACGTTACGTACAAAGACGTTGCCTGTGATGGATGGCCCTACTATTTTGACAACGGCCATGACAGCCTTTTGGGAACGCCCATTTCCACATCCATCGAGCTCACCGCGGCTCGCTGCTGGCGTCGACGAGGCTTGCTCACCGGCTGCTCCGCGTTCCCCAGATTCTGTGCGGGGTTAATGTGCGAAGGTTGATGGGTAGTAGCCGGCCGGATCTGCCGAGCCCCCAGGCTCCGTTTGAATAACAGCTGTACAGTATACTGTAGCGACTCCGGGTAAAGACACTAACAGGGCTGCTGCGCGAGAACACTTGGGTCGCGGCCAAACATCCTGACGGCCCCGTCGAGATAACAGTAATCCTCTCTATCGGATATCGCCGCAGCCAGGCGCGAAGGAATGCCTAACCCGCGACATGTAGCCCAAACTCGCATGCAGCACCAACAACTGCACCCGAGTAGCCGGATCACTCACCTTTCCGCGAAACTTCGTACGACCCCTCACTTATCCACAGGGCTGATGCTCGCGAACCCGTCGCTACTCACAGCATCGGACAGGCCACTGGCCGTGGTGCCAACACTGCGGACCGCAAGAGGCTGAATATGGATCCCGACCCATCGCAGCGAGGTTCTCGGACCCAAAGGCGCCCCGTGATCCCCCCTACCTGCAGGGTTGAGCCCTTGACATGGTGCGCCCGTAGCTGTGCACATCGAGATGCTGTGCTGCACGGTACCTCGCGCCTTCTTGTGCCAATCGTGTCGGTTGTCCCTCGTGGCCTCGAGTATCGCTCGTGAGCGGTTGCAGTGTATGACAGTACTTCGTACGATTCGGCACAATAGGCTACCTACTTCGTATGCGAAAAGCAGGAGGACAAGCACATCGAAATCGCAAGGAGTCTCACATAACCCTGACTCTAGATCAGGCTGCCATCGTTCACCCAACATGCCGCCCAGGCCGACCACGGGATACTAATTCGACGTGTGAGTGGAGGACAAGTGCGTATGCTAGCCAGCGGGCTCGAGCGTCTGGGTCGCGCGGTTTCTGGAAGTAAATATCGCATTCTAGCGTCAACGCCCGAGGAACAGTGGCGCATGTAGACAAGGATCAAGCCTCGAACGCTCAGCAATCTGGTATTGGCTTCATCAGCAGAAGCCTGACCCGAAGTGGCCAGGATGTACACTACTGTGTTTTATCGATGGCCGGAACTTCGGATCACGGCCATGACCAAGTCGCGCGTGGCCAGTCAGCCGGGGACAAAGTGCTCAGTTGTTGTGGAAGTACGGTGCGACGGAACCCGGGGGTCAACTTGCTGCTTGTACCCCGAGTGATTTGAGCTGGGGTCCTTGGCTGCCCGTGGCATCCTCGGTTAAGCGGAACGACCGGCGGCGCATCTCGTGCAGTGAAGCGCGCAACCCTTGCCCATTTTCGCCCGTTTTCTCAGTCTGTGCCATTGCCCGGCCTTCGAGAAACCGTAGAGGAGGCTGATCACCCGGCAGCCATGACACATCCGTCTCAAAGCGCAAAAATAGGATGCAGTGGCCCGAACTCTTGATCCCGTGGTGGCCACGAGGCGTGGTATTATTTGCGCTCATCTGCAGGTGGGGTTGTCGGGATGAGTGAGGTGATGCCACATTCACTACAGACGGTGCCCCGGCCAGTGGAGGGGCCTTGACGAGATGTAGAGTTGCTCTACTCACGAATACATGTTTAGCCGCTGTGCGCTCGCTTGGGTGCTTCATTAGAACATCGACCTGGTGCGGGCAGTAGCATCTCCGAGCTCTTCTTCCTTACAGAAGTATCGCAGGAGAGCGCCTGTTTCTGTTGTCATGGCCATCGCGGCCGCAAGTTGGGCCACGGGTCTTGATCCGGTGCCAGGCACTCCAGGGCGCTTCAGGGGGGACGCTCCGTGCCACCCGTCGCCCGTGAGCAGTGACCAGTGGTACGTGCTACCCCGGAGCTTCTGGCGAGCTTGTTTCGTGCGTCGTTCGACTTTGGTACTAGTATACTGGGATGATGGCTGCAGCAAACGACGTCGGCACGAAATGGCTGTGGCTTGACGTTCCCCTGCGACGGTCACCGGGGTTACTGCAGAATTAAGCAAAGCACGGTGGCGTCGAGACGACCCGCGGTCTAGGGTGCAGAAGTGGCAGCCCAGAAGGGCAGGTGTGCCAAAGAAGCTCGCTGGAAAACTGCATGGAAGCAGGTCCGAACAACCCAAACGCCACAGGCCAAGGACGACCCAACGAGCGACGGCGCGTTGGACTTGCATTGACGACAGGAGGCTTGCCAAGCTCCCCTTGGCACCCACCCTTTCACATGCGATCGAGCCACTGCGAGCGAGGGGAGCCGAACAAAGTGTCGTCCCGCAAGCGTGCCGTGCTGGTACTGTAGCGCCCGAGAAGCAGCACTGCGACGGAGGCCCAGACCGCGGGCTACGAGCGCGCTGATATAAGATGGTGTCGTCGCATGCGCGGTTGTGTGGCGGGGGGGAAAGCAGGCCAACGCTGGAGGACAAGGTGTGTCTGAACCTCGCGAAGTTGAATCTACGCAAAGGATGCACGGGGGCCAGCGTCAAGTTCCGCGTGAAGCGGAACGGTTGAGCATGGATAGACGCGGCCGAGAGGGCGTCACATCTCGGATGAAAGCTATGTGTCAAGGGAGAGCGTGCGCCATCAAGCCAAGCGAGCGGCAACAGCCAAAGCCTGGCGAAGACGATGGTTGTGGGCAGCCAAGCGGTGGTGGCGGCGGCGTTTGATGGCGTCCAGTGGTCGCGCAAGGGAGGCAAATGGCGGCGTTGGCAGCCCCAGACAAGTGAGGCTTGGAGCGCGGGGCGGCGTCCGGGGTCATGGGGAGGCTTGCTTGGCTTGCTTGGCTTGCTTGCTTCTGGGAGGCTTGCGAGGCTTGATGGCGGAACCAAGGACGCCGCGGCATCCTGAGGAGCCAAGGTTTTCGGGGATTTCCTCCACATCGTCCTTGCGCCGTCAAGGGGAATTTTCGCAGATTTGCTTTGCGCGAGACCCGATCTGTGTTTCGCTCGCGTTTCGCCCTGTGGCGGTTTGGGTGGCGGTACCGGCTGGAGGCGACACGACGCGAGGTGACATCTGGGTCGGCGACCTGCATGAGCTTCTCCATCTTTCAAAGAGGAGAAGTAGGAGGAGGCGGCGGCGGCGGCGACATCGTCGCCCTTGGTGGTGTTCACCCGAAGCGTCGCGTTGAAGTGGTGTAAGTACCTACAGTATGGTATTGCACGCACGTACTGCCTTCGTATATAGTGTGGCAAAGTTTGGAGGTGGATGGGTGGATTGATCTACTCCTTTGCATTCGCGCCCGCGCAGACACAGGGATGTCGTCGCCCTCATCGTCCGGGGCCTGGATGGTGCTTGCCATTTCCATTGGGCGACAATCTTGCTGTTTGCCAATGGCTGGGAACCTTTGTTGATCACTCCTGACGGCGACCATGCCCTGCCCGCATGCCAGCTGCCAGGGTGTTCCTGCCTTGTTGTGAGCTGTGCCGCACAGCAGGTTCGACTGAGGGAAGGAGCTCCTAGTACTGAGTTACTGGGTACTTCATTAAAATAGCGTCGCACATGCACATTTACCCTGAAGGCCACGGAGAGAGAGTGTGCAGGTGCAGTGCTAACCCAACTTGACTGAGATTAGGGGCAACGATTGGTGAGCGTGGACGCACTTCCCCCCTGCCGCGTCTGTTATGTAGGCTATTGCTGGGCTATCAAGGCAGCCGCGGTGGGGGCCGGCCCAGTGCGGGTTGAGGAATTAAGTCAGGTTACTGCATGACCCAGAAGCATGGGTTGACGGTGCAAGAGCACCCAACATGCAGGCCGGCAAGGCAGGCAGGTGCTGTTGCGCGGCACACCAAGTACCTACCCTACCCAAGGTAACCTACCTGCAGAGACCCCAGTGATAGACACAGCGCTGGCAGATAGCTCCCGTCACGCTTACATCCTGCGCGCGTAGCTTAATTCTAGCGCACCCCTGACTTCCCAGGCCAACTAGAGGTATCTGCCGGCTGCACTGGAGTCTCTCACGATGACGGTGTGCTGCCTGGCCTGTTGTCGCAGTCTTCGCACCACCTTGAGCGAGAGAGAGTCGTTGCGATATACTCTACCAGGCGAGCGTCTCTGGAAGCATCTCATTCTCCGCCCCGAGCAGTTGATGGCCCGGACGTCGGCTCGGGAACCAGCCGGGCCGCTGTCGCACAGTGTTGCGGGAGCGCAAGACCCGGCACGTGCTGGCCTGCAAGCGTGCCCCAGCGCTGCAGCAACAAGAAGAGTATCGTCCCCGAGCTGCTTCGCAGCCTTCCCATGGCATGGTGTGGGCGTAAGCACCAGTGATGCCAAGGCAGTCCGTCGCCCGCCGTTCAGCATGCTGTTGCAGCACGCTTGCCTTCCTCCGAGTATAGGTATCTGCCCGCAGCTGGATCTACTACTTCGTGCTAGCGACTTTGGATGGATGCTGACGGCGATTATTCAGACAGAAATGCCGCGCTGAGAGACGACTCCTGTGCTGAAACATTGCCGAAAGATTGCTTCACTGCCCTTGTTGGCGACGGCCCGTCCACTCCTCGTGATCATTATCAGAACCTCAGCCCGGTCAGCCGTGCCCCACGTTCATCGTGTTCCCCAGCACAGCCGCACGCTGTCCAGACACTGCATCAGCGGGGCGCCCCCCCGCGATATCCGCGGCGCTCGGCGACGTTGGCCTTGACCGGAGACGCAACGGCTCTGGCGATGAACGGGCGGGCTGCCTCAGGGTCGTCAAGCGCCTCTTGCGCTTGGAGGTTTTGCTCCCACTGCCTACCTTACGTGCGGTACAGCACTACAGGTGGGTATGGTGGACACTGTGGGCTGGCCCAGACGCGCTAACTCCACGGTTTGAGTGGAGGCAGGCTGGGGGAGGGGAATCGCCCCTCCAGCAGACGGGCGCTGTCTGGCTGTATGGCGGGCCTGGTGGAGGAGGAGGAGGGGCGGGGCTGATACTGCTTGGCTCGTGCTGCGCGCGATGCCCGCATGTTCTGTTGCGTCGTCGCCCCCCCCCGCCGGCTGACCCAGCCGGTGATGGCGTGGAGTGGATGCCATGCCATGCCACGGATCATGGCATGGATGCCGTTGCGTTGCGGTGGCTGATTGGGGTATTCGGAGAGGGGATGGCCCCAAGGGACGGCCCCAGATTCCCATTGAGTCGACCTTGGGATGCTTGGCTTCCAACTGCCCGAGTTGTCCGCATGCGACCGCATACGGCGCGGCCGCCATTGGTCGCAGCCGAAGCGCATCACGCTGGCACCCAGTGCGCAGCCCTGCCTGCCTTCCAGGTTGCCGTGCCGCGGCCTCTCTGCCAGCTGCCTGATGCAGTTGCGTGGACTGGACCCCTTCCTGTCCACGGCCTGTCATCCGTAGTTAGTTGGGCGCCGCCGCGCCTCGGTCGGCTCATGCAGCGTCCGGTTCTCCTCCTCCTCCTCTTCCTCCTCCCCTCCCCTTCCAGGACCTTGGCCGACTCGGCAATACAGTACGTCGCGTCGACGGCGTCATCGCTGTCGTCGTCCCCCAGAGCACGAGCCATGACGATGGCACCCAATACACAGGCAACTCGGGGCCACCGCGGGCCTGGCCACCTGGCAAGGGCTGGGGATGTTGCTCGGGTGCCCGTGGCGCCCCAAGTGCGGGCGGCGGATCCGTTTCCAGCCAAGGCCCGCCAGCGAGTCACCGGCGCTGCTGGTGATGAAGATCCCAGAGACTGCTCTTTAATTAACCTTTTTTAGTGGCAGATAATGCTATCGCCCTAAGGTAAGGTAATGTGAGTGGGCTCGCGGCACATGGATGGGGGTTTCTATCGCTCGTAGGCCTGGTCCGGGTCTGGGCCAACGACACGCACCCTTTTTGCGAGTCAACTCACGCTCGTTGCACAGGCTCCCTGGTGGCTCTCCCCCCAATCCGCGCTAATCCGCCGCACACCCGTGTGTCGAGGTCGAGCCCTGTTGTGCGGTGCGGCACTATGCTCGCCACGCCTTTGCTTTTGGGGCCCTGGCTTCCCTTCCTTCTTGTTTGGACCAGGTCCTGGTGCTGGGGCCGTCTGGCAGCGTGAGCGTCTGCCCGCCTGTCGCGTCGCGCAAGTCAGTCGACGGGGACTACCTTGACGCACACCCCTTGCCGGGTGCACACACAAGTGCCTAGCTTTCGCGTTTGTTGCGCTCCATCGTGCCGGACCAAGCCAGGTCGCGCCAGGCCAAGCAGAGTCGCCTCCAACACCGGAGCTGCGCCGGGGTAAAGGAGGATGAGGGGGAAAGTCGCTGGCGATTGTGGCGGTGCCTTCGTCCTCAGATGCCTATCCGTGTCTTGCGCAAGAGGCGCCCTGCTGTCTTGTATGGCTCCAGCCATTTACTCAATGGCATATCATGAGGCAAAAGGGAATTTGTCGGTTGGCCTTTTTTTTCCGCCACGGTGCGCGCCTCTTCGACCAAGTGATGCGGAACCTTGCTGCTTCGTGCGCCGCAATGGAACCCTTCCTCGCTGTCTGGGGCATCATCCGTCGTTCCTCGATTCCACCGGGCGCCTCCTTCACGCTCCCCCCCCCTCTTCCTAATCACACCCTCTCGCTCGTCGCCGTTGCCGTCGTTCAGCCCCCCAGACCCAGACCGTCCTATCCAATCTGGCCAGCAGGCCCTCCTGTTGGTGCAACCAGCCTTGATCTGCCAAACGTCGCACACCCCCCCTTCCTCCATGCACTAAAGGCCACCCATCCTTCCCAGCTCCCTCCTCCCTTCTCCCAGGTGTAGAGGCAAGCCATCGCCGTCCTTCCAGAAGTATTCCCCCCGGCTTAAGAAGGGTCGACCTCCCATCCTCAGCCTGCACGGAGACCTTTCTTCCTCCGCATTCCACTCTTCACTCTTCAATACCCCTTCCCTTTCCCTTCGTCTTTGCCTCTTTCTCTTGCGTGCCACACACCGCAGGGATCCCTTCAGCGTGGTCGCTGTAAAGGCACTTCACCATGTCCAAGGAGGAGAGCCTCGCCAACGAAAAGGGTGGCAACGGTGCCACCTATGAGGGCACCAGCACCGTTATCCCCAAGGACAACGTTGTTGAACGCCACCCCAACTGGTTCACGCGCAATGGTCTCAACGCCGAGTCTTTCAAGAAGCAGCACTATGGCACCGGCCTCATCGAGTTGGAGCGCCCCATGAAGGCGCGCCATCTGCACATGATTGCCATTGGCGGTTCTATTGGTGCCGGTTTCTTCGTCGGTTCCGGTGGTGCCTTGAGCAAGGGTGTAAGTCAAGCCTTCCACGCGTTGGAGCCTGTTGTCTCGCCGAGCTGACACCATCTCCAGGGACCCGGTACTCTCTTTGTCGACTTCTTAATCATCGGTATCATGATGTTCAACGTCGGTGAGTTTGCGATACACCTATGTCGGCCCTGGATGACGTGCGACTAATAGCGTTCCCCCGCAGTGTACGCTCTTGGTGAACTCGCTGTCATGTATCCCGTCTCCGGTGGCTTCTATACCTATTCGACCCGGTTCATCGACCCGTCCTGGGGCTTCGCCATGGGCTGGAATTACGTCTTCCAGTGGGCCGTTGTGTTGCCTCTCGAACTAACAGTCTGCGGTTTGACGATCGAATACTGGAACCAAGATATATCAGTCGGTGTCTGGATCGCCATCTTCCTCCTCGCTATCCTCATCATCAACATCTTTGGCGCTCTCGGCTACGCCGAAGAAGAGTTCTGGGCGTCGGTCTTCAAGCTGGCTGCGACCGTCATCTTTATGATTATCTCGCTCGTCCTCGTTTGCGGCGGTGGCCCCAAGGGCGGCCGTTACGACGAATACTGGGGTGCTCGCTATTGGTATGACCCTGGCGCCTTCAAGAACGGCTTCAAGGGCTTCTGCTCCGTCTTCGTCACGGCCGCTTTCTCCTTCTCTGGAACGGAGCTGGTCGGCCTCGCGGCTGCTGAGACGAGCAACCCCGCCAAATCGATGCCTGGTGCCATCAAGCAGGTCTTTTGGCGTATTACCGTCTTCTATATCCTCGGCCTCTTCTTCGTCGGCCTTCTCATCGATAGCAACGACCCTGCGCTCCTGTCCGAGAGCGCCTATGCTGACGTTAAGGCCTCTCCCTTCGTCCTAGTTGGCAAGTACGCAGGTCTCAAGGGCTTCGACCACTTCATGAACCTCGTCATCCTGGTGTCCGTGCTGTCCATCGGCGTCTCTGGTGTTTATGGCGGCTCGCGAACCCTGACGGCTCTTGCCCAGGAAGGCTATGCGCCTAAGATTTTCACCTATATTGACAAGTCTGGCCGCCCCCTCCCCTCGGTTCTCGTCATTATTGTGTTCGGTCTGCTGGCCTTCGTCAACCTTAACGCCCAGGGTCCGGTCGTCTTCGACTGGCTGCTTGCGTTGTCGGGTCTGGCTGCTCTCTTTACATGGGGCTCGATCTGCCTGGCGCATATCCGCTTCCGCAACGCCTGGAAGTATCACGGACACACCCTTGACGAGATCCCGTTCAAGGCCATCGGTGGCGTCTATGGCTCGTGGCTTGGCCTGATCCTGTGCGTGCTGGTCCTCATTGCCCAGTTCTACACTGCCATCGTCGCTCCCCCCGGCAAGCCGGGCATGGGCACCGTTGAGGGCTTCTTCAAGCAGTACCTCGCCTTCCCCGTCGTCATTTTCTTCTGGATCTGCGGATACCTGTGGAAGCGCACTGGCTGGCTGCGAACTGCGCAGATGGACGTTGACACTGGCCGCCGTGAGCTCGACTGGGACGAGATCCGGGCGTACCGTGAGAAGCTGGCTGCCATACCGGCGTGGAGGCGCATTATCCACCACACGTTCTAGAAGGGTGCCTGCGTGGATGGGAGTAGGGAATGGCACTGGCTGGGCGACGAGCCGAGCCGTACCGCACCTGAGAGATGACTCCCTTACGTTGTCATGTTTTCTGCTGTACACCATTTACTACTAGATACCATATAGGGGAGGCTAAGTGCGGGAGGGTACCTTGATAGCTTGAGTGAATGAGCAGTATTGAACTTCTGATCTGCCGAAATCCCAGCCGTGACAATATTTGATGCATCGCGTCGGCCCCGGGTTGCGCGGTAGAAGGTGTAGCTCGGCGGGCGGGACATGGACGTGCCACTACGTATGCATCGCCATGGTGTCGTCGTGTCTCGGACCCTGAAGATCGGTGTCGGCGTCGCGTGGCGCCCGTGTCGCGGGAGCGAGAGACAATGCTGCCCGCTCCTGGAATGACTGCTGTCTGGGGCTGGGCCCCGGATCTTCCTACCCACGTACTAGGCTCGGTATGAGGGGTTGCATCGTCTCCCGCAGTTGCGTGCCATCGTCCATGAAGTGGCCAACGGGCCGTCGTCGCTGATAAGCTGCTTTTGCGAAAATTTTCTCGCCTCGAGGTCGAAAATGCATTGCAAGACATGCATGGCGAGCTTCACTCTTGGGAACAAAATACGTGCAGGTAGGCAAATTTGCTGACAAGGCGTGCGGTCTGGTTTTTGACGCGGGCCAAGGTACGAAGTGCGAATGGAAGGTAGGTAGGCTCTGTCATCTGCGCCCTAGTTACTCCGTACATTGGGAGCAATGTCGCCTGTGGGGCATGTCCATCAGTAAGCACCCGCGCCCTACCAAGTACACCTTCGTATTGGCCTCGACAAGCCCTTTGCGTGTCAAAGTCCTTCATCCAATACACAGATAGATAAGGTGGTTATTGCGTGCTCATTCGAGTGTGTCATGGAAGCTTTGGCGCGACGAGCCGTTCCCTTGACGCACGCACGCACGCACGCACGTACTAGTTACTACTGGAAGGAAAATGTGTGAAGCGCGTCATGAGCTGCAGCCAACGCGGGCGGCCGCCCAGGCCCGTGGTGGAGGCTCCCACGCAGCTTCCTAGAACTTTAATAAAGGGTAAGAACGCCCCTGATGATCGCAGCCCCTTTACTGCCCTCGGCTGTCGGTGGCGGCCATCCCCGGGAGGCAGCCTGGAAACTCCGCTCTCCTCTCTCCTCGCCAGACGCTGCGGAGCCTTTGGCATCGACGAGGCATCGTGGCGCCGAGTCATGGAGGCGTGTCTCTAGCACTGACGACGCGACTGTCCATTGAATAGTGTTATGAGCCATTTCCTGGGGTAGAAATCCGGGGGTGGAGCGGCCACGAGATGCGAACAAGACGCATTGCGACGACGTTTGAGGCGGCGGGACAGCAGCCATGCAGTGGGAACCGCATCCGGGGGTTGGGAATCGATCGAGGCCCGCGGATGGAGCATTGTCTCACGAACAAACGGCGGCGTCCCCACATCTCCGCACCCCGCAGAACGTTCCCGGCCCAGCGTGACCATGGCCCGCTTCTAAGCGATGGTAGTAAAGCCTCCCTGCTCGCAATAATGGACCGCCTCTCGCAACGTACTCTCCGCGTTTGACTCTGGGGAAGCACCTCCACCAGGCGGGCTACTACGTACTAGTAATGTCCACAACTGCCCTCGAAACCTGGAGAGACCCGGCAGACGAGGATCAGGGACCCAGAGAACGGGTCCGCTGTTACGTACGAGACACACCCCCTCACACAATACGTTCAGTATGAACGATTCAGGTCGTCGATGGCAGTTTCTCCCCGTGGGGAGAGGAAAAGGGGCGTCAGGGCAGCCGGGTCAGGTCCAAAGGGCGTCAGGGGAAGCGACCTGGCTGTCGTGGCGCCAAGAAGTTTGGCTCTCGCGAGTCGGATGGCGGATGACGGATATCGGATCGTGGGAGGTGCATGACGGCGGCACACTGTGCTCAACAGCCCCCTTGAGCATGGCTCAGGAGGTTCATGGTTACTACAAGGCACTCATAGACCCGTGATATCGCCTTTGTTGAACGCGTAGGGTCGGTATCTTTGCCGGACTTGGTGAGGATTCTCCGCCCGCCTTCTTCTGCCCGTTGCCTTCGGATCTCGACGCCCACATAGGAAATAGGATGCAAGCCAGCTCAATGGTATGCATATCTCCTCCAACGGACAAAACTTCAGCCAGGAACATCCTCCTCCGTAGTAGACAGTACGGCGCCTGACTTGACCTTTCAATGGCTGCGACTGCCGGGCCAAGATGGCTTCGTAGCAAGCCCCAGGTCCAACTCCTTCTTCGAGGCTTAGAAACTTAATGGTTCTGAGACGAAGGTTCAAACAGGGCCACGGGGACCCCCAATGCTGGCGTCGCAATAATGTCAGCCCGCGTTGCCTGCGAGGCCCAGTCTCCGCGATAAGCGATCCGTTCGAAGTGTTGAGCCAAGCGCACCACTGCATCGTCAATCAGCACAACCACACCCGTGATTTTCGCGCCCGAGGAAGCACTCAACGGCAATACGCCATCTCGGTGAGGGCAAAGTTTTGGCCAACGCATATTCTCGGGCCTCCACTGAACGGAAGATATGTCCACGGCCGTGGTGTCCAGTGATTCCAGCGGTCCGGGCTGAACGTGAGAGGGTCTGCGAACGTTTTCGATGTGGGAGGGTACAAATCCCGTCGCTTGTGTAACCCTGATGTGTTGATCGTGACGGTATCGCCCTTGAGTAGCACGACATCTGGCTCACCCGGTGGGCCGGGAATCGCCGTCGTCTCCAAAGCTTGACGCATGTTGAGGGGAACTACTGGATGCAAGCGTAGCGTCTCGTTGAGTATGTTTCTGACGCTTTTTAGGTTCTTCAGAGTCTCGTAAGTCGGCCGTTTCTCCACCCCGAGCGCGTCAATGACCTCTCGTCGTAGCTGCGTCCAAGCATCCGGGCAGTTAGACAGCTCGTACACAGCCCAAGACATGGTAGCGGCAGTCGTGTCTCTTGCCGCCAGCAACACAGACATGATCTCATCACGGAGGACCTTTGGCTCCTTGGAAAATCTCGCGATGCTATGAAGAAACGTAAAGTCAATATCCAGTTTGGAAAGCTCGTCCAACTCATTCTCGCTAAGAGCCAAAGCCCGGCTAATGATAGGTTCGATGAAAGACTCGATGCATCCGATCGCTTTGAGGTAGGCCCCCTTGGGTATTAGTGGCGCGATGGGACTGTCAAGTGTTAGCGGTCTATCGACGGGCTCCAAGATCACTGTCTGTCAACGCACTTGAGGACGAAAATCAACATTTGTATTCGCTGGGCGGTGGTCATCGCGTTGGCAACGCCATGTACGGGGCTGCAAAGGAAGCATGTTAGCCTCCCGTGGGCAGCGTCGGGCTCGATTAGACTTGCTTATCCAAGCTGTTGACGTTTTCACCCAGGAGAAACTCTGTCGCGGCGTCTAGAGACCATCTGTAGAACAAGTTCTTGAGATCCACTGTCTCGCCGTTGCGTGGCAGCTTGGAGAGTAGCTTGTCCGTACAGTAGTCGAATATGGTCAGGTTGCGCAGCCTATCTCTTGCAAACATGGGACGGATCATGCTGCGACTGTTGTGCCATTGCTGGCCGTCGGTGGCGAAGATGCCGTCGCCGAGAAATGGGCCCCAGAGTTTGTGCCACTGCGAGCCATGGCCGAAGCTGGCAAATTTCGTCGCGAGAACAGCCTTGATCTGCTCAGGCTCGCGTGTGATAAGCACCCTCTTCTTGCCCGTCAAGCTGAACTCGGCAGCGTGCTGGCTGCCCGGCAAGGCGTCCAGTGTTTGGTCACACCAATTTGGTAAGTTGTTCCTAAGCTGATTCTTGCCTACATTG
Organism: Purpureocillium takamizusanense; assembly: GCF_022605165.1. Taxonomy (NCBI): domain Eukaryota; kingdom Fungi; phylum Ascomycota; class Sordariomycetes; order Hypocreales; family Ophiocordycipitaceae; genus Purpureocillium; species Purpureocillium takamizusanense. The sequence continues at coordinate 1,189,770 of NC_063072.1, forward strand.
AAATAGAACCACGATGCTGTCGTTTCATCAGCTCAACGTTCGCCCTAGACGGGAGCTTTGGCCTTGGTTCGCGGCTGCTTCTGTGAAAGCTCGATCCCATGAAATCAAGCTCGGGCTGAGAGCCAAGAACATTGAACCCCTCCGGCGGATCATCTACATACGAAACGGGCAAGATACCTGAGAAAAAGTTGCCAGCCAAGATCGGGGCGCGAGCGCCTCCTGCTCGCCGTATACGGTCATCGGCTACCCGATTCCGAGCCCAGACAAGTGCAGCGAACAGAAGGACGGTGCCAGCAAAGACGAGATCGAGTCGTAGGAGCATGACGTTGCGTTCAGCGGCACGGCCGTAGACCGTCACCGCGACGAAGGTAGACACAAGCCAGCACGGGGTGGACGGCGTCGGTGATCAAGGGAAAGAGAACAAGAACCAACAAGCTGGGGGAGTGATGGAGCCCGCAGCTGGTTTTCATACCGTCATGTTTCGTGGAACAAAGGACTGCACTCAAAGTACCATGAGAAAGCACCCTGATACTGCGCTTTGTACAGTACCATACGCTACGCACGTCAAGGATTCGTGCGGACCTGGGGCTAGTTGGGCTCCTCCCCGGTTCATACATGGTGCCAGTGCCCCACGGGCGAAAGTGCAACTAACACAACTTGCGACTGCCAACAAGGCAAGACGAGGTATTTCGCACTTGCCGAATACCTAACTACCTACCTGTGCCCCTAACTCTAGTACCTTATGAGCCGAGTCGGCGCAGTGTCTCTTTGCGCTTCCGAGCCCATCCTGCTATTGGCTTTTGACGAGCCCGTCGAGAGTACTGTATGCCTTTCCATAGCTGAAGCACCGTCTGGGCAAAAGCTACACAGCTGTCATCTGAGCACGATGCGGACAGGATCGTCAGACCGTGCAAGGGTCAGTTCGCGGCCAACTTCCTTTTGGGTGCCTGCGAGCCGTTGCAGAGTTGACTCTGCGTCTGCGTCGGGAGTGGTGATTGTACGAGATGCATGAGGGAACCAAGCCCTGGGATTGGACAGGGTCCGAGTCGCCGGTGGGCCTGGGTTCTGGGTCGCACGAGATGCAGGATGTTGGAGATGTGGCGTCTCCAGACGACGGCAATGGTGCATCGGAGCATCGGCCCCAAGAGCCGAATGCAGTGACGCGGCGCATGAGGCGGTAAAATGAGAGCCCACAAGGAAATGGAAGCCCGTTGCGACGAATGACGCTACACGACGACTGCTGGGTCGCTGGCAGCTCGTTGATGAGACGGTGGGATTTTGGTTCCAAGGCTTTTTGTAGCATGACGGCCGGGCACAATTTGGTGGTTTGCTTCACCACTCCCGCCTAGCTAGAGAGAGAGCTCTGGCGCCCCCACAACGCTCACCGACGGGCTTGCGCGCTCGGTCGGCTTTAGCGGCTCGGCGGCCATGTTTTTCCGGACCACACCGGCGAAACTCGGGTCCAGCTGGAGCTTGCGGCAGAATCGTTTCTGATGGAGCTCGTTTGCTTTAACGTCGAAGCAAGCAACGTCTGTCCTTTTGCCCTCGTCGTCGGTCATCGCGAGTTTTCCTTCCATACCCCACGTCCCCAAAGGCGATCGCCTCTCTCCACTCAGAATGTTCAAGCTAGGCCGCAGCCGCGCCCTGGCCTCGGCCCTGAATGCCACCAAGGTGCGTTCATAGCCCGGGCGTCTTTTTCTCGCACCTCGTCGAACCAGCCCCCTACAAGTGGCTACTAACACATGGCATCACGATAGCTTCAGGTCGCCCCTTCAGTCAGGCTGCCCGGCGTCGCGCAACAACGACGCGCTTTGAGCATCCACGAGTACCTGTCGGCCGACCTCCTGCGAAAGGTAAATCGAACACCTCACGCCGGCTGCCATGGATGCCTCGTCTTGCGAACGAAACATCGAGATACTAATTGTTGGTCCGTCATATAGTATGGTGTCGGCGTTCCCAAGGGCTCCGTAGCCAAGACGGCCGAGGAGGCCAAGAACGTGGCCAAAGAGATCGGCACCGAGGACATGGTCATCAAGGCCCAGGTCCTCGCCGGTGGCCGAGGCAAGGGCTCCTTCGACAACGGCCTCAAGGGCGGTGTCCGCGTCATTTATTCGCCTCACGAGGCAGAGATGTTCGCTGAGCAGATGATCGGTCACAAGCTCATCACGAAGCAGACGGGCGCCGGCGGCCGACTTTGCAACTCCGTCTACATTTGCGAGCGCAAGTTTGCGCGCCGCGAGTTTTACCTGGCCATCCTTATGGACCGTGGGTCGCAGACGCCCGTAATCGTCTCTTCGTCTCAGGGTGGCATGGATATCGAGACGGTCGCTAAGGAGACTCCCGATGCCATCAACACCACCTACGTTGACATCAACAAGGGTGTGACGGACGACATGGCGCGCAGCATCGCCACCAACCTCGGGTTCAGTGAGCAGTGCATCGAGGATGCCAAGGACACAATCCAGAAGCTCTACAAGATTTTCCTCGAACGCGACATGACGCAGATCGAGATCAACCCCCTGTCCGAGACCTCAGACCACCAGGTACTTTGCATGGACGCCAAGTTCGGCTTCGACGACAACGCCGAGTTCCGCCAAAAGGAGGTCTTTGAGTGGCGCGACACGACGCAGGAGGACCCCGATGAGGTCAGGGCTGCCCAGTCAAACCTCAACTTCATCAAGCTGGATGGTGACATCGGCTGCCTGGTCAACGGCGCGGGCCTCGCCATGGCTACCATGGACATTATCAAGCTCAACGGCGGCCAGCCGGCCAACTTTCTCGATGTCGGTGGCGGTGCGACGCCTGCTGCCATCAAGGAGGCGTTTGAGCTCATCACCAGCGACCCCAAGGTGACGGCCATTTTCGTCAACATCTTCGGCGGTATCGTGCGGTGCGACGCCATCGCGCAGGGCTTGATCAACACGGCCGAGTCGCTGAATCTCAAGATCCCCATCATTGCGCGTCTGCAGGGCACCAACGTGGAGCAGGCGCACAAGCTCATCAACGAGTCGGGCATGAAGATCTTCTCCATCGATGACCTGCAAAACGCGGCCGAGAAGGCGGTGCAGCTGTCCAAGGTTGTCAAGCTGGGTAAGTGTGGTTCTGATGCATACGAGTCGAGATGTTTTGCTGACCATTTGACCGCAGCGCGTGATATCGACGTCGGCGTCGAGTTCACGCTGGGCATCTAAGGAAGGGGCGGGTTGGGCATGTCTGCCTCGGTACGAATGGTAGACACTGCGTGTAACATCTCATTAGGGGCAAGGGCAGGTCTTTTGATCCGGGCCTGCGTCGGGCGTGGCGAGTGTACTGTGCTGTAGCATGCATCAACTTTCCCGTGCTGGGACGAGTCGGAGACACGTGTTGGGTGATCTAGTACGCTTACTTTTTATAGACGTGACAGGGCTGTCAATTGTGTGTCTGCTGCCGGCGCCTCCCGAGATGCCGGGCAATGTAATCTCGTGTGCGTGAAAGTGGAACCTGTCTCAGCGCCCGAGGATCTCTGATGGTGACGACCATGGGCGGGCGCAGAACCTCGTCAACTCCCTGGTCCGTCAACTGTCTCGCCAACGTGAGGCGATGGATCGATCTTAAACCTGGTGGCGAGGAGCTTGCAAGGGACCTTTGCATCGAGGAACTGGGGCGGAGCACACGAGTGACGAGTTGTTGCCAACAGGTGAGAGTCGTTTTGGGTTAATGAGCGAAATGACACGGCGGGATGTAGGCAGCAAGATTGTGTAACGACACCGGAAACGAGAGTGAGGTCTTTGCTTCTTCTATGCACCTTCTTTTCTTGAGAGAATTGATACGTGTTCCACCTCGACCAAACTTTGGGGGTCGGAGAGAGGGAGCGGCGGCTCGAGGGAGCCGAAGGCCAGGATGCAGGCCGGAATGCCGGGTGGCATGGGTACGAAGTGCTCGAGGTTGCACAGGAAGCAAGCCTTTGGGGGGGGGGGGAGCGCGTTTGCTAGAAGACGCAACGGAGACTGTGTGACGACGGTTGGAGTCGGACAGAAGGCGGTGTCACGACGACGCACAACATGAGCGGACGAGGTCGAAGCAAACACACATACCGAGGGACGAGCTTCGCATACTATATCCTGGCGGCAGGCAAGTGCTCGTCCGTACCCAGTGACGGCGGGCCTGGGCCGGGGAGATTCGTCGGGGCCCTTCCGGGATGTGGGGCGAAGCTCCGACCCCCGTCGTTCAGACTATGGTCTTGGCCGTATGGGCCTTGATCTGGCTGTCTTGGATTGCGTTCGGTACCGGTCACTCGCTCCTAGCGGCACAGGAACGAAGAATCGACAAGTGCGCTGGTGACGCGGCGGCAGGGTCCGGTGTCAAGTGAAGATCCGTATCCTCCTCGCCTTCACCCCCCCCTCGCTCGCATCGTCAACAGATCCGGGGCACAGGTAAGTGCTTGGGGTAAAGGGGGGGGGAAAGGTGCTTGTCCCAAAACATGCATTTGAGGCGTTTGCTCGGAGACCGGACCTACAGTCGACGTGCATGTGGCGTCCGTCGCGCGTGCCTGATTGAGCTCCCCCGGCACGGCAACAACGCCAACGACAATGACGGTGGCTCCTTTTGGCTCAAAACAGGACAGTACATGTCACGTCATGCCATGTCATGTCGTGGCAGGGTCGTCGGGCACGACAACAAGGGCCAGGCGGGCAGGCAGGCAAGCACAAAAAAAAAGAACGGGAACAAGTCGAACAATCCACGTCAGATGAGGCGAGCCGCGCGGGAAGAAAAGGTTCCAATTGAAATGAAACAACCATGGATGGAGTCCCTTTCCCGCGTGTCCTGCCCGATACGTGAAGTACCTACGTATGACTGCCCACTAATAAGTTAGTACAGGAACACGACGGGGGAGCGTGCGTTCGCGAGCTTCTAGAAGGCTACTTACGTAGTAGACCGGCGATTGTCCGCCGGGACTAGGGCGGTCGCGGCGCGGGCAGGGTGCCGGCCGTGGCTAGGCTTGTCAATGACAGAGCCGCTCGCCCGCCCGCCCACTGCTGCAGCCCTGTGGGCACCCTGAGAGGAAAAAAAATGTGCGAATCCCGACAAACGCCCGAGTGGGGCCCGCTGGGAACCCGGACATCGGCTCGCCAGGGGGGGAATGACGATAGATGCGGCAGCGGGCGGCCGGGAGGGCGGGTGGCGGCGTCTGACTTGGCCCGAGTTTGTTGTCTCAGTGCCATGCAGTGGTCGTGCCGGTGCTTGCAAGGGCCACGCAAGAGACGGAAAAGATGGGAAAAGAAAAGAATTGGAAAAAACAACACCCTGAATAAAGAAAGAAGAGAGGGGACCAAAAAGGAAAGAGGAAAGCGCCACTGCAGGTTTGTGCTACAACGCAATACAACGAACGATTCCCGTCCCCACGTCTTCAGCAAGTTACCTAGGTACCTTATCAATGCCCAGCGCGAGTCGAGAAGAAAACGGCAGGTTGAATTGTCGTTGTCGTTACAGCCCAAGGGAAGGAACCACTGCCGCCGCCCAATGAGGGGGCTCGGAAAGGCGCAAAACAGGGCAAACCCAGCTACCCTCGGCAATGCTCGGGCATTGCGCGCGCTCCTTCCTCCATAACCTCCTCCACTGCCTCTAAGGTACCTTGGGTACGTAGGTAGTAGGTAAAACGTGAGCAGCTTGCTACTAAGGTTGCACCGAGGTGTGAAGAAATCGCACGCCAGAGGCTCTCTGAGCTGGGAAATGTGGGACGCGCCCCCGACCTGGGTCTCACGTACTTTTCTCTCCCGCCTGGCTGGGCCGTCTGAATCGGGCACCGCACCACTACCTGGGTAATACCCTTGTCTTGTATACACCTGGTACGTACATCAAAACTTAGAAAGTGCGTTGAACGCGAATTGCCGGTCGCTCGCTCGCGCGGTCGGAGCTCCACGCCGGACAGGACCAGCGGGGATGCGCCGGCGTACAAGGCCGCGACACCCATGAGTCGTTATTGCATTGGTACGGAGGGCGAAATATATAAACCTGGAGTGCCCTCTGCATCATCGTCGGCTCTTGGGGTTTTAGCCATCGTTCACTCCGATATCCCCTCTGCTCTCTACTACTCTCAACTTTCAACTCTCTACTTTCTACTCTCGACTCAGCCAGCGTCGCAATTCACGTACATTAGTACAGCCGACACTTTCTCTGCTCTGCGCTTCAACAACCCTCATCAGCTCACATCAACCCACATCAACCACACCCGCCATGCCTTCTCAATTATCCAGCTGGTTCGCGCGCCACTGCACCCCTCCGCCGCCTCTCAACACTTCCTCGGCATGCCCCTGCGCCAACTGCTACAACCTGGGCACGGATGTCGCGCCCCGGCAGCACAGGCAACGGCAACCCCAGCAACAACAACAGCGGCCGTTCGTCCGGGCTCTCGACGACGCGAGTCGTAGGCCAAGCTCCACAACGCCGGCCGACTCCGACTCCTTCTCCATCTGCAGCGTCGCCGAGAAGCCCGGCACGACGATAACGACCACGACGCACATTGAACGCGTGACGCCGCAGTAGAGTCAGTGAGATGCGGAGCCCATCTGCCCATCTGCTCTACCCATTGTGCACTTGCACTTGCACATGCACACATACACACCCACATACACAACCTCTCTGTGCTTCACACACCCATATAGCGCCAATGCGTGATACTTTGTAGAAGCGCTAGCCATCTCGGACTTTAATTCCAGCACGGCATGCTTTTGCGGGCGACTTGTTTTCTTGTTCGTCCTTTTCGGACGCTTGCACATCCCCTTCTCCCCGATTCCGCTTCCATTAGCCGACTGTGACGAGACACACACGACAAGTCGTACAGCATTCATGGAACTCCGTCACCGCCTTGGGCCTGGTAGGCTCAGGTACCTATCGCACTGCATTTTGCCCTGTACCTTTAGCCCTGGCCTGGAACCGCGGGGGTGGGCCAGCCACCCACCCGGCGACCCGACCGGTGGAGTCTCCCCCACTGTCGGCGGTGACGGTCAGCGGCAAGAACGGGCAGCACGGCTCCGCCGGCATTGAATTCCAGAACTGAAAACCGGCCGAGTCTCCGGGAGACCACCTTCAAGCAGCTTCTGGAAATGCTAGATGTCGTGCAAAACTCTCCCTCCTTTCAGAAGTCCTTTTTTCCTTTGAACGGCGGCGTTGATTAGTGGCTATGGATGGTGGGTCTGGACGGGAGGCACGCTGGGCACTGTGATGGGGGCGCTGGTACGTTCTACAGGCTGTTGAGCTGCTGGCTTGCGGTGATGGGCAGGAAAAATGATAGAGTAGCATGGCATGGTTCTTGAATTATAATACCCAATGCGAGAAACGACCCCATGATTCTTTGAACCTCTGATCCGCTCCTTTTGCTGTGTTCATACCTAAGGATATATAAGGTCCATCATCGCGATTTGTTACTGTCGCCTGCAATGTGACATGCTGGCCGCCATTATTGTGCCACTTGACGTCACCCCATCTCGCCCCCAATGACTGATTCCTCAACCTCATCCTCATTCTCGCCTCAAAGCACGCGGCAGACGAAAACACAGACAGACACAACCATAGCCCGTGGTGGCTCACCCCCTCGCCATGGCACCGCCCCCCGTCGACTCCGCCATCCTCAAGGCCCTCAACCTCGACGCAGCGCACACCACCATTGCCACGCACGGTGGCTCGGGCTTCGCCTCCACCTTTAAGCTGTCGACGACGGTTGGTGATGGCCAGCAGAGGCACTACTTTGTCAAGACGGGCACCGGCAAGGATGCCGAGCTCATGTTCCGTGGTCCGTCGACGCTCCCGTCCCGACCAATGATGATGATGTGTTGACGTGCGTGGCCATCAAACACGCAAGGCGAGCACACCTCGCTCAACGCCATACACGACACTGTCCCCAACTTCTGTCCCAAATCGTACGCCCACGGCGCCCTGTCTAATCGCTCGGGAGGCTTCTTTCTTGCCACCGACTTCCTTGACCTGGGGTCCTCGTCGGCCGGTGGTAGTAGTGGTGACCGCGGCTCGGGTCTCTCCCTCGCCGCCAAGCTCGCGAGGCTGCACACAACGCCCGCCCCCGTGCCCGACGGTTTAGACGCGCCCATGTTCGGCTTCCCCGTGCGGACCTGCTGCGGCGAGACGGCGCAGGACAACGGCTGGCGCGCCTCATGGGCCGACTTCTACGCCGACAACCGGCTGCGTGCCATCCTGCGCGCCGCCCTTCGCAATCAGGGGGGCGGGTCCGACGCCGCCCTCGAAGACGCCGTCGAGGCCGTCGCCGCGCGCGTCGTGCCGCGGCTCCTCGGCGGCGACCGCCTGCGCCCGGCCCCGGTGCCCGTCGTCGTGCACGGCGACCTCTGGAGCGGGAACCACGGCCGTGGGCGCATCGGGGGGTCCTCGGCGGGCGGTGGCGTCGAGGAGGTCGTGTTTGACCCTTCGGCCGTCTACGGCCACGCCGAGTACGAGCTTGGAATCATGCGCATGTTTGGCGGCTTCGGGGCCGCCTTCTGGAGCGAGTACAACGATCTCGTGCCCAAGGCGGAGCCCAGGAACGAGTGGGAAGACCGCCTCGCGCTGTACGAGCTGTGAGTTTGCATCAAAACCCCGTCCAACTTGGCACGGCCACCCACTCATCACCTACCCACCCACGCACACACATAATATACACGTATCCGTTTGCAAACTGATGGACTTTGGTCGGGCAGATACCATCACCTAAACCACTTTGCCATGTTCGGTGGCGGCTACCGTGGCGGCGCCATGTCCATTATGCGCAAGCTCATTGCCAAGTACGGCGACAGCTGATGCTAGATACCTCGGACCCAAGATGGCGGGTAATCGGATCATAATAGTCAAAGGAATAGTAAAAGATTCAAAGGATAAATACTAAACGCCGTGTGTATCGAGAGTGCGCGCTGTAGTGTGTGTGTCATCGCCGTTGCCCGCCCGCCTCTATCATGCGTCACCACTATCCCATTCCAGCAATGACGTCGCTCCGTGCGCGCCAGTAAATCATCCCGTGGCCTGTGTCATGACGCCAGCATCGCCTGCCTCTCCGGCTGTTTAGCCGCTGCAGTGGTCTCACCGTCGGCGCGCAACTCCGGCTCGGGCACGTTCGCGTGGGGAACCGACGGCAGCTGCTGGGCGACGCCCTGGCCGGCGACCTCGGCCTGTAGCGCGGCAAGCTCGTCCTCGACGTCCTCTTCGTCCTGGTTGGAGATGCGGCCTCCAAGCATCTCGCTGACTTCCTATTCAAATAGTCAGTCTTTTGCATTTGCGGCTTCCGAACGGGACCCTTTGTCAAGTGCAGGGCAGTAAGAGAGCACACGTGCCTTTTGGTAGGCGATGGCGTCAGCCGTCTCGCCCATGAGTTTCTCAACCTTGTCAATGCCGCCCATCTCGGCGTGAATCTCTTGCAGAACCCTCGTGCCCTGCTGCAGGCCAAAGACGACGTCCTTTTGGATCTGGGCGAACTCGACGCTCGAAGTCAGCCTCTCAAGCTGCTCGAGCTGGGCGTCCGTCTTGGCCAGCAGCGTCTCCTGGTACTTCTTGCGGCGCAGGGCCAGCAGGGCGCGTTTCTTATCGCCGCGCGCCAGCATCTGCCGCGCCACGTCCGTCTCCTTGTCCGTCAGCACCGTGATGCGCCGCTGATACTGGTGTAGCCGGTCCCGCTGGATCTTGAGGTCCAGAATGGCCCTGCAATGTTTGATTGCCGCGCGTCAGTGTGAGCTCCTCGGCTAGGTGTCGCAGGCACGCGACTGCTTGGCCGTCCCCCGCACTGCCCGTAGCTGCAACGCGCGGCGCGGTCAGGGATATGGAGCGAAGGAGCTTTACGTACTTGTCTTGGGCCGTCACTTTGCTCGAGTTGCCGCCCATGGTGTCGTGCGCCGGCGCCGGTCCCGCCGCAGAGTCACCGGTGGTCGGGTGTGCGGTGTGTCGGAGGTGGGTTGTCGCGCGGTGGCGGACAATCGTCATTGCGGCGCTTTTGGAGGCGGGTGGTGGAATGGAGCCGCCTGCACGCCTGGTGTGCCGTTAGTTATCGGGTCCAAAAAGGTCCAGTACAGACCTGGCGGCAGGAGCCGTGCAGTAATGACGCATTAATTTTGTTCGCCCACTTGGTCCTGCGTTCATACGGCGAGCTCTCGGATTTGGGCTTCGCTCAATCAGATCGAGACATGCCTGACTTGGAGGCTACAATCATGCTGCGCAGGGGACGAGATGGCTTTTTGACACGAGAGAAATGTAGAAACGAGAGCGCCATTTGAGGTATGCTCCAAAGCACAAAGTTGGGTCATGACAATACTGTCTCGACTCCTCCAGCTCAGGAGAACACATTCGGTCGACTCAGCTCAGTATTCTATACTCAATACCTTGCGTATTAATCACAATGCTCCAGTGCTCATGTCTTGGAACTTGCCCGAGGGCCACTCCGCACAGGCAGGCCGGCAGACGAAGTAACGTAGTAGCCAGCCTCGCACTACCTATTGCATTCTTGCCTGAAGCCCCCTAGACGGGCCTGCCATTATAATTAAGGCAATGCAAGGCAAGACAAGATGTAAATACGGCCAGGCCAAGGACCTTAGTATTAGCTTTGCTCCCGTTCCTTCCTCTGTCAACATCGCAGAGTGCGGGGCACCTCCCCAGCATACATAGTATAAGTGTTAGCGCAACCCCCCTACAAAAGGCATTTCGTAGACCCCGCCAAATTTCTCGTGGAGATCGCAACCTCGCCCTTCCCAATTTTTTTGCGCCCGCCATGCCGCCTCGGATAGGCTTCCGCAATAACCTCGAGCGGGATGTCTATCAAATCTTGAACAAGCTCGATGCGCAATTCACCACAGTCTCCAGCGCTTACGACGCCATAAAGCGATCGAATTCGAGCATTGCGAGGCTCAAAAAGCGCCCACTCGAGGATGCCATTGACCGCGTCCTGCAGATTCGCAAGCAGGAAGCACAAGACGACGAGTCGGACGATTCCGAAGCCGCCCTCGACGCTCCCGAACCTGCGAAGCCACAAGATGAACGATTCCTCCTCAACCGCCAGATGACCAAGTTGTGGAAGACCAACGCCAAACCGACCGACCCGGTCGGTGACCAGCCTGTGTCGAAGAAGCGTCGCCTCCAGGCTGATGGCGATGCAAAGGAGGATCGTGCCAGCGGAACCGAGACTCCGGCTGTCGAGGTAACCACACCGGGCAAAGAGGAGAAGATGCCTCTGAAAAAGACACAAAAACCCACACCGTTCACGGTCGAGCGCGGCGAAAGCCTTAGCCCAAACCCCGTGGGCGGCATTGACGATGTGCTGTGTGAGCTTTGCAAGCTTACCTGGCATGCACTTCTCCCGCGGGACATGTCCTACGGACCACGTGTGTCTGGAGTCCTCATTTCCGGGCCTGCGGGTATGGGAAAGAGGACCGCCGTCAAGAGCCTGGCTTCACAGCTCTGTGCCTCCTTGGTTGTCCTCGACGGCTGCTTCGACAATCCCGAGCGCATGGAGAAGAGTCTTGCAGAAGCATTCGACACAGCGATTAGCCTCGAGCGGAGCATCGTCTTCATCGACGACATCGATCAGTACATATCTAGACCCGGCGCCTCGACCCATGGCGATCATCACAGCCAGGCGCGGAGATATCTCGCGGCCCAGATGAGGCGTCTGACCAGTCTGCAACAGGGTCGGGTCCTTGTCACGGCTACAACTTCCAAGCTCGTGGATGTTGATCCTGCCATACGCGAGTACGGCCTCCTCGAGCAGACGCTCCAGATCCGGATACCGGACTACGCGGCACGGCGCAAGATCCTCGATATTTGCACTAGGCACTTGTCCGTGGCAGATGATGTCGACCTGGCAGCACTAGCCAACATTACGCATGCATATGTTGGCGCTGATATAGCCGCTGTCACGAAGCTGGCAGGGCTGAGGGCTGCCGAACGGAATCTTTCCGAAAGCATCCCGTGGCGCTTATTCTCCCCGATCATGGGACGGGATCACCCTGACCTTGCCAATGGAGACCTTGTACTTCTGGACGGCGACGCAAGTTCTCACGTGGGTGAAGATGCACGAGGCCCAGCCACAGTTACCATGGACGACTTCAAGGCGGCCATCGCCAGCTTCACCCCGTCGCTGAGGAAAGAAGGGTTCACGGTGATACCGAGCGTCACTTGGGATCAGGTCGGCGCTATGGAGGAGGCTCGCAAGCAACTCCAGACGTCCATCATTGGACCAATCAAGAACCCAGATCTGTATCGCAAGTTCGGTCTCAGTCGCCCGGCGGGTGTCCTTCTCTGGGGCCCTCCCGGCTGTGGCAAGACGCTGGTCGCGCAAGCCGTCGCCAACGAGGCCCAGGCCAGCTTCATCCTAATCAACGGTCCCGAGCTGCTCAACAAGTACGTGGGTGAATCAGAGCGCGCCGTACGAGAGCTATTCCAGCGAGCGCGCTCCTCGGCGCCCTGCATCCTCTTCTTCGACGAGATGGACTCTATAGTGCCTCCGCGCAACAACTCGTCCACCGATTCCGGCGCGCGTGTCGTCAACGCCCTGCTCACCGAGCTTGATGGCGCACAGGATCGTACGGGCATCTACGTCATCGGCACGACCAACCGCCCGGAGATGATCGACGAAGCTATGCTCCGGCCCGGCCGTCTGAGCGTTCAGCTCCTCGTTGATCTGCCGACGCCCACCGAGCGCGTCGACATCCTGCGCGCCGTCTACCGCACGAACCACGAGGATGCTTCGCAGGGTGAGCTCGATGCGCTCGCCGCTGTGGCGCTCGACCCGCGGTGCGCCAACTTTAGCGGCGCAGACCTCAGCGGGCTGCACACAAAGGCTGCCGAGAACGCGCTCCACAGGTGGACCGCGGCGGGCGGCTGCGGACCGCAGACCATCGATGCCGCGGACTGGCAGCACGCGCTGGATAACACGCGCGCGAGTGTCAGGGACCCTAATTCGTATCGGCTGCGGTCTGCTTAGGTGTGCTTGTACTTGTGAGGAGTTCCGCAGCGAGCAATCTATAGACGGAGCCTGTTTAGATATCATGTTAAATACCCCCAACGGCGACGAATGTAAAATATAGAGCCTTGCCACCTTGCAAATCACGGCCTTGGCATTTCGAGCCGACAGGCTCAAAGGCGCTGCCACGAACTGTTCCGTTTTATGCCGTAGTCCTTGCTGGGGTACGTTGCCACCCGCTGCGGGAGTGGCTGAACAGGGTTTGCCCGGCGTCGAGCTACTACTAATACTACGCACGCAGCCAGGGCATTCAACTTTTGAAGGAATCCGCCGAGGCCGATTGAGCCCGCGGTGCCTGGCCCCGAGGCACTTGGTCACTGTAAATGCTGCGTCTTGGCGCTGGCGTGAATCCCGCCGAAAAGAGGAGTTTCTTTGTATCGTGTAGTACAACAAGCACGCAGTGATGGTGCGTCTCAACTATTCTAGTTGCTCTATAGTACAATCGCCGCGTCCCCCGTCTATCACAAAACTGGAAAGATGGTTGGTATCGTTATACACACCGCCACGTACCGCCACTGGGTCGCTTAAGCGGTGGACTCCTTCAGATAGCTGCAGGGTAATGTCAGTCAAGGCGGTTCTTCGCAAGCCGGCAGACGTGGAAAGGGGGGGTGTCCGAGATGGACAATGCAGAGGAGAAAACGTACGCAATCAGGTCCTTCCTGTCCTTCTCCTTCTTCAGGCCGCCAAAGGCCATCTTGGTGCCGGGGATGTACTTCTTGGGGTTCTCGAGGTACTCGAACAGGGTGCCGTCGTCCCAGGTGATGCCCTTCTGCTTGTTGGCATCCGTGTACGAGTAGCCGTCGACGGAGCCAGTCTTGCGGCCGAAGAGGCCGTGCAGGGCCGGGCCGATCTTGTTGCCGCCGCCAGCCTCGACGGTGTGGCACTGCGCGCAACGCGTCTTGAAGAGGGAGGCGCCCTTCTTGGTGTCACCTGGGGGAGTTATATGTCAGCACAAGAAATTCTTACACAACGAATCCTTTGTCAGCGTCCTCTCCCGGAACAGCGCAAGGGCCCGAAGGTGCGCGCGGCGGCCGCACCGACGATCGCAACGAACAGGTGTCCAGACACCGCTGCCCTTGCATCGCGAGCCGTCGCAGTGAGCTGAAGGCGAAGCGGGAGTTCGTCGTCGCTTCGGAAAATGACGCGGCGCGCCCTCCCGTAAGCCGACCACGATGCCGCCGAAAATGACACCTCCCAGCTCCGCCAGACAGGGCAGACACGACGCCGCCCGCTAGCCGCAAAGCGCATGCAACGCGGCCGTTGTATATGGCGTCGGGCGGGCTCAATGGTGGGCGTTGCCATGCCAAGCGCCTGTTGACCTCGGCTGTTCCGGCGAAACTCTTTTTTTCTCACACAAGAGGACGAGTAACGAATGACACACTTACCGCCAGCCATTGTGATTAGATGTGGGTTGGGAAAAATAAAACGTGGGAATCAAAAGGGTCGTAAAGGTCGTTCGAAAAGAAAGGGAGGATGCCAAAGAGCGCGTCGATAAAGACAGTCCTTGGACAGTGTGAGGATCTTGACTTGTTGGTTAAGGGGAGGGAAGGAGAGATTCAAGGAAAAAATCCTGAGCGCATGCCGATGAGTTTATGACAGCATGGAGAAACTAGCGCAGGAGCCTCCGGCGCGGCGCAATTGGACCTGAGCCACATGTGGCGCCGAGTTGGCCAATAGCAGGCCGCCAATTACACAGTCTCGTGGCCAGCCACAGCCGCTTGCCCGGGTGAACTCGGATACAACGGGTGGAACGTCGCCTGCGGCCGCGTTTGCCCCATTTGGGTGGGCACCGGCGAAAGCTCGGCAAACCGCCCTTTCTGCCCTTGCGCTGGCTTGGGCTGGTCAACAACCCCAGTGGGCGGGCCTGGACCCAGGGACCTTCGAGAAGAAAAGAAGCTCTAGGTGAGCGAGGCCATCACGAGTTTTGCCCACCGCCTCCGGTTGCTGCGATTCACCGCACCTGCACACAGCGGTAGCCAACAAACCTTCTCCTCCATCGAAGCCGTCTCAATCAATTCGCTAGGAGGACCATGGCGTCGAGGGCCGTTATCCCGCGGTTCCTGCTCCCGCTTCAGGGCCCGCTCTGGCGCGGCGTGCGCATCCCGCTGTCGCAAAACATCCTCGTTCGCTTCGTCTCGACCTCCAACGGCGGCGGCGCAGGCAAGCCGCACAAGCCCATAGTCCTCGAGAAGCCGGCAAAGTTCAACCCACCATCGCACGGCTCGCGCCTCAAGCGCAACTCGATGCCGCGGCACTACGGGCCCGAGCTCACACCCGACGAGATCTCCGCCCAGGACAAGAGGGACTATCCGGGACTCATGGCGCCGCAGGGCTCCTGGGCACACTGGTTCTGGCACAGCCGAATCCTCCACACGTTCATCACAATGGTACTGTGGGCTTCCTACCCGCGACGGAGAGAGGGGATTATGGCTGAGGGTTTTGTCTACGAGCTAACTAACATGCCTCATCTTGCAGGGCGCGCTGCTGGCCATGGGCCTCTACACCTTCTTCCTCAACTACGCCTACAACTCACCCTTCAAGGACCTGGTGCCGTCCATCTCGGACCTCTGGGCCCAGCCCACCTACTTCTTCGCCCAGTGGAAAAATGTCATCGTCATGCACGAGAAGGACAAGGCCGACAAGGCCAGGGAGCACCGCACCCGTCACCTCGACGACGTCGCCAAGCGTCAATACTACATGAAGACGCACGGCATCGAGGCCAAGGACCCCGTCACCATGGTATTCGGCAAGGACGACAACCGCACGGTCGATGAGCTCGAGGCGACGGCCCTCGGCCGCGAACTCCCCCCCAAGCAAGAACAAGAGGCGAAGCCGGAGCAGCGGAAGAAGTGGTTTGGTATATTGTAGGAGGATATCGTAGGAGCAGACGTGCGGTGCTGGAGAATCTTGACCCAGCAGAATTCGCCTGTATCATAATAACAAAATTGATCTCAGCATGCTCCCCGAATGATGAGCTCAAACAATTCCCCTCAAGCTCCGAATTCCAACGTGAACTCTATGCCAGGTCGACGCCATCCAAGCCGTCCAGGACCTCGTGTGCCACGCCACCCTTTTCCAACACCGCTCGTATGATGCTTTCCAAAACCGCAAACTTTGTGCCACCCAGCGGCGCCTTCCACACCCCCTCCTCGGGCCGTCCGTCGAACTTGATCTGTGGCTTGGGTTGCGACGCCCCGGTGCCCGCCACGTTTGCGGAATTGGGCACACCTGGCGGCGTTAACCTGGAGGGTGGGTCGACAGTCCGCATGGACAGTAATCGTAGCTCGCGGCCTGAGTCGACGTCCATGTCGCCCTGTCCCTTCTCACCCCGAACCTCCGCCACGGACACGGCGAGGGCCGACTCCGCAACAGCGAGCTCCTCCTTCGCCGGGTCGAAGATGATATTGTCGCCCACGGCCACCACCAGAAGCGTGATGGGGGGGCGGGACCCTGCGACGGCCACTTCACGGGGATACAGGAACGTGGACGCCTCCCAGTCGTCGTCGAACATAGGGTCCTCGTCGCCCTCGGATTTTAATCGCGGTAGCCTGGTCGCCAGAAGTGCTAGGTGTGTGGTGAGCGAGAGGAGAGGCAGAGGGTATGACAGTGGCGGCGATATCAACAGGACCTGATGCGAAAGGAGTCAGCAAACGTATCGTTTCCTTCGTTAGGAGGGAGGACTGACGTCGAGGTATAACCGCCAGTGGAATCGCCTGTTGATCCACAATTTCTTGACAAACTCGCCATCTGCCAGGAGTGCCTCGCGCAGCATCTCCGCCAGGAACACCGTCGCCGCGTCGTCGTCACGCTGCCCCGGGATCTCGACCGTCATCTCCAGCCAGTCGCCCCTCGCCTTCACCTTCTCCTCGTCGCCGTTGGCGCCGCCCCGCTGCACATCCCCTCCCTCAAGCTCCTCGCTCGTCAACGCGCCGGCCGTCTTCTCGATCTCCGCCTTGACTCCCACAATCGCCTCTGTGCCATCCGAGAAGCATACTCGCGCGCTGCCGTTGGTGCCGGGCAGGATACCCGTCTCTCCTGTGAGTGGACGGAATTGTGTCGGCGCACGGCCGTCGGGACGGATCGGTGGGCGCAGGGCAAGAGAGCTGTGGAGGTAGGCCAGCTCCGCCGGGGACAGCAGAGTCTGTTGAGTAGCCATGATGAGGGAAATCCTGCGGCACGGCTCGCAGAGCTCTCTTGAAGTTGGTCGCAGGCGAGCGGCAATTGAGCGCGGCTCACTACCTGTAGTTGATGTTGAAAGTTCTGAAATGCGATAACCAGGTTGAGCTCTCACCGAGGTGAGCGATAAGATGTGGGGTTGCACATGTGGTGGGGCGCAACACCATAGCCCTGTCGGCTGGCAACTTGGAAGTCTGGACGGCGCAAGCACACACGTCGTACTGGCTGTCGCCTTTAGGCCGCTGCCACCATCAGCTAAACCCATGTCCACCTCAACGAATGGACCTGTTATGGACTAATTGGTGTGTAAATTTTCTTTCAATGAGCCGAACAGAATGTCACATCTTCGCTATGTAAGCCGCCTGCTGAGACCACCTCCATATACTTGGTATCATGAGGCAGGCATCAACGGGATGAATCCACACACAAGCAATCCAGAACGTCCGGTCCAAGCGCTGCCACCAGCTCAGCCATTGAAGCCTTGGCTGACGGCCAATCTCGCACTGTTTTCGAGTCCCAGCTAACTAGGTCTGACGTCTCAAAGAGCGGTCCACTTGGGAAGATCTTGAGAGGGATGTGGTCCAGGTCCACCTCCTCCATGTCTGCGAGGGATGGTATCCCGGGCATGTCTGACCGAAACAGCGAGGTGGTTGTGTCGTCGTCGCCGGCGTCGTCATCGTCGTCGTTTTCCCCCGGCGTGGCTGTAGAGATGCCTTCTCTAGCGATAGGGTCCGTTGAGTTTGCGATGCCTTCCGGCGCAGCCTGCTTCTCAAGAGAAAGACTGACGAACGGCTTTCGGTCAAGCAATCGGAGTACCTCGTCATCTAGTGGATCCCAAGCCAGGGTTTGCGGATCGAGGATGAACTGCGGGGTGTAGTCGATCTTGTATCTCATCTTGGGGCAGCTGTGGATGTAGAATCCGGGATACCACCAACGATACCCCTCTTCTATGGCCAAGGAAATTTCATAGAGAGCCCCAATCTTCCCTGGCGTGAGACTGTGAATGCTTTCGTGGTAGAGAAAGTAGACGGAGCTCACGCAATCAGGCAGGAGATCGAGAACCCCTATGGCTACCAAATCGCCATCGATTCTATAGCACTGATGGAAGGAACCAAGACGACGCTTCCGTCCGTCAGGATCTGTGACAGTTTGTCGCCTCAATGGCGAATTACAGAGAAAGCGCTTAAACGATCGTCGCGTTCGATCCTCGGGGGTCTCCTTGTGTACCACCTTTTGATAATTATCGTACACGGCGTACTTTTCTTCTGTAAAAGAGTCCTCTTCGAGAGTGACCACCAGCTTGTGGGCTGGCTCAGGCGGAGTCTTGAGGTGAGAGTACTCAGCCTCATGGATTCGGTCTGCAAGGCAAAACTCGTTGTCTCGTTTTTTAGTCTGTGCTCGAGACCTCGGATACAACCGCGCTGCTTCTTTAATGTACTGCACTCCGAGGATGTACCTGTTAAATCTGTTGACGGCCTGCCGTTGGTCACGGGCTGGTTTGAAGAGCGATGAGTCAAGACGAATCGTGTAGTGTGGACAACAGGCTTGGCGCTGATTCGGGCGATACATGAGAGTCCCTGACCGCCTCCAACAGCGATCGATCAGTTTCTGATAAAACTGAGGAGAAAGGGAAGTGGCCGTTGCGTAGTAAGAGTAGCCTATCGTCATGATTAGTCGCTTGTAATTGGGCTCAGAGTCCACGCTGAGGCAGCTGTGAATACGTTGGCACTAGAAAACTTGTGCAGCACCAAGACACGGCTGAGGATAGCACTTACGCTTCGTTTGACGAGAAGACGTGCCGCAATAGCCGCATCGGGAGGAGTTTGCATAGCCTACATCATACGTGGCAATGTTAGTCAGACGAGCCCTCAGCTACGGCGCGGCACTTCAACCAGCCATTTGCCGCACAGCTTGACCAACACTTGTTGGACGCGTAACAAGAGCTGCACATGCCGGAACCTCAGTGCTGACGAAGTGATGAAAGGGATGAAGCTTTGGCGCGCAATGTTTGCGGTCCTATCAAGCTGGTAGTATAACGGTGAAAGTAAGTGTCAGCTCGGGCAGGGTTGCATCTGGGTTGGAGCCAGTGGACACCGAGGTGAGCCAACCAAGAGGCACACGACACAGGCAAACCTGCCAGACGAGCCGCCGAGGGAAGGTGCAAGGGGGTGCACAAAGCAACCAAGCCAAGAAGCTGGCTGGGTCAATCGCTGTGAGATGTGTTGAAGACGGCAGGGCCTTTATTAGCATCACCACCGTTGACGCGCAGGGCAATGCCGCTTACATGGCTGGAGAGTACCAACTGCAGCTGGGCCTGGCCAACGAAAGGAGCGGGAACGAGCACGTGGGGGCGGGGCTCAGCTGCGTTGAAAGAAAGGACCGACATCCAGGCTGTTCAGCACTCACCGATTGGAGCGAGAAGCTCATAGTCGGGAGAGGCGTCTCCAGGGGTCACTGAGCTACCAGGTTCCATCCCGTCGTCACCAGCCGCGAAGCTCGACAGGTTTCTTTGTCCCGCTTGAGCTGGGAGGGGTATCAAGCCGTTGGCTTCCGGCTTTCGTCCTGAAGCGGCAAGCCGATGCGTGGTCGCCGAGCCGGTGGGAGAGGCAAGGCAAGGTTCGAGACACGAGAGTGGCGAGACGAGCGACGTGATCGCGTGGACAGCTCGCCGGCGGCTTGATGGCAGACACGAGAAGCTCCTCTGTCCTGGGCAAGGCGCGGCCCAACGATGAACGCTGTTGCAGGGTACCGCCCGTGTCCGTGAAAAAGGTCGTGCCGAAGGTCGTGCGCAATGATGAGCAAGATGCCGGGATCGGGCTGGGAGCGAGACCAGATGCGAACGGACAATGTGCAAAAGTGTTCGATGGCCAAGGAGCACTCAGTGATGATGACCTGGGTAAGGCAGCACGGAGCAGTCGCGGCCTGAGCTTCGTACCGGAGGGTCGCTCCCTCACCTCGACGGCGCGAGAACTTGGCTTGAGTGCTGAACTTCGTACTTCATTGGGCACGAAGGCCTACTCAATACTTTGGGTATAGCTGTACTTTAGTATCTTAGCAGTACCTAGTACTTACGAAGTAACTTAGTGCCTGTCAACTCAGGCCAGGCAAGTACGAAGCAGCCCTTGGGTACCCCGCCACGGAACACTACTAGGTACTACTAGGTACTACTAGGTAGGTAATTAAAGGTAGGTACTAGGTACCTGTACATTTCTTTGCAGTGACCTGTGTCCTCCCAAGCCATGCCAAACGGCAAGCTGCCTTGCCCGCCATCCTGCCTACATCTGTGACTCATTACTGCATCAACGTGCTTCGGTTCGGCATTGTTGTGGACGGACGCAGAGTCCCTCGATCCGCCTGACAAGTACCGCTTCAGCATAGTCCCCACCGAAGCAGCGGCAGAGTGCAGAGTGCAGAGTGCAGAGTGCAGAGTGCAGAGCATCAGACACTTCCTGGTCAAGAGGCTACACGTCGCATCATATGGACCCGGGCCATCTTGTGGATAGATGAGCAATCCCGTCCTTTCGCCAAGTTGGTCGAAAACAGTGTCCCTCCTCGATAGTCCGATCAGGCTCAGCACCCTTGACAGCATGAAAACCCTGCGTTGCCAGCTCACATGAGGTAGCCTCCATGCCGGACATGGAATATGGCGGACGAGTCGGAATCCTGATCCGCTCCCCGTCCCGCCAACGATGTCGAGAGAGAGGATGTGGAAAAAGACCACGGCACCCAGTGCCACGCCATCGCTAACATGATCCTAGCGTTCTTCCGGGTTGCTGATTGCAGAAGTTGCAGATCTGACAAAAGCTAGTCTTGCTGCAGGCCAGTCCCGTGTGCATACAGCAGCGGTTCTACCTCGATCTCTCCCGGTGTTATGCATCCTTTGTGCCTGACTGCTTCTCACACATAGAGGCAAGTCCACGCACAAGCGAGATCCCCTCGCGTCTACATGCCCTCTACGCATTCGGCCATGTGTTGCTCAGATCGTCAGCATGATACTTGGAGCACGCTTTGCCTGGAGCAACGGCCCAGCGTGGCTGACCTCCCTCGCCCACGTACGTTGTAGCATCCGCCGAGACAAGTGAAGAAGACGATAAGGAGACAATAGTATCCCTGCATCTAATTCGAGAGGTTTGACGGCCCACGAATACATTCAACGTCTCTGGCAACCACAAGCAGTAGGCGAGTTGCTTGGGTCCGCCAAGGACCGAGCCGCAAGCTCAAGAAGCTAGCCGTCCTGCACAAGCTGCGTTTTGTCACCTTCCAGAGGGACACATGCGGCCAACCCAGCGACTTGCGCGCAGCGGCACAACGAGTCGAGCTATGTTTGGACCGCGTGCTGAAAGGTCACAAGCTGGACGAGGCTGCTTCCTACGATATATCCCGAAACTCCATTTGCCTAGCCCTAGTGTCACACACCCCTCGTATATGGGATTGATGGAAAACGGGCGCCCGGACGTTGCTGCTTTCTTGACGATATGCCACGCTGTTCGAAGCTCCATCAGGTGTCGAGTCGCTGGGGTCACTGATTTAGTCGCCAGCAAAAAAGGGACGGCTTCTTCCACTCGCTCCCGCGACTACCACCCACTAGGTTGCTAACGGGTCGACACTGTATCATAATCCGTCCACCTGCTTTGGGACGCCGAGTCAACTGAAGCATCTGAGAGCGGGCCTTGGGCGTGTACCCACCACGCCCCTCTCACCGCAAGCCTTTCTCCCGCGTTGCGGTCCTTCCAGCACAAGACTCGGGGGAAAAAAAGGGAGGTACGGGTCAACGGTTGCCACTTGCTGCTTTGACTCTGGGATTCGCGTCTCCAGTCTTTGTCGCGACCAGGGCCCTCAGTGCTGCCGTGTTCTGGCACCTTCGCCAAGTACCCACCTCAAGGAACTTGGCTGTCCATCAGCAGATCAAGCGTGGTGGACAAAAGTTTGGCCCCAACCTGTTGGGTTCTTGGACCCAGGTGACAGGCCTGCCGCCCTGCTGATGAGCAGTGCTGCTGCTGGTCCTTGGAGGTTCCACCAACTGCTGGTCCGAGCCCACCAACAGCCACGTCCAGCAAGGCTGCCTTTGGAGAAGAGGTGCTGGACCACCAAACGGCCTGGGATTCTGCCCGCACGCCGCCTCGCGCGCTCTGTCCATCCACAACTTCACAGGTACTAATTGGACTAGGCGTCATTGGGGTGCTGAAGGCTGCGACCCCAAGAGTAAGGAAGGCGCGAAGCTGGAACATGTGTCTACTGTGCTCTTTCCTGCATTAGTACGACTCGAGTACGTATCAAGAGGTACCTTTATTACCGAGCAGTCCGGCAAGTGCCTCGCGCCACTTTGAGCAACTCAACATGGCATGGACTGCTGGAGGGCTCGTCGTGAGCTGCCACTTTTCCGGTGGGGCGAGCGTGCAACGGGAATTGTACCTAGACCTGCCAGGAGTCGCGGTAACTACCTGCCTGCTTCAAACCCCGTCTATGAGGTGAGGCTGTTTGCCCTTCACCTCCACCCAGTGGACCACCAGTGGACGCACAGCTCGCGCGCCTCCCATCGCCAGCGGGGTGTCGCCTCCACTGCCCTCCGCCCTGTGGCCCGACAGCTTCCACTGCAAAGTCGCGGTACTTGGTCGGCGGCCCCTCCAAACCCTCACGGCTTCCAGCCCGCTGCTACTTTGTAGCGCTACCAAGTACAGTATACCAGGACCGGGCTCGTCTCAGTGGCACCAGCAGACGGCGCCAGCGCCAACGCCGGCGCCCATTGTACCAGCGCCAGCCCTCGCCCGGTTCCGACGACCTCGCGGTTTTGAGGTGGTGGTGCGCTGGCGGGCCTGGCTTGATCCCTCGCGCTCCGTCCCCCCTCTGTCACAAAAATCCATTACACCCCCGTGGAAACTGGACTTCAACTCCGGCACTCCGGGAGCGGTGCTCTGCAGCTTCCGTCTCGCCATCTCTCTCCGTCTCATCCACATCAACAACTTCTTTACGGCTCAAGAAAGACATTCCAGGATGCGTCTTGAAATTCTTTGACCTGCCCGCCGCAACGCCGCAGAACCCGCGACTGGGCCTCGCACACGTCTCCGATCTTGTCCTGTAGCGGGCAGTGAGATTTTGCGCACCTGCAGCAGTGCAGCGACACCACCAGCACCACCGCTGTCAGCACGAACAGAGCACAGCTGGCAGGCCCCGGCGTCGCCCGCCCCTCTGCTTCGCCTCATTCTTCAGCTCCCGCCTGATAAACCCGTCGATTCCTCTCGCCCCGTGCCTGCGCGAGACCATAACCAGGACTTCGAATATGTCGGGCCCAGGCTCGGGGGCCTCTGGTGGACGTTCAATGCAGTCTCGCGTTGGCAGGAATAAGCAACGTGAGTTTTTTTCTTCCCCGCGACAGCGGAATCCCCGCCTGGAATCGGTTGCGTCGCTGTGATAATGGGCGAATGAACAACTCGCTATGTTGCGCTGTGCTTCTGGTTCCCATCCCGTCACCGCGACGCGGGGCTCCCGCTGACCTTCGTCTACTTTGCGGACACAGGGTACAACTCCAAAGGCGAGCGACTTGTTGCGGGCGTCGTTCCGTTGAGCCCCGATCAGAACTACGTCTTATTAATACAGTCGACCCGACGCAAGGGTTGGGTCTTGCCCAAGGGTGGATGGGAGACGGACGAGTCGTGTCAGGAGGCCGCCACCCGCGAGGCATGGGAGGAGGCAGGCATCACCATCAACATTGATTATGATCTGGGAACTATTGACGAGAAGCGGCCGCCCAAGTCAACCAAAGACCGCGCGCGCTACTCCTTCTACCAGGCGACCGTCCTGAGTGAGGTTGACGACTGGCCAGAGAAGCACAAGCGCGAGCGCCAGTGGTTTACCTACGCACAGGCCTGGCAGGAGCTTGCATCGCGGCCAGAGTTGCAGGAGGCTCTGCAACGGTCAACGATCAACCAAGCATAGCCTCAAGACAGCACCGTCTTTCGAGGCGGGTACCGAGCTGGCGACAATAGGAATCGGCGGTATTGAAGACATGATTCCGCGGCGCGAACCTAGGCTCTGGTGCCGTGTCGGGCAATCCGATCATGGTTGATTGAGCTGACCGAATCACCATGTTGTGGGAGGGCGATCTTTGCGATTTGATTCTGTGTTTTGTTTTCGTCCCTCTGCCTTCTCCTGCTTTTCTGGTCATTTGAAGTTCATGTCTGCTCATCATTATCACGTCGGGGATTGCGGGAGGACATGATGCATCCAAACCAAAGGCGTTGCGGGCTGGAAATATGATAGAGATTTTCCCTCGATGCGCCTCGTTTAACACGCACTAAATGCAGGACAAAAAGAAAGAGACAAGTGATGGGCACACGGCATAGCATACCGGCGGGGGTGGGCTTCCTTTGGACGAGAGCAAAGAGAGGGCCCAGCTCATTTTTGGCGGCAGACTCGCTGGAGGGAGAGAAGCCGACCAAGGCACTGGTTGTCGGTGTGCGCACGTGAGCATATCCTACACGCAGACCTTTGGTAGCAAGCATCGATAGACAAGGCGGCAGTGCTCTGCCGTTCACGTGAGATGGGAAGCAGTCTCGTGAGTGTGACGTTGGCGTTCCAACGGCCCGTGTGCAACTGGGCGACTCTGCGCCTCGGCGGAAGAAGGAGAGGCGGGCTGGGCTGTTGGGCTCTGTGAGCTCGGTCCCAGCCAGCTACACGTCGCCGCTTCTCGTTGCTTGAACTTGGGGTTACTCCATCATTCCCGTCCATTTCTAGCCGCCGTATGTCTGTACATGGGCGCTGCCTACTATCTTTCTGCTGCCACCGATGGTTCGATTTCGCAACCGTCCAGGTGGCCAGCGAGGGCCGAAAAAAAATTGCCGATGGTGGGGTGACATTCTGCTCTTGCGGCCTGCCCCTCGCCGGTCCAGCTGCCCCGCGCCGCATTACTCAATTCCTTCAAGAAATTTGGCCCTCCTTGCGCTGACGTATGCATTCTGGGTTGGAGTCGATGCGGGGTGGATCTCTCCATCTCGCGGTAGGCCGCCAGGGGTATCACGTGAAACGCACGTTATCGATAGCAGGGACGACCACCACCCGGTTGCGCGCAAGGTCCGCGTCTGGCCTAGATCCATCCATGCATTTACCCTCCTCCTGCTCAACCGCATCAACCACCACGCGTCCGCCACCCTCGACCATGGTCTGAAAAGTAGGCGTTTGTGAGGACTCGATTGATGGAACCAGACTGGTACGGCGAATCTCCCTAGACGATACGACGGCAACCGCTTCATGACATAGAGACATGGAAAACCTCTCCATCTCCGACGCCCCTCCGGCGGCCCCTCCGCCCCAGGGCTCTTCTCAGGCCGGCGGCCCTCCGCAGCCGCCTCCGCAGCTGCCCCCGCAGATGTTCACGACGGCAGCACAGCTCTTGGATCTCACGGACAGTACGTCACTCCCACCACCTTTGCCTAGATCCCTCTCTTTGAGGGAGGGGTCCTCATCGTTTGTTCTGGAGTCTTTGACTAACGGATTGGTAAACTATAGAGAAGCTTATGGTTGTCCTACGTGATGGCAGGAAGCTCATTGGTGTGCTGCGAAGTTGGGATCAATTTGGTGAGTATTCCTTATTACCTTCGATGCGATCTCGCACGAATGTGTCGATCACGGACCCGGCTGACGTATTCGGCAGCTAACATTGTGCTGCAATCGACGACGGAACGCATCTTCGCGGCGAATCCGGACAGCGCCCGCTCTGATACGGCCCCGCGAGGCCTCTTCGCCGACATCCCGCATGGTATTTTCCTCGTTCGAGGCGAGAACGTGCTCCTTCTCGGTGAAATCGACCTCGACAGGGACGACGACCCACCCCCTGGCTACGAGCCCGCAGAGCTGGAGCTCGTCAAGCGGCTCGCAGATGAGCACAAGGCATTGGAGAAGGCTCGGGATAAGTCGCGCTTTAAGAAGCTCGCCAAGATGGGCTTCGAGGGCGAGAGCCAAGGCGAGATTGTCCTTGGTTGAAAAGCCAGGCTGCGGGTATCTGGGCGCCTGCGAATGCGCTGAGTGAAGAAAATAACGAAGGACGCGGAGTGCTAACATTGAAGGGCGCTTTTTTGGCAGCAAACATGGTAGTTCAAGACCACAGCGGCGTTGCTCTTTGCAAGCCCTCGGGCCTGGTTTGGGGGCGCAGAATATTGTGAAATGCTCCCCCCAGGTAGGATGTCTACCTCCTCACCGCAAACGAGGGGGGTTGGACGCGAATGGCTACCAGACGATTGGGCATGGCTCTCCGCAATGAAGGCACGTCATGAACTAGGAGTAGCTGAGCAGTCATTCATGCCATGAAACTGATTTTACGCAGACGGCTGGATCAATGAGAAAACAACCAATCCTTTGGGCCTAAATCTGATCGCTTGCGCCTGTTGCTCTTATCCGGCGTGCATGTAGCGTACAATCCTTGAAACAGTGGGCGGAGAGATTCTCACCCCAGTAGTGTACATCATTCGTCCTCCAATTGTGGAGAGATAAGTGGCCAATGTGCTGTCCCAGACATGTTAGGGAAGGGAGGGCTTGCGCCCGTCACCAGCACCAGCCGGCCAGGTATAATGACCATAGTAGTCCATGTTTGGCAGGTATTCGCCCTCAAGTCGAAACTGTTCGGCCATGCGGCCAGCTCACCCACACTGCCGTCTCCTCGCGTCTTCAAACATGGGAAGCGGAGGGGGGTCGTCGGGGTTTTTCATGCCACCCAGAAGCCAGTCCGTCAGCCCGACGAACTTGGCACCCATGCCTCTTTCCCAGTTGCCACCCTCCTGGGCTTGCTCGATGGTGTGCGCCAGGACCCTGCCCTCGGTGTCGAAGTCAAATATGAAAAGGCCGGTGAAGGCCTTATTTGGGTCGACCCCGGCACGCCCGCGCCAGAGCGAGCGCGCAATGCCACCGGACTCGGGCCGAACTGGCATCGACCCCGTCGCAGGCTGCGCTGTGTCTGTCGTAGCGGAGCCGCGGCGCTTCTCACACCAGCGGACGACGAGCTGCTCGGGGCGGGCGCCGGCACGCCGGGGCACAAAGGTCATGGGCTCCGAGGTGACGCGCTCGGCGAGGATCTCGAGCTTGACGTTGCCGATGATGGGGACGCGGTTCCAGGCGATCGGGGAGGTCCACAGGGCGGCGTTGTACGCGACTCGGCCGGAGACGGTAGGAAGGTGGGGGTGTGTCGTCGGGAAGAGGTGGAGGGAGATGTTGGGCGCGAGTATATCCTGCGGGAGCGGCGACTGGAGCAGCGTGGGCATGCGCTCTTGGAGTATGCGCAGGGCTGGACGGTGAAGCTTTAGCGAGTGCCTGCAGCAGCCTGTCGACCGATGTCCATGACTTACTCCTGCCCAGCTTGGCCTTGTTAGGGTCTGAACTATCTTCTTTTCGACTCGCAGCGCCCCAGCGCACGCCCGTCGAGCCGACAAAGCATGGTCTAGTTAGGTTCCGCGGCGCAAGGGTCGGTGGTGGCAGAAGCACTTCTGGCGGTGCGGTTTCGGAAGGCCGTGATGTTGCCGTGGTCGTGGTCGTTATTGTGCTCGAGAGCTGCAGTTCCCCGTTTATTGGGTGAGCCAGCGCCGCCTTCACGCTGGCGGCGTTCGCATCCCCCGAGCTCGCTGCCGTAGTCAAGGCCCGGGAGGCGGCAGCGGTGGTCGGCGTAGGGACGACAATGACGGACGAGCTCTTGAGAGCGTTGCGCAGCAGCAGCGGCGCGGCCATTTGTGGCGAAGCGGGAGCTTCAGTGCGAATGGATGCGCCTCATTGACACTCGCGGTGTGGTGCTGCCGTAGGAGAGCCACCGCTGCAGCAGAGCAATATGGGTTGCGACATGGAAGGACTGGAGGTGAAGAGTGACGATGTGCACTAGCCCGGCGCGCTGGAGGGGCGATTTTTTGGCCTGAGCAGGTCAGGCAAGGTTAGATCGGCAGTGACTTTTTCCGGGTGGAACAGCGGATTGTGACGGCTGAGTGTGCCCCACTGCAGTACCTAAAACACAGGTGCTGGGCTGGGCGGTCCGGGGATCGGAGAAGGCCCCGCCGCCGCGTTTTGGTGGACTGGGGCGCGACCAGCTCGTCCAGGTGGTGGCTTCAGGGGAACCGCCACTGGGTCCAGCGCTTCCACCAGCATGGAGCCTTCCAGGTTGTGGCTTCGAAGTTGAGATTGGCTGGGCACAGTGCTGCACACCACCCAGGCAGCTGTCTTTTGCAAGCCCTGGTACCTGCCAATGGAACTTGCCACGGTTTCCAGGCAGACAAGCAACAAGACAGGCGTCCATGGCAAAAGGCGTAGGCACAGCGGTAGAAAGGAACAAAGAGCGCCGGCAGGGAGGGAAGTCACTTGGCGGAGGGTCACCTGTGACATGTCGTCACCACAGTGCTGCCGCTGAGGGACCCCTTATTAGCGGCGCGATGCGAACCCGCCTGGGTACCTACTCTAGGTAGGCATGGTATAGGCATCGTGACCGTTATCGCTCACAAGGCGGCATCAGTTGACTGCACCGGCAAATTGTTGCGTTACGCCAGGGAATTTGCCTAGTTCTGTCGTGTCGAGCCAGAGAGCAAGTTGCCCACTTCTTGTGTTGTGATGAGGTACCAAGCAGTCGGGTTATGACCGCTGGCGAGCTGCGTCGGTTGGCTGCACGAACTGGAACTGGCGAGGCTTAAGGACAAAGACACGTGACCTGTCAGCTGTCCCCTCCTGGACTGGCTGCTACTCCCTCAGTCACTCACCCACCGCCGCCTCCCAACCCACGCCTCACAGGCTCGCCTTTTCTGACGTACCTGCGACCTCACCACCACCATCTCCCGCGGCCTGCCTGATCCGTACGCTACGCTCCTTTGACACTACACCATCAACACCCACGACATCCCGCGACTCGCCATCGCTCTCCCACCTTCTGCTGTCCGCTTGGCTCCCCATCTAACCCGCACGCTTCATCGTCGTCGCGATCAACGCCGCCGTCACCATGAACCCCGAGTGGTACGCTGCGCCTCCTGTCCCCTTGCGACCGGGCCCCTGACCCGAACGCACCGTGCTGACAGAGCCCGCTCAGAGTACAACGCACCACCAGCCCATTCTGCATCGTTGCACGGCTGCTTCTCGCCGCGCATCGCCTACGGGACGGCGTCGTGATGCCTCGAGTGGCCACAGACCAGCCGCTGACCTCCTGCCCTCCAGATACGACTACCTCTTCAAGCTGCTCCTCATCGGCGACTCCGGTGTTGGCAAGTCTTGCTTGCTGTTGCGTTTCGCCGATGATACCTACACAGAGTCTTACATCTCCACGATTGGTGTCGACTTTGTACGTCGCAGGCCAGCACCCCAGCTCGTCTTGGCCAGGTGCTAATCTAGTCGCGCACAGAAAATCCGAACGATAGAGCTCGATGGCAAGACGGTCAAGCTGCAGATCGTAAGTCAAGGTCATCTGGTGCGACGCAAGGCGAGAAGTCCTGAGGGCTAACCAAGCGCCACCACGCCGACAGTGGGACACCGCTGGCCAAGAGCGGTTCCGAACCATCACCTCGTCTTACTACCGCGGTGCCCACGGCATTTGCGTCGTCTACGATGTCACCGACATGGATTCGTTCAACAACGTAAAGCAGTGGCTCCAGGAGATTGACCGGTACGCCACCGAGGGCGTCAACAAGCTGCTCGTGGGCAACAAGAGCGACATGTCGGATAAGAAGGTTGTTGAGTACACGGTTGCCAAGGTAAGTTCTTACAATAATGTCGTCACACTACATACTTGTTGCCAGGCTATGATGTCGCGTGGCGCTCTAGTTCCATGCGGGCTGACGGATAATTGCAGGAATTCGCCGACAGTTTGGGCATTCCATTCTTGGAGACCTCGGCGAAGAACGCGAGCAACGTCGAGCAGGCTTTCCTCACCATGGCCCGCCAGATCAAGGAGCGGATGGGCACAACGACTGCGAACAACACCAAGCCAAGCGTGCAGGTCGGCCAGGGCCAGGGCGTCGGCTCGTCCTCCAACAACAGCTGCTGCTAAACGCGTGACCGAAGTCGGGTGTTGGAGTATGGTCGGAGGAAGGGCACGGAAATGACTGGGCAGGCACATTATGACTGTTTTTCTCTATTCCCATTTTCAGTTCTTTCCCTTTCTGCGCATAGACTGAATCATGTCCACTTGGATTTCGCTCTTCCCCGGCCGCCTCCCGCCATAACAAGCCACGATATGCTTTGACACGAGTCGACTTCAACGGGCCTTACTGACGGGGTGTGAGAGATCCGGACGTGATTGAAATGAGGTGGACGAATAGGGCGAGTACCTCGCGCACGCGCACGTTTTCCCCGGTCGTGGTACGCGGGGTTATGACGCAGGGGGGGCTGGCTTGCCGACAGGACCGTCGACAGATGGGAACATGTTTCTATCCTAGCGATCTGCGTTACACCCCCAGCTCTCTCTCCTCTGGTTGTCCCCTTTTTTTTCGTGCCGCGTCAACACCGTGCGTCCACTCTGCAGCGAGAGCCTTCCGTTGGACTGTGCGATGGACTGTGCGCGTGTTGAGCAAGGGGCTTCATGGATCCCCTGTCATTGGCGTTCTCCGTTTGTTTGCTTGCTTTGCTTTTGTCGCACTGCGAAAACGGGCATTAATAAAGGAATTTACTTGCTTTTCCTCTATCGTGCCCCCCCTTCTGTGTGTGTGTGTCCCCCGTGCCGCGGCAGAAGGGTTAACGACGACGACCTGCCTGCCCCCTTTCTTCAATAACATGTGCGTGTTGTGGTCTGTCTTTGGGTGCAGGTTTCCGTGACTCTTGGACACGTTTGCTCTTTTGTGTGCATACATATGCAAGCGCGCATGTGCACTCTGAGCCCAACGGAGTCTGGTCTCAGGGTTGACGAACCAGAAATGCACGGCTGATTCGAGCTGCGTGTAGGTACCCGACGACAGAATCAACACTGCCCCTGGATATTGTCCAAAGAGCATCGGCTTCACAACAGTAGTGGGAAAATGCACACCCTTGACCATTTTGTCTATTGCACATCCTGCTCATGCTGACCTGACTCATTTACATGTACGTAATGGGCTTTCCCTGCCAATGCTGGTTTGCCCTGACCTATGATACGCCCGCCTCTATTCCTCCAAAACCAAGAACATGCCAGCCGCTATGGTGGCAGAAACAAAATGTTCGCTCCACGCACACCCAAGTCGACGGAGCATAGATGGGAAATATGTTTAGCAAAAGGAAATAAAGGCGTTGATTGCAAATGAGTGTTGACGTTGAAACCACCGCAGTCGGCTCCTTCACGTGAATGACCGAGCTACAATAGCTATAGCCCTCATCTCACTTAAATGCCAACTAGGCATTTTTGATTCGTTAAGCCAAGCCAAGGAACTTGAGCGCCTTGCGACTACTTGGCTTTACAGCTGGGCTCTTCCTCATGAACAGAGGCATGAGCCTGCGTTCCTCAACGTCATAATCGCTATCCTCATTTGGATCATACGTCATGATCGAGGCGGTTTCGGCATGAGATGGTGCGCGATTGCTGTTGCCCCTTCGACTCTGCCGGCTCCGGATTGATCGAAACGTCTTGACGGTGTCCGATGCGGACGGCGGTCGCAGCGTCGATGCCGCGGACACGGGGGCGGGCTGCAGCATCTTCAAAGTCCTCGGCGATGTTGGGCTCTGCGCTCCAACTTTCGGCAAGGGTGAGATGTTGCCCTTGATTCTGAGAGGCGACGGCTTAGTCTTGTGCTTTGACACTCTTTCTGCCACCGATTCGGTAGCTTCCGAGTCAGATTCGTCCATGGAGACATTCCAAACGGTTGATACAAAGGTCGCAATGTCTCTGTCGGAAGCCGTTGATGTCAGAAGATAGTTAGCCTTGGACACTGGAGTGTCAAACGATGATCGCGGCGAAGGCGACGCTCGCTTGGTTTGACTGCCTTCGGTTTTTGTACCCATTGATGCCCCTCGGATATGAGTAAAAGGTAGGTTGGCTTTGCTGTTGGGGTCGACGATTTGCGCTACCTTCATTAACTCAACTCCAACCAGCTTTTGCAGCGCCAGGACGGTCTTGAAGTGTTCAGGCGGATACTGCAACAATAGGTAGCGGACTTCGGAATGCAAAGCCAAGTACGTCTCCAAGTGAGGAACTATGAGAGTTGCCAGCAAATACGGGTTTGTGAACGGGTTATCAGATGTCTGGTTGGCAAGCGGCTGAGCCGTGAAAGCTTGCATGGCATTGGCCAACAGATAACTACATTGATAATCAGCATCAGTTGAGGTCGCCGGCAATCGCGTGACTTTGCTGTGTAAGTTTGGGGACCTACCGGAAGTCAAGTCTGTCGGCGCGGCCCAGAACACTGGATTTGCTACCTAGCTTTTCCAATCGGCCCGTGATCGCCGAGGAGTACTCCTTCTTAACACCTTGCTGGGATCCAATGGCCAGTATCTGGTGCACTCTGCCATCACCGAATTGTGGACTCTCGGGGCCAAAGGTGCGAAACATTGGCTTCCACAGGCCGTCAAGTTCGGGCAACAGGGAAAATTGAAACTGGTGGTAGCCTTCTGTATCAGGGGGGAAATACTCCCCGAGCATGGATCTCAACGAGTTCTGAACAGCCACCGCGGTTTGGTCCGCGGCAACAATAAACTCGTGAAACTTTTGCTCCTGTTCCACTGCAGTGACGGTCGGCGGCGGCGTCTGGAGCGGTGTGGGAGGGCGAACAATGGTTACTTTCGGCGCAACCAGTGACGACTTCCGTGGTTGCCATGTCGGTTGCACGTATGCGAATGGGTCATAGTCTTCTCCACCTGCAGGCGTCTGCAGGGACGCCAGAGTACTTTCTTCCGGCTTTCTGAAAGAGGATCTCTTTTGAGTTCCCGGTGATTCAGATTCGGGGGTGCCAGGCATCGATTGGGCCGCGCAGCCATTTTCTGAAGCTGTTGGTGAGTGCGAGAGCAGAGGGTAGCGCCCATCCTTGAATGCATCGATTGCCGCTTCCAGCACCCCATCTGGAGCCCCGTCTTTCAAATAAACGACTAGATCCTCCGTGCAAGTGAAGATGGGTTGAAACTGCGGGAGCGGGCTGGTGGTGGCGTCCGTGCCGCGGTCTATGTACGTTGACCTAGCCCGGGCGGGCTTCGTGGTCCTTTTCTTGTTCTCTGGAACAGGAGCCATCTTCACAACCGGCAGTCTCGATCGCACAATGACCGTCCTGGGTTGTTCAATGGTGCTTAGCCGGCTAATCGGACCATCTCTGTCGCTGGCAACCAACATTAGAGACTGAGGGCGGGATACTCGAGGGGTCTCTGGCTCGGCAAGCCAAGTCTCCGACGGTATGCCAAGGTCTCGAAACTTGGGACTCGAGGGATAAATCCTATCTAGAGACTTGACCCTTGTCACTGTGCCCCTACATATAGAGGAGCGTACGTCTAGAAGCGAGGCCTCGCCATAGATGACGTTGTCTTGCGTGCGAATGCTGAAGACGTCAGATACCGGTGATGGAGCTTCTGCCTCGGGTGGTTCTTGAGATGCCTTCGGCTGGTAAGTCTCTCCAATGCAGCTTGGCGAATTTGATTGTGACGCGATGGAGAGGCGGCCAAGGCGGTTCAATCTTTGCGTGAGCTCCTCGCGCTGGATGACAGTCAGGCTAGGAGATTGGGGGGTGACAGGGGCCATGCCAGCCTCGGATGCCTGGCTCTCTCTCCGAGCTCCGAAGACAAAAAAAGGAGCTCCATCACCAAACTCGTCTGAATATCCGTACATTGGCAAGCTTGAGCTGCGCTGCCGCCTATACAAAGCCAGATCGAGACCCTCGGCGGGTTGTAGGCTGGCGGTCTGACGATCGAGTGCATCGGCTGCTCGCATTGCTCTTGTTATGGGGTCTTCAAGGTACTCGGGGTCCGAACTGCACTGGCTGTATCCAAAGGTGTTCCTCTTGTGACTGGCGTGTCTGTTATGCTCAAGTCCAGCCATGCCGTCTTTTATCAAATCGTCGAAAATGGCATCAGCGTCTGCCTTGTTGCCAGCGGTTTCATGCATCATGATGGCCCTGATGCAGAGTGCCTGAGCACTTGGGGTGCCACCGTTCATGAAGACGAGGCGCTTGTTGGAAGGGGTAGAGCCTTGTAAGAAAGCTCTTGCGGCATCATTGCGGGCCACTAAGGCGTCGTGAACTTGCCGCACGTATACACGAGCATCGAACGGTTGCTCAGGGCTGTCGGCCGGCAGATAGCACCGAACGCTCGGCAAGATCAGCACCTGCGAGGATGTCGGGAGAAGTCGCAACTGAGTGGAAATGGTATCCGGGTGGCCCTCGAAAGCTACCACACTGCCCAGTGGGCCATTCGTCTTCGAAGCCATCTGCGCAGCGCCGAACAAAAGCTTCCAATTGCGGGTGTTGTCTCAACCGCGGCCCAGAGTTAAACAACCGCCTCTCGATTCGAAATAACTTGCACGTCGCAATGCGACAGGTGAAGATCTTGCTGACGTTGATGGGGGTGAAGGTAGTGAAAAATATCGAGAGGCCGTTAGATGGCCTGGCCCTGTGACATGGCTGATGTGGACTATTCGCTGTGGTCGCGAGTGAGACGGATGTCAGGCTGGCACTAAGCAATGCGACACTGACGGACTCGCAAGGCAACGGATTGGCGGTGCCTATCGAGCGTGAATGCACAGCGATTGCCAAAAAAGAATGGTGAAAGAGCGTTGAAGCGGGTCGTGACGGGAGGCGACTGAGAAGAATGGAGACGACAGCGGTGAAGGCAAGTGCGAACAACACTGACCGTATCAGTGATGTCGAGAATGAGGAAGGTGCGTTCGGCTACGGCCGCTGTCGAATAAAGAAACGATCGTGTGAAACTGCCCACGTGGGAGAGAGAAGCAGGAAGGAAAGACCGAAGAAGTTCGCAGAAGAAAAACGAAGAGAGGCGAGCAGCAGATGTCTCTGCAGAAACACCGCAGCGAGCGAGCCCGACAGCGCAAGGCAAACAACACAAGATGCGACGGCTACAAGGACATCGAACTACTCAGTACCTCGATTGGGTACGGACCTACCTTAGGTACCTTATTGTTAATGTACCACGGGCACTCTGCCTCGTATCGTCCTTGCCCGCACACACGCACGAACGACAACCGGCCGGCCATGCTGAAGTCGGCGGGCCCGATCAGGGGGCTTCTCGGCGGCGGGCGCAACCCGCTGCTGGATTTGGGTTGTGATGGACTAGCCTTATTTCGCTCTCCCCAGGAAACGGCACCATCATTACCGACTGGAAATGACCCTGTTGCCAGGAGCCCCACGAAACGCAGCAGGCCGGTCGACCCACCAGTGGCCCGGGGGGAGAGTCTTGCCTCAACAAGGGTGTGATGGGTCGACGAAGCGGCTGCTGTCTGTCAAGACAGGTACGATATGATGCATCGTCCGAGTCGCCCTGAGGTGGCGGGCGGGAGCGGACGGGAGCATGCGAGTTGCAGCACCGGAGGCGAGGGGGCGTCCTCAGCTGCAAATCTCTGCCACCGCCACAGGACCTGAGGCGTGCACCATCCATGGGCTGCTTTGTTTTGACCGCACTCGACGACAACCATGCTGCCCGATGAGAAGGGGATGCAGTGCCTACTTGCTTGTGAGAGGGCACGGATCAGGTCAAATTTGGTTGGAGCGGCGGCGGCAGACGCTCACAGGTCCCGATCGACGGTGGCAGACAGATGGCCGGCCCAGCAGGGCCCCCGAATCCCGATGCGGTGCCTCCACCCTTGGCGGCACCAAGCAAGCTCCCTCCTCCCCTCCTCCCCTCCATTGCGGCCAGGGGCAAGGATGAAGGTGCAGGCCAGCGGGGAGGCTTTTGCCCGCAAGGATCCCAGGATGCTCACGGCAGCCTGGCGACAGCCGCACGCGCGACGAGGCAAATTTGTTCGCGCGCTGTGCCCGGTCACAGCTGAGGGGCAAGCCGCGTTTGGGAGCCCGCACGGCGCGCGCTGCGGCCGCACGCCGTCTGGCATGGCCAAGGCGACGTGCAGTCGTCGTGTCATCTTCAAGCCACCAATGGTCCTTGACCGGGCTCTCGCTGGCCGGTTGGCTATAGCATCTGGTGCAGGTGCAGATGGAGCATCCATTCCTGGTCCTCTCATGGCTAAGTCGCGTCAACCAGACGGCAGTGGCGGCCAGGCCGTCGATGTTGCACAAGGACGCCGGTGTTTGCAGCAGTCTCAAAAGCATGTTACCATGCCCGCTCCGAAGGCTTCGGCTTCGGCTTCGCTGCCCCTGGATTCCTTGTTTCTTTTTTGGGCATCCTTCTCATTTGGCCTCAATGAGCGACTCGTCGACTAGCCGGCAAGCCTGGGAACGCGAAGCGGTACCACGTACTATATTTCGTACCAAGTCAAGTCTGCTTTTCTTATAACTGACCAGACCGCAAGTGGTTCAGTCTCCTGTAACGAACCTGGCGGGGGGCTTTGCCGCGCGGTTTTACCAGTCACTGGTCAGTCCGCAGGCACCCCATGTCTTGACAACCTTTGTCTTCAGGGGATCGCAAATCGAAGCTGCCCACCATGCCCGTTCTGGCACGCAGCCCTCAAGACCCCAACATCTGACCCAGCACTCGGAATCCAAAAGAGGGAGCTCTGTCGCCCCTGATTGGCCATGCTTCCCGACATGCAGCCCCGTTTGTGAGGGTGGGAGTCAAACGAAGGGCAAGGGCTCGACAGCCAGGAATCAAGCTCTCATCGTTGCGTGCCGTCTCGCATCGCGCCTACAAGGCGCAAGGCTTTGACGAATCTGCGGATTCATGCCAGCCAGGCAATGACTCTGGAGACAAGGAACAATTTGTGCGACACCACGCTTCGCTAACCCTTGGAGGTGAGCCGTGACTGTCTTCACCTCGGCACGATGCTTAGCGCTCTCCACAGGCAACATTTGGGGTGCTGCTCAGACCCTGGCACGAATCATCGACACTGGCTGTCCAGGCATCCATCAGCGACAGGGTTGGCCGTTGGGCGCTGGGCAGAACACAGTATACTATTGACGGCAACAGATCCGGCGATCATTGTCCACTTGCGGCACGACGGATTCAGGAACAAGATTAGATCGCCTTGTTGACGCTGTAATCGACAGTGGCGCGAACCAGGCCTGCATGACGCCAGCGCTGTGCGAGACATGCCCACATTCAACACGGAGCTCATTGACAGACTAGAGCGAGCGCCGTCCTCGGGAGAGGTGCAGGTGATTGAGCGGCCCCTGCATACAGTACGAAGTATATGTTTGGTCTGTTTTCCGTTCGGAGCCGTCCATCCCGTGGGTACCCTGGCTGGCTGTGCTCCCAAGAGGTCCCGGATGGGACCAAGTTACCCCTTGGGACCACAGGCAGTTGTTTCACTGCGTCAGCCGAGATAGACCCGCGCAAGGACGATAGTAGACCGAGACTGCCCCATAAAGGATCGGAACCAGGAGCGGGCTTTCCCTACAGAACCAGCATTAGACGAGAATCAGGCTCGTCCGTGCGCCGGGTCCCCATTGACAAATAAATGAAGTGCTCACATGGGTGACGGCTTGCGAACTTGTCGTCCGTGGCTGCGAACGGACATAGACATGACTATTTGCATCGAGCTAGGCAATGAATCTTGACCCATTCATTGCCTCAGAGTGCGTGGAAATTCCAGACACTACAGACACTTTTGTCACTCGGGGAAGAGTCTGGATGGAGGATGGCTCCGCCCGTTAACCAAGGTGTTAGGTCAAGGAAAAGCCGGGGCTTCCAGCAGGCCCGATGCCACACAGAGCTGCGAGGCTCGTGTGAGCGTCTCAGACCAAATTGGTACTTCTCTTTAACCCAGCAGAACCCTAATTTTCGCTTCCCGGCCCGCGCGACAAGGCGAAACCGCAAACAAGCCTGCCGGGGACCGCGTTTTGCACGAAGCCGCCAGCCAGCGGGTGCCATGGGTATTTTCACTTTTGGCTTGTCACGCCACGTCAATGCTGCAGTGCCGCGATTATTAGGGATGACAGACGGTGATGACCAGCAGCAGCTGTCAAGCAGCCGTGATGCCAAGCGCCGGCCGGTCTTGGTCCCCGACCCTACTTTGATGGTGTGAGGTGTAGTTACCCTTCTTCTACGTACGTATTAGCAGTGCGGAGCCCTGTGCTTGACTGTACTGTAGCCTTTTGCACTCACCATGGCCGGCTGAAACATGTAACGCCGGGTTGTAGCAGCTGAACGATCGTGTATGTGTGTGCTCTTGCCGCTGCCACCGCCGCCAGCGGACTTGCATGCAAGACGTACACAAGAAACCTTGGCAATGTAACCTTGAGTCAATGTCGAGCCTTCTAAGTCGTTTGCCGGTTGCCCATCCGACTCGATGCCGATTGCTCTCAAGCTGTGCGCGCTTCACCTTGATCCAGGTGTGTGCGGTGGTGGCGTCTTTCTTGTCTTTGACATGGGAAAAATCCGAAGCCGCTGGCCCCGCGTGAATTGGTGCAAAAAAAGTCGGACTTTGTACATACTATCGCCTTTCAGGAACAGAGTTATGCAGGGATCGTAGCGTAGCGTAGTAGTTCGTACGTAGTAGCTGAATCTGCCGAATCCCCCCGATCCTACCTTGGATGATCATGCGGCAGTGGCCCTTTCGTACGTGACTGCAAATTCGCGTTGCAGACTAACAAGTACGCCTTTACGCATTGTGCGGTGCGGGGGAATTTCACTTGCCGGCTTGTCGATACGTAGTTGTGACTAAACTGGTGTGCAGCTTCCCATTATTTGTCTTTATGTCGAAAGAAAAGAACGTTGGTCTAGAGAGCCCGGCGGCAACGTCGATCACGTTTATTTGGAATACTTACCCCAGCAGCTCGTGGTAAGAACAAGCTACTGAGCTGATTGTGAACAACCCTGAGGTGCGTATCTAGACCAGGATATGCGCTAGTTAGTCTGGGCCTGTTCCATGGCGACGACGCCCACTTTGTAACCCGAACCTCTCTGCGCGTACGTATAACTGTCGAAACAATAGCAGCACCTACGCACCAAGAACAAAAGATTTGCGCGCGCATACCATCCTGCGCTTTATTGTCTCTCGCGTGAATAGAGTGCATAGGTGAACCATGCTTCTACACTACATCGATATCGGTGCGCCACCACCCCGTGAGCTTTTAGACCTCGGCATCTACCCAACTTACTATCACAAGAGCACAGGGCGCGCGAGCGCGCGGCTTGCCGCCAGGAAAGCTCGTATCGAGGTGCCACGCACTGTATCTGACACGCGGGAACGCAAACGCCCGCGCCCGATGCTTCCTCAGTCCAGGCATGGGTATCGCGGGTAGGTCCGAAACGGCGAGTCGCTAGCCCGCAGCCCGTCGGCCCACACTTGCGGGAGCCCAACCATTACCATCCCAAAGTGTGTGTAGATGTGTGTGTGTATGTGTCACTGGCAGCCAATTCTGAGTGGGCGGGAGATAGGGAAAAGCGGCGCTCACAAACGAAGCCCATCGCAGCGGGCTTGATAAGACTGTGTGGCAGCAGCCCACGAAAGAAACAGGGTGACATATACGGGACGGACGCAGACGTTACCTCGGGCGAGGGCGTCTCGGGTTTGGAACACACCGCTTCCACGGGTGCGACTGGTGTTTGTTCACCTCTGCCGTGTTTCGACGCGTAACCTGGGAACCACGAAGGCCGACGGAGCGGTCAATCAACTGAGTCTTGAGCCAAGCCCGCCGTCGATTTCATCGGGTGGCGACAGGGCCCCTTTGTTGGGGGTAATGCAAGTCAAAGTTAGTCATGTGCCGCTCATGCCAAAAGGGGTGGAGAGAGTTTCCATCTCAACTTAGACCTTACCTATCCAAGCGCGAGCGCGCGAGCCTGCGAACCTACCGGTGGCTTGTGTGCGTTGCGAGTAAGCACGCCAAGCAAGAAACAGTATCGTAGCAGCGCCACCTGCATGTATGTGCACAGTCTTCCGCATTCTCGCCCGCTGCTTGTTGGTCTGGGCAGGCAATGCATGTCCTGCACGCGGGCAGCCGAGACATGGCTCAACCTATGGACGCGGGAGGGAGCTGACGATCGGGCTCCATCTCGTGTTGTCGCCTACACGCGGCCTGAAACGGCTCTGAATGCACGTTCCACTGGGTGCTCTTCGCTCTGCCGCCATCACGAATAAGCCCAAGAAGGGTGCTGATCACGGCTCAGATCTCAGGGCGGTACTTACATTAGGCTTTCCGATGACAACCCAAGCTATAGAGGCTTCTGTCTTGCTGCCGTGCACCCGCCGCTCCACACGTGCGTGCCTGCTCTTGGCGGAATGATGGTTTGCGAACATCTGATCTGGTCTTGAAGCTTCAAGTATTGCACTGTCTTGGCAGGCGGAGCCATTTTTGACTTGGCCTTTTGGCGGATCGTCTACTAGTCCTAGTCATCCATAAGCTCTGCTAGTTCAGCTTCCTCCTCCGCTGTCAACAGACCCTCTCCACTGCCATCGTTGGATTTCTCTTCGCTGTTTGACTTGGGTGGCTCCTCGATCTCCTTGACTAAAGAGTCCAGTTCGGTCTTCGCAAGAGGCCATGTGCGAATCGTGCGGTCGATACTAACGCTGCAAATACTTTGCGGCTGTCCATAGGCATTCTGCAGTAATACCATGTCCGTGACCTCCTCATAGTGTCCTACGAGGGTGCAATACAGCTTCCCCGTAGCTTTGTCCCAGACCTTGACGTTTTCGTCTCGTCCGGCCGTCACGACCCACTGCTCAGTCACCAACACGGCACGGACGTAGTCGCCATGCAAGAAGGTGTCCTCGGCCACGAAATTCCGAGACCTTGCAAGACACTTGGCTGTGCCGTCGGCGCTTGCCGTCCACAGGTCCACATCGCCGCCCTCGTCGTTCGTCTCGAACAGAAGCTTGTACACACTCGTGTCGTGCTCCTCAATAGTGAGGCGCTCCGCGTCGGGCCGATCATGAAACGACTCAGCTATCTGTTCGTGCCCATCGGCGGTGACCTTCCATCGCCGGATGTGTGGATCACTGCTCGCACAGACAAGTACGAGCTGGTCGAGCGTGCTCAAGACGGGGTCCGTCGCAAGATGCTGCACGGCGAGTAATGTTGTCGTCGGGTCTTGGATGGTATGTATCCGCCGGCCAGTGTCGACGTCCCAGACCATGATCTTCTTGTCTGCGCCGCCACTTATCAGGATGTCCCTACCCGAGAGACGGGCAGTGATGACGCTCTTGACAAAGTCCGAATGGCCGCTGTATTTCCGTCTGGGCTGCATTGTTTCGATGTCCCAGGACCATATGTCCTTGTCCCATGAGCCTGCGAAGATAGTCTTGCTCTCGGCACCCCCCACGGCCAAACATGTGACCGGTGCCCGAGGTCCTCGGTAGGTGCTTGTTACTTGCGAAGACTGCGCTGCCGTGTTAGGGGCATTCAAGGTGTTGCTCAGGAAGAGCTTGCATCAGGGACGTACCTCAAGGTTCACGCGACGAACGTAGCCCGCAGACTCGGCGATGAATATCGATGCCAGGGGTGAGGCGGGATCCGAGACGGCTGCCAAGATCTTGGACTTCATTTCTACGGGATTGCCATGCTTGTTGCTCGCCTTGGCAGCCTTTCTCTCTCGCTGGGCCTGCGAGGCGCTGCCAAATAAGACTCTGATCAGAAATGTCGGTGCCTGTCAGTCAAGTGATGGCATCACTCACTCGGTCTCGAAGAAGTGGTCCCTGTCGGCGGACTGCATGGCGGCGGGGTTGCAACGGCGGATTGCCTGAAGCCGTCTCTGGCACCTTACTGTGCGAGTATGTTCTCTGCAGGAAGCCCCTACTGGAAGCCCGAGATTCGCCAATGTCGAGTGGATGGAGTGGTGGCTGAAGATGGCGGCAGTCGGTCACTACGTAGAAGATCGTAGGAGAAAACGTGGGGGACTCAGGTACGAATACACTATGTGCATTCGCTGGTCGCGGGGCAGCGCCAGGATAAACGCTAGAAGGAGCTTTGCGTCCCAATGGTGGGTGGGCGTGCTTACCTGAGCCACAATCAATTTAGCGACGCGTCTAGACGCGTCTCCCCGAGCATCGCAAGGCGCATCCTCCACACACCAGCAACCACAACCAGTTCGCTGGATACGAGACGGCGCATTCGACGGCATCCTTGAGCCACATTTGAAGCAACACATTCGCCATGGACTCGACAATGGCCGCGCGGCCACGGCCACGGCCGGCTCACACCCAGGGAACTACGCGCTGCGCGTACACGAAAGACGGCTCGCGCCTCGTCACCGTTGGCTCCAACAACACGATCCGCCTCTACAAGACAGGCTCCGACGGCGAGCCCATCAACATCGATGACTGCCAGGAGCAAAATGTCGCCATGGCCGCGGGCGACGAATTCTTCGTTGTCGGCTCCGAGGATGGCACCGTAAGCCTCTACTCGCTCGCCACGGCCAACTTTGAGCGCTTCCTACTGCGCACGTCGCTGCCCATTCGAGATGTCGCCCTGTCGGCGGATGGCAGGTGGTGCGCCGTGGCCAGCGATGAGCTGAGCGTCAAGATTGTCAATACGGAAAACATCACCGAGGTGAAGACGCTGCGCGAGCATAACCGTGCCGCCAGACACGTTAGCTTCGATCCCAAGGGCGTCCTCGCGACCGTCTCGTGCACTGACGGCATCATCTACGTATACTCTCTGACTTCAGACGAGCCCGAACTGATACGGAAAGTGGATGGGATCATCGGTGCCGCCGATGCCGAGTCCGAAGTGTCGACTCGAGCTATCTGGCACCCTGACGGGAGGGCCTTTGCTGTGCCGACGCCGACGAGGGATATCCAAGTCATCTCCAAGAACGACTGGGAAAAGCAGCGACGCTTTGCTGACGGTCACCTGGCTGACGTCACATCTATTTCATGGTCTCCCAATGGCGCAATGCTGGCCACGGCGGGCAAGGACGGCAAGGTTCTCGTCTGGGAGACCAAGTCTCAGAGCGTCATCCAGCGCTACGATTACTCCAACGTCCTCGATCTGGCATGGCACCCCACGAACAACATACTCTCATTCACGACGTCGGACGGAGAGGTTTACATATATCCCGACTTCTTGTCCGACCAGTTCTCACCCTTGCTCAAGCTGTCCAAGCAACCGGCGCCCTTCATCCACGATCCCCTCTCTGAGATCTCTGGCAACAGACGGCCTGTGCCGCAGAATGGCCCAAAAGATCCAGGATTACCGTCCAGACCGCGGCGCGAGTCATTGGGGAGCCTCGACTCCTTCCTGGGTGAGCACGGTTACGAGGATGAGGACGACTTCGTCGTTGATGACGACGGTGCCGGATATACCACCGGCACCAAACGTGGCCGTGAAGAGGACGAAGATCATTTGGGGGAGCACTCGAGCAAGCGCATGCATCTAATGAAGCCGCGCTACCATGAAGCATTTCAGCCTGGGTCGACGCCGTGGCGTGGAAACCGCAAATACCTCTGTCTGAACCTCATCGGCTTCGTTTGGACTGTCGACCAAGACGCTCACCACACCGTCACTGTCGAGTTCTATGATCACGAATTCCAGCGCGATTTCCACTTCACCGACACCTTTCTCTACGACAAGGCGTGCCTCAATGAGCACGGCACACTCTTCTCCAGCCCACCAAAGGACGACAGCCCGGCCTACCTATTTTACCGTCCCCACGAGAGCTGGACTCAGCGTTCCGACTGGAGGACAGAGCTCCCCAAAGGCGAAACAGTGATGGCCATGTCCTTGAGCGAGTCATTTGTGACAGTCACCACGAGTGCCAACTATGTGCGAGTCTTCACACTGTTCGGTATGCCGTATCGGGTGTACCGCCCTAAAAGCGCACCCATGGTGACGTGCGCCAGCTTCAGGGACTACGTCCTTACGGTCGGCAACGGGCCTGTCGGTGCGGATGGAACTTCGCGCCTCCTGTACAGCATTGAAAACGTGAAGCGCGATGAGATTTGCCAGAACGAAGACACAGTGGCTCTTCCAGAGGGCGCCACG
Source organism: Purpureocillium takamizusanense (assembly GCF_022605165.1). NCBI lineage: Eukaryota > Fungi > Ascomycota > Sordariomycetes > Hypocreales > Ophiocordycipitaceae > Purpureocillium > Purpureocillium takamizusanense. The sequence goes on from NC_063072.1 coordinate 1,233,864, forward strand.
CTCAAGAGCGTGTTCTTCTCTGACCAAGGGGTAAGTGTATCATGGGTCGTGGGGGATATGGAAGCTACTGTAGCTGACACCTTGACGCAGGATCCATGCATATACGACTCGACAGGCACCTTGCTGACGCTGCTTCATTGGCGGCAACCATCGCGAGCATCATGGGTGCCGTTGCTGGACACCAAGCTATTACCGCGTCTCGCGTCGGGACGAAAACTCGAGACGTATTTTCCCATTGCAGTTGCCGACGGCAAGTTTCACTGCATCATCCTCAAGGGAGGAGACCAATACCCCTACTTCCCGCGACCGTTGCTCTCCGAGTTTGAATTCTCCGTCCCGCTAGGATCTCCGCTTATGGAGAAGGCACGCAAAGAAGGCGAGAACGGGAGCGGAGATGAGGACCGCATGCGAGACGATGAAGACGAGAGCGGTGACGAGGACGAGGGTGAGAAGGAGAGGAGGCGGCTCGAGCAGGAGTTCATGTTGAAGGACGTGCTGGCCGCGCAGCTCCGGGACCGCGTCGACGCCGGCAGCGGCCACGGCCAGCGGTCGCTGCTCTCGCGCGTCGAGCTCGAAATTGACAAGACGCTGCTGCAGCTGCTGGCGGTTGAGTGCCGCGAGGGCGAGGACAGGGGCATGCGGGCGCTGGAAATGGTGGGACTGATGCGCGACAGGACGGGCCGCATGATGGAGGCGGCCGGCAAGGTGGCCGACCGGTACGGGCGATCGGTGCTGGGCGACAAGATTCGCGAGCTCGGCGAGAAGAGGGTGGCCGGGATGCAGGACGACGACTTTTAAGCACCCCCCCCTTCTTTTCTTTCATGCTCCCCTTTTCGCCTTCTCTCAATCAAGCTCAGAGACGGACAGAGAGGCGCTCTCGGGGGGAACGGTCCTGGGGTGGCACAGCATGAGTCTGGGGCCGGGCTGGCACTACAATTCATATATACGTACATATCCAGCTGCGAGGTGAGCAGCTGATAATCTGGGTACTTTACGTTTGTGACCCTTGTTCCTCGCTGGGTTTCCGGAGCCTAGCTTGCAACCTCGATGGCGGATATCATTCAGGCGATGACGCCCGAGCTACAGGATCTCTCTAAGGGTCACGGTATGGTACGAAATAAAGGCAGCTTCTCGTTAGGAACATGCCGACACGGTGACGAGCCACCCGTGTTTTGAACCAACGGAAGCTGTGCTGTAGTCGGCTTGGTGCTTGGAGTCAGCAAGACGGATCACTAAGCGGGCTTTGAGAGCACAAGGTTTCCACTACTTCGTAGCCCCCTTTCCTGCCTGACGTGCTGCAGCTGCAGGCAAGCAGCCTGGTGATGACATTTTCTGGGGAACCCGCATAGTACTGCAGCGAGCGGTGGGTATCCGATGCATGATGAGGCCCAGCTGTTGCGTAGATGATGCACTGAGAGGTAAACGCTCGTTCGCGCGCCCGCGAGCCCACACGCACACTGACGCGCAGTCGCATCAAGACTGCTAGCGTCGTCGGGCGTCGTCGCCGAGCGGCGGTGGTGGCGGCGGCACCCTGAGCCCGGAGCGGCAAGCTGCTGGGGCGCGGAGGACTACCGTGTTTGGCAGCGGAGGCTGAGCTAAAGCCAGCCCGTGGATCGTGAATGATGCCATTTTGCCCTGGCTGTGTCACCTCGCAAGCCCAGGCGTTGGTGGACAGTGCAAGTAACCGGCGCGACGTGGCTTGCCAGCCTCGGCCGGGGCAAAAGGTTCTGGGCCCCCTCGAACGCGGGTGCAGCGGACAGGAACGCTGACGATTTGAGGTCGCCGAAGACGACGGATAGGGATGGCCGTGGCTACGCGTGGCATGCGAGTGGCTTGCCGAATCGTCGCTGAACCTCCGTTCGTCGGGTCGGCATGGCGGAAGAACCAGGCTGTTGTCGCCAGACTTAAGGCCGGCGAAGGGAACTTGGGAACTTGGAAAAAGCGAGTTCGAAGCTCGACACGAATGGACGTGCCGCGTCAAAGGTGGGCCACGGGCCCGTCCTGCGGCGGCGGGATGGAACCCATTTGATGCAACGCCGCCGACGACACCTATTGTGCAGTATACGTACTACGTACCTAGGTAGGTGCTTGCGCGTGTGGTCGACGCGTACCAATGCAATGGTGAGACACGGGCTCGACGCCGTGCTTCCAAAGCTCCGAGAAGGGCCCCAGAAGCTTTGCAGCATGCTGAGCCGTGCTGGTGTTGGAGCATGAGAAGGGCATGTATGGGCTCATTGCCCGCTGACTGGCACGGCGCCACACGCCGAGTAACTTATTAGGGTGCGCCCAAACGGTCAAGCTCAGCGGCCAAGGCACCCTGCCTGGATTAAGTGTGGGTGTGTACCTGGTAGACGAGCAGGCGGCGTCAGATTGAGTCGGCAACCGCGGTTCGCCCGGGTGGTGATGATCCATCGTCAATGGTGGTGCACCATCGAAGCGCCTGGCATTGTTGCTACTCGCCGACGGGAACGAGGACGGGGACAAGGACGGGGACGGGGGTGGCTGCGAAGCAAGGCAAGTACGGGGAGGAGCAGTAGCGTGAGACGGCAGCGGCAGTGGTGTGGTCACATCCACCCTCATACAGGATGAGTCGGGAGCATGTGTCGTCGGAGAAGATCAGGAGAAAAAGCAAAGATGAAAAGAAAAGGAAGCAGAGACGCAGAGGATTTGAGCCCGTCCCGAGGCCACGGCGGACCCAATGGGGGGGGAGGGGGGGGTCCAGAGCCATCCATGGATGTACGAAGTACAGAGGGGTTGTACTTTACAGTACACGTAAGTGCCGACCTGACCATGGACTAGGAGGAAAGGGCCACCGCCATCTTGCGCGGGAGCCTTCCTTCAATGCCGTGGATGGCGTTTCGATCTGTGGAGAGGTTGGTTGCGAAGGTACTTACTTAGGTACCTAGGCACCAAAGTACAGTACGGGATAGGCACTGAAGAGAGTCGTGCAGTTTGAGAGGTGCTGGCAATCCACACATGTACGTACAAAGCACTGTACAGTCTGTAAGGTACTGGAGTTGCACATGCGAACGGATCTATCTGTTCGTGCTGGCCAGACAGATCTGCCGTTGGGGGTTGGGATGTTGGCTCGGCCTGGTTCGCTGCCAGGCGGATCAACGTCCGTGCGTCTTCTTCCATTCGCGGTTTCCGCATCGAGTACACGGGCGTGACGCGACGGACGAGACAAGATGACAGCGGCGTACTAGGGCGCCCAGGGCCTGCATGATTACATGATTACTACTAGTACTAAGTAAACCGACGAGGCCTATTTGTGTTGCTTTGACTCGACTCCAGGAAAAGGGCAGCTCCGGCTAGAGCCGTCCGAGGAGAGTATTGGGGGCGGCCAGGCTACTAATCCCGTCACGTCACGTCAGACACGTACTTATGTACTTTGTAAATTCCTCCCGGAAAGGGATCTCCAGTCGGCGTTGGATATATTGATGCACTTTCGAGCCTCGTCTCGTCTGGCGCTGCCGGGCCGGCGCTCCCAGAAGCCCGTCACCCTATCACCTGCCCGAGCAGGGGCCCCCGCCTTGCCTTGCCTTGCCTTTGACACGTAAGTACGTACTTGGATCCGAGGACCAAAAGCCACAATGTACCTTACAGAGGTGCAGTACGTACTAACCTTTCATGGTGCGCTGGTGTTGCGCCTCTGCTGTCTGCATCAGCGTTCGGGCGCTGCTGCGCGCGCGCATGGTCCACGAGCCAATCTCCGCCACCGCGGCCAGGCTCCCCCGTTGTTCGCCCGTGCTTGCTGGCGTTGGATCAGACGGGATTTGTTCCAGGTTCTGGGGGTATACGCCAGAGGCAGCGCACCACCCTCTTTCCACGGCACAAGAGGCTGCTGCGTCCACTGGTGAGCACGCACGCACGCGCCCCCCCCCTTCCTGCGAGGTACTGCATGGCGACTGCTGACTGCAAAGTAGACAACTGTCAATGCCGCGGCATGCGCGCCCAGCGGCCATTGCGCGTCATGGGCGGACAGAGAGGCTGACGCGTACGAGGCTTTTCTCGCCCGTCCGTGGAGACTTGATGAACATGACTGTGCGGGACCCTTGCTTTTTAGTTTGTGATGCATCCAAGTATTCGTACAACATTGTATTGTACGAAATAGCCCATGGTAATAAGGCGTCCCAGACAAGCAAGAGTGTACTACAGGTAGGTAGGATGGTAGGTAACTTTGTAGGTACACGTATACCCACTGTACTGTGTCAGTTGGATTCTGAACCATGGCCACAGACCTGTCGGGCGGTTTTCTTTAGTACGTGGTCCGGCACCGTCAGTGGGTGAGACCTTCCAATTGGAAGGTTCGCAAAACCCCCAGTTTTAGTCTGAATCTGCACCGTTGTTCCACCTGCGCCTGCTGCTGCACCTGCTGCACCACCGCCCAGCCAGCTCCGACTCCAGCCCCAGCTGCCACCTGTGGAAACGTCTGTTCCACCAACCTCCTAAGGTATTCAAGGTCTGGAGGGTAGCTCCTGCCCTCGCCAGTGGCCAGCGCCCGCCCACAAGTGCAGCAGCCCCGTCACCCCACCCCCCTATAAGGTAAGGTACCCAGCTCCACCGTCTGCGCAGCCCAGCCATCCATGGCCAGACAGCTCCCAAGGAAGGCCCATAAAAACAAGGAGAGAGGAACCTGAACCTACCTAGGAGATGGAGGCCAGGCCAACCCAGGTAGGTGTGTCCGCGTTAGTAGTTACCTGTGCTCTGGGAACTGCTTGCCGCCAACCAGAGTCCCTTTCTCCACTGCTCGGTGCTCGTGCTGCTGCTCATGGCATGGATGCTGGTGCTTCCCCGTCCTCGTAGTGGTGCTGCAGCTGGAGCTTATCTCGACGAAACTGGTCCAGCGGGAAAGCAGCAACCTGTCGCTGCTCGTCGATTCGTCACTCCTCCTCCACCACCCTCCCATTCCCGCCATCCCCTCTGCTCTCCCCTCCTGTCCTGTCTGCTGCTGCTGCTGCTGCTGCTGCTCGACTCGGTATAGCAACTGCTGCTGCGCTGTGTTCGCCGTCTCCGCACATCCATCCGCCACCTGCCCTCCCCTCTCAGGACGGACGACGACCACCACAAGTGCTCCAACCCTCCTCCTTTTGGGTGCGCCTCCCGCCCACTTCGTCCAGCCCAGCCCAGCCCGGCCAGCCAGCCAGCCCGGCCCATACCCTACTTACCTTCCCATCCACCACCACTACTACCACCACCACCACCACCATCCCGATTCCCCGTCCCCCATCCACCCCCAATCTCTCCGCTTGCGCCCGCACTCTCAATCCAGCAACCGCCGCCTTCGCAGCTGCGTCCGCTGCCTCCCCGGGAAATTTGCCTGCGCTTTTCGCTGTCTCCGGCAGAAAAACGGGGGTTCATGCCTCGACATAGGTAATCGCAAGACCATCATCCATCCAAAATTCGTCCCAGATACAACGACACGTCCCCCCAACCTCCGGCATCGATCATCGTCATCGCATCAGCCACCCGCACCCATTGTGCTGGCAGTGCTACCTTGGGGACCTGCTACCTACCCAGCGCACAGGCTCCGCTCGTTGCTGACACAGCACCTCGTTGCGCGCACCTCCTCCCAGACTCGGCCGACTTGCGCCCGCAACACCAGCTCTTCTAGAAGCCGAACTCCCAGGGAAGCCTCTGCGAACCACACGCGAGCGCCCGCGAGCCTGACGCTGCACTGCGCCCGAGTCTTGGCCTCCGTCCGGATATCTTCTTGCCATTGCCATTGTCTCCTTCGTCTGCAACGCCTCGGCGCGGTCCCCTCCCCGCCCCCCCTGCCTATTGCGCGCCCCCGCCCACCTCCTCGTCGCCTCCGAACGGGCAGCTGCGCACAGTGGATATGAGGTGAGCCCTCGCTTGTCGCACCACCGCGATCGCCGTAACGGCGCATTCAACCTCCCATCTCGTCACCGTTCCAGGGTCGCTAGATCACTGACGTGATTGGCATCCCGCAGCGCACTCGGCCGCGACGCCTGAGCTTCCTAGACCGTCCCGAACCCTCCGCTGCGCATTCGGCACACAGAGTCAATGGGTGCCCGCGTCGTTCCAGTCTCCGCGCCAGCCGCCAGCATGTCCTCGACCGGCCACGGGGGTGATTCCATGGACATCACCTCCCCGTCCAACAAGATGTCTCCCACGAACAATGAACCCAACGGAAAGCCCGTCGCGCAGGCGCAGGCCAGCAACTCGTCGCCACCCGAGCAATCTCCATCGGGCTCCTCGAGCATGCCAGCCCCTCCGCCTGCTGCTGCCGCCGTGCACCAGCCAAAGATTGTCCAAACCGCCTTTATACACAAGCTTTATAAGTGAGAAACGCCTCGTCGACCTGGCGTTGATACACTTTGGCACTACTGACACGGTTTCAAACCAGCATGCTCGAGGACAATAGCATCCAGCACTTGATATCGTGGTCTGCCAATGCCGAGAGCTTCGTAATGTCCCCCTCGGCCGACTTTTCCAAGGTCTTATCGTACGCCATCCTAATTCTGCGACGACTCAAGTCATTCTCTCACCCTTATTGACAGGCAATACTTCAAACACACCAACATCTCATCGTTCGTTCGCCAGTTGAACATGTATGGATTTCACAAAGGTGAGCTGTGAGAATCACGAACCGTGGCCTTGCCCACCTGACCGTCATTTGTAGAACGCGACGTCTTTCACACGGGAAACCCAGATACCACGCTGTGGGAATTCAAGCATGGAAATGGAAACTTCAAACGGGGTGACCTGATGGGTCTGCGCGAGATCAAACGCCGCGCAAGTCGACATGCGCTCGTTCACAGGGAAAGCAACTATCCCAAGCAGTCCTCGTCGCAGCCCGGCACGCCGGCCGAGCCGGCTCCGCCACCAGCCGAAGGTTCGGAGGCGAGGCTGGCCCACCTCGAGCACTCCCTTTATGACTTGAGCAGTCGCCTTCAGCGCAGCGAAGAAAACGCTCATTATATGCATGTCAAGAACCAAGCGGCCATGGACACAATCAACAGACTGCTCCACTTCAATCAGGAACTCTCACGAGCAGTCCTGTCACTCGTCCCGGCCGAGAGCCCCGCGCACCGTGATGGTAAGCCCTAGACCCAGCCCATGTTGATGACTAGCGGCTAACGCGCGATCCAGTTGTGGCATTGCAAGGCGAGATGCAAAGACAGTCCGACGTGTTGCGAACATTTGACGAATCGCATGAAGCACCGTATACCAGCAGACAACAGTACTTCGGCACAGTCGAAAACGCGCCTGTGTCGCCCAGGCAGCTGCCGCAGGACGATGCCAGGCGGCAAGGGGGTCTCACGGTGCCACAGCCTCGCGGCCAGCCACTTTACCGGCCAACGGTGCCGTCCAGCCTATCTATTGGCGCGCGACGTTATGGCTCCATTGGCGGCGGGAGTACAACACAGTCGTCGCCACTGCGAAATGCCGCGCCCCCGCCGCCTCCGGCTCCGCATCCCCTCTCCAACGTGGAACCACATCCCGCCAGCCTCGGCCGACGACATACCGCTGCCGACATTCGCGCACATGGCTGGCAACCGGGTCCCTCTCCGTTCTCGGCGTCGAACCCGCCGTCAGCTCCCTGGCCTTCGTCCCCCAGTCGCGTGCCTCAAGAGGATCAGAGGATACGGGAATCCTTGTCCACATACTCGCTGCAGGCGGCATCGCATCCACACTCACTGTCTCGCCCAACCACTCCACCACCAGGGCCTCATGTCGCAAATGGAGGAGGCAACAACGGAGCGGACACCTTCGGCACGTGGTCCTGGGGCGCGGCAGTTAACAGAGATGGGAAAGGACTAGGACTCAAGGACTCATCGGCACCTCCGACGCGGAGGGGTAGCATGGCCCATATTCTGAACCCCAGCGATACGGCCGAACGATCCGACGAGGACGAGGACCCGCGAGGAGACGATGATCGGAAACGGAAACGGATGCAATAGTCGTCGTGTCTCTTCCAGATGGCACCAAGCCAGGGTGGCGCACGAGGGTCAAAAATATAGCTACGATCGGGGCGTCGACGTGGATCTCATAGCTTGAAGCGGCTGCGATTTTTTTGGTTTTGTTTTGGATACTCCACTCGCGAGACGTGCTTTGGTGCTGTCTCGGTACCCAGGATGCGTTGGAAAAAGGATATATTTACAAGCACAATCACGATGACATACGGGTCAAGGTAGGCTCGAGTTGGACGAGAGAAAGACCATCTATCCATCGCTGGCCTGGTCGCCGTCTTGGGGCGGGGCGGAGGAGCCTAGGGTGGCAAGTGTTTTGCAGGTATGGCTCCGGGGAGGCGGTCCGTCGGTTGGGGCGCCTGGATGCGCTCTGTATCGCCTCTCGCTTAATATGCCGGCCGGGTCCTCTTATGGAGCGATTCAGGTTGCAGGGCGCAAAATTGAATCGTATTGAGGATCACCAAGAACACACGCGCCGCTCTGCTCTGGTGGTGAATGTGGCAATCGACCGCGGTGCGATGTGAGTAATGTCAGAGATGACGTTTTACCTCGGGACATATGTTCATGGCTCTGACTCTCCATTTTTTCTCTTACTTTTCCCCTTGTTCTTCTCCTTCTTCTTTCTCTTGACCTCGCTCTTGTATCCCTGCGCTATGGGTGCGTCAATGGGCAGGCTCTCGCTTAGAGCCACAACGGTACCGCCAGAGCCCGGCTGCCTTTCCCCAGCGGAGTAGGACTCATCCGGTGCAGCGTCTCGCGCCGCCTTCGCAGCCTCGGCGTCGGGCTGTGGCGGCTCTCTACGCGGGCGCTTCCGCTTGCCAAGCGCGGTGCGCCCCTCATCTTCATCGCTCTCGCTCTCGACGGTCGCCCTGTGTCGCCCGGCCGCTCGAGCGCCAGCAGCACCAGCATTGGCAGTCGCGCCGCCGCCGTGCCTCCCTTGCAGCCTACCCCTGAGCATGCGGTCCGCTTTGCTGTTGCCCGTGACCACCGGCAAGGTGCCCGCGGCGGTCTTCTTGTCCGGGACGTAGCCGGCGCCGGCGTTGGGGTTGGCGCCAGCGACGAGGCGGTCGTCGTCGTCGTCGTCGTCATCGTTGGCGTTGGCGTTGACGGTGTTTTTTTGCGCGGGTCCCCTTCTTGCGGCAGCGAGTTGCTGCTGCGCCGTGGTAGATGAGGAGGAGGAGGAGCCGGGACGAGCAGGAGGAGGGGTATTCTGCGTGCTGAGGAGGGTTGAGCGCAGGGCGGACTGCTTGGCGAGGAGGAGGTTGAGGCGGTTGGAGAGGACGGCGTGGTCGGGGGCGACGGGGAGGGGGGCCGGCGGGGGAGGCTTTGACGGTGCCATTTGTGTCGAGCGGGTGGTGTTTGCTTCGGAATGGAGTCCTCTCTCTCTCTCTCTCTCTCTCTCTTTGGGGGTACGAGACCCACCCTCTCCCCGACGGAGGCCGTCCTCGGATCTCGAGATGACACACAGCTGCACGACGCGCGCGATTGATCGTTTTCAGGCTGCAGCAACAGCGAAGCTGCTTGGGCTCTGCAGGATCGGGGGACGCGGGCTGTTCAAGACGGATTCGCGGTGTTTGTGGCGGTAGGAGTAGAGACGACCCGGGTCGTGTCCTGGCCGGCACCCAGGACGGTTACGTATGATGCTTTTTGCTGCGTGGTGGTGGGTGTGTTGTGTTGCTGTGAGGTCCAAAACACGAAAGTTGTCGGGCGGGCGTAGAACATCTTAGTTCTTCTCCCGAACCAAAACAAAAAAAAAACGTGGGGGTGGGTCTTGTCACCGTGGCCGCGGCCTACCTTATTACGTAGCTGCCGAGCCCGCCGCAGGGGTGGTGGTACGTCGTGCATAAGCTGGACATACTCCATGTGCGCAACTACTAATGCATCATATTCTGTATTGGACAAGACGACCGTACACTCATGCCTGAATTAAAGGTAGCTAACCACCTAGAGATTTGATCCGCATCGCCTCGCGCAGCTACCGAGTCATCGCGCTTCACGTAAGTCGCCAATGCGCAGAAAACCCGTTCGGGTCCTATTCCGATGCTTTGTATTAAGTTTACGTACTGAGCCGGCCGGTATTGACAGCTCACGCATTGGCTCCGACTATAAGCCGATGCGGTATAGGAAAAATATCTAGGCCCCGTCGTCGTCGTGCGTGCTTCGTCTTTGCTCTCTCCTTGTCTATTATTTTGGTATCATGTCGTCATAGAAATTCCGGAACCCCTTGCCCTTCGCCAGGAGCTCAAAACTGGCTTCACGTATGCTCGTGGGCACCGTCACCCGTCGGTCGCAGGTTCAAGACGTACGGCAGCGCGTCTGGGTCCTCCCTCGTGGCGAGCCGAATGACGGAACCGGAGTCGCTGCTCGACGCCTTGGACCGCAGGCTAGGCGAGCTCGGGCTGTGATTGAGTGAAAAGGGCCGCCTCGTCTGTGCGAAGCTGTTGCCACTGGATTTGCGCGACAGCGAGCGCAACCCCCCCGTCCGCCTACTCCCCGGCGTGTTCGGCGCCGTGCGGAAGCTCCACGCATACGCCGACGCGTTGGCCCTGCCCGACTTGGGCGCTGATCCTCTACTACTCACGCTTCGTGGGTGGGAGACGCTACTCCTCGGCGAGGGCGGCGTCGGGTCCATGGGCGCATCATTGTCAATGTCGCTCTCTGATGGCCTCGGGCCCCATTCATCGTCTTCGTCCTCGTCGCCTCCGGCGCCACTGGCACTTTTCGAGTCTAGCGCATCCAGGTCGAGCGGCTGCATGGCCCGCAGCAGCTCAGCAAAGAGGTGCATAGTCTCGCGAAACCGCGCATTGGAAATCGGCCGGTTCGAAAAGCGCGCGTATTCAAACTGGGAGAGAAAATCGGTGGCAACCTGGCCCATGTTGACCACACCAAGCCCCGCCAGGTGCTCCATGTAGTCTCTCAGGCTCATGTGTGGCTGCCGCTGCAAGAGAGCCGTGGCCTCGGGGTCCAGCATGGGTGGATCGCTCTGTGACTCCGGGTCTGTCGGTGCCATGGTCAAAGCCTTGGCTTCGATGAGGTTGGGCAGCTCGGAAAGCACGGTGCTATACTGCAAGTCTGGCAAATCGGGCGAGTTGGGCGACGCCCATCCGTAGTGCTCGATATCGCCCCAAACGGCGCGACGCCGCGGCGGCAACGGGTAGACCGTCTCGTCGGAAGCCCGCTTTCCTCCCGCAGAGCCGTTGATGCCTCCTCGCCGGGTTTCAGCGCCGCCTTCGCGGTACGCCGATTCGTGCGGATGTCCCTCGTCATCGCGACCCTGCACCCGAGGGCGTGCGGCGAAGGCGACTGTAGCGCTGCGATTGAGCCCCGCGGCAACCATCTTGTACACAGCATCCTTGACGTCGCCCTTGTCGATGGGAACCCATGTCTTGGGGATCGCGGCGAGTGCCAGTTTGTTGATGTAGAGACGCAGTATGTAGACGAAGACGACGACGGTGATGGTCACGACGTAAGAGATGGTCACAATCAGGACGTTGTATCGTTGATCGTTGGCAATGGACCGATCTATGGCGTCGGCAGGGGTGATGAGCAACAGGCCTAGCAGCACGACGTAAAGGAATAGGTAGATCGACCCATAGGCGAGACGCGAGAAGAGGCGTCGCGACTGCATCGTCGTGGCTGAGCGGGCGAGCGGTCGGTCGGTCGGTTGGTCGGTTCCGCTCCTACTCAGCGGCCGCGCCCTCGATGATTTGCGCAGTTGGCTGCTTGCAGTAGATTCATCATGACGGGCGGAAGGGCATGCTGTCGGCGCGCGTGAGCGACGTGGACGGGAAGGGAGGAGATGGAGAGACGAAGTTTGAAAAAGGGACCAGCGCCCGGGGGTAGGGGAGCAAGCTGGCTGGAGTGACGTACGGTGGAGCCTCGGTAGGTCTGCCGCACTCCAACAACAGCGGGCACTAGCGCGCAAGCATCCATGTCCACGTGTGCCATCAACTACAACACATACAGCAACATCAATCATTGCATTGCCATGGTTCTGACAAAGTCAAAGTATTCTATTCTGCGGTCCATTCCTTGGTATCGTGATACATTACATTGTACAGCACGCAGATGCCTACATAGCTAGGCGCTGACGTAGCTACCGCACCTGCTCCATCTCCGGCCGCGTTTGCTCTCTCCTTTGCGGTCTCCTCACCTCCGGCTTCTTCTTCTCTTCAGAAGCTTTGCTGCGGCTGCTGACCGCTTCCTTGGCCTTAGGCTCGACCGCCCTCGGCTGGGCGGCGGCCTCCTTGGCCAGCCGCACGTCGCCAAGCGAGAGCCTCAGGTCGTTGCTGTAAGGCTCAAACTTGGTCACGACTTGGTCCAGTCCCGTCCGCAGCGCATCCAACACCTGGTCGACTTCGGGCGTCTCCTTCACACCCGCAGTATCCGTCCAATGCGCGGGAAAATGCGCCTTCAGCGCCTCCAGCTTTCGAATTACAGACGTCAGCGTCCGCACTATACTCGCCACATCGCGGTGGACGTTGCCAAACTGGTCCTCTCCGAGGCTGTGGACGGCAAGTTGGCACAGGGCCTGCGTCGCATGCACGTACAGCATCGGCTCTGCAAACGGCGCGCCGAGGGCCGCGGCCGCGAAGCGAGTGCGGAAGCTGTGGCTCAACAGCGCACCGACCCCATCGAGTTTCATCACACGCGCCGTCCACTGATCCAACTCGCCGCGCAAGTGCTCCGGTGATAGTGCCTCTTGTTGCTCCTTGGTCAGAACTCGGTCCTTGGCCGTCTTCCACGTCTTCTTAGCCAGTGGGCTGAGTTCAGACACGGGGGACGTCCCCGGGCTCCGCGCAATATGATCGATGGCCTTCTCTACTAGTCCCGAGGCTTGGCTTCTCTTGCTGAATATGGGATCTTCTCGTAGAGGGGCCGAGGATCGCTGCTTTGGCGCCACGGTTATCGCTTCGCTAGCAGACACAGCAGCCGGCACCTTTCCGTACTCGTCGACGCGCGTCTCGATGCTCTTGAGCAGACCCATGCAAATCGCGTACACCTGCGCCCACATCGGTCCATCCTTGCGGTCGATATCACAGTAAATGGCTTGCCTACGGGTCTCGAAATCTTGCGCAATGAGCGCCAACTCCCACATGGCAAATGACTATTGGTTTGTTAGTGAGATGACTTGAGCAGGAGAGATACGCATGCTGAGCTCGTAGCTTCACTTGCCTGAATAGAAAGCTTTTTGCTCTTCAGCCCATTGAGCAAGCTCCCGTTGGGATCTTTGGACTCGGACGTCAACGGCTTGCCGTTCTTCAGGGGCGTCTTGACCATGAAAATTGAGAAGGCCGTATTCCCTACGGCCCATAAGAAGTTGAGGAGGGTCCCTGCATATACGCAGCGTGCAAGGAGGTATAGGTCAATGGGCCACGACGGAGGGAGCATGCTCGTTCTGGGCAAGTTGTAGAAAGGGCGGAGCAGCGCCAAGGTCCAACCCCAGGCGAACGACCGAAGGACGACATGGTAGAGGCATAATGCCGCGGCCACCGAGAAGGCAGCCCTCCTGAAACAGCGGCCTAGCAAGGCGGGAACCTGTAGAAGCACGGCCTGGAAAGGCATGGACAGAACGCCCAGCTTCTTGCCCGACTCTCCCGCCTTCGGCTTGGTCGGCAAGTTCAGGTCGAGCCGGTCCAAGTCATACCGGTAGTGGATGATCGTCTGCACCAGGGCGCAAGCGCCGAGATAGCAGGCCAGAAACAGCGGGCGCTCGTTGAGCCTGGCTCGGTCGCCGGTGAAGTAGGTGATCCAGCGCAGGTTGGACGAATCGGCCATGGAGAAGAGGAAGACGGGGCAGAATATGGAGCTCGAGACGCCATACCACAGGCCCGTCTCGTATGTCTGCAGGCTCAGCAGTGTGGAGCCAAGCGTTTGCAGACCCGACTCGGTCGTCCTAAGGCCGACATGATAGTGGGCGATTCGCAGTACGAGGATGGCCAGGCCGCACGAGAAGATGATGGCGGTTCGGATGCCGGCGGGGCCGATGGGAAACCAGGACCAAAAGTCTGTAACAGTGAGGATGCGCGGTCAGAAGCTAGTCCGTCCAATGCTGGCATGTTCGGGAGAAGAGATGCTCACAGGAATTCCAGCTGGTGAGGAGCAGGGCTTCAATGTATGAGACGGCGAGGAGGATGGTGGCCGTCGAGGAGAAGCGCCGGTGCAAAGCCGGCTGCAGGGTGTCCTTGTAGGAAGCCCGTCGAGCTGGAGGGCCGGCCATGTCCACGGGCGCCTCGTGATGCTGGGCTGGCGGTGGAGGGAGAGGTTGGTCGACGCTCGACGGATGGCAAGTGCAAGTGCAGGATCCTAGCAGGGCAGTACGTAAATAATGAAAATCCACCAGCACGGCAACCAGCTCGGCGGGTTTAGGGCGACGCGACGGGGCGCCGCTGGCTTTGCGATTGCAGGGGTTGGCTGGAGCTACCGCAGGTGTGATCACGTGGCGATAGTAGACGGCGAGACGGATGACGGGCAGGCAAGACAGGACCTCTTTGGCCCTGTGACGACGCCCCGCTGATGATTGGTGGACATGCAGAGGGGTTCCGTCACCCAGCGCTGCCGAATGCGCTGTGGGGGTTGGGAATTAGTGGTGCCTGCGACGCCAATTACGGGACAGTTGCGTCCTACAGCGCCATCGGCGTCAGCGGTTGCGCCAACCTTCCCGCCGCTTTACGCATCTGCCTCATGCATCTTCCCCAACCGCCCACCTGTTCGCCGCCCACGACATCCTCCTCCGTGCGCGCCCCCTTTACCCTCGCGCCTCGACAACCGTGAGACACTCATTTATCAAGACCTTCTTCCCCGAAACATCCAGAGAACGGCCGCAGGGCCCCCTTCGCGCTCGTCGCAGCCATGTCGTACGACCAGCTCTCCAGCCTCGAGTCGGGCAACCGCCGCGGCGGCTACACCGACGACCCAGCATTCCAAGACCTCCAGTACGAGCTCAAGGGCAAGCTGCAGTCGCTGCTGAGCGGCAACCGCAAGCTCGCCAATGATGTCAACGTCCTCGGCACGAAGAAGGATACGCCGCGCCTACGCGAGCGTGTGCACAGCAGTATGGAGAAGTCGCGCGAGCTGTGCCGCGAGATTGGCGAGGGCGTCAAGCGTCTGCAGTCGTGGGACGAGCTATCTGTAAGAACCTGGCCCGGCTCTGGGCGCGAACGCCATTCGCGCTTATCGCAATTCTTGCAAAAGACGAGAGCACGACGCTGACCCACCGCACAGAAGCAGCAAAAGTACGAGCAGACCAAGGTCTCGAGCGACTTCCAGGCCGCCTTGCAGGAATTTCAAGGTCTCCAGCGCAAGGCACTCGAGAAAGAAAAGGCGTCCGTCTCGGCTGCGCGCGCCGCGCACGATGCAGAGGCAGGCCATGCCGAGGGTCAGGGCGGCGCGCCGCTCGAGCAACTCCAGCAGCAGCAGCAGGTCTCGCAGCTGGCCCCGCAGGACGAGGTCGACTTCCAGGAAAGCCTCATCATCGAGCGGGAAGAGGAGATTCGGAACATCGAACAGGGCGTTGGCGACCTGAACGTGCTGTTCCGACAGGTGGCGCAGATTGTCGACGAGCAAGACGTCGGCATCCGCACCATCGCCGACAACGTGGAGAATGTGCAGGACAATACTCGCCAGGCCGACATCGAGACCCGGCAGGCCGCCCGATATCAAAAGGCAGCGCGCAACAAGAGCTGCTGCCTGCTCCTCATCCTCGCCGTCATTCTCACGATTGTCATTTTGGCCATTGTCCTGGGTTAGCCGTGGTGCGCTGCTTCAGCCAGAGCCTCTTTGTCTATTTCATTACAGCAAACCGCGTGGGCGTTTGTAGGAGTTCTATATGTATACAGCATGATGAGTATGTACACGAGGGTCGGGCCCTCCGTCGAGACGACCAATCCGCATTGCGCAATGCAAGCCTATTCACTTCTTTCTGATGGACTTTTTGTCATGGCGCCACGTAGATACGGCAGCGCCGGCGCTGCCTTGGGCCCTAGCTTGAGCTTGGGTGCCGGTTTCGGCACGAGCCTTTGAATAATGGATTCGTTGACATCGTTGAGGCCAAACGTCGTGACCCAGTAGAGGAAGATGGCGCTGGGCAGGTCGGCGAAGACTATTGGGAAGAGGGGCACGAGTAGGAGCGTCCTGCCAATGGCGGTTTGTATCCTCGTGATAGGCGCGACACGAGCGCCGGACCTGTCGATGGAGAGCAGCGCGCGAAGTTGTTCCTTGGACAGGCGTCCCCACGAGGTGCGGGCCAACAGAGCTGAGCACAGCAGCGGTAGGACGTAGTAGGGGTCCATGGCGGTCAGGTCCGCAAACCAGAGGCAGCCGCCTTGGGCGAGGGACTGGTCGAACAGGCCAGTCGAGTCGGAGAGGGCGGCGGAGACGCGCTCAACATTGGCAAGGCCCATCTGATGGCTGAGCCAGCCCATGGGGGCACCGCACAGCCTGCGCAGGGCCTCGGAGACAACGACGAAGGGCACCATGCTGAGGAACGGGGCAAGCGTCTTCCAGCGCTGGACGCCCCAGGCCTTGTAGATGCGGCGGCGCGACCGCTCCGTCAGGCCAGCGACGCGGAGTCTCCATGTCCGCTCCACGGCCTCGAGACTCCTCCCGCCTCCGGCACCCGTGGCGGTCGGGGGCGCGGCGGCAGGCACAGAAGCGGCGTGGCGCGAGGCCCACGCGGAGACGAGGGGGTTCAGCTCGGCGCGGCGGACGACGAGGCGGCGCGTGTAGTGCTGGATGGGGAGGCGGAAAGTGAGGTTGACGCCGACGGCGACGAGCGGGATGGCCAGGTACCAGGGGAGGCCGGCGGCGTGGTGCAGCGCGCTGACGCCGTCGGCGGTCCAGACGACGGCGTCGCCGAGGGCGCTGAGGTGGACGTGCCGCCGGCTGCCAGCGATGCTCGTCGTCGGCGTCGGCGTCGAGGGGGAGCAGCGGCGGCACGGGCGTCGTGGTGATGATGAGACGATGGCGGCGCGTCTGGCGGCCGGCGCGAGGCTGGCGCTGGCGGGGACTGCCGCGGCGCGGAGTGGCGAAAGCATTGCGGTGCGCGCGCGCGCCTCCCTCGGGAGGGATGGATTGGAGAGCTTGGGGGCCGATTGATGATGGTGTGCGTGAATGGGATGAGGTCACCGCTCGCGATGTGAATGAGGGAGAGCTCTTGTCTGTCACTGCAAGTTTTGGCGGCGAGCAGCTCATGTGGGTCCTCCGACCGCGGATGGCAAGCCAGCAAGCCGCGATAACCGTACGCTGTATATACGAAGTAGGCACGCACTGAAAGGGTAATCATTGCTTACCTTGATGGTATAAGACAAGTTACGAAGATCATATACGCCCATGTTTGAAAAAGCAAGCAGTGTGATGGAGCTGCGAGTCTAGAAATATTTTGTTGGGCAACGAGACAAACTGTCAACCCATGAAGCATTCGAGGATTCGCCAATGCTTCAAGTTTCAAAGCCCTGCAAAAAATGCCTAATATTTCACTTAGGAGGCATCAATCCGGCTTCTATTTGAAAATGCCCTGGGCAGTCTTCTCGGTCAAAAAATGTCCATGTCGGTCCCGTCATCCCAGTCAGGCCAGTCCATCAGTATGTCGTCGACAGTGTATTCATCCCTTTCCCAGTCAGCAGCCACACTCTCCTCCAGTTCGCCCTCAGCGAACAAAGTCTGAGTTCTTTCGATTTCCAAAGTCGTGATATGAGCATCGCCTCCTTGCTGCAACGCTCTGTCCTCTGCCGCCTCTTCCCGACCACCTCCAAGACGCATGGTCCTGGCCACAGCTCCATCTCCTCCAGAAGCCGTTAGTTGATGCCCAGCCGCAATGTCGGACGCAAAGTGCTCGACGTTAGGCTGCCAAGCTCTGGTCTCATCCATGTGCAAAACGTTCCAATCCAGGCCATCTTCACGCGCCATCGCTCGCTCCTCCAGCAATCTCCCCCGATGGGCAGCTGCCTTGGCGGCCAGCTCATTCAACCGCCGCCACTGTGCGTCCCGCTTCGCCCCGTCGGGGAGGCCCTCGAAGAGCCCCCGTGCGAGCCCCCATGCCCGCTCAGAAGCCGGTGTCCATGGCATCTGGCACAGCTGGACGAAGACGAATCCAACAGCCCGCCACGGGAAGCGTCCCTGGAGCTGCCATCGCCACCTCTGCCAGGCCGGGTTGGCCCCCAGTTCTCGCATGGCATCAATGACGGCCACGTTCAACTCGAGTAACTGGCTCGATTCATGCGCCGGGGCCCCTGAATCTGTGGAGAACGTGCGCAGATGCTGTCGGTAGATTTCTCGTTCCAATTTCGCAAGGGCCAGACCAGTGATGGTTTGCAGAAACGACACAAATGCATCCTCCGAACGAGGATCTAATGGACACACGCCCTCGATTCTTGTCCTTGCGTCGTTTACTATTCGCAGCTGCATAGGTAGTGTGTCGTCGGGTCGGCCACGAAGAGCTCTGCGAAGTCGCCAAATTTCGCAACGGACGATCGCCAGTGTCGTTGGTGTTTGCCGCAACTCTCCGCCAGCAAAGGTAGCACCAGAAGTGTCGGGAATCTTATCATCATCAACATTGCTCGGGATTCGAGTGGTGAACCCAGCTTCCGAAATGCCAGTCCCAGGCAGACCCGGCTCCATGCCTCGGCACTCGATGAAGCAAATGTGCCACCACAGCCGTCTTCTTGTTTCTATCTCGACACCCGCGGCCTTGTTTGGCTGTTTCCCATCGAGTTCGTCTTTATGCAGTCCCATAGATGTCGCAATTCTCACAAGGGCACCTGTCACTGTCGACGCCAGCTGTGAGGCCCCAATATACGGAAGGATGGACAGATAGATGGCTAGCGCCTGGACGACCGCGACATCCCTAGTTGTCGCAAACTGCGCGCGACCGAGGCTTCTTTCCACGCCCAGCCGGAAGCGGGCCATCATCTCGGTTCGGGAGATCCGGAAGGCATCTGACACTTCATTCTGGCCCAGCGAGACGATGGCAGCGAGGCAGACGGAAAGCAACATGGCCTCGATACCTGGGCCGAGAGCGTCGAGCTTACCCTTGGTCTCGCTGATGATGCGCCCTACGCTCGGCCCGTGGAGTACCTTGATGAAGGGATCGACGTTGCGTACGAACGTGTTCCAGAGGAAGGGTATTTGAGAAGGTAACGGGTACAGGTCTTCGTCGGTCGTAGATGCGCATGAGATGCCCAGCAGGTATCCGTGGCAGTGATCCGGCGCAGACCAGTTGTCTGTGGAGCTGCGCTGCCGCACTGCTATCTCGGGCTCCTCTGAGCCATCCTGTATGGCCTGAAATATGTGCTCAACCTGGACGGAAGCTTAGCAACGGAGCCCTACTACAGCATGGAATCAATGTTCCCTACTCACCTCGTCGCAAAAGATGGACCAGAAGCCTCTGTCCACACGCGGTCGCCCACCCTGGTCAACCACGAGCCTACCAAAGTCCTCATACATTTCATCCGTGCCTAACAAGGGGTTCCTCTCCGCTGATGCCGACGATCCGGAAGACAGCGCCCCCAGCTGTTGCTGCCAGGCCGGCGGCAAGCTCCCGTCTTCGAGCTGGCCACTGAGCTCCGTGACGAGGTCTTCCAGTCGTCGCAGCCGGCCGAGTAGCTCTGCTTGCCGGTTTGACGACGAAGCACTGGCAGAAAAGGCACCCGTGTGATCTCGACTGCGGCGCGGGAGGCGGCCGGTCACGGGGAAGTGGCACTCGGCGCCATTGCGGACGCAGTTGGCGCAAGGGTCGCGGCGGTCACACTTGACCTTGCGGCGACGACAGGTGACACAGCTCCATATCTTGAGGCCGTCCTGGTCTCTGTCGGTGGCGACAAGCCGTGGCTGATGCGATCCCATATGGTGCTGCAACGCCGTGTGTTGGCGGATGCGCTGTCCGGTTTTCGGAAGCGGCCGAGTCGCTGGATGGGTGCGTGGTGCTGTGTATCCCGCTTGGCTCGCGAATCACGTCCGCTCCCGGTCAAAGCAGCTGCACTATGAGGTAACCGCCTTGGGAGCTATCGGGGCGAGTGTGATGTTGTTGTTGACCCAACGTACTGACAGTGGTCTTTGGGACCCTGCGAGTGAGGCGAAGGGTCGTCGGCGGCGGGTGAACGATTGATGGGAATCATGGGATGCGCCGAAGTGGGGCGCGGCTCGGACACGGAGTTCGGCCCTGGTTCTGGACTTCGGTCGGCCCACATCCGGCCGAGCCCGTCGCCCGAGGGACCATCGTGCGTCGGCTGAGTGACGCCAAACAATGCGCGACGGCCTCGGACCAAGGCATCGAGATCGGGGGGGGGGGGCGGGAAGTACTCCAAGAGTCGACGGAGCAATAGAGTCAGTTCCCTGCCCACTCACTGCCCCTTCCCTTCCAACTTCTTGTGCATGTCCCCCATTTGATGGTATAAGACGCTCCGGGGCCCGCGTACCATCTCGTCGCACACCTCACGCCACAGAACGACTGCTCGACCCCCCCAGAGCCGCAAACAATGACCCAAACAGTCGTAATCCTCGGTGCAGGCTGGGCCGGCCTGCCACTCGCCCACAAGCTGCTTAAACACACGGCGCCCAAGACGGCCCTCAAAGTCATCCTCGTCACGCCCAACAGCAGCTTTTTCTGGAATATTGCGGCAGCACGCGGCCTCATCCCGGGCGAGATACCTGACAAGCACCTTTTCCTCCCCATTGCCCCGGGATTCGGCAGGTATCCGCCGAAGACCTTTGAGCTGGTGCTCGGTCGCGCAGAGAACATCGACGAGTCGGCCAATACTGTCAAGGTCATCACCAACGCCGGCAAGGCACAGGAAATCCCTTATACGCAGCTGGTCATCGCCACGGGTTCGAGGATCAGCAGCGAACTGCCACTAAAGCCTCTCGGCAACGACCGGGTTACCCTTGACGCGTGGCACGCTCTGCAGAGGCGCGTGGGCGATGCCAAGTCCATCGTCGTCGCCGGTGCTGGGCCCAACGGGGTTGAAGTCGCGGGCGAGCTCGCCGCCAAATACGGGTCGGCAAAAACCATCACTCTCATCGTCAGCGGCAACAGGCCCCTGGAAGGTGGCGGGTATGGCCTCAAAACCTCGCTCATTGCTACCGTCGACAGCGATCTGCAGCAGCTCGGCGTCCGGCTTGTTCGCAACGCGCGCGTCGTGAGTGACGAGGCGGACTCCAACGACAAGGGACGCCGGATATTGACTCTGTCAAACGGCTCGACATTCAAGACCGACTGCTACCTGCCGCTTCACGGCGTGCGAGTCAACACGTCCTTTGTACCACCACACATGCTCGACGAATGCGGCAACGTCAAGCAGGACCCAAGCCTGCGCGTCGCCGGTACGCGCAACGTGTGGGCGCTCGGCGACGTGGGCGACACGGAAACCAAGCAGCTCACGGTGACGGATGACCAAGTCATCCACGTGGCGGCGGCCCTAGACTCGACGCTGACGGGATCCGGGTCCGTGGCGCCGTACTCGCCCCTGGGGAAACCCATGCTCTTCCTGGCGATGGGCAGGAAGTATGCAACAGGCCAAACTGGAGGGTGGAGGATCTGGGGACCCTTGGTGGCCTGGGTCAAGGGCAGGAAGCTGTTTGTGGACACTGCCGAGGCATACGTCGAGGGGACGCGACTGAGGCATGCGGCCATGTAGAGACGCGCTCGGCCGGCCTGGCAGGCAAAGGGGCAGGAAAGGTACTGCGATGAGGGAGGTTGGCTCTGGTCCCGGCGCTGGGCCCGAGGTCGGTCGGCTTGTTGGTGGTCGTGACGGGCCGCAGCGCGATCTGCCGATGCCGGTTGGATACCGGGATCGACCAAGACCCACGAACGAAGTAGGTAGTACTAGTACTACAGATGGATGTGTGTGGGTGAAGAAGTATTGTGCCTGCCACGGGATACCCAACAGGTAGATTCATGCAGAACCGGCCACATGGCCTGACCCTCATGTGGCCACATTGGTAGCTGTGGTTGCAGCTCCCAGCTGCATGCGAGTGCGCGAGAGTGCATGCATGCAGTGGAGACGCAGCACCCTGAGCCAACCTAGGTGGTACGTCCCTAGGAGGGTGCATGACGCCACGTGACGCGCGCCCTGCCTGAACCACGGAGTGGAGGCCAGGTGCTTCAAGCCACAGGGCGCTCTGGACCCTCTGGTCCCCTGCCTGCTGAGCCCCCCTCCCCCCCGTTTTAGCACGCCTTGTTGGCCTCAGCACGGGCAGTCTCCCGTTGACTCGACAGCAACTGGCCAACTTCACGGACGGACCACCTGAGCTGTCAGCTCCACGTCGAGCCCACGACGACACAGCTGCTCCTCCAACTTCCAACCTTACTCCTCCTTTCGTCCTCCTCCCCAGTCAGTCGCTGCCGGCCGGCCCTCAAGTCTTCACTTCACCTCTCGGTCGCAATGACCAAACCGTCGAGCTCGCTGTGGTGCCTGATATGAGGCACTGGAAGTAATTCCTTCGTACCGCATCAGCACTGGAGAGCATCGCACCGTCGTTACACCTTCCAACCATGGCCGCCGACACCTGCGCCGCGCCCGACGGCAGCAAGCCGTTTTCGTTTGGCCTCGAGCCTCGTACCCTCGCGTTCGTCGTCGTCCTCATCTCCTCGACTCCGTTTCTCCTCGTCTTCGTCCTCCCCCGAATCCTTGCCCGCATCGGCCAGGCCCTCGGCTGGACCCTCCGCAAGCGCACGGATGGCCGGCGATCTCTACTCTTGTCGCTCATGCAAGACGACGACAACAAGCGTGACGGTCAAGCGGACAAGAGACAAGCCCAGGAGGCCGGCGCCGGTGTGCTCAGTGGAGTCGATATACAGCAGCAGGACTGGAACGGCATCGTCGGCTTCTTCCACCCATTTTGGTACGTGCCATCCGCTCTCGATCCACCACGCCAGGTTCTCCGCTGACAAATTCCAGCAATGCCGGAGGCGGTGGTGAGCGCGTTCTGTGGGCTGCCATTCGTGCAACACAAATCCGCTGGCCCAAGGCCAAGTGTGTCGTCTATACCGGCGATCACGACGTGAACAAGGATGCCATACTGCACCGCATCGAAGTGAGCCAGGCCCATGCGCCCCCTCCCCCCAAGGTTTTGCAAACGAAGTACTAACGGGCACCCTCAGAGCCGATTCAACATCCATCTCCACCCACCAACCATTACATTTCTCTACCTATCCAAGAGGCATTGGGTCTTGGCTTCGACATGGCCTCACTTCACCCTCCTTGGCCAGTCGTTGGGCTCCATGATCCTTGCCTGGGACGCCTTCTCGCTACTCGTTCCAGACATCTTCATCGACACTATGGGCTACGCCTTCGCTCTCGGCCTCTCGAAGTTCCTGTTTCCTAGCGTGCCGACCGGCGCCTACGTCCACTACCCAACCATCTCTACCGACATGCTCGCCTCCCTGGACCCTACGTCTTCGGTCGGCTCTCTGGGTGTCAACGCCGGCAAGGGCACGGGCAGCCGCGGCATGGCCAAGAGGGCATATTGGGAGCTGTTCGCCAAGATCTATTCATGGGTCGGCTCCTCCATCGATGTCGTCATGACCAACTCGACGTGGACTCAGGCACACGTCAAGAGCCTGTGGGGTCCGTGGCGTGAGGAGAAGGAAAAGACGCACCCAATAGCTGTCGTCTATCCTCCGTGTGCCGTCAGTGAACTCGAAAACGAGGTCGAGGTATCAGAGGCGAGCGAGAAAAGGCGCGAGCCCGTGCTCGTCTATATTGCCCAGTTTCGTCCCGAGAAAAACCACCAGCTCATCCTGCAGTCCTTTGCCGAGTTCCTCAGGACCAAGACCAAGGCCGCGCAGTCGGCCCGCCTGGTCCTCATTGGCAGCGTGCGAGATGACCAGGACTCCAAGAAAGTGTATCAGCTGCGGCTGTTGGTTAATGAGCTCGGCATTAAGGATCGCGTCGAGTTTCACCTGGACGCGTCTTGGCCCGAGATTTTAGAATGGCTGTGTAGGGCTTCGGTGGGCGTCAACGGCATGTGGAACGAGCACTTTGGCATCGGCGTGGTCGAGTACCAAGCCGCGGGCCTCATTTCTGTTGTGCACGACAGCGGCGGACCCAAGCTGGACATTGTCGTCGACGTGGACGGCGAGCCGACAGGTAAGCGCTTCGTGCCCAGCTTCGCGAAAATGGCCAACGACTGACATTTATAGGTTACCACGCTACGTCTGCGGAAGAGTTCGCGGCGGGCTACGAAAAGGCCCTCTCTCATCCCAACCCCTTGCAGGTGCGAAAGCGAGCCCGCGCCTCGGCCAAGAGGTTCACCGAAGAGGAGTTTGCCAAGAAGTGGCTGGCCGAGATGGATTGGCTCGTTGCTCTACGGACGAGGCGATAGGTGGGAGGCGGTCAGGCACAACGGCATAGATGTAGACCAAAGATACCCCCATCTTTCCTTTAGCGGGATCGTGTTTATAGACATTTTCGAGGCTCCGTGTGTCCGGACAGTGCAGATGGACGACCAGAGAGGGTATGCGACGGACGTAATGCAAACGCTCTTGGTTCAATTGTCCCAGTCCAGATCATGCGCGTGAGTGTGCGTCTCTACTGTGTATATACATGTGCAAGGAAATGCCCCTTTGTCTACAAAGGAGTCGTCTAGATGGTCAAGCCGGCGCTGTTGCGCTGCCTCGGCTCGCTCGCCGCCTCAAACGTCCCATCATCGAGCACCTTAATACCTTGCACGGCGCTGAGCCCCTCACCGACGTAGGTCAGGTTGTGGCCCCTCGCGGCCAGAGACGCGGCGGTCCCGTTGCCAAACTTGTACTCGAGCAAGACGGTGTTAGGCATGAGCTGGTCGTGCATGCGGGGCTCGGCGAGGGCCTCGCGCATGGACATGGCGTGCTCGAGGACGTGCCACAGCGCCGCGGCGGTGGCGGTGATGATGCGCGAGCCGCCGGCGGCGCCGACTGTGGCGACGAGGCGGCCTCCGCGCCGCGGGTCCGAGACGATGACGGGCGTGACGGACGAGAGGGGCCGCTTGCCCGGCCGGATGTAGTTGGCCTCGGAGGGCTGGAAGCCGAACTCGTTGGGCACACCGGGGATGGAGAAGTCGTTCATCTCGTTGTTGCTGGGGAAGAGCCTGGGTTAGCTAGGGCAGGGGTAATGGGGGGGGTGGGGGGGGAAACTCCAGGGAGCTTGTTCAATTAAAGTACTTACAGGATGACGCCCGATGTAGGGTCCATGATCTGCGCGCCAAAGAGGAGGTTGATGGTCGTGGTTAGCGACGTGGCCATGCCAGAGGCGTCGGCCGTGACGATGTGCGACGTGCCGTGCCCATCAGGCGCGTACATGTCGGACGGGTCGTACGCCTCGACGGGCTGCGTGTGGTCGTCGGAGATGTTGTCGCGGATGCGCCGGGCGTTGACCTCGCTGAGCATGCGGTCCTCGAAGGCGCGCACGCCGTCCACGTAGTCCGGGTCGCCGAGCTCGACGCGGGAGCCGTACGCGAAGCGCATGGCCTCGGCGAAGCGGTGCGCCGTGAGGTTCACGTCGCCGCCGCGGTCCGGCAGGTCAAACTGCTCCATCGTCTTGAGGATGTTGAGGCACACGGCGCCGCTGGCGGGCGCGCCCACCGTGTGCAGGTCGACGCCGCGGTAGCGCACCGACTTGACGGGCCGCGAGAGGACCTCGTAGGACGACAGGTCGTCGAGCGTCATGCTGCCGTTGGTCTGCTGGATGTACTTGACCATGGCCTCGGCTTGGAGCAGCGAGTTTTAGTTACCACAGCTGCGATGTTTGGATATCGGGGGTGGCCTTTCTCACCGATCTCGCCCTTGTAAAACGCGTCTCCTCCTTGCTCCGCAATCTTTTGGAGAGTACTTGCCAAAAGGTCAGTCTGCGCAATGTGGTTTGAGACTTGTTGGGTTACTCACTCGGCATATCGCTTCCGGACCATGATGTCGCCTTCACCCAGCAACGTCCCTGTAACAAATTCAGCGCGTGGACAGCATTGCATTAAGCTGCAAATAAATCCGTACCGTTGGGCGCAAAGTCCTGCGCAAAGCTGGGGTCCTGGCTCAAGTAGTTGAATTCCCTGCCAGCGACGCCACTCTTCATGTACCCGACCGTGTCGCTCGTTACTGCAGCGTTTAGCATGCGGTCGCAAGATAAAGACGAGACGGTGTCTTAGGGGACTATGGATAGTAGTGACAAACCTTTGAAGCCGTTTCTCGCGACATGAATGGCGCCTTGCATGACGGTCGTCCAGGGGAGCACCTGCCGCCTCGTTGTCAGCCAGCCTTGGGACGTCATGTGAAACATGGGCAAGACTTACACCGTATTTCTTATGGATGTACTCCAGGCCGCGGACCTCGCTGGGCACGCCGACCGCTAGGCCGCCGACGATGCTCCCGTTCACGTTGCCCTGATACATGTCTTGGTGGGCCGCGGCGGGAGCAGCCTCCCGAAAGTCAACGGCCTCGTAGTTGCCGTGGGCGTCGCGGATCATGGCGAAGCCGCCGCCACCGATGCCTGAGTGATACATGCCGATGACGCCGACGCAGAACGTCGTGCCGACCAAGGCGTCGGCAGCATTGCCCTGCGAGCGGAGGTCAGTCACTTCCAAACATTCGACGTGGCCAGGGAGCGGCCCCCGCCCGCGTCCATGGACGACATACGCCTCTAGCCATCAGGTCTCTTCCTATCGCGCTGCACTCGGCGGCCTCGCTGGCTACGGCGCCAAGGGACCCATGAGAGTCCGGGCTGAGAACGATCTCGGGAACGGCGCGAGCAGTGACGGCAACATGGTGAAGTGAGATGGCCAGGAGCAGCCTTAGTGCATGGGGCCAGGTGCCGGAGAGTCCTACAATGCGTCGTGAGTGAAGGGAAGTGCGCCGGATCGGTGGCTGACCTACTCATGTCGTCGGAGCCCCGGGGGCCGTCATGAACGGCTCACCGTCGGTCGCGTGTCGGGTCGTCGGCGCTGGTTCGGAGGCTCGGCTTCAGGGTGTGTCACTAATCAAGACAGACGACCACAGGGTATAGAAGAACAAACAAACATGCCCCTTGTGCACAGAAGATACGGCAAAGAATAGACGCTAACACAACTGCTGCGACCGGGTGCACCTGAACGAGTGTCCCGCGAGACGCTTGACGAGTGGTATCGTGAAAGAGTGATGAGTGAGCGGCGTCGGCGCGGCAGTGCCAGTCGTTTTACACACGGTACCTAATAAGTATAAGCAAGGTAACACACGGGCTGTCCGTGGACATCAAAGCCCCCATGTGGAGCTGCGCAATCGGCGGCGGACCACGATGGCCGTGTGACTTCGATTTTAGCCCCCGCCACATCTGTCTGTGATTACGGGATCCCGACGTGTTGGGCTGTTAGTTATGCCTGTACTATGAGGTGCTGGTGACCCGACTCGTTGGCGCTCGCCCAGGTTTGTTCGGCCCAGCGGGCTGGATGGCAGTCACAGGGGCGTGTGACCCGCTGCCAGGGGGGTTGACGCCAGGCCGTATAAAGGACGAGCTACCTTACTAGGTAAGTTAGTAGTTATCTCTGAACAGCTTCACGGATTTTCAAACTCCATGGTTGGACACGGTCTCGAGTGGGCACGCGGGCAAGCCGCCCAGGGGAGGTGTCTCAGCGGAAAGGTGCGCCTAGGTACTGAGGTTACTGGTGTAGAACCCTTCCAGCGTGTGCCGCCCACAAATTCCAGGTTGGCGGGCACCCAAAAGGGACGGATAGCGTGCGATTCCCCTGCAGTCCACACCAACCAATCACGGCGCAGGCGTTTTCAGTGACCCCAGTCAGCATCGTCATTGGACAGCTGGGGCTGGGGAAAAAATATCAGTGAGAGCTTCACTCACAAGCAAGCTTCCAACCCTCATCGAACAGTGTTGCGCCTTCATCATCGCTCACTATCGCACAGCGCGTTCCCCTTGTCCCTCTTTGATCTGGACGCTGTGATCACTTGAGACAGATGAGAATCGCCTGGAGAGCCCCGTCACAAATCCTCTCGAGACCATCCAGCCTCCGTCCTCCACGACGACCACCCTCATTCTTCCTCTTCCAAGGCCGCCTGGCGCTTGCCACCATGGCATCGGCCCAGCCCGCTCCGACCGCGCCCGCCCAGGTCAACGGCAACGGTAACGGAGGGGGTGCAGTAGTAGACACCACCAACAAGCCTCCTCACAAGCGCGCGAACCCCGGCAACAACGGCGGCGGCCATGGCAAGGCCAGGGAGTGGAAGCACAAGAAGACGAAGCGGGAGAAGAACATCACCGAGGGCTCGTCCGAGGACGTCTTGCGCAACGACATCCGAGCACTGTTGGAATCCCGGAAAGCTGCAGAGCCCGCGTCCAATGATGACGATGGCAGCAACGGAGACGCCACCGATGAGCTTCTCCCCGAAGAAGGCTCCGAGACGGACGTCGAAGTGCTGGAGCTCTCCTCCACCGGCGACGGCCTCGCCATGCGCCCCGGCGGCTCCCGTCAAGTCTACGTCGTCCCCTTCTCCATCCCCGGAGACACCGTCCGCGTCAAGGTCTTCCGCCACGTCCTCCGCGAGAACCAGACCGTCGCCGACTTCGTCTCCGTCGTCAAGCCCTCCCCGCTGCGCGACGACGCCCGCGTCCAGTGCAAGTACTTTGCCTCGTGCGGCGGCTGCCAGTTCCAGATGCTCGACTACCCGGAGCAGCTCCGCCTCAAGCGCCGCATATTGGAGAAGGCCTACCGCAACTTCTCCAACCTCCCCGCCGAGCTCCTGCCCGCCATCCAGGACACCATAGGCAGCCCCCTGCAGTACGGCTACCGCACCAAGCTGACGCCGCACTTTGACGGCCCGCCCGGCTACCGCCCCAGCAAGCGCTCCAAGAACCCCGGGATCCCCTTCGAGTCCTGTCCGGACGTCGGCTTCATGCAAAAGGGCAAGCGCAAGGTCCTTGACATCGAGGACTGTCCCATCGGCACCGACGCCGTGCGTCAGGGCATGACGCGTGAGCGCGAACGCATGCAGCGCGAGTTCAAAAAGTACGAGCGTGGCGCAACTATTCTGCTTCGCGAGAACACCCGCCGGTATCCCAGCGGTGGCGACGAGGTCGCACCCGCGGACGGCCAGCTTCCTCCGTACGCCGTCCGTACCGAAGGCGACGGCTTCGTCGACGTAAAGTCGTGCGAGACAGACTCCAAGGCCACCACAACAGAGTACATTGGCGACCACATCTTCACCAACCCCGCCGGATCCTTTTTCCAGAACAACAACTCCATCCTTCCCAAGTTCACCTCGTACATCAAGGAGCGCATCCTACCACCGGCTTCATCATCATCATCATCATCATCGCCCTCCTCCACTCCCTCCTCACCCATCAAATACCTCATAGATGCGTATTCCGGGTCCGGGCTCTTCACCATCACCCTCGCCTCCGTCTTTCAGCACTCGACCGGCATCGACATCGCCGCCGACTCCATCGCCTCAGCCCGCAAGAACGCTTCCCTAAACGGCCTCGGCGAGGACCGGTGCAAGTTCATCGCCGCCGACGCCGGCCAGCTCTTCAAAAACGTCTCCTACCCGCGCGACGAGACTGTCGTCGTCCTGGACCCCCCGCGCAAGGGTTGCGACGCCGACTTCCTCGCCCAGCTGCGCAGGTTCGGCCCCAAGCGCATCCTCTACGTCAGCTGCAACGTCCATACTCAGGCCAGGGACGTGGGCGTTCTCGTCCGCGGCGAGGGCGATGGTGCGAGATACGATGTAGAAAGCCTCGTTGGCTTCGACTTCTTCCCCCAGACGGGCCATGTCGAGGGTGTTGCCATCTTGAACAGACACGATGGTGACAAAGAGCCAGCCCAAGAGCCCGTGGGACAAATGGATTCATGATTCATGTAGTACACACCGCATCAGGATATCAGCGCCAGTTAAATACAGATACCCAGCCGCTCGGGCCGTGCATATGCGTATTCCCCAAACCACAAGCTCTCCGGGGCCGCCGGAGCCAGTCGCCTCCCTGAAAACAGTGCGTGCATTGGCTCCACCACTTTCGCGCCGTGTTTGCCTCCATGCTGTCATGCTTCGTGTTCCAGCACGGCCTTCAAAGCCTCCACGGTCGCTTGTACCACTTCTGGTCGCCTACTCTGCTTGAGACATTCCTTGAGAGCCTCCACGCCGCCCTCCTCACCGATTTTCGCTCGGGCCAACTTGCCCGTTTCGCCGGGTGCCAGGGCCACGTTGTGAATGGTAACGATGCCACGGTGCCGCAGCCCCTCGTCTTGGTCGTTGCACATGGTGAGGATCACCTTGATGCCGCCCTCCCGATGTATGATGCCGCGGACTACCGTCTCATAGCCCGTCAGAGATGCCAGCGCTCCCCCGGCTGCGCTACGAGTGCCATCATCATCCGCATCCGCCAGGGCCAACAGAACATGAAGACGATTTCGGGCTTTGGCGCTGTCGTCAGCATACATGGCCGCTCCTTCCGGGTCTTGAACCAGGTTGCAGACCAGCTCGACGGCTGCTTTCGAGACGAGATGGTTTGACGCCAGAAGCTGCTCCTCCACGTGAGGCCATGCTGTCTGGATAATGATGCGACGCGTGTCTTCGTCCTCCAAGGACGCAAGGTTCGTCAAGGCCATTAGCGCTTCGAATGTAGGAAGCAGGTCCCTGGTTTCTGCGGCAGGGTCCGGGGGGACGATAGACACAAGAGGCCGGATCGCAGCGTTGACGGGATTAGATCGATTGCCGCCGAAAACCAAGGCAGGGTTGGTACTGATGAGGATTCGTGCTAGAGCCTGCGCTGCCATGCGACGAGCGGCGTCTTCTGTGTCTCGGATGGTAGACCAGGCGACTAGGAGTAGTTTGACCGCGCCCTGCTGGGCCAGCGGACCTCGGAGGGTTCTCGTCACCGCCATGGCGTGGATGATTGACACGATGAGACCCATCGAGGCCGGCGAACCATTCTTGCTGTGGGTGATCAATACAGGCACAAGTCCAACGTCGAATACTGCTTGGCATCGCTTGCCAACGTGTTCCTCATCATCTAGGGGGTCTGGTCCAGGCAGCTTTCCTGCAGCGTTGGCATAGGCCTTTAGTTGACTCATCTTCTTCTCTTCCTCTGAGAGTGCCGGGCGGTAACGCGTCAGGTTGACGAATATACTCAGAGCACCGTATGTCGTTGGTGAACGGGGCGGCGCCTCTGTCAGTGTCTTCACAAGCTTCTTGAGTAGAGACTGATCCCCAATAATTTGCTCCTTGACCTTGGGCTGGAGCGAGGCGTACGCGAGCCCCTCAATAGAGTGTTGTCTGCCGTGGTCCTCATCCCGTAGAATCATCTTAGTGAACAAGCAGGCCAGGTCCTCGATACTTGTGGTTGCAGGTTCGATGCGAGGCTTGTTGGGGTCATTGGCCGCCTTGGACGGCACCGCCTTGTATGTGCGTCAGCAGCCGCAAGAAAGGATGTCATGATTGCACAAGACTTGTTGGAGTGGAAAGGAAGGGCCTACCCGCAGCTTGGCGAGGATAACTGCAGCCAGGTGCTGCACCTGCTCTGAATGTCTGCGCATCGATATGGAGCCACCCTCGCCTTGAACCTTGGGTTCACCGATAGAGGCCTTGGTCGCTCCTGTCGGGTCTTGGTCAACCACCTCCTCCAGCCACTCGACACAGTACTTCTCGACAGCCTCTCGGCACAGATGGTTCATGCAAGCGGCGTTGAGCATCTCAAGGCATGCCGTCTCGACCTTGCGACTCTTCCACTCGCGCCGCATGAGCGGGCCGAGAGAGCTGAGAAAACCCTCGCTCAGGAACAACTGGGCCGTGAGATCCGGGACGATGGGGAAGGAGGCAGAGGCGACACAGAAGGCGACAATGTAGTCGTCGTATGTGCCACGGTTGATGCGGTCAAAGAAGAAGGCCGAGAGCTTCTTGGAGCCGTCATCGCCCGCGGCTTTGAGATATGCCGATGTCGTGAGCGTGGCGTGACCGCGCACAATGTCCGGCTGCCTCATGTCGAGATAACAAAGCACGGTGTCGACGCAGTCGCCGTCGATGACGCTGCATATGGACTTGTGGCCCTTATCCTTTTGCTGCGCGATGGCGTCGTCGTTGAGCAGCTTGGTGAGCTGGTCGAGCTCCCTGCACGTCTCCTCGTCCTCCTGGCCGCCCTCCATGAGGCGCGCAAAGACGAGCAGCGTCTGGTCCTCGACCGACGCCGGGGGGCCCGCGCTCTGCGACGTCTCGTCCACTGACGCCGCCATTGCGAGGATGGAGGCTTTCGGGACGGACGCGAGCTATGGGCGCGTGAGGGCGGTGGGCTGCTGCGGGTGCTGCTGCTGCTGCTGCTGGTGACGAAAATGTTGTTGTTGTTGTTCTTGTTGTTGTTGCTGCTGCCGCTGCCGCGTGCGTCGGTGCATGTACTCGGTGCAGTCGCACGGCAGATGACGCAACTCTGGAGTTGGAGAGGCGGCGATGAGAATCAACGATTGGTGGTTTTACATTGAGATAAGGCGGTTGGCGGTATGGCGTGCGGAGGCACTCAATGCAAGCTTCACCAACAGCTGCTTGGGGCGTAGTAGGTAGCTACGTAGTAAGTTACACAGTTTCGGGGGATGGATTGGACCTGGGTTCAACCATGCTGGTCGCGCGGCAAGGTTACCAAACAAAAAGAGGCTTTCCGGCTTGCCCCTCTTCCGTCACTTGGAGATGCAGGTGTGCCCCTCCACTGCGGTCCTTCCGTCAGTTTCAGCGGGCGGGCTCGGGGCCTCGCTGGAGTGGCTCCCGTTTGGTCGGGTCCATGGATGGCGGGCTGTTTTAGAGTTGCCTTGCGGGTGCGCCATAGGTGGTTTCAGCAGCACGATGTGCTTAGGCGGCACCGCCGTGCTGCCACCGGACCAGCGATGTCTTGCACTCACAGTGGGTGACTCCACTGCCCCGGAGCCTCCAGGCGCCCGCCACAGCATAGGGGGTTCTAACTACAGGTACTAACGTGTTGCTACCTTACCTGATACTGGTCACGTGTACTGGCGTCTCAGGCTGCGCGCCGGGCACGACTCAAATCGCAATGACGGAATGGGCCACTGCCGATCAGCGAGCTTCTCGATGCAGAACTACGAACATCCTCAACCGTGAAGCCTCACAGAGAGCTTCACGCTACGCCCCCCCCCCCCGGTCCCGCCGCGACGACATCCTTCTCCTCTCCGGTACCGCAACCTCGAACAGGGCTAGCAGCAACACATCATCCCACAGCATCACAGAAACACACTTAATATAGAAAGCATCGCTCCAACGCTCCCCCGACCTCGTAGCTGCCGCTCGTCGGCTCCCGCCTGCTCACGCGCCCCATCGTCGTCGTCGCCCGTCGTCTCCCGACCCATTCCCTTCCCCCGACGCCTGCCATGGACGCTGTCGACGTCTCCGAGCACTACGAGGTCACCACCACCGACGACACCCCCTCGCTCCTCTCCATCGTCCTCGACACCAACCCGCGCGCCTGGGCCGCCCTCGAGGACCGCCTACCTCTCGCCCGCGCCATCGCCAATGTCCTCGTCTTCGTCAACGCACACCTCGCCTTCAGCAATGTCAACCAGGTCGCCGTCATCGCCGCCCACGTCAACCGCGCCGTGTGGCTCTACCCTGCGCCTGCGTCGTCCCGTGGAACCGTTCCCGCCAAGGATGCGTCCGGCGACGTTTCCATGGTCGACGCGCCACAGCCTGCTGCCGCGGCCCCGTCGTCTGCCAATAAGTACCCTCAGTTCGCGCAGATCGAGTCGACGGTCATGTCTTCGATGCAGAGGCTCATGAGCGAGACCACCGAGGCGGACCTCGCCGAGACGACCACGCAACTCTCCGGTGCCCTCACCCTCGCTCTGTGCCACATCAACAAAGCTGCGCAGGCCCTCAGCTCAGCAACCGGCGGTATTGGTAGCGACGCCCAGGCTGCCGCCAATGCCGCCCCGCCCATGAAGGGCCGTATAGTCGTCATCTCCGTTTCTGATTCCGAGCCCGCGCAGTATATTCCCACCATGAATGCCGTCTTCGCGGCTTCCCACGCCCAGGTCGCCATCGATACCCTCGCCCTCGCCGGCGACCCAACGTTCCTCCAGCAGGCCTGCTTCAACACAGACGGCACGTTCCTCGCTGCCTCAAATCCACAAGGACTCTTGACGTATCTCATGTTTGGGCTCGTCGCCGACACCGAGGCCCGAAAGTCTCTCATCACGCCAACACACGATAAAATCGATTTTCGTGCCGCGTGCTTCTGCCACGGCAAGGTCGTCGACACCGGCTTTGTCTGTTCCATCTGCCTTAGCATATTTTGCGAGCTACCCGAGGATGCCATATGCTTGACGTGTGGTACAAAGCTCGCCCTAGGCAATTACGGATCTAAACCAGCAGTGGTGCCGCGCAAGAAGAAAAAGAAGAAGCGAATCGTCAACGGCGGCGGTCGCGAGGAGACGGGCAGCGCGACGGGCACTCCACGTCCCTAGATATCACTCTGCGACGGCGCGACGTCCTCCCCCTCCTTGCTATGGGGATTGGTTGTATAGCATCCACCATGTCCGGCAATCGGGTGGCTGGCGTTCAGGATACAAGGAGCCGGTTCCGGAACGAGGAACCTTTGAAGAAGAGACATAGATGACGTCTCAGTCATGAGCTGTATTACGCCATGTATACTATAACGATACCATGTCTGCACAATTCACTCAAGAGCATGGAGGCTTTCAGCCTCAGCTGCAATCACTATAGCCGGTGCCATGAAACCTTTCGTGTCGTTCACTCTACGATGAAGCTTGCACGACCAAATAGAGAATCAATCTAGGATTTTCAGGTGTTGTGGTACCCCCCTTCTGAGCTCAGAATCTAGAAGATAACAGACCGCCCTCTGTCCAACGTCCGGCAAGGCAAGGGCTGAGGGTACTGGAGACGCCAACGCCACGGGGTCGTTCCTTGTTGACGCATGGAGCCGCATGCAACAAGAAATCACCCTATTCGAACCTTGCGACCACCCTTGGCAATCTTAGCACCCTCTGAAAGCCGAGACATGGTGCAGCGAGGTTCCTTCTCAACGCCACCCATGGACGCCAGCGCGAAAGAGTCGGTGTTATGTGCAAAATACAGGTAGTAACCTGTCGCGCACTTCTTGACAACCATGACTCCGATGGCGCCGGCCGAGTGGCAGTTCTTTACGCCAGGGTGGTCCATGAAATCGTCCGCAATGAAAGACGCCATGATCTCGTCGTCATCGTCCACGTTCACGTCATAGCCTTGAGGGCCACGGCGGGTTCCTTGATATATCCTCTCGGCGCACCTCTGGGAAGCCATGGTCGTCGCCATGTGCTCTCCTGTGCCGCTTGTTACGGCTGCGACAGTCCGTCCCTCGGCGTCGTCCTTAGCGCAGGGCACAACAGCGGTACCGATGCCTACTAGGGCAGCTGGTCCTAAGCGTCCCCGGTGCTTCATGCCAATCCCACCAGACGACGATCCGGCGGCTATGTGACCACGCTCATCGATTGCAATGGCACCAATAGTGTCCGTAACGCGGTCCTCTGGCTCAGCAATCGAATGGCGGGCATGTTTGGTGGGTTTGGCATCCTGGTCTGAAGCCACCTTTGACGCTTGAAACGGTCTCTTAAGACCAGGGGCGTCGGATTTGTCGTTTGTCCAGAACCGGTCAGCCACGTCCTTGTCAGGGAGCGCCGACGGCCCTTCAGCGCCGTCCTTGTATGTCTCAAGCGTTGAGTCCTCGGTCACAGAACCATCTATTGGTCCATCTTTCCGGCCTGGAATGGAAAGATCTAGACGCGGTCCCTGTGAGTCCACCCGAGCAGGACGGTTCTTCCTGTTGTCGTCGCGTAGCGGCACTTGAGTATTGGCCGGGCTGGGAGTCAGTCGAGGGCCACTGGTCCGTGGGGGAGAACGAGCAACGGCGGCAAAGGACAATCCCATTGTGCGAACAGGGGGCGAAAGCATTTCAGAAGGGTACCCGCTCGGTGATTCGACAAGGGGGGTGCCGGCATAAGGTGAGTCAATTTGTCCCTCGTTCCACGTTCCAGCCATGATGGCCGCTGTGTGCTCCCTGGGAAAGCCTTGTTGAGGTTCTGGCGGTGCCGCCGTGTCGTATTGGCAGGGAACACAAGCCATGGTGACTGAATCGGGAGGAGAGCCCAGCTGTGCCTGTTCCTCGGCTGGGCCTTCGGCTCGGATCAAGTCGTCCTGCCAGCGGAAGAAGCGGTCGCGGGAGTTTTTGGACACCAGATATTCATTTGCAAAGGTCAACATGCCGTGTTCCTCGGCAAAGATCCTCGCCCCTTCCCCAACGAGAGCATTGGGTGGCACTCGACGGAGGCTCAAAGGCTTATTGCTCGTGTCCAGGATGAGTTTGGCTAGCGAAATCGGATTTCGGATATCTGAAGAGGCTCATCAGCGCGTGTCATTCAGACGATCGGCGGCAGGATACGACGTACTCGGGACCGCTCCACAAGCGCCACTGCGCCCCAAATGGTCGACAATGGTGGCATCGCACTCGACAGTGCCGTCTATGGATAGATTGGAACCGTAACCTGCGTTTGTGATCTCCTTGTCCTCGAGTATTCGCAGGGCGGCTTCAACGGCTTCCGTGGCACTGCATCCGGCTTTGAGAAATTTCATGCCCATCTTAACGGCGCTGGTGAACCGTTGTCAGCTCATGATTCATGATTGATTGATAAATGCTCCTTTAGGGGACGACGTACGAAACACAGGCTTCGAGATGGACATGTTCGTTTTGGTGGCTATGAAAGCCTGCTCCGGCGTGGATGAAAATCGCAGGGACGTGCTTTTGCTTCTGACCAATGCGAAGCACGCGGTCGAGTGCACCGTCTGTGCCGTAGTTGCTGGAGCCCATTACGGAGGAGGCGGTCTCATGGTGGCGGCGAGCGCTCATGCTTCTTCAGTCGCAAGTCATGAGACGGGGGTGTTGAGGCGATGGGAAAGCGCTAAAGACTTCAAGAGAGGAATGATGAAAATGAATATTGGCGCGCGGAAACAGTGCTGTGATGTGATGCGGTAGGGGACGTGCGTCCCAAGACCCGAGCGGCGGGTAGGAGAAACGAGGTTTGGGGTCAGGTCACGCACAGCGGCCCTCGAGAACTGGTCTTCGCTAAGAACTTTCTGCCGCAGCGTTGAAGGTACACCGCCTGAGGTGTTCGTGCGTAGGAGGGAAGCTACAATGCGGTGGGATAAGGTGACTGCCTGACCTTGAGCAGGTGAATCAGCGAAGGAGATGCGTGGAGGGCAGGAGCTTCCGACTATGAATCAGCCTTTTATAGGTAGTACGAAGTATGAAGTACTCCTGGTCTCCTTCACAGAAGACGTGTATCTCGACCGAATACTGCTCTTTGATGCCCGCGGCGGAAAGGCCCGTTGTAGCTGATTTCAAAGTCGACCAGGTAGGTCAGGACTCATGCCTCGTGGTCGAAATGATCCGAAGGGGGGAGAATGTTTTCTGGGGCGGGCAGTGAATCAGTGCTTGAGCAAGTCATCCTGGTCTCTTGGTGCCACGCACGGCACGGTACACTAAGGCGCGAGACGAAAGCAACATGCCTTATCCGCCTCCATTAATCACTGAACACGAAAGCGTGCCGACCAGGCAACCAGAATGGCGCGAAACGATCCGGTTCGCAGTGTCAATAAGTGAATTCACATAATCCAAGAGGCTTTAGGGTAGGTAGGTTCTTCCAATGATGTCGGCAGGAACATCCACGGCGCCGAGCACACAGCAGAGCTCAAACCGAAAGCTCTCTGTGAGTGGGGCCCTGCTTGCTAGGTCGTTACCGGGGGCGAGGGGCGCTGACGAAGCCCCCGCCA
Organism: Purpureocillium takamizusanense; assembly: GCF_022605165.1. Taxonomy (NCBI): domain Eukaryota; kingdom Fungi; phylum Ascomycota; class Sordariomycetes; order Hypocreales; family Ophiocordycipitaceae; genus Purpureocillium; species Purpureocillium takamizusanense. The sequence goes on from NC_063072.1 coordinate 1,271,559, forward strand.
CGGCGAGGCGTAACCGCTCCGCAGGTATCACTGCAAGCTGGAACGTGGAAGTGAGCAGCGTCCCCCCCAGCCTTCTGATGTGCCCCACTGCAGCTCGGAACTGACAATTGCGCAGCCTGGAATCGTCGTCGTGTGCGCCTGGGCTTGCCTCACCAGGCACCACCCCACTTCTTACCTCACCCCCCCAACGTGACGACAGGCTCGCTCCATCTGCCTCATCCACGACATCCGCCAGCCTCGACGCAACGGCTTCCTCTGTCTCGCGACACGCCCGCCCGTCGCCTCGGATACATCGCGCGCGCGCCGCCAGACGCAGCTCCCCTCCTCGCCATGGCAAACCAGACGCCCGCCGTTGTCATGGACAAGTAAGCTCGCTTGCCCCCCCCCCCCCGTCCCCGCACAAGATACGTACGCACGCGACGACGACGACGGCCATGGACAAACCGCTAACGACGAGAACCAACACAGCGGCACGGGTTTCTCCAAGCTCGGTATGCTCGACATCGATTGAAACCCCCAAATGCGCTCTCAATTGACCCGATCCCTGCAGGCTTCGCTGGAAATGACTCCCCGTCCTTCGTCTTCCCGACTGCCATCGCGACCAAGAGCGGCGCTGGCGGAGGCGGCGGCTCCGGCTCCGGCCGCCCCTCTGTCGCCAACAAGCCCTCCTTCCTCACCGGCGGCGCTGGGCCTAGCAGCAGCCATCTGAGCTCCAAGCGCGGCACGGAGGACCTCGATTTCTACATTGGCGATGCTGCCCTGAGCGCCGCATCAGGACCTGGTAAGTGGCCGTAGCAATATCCCGCGGACGAACCTCAGCTAACCCCTCCCAGGGTACGGCCTTCACTACCCTATCCGTCACGGCCAAATAGAGAACTGGGTATGCAGCTTAACCCTCGAACGTGCGCCGGGTACTTACTGACCATTGCAGGACCATATGGAACGGTTCTGGTCCAATTCCATCTTCAAGTACCTCCGCGTAGAACCGGAAGACCACTACTTCCTCCTGACCGAGCCGGTAAGTGATCCCTTTGGCCACGCAATTGACCGTGAGGAATATATGCTTACGCAAAATAAGCCCCTGAACCCGCCCGAGAACCGCGAAAACACGGCCGAAATCTTCTTCGAGTCTTTCAACTGCGCTGGCATGTACATTGCTGTCCAGGCTGTCCTCGCCCTCGCCGCATCTTGGACTTCCTCCAAGGTTACGGACCGGTCTTTGACGGGCACGGTCATCGACTCTGGTGACGGTGTCACTCACGTCATTCCGGTCGCGGAGGGATACGTCATCGGTTCCTCGATTAAGTCGATCCCTATCGCAGGCCGCGACATCACGTACTTTGTGCAGTCTCTGCTGCGAGACCGCGGCGAGCCCGACTCGTCGCTGAAGACGGCGCAGGAGATCAAGGAGGAGTACTGCTATGTCTGCCCGGACATCGTCAAGGAGTTCAGCAAGTACGACCGCGACCGCGAGCGCTTCGCCAAGCACGTCGTCACGCACCCTGGTGGTCGCCAAGTCACCGTCGATGTCGGCTACGAGCGCTTTTTGGCCCCCGAGATCTTCTTTAACCCCGAGATCTACAGCTCCGACTTCCTGACGCCCCTCCCGACTGTTGTCGATGGCGTCATCCAGCAGTCCCCCATCGATGTGCGCCGCGGCCTATACAAGAACATTGTTCTCTCAGGCGGAAGCACGTTGTACAAGGACTTTGGTCGGCGGTTACAGCGTGATATCAAGCAGTTGGTGGACGCCCGCATCAAGGCGAGTGAGGTCCGCAGCGGAGGAGCTCGCAGCGGCGGTCTTGAGGTCCAGGTCATCACGCACAAGAGGCAACGGCACGGTCCATGGTTCGGCGGCAGCCTGCTCGGCCAGACGCCCGAGTTCCGCTCATACTGCCATACCAAGGCCGAGGTAAGTCGCTTCTGTCAGACCCGGGAGGCCGATAACAGTGAGCTAACTCGCATGTAGTACCAAGAGTACGGCCCCAGTATTGTGCGGAGGTTTGCTCTCCTGGGAGGGCCCGGCGGCTCGTAAATGGTTGACAGAAAAATAACGCTCCAATCGAGCCACGCGGCAATATCGAAGGGCAGACGGCAGCAAGTGAGTGGCAGGTGATGAGACCCTCTTTCGGCCCGGACGGTGTTGGCATAAGAGTGCAAGGGTTGGTCAAGCGGGGACAGGGCCAGGGGCGCTTTGACAAAGTAGAGACGAAGAATAGCCAATGCAACTACAATCAAGACTTGAATATCCGCATGCTGTCGCGGGCTCCATCGTCCTACGATACGCCGTTTCGCACTCGTGGAACCCGCTCACTAGGAGCTGGTAGCACCCCTGAAAAGTTTATACGTCTGCGTGTCCGTGTATCTAGACAAATCGCTCACCAGATGGCAGGATTCGGAGTTGATAGGCTCCAAGGCCCAAGATCGTGTATATTTCTCCGTGATAACGCCTGGAATCTCCCATCTCGACACCGCCATGCGCCTCATCTCACCGCCTTCTCGTCTCCCAAGCACCGCGCTCAACTACACGTCCGTAACATAGAGTAGAGAAAGTAACCAAATAGCGCCATGCTGTCGTCAATCAAAAAAGTCTATTTACTGGTGTCGACGACGTAGCGGCCGACAACCTTACCCTCGGCCATTAGCTTGTAAATGTCTTGCAGCTTGCTCAGGCCGATGGTCTTGTAGGGGACCTTGATGAGGCCCTTGCGGTAGAACTCGATGGCCTCGGCGGTGTCGATGCGGTTGCCGACGTAGCTGCCCTTGATGTTGATCATGCGGATGACGGTGTCGAAGACGGGGGCGCGGAACATGGCGTTGGCGGGCAGGCCGATGCAGACGACGACGCCGCGTGAGCGAACGTACTCGGTGGCCTGCTGGAAGGGCTTCTCCTGGACGGCGACGAGGAGAGCGGCGTGAGGGCCCAGGCCGTCGGCAGTCGCGGCCCGCACGTCGGCGACGAGGTCCTTTGTGGTTTGGAAGTCGACATAGGCGCTGGCGCCCAGGCTCGTGCACAGGTCGCGCTTCTCGTTGCCCCCGTCGATGGCGATGGCGTCGAGGCCCATGGCCTTGGCGTACTGGATGGCGATGCTGCCGAGGCCGCCGCCGGCCCCGACGATGGCCACGGACTGCCCGGGCTTGGCGCCCGACTCCTTCAGGCCCTTGTAGACGGTGATGCCGGCGCAGAGGATCGGCGCGATGGCCTCGAGGTCGCACTCCCTGGGGATGTGGGCGACGTGCGCCGCCTTGGCGATGGCGTACTGCTGGAACGAGCCGTCGACCGTATACCCCGAGAGCAGGGCCTTGCCGCAGAGCGGCTCGTCCGACTGGTTGCAGTAGGTGCAGTTGAGGCACGAGCCGTTGAGCCACTTGATGCCGACGGGCTCGCCGAGCTCGACCTCGGTGACGAGCTCGCCGCGGGCCACCACGACGCCGGCGCCCTCGTGGCCGCCGACGAGGGGCAGCTTCGTGTCGAGCGGCCAGTCGCCCATCATGGCGTGGAGGTCAGTGTGGCAGACGCCAGAGTACTTTACGTTGATGAGGACCTCGTCCGGGCCCGGCTTTTGGACGGGGATCTTTTTGTAGACGACGGCTGCGTCGGGCAGGTCAGATTTGTTGTTTTTGCTGTTTGACTGCGGCAAAAGAGAAGGGGAGGTGTATATAAAAAGTACGTACGGCCGCCAGTCTTTTCCACCACCTGCGCCCATTGCTCCGTGGGGATCTGAGCAGAAGTCATGGTGGCGTTGATGCGATATGTCGGTGTCAGTGCTTTTTAGGTTGTTTGGCGAAGTCTTTCTCTTCCTGGGTTAATGATTTCCAGACGGTATTCGATGAACAAGAGCGAGAGCTCCAGGAAGCGCCAAAGCATCATAGACGCAGGCGAGGCCGCCAGAATTTATACTCTCCATCATGCCCCTCCAACATCGAGAGCTTAAACGCCATGCCCGTCTGTCGCCCGAGCTGCCAAAAATGGCGCTCCGGTGGACGGGAACCTCATCACCCGATGAATGGGGACTCGTAGCCCCGATGAAAGGGGGGGCGCCCTCGAGAGAGGGGAGGGGAAGGTGGCTCTGCCGGCCCCAATGATGATGCCGAGAAGCGTGCGACGACAGGAGACCAAAGGCCAAAAAAAGGTGGACAGCTTCGCTGGAAATGATCGGGTGCTGCTTCGCATTGTCACACCACCGGCCGGATGCATATTGTGGGGCCTCTCAATGAAGCTCCGCCGGGCCTTGGGTTCACGTTCGGAGTCTCGGGGCCTCCATATTATTAGCAGAGAACTCGCTAGTAGTCGTAGTAGTAGTGGCATCTCACCTGCCGCGTCCCCGTTCGATAGCCCACAACGCCGAGCCGCCCCCTCTTTCTGTCGTCATGACGAGTATAAGCTTCCACCGGCCCACGCCCTGGCGGCTTGTCGACCTGAACTCAGAGAGAGAGCAGACCACACACGGCACCGCCGCCCGTCGCGTGAGTGTGTCGTCTATCGAAGGTGGTGGTGGTGATGGTGGATGACGCTAGGCGCAAGGGAAGATCCGGCTGCATTAGCGCCGACAGACAGACGATGATCGGCGCCAAATCAACAACCGGGCCGGGCAAGCAAGGTTCGCCGCTCCCAGCAAGCAGCATGCACATGTCCTGTCCTTTTTGCCATGCGTCCGAGAAAACGCGAAAGACTTTTAGTGTTTCGACAGCGCTTCCCCGTCGAGCTGCACGTCGTCTGGCGCTGACACAATGCACGTTGGCTCGAATGGAGACGCTTGTTGTACTCTACTCTCACTTCGTACTTTGTGGTAGTAGTTAACTAGCAATCGACGCGAAAGAAACGCAACCTGCAGCTCCTGCGGGGCGGACCGTTGAACAAAGGGCCAACCTGGTCTCGTTGCGAGCGCGTGCCATGGGCCTGCTGCCAATGATGAATGCCAAGTGTGAGACTGATACGACCGTGTCATCTGCTCCATCGACGGATATACCAGGCGGTCAAATCCCAGCATAATAGAAGCCCCTACCCACTGCGACCTTTGCCCCTCCCCTCCCTCCCTCTCTCTCTGGCGGTTGTCTGCGACGTCATGCAGCGCATGTCCTCGCGGCAAGCACCCTTATCATTCCGCCAAGATCCCCTCTTGCCGGGCGGCGGGCAGGCATGCATCTCGCTTCCAAGGGAGCTCAAGCCACCAATGCCAAGTGCCTACGTATATTCCTAGTGTACGGCTTGGGACCGACGGTGTCATTGCTGGGGCGATCTGGGGGTATAACGTAATGTCGACACCAGCAGGCGCACGGAGAACTGGCTTTCTGTCGTGGCCTGCGTGTTGAGAACTGGCGGCTCTTGCGTTGCGACTCTGATCATGAGGGCGTCTCTGCGGGCAACGAGACACCGTCCACGTACCCTGTCGTGCGAAGGTCGTGGGGCATGTCGAAGCCAAGCGGAGCAGCGGGAACATCGCGATGGCGGCGGGCGCGTTGCCCCCAACATGCCCAACCTTCAAGAACTCCATTGGAATCCACTGGTCGAAGCAGTCCATCAGTGGCGCCGCGAGGCGCGAGGTTGGTAAGAACAGAAACGCGGTGGCATTTTCTTGCAAAAAAAGGCTTGCACGCTCAGTCACAGTCCGCACCGAGAGAACAGCGTCTCTCTCCTGAGACGTGATGATCCCCCAAAGGTTTCAACCGTTCACCCGTCCATGCATCAAGCTTTCATCTATTCGTCACAAGAATTCAACGTCGGCGCGCGCGCGAACCCCAACCCCCTCTTGGCCTGGGCGCGGAGCTCACGCCGTCGTGGGAACAGCCACCGGCTTGTCGACGCCATCGGCCTTGGCCGAGTTGATCTTCTTGCCCGTCTTGGCAATCTTCTCGAGGACCGTCTCGTAGGGCAGGCCGGTGACGACCTTGGCGCTCTGGTTCTCGAGGGAGACTTCGTAGCTCTCGACTCCTGCGGGCGGGGGAGAAAGACACGGCCATTAGCGCATGGTTCCAGTGGGAGGCAACGAGTATGGGGGAATATCGCAACAGCGCGAGCAGGGGAGCGGGCAGGGCGACATACCGTCGAGCTTCTTGAGGACGCGGTCGATGGCGCCGGAGCAGCCGCCGCAGCTCATGCTGACGTTGAACTCGTAGGTGTGGACTTGGGCCATGGTGGCGGGGAGAGATGTCTGTGTTAACTTCGAGGGAGGCGGGGCGAGGTGGTATGGTATGGTACGGGCGCAAGGGGCGGATGGCGCTCGCAAAGGGCTCTTTATGTGTGTCGAAAGGCGTGGGAGTATGTCGAGGGAAGCGGTCGAGGGCACAACGAAGCGGACGTTGGGCGATATTAATAATGGTTCGTCAGGGTGCGCCGTGGAGGATGGACGATGCAGGAACAACGGGAACGAGCGGACCCCGCCAAAAAGACGCACGCCACCTACGGCGGCACAAGTTGCTCGCCGGCGCGCCGCCTCGGTGGAACAAAGAGGGCACTGGAGGGGGGGTGCGTACCACCACCACCACCACCACCACCAGCACGCAACCCGAGGCCGAGATGACCGTGTGAAACATGCTCAAGTCACGGCCACCACCACCCACTTCACCCACGTTTGTTACAGACAGCCACAGCCACTCCTCCTTCCGCTGTCCCCTTTCCCTTTTATCACCTCGTCAGAGGAACGGTCGGCCCCCTGAATCTCGTCGCGCTTCAACCAAAAAAGCGCAAACGTGACACGGACGCCCCTTTGTTCACCTGCTGCTGGCAACGTTAGATGCTATCAGTTCCCTTACACCGAGGCTGCTTCTCCGAGGCCGCCTCTACGTAAGTACGTATTGAATCGCGGCCTTCCAAGTACCAGTGTCTGACAAGGACCACGCAAGGCAAGTTTAGCACGTACTAGGTAAGTTCGTAACGTTCTACCCCGTATTTCGTCGCGCCGCGCGCATGGCGTCATCAACGGCCGCCGCGACGTTGCAACTTGCTCGCGCACACAAACGGCCAGCCTCCCAGCCAGCCCTCCGGCCATGCCGCCACCACGACAACAACAACAACAACAACAACAACATGCCCGCCCCAGCCATCAAGGTTGCAAGGTACTTTGTAGGTTCATGACGCTTCCCGGACAAAGTAGAGTCGCGTGCTCTCCCCCTCCCCCACGATCCACGATCAAGCCGCCGCCCCAACCGTGCAGGCAGTCCACCACATCCCGAACCGAAAAATCGTTCCTGCATGCGTGCGTGATGCCGTCTTTGCGCTCCGCCGGCCGGCGGCGGCGGCGGCGGAGGAGGAGGCCCACGGTCCTCTCGGCACGGGCCGCTAATAATAAAGGGGGTCTCAAACACTCCTGCAACCACCGCGTGACACGCCCCCGGGCCGAGGGCTTTTCGGCATCGCATCCATCGTCGGCTCGACGCCTTCCCCATGTAGAGAGCATCAGCAATTGCACAGCATCAGCATTTGGCATACTCGTCCTTCAAAAAGGAAAGCAAATCAAGGGAAAACCTGCCTTCCTGCATCAGAGATTCAGCACCATTCATTCCGTTGGAAAAAAAAAAGAAATCATTCCATCACCGCCCATTGCGGCAGGCGTCGGCACCGCACCCCCGTCACCGCCCGCACCGGCAGCGTCAGGTCCCCCGTCTCCTCGTCAAACATATGCTCCGGCATCTCCTCCGAGACCAGCTGCTCCGACACCTGCTCCCACATGTCCCGCACCGTCGCCGACTCGTCGGTACCCCCGATGTGCGCCGCGTCCTCCCACTCCTCACCCGCCACCGGCCGCAGCTCCCACCGGGGCTGCATCTCGTACCAAGTGTCAAGGAGCAAAGTGCCGTCGATCATACATAACCGCGGTTTCTTCGCGCAGCGAACGACGATGTCGTCGTCATCGTCGTCGTCGGCCACGTCGGCGTAGTAGGCGTCCTCGTCGTCGGCCACGTCGGCGTCGGGGGCATCGTTGCGGTCGATCGGCACGTAGCGGCCGCGGATCATCCTCCTGGGTCTCTCCTCCGCCGGCGACTCGTCGAACCTCGGCCGCGGCAGCTTCTTCCACACCACCGACAGCGTTTCCAAACGCGGCAGCTTCTCAAACAGTATTCCGATATCCGTATAGTCGTAGTAGACCGTCTTCGCCGGGACCGCCAGGTGCCGGATCGACGCCGCCAGCACCTTCCAGGCCTCCGTGTCCCCAAAACGGGAGCGAGCAAAACTCTTTCCAACAGGCGCGCCCAACGTAGAGGTGGTCGCGTGCCGGGTCCCACGGTCGGACCAGTATCTGCTGCTGCTGCTTCTTCCGCTCCTTCCCCATCGCCGCTGAACAGTACCTTCATGCGATTCGATGTCATCCACGACTTGAACAAGGCACGTGCCTCCGTGTTGACGTAGGCAATAGCCGGCATGCTGCCCACCTCAACGAGGCGCTCGTAATACTGCTCAATGGCCGTTGTCGTCGTCGTCGTCGTCGTCGTCGTCGTCGCCGCCGCCCCCTCATCCGACGAATCATCCCATATCACCGCCGGCATTTCCCACCGCCAGTCATAGATGTACACGGTCGGCTGATCCGCAGCGCAGAGGCACTCGGCCCAAATCTCGCGCCGGACCTCCGGCGGCAGTCGCGCAAACAAGGCGAATCCCGTTGTCGAGGTTTCTTGCGTCATGGTGTTGACTGTCGAGTCGTGGGTCGCGTTCCTCCTGGTCAATTGGCGGGGCAGAACTACGTACGTAGTAACTTGGTTGTACGTAGTGCTACTGCTGCCCAGCCAAGAATGTCTATGTCGTGTGAAGAACAGGTGTTTCTTGAATCAATGCACAGGAGACACGTGGTAAGACTGTTGAAACTGGGTTCAGAAAGATGTTGGTCACGACGCGTTCAGGTTACACAACACGCAACGAGTCCGCGGGCATTCGTGAAACTACTTCGTATGCAGCGACACCCGGGCAACAACATGCCTTATTTATACTTGGACGCGTTGGTGGACGCCTCCAAGTAGCAATGGGAAGGCGTGCGCGGGGAGCGCAACATGTCAGCTACCCAGTAAGTTGTAACCAACCACGAGCAACCATGACAGAGGGGCGAGTAAACATTGCCTCGGAAAAAGTAAACTCAATCTCCTTTTGTTCATCGCTACATACACGTAAATACACAGGAACCGTGCCGCCACGCAGCGTGGTATAAGTACAGCCTAATCTTCCCCATCACCCATCCCTACGCGCAGCTGGAACCTGCTAGAAACGCGCCTCGACCTTCTCCAAGGTGTCCTGCAGCGCCCACTCGCTCGCCGCGACCTGGCTACGGGCGGCGGCGGCTTGCTTCGCCGTGAAGCCCTTGGCTTCGACAGCCGGGTTGTAGCCCAGGCCGTTCTTCTTGCCGATAGTCGCGGAATCGAGGCTGGGCGCCTCCTTTCCGTCGGCGCGGCGGTACACGGTCACGACGACGGCGCCGCCCAGGCCCAGGTTGTGCTGCAGGCAGTGCTTGGTCTTGGGGGTCGCGCGATTGTTTGCCCAGCCGCGCAGGTGCCAGACGAGCTCGGCGCACTGGGCGACGCCGGTCGCGCCAAGCGGGTGGCCCTTGGAGATGAGGCCACCCGAGGGGTTGATGACGTACTTGCCGCCGTAGGTGATGTCGCCGCGGCGAACGAGCTCGTGGGCCTTGCCCTTTTCGCTGAGACCGAGGGCGTCAATGACGACCATCTGGTTGGCGCTGAAGCAGTCGTGCAGCTCGACGACCTGGACGTCGTTGGTCGTGATGCCAGCCTCTCCTAGCGCCGTCTTGACGGCGTGCTGGGTCATCTCGTAGCCCATGAGGTCGATGGAGCTGCGGGAGAAGAGGCTAGGGGCATCGGTGGCGAGGCACTGGCCAGCAATCTCGACGGCCTGCTCCTTGAGATGCGGGCGGGCGTCGAGGAACTCTTGGGAAACGAGGATGGCGGCGGCACCACCGTCCGAGGTCGGGCAGCACTGCAGCTTGGTGAGGGGCTCGAAGATCTTGGGGGCGGCCATGATCTCGTCGCGGGTGTAGACCTGCTGGAACTGCGAGTAGGGGTTCTTGGGCGAGTGGGCGTGGTTGACGCGAGCGATCTCGGCAAAATCCTCGGGCTTCGCGCCATACTTTTCGATGTACTCGCGGCCGGCGTTGCCAAACATCTGGGCGGCGCCGGGGGCCGGCTCGAAGCCGCGCGTCTCGGCCATCATGGTGACGGTGGTGCCCGTGGGGTTCTCGCGGTCGTTGAAGAAGGTCTGTAGGCTGCCGGGCATCATCTTCTCGAAGCCGACGACCATGACGCAGTCGGCGGCGCCGCTGGCGATGAAGGTGCGGGCCATGGCCAGCCCCGTGCTGCCGGTGGAGCAGTTGTTGTTGACGTTGTAGATGGGGATCTTGGTCATGCCGAACTGGTAGAAGACGCGCTGCCCGCAGGTGCTGTCGCCGTAGCAGTAGCAGGCGACGCCCTGGTCGACATCGTCGTAGGTGATTTGCGCGTCGAGCAGCGCCTTGACGCCGGCCTCGAAGCCGAGCTCCGTGTAGTCGACCTTGCCGCGGGGCTTGATGAACTTGGTCATGCCCACGCCCAGGACGTAGACGGGCGACTTTTGCTTGCGAGCCATGGTGGGCTGTGGGCTGCGGGGATGAGGACTGGTGGGGGGGGGGGGGGGAAGAGGGATAGAGGGACGTGGGAGAGTGGTGAGGTTTCGGCAAGCGCAGTGGGCAGGATCAATCCGATATCTTCAACGCTCGTGCAACGGGTCTCTTGTCAGAAAACGGAGCATGAACCGAACCTCGACAGACCAGGCATCCAGTCAACGCATTTATTTTCCCGATGGCGGCTATCCGGGGGATGCGGGGAAAGAACTCTCCAGGCGTCTAATAATGCCGAGGTCAGTCACAAGGAGAGTTGGGCCTCGCGGGCGGTCGGGGTTGGTGGCTGACTCTCGGCCCCGGCTCCGTCCCCGCGCTGTCCACCTCATTATGGGGCGCCGTCACTGGAGCTGTTGGGGGGGGTGGGGGGCCAGGCTGTTCGGCACCGGCGCGGTGTGGGGGAGCGTGGCCGGAAGGGCGTCAGTCTTGTTAGGCCGAGGCACCGCCTGTAACAATAGTGCTATGCGAGTTAGTGGTCCGTCCACGGGCAGAGGCCGGGCATCTGCTGTACGCGGAAGACGACGTTGAAATTCGCGACCCCGTTTAAAATTTAGGACTTCCTCTTCTCTTATTAAATAAGAGACCCTGCCATGCCATGGGCTACTCTTCCAACATCTAATAAGCCTGTCCCGGTCGGTAGCAACCGCCCCATGAAGCCATCGAGGTCCGCCCAACACCACGCCGGGGCCGTCATGACTCATCAGGCGGACCTCCAGGGTAAGTTGCACTCCCAACGGTGTACAACCCCCACTAAACATGCAAGTAGGCTTGCTTTTGCCAGTGGTCAGGACTCGGGGGCATCGCCGGAACTACTATTTGCCGCAAATCCAACCCCTTTCATCTGTCTGTTGCCTGCGAAAAGGCGAGGGACAGAATCGTGAATGTGAAGCGAACGACGACGCCTCGCCGACGATGCTCGCGTCGGTGGTTCATCAGCCATGCTGCTCGCTCTCATCCGTCTAGTGCGCACGCGATGGACGTCGGCCGTCCTATTTCTGTCCAAGCTGTGGGGAAGGCTGCTTCACTTCGGCGCCACATGGATCGGAGGCACCAAGCCAGACTCACAGGAGATCAGCGACCCAAAGACCGGTGAAGCGGCGGTTGCCACGCCTGGACTTGACAGCCAGGGATTTCCAGTTCTGACAGAGGACCAGTACGAGGATGCCATCCTAGCATTTATCGCGTCCATAGATACGGAGGCGGTCTGCGCCCTGGCCTCACGATACAATGACGGCAAACCGTGTCAGTTCTCGAGGAAAAGTTATGGCAGCTTCAACGTTTGTTTCTTCGTCGAATTCGGCCACGATGGGTCCAGCCTTGTGGTCAGGCTGCCCATTGAACCCGCTTTTGACGACTTTGACGATGCATGGGACAAGTTGATAAGCGAGGTCACTACGATACAGTAAGCCCCTCCACGTTTTCGTCTCTCACCCACCGCGCCTAATTAGACCCAGATATATCAAGAGCAATACCCGAATCCCTGTACCTCACATTCGCGGTTATGGGCGCGACGCCAAACTGACCAAGTCCGGTGCCGGGATGCAGATGTTTGTCATTATGGATCTCATTCCAGGCAAGCCTCTCGACAAGAAGCTCTTGATTGAGGGCGAAGAGGAGCACTGCAAAACTTTATACTCCCAACTTATAGACATCCAAGTAGAGCTTAGAAAGCTCGAGTTTCCGGCCATCGGATCCTTGATGCCAAATCCCGACGGCAGCGCCCAGCCGATTGTGGGCCCTCTCATCTCGATGTCGGTTGCTCAACTCCGGCAGCCACCTCTGCCACTGTTTACTACCGCAAAAGACTACATGAGATGCCAGTTCAATCTCGTGTCCGACTTTTTTGTGCCCCCGGTTTCCAATCACACCACACACGAAGTCCAGAAGGAACTGTTCGCTCTGCACGGGATGGAGAAGCCTTTCCAACAGGTCATCGATCCCCGGCTAGACAAGGGCCCCTTTGTGTTGCATCACATGGACCTGCGGGCACCAAATATTATTGTGGATGAAAATCTGAATATTCAGGGCGTCATAGACTGGGAGTTCTCAGGCACCACTCCACGACAACTCTTCACGCCACCATCGTGGATTACCGGTCATGACTCGATAGAAACAGCCAAGCAGATACATACCGATTTCCGCAACGTTTTGGACGAGAAGAGTCACGCTAGCGCGGCCTGCGCCCAACTCAGAGGAGAATGGTATGGCTCAACCGATATCGGCCAGCTGGGCATGAGCGTAACAGACATGGCCTTCTACGTTGCGCATGTAATACGCCGTCCTACCGACGTCGCCGGCGTCTTTTGTGATTCAGTTACTCCAATGCTCTCAAATCGGCCTATAGATGAGGTGATCTCTGAGTTTTTCGACGAGCATGAAGCCCTTGCACTGGAGGTGCAACGTAGGGCGAGACATTCCGAGCGCTACACGCAGTACTTGAAAGATCACAATCTCTACGGGTCTCGCTTGGAAAGGCTGCAAGCCCATGGCGAGGCGTTGAAGAAGAAGTATAATTGGAGTTAAGAACTGCTTCAGTCGAAATACAATAAACGCTAGGGGAGTCTGTTATTTCCCTTCTAACATCCGCTCCTGCTCCTGCAAATCATGAATCTTCTCCCACATGAGCCCAAGATTTCGTTCTATTCTCGCTCGCTTTCGCTCCATGTCCGCTTTCTGTTCTTCCACGGGCTTTGGCTCTGGCAAATTTCTCTTCTTCCTTGAACTAGAGGAACTCCTAGCCATCTGACGAAGACTCTCGCTTTCGAGATCGGCGATGAAGGCTAATGTGTCGTCAAGCTCTCGTTGCTGCTCTGCCACACTGGCCATGTTTTCGCTGATTCTCTTCTTGATGTTAGCCAACTCCTCGGCAGTGTATTCCATTTTGACGATGCCTTGGCTAATGTCGTTCGTGCTGTAGTCGGGGCCGAATGTGTCGAGTGACGACCCTTTGGTGCCGTGGATTAGTGACTTAGGTACACTGGGTCTATAGAGCAAAGATGAAGATCGACGTCGGGCGAAGGTTTTCGCTCGAAATTATTTCGCGTTTTTTTAAGGAAGAAACGCCAGAGGAGCAAGAGAAGAAATATAAAAGGGTTCAGAGGTGGGAGGTGCACATGTCGAGAGCCTGGCGCGTCAAAGCAGGCAGCAGCGGCCCATTATGACGGCCAGGTGCCGAGAATAATGACACCCAACGATACCCAAACAGTGCCACTTTTCACGGCTTGGAATATTCCCCTTGACTTGCCAGTCCCTCCAACACTTTGGCTTAGTCTGCCTTGCCACGCACGAGGCGCGTCGGCAGCCTCATCCGGCGGCTCCTCCATTTGGCTCCGTGGAACCCTGTGTGATGTGCGGGCGCAAACCGTCAGGTGGTCACGCGGGGCCAGCTGCATAGCGCAAGACTGGAGTTGCCGGCCGCCATCGAGACCTGTGCCTGTTTGCCCAAAAGTTTTGTTGGTACTCTGTTGGAGGTGCGATGGCGCTCGTGGCACGTCTGGTGTAGCCGGCTTGCCGTACGAGCATGAAACACGATCACAAACTCGGTCGTGGTGTCACACGAGCAGAGCAAGTCTTGCGTGGAAACCGCCATGCCTGCGGCTCTTATAAGCCCGGCAAACAGTTGAAAACGCCACCTGTATTGTATGTAAGGAGGATGAAAGTGTCAAGGAATTAAACATAGTCAAGTGAGCCGGGAGACAAACATGTGTTCACTTTCCCTTTCAGATGTGCTTGTTCCCCGCCATCATCCACATTCTTCAGGGCGTGATTAGTTATTCATCGTCTCTTTGTGTTGGTCTCAATATGCCGCTCCCATCGTGACGCCCCACTGAACCAATATAAGCTGAATATAGTCGTCAACCTAGCACATACGACCATAGGCAGTGTAGAATACTGGGTCCCGTTTGCTCCCCGTGCGTCAAACCACTGACCGGCAGATTAGTAGTTGGGTCGGTGACGACCAGCGAACACCGGCTGTTGTATGTGTTATTCTTTTTTGAATTTCTTGTTTGTTTTTTGGTGGTTTTGTTCTTCCTCCTTTGCTCAATCATTGTCTATTGTGAGGGACGCCGGCCTGCGATATGTTCATTCCCTTGGGCTAAAACCGGTGGCTTGATCCCGCCTCGCCGGGATGCCTTCCCAGTTCAATGCAGCTGTGGCCCGCCTCCCAGTTGCTCCCCAGCTCTCCGTCACGACCATCATCTCTCAAGCATGCGCTCAAGCCTCGCGACTCCAACTCTCTCAGCAGCAAGGCCTCTAGGACTCGACTGCGCTCTGCAGCCCACCAGCCCTGTCCTACGCCGGCGAGCAGCGTCCGGGCCGCGCGGTAAAAGTGGAAGAGCAGCACCAGGGCGCGCGCGTCGCCGTCCACGGCCATCTGCGCAAAGGTCCCCGAGCAAAGGATGGGGAACACAAAGAAGAACCTCTGGACGTCTGCGCGTGACGGCACGGCGGTGGGGTGGACGTCGTCGTCGCCTACCGGCGGGAGGAGCGCGCACGATAACAGGGTGGAGAGCCGGCGCGCGACGAGCTCGTATGCCGTTCGGACGGAGTCGTCTGGAGGCAGGACCGATAGCTCAGAGCGGCCGCAAGATGATACGATGATGTCGCGGTTCTTGCCCTCGACGACGGGGCCGTTTCTTGCCCTAGAGTTCTCCGCGGCTACTCTGAGACTGTTGGCGACCCTCTCTGCGTCGGTATGCTGGGTCGAGTCGTTGGACGAGAGCTCCGTCTCCAGGCCCATAAGAAAACGCCATGAGTGAAGCGAGGGGTCGGCCCAGGAGGTCGTCTTTTCTGTTCGAATCGGCCCGCGAGTCTGATAGTTCGGGTCGTCGTAGATTGCCATGAACGGCTGCACGAAGCGAGCCGGGTCCACGCCTCGTTTCCGCAGGGCGTCTTCGATGTTGAGCCGGGGGTGCTGGTGAACAATCGTCAGGAAGTCACTCTTCTCCGCCACGAAGACGGGCAGAGCCTGGAAAAAGACCTGTAGGACGCCCGGGCTGAGAAGAATGAGCTGGTCCCGCGACAGGTCGAGCGCGGTGTCGGCGTCATCGTTGCGCTGCCCGTCGAGGAAGTCGAGATGGCACCACGAGATGTAGTTGACGAGTATGGCCGTCCCGACGATGGCGTTGCACGTGTCCTTGGTGAAGGCCCGCGAGAGGTTCTGCCGGAGGAGGCGCAGGGACTTGGACAGCAGCCGCGCGGAGGCGTTGGCGTACTTGGCGTCCTGTTGAGGTCGCAGTGCCGTCAGGTGCGTTACCGCTAGACATAGGACTGTCGACATGACAAACTCTTCCTGCGGCGGTGGTCAACATACGTACTTGTTATTTCTTACATGGTTCCATCCCTCTTGCGTTTCCCGCGCCGGGGAGGGGGGAGGGACTGACATCAAAGGCTCGCTGCAGCACCACCGGCCATACTTGAGCGAATGCCAGCGTCGGCCGCGTTTCCTTGTCCCAGTGGTGGAACAGCTCGAGATGAAGCAGGGTGATTTGCTCGTCTCCGCCGGCCCCGAAATGGGCTCTTGGTCGAGAGAGACTCGGGGCGATGTCCTCGTCCGGGGGCCACCGTAGACATTTCTCGTTGCGTTTGACACACCGAAGACACGGAATCCGTTCATCACACTCCATCCATGTCCAAGGAGTCAGCAACAGCCCTTGTATGTGTGCGCGTTGTCTGTGATGTGTTCCTCCGTGTCGACTTGGAAAAGGAAGGGAGGAAGTGGTTGGTTACCTTGACCCGGCGCCTCTTACATGCCATGCAGCCGCGGCGGCTCTTGCGATGCGCCCGCTTCTTGCGCGGATGATCGGCGATACCCAGCGTCTGCATGCTTTCCGCATCTCCGCCCACGACAAACGTGTTGGCAAAAATTGCGTCGACGTCCGAGTCGCTGGCCATTTTTTCCCCCTTGTTCGTTTGTTCGTTCAGGAACGAGGATGGGAAATGAAACCCCGTCATGCATGAGCGGACGACGAGGCAAGATCCAGAACTTGCACCTGACAAGTCAAATAATCCCCCCGCGTGGGTGTGTCGGCCGAGACCATACATGTACAGTATGTGGCTTGCGAAGATGGACTTTGCTATTGGGCCGTGGCTCAGCGGGCGGCGTCGTCGTAACTCGTCAGTCGTCATCCCCCCCCCTCGTTCCCCCAATGCGGAATGCGAGCGAGCTTGCCCATGTCACTTCATGTTACTCAACCGCACTTGTCTCCATGTCAGCAAAGTGCCTGATCGGGCGATTTCCGCCCCCCGAACGAGGCGCCTCCTGGACCAGTGAAGCCTCTTTCGCAGACTCGTTTAGGAACGACCTCCTGCGTGTAATAAGCCGGACTCTGAATGAATACAGCCGCGAAAGTTTTCACAAAATGGCCGCGCATACACAGCTCCTCCCTGTCTGTGCAGAGACGGCGGCAGTCACAGCGTGATGCCCCCGTGTCAATGTGCATAAGTTGCAGGCATGCCCCATGACCTTGGACATGTTCCGGCCTCTTCTTAGAAGAATGGACGTGTAAGCCAGACACCCATCCGACTGCCGACTCATCAACTCTTTACAGCCCAACGTAGCCAGCAATGGCCCCGGAGAATGAGAAAACAGCAGACGACCCAAAACCGAACCCCCTCGGCCTTGACGAGGATGAGCTCAACTGCCTGTCACGCCAGCTGGAGATGCCCGACAGCGACTCAGGGTATATGCAAATCTTCTGCTATGCCAGCACCACCGACTGCCTCGTCATGGGGCTCAGCGCTGCGGCGGCCGTCGGTGCAGGCGCGACGATGCCGTTGATGACGGTAGGCAGCCACCCTTGCAGTAGCTTATATGACTTTGAAGGGTTCCCCCTTTGAGGAAACTGACGAGAAAGGGGAAAAGGTCATACTGGGCTCCCTCGTGGGAAACTTTTCGGACCTGGCGAGCACAACGAACTCGGATGCGTTTGCACACAACGTCAACCACTTGGTCTTGTATTTTGTATACATTGGTGAGCCCAGACGCACCCGTACCACTAATAGACTTGTTTTTGTTTTCTTACACCCAGTAATATAGCCGTGGCCACGCTCGTGCTCACCAGTCTATTCGTCTTTGGATTCACGTGGACCGGCGAACGCATCACGAAGCGCCTCCGATCCGCCTACTTCGAGGCCCTCCTCCGGCAGAACATGGCCTTTCTCGACGCCCTCGGCGCCGGCGAGGCAGCGTCCAGGATCACAGCCGACCTCAACGTCGTCCAGGACGGCGTCTCGCAAAAGGTCGGCCTCGCCGTCAGCGGGCTCGCCGCCTTCGCCGCGGGCCTGGTCGTCGCCTACGTCCGCTCGTGGCGCCTCGCCCTCGTCATGACCAGCCTGCCCGTCGCCGTCGTCGCGTGGATGATGGCCGTCGGCACCTCGATGAAGAGGGCCCAGCTGGCGTCCGCCGACCTCTACTCGTCGACGGCGGCCACGTTCGCCGAGGAGGCCATCGCCTCGCTGCGCAACGTCGCGGCGTACGGCTTGCAGAGGCGGTTCGTGCGGCGGTACGAGGCGTCGCTGGCGCCCGCGGCGAGGGCCGACGCGCGCGCCAAGGGCATGATGGGCCTGTTCATCGGCGGCTTGATGGGGGCGGTGCTCAGCGCCTTTGCCCTCGCGTGCTGGGCGGGCACGCGGTTCATGGACGCGGGAGACGCCGATACGTCGCAGGTCGTCACCGTCTTGTTCGCGTCCATGATCGCGGGCGTCTCCTTTGGCCAGGTCGCGCCTCATCTGCAGGCCTTTGGAGCGGCTGGGGCCGCGGCGAACCGCATCTTTGCGGCCATCGAGCGGCGTCCACCTGTCGGGTTTCTCCCGTCCAGGGGCCGAGGCTTGAGGCCCGACACGTTGCTCGGCCATATACAGTTCTCCGATGTAAAGCTGGTGTACCCCTCGCGGCCTGACCAGCTGGTCATGGATGGCTTCACGCTCGACGTCCCAGCCGGCAAGACCACCGCCATTGTTGGCCCATCGGGGACCGGCAAGTCGAGCATCCTTTACCTCCTCCAGCGGTTCTATCTCCCCCTCCACGGCCGAGTGTGCATCGACGGCCACGAACTACAGGACATGGACATGCAATGGCTCCGCTCCCACATGCGCGTTGTGAGCCAAGAGCCGTTTCTTTTCAACACGACTGTTCTCGACAACATCTTATTTGGCCTGGTTGGCACGGGTTTTGAAAAGGTTCGTGCTGCCCCCTCCGCCCTCTGCTGCCCCTTTTCGTCCCATCACCATGCTCACGCTGACAACCAAGGCCGACTCGAACACAAAACAAGCAATGGCCGAACAAGCAGCGAGGGCAGCAAACGCTCACGACTTCATCTGCCAGCTCCCTCACGGCTACAACACGGTTCTTGGCGAGAATGGAGGCCGCTTGAGCGGTGGCCAGCGGCAGCGAGTCGCGATTGCGCAGGCGCTCGTCTCCGACCCCAAGATACTCCTTTTAGACGAGGCAACCGCCGCTCTGGACTCCAAGTCGGAGTCGCTGGTCCAGGCAGCTCTAGGAAATCGTGGACCAGGTCGAACAACCATTGTCATCTCCCACCGGCTGTCAACGGTCCGGGGGGCCGACAACATCGTGGTGATGGATCGCGGTCGCGTCATTGAGCAGGGTACCCACGAGCAGCTTTTGGCCATGCAAGCGGCGTACTCTTTGCTGATCGAGGCCCAAACGCTACGGCAGAGTGCCAACAACGATCATGACGTAGGCCATGGCTCCGAGGATGATTATTATAGCAGCAGCGGTGCTGGAAAGACTCTGGAGAAGAGCCGCAGCGTCGGGTCGGCACAGGAACAAAGAGCATCGCCATCTCGGGCAACGACCCTCGCGCTCGTCAAGTTTCTCCTCCGCCTGAACCATCCGGAAAGGGGACACCTACTCGCTGGCATGATTGGAAGCGCCTTTGCCGGCCTCGGCTACCCGCTGACGGCCATCTTCTTCGGCAACATGGTCCTCGCCCTCCGGGACCCGCGCATGACCCTAGGCGGCCACGGAATCGGCTTCTGGGCTGGCATGCAGTGGCTGACCGGATGGGTCGTCTTCTTCGCCTACGTCGCCCAGGGCGCGGCCTTTGCGCACGCGTCGTCTCGCCTGATAGCCCGGGCGCGGGCCGTCGCCTTCGCCGCCATCCTGCGACAGGACGCCGCCTTCTTCGCCGGGCCGGGCAACGACGCCGGCGCGCTGACGGCGTTCCTCAGCCAGCAGGCGAGCCAGCTCAACGGGCTCAGCGGGACGATCCTGGGCGCCCTGCTCAACAGCGTCTTCGCCGTGGTCGGCGGCTTCGTCGAGGCCACCGCGTTTGGGTGGAAGCTCGGGCTCGTCGCCACGGCCACCATGCCGCTCATCTTCACGACCGGATACGCGCGGTTCAGGCTGCTCGCCGACCTGGAGAAGAAGAGCCTGCGCGACTCGAAAGCCGCGGCCGTGGTGTCCGAGGCGATCCGCGGGATACGCACCATCGCCGCCCTGGGGCTCCAAGACGCCGTCGCGGACCGCTACCGCCTCCAGCTGGGCGACGACATGCGCAGCGGCGCGGGACAGAACGCGCTGCTGTCGGTGCTCTACGGCGCGAGCCAGTCGGTCATCATCTTTTGCACGGCCCTCATCTTCTGGTACGGCGGCTCCAGGCTGCTGCCGACGGGCGAGTACACGGTCCAGCGCTTCCTCATATGCTTCGTCGCCACCACGTACAGCGCCCAGTCGGCGGGCGGCATCTTCTCCCACGCGCCCGACGTGGCCGGCGCGCAGGACGCCGCCCTGAGGCTCAAGACGCTGACCGAGACGGTGCCCGAGATTGACGTCGACGACGAGGACGGCGGCGATGACGCTGACTCTCTGGCCGGGGACGTCCGTGCTCGCAACGTAGACTTTGCGTACCCATCGTCTGCTGGAGGGGACGCAGGGCATCTCGTCCTGCGAGACGTTTCGCTGCAGGCCACGGCGGGCAGCTTCGTCGCGCTCGTCGGCGCAAGCGGCAGCGGCAAGAGCACCGTGCTCAACCTCGTCGAGCGGCTCTACGACCCGCGCTCCGGCCAGATGCTCGTCGACGCCAAGGACATACGCCGCTACCGACTGCAGGCGTACCGCAGGCGGCTGGCGATTGTGGAGCAGGACTCTGTGCTGTACAGCGGGACGATTCGCGACAACATTGTCAGCGACGGGGACTTTGACGATGCGGACATTGAGAGGGCTTGTCGCGATGCGAACATCTGGGACTTTGTGGTACGTTGTGCTTGCTGATGATCAATACCCACGAGAACATAGACTTCCTCTCTTCCACGATCTAACACGTTACCCATTCGTCAAAAAGTCATCGCTCTCCAACGGGCTCGACACGGCCATCGGCCCCCGCGGCACGCAAGCGTCCGGAGGGCAGAAGCAACGCCTCGCCCTTGCCCGAGCGCTCCTTCGCAAACCCAAGATATTGTAAGCGCGCCGCCAGACGGCCGGTCAATTTTTTCCGTCGTGTCAATGTCTCTAATATATTTTGTGCAGGCTGCTCGACGAGGCGACATCGGCGCTCGACGCCCACTCGGAAGCGGTGGTCCAAGAGGCGCTCGCCGCCGCCGCCGCCGCCACGGGCAGGACTACCATCGCCGTCGCCCACCGCATCAGCTCCATTGTCCGCGCCGACTGCATCTACGTCTTTGATCAGGGCGCCGTTGTCGAGCAGGGCACGCACGCCCAACTCATGGCAAGGAGGGGCCGGTATTGGGAGTACGTGTCGATGCAGGCGGCTTGATGCGAGGCGAGAGAGGATCGATTCGAACCGTGTTTGATAACATCTTCACTCTTTGTATACGCATTTTCATAGACTTTAATCGAGAGGTGAGAGTGAGGGTTGGCATGGCTACGGACATGGACATCTCAAGAGTGTTCAGACGGTTCAAGTGCTACGGCTCGGTCTGTTTACGTCTGGTCCTCCTTGGGTACCAGAGGTGTTGAGCCACTGCAAAGTCACCGAAGCACATGGGCGAAGAATTGAAGTGTCGTTGCATACTGGCAAGAAGCAGCACGACGTGAGGCCGAGACGTGTCCGCATCACATCAAAGCAGCTTGATGTACGCGGCGACGTAGTCGACCTCCATGCTCGCCCCTTGGCCTCCCACCGTCTCGTTGGTAGGCGTCTTGATCCCGGCCACGGCGTCGGGGAAGCCGCCTCCGACGGCGACGTTGAGCAGCAGCATCTTCTTGCCGCCCGCGAGCGCCTCCCACGCCGTGTCGTTCTTGACGGCGGACTGCTTCAGCGTCCACTGCTTCTTGCCGTCCACGAACCAGCTCATGGACTCCTCCTGCTTCTCGTCCTCGGCAAGGGGCCAATGCCGGCGGTCCACCTCCCACGCGATGGTGTGCCAGACGCCCCTGCGGAAATCTTGATCGATGTGGCTGAGGCCAGAGGGCTCGTTGCACGGCCCCCCCGGCGCGAAGCCGCAGTGAACCACGTTCCACAGCTTGTTCTCTCCGTTGATGCTCTCGAGGATGTCAATCTCCCCGACGCCCGGCCAGTTGGAGTAATCGCCGCGGAACTCGGAGCCCAGCGCCCAGAACGCCGGCCACATGCCCAGTTGCTTCGTCGCGGGGTCGTCGCCGAGCCGGATGCGCGCCTCGATACGCATGCGGTCGCCCTTCCGGCACCCAATGTCCCACCGCTCCGTCGTCTCGATGCGCGACGAGGTCCAGGTGCCGTCGGCGCCGCGCAGGGGCGTGATCTTGAGCGTGCCGCGGTCCGTCACGGCCACGTTGCGCGGGTCCGACGTGTAGGACTGCACCTCGCCTGTGCCCCAGTTCTCCGGGCCGCCGGGGTACCCGTGGCCGAGGTCGAATGCCCAGCGCGACGGCGACGGCTGCGAGCCGGCCGGCTGCGAGAAGTCGTCATAGAAGAAGCAGTGCGAGAAGCCGTTGGGGATGGCTACACCCTGGATGCCTTCCACGGCCCGCGGATGAGGATGGGATGCGCCGATAGCGTGGCCCGAGCCAAGCCGCAACAGGGCGAAGAGAGTGGCTGCGTGCCGAAGCATGTTGAACCAGACAACTAACGAATGATGCCTATCCTGGTACTAGTACTGAGGGAACGAGCGACTGACCTGCTTCCGTGATCTTGGCTCAGGGGGTGCCGTTTCAAGGCGCGGAGAGACTCCCCGCAGCATTTTAAAGAAAACACATGTGCAAAGAAAGACAGGGCGCCTTCTACCTACGAATGTACGAAGTAGTGTTAGATGAGGGCTTACTATCGTACTTCGTATCATCTCAGGAAATTCGTCCGTGCCCGGCGGGGGGGGGGGGACCGAAGCCCTGTAGTCAGAGTATGATTGAGCACAAACATATAGTAGTCAACACCACGATTACCGAGATGATGTTCCTCCATGCCATGGCATGATTGGGCATGTCGACTCGAACCCCTGACTCCTCCTCTCAACTCTGGGGCGCGGACGATTTTGTACGAGATAATACGGTCCCGGCTCGGTCTAAGCCAACTAGCCGTTGAACCCTTCACAGTTCGGCATGATTACAGACAGGGGTTTTGGCCCCAAGCCTCACCCCTGCTCCGCCTTGGGTCAATCAGGAAACATTTTTGCACTGGCGGGTGCCGATCGGCAGCGGCTGTGCTGCGCTATCCCTTTCACGTTTTGTGGGCTCCTGGCAAGGATAGTAGCGGTAGTTAGTAGTAGTAGTAGTAGTGAGAACCTATGCCAGGGCCAGCCGGATCACTCCCGTTGCTTGCCAAGGCGCCAGTATAATTCACAATGATGTTCCTATCTTTCTGGTTTTCGCTGTGACGGCGCATGGAGCGCTGTTCTAGCTGGCTTACACGCACCAACACAATGTAGTTTTTTGACTGCTGGACGCGCTGTTAGAGTGGTGATAGGGGGGTGCCTGAATAATAACGAAACGGCAGTGGCCAAAACCCTTTATGGTAATAGGCATACAGAAGTCCGTAGAATGTGGTTTACTGTGTCAGATATAGTATAAGCAAGTTCGGCCAAACTTGGGCTGTATGTAGTGAGACAGAGCGTTAAATAAGTTGGCCGTCTTCAGCGGCTGATGGCTGGCAATTAGCCTACGGACAAATTGCGCCAAAATGCGGAGCCATGGGGAGGGAATGGCTTCATGTAGCTTCAATCACACTCACGCGCCAGCGCCTTGGCTCCCCTAGGCTGTCTGTCCCTCTCCAATCCTCACCCCGCCTGCTCTTCCGTCACCGGCCTTCTTGACTGTTGACCTGAGCTTATTCCTGCGCATTTGAGACTGGAGCCGACGACCTCCGTCATGGTTGGCGTACCGGGGAGATCTAAAGGCTGCATCACTTGCCGGCGAAGGAAGAAAGGTGTCAGTACTCGGCCGCGGCTGATGATGCGCAGACCGTCTGGTCCGCGTAGTTGGCCAAGAACCGCAACCTACGATTCCACTGACACATACCATCATAGTGCGATCGGGGTTTTCCCATTTGCGAACAGTGCGTCAACGCAGGGCTCCAGTGTGGCGGCTACGCTCGCGACTTGGTCTGGGTGAACAATGTCGTAACAGCAGCAGCCACTGCACAAGGTGACAATGACTCAGGGTCAACCAAGTGCTGCCACCGGCCCTTCATGGGCCGGCATGTTGGTCGCTTCCTCGAGCCCATTGAAGGCAGCCGGCGTCACGGAAGGAGGGAAGACCCGAGCTCGTATACAGCAGCACAGATTAGAGACAAGATATGGTGGTACGAGCTGATGTAAAGACAGTCTCGTTCTTAGCGAGCAGAGAGAGTTTGATGGCAACGATGCGAGAACCCCTTGGCTTTGTGGCTCCAAGTCAGGTAGACCATGCAGCCATTGTAGCCGTACGCGTTGCGCTCCGCTGCCCCCTAGATTCCCGACACCAGACGAGTGTGGAGCAGATCGGGACCCGCGAGGCTGACCTCAATCTACCTGTCAATGGTATGGTCCGGCTGGAAGCGCAAGCCCAAGAAAAGAGCAGACGCTGGATGGGATGTAGTCAAGTCCGGCAAGGGCCGCTCCTCGTGTACAGTTTGGCAGGCACAAACCTGCAACCGTCGGCCGAGAAGGCCGGGAGCCCGCTGAAGTACCTACCTTAGAAGCGCAGAGGGTGGTCTGCCGTCAAACAATCTCTTCAGTGCTGACTGCCACGATCAGGCCGAACAGTCGCTCCAAGATCTTGGCCGGCTAGCTGCAAGCAAGCTCCTCTTCCTAGGTGTTGACTGTGTCCCTTCCGCTCCGTCCGTCCGTCCGTCCAACGGATGCATGCCCCCCCCCCCCCCCCTGCAGCCTTGGCGCATGCATGCACAAGATCGGTCGGTACTACCTACCACTAGTACAATGTCGTACCGAATGTTGGGATGTTCCGGTTCGGGAGCGCTTTTTTTTTTCTCTAGGCAGGCAGGGGGAGGAGGGGGCCCACACCACTGACTGACTTGCCGCTGGTTCTGGACGCTCGCGGCCCGGCTCGGCCCCGGACCATGCCGACTCCGATCCACCCGGCCGAGTGGAGCGGGTCCTCTCCGAGGCGGCGGGCCCGACGGCCGGCCGGGTGCATGTCGTCTCGGCCGAGTGCGGAGCAACAGACAACAGACGGACTTCTCAGCTCGCCGCAGCTCCGCGACCGTGACAAATGCGAATTCCTCCCGCTGGAGTATTTAAAAGGGCTCTCGAGCTCGCGTTTCTTCGACGATTCCCATGGCGTACGCACAGCACAGCATTAGTTTATCTCTTTGAAATTCCAGACAGGAGAACTCCTTGCCTCGCCTCCTCAGACAGCTCTCAGGCGTCATCCCTACAACCCACTCCATCCCAGCGATCTCGCTCATCACAGACGACACCTCCTCTACCATCACCTTCACCGCTTCCACCACCAACCCTACCTACCCTCTCCGCCCTCAAGTCCTCCCAATCCACCACCACCCATCTACCAGAAAGAAAAAATGCACATCTACATCGCCGGCGCCACCGGCCGCAACGGCAGCCTCGCCCTCCGCGAAGCCCTCGACAGGGGCCACACCGTCACCGTCCTGGTCCGCGACCCATCGTCGTCATCGTCGCTGCCGTCGCCGCCGTCAGCGGACCCGAGCCGCCTCACCGTCGTCCTCGGCACCCCCACCTCGCAGGCCGACGTCGAGCGCGCCCTCGCCACCCCCCGGCTCGCCGACGCCGTCATCACCGCCCTCAACCCGCGCCGCACCTCCGACAGCCCCTTCTCGCCGCTGCGTCCCGGCGGCGAGTCGCCCCCGGACCTCCTTCCCGCCACCATGCGCGTCCTCATCGCCGCCGTCACGCGCGTCTTTCCCTCCAGTAGTGCTGGTGCTGCTGGTGCTGCTGGTGCTGCCGCCGCCGCGAGCCCTGTTGCGCCGCCTCCGAAGCTCGTCGTCAACTCCTCCTTTGGCGTTGGGTCCTCCTGGAAGGCCATGCTTTGGCCCATGAAGCTGATATTTAGCCACGGCGCCATGGGCATGACTTTGCAGAGTCACAACGACATGGACGCTCTGGTGCGCAATAGCGGCCTGCCTTTTGTCTTGGCTCGCCCGGCGAGGCTGGTCGAAGGCGCGCCGTCGAGCGTCAGAGCTCTGCCTGACGACGGCACTGGTTGTGGCTGGAACCCCATCATCACGCGTCACAGTGCGTCAAGGTGGCTCGTTCAAGCTGCAGAGTCTGATGAATGGGATGGCACGTCGCCCGTCATCGTCAATTAGTGCTTCATATCCATCACCTGCTTCGCTCCTTGGTTCTATCCGAAAAATTCACTCAGGCAACTTTACCTAGAGTGCTTGCATGCCCACAATCGCACCATAGATGTGTAGCATAGCCTGTTCAAATCCAATAAGTCGCGCTCCATCCTAACGGGTATCGAGTCTTGTGTCGCATATGTGTCAGACCTGCCAATTTTTTCTCCACGTAATCATACCCATCGCTACCGTCTTCGGCATGCCATAGTGTGTCACAAAAAATCGCCTTCTTCACCAAGCCCCAAGCGCCGTGTAAACCATCCGCGCCGTGCTTCAATGTTCTCCACGGTCCAGACTCCGTCCGCCCCAAGCGCCACACATCCGCCATCAACTGTGGGAAAGTGTGACGAAGCAGCCTGTCGCAGCACCCGCTACTCTCAATGTATACCCCACGGTCGCATCCCAGATCTTCGATAGCCCACATCTCCACGTCCTCAGTCCCATCCTTCCCACAGCATCCAGCCGCCCATGTCGCCCATGGGCCCCGATAATGCCGGATTGGCGCTCGTCGTGCTTCCTGGGTACCCGTATGATGCTCGGCTGCGCATGAAGTCGTTCGGTTGGTGGAGCTGGTCCAGCGACATGCGGAGCTTCTCGCGCGTCAGGTTCGAAGCCCGCAAGCAAGCGTCGAGAACCCCATACAGTTCCCGCGCGATGTCTTGGACCTTCGGCTCCGCGGTCTTTACAGTCTCCAACACTATCGCCACGCAAAGAATATCCTTGGTGTCGCTGCCGCTGATGTTGTTCATGAGCAGCGCGAGCGTCTTTTGCACGGTATTGACGAGCCTTGAAGGAGACCACAAGACAAGGTTCTCGGCTGTGTATGATGGAAAGTCATCCAGAGAATCCGGTGACATTCGTAGCGCTTGTTGACCTATGACAAGGCCTTCGGAATTGGGGCGCACAGCTGACTGAATATAGAAGCACACGCTGAGGGCCGCCTGGATGATGTCCCTTTTCAAGATTTGATGGTACATCTCGGCGATGTCCTGGAAGTGTGCCAATAGAGGATCCAGCTCATCCAGGTATTTCAAGATGACCATGGATGACCTCAGATACGCCCTCGAAATCTGTGGCGGCACTTCTGGCACGCCCATGGCAAGGGGCCGGTAGAGCGCCAGCAAGGGACGGCGTACGTGCATGTCGAGGATAACGCGACATCGCCACTGCTTGCTCCTCTGTGTGTCGTTTAATATTCCGTGACGTGGGAAAATATAGTTGATGTCATCCAGGAATCGCTCCAGCTTGGCGCCGACCTCCATGACTTCTTGATAGTCGCGCATAGAGTCAATCCTGTTGATCAAGGGCGCCACACGCATGCGGGCGCCAAGCGTCATTGCAGCATACACCTGCATCTGATTGTCCGTGACCTGGTCGATAGGTTTGGTCGGAGGCAATTCCTTCATATCCAGAAACAATTCCGAGTCGTTGAGGTTACGAGGCGGACGGCACGAGAAGTCCCCATCGCGCACGAGGCAGGGGAGGTTGCATGCCAAGGACATGTGTAGATCCATGTCGACAATCGTAAACCACAGCCTCCTTCTGAGCTCCCCAATAAAAACGGGCATGCGAGGCTCCCATTCGGAAGGGTCCCGGTGCAGCCCCATGGTCATGGCGAGGCGGACCACGAAGCCCAGCTGGGTCCACGACTCTTGAGCGCGCGGCGTGATCATTCTTTGAGCGTGCAGAAGTAGCACCTCCACTTGCAGGGTCGCTAAATCGACCAGCTGCTTGCCTTTGAGACCGTCGAGCCACGATCGTACGAGAGCGCAGGCGGTGGGGATGTGCACGCCTTCTACTCGCTCATGGCCCATACCTTTAGACTTTGTCTCGAACCGTGAGGCAACTGACAATACCGACAGTAGCTGAGGAAGAAAGGATTCGGACTGGAGTTTGCCTTCCCAGTAGAGTTCGTATTGTTCCGAAAAGGTTGGCAAGTGCAGGATTCTGTAAATGGTCTCCGACGTGTCAATATACGAGGCGACGAGGCGGTCGCAGACCGTTTTCTTGGGTAGTATATCCGTCATTCGCTTCTGAACAGGCATCATGGAATCGACAAAGACGGTAATTGGCAGCATGGCCTTGTTGAAGTTGTCCTGAAGCGTCTTGTGCAGAGCCCCAAAGCTGGTGAATAGTTCAGCGTGGCTGGGCGAGTGCTGCTGATTCAACATGTACGCCTTTGCGTCTGCGAACTGCATTGACATTAGCCACGCTCCGGGGACAGCTCATCCCACAAGGCTGACAGCGGCTTACCAGGTTCACCAAGACACGGGGGCTATTCTGTCCAAAGTATCGTGTCCTTTGGGCCCCGCGCTTGACCGACACCCCTCTGATGGTGTTTTGGGATGCCGCAATGGGTCTTCCACCACTGAGCTCTGTCGCTGGGCTACGCACCCGGACGTGCTTCTCTAGGCGCTCCATTCGCAGCGACAGTTCCTCAAGAAGTGGCAGACTCGGTGAGTCCCCAGTCTTACTCGGCGTATGGGCTACGTCCTGGGAGGTTGTTCCAGGTCCTCCTGACGAGCCAGGCGGGCACGTTCGCTTCATGGGCCGGCTCATGTCCGTTGATTCCACGTCTGAACCGTCCGAAAGATTTGCTGCGTCTTGGTCAGTAGCGTACCTGCAGATACGACTCGACTTCTGGCATTGCGAGCAAGGCAGCAGCCGATCGCATCGTAGTTTGCGCTTTCGGCACTCTGTACAGGATTTGACAGGCCTGGGTCGCTTGACGCTGCGTGGCTGTTGCGATTGCGGTTGATGCTGCACGATCTGGGCATGCGACGGGAGTGGGTCGTGCTGCGGCTGTTGCTGGTGGCTGTTTTGATGGTGGCCATGCTGATGCTTCGCGTCTGCGAGTGTAGGTGGAGGTGGCGAGTGTCGTAACGCGGGCGCATTGTCAAAGGGGCCGCCAGGGCCATCCGTGTTGGGCAGGGTCGCGGGAGCATGCCCCGTGTCGTTGGTGGGTGTGAAAGTGCTCATGGTACTTCGTAACCCGTGCTGGCTCAGTCTATGCTCCTCATGCGGCATCGAGGGTGGTTTAAAATGTGAGAGGCGTGGACGGCAGAGGAGGGTCGGTTGTCAAAGGCTCGTAGGTTGCCCGTGGGTCATCGTCACGCAGGCGATTGCGGGACCAGACACGACAGGCGATGGTGGCAGGGCCAGACACCGCCAGCGAAGGCGTTGGGAATTGCCAACGAGCTTCAGGGTGGTTGCGTAAGTAGCAGCGGTGGCGAACTTGCGAGCGGATGAGCTGCCGTAGGAGTGTGAAGCAGTGCGCGCGCGCGTGTCCTTGAGCGACACTACCTCACAAGCGGTCGGATGGTGATGATGTCAGGCATGCTCGACAACTTCAAAGCCACGAGGCGCGGGGCGAGATAAAAGTGAACAGGTGCCGGTTCTAGCATGTAAGGGCCATATGAGGCTCGATGCGCGCCCCTGGGTTTGCCGTTTTGCTCGAGGTTTTGACTCTTCTCCAATGGGATGTTGATGGCCCTGATGGAACTCGGTGGTGGGTGGTGCGGTGCGAACCTGTGGAGCCGCTGCGGCGGAGCTGGAGGAAGGGTCGGTCCCGCGTTGCGTTGGCTGAAGAGCGCAGCAGCCAGCACAAGGATCCGCTGGATGCCAGACGGCTGGTCTGTACTTGTATTTGTGCGCGGAGACGGCAACTGTTGTTCTCGAGGGGAGGGCCGGGGGGCCGTACGAGGTGCAGGAGAAGAGCGCAAGTGATGTGCGGGTACGAGAGAGGTCACGACTGGCAACTGCTACTAGTCAAGAGAAGGTGGACAAAATGACGGACAAGCCTCGCACCCTTGTCAGCCGGCCTGTGGGACTGGACTGGGCCGTGGGAGTCTCCAAAGTTGAGACGTCGATTGCGGTGCGTGCCTGCAGGACGGGCCTCTCAAGTTGCGACAGGGGGCATAAGCTGGGAGCGGAGGATGATGGAGACGGACGTTTGTCGTGGTCGACGATCGGCACTGGCGGCGCTCGAGGTGGGAAGATGGCGGCGGCAGCGGCGCTGGCGCTGGGGGCCGGTCTTGGGTCCAGGTCCTCCTTGGGGAGCTGGCGGTGCTGCTGGTGCGGTGCCGGCTCTTGCTGGTGTTTGTGTTGGCGCCAGTGCTGGCGCCATCAATCTAATCCTTCCAGCCCACCCCGAGCGAGGTGAGCCCCCCCCCCCCGGGGTTGGTCTCGGACTGTTGGTGGCGGTGCCGCTGGGGCTGGCGTGTGCGCAACGCGACGGCCCAGCTCTGAGCCCGCAAAGTCAACTGCTTGCCGATGGTCCGGGCTCGATCGTCGTCTCGTCGCCAACAGCAGCAGCAGCAGCGGAGTGAAGGAAGGGAGGGGAGGGAGAGGGAGGAGGGGGGGTCCGGCCAGGGAAGGCGTCGCGTCTCGAGTCGGGTCGAGTGCAGGCCACCCGAGCGAGGTCTGGTGTCATCGGACCCGGGAGCTTGGACGCGGCTGGAACGAGACGGCGCAGTCTCGAGTCGAGTTCGATCGTGGTGGTGGTGAGATTCCCCGAAGTGAAAAAAGACGCTCCCGCGACATCTCTGACCTGGGCTTGCAAAGGGTGCTGCCCGCCTGCCTGCCTGCCTGCCTGCCTGCCTGCCTGCTCCTTGCACGTCCAAGGCAGGTACTACCTACCTACAGTACCTAACCCACGTTGGCAGATGAAGCGAGACGGCCGAGTGCCCTTCTAGCGGCGCCCTAGTAGCAAAGTCCCAGGGACCTTAGCATCTCGTCACTCAGTAAACTTTGGCAGGAGGTTACCCTGCTCGGGTGCCGGCAGCGCGTGGTACCTGAGACGACTGGATGATATGGCGCGAGTACCTCGCTGATACCAGGCGAGAGCCGGCAGTGGCAGCTGGGCACTGCAGGCGCCGGCCTCGACCCGTCGACGGCGCCCGTGCATACGCCAACGCCCAGCAGCATGGCATGGGTTCCATTGCGTCAAGTCTCTAAGTCACTTAGTACGGTACGGATACGCATCACGGAACAAAATACGTACTACATACTTATTAGTACCACTGAAGCTAAGGTATGCATCAGGCGAGGTGAGGACTCGGCACCGTTCCAGCAGCACAGGCGCCTCACCGGGCCGCAACTTATGCGCAGTACCCAGTACGGTATAGGTGCGTGCATGCGCACTTGTTGGGTGGATTTTAACGTGCCTACCGATCGTCTCATGCCAGAAGCTATCGTGGATCCCGATCAAAAGAAGCTAAAATGTCCAAGTTGCCAAGCTCCGCAGTTCTCGTACGAGTTCCGGCGCGTACGGCCCGGGTACATCGTATCAAGTACCGAGGGACGTATGTACTATCGCAAAGATAGGTACGTACCTGAATTTTTTTTTCCCTTCTCGCCTCCGCGTTCGGATGGTGTCTTTCATCAAGCGAAATGCGGCGGCGGCGATGGGTGCGAGCGACGACGATGATGACGATGATGATGATGATGGGCAAATTCTGACCAGATGCTTACTCCGTGCCCTTACCTCATAGTTTATTTTATCTCGAGCCGCCACTCGTAGCTGCCTGCTGGGTACCAAGGCGAAAGTACTAAATTGCCGCGACCCAAGGTGCTACACTAACGTTAGTTCATTAGTACAGTACTTGGGCTTGCGTCTTGTCGGGCAGGTACAGTACCTAGCAACACTGTAGGTCGGTCCCCCCCTGCTGTGCCTCGCAAGTGCCTGCGCTGCCCTCCAACAAGAAAACGGATATCTCCGCAGTCGTCTGTCCGTCCGTCCGCCGCCCCCTTCGCATCGTCTCAGACGTCTTTGTTGCCCACCAGATCGCGACATGGCTCGCACACGACATCTCGTGCCGGCCCAACCTTTGCCACCTTCGATCCTGGGCTAGGCCCAACAAGCTCGCATGCTGGCAAGGGCAAGCCATGTGGGCTCCGGTGCTAACTTTGTAGTCCGGCGCACGCAATGATGATCCTAGGCCCTGGCCTGGTATCTGGCCCGGCCGCAGGAGCCGCAGCACACGAGACGCATCCCAGTCGGGATGCTTCCTTGTCTCGTCCATGTCCAGCCACTCACTCACTCACTCACTCACTCCTCCTCCACTGCACTGCACTGCACTGCACTGCACTGCGCCGGGCGGAGCAGCCTTGTTGACGAGCGAGCACACAGGACACAGGACAAACGCCTCGTCCCGGCCGGCTCTGACTGACTCAAGGGCAGCAGCAGGTCCAGCTCATCAGTGCCTGCCTCGCTCCCCTCCTCTTCGCCCTATACCCTGGTCGCTCCCTGCCTGCCTGGGCTGTCCTCGGCCGCCCGTTCGTGGTGTGCGTGCGACCTTCGAAGAATCGACGACGGACCCGCAGGTCAAAGTTGGCGCGAGTGAGTGGGAGCGGACAGAAAGCCGCCAATGGACGGGCCAGCGCCTCCCGTCATTTCGTCGCACGCACCCACTTGTCGCTGTTCTCGTCGGTTTTACTGCCCTCGTCGCCCTGAGAGCTCGTGCCGCACAAAGTCCTAACGTAGTTACTTGGTAGCTTGGGTTTTCAGCAGGTGTTGCCCCGCCCGCCGCTTGATCAGCCGTTCAGCCTCTCGCTGTTGGAACCAACACTCGACGCCCGCGACTTTCTGAGACTCTTGGGCATCTTGCAGCGACTAGGCGCGGCATGCAAGCATCATGGTCCGCCCAGTCCGACGTAGCATGCGGCACCGACTGCTAGTACGTACGTGGACGACGGCTTCATCCGTTTGCCTCGCACCACGAGTGGTCAATCTGGGGTGTCGAGCCATTGATGCAATGCGTCATCTCCACGAGTCAGGGCGTTTAGTTGGGGGCCGGTCCCGGCGGCGCAAAGGATGGATGGGCAGATGGGTAAAACCGACCTGCTGCTACTATCCACCCCCCTCCGCGGTCCCACATCACCAACGCTTTGAGGAACACAGGGACGTTCCAGCGGCCAGGACGGCGGGCTGGCGGTTGGCCCGTTGTATTTTGTGCCACTGGTCCGCCCGCGGTCGATCTGCGATTTCACCGTGCGGGTGGGCTCCCTTGCCGAGCAAAACGAGATTCCGACATTTCCTCATGGCGGACGGAGCATACGAAAGTTACTACGTACGCCCATTTGTACGAAGTACAAACGTACGACCCCACAGTCAGTCATCAGTTGGGCAATACACCCGAGCAGTCAATTCGGGGAAAGCTGAGTGACAAGACAGGGGACAGAGAGACAGCGACACCAGACCAGCTCGCACCAACAGACGACACACAAGATCAGCGGTTGTCGTGGTCTCGATACGCAGCCTACTTGTACATCAACTTGTTGCTGCTCTTCCCCGACTTTGTGTGAGATTTGAATTTGCTGTGCCCGACGATCAGGCATCGTTGGACAGTGGCCAACGGACGATCCCTCATACCCTATGATGGATGCCGTGTGCATACTACCTACCAAGTACGTATGGCGGACGGACTTGATCGCCGCCGCCGCGCAAGCGTTGCCGCTTCTAAAACGGCCCAGGCTCGGCTTCCAAGTCGTGGACAAGTTGTGAGCTACCCTACCATGAGTTACCTGGCAGATCCAATGGTCCCTTGGATGTATGGGGCCCATGCGTCGGGGCCGAGGAGAACTCCCAGAAGGATCCGCACAGGGATGTGCCATTGGAACCATGACGTGAAATGGGCTCCGATACGCTTCGGTCGACGCGGCTCCGTGTTGGTTGGGCAGGTCGGGCCAGACAGATGCGCATCTGGAGGTCAATCAGCACAGCTTGACCAGGGGGGCTGTTATGCGCACCAAGACGGGCGCCGGATCCGAAGTCGGTCGCAAAGCCACATCCAGCCGCAAGCCCTGCTGCACCACGCCAATCTGGGTGCCCCAGCTTGCACCAATTTGGTAGGTCGACGGGCTCGCGGCAGCCTTGCAGGGCTACTGACTAAAAGCCTGCCTTCTCTGACCGTGCCGCCGCCGCCGTCAACTACTACTACTAGCACCGACGAGGCATCAAATCGCGACGGGACGCTGCGCCTCGCCGTCGCGCACTGGGTCGGGTCACCCGCGCACGTCGACTTACACGCGCGTTCGTCACAGCCTCCGTAGGCTATCAGCCTACCAGTTGCGACGGGCGTGAGCAATAGTGATGGAAACCCACATATGAGCATAGGTTGCAGGCTGTGTCAAAGGCGGCACGGCAGGCAAAACATTCCCCTGAGGACAATGGCTGCGTCGGTCGGCCTGCGCGACATTCCACATCTGGGCATGGGGATTCAGAGCAGTCTTACTTTCCCCTCGCTGCTCCTACTTTGCATGTTAGTAGTACGTAGTAGTACTCCTATGTACAAGCACTCCATCTGCCGTGCCGGCGGTGGCTCTGTGCCGGCAGCTCATTTCGTCAACACCGACATCCTTGCCCTAATAAGCCCCCCCCCCCCCCCCCCGGCTGGACGTACGAACTGTTTCGAGCTGAGGGGCGGTGACAAGGGGACGAGGGAGACGGCAGGGCAAAGAAGGACGCAAATGCCAAGGCTCTCAATCCTGGCGCATCCCCCCCAACCCCCTGCTTAGGGTCACCGCAGCATCACATCGACACGCAATGTGCGGAGTCCATGTAAACGAAGAGCCGAGTGTTATTGACTACTACTCCTTAAGGTCGCCCAGCGTCAACTTTTTATTTTGCAGGGCCATGCATGCAGTGAGTTTACCAAAAGTCACACACGTGTCTGTCAGTCGGCTTCCCTCCGAGCGCTCAACGGAGCGTGCGGGACCGGCCACAACCACACTGCGTTTGCGAGTGCACTGATTTGGAGGAACGGTCGGCGAGGCGTGTACCTGCTGTGTAAGTCCTTTTACTTCTGACTAGGTACTATTACTTCGTGCACCTCTTGCTAAGGCGAGCTGCCGACGAAGGCGTAATTGGTGTAATACTGCTGCTGCTGCTGCTGCCGCTGCTGCTACTCTGTATAATGCTCCCACACACAGACAGTTTCACACGAGAATTGCCAAACCCGTTGTGACCCTTTTGCTGAGCCCATCAAAATTTGTACGTACGCATACGCTCATCCCCACTCTCAAAACGACTCAGCCTTGTCCTCATCCTTGCGCGGCGTGTTTGGCCCTCACCGCGCCGTGTTCGCCGACACCCTCGGCCCGCGGGCCGGGGGCCAAAACTACATTCATCTGTCGCGAGCCTGGCCCGTCGCATCAGCGTCGCCATCATCGCCCGTTGGCCAAGCCCCCGGGAGGTAGTCCCCCGCGCCTTGTTGTTGTTGTTGTTGTTGACTTGATGACCGCTGCTCCGTCGGTGAAGACTCGCCACCATCGTCCCTGCTGTCCGTGGCCATCTCGTCGTCGTCGTCATGGGCGGCGGCGGCCGCATCGCCTTGGTCTGCGCCCGTCTGTCGCAGACCGATCATTTCCAACAGCGTCGCCACGATGCCCGCCTCGCCGGCGCCACGGCCCCTGTGAGCCTCGATGTCCCGCAACAGCTCTTCATCGTCAGCCTCCCTCAGAGCCCGTATCTCGTCGTCGTCGTCATCGTCGTCGCCCTGACCGAACAGGGCGTTTGCCGGCGCCGCGTTCCAGGGGGGGTTGTTTCCGGCCGCCATGATGCCCTCTATTTGCGCGAGCATTTCGGCGTCCAGGCGGGAGCCCTGCTGTTGATGCTGGGTATCGCGCCATGGCAGCTGCGTGCCCTCGCTCGTGAAGATGTTGTCCTCTTCTCGCGGCGGCAAGGGGTCAAACTCGTAATTTGGCTGGCTCTCGAGTAGCTCTCGGGGCGCGACGGCGAGCAGAGACGTCTGGCCTTCGAGGTACGCCAACCTCGTAGGCCTGAGGCCCGGCGGGGGGTCGTCCTGCGGCATCACTGACGTGTCGACTTTCGGGAGGCTCTTGGCCACGTCCTGAAGCAGCGAAGTCGCCTGCGCGTTGTTCCACAGGTCCTTGGCCTGGTGTATATACAGCTTGACCCAAAACGACCGCGCGTTCGAGTCCGCGCTGATGCCCCAGATGGAGGGCGGCGCGTCCAGGTTGAGCTCCTGAAACAGCGCGCAGTACAGCCAGGGCAGCTGCTGAATGCCGTGCGCAAGGTCCCGACGCGCCCCGTCCACATCGCCCGCCTGAAGCTTGGCCAAGACCAGCGTCTGGCGGAGATACTCGGCGCCTCCGTCGGCGTCGTCCGTGGCTTGCGACTCGAAGAATTCTATGAGCCAACGAGATTCGTACGACCGGATGGCCAGGAGGTGTATAAAATGCTTCATGGCATAGGGGTCCCGCGGATCCATTGCGTAGAGGAGCTTTGCCCACTCCAGTGCGGTTCGATACGTGCCCTTGCGGATCAGGCTCTTGAGGAAATGGTACCCTGCGAGCCAGAACTGGCGGTTCTCCGGGCGGCGGAAGTCGAGTCGGGCTCGGCCGTGTTCAACGTCCTGCCGGAATGTCGACATCGTCACCCTTCCGAACGTGAAGAGGGCGCGCTCGCATAGCTCTCCTGCCAGAGCCATGTTCTGGTCCTGCTTAGCCACGCTGCTTACTTGCAGCAATGTCGACACGTGGTAGGCTAGCTCGCAGGTCGAGATGTCAGCGTCTAGGTCGTAAGGGGGCCCCCTGATGCCCTCCTCAAAGGAGTCATAGAAGGGGTGCAAGGCTAGGATCTCAACTCACGCGCTCGGCCGAGCAAATGCACCATACGCATCGGGTCTCCAATCTGCACGCTGGCGAAGAACAGGGCCTGCATATCGGCGTACTCTTTGTCGTGGACGTAGGCATACTCAGTGGACCCATCGGCGCCGGCGCCCGCGTTGCCGATCTGCTTCATGGTCAGGCCGCCAGCAGTCCGGCGCGGCCAGTGTTCCCGCCCCTGCACGAATATGTTGCGGCGCAGGGACACCTCGGGCAGCTTGGGGGCTCCTGGCGGCGCCCGCAGGAACGTCTCGAGGTCGACCTGTTGGTTGACCGGCCCGCGCGTCCTCCTACGGTGAGCGCTCTCCTGCTGCTGTTGCTGCTCCTCGGCGTTGGCTGACTCGATGACATCACGACCGAATAGGTTCCGCATCTCGTTGACGGGCCGCAGGTGGTAGGTGTTGATGCTTAGCAACTCATTGAGGCGCGTCGTGCTTCCACGGCCCCCCGGAGCGTCCGCCTCCGTTACCGCACTAGAAGCAGCACCCTTCGCAAGCCCTAAGTCTTTCATAGCCTTGTCGATTTCATCCTCGTCGGCTTCGGGAGCATCCGCAGGGACCGTTTCGGCGGCCCTGCTCTTCTTCTTCTTTTTCTTCTTTTTGCTCTTCTTCGAGCTTGTCTGGGGCTGCGCCTGGGTCAACTCCCGCCGCTTCATCTCGCCGCCCTCGTTGAAATCGTCTTCTCCATCGTCGTTGGCGGCGGCGGCGGCGTCGTCATCATCCTGGTCCTCGTCCTCACCACCTAGCGCGGCAAACAGGTTTGGCCGGGACTTGACGGGCGACACCGCGGGCCCAATGTCCTCACCCTCGTCCGAGCTCTGTTCCTGGTCTTCAAGCGCCCTCGCCTTCTCGAGCTCGCGCTGCTGCTGGAGCTTGCGCAGCTGTCTGCTCGACATGGTGGCGTGCGGTGAATTGCCTCCCCGGAACCTGAGATGATGCCCAGTGACGTCGCCGTTGCCTTGGATATGCTAGCTTTCGTGCGCGGCGTCAATGGTGATCAGGTTGCATCCGTCGGATTTGTTAGGAGAAAATGATCGCAGAAGGATTGCGCTGCGGCCGGGGATGAGATGGAGCATGAGAGATTGCGTGGAATGTGCTGAACTCTGAGCTTGGTGAGGCAGTGAGTGGTGCTCTGCGTCACACCGGGGCGACAGAGCCATTACATTACATATGTGGGGCAGAACCTGAAAAAATGTCGACTGTCAAACGTCAACCATCTTTCCAGCTCTGCAGCTGTCGCCGCCCTTTGTTCGCAGTCCGTTACGCATATGAATCCTGATGAGGCCCGGTTGCCCTAAATGTAGTATTTGCATCGGTCATTGTTTCTCCCTTTCATGCGACTACCCAATCAACATCGGACACCTATCAACCACAAAGACTATATCCGTTGACGAGTCTACGAAGTACGCTTCACAAGCTACAGTTGACTGGCACAATCAGCCACGGTGAGTTAGTTGCCTTGATGAAAACTGTATTTTCGTCCGAGGGCAGCCATATCGCCACCGGCATCAAGCAAAAAAACTAGGCCCATTTCTCAAGCCGCATGCGGCGTCGAGTTTACAGTCCTCGCTTGGCCTTTTCTTATAGGCTTCTTTCCGCATTGCCCACGCTGTTCGCCGATAACCATTCCCGCCACCGATGCGAGTCCGCCATCCGAGTATTCATATTCACATTAAGGCAGCTTCCACTTGATTCGTAATCCAAACTCCTGGGCCTTGGTTTCGTTCCATAACCGGCAAAACCATCGCTCCGATGTTCCGCTGAGTCCGCTGAAAAAGCAGGAGTATTCGCATCCCTTACTCGCTCCCACAAGCAGATTTTGAAGAACCAAATCGTCCCGAAAGAAGAGGGAGTGTTGTTACATCGTCGTAAAGGGATAAAAATGCAATTCTCCCGTCGAAAGGTATTGATGAGCCCTCAACTGGGGCCTGTTGCGGCAGTCATCCAGCTGCCACCCTACCCTGAATTGCCTCCAACGATATCGATAAGTCGGTTGGATCTACTGGTCGGGTGCCCCAGATTGGTACTGCGGTCGGCCCCCTCCACGGCCGCCACGTCCAAATCCGCGACCACGGCCACGCCCGCGTCCGCGTCCACGATAGTTGCGGTATCCGCCGTCAACACTACCTTGGCCGAAAGTCTCCATGTTCTTGCGCTGCTCCTCGCCGCGCCACTCTCGGCCTCCGGGCTTCTGGCCTCCATTCTCGGCTCTGTCCTTGGCTTCGCTCGAAATATTGTCGAAAAATGACCTGGATTTGTTATAGGCCACGGGAACGCTACCGTCGGCGAGCTCGGTTTCAGGAGCCTCGATTACGGGCTCAGTAGGTTGTTCCGTCAAAGGGGATCCAGCAATTGCTTCCTTTGCAATGTCTTGCTTGTTAAATTTGGCATTGGCTTGCGCGAAATCGAAATCCGAATCAGGAACATCGATCTTTTGCGTGCCGTGACGGCCACCACGACCTCGAGGACGCGGGTTGGAAGCAGCTGCTCCTCTCCCGGCGTTCACCCTCATCTCGTTGACCTTGTTCGTCAAGTTGTCCATGGCCGTGCCGCTCGTGTTGCCAAGCTGTGCCATGGCCACAGCGACGGCGGCTCGTGCCGCGCTGGTAGCGTCCTCAACACTGTTTTGTCCACCCGTCACGGTTGTCTTCACCGTGGTGGGTGCTGTCTTGCCAGCTGTGGGAAGTTGGAAAGGCTTCACAGCCGTGCCCGAGAGGGGTAACACTGGGTTCACGCGGTTGTTTCGTGGGCCAGCAGGAACAGGCTTGGACGCCTCCGCGCTGACGGTAGATCCGTTCGCCTTCAATGTGTTGGCAGCAGCCTTGACTTCCGCAACGGATGGCTTCGACTCGACGGGTAGGCTCGGGGCATTGGAAGGCTGACGAGCCGTCTGAGCCAGTGATTTCGGCTCAGTCGCAGGGACAGCTGGGCCCTGCTGCCCTGCTGGTTTGGATCTGTCCACACCAGGGCCCTGGGGGCCGCCCTTTTGTTCCTGGGCCGGGCCGGCGGGAGGACCTTGACGCTGGTTCAGCGCATCAGGGCCTGGGGGCCCGCCAGGGCCAGGCGGGAAGGGATGATTGTTCCACGGTCCAGGGCCACCAGGAGGAAAGGCTTGTCCGGGTGGGAACCAGCCCGGTGGTGGCGGGTATGGCATGTTGCCAAAAGCAGGGCCCGGTATGGGGCCCGGTCCACCTCCACGGCCCCAGGAGCCAGGAGGTCCTGGAGGAGGCGGGCCTCCGTAGAAGTTGTTCGGCGGATAGGGTTGCTGAAAGCCAGCGGGAGGAGCACCTTGGTTTGGTGGGGCGGCATCGCGAGTGCGGGCCTATGGAACATCCATCAGCATAAAGCTCGGGGTAATATTGTCAAGCGAGTATGTTCGACAGCAAGATGCCCTTCAGTATCAGAAGGAAGGCAACGGAAATCTCGACATGGTATGTTTGCGCATTCCGACAACAGTGTGTTTTACATCCGAAATAGTTCATCATTGTGAAGGGCGGGGCACGAAATACTCGGGTAGGCAGACTTACTCCAACAATGGCAGGGTCGTCGGGCATGGCGGGAGGCGCCTTGTTCTCCTTGATGCTGGGGTGTTCCTCGATGCGGAGATCCTTCACATCGCTGCCACGGAACACGATGTACTCGTAGACCTGGTCTGAGGGGGAGATCTCCTCCTCGGGCCGGCCACGACGACCCTCAGTTCCGAACGATCGGACATTTTCAAGCGAAACTGTGGACTCGTCTGAATTTATCTCGTGGAGTGTGCCAACATAGCTGCGGGACCGGTCAGATGGGTTTCGATCTCAGCGTTGGAACATGGCGATGACATACCGGATGTCGCTCTTGGAAATAAGCGAGATGCGTGACCTGCGAAAATCAAGGGGCGTTAGATTGGACCAGTTGCATGATGAGGAGTTGCTGTTCGTACCCGAGAAATTCTGACATCTGGGCCGTGATGCCACGTCGAGCACGCAGCAAGCTGTCAGGGGAAGGATCGGAGAAGTCGCAGGGGAGATTTAGAATGAGTATGCAATAGCACGAGGCTAGGAATGAGTTAAAGTTCGAATGCTGTCGACTGCGGCGGCGGAGGGAGGTGGTCAATGTGGGAGGGAGAAGGAGTGGTGTGAGGGAAAGATTTGCGAGACCTGGAGCGCAGAGGCTGGAGCTCATTTCTGAAGCCCTTCTTCACTCGGCCATCGTGTGCGGTAGCGGCTGTTTATCGGACTATTCTCGGCTAGCCATAGCCGGTTCCAACATGCGCAAGTTGCTTACCCTGTATCTCACAGCAACGTCAGCTTTACCATCGAATGACGCCACTCTCTCCTATATTCCCCCGGTCTTGGAAGCAACTATTAAGGATTTCGCTAATATACCCGCAAAACCACTATTAACGCCGCTTAATACTAAGCATAGCTTTACGCTATAAGCGGCAATAGCGACTCAAATAGCTCTAGACATACTAGAAGAGGCGCTATCGTTACCCCTTCGAACCGAACTAAGCTCTAGCTCGCTAGCCAATCTTTAAAGAGGCGCCAGGCAGGCCTAACTACGCCGTACGCTATAAAAAGACATTACGGACTTCCCGTCCCTCCGACTAGGTCTATACCGCGATACTATTACTAGTAATAATAATAGTAGCCACCTAGGAGCTATATAGAATGCCCCTAGCGCGCGCCGAGAGACGCCTATAGCGATATAGGCTAGTAATGACGAAAACGACCCGTTTTAGAGCTAGGCAGTAAGCTAGGCGCCTATTACGATAGGAGGCACGGTAGCTAAACTAATCCGTAAGTACTAAACCTATATATAAGTAAAGCTCGACGTACTATAGGCCTTTATATAGGCCTTCGACTAAATAGCTAAGAGCTTCGACTATAATATTTAGCGCTATATAGTAGAGGATTTTTTAAATAGCTTCCTAAAGTACTAAGAAGTAGTTCTCGCTAAGGACTATATTAGACCCCTTCGAC
Organism: Purpureocillium takamizusanense; assembly: GCF_022605165.1. Classification (NCBI taxonomy): domain Eukaryota; kingdom Fungi; phylum Ascomycota; class Sordariomycetes; order Hypocreales; family Ophiocordycipitaceae; genus Purpureocillium; species Purpureocillium takamizusanense. The sequence continues at coordinate 1,313,462 of NC_063072.1, forward strand.
TATAATACCTACTTACCTTAATAAAATATAGTAGCCTTAATAGCTCGGTATATAATTAAAATAAAGGAAGCGCGCTATAGACTTATACGTTAGTAGCTTAATAGGGATTACGGTAGACCCTTATTACGGCCCGAGCTAGACTTAAGACGACCTATTAGGCCCCCCCTATTAAGGAAGAAGCTAGGGTACTAATTAAACTTAATAAAGGCGCCTTAAAGTAGGTCTCGCCTTATATTATTTAATAGTACTTAATAGAATAGTTAAGGCTAGCTATTAGTAATATTATTACTTATAACCTAATAAAGATAGGCTAGGTAATATAGACTAATAGCCTAATAGCCTAAGATAAGATTATAGCTTACGAAATAAGCTAGGCTCTATAGATTAAAGCGATAATAGTAGAGAAGTACTAGAAATAGCACTTCTATATAGTACTAGGCGTCCTTAAGGTCCTCTAGGGCCTATAAGATAGCTAGCTATAGGAAGAGGCTATAATAAAGGAAGTAAGGGCATAGATAGGCTAAAAGCTACTCTAAATCTATATCTTAAAGTATAACGACCTAACGGCTAGTAATATTCTTACCGTTATAATAATACTAATAGAGTAGATATAAAAGAGCTAGCGGCTCTTTAGCTATAGCGAGGTAGCTAGACTTATTATAAAGCTATTAGTACTTAAGTAGTGCCCTAATTATTATAACTTCTATATTAGGACCTACTATATTAGATAGGCCCGCTATAGAAACTATAGTCGTTTTAATACCTATAACTTTATAAGCTATAGCCGGCTTAAGTAGTATATTAATTACTTTACGCCCGTACTTAATAGCTATAAGTAATGCCCGGTATGCCCTATTAAGATTAACGGTAACTATATAGCCTAGATAAAGAGATAACGAGCTACTATTAAGTTAGCTAGAGTACGAGCCTTCTATATAGCTAACTAAGAGCTCTAGATAAGGCGCCTAGTCTCGAGTAGCCTAATAGTCGAACTACCGACCTTACTTACGTTAATACGAGCACTAGAGCTCTTAAGGCTATTAATAACTATATCCTCGCTAACTAAGAGACGTAAGACCTTAAGTAGACTTATCTAGCGTATTAATAAATAATTATATATAATATTAGGGCTATAATAGACGTAATACCTTACGGGTATTTTAAGCTAACGTTAGCAATTATAGCCCTAGCTATAACGTAATATTAGCTCTCGCTAACGAAGGTAAATTTAATATAATACTAATTTAAGAACCCTAGATAGCCTATAATATAGCTATAACTAAGTCTTATAGGTCTTATAGCGCTTACCTAGCTAGCGTATAAACTTATTAAGACAATAAGATTAAAGCTATTATATACATCCGTAAGAGCCTATACCTTATGGCTATATAGCTATAGCTAGAACTAACCTACTATATCGTCTAGCTAAAAGTTAATAGTATTACTATAATTAATATTTATAGGCCCCCGACCGAGGACGGGCCCTTCGATATTATACTTTATTATTAGGTCCCGGCCCGGGCTCTTATAATAGGAGATTTTAACGTAATATATTACTCTTAGTAACTAAAAGTAGCTACTAAGAATAAGGGCACCGATATAGCCGAATAAGTAGCGTAAATAGACCTAATAGTACTAAACCTACTAAAAGAGTCGACCTATAATAAGGGCAATACCCTAGACCTAGCTTTTAGTAATATTATAGTAATAGATATAAAGGTCGAATAATACCTCGACGTTATAGTAGACTATAGAACGCTAGTTACGATATTACCTAGGCTAGATATATATAGCCCGGTTATATAGCGGCTATAAGTTACGATAAAAGAGGAGCTTAAGTACTTCTAGGCCTATACCTATGCTATAATACTATATATCTAGTTATTACTATAACGGCTTATAGAAGAGCGACTAGACTAATAGGCACTAAATATTACCGAGATACTCTAAGCCGCCGTAAAAGCTATAAGATAGGTCCCGAGAGCCTAGCTTAAAGGGACAGTTTAGTAGAATAATAGCTATAGCTAAGCTAGGCTATTATATAATAGCGCTAGGACTATAGCATACCTTAGGCTCGAAGACGGCTAGTAAGAGACCTAGAAGTTATTCTAGAAGACGGTAAGGAAGGCTAAAAGAGACTATTAGAGAGATATTATTAAAAATACTAGCGATAACTAAAAGATCTATAAAGTAATATACTAGATTAAGAAAGGTAGCGCCTTTTAGGCCCCGCTACTATAGGTAGGAGACTAGGTCTATATTATACCGATAAATAAAGCTAACGCGCTCTAAAGAACCCTCTTAGAGCGGAAAGATAGCTTTAATAACTACCTAATAGCTAGCGTATAACCTATATACTAGCTCTCGGTCGAGCTTATAGTTATATTAGCGGAAGCTAAGCATTACTACGTAAGGATAGGCAATATATCCCTAAGCGCCGATAGCATTATAGTCTAGCTACTATAGTATGCTTAGCTAGCTATTAGAGAGCTAGTAAGAGATCTATACTAGAAGTATCTTTATAAGGGCTACTACCCCCGTCTATACCGGATAGTAGAAATAGTATTACTACCTAAGCTAGGTAAGCGTAATTAAAGCGAGCCTAAGGCCTAGAGACCGATTTTACTACTTAGCTACTTAAGTAAAGGACTAAAATAGCTAATAGCCCGACGCATAGCCTAAGTAATAACTATATAAGACATACTTAGCTTATAATAGGTAAGAGCCTTACTAAAGAGGTTAATATTAGACCTAACGACCGCTATTATATACGATATCGAGATAGCGCTTATAATAAGTAAAGTTACTACCCTACTAACTATAGATATATAAGGCATATTTAATTACATTTAGCGTAAAAGATTTATACTTAAGCTCTAAGAATAAGGCTAGCTATAATAAGTAGTTAGCTAGGCGGATGCCTTTATAAGTAAGAGACGGGCTACCGTCTATAACGGGGCCGGCGCTATATAATAAGAGCCGGTCGGATTATTAATATTTAATATACTATAGAGGAGGGAAATAGGGGTTATATACCGAGCAGCCCCTATATACGCGGCGCCCGCTACGTATAGGCCTATATAACTAGCTACGGGTATAAGTTAGCGTAGGCCGTAGCTATATATAGCGTTATTACGCCCGGGGCCGCGCCTTAGGCTTCTTATTAGGCTAAGCCCTTTATATTACCCCCCCGCTCCCTCTTCCCCCCCCCCCCCCTAGGGCTAGCCCTAGCTACTATAAGGGGGCTCGCGATAGTCCTTTATTTAGGCCCCTTAACTAAGGGCTCCTTTTCCTTTATACCCGGCGGCCCGTAAGCGGGCGCGCGCGGCTAGCCTTTATTATTGCCGGCTATATAGTACGTAAGTCCGTTCGTAGGGGCCTTACTTCCTTTAACTAGGTATCTTTACCCCCCTCGGCGCGGGCCCTACCCGCTAGCTCGCGTATACTTATAGCCGGCTAGGTTAACGACTTTATAATAGCCGTTTGCCTTAAGTTACCTTCCGAGCGTTATATAATTACTAATATAGCATAACTATAAAAGGACCTCTTTCCCTTAGGCCTAATAGGCTTCCTTCTTTCTTCCTATATCCTTATTATTACTACCGCTACCGTACTATCGCTACTACCGCTATAATAATAATAGTAATAATAATAATAATAATAATAATAATATTAATAGTAATAATAATAGTAAGCTTACTTATCCTTCCTCCCCTATACTCCCTTGCCCTATAGGGCGCGGGGGCGTACCGATCTAAGCTAATATTAGGGATAGATATTATCGGAGTCCTCCTAGGCTAGGCTCTTAGAGCCCTCGTCGCTATCGCCGACGCCGTCCCTACGGCCCTATGCCGCCTACCTTATCGTAGCTATCCCCGGCCCCTTTACTACGCTTTATGCTATTACCGCCGCCTCCCTAGCCCTCCCCCCCCCTATTACCCCTCCTATCGCTACCCCTTAAGGTACCTACTATAGCTACTTATTGCCGCCCCTAATATCGCCTTCTATAAGTATTTCTATCTCTTTTTATATAGCCGTCGCTAACCCGGGATAGAAGAGGGCAAGACTTAACGCTCCTATTAGGGAGCTCCGCTCCTACCCTTATATATATTATGCCGGGCTAAAGGCCGATTATATAGCCTACGCTAATTAGTTATAGGGTAGCTATTATAGCTACTATATAGCTAACTATATATATTGCCTATCGGGCTTAGCCCTCCTCGCTACCTTACGCGGCTAGATCTTTGCCGCTAATACCGCTACTACTATTACCGCCGTTATTACTATTGCCCCCCTTATTACCGCTAACGCCGCTATCGCCGTTACTATTGCTGCCGAGAAGGTAGAGGCTAAGGCGAAGAAAGTACTAAGCGCCGCTTATATAGCGACCCGGTACCTTTAGGAACTAAAGCGTATAGGCCTCGTACTTAAGTAAGTCCCTTCCCTTTATCCCTATACGGCGCCGATAATATAGTTATTAACCCCTATATAGAGGTAGCGCTAATAACCTTAATACCCCCGCCCCCGCCCCTACCCCTGCCGCTTTAGCTATTACCCTAGGTAGTAATACCTAGCTATTTACCGAGGTAGGTACCCTTAAGGACTGCCTTATAGCGGTCGAGACCGTTATTGCCGCCCTTATTAAGGCTCCCCCCGCCGCTATTACCGCTATCGCCGCCGATAAGGAGGCAAAAAAGGAGGAAGAGGAAGATAAGGAGGATAAGGAAGAAAATAAGGAAGAGAAATAACTATGCCTTATAAAATAGCCCCCCCTTCTTAAGGGGGGTAAAGCTAATACCGACGTTTCTTTTTAGCGCTCTTTACTAGCCTATCTTATAAACCGCTTATATACCTCTATATACTATACCTCCTTAAGGGGCTCTTACGTTAGCTCGAGATATTTACTTTATTTAACTAAGGCTTCTTCCTTAGCTCCCTAGCCTTAAGGCTTCTAACGGGCCGCTAAGACTTCTTTTATTTTATAAAACTTATCGTTACCTATTTATATTAATATAGGCTAACTATCTAAAATAGCCTAGCTAAGTATAAAGTCATTACTTACCTACCGTAGCTAGTCTATATAGAAGCGGTTATATATACTTAATAATAGGCTTATTAACTTAACTATATATAGGCCTATTACCTTATTAATTATATATTTTAAGTATAGCTAATCGAGCTTTTTCTTTAGCCTTATAAAGGTATAGTTATAGAAATCGAGTTAGACTTTATCCCTTACTTTATACCTATCGGCGGGGCTATATATATAGTTAGCCCTCTATTTTTACTTAAGCGAGGCTATTACTATCGTAGAGCTATAGAGCTCTATAACTTATTTAAGCTTTTCTATAAAGGCTTAAGCCCTACCTTTTAATATAGCGTATTAGCTTACTTCCCTTAAGGGGGGAAGGGGGCTACTTATAATAGGTTAAGGGTAGTAGCTATAAAGCGTAAAGAAAGGGGATATCCCGATCGATATACTTATCTAGCTATTAAGCGCGAGCTAGGCTATAAGTAGCTATTAGTCCTAATCGTCTTAATTATAGTTAATATAGGCCTTAAGGTATGCCTATACTTCCTAGTTAATCCTCTCCGTACCTTTATCTATTTAGGGGTAATATACTATATTAAGTTACTATTCGATATTAACTAGCTTATAGAGGTATTACTAAAAGCTACTTATTTAATTTATTCCTTAGTCGCTTATAATAATAGCGGGCTAGCTATACTAACGGAAATAATATTAAAGGAAGCGCTTTATATATATAGTAGCGTTTATAATAGCTATTAGCTTTAGTATAACTTCCTTATTAAGCCTATCCTAGATAACCTAAAGGAAGCGGTATTTATTCGTAAAGGGGAGGTCTATAATAAAGTCTATCTAGATCTACCTATAGAACTAGTCTAGTATTAATAAGGGCTATAATAGCCCCTTTTTATATTCCCTCTAAATCTTTATATAGCTATAGGTATTATAGTTATAGAGGAACCTCTTAATATATTACTATATTAGGGGCTAATAGAACTCTTATAGTAGTATAGCTACTATACCCTCTCTATTTAGGTACCTAAATAAGGGAGAGTTATAGGCCTATTATATTAGCCGACCCTTAAGCTCGTTTTATAAGTCTATTCCTTTAGGGGCGGATTTTACCTCTACCTCTATTACCTAAGGGGCGCTAAGTACTTAAAGGCGGTCCCTATAATAGAGATTCCCTATTGCGTTAAGGCTATACTCTATAATTTAGACCTTAAGGCCGAGCTTTAAGTTAAAGGCGCGAGCGCCGCTCTTAACTATATAAAAGGCGCTTTAATAAGTTATATCCTACTTTACTTCGCGTCGCTATAGAGAGCCTAGCTAAGGGTTAGGGAATAAGGTAGCTAGCTCGGTTAAGGTAGCGCTAATATATATATAGAGGGCGCTCTAGGGGATAAGTTATATATCCTTAGCCTTATAGTTTTCTTAGGTCTCCTAATTTTAGTCCCTACGAGAAAGAGTATTAGGTATTATAGCTAGCTTACCTAGCCTATATTCTAAGGAGAAGTTAAACTTTAAGAGTAGCTTTACTTAGCGCGCTTACTGCTTTAATAGGCGTTAATAGGTTATAAAATATTTTAGGTTCTTATAGTCTATAAGTACCGTAAAGCTTTTATAGCTATAGAGCTCCGCTAATTATTATTTTAAATAGCGGATAATCGCTAATATCTCCTTATTATAGATAGGGTAGTTCTACTTAATAGGGGATAGCTTTTATAAATAGAAGGCTACTAACTTTTATTAGCTATTTATATCCTATAAGAGCGTTCCTTTTAGGGCGGTCCCGCTATAGTCTACTTTTAAGAAAGTAAGCAAGTTAGGGTCTTATTACGAGAGGATTAGGGCTTTTATAAAGGTTTCCTTAAGAGCTTCGAATATTATTTAATACTCTTACTTTTATATAAATAGAACCCGCTTCCCCGTTAGGGCTATAAGTAGCGCCGCTATCTTTAAGAACTTAGGTATAAAGACTCGATAATAGTTTACGAACTTAAGGAAGTTCTATACCCCCTTTTATATTATTAGGGCTAGCTATTTAATAATTACTTTTATCTTCGTAAGGTCCGCTTCGATACCCTTACTTATATAAATAATGAAACCGAGGTATTTAATAGTCTTAACCCTAAACTCGTATTTATTTAAGTTAAGATATAGGCTATAGTCTTATAGCCGCTTAAGTACTTACTATACCTTTATATAATATTCCTCGAAGGTATTGCTTATATAGATAAGGATATTATCTATATAGGCGGAGTAGAAGTCGTCTAGGAAGTCCCGTAGTATATTATTAATATAGTATTAAAAGGTCGCTAAGGCGCTATTAAGGCTAAATAGGGTAATTATTTACTTAAAGAGACTATACCTTATATAGAAGGCAATCTTTTACTCCTCTCCTATTATTACCTATACCTTATAGAATACCTATATTATATTAAGCTTAGTAAACTAATAGGCGCTTATTAAGTTATAAAGGGTATTACCGATAAGGGGAATAAGGTAGCGGTCTACCTTTATAATAGCGTTAAAGGCGCGATAGTTATAATAAAAGCGAAGCCTGCCCCCTAGCTTTTATATAAAGAGGATAAGTACCGCTACCTCTAAGCTATTAACTTTAATAAACCCCTTATCGAGAAGGTTATTAAGGGTCTTCTATAAGACTAGTACTTCTTTGCGTAATATACTATAAAGCGTATTATAGGGTATAGGTAGGTCCTAGCCGTTTAGGCCCTTTTTAAGGGGGATTTAATAGTCTATACCGGGCTTATAGGGGTTAAGCTTATTTACTTCTTGCTTCTCGAAAAGCGGAAGTAAGTTATAAAAGCGCGGTAGGATAACCTCTTAGAGTTCCTCTTTCGACTTAGGCCGCTTAAGCGTAAGCGCTTTTTCGATATCCCTTATATTAATAGCGAAGATAGCTACCTTAGCTATATCGCTACCTTCTTACTTCCTAATCCGCTATATATACCTTATGAATATCGATACCGTAATATAATAAGCGTTTTCTATATCCCTCGAGAATAGGCTATTAAGGGGCGGCCTTTAATAATACCGTACCTATATCTATAATAGCCTATACTATAGCCTACCCTTATATAGGATTAAATAAGACTTTATATATTATATCTAAGGCTTCCCTAAGATAAAGGGGAACTTTAGTTAGGGTACTATATAGGCGTAGATAGGCTATAGGTAGCCCTTTATATTTGCGACTAGCTATATTAGCCCTTTAATAGCTACCCTATCTATAATGCCTAATATACCCCTTACCTTATAGGAAGGGATCTTCTTTATTAAGACCTTAAGGTCTCGGGCTATTTCCTTATCTATAGCTATATAATACTTATATCCCTTATCGATAAATATAGAATAAAGAGGACTCTTATTAATCGATATTATTACTACCGATAGGGTCGTCTCTAAGTATCCTTTAAGCTTTATTTTCTTTACTTATATTACTATAGGCCCTAAAGTATAGCTTTACTTTAGGGTAGCGCTTTTCCTTATATAAGCGCCGCTTTTTTACTTCCGCTTTCTTCGTTAACCTCGCTTTTAAGCTTTAGCTTAACGAAGACTATATAGTATAGCTTAACTAAGCTCGATATTATAGGCCGCTTTATTAGGGTATAAAGGTAGCGCGCTATAAAGTAGCCGCTCCCTCTATAGCGGAGGTATAGCCCTTTACTTTTCTTTCTTTCCCTCTTATCTTCGGTAGCCTATTTAGCTTAATAAGGCTTATTGCCCTCTTTAATTAAGTCTCTTTAAGGGCCCCCTCTATTTAGGCTAGTCCTATGCCTTTTAGGGCGGGTAGCTAATATTATAATATCGCTATAATAGTCGATAGTTAGGATAGCTATAAGGGAGTTAGCCTAGTCTACTCTTAGGGGTATAGGCTAGTATTCGAACCGGCCCTAGCCCCTTTTTTAAAGCTCCTTAAAGTATAGGGTCCTCTCGAAGTTTTAAGTAATTTCTTAAAGGCGCTAGGTATATTTATAAAAGACGACCGGTATCTATACTATAATAAGCTATTCCTTTAAGGCGTCGGATATAGTATTTTATAGCGCTAAGATCTAGGTATCTTTTATCTAGGTAGACCCGCTTATATTTATAAGGGTACTCTCGAAGTTAGAGAAGAAAGTATTAAAGGGCTACCTATCTCTCTAGCGTAGGCCCTATAGCTTATTAAGCGCTCTTTCTTTAACTTACTTATTACTAAAGAGGCATTCGATATAATTAAAGAAGGCCTATAGTTCCTTATTGCCCTTAAGTCCTCCTTAAGTCTAAAATCCCTTTATATAAGGCTATAGTTAAATAGGTAATATATTAAAGAGCTAATATTAAGTAACTTTACTTTCCCCGTTAAGGCCTTTTATTTCGTTAGTCTTATATTTACTCTTTAGTCGGTATAGGAAGAAGTAAAAGTATTTTATCTTACCGTCTTATATTAGCTATTCGAGCGGCTTCTACTTCTTAGGCTTAGGCGCCGCTTTATTAGGGGCTATTAAGTTAAGTATAGACTATAGCTACGCCCTTAAATATTTAAGTTCTATTTATTAAAGCGCCTATTATTACGCTAGCTACTATACTTATTATTATGCCTATTATAGCGCTTATTATTGCGCCTATTATTACGCTTATTATTCCGCTTATTATTACGCCTATTATTGCGCTTACTATTATGCCTATTATTATGCCTATTATTACGCCTATTATTATACTTATTATTGCGCTTACTATTCTATCGAGAGCCTATAGGCTGCCGCTAGGTCTATCTCTATTACTTAGTTTACTATCGTTAATAGTATATATTATAACGGGGCCGGCGCTATATAGTAAGAGCCGGTTAGATTATTAATATTTAACGTACTATAGAGGAGGGAAATAAGGGTTATATACCGAGTAGCCCCTATATACGTAGCGCTTGCTATATATGGGCCTACGTAACTGGCTGCGGGCATGAGTTAGCGTAGGCCGTAGCTATACGTAGCGTTATTACGCCTGGGGCCGCGCCCTGGGCTTCTTATTAGGCTAAGCCCTTTATACCGTCTGCTATAAAGATATCCGAATATAAGAGGAACTACTTAATTATAGGCTACCCTAAGGGTCCCCTACCTCGCTAATACTCTTCCTATTATATATAGAACCTATCTTTAGACTAAGGCAATAAAAGTACCGTTTCGGGTATATTAATAACGTAGCTATATTATATATTAGCGACGACCTCTATACTATAGCTGCCCGAGCTATTAAGTCGGCCTAAGAGCTAATTAGCTAGGGCAATAAAAACGGTATTAACTTTAACCCTATTAAATCTAAAGCTATATACTTTAGTAAGCGCCTAGACGATAATAACCTAAGCGTTAAATACTAAGGCAAGGATATTACGCCGCTAGTAATAGCTATACGCTAGCTAAGGGTCTAGTTTAATAGGAAGCTTTCCTTTAGGACCTATATAGAAATATAGGCTACTAAAGGGCGTAGACTTATAACCTTCCTCTAGAGCCTAGGGAACTTATAGAGGGGCCCGCCGGCTAATATTACTTAGCGGGCGATCCTTGCCTATATAGTCCTAATACTTTATTACGGCGCTAATATATAGTATTTAAGATAAAAAAAGCTCTTTACCCGCTACCCCTATAAGCTTATTAATATATAAGCATAAAGATATATTAAGAAGCTATAGACGGTACTTAACGTTAGGCTTAAAGTAATATTGCCGGTCTAGAAAACGACCCTAATAGCTATACTATATCGAGAAGCTAATATAGTACTTACTAATATAATACTCGACTTAATACGTAAAATAGTAGCTATATACCTCGGCACGCTAGACTACCGATACCCCCTAGTATAGAGACTCCCTTAATAGGTAACGTATACTATATAATAGGCTATACTACGGTATAATACTATTAAATAATAGTTCTTTATATATAGAGAATATAAAGCTATTATATAGTTCAAGAGGCTTATCGTAAAGAGCCTTACGAACTTAAGAACTAGACTTAGACTCCTCCGCCTTAGGCCCCTTACTACCGACTTAACGTAAGGCTAAGATAAGATATAGGCTATAAAGAGCTTTTACGTATAGTACTAATAGCTACTAGCCAGCATTATTACTATCTTTATAGACGGTTCTTAAGCTAACGGAGCTATAGGCTATAGCTATAGCGTTATAAGAGACAGCATTAAGGTTACCTTTAGCTCTTACTAGCTCGGATAGGTAGAAGTCTTTAACGTAGAGGTCGAAGGTACCCTAGCTAGCCTCTAAGTAGCTATAGACCTAGGGCTTAGTTAATAAGCTATAGTCTATCTCGATAATATAATAGCTATATAGGCTATTATATACTAAGCGTCTAATTCCTCCTAAGCGGCGGCGTTATCTTTCTAACGCCTTACCTAGGCTATAAGTATATAAGTCCATTAGTGCCTAGGCTACTATAATATCTTAGGCAATAAAAGAATAGACTAGCTAGCGAAAGCTAATATAGCGCTCTTACTACTATACTTACTACCGCTACCTATAGTAGTATACCTACGATAGTAAGCCTATTAGTAAATTAAGACGGACTTCTCTAATTAATAGTAAATAGCGGTATATACCGTCTTAGACTACTATAGAGACCTTAACCTTCTAGTAAGGCTTAGCTACCTACCGGAACTCTAAGCCTAACGTACCGAATTATATTATCTCTTAGTAGTATAGACGGCATATAGAGACTTTATAGCCTATTATAAACGATTTAACTATAGTAACTCCTATAACGTCTACTTATATAGGTAGAGGAAATTACCTAACTACCTTCTTTACTACCGGAAAGTATATATTAATAGTAGGCTAAAGCTAACCCCTTTAGCTATTAATACGTTCCGCCAGGTAGTAAGTATAGACTAGAGTCGCTACCTATACCTAGCCTAAGAATTAGGGTTCTTTAATAGGATCTACCTACGATACTAAGCATAGGTAATAGCGTAGTCGATACCGCACCGCGGCGTATCCCTTCCTTATTTTTCTTATATCTCTCTTTTTCCAGCCGGCTATATACTTCCTAAGACTATAGCATGGTTAATATTAGTAGTATAGAGCTTAGCGACGTACTTATACCGATATTAGGAAGACGGTACCTATATAATGCTAAAGAACCGAAAGTAATATAGCGAGCTAATACCCGCGCCTTTTAAACCCGCTAACGGGGGAATAGGCCTAGAAAATAATGCCCTAGAGGCCCCGAATAGTTAGATAGGGAAGCATAGTTATGGGTGTGGCAGAGGGAGGAGAGCTATCTTGACACCTAGCAAGGTGGCCCCTTTTGACCCCTATAGAAAGCAGGGCGCGTCTCGCGACGCGACAGGCCCACTATATATATCCCTAGCCCAGCGCGTCTTTCGCCCCAACGGGGCTAGCCCAGACGTTAAACGCCATAATAATAATAATAATAATTTACTATCGAATAATGTTCAAGCAGACGGAAAGGCGTTTACGCGTTGTCTAAGACCTTACGAGATGTATATGGTCTTGAGTCATTTGATGCTAATTTTAATAGTAGCGTGGGTACGAAGTAGCATACGGCCACATTATCGTGGCGGCATGAGGATCGCCTACATTTCTTGAGTTGTATGCCGATTACCCGCCAATGCCTCTATAATACAGTTCACAATGCCACACTAGTTTCGGATCTCATGACACTGCCCAGCTTCCATTCGCAGGCGCTGAAGTGGCACGCGTCTGTCCGACGATTTTGCTTCAGAGAAATAACATGAGAACCCAATACACTGCCGGAACTCCGAACTCGCAAATACGCTTCACCGAAATTTGCTGATGATGACCGCCACGATGAGGAGGACTAAAACGGTGATGATCGAGATGGTAATCACCCGATTTGTAGCCATCCTGTAATCATGTCAGTCATCCATATTTGTCGATATGTCGGTCTATCCAGGACCGGCATTACCTACGCGCCATCCCCCGCAACGTCTTGACGCTTCTGTCCACATATCCCTCGCTGTTGAGAAGTGTGTCGTGGGTGTGCTGGATCATCTCCCGCTGTCCGTGGAGGTTCGCCAGGGTGTCTGCCCCGATGGCCTCGGTCTCGTTGGCGAGGGCCTGGCTGGCCTTGAGCCGTTGAGTGCTGCGGTCTAGACGGTCCGTGCCGGAAAGAAGTTGTTGGCGTTGCTCAAGGTGGATGTCTGAAGCTCCAGCAGGTTCGTCTGTGTATCGCGATCCGAATAGAGCGGAACGATCGGAAGAGAGGGAGGTGAGCTTTCGACGGCTCGTATCGACATCTGCCTCGTAGTTGCGGAACCGCTGGTTGACCTTGGCGCGGGAAGACGTTGGAATGTTCTGCTTTTCGAGTCGCATTTGTCCGAGCTAAAGCGACGCAGGGGTCAGCGGGTGTCTCGTTGGAAGCGTAGCGGGGAAACGCACCAGCTCGTCGGCCTCCTCGAGTGCACGCTCAGCCTGGTTGATAGCACCCTTTCGGGGCTCGCCCGAAAGTTCGGGTATCTGATCCAGCTTCTGCGCCAGGTCTGCCTGAACGAGCTTGAGCTCGGCCTCATAGGAGCCGAACAGCTCAGAGCCAGCATCGGTATCGAGGGGGTTGGCCATGGTCGCAAGAGTGGTTGGGGTGGCGTGAAGTCAGAGCAAAGAGAGTCGCAAGATGGAAAGCTCGCTCTACCGGCAGAGAAGAAGACCGAGAACGATCCGCGATAGATGAACCGACTGATAGAAGATTGCGCCTGTGCGTATTAAGTGTCCCTTTGTTGTCCTTCTGCCTGCGCAGCGTCCTCGTCAGCGCGCAGACGGGGTGGCACCGCTATGTCACAGGATGATTTGCGGGGCCCAGCCACAGCCGGACGCACGTGATTAGCGCTCAAAGTGGTCCGTGCACGGCCCATGGTGGGAAATATTATCGGCGCGGTTCTGTGGGGAGCAAAGCTTTCTTCTTCTTTTTCTTCTCAAAGTTGAAATTTGACCCCCGGATGGTGAAGAAAACCGGCTCGACGTCTTGACTTCGGTCTGTGGCGTATAGTTGAAATTGACCGGGCAGAGCAACGCGGGTTCACCCCCGTACGGCGCTTTCAAGAATTGGCGACTCGTACCGACGTCGACCGATCCCGTTGAGTGCTCGACATCCCATCACAACAAGATGCGATGCTGCGGACTCCCTGGTGCGCATGGTAGGTCGCTATGTCATGTTTATCGGCAGGTGCCTTGATGATGCGCCCAGTCACTTCTCTTCTCGTACTTTGCAGACGGTCTGGAGAAACCATCTCGCTCCACGACAGGACGGTTGCTCAGCTCCAGGCTGCTCTGTCCGGATGTGGTGAGACTTGAGCACTGAGAGGGACCTGGAATGCCTGTCAGAGTTTGTTAGGAGGGGAGCGGGCCGTTGGTCCTTCAGCCACAGGTGGCGCGGCAGCCTGTCGCTTCGAATCTTGGCGTCATCATAGTCTTACGAAGCGACACTACGTAGCCGCTTGAGCCGCTCCTTCCTGCCACTGGTGGTGGAACTGGAGGATGGTGTTCCCAGCCAGGCCAGGTACATACATACATGCCGCGGGGCCTCGGGACCGCTTGAAACCAGGCACCTCCTTCCTTGCGGACGGCAACTCCCCAACGCCAATCATCACCGTCCTCAACGGTAGAATCCGGTGTGCACTTTTTCAAGCCTGTTGCGCCGCGTACGTCCCCTTCCGAGAACCCAGTCGGTCGCTGCCTCGTGTCGTACTGCCAGGCTTCAGCCATGGCCGAGCGAAAGCATGTGTGAGTTACGCCAGCCGTATCCCGTTCTGCATGTCCCGTTCCGGTCGCCATCGAATCAGATGAGACAGCCGCATTGCATTGCAGCGGCCGTCGATAACGCCACGCACCCATCCCCTCCTTGCGGCATCCGTCGATTGACTTTGCCCGTGGCCGTGACGTTCTGTTTCAGTGTCCACCCTGTTGAATCAATCCCACAATGCATCTGAGACGTTTCCCTCATCATCACCCTCGTCTTGGCCCCCCCTCGAGTCGGCACCCGACCCGCTCTCTCTATCGTCGCCTCGACTCTCCTGCCTTGGTCTCGTGCCGACTCCGCGTACAATTGGCGCCGTTCAACGCCGCTGACAATGAGCCGACCGGTTGACCGTTTTACCAGGAAAAAGGTCGCTATTGTCGGCAGCGGGTGCACTGGTATCGCAGCGCTTTGGGCTCTTAATAGGACGTACCATGATGTCTACCTCTACGAAGCCGCCGATCGCCTGGGCGGCCATACCAACACAGTCCAGTGGAAGTCGGGCAAGTACACGACCGCTGTCGACACGGGCTTCATAGTCTTGAACACGGCGACATATCGTGAGTTGAATCACCCTCGCGGCCTAGTGCTCTCAGCGAGGCTCAAGCCGAAGACTGACCAGCGCAGCCAACTTCCTCAACTTCCTCGATAAGATCCATGTACCCACAGACAAGACAGAGATGACATTCGGTGTCTCCCGAGACCAGGGCCTTTTCGAGTGGGCGGGCACCAGTCTGGGAGCCGTCTTCTGCCAAAGGCGAAACCTCTTCTCACCGCGCATGTGGAGGATGGTGTTCGACATTGTGCGATTCAACCAATTCGCCCTGGACCTGCTTATGCACGATGAGGAGGATCATGCCCGGCCCACCGACACCATGCTCAACTCTATCACTCCGGCCGAGACCATTGGAGAGTATTTGGATCGTGAGGGCTATTCTGATGCCTTCCGGGATGATTACCTGATACCGATGACGGCTGCCGTCTGGAGCACGAGTCCAGACAAGTGTTCTCTACAGTTTCCGGCCGTGACATTGGTTAGGTTTCTGTACGCACATATGAAAATCTTTACACACAGTGACTTGGAGCTGACCTACCTGGCAGATGGAACCATCACCTTCTCTCCACCGTTGCCGCCCGCCCCGACTGGCTCACTCTCAGAAACGGTTCTCAGTCTTACATCGATGCTGTGATGAAAGGGTTCCCACCTAACCACTTATTTCTCAACACCCCAGTGCGACACGTCTCCAACGATGAAAGCGGTCACGTGTTACTTCATCTCGAGAGCGGCAAGACGGAAGTATTCGACCATGTTATTCTGGCTACCCATGGCGACCAGGCTTTGTCCATAATCGCACCGACAGCCACAGAACAGGAGCGGTCAATCTTATCCTGTTTCCAAACGTCACAGAACGAGGTCGTTCTGCATTCCGATCTGACGCTTATGCCACAGAGACGCAAGGCCTGGTCCAGCTGGAACTATTTGACACTCTCATCGCCGTCACGCGCAAACATTGACCAGGTCTCCCTCACTTACAATATGAACATCTTGCAACACATTCCGCGCGAGCCGTTCGGCGATGTTTTGGTGACATTGAACCCGTTGCATCGACCACGTCCGGCTCAAACTCAAGGTCGCTATTTCTACTCTCACCCTCTATACACTCCCACAGCAGTCCGTGCTCAGAAACTTTTGCGCAATATCCAGAATAAAAGGGGCATCAGTTACGCGGGTGCGTGGACCAAATATGGCTTCCACGAGGATGGATTTAGTAGTGGCCTATTGGTTGCACAGGAGCACCTCGGGGCCAAATTGCCGTTTGAGTTCAAAGATTCTACATACAGTCGGGGCAAGAAACCGAAGCTGGGACTCGGGGATCTCCTTCTTAGGCTTCTGATCCTGCTTGTTCAAGTTTTCGTTGTCCAGATCATGGAGAGGCTATCGGGATCGCGCAGGTCAAGAGCCACTCCTATTCTCAACGGGGTCAAGCCGAAGCGGGTGCAGGGAAAGCAAGCGTGAAGGAATAGAGGCTATTTCTTGGAATATGCATCAGCTTTAATTGAAGTTTGCACATCATAGCACTGCATTTAGTACTACAAAGCATGAAGTTCCGTCATCTTTCGCTGGGCACCGACATTTCAACGCACGAGGGTTGTAGTAGAAGCGTCTATTCCGCTGCATCAGCGGTAGCGTTTTAGCGTCCCATATGCTGTGAGTGCTTGCGCTGTAGACATGGCGTTCACATGACGTTGCTTAATGTTTCCGCGCCGATAGGGCTGGGGATTCGGCAATACCAAACATGCACGAGGTAATTTCTGCCGTTCGATACATTTGTTGCTTATCTCCCTGAGACACAATGGCAAGTGACACTGGCCAGGATGCGACGCTCGCTAGTTGTACGGCCTACAACAAGCCTCAATCTCTTTCCAAGAGTTCATATTCTCCCAAATAAATAAAAACTGGAGACGAAGAAGAGTTTGCATCCCCCCATCGGCATCTCTGAATGACAGAATGAAGTATGTGGTATGTAGGCATTGGAGTCTACAACTGATGGAGGCTGACTGGGCGCCCATTTCACTAACACATGGCCGTTGTGGCGGTTGCGCCCCACCATCGATCCGGGTCAGTCAGCTCACCTTCAAACTGAGATCCACATTTCCATCCGACGGCAGCGTCGAGCTGCCTCCAGAAACTGCAACGACATCGTCGCCGCCCGAAACCACACCGACGCCATGAACAGCGCACCGCGAGTCGCGCGGAGCACGGCTCGCACCGATGCATCGCAATGGGCGTGCTTCTTTTGCCAGCATGCTCGGCCGCAGGCCCAACCGTCTCGACCCCGGTTCCCACTCGCGGGCGGCATGCGCAGACACATCTCCAGCTCGATGCCTCGGAGGGAAGCCGCGCCTCCGCCGCGACCACAAACGCTCGGACAGGGCGCGCAGGCTCCGTCGATGGAGCAGATTCGGGCGCACTATAGCCGGAAAAACCGCACGGTGGCGTATGAGCATGGCGCCAGACGCTGGCTGCGGCGAGTGATGCTGATACGGTCATGTTTAGGTACTACACGATGAGCCTAATTCTTGGTACGGTGGCGTTGTCCTACGGCTCGGTACCACTGTACAAGATGGCATGTCTCCCTGCTCTTCGAAACTGCGCTGCCACCGCAAGCCCTCCGTTGCTAACTTTGCTCCCAGATCTGCCAAACAACCGGTTGGGGCGGCCAACCCATCCGCGCCCATGGTGGCTCTTACGAAGGTGAAATATCGAGCCGCCTCGTGCCCGTTACCTCTGCGAATCGAATACGCGTCACATTCAACGCCTCCGTTTCGGACGAGCTGCCGTGGAAGTTTGTCCCGCAGCAACGCGAGGTGCGCGTCCTCCCGGGTGAGACGGCCCTCGCCTTCTACAAAGCCGAGAATCGCGGCGACAAGGATATCATCGGGGTCGCCACCTACAGCGTCACGCCTGCGCAGTGCGCGCCCTACTTCAGCAAGATCCAGTGCTTCTGCTTCGAGGAGCAGCGCCTCAACGCCGGCGAGACGGTCGACATGCCCGTCTTCTTCTACCTTGACCCAGACCTACTCAATGACTTGAACATGAAGGGAGTCGAGACGGTGACATTAAACTACACCTTTTTCAGTATGGCCTCCCCCTTGACCCGGCTACGTAGATGCACGAACGGTTCTTGCTGACGCGAGTTGCAGAGGCACGATATGACAACAACGGCAGGTTCAAGGCCCCAGCCATAATTTAAACTGCGCGATACGCAGCTTCTGTATAACAGTCACCTATATATTTGACTCAATTGCGTGTAAGATCAAAGAGAGCCGGTAGACAGGATCAAACGTACTATATACGTACTGTACTGCACTATTGAGGACCTGAATCCGTCTCGTCAAGCCAGTGACGTGCTCAGGAGCATGCTTGGTATGACTTTTCAGATACATACCTCCCGGCAGCAACATGAACAACCAACTGGGCCAGCTTTTCCTGGCCCTGCGGACCAAAGACTGTGCAGCATCGTTCACCTTTTTAACGCTGTCATCCATGCTCAGTTCCCTCTAGGACCCATGTTCCAAAGCGTTTCCCAATTGGGAAATCCGCTGCTATATGCGCTTAGTCATTGTTCAGATCCATGTTCAACAGCGTGGCGGGGCCGGCGGAAGAAAGCTGGGGGTAGGGTAATCGTGTCACGTGCAGTCCACAATTCGCCTAAATTTCGCCCACAATGTCCAAGCACACCACCAAATTCGTTTTCACGGTGTGCCTGGTCTTAACTTTTTTCTCTTCATCACCCAACGCCGACAAGCCGACAATCCCCCTTTCGTCGTCAACCATCCCCTGCCGTCACAATGGTCAAGGTCAGCAACAGTAAGTACATATACGGCACACTCAACGTCGACGATGCTAGTCGCCAGCAAAGCAATGCGCTAACCACGGGACTCGCAGCCGTCTCGTCGTCTCGGCGCAAGAGCCGTGCCGCGCACTTCAAGGCTCCCTCCAGCCAGCGCCGCACCATCATGAGCGCTCCCCTCAGCAAGGAGCTGCGCGAGAAGTACAACGTATGTTGCACCCATGGTGGAGACAATGGGCGCTCGAGACACCTTTGACTGACTTGCGACGCTGCAACAGGTCCGCAGCATCCCCATCCGCAAGGACGACGAGGTCACCATTGTCCGTGGCACCAACAAGGGCCGTGAGGGCAAGGTCACCTCCGTCTACCGCCTCAAATACGTCATCCACGTCGAGCGCGTCACCCGCGACAAGGCCTCCGGCCAGAGCGTCCCCCTGGGCCTCCACCCCTCCAATGTCGTCATCACCAAGCTCAAGCTCGACAAGGACCGCGAGGACATCCTGGCCCGCTCCAAGGTCGGCCGTGAGCTGCGCGCCAAGAACAAGGTCACCGCCTAAGCGCCCTCGCACTGAGGGTTGAATACCCTCTCTGAGCGGAGCGACGAGACGGCAGACCGAACGGGAGACGAGATGACGACAATTCAATCACACAAACACACACACCCTCCCACACACCTAATGGAGGCATCAAACAAGGGACAACGAGGAAAAAGGCACGCATTTTCCCCTTCGGACATCAAACGAAATGGGCATTTATACTCCGGCGTTTTGCGACACCCGCGCCAACACCCCGGGCGGGTCGGGACTCCACGGCAGGTAGATGAATTGAGAATTTTCATGGTTCTCAATGGCCATTTCACTTCAATTGTGAAATGCTCCATGGGAGGCGTTTCCCGAAGTCATCACTCTGCCCTCTGCCGAGACACACAGCTCGTCGTGACCCGCGCTGCGCTCTCGGCTGATTTCGCCGTCCGCACTCCGGCTTTGTGGACTCGTGTTCACCGTCCTTTCCCGTAAAACGTCACAGTCCTAGCAACGAGATATGAGTCGTAGCGCTGGTTCAGTATGCATTTCGTAGACCCTTTCCCCACCGTAGTTTTCCAATCCGCTAGCATATCACCTCGTCGACCACCTAGATCCATGGTCTTCGAGGTAAAGACTGGCGAAGAGCGAACCAGCGGGGGACAATATGTTATCACCAGTTCTCTGCTCTTGCCCGAAGATTTTCACCGAGATCCCATGACGATGGAAATTTGATGGTAAGGAACATGCCCTTTAATCTCCCTCGGGCACGCGCATCTAAGCACTTCGAGGTAGCTGTGGCGTCCTCTTCATGACTTTGCTTGACCTGGCTCCTGGGCTGTCAACCGCAGCGTTGATAGGAGGAAGCACGATTTCAATGTCAGTAATCAATAACACAATTGATTCCGCACTCTCGTCTCCTTGTCGAAATGACTAATTACAAATCGAAGTGAGTACAGACCTGCCATGCTGCCACCCCAAGCCAGGCTTCGGTCGGGCTGAGCTACAGTAGCCGACCTGTTGAACATACATGCGCGACTTTCTCGCCTGCCTGATGCTCCTCAAAATGCAAACGCCGCCAATGCGGAAGGGCTCAACTTCTCACCTGGTACTGGTAACACATTCTATACTTTAACAATGGTAACTGTGAGAATGACGGGATACAGTCTCGCATGGCCAAGCCGAATTGAGACATGTACGAAATGATGCGCCTCGCGAGTCCGAGCCTGTAAATGCCCGTCGACAACGCCGACGCAAGGTCAACGTAAGCTCCTACCGTTGCGAGACCGTCTTGATACTCATACAAGTCGTAAGTATGACAGCAATAATGCATGCTCTCGCTAGAGCTTTTGTATCATCTCCTTGTACAAGCCGTAGGTCGTGGATGGCTGACAGAAGGTGAGAGCGTAACGGCCCGAATTCAACCATTGGCACGGGTGATTGGGCCCTTGTGGTGAGAGCTGTTCAGGGGCAGATTCTCTACTTTGCTCATCTCGTCGATTCCGCGACGGTCGAGGTCACCGGTTTCTGCCGCCTTGCGACCAGGTTCCTTGCGACCGTTAGGAGTGTTGGCAATGGCCGGCGTCAGCGATGCCGTGGCGTGCCCGGCGTAGTGGGGGAGAACGCCTCGCGCCGTTGTCGAAGAAATCGTTCCCGGCACCGCGACGCTGCTTGACTTGCTTTTCTTGAACATCGACGTCAAAAACTCGTGGGAGTTCTTGGCCCTGGACAAACGTCAGTCGCTACATCGAGGTGGGGTCTCAACATGTGGGGGAACACAAACCTGTTGATCGATGCGTTTCTACGTCCTTTGAACAGGAGGCTGGCGTCATCGCCAGAATCAGGAGACGACTTCTCTGTGTGCTCGTTCGTGGAACCGGAGAACGCGTCTCCCAATGCTTTGCGAAAATCGTCATAGCGGCCAGGCTGCATATTCCGCTTAACGGGACTCACATTGCTTGAAGCGGGAGACGCAGCCACAGGCGACTGGAAGCTGGGAAGTTGCTCAGACTGGGTGAGATTGCGAGAAGACCGGAGGCTGTATCGACCCATGGATCCGAAAGGATCACTGTCTGCCTTCGTCTTTGATAGATCGTGGTCGGTTTGGATTTGACCGATCGGAATCGGGCGTCGCAGTTTTGGCTCCACCATGTTAGCTCTGACGGGAGACGGCGGGTAGAAGTCTTTGCCGTCAAATTTGGGCAGCCCTCTCTGAAGGCTCCGGGGGGTATTCCCCCAAAACAAGTGACGCGCTCTCAGCTCGTCTTCGGTCAGCTCGCGCTCGTAGATATAATCAGCGTCGCTGGCCAGGGTGGGATCGCAGCCAGCTCGAATGGTTCCAACAAGGTAAGGCTTGGACACCAGGCCATGTGAGTCAATTGATGGATATGTATTATCCGCGAACATCAAGTTCTCACCAGATGCCGCCGAAGTGTCCGTTGCTGCGGCGGACGCTGTGCCGTCTGTGCGAGGCTGGAAGGGAGGAGCAAGAGCAGCACTGACAGGGAGAGACGATCCCTTTCTGATAGGCTCTGTGGAACGAGGCTTCTTAAGAGCACTCTTGAGCGGGGTGGGTTGGGCCGCGCTTGAACCTGACGGAAGTGGTGAAGACATGCGATCCTTGCCTTTGTGATTGTTGACGCTCCGGGCGGATGACATGCCGTCATAAGACGTCATCTCGCTGCGAGGCTCGTTAAAAGTTCGTCGGTCACCAGCAGACGGCCCTTTTAATGCAAAGTCGTCGCGAGCGGATGAATCAGTTGTCAGTACAGCTCCATCATCAGTTTTTGGCTTCAGGCTCTCCTCCTTGGCCAGTGCCTGCTCAAGGTTATTTTCGAACAGCTTGATCTGATGGCGAAGATTTTCGATTGACTGTTCTGTGGCTCTCTCGTCAATCTGATGCTTGTTGTACAGAAGCTGGTCTTCGGCGTTCTTGAGGTGCTGGCGAAGGTGAGCAAGCTGCTTCTTGGTGATCTCACTCTGAAGGATTGACGACACTGGCATGTGCAGAGTACCGCCATAACCAGAAGTGGTGCACTGGGGCGGAACCTGAGTATTCATGGACGGATCCGAGCGCATGGCTTGGAGATGCATCCAGGGGTACGCCGATGGCTTGGGACCCATAGATGGCTGCCCTGGTAGGGCAACGGGAAAGCCAGCAACATGGGGCATGGCGCCGTGTGGATAGAGAGTCCCGGGAGGCATCATCCATTGACCGTTGTAGAAAAATGGGCGATTGCGATCAAACTGCTCAGGGGGCGAGAGATGCATTGTGCTTGCATTTTCCGAATTGGCAGCGTCGCCTTGCCGGTCGTTCTGGAGCGGAGGGGCAGCATTGCTAGTACCAGGGACCTGACCTGCAGCAGGAACCATGTGAGAGTGAGCCATCATTCCGTAAGCATGGGCAATAGGCCAAGGGATCATCGGATACGGCGGGTGGCCGGGCACCATCCCGGGTGCCATGGGTGGTGCCACGGCAGCCGGCATGCCATGGATCATCGGTGGAAACGCACCATACGCGACTTGAGGAATGGAGAATGGGGTATTCTCCAGGTTGCTGCGGCTTTCGGGTCGGGAGGATGTCCGAGAATCACCATTGAGCCTTTCCTTTGCTAACTTGGCCGTTGGCGATGGCACGCCGCGAGTGTTGGGGACTATGCGGCCTCCGGCTGTAACGCGAACATGCGTCGGCGAGACAACAGCTTTGTAGAATCGCTGGAACCCTTCATCTTTCTGCGCGGAGAGGCCAACGGGGCTGCAAATCGGGCGCGGCACAGCTTCTTCGGACTCGCTTCGACCACGGTACTTCCACTCATAGTCGGTGCCATCAAGCTGACGGGCAGCGATGACCTTTGCTGAGTCGCGTTTCATTATAGGACGATCGGAGACACCCACGATATCCAACTCTTCTTCGCGAATCAATGGAAGAGAGCGATCAGAAGACATTCTGAAGATGTCACCTGTGCGTCAATGTCAGTATACCAGTCGAAATTGACCTCAGGAGCATAAAGGGTGGGAGGTACGCACCGAAGCTTGGATCTCGCTGAAGCTTGTCATACAGACGATCGTAGAACTCCTTACTTGCCGAGGAGTTTCTCATGCGGACAAGTTCACGAATCGAGTATGTCTTGGAAACCATCTTGATCTCGACAAAGGCAAAAAAGAAGTAGGAACGATGGTTCTCACGCGAGTGCCAGACGAACAAGGTAGGATAGCCGCGGGATTTGCCCAGGCGTCGAATGTTGGACTGAATGAATGTCAAGAGAGGGACGACCTGTGACCAAAGCCTTGTGCCGTCAGTAATCTTTTGTGCGTCCAATTGCGACCTCAGAAAGTTGGGCAGGGTGCCGTAGGGCGATGTCATTGGGACGCGATCTGAGGGCCAGCCAACGTCGACGGAGACTTGAATGCAGCGATGGTAGTTGTGCAACAAATTATATCTGATTAGCAGAGGAGTGAAGGCACTGAGAACGTGATCCTCGTGCTGGGCAAGGGACAGAGAGCGGACGATCCGTTTCGCCCGCTTCGACCTGGTCATGACCATGCTGGTGTTCGAGAACGTCCGCCAGGGGCAGTTGGAAAGCAGCAGGGACCCAAGCGGAGCCCTCAAAGTGCCGACTGGACACGATATAAGGTTCTACTGGACGCAATAGAGCCAGATGTGCTTGTTCTGCTGAGTGATGGCTGCAAGGGGTAGGCCTCGTCGCGACCGTTGGGATGAACCTCTCCCCCGATGCTGTTGCACAGCGAGCCGAGTGTCGGATAGGTCTTGAAGAGAAATGGCAAAGAGAAGGATCAGATGCAGCGAGCTGGGATGCCCATGACCATGCGGGAGTGACAGATGGAGATGGGTTTCGGGTGATGAAAGAAGCTGAGCTGCTCCGGGGCCGGGGGGGTATGTAGAAAGGAAGGCAGGAGAATCGAAAGCAGAGGGAGCAACATCGGATGAGCGACTTACCAAGCTGGGTTCAGGGCAAGCAATCAGCGACCTGTATGCATAAACAGCCTCGAACGAGCATCCAACTTCGAAGTTCGGCGAGGAAATCGGCGGCGGGCGAGAGAGACAAGGTAGAGCAGCTCTGGCGAGTTTTTGTTTTGCTGGCCGAAGGCGGGCGAGGGATCTGATGAGATCAGGTAGCGTGAGCGCCGACGAGCAGAAGACCCTCGATGCCAAGAGGAAGAGTGGCGAACCGATACGAGAGAAGAGCAGGACGCTGCGGAACGTGGCGGGAGAGCACTGCCTGTGATGAGCCAGTGTCGCAGTCGCAGTCGACGGCCGCAGCTGTTTGGGTCAGGAGCAGAGTTGGGAGAAGAGCCTCGTCCGCAGTTGCAGGGGAGGCTCACCCCTGCCTCGACGTCGCGCGAGGCGCAACTACCCGACAAAGAGATGCTGGGACGGCGGAGAGCAGGTTTGTAAAGAGAAGGCACGCTTCCTGGGAGGCGGAAAGCAATGGTGGCGACGGTTTGGCACTGAGCAGGATGTCGACCGTGCTTTGATGAAAGAATGGTGACGGACCGCACAGGAGAGGGAGCGCGCTGCGGGATGTAGGTGAGGAAGGGAAATGGATGAAGCGGCGCCCCAATAACCCGAGCTTTGTTTACATGGCACCTCAGCGGCCGGTCCAGCGGTGACGCGAGCACGTTGCGGCTGCACTGAACACCTCCTGCTAGGTACAGGTAGGTACCTTAGGTACTATGGAACCTACCCTTTGGAACCTTACAGTGATGCACTTCCAATTGCCAGGCAGTGTTGGCGGTGGAGGGCAGGTTCGACTGCTGTACGTATACCTTACCTTAGTACTAACCTTACTAAGATACTACATGGCCCCGGGAGTTCCAAGGTTCTGCCGGACCGTCAGTCCCACCTGCCAGCTGGCAGCAGGCGGCACTGTTCCATTTGTGGCAGGAGCCGCAAAGTGTGCGCCTCTTTCCATTTCGCTTGTGCTCCAATGGGTGTCCAGTGATGTTGAACGAGCCAGTGGAGCAATTTCCCTCAAGAAACCCTGAAAGCTTGATGTGTTTGGGAGTGAAAGAGCGTTGATTGCACAGAAGGCAAAAATGAAGAGGACTTTCACATGTGATTCCCCTGCCCTGCCACACGCCCCCTTTTCCACCTCTTTTTCTCCCAGCAACCATAGCCATTGACATGATCTGCGTGTGTAATTGGCCATTGCTCGACTGGGACTTGAAGAGGCATCCATGGACGAGGTATCATCATGAGCGTCTCCAGAATGCTATTGGTGTACATAGTGGTGTGGCCGTCCAACCAACCCTGGTGGACACTGACACCACGTCGCGCGGATTTTAAGCACGTGCGGGAGTGTCACTGCGGCCGCGGGATCTAAGCCCAGACGGGCCGCTCACCGCCACCGTGACACAACGCCAGAGCCGCTCAGCCTCCAGGTCGCAGATTGGCGAGCGAGCCGCCTTGCCGCCATGTCGGGTGCAGAGGTACGTACATGTATGTTACGCAGCCCACCAAATGTGTCGTGGTGGGTGCTGATGTGCTTGAACAAAAAAAAGCATTTAAAAATCCCCGGGCGAGACGCAGCCTGCGGATGTAGCTTCTGTCCTCGGAAGCCGTGCAGAAATGGCTTGCACATGCTACAGATGCCGCGACGATATACCCCTCGCTAGCATGCGCGTGTCTGGTCGTGCGTTGAACACACGACTTGAGTCCTCGCGTGGAACTGCCGACAGCTGCCGAGACACGGCTCGCCCTGCGACATGGCCACCGACCGTTAAGACTCGCCCTCCCCAAAAGAGGTTGCCGTGCACTTTCGCCTGCCGCGGCTTGCGCTCCACAGCAGCTGGCTCGTCACTATCCGCCATGGCTACATTATATCCGTGTCAGGGTCGATGCAGCTCTACCGGACAAGAAGAAGCTTGCATTGATACCCTGGCAGGCCTGGATAGTGCCATCTCTCTGGCGCTCCCAGGATACCAAGCGCCGCTAGTAAGAAACCAGCTCTGCAACGTTCCCTTTCCCTGCGAGAAATACGCAACCATGATGCCCGGTCCATTGCCGTGCCTCTGGTGGGAGCAGTATTCCGGCCGGTGGGCACCGTTCATGCCAACCCGTTTGGCGTGCAGCAATGCCCCTGCACTTGTACAACACAGGTGAAAACCCCTTGCACCTTCCAGCGGGTTGATTGATCAATGGCGGGCGGGGGAATGCTGCATGAGACAGCTGGAGAGGACTGGCTGCCCCGCATCCAGGCGACGCCCGTGTTCTTCAGCGGGGGGACGTCTGCCACCGCTGCAGGTTCCGTGTGCCCGCCATACCCCGCCACAGGCGTCGCTCCGCGGCGATGCGCGAGGGGTGGGCGCCCACTACGTCACCTGGCTCGTGCTCCATGCGGCTGCGTCGGGTGTCCCTCATCTCACCTATCCACGCGTACGTCCCACTTTCGTGTTACCGGGCTCTCTGCTACCTAAATAAGGTGCTGGTGCTACCACCGCGTCTTGCTGTTGCGGAGCATCTGGGGCGCGAGGTGCCTCCCATTGCCCTCGCCGGTTGACACTCCGCCCTTGAGGTGGCTTTTGCAGCAAAGCACCTGGGGGGTGGCCGCTACGGGTGTGTCGGTGCCACCGCAACGGGCGCCGGCCCATTGACCGGATTGATAGGTAGAGTATGGATCCTAGGCGCAATGTCGGTGGATGTCAGCACCTAGGTAGTGAGCGGCAGGGCGATCACAGGCCAAACACCGCGCCGCGCCCCTCCATCCCCTCACTTGCTCGACACAAGCGACCCTAGCATCCTAGGTTAGTCGGTGCCCAGGGCAAGTCGCGGGCCCCGCCAGCATGCGAAAACTCCAGATGCCGCCCACTGCTTCCTCGGCAATCGGGACTTTTACGGATGGCAGTGGCTGCTCGAACAGAATCTCGCTTGGCACGGGTTGCTGCGGATGGTTTGCACTACGTAGGTAGGTACTTTCCGTAATCGTAGGGAGCGGGAATTAAATTTCTGGGCCGTTGAACTCAAGTGAATCGGTCCTCTTGCTCTTCGTTTTTCCATTCCTCCTCTCCAAGTCTTATAAACAACCGAATTGCCCCGCCGCACCTTCATACAATTAGACAAGTGCTCTTCGCCCCTCATCACGAAATCGACTACAGCTCCCCATTGCTGCGAGAAACCTCAATTGACCTCACCCTCGACTGAAATACCAACCCGAACCCGCCGGCACACGACCGCTTTCTATACCCCGACTCTCTACCGCCCACCGCTCCCTCTTCTCTACTAGAAGTCCCAGATCCTAGATACCATGGCGCCGCTTACCCCCCACTGGCAGCAGCCCTCGCACCCGGCCATCCAAGAGGTGCTCATCAATGAGGCCGAGTTCACCACCAAGAGCCTCTCGCGCGTCTCGCTCCCGCCATTCGCCGTCTTCGCCCGCCTCGCCTGGCCCCCTTGCACCGCCGCCCAGGAGCCCACGTATGCCACCGTCCAGACCGGCCGGAACACCCACCTCAACCTCAACAGCGACCTGCTGTACATCAATCACTCCTGCGAGCCCTCTCTCGTCAGTCTGACCTTCGCGAAAGAAAGACCCGTCCCTTCTGCCCCCCCCTGCCCGTTGGCTGTTGTCCCCCCGCGCTCTTCTTGCCAAAACTGCCTCTTTCCCCCCCCGTTCACCCCCGCTGCGGTTGTGGTGATGGCGGCGGTGATGATGTGAGCTTGTACGTGCGCGACGATGTGTGACGAATGCGCGTAGCATTGCTCGACGTTTCTGCCATGAGAGAACGACAACGTTACGAAACGGCCCACTGGTTGACACGCGCGACATCCGCTTAGATATTTGACACGGGCAACATGAATGTCCTGGTCGGGCCCAAGGGCCTTTCCACCGGCGACGAGCTCACAGTCAGTCGCCCTCGTATCCTCCTCCCCGCCGCTCTAAACAACGTCATTTAACCAAGTCTTCTCCCGTGCAATGCAGTTCTTCTATCCCTCCACAGAATGGAACATGGCCCAGCCCTTCGACTGCCTCTGCGGCGCCCCCACGTGCCGCGGCACCATCAGCGGCGCCCGCGACATGTCCCCCAAGCAGCTCGAGGGCATCTGGCTTAACGGCCACATCCGCGAGCTCCTCGACGAGCAGCAGCAGCAGCAGATGAGCCGCCGCGAGCACCAGAGCGTCGTCGTCGTTGGCAGTGGCGGTGGTGGTGACGCCGACGCCGCCGCCGATCCCACGACCCGCGCCCTGCGTGACGCCCTTGCCCAGGCCGAGAAGGTGGTCGTGGCCGCGCGCCTCGCCCTCCGCACGTACGTCGAGGCCGCAGGCGGTGCGGCAGCCAACGGTGGCTCCAACGGTCACTATGGCGCTGCGCTCAACGGCGGCGGCATGTCCAAGGCAGCTAAGCTGAACCACCGCGGCCCGACGTCGAGGGAGCTCAGCGGCGAGATGAGCGGCGATACCGCTGTCGCCTAAAGAAAACCGCCACATGGGGGAGAGCGGTTCTGCACGAGGGACTTCAACTGCTCTTGTGTGGAACATCGGGGGCCGGCCCACTCATTGATTATCGTTCGTTGCGGTCGGGCATTCAACATGCTCCAGTTCAGGAGCCGCTTCCTATTTTATCATGACCCGTCGAGGGTCACGTTAGAGATAAATATACACATATCTAGCCAGGACACGGTGATCGCTGCCTCCGTCTATACAAGTAAAATCACATCAAGATACGCAAGCTACGATCCCCCGGAGAGCTGCTACTGCCTTCAACGCTGGTGCAAATGCAAGGAACGTTCCCACGCGCGCGTAACTCTTCCCCCCCTCAAGCATGCTTCGCAGCGTCTTTGCGATCCTGCCACCGGTTCCACGCGCTGCGGCCCTTCTCCGTGCCGGATCCGCTGCTGTACTTTGCCTCTTCCTTCTCCCACGCCATCCTCACCATGAGCCTGCGCGATTGGAAGGCACGCACAAACTTCCACACCTCCGTGTCGCCCATGTTCCAGGCTTCCAGCGAGGCACGCAGCCTCGTCTCGCTGCTCGACTTGGTCTGGGCGACGACGTTCCTCGCCCTCTCCAGCAGAGGTGGTTCCAAGGCGATTTCCTCCTCCGTGGCTACAGGCCCGTTGCTGCGGTCCGGCATCTTCTCGTCCTTCTTTGGGAGCCGGTCCGCGGGGACCGGACTCTGCGCCTTGCCATCGTCGAGGGCCTTGTCGGGAATGGTAAATCCAAAGTACCAGCTCATGTCGGTGGGCATTTCGTTCTCTGCAACGAGCCAGAGCGAGTGCGCCACTGCGTGCTCGCTCGCAATAATCTCCTTCAGGGTCATGACGCGTCGCGGCCCGGACACGCCGGTGCCCAGCATGTTGCGAGTCACATCCGTGATCCAAGGGTCGCGTGGAGACTCGCGGCGGATCCAAGACACGTCCAATGATTCGCGCAGGTTGGAAAGAAGGGCCAGGGTCCAGGGATGGGGGACTATGCCGATGGTGAATATGTGTGACGAGTTGTGGAATCTCGCCGGGGTGCCGACACGCATGGGCGCTGTAGCCACGCAAGGCGCACAATCTGGCAGGTTGGGCGGACAAGTGGCAGACATTGGACCGTCGAAGCAAGATGCCAGCCCACGGGCCAGCTTCAGAGCTGCACTGACCATGGTCGTGGTATGCTCTGGGTGGGGCTTTAAGACGTCGATGCCGTGGGGGAACCGGTTCTGCCAGGCGACATGCAGGTGAGTGTTGATGAGGCTATTCAGGCTGCGGAGACCTTCCGCCCGATCCTGGTTGAGCTTGTCTGCCACCTTGTTATACTTTCTGGAGATGATCTCCTGGGTGTAGGCGGCCAGCGGCATAGGCGACTCATCCACCTCAAAGACGCCATCTGGTGCGTCGAGCAGGCCGCTCTTGAGAGACTTGATCGCGGAGGGCTGCGTCATGTCCCGTATCGCCTTGCTGACCGCGTCCTGGTGCCCTACAAAGAGCGCATCCTCCATCTCCTTCCAGCGAGTGAGCTGCGGATACTCGCCACGGCGTAGGTACGAGAGAACGGGGTCCTCCCTGGGTACTGTCGGCAGCAACGTATAGTGCGCGAGTATCCCGCCACCCATAGTCTCCCACGCCAACCAGCGCATGAAGTCCACCCTGACGCCGGGCTCAACCTCTAGCCGCTGTAGCGTGTCGTAGGATGGATTGGTCATGGCCTCGGCGGCGCTCAGAATGACGGGCTGAAAGCCCTGCGCCCACCAAGCACGTCGCCAAGTCAGGAGCAGCTCGCTCTCGGCGTCCTTTTCGTCGCGAGTCTTCTTGACGGAGGCATCGTAGTAACAATATATCGGTTGACGCGGCTTGAGTTGAGGAAGCAGCGCACGATCCTCGTTGAGGGTGACGGTGCTGGAAAAAGGCACCGACAGCCACTTCCAGTCAGCCCACCACCACGATCCGGCAAACTTGTCATTCTGTTGGCTCGGTGGGGGGTGGGCCGGCTGTCGAAAAGGGTTCAGAGGGCTGTTGGACAGGGAACCACCGATGCGGGGGACACTGAGGTCGCCGATCCGGGGCACGGATATCTTGGTGTCGTAGGCAGACAGGCTCGGAGAGGATGGTACAGCGGATATGAGCGTGGTGATGAGAGTTACCGCGAGGATGGAGAGGCCGAGGAGCAGGAGGGTCAAGCGGCGGGCCGTGAACCGGGGTATCGACCGACCAACAATCGTGTGTTGTTTGGGCATCTCGGTAATGCCGCAGTGGCTGGTGGCGCTCGCGAATGCGTCGTCTACTCGTCGATACGGGCAACGGTGTGGGTGCACGGCAGCCGGGGCGGCAAGGAGCACGGACCGACGCTGTCTGTTGCTGGATGACCAACTGATGGGGGCGTCGCTTGGCGGGGCGCTGCAGCTTTCATAGTATTGAACGATCCAACACCAGGAAACGGATGCCCGTGGCGACTTGGTGCCGAAGAAGAAGGGTTGAATGGCCAGCAGGGGTGGCAGTGCGCCGGAGATGCAGAGATGCCATCGTCAGACGGCGCTCGACGCCGGAAGACGCGTGGAGCTCGGGATGAGAAAAAAGGGCTCCTCTCCTCCATCCAGGTGGGCAGCACTGCAGCAGTGGGCGGCGGAGCCTCAGGGGCAGTGGCGGCGCCGTGGGCATGGCTGTGGCTGTGGCGCGCCCAGGCACCTTGCCTAATACGGGGTCACAACGAACGGGATGATTGCGAAAGGGGATGTCGGCCGGCAGTCGGGTGGGGGCGTCGATCCATTTGGCCCCAGTGCAACTTAACACCTCGAGGTGCCTCAGTCAGTGGTTGAGGATGAGATTGCTCGCGGGCGTTTGATGCACCGCGCAGCACCTACTAGGTAACTTAGTAGGTTGCTCATGGGGGCAGTGGCGGCAGCTGCGAGGCGGCCGTCGGCCCTGCAGGAGGCTTGTTGGCTCCAACTGCTTCTGCTTCGTACAGGGTAACCGGTTCTTTGAATCGTCGAGGCAAGCTAATGAACAGGAATCCATCACGTCACGCCCGGCCGAAGCGCACATTCATTCAACAGTCATAGCAGCCATACGCTCTCGACTACTTTGGTCACAGAATGGCTATGCGCCCTGGCTTAGTAGGCCGAGGTTTGCATCAGTTCAAGACTGGCCTAACCCACTCACTACTTTTAGTGAAAGGTAGTTTCGAGAGCGTCTCACCTCCGTTGGTTGGGCGATGACGGCTGCAACTCTTTTCAACTGGGGTCGATGCCTTTTTCTCCCTTCCAAACTGTGCCTCATGGAAACCTTGTTGCATTTCCTTCTTGGGTGTCCAGGATTTTCTGTCTTCCATGCAGCGCAAGGATGGGCCTTGGGGGGTCGTGCGTGCGTGCAGTGCAGGTCTTGTGCAGCGCCGCCACTCTCGGGTGTTCATTGCGCCAGATTCGACTAGATGCCATGTCCAGAAGGACGCCCCGGAATCTGGATTGGGTCGGCTGGGTTCTCTGCAAGCTTCAACTTCAGTCAGCTCCCACAGTGACCGTCGCCCAAACGAGTCAAGCCCTTGGAGCCCTGTTCACGGCCAACTAGGCATTCACTGCCCGCCAGCTGGCCAGCACCTCAGGTATAAACAGCCGCACCGGCAGGCGGGCTGCTTCCCCCTTCTTCCTGCGCATGTCAACTGAAAAGCACCCGACCTGGCTCACGTCCCCCCATCTCTCCTCTTGCAACCTGCAAACGCCCCAGTTCGCATTTTTGCTACGATATTCGACGACATCCACCGACAGCCCCATCACCACCCTCCCCAGCGCGGCAACTGGGTGACCAAGCCAGTGTACTTCGCCTCGTCATATTTCCGCTTTACCTTCTACTTATTCCTTGCCTGTTCTCACGGCGCTAGTCAGTGCCAAGCACCCTCTGCTATCGGCCAGCAGATGCTGGCTCTAGGCCAAGCAAATGTCGTTGAAGAAATTCTACCGTGATTTGGCCTTGGCCAAGACCACTTCCTTCGGCCATGTGTCTAGCATCCGTCGCGGCGAACTGGAAGACGGAATAGCCTTCACGTATTCGGACGAGTCCATGAATGTCGTCTTCGATATGGAACTCGTGATTCGAGGTATGTCACCTTTTGGGACTCCAGCTCGTCATCTCCCACACCTAACCGAATGGCAGATGTCACCGAGTACACGAAGGGAGCCACATTCATGCTCGTCACATCCTACGGGGGCTCCGGCAAAACCGACGTCTCCGAGAACCTCCAAGCGCTTTCGGAGCAAATACCTGCCCAGGGAACCGTATGCGAAATCCTCGCCTTCTTGTCCGACTCTCTCGCGACGGCACTGACAACACACTGTGATGATGGGGATATCAGTCAGACGTCGGACTTTGATGAGGCATCCTTCATGGATGAAGACTACGCTGATGGATGGGACGACCCACTCACGGCGACGGACGAACAGAACAATCACAATATTCGTCTGGCTGACAACAATAACGGCCCCGCCCCCGGGAACATCGTGAACTCAGGTTTGGCGGAACTGAAGAGTGCGCTCTACAAAGCAAAGGCTGCAAGGCTCATCATAGGTCTTCTTCCGGCCGAGCCACAGCAGTTTCCACGCTTCATTTCTCTTGCTATTCGCGTATCGGTTCTCGGACTACCATCAGATGTCCTCGAGGCCTGGGGCCTCAAGTCTGGCGAATACCTGGTCCTCCTCATTCACTTCGCCAACGGATACCCCAGCCTTGCCAGATATCAGGCTCTCCCTGAAAAACAATTGGACGTGCAATTTCGGTTCGGCAAATGCGCCGCCCCAAAGCCGTCTCAGAAAGCCGCTTCCCAGGCCTTCTTCGGAACTGGCGAAACACGACAGTCTTCTACGACATCGGAGAACCCAAAGTCCAGCGAAGATGACATGATTGACCCGTCCGCTTTCCTCGCAAACCACATGTCGGCACCGATTAATAGGCAATTGAATCAAAGCCTGCATACTCTGCTGAGACTTCGAAGGGGATATCGCACGTCATGGGGTACGGCTCACGAGTTGCTTCGTCGCTTACAAACCGACCCTGACGATGACATCCAACCCATGGACGTGGGCGAAGAGGCCATTATCAGCCCTGACGCTCCTGAGGCGCTAAAGGTGGACTATGCCCTCGACGATGAGGATCAAGTGAGCATCCCGCTGGTGGCAATGCAGTTTGCTCTTCGACAACTCGTTCGCTGCACTGAGTCTTGCGTTGCGTGTCAGGAAAGCATGGGCGAAGGACTTGGTTCAGGATGCCTGAAGCCGTACGTCTGCGAGAAGCCGCTATGCCTGTACCAGTACCTGTCCCTTGGTTTTGGTCCGAGCATTGAGCACGAAATCATCAACAACCCCCTTGTTGTTGACTTTTTGGTGTCCCTCCTCTACTCAGCGGTCATGACTGCAAGGATCCGAGAGGTCCCGCTCGCTCTCGCCGTTAAAGTACCAAACGTGAACAAAGCCGCTCGAGGTGCCGTTGTGAGAGTAAACGAGACGTTTACCTCGGTGCGCGTACCTTTCGGAAATGAAATTTGGAAGGCTCGTGTGAGAACAGGACAATTGTTCTTGGTTGCGGATACTCAGAAGAGCGAGAGTCAGTCTCCCCATCCCGGTACCCCACAGCGTCGTGCTCCTGCTATCCACGCAGGCCCTCACGTCGTGCATACGGACGGAATCAACATTGAACCAGCCGTGGAGGTTGCTGTCTGCCGCGCCGATAGCGATGCGGCGACAGGGTCCATCCATATGACGCGCCTATCTGGGACGTTCACAGTGGCCCCTGCTGCCACGAGCAGTATCAGATCTCGAGTGCAAGAGTTCCACCTGTCGAAGGAACCTGGTTGGAACTCAGCTTTGGTGCTGGATTTTGACGACACCCTGCTAAGCCTTTCGGACGACGACCAAAGAGCGTCTCTTGCCCTTCTGATGACCTGCATTCCTCCTGTCCGGGAAATGAGGGACTGGTTGTTGAAGAATCCCGAACGAGCACTTTCAGAATGGGATCGTGTCGATCGGTCACTCGTCGTCCTTCTGACCTGGATCATCGCCTCGAACAGATCGCATCTCGTCCCCGATCAACAAATTCCAGATCAAGGCGCGCGACCAAACCCACAGACTACACACAAGTTTACACATGGCGACCAAGGGGTTCCTGGCTATCTTCGATTTCGCTTCTTGCAAGGAGCGCCGGGTAAGGAAAGTCAGTTTGAAAAGGCGGCGCAACATGTCAATGCCAAAGGCAGCACGAAATTTCCAACGATATTTGCCTGGCACGGGAGCCCCATGGGCAACTGGCACAGCATAATTCGCACAGGGCTTGACTTCTCGACGATATCGCACGGTCGTGCGTATGGCAACGGCATATATCTGAGCCCGCACATGGGCACAAGCAATACCTATTCTCGTGA
Source organism: Purpureocillium takamizusanense (assembly GCF_022605165.1). Classification (NCBI taxonomy): domain Eukaryota; kingdom Fungi; phylum Ascomycota; class Sordariomycetes; order Hypocreales; family Ophiocordycipitaceae; genus Purpureocillium; species Purpureocillium takamizusanense. The sequence continues at coordinate 1,348,991 of NC_063072.1, forward strand.
CCATCCTGGCGGGTCACGGCCGCGCCTGTACACCATGGTATGTCAACAGCCTCCTGCTCCCCTCAAAGCTAACGTGCGAGTATTTGCTAACACTATGCCTTCCTCGTTTCAGCCTCAGGATTGGTCCAACGCAGAACTGTCGCCACTCTCGGCCATCAGCCTTTGTGAAGTCGTCAACCGTAAAAAAGAATTCGTTTCTACCACGCCGCATTATGTTGTCAATCGAATTGACTGGGTCCAATGCCGCTATCTGTACGTCGAGTATGGCCAGGCCGTGACCAAAGCAATCAACGAGTGGATCGTCGCCCAGAAGAAGCAGCCTTTCAAAGGCTATGTGCCACAAGCGTCCTCAACGCAATTGTTGGACGCACATGGTACGCCCTTCTTGGTGCCCTGGGACGCGATACCGCCTGAGAGGCGTTCTAAGCTGCGTAAAGAGTACGGCGATGCCGAACATGCGGACGAACTCACTTCCGAAGAGATCAGCTACGATGACTGGAGCGGGGACGATTTGGAGCTGCTGGGCCCTGACTCCGCGACCGAATGCCCATATCAAGGGGAAACGAAACCACAAGGCTCAGCTCCGACTCTATCAACAGAAAGGAGGCTAACGCCATACGTCCCAGGCACGCTCGATCTTAGCTCAATCCCGAAGCTGCCTGAGCCGTCCTGGGCTGCCTCTTCTTCTCAAGCACTCAAGGTCTTGAGTCGGGAGGTGAAGGATCTACACCGGATTCAATCAACAATGCATTTTTGCGAGCTGGGCTGGAGTGTGAATATGGAAGCAATCGACAATCTCTTCCGCTGGATTGTTGAGCTGCATAGTTTTGACACCTCGTTACCCCTGGGCCGAGACATGATACGCCTGGGCGTTACCAGCATCGTCTTGGAGGTGCGCTTTGGAGCCGGGTTTCCCATGTCGCCGCCCTTTGTGCGAGTTGTTCGGCCACGGTTCTTGCCATTCTCGAGGGGTGGTGGCGGCCACGTCACCATGGGGGGCGCCATCTGTTCAGAGCTGCTGACCAACTCTGGCTGGTTGCCGACTTTGAGTATGGAGAAGGTCCTATTGCAAGTTCGATTGGGACTTTGTGAGCTGGATCCCGCAGCGAGGCTGGACTTGTCGATGCAAGGCATGGACTATAATATCTCCGAGGCTGTCGAGGCATACAAACGAGCCGCGGCGGCACACGGATGGCAAATTCCAGCCGAGATGCAGGAGATGACGCTGTCTTGGCGCTAGAGGCTTGTTTGCGTTTGACATGGCGTGGGCTTCGGCAACTTGCATTAAGGCGAGCGAGGAGGCACAGGTAGTCGTTCTCAAGAACAGCCGACTGACCGTGCGATCTAGAACGGGCAACGAGTGCGCTACGCATGGGCAAAGACTCATTTCCGGAGACGATGACTCGGTCGGGATCCTTACACTGAATCCTATTGTACCTGTCTGGTCTAGGAGGCGACGAGCAGTGGAGAGGAGCGAGGCCTGTCAGAACCTGTGCCACCGGATGACGTAGGCAGTCAAACATGATGTGCTTTTTAAAGACCATGGGATGGCTGAAAATCGAGTAGAGTGACATGCTCGTAAGGCACTTTGGGAGTGTGACCGAGTGACATGCATATTATATCCCAGGTAGACAGGCATGCGCCGCACATATGTGACATGCATATTGTGTGTGTGTGTATCATTGATAACGTTAACGCTCGCGCCACGCGACGCTGCCCTCGCAAACAAACAAAAAACGCCGTCCCCGTCTGCCGTAGCCGGCCAATAACAATAAGTCTATGCTTTCCCTCCTTTTCTTCCTCCCTTACCCTCCCCGGCCCCGGTGAGGGGACAAAAGACAAAGAGTCTAATATGATGAGTAGCAGGAATGGTGGTGGTGGTGGTGGTACACAAGCCAGCACGAGGGCGCGCGCTCGATCTAGTGTCCAAGTTTTTCTACGGTCCATTGGTTTTTCTATAGATGGGGAGGACTATCCGCCTCACTCGCTGTGCCCACGTGTGCCTTGTTTCTCGTCGATGTGTCCAAGGAGCGAAAAAAAAAAGAGGCGCGTACGGGTTGGAAAGAGCAGTGGGAATCAAAAAGAAAAGAAGAACAACTCGTCCACGATGACAGCAATCGCCGCCGCCGCCGCCGCCGCCGCCGCCACCACGACAGATTGCAGAGTGTTGGGCCTGTGTGTCACGCGCTCCAGCAGATCCGCAGCCACGTAGCCGGCGCAGGCCTCCTCCCCCCCTGTTTTTGGTCACTTTCTCCAGTGTCGAACGCTGTTGAGCGGGACTGCCGATGGGACAATCGGAAAACTTCAGACGCAGGAGCAAGCAAAATAGTGCCAGAAAGCTCCTCAAAATGTAACTCCGGAAATGGTCCAGTGTGCAGAATTGTTTGGTCGGCCACAGGCCGTGATGGGGTTGAACCGCTTGAGATGCGCGCGCACGGGCGGCCGACGACGGAAAGAGAAACGAGTCGATCCAGAACCGAGTCATGCAAGGCGTCATGTCTTCGATAAGAGACATCACGCCCTTGCGGCCCCATTCCCTGTATGGGGCGCTTTGGGATCAAGGCGGCCAGTCGCCTCAGTCGTGCTCAAAGAGCCTGCTTATGGATTCACCATGGTGAACACGACGGATGGCCTCGGCAAAAATGGGCGAGACGTCGAGCACCTCCAGCTTGGGGCAGAGACGACAATGCTCTTCTTGAGGAACCGAATTGGTGACGACGATCCTATCAATGGCAGAGGCATTGAGGCGCGGAATGGCATCTCCACTGAAGACACCGTGGGTGAGGAGAGCGTAGACCTTGAGAGCGCCTTCGCGCTTGAGCAACTTGGCCGCCCGGGTGATGGTGTTGGCCGTGTCGCCGAGGTCGTCAACAAGAATGCAGACACGGTTTGAGATGTCGCCAACAAGCATCATGCTAGCATTACGCTGATTGGTGAACTTGATGGGGCGGCGCTCCTGTGACTGTGTCAGCGACATGAAGCAAGCCCGATAACAAGTGTCCATACCTTGTGGATGAGAGCAAAGTCCATTTTGAGGCTATCGGCAATGGCGGTAGCTCGCTTGGCGCCGCCAGCATCGGGGGAGACGATGACAGCCTCCTTGAAATCGGGGATATGCTTCTGGATGTAGTTCTGGATGAGGGGCTTGCCGTAGAGGTTGTCCACGGGGATGTCGAAGAAGCCCTGGTATTGCGGATCGTGAAGGTCCATGGTGATGATGTGGTCGGCGCCGGCGCAAGTGAGGAGATCGGCGACGAGCGTTCCGGCTTGGGCAACCCACTGCTTGTATCCGGGCTTGGGCTGGAAGTTGGTGATGGCACTCTGGTTCTCATAGTCGTGAGTGGTGAAACTGCGGTGGGATGACAGTGATCCGTCGTTGTGATGACCGCGACCATTGGTGCCCTGGCTGGCGAGCGTGTCTGACCGCTTAGGGAAATAGTCTCCCGCAGCGCCATTGGCTTCGGCAGGAACTCTCTCGGCAATGGAGCTCTTGGAGAGCTTCTCGGCGAGGTTGTTGACGCCATTGGAAAGGCCACTGCTGCGAGGACCGCCGGGGCGAGGCGTGGCCGGCACGCTCTCAAAGGTATAATCGTGCGTGGTGGACGAGTCGGCAGCGCGCGACAGAGGCGCACCAGCTTTGTTGTAAGGCCAGTCGGGCTGCCTAGAGTAGGGGAAGAGCGGGACGACGGCGGTGACTCGCTTGGCCGATCCCGTCTTGCAGGCCGAGATCATGATGCAGAGGTCGATGAGATTGTCGTTGACGCTGCCAGAGCCGGACTGGATGATGTAGACATCCTTGCCGCGGACCGAGTCCTTGATCTCGCAACGGCTCTCGCCACCCGAGAACTTTGTAAGGATGCGGTCGCAGGGCGGGATGCAAAGGAAGTTGCAGACATTTTCCGTGAGCTGCGGGTGCGAGTTGCCGCCGAGGAGAACGATGTTGCGGACCATGACGGAGGTTGCGGTGAGTCGTCGCCGGTCGTGGAGGCAGTCGGACGGAGCCCGCGAGCTAGGCTGAGGAATCGGAGTCGACGGCCGAGGAGTCGATGGGTGCCCGAGGCGAGTTCAGCGAAATCGCAACACCCGTCCAAAGCGAGGAAGGGAGTCGTGGTCTCGTGAGCAAGCCTTACGAATGAGGGCCACCTGTTTGGCTCCCTTTGGGTCCCTTTGGGGATGGGGGAGGATCGGGCGTGTGCGTGAAGTCGTCCGTCGCAGGTTTTTTTTCGTCCCCCGCCAGACCAGACCCGTCGAGCCGGAGAAGAGTGGGGAGTTTGGGGCCGACGTCAGAGGCTCTTAGCCGAGGATTCTCGTTCGGTTGGCCGATTGCGGCGAGCCAAATTTTTTTTGGCGGCAGTAAGACGAGGGCGTGATGAGCAACGGTGACGGGCGCAGGCGGCAACGACGACAGCGCGAGGCGGAAGCGAACGAAATGCCGGCTAGTGATGTCAGAGCAGCATTGTGACGGACGGATAAGAGAGGCGATACTGGAGGGAGAACGGGAGCGGAAGCTGTGAGTAAATGTGGGTGAGGGAGGAGGAGAGAAGAGATGGGAGGGATGGATGGAGCCGAAGCTGGCCAAGCAAGGTCGGCTGGAGCGAGACTTTTTTTTTCTCTCTCTGACTCAAGGAACCGCATCGGCGAGCTGGACAAAATAAATCAGGACGACAGTATGCAGGGTGCCTGCGGACACTTGCATGGCGGGGTTGTTGCGCCCGCTGCGGGAGGGTATTCAGGGCGCCAGCCAGTACGCGAGGGGAATTGCTCATACTGTGCTTTATGGCGTCTCCCACCGGGCGGCCAACAGCTGTGGTACCGCCCGAAGCTTGCCGCCCGTGTGGGCTCCGGGTCCCTTCCATTAGAGGGCAGCTCCGCCTCGGGCGGGCCCCCTCGGTATGTGCCATCCATCCATCCATCAATGGCTCGTGAGCGTGCGCGACGAGACCAGGCCGAAGCGATGGCGCAAGCGTGAGGCCGGTTGACGTGTGTAGCAGCAGTAGTCGACGCTGCCCCCTCCATGTGTGCAGATGTCCAAGGCAGACAAAAAGGAAACTGGTCGCCCTGCAGGCGTTCGTTCCTCTGGATTCTGCAGGCGGCAACAAGTCGTTCGCCAGGTCGTGTGCCCTCAGCCCGTGGCCGCAGCACAGTGCGAGAGTACGATTCGGCTCCACCCCGCCGGTACTTGCCCACACCAACTTTTGGGGGACCAGGGCTCGCTCACATGGAGGCGGGCAGCGCCTCCCAGCTAGTAGGCCAGAGGTGCTGGGTTAGTACTGTACAGGTTCTTGCACACGCACATGACGAGCGAGCCTGGGCTATTTAGCAGCGTACGTTGGCGCCTACCTTAGTACTATACCCAGCATTGAACCATTGGTAGCTCGCGGACGACAGCACGCCGCGCCCGCGCACAGCGCCAGCTGCTGCGTGAGACCGCCCTGGTTGCCTCGATATCCCCGCCAGCGTCGGCCCACCGTCCGCCCGCCCCGTGCTATAAAGAACGCCCTGTGCGCTGTCTCAGGCCCGACCTACACGCCGATTTGCAGTGGACGCCCCTTCCAGCGTTTGGCCAGCCCTGCAAGCTCCGCTGTAACATCAGCTGCAGTCGGAGTCGGATTCCATCCCACCCGTCGCACTGCAGGTCGTGTCCGTCCCCAACCCACGCGTCCCACAGCGTGCATGAAATGGAATGCCTGCTCGCCCGGCAGCGGGCGGCACAGAGGGGGCAGCGCGGGCGGGCGTCTTACAAGATTCAATGACTCCAATTGATGGGACCCATCCAATCCAAACGAACCCAATCTTGCCAATCCAATGCAATCCACTGGCAACTGCAGTCACAAACGCATTGGCCAGCGCGGCGACCAGAAAATTCGGCGGCCGCTTCCAATGAATTTCATCATTGGAGAATCAATCGATCGAGCACTCCCGTGAGCGTCTGACTGCAGACGCGGTCACAGACGCACGTCCGCTGTCAACCCCGTCTGTGTTCCCGCACCACCTGCAGAGCCTCAGATCCCGCCTCTGCTTTGCTTTTTTTGCCCGCCTCTCCCGTCCAACCGCTTCAAGCACGCCGCCGCACGGTGGGCGGGGGGACTGATCTTTTTTTTTCTTTCCCTTCGGCACCATCGTCGCCCACCCACCCACCCACCCACTACACGCGTCGCAGCCCGAACGCACACCACACACCCCCCGTCCATACCTTGCTTGCCCATACTGCTGCTGCTGCTGCTGCTGCTACACCTCAAGGCTCCTCATCTCATGCGCACGCTCACATCTGCACTATATCCCACATACACAGAGACAGAGACAGGGGACGCAGCCAGCAGACATGAAGGTCATCGAGTCCCAGACCGCCGTCTTGTCCAATTACGAGGTCTTCGAGCACCTCGTGGACCAGCGCCAGCGCTACAAGAGCAAGAAGCGACGCGGCCCGGGGAACCTGGAGACTGTCGTCAAGGAGGTGGGTGACTGCTCAAGTTGCTTACTACTCATGCTGTTGACGGACCTGGCTGACCGCGCCGTCTACTACCCGTGCAGCTGCTGCAATATCTGCGGACCGCCCCGGGGCCCTTGAGCCAGGAGCCCACTACATATACGCCCGCGTCCATCTCGCAGCTCCTTGAGCGCCTACGCCCATTCGACCTCTCTAAGGGCGAGGTCGTCATGATCCTCAACCTGCGTCCGGCGTCGGTTATTGGCCTGAACACCGTCGTGGAGGAGATGAGCGAGCGCTTCACCGAGGACCAGCAACAAGAGATGGTCGACATCATTGCCGACGTCCTCGGCAAGTTTGAGGCCGCCGAGCACAACCGAGGAGCCGGGGGAGCCGCCGAGGGCGGAGATGTGAATATGGACGACGCCGCCGCATAAGACTGGTTCGCTTGCCATTATGCCAACCATGCAGGGCCTGGCTCCTCAAAGTACCGTACAGCCACCCTCGCTCTTGCCACCCGTCTCCGACGGTGCACTGGTCGCTGTCTTGCAGATATCCTCAAATGCCGGTTTTACCAGCTCACCCGTCACTGCGGAGCACTCGACGTACCGGTCTGCCCGCATCGTCTGCGCGACCTGGTACGCCTCTTGCGGGTATATGATGCCGTTGGGATCCGACTCCGACCTCAGGTCCCTTTTCAGCCCGAGTATCACCAAGGGCAAGCTGTCTATCCTCTTAAAGGCCCTCTTGACTTCATCGAGCCACTGCGAGCATCCTGGTAAGCGCCAGGCACAGAATTTCGGCGCATCCTAGGTGGGAGACTCACGTAGCGCCTCATATTGATGAGGCTGAGGCGCTGGCTGATGTCATAGCAGATGACAACGACGTCCGGGTCGAGGAGTCGCCAATTGTCGGGGCATGATGTATCATAAAACTCTAAGCAGTATTTTTTGCTGCCGAGGTTGATGTTGAAGATGTAAGGCTGATCAATGTCGCGAAGCAGCGGGATCGGATTGGTATGCTCGCCAGCGCTGAGCCGCCTGCCGCATCGCCGTCAGCTGGGAATAGCGAAGACGGGGGTCCGTGGGCCGACTCCAACAGATACATACGATAGAAATGTTGTCTTGCCGCACTTTTCATCACCTACAAGCAGCAGCTTGACAACCTCGGCATCCATGGCGCAAGAGGCCCTGTGATGAGGCTTATCAATGAGGCGTGTGAGTGAGGATGAGCAGCAGTGACTGATGAGTGAGTGTGATGGATAATAACCGGGCGATTCGATAGTGTAAAGGGCAGCCTACTTGTGGCGCAGGGTCATCCCCGCCACGCTCCGCAGTGCACGAGCCACAGCAGCCTTACTAGCCCGCTTTTCTCTCTCGCAACTACCTAAGCTACAAGCACAGTTGCGCCGACTCAGAGCCCGTGATGCAGTAAAATCTGCACCGACTTACATGCGTCCCTTTTGCGGGCACTTTGGGCGCAGCGTCTCTGCGGGCATACTTGACAGAGCTGGCATCAGGTCAACGTACGCCCAGACCCGCCAGGTGTCATCCTCTCCCTCCAGCGCCAGAAGTCTGCGACTCCCGCGCGGCGCCAACCCCAACGCGAAGATGGCAGGCGAGGGCAACTACAACGCCTGGACTAAGACGGGCCTCATCCAACGGGTTAGAGAGCTCGAGGTCGAGCTGGCAGCTCGCCCAGCGGCTCCAACTCCAGCCGAGCCGGCGGAAACGGGGCTGCGGGCTCCCGACACCATCGGCGAGGATGGCACGTCCGCCGCCGTCGATAAACCCAAAGCCAAGCCGCCCAAGGGGAAGCGCAAGATGGATCCGTCGCGGTACTCGACGCGGTTCATCGCGCTCAAGCTCGCGTACCTGGGCAAGAACTACGGCGGTTTCGAGTTCCAAGCCATGGGCAACCAGCCGTCCATCGAGGAGGAGCTGTGGAACGCCCTCACCAAGGCCTGCCTCATCTTCCCCGAGGACGAGAGGGTCGTTCAGTTCGACTGCTGCGAGTATTCCAAGTGTGGAAGGACCGACCGCGGCGTCAGCGCCTTTGGCCAGGTTGTCGGTCTGCGAGTAAGGAGCAACAGGCCGCTGCCCAAGAAGAGGGCCAAGCTGGACGTGGACGGCGCCGTGGCGGTCGAGCAGCGACCAGACGAGATGATGGACGTCGAGCTCGAAGAGGGGGTGGAGGAGGATCAGGCACAGGAGAAGCCGTTCGACGACGCCAAGGACGAGCTCTGCTACCCGCGCATACTCAACCGACTGCTGCCCAAGGACATCCGCATCCTGGCCTGGTGCCCCTCCCCGCCGCCAGACTTCTCGGCCCGCTTCTCGTGCCGCGAGCGGCAGTACCGCTACTTCTTCACCCAGCCCGCCTTCACCCCGGAGCCGTCACTGGCAGGCGCCGGCGCCGGCACCCGGTCCACCGGCGGTGTCAGGACCGGGTGGCTGGACATCGAGGCGATGCGCGACGCCGCCAAGCGCTTCGAGGGCGAGCACGACTTTCGCAACGTATGCAAGGTCGACCCGGCCAAGCAAATCACAAACTTCCGGCGGCGCATTTTCGAGTCGGACGTGGTCGAGGTCAAGGACGTGGCCTCGGCGCTCCCGTACCTCGGGCAGGCGGGCTTCGCGGCGGGGCCGGGCATGCCCACGGCCGGCGAGCCGTACCCCAAGGTCTACTACTTCCACGTCCGCGGGTCGGCGTTTCTGTGGCACCAGATCCGACACATGGTGGCGCTGCTCTTCCTCGTCGGCCAGGGCCTCGAGAAGCCTTCGCTCATCTCGGAGCTGCTCGACGTGACGACGAACCCGCGCAAGCCGAGCTACGTCATGGCCGACGAGGTGCCGCTCGTGCTCTGGGACTGCCTCTTCCCAGACCTCGACGAGGAGGCGAGGAGGATGGGGGCCGCCGCCGCTGACGGTGGGGACCGCGTCTTGACGGAGCGGACGGACGCGCTTGAATGGATCTACGTCGGCGACGAGTACGCGCCCAACAAGTACGGGCAGTTTGGCGTCGTCGACGGCCTGTGGGAGCTGTGGCGCGAGCGCAAGATGGACGAGCTGCTCGCCAACCAGCTGCTGCAGCTCGTCTCGCAGCAGGGCGTGCCGGCCGGCACGGCGCCCACCGGCGGCGGCGGCGGTCGAGCCAGCGCCAGCGCGAGGGTCTACGAGGGGGGCAACGCGGGCCGGCTGGCGGGCAAGTACGTGCCCGTTATGAGGAAGGAGATGATGCAGTCGCCCGAGGAGCAAAACGACAAGTACGCCAGGCGCAAGGGCTACGCCAGCGCCGAGGATATGCGTGAGCAAAAGGGCATGGGTAGGCCACGAGGAGACGAGGCAACGTCTGACGAGTAGTCGGCCCAAGCGAGATGTGCATAATGGATCAAACAAATCACACCAAATACATACCACCATATGAGTGCTCAAGAGACAACATGGTGTCGCCTTGTGTATTCGTCCTTTCACGTCTAGTAGTACTGATGGGGAAAGCTCCACGGTCTAAAGCAGATGCAGAGCCCATGATCGCTCAGAAAAAAAAACAAGGGGGGTATCATATGTGTAATTCTTCATCCCGCTTCATCCACCCTGCGCAAAACAGACCACACGCCCTCAGCTCTCCCTCGCTCACACCGACTGCCCCTTGCTGCTATCCTCAGCGCGCCCCTCGTACAGGCACTCCCTCGCGCCTCTCCACACGGCCTCGACGATGCCACGCCTGGGCAGCAGGCCCGGAAACACGACGACGACATCCTCCTCGCCCTCGACGACCACGACGAGATAGTAGCGGACCTCGAAGCGGCGAAACGCCTCGTTGACGAGAATGTCCTGGATCTTCTCCGTGGGGATGAAGCGCGTGGCCGCGCCCGAGAACCACGTGCCCGCCGACTCGGTCGTCTGCACGCCCAGGCCGCGAAGCACCAGCAGCGACTCGGAGCGGTGCGCGCGCAGGCCGACCAGGTACAGCGCGGCCGCCGCGCCCGCCAGCAGCAGCGGCAGGGGCGCCCGCGAGGCGAGCCGCGCGAGGGCCTCGCCTCCCGCGGGCGCACGGTCCCACGCGTCGAGCGCCCACCACAGCGCGTCGGCGGAGAGGGGCGACGGGGGCGGCGCGCGCGGCGAGGCGGGCCGCGGCGCGGCGAGCGGGCACGTGGTCCAGCGCGCGCGCAGGAGCAGCAGCGTCGCGAGGGCGAGGCCCAGGCGCAGCGCCAGGAGGAGCGCGCCGAGGAGCCGCAGGGCGAGCGTCGGCGGCGGGAGCGTCGTGACGGTGAACTCGGCGGCCGTGGGGGAGGGCCGGCGGATGCGCAGGCGCGGGGCGGCCGTGGTGATCATCACGGGCGGTTTTGGGCTTTGTTTTCGCCTTCTTCGTTGTTTTGGATTCGGACTGCTGCCCTTTGGGTCGCTCGCTCGCTCGTTCCGTTCGCTGGGTCTGGATCGTGTGCTGTACTGGTTGGGGTTGAGACGATTCGAGGCGAGTGGTAGTAGTAACGGGCGCTCAGTGATGGGCCATTGCCTGGTCCCCCCAGGGGGAAAGGGATCGATGTCGCGATGACGATGCTTCTGGAGATGGCGCAGACCTATGAAGTAGGAGTAGAAGCTTGTCGGCCGGCGTGGAATAGTTCAAATGCCGCGATCGCGAGGCGTGGGCAGCTCAATGGTGCTGTTTGGACCGGAAGCTGGACGAAGGTTTAGGGAAGAGGTTGAGTCCACGGGCAGAGAGTTGAGAGATGGAGGGTTGTTGCAGGTGCTCTCCTGGTGGACCTGGAGCTGCGAGCAGCCCGTGGACCAGCTTCCAGATCTCCCACTACAGACGGGAAGCCCCTGCTGGAATGCCCACCGTAGTCCCCCTGGGCTGGTGATTAGCGGTCCCAGGTGGGGCGCCCCCCCCCCCCCCCAACCTACCTGTACGGTAGGGTAGGTAGGGTATATAACCCCCAAAAGCCCGCGAAACCTTCGGCTGTCATGGCTCAACGGCGAAGCACCTCGCACTTATTTCGCATGTCCCAACTCTGTTGGTTCGTCCCTCCACCACCCGACCCCGTAAGATCCCCCCCGCTGGCGCCCAGCCCGAACGCCGCGGTGGCCGCCCGCTCGCGCAGGCAACTCGCGACCGTCGGTGCGTGCCCTAAGCACTTGGAGATGACCCTTGAGGGAGGATTCACTCTGCAGAGACCTCTCCCCCGTCGCGTGGCGGGCTGGATCACGACCGCGGGGGGTTTGGGATGGAGGGGTGAGATGGAGAATGCGACGCCTTCTTCTTTTTTTTTTTTTTTTCAAACTTCAGAAACCGTTCCGATAGATCAACGTGGATTAATCCTCACACTGACTTTCTTTCCCGCAGTCTCTTCAATACGTCTTCCTCATCGTGTTCTCTTTACCCGTGCCAGGTTTCGAACCCCCCCTCCAGTCACCTACTCCATCGTCACCACGCAGCCACTTACATGCACACACAAATCACCAGCGCACAGCACACTTGAAACGTGCCACACACATCTCGTTGCTATCCAACAAAAAAAGCTTCTTGCGTTGCATATTGCATGCCACACAGAACTAACCCCGTCGACCACCGTCACGTCCCCTTGATCTGCTCGATACACTCTTCCCCTTCCCGCAACATGGTGCCGCGAGGCAGCATTGTATAAGCAAGCCTCCTCGCCCGCTCCTCGCCCGTCTGCGAACACGAATACACACCCTCACCTCTGCTGCCCGTCCCGTGTGGCCTTTTCCCCGCCCGTGAGCCCAATCGTCATCAATCATAAGATATGGAGACTGGAAAGCTGGTACATGCAGCAAGGTCTCCATTACAAATGTGCTTCGCCTGCAGAACCACACCCGTCGTGATGCAGCCAGCGCGTGCGACCAGAAAAGAAACCCCAAAAATGCCCCCAAAAACGCAACATGTAAGGCTGATATAAAAGGAGCAGTCAGAAGTCAATCCAAGAACTGGTGCTGAAGCGTCTAGATGCTACGTCTGCTTTTCTGAGCCTGGCGTATCTGCTTGGCAGGCTGGCAACAGCTCGCGACCGCGTCGGGGGCCACGCCGTGGTCGAACGAATTGAAGTTGGGGAGAAAAAAATCCAAAGGAGCGTAAAGGTTGAAACAAGATCGGCTCGAAAGCATGCGCATCAAATCATCTCGCTTCGGTGCAGACCAGTGGAGAGGTGTTTGCTCTTTCCGTCGATAGGGGAACGAAGCAGCTCCGTGTCGTACATGACCGGAGGCGGCACCCCGGCGACCGGCGACCTCACCTGGCTAGCATGAATCAGCCCTGCATCCTTGGGGAGGTCGACCGACGGCGACCTGACAGTCCTAGCGGCATCTTTGCGCCCGCGGCTTGCCGACCTGAGCCGCTCCGTGGCCTTGGACAGGCGTCCCGATATGCTTCCACCGTCGCCGATACTGCGGCCCCGGTTGTGGCCCCTTGATGGAGGCGCGGGGGGCGGGATCACTGGTACCATGCCATCATTCGGCGCTGCCGCCACCGGTGCGTTTTCGTCGTCGTCCATTACGATCTCGATCATGCCAGAGCCGATGGCTCCCTGGCTCGGAGTACGCCGTGAATGCGGCAGCGGCGCGGGAGGGGGCGGCGGAGGAACAGCCAGATGCTGGAGCTCCTTTAGCATAGGGCGTACCGCTGGCAGAGGCGGCGGCGGCGGCGGCGGCGGAACCGAGTATTCTCCAGACCGGCGCCTGCCGCTTCCGACCACCTCGTCGATACCTCGAACTTCCCCGACACTGGCCTTGCGAGAGTACCTTGCGTGATCGGGCTCGTCAGGTATCGGCGCCGACATGCTTCGAGGAATCATCGGGCGCTGGGGCGGCTGATACACGGTTGAGGGCAAAAGCGTCAATGGCTCTAACGACGCCTCCTTCTTGGGCGAGGTGTTGGGAGAGAGACTCTGGGCAAACGTGACGGGCACCGGCGGCATCTCTGGAGCATCCTGGGCCACCTTCTTGCTGTTTTCGGCCTCGAGGATGAGCCTCATCGCCTTTGGCGTTGCCGGCAGGCCGATGGCAGGCCCGCTGCGAGCATACATGCTCTTGGGCGGCTCCGTTGCGCTTCGCGGCGGCAGATCCTGCTCGTTCGTCTGCGACATTTCAACCCCGACCCTCGACTCGGGCGGGATGAAATCGTTAGGGTGCGGAATCTGAGGTGCCTGCGGTCTTTTGGCCAGCGACTTCCGACGCTCCTCGAGCTCTCGCGCAGCCTGCTCCTTCTTGCGCTGGCGCTCATCCTTCATCTGCCGGAGGTCACCTGCGTGCTCTGTCGATGTGGCCCGCCCGTGGGAGACGAGAGCTGTCAGTGTGTCGAGGGCTTCGGCGGCTTCTTTGCGACGGCTCTCTGACCTTTCTCTCTTGGGCACCTGCGGGGAGCCGACGGTACGGCTTCCGCTGCGGCTGTGCTTGGCGCGGAATGTCTCCCGAGCAAGCATGGCCTTGTTCAAGTCTTCTTCATCCTCAGACCCTTGATAGTGCAGGGCGCTCGCCGACAGTGGCAGGGGAGACGAGGGTGAGCGTTGGTGGGCGCCTTCCCGATCGTTTGTCCTGCCTCGAATGTCCAACGCTGCGGGACGGGGTCGTCCATCAGGACTTCGGCGGCCGCTCCCACGGCTGGAAGTCCGACTACCGCTCTTGAACTTCGTCCCACTCGCTTTTCTGACCGTGCTTGGTTCCGCGGCTTCGTCGACGTACGTATTGGTCGTCAAAATGGCCAAGTCCTCCGGTGACATGGGGACTGGTGAGGTGGGAGATCGCTTGGGCTTCGTCCAGCTTCGCGCAGATGTCCGGCCCCGCTCCTCGGATGCCTCCCTTGACTTCGCACGCCGTTCCCTGCTGCCGTGGCGGCCTCGCGATGAGTCGCGGGCACGTTCCTTGCTCCCGTGGCGGCTTCGATTCCTCGTAGAATAATGCTGGGCCGTCTCCAGGCTGTGGATGTAGTCGTCCCGGTGCCGTGGGTTGGTCCGTAGGCTGCGGCCGGCGCTTGAGGTGGACGTGATGGAGCTCGCAACGGAACCAGGTCCCCGGCGCCTCGAAGGCCAGTGGAACCGTGTCGAAGATGAGACCGATTGCTCCGGGGATGTTACCTCCGCGAGGCTCGGTTGTTCAGTGTGCACTTGTAGGTTGACACCCCGCGGAATTCTATCCCGAGAGCCGTTGCGGCGGGTTGACGTTGCCTGTCGCATCCTGGCGATAATGTCCTGGTTAGGAGACGGCGGGCGTTCGCCCGTATTAGCAGCATTGCCAACAACGACACGGTTGAATCGGTCACGCATCATCATGGGGCTGGCAGTCGCGGCCCGCTGCAGCGCGATTCCAGCGGCAAGATTCTCTTGTTCCGACGAGGACATGCGGCTGTGCCCGGGACGCACGTCCATGTTCTCTGCGGGAGAAGCCGTAGCCGCCGAGATCATGCCACGATTAAGATCGGCAGGAACTTCTCCGATGGACGGCAGCCTGCCTCGGCTCAGACTAGAGCCTCCGGCGCGTGCCGACGTGGGTGTATTGAACCTGCTATTATTGGAGGGCCGGAGAAAGGCAGTTGCAGCGTCATAGGAGCCACCCGGAGAGATTGCTGACTCGGCGATGGGCGTTACCCCAGCGGCGATTGGTGTCTGACCCCCATCGCCCTGAGAATAAAACTTTGACTTCTGGCTCTGGTCCCCGAACGAGGTGATGAGCTTCAGTGCCGAAGTCTTGGCGATGCTCCGTTGCGGGCCGCGCTGGACCCCAGGGGGAGAGAGCGGGGGACTCAGCACTTCTGGGATACTGGGGGTGATGCTCTGAAAGTTGAGCTGCGCCGCCGAGGGCGAAGTCCAGGGCTCCGTGGACTCCTGGTCTGTGCAAGCAAAGCAACGGATGGCAAGCTGCTGTTGCCCGTGCTGTACAGCCCACTCACCCCATTTCCTGATGATGGCAGCCTGGCGCTCCCAGACGCTTGGGTACGTGAGACTGGCCAGAATCAGTGCCTCCATATACCTCTTGTGCGAGATGTAGACTTCGATGGCATCGTTGTGGTCACCCATGCCCAACATAATGGTCACGGCGACGTGGACGTCGCCACTCTCAAGCAGCTTCTGAACAAAGGCTCGGCCAAGCTTATGCTGAGACTGCTGGCCACCAATGCCACTCAGCGCCAGCAACATCCAATCTGACGAGGACATATTCGCTGAGCTACCAGCCATGATGTCGGCGTCCATGTCGCCCAGCCACTTGGCCAACAAGATGCGACTGGCAGATCCAGGCTGGTGACGGTTCATTTCATCGAAGATGAGATCCTCCACATCCTTGTTCCATCCAAAAATAGTGCTCAGCATCTGGCGCCGAAGATCGTCATTGGTAAGCCGTGAGTTGTCGGCACCTCGAGGGTGCTTGTATGGGATGTCGCTGAGTCGTGCGCGCGTATACTTGAATAGATCGTGCACTTTGTTGTCCTCAGGACTCCGCGGGATCTCATGCCTCAACCTAGATGGCCTGTGCCTGGATCTTGACGACGCTATCGATGGCACGCTGGTCGTCGGCAGAGAGTATCCCATGGAATACGTGTCTGCCTCTCTCCTGCCGCTAACAGACGACTTCAGCGAAGACCCCGCCGAGATGTACGTGTTCTCAGTCATGGCCCGCGACCTTAGAGAGCCATGATGACGACCTGGCGTCCGCGAGCCTGCCGACGACTTTGAAAGTGATGACAAGCCACTGCGGCTCGAGACCGGGCTAGCTGAGTCGTAAGACCGATCGTTTCCTGAGTCAGCACCCCTGGCCGCAATCCGCGCAAAGGGCGACGCGTGGTCTTCGTCGCTCTCCGAGATGTTCATCTCCACGGGGGCGGAAGTGGCATCAGAGTCGGAAGTGTTGATGGTGGTGGCTGAGTGGGCAGACTTGATCCCCGGGCCTTCGATTGAGTTGGGTGGGGAGGGCGGCAGGAGGTTTGCGGGGTGTTGGACGTTGGCCACCATGATGGAAGGCGAGTTGAGGTCAAACTGCTGGACTGTGCAGTTGGGCCCTATGGTGAACAGGGTGGCGCCTGGTCCGTAGACTGCCAGGCCTTTGACGTGCTCCAGCGTGGGTATCGAATCAAAGGTGACGTGCTTTGTCCTTACATCCCATGATAGTGTCTCGCTGTGTTTGCGGGTTAGCGGTTGGCTGCACCTTGGCCTAAGCGCGCGCGTAGGGCTCAGGAATAAGGGGTGGCAAATATGTGACGTACGAGTCCGAGAATTGAATGATGCGTCCGTTCTTTGACCAACCCATCCAATTTGGCCCAGCGAGAAAGCTTTCTCTCCGGCGGAGTATCCGGACTACCTTGGCTGGGTCGTCGGCGCTGTACGACTTGGCCACACTCCAGACCCTCAAGTCGCCGTCATGAGTCTGAACCGCCAGCATGTCGGACTTCTGTTTCGACGAGGACGCATGCCATGCTAGTGTGACTATGGGCGAGGGGCCCCTGGAGGTTGTCAAATTGTGCAGAATAGTGAAGCGAGGCTGAAGGGTAGCAATCAGAAGCGATCCATTTTGATATCTAAGAGATGCCCGTTAGTCAGGTCAAAGGGGTGCGCGTGCCGCTGCTCGCCCGCACTTACCCGATGGCAAAGGTGCGACAGTCAGATGACGGCGCAAGTGCTGTGACAGCAATCTGGTCGATTGTACGTGACGAGATGTGCTCAGAAGTTGTTGGTTCAAACAGAATGATGCTTCCTTGCGCGTTGCCTGCTTGCCGTTAACCCATGAACATGCAAATGAACAAGAATGAGAGGCTTACCAAAGGCTACGTTTCCATTTCTCATCCATGCTGCCACCGTCAGGTTCTCGTACGAGGCAAAGCGCGCAACCTCATCGCCGGTCATCAAGTCCCATACAATGGCAGTCTGGCCGGCGTCATAGCTCACTACCAGCCTACCCCCACCAATATCGCTCTGGTTGTCTACCGCGAGTAGTTGGACTTCCTCGGCGTGCCTCGAAAATCTCCTCTCAATAGTGAGTGAATCGTGGTGACAGCATACAATCGAGGGACCTTGAGCGTATAGAAGCATGGATGCCGTGGCGGCACACGGATCTAGGAGTCTCAAATCCTTGACTGACGGCATGGTCGTCACGTCTTGAGGGTGAGCGCCTCTGGCCGTTGACGACCGTCCGGAACTCATGGCCGTGCGATTCCACGATGAAGTGGACATGGCCGGCTTAATACTAGGTCGGGTGGCGGATGCGCTCCCAGCCTCCACGTTGCTACCTGAACGATGCTTCGGGTAGACCCCCGGGAATTCGTCCACTGGAAGGGTCAGAGATGACAGTCCCCGTGGAACGGCACTCGCACCGTGCCACGGCGGCGTCGATGAAGCCGAGCCTCTCCTCTCCGGGTTGCGTGTTATCGCGCAGAGGCACCGGGAAAACGAGCGGCAAGTGGCGGTTTTGTCGTCGACCTCTATCCCATCACATGAAGGTCAGTTATTGTCCGCGAGCGGACACGGCTACCCTCGCACAGACTGGGGCCGTCTCGGGCGCCGCAATGGCTCGTATCGGAGCGGACACTGGGCGGCGGGGTAGGCAAGCCGATCGCACGCTGGTCGGGCGGTAGGCAAGTTCGGGTGGGACAAACGCGGGCAGGACGAGGGCGCCGACGAGGTATGTCTCGGTTGCGATGTGTATTGCGGTGAGGAGGTAGGTTGATGGAATACCGGCGGGGAGCCCTGGTGCTTTTTGCAGGAATGGTCCAAGAGGCGCAGGAGAGGAGCACAAGTCCTGACTGTGATGGCTCGATGGGGAGGAGCAGTGGGCCGGGGTCGGCGCTTGTTTCGTGCCGCTTGGGGGCTTTCTCGTGGTTGGGGGTTGCACAGGCGAGATGCAAATGCAGGCGGAATGGGAATATGCGCGACCCGTTGACTTATGCCAGAGGACGCCTTGGGGAGCCGCGGGCGACGTCGGGGTGACACAGAAAGGTGAGAGAGAGGTGAGGAAGGTGGTGGTGTACGAAGTACAGCGAAGGAAGGGGACGAGGACGAGAATGAAAGACGACAGGAGAGAGGAGGCAGGCGAGGCGCGCGTCGGGAGTGAGAAAGACGAAGACGGGGATCCAGACGGACACGAGGGAACTAGGCCACAGACTCACAGACAGACAGACAGACAGACAGACAGACAGGGAGACACAGCAACGGGCAGCGATATGGGGGACCAGACAGGGGAGCAGGAGCACGGTCGGCGGGCCAGGCAGGGTTGGGCGGACGGCGGGCATCATCCATGGATGATGGATGGCATGGCTGGATGGCATGGATGGATGGCCAGATGGGGGAACCAGGCCAAGCCAGGGCCTCGCAGAAAAGATGGTGTGGTGTGACGGGCGGACGGCCCATGCCAACCCTTGAAGGCGAGACCAAACATGGTCGCAGCATGGCGCGTAGACGGCTGCAGGCCAGCCTGTCAGTGGCCGGGAACTGTCGAGCGCATAAAATTAGAGCCCTGTTTCCTGCTGCCAACGGCGACTTGCAAAGATGGGGAGCGGATACTGTACGGACCGGGCCAGCCAAGCCCCCAAGCAAGTCGTCGAGGCGTGCATGGCACGAACCAGGGTCTATGACCGTCTTGTTGCTCCGCGAGGGGCCAGCCACAGGCCGTGAATGGGCCGCACTTGCGCTCGTCTTGTCGAACGTTGATCCGACCTAATTCAACATTGTCGGTCGAGCAACGAATTGGCAGCTCAAGGACGCACCGGGGGTTGGCGCCAGGAGTGGATATCGCAGCGCCCACGGACTACTAACTTAGTAGTAGGCCCCTCTGCGCGGCATAGGGAGTCTTTGGGTGCCGCTTATCGAGGCTCTCCCTCTCCCGCGCGGGCGGGCGCGCATTGGGGCGAATCATGGCGCGCGTCGGACATGATGCTCGGCGGGCGTGAAGCCGCCGATCGTGCCATGTCGACGCCTGATGAGTGGGTGTCTGAGCCAGAGCCCACGTTGGTTATGCGACGCATGCTTGGGGGAACGACCTGTCCATCGAGACATGGCTTTGTACGTGCGTGCTGTGCTGTGCTGTACAAGACACGCCGGGGAGGACGTGCTGAAGATGGAGACGGGCAGCGGCGCGGCTTATTGCGGGGTTGCATCTGCGCGTTGCACCACAGCCGATCGTTGGCCGCTGAGGGAGGCTGGACAACCGACCACCCTTTTTTCTTGGTCCTTTTTCGTGCGATCCGTACCTTACAGGGCGCCCTTTTGAGAGTGCATGGCCGCTACTTTGGTTGATGGCAGCGAGCGCAGTGCTGCCGTCGTTGTTGGCGGCGGCGAGCTGGTAGCAGCGGCATCGTCAGATGGATTCGAGGCGTCGCCGGCCCCCTCCCTCTTCCGTGGCCTGGCTGGCTCCCTCACGCTCGCTCGCACTCCGGCGTCTCCGCCCATCGACAGAGCTAGGGTCTCCAAATAGGCCGCCCAGCAAGCGGAAGAAGCATCGCGCAAACGAACGAGGCGACGAGGCATGAGGGGGACGAAGACAATGTGGTTGGGCTCGAGGCGCCTTGGGGCTGCGGTCGAAAGCGGGGCACCCTCCTGGGACGTTCAATGGAAGGCGGCGTCGTAGCGCCGACCATCTGCGCTTGCCCGAGTTTGGCGCTCGCTGTGCCTGTGGGCGCAAGGAACAGTCCAATCAGACGTGCGATCACGCTGGTCCTGATCTCCCTCTCCCGGGCAGCGGGGCCACGAGCCAGGGGTAGGGGTGGTGCCGCCCCGCTTCGATTCGATTCGCGGCCCGCTCTGGAGCTGGCAGTCGAGTCGCGCCTCACTCGGTTCCCTTTTTGCCTGGCAAGCTTTGCCCGGCTTTCTTCTGCCTCCATGAGTCCATTCCATGCCAGCTTCCCTTTTGTCAGCGTCTGCCAGGCTTTCCATTGCGTGCTCTCTTCTGCGCTTCCGGAGGGATGAGCACTTCTGTCGACGACCTTCGCCGCGCTGCGATGCTCGATTCTCCCTCCAACCGTCCCGTGACCCCCGCCTTGTCCAGCCACACTCGGCACAGGGTATCGTCACCACACATGTTGGGCGGCCCGTCCCATCAAAACGGGGCCCTTGTCCAAGACCCCCTGGTGAGACCGACAGTCGAGCTCTCGACGCCGCCTCACTCACGCATCAGCTGCTACTACTGTACAGGCTACCGCGAGTCGTCCGTCGTCAGGCCGCTCTGCGGCCTATGCGTTGGGACCCCGTGGTGGACAAGATCAGCCAATTCGAATGCATACCATCCATCGACGGAGACAATGCGAGTTCTCAGCAGCTGCAGCCTCTGCTCCGCCGCCTTCCATTCGTCTCCATACGAGGGAATACGCACACGGCTTCAACTCCCGCGGCCGCCATGACACGTTCTCTACCGCAGCCCCCGCAGGAACCTGTCCAGTGCCGGGCAATGCTGTTCATGCTCTCCCCGGCAGGCATCGTTCCATCGTTCGTCCAGCCCAGTTGGGGCTCGCGGCCCATGGATGCCGGATTCCCAACTGTCAGACGTGGCGTGAATGATGGATGCGGCCGCTGTATCTCTGCGGCCATCAGAGCAGCACCCGCAGCCCCCAAGGCCACTTGGCCGCCACAATGCCTCCATGCACTGTAACACGAGATGCAAGCACTGAAAACACACAGGCACGTAGCCCAGCATCCCCTGCATGACCTTTTTTTTGGTCCTCACGTCGGCCGACCCTCCATGAAGGGCTCTTGGGGTCGGCCTGGCTCGAGCCTGACTCTGCGATTGATATTTTTGGCAACCCGCAGCAACGCTGCCCAGGCCATATATAACCTGCCCTCCTTTCTCACCCGGAGCAGCTCCTTCTCATGCCTAAAAGCTGAAGTCGCGCATAGACTACTAACTCAAGCAAGCGTTCGAGGACGCACGACAGAGAATCTACACAGCATGAGCGTGGGTTACACTGCCGATCTTTGCCCGGAGCACCACAGACTTGCCCGATCGCCAGGCACACAGTACACGGAAACCGTCTCGTCGCACCCGAACAAGGTGGTGCGACAAGATGCTCCTGCCCAAGACTCGACTTCACGTTCAATCAGGGCAAATCCTGCGGTTGTGGCCCCGCGTCGAGGCCGCTCTCCCCCGCGGCCCCCTGCCGTGCAACCTTGCGGCTGTTTCAAGACGGTTCCTGGCAGCTTGCATACCAGCCGGCGCAGCATATGCGAAAAGCATACTGTACGTGAAGCAGCATGGAGTTGCGTGTTACTGCGTGCGATTCGGGGCTCTCGTATCAATCGCTGGCCTGGCTTATGGTCCAGGAGCATCACCCCAGGCCCTGGCAACACAGCGGCGCCGATATCATCTAAGGCGTAGTTGCGGTGACTGCGGTGCTCCAGCGGTTCGAACTTTCCTACGCCGGATGTACAAAACTCCATCAAAGACACTATGGATCCTGGTCCGCGAAGGGCGACCGTGCAGCTGGCATTGTAGCCGCAGGGTCGATGGAGTAAAACCTGATCGGATCAGGCGCGGTGCATACACGGAGAGTGCAACTTGCATCCCGTCCTCACCTCCGCTTTTCGGCGAAGCTCCCTGTCCGTAAAGACACTTCGTGGACTTCTTACGCTCCAGCATGTTGGGCTCTCGCAGCTGAAAAGGCGCCGGCGATCGAGCAGTAATATCGTCATCATTCGCGCACCAAGCGAAGCCCTATGTTTTCTGCCAGTATCTCGCAAATCAGATGATAGTTTCGTAGCCACCAACAGGCTCTCCTTCATCTTCTGCTCAGATCAGCCATTCAGATTGTTCAGAAAGGTAAAGTATGCACGCCACCTGCTAGTATCCCACACAGATGTCGAAAGGCTATGATCCAACGAGGCGTCGACGAGATGTCACGCATTAGCTCAGGCGAACGAACGCCCCGAGATTTCCCCTCACAGGACCCACGCTTATTGATGGCCGTTAGTTGTAGTACTACTACCACGTTGAAGGAAGCCAAGAACGTGCTGAGCGTACATGGACCTGGTGATGGGGACCCACGCGGCCGCATATCGGGCCTCGAAGGAATCCCTCGTCGTCCCTGCCCACGCGGCATCGCCGTTGGACGGCATGTCGATGGAGGGACCAGCACGAAAGAGAGAAAAAACTCCTACCCCCCTTGCCGGAGTAATGCCATGCCAGGTGCGCACAGCTCTGCCGTGGCCTGCTTCTCAGCCCGATCATGCGGGGACTTTGCGCTCGTCACACCGTGTCGGCGCGCTCTCGTCTCGTCACATCGACGGAGGGGCGCTCGCTTGGAGATGGAACGGTGCGGGGATGGTCCCCTTCGGAACCTCGATTTCTTTCTCCCACTTTGTGATGCCGGTGAAATATAGTGAGTGGTGGTGAATGTCTTGCGTCGCCGTGCAAGGGAGCTGTAACTGTTGTCCGTCTTGTGCGCTCAGGCTTCGGCCTAAAGGTCTCGGTGTGCGGGTAGTTATTCATCTGCTGCTCTCTCTTCGCCAAGACGGGGCGTCGATGAGGACGCTGAAGCGTGAGCGCGGCCTCGAGTTCAACAACACGGTCCGGTCCGTCTTACACGCTCAATGACCGCCCACGCTCATCCATCCCACATCACCGCGAAGCACCGCCAAGCCGATGCACCGCGGTGGGTAGGCGGCGGTCCTGGTTTTCGTTTCCTTCCACTTGCGCCCGAAGACAGGCGCCGGAACTGGAAGGTGAGCGTCTCCCAAGGGCATTGGATGACATGTCGGAAACGGCATGCCTCGGCAGCGCGTATCCCATGGGAATGGTGGTGGTGCTCGGTCGGTCGCCACTCAAAACGGGAGCAACAATTCCCAAGAGGGTTCATCCAAGTCGATTGACCTTCGGGCACCCTCGCCGGGCACGATGCGACGGGCGAGTGGGGGGTTGGGTTCGGTCAAAAGGCAGGAACCACGAAGACGTCACATCAACCGTCAGTACTGGGCTCGCCGAACCAGGCCGCCACCGGCCTCACCACCACCATCACCACCACCGCCTTCATCACCATCGTCGCCGCCGTCGTCGGTCCCGTCACAGCCTTATTAATGCCGGAAAATTGAAAGACACAAGGCGTGTTTCCAGCTGAGCTCGTCAGCAGGTACTAGGTCCAAAAAGGAATACAGCTCGACCGCGGGGGAGGGGGGGGATGGCAGCCTTCTGGTCGGAGCTCACAGCTCGATCAGGGGACGTCCGGATCGCTAGTCCCGCGAGCCGGCGTGGTGGTGCATGTGGTGGTGGGTGGTGGTGGGTGGTGGTGGGCTCGACGGGAGCGGGATAGAGGAGGAGGAGGGGAAGGACGGCGCGCGGGTGGGGGGGGGGAAGACGTTGGTTGCAGAAAATCCGTCGACGGCCCGCCCGATCCGCGCACCTCCATCACGAAGAGGACGGGCCTATCAATATTGTGATGTTGTGAATCGCTTCTTCGAATCCCTGTCACGGGGGTTGTCGCTCAGTCCATCGCACCCTTGTTTTTACTCCGTCGCTCACCCCGCAGGCGTTCCCTTCACATGGGGAACGACTCCAACCACCATGCGGTTCTCTTCGTCGTGAATCATGATGCCTCATGGTGCGGCCGGCGCGGGCTTGGGAGGCGACGCTTCAAAAGCCACTTGACACAGCGGAAAGACCGTAACTTCTCGGGCGCCCGTACAAAGTAAAGTACGCACGGACGAGTATCGCGACAGGGGAAAGAGAAAACTGCCGTATAGCTAGTACGTTACTTCGTACATACGTAGCTGAGGAGGTTGGGCCAGGGCGTCCTAACAAGTTCACCGCCGTCCTCACTTCCCCCTCAGCTTGTCACACCTTGCAAGGACGTGTTGGGCAGGTGTCACAGGCCACTTTTTTTTTCTATTTGGCGAGAGAGGCACGCACACTCACCTCCCCCTCCTCTCCGTCTCCCTCAACCTCAACGTCAACCTCCACCGCCGGCAACGGTGCTTGCGGGGAAGCAATATCCATGAGCCGGGGTTCGGTCACGATGCAAGCCCCCCCCCCCCATTCAATCCGTCCCGGCTGCATGGATAATGAAGATGCCCGCCATCCCTCCCTTGAACCTTCAGACGACGATTCCCAAATCTGTAGTAGGTACCGGGTCCGTCAGTCAGAAGAAAGCCCTGACAAAAACAAATGCCCGCTGTTTTTCGTTTTTCTTTTTCGTTCGTAGCACTTCCTCCGGTCTTCCTCTTGGTCCCCTCCTGTCGTCTCCAAATTTGACCCCCCCCCCTTCTCTTCTCAGTCATCCTAGTGGCACCGTGTATTACGACTGGCTCATCTTCTTTTTTTTTTCGGTCTCGCCGCGTGTCTCGATGTGTCCGCTCTGTCGGCGGGGGTGAAGAGGGGGGGGGGTTTGGCATGGCTTAGTCTGAGTTAGAGTGTGTTACCCACCACCGTATGTATGTGGTGTGTGTTAGGTGGGTGAGACTTCGACGGCTACGCTTGGCTGAACGCACGCAAGGGATGGAAGAGAAAACATGAGATTCTACAAAAGCGAGCAATGGGGGAAAACCAAAAACCAACTACTAAAGAAACCTGACTTTGCGCCATCTAACCCCTTTTGCCACTCAAACCCCGCCCGCGACTGCAAACGATGCCGCGCGCAAATGTCTCACCACGCGCGACATGGCACTCGGGCGCCCCGGGGGGGGTTGAGAAGATGGCCAGAGATGTGAATGAAGTGTGTGTGTGTGTGTGTAAATGGGAGGATGGATGGTGGTGTGTTGACAACATAGGCCCGATACACGGAATCTCATCTAAGAGAGCCTCCACGCGTGTTCGTCCTCCATGGCGATGCGAGATAGTAATAGCATACTGCGCCTGCGACTACGACGGCAAGGCTAGGGTGATGATAGTGGTGGTAGTGGTGGTGGCGGTGGTGATAAGCCGTGACCGAGATGCTTCGGCCAGCAACTTGTCCCTGGGCTCATATCGTCACATCCATTCACCTTGCGCGTCTCGGGCCACGCGCCTCGCCTGTCTTTCACAGCCCAAGCATCGTACGTACAGAGACTCTAAGCTCCGCCACGTTGCTCCGCATGCTTCGTCACAGCAATATATATCTACTCGGCAGAGTCGAGTCCTTCGTCGACAGCATGAGGCGCACCCTCGGACCGCATACACCGGAGCGACCAGGCATCCGGGACGACGGGAACCTCACTCCCCGGGGCCCGGGATGAGGCGGGCACAGCAGCAGCGGCAGCAGCAGCAGCAGCCGCCGACCTCCGGTCCGGAGGCGGGCGTCTTGTCCCAACGGGACGAACATAAAAATGCGGAGCTGAATAGCGCTGAAGGAGGTGAGTTTGTGCTGTGGCGAGACGCTGAGAGACGTCGAGCTCATGCGGTTCTGC
Organism: Purpureocillium takamizusanense; assembly: GCF_022605165.1. NCBI lineage: Eukaryota > Fungi > Ascomycota > Sordariomycetes > Hypocreales > Ophiocordycipitaceae > Purpureocillium > Purpureocillium takamizusanense. Next base: position 1,374,712 of record NC_063072.1, read on the forward strand.
CCTACGTCATTGCCCCCCTCGAGGCCCATATCCGCCCTGCATGGGCGCGCTTCGTAGCCAGTTCGTTGCCGGGTAGAGATGCACCTTGCCTTCACCGCTTTCCCGGGCTGAATTCTGGAGAAACGGCACCTTCCCGCAAGACATGTGCGAGCTTGACGCTCCGTCACTACGCGGCCTGAAGCGCCGAAGCAAATCCGTACCGTGGGGGGCTCACCCGACGATGAGGCTGTGGCAGACATGGCGTATCGTTGCTCGGGGCCGTTGTTTGATAGTTTGCAGGAGGATCGCGTCGCCAGTAGACGTAGTAAACATACACACGAGTGTCACGATGAGAGGAACTCAAAACGTCTTGGAAAGACAAGCCGAGGCTGTCATTGATGAAAGGCTACCTATGATGTAAGGGGGGTATCTCGAAGAAGTGAAGAAATACAAGAGACTAAACTATCTAGTGTACGCTCAGGATGAGTCGTAACGATGCTGCTGGTTGACCACATCAACCAGGTCGCTGGTGCCCGGGGTCGGAGAAAACCGTGTGGGCAGGCCCGTCTAATCCCATCATTCCATGCTTTTTATGTCCCGCTAATGATGACCCTGATGATGACAATGACGCTTCGCTCAAGCCAAAAAGAAAGCATGTGAAGAGGGAAAACAGTCCAAAACACACTTGCTCAAGTGAGCAGAGACCGTGAAGGACATGCGTCGACATGTGAAGACGACTGCTGAAAAGGGGTGGTGATTAAGGGAAGAAGGAAAGAAGAAAATTAGGTTCGGATGGGGTGAAGGGTCCAAGAGCACAGTTGAGTCCTCCGAGATGCTGGGGCCGTGTCGGAAGAGGGAACGGAAACGGAAGAGTTGAGGATGGCGTCCGTCCGTGAGGGTCCCCGCGCGCGACGTCGACTGACACGTGCGAACGGGTGAATGTGAGCGGCAGCGGCTCGTGAGAGAAGATCCGATCCCGTGACGTGACGTGACGCGCCAATCGTATCCATTGTGCACCTCCACTGCAGCGACCCGTGCCTTTGGCCAGGACATGTGCGCAGTGGGGCCGGACCACGGCCTCGGCAGCCCCCTCCCCGGTAGGACCCGGTCCGAGTGCGGACACGGCCTCTTCAGCAGCTGTCCAGCAGTGCTTGGCCGTTCCGGCTTCTTCCACTCTTGCAGACCTCGGCGGCCAGGATCCGTACGTCATTTCGCCTGGCGACGCCCAGGCCGACTTCGCTGTCGCTGCAACCGCAACTGCAAGGCCAGGCAGGCGCGGGTTGCGGTGCGCCGGTGGCTGTCGGGAGCGTGCCGTGCTGGAATGGGTGCGTCCGGGGCGCGTGCGAGACGCTGTCGGGCGTTTGGCTCAGAGATGTGGGGTAGGTAGCAGTAGTGAGATCTGGTGGGTGGTGATCGGAGTGGTGGGTAAAATGGACTGGGCGTGTCGTGACATGTCTGAGTCGTGTAAGTGACTGTCTCACGGGCCAAACAATGGCGCGCTCGCAGTAAAAACATACCAGGTGAAGATGCTAGTGCGAGCGGCGAGAGGCAACGGCGCCATCTTATTCAGCCGTCTCGGCGATGGTTGTGAGGCCGGCCGGCTTGTTCTTGGGGCTCTTCTTGGGGCTGCTGCGACGCGCGCGCAGTGCAGCCTGTCGCCGCCGCTCCTTCTCCTGCTTCACCTGACGAATGAACTCCCGCTGCATGGCGACCCTCTCGCGCTCCATTCGCATCAGCTCCTCGTCCGAGATCCGCGGGGGCGACTCAACGGCTGTCGCGAACGGTGAGGATACTGTGCTGGAGCTGGAGATGCTGTGCGAGTCGTCGTCGAAGGGGTCGGAGAGGAAGAGGTCGTCGTCGGATAGGAACGAGGTCGCGCGAGGCTCCTCGTGCTCAGAGTCGGATAAAGATGATCTCCGCGGCCACGAGGGAAAGGCGCAGGAGGCATCGTGAGACCGCAGGTTGATAGGAGTAATGTCCATGGGTGCGGACGTGGCGCTGTACGACCCGTATGAGCCGTACATGTTTGCTGATGCTGTGTCGGTGATGGTGGTAGTTGGATGGCGAGCTGTTTGAGACTTGGGGACGGCAGGCCGTGTCACCAGGAGAGGTGGAGGATCTCCGAGGTTGCTGTGCTCCAGGAAATGGGGTCGAGGATGGGGTTGTCTGGGCCGTCTGGGGTAATATATTGGGCAGCCGGATAGCGATGACTCGGCGACAGTGTTATGACGGCCCTCGGTTGGGTGCGCGTCAGTTGTATGCCGGAGCCTGTGCGGCGATAAAGTGTATGAGCCTGTGTTCACGAGGATTATTCGGGCAAGCGGGTCCTAGGGCCCAGGCGGGTGTGCTAGTCGGGGCTCGAGAGTGTGTGGTCGCGCGAGGCCTGTGATAGTAGCGAAACTCTGATGCGTGTCAGGCTCGTATGATGGACCAAGCAAGGTAGAGAGGCTGTCCAAAGTCCAAGGCGTTGTGGTGCAGGAGGTGACGACGATGAGGGAATGTGACGGTGTGAAGCTCGAGGGCGGCAACGAGGATAATAAGCGAACGGGCCGAAGGTTACGTGCACCAGGCTGCCATATCAAAGGGAGAGACGCTGATGGCACCAAGCATCGCGGCACATGTGTGAATCATCTGGCTGGGGCGGGAGGGAGTCTCGGGACTGACTTGACCAGGGGGGGGGGCGTGGCCCCTGGACCGGGGATGGAGGACGGGGCGCCGAGGATGGGGGTGGGGGGGTGTGCGTGGAGGCGGAGAAAAATGACGGGCAAGTGGTTGTGATGAGACAACGTGCCGTCGCCCGGGCGGGAAGGACGGGAGCTGGAACTGGAACCTCCACCGGCCCTTCCTTCGCCTGAAGGCACAGTACAGACAGTGGCTGTTGGGCAGGTTCCATCTGCCTGCGGTACGGTACCCAAGGTACCTACCTCCTCCCACCGCTGTCAAGTTCCATTGTTGCGTCCCGTCCGCTCGCCGCCGCCGCGGGGACGCGGGGGAGGAGGCGGCGCCCAAAACGCCCTGCGCTCGGCCGCAGCAGCGACCCCGGCCATTGTACCTACCTACCGCCGCGCCCTGCGCAACGACTGGGCACCAGCCTGTGGAATCGTGGAGGCCTGGAGGGCCATCCGCCCAGTGACCGCCCAGCGACACGCCCAGTGAGAGTGTCGGGACCTCGGGATGGGCCCGAGACGAGGGCCGAGGGTCGCTCCAGCTGGAAAGGCGGTATTCTGAACTTCCCATCTGACCGCCAAAGTCGCCAGCGCGGCAGCGTACAGCGATTGGCCGCGGGAGCGCACCTGCAAAGCGAGTCATCAATCCAGTCCTCCACTGTCCGGGTGCTGTGCTGGTGAAGTATGCGGGTGCCGGTGCTACAGTACTTCGTACAATTACCAGAGGAGGTACTTGGACGCTTCGTTCCGCCGGCGATGCTTCGGTGGCCTAAAATGTACTTTGCCTTACTTTTTGACACTGGTGCCCTGCACCTTCCCCTGGCGTCCTTCTGGCTCCTGTCTGCGCTTTGTGTCTCTGGCGGCGTTAGTCACTCTCGTCACCGCATTGACTACCTAGGTAGGTACTCCAGCGCCCCTTCCATTCTTTTCCCCTCCCCCACGGGGGGTGGCGCCTGTGTTTGCTTGTGCCCGCCAGTCGCAAACAAGCAGCTGCATCCGATGCGGAATCGGGTCCTGCCTCTTCGCATCGGAATCGCACGGAAGGAGCTACTACAGACTTGATTGATGCCTTTGCAATTGTTTGGCATGACACCCACCAAGTACCTATTAGGCTATTACTTGCCCACTTACTGTATAGCACAGTGAAGCGCAGCGCGGTGGAGTGCAGTACGGTGCAGCAGCAAAGTAACTTACAGGACTCATGTACCGACATGCATGTACCTAGGTATAGTATCAGAGGTAAGGTACTACATTCGGTTGCTCACCGCAGCGGGCTCCCAGCGCACCGCCGCCTCCTCCCCTGCGCAATGAATGATTCAAGACAGCGACACCGACAAAACACCACCCATTATCACCGATAGGCAGCAGCGGCTATGGCCGACGATGCTGGTGGGTGTTTGTGCCAGGTGGCGGCCGCACCAGCCAGCACGAGCCAAAACGTGGGGAGGGCAGGGCAGTCAGTCGGCTTTGAAGTTTGGACGGAGCGCTGCCAACCAACACGCGTGCCGTGCCAAATGAGAGGGTGCAGTGCGCCATGGCAATACTACTAGATAGGTGGTGAAAGCATTTGCGCCCAAGCTTTGCGTTTTCTCGCGGGCGCGTTGGTGGCGGCCAACAATGAGGTTTGCCGTTTCTGCTATTTTTGCCTCCCATTCAACAGGGAGCGCCGGCTTGATTGACGATTGCGGCCGGGCCCTCTTTTGCGTTTGATTCACGACACGGAGGGGGTGTGCGCGTCTTGGAATCATCCGCCGTCGAGTCTACTCATCCATTGCAACAAGCAATATAGTATGAGATGGATGGGTACTACTGTACAGCAAAAAAAAAAAAAATACTCGTCGAGTTCGAGTTGGTCGGGCCAGGGATGCCTGTCCAAGCATGGCACTCCTTTTAGCCGCGCCAGACGGTCGGGTCACTGAAGCCAAGGGTCATTCAGAGCGTGCAGCGGATCAGCCGCGTGCTACCCTGCCCTTCGCCCGCTACCTTATTGCGACTATGGGCAATGGCCGCCCCAGCCAGCCGGTTGAAGGCTCCCCCTAGAGTCCAATTTCGGCCGCCCGCCGTCTGTCCCCTCCCCCCCCCCTCGCGCGGCTCACCGCCCCCTGGCTTCCGGAGCAGGGGGTCCTTGCCCGGTGGCCGGGGGCGCATTTTGCATCTCTCGTCGGCAAACAAGCAACGCGATCAAAGACAGCAGCAGGAAGAGAAAAAAAAGAAAAGATACAGATTCGCCCTGCGTGCCAAAGCGCGGGAGCGCCCACCCGGCGGCCCGGGCTCGCAATCCCGGCTCCAAATGAGGGTTAGCGATTGCAGATTTGTCTTTTCTACGCTGCCATCTCGCACCCAACACCGGCCAGCGGCCAACCGTGAGACATGGAGGCGGCTTTGTTTGGGGGGCGGATGGTGTTGTTGCCTCTCTGTGGCCCGGCTCCCGAGGGGGGGGAAGAGGCAACGGTTTGTTTGTTTGTTTTCAAGGGATTTCCTGTTGCGGCTGTATGTATATTTCTTTGCGCCGTCTTGAGCATGTCCTTACCGCAGTACAATACTGTCTGGTGACAAACAGAGCCAGTCCGTCTGGGCAAAAATCGACACGAACGAAATGAAATGGCTTGTCCGCATTGTCAGATCTTACTCCTGCGGCCAGCCTGTGGCTTCCGCCGGTACCACCGCCCGACCCGTGCCGGCCATCTTAATTATACCAAGGGACTACCTTAGGTAGGCACGAATTAAGTACATGCGCGCATGGTTTCGGAGCATACTGTCCTAAGTTGCGCTCTGCTTGCTTGCGTCCCTTCTGCATCTCTCAAACAGGGTAAATTTAGGTTTCCCTTGGGCAAATGCATGAAAGCACACCGTTGATCAATACGCCCGTGACACCGCCGGGACCACCACGCGGGCCATGTATGTACCTCATGTACAGTTGCAGCAGTAATTCGAATTCGTGAACCGTGGGGCTCCACGAAGAGCACCTTGGGTACTGACGGTTTCCTATACCGTACTGTGCGTCGTGCAGCACACACAACAGCGGCAGTGCACTGTACGGTATCCAGTCAGATTCGCGGGTAGCCAAGTAAGGTGCTGTATCTTCAGGTCCGATCCGTACAAAGTGTGTCCGGTGTTGGAGTCGGTCAAGCCCGACGTGCGTCTGATAGGCTCTCGGGAGCTTACTTGTAGTCTTGTAAGCACCCACTCACTCACTCGGTCAACCCTCGGAATCGCGCGAGCAGGCGAATGGAGCCGCCCGCCTGTTTTTTCTCCTTTCTTGCCTGGGAGCACCGCCACTGGGACTTTTTTTTGGCGAGCGAGTGAATCCAAATAACCGACCGAAAGGCCGTCCCGGTTGGACGGACGGACTTGGCCCGCCACCGAATGAAGGAGTCATAGAACAAAGTCGGCGTTTCAGCGGCTGATGGCTCGTCCGGTTGGTGGCATCTGCTGACCAGACGCTGACGTCCGTTAGACTAGTATTACCTATCGTATTACTACGCCCCTCCTCCCTCTCCTCAGCATCATCATCCATTCGCAAGCCAAACACCGTTCGGGCACCGGCAGCAGAGGAGAGAAAGAGAGGAGGGTGCACGCCAGGCTCGTAATCCGGCTGCGTGCCTCTCCCGGCGATTCCCTTGGTCGCTTCGCCCTCGCCGTCGGCGTCGCGGCCCGTTGGGAGGTCACCGTTCATCATCTTTCGTCAGCTCAGGCGGCAGCCTGCAACGCGGGCCAACACGAAGCGGTCAGGACCCCTTCCGTCCGCCCCGGATAAGAAAAGCGAGGGCTGCGACTGCTGGCACCAAGTAGGGTGGGTGGCCTGGCAATATATCTCGGATGCCGGTGAGCCACCTCCGTCCGCGTACATACTGTACGTACTACGAGAAGCCCTTTTTTTGGTCGTGTGTATGTGTGTGTGTGTGTGTGTGTGTGTGCAATGCTGCAGCCCTGTAAGCAATGCAAGGACACTGACACGATGCACGCGATGATGCCCGTCGGTCGCTCGCTCGCTCGCTCGCTGCCTCGCTAGCCCGCCGCTCCTGTCAAACTCCAGAGGTCGGTGGTATTGTGGTTTCTTTCTCGCATCATCCGCGTTCTACATACAGTCGCACCTATGAGTCAGTCTGTCACAGCACACACACACGTACGCACGCACGCACGCACGCACGCACGCACCACAGTCACTCACACCGACCCGACGCATCCAAGTACGAACGTGGAGGACGTAATAAAGCATGTATGTACGTTCTTGACACGAGTGCCTGCATGATTGGGCATGCCGCGTGCACCGCCATTCCGCCATGGAGGGGCGTGTGCCATGGGCGGCTGCGTCGCTGGGCCGCCGCCGATCCAGCGGCATCTCAGCTTTCCCCCCTTCCCGATTTCCCTGCTTCAGCTGCTCTCGCACTGTCCCCGCCAAATCACCCATCGCGACAAGCACACGCCGAGACGCGGCGGCGCCCGATAAGCCCAGCAGCCAGCCAGCGCGGCAGGTCGCAACCGCGGCGCAGCGCAGCACCAGCACCAGCGCCTGCTGCCAGTGCCAGGCTGCCTGCCTGCCCTGCCTGCCCTGCCGTGACTCGCAGGGCTGACCTGGAATGGGATCCCGCGTGTGACGCGACCTGACCGCCCAGGCGCGGTGATTCGTCTTGGCTTCGTTTCCCATTGTCCGCGAATGGCGGCACGGCGCTGCGGTCCGTGGCTGTGAGTGATTCCTTGCTTTCGCACCGCACCTCACACCTTTCCTTCTCCTTGCGTCGTCCATCCCGCCCGACATCTGTCGTCATCGTCACCGCCGATACAGCTGGAGTCACACAGAGGCTTCGGATGCTCCTTCCAGAGCCTGGACCGTTTGGCACTTGCAAGCGGCCCTCAGGCCCCGTTTTCGCACAAACACACAACTTGACTGATCCTGGGGTTTGCATCCGCGGCCGATGCATCTCGCTGGTGGAACACGAGGCGCGTGCGGCATCTTACTGGAGTAGGGGGGCCAAGCATTCCCCCCAGCGTACCCTGTACCTATGTGCCTTGGGAACACAATACGAAGCCAAGGTACTTTGTACATGATCTCTTCGTTTGCCGCAGTCGACGCCCTGGGCGATGGTGCAGTGTCGGGGCAAACATTGCTCCTCGCGTATCGGGCACCGCTATCTGCAACGTTGACCGCCAGTCCCCTATGATGGATGGGGTGGGGGGCCACGAGTCTGGGTGAGCTGCATGAGGATCCGGCTTTGACACACACCTACCCAAGCCCAAAGCGCCATTGATAAGGCGGTATCCAAACGCCCACGTCGAGCAATCCGGACTTGCCGCCTTTTTCGGTCCCTGCCACCACTTCAGTAATCCATGCTGGTGCAGCGCACTGTTACCGTCGGCGGCAGCGACGTCGGAACTGTGGCTTCCGTTGCAAAATCTGGCTTCAATGTCGCCATCGCTCGCGGCTTGCTTGCCCAGGTTGGCTGGCCCCTGCGGTTTCCAGGATTACCCAAGAGGAACACACCGGGCCGTCGCGCGACAGTGGAAATGGCAGGAGTACCCGTGGTGCTGCTAGTCAGTCAGCTTAGCCTTTCCATGGGGCGTGCGGACCCGTCATGAGTTGATCGCCACGTTCAAAGATGCCTGCGCACGCTGGGGAGCCTGGAGAGAGAGGGCATCATGCCGCCCAAAGCATGCCCGGGGCAGTAGTGAAGGGCTGACAGCACCCTTCCGGTTCTCCACACCGAAGGCCCGGGCCGGGTGACGGGCGCCAGTGAGGAAGGTACGTACCATTACGCCCCGCTTGCACTGGGTGTCTCCCCGCGGCATGCCTGGTCCGGAAAGGCACGAGGGCTCAAACAGGCAGTCGGTGGGGGCGACTCTGGGGGCATGGGGGCGCTACAAAGTACCCTTGGGGGGAACCCTTGGGGGCAGGAGCGCGGGGGGGTTGCTCACGGAGGGGCTGATGAGGGTCCGTACGGAGCAGGAGCGACACGGCAGGACGACGAACAAGGCAGGAACCATAAGCAGCAGGAAGGAGCGTCTCCCCGAGCGTGCAAAGGGTCCTCGGTCAACCGTAACCAGTTCGTAAGCCATGGCAGGCCGGCGCTTCCAAAATTGCTTCGACGCCGGGCGATTACTACGGAATGTTTGCGCGGCAGGATGCGAGTCCTGAATCCTGCTTGGGTCGGCAAACCGCCGTCCGTCCTCTTCCCGTTCCATCCTTCGGTCAAGCCAAGCCCTTCCCTCGTGGGTAGTGTACGAAGTACAGCGCTATAGCATACAGTGCTTTGTGCGTCCTCCGGCTTTCGGCGGCAAGAGCTGGGCTCGAACCCGGGCGTGCCGACCACCGGCATGACTCCTCCGTTTTCCCACGCGCACTGCATCTATGCCGTTCGTTGCTCGTCCGTCGGCTACCCTCCACCGGCAAGCACAGGGTAGCCCAACCAAAGGAGGTACGTACGTAGGGCAGGGTAGGGTATCAATCCGAAATGCTGCTGCCACATGGTTACATGGAACGCGCGCGACGCCTGTGGCCATGACGCCTTGGCACAAGCTTATGTCGCTTTAGCAAGAGACCGGGCAACAACGGCGAACCGGCCGGAAGCGAAATGAAGAGCCGGGGGGTATTTGTGTCGTGCCCAACTGGACGGTGCGTCCTGGCCGCTGGCTTGCAGACCCGAGTTCCTTGTCCTTCCTGTCTGTTTGCACACCCCCAGGTTCATCCCACCGCCGGGCCGTTGACGGCCAGGGGAGTTGCGAACTGCTTCTGGGAGCCGCCGTCCCGACTCCCAAGTGCTCGGTCACGACTTGCAGATTCGCAGCTCCCAAGGCCCTCTCCCCCTGGCCCCCCTTTCCAGTGATATGATACTACATTAGTACGTAGCTCCACCCGCGGACCCGGGGTGACGATGCCGCGTCCCGCCCCGCCCGTGGCTCCGCAAGGCTCTCTGTTCCTTTGGAAGCTTTTTGCTTGCTTCCAGACGCCTCTGGGTCGCGCTGAATCCTGTCCGACTCGCACAGCTCCGTTACAAAGGCCCCTCCCTGCCCGTCAGCTCGCCGCCCCATCGCCTGCCTCTCGACTCCTGAAGATCGCGGTCCACGACAGAGACCCCCCCCCACGAGGGCGGGCCCCCGTTGCCCCTGGCGAGCCCAGATCAGGGCTCGTGTCTCCGGATGCAAGGCACCGCGTTCCCTGACAGGAGGTCCCTGCGCAGTCAACGCAATCTGCAGTGCCAGTGACCACACGGGTGCGCAGCTGATGAGCGCGTCGTAAAACGACTGGCTCGATCTCATGCCGCCTGGCCAGATTGTGCTTCTGAGACAGTTGGCGAGGCATCGCTTTGACAGCAATTGCCCAACCATGATCGCGCTGCGACGTGTCTGAAGGGAGCAGGAGGCGCCCGCAGTCCATGCGCGCGTCAGCATGTGTGTGTTTTTTTTTTTGCGTGTGCTTCTCGTCGTGTCTTTCCGCGCCCGACCACGTCGACTCGCGCCTCGACAAGGGCCGCATCTCTCACGCGGGACAGCAGACTGCATCGGCATCGACAATCAACTGGTGGCGTCGCCTGTCAAACCGTGGCTGCCACTCGGTGAAGAGCCTCGTGACTTTGTCGGAGCTCGTCGATACCCGACCCCCGACATCTCGATGAGCGACGACGACACGGGCCACGTTTTTTTTGTTCTTCTCTCCTACCAAGGCTCTGATTCTTGGCCTGAGTTGTCACATTGATTTCCGCAACGCATTGATCTCTTGTTTTTGTGTCCAGCTGCATCCGCATTTTTGTCGTTTATTCTTGTTTTTTAACTCCTCCTGTTTCCTCAGCACGCCACCTTTGCGGCCGACATGCTACTAGGAGGTATTGTGTGAGACGCTGCCGTCCGCCACTCGCGGCCCTTCCGCCGTTCCCGCGGCACGGGCAGACTTTGCCGCCTGCTTCCCATTGCCCAGTTGTCGCCTCGTTCCCGCCGCCACATGGGGACGGGGGGCACCGGAAGTTCGCCCAGGCAGGCCGGGAGATCCCTGGCTGAGCCTCCCCGCGCCGTTCCCCCGGGTAGTACAGATGTAGCAACGCCTGGCTGAGGCGCTTTGTCCAACCAACTGCAATTGACGAGTCTGTACGCCTCGTCGACCGTGCGTCGCTCAGTTATATCGGCTGTTGGTTCCCGGACACGCTCGATCCGCTCGCTGTCTCATTGGGCGGCCTCCATTCCCAGAATTCGGAACGCTGTCGCTCGCAGGTTTCGCAAGCCAGAGAGGGCCGGCATCGCTACTTTCACGAAGGATCCATAAAAGCTCAGAGTGTGGCCTTGGAGACGAAACACAGGGGAAACCGTGTCGTGTCGTAGCGTTGCTGCTCCTAGCCTGGGAGCATATATGTCATCATCAATCTTTGACTCGCTGCATTCGTATGTACGCTTCGTTGGGAAGTCCCTGCTCGACATTAATGTGTGGTGTTGGATGAAAAGTTCCCGATATATTGGGGCCGGCTACAGTTCCCCCGACTGATATCGGGCCCGGATACGGTCCCCGACCGTTAGTGCGTACATACATAAACTTAATCCAGAACGTGGGCGACGGCCGGTACTGTACTTGCTTCCTCGAGACAATGCGCAAAGAACAGTCCAGGATCTGGAGATGGAAGCCATCACCAACACGAGACGACGGCCAATCCACCCAACAAAGTTCGCGTTACCGCGTTGGCGTGTCATGTCATGTCATGTTATGCCATACCATGCCATGCGAGCGATCGCGAACGAGGAAAAAAAAGTGTTCGTTGAGATCCTGATCGGGCAGGCAGTCGGGTCGGCTGTTGTGTGCGATCACAACGGATGGAGGTCTTCGGAGGACCGATTCGGCCCTGGAGCAGGACACACACACACGCCCCCCACGCCCCCCCTTCCCTCTTCGTTGGTATGATTTCTTGTTGGTGAAGCGGCAGGGGTTCTTTCTATTACTTGAGGAGTGAGGGGAGGATCGTAGGCTATAAAGGGGTAGAAAGATGAGCGTTGGTTACCCCTGGACCCGGTGCACGATGCTTCCCTCGCGGGACGGTAGCTACGATCGGGCTTAGCTTCTGGAACGTTGCAGTCCGATGCGCGGCAGGAAGGCCGTGATGTGAAATAACCAGGGACGGAATAGAGCGTTGTTGCTAAGCAACACATGATGTGTTGGAGGAGGCGGCCAAATGTCGACGGTGATGAGCTACCCTAAAGTCCGTGCAGGTCAATGGGATGTGATGACTTCATGTGTTCACGATGCCACGGCCAGTAGCTAGAGGCCGATAGATTTGTCGACCGCTCCCTGCAAAACGATATTGATTTCAAGTCTAAATTCAGACCCGTATACACTCAGTTAGCATGTCCAGCGGAAAAGTTTCAACACGCGACCCCCCGGGGACGCCCCAACGCCATTGCCAAGATAGCACGAAATGATGAGGCACGAAGCTGGCAGAAGAAGACACCAAGATGTCCTCGTGCGCTAGCTCCGCAGGGCGTCTAGGCGGTTCCGCATCTGGTCCATCATGACCTCGGCGTCCTCCTCCTCCTCCTCCTCCTCCTCTTGCACGGGCTGCTGCGGCTCGGGCAGCGGGGCGGCGGGCAGGGCAGGCTCCTTGCGGTCCTTGAGGATCTCGCCCAGGACCTTGTCGACCTCGCCCTCGGCCTCGTCGTCTTCCATGAACATGTCCGGGTCCTCAGGCAGGGCGTCCTCGACCATCTCCTCGATGATGCCGGCCTTCATGAGCTCGACGCTCAGCTCGCGCATAGTGCCCGACAGCTCGGGCAGGCGGATGAGGGTGTTGACGTCCTTCATGATGCCGACGCTGGCCTTGATGGAGCCCTCGATCTTGCGGACGGCAAAGGCCTCGTTGACCTGCATCTGGACCGAGTTGAGCTGGGCCTTGGAGGTAACGAGGCGGGCCGAGGTGCGGCGGGCGCGGACCAGCTCGCGGGCGAAGTCGCGCACCTCCTTCTGGGCCTGCTTCTGGCGCGTGGGGTCGCGCTGGGCGCGCCGGTCGGCCTGGACGATGAGGTTCTTGGTCTTGATCTCGACCTGCTTTACTGTCGAGATGTCACGGTCGAGCTTGCGGATGTTGGATCGGAGGAGGGCGTTGCACTTTCGGACCTGCAGAGCACAGGAGGAGTCAGAGGGGGGGGGCGCTTGTCAGGAAAATCGAGGTCCCTTCGCTGGAGCGATGCGTTCGCGGGCGTGGACGGGAAAGGGACAGAGACAAACCTGCGCCTGGGGGTCCGGCTTGCTGAAGAGCGACTTGAACGTCTCCATGGCTGCTGGCGCGGAATCGGGGGGAGGCGCCGACGCCGGGGCGCCGTCGTCTCGCGCGGGGAGGGAGGGGAGAAGGATGCGACGGACCGCGGCCGGTCGAGGCGGGTGAGCGATGAGCGAGCAGGTCGATGGAGCCGGCTCAAAGACTCGGCCGGGGCTTGGTTGAGCGTGGTGTCGCAGCAGCAGCAGCAGCAAGCAGTGCTGATGTCGCTGCGGTCGTCGTCACGGGTGAGGCGGGGTGCGGATGGATGTTGCAGTGACGTTCGGGTTCCTGAGAGGCTGAGAAGGCTGTCGGCGGGCCACAGAGGGCTGGGCGTTAGTTAGGGCCCCACCAGGCTGGCTGGCTGCCACCCCGACGAGCACTTCGCCTGCGAGGCACTGGCTACGTCCAAGGCACAAGTCGCGGCACAAAGGGAGAACTTTGGCAGGGCGAAAATGAATCAATCAAGCAACATAGCTTGGCGTGAGTCCCCTCTGACGGGATCCGACGGCGTATGAGGCGTGCACCTGATATAGACGGAAGCTTAGTAACTACCTAGTATACAACGTGAGCAAAGCAAGGCAGCCAGCGAGTTGCTCCGTAGTGAGCAGCCTCGGTGCCTCAAGATCTGAATTTGAATGTCTTTGCAAGTGTTGGACCTGACCCGAGATACTCGAATGTTTCAAGCTTTGGTCCACCATAGGACGTGTTGTGGCGGAGTTCCATCCGAAGGTGATGACGACTTAACTGTACAAAGTACATCGACAAGGCGGCAGAGAGTCGGGCACTGCCCGTGATTGACCGACACATTGAAGAGTCTGGAATTGGGCCGCTGCCGCCCGTGGGCCCGCTGACGGCAGTAATGGCGGGGCCCTGCGCGGCTGGCGACGAGCTTGTCCCTCTGCCTCGCGCACGAGGCTCTGCAAACAGGTCAAGCTTAGCAACGGAGCCGCAGTTAGTGGGCTACCTGTCCCGCTTGCCTCGCTCTCCAGCAACGGCGTGTACGCACTATCAGACCCAGCCCGCCCCTCAATGTGCTGGGTCTTTTCGCTTCCCGTTGCTTCTTAGACCTTCCACAGCTGCTCTCTCGTACGTCGCACCGCCCGTTGCACGACTTTTGTTTGATCGCGACCGGTTTCCCCTTCCTTCCCGCCACAAGACCCCGTACGTTCGTCACGTTCTACATCCCCCCCCCCAGCATAGGTGGAACTACGCGGCTTTTGCCCATTTTCTTCCGGCTTCGTCCACGCTACGGTACTGAACTGACACGGGCTCGACCTCTACTAGCAGCGTTTGCACCGCACTCGCTTCGAAACGCTACCCTCTCTCGTTCCCCCGCCACACGATCCGCGCAGCAATCATGTCCGAGACAGCAACCCCTGAGGGTAAGTGATGTCGACGAGCATAGCCAGCACTGGCCGCGGCCCCGGCGGCGCTCAATGCTGAGCTCACCTCACGCCTCCGCACCCGCAATCGCACTCGAGCTCGAGCTGACGCCATGCCCCGTCCCCTTGCAGTTCTCTGGGCCCAGCGCTCTTCCGTCTCCGATGCCTCCAAGAACTTCGTCTACCTGACCATCTCGGTCCCCGACGTCCCCAAGGAGGGCCTCCAACTCGACCTCAAGCCTAGCAGCCTCACCTTCACCGGCACTTCGGCCACGCTCAAGCGCAAGTACCACGTCGAGCTCGAGTTCTACGCCGAGATCGACCCCGAGGAAAGCAAGATTAACCACACCTCCAAGAACATCGAGATCAAGCTGCAGAAGAAGGAGCTTAAGGAGGAGTACTGGCCTCGGCTTCTCAAGGACAGCAAGAAGCTCCACTTCCTCAAGACCGACTTCGACAAGTGGGTCGACGAGGATGAGCAGAACGAGGCTCCCGAGGAGGACTTCTCGCAGTTTGGTGGCATGGGTAAGTGATGCCTGATCCAGATGAAAGCTTTTTGTTGTCGTGCTGACAGATGGGAACAGGTGGAATGCCCGGCATGGGCGGCGGCGGTATGTGACCCTGGCAACCCGCCACCACCCACTTACCTTTCCCTTCATTTGAGGCACTACGAGATAATTTGTGAGCGCCAACTGACAGACCAAAACTCCAGGTGACTTTGGCGGCATCGACTTCTCTAAGCTTGGAGGCGGCGCCGGCATGCCTGACCTGGGCGACTTGAGCGCCGGTGCTGGTGAGGGCGACGACGACGACAGCGGCGACGACGACGACGATGACGACATGCCTGCGCTCGAGGGTGACGTCAAGGAGGGTGCGAAGAAGGACTAAACGAGACCAATATCCCCGTCTTCTGACCGGAACAGCGGCCGACGTGGGCTTGCAAGTTTATTCTGGCGGGTAGGTAGTATGGAGTTATAGTGCGATGTCGCTCGTGCTATTCCTGCCGAGCGGACCAACGTCTCGAAATAAAAAGGAGTATCCCCAGCCGCCGCATTTGCAGGCTCAGCATGCATATCCTCGGCCCCACGGAAATGCGTCCCTCGTCCCTCGGTGCATTTTCTCGGCAGGTCCCTCTTCCCGATGACGAGCCCCGACCGAGGCCCATAAGACAGTGTCCGCCTCGTCGGCGGCGGCGCAACCTGCCGACGTCTTTCGCGTTCCCTGTCTCAGCCCGCCCCCTCGGGACCGGCGTCGTTACACAGTCGCTCGCCCCCCCAAGCCTGTGTATCCCCCTCCCCGCAACGCACGCCCTGTCCGTCGATTACGCGGGATAGACACACTGTTGAGCTCGCCTACGTATTTGTACCGTCCCCACGGCGCGCGCGCGCACGAAGCGCTCGTGCTGCCCAACGCCGAGGGCCAAGCGGGCAGAGCCCGTGTGTCACCACCGTCTTGCGTCGTGGCGCAACGATAAAGGGAGAGCCTCTCGGGGAAGAGAAGGCGATGATGACGTCTTCTGTGCCAACCCTCCTCGTCCCTCGTTCTCGTCCTCCCCCGGGTCTCGCTCCGTATTTGTCCTTGCCTTCCGCTGCCCTGAACGAGGGTCGGCCAGTCGGTCGGTCGGCCGGTCGTTTTGCTCTCGCGGCTGGCGTGGGACCTCCTCTTCCACTCCCCCGGGGGGTCGCCCTCCCTGGGGTCCCGCGTCAGCTCGAATTTGGGGGCCTATTTTTGTCAATATTTGTCAGACGCGCTGCCCGCGCGACACCACAGTGTTGTGTGTCGTGTATTGTGTCGTGTAGCCCTGAATGTGTGGATGACTGACTGACTGACTGACTGACTGACTGAGCGAGTAAAGCTGTTGTGCTGCAATGACTGACTGACTGACTGACTGAGCAAGTGAAGCTGTTGTGCTGCAATGTCCGACTGATTGACTGGACGACTGAAGCTGTTGTGCCGCAATGACAGACTGTATAGAGCGTCAGCAGGATCGGGCGATTGTGTTTGTCGGCGCATACG
Organism: Purpureocillium takamizusanense; assembly: GCF_022605165.1. Classification (NCBI taxonomy): domain Eukaryota; kingdom Fungi; phylum Ascomycota; class Sordariomycetes; order Hypocreales; family Ophiocordycipitaceae; genus Purpureocillium; species Purpureocillium takamizusanense. The sequence continues at coordinate 1,390,981 of NC_063072.1, forward strand.
ACCTTCCTTTGTCCGATGAGGTAGCTACTGAGTGAGTGGGTGGGTGTGCTCAACTCGACGTTGAGTTGAGCGCTTGCCCTCGCGATTATACTGTACAAACTTCCTGAGAGAATGACGGGGGCATCAATATCTCATTCATGCCCCCCCCCCCCTCCTCCCCGGTCACCTCTCCACGATCCATGGCCCCAAGCCCCGTCCCGTCCCGTCCCCCGCGATTCTCGCAGGCACAATAGCCTCGCCTCGGCCGTTCCGCGGTCAGAGCGCACCCTGTCTGTTCCTTGTCCCTCTGCCCCGCCAACCAACCCATCCATTCATCATCGCACATCCTTCCATCCATCCGTCCATCTGTCCGTCAACCATCCATGCCTTCGCACCACCACCACCGCCTCCACCGGAGCTCCCGTCTCGAACCGTCATAACGCTCACAGTTCCCCCCCGGCCCCACGCGCGTGGGAGGGAGGGAGAAAAGGGGGGGGGGGTGACGAGACAAACACAAAGGAAAAAAAAGGTTGAACCACCTCACTCATCACAACATGCGCGACGACAACGTGGTGGTGGTGGTGGTGCCATGCCCTTGTGTGCTGTACCGTATGTAAGCAACACTGCCCCGGCCATTGCACCGTGGGATACAATGCCAGCAGCGGCAGCAGGCCCACCACCTTTCGGGACAGATGGCTTGTCTTCCTCTCCCGGGCCGTGGGCTCGTCCGTTTTCATTCACCCGAGGACGAGTACGCAGCCTGTTGGAGGAACGGAGAGGACTGACGGGTTCTGCCCACCACCGCGTTTACTCCAGCTCTGGGTGTATATACGTGCACTGTACGGACGGACGCTCGTGCCCCCCTCCCCTCCTCCTCTCTCTCCCCCGCCTCCCTACCTTACCTTTGCCCCCTCCTGTGGCCGTCATTTGGGAATGGAAACACGCGGCGTGCGTGTACACGAGAGCAACAGGTCCTGGTGGTGGTGGCGGCGGCGGCGGCGCCAACCAGGGCACACCCCCCCCGGAGGACTCACTCCCTATTGTCTCAAACTCAAGGGCGTGTGTCCGTGTGTGTGTGTCAGTCTATCTGTCAGTCTATAGCTCTTCAGTATATAGTCCCCAGGAATAGCCGCCTCGGATGTGTGCGTGCGTGTGTGCGTGTTTGTTTGTGTCAGTGTTGTATGTGTTGTCTCTATCATTCTCAGCTCGCTCTCTGGCCCGTGGGCCTCCTAGAGTTTGAACCTAAACTAAACCACCATGTTCGTCATCCCGTCGTCTGAGAACCAGGGGTGGAAAAGAACTAATTCGTCGCTCCAAAGTCTGCCTGTCCTGTCGCTGCCCGGGGCCTGCCCGTCCGCCTCGACGTATCGATCGACCTGCGGCACATCGCGAACCCGATAGGCCCCTCCCCACTGCGAAAAGTATACATACATACATACATAGCCGACCATATGCCCGGCATCATGCAGCCAGGGCCATACACGGCCCTCGACGCCGCTCGCGCAGCGCAGCGTGGCGCCTGGATAACCGCTTGGCCAGCCGACGAGCCCTTCCACCTGCCGCCTTTGGAGCCCACGCGGCCCTGTCTGCGGCCCTGCCTGAAGCCTAACGGCTGCCGTTTCATACCCCTCCGGCGTCGGTAGCGACAGGCTGCGATCTGATGGAATAGCCGAGTTAGACGGCTGTCGCGTCTCGAGTTTGGGATGAGCCAGTTGCAAGGTTCGCGCAGGGTTTGGATATTACTTGTGCTACGGCAACGCACGCTCCCTGTATATAATGTCGGCGCTGTGCCTCCTTTCCCCCGAAGCACACCGCATCGCTGCAAGAGGGAACAGACCGAGAAGGAACCCAATTATCTAAACTTTGAAGGAGAACCAACTCCCTCGTCTCGCTTTCTGGTCAGAACCAAGCCCATTTCACCACGCTCCAGGATATATATGTTTCGGTTAATCTTGCGCTCCATGTTCCTGCCCAGCAGTTTGCCTCACGTCCAGTGTCAAAAAGTGCAAAAACATTGCGGTTTGTCTCGAACCGTTCAATTCAATTTCGTCCCTCCGCCGTGCCGGTATCACCCTTGCTCACTGATTACACGATTGGTTAGCGACTTAGTTTGTCGCGCAAGTCTGGTACTTAAACGCTTACCATAATCTCGTCCTCCATGGCCGCGTCGGTGGTAGCAGCAGCGGGGGCGCTGGCGTTGGCATTCGCGTTCTCGTTGCTGCCAGGCTGGAAGTAATCGGCCATCTCCGAGTCAAGCTCCTCGGTGGTCTTCTTGGCCGGGCGAGCGCTCTTACCGCGGCGCTTCTTGTTAACACCAGCCTTGCCGACGGCGCCAGCCTTGCCTGCGTTGGTGTTCTGCTTGCCAGTGGCAGCTGACTTGGGCTGAGCCTTGGGCTGACTATTGGTTGATCGGTCAGCAAAAACTGAAGTGATTGAATCCCTAGGGTAGCACTCACGAGGTACGCTCAGCAAGCGACTTGACGGGCGGGATGACCTTGTCGGCCTGAGAAGCATTGACAACAATCTCGATCTATTGAGCCCAGTTAGCGATGCGAAGTTCCTGTTATCACGGAGCGGGGAAACCTACCTTGATAGGGCGGTTGTCAACGAGAAGACCATTCAGCTTCTGGAAGGCCTTGCTAGCGCCATCAGGCTTGTGGAAAGTAACGTTGGCGATACCGCGACTCTGGGAGTTGGGTCCATAAACAAGGTCGACTCTCTTGATCGGTCCTACAGCTTGAACAAAGTATTCCTGTGGCGGGAAAGTCAGTTAATGAATCGCCGGGTTGAGTCACAAGTGCCGAGTCCGTCTTCGAGCGTCGTCGTCCACCGTCCGAGAATCGCAATCGAGTCGTCGAGGGAACGAGGGTGTAGGGATTCAGCAAGCAGAGCAGTGAGCGTCAAGGGCATCGCGTCGCTCGTGCGCGCACCGGCGACTTGTCTCCATCGACTCTTCGTTTCAGGTCTCATCAGAGTCACATGTGCACTGGACTAATAGCGAGTAGCTGGCCCCAACAGCACTTTCGCAGTCAACAGTGAAGTAGTGCATGCGCTGCAACGTGCTGGACCACGAGGGACGGGTCGCGACGTGATTGTCCGGGCCTTTAGGGCGCTTCAGACGGACGCAAGCGCTACGATCGAGCCATTCAAAGGGCTGAAAGACCGCTTCTGAAGACAATGTTGCCCTCCCCCCAGTGGAAACAAGGAGACATGTGCCGTTGCTGCTGCGACGATTATGCTGACACGGATGCCGCATGAGCTCACTGCGGTGCTCGCTCCACGGAACGCGGCCGAAGATGCCCGCATCGTCAACCGGACATGGTGAACTCGTTAAGCACACGCGCGCCTTGGAACACACGCCCGCCTCTAACATGTCGCCGCGGCTCTGTAAAGGCGCTGACCAGACGCCAAAATAAGCACTTGCGGGACGAGGCTGCTCTGAACTTCCACACGGCGATTCGGATGAGCGCGCAGCACCGGTGTTGGGAAGGAGCTGGGCGGGTCCCAGGCTTGAGCTTGTCGGCTCGCTTCGAAGCTTTGCTTACGAAGCCGCGGCGTCGAGAAGGCGGATGTCGGGCGAGGAGTGTACAGTCGAACAAAGTCCGGAGGCATCGCCTCAACGGAAACATACCTTGATCTGCTGCTCCGAAACATCCTTGGGCTGTACAAAGTCAGTTGTTGATTTCCAAAGAAGGAAAGAGGCGGAGTGAACGAACCAGGTTGCTGACAATGACCTTGCTCTCACCGCTGATGGCGGCAGCCTTGGTCGGGGCGGCTTTGGCGGCAGCACCGCGAGCGGGCTTGGTGGCCTTCTGAATGCCGCCAACGGGAGCGGTGGTGGCAGGACGACCAGCGCGGGGTCGCAGAGAGCGACGGCGGCCGGCAGAGCGGCGCTGAGCCGAGACGATCTCGTCAAGAGGCTTATCGAGCTTGCCAGACATGTTGAGATATCGTCTGTTTGTCTAGGGTCGATCAAGATGAAGTCGTCGCGCGAGGGGCCTGAACGAGTCGCAGGACAGAAAGCGGCTCTGAGAAACAGAGAAGGTATCGCGTGGAGAGCCGATTAGCTTGGGCGATGAAGAAGTGAAGTTGATGGATGCTGTCGTTTGCGAGGGGAAAACAACAAGATCCGTTGGGCGCGGGCAGAATCGAGAGAATGAACAGATCGCGTGGCAAAAATTTGCACGCGAGGTTGATGTGCTTGAAAGGGCGCGGCAGCAGTCGTGCGGCGCGCGTGCGATGAAGAAAAGAAGTCGGGAATGTTGGCGATACGGTTGGGGCTTATTGATGAACCAGGTGGTTGAAAAGGGAAGAGGGAGTGGGAGAGGACGAGTGCGACGGGAAGGGTAGAAGGGGACTGGGCGCAGAACGCGGGTGGCAGGTGGGGCGCGGCCAGGCCGCCAGCTGGGGGGTGAGGCGCACCTGCCGTGAGGCCAACAAGGCCAGGCATCCAGGCAGCCACACGGACGCCTCACGTAAGCGGGCTGGCCGGAGCGCGCTGACCGTACCACGTCAACACCAGTCAGTCCCACGCCCATTTTGAGCACGGAACATCTTGCAGTTGGGCGCAGTTCAGCACAGCACGGCGTAGTACTCGGCGATTCAAAGACTGGGATCAAAGCCGTAACCCTTTCTTTCGCGGGGGCTGCGTTTACATTCACAAAGTGCAAGCAGTTTGCCCCGCAGTCAAAGTGAGCGAGACGGATGTCTGAGACGAGGCATGAGGCAACACGGTGCATGTTTCTCTGATGCGTATAAGAATACCACGGCCAAGGTCTATAGCATGAGTGTCTGTCGACCACCCGGAGCAGCGGGGGGTACCTGGACTTGGGTCGATTCCATGAAAACAAAAAAACGATGCAATTGTCTTGGCCATGTCGAGGGCACACACAGGTGCCAGGAAGAAAGTTGATGGTGCTTGCTTGCCACCCAAATTGAGACGCACGCCCTCCTCCCATCCCTTCAAAGGACCGAAGCTCTTTCTTTCAACGCCTAGAGACATCCTTTGCGTCTCAAGGCGTCATGTCGCTGCCTCTGTAATTGCGTTCCGCACCTCACCGTCTGTACATGTTCGGTGACGACGCTCCCGTGCCGAACTGGCCGCTGAAGCCAGGACCATATGCGCTCCGAATCGAAATCCATAATTTACGATGACAGATGGATTGAAATGCTTCTGGTATTGTACACGCGCCGAGGCCGTTGCGCGACCCTGTGTCGCCTTGCTGCATACTCAAATCGTCGGCCGCAGTTTCGCATCAGTTGGCCTTCTTGGCAGCTGCCGCCTCCGGCACCGCGTTGACCTCGAGGAAGTGATAGACAACAATTAATAACATTGATGCGACGCCGAGGAAGATGGCGAGGGAGAAGAGGTCTCGATCGGTTATCATTGTGGTGGTGGTGCGAGGGGCGGCTCGAGTGAAGCGATTGAGTACCCAACAACGATTCCTAACGTTGGTAAACTGTTAGTATGATTGAGAAGGAGATACGAGGGCAAAGCGACCTGGGTGGCGTACTCGTGCGGGTTGCGTGATGGATGGCGCGCTGAACAAGACGACGAGGAACGTTGGCGACAGTAAGGAGGACAGCTGGAGCATTCGTGGAGCTGCACCCGACGTGGTCGCGCTTCTGCTCCACCAGCCCTGGGCAGAGTATCCCAAACAGGTCTAGTGCCTTGTCCAGGTCGCATCCACTGCCAACCGCTCACCAGCACCACCAACAGCGCATCGCGGTCGGGCTGTGAGTGACGATAGCAGGAGGTTCGAGCATATCAAGACGAACTGGCTCTTAGAGTGAGAAATGCTACTCGATTGGCAGTGCGTCACATTGAGCTCCACTGAAGTGCCGTGACTACATATATCCCAGGACGATACACCATATGGAAACACACATAGAGTAGACGGGCCAGTCAAAAATATATGACACAGACGACTACAAAATTTGGACCGGCTTGTGATGGCATAATTCTGTCATCCAGACCTGCCCCTCCCCCAAAAAGAGGGTCCAGCACGTGACGGCGGTGACTTCATCCACCAACCAATGCAGCCCACCAAAAGCGACGAGGCGACCCGATCTTCAATTTTCTCGACGCAGCAATCAGCGACATCGACGACGACTGAGGAGGCCCTTGTGTTGCTCGGATTTTAGGGCCGAAGGAGGAACGCGACAGTTCTGTATCACGTCCTCCATATCACACACTTTTCTCACGCCCTCGACGCACTCCACCACCGCCCGCCCGCCCGCCATGCCCCCCAAGAAGACCGAGAAGGGCGGTGGTGGCGGCAAGAAGCCGTCCGCCACCAAGCTTGCCGAGGACCGAACCTTTGGCATGAAGAACAAGAAGGGAGCCGTTGCTCAGAAGCAGATTGCCCAGATGGCAGCCAATCTCAAGGCCGGTGGCACAGCCGAAGAGAAGAAGAAGGCGGCGGAGAAGGCCGCGCGAGAGCGCGAGAAGAAGGCCGCTGAGGATGCGAGGAGGGAGGCAGCGGCTCTCATGAACAGGCCAGCCCAGATTCAAAAAGTTCCCTTTGGCGTCGACCCAAAGACTGTCGTGTGCATCTTTTACAAGAAGGGTGACTGCGAAAAGGGGAAGAAGTGCAAGTTCTCCCACGACTTGTCCATCGAGCGCAAGACGGAGAAGAAGAACCTGTACTCGGACACGAGGAAAGAGGAGGAAGAGGAGAAGAAGAAGCAGGAGACTTCGGCCGAGTGGGACGAAGAGCAGCTCCGCAAAGTGGTCCTGTCCAAGAAGGGCAACCAGCAGACGACAACGGAAAAGGTGTGCAAGTTCTTCATCTCGGCCATCGAAGACGGCAAGTATGGGTGGTTCTGGATTTGTCCGAACGGCGGAGACAAGTGCATGTATAAGCACGCCCTGCCACCTGGGTAAGTTGACGCTCGCTCGCCCCGGATTCGAGAAACTTGTGGCGCTGATTGATCATACAGATTTGTTCTTAAGACCAAGGAACAGAGGGCGGCGGAGAAGGCCCTTATGGACAAGTCTCCCCTCAAGACTCTTACGCTGGAGGACTTTTTAGAATCGGAGCGACACAAGCTGACGGGCACCCTCACCCCCGTCACGCCCGAGACGTTTGCCAAGTGGAAGAAGGACCGGCTAGACAAGAAGGCTGCCGAGGAACAGGCTCGCGCCGCCAAGGAGAATACGGGTCGCGCTATGTTCGAGAGTGGCAAGTGGCGCGATGAAGAGGATTCTGACTCTGACGACGATGACTCGTGGAATCTCGAGAAGCTGCGGCAGGAGACAGAGGCCATTCGGAACAAGAAGGAGGAAGATCGGTTGCTATCTTCGTATCAGGCTGAAGCGTCGGGGTCAGCCACGCCGGCTGAAGCTTCGGCGCCAACACCCGAGGCTGAGGCTGTGGGAGTGTGAAGGATTCCGGCCTTTGCTGGACTTGAGTGCTTCCGTTGATGGCACATGTGGTGCAGGAACAGAGGCAGTTCCGAGCACCGCTGAGGCCATCTCTATCTCATGGAGGTGGGATCTGCTGGACAGGAGCCGGCCAAGCTCCGTGACGAGAGGCTGGCCGTCTCTGGACTGATGGACTGATGTCTATCTGCATCGCATTATCAAGGAGCGTGTCACTTCATATAGGAATCATATGCGTTCTTGGGTGCCAAGTCGATTGGCGGTTCGTGCGTCGCCACCAGGGACGCTGTCGGTTGCACGCCCCCCGGTCAAGACGCACATGTGGTAGTGCTCCACGATACCTTGCTCTCGTGGGTATGGGCCGCCCCGTTGCACAGGCTACTCCCTTGCAATGATGTTTGTCCTTCTCACCAGCATGTCGTGGGCGGCCTCACTGCGGGGGGACGTTCCTTCGGGGCACGTACTTGGTATGCAGGTTATGGCTTGGCGCAGTCCAGCTGCGCGGGCGAGAATGTATCTATGCTGTGTCGATTGCATTGCCGTCCACTTCCAGAGCATACAACCATGCATTTGAACCATGTTGTACAGTAGCAGTGGCGCTCGTCATGGATGGAAATGCGACATGTGACGGCGGAGTAAGACACTATCGATGCGGTAGAGTCCAGGTATAGCTCCGATGACCAACAGGGCATGCGCTGTCAGCAATGAGGTTGGGCAACGACTTTGGCGGTACTGGGGGTCGGTGGACGTTCAGGTCCCTGACCAGCAGTTCTGGCGGGGAACATGCATGCAGTGGCCGGTGAAGCTGGGGTGCAGGGCGCGGGCACCTCTGGAAGAGATGAGGGGCGCTTGCTGACGACTGCGACGGAGGGGAGGGCGGCCACCCAATGCGGGCATTTCGAGGGATGGAATGGCGCATCGAGTTCTGGGAGCTTGATGAGAGGTTCCATCTGGGGAGGGGGAAGCTCCAGCAACTGGGGGGGCGAGGTGAAGTGCACCTGGAACCTCCATGGGAGTGAGCAACTTGAACGAATAGGCAGGCTGGCGATTGGCGCGGGGGGCCGAAGACTAGGTGAGGTGCCCAGGTGAAGTGGTGGTTGCGCTCTGGGAATGGAAGTGGAGCTCCTCCCTACCAGAAAGCGGCTGCACTCGGGGGCGTGGGGGACGGGAAGGAACCTCAAGTCAACCTGGAGCAGCCAACTAGACAGGGCAGCCTCTGCCCGAGCTGCCCTAGCGCTGCCCGGCACTGCGGCTGGTGCACCACCCAACGTGCAGTGCAGCCCCTCCACTCCCTCTACTAATGATGGATGCCGCCGCATCATTGATCAGTGATGGATGGAGCCGCTGAACTGACTGAACGGCAGACGGCGGGGGGCCCACCCGACCCGACACCATCCGTCCGTCACGTCAATCTACGTACTCTATCCGTCCCGCGGCAATCCACTCACTGCCCGTTCGCCCGCCCGAGAGCTCCCTCGCTCGGCTCCCTCGCTCGAGCGAGTCACCACCACCACCACCACCACCACCATCAGCTGCTAGGTCGAACCTAACCTCTGCGCTTCTGCACCTGCGAGCCGTCCCCCAGTCGCCCCGGCTCTGGCTCACTTGCAGGCGGCATTGGGCGGCCCCTCAATTGTCCTTCCATCCATCGACTGTCCATCGCAGCTCCACCTCGCCCTCGTCCATCTCGTGCCTCTCCTCCTCTCCCACGACTCCGCACGATCGCTCTCCTCTTGCATCGCCTCCGACCTGCACCCACCCTCCGCTGCCATCGCCATCTCCCCTTCCGACCCGACCTCCATCGCCAGCCGGCGTCTCGACACCGTCCTCACGGTGGCCCGCCTCGTTTCACGCAGGCGACCATCAAGCTCCCGACCCCGCCGCCGGTGTCGTCTGTCTGCTCCGCCCTCGTGTGCGGGAGCAGGCCCGAACCCAACCCCCCCCCCCCTCCATACCCCTCGAGCTCCGGGCACAATACAGCTCCCGACGACGAGAGCTCGAGTGACGGCAAACCCGTGGCCGCTGGCGACTGGCCGTGCTGCGTCCGCGCCACAGACTCTGGTCTCGCTTCGTCGGGGCCTCAGTCTGAACGCGCCGTGGCCGTCCTCGCCCGTCGGCCCAAGTCGCGCCATTCCCTCCACGGGGACCAGCCGCGATCGTCCCCGTTCCCCAAAGCATGACTGCTGAGGCCAGGAGTGGTCACCAAGATGTTACAGGCCGCCTCCCCGCGTCAGCAGCCATGCCTTCCCAGACCGGAGGAAGAAGAGACAGAGCCAACACGCTCGTCTGGCGTTATCGCACGGAGATAGCCGCCAGCACGTCGAGCGTATTCTCCACGCTCGCCGCCTTTCCGCTCGATAGCGTCAAGACGCGCATGCAAACCTATCAGTATAGTGGCTTCCTCGACTGCGTCAAGCGCACCTACCGCACCGAGCATCTCGCGGGCTTCTTTCGAGGCAAGCCTTGCCCTTGTCCCCCCCCTTCGTGGCCCCCCCCATATACTGACCGCTGAGGCATTCCAGGCGTCACGGCTCCCATGGCCAGCATCACTCTCGTCCGCACCGTCTCCTTTTCCATCTACCAACGAGCCAAATACGCCTATTCCGGCTGGGTCAAGCAAAATTTCGGATACGACATCATTCAGCATGTGAACCGCCCGGGCACATACCCCAACCTCTGGTCGATTGCATGTTTCGGTGCGGCCGGCGCGACGGCGGGATCCGCTATTACCTTTCTCGCCTGCCCCTTCGAACTGACCAAGCTCTCGGCACAGGTCTCTGTGCTTCTGGCGGAGCGCGCCGGCAGCTGCCAAAAGAGCCGCGCGGTAGCCTCGAGCTACCAGAACAAGGGGACGCTGCGAACCATGGCCAACATCATCAAGCACCGTGGCGTCTTAGGCCTCTACACGGGATTCCGTCTCCATCTCTGTGCGTTCCGAGCCACCCACCCCTACCAGACAACGTATCTGTTGTTATTGACGCTAACCGCATCCCCCTGCAGTGCGCGACACGCTGGGCACGTCCATCTACTTCATGGTGTACGAGAGCGGCAAGCAATTGGGGACGACATTCGCCGGCGACAGTCCAAACAGCAATAAGTTAGCTGTAGTTGCAGCCGGCGGCATGTGCGGGCTCGTCTCGTGGGCCATGATTTGTGAGTCGACGCACGCGCCCTCTGCACGGCCTGGACGCACCGCAGCTAACCAACCCTGCAGACCCTATCGATTCCGCCAAGAGCATCTACCAGCGCAACTCACTCCTCCATTCGCGGGGCGAGAAGGTCGACCCGGCGCCCAAGATTGAGTTCTTCAAGCGCCACATGTACCGCGGGCTGGGCGTGTCGATGAGCCGATCGTGTGTCGTCAATGCCATCTTCTTCTCGTCGTTTGAGTTTATCAAGAAGCGCATCAAGGAGGATGGCAAGCCTAAAGGTGCCATCTGACACGGAGGAGCACAGGCGCCGCAGCTGCTGCACCAACAGCAAAGGAAAAAACCGACAAATCAACAAGGGTCACTTGGGTTCGATTATGTTGTTTTTACACTCTTGCTTCCATTTTCTAAGAAGCGGCCGGGGAGCCATCGGCCGTATGCATCACGACGAGTTGGGCGTTTGGGTTCTCAGAGTATGAAATTTGCCTTACGCCGTTCATCACCGGCAGGAATCGCTCGAGGAGAGTCGCCGCGCAGCAGAGCAAAGACGGGCTTGACGTCGGACAACGGGCACCCGAGGAGGAGAACCGAGGACGAGCGGCCCATTGCGGCGGGATGTCTGTCTGTCACTGGTCATGATTCCGCGCGTTGGGGCCGTGTTTATGTAGCGAAACGAATCGAGTATCTAGTCTTCCAGACTACCGCCTACCCTTCCTTTATGCCTTGCCGACTGCAACGCTATGGTGTTTTTGTTGTCACCTCTCAACGAGTTTCTCCGAGAAACCGAGCACCACCTCCTCAACGCCGCCGCCCGCAACATGTACAAAAACAACGACATGCAATGCACGATGGGAAAAAAGCAAGATTGGCCCGAGTTGCTTAGTATCCGTAGCACTGACGGTTGCCCGTCCGGTAAACCGAGTCGGTAGTTACGAGCGAGCACAAAAGGATGGGATGGGAATTTGATTCCGTCCGGGACACCCGTCATCATCGTCTTGTCGTCGTCGTCGTCGTCGTCGTCGTCCGTATCGGGATGCAAAACCGTTGGTGTCCAACAACCCCTCTCTCCACAACCAACCAACCACCACCCCACCCTGCTAGCTGTTAAAGCACGGAGCCACCCGTCAACACAACCTAACAAAAGCTGCTGTACTGTACTGTAGCAAAGACCAGAGGGGAAAAAAAACCAAGGGAACAGTTCAGGGGGCCCATCAACGCCTCCCGACATCGGCCGGTAGCGGCGCCTCGAGAATTGCCCTTCGTCCATGGAATGAAAACCGGCCCCCACCTCCCCCAATGATCATTCATTCAATTTTGCCAGGCCAGCTGGGCTCCATGATGGACCGACTGGCGTGAACTTGACTTGGCTGGTGGCCCGCGCCGAGCCAGCAAACTGATATGAAAAGAGTTCGGACCAGTGGACGTGGGAATGATAACTTTACATACTGTGCGGAGTGCAGTACCGGTTTGCGCGGTATTGCTCTATATACCCTTCATATGTAGCAACACTACTGCTATTACCTACATCGTACGGATACCAAAAGGTGCCCCACTGGTCATCATGCAGGTTCGTCAGCGCACGTAGGACTTTTCCTTTTGCCTGTTGACTTTTACTCTTTCTTCTTTCTTTACCACAGCCTGTACTACAAGTGCTTCGTACTTCGTGCGTGGCTAGATACTGCCAACCTACTTGGCCCCCTCTCCCCTTTCCTCCGCGACGCTACACGCCGCCGCCCATGCACTTTTTGCGACAGCCTGTCCGCCACGAGTAGCAGACCGCGCAGACAGCCTGGCAACAAAAAAACAAGACAAAACCCTACACGTGGAAGAAGATGGGGTGAATGAAGATGGGACGAGGCAGTAAAACCATCCACGGCGGGCGGCAAAGACGAAACCGCGCAACACTCGTATGTCCAAACCTGCCCGCCTTCCTCTAGAATTCCTTCTCCTCGTGGCGAAGAGCAGACCACAAATACAACCAAGCCGCCCAGCTTTCTCCCCGAAAGGCGCGCAAGGGCCACAGGCGAGATGTATGCTAAATTGACAGAGAAACAAAGAGAGGGGAATATAAGAGTATGAAGGTTGGAGCGGGGAATCGTCCCTCACTCCGAGTGGGGAATCCCAAGAGCCAAGATAAACCAACACGAAACTGGATCTATGGATAGCTGCGCCGACGACACATGTCTCTAAGGTGTCCGGTTGTCGTGACGAATCCGAATCCATGCCTACTTGTCCTCGGAAAGAATGCAAATGCGTCAAGCGTCGTCTGGTATTGGGTCCGCTCATGCTTGCGACAGCTCCTGCTCGACCTGCGCCTTGACCAGGTCGCGAACCTTTCGCCAGCCGTTCTCCACGTCGCTGACGCGCTTCTCCTTCTTGTCCAAGCCGATGAATTCGGTGGGGAGCACCTGTTTCTCAAAATCGAAGCCCTCCTCGTCATGCAGAGCCATATCTACGGCGCCCGAGAACTTGGCGGGGTGTGCCGTCGATAGCGAGATGTGATGTACGCCAGGGCCGGCGCGGCTCACTGATCTCAGGGTCGCGGCGACGCCCACAGCGGTGTGAGGGTCGAGCACGTAACCCACCTTGCGGTATAGCTTCTGGATGGTCTCGATGGTCTGGGTATCGTCGACGCGCTCGCTTTCAAAGTCGCGCTTGGCGTATGTGAGGACGTCCTGGTACACTGGGCCAAAGGAGCCCGTAGACTTGAGCTCCTTGAGCCACTTGCTGACCTCTTGCCCGGCCTGCTTCTTGTTCCACAAGTCGTCCATGCCCGCCGAAGCCGCAAACTCGTACGCCAGGAACCACAGCAGCCGCTCGAAGTTGCTCGACACGAGAATGTCCATGGCCGGGCTGAGCGTCTCCTTCACGCCGTCTTCGTGCGCCAAGACACCGTCGACCGCCAGGCCACCGCTTGCCTCGGGGCCCTGCGCCTTCTTCTTCTCGTACTTGCCCGACTTCCAGAACCGGTCGAGGATGTCGTTCTCGTTGGTCGCGATGACGAGCTTGTCGACAGGCAGGCCCATGCGCATCGCGAAGTAGCCCGCCAAGATGTCGCCAAAGTTTCCTGAAGGAACGACAAACCGAACCTTGTCACCGAGTTGGAAGTCGGATTCGGACCTAGCCAGGGAAAAGTATGAGTGGAAATAATAGACGACTTGGGCAAGAATTCGCGCCCAATTGATCGAATTGACGGCGCCGAGGTTCAATGACTTGTTGGCATCGTCGTCGGCCAGGATGGATTTGAGAATGTCCTGTTCTACTGTCAGCAGACTGCCTCGCGAACGGGGTCTCTTGGTCGCTACTACCTGGCAGTCATCGAACGTGCCCGCGATAGCAAGGTTGTGGACATTCTTGTCAGGCACAGTCGTCATCTGAAGCTCCTGAATGGGGCTGACACGACCCTTGGGAAACATGATGAAGACGGAGACATCTTGCTTGCCTCTCAGACCGTAAATGGCAGCAGAGCCGGTGTCTCCGCTGGTGGCGCCGACAACAGTCAAGTGATGTCGGTCTGATGCAATGTCAGCTCACATGCCAGGGGTTGCGCATAGCCGACATGCGTCGTCAATGTCGGTTGGCTCGAACTGTGTGTGCGCGCGCGTCTGGGGGTTGCGTGTAGGTGGGGAAGTAGGCATACCTTTTCCTGTCTTGCCCTTGTTTTTCCTGACCAAGAAATACTCGAAGAGGTTGCCGAGGAACTGCAGGGCGACATCCTTAAAGGCAAAAGTTGGGCCGTGGAAGAGTTCCAGCAGGTACTGCTTGTCCTCGAGGTGGACAAGCGGTGTTACTTCCTTGCTGCGAAAGGTCGAGTAACTTCGGTCGACGATGTCCTTGAGATCGGCGCGGGGTATCTCGGAGGGAGAGATATAAAGGGAGAGGATCTCGAGGGCGAGCTCGGGGTAGCTCAGGTCCTTCCAACTCTGCCACGAAGAAGAGGCGTCGGGGATCGCTTCGGGGATGTACAGGCCGCCATCGGTGGCGAGACCCTTGAGGACGACCTCCTCAAAGGACAACTGTGCCGCCTGTCAGCACGTCGAACCATGCGAATAGCATTGGACCCGCGTTTGGGAGCAACAAGTGATTGCCGTCGCAGCGAATTGAGGCTCTCGGAAGGGAGAGAGGGGCAAGGGGCACAGGCGATGACGGGTTGGCGGGGCGAGAGGGGAGGAGAGCAGTAGCATTGAGGAGGGCATTCTAGCACCTACGCCATAATCTTCGCCGCGCGTGCTGAGGTATCGCTGCGACTGGGTGTGAGTATGGGCAGACGACCCGTTCTCAACGTTGCCGTTTTGCGCCATGGCGTTTGCGGCGAGACAGCGTCGGAGAAGGTTCGGTGAGGAAGGAGGAGGAGGAGGAGGAGGAGGAGGCTGCGGCGGCGCGGGTTTGCAGCGATTTTGCCGGGCTGCGGGTCGCGATTGCGGTGGCCGGAGGAGGGGTTTATCGTTGCGTCAACGGCGGCTCCAACACGTGCTTGTGACCGATGCCGGTTCGAGAGGAGGCCGAGAAAAAAAAAGAACGAGCGGTGACTCCGGAGGGCAGGGAATCGCGCGCAGACGCTGTCCTCAACGTGCAGGAACCGGGGGGCCAATGCAGAAGCGACCGCCCGATACAATGGGTGACGATGGAGGGGGGGGGAGGGGAGCGAGGACGGGCGAGAAAAGAAATGTCGGCAGACAAGACGCAACGGCGGAGAGGGGACAAAAAGTCGGTAGTAGCAGGTACTTTGCACATGTACCTGAAGTTTTGGCCCGCCCCCGTGAGGTCTGCTAGAAGGAGCCCGGTATCCGGCCAGTGGGCGGGGGCGCTGCGACCGCCTCAGGCACTGGACGGGCTGCTGGCTGGCTGGGCCTCAGGTGGGCTGGGCTAGCACTGGCCACCGCCGGGGCGCTCGCTCCAGTGTGGGCAGCCAGCACGCAACTAGGTAACCCCCCCGTCCATCCCTTCCACATTACGTAGCGGGGTGGGTGATGCGCAAGTCGGAGCGCAAAAAGAGTCAGTCTGTCAGTCATCAGTCAACCACACTTTATTAGTTAGGCTCCGGCCCTGGATGCCTGGTTCCGCGACGCCCCTCCCTCATTGCCAGATTGCGTCTAGTGCGGGGTGGGTTTCTTGGTACATTGGTACCTAACTCGTGCTGGCGCACACCTCGGGCGATTCGTTGAGTTGACGTTGCGTGCCTGAACGGACGGACGGACGCTGTGCCTGCCGCTGGGAGACAGCAACGGGTGCCCGTGTACTTCGTATGTGTGTCGGTGCCGGCAAAGGGGGTTGGTCCCATCTGCTGCAATGGAATACAGTACTAACTAATGCAACTACGTACCTTGAAGCACGACTTCAGTCGAGGCACATGCCTCTTCTCTCACTCGACTTTATCATCCCCCACAGCCTCGCTGCTCATCATCACCCAGCAATCAACTACTGCCAAGTACTACTCCTACGTACATACCCACGCACCACCCGTCCCGCCGTCGCCGCCGCCGCCGTCAACGCCGTCTCGCCGCCGTCGTCCCTCCACGCACTCGCTGCCCGCCCGCCCACTGTCCGTCCGCCCGTCGCTCCTTGTCCCGGGCCCCGCCGTTTCTCATTAGCGTTCCGTCCGTCATGTGCCCCTTGTCGGCCACGGTGCCGAAGCCTCTCGACAGGAAGAAGGGTCACAACCCGTGCAAACGGAACAACATGAGACGCAAACCCCCCCCCCAAACGCTCTCGTCACGGGTCCCGTGCGGAAACGGCGCTTGTGTTGCTGCCGCACACGATCCATCTTCCCTTGCATCACCACGTCTCAAGCTGCCCCGGATATGCCCTTCGCCGCGACGAAACTTACCCGGACCTGGCTCCGTGGCCAGCCGCTGTCCCTTCCCGTGTTGCCCTCAACATCACAATGGCCCCCCCACCCTTACCGCTTCGTCCACCTCGCTCGCCGAGCATTCTGCCTCGTGGCTCCTCTCGCCGTGCCGCCTGCCGCCACACGAGGTCAGGTAGGTATGCAGCAGGTCGGTCGCATGCTCCGTGAGCAAAGGCCAGACAGGTGCCACGGCCCCGCCCATGCAACCCGCTATGCACGCCGATCGTCATGGCGCGTCGTCTCCTCAACGGCTGGTTGGCTCAGCCCGCAGCATCCCGCGTTGACCTCCTGCTGTTGGCTTGCTGTGCCTGTTTGACTTTGATCAAAGGTACGAAGTACGAAGTACCTACCGACATACATTTGTCGTCCAGCCAAGCTTGTAATTGGCGACCCCCCGCGCAGTGCCCCGTACGCACAAAGCTATGTCTTCAATGCCTGCAAGTCCTCGTCGGCAGCTGCGTAGTTCGACTGTCCGCCGTTGGCCTTGTGAAACCCGTCCAGTCCCAAATCACAGCGCTTGGTCCCCAGGGCTGCTCAAGCCCCCGTCGCATTCCCCCTCCCCGGGAAAGATTCTGCCTTCCTTACTTGCGCAGTGATTTTAGAAGTGGCGCTATCCTCAACCGTTTACTCAGCCCGACACGGTAGACCGGCTTCCCCGTACTGTCCAGCTTCGAGGTACTCCTGTTGTTCGGCACGGTGTCATTCACCGGCAGTTCCTTCTTCCCAAGCTCAGATGGCTCCTTTCCTGTCTTCTCCGGCACGGGCACCTCCACGAGATCTGTGGTTGTCTGTTTCGGCCCGTCACGCGTGCCCTCCTTTGTGGATGAGCCTCGTTGGGGATCTGTGGTTGAAGTTGGCACTCTCGGCTCATTGTCCACGTCACCTTCCGAAGCAAGATCCGTCTTCGTGACATGGCTGAGCTTCCTGTCGGCGGCCGCCTGTACCGCTGATGCATCATCGGTGACGGACATAGCATGGTCGTCCTTGGCGAGGGTCTCTCGTTTCTTCGGTCTCCCCCGTTTCCTCTTGGGCTTGGCCGCAGCTTCTTGGGTGGCTGATGTCGATGTGGCATCCGGCTTGTCCTCTCGGCCTTTCTTTGGACGTCCTCGCGGCCTCTTGGGTTTTACCTGGCTCTCCGGGGCGGTGTACTCGGAGCCCTCACTTTCCTCTGCCTTGGATGCCGCCCAGACCTCGTCACCCTTGCCCACGCTGTGTGACGGGTTGGTCGCCTCTCCTGTGCTTGTGCCACCTTGTTTCGCCCTCGTTGCCTTGGGCTTTGGTGTCTGCGTTGGCGGAGCCATAGATGTAATCACGTCGGGAGACGAATTGCGCCGTTGTCGTGGCGTTGGGCTGGTCCTTCTTGTGACTCTTATCATCTCGTGTTCCGGTGTTCTCACCGTTAGACCGACGTCGAAAGAAGATAACATGTGGCTCCTCTGCGTGTTGACGTTTGTCGCGGTTCCGCTGGATCCCACTGCAGGGTTGCGTACCTCCATAATCCTCCCAGCTGGACTACTAAACGGTGCCTCCACACTCTGGTACTCGCGCTTTTGGCTTGCGGAGAGTTGTCTTGGAGCAATGAGAAGAGGTGGTGAGGTCCTGTCCATTGGTAGGTTGACGCCTTGATCCGCGGCAAATTCGGTGCTGACGCTTTGTGAGGCCGCCGATGGAAGCCCGCCATCTGGAGGTAGTTCGACCAGACTCACATCATTGCTGCTTCTCTGAAAGTCCCTGGAGGCGCCTACCTTCCTTCTTTTCCGCCTCTCATGGATGGGCTCGTCGTAATTGTCGTCACTAACGCTCTCGTAACCGAGCATCTCCAGATTTCTGCGTAGACCTCGGGTAACTTTGACGGATGTGGTTCGCTTGGCAGATAGCGGCTTGATTCTCTTTGCAACGTTGGCTTCGGGGCTGCTTGGGATATTCCAAAGATCGTTTTGAGCATCCATCCGACTAGGAGTCGCGGTCCGGCCCGCAGCATCGCCCACCTCTAGACCTTCACCTGCGCCGGCGGTCAGAGCCTGCTGGTCACCTGCAGCTTTGTGCTCGTTGTAAATATTCTGGAAGAGGACCGGGTCCGTTGAGTTCGTAGTATGGCTACCACGATCAGAGGACCGCGTCGCCAGGAGCAGCCCGTGTTCAGCCGGTTCTTCTGGCGCAAGTACATGGTCTTGTGCGCCATCAGAATCGTCATCTGAGTCGGCGATTATGGCCGGAGGCATGTCGTGAGCAAGTGACAGAGAGAATCGGCCCCTTCATTGGTCCATGTCTGCTTTCGTTGCTCCCGAAATGATGGAGGGTTGAGACGCGATGGTGTCTTGGGTGAGGAGCAGCCCCACGACGCGAATCCACGTGACTCCCATTTGGCCAAAAAGCACTGGCCACATGCTGGTTTATATGGCTGACGCGCCGCCCTTTTTGACCAAAGCTCTGCCAACAAGCATGACAAAAAGCGCTCTCTCATAGTGGTGGCATTGAGTTAGTGCCGTAACGCTTAACTTCTCACTCACATACAGAGCATTGTCACTTCTTCCGTCATGAATCTTATTGGCAGTGTTTACATCCACAATTGCTGAGCATTCGAGTCCAATCGTAGTTGCCCAGGTTGAATCGGGTATATCATTACGCTGTATGCTGTCTACCAATACTTGCACATCCTTTCGTTTTTGGTGATCCCAACCGGCAAATGGTATCGTCAGTTGTGGTCAATGGGTATCAACGTCCCCCATCGGACCACACTCTTCCCCTAAACGCCATCTTGTTGAAGACAACTTGGCTGAGTTAAATTCCTTCATATTGATGGGAACTTCCAAAGTTGAGGCCCCTAAACAGGGGCGCAAATGCACATAATGTTGAATGCTCGCCAAACCGTCGTCCATACCTGTCCCATTTTGCCCTCAGTTGTAAACTTTTGGGATGCATCAAAAACACATCTCGTCGTCACCCCATCCATAAACGCCGATGTTGAAATCGTAGCCGGCTTAAAACAGAACGAGACAGAGTCTCTCATCAAATCTGGCAGTCTAGTTGAACACAGTCCCCCACACGCACACGCGCCATCAACTCAGGGTGCGGTTGTTCGCACCTCACCTCGGAGTCGCTTATTTGGCGTACTTGGTGCGGAAGTACTTGGCGGCGTTGACCATGTTGACCAGGGCCTCCTTGGTCTCCTTCCACTGGCGGGTCTTCAGACCGCAGTCAGGGTCAATCCACAGCTGGTCAGGCTTGAGATACTGAAGCATCTCCTCGATGCGGGCCTTGATCTCCTGCTCGCTGGGGACACGGGGAGAGTGGATGTCATAGACACCAGGGCCGATGTGGCGGGGATAGGCAGAGTCGACAAAGACGCGGAGAAGCTTGGCATCCGACTTGCTGTTCTCAATGGACAGGACGTCAGCATCCAGGGCGGCGATGGCGTGGAAGAAGTCCTGGAACTCGGAGTAGCAGAAGTGGGAGTGGATCTGAGTTGCATCCTCGACACCGGAGGTGGAGAGCTTGAAGGCCTTGACGGCCCAGTCAAGGTAGGCATCACGCTCCTTGCCGGAGCGGAGGGGAAGACCCTCACGCAGGGCTGGCTCGTCGACCTGGATGACGTCGACGCCAGCCTTCTCGAGATCGACGACCTCGTCACGCAGAGCCAGAGCGAGCTGCTGTGCCTGCACAGACTGGTGGACATCATCACGAGGGAAAGACCACCGCAGGCAGGTGACGGGACCCGTCAACATGCCCTTCATGGGCTTGTTGGACACCGAAACGGCGTACTTGGACTCCTTGACCGTCATGGGAGCAGGGCGAGAGATGTCGCCGACAATGATGGGCGGGCGGACGCAGCGAGAGCCGTAGCTCTGGACCCAGGCGTGGGTGGTGAAGGCATAGCCGTCCAGGCGCTCGCCGAAGTACTGAACCATGTCATTGCGCTCGGGTTCGCCGTGGACGTAGACGTCCAGGCCAAGCTCCTCTTGGATCTTGACATTGTCAAGAATCTCCTTTTCGATGAACTTGTCGTACTCAGCCTCGGTGATCTCGCCCTTGGTCAACTTGTTGCGCTGAACACGAATCTCCTTGGTCTGGGGGAAAGAACCAATAGTGGTGGTGGGGAACAGGGGAAGCTTGAGCTTCTTCTCCTGGGCGTCGATGCGGACGGGGAACTCCGACTTGCGCTTGTGGTCCTGCTCGGTGACCTTGGACTGGCGGTCCTTGACCTGGGGGTTGTTGGTGCGAGTCGAGGTGGCGCGAGCCTGCATGGACTTGGCGTTGGCCTCGAGCTGCTCACGGACGGCAGCGGGGCCCTCCGTGACAGCCTTAGCAATAACGGCAATCTCGACAGCCTTCTCGGAGGCGAAAGAGAACCAGTCAGCGACCTCAGGGTCCAGCTTCTTCTCGCTAGCCAGGGTGTGAGGAGTGTGGAGGAGGGAGCTCGAGGTGGCCACGATGACGCGGTCCTTGCCAAGCTTCTGGATGGCGGACTCGACAGTCTCAATGGCGCGCTTCATGTTGGTCTTCCAGATGTTGCGGCCGTCGACGACACCGGCCGACAGAACGGTCTTGGGGCCAAGGGCACCAATGACGGTCTCGAGCTGCTCGGGGTTGCGGACAAGGTCAACATGGACACCATAGACGCCCTTGGGGAGAGTCTCGAGGTTGTGGACGATGTCACCGAAGTAAGTGGTGAAGACGATCTGGGGGATCTTGTCACCGAGAGCGGCAAACTTCTCGTAGGTCGGCTTGAAGGCAGCCTTGGCCTTGGCGGGCAGGTCAAAGACAAGGACGGGCTCGTCAATCTGGACAGTGTCGGCACCGGCCTCCTTGAGCTGAGTCAAGAGCTGCTCGTAGACAGGAACGAGCTTGTCGAGCAGGTCGATGGGGTTGACGGACTGGCCACGATCGGCCTTGCCGAGGTGGAGGAAGCTGACGGGGCCGACGAGGACGGGGCGGGTGTGGATGCCGGCCTCCTTGGCCTCCTTAAACTCGACAACAGCCTTGGGGCTGTCGACCAGCTTGAAGGTCTGGTTGTCCTGGAGAGTGGGCTTGACGTAGTGGTAGTTGGAGTCGAACCACTTGACCATCTCCAAGCTGGGGACGTCAACTCCCTCCTTCTGGTGGCCACGGCCCATGGCGAAGTACTGGTCGATGGTGTCAAGGCCATCTTTGGTGTACCGCTCGGGGACGGCCTTTTCGAAACAGACGTCAGCAAGTTAGTCTGAACGGTGAACATTATGTGATGAGAGGTATACTCACACCGAAGTCCTGGATGTGGCAGAGGACCTGGTCGTACAGGGCGAAGTCGTTGCTGGGGATGACGTCGACGCCGGCGTCCTTCTGGATCTTCCAGTGGGCGAGACGGAGGCGCTTGGCCTCGGCGAGGAGATCGGCCTGGGACAGCTTGCCGCCCCAGTCTGAGCATGTCAGCAAAAGGGGATCAAGGCTGTGGCAGTTCTAGACGTGGAGTCTTACAAGCCTCCGTGGCCTTCTTCAGGTCACGGTTGACTCCCATACGGGGGAAACCGAGAATTGCAGACTGCACCATCTTGACGACTGGCTTTGAGATCCTCAATTTACGGATTATCTGAAAGACTCTGGCGGGAGGGAGGTCAGTCGGGTGGTCGTCATTGGAGCGAGCTTTTTATGAGGGAGCCGTCATACCTGATGTTGACGAGTCTCGAGTGCAGCTGACAGCGAATCTACCAGTGAAGGAAGCTGCGCCTGTACAGAAACGACGTGTAATGGGAGGAGGGGAGGGCGAAGAGGGTATGAAGAGGAGAGAAAAAACAGGAAGGGGGAGGGGAGTGGGAGGCCAGCGGTGAAATGTGAGGGAAAAGATAGCAGCCCGCCGAAAGCGGGGGAGGGGTTCCTTGGTTGCTCTGGGTGAGGAGGGGCATCTCACGCAACGGAGCCCCGCCACCACCCAGCTCTGCCTCCGAAGCGCAGCGGGTGCACCGCCCAGTGTCAGAGGCTCGGGGGGGCGGGCTGGCCCTGCCGCTCCAGCATGAGAAACTCCGGATGGAACGCACAGTGCAGCAAGTAATAAGCGATTAGGTTGGACGCCCGCCCCGGCGCAGTCCAATCACCGGCGATGAGGGACCCTCAGACGGGCGACTGACTGGGAGCATGAGTGGCTTGGTCCCCACGTCCCCCATCTTGTCGTTTTCCGAAGCAGGACCCCGGGCTGCACCCTGCCCCTCCGAGTTCAGGTTTTTCTCCCCGCCGTCCCTCCAGGCACAGAGGTCTGCCTATCCCATCCTTATTAGCATTGCACACACTAACTAACGTAGTAGGTAGCTTAGCACGTCCTCGCCCGGCGCAGGCTCTGACAGATTGCGCCATTGTCGCCGCTGCACTCGGCAACGTGCTCGCCCAGGTGGGCAGGCGGCTGTCGGGTCCGCTCGGCGCCTCGGACTCAGGTCCATGGCGCCATTGTGAGCCTGACACCGAGCATGGACCAAAAATGAGCAACCGTGTCGGGGACCAGTGCCCGATGTCTCGTCGCGTCGAGATGCCCCCCCCCCCCAGCAGTTGACTGGGCCGTGGACGTTGGCCATGCCACCGTGCTCAGCTGCCTGCGGCGCCGCCAATGGCTTGCCTTGACTTTGCGGTGACTGTTTGACCAGGCTGGCCAGACCGTTGAGATTTGTCCACTAGGCACTGTGCAGTCGGTGATCGGGAACCTTCGATCCAACCAAGATGAGGCGGCAGGCTAGCAGTAGCGTGCCAGCTGGACCTGGTGAATAGTTATGTCATACTTCTGAACCAGCTCGACCTCAGTCGATGTGCTTCCAGAGCACAGGCGATGGATGTAGTTACACGCCGGGGCCGCATTCTGTTGTAGCCCCCATCCGTCGCCGCCCCTGCTCGTGAGGAATCAATTGTTTCTGAACGCATGGCAGCTGGCTGCAGGTACCATACGCCATAGGGGCAGGCGGAATCGCTGGTATGCGCCTTCGACACCACCAACGCTTGCCCCTGGAGCACAATTAATCCTGGCAACCTTGCACGACTAAATTGACACAACCCGCACATTGGAACACGGATCGCCGAGGATGTCGGTAGGCCATGCGATGCCTCCCAGAGTCCGTATCAGAGATCGGGGTTAGACGGAGGTGCATACGAAGGAAGTGTGGCCCCCGACACTTGGAGCGACACGCCTGCCTTGGGTACTAACCGATGCCGCGACCACATGGAGCTGTGAGCTAATTCATGTAAAGGCACCTTACTAGGTACTGAATACTGTATTGACAACGGCATACGAGCCGCATAGGTTAGGTAAGGTAGTATCCAATGAGCAGACCAAGGAGACCTTTGCCTAGTCTTAGTAGAAGCTGCGGCCCTGAGCTGTTCGCGGAAGGCACGGACAAGCTGCTAGGCAACGCGTGCCTTCCTCGATGCCGGCAGCTGTGCTCAACTGCGCCCAGCTGCTCCTGACGAGAAAGTGCTGTACGGGAACAGCCCGCGTGCCATGAGGGGAAATGGCTGTTCAGCACCTCGCCCTCACCTTGTTGGCACGAGGGTAACTCAGCGTCAACAATGTTTGGCCTGGTCACATCAAATCGCCATCAAACCTTCGCATCTCTTCCTCGCGACGTGTTCGTCGAGCGCATCATCTGAGAGGGCCACCAGCTCGGCACATTCACCACAATGCAGGCTTTCTGCTGCTGTGGCCCTCGCCGCAGAGACCGGCGAGATGATGATGAAGACGGGGAGGCTGCTCCTTCAATCCCCGTTTTCAACCCGCCCGGCCTCATCGACGTGCCGCCGAACACCAGCCAAGCCCATGAGCTTTCCACCATTCCGCTTCCGACGCATGCAGCACGCCAAAGCTCCCAGATATCACCAGGCGAGGGGCCCCCGGGTCTGTGCCAGCTGGTTGACCGGAACAATCTTGATGACGATGAGGACGACGACCAAGACGATGCAAGCTTGTCGGCCAAGAGATCCACAAAGACGCTCGACGCAGTACGTACCAAGCTAATCCGTCACATGTCCCAAGACAACGAGACAAGACGCCAGTCTCGTGCTGCAGTTGGTCACAGCGAGGAGGAGTTGGCTAGGCGGGCAGAGTTGAGACGCTTCAGACAGAAGAGAATCCAAGACGAGCTCGAAGCTGCCGAGAGCGTTGATGGCGGTAGTAGTAGGTCACACTGGAGCACTCGATACCTTTCGCCCCTCATCGACCTCGGCCAGCCGGGAGGCGGCCCGCGGGACACGATCGAGTTTAGCGTCGAGACCAACCCGGGTCTTCACACGTCCTCGGCCTCTGCCCAAGGAAGCCCTATGGACACGACTAGAAGACAAGTCAGCTGCCCTCAGCTCGTTTCAAGCGACTGCGAGGCTGCATCGAGCCCCATCGAGCGTGGAGACCGCAGTCCTGAGCCAGCTCCTTCCGCGACAACAGCTCCCTCCCCGCGGCGACCCTCAACGGCGCAGAGCATGAAAGGCCAGCCAGCAGCCGGTCTAGGTGTCAATGCCCCTCGCATGGAGCGGGTGATTGGCGCTGATAACGACTTCGATATTCGACACGGATCGCACGCCTGGGACGATCAGTCGGCTCTCGGTATTTGGCTCATCGCGCAAGGAATGCGGTCCAGAGATACCTCACTCCTTCGACTGGGTGAAGGCGAATCTGATGCAGCCGCTGAATGTGATGTCATGCACTCGCCCTCCCAGGATTTCGGCGGAATCGATAGTGTTCTCGATACACCACCGTCTGTGAGCCAGGATAACAGCATTGCCACGGCACTTCGCCCATACGAGGGCTGCCCGGACGCCTATCGACGACAAAAGGCCAATACCGATGCCACAGGAGCCACTCCAAGAGAAGCGGACTGGGCCGAGCCCGATAAGGATCCTTCAACTGTAAAACTCATGGACTCCGCATCAGCCTCGGGCATCAACTTTGCTGGACGCAGCAGGAACAACCCCTCATCCAACTATCCATCTGCTATGCCGAGCTTCGAGCCAAGCCCCGCTGACTCGGCGGCCAATAGCCTTAGCCTCAGTCCCCAGGATATTGAGAACCTCGAACTGTCCCCGTTTCACTGTGAGTTACTTCGACTTCTGCTTGAATGCCAAGGTCGCTGACACACATGCAATAGGGCAAGGGGAATTTTCCATACTCCGTGAGCTCGGCCACTCTGAGGGCCAAAGCTCCTATGCAACCGCGGAAGACGACACGTCAAACGCTGAGAACAACTATGGCATCCTTACGAATCTTCCGCGCTCCCCCCGAGCTGCACACAGTAGAGCTTCCGTAACTACCTCTGAAGCGGCCAGCGCCCAGAAACGCGAGACCGAACATCGGACCATAAACCGCACGCTTACTGACGTCGCCTCCCGGAAGAGCAGCCCCGCGATACGCAGCCGTTTCAAGGAAGACCTCAGAACGACATCAGCTCCGGCCCCAGTGCGGACCTCCATCGTGACCAAGATTCAATCATCTCTTTCGAGGCTGTCCCGGGTAGGATCTGGATCCTTCGGCTACACGAGTCACAGAGACACTGCCACCCCGACAAAAGACCTGAAATGCAAAGGTTTCGCGCCGGGCATAGATACCCCAGCCAACCCGGGAGAGGCTGCGATCACCACATACGGGACGCCTAACATTATCTCCAGTGCTAAGATTCAATCGAATGAAGAGAATGCTCCATGTGACGCGTTGCTGCCCGGTAGTTTAGCACATGCCCGGCTTTCAGATCCGAGCCTGCATAATCGGCAAGTAGAACCTCGATCCGTCATTCAGAAGACAAGAGAGGAGCAAAATTGTGTGATGGATACCACTGCAGAAAGACCAGGTACTGACAGGGACTTTGACGGAGCCATTTGGACACCACCTGCTGTGTGGATACCATCTTCATCTAGCCATCGAAAGGCAACAGCCTGCGGCAATCCCGGTCACATGGTCGATCAGCCTCGGCGAGCGGTAGCGGATGAACTTTGCTTTCAGCACAGTGTGGGAAAGCCAGATTCTGAGGGAAAGAGCGTTGTTATGAGCGCCGGATCCAACCTCCGGCAGCTTCCGCAGCGCTTGGAGAAGGCTGTCAGATCTGGCCTCGACAAGCTACTGCGCCCAAGGGAAGTGTCAGCCAGTGGCAACGCGAATTCTGATTTGAAAAATAGCCAGAAAGCACAGTTGGAAGTGGATGTTGTGAAGACCTCGTCAGAGGCATTCAATCCTGACGGACAATACCAGGACCACAGAGCTCTGCCGGCCAACTGCAGAGCAGAGACATCTATCGACGAGTTCCAAAACGCCATTAGGGATAGGATGACAAAAGGCACCTCGCTAGACACAGGCATTTCGAACGCCAAATTGTCAAACAAAGACTACCAGAAGCACATGAAGCTAGCCGATGCCGCTGAAAGATTTTGCAGAACCCCAGTAGATTCAGCAAGTCGGGACCAAGGACCTGATGTCTTCATCACACCAATGAGTCGTCTCCATTCAGATTCCCCCTCAGGTAGGATGGGAACAATGTCAAACAACGGTACGTCGCAACAGATTGTTCGCCGGTGGAAATCAGCAGATGAGCCTGGAAGTGGCCCCCGAGCATCCCCGCCCCGTTCGCTACGTTCGATCACGCACCAGTCTCGAGATTGACAGCCAGAGGGCGACGGAGCTGGCCTTTCACCGATTGAGGGGGGCTCTGTTTCGAGCAAGGAGCGTGTGTCCTGTTGACCTACGGAAAATAACGCTGATGTGACGGGGCGACGTCCTTGACGCTGTTAAGGCTCCGTGGTCAGCTGGATGCCACTCTGGATCGGGGTGAAAGTTCAGTTGTTATGCTATAACCATGCACCCCATCAGCCGATGATGCAGACCTCCAGTCGGGTTGGGGGCCCCTCTTTTGCGAAGACGCCGGGCCTGCCTTTACGTTAAAGCATGGTAACTGCAGTTCTTCGCAGTCTCTATTTTCTGTCGGCTATGTAGAGCTTTATAATCAGCAAGACTCTAGTGACTCAGCCGTCGTGTGATCTGGTTGTGAGCGTGTCGATGAACTCGGTATATATATCAACGACAGCAACCAAGCGAGACTACAGAGCTTTGGTGCTCATTGTTTGCACGTGATCACATTTGCTGTAGTTGGAACGCCTCTCTGCCTTCGACGCTGCAGTGCAGCCCGAAGCAGCTATTCAGACAGCGTCCTCCTTTTCTCGCCGTGCAGCGCGCTCCAAGCGCTGTCGCTCCTCCTCAGCCTTCCGCAGCATCTCCTCTTTGCGCTCGCGCAGCGCGATGCAGAAGCGAGACCTGCTCCTTATCGTGGGCCCCTTCCAAATGAAGACAAAGGGGATGACACACATGGCGGCGCTGAGGCCGCCGAGGAGGGCGCAGGCGCCCGAGATGCCGAGGCGGGCGAACATGGGCGTCGTGGCGAGGGGCAGGACGACGGCGAGGAGGGAGCGGCAGCAAGAGGCGGCGGCGTTGGCGGAGGCGGCGAAGATCTCGTAGGCGTCGGTCAGGTAGTTGAGCAGGGCCATGAAGATGAGCATGAAGCCCATGCCGAAGGGGATGCCGGCGAGCATGGGGACGACGAAGGAGACGGAGTCCCTGGCGCCGAAGCCGAGCCAGAAGAGGGAGACGACGTAGAGGGGGCCGCCGACGCAGGCGAGGGGCACGCGGCGGTACTCTTCGCGTTGGACCCAGCGGTCGCCGCGGTCCTGGGCGCGGGCGAGGACGCCGTCCCAGTACCAGAAGACGGGCATGCTGAGCATGGCGCCGCCGCCTATGGGCAGGTAGCACAGGCCGGTGACGCCAGGGGAGAGGTGGTAGAGCTGCTGGAAGATGATGGGGAAGGCCTGGAAGGACATGTAGAAGATGGTGTAGACGAGGGCGAGGTAGGCGCACGTGGCGGAGACGATGGGCTCGGAGAAGAGCATGCGCAGGGGGCGGGTGAGCACGACGGTGAGCAGGCGGTTGAGATCCGTCTCCTCGAGGTCGCGCGGGGCGACGACGCGCAGGGACGGGTCCCCCTCGCGGAGCTTGCGGGCGCGTTGGGAGAGCAGGATCGGGCCAAAGGTCTCGGGGATGAAGGCGATGAGGACGAGGGTGGCGCCGGCATACATGAGCGCGATCCAAAACGTCCAGCGCCAACCAATGGTCGTGGAAGTGAAACCGGAGACAATGGGCGAAAAGAGGGGGCCCCAGACGGTGGTCTGCAGCCGGGCAAGGGGGGGAGTTTAGACTGTCATCAGCATGCATGTCTCAGTCGCCACGGACGGTTTTCTGTTTGTGAAGGACATGTTCGGCAACGTACCACCATGAAGACGGCAAACGCCCTGCCCCTGGTCCTGGGCTCGCCGTAGATGTCGGCGAGGATGCCGGCCACGATGGCAATGGGGGAACTGGCGAAGACACCGCAGAACAGCCTAAAGACCAGAAGAGCAGGCCAGTTGGGGGCGAGGGCACACGCCATGGTGAAGAGGGAGAAGGCGATGAAGGTGATGATGGTCAAGTAGCGACGACCAAAGTGCTCGCTGAGGGGGCCCCAGATGATGGGCCCGAAGACGTATCCGATCAAGAAGACGCTGATGGGGAGCACTTTCTGCGGCGCGGAAGTGACGCCAAAGTCGCGCGTGATGTTGGGGACGGCCATGCTCGGCAGAGCGGACCCCATGGTTGAGTTGATGACGAGCATGGCCGTGATGACAAGGACAAAGAGCTTTTTGGGCTGGCAACAGTAGTGTGTTAGCAGCAGGGATTAAAGATGCAAGAGCCAGTTGCGGACTGTGTCACAGGACTCACATTCGGCCAGTTGTAAGGGTTCTCGGGGTCGTTGTGCTCCCAGGAAATGACCATTTCGTGTGTCCGGCTGCGCGTCCTGGAGCGGATGTGGTGCAGGGCGCCGATGCCCCGGTCCTTGGTCTCCTCCTCATAGCGCTCCTGAGCGTCCAGCACGTCCAGCTGCTGGATCGCGTCTCCGAACTGACTCTCCCGTCGCCTCCCGCCTGCATGAGCCAAACATTGGCCATCATCAGCAACACAAGTGCGGCCCAGGGGAGGAGGGAGGGGACTCACGCTCTTCATGTGAAGCGAAGCGGTCCGTCACGGTCTCGCTCGAGTCGCTCCGCGCCATTGTGCTGCTGCTGGTCGACTGCACGGCTCATTGGCGAGTTGGCGGTGACACGAACCGTACAAGTCGAAGCGGACGAGTCTCGGTGCACATCTATCACCTGCATCCAACTCGACGCCGGCGATTGGTACGACGAGCGGACAATCAACTTCTTTGAACACAGCAACGCAGCTTGGAGCGACAAGGAGGGGAAGAGGAGAGTAGACAAAAAGGTAGGGCGCCCGCGCGCCCGCACACACCGCGGAGGCCCGATCGCCGGCGGTCTGCCCCCCAAAGGGCGGACATGTCGTGGGGCCGGCCATCGCTCGCCAAGTACCGGGTTTAAACATCAAGGTCCTGTATCCCCACAGAGTGCGGGCAATAGTCCCACACCGATTGGTCGTGGGTGCCTCCGGGGCCGGCGTGAGAGCCGAACCTCAAAGGTCATGGCGGCGGCCTTTGAAGCGCAGAGGCCGTTTCGTGCCAGTTCTACGCCTGTTCCGACGTACCCAAGTACACTTAGGTAGTGGGGGGTCATTTTCTACCGCCTGACCGCCGGCGCATCGAAGATAACCTCACAGAGCCAGGGCACAACAACGCGCCAGCAGGCTTATGAGAAACAAGGGTCCGCGGAATCTCCGTGGACTGGGCACGTCCGTCTAGTATTTCCAGAGCCTGTCTAGGTTGTCCAGAAGAGCACAATGCCGAGCTGCGCATCAAATTGCTTGATCCCTATCGCAGCTCGTAGCATGACCTGCTTGAATGTAGCATGTACTCTCCAAAACTTTTGTACAGCGTTTCCGTGCGCCAGGATTGCGGCTTGGCCGTTCGACGTGGCAGCGGATCGGGTGGCGGATACTGCACACCGGAAGCGGCACCTCGGCCCAGCGGAAGACGTCCCGGCGCCGGCAGACCGCGCCACGGATAATAAGTCTTCCACGCAGCCGTCTCAAGTCTCCAAATTGATCTGCTTCCCGAAGCGCGCGTACAGGTCGACCTTGAGCTGCGTCATCTGCTCGCGGACCGTGCTCATCTTCTCTTCGAGGGCCGAGATGTCGTCGTCAAGTCTTGTGGTTGCCGTCTCGAGCATCTCCTGCGCCTGCTCCAGGGGCACGTGGAAGAAGGCGTCGCCAATCTTGTACCTGAATTGATACATTGATTAGCAAACGTCAGGGTAAAGTCGTGTACAGGGGAGTTTTCGCGTACTGTATCTTTTCGTCTTCGTCTGCGAGCTCCAATTCCGTGGACA
The DNA here is from genome assembly GCF_022605165.1 of Purpureocillium takamizusanense. NCBI lineage: Eukaryota > Fungi > Ascomycota > Sordariomycetes > Hypocreales > Ophiocordycipitaceae > Purpureocillium > Purpureocillium takamizusanense. The sequence continues at coordinate 1,421,630 of NC_063072.1, forward strand.
GGTCGTCAAGCTCCTCCTTTTCCTTCTGCGAGCACCAGTTAGCCTGGGCAAGAGACAGGGGGACAATCATCATCGACGTACGTTCTTGATACTCAGCTCCTCGGACAGGGCCAGCTCGCGTTGGTGCAGTCGGCTAAACCTGTTGATCTTGTCCTGATCCTCGCGACGGACCTCGACCTCCTCGGTGGCCGCTTCGTCCTCCTTGGACAGCTGGAGCGCGGCGCTGTCAGTTGTTGTAGGCCATCTCCGGTGCGATTTCAAGCTTACCATGCGGCGCTGCATGATCGAAGCCATCTTGGGCGGCGCAAGGTCGGGGGACAGGCGAGGTCAAAATTGTCGTTTGGGTGTCTTTCCAGACACGACCCGGGGAGCTTCGAAGACCCAAACCTCTGTCTGATCCTTGGTGGGGTAGTGAGGCTGACAGTGTCGCTGGCACCGTGCTGGTAACTTTGCACTGTAGGGCATGCCTGTGCAGTAGGCGGGGACCCCTGGCATAAGCTGCCCAGCGATTGAGCCACTCCAACTCCCGCACCAGCCACTAGCCTGAGCCTGAGCCACACACCGCCCTTCCTAGATACTTCGTAGGTTGTTGTGGATGCTCAGCAGGCAACCCGCATTTCTCCCAAAGCTCAACAACACTGTCATCGCCTGGGCTCGGATCGCCAAACATGGCTCTCGGCAAGAAGGCATACCCCAAGGCCACTGTCAAGAAGATTGTCAAGGCTCACTCGGGGCTCAATCTGAAGAAGAATGCCGATGTCACGGTGAGTCGGACCTGCACGCGTCCGTACATCGTCGACGCGTCACTGACGAGTCTATAGATCTTTCTGAACTACGTGCTGTTCATGGAAACGTAGGCCTTCAGAAAACAACCCCATCATCTCATGCGCACATGGCTGACTTGGGCTCTAGATTGGTTAAAGAAGCCGCTATCTACTCCAAGCAGGCTGGTGATCGTGGTCTCACAGCTCGCAGCGTCAAGAAGGTCACGCGGGTAAGCGATCCGCGCAGCGCCCTGGCTAGTTATGTGAAGTTGACTACTGATTCCGCCCGCGCGCAGGATACTCTGGCCAAATTCAAAGGCTGAAGCGACCGTTGTCAACTCGGAAAACTGGCAATGTGCGAAAATGTGTCATGGACTATCCCTCGCCATGATGGCCCTGCTCGAGGACACCACGGCATCTCGCAGGAGCCATCTTCCGGACATTGAGCGACGGGAACCAAAGCCACGGAAGAAAGTGTGCAGGGCCTGTCTCAGGACCGCGCGCTCCAGCTCGTGCATCGACGTCAAAATGCGGCTGTGCTGTCCGTGAAGGGCAGCGCGGGACTGTCATCATCACTTCCAAGAGTGGAGTCGGGACTGGCAGTGTGCGGGGACGGATGGGGGAGCTGGGAAAACGAGCTGGTTAGGTGGCGGCTGAGAGCACGAGACCATCAACATCAGACTTTTGCCCGCACAATTGGTCGGCCCCAGAACTCTGCGGCAGTTCGCACGGGATGAAGAAGCTGTAGATGAGTCTGAAGTAGAAAGACCCGTGAATTTTCAGCCGAACGCAGGCCGCTGAGCTTGTATTCTTGGGGCGCCTGGACTCCAATCACCATCAGTGGCTAGATTCTAGAAGCCAGGAGAAGCGTTGCACCTTACTGCGCTGTGGGAACTGGCGGCTCGGCCGCGCACTTGGTGCTAGCGTCAGTTACCGCTACCTAACTAACGCGGTAGCTCATCACGGAGCTGTGGGTGGGGGGTTGCCGGCGCTGGCAGTCACTCAGACCAAACGCAGGGGTCGCCTCCAGCTTCATCGGGCTCCAAAAATCCACCTCTGCTCTCCTCCTCTTCTCTCCACACTCACAACGACCGAACCTGCATTCTCGTCGCAACGCTATCTCTCTGTCCCCGAATTCTCCAAGACTATTTTTCGTTTCCACTCCCGGCACCGCACCGAACTGTTCCTCATAGAGCAAACATCCTGCCCAGTGTTGCTCACCACGGTTCAGCCCTACGAGAGCCGTCACACCTACCGCCCGCCCACCCAGAGCTACATAATCGAAACCAACTGTTGCGCGTGCACCCGACTTCGACATGGCCACGTCTGCTACTCAAAACCCCTCCAAGGCTTCCAAGAAGAAGGCCGCTCATGCCATTGAGCGCACCGATTCGCCTGCTCCTAGCACCGGCTCGGCTGCTGCCGACAAGACCAATGAGTCTCAGGACGAAGCGTTTGAGAGCCCTTATATCAAGGAGCTCCAGAAGTGCGTACAATGTTGCGCCTTGCGGTGTGGCTTGTTTTCGTTCCGGGAACTAATTTTGGCTACAGAAACATTCGCAACATTAGCAAGAAAATCGTACGTGCCTGTTTGCAGTCCGACCTCTCTCTTCTACACTCGAACCTGCGGCTAACGCTCCATTCCCGCAGACCCATGCCTCCAAGACCGACACCCTGCTCAGTCAGCATGCCGGAAAGACCCTCGACGAGCTCGTTGCCGCCAAGGTCATCAACGCCGACCAGAAAGCACAGGTCCTGAAGAAGCCTGCTCTGCAAGCCCAAGTCACCCAGCTTGAGGAGCAGCTGGCCCAATACCAAAAGGTTCACGAGCAGTACCGTGCTCGGGCGGCGACTGACAAGGCCGAGTGGGAGAAGTCTTTGGAGAAGGCCAAGGCTGATGCGGTCGGCGAGGCCAAGGCGGAGTTTGGCAAATCTCTTCGCGACAATCTCCTGACCCTGTCACAGTTCCTCCGCCTCGCGGCGTACCGACGTGAGGAGGCCAAGGACCCGGAGTCGGACGAGAGCCAGGCCATTGAGGGCGTGCTGCTGGCCATTTACTCTGGCGACGATGGTGCGGTCGAGTCCATGCTCAAGCTAATTGAGGGCTCCGACGACCAGGTTCTGAGCGTCCCTGGAGAGCAGCTCCAAACCACCTGTAAGTGTGCCGTTGCACTAGAATGGAGGAGGCCAACGTGTGGCTAACGAGAAACAGACTCGAGCGTCAAGGCTCTTGCGCGTGATTACAAGACGCCCCTCTATGTCGAGGCTGGCCAGCCCGCGGAGCCGGAAGCAGCCCAGGACATCGTCTCCGACCCTACCATGGCCAACGCCTCGGCCACCGAGATTGCTGCCGGTGACGCCGCCATCTCCGAGCAGCAGCAGGCCACCGAGCCAGCTTCCAACGGCATTGCGAATGCCAATGTCAGCGATGATGCGGCCAATGCCGTTGCTGAGAGCCACTGGGACGGTGGAAACGACGCATCCATCTCTCAAGAGTGGGTGGATGTCAAGGTTCCCCGCGACCCAGCCGAGACCGACACTGGCTTGACGGCCACGCCCGCTGCGGCGGCCAATACTCAGTCGTGGGCCGATGACCAGCCCGAGCCCGCGTCCGAGGTAAGAGAAACATCATCTATCTCTAATGATTGCATGCGTGGAAATGCTAACGAAACGGCAGCCCGCCCTCCCTGCTGCCTCCACCGACCCCAACGATGGGTTCCACCAGGTTCAGCGCAACCGCGGCCGACAGGATCGTGAAGGCGGCAACTGGCGCGGCCGCGGCCGCGGCGAGTACCGGGGACGCGGACGTGGAGACGGCCGTGGTCGTGGTCGGGGCCGTGGCAACGGCGGCGTGCCCTCCCGAGGCCCCCGTCGCTCCGAGGAGTCGTAGAGCAATGGCCAGAGGCGCATTCCCCGGGCCCAACCTAGCTGCCTAACTCCCCTCTTCTTATTCTCCTCCCAGCGTGTTTCGGAAGCGATTGTACATCATCATGTCATGGCGGCGTTTGACCAGGTTTTCGGCCGGATCGGCGGATCTGATTTTGCGACACATTTGGGCATTGCATTGGTATTCATACAAAAATGACCTTCTTCTCAGCTCCGAATGCTGTTGCTCCGGATGGAGGTATGGGATTGGGGACATTGGGGGGAAGGGAGGCTGGCGGCTGGCGCCCAGGATGCATGCATGTTGCTGGCGAACGGGTTACGAGGGATGAAGAAAATGTACAAAAGGCCATTCATGATGCAGCGGGACCGAGGCGCGTTTCTTGGCCGTCTAAAGACTGGCTGTCACAGAGTCAATGGCTATACGCGATTTCTCTGTCGTCTTCGATGAAGTATATGTCGCGAGGCAATTTACTCTCGTTACCTATGTGAAAGGCTCGTTTGTGATTCGGAGCCATGCCTTGTAATCCTTCGTAGGTATCTTTCGTAGACAAACTAGACGAAATGTGGAAGCATCGAGAGTCACCAGCGGCGACGCGGGTCGTCGCCGGATAGTTGTGCGCAAGCCAGCACTTCCTATGGCGCCTACGACGCACGCTCGGGCAAGAGCTCCCTATCATCCTCTTCGTGCGTGAGATAGGCTTTCGCCTTGGTCTTCAGTGATGAGAATCTAGAGCGTCTAGTCGGCGCCTGATCCATGGCCGACCGTCTGCGCCAGCTTAGGTTCCCCAAGGGAGTGGCCACGGACACTGCCATGATAGTAGACGTCCGCGATTTAAGGCCCAAGACTTTCGAATGGGGGGCCAACGATCCAGCCACTCCATCCAACATGCCGGTGATGGACGCTCGCGAGCTGGCACGGTCCGAGTCGCTCCCGTCGTCCTCTTTGAGACGCCCGCCCACCGAGGCGAGGAGCTTGATCATCGCGTGCATCCTCTCTGTATTATCTCGGCTGGAGTAGAACCTTGGGATGCTCCTCGAACCGGCGGTTTCGTGCAGCTCGCGAACAAGCTGCTTGGACGGCGGCGAGCTTTCGAAATGTGCTCGCACATACTCTATGAGACCACACCGCACAGCAAACACCAAAAAGTCATCCGTCAACTTGCCCTTGTATAGGATGCTAGCCCAGTGATGGTCAGCCGAAGCCCAGTACTGCTGGATGAGACAGGATCCCTTGTCATCCAGGTTGCTGGCGAGGGTGGCAGCCGTGCGGTCCAAGACGCTCAAATAACAGACGTGAAGCGTCACGTCGTGATCAGCGAGGTGAAGTAATGGTTCAATGCATCTCGAGATGGCCGGGACAAACGTGACTGCGGACAGCCCTGTAGGCGTGAGGTTCTTCAAGTGAGCCAAATGCGCCTTGAATAGAGCTGCGTGCGGGTCGAAGCTGTTGTCACAAGCCTCCATGATCAAAGTCCAAATCCGCGGGATAGAGAGAAAGTCCTCGACAGTGCGATGCAGATAGTCTATCTCAGCTGCAGCGAGCATCGGGCCGTTCTCCAGCGGGATTTCCATAACAGCCCTGGCGGGGCGTCCAGCCAAATCCGGCTGCAGTTCATCACAAGCCTTGCCAGGGCTGGCATGTTCCTCGGTCTTTTGCTCGCTCTCTTGGTCATGAGAGGACGGGGTTTCGGAAAGCGGGCCGACTTCAAGTAGTCCTTTGCATCTGCTCACTAACCGCCGCTTCATCGTGACAGCTCGATACCATACCTCCTTTGAATCGATGGGAGCCACCGGGCGGTTCAATGCCCAGTCAGCATCGTCACTGTCAGCAAACGACATGGTGAGAACCGACGGCTTCCGCTCTGACGCTTTGACCATGCGGAATAGGTGTGCCGCATCTCGGAAATGGCGCCCTTCAAGTCCATGTAGCATCTTCGTGAAGAGGTCGTCCAGCTCCGCTGGGAGCCCATCGAGCCTCTCCTGCAGTTCCGACGGCCTGTCCCCCTGCTCGAGCCCATCGATGAGGGACCGCACGACAAGCACAACCCAGAGAAAAACCCCAGAGGCTTTCTCCGTGATGTTTTGAATAAGGTTTGAGGCATAGTCCGGATTGTACTCTTGCAGCTCTTGAAAAGCAGTATTGGTCGTCAGATTCTGCTCCGCATACAGTGCGATATCGTCATGCGTCCTGTGCTGGAGCATTAAGTTGGGCGCCTGCCTGAACTCATCTTCGAACACGTTCCACGGCCTGCTCGAAACGCAGATCTTCACATTAGGGTATGAAGATAGGTTCCGGATCAGGGAGATCAACCTGGACGAGTTGCCGACATATTCGTCCAGCCCGTCGATGAAAAACGCGTATCTAACATGTGACTCGGCTTCTTCCTCGACGAGAAGACGCAACCCCTGCACGAGTTGCTCCCATGGAAGCGGAGAATCTCTCACACCTGGGGCAGCAAGACTGAAGGCGCTCCACTTGTTAGACACGACAGACGTGACGCTCATGGCCAAACGCTGTGACAAAGCCTGGTGTAGAAGAGATCTGAAGAGCCCTTCGTGAGACGTCTGCAACTCCGTACCTGCATGCCAAAAGTAAAAGCCAGCGATGACGAGGCCGCCGCAGGAGCCTGCCCACGCCTTAAGGAGCTCTGCGGTGCGAGGCTCGTGATATAGCATCTTCATAAGCGTTGACTTCCCGGATCCAGGTTTCCCAGTGATCCAGTAGACACTATCGCCAGACTCGAGCCACTGCTTGAAGCTGCTCCACGGCCGCTCCGCTGCTTCACAGTCCTCGGGGTCTGAGTATATCCAATCAAATGTGCTGTTGAATGCCTCCGGAATGCGAGCCTCGCGGGCCAGCCTCTCCGGATACTGCAGCCGCTCCAGGAGGGTAGACTGCAGCGTCTGCACAACTGGAGCCTCGGCCCATGGCTGAATCCCAGTCCAGGTGCGGTCCTCGAGGCCCTTGATGGCACGCCAGGTGCTCTGCTCCACGGCTTGAGAAAGATTGCGCTCCATTGTCTTGAGGTTTTCGTTTTGCTGGTCCGCCCAGCCCTGGAGCGTCTGAGTCTCGTTCCAAGGCAGCGGTGAGACGACGCCATGTCTGGCGCCGCTGTGCAAGTCTTCCCTGTCGCCGGTGTTAGAGTGTTAAGCATCTTCGCTTAGATGGCAACCTACAAAATGCTTGCCAATATGGCGTTTGTAAGCGAGTCTCTCTTGTTCACGAGCTGTTGCTCAAGGGCTTCGACATCGTCGCGTCGCCACAGCGTAGAGAGAGCTGCGCGAACCGCCGACACAGCAGTTTTCTTTTTTCCATCGAGGCCCAATTCTTTTAACAACTTGACCAGCTGTTCGGCAACCCTGTTTGTTTCGGTACATAGCGAGAGGATGGACTGCTCGAGGTCGGTGAGTGCTCGAAGGGAGCTCTCCTTGTGCAAAGCCACGACCAGGCTGCGTGCCAACTGCCTCAGATGTTGAGCGTCGAATAGCTTGTCCCGGAACTCGTCAATGGTGCCATCCTCTGACCTGCTGAGCTCCTTGAAGATCGAGAGAGTGCGGGCGCCGAATTCGACCACCTGAATGGCGCTGCCAGCCACACGCAACGTCGAAATGGCCTCCATGATCGAGCACGATGGTCAGGAGGGATTGCTCGCTCGCCCACTCGAACTGAGAAGCAGCCGATGTGGGAAGTTTGGTGCTGCCACGTGAGGCGGCCAAGTTTGGTCGGCCACGGCTGAGCCGCCGGGGCTGACGTACATGAAAACCGTGGCCATGGCACGGCTGTCGATCTTGGCCCCCATCGAGTCCTATGTGCACTTGGGCGTCGACGGCTCGATGGAAGTGCAGTTGGAGATGGACACGGCAGCGCTTACAAGAGCCGCAACGTCGGGTCGCTCCACTGGGCTGGGTGCTCTGGGCAGTCCCTTATACGTTAGTAGCCCCCGGGGGGAAGGTTCAGGGGACCATTGTAGGTGGACGGCTCCTGCCCCACCAAGCGCGTCCGGCATCACCCCCTTATCGGAGCTTCTTCTGGTCCTATCGGTCCGGCAGGCAGCCCTACGCCGTGGTGGGGCCCTTGAAGGGCTCGTCACAGTGGGCGCTCCCATCGCTGCAAGTTGTCCTCTTTGCCCTGAGGTGGCCGAACTTCTCGCAAGCCTCCGTCCAGCTCCCCGTCCGAGTCCACCGTTGAGGCCACATCGACCGTTCAACGCTGGCGCCAAGCCCGTGCAGAAACATAGCTCTGGGCACGCCCAATTCATTCCTTTCTTTTTCCAGTTCCATCTCTTCTCTCCCTTCTTGTACATCATATTTGGACTTGCGTGAGCGGCAGCTCTTGCCATACATCTCCCTCCCTCCGCGCGCTGCGACCTGGATGCACCGCCTGCTCGGAGCGCATGCGCACGACTAATACCATGTTCACATCACGACGGCCGTCGCCGTTAATGGTGCTCCTCGGAGCCCTCTTTTTCTTCTCCGCTAATGTCTTCGCCGCTGCCGCGGTGCTCGGCGTTGACCTCGGCACCGAATACATCAAAGCGACGCTGGTGAAGCCCGGCATCCCTCTCGAAATCGTCCTTACAAAAGACTCGCGACGCAAGGAGACGTCGGCCGTCGCCCTCAAGCCTTCCGGCTCCGCTCCCAAAGATGGCCACTTCCCTGAGCGACTCTATGGCACCGATGCCATGGCCATCGCCGCCCGATTTCCCGGCGAGGTCTACCCCAACCTCAAGACCCTGCTCGGCCTCCCCGTGGACGACGCCGCCGTCAAAGAATATGCCGCAAGGCACCCTGCGCTGCAACTCCAGGCTCACAGTCGGGGCACAGCCGCCTTCAAGAGCAACACATTGACTGCCAAGGAGGATGCCTGGCTCGTCGAGGAGCTCCTGGCCATGGAGTTGCAAAATGTGCAGAAGAACGCAGAGGCCGCCGCTGGGGACGGCTCGTCAGTGCGCTCCATTGTCCTCACTGTTCCGACATTCTACACTATCGAGGAGAAGCGTGCCGTGCAGACTGCGGCGGAGCTCGCTGGGCTGAAGGTCCTGAGCCTTGTTAGCGACGGCCTCGCCGTCGGCCTGAACTACGCGACGAGCCGACAATTCCCCAACATCAACGACGGCGCTAAGCCCGAGTACCACATGGTCTTTGACATGGGCGCTGGTTCCACGAGCGCCACTGTCATGCGTTTCCAGAGCCGCACTGTCAAGGACATTGGCAAGTTCAACAAGACGGTTCAGGAGGTGCAAGTACTCGGCAGCGGCTGGGACCGCACCCTCGGCGGCGACTCTCTCAATTACCTGATCATGGATGACATGGTTTCGCAGTTTGTTGAGTCCAAGGGAGCCCAGAAGGCGTCAATCACCGCCGCCTCGGTCAAGTCGCACGGCAGGGCCATGGCCAAGCTTGCCAAGGAGGCTGAGCGTGCGCGACACGTTCTCAGCGCCAACCAGAACACGCAAGTAAGCTTCGAAGGCCTTTACGACGACGTCGACTTCAAGTATAAGATCACCAGGGCCGAATTTGAAGCTATGGCCAAAGGCTACGGAGATCGTGTCGCGGCAGCCATCAACGACGCTATCAAGATGTCGGGGATTGAGGTTGCCGACTTGACATCGGTAATTCTCCACGGCGGTGCCACGCGGACTCCTTTCGTCCAGAAGGCTCTTGAGAAGATTGTCAACTCGGCAGAGAAGCTCCGATCCAATGTAAATGCCGACGAGGCCGCCGTCTTTGGTGCCGGCTTCCGTGCCGCCGAATTGAGCCCCAGCTTCCGCGTCAAGGAGATCAGGATCACCGAAGGTCCCATGTATCCCGCCGGCCTGAAGTGGACGGCAAGCAGCGGCAAGGCGCAGCGACAGCGTTTGTGGACCGCGTCGTCTCCCTTGGGCGGTCCCACCAAGGAGATGACTTTCACCGAAAAGAACGACTTTGCCATTGCATTTTTCCAGCAAGTCGGCGATGTAGATCGTGAGACCAAATCCATGACGACCAAGAACCTGACTGCAACAATTGCCGCCATGAAGGAGAAATATCCCACCTGCGATGAGGCAGAACTGGCCTTCAAGGTCGCCGTTAAGCTCAGCTCAGAAAACGGGGAAGTCCAGGTCGTCAAGGCTGCTGTGGAATGCGAGGCCGAAGTTTCGGAAAACGACGGCTTCGTCGGCGGCGTGAAGAACCTCTTTGGCTTTGGCAAGAAGGATCAAAAGGCCCTCAAGGATGAAGGCGATAAGTCTTCGGAGGGGTCAGAAGAGACTTTCAAGGAAGAAGCTGGGACGTCTACCACCTCTTCTGCGGCGGAGACTAGCGAGACGCCCGCGACGTCTGGAACGGAGACCAAGGCCAGCGAGCCCAGCGAAGAAGCCAAGCCCGAAGTCAAGAAGAAGCAGATCGTCTCTATCCCGGTCGATCTTACCCTCGAGAAGGCCGGCGTGCCCATTCTCACCAAATCTGAGTTGACCAGGGCCAAGGATAGGCTCAAGTCCTTCGCGGCGTCCGATAAGGCCCGAGTGCAGAGAGAGGAGGCCCTCAATCAGCTGGAAGGATACACCTACAAGATCCGGGATCTTCTCGAAGCCGAGGTGTTCAACTCGATGTCGACAGAGGCCGAGCGAACAAAGCTCGCGGAAATGGCCAGCGCAACTAGCGATTGGCTATACGAAGACGGCGCCGAGGCCACCAAGGAGGTTCTCAGAGAGAAGCTCAAGGCACTCCAAGAAATCGTGGAGCCCATCCAAACCAGGATTGATGAGTCTGTCAAGCGACCAGAGCTAGTCTCATCCCTCAAGAGCGCCCTGAACCAGACCAACCACTGGCTCAGCGATATCCGCAAGCAAATTTCGGACTACGAGGAGAAGGTCGCAGCCGCTTCGGCGGCAGGCTCATCTACCACGTCTAGTGCACCGGCCGAGTCGGCCACGGGCGAATTTGATGGTCTTGAGGACGATGACCCCAAGGCGAAGAAGGGCGACAAGGCAGAGGAGACCAAGGAGGCGGGCCCAGAGGCACCACTGTACAAGACGGAGGATCTTGAGGACATCGACACCCTCTGCAAGTCGATCGTGGAGTGGCTCGGCGAGATGGAGGCCAAGCAAGATGCACTGCCGGCGACAGCCAATCCCGTGCTTCTGTCGAAGGACATCTTGGACAAGCGCCAGAAGCTCGACAAGGCAGGCATGGACCTCGCGGTGAAAGCTATGAGAAGCAGTTTTGGCAGCAAGGGCAAAAAGACCAAGGGAAGCAAGGGCACCGGTGGCAAGAAGAAGAGCAAGACAAAGAGCGCCGACGATCCGGTCAACACAATCAAGTTCGGCGACGGCAGCGGGAAGCTCACAGATGAGCAGCTGCAGGAGATGATGGACAAGATCAAGAAGATGGAGGAGGCCAAGGAAAAGGAAGCCAAGGCAGGGAAGAAGGGCGAGGCGAAGCCAGAGCACGATGAACTGTAACATTGATTTGGGCCATATAGAGCGTTTTCGAAACAAACACATGATGAGTGTTTTGTACGATGATGGGGTTGGCAAGCGTGATTTGGCTCCGCGGCGTTGGCTACAATTTGGTGTAAAATTGAACGAATCGGACATGCTGTTCTCTGGAGCTGATGCCAAGCATGCTGTGCCGTCGGCAGTACATTTGGCCCTCCAGCTCGTGGCCAAAGGGCCATTTCAGGACAATAGTATCAAAGGCTACATGCTGGCTGCCCTCGCTTGCATCACGCCCCAGGATATCAAATACCTACTATGAAACGTGACTCTGGGGCGGTGGGCTGCACGATTTCGGGTCGTTCCTGGCAGGACGTCTGTTGTGCGAGCTGAGCTCGCGATTCGGGGCAGCAGATCCCGACCCCTTTGACCTACGCGCATCAACGTGGTGCCATGACGCCGTGATGTGAGGTAGCCAGCCAGCACGCAGAGTGCCGGGTGTCACTACTAATCGAGGAGGCTGACAGCTGGCTGAGAGAAAAGCTGCGCTACTATCTGCGTCTGCGCAGGTCAAGGAGGTCGTTACCTGTGTCAAGTTAGGTGTTCTGAACAGCAGGCCTGGTGGCCGCCCGCAGCTGGTCGCGACTGTCATCTCGCACCTTCCTCGTCCGATGTGCCCAGGTGGCAGGGCTTTCTCACCCACCGCACACCAGGGCCAAACATGTCGTCTACCTCCTTAAGTTGTTACTTTTCCGCCAAGCCGCGCCTCGCCTCGCCTCCGCCTTCGACCCTGCTTTCAAGGAAACCAAGCCACGAGGCCTTCCCACGATATCCACGTCCTCACATTCGTTTTCGACCCTGTTTGCCATCAACCAGCACTCGTTTGGTTTTGACTCGTTACCGTCCGTCATGCGCATCGCCATGTACATCTTCGCCGTGTTTGTCGCCGCGCTGTGCGTCTCTCTCGCCGCGGGGGAGAACGCTTTCTCGCTCGAGGTGACTCAGAAACAAGCCGGCGAGAGTGACTATCTCACGGCCTGGGCCGCCGCGCATCGCAAGTGGGGGAAGGGCGTCCCCAAGGGCGCCGCCGAGATGCTCTCTCTCGCTGATGGGGGCGGTAAGTTTTGGAACCATGGTGCGCTTCGTGGCTGCCGATGCTGATGTTCGTGGTCAGAGAGTCGCGTCGATGCTCTGCCCTTGGTCCATGACAAAGCGTACGTTGCCGAGATCGAGGTCGGAACTCCGCCGCAGAAGGTCAAGGTGCTTCTCGATACCGGCTCATCGGATGTGTGAGTTGCCAAAGCCTGTCCGACTCTTTCCCCCATGCGACAACGTACTGAACTTTGTCAAGCTGGGTCCAGTCCACAGACACCAATTACCGCGTCAACAAGCAAGGGCCGTACGCTCCGAGATACAACCCCAAGATCTCTAACACGTCGCATGTTATCAAGGATGCCATGTGGAATATCGAATACGGTGAGTATGCATTGCGCTCCGAGCTGCGTGTGTCCATCTAACGTGTTCAACAGCGGACGCCAGCAACGCTGTCGGCATCGTCTATAAGGACACTCTCCGCATGGGCGACTTCGCCATCAAAGATGCAATCATCCAGTCTGCCTCGATTGTTTCAGACAGCTTCGAGAAGGAAACAGGTTTCAGTGGCATCATGGGCCTGGCCAAGCTGCTGGACAACAACATCCAGCCACCTCAGCCATCATTCCTCTCAGTCCTCCAGAAGCAGCTCAAGGCGCCTGTTTTCACGGTCGATGTTCGCAAGAACGCAACGAGCCGATTCGACTTTGGTCGCGTGGACCAGACTCTCGCCTCGGATAACATCACCTGGCTGGACACCGACCCGACGAGCCCCATGTGGAGCGTCGAGTTCGACCTCACCGCTTGGACTGGCAACGACTTCTGGTTGGCCCATAAATTTCAGGCTATCATCGATACGGGGACGTCGCTCATGTTCCTCCCGGAGCCGCTAGCCAGCATGTATTGGGAGAAGATACCCGGCGTGGACAGCTCGGCCGGCTCATATCGATTTCCCTGCAACTTGACGGATAGCCTTCCCGACCTGCTGCTGAAGCTTCCCGGCACCGAGCACGTACTCGTCATCCCGGGCCAGTATCTCAACTATGGAGCGGCCGGCGGCGAGAAGAACCTGTGCTGGGGAGGCATGCAGAGTGCCGGCCAGCTGGACGGCGTCATCATCATGGGCGACGTGATGCTCAAGGCCTTGTTCGTCGCCTTTGACGTGGAGAAGGGCCGCGTGGGTTTCGCCAACAAGGTTCTGCATGATGTGAAGTAGGTGCTTTCCATGCTCAAGGGGAGGAGATTGGCGGTAAAGGTGGAATAAGAAATCGCCATGTATTATTGTGGTTCTGACAAAGGAGGCGTAGGCGGCGGCAGTTGGTGGCTGCTGAATGCAGTAGGGTGTTTGACTGAGTGCTGGCCTGTGACGACGTCTTGCACCTGTGTTGTCAGATACGGCCGGTCGACTGCCGTTCTCGCAGCACCGACGACCTAGCAGGCGTAGGCAGAAACAGCAACCAAATGTAAACGCCAGTAATTTGAAAACATGTCCCGTCTCAGACACGTGACAAGGACATGCACGGTAGTAGTGGACAAACATCGAGCCCTTGGCGTCATTCCGGTATGATATATACAAGTCAGAACTCTGCGAACTCCTGCGCCATCATCATGACCTGGGCCGGAGGCAAAATGTGCAGCCAAACAGCACACGATGGACTCGATACTGCGACCATGCCACCACCCGTGATGCGGCCTCGAGGCTCCAAATAAGACGTCCGATCCAGCAGTCACACGATTCCGTTCCAAAGGCTTTCAACCCCAGCCCTCCCTGGCATCACATCGACAACAAAAATATGAAACGGTCTTGTCCCAGCCCTCGCGCTCGGATATTATAAGAGTTGTATCATCGAAGAGGTTCCTGCCAGGTGGGCCGGCGTCGCCAAATGTAAAGCCAGCAAGTCAACACCAAAAATGCGGCCTGGAATGCAGCGCGCGTCGCCTCATTGTGCTGCTCTGCGAGCCCGTACTTCGAAAGGAGAAGTAAATCAAGTCCTTGGGGTGTCTGCCGAACGCCGGGAAAACAGTGTCTAACGCGAGAGGAGGCAACGAAGGAACGCTTGAGGACGTCGAGCAACCCTGCCGAGTCGTTTGATATGCGAGGTAGCGACTGGATGTGATTACTGCATTCGGAGGAACAGAATCGATCCAAAGGAAAGTTGCTACTCCAGTGATGGGCGCTCATGTTGTGACCAGAGCCCGATCAGTACTCGACATTGCCGTCTAGATGCAGACAGGGTGACAAAGTCAGCGGGAGGTGTGATCCAATTCATCGCAGGTCACGATGTGATATTCACCTTCGCTGGCCCCAGGTGTCGGGGGCATATTGCCTGAGCTTGGAGCTTGCTGGGTCGCGCGGGCCGTGCCAGGGCGGGACCGCTGCTTACTGTCGTCCTTGGCGACCGCCTCTGTCCTCTGCTGGGACGATGATTGATTGGTGTTGACTTGGATGCCAGTACGAGCGCCCTGGTTTCGGCGGAGACGGTCCTCCATTTCGCGAATGCGAGCTTCGAGGTCGGCGAGCTCCTGATTGTTCTTGCCGACATTTTGCCTCCTGCGTACAGGCCAGTCAGCGGGGAGGAAGCTCGATCCAGCGTGGCAGGCATGCAGGACGTGCAGTGCTGTGCAGGTTGACACGAACCTTTCATCAACCTGCTGGTCCAGATCCGTCAAAGAATTCTCAATGCGGAAGATGTCCATGAGCTCCTGTGAAAAGGAACGAGCAATGGTGCTGGAAGACGGAGGGTTAGCGCATGGCTGGCTGTCATGGCAGCGACGAGAGAGGGGAGTCAACGGCGTCGAGACGGAGTTGGGACGACTCACGACTGTGGACGACGGCCGTTAGGCTGCCAGTCGCGGTCGAGCTCTGCGTCGGTCATTTTGGGTGCGAATCGACGTAACTGGCGTTGCGGTGTGTGCGTGCTGTCGGCGTCTTTTTGTCGTCGTCAAGCTGGGTCGGGAGGGGGTGGCACAGCGGCGCGGGAGCGATAAAGATGAAGCAGCAAAGATGTTGCGTGGGCGTGCGCGGATGGCGGATGGGAATAAAGCTGGGAAGCTTGCCCTCTGATGCAAAGGCGAAGCGAGGCGAGGCGAGGCGAGATGGGGAGTCGCGAGAGCACGAGCGAGGAGGTAGCAGAAGGAGGAGGAGCAGGAGGAGGAACAACAGGGAGAGCTGGCCGCTGCCAGTCGGAAGGCGGCAGTCGAAGAATAGATTTACCGTACCGTTCCTGGCGCAACAGGGGGAGCTTCCCTGTCAACAGTGAGCGAGGAGAGGGCGAGTGCCTTCCAGCGGGACCCCCTCCCCCCCTTCTCAATCAATCTGTCCGGATAGGGGTTGCTTTTGGAGCAGGCCGAATGAGAGGGGAGGCCGGGGTGGTGGTGGCTCACTGGAGGGGAAAGGGGGGCGTGTGTCTGCGCCGAAAGGGCCATGCCACCCCGTCACGCATCCCGCATCGCGCGCCCCGACGATAAGTTTGTGTTGACTGTGACTTCGTACTGGTGCATTATCCTCCCAGGCGGCAGCGCAATGTGACCTCTGTGCGTGATGGTCGTCGCCGTCAGCTTCGCGCCCCCCCGCATGCACGACGAGCTTCCTTACTATCAGCCGTTCCGCTGCACATGTGCATGCTTTCAATGTTAGGTACCTTGGCTTGGGCCCAAGCACGAACACGCCTCCACCAGCCGCAAACAGCGGGAAGGGGGGCGGGGAGGGGGGCCGCAACCGCACTGGTTATGCTGCACGCACGCTGCATCATCTCGCCCCAGCGTCTCCTACAGTACGTACCCGCCATCCCGCCTGCCAGCCCAACCTTTTCAGCCACTGACACAGCGGGCGAGTGGGTGGGTGTAGCGGGAACCTAAGCAACGGTGGGTAACAGCGGGGCCGCCGACGCAGACACGCAGCACGGGCTGTGGGTAGGAACTGCTACGTTAGTACTGCTATTGGAGCAGTAAAAAGAAGGTGTGGGAGTTGAGGAAGCAACCTAACTACCTAGGCAGCCGCCTCCGGCTGGCACACAAGACAGCAGCGGATGGCAGAGGATCGCAGCCCCGTCTGGCCAGCCCGACCGATTGACGGGGCCTTTTCCGGCGGCGAGCCGACAGAGGAACCGGCGGACAGTCCGAAGAAGGGCGCTCATCAGGCGCTGCGTGTCTGCCGGCCGCAAGGCATTTGATTTGCACCTGATGCGAAATGATGGAGTGCAAGGGAGGCATGGACACGCCCCCCCCCGTGATTTCCACAATCCCACTGGTGAGTTTGGGGACTGGACTGCAAATGCAAAGGCCGGCTGTTACAATAATGAGTGCTCACCACCCATCACACCAGTCAAGTCAATCAATGCGCCTATCCCACTTCAGAGAGATCAACCGCTTAGTAGCTGCCCTCCGCCGCATTAATCAGGGGACCCTGCCGGGCAGGCAGCCGGTCGGTCCACCACTCCAGTTCGCGAAATCCGGGGTCCGTGTCGCGAGGCATGCGCGCGCGCTCCCTCCTTCAATGTTCCATCTTGCCCGCCGCGGCCTGAGACCCCGTGTCCAGTCCGTCCGTTCGTCCCGGGGTCAGCCAGCGTTCCCACGCGGACGGGTCTTGTCTTTGTCCTTGTCTGAGCCCGGCGCGCGTGGACGGGCCTCGCCTCTGCCTGTCTAATTGTCCGCAATGCTTCGTACGTATACTGTACAGCACATATGTACTTTGCCAGCACACGGAGGGGCGCTGGCACGGTCGCATGGTGCTCATTTGACAAGGCGCAGTGCGATATGCGTCCCTCCTGGGGATGGATCCCTCCTGAGGCTCCGATGACATCATCCGCAATTTGACGGCGAGCCTCCAAAAACCCAGGGGTAGGTAAACAACTACGTTAGTTACTACGTGCCAAGTTACTAACGTAGGGAGAATGTTGGGTCCCGGTGGGGCTGACCAAGGTGGTCGTCGTCGTCGAACCCCCTTTTTGCCCGCGCAGTGCCGTTGGTTCGCGGCTCTTCTCCCCGGCCGGGGGGGCGGCTGAGATGAAGTTGCTGATTGCATGTTGCTTGGCCACGCAAGTGCTCATGCTACTGCTCGTTCGTTCCCAGTGGTTGTGAGTTCGCCATCTTTAACACAATTGAAATAAGATGAGACCACACCTTGGCTGTCAAGATTCCTCGATTCCTTGTGCTTTTCCCACTTGCATATTCCCACTTGCATACATGCGCATTATGTCACTGGCTACTTCGTATCATACTTCGCATATAATACACCAAAAATGCGCAACTACTAATGGAGTTGCCATCTTGTCTCGATGCTGGCTTACAGGCGAGCCGAAGCGACAGCGGCCATTTTCCGGGTCCCAACTCCCGATTGCTCTCTCGCTCGCTGACTTCTTCCCGCGCATGTGCTGTCGGCTAGTTCGCGCCGCACGTGAGTCCCTAAAATGCTGTCCCTGGGAAGTAAGCCGCATCCAATAAAGACTCCATAACTCCTTCCCTATCGGGTCCTCTCCCGGGTATGACCGATTTGCTCCAAAAAGTTGGGCCGAGACTCCTCAACCACACTAACCCTATGCTCTCTCCAGCGGCAAAATTCCTCCGTCTTCTTTTTCTCACAATCTTGCATTGGTCGTCCCCAATGTTGGCGCTGTTTGTCGCTGCGGTCAAGGGCATGGGTCGCCGGACTCATGACCTGTTGGTTCGACGGGCGTCCGTTGAACCTTCCCGTGGCCAAGTCTCGTCGCCCTGGCCCGTGCTCGACGCCACCAGCCACTTCCTTCGTCATCACCCGGCCGCCTGATCTGACAAGACGTCCACGGCGATGCCACGAGGCTTAAATGCGCACTGCTTCGCCGACAGGTTCGCCAATACACTCATGACCGGATGGGATAGCTGACGGGGCCGCACGTGTCGTGTGTCGCCACCCACTCCTTGATCTTCTTGATGTTCCACCCGCTCTGGAACCGCCACCACGACTCCGACTCCAACTTTGTTGGGTTGCCATGCTTGATGGTCTTGCCGAAGGAACAGATGCCATTCCAGAACCGGTACTGCAGACAGTCGCTTGCGCCGTCGCAAGCTTTGCGGCAGTCTTCGAAGCTCCGGTGCGCATCCGCCTCCAGCGCCGTCAAGCCCACTTTCTTAGCCTTGCCGAGTTCCCAGTCGCTATACGCCGACGCCGATCTGTTGAGGTAGAAGACATCATCGCTCAGATTATTCCAGTCCTTTCGTGACACCACGAGCTGGTTCTCGACGAATTCGTGGTAAAGGTCCTTGATCCGCAGCGGGTAGCTAAAGTTGCGCCCCTTCTCGAACGCGTATATGTCGGACACATCTTGCGCGCTCGCATGGTGCATGGTCACGATGGGCTGGCACCACTCGTTATCGGCGTACGGCAGCGTGTGCGGCTTCTCGCCGTTTATCGTCGGCCACTGCGGCAAACTCTGTTAGCGAATATTCGTGGTTCACGGCCATCACGACCTCGCCTTGGCCCCCTGGGACGTCGGCAACGCACCGCATTCTGCACGGAGACACCCGTTTCGGTGTGCAGAGCCAACGAAAACATGTAATCGCCGCAGCACTCATGCGTTGCACGCTCGTCCCACCGGTTGGCAACGCCGTTCTTGTCATGGAAGAGCTTGTGCATGGCAGCCTGCGACACTAGATATCCACTCCCGCCGTGGCCAAACGGAAAATTGGAATAATAGGCGACGCTGCCAAGGTAATATGGTTCTTTAGGACTGAGTTTGCTCAGCCATTCCATCATAGTCGGCCAGACCACGTAGGTATCAGCGTCCACGAAGAGATACCAGTCGTGATTGGGCCGCATGGCGTAGGCCTTCTCAGCCATGTGGATGTTCTTGTACTTGTCTAGGCTCCAGGCTTCCTGGCCGATATTGTGGTTCTTGTTGCACGAGTCGAGGTCGGTCGGACACTGTTGCTGACGGTGATATAGGCTAAAATCTTTATTCTTCTTCTTGACGTCGGGAATAACGGTGTCGAGGCTGTCGTGAACGATGTGCCCGGCGACCTCCTGGGCCATGTCGCCGAAGAAAAGATAGTCGGAGACGCATTGCAGGTTGGTCATGACCTGGTTAGGGAGCTTGCCGTACGACTCTGACGCGCCCGTCTTCATCACGAGCAGGACATTGGACGTATCCGGAAAATGGTCACACTCGCCAGGGTCAACCGTGGACCCAACGCCAGGAGAGGCCGACTTGCCAGAGCCTCCAAGAGACAGGTGCTGGCGGAAGCTGGAGATGTCGCAATAGCTGCCATCTTCGCACAGAGCGCCCAGGCGACTCGAAGCGAAGAAGAGACCGACGATGAAGCTGGCAAAGAGGGCGAGGATGACGACGGAGCGTCGGGAGAGTCCCCTCGGCGCCAGCATGGTGTAAGAACCAAGTGATGCCGGCCGGGTCTGGCCCTTGTCGAGGATGCCAAGCATGTCTGGACCAGGGACGTTTCCTCACGGGGCCTGCTCTCTCGCGATGATGCAGCGATCACGGCGAAAACAGAGAAACTTGAAGGGGCAGGGAGAGCAAATCGACCACGGGCCGAGCGGGAAGAGCTGATCGCTTTGGGTTTTGTTCGCCGCCGGGCTCGCAGCAGCAATGAACCGGGTCCCTCAACGTGACACAGTCCAAGCCAAAGCAAAGGCGCCGATTTAGTGCGACCGCTACGAGGTGAGTCGGGGCAGGGATGGCCTCAGACGCCGCTTAAGTTTTGGGTCTACGTGTACTCGGCACGGAGGCTGGGAGGGCTCAGCGAAGCATGCCGTAGAACTTGCACGGTTGCGCCACTAGCCGCCTCTTGTCGGTGGGGAGAGGGACAGGATTTCTAGCAGCCCGGCCCTTGGAGGGCTCGAAGGCCACTGCTACTGCGACGAGTATGCTGCACGGGTTGCGCAAGATGCGCAGCAGATACACAGTGTCAGAAGCGTCTGATAAGGCAAAGGATGGATTGGAAACGAGGCGCCGGACTCCTGAAGATCAATGGACCGGCCCACAGTGGACAGGCGGGGCGAGACGGCATTCCGGGTCCGGGGTCACCGGGGCTGGCGCCTCTACTCGACGAAGTCAGCACTTTACTACAACGACGGGCGGCGGAGCCAAACGACGTCGGACATTTAATCAACCAGAAATGAGACGAACTCTGGGGATCTTGCGGCGGCTTTTCAACACTCTGGACGATGGCCCATACCACGATAAGAGGCATCGACCTGAGACTGGTGACCGCTTGCGAATCGATGGCCCGCATCCTCGACGCCGGGTGCGACGGGAACGAAGCTTTGGCTGGCTCAGAACTAGCGACCTGAAGACGGCGGCGACGGGCACACAC
Organism: Purpureocillium takamizusanense; assembly: GCF_022605165.1. Lineage (NCBI taxonomy): Eukaryota > Fungi > Ascomycota > Sordariomycetes > Hypocreales > Ophiocordycipitaceae > Purpureocillium > Purpureocillium takamizusanense. The sequence goes on from NC_063072.1 coordinate 1,442,091, forward strand.
ACGCGTGCAAAGTAACTAGTAGGTTGGACTGTGCGAAACACAAGAGCGCTCGTATCCCGTAATGTCATGGCTCATCAGCTCTGTCGTGGAGGCGATGCTGGGCGCAGCGGTCAGGAGTCAGGACCCCCCGCAGCCGAGTGAATCTCGGACTCTTGTGTTTCTCGCAGGCGAAGGAAGTGAAATTGCAGGACACATGTGCAGTACACGATTTTCATCGTGCAGCCGGGCTCGTCCAGCGACTTCAGGCCAAGTGGCCCGTAAGTGTCGGCAATGCTCTGAACCTTTTTCTCCGTCTGGACAGCTTTGACATCGATGATCGGTCGCTGCGCGCGTCGAGAGTGAGACATGGAGGCTCCACGCGCCAAATCCCTTGATCGCCGAGAGGTACAGCCTGTCTCCCGGGCTCGAGGAGGAATCTGGCTGTTTCTCGCAGCCATCAGCAAGCGCAAAGCGTATGTGGTCGCATGGCACTAAGGCGCAACACGAGAAGAGACTTGGACGAATCGACTTGACTAGTACCAGCCACGTCGCAACGCAGTACTCACCACTGCCGAGTAGCGCCGGCCGGATTAACAGAGCTTCGGGTCTGGGATGCACCGATCGGAGGCTATCGCGAATGCCATGCCACAGCCACTGGCCAGCGCCAATCACGGTAAGGCGCCCGAGCACGTTGCACCATGGTGTTAGTGGAAAGTAGTAGTACTACTACACCTAGAAACCGGCTCCGCGCGCCCCTGCGACGGGAAGGCCCTGTCACCTTATTGAGTCGCCATGCCGGGATACTTGTCTGGGCGCGACATACTCCCGACACAGCGATCCGACCTGCAGCACGCTCCAGGGTTCTCCACACAGGTGGCGCCGTGACTGCAGGCCGCCAAAGATAGCACTCGCATTTCGTGCAGCCAAGGTGCGTCATTTGACACGACACGACACGATACCGCGACCTGCAGCGGCCAGGGCATGCACAGAGAGGGGCTCTTCCGCCGCACGTGCCCCTGCCCAGGTATGGATATCTCCGCTATCTTAGTACGGAATAACTATTTCGTAGGTACGTATACATAGGTACAGAACCCCTCCGTACGATATTCAAAACACGCACAGCCCCCGGCAAGGGCTAGTAACGTAGTTCGTACTGTGCGCTTTCCCCGTCCCATTCCATCACAGCTCCTCGTGCCTCGACGCATCAGTAGCACCATCACGACGACGCATCGACTCCTCACCATCGTCATATCGCCCATTCCACGGTTCAATCTGTCCTTGCGCAATGGCCGTGATAAAGTCTTCCACCGCGTCGGGCGTCGGTATTCGATGCTGCGCGCTGGCCGTGGCCCTGAGCTCTCGCTCCGCCGCCCGGAAAGGATACACCTGGCCGGTGTGCAGGTTCTCCACGACGAGTCCGCGATTGGCTGCGACGCCGAGCGCGTGCGACATGTCCGGAAACTCGCCCGAGTCCACCGTCACAAATTGGAGGTATTCGCGAAGCCGCTTGGCGAGGGGCCTCATCGCCGCGACATATGCCTCGCGCTCGCCTGTGTCGGAGCTCAGGAAGTACACGATGCTCCTGCTCGCCTGCGGGAGCTCATCTCGTCAGCCGACACCGCGCTCGCGCTCGACAAGTACCGAAACGAATGGCACAAGTCATCCAGGGGCGACCTAACTAGTACCTGTGTGTATTTGAGCTCGTTGCGGCGGCTCATCTCGGGGATGAGTGGCTCTACGCACACCTCGAGCAGTGCCTCCAAGGCGCCCAGCTGGTCAAGGTCAGCCCCCTGGTGCTGCATCCCGTCCTCGTTGTTATAGCAGCGCAGGACACTGGGATCCGAGGGGCTCCCCTGCGCGATACCGAACGAGTAGCGGTCGCGGTAAGCGTCAGCCAGCGATGAGAGGCGCGTGGCGGTACTACTATCGCCACCGCGACCCAGATGCGCGATGAAGACTACCGAATCGGACGAGGCGAACGCATCGAGCGTCTCGTCGTGGAGGCGAGTCACGGCCGGTTGCTTGATGCGACGAAGGAACGAGGTGATGCTGGCGGCGTCAGCATTACTTCAACAGTGCCATGACTGGCGATGCGGTCAAGGACTCGCACCACGATGCCTTACGGGCGCCCCGGTACCGGATCATGGACTGCCCACGTTGATAAAGCCTGATCGCCGGGAAGGAAGTGACGTCGTGCTGCGCACAAGTGTCCGGGAACGTGGTGCAGTTGACCACCTTGGAGGCGCCATCACGCCACCGCACCGCGTCCAATTCCGAGAGCAGGGCGCTGCGGCATGTCAGCGTCGGTGTGTCTGGGATGAGTTATGCGCCGTGGTCAACTTGCGTGTTATCCTACGCAGCGGGCGAGGGATTGTCAGCAAGGCAAGCGTCTGCGAACTTTCAAGGATGATTGGACGCACTGCAACAACTGTCGTCGGTTGTCAGCATGCGTGTCGGCTACCTTTGCCTTGGATGATGCACTCACAAGCTACCAGTGTAGCTTCATTGTCTGCCAGCGCTCGCGTCAATGTCATTGAGTCGCATTGTTCCCACGCCGCAACCCAGGTTGCGGCGATTGCGATTGTTACTGTGCTGAGGGCTTTCATTCTACGGCACATATAGGGGCGTGCACGACTTGCATCTTTCTTTCAGTCTTCAGGGCCCCCCAGGCTACGTACCCGGAGGTCTTTTATCGAACCGTGACAGTGATCCTCCGGATCCGTCTATCCGGGCTTGAGGCATGTTCAGGGGCTGTCCGTCGCAGCTCACCGTGTGGCGCAACCCTGCCACGTTTCAAGTCTATGGACGGGCATTCGGCCCCTTTGAACCCCGGATTATAGGATAAAGCATCATGGTAAACTTCTTCTTACCTCCCTGTGGAAAATTTGGTCGAGATGGTCAACACTTCAACTTGGCTGGGAGACCAAGATGGTCAGTGTGACGAACGTACTCATCGCCACCATTGGGTTGGCTGCCGCTCAGGGGCACAGCCAGGCCCTGATGTCGTCCGAGGTTCACCGTTCCGGTGACTACTCTTGCGTTCACCCGCCGTACAAGGTGCACCTCGTGAGCAGGTCACCCCTGGTGATGTACTTGGAAGGCTTCCTCACCGCAGAGGAGCGCGGCCACTTGCAAGAGCTGGCGTGAGTGGCTCCTCATTGACGTCGCACTCCCGTTCATCCATCACTCATGCACATGCGCTCAGTAACGGGCAATTCCAACAGTCCGCCGTCGCCGGAGCGGCCGGCGCGGCGGCCGTCCACTCGGTCCGTACCTCGCAGTCCACCACGGTGCCGCGGGATGCCCTTGTTCGCTGCATCGAGGACCGTGCTATCGCACTCCAGGGCTTCAACATGCCGGCCTCGCACCTCGAGCCCATCCAGCTCGTCCGATATGGGCCCGCGCAGCACTACCACTACCACACCGATTGGTTCACCGACGCGGCGGCCCACGCGACGGCCGCGCAAGGCGGCAATCGCGCAAGTTCCATCTTCGCCTACGTACGCGCCGCCGCCGCCGCCGCCGCCGCCAGCGATACCAGCAAGGCCAACGCCAGCAGCCTCACAGGTGGCGGCACCAACTTCCCGCTTCTGGATGTGCCGCTGCGCGATGAGCGCTGGTGCCGCTTCGTTGACTGCGATGACGAGTACGAGCACGGCGTGACGTTTCGGCCCGTCGAGGGCAACGCCATCTACTGGGAAAACCTGCTGCCGCTGGAGGGACGCCGCACGCGCGGAGACCAGAGGACGTTGCACGCGGGACTGCCGGTTGTAAGTGGCGAGAAGATTGGCATGAATATCTGGACGCGAGAGGCGCCACTGCCACCGAGCGTCAGAGGCGAGTAGAGTAGCCTCTATGCAACGGGCCCTTCAGCTTTTTTCTTCCTCACGACCTTGCATGACAACGTTGTTCTCGCTCGATACAATGGCTTGTCAAGCTTTCAGCGTTTTGTTCCCTGAGCCGAGTCCGTGCGGTGGTGGGAGTTGAACAGAAAGAGGGAGCGATACAAAGAGGGGGGGGACTTGGACTGCCGAGAGCCTTTGATCACGGGGTTCCAAGCAGCATTTACCGCCATCCTATTTTTCTCTCTGCGTGCGTGTAATTCAGAGATATAAACCATTGCAGGACCTCTCGATGCCTCTTGTATGTCTTACTCTCCATCATCCCAAACCAGCCGTTTTCGTTTTCCTTGCTCTTCCCTTCGAGTCAGTCAACATCACATCGTTCTGTTTGTTTAGACATTGCCTCTGCAAGCGAGCAACTTTTCAGGCTTACATCATCAACATCGTTGAAGCTGGCCTTCTGTTGATGTCACATTTCTCTTCTTGGCCTCCTCGAGACGAATAACCCTTGAAACAATCGGTAGCGACGACGGCGGCGTCAGCATTAGCATTAGCAGTAGCAGAAACAGCAGCAGCAAACTCGACGACGGAAAACCGGCCACAATGTCACTCGGACTAAAGGGCGTCATCCTCAACTTCTTCCGCTCCCTGCCGCGGCTGTGCCTGTGCCCGCGGCGCAACGAGCGCTTCCGGGACGCGGCGCTGGCGGGCTTCATCGGGTGCCTGCTCGGCGCGGTGCTGGTCAACATCGTCGTGGTGGTGCAGGCGGCGCGGGAGAAGAAGAAGCAGCATCAGCAGCAGCAGCCGCAGCAGCAGCAGCAGAAGGGGGTGCGCGGCGGCAGGCACGAGTTGCCGGCTGACAAGTTTGACGGCGGGAGCCCCTGGCCGATGAGCGCGACGAAGCAGAAGAAGCCGCAGCAGTGGCAGGAGGAGCAGGAGGAGGAGCAGCAGCTGGTTTCTGGCCTTGACGGCGGTGCTGGCAATGCTGGTGCCGTGCAGAGTCTGCAGATTCAGAAGCCGGAGGAGAGTGTTCAAAAGCAGCAGCAACCACAACAACAGCAACAACAGCAACAGCAACAGCAACAGCAGAAGCAGAAACAGCAACAGCAACAGCAGCAACAGCAACCGCAGGGATTGGAGCTGCAACGGTTCGAGACTCAGGGATCGGATATGCAGCTGCCGCAGCTGCCACTCCCGCAGACACCAGCGCAGCGCACGCTGCCGACGAGGCCGCACTCGCACCCGCAGCAGCAGCTGCCCAAGCCGCCGGCGCCGCGGGGCACCAAGTCCAGGTCCCTGCCCGCGACGCCCAAGCCGCCGGCCGGCGCTCAGGGGTCCAGCGTCGCCGTGCGCCCGGCGACGCGGCGACGCGGGTTCTGAAGAGGCGCCGGGCGGTGGTGAGGGGGACCTTTTTTGAGCGCGCGGGGAGGGTTGAGGGGATGAGAGTGGGCGGGGGTCATTTCATGGAGGGCATGTTTTGCTTTTGTATTTGTGTATTTGTGTGTATTAGTGTGTGTGTGTGTGTGTGTGTGTGTGTGTGTGTGTGTGTGTGTGTGTGTTTCCCCTTGAGCTATAAACGAATGTACAACCTTTGTCGTTCCTGCTGAGCTAGACCGTCCAAGGCTTCCTTAACAGAGTCCTTTGCAAGTCGCAGTACTGAAGTCGATTGTGAGGTGTCCCGCGTGATCCCCCTCTCCAAACGCAACATCGCCACATTTTCTTCCGCAGAGGTCGTTCCTATCATGGCGGGTGATAAGGTCGTTGAGACCGCGGACGAGACCCGGTCTGTCCATGGGTTTATCCTTGGGGAACCCCCACGGGGAGAGGCAAAACCCTCCACCTCCAAACTGGTAGCACGCGATGTTTTCTCCGTTCTTGAACTTCCTATCGGACTTGGACCTCAAGGCTTCGTCCTGCAAGTACCCGAGAACGGCTATGGGCCTGTCCGGTCGCCGGACTTTTCCATACTTGTCCTCGTCCCACGCCTGAAGCCTCATAGCCCACCGGTCCGGTTCCGTCAGGAACTCGGTGCATTCGCGGCTCATCCCCATGCACTGCCAATAGTGCTTATTGACACCCTTGATGACGTTGCGCCGCGTGACCGTTGCCGTTGAATTCGCCGGCGCCGGCGCCGCAAGCAGCGGCGTGGCCGCGGCGGCGACGAAGAACAGGTGGCTGAGACGCATCTGAGGGAAGGGGGGAGAGGGGGAGGGAGGATGGCTGTCAGCGGACGCGGGGAGTCGCGAAGAAGAAGAAGGGGGATCACAAACTTTTGAGCCGAGCCGAGCCGCGCGCGGAAAGGGGGTTGGCTTGAACGAGACTGGCTTGCCCTTGGAAGAAGCCTTGCGAGAGCGTGAGATCAAGGTATTATTATGATGATAATATCAAGTTGTCGATTGATTGAGCAGGCGAATTGCGTCTTCGCGCCCACCGTTGCGTATGCAAAGAGAAAGGACAATAAGAGTCCGTCGGGCCTCTTATATATATCTAGGTATTATACCTACATGTCTTGCACACACACACACACACGCCTTCTTCCCAAAAGGCATCGTCGCATGCCGCACAACACAAGACTGCGGAGGCAAAACACACACACTCATATTTTTGGCAATAGTAACCCTCTCCCTCCCTCCCTCCCTCCCTCCATCTCTCGTCAGTAGATCTGACGCGGGTTTCATCGCATCGTGGTTGCACTGGGCAGGCCAGCCAGCGAGCGCGGGCGGGCGGGCGGTGCGAGCTTCGGTCCCCGGATGGTCCATGACCTGCCGCACACGCCGCCTTTTTCTCTTCCCACGACACAGTCAACGGGTGGCCTTTTTTTTTCTTCTCCCCCCCCCGTTTCGTTTCATCGACTTGTCTCTCCTATTTTCGAGTTACTTCAGGTTCGTTAGTAGTGATAGTAGTAACCTCCGGGCACGCGACGCTGCTACTACTAGGCGGTCCTTCCCCCCCCCCCCCCTCTCGGGACACGATGCTGCTGCTCCTGCTGCGTGCGACTGCGAAACGGCCGACAGTATCTCGCCGGCCCATAGCTCCCTCTCCCAGTTCCGCCGCGATGATAATCTTCCCTGTCGGGGGTTTGCTAGCGGCAGTCGGGCGCGAAGCGCGCTCTGGGCTGGTTGTTGCCCCCCCCCCCCCCCCCTCAACCCAGCGTTTAATAGCTTGGCTCGCCCCTTTGCCCGCGCGCGTCCAGGCTTCGGGGAGGGGGAGGGCGGCAGGTGACCCATCGTGATATGGATAGAACGACGAGGAGGAGGAGGAGAAGGGGGAGGAGCAGGGGCTCTCGTGTTTGTTTGCTGTGCATGCGTTACGGCACTGAGTCAATCGCGGGCGGTGGTTTGCAATAATGTTGTTCGGGCGGCTCTATGTCATGGAACGGAAGCCGTTGCCGGTCCATCACGCGCGCGGACATGTTTGCAAGCAAGCTTGTCTCTCGACTTTCACAGTAGACGAGACAATTTGGTATTAAACACGTCGTCACAGACGTTTGGGGGCCGGGAGAGTAGAGTAGGCTGATGAGCGTCGAATAAACCGCCCGACTAGTCATATAATCACCTGCGCAGAGGCATGCTTCACGAGACGGCCGGTCCCCTTCCCTTGGCGGCGTGTGTGGTGGTGGTGGTGGTGAAGGGGTGATGTGTGACACGGGCAAACACCACCCACCCTCTACTTACACCATGGCCGTCTCTGTTTCCGAATATATATATCCCCCGCCTATTGGCTCTAGCGCGGCATTCTACAATCGATGTCACTGGGTATCGTATCGTACGCTATAATTATACCCGCAAAGCTACAGGGCTCAACATGTATGCGAGAGACGGCGGCGGCGAGGGCGCCGGACGGGGCGATCTGGTCAAGCGAGACGCCGACGGCCTGCTGATCTTCTGGATCGTCGCGGGCATCGGCATCGCCATCTCAATAGCAATGTTCTGTTGCATCTACTTTAATGGCAGGAAACGACGCGGCCGCGGGGGCAGAAGCCACGGCGGCGGCCATCAGAGCGGCGGTCGAGCCGGCGGTGGCGGCGGCGGTGGCGGCGGCGGCGGGTTCGGACACGGAATGGGGGACATCGAGATGGGCGGACCACACATGCCGCCGCCGCCGCCAGGCCGTGGCAGGCATCGGGGGGGCAACACGATGTAGCGGCCCAGGGACGAGGGCTCTGGCTGGATACACGTGTGCATATCAGAGCAGCCAGATAGACGAGAGACAACCAAGTGTCCAGACTATCGGATCCCCCTGCCGGGGATACGCCAGGTGTGCCCGTGAGTGAATGGCATCGGGAAGCGACATGATGGAGGGAGGGGGGGGCCAGGAAGAGAGGAGCCCGTCTCTCTTTCTGGTTGGGACGCACAGAAGACGCGGTCACGAGGCCACTTATTCCTTGGTTACTGCGGGCGTGGCCCATGATGATGCGCCAGCGTGCCAAGGACGACGCAGCTTGCTTGTGCGACTCGCCGTTGTTGTCGTCGTCGTCGTCCCAATCTTGGCTGGCGTTTGCATCACCGACACCCGTGGCAAGGCATGTATTGCCAACGACAAGTGAACGAGTCGAGCTCTCCGGGCAAGGAGCGCGCCCTCTTCCTCTTCTCGATCCTCCTCCTCCTTCCCCTCCTCCTCCACCCAGCTACCGCTAAGTGCGTGTGAAGCGAGAGAGAAGAAGAGGACAAAAATTAACCGACTGCTTCGACCAGGATTTCTGCGAGCGTCAACCCGGGCCGATATCCCAGGCACCACGCCCTTCGCAAAAACAACAGCCAGACGCCCGCCGCCATGGCTATAGACGCGCCGCTCAGCGGACTCTCCCCAGGCGGAGGGGATGACTGCGGAGGAGGAGGAGCAGCGGTGGCGCCCCCGAACTGGACATGGTTCGGCCTCGGCTTCGCCTGCGGATACGGCACCTTCGTGGTGATGCTGGGTCTGTTCCTGGGCCGCCAGATGACGAAGCTGCCGTGGCTGTGGGAGGTGGAAATCGCCAAGCGGAGGCGCGAGGCGGAAGCAGAGGCGGCGGCGGCGGCGGCGGCGGCGGCGGCGACAACTCGCGTGCCTCCTCCTCCACCAGCAACGTCGGTGAGCCTGTCGGATCCCTACCACGCGTAAATGGAGAGACCATCCGACCTCCGGGAGGGAGATTTGAAGGCGAGACGACATCGGACAGAACTGCCTCTTCCCCCTCCGCGTGGGTCTGCTCGGGGGGAGGAAGGGGGGAGGGGAACGGGCGTCTATGCGGGACACAAGCAAGCAAGCAAGCAGCAACCTCGATTCACCGCCTAGAGGGGTCGCAAAGTAAAGCCAGCCTGACGCGGGCACCTCGTTCGAGCGGCAATCATTTAAAAGGCTGGCCTCGGGGCCTGTCTCATTGTCGGGCCTCTCTTATTTTTCGTGCTTTGGATTTTCCTAGGAGAGGTTCCCTAACCGAGTGAGTGTTGGGTCGACGACGAGAGAGGGAGAAGGAAAAAAAAGTCGACGATCACGACAAAGCAAATGAGCGACCACCAACGCGAGCCGGACACGCACGCACGCACGCACGCAGTCACTCACTCGAGGACCCTCACCACACCCGCTCCAGCATGGCAAGAGGCAAAGTCCAAGCGAGGTCCTCGAAAGAGGAAATCATCGGCGGGCTGGTCATCGGCTGCGTGCTGGGCGTCGTCGCCTTCGTCGTCAGCTTCCTCGCGCTCTTCTTCGTCAAGGCCTGGTTCGTCAACAGGCGGGCCGCGGCGGCGCACCATGACAGTGGTCCTCGGGCGCGACGGCGGCGGCGGCAACCGCAGCCACGGCAACCGAATGATCAACACGGCCGGCCGCGGATGGCGGAGGTTTGAGACAGGGCAGGGCGTTGGGGACCGGGGGACGTGGGAAGGGTCCAGCAAAAACGGTATCTGTCGCGGCGGAGTGTTGTCGAGGAGGGCTGGAGGACGGAAAGCTGGGCAGGCGATGCGACGGCTGGTGGGAGACTGGGAGCATGGGAGCCCGCCCTCAGGATGGGGTGGTGTGGCATTGGCTTTCTTGGCGGCATTTTGCTGAAATGATGATGATGGTGATGATGATGGTGACGAACCGGTCATCTGCAATTTTTCTTAATTATGATTGATTACTACCTACGTGCTACTATATCATGCCAACCCCTCGTCCCTCGCGCACTTGTTGGGCGGGAGAGCCTGGGCAGTACAGTACGAAGTACTTCGGCAGGGTCGTCACGTGATGGCGCGTAATCGGCGACGCGACCCTATCGCGAAGTCACTTTGTGAAGCGGCCCCTGCCTCGACGACCACCATCCCAGCGCGGAGAACCAGTCCAGCAGCACGCATCCGCAGCTACCTAGGCGGGCAGGTAGGCAATGGACATTGCCCGCGGCGCCCGTCGCGCCCGTCATGTCGCCGCCAATGCCGCCGCCGCCACTACCAATGCGACCCCAGGCGCCGGGACAAATCGCCCCTCAGGCGATGATGATGATGATAACGATGATGTGGCGGTGACGCCAGCAGCAGCCCGGGCAGCGCGTCCCGCCGCTGCTGCAGCGCTACCACCACGGGCACTGGCAGCTACGACAACGCCCGACAACGGCAACGCCAATGGCAACGGCCGCGGCAACAGCTACGGCCTCGACGAGCAGGAGCAGCCTCGCCGCCACCAGCGCGAGCCCCCCGCCCTGAATCGCGCCATGAGACGCGCCGCCGTTGATGCAGCTGCGGCGGCGACGGCCGTGGCCCAGCAGCTGGAGCCGCACCACCACCGCACGCCTGAGCAGGCCCGTCACCACCAACCCCACCATCACCGCAATCATCACCATCATCGCGTGCGCCAGCATGCATCACCACCCGCCGCTGCTGGGCCGCCGCCCCCGCATCCCTTTCGTCTCCACCGGTGTAAGTGAACACGACGCCTTGTTTTTGATATAGTATATTATCCAGCCACGGCGCGTTTGCGGGCAGTCCCAATTCCAGGCGAGAGTCGTCGCCCAAGCGGGCATCCATCCCGGCGCGGACTCGCCCAGAAAGGTAGCGCCTTTCGCTGAACAGGCAAAGGCGGCAGCGGCCTCGCCAATTGCCACTTGCCAATGCCCAGCCCGACCACCAATCTCGCCTTGATTAATTACACGGATTCATGAATCCATTGTTCAGCCTTCGTTTGCTCGGGAATTGGCCCAGGAGTTCAACCTCTGCATTCGCCCACGCCCGCGGCGCCTGCTCCGCAAACCTGCCCTTCTCCATCGTCCTGCACACACCACGTTCACTCTCATTTTTCGCACACTCCTTTGCCGCTGCCTTCACTCGTTTACAAACCTTCGGGTTCGCCATCTTATTTGCAAGCCTCGTGTTGATGATCCTTCTGCATCATGTTCTACGCACCCAACGCCGGACCGACTCCGCCGTCTAGCCCTCCATCGGTCGACGTGACCTCGCCCGTTCCAATTTACCAGGATCCCGAGGAGCGCGTCTCTCGCCTCCCGCTGCAGGAACTGTCCATCACACCCTTTGGGGACGTGGCTACGCATCGAGGACCTTCGTCCCGGCCCATGCCCTCCATTGACAAGGAAAACTACTCGGCCCTGAGATCGGCCCTCGACCACCGCGAGCAAGTGCTTGTCCAGCGAACCGAGGACGTGGCCCACGCCCTCGATCAGATGCGCTACTATCGAAATTTGCTTCAGCAGTCTCTTGCCGAGTTTTCGTCCGCATCCTCCGCCGTGGCTGACCCAGACCAACTCTCTGCAGCCGCCCACATGAGCGCCAACACACGCCTCAGCATGCCTCTCGATTCGGACGAGTCCAGCTCCGAGCCGGACCTCAGCGTCCTCGGCATGGCACGCGCTGGAAACGCCGGCGTGGATCATCAGATGAACACAATGGCCTACGACGAGGACGAAGTTCTGTCCCAGGAGCAGTACGAGGACACCAGCCTCGAGGATCCCGCCGAGGAGCACGACGTGGCTCCCCTCTTCGACCCAGCCACGGTCGGTCTCAAGGAGATTTCGAACCTTGGCAAATTCACCGTCAGCAGCCACAAGCCCGGCTGTGGTGTCGACGAACTGCGCAGCGACGACCTCAAGATGTACTGGCAGTGAGTCTCGATCCCTACCCGGGCTTTCCATCCTACGATTGTCGCCGCCCGGGTCTAACCTCGCCGTGTCAGATCGGATGGCCCTCAGCCCCATAAACTCACCATCTACTTTGTCAAACGGGTCGGCATTCGTGACATCCGCTTCTTTGTCGACTACAACGAGGACGAGTCCTACACCCCCACCAAGATCGTCTTCAGGTCCGGCACGAGCGAGAATCACCTGATCGAGTTCGCCACCATGAACCTCGACAGCCCCGTCGGATGGCAGCAAGTGCCCATCGCCGGCGCCGGAGGCGAGCCGGATGGAAACACCCTCGTCTCCTGGGTGCTCCAGATGCAGATTCTCGAGAACCATCAGAACGGCAAGGACACGCACCTGCGTGGCATCAAGATCTACGCCTTTGACGCCGACGCGGCCGCCGGGCAGGAGACGGTCCCCGCGGGCGGCGACGACTCTGACGAGAACGACAATGACGATTTCGACGCCATGGACGTGAGTGCCGACGACGACACGGGCCAAGCTGGCTCTAGCGACAAACTGGGCGACATTGCCCGGATTCTGGCCGCGGCCAGACTCGAGTCCGGCGACACTGGACTCACCCTCCCCGACTTTATGCGCGAGCCGGAAATCCGTTGAGGAGACAAAGACGGCGCTACAGAGGGGAGAGAGTGAAACGAGCCGGGCAGCGAACGGTGGAAGTGGAGCCAACGTACGTATACTTTGTACGAAGTCTGGACGATGCCATGATGATATGTGCATGATCCCAACCAAGGGCGCAAGGACGGTAGGGCCGCTTAAGGCGTTGATGGAACATTCGGGAACCCTGTAACACACACGAGCTGCGTCTCTGGAGTTGCATGTAATTCTTCAGAGGATGGAGATATGGGGACGATATCGGGTTTTGTGTTAGGGCAACGGCCCCAATAGGAGTGCGACTTTACTATCCTTTCACGCTGGGTGTCAACGGCTGGTGGCTTCGGGATCTGGCCGCACAGCGTGTGTCGTTCGCCGGGACGGAGCAACTGCAAGACAGACATGTGCAGTATACCTTGGCTCGGCCCAACCGGCCATGGTAATAACCCCGGCGCTGCCTGTCGTGGCTGTGCGGCGGCCCGGCTGGGTCCCGTGAGACGGTGCGGAGGCGCAAGAGCGCTTGCTTATCCTTTTGACATCCTGTAAGGCTCTCTCAGCAGCAGTGACTACTAACAAAGCTACAAGTGCAAAATAGTGGCTGTAGTCTGACATGACAGTGCCCGTTTGCCACGATTATGTGATGGCCGTCGCTGCGCGGCCCCTCGTGTCGGGAGCAATAGATTGTGCCACCTCAACGAGATCATCTAATAAACTTGCACAACGGCCGCAGTCGTCGCTGAGGTGGTCTAGGGTGGGGCACGGCCGCCCCGGCGGGGTGGGGAGATGGGGTTCGTAGATCAGCGACGCCCGGAGCAAACGCCGAGCGTCATCGCTGGGTCAACAACAGCGGCAACGGGGCGACGGGGGCGGCTGCGGGATGAGGCGAGACCGACTCAGCCTTGTGTTGAATAAACACTCTCCACGCCACGGTGGTGAGCCGCGCAGGCAGGACAGTAGCCTTGCCCCCTTGGCGGAGTGGACGCTTCAGGGCGCATGCAAGCAAACAGGTCGGTCGGTCGGTCGGCGCCGCGATGGAGCCGGACCTGGGGACAAGCAAGCACCCTTGTAGCTACCTACCTTTCATCTTCCTCGTGACTGACTGACAACAGGCACATCCATAGCTCCCGTGGTATGGTTCGGGCGGCGGAGGCAGTGCAACGAGGAAGGGGGGGAGCCCTGCGCCGATAGGAGTCCCACCCAAGGTCGCCGCCCGAGGTGCTTTGCTTTTGAGATGCTGGCTGCTAAAGGCTGTAGAGGGACTGCTTTGAAGGTAGGGGCGGGACTGCACTTGCTCTGGGCAGGGTCTGGGCAGCCTACCAGACGGCTTCGCTTTCGTCGTATGACGCACTCGAAGACGCTGCCGAGACGCGCGCCAAGCTCGCGATGGGCAGGCAGTCTGGGGCGCGGGGGGGGCTTCGCTCCACTGCCGAAGGACACGGCCCCAGTGTCATCACATCAACAGTGACTAGGCACTAACTGACTAGGAAAGTCCAGCGCAAATAGGCAGCGAGCGAGCGAGCATCGGCGGCCAATAGTACGTACGCACGGGCACTTGGTATGGCTTTTCTGAGCGTCGGCATTTCGTGCTACCATCTTGCTGCGACATGACACACGATTGATGGAGACATGTGGTGGAGGAGGCGACTTGGGGAAAAAAGGGCCAGAGCTCCTTTTCTTGTGATGCTCCCCCCTCGTCTGTGTGTGTGTGTGGTCTTGGCTACCTATGTTAGTACGAGCGCTGCTGCTGCTGCACCCTCGCCCGAGCTCAAGCAGGTAGTGGCGTGTGCATGCGCCCGGATGGCCAGACACCGGGCAGGCAGACGGGCGGCGCAGGGCAGGAGGCAGTGGACGGTGGTGGATGGTCGAGTTAGGCAGGCATTTCCTCAGGTGTCCCTTCAATGCCCCCCCCCCCCCCCGGGGGTGGCGGCTGCGGCCCCGCTCGGCCCAAGCGCCTTCCGATTGCACGAGTGAGGAGCGGCATCGCGGTGCAGGTTGAGCGCCCCAACCACAGCCTGCCTAGGTGCGCAGCGGACAGGTTCCTACCAGGTACCAAAGTACGAGGGGTGTATCGTTTCGTTTGCTGTGAGGTACAGCACTGTACAGTATACTCACAGTCGCTAGTACCAAGGTAAGGTGGCTAGCAGCTCTCAACTAACTAAGTGAGCTTTTGCTCGACCAGCCATCTCCGACTCCTCTCTGTCTCTCCTACCCAGGGCGCATCGCTAGGCTTAATACCTAGCCGCAAGGATGTTGGTTAGCAGAATGGCAGGCACTACTAGCAGGCAGTGCAACGAGCGATGGGTGCCCGGATGCCGGCCCATCATCATCATCATCACCACAACCACCACCACCACCAACCAGCCCGCACACCACCTTGTTCGGCCATCGCGTGCCGCCCGGCCTTCTCCACTCCACCGTCCCCGCCCCGGTCTTCCTGGGCAGCACAGCACACAGCGCGCAGCAGCTCTCAGTAGGTACTAACTAACGGGGCAACGCCCGCCGCCAAGACGAGGACGTCACGTCAGACATCCCAAGGTAATCCCTCCCCTCCCTCTCCACACGACGCCCCATGTTTGTCGTCCGCTTCACACATCACCGTCGCCTTTCACACGCTTATGAACTTGGCATTTATTTAACACCATCAATCTCCCCCCCCTTGCTCGCACACTGCACCCTCTCCATCCACCCATCCATCTTTAATAACCCCTCGTCGCACCACCTCTGGCAAAACATATACACATTTTGTCTGCACCGTCACCGCCTGTAACCGTCCACGTCGCACCATTGCCGACGTCGTTCTTCCGATAGCCGTCCACCACTTGCTCGCCGTTTACTTATACGCACCTCGAGGAACCCACCCGCCGCAATAGCATCGTCGCGATCCGTCCCCGCCACGCTGGCATCAACAACTTCATCCACGGTGCCCATCATGTCCGCTGTCAACGGCGAGAGCTCCACCACCAAGCCTCATGGCGAAACGGCCGGCTTCGGCGGTGGCTTCCAGCCCCAGGGCAAGATGACCGTGCAGCCGCCAAAGAAGGAGGATCTCCAGAAAAGCTATGCCTCAATCGTGGGTGATGATGGCAACCCCAGCGGGTGGTACGGTAGTATGGGTATGTTCTATGGTCTCTCCAAGCCTTGCCTTCACGCTTCAGTCGCTCATCTGCCCATACAGTCAATACCCTGGGAGGGCTGATTGGAACGCTCGGCGCCGTCCCCTGCTGCATCTGCTGCCCGAACCCCTACAAGAATGTCCATCAGGGCAACGTCGGTCTTGTCACCAAGTTTGGTCGCTTCTACAAGGCTGTCGACCCCGGCCTGGTCCGCATCAACCCGCTCAGCGAGAGACTTATCCAGATCGACGTCAAAATTCAGACTGCCGAGGTCCCTGAGCAGATCTGCATGACCAAGGACAACGTCACTCTCCGCCTCACCTCTGTCATCTACTACCACATCGTTTCCCCTCACAAGGCCGCCTTTGGCATCTCCAACGTCCGTCAGGCACTCATGGAGCGCACGCAGACCACACTACGCCATGTCGTCGGCGCACGCGTCCTCCAGGATGTCATCGAGCGCCGTGAAGAGATTGCCCAATCCATCGGCGAAATTATCGAAGACGTCGCCGCGGGCTGGGGAGTCGCTGTCGAGAGCATGCTCATCAAGGACATCATCTTCAGCCAGGAGTTGCAGGAGTCGCTCTCCATGGCCGCCCAGAGCAAGCGTATCGGTGAAAGCAAGATCATTGCCGCCAAGGCCGAGGTGAGAAACCCCCCCCCCCCGGTTCTCGGCCCATTGCCTCCTTGCTTTTCGGAACTAACATGCCTCACCATAGGTCGAATCCGCCAAGCTGATGCGCCAGGCTGCCGACATCCTCAGCTCGGCTCCCGCCATGCAAATCCGCTACCTCGAGGCCATGCAAGCCATGGCCAAGTCGGCCAACAGCAAGGTCATCTTCTTACCCGGCAGCAGCTCTCAGAGCCTCAATGCCGCCATGGCCGCCCAGCAGAACCCGGAGGCCACTGGTGCTAGCGGCGCCGGCCATGACGGCCCTGCGCAATATGACTTTGGAGGTCAGGACCCTGGTCTGCAGCAGGCCATCAACGCCCGCGTCGTCGAGACTCTCTGAGCGACGCGCAGATCCCGTGACAGTGTGACGGTGAAATGCTAACTTGGGGGGTTTCGGGTGGCTTAGCGTGGTCTACTTGATTTCGAACGCCAGTTTGGCTACAGACTGCCTGAGTCGTCTTCAACCATTGTTGACTATACCTGCCCGAGACCCCCCGGAGATCGCATCTCCCCCCTTCGTCATTCTCGCTCTGCCACGACCAAATTTGACGAATGGACCCCTCGTTCAAAGTTTTCCTTGCTGTTGGCCTCTTTGCTTCCGCGAATTGGCTTGCTTTGTTTTCCTACTTGTACGTGAAGTCGCACGGAGCAGTGGCCCCTGGTGAGGGGTTGACGGGACGATCGAATAATGAAACTCGGCGACAGAAATGTGATACCCAGAGATGGACATTGGCGACACGGGAGATCGAGGGACGAGGTGCGGGAGGTTGGCTGGTTGATTTCTCAATGGATACCCCAAATCGCTCACTGCAAGGACCCGGGGCAGCTGTATAATTGTCTAGACCTGTATTCTGCTATCAATGCCACGCAACTCACCTTGTGCTATCATGTCATGAAGTTTCCAAAACCACTTTTGGCCACATATAGCCGGATGACACCCGGAGGCTATGTGAGGCTCGACATTGCCGATGGTCGCGCGAAGTTGCAAGTACGGGTTATTTAACAAGTTCATTTCATACACCACTGATGCCTATCAACCCTCCGTCGTCTGCCCGGAAGCAGCCCGCCAGTCGTGACAAGCTGCACCGCCAACTACTTTGACGCGGATGAGCATCCAAAATCAAGAAACAGCCCTACACGCCAGATGCCTCGGATGTCCCCCCTCCAAACGCCGGCCAGAAAATCGGCTCAACAAGAAAAAAGAAGACGCCCAGAAAAGACTCCTTCACCCTTGGAGTCGCAGGTATCGCCGTATATCTACACATTGCAGAACGAATTGCAGACTTTGCCGTGTCCCGTGGCCCTCCGCACGAGACGGGACCGCAGCGCTTCCCCGATGTTTCCATTTAGGCTTCCGAGTGGCGCTTCTTCTTCTTCTGCTTCTTCTCCTTCTTTGAATCGGCGGCATCCTCATCATCCTCGTGCTTGCGCTTCTTCTTCTTCTCGGACGCGGGCTCCGACTTGGCAGGCGTCTCTGCCTTGACGGGGGTGCCATTCGCCTCGGCCTTGCGAATCTTCTTGAGCTCCTTCTTGCTGAACACCTTGGGGTTGCCATCAGCGCCGAGCTGGACATCACCACGCTCGTACTTTCGCTTGAACTTCTTGACCGACAGACCGGCAAGATCGGCCAAGCGCTCGTACTCGGCCTTGGACAGCTTGGCAACCTTGGACTTCGCAGGGGTGGCGGCATCCTCATCATCATCCGACTCATCCTCGGCGTCCTTCATCTCATCGTCGGACTGCGCGTCGACTTCTTGAATGAGGGCCTTCTTGCCCTTGCCCTTCTTGCTGTCCTCGCCGTTGACACCGTCGGCATCAACGTTGTATCGGCGGGTTTCCTTCAGCGTGAACTGTCCAGGAGCGACGATCTCGCCAGTGGGACCCACGTTAGTCCCCTTGGGAAGAAGAGGCTTGCCTTCTAGCCGGCGCAGGTGGTTCTCCAGCTTGATGCGGTTGCTGAGGCCGAGAATGGCGCGCTGCTCCTCCTCTTCCTCCTCGTTGTTATCGAGGGCGTCGACACGGAGACCAAGAGCAGTCTTAGCGGCAAGCATACGGGCAATCTTGCCCTTGTTGCGCCCCGTTGCCTGGCCAATCAAGGATGAATGGTATATAATGCCGTACTTGGGGGTGTCATGCTTGG
Organism: Purpureocillium takamizusanense; assembly: GCF_022605165.1. NCBI lineage: Eukaryota > Fungi > Ascomycota > Sordariomycetes > Hypocreales > Ophiocordycipitaceae > Purpureocillium > Purpureocillium takamizusanense. The sequence continues at coordinate 1,460,536 of NC_063072.1, forward strand.
TCTTAAGGGCACGGAAGAGCGCCTTCTCAGCGCCAAGAATCTGGATAGTGGATCCAGGGGCCTTGGCCAGGTTCATAAGAGAACCGGCGTGAGCGATGAGTCGGGCGCCGACCAAGTAGCCAACCAGAGCAGTCAGGTTAGGGGCGATGGCACGCATGCGGCTCTCGAGGTACGAGGAGAGCTGCGCTCGGAACTCGGTGTACTGGATGACCTGCTCTGCCAGAGCCTTGATATTGACCAAATCGTCTTCAGTGATCTCCGTGCCCATGCTGATCTCGGCAGCCTTCTTGACGGCCTCTTCGGTGGCTTCGGGGAGGATTTCGGAGAGGTCGGTCTCGGCGATGTTCGTTCGGAAGCCGGCGGTAATGACAAGGCGGGCATAGGCTAGGTTGTCGTTGAGGATCTTGGCAAGCTCGGGGAAGTGCCAGCCGTACCATTCCTTGGTGCGCATGGCGAAGACATTGAGATCCTTATCCATGTCGTCGATCAGGCGAATAGCCTGGATGATCATCGAGTCGATCTTATCGACGGAGAACTTCAGCTTGTGGCGGGAGATGGAGTGGGAGAGACCGAGGGCCATGCGGTCCACGTTTTCTTGCAGCAGACCAGGAATCAGAGAAGGGAGGTGCTCTCGAATGCCACGGAAGACGTCCATTGTGTTGGAGCCGGAGACAGGCGAGATGTTGAGCTGGGGGAGGTTGGAGATGGCGGTGCCCAGCTTGATGTCAGCGACGGCCAGTGAGGCCTTCTTCTCGGACTTGAGGTCCTCGAGCAGGGAGTTGAGCAGCGAAGGGACCTTCCCGTCCTTGAGCGACGCCGCCTCCTCGAGGGCCATGGCGGCGCTGTCAAACTTGACGAACTTTTTCAATTTGAGCCTGAAAGAAGGAACAGTCGTCAGTGCTGTGCCCATGTCCATGATTGCCTGGATTCTGCTCACATCTCCACGAGTTTCTCGGGACGGCCGAGCTCGGCGGCGAGGTCATCGTTCTTGAAGAGTTTCTTGTCGGCGGCCTTGAACAGGCCGTAGCTATTGTTGACTTATTGTCAGTATCTGCAACTGGGAAAGAGTCGTCGTCGGGTAAGGGATTGAAACCCGCAAATTGCATTGCAATTGCAGGCGGCGGGCGCAACTCACCCCGCAGGCGTCTCGGCCAGAACAAAGAGAGACATGTTGGGCAGTCGTGAGTCCCTCCGAGGATCTTGCGCGGATCGATTGGGCTTCGACTTCCTCTCGTGGGCGCAAGGAGGGTGTTGTGCGCAGGCGCGATGGAGTTGCAGGAAATTTTTCAGCAGAGAGGATGAGAGAAAGCTGCAGGCTCCACCCAAAATTTTTGGATCAGCACTTGCCCTCTGCGGTGGGTGTGCCTTCAGGTGGGAAGGGTCGCTGCTGCGGCGGGAAACTCTGATTTCTTGGCGCCCGCCCGGCGACGCGCTATATATGTTCCGGGCCATCAGAGCTGCCCCACCAGGTCTGCCGCCAAAGCCGCAGCGGGCGCACGTGAAGGGTAGCGTTCTGTGGCTGGTGCCTTGCTAGCGCTGGCAGTTCTACAGCCTGGGTCATTGCTGAGCCGCTGGGGCTGAGCTGACGGCACTGACAGCCTGGAAGACAGGCGCGTTGTGGCTGGCCGACTGCTCCCGCTTGCTTCAACGACCTCATTCCCTCCTGCTCGCTCGCATCCGCTATCCATCGTCGACGCACGCAATACTGGTTCCGCCTCTTGGCTTCTCCTTTTCTGTCCCCGAATAGCCACACCCGCACGGCTAGCAATATGGAGGGACTCTTCTTCAACGTGAACAACGGGTTAGTGCTCGCATCCACCACGGCCCTCGTTCGCGCTCGCGCTGACGCAACATAGTTACGTTGAAGGCATCGTTCGTGGCTACCGGAACAGCCTTCTGACAAGCCCGGCGTACAACAATTTGACCCAATGTGAGACGATTGACGGTACGTTTCCACGAACTAGAGACAATACCCGGTCGCTTGACTGATGTCCGTCCAGATCTCAAGCTCCAGCTCGGTCCTGCGTACGGCGACTTCCTCGCCTCGCTGCCCCCGAACCCATCCACGTCAAGCCTCGCCTCCAAGACTACCGACAAACTCATCTCCGAGTTTCGATATGTCCGTGCCAACGCTGTCGGCTCGCTCGCGACGTTCATGGACTACGTCACCTACGGCTACATGATTGACAATGTTGCCCTGCTCATCACAGGCACTCTACACGAACGTGATACCCGCGAACTGCTCGAGAGATGCCACCCCCTCGGCTGGTTCGAGACCATGCCTGTGCTCTGTGTCGCCACCAACATCGAAGAGCTTTACAACAGCGTACTCATCGAGACGCCCTTGGCGCCCTACTTCAAGGGCAGCCTGAGCCATCAAGACCTGGACGAGCTCAACATTGAGATTGTGCGCAACACTCTCTACAAGAACTACCTGGAGGACTTTTACAACTTTGTCAACACTCACCCTGACATGGCCGGCTCACCCACTTCTGAAGTAATGTCTGAGATTCTCGAATTTGAGGCTGACCGACGAGCCATCAACATCACCCTTAACTCCTTTGGCACCGAGCTGAGCAAGGCAGACCGTAAGAAGCTGTACCCCAACTTCGGCAAGCTCTACCCCGAGGGAACCCTGATGCTCTCGCGCGCAGAGGATCCGGAGGGTGTTCGTCTGGCCGTTGATGGTGTCCATGACTACAAAACATTCTTTGATGCCGCCTCGCTCGGCGGCTCCTCCGGCCCGGGCAACATGGGCGGCGGTTCCTCCGACGGCAAGACCCTTGAGGACATGTTCTACCAGAAAGAGATGGAGATTTCCAAGAGTGCCTTCACGCGACAGTTCACTTATGCCATCGTGTATGCGTGGGTAAAGCTGAGAGAACAGGTGCGTCTCATTGCCCCCTGTAGTTCGAGTTTACGACGCGCGCGCTAACGCCAAGCAGGAGATTCGCAACATCACCTGGATCGCCGAGTGCATAGCCCAGAACCAGAAGGACCGCATTGGCAATTTCATCAGCGTCTTCTCATGAGCTCGTTTGGTCCACATCGAATTCTCAGCATGCGTGTAGTATAGCACACCCTCAGGCCGTGAAGATTCCTCGCGGTGGGGTTTTATGTATTTGGCGTAAATGGGGCGAGGGCACAGAAGAGTGTCGTGTACGTGTTCGCTCGTCCTCGAATGGCTTGATGGTATTGTACATACAGAACAGAGTATTTTACAGCGCTACTATAGCTCGATTTGGCCCTTCCACGTGGCAGGTGTCAACCCCAGCTTCTCCAGCATGTGTGTCCACCTCTCGCTCCCGCGCTCTTTCCGCTCCATGTAGGCGAGCAGTTTCTGGCGGCGATGCAATAGCAGCCTCAAGTTCCTCTTGTTGTGCTTGTCCTTGTTGCCCCGGTTGATCTCGAGGGCCTTGGCTAGCGCCCTGATTTTCGCCGTCAAGATCGCGATCTGCACCTCGGAGCTGCCCGTGTCGGGGCCCGCTCGGCCGGGCATGGGGGTGGTGTTTGGCATGATGGACTCCGGCTTGGGCGCAAGGAACTTATCCGTCTTGTGGCGGCCAAACTCGTCGATGATGCGCCGGACGTTTGCGTGGTAGCGGTCCCGGGCGCTGCCGTTGCGTAGCGACGTTATCCTCCGCAGGGCCTCGAGGGCTTTGTGGTGCTTCTGTTCGTGCAGCTTGTTCCTCTCCTCTTCGGTGGTTGAGTCCATCTGTGACTCGACGACACCGACCATGGGCTTGGTCAGGGCGTAGGCGTGCTTCGCGGCGTCATCGAGCTCGGCGTCGGTAAGGAAGTGGTTCCGCAGCCCCGGGGAGGTGGGCAGCTCGTGCGGCTCGGCGAGTAGGTTACCGCTCGGGTCGCGAGGCACCTCGCTGACGCTTTCCTGGCCAGCGCTGTCGAGCGACTCGAGGAAGGGCGTCGTCTTGCCCCATACGGGGTCTCCCCAGGCCTCGTCGCGCTGCTTCTGCAGCTCCTCCCTCCGCTTGAGGTTGGCGTTCTTGCGCTGCTGCGCCTGCGCCCACTTGTACGGGTCCTGCTTGGCGTTGCGCTTCTTCTCGCGCATCGACAGGCTGGCCGTCTGGATGACGGGGAGAAAGTTGGGAGGAGATGGTCGCGTCGCCGGCCGCAGGCACACTGCGGGACCTTTCAGTTAGCCGCGGAGGCAAGACTTCAGATGGGCGGTTCGACCGAAGAGACTTACGGCTGACGGTTCCGAGGCGCTGCAGCGCCTCTAATCTGGGTGGCATGGTCAATAGCCTGCGAAGCATATGTCGTGGTCGTGAACGTTCGCGGACGGGCTGGGCTGACCGGCCTTGAGCTGCCCTCAAAATTTCCCCGGCCCGGCTTGATCGATCCTCACGCTGGGCCGCCCGTCGTTTCCAGCGCCTTGCCCCGAGTTGGCCTAGCGCCAAAGATCACGTGCCGAACCTGCACGGCCACAACCTCGCGCATTCGCACTAGTCCGAAACAGTATAAGCGGGCTCAGGGCTTCGCACCACCCACACATTTTCGGGTTTTGCGAGTGCTCTCTCACCTTCGCGAACTTTTTGCGACTGCTCCTGCACGACATCCGCACGACCATCTTTTTCTTTCTTCCCCCCTACCTCTCCCCGCCCAACGGAAGAAGAACAAAAACCACAGTCAAGATGGCGCCTTCCAACCTGCCCTCCGTCCTCAATGCCACCAGCCAGGACGTTGAGATGCTCCTGGCTGCGCAGTCTCACCTCGGCAGCAAGAACCTCCAGGTGCACATGGAGCCTTACCTGTGGAAGACTCGCGCCGACGGTGTCAACGTGATCAACATTGGCAAGACCTGGTGAGTTGGGCTCGCTCGCGACAGACGGCGGTGCATAGGGTGGATTGCTAACGGCGTTGCGCGCTTCAGGGAGAAGATTGTCCTCGCTGCCCGCATCATCGTCGCCATCGACAACCCGGCCGACATTTGCGTCATCTCCGCTCGTCCCTACGGCCAGCGCGCTGTCCTCAAGTTCGCCGCCCACACCGGTGCCTCGTCCATCGCCGGTCGCTTCACCCCCGGTAGCTTCACCAACTACATCACGCGCTCCTTCAAGGAGCCCCGCCTGATCATCGTCACCGACCCCCGCACCGACGCCCAGGCTATCAAGGAGGCCAGCTACGTCAACATCCCCGTCATCGCCCTCTGCGACACCGACTCCCCCACCGAGTACGTCGACGTTGCCATCCCCACCAACAACAAGGGTCGCCACGCCATCGGTACCGTCTGGTGGCTGCTCGCCCGTGAGGTCCTCCGTCTCCGCGGCACCATCTACAACCGCGAGACCCCTTGGGACGTCATGCCCGATCTGTACTTCTGTATGTCCCTTCTCCACACGCTCCCAAAACCCGAACAAAGCAGTACGCCAGGGTAGTCGATGCTAACCGCTGCTGATAGACCGCGACCCCGAGGCCGAGGCCGAGGAGAAGGTCGAGGAGGAGAAGGCTCCTGGCGTCGACGAGGAGGGCCCTGCCGCCATCGAGACCGGCACCGCCGCCGCCGGTGGCGACTGGGACGCTGCTCCCGCTGCTGGCTTCACCGGCGCTGCCGCCACCGGCGGCGCCGGCTGGGACGGTGCCGAGGGCGGCGAGTGGGCTGCCGCCGGCCAGACCACCGAGTGGGCCGCCGAGGCCTCCAAGGAGACCCAGTGGTAGGAACCTGGTCCCTACAACGGCTCGTCGGCTGGCGACGATGCAACGCAGTGGTAAATTGGTCACGGGTCATCGGAGGCATTCCCCAGGCTTGCAGTCGTGCTTGTCTTTGGAGGCCCTGGTCGACTGGGTGGCACTTATGAGGGAAAGATACTCGGCCTTGCCGCGGGGGGGTGAAATGCACTCTTGCTGAAGTCTAATAATTTTTTGGTTGGGGACTCGGTAGGAACGCATGTTGCTTTTCGGGCAAGGAAGAGGGAAAGCCCTGTGTCAGCCAAAGGGGTGGACTTGATCGTTGCCCCCGCCATGGTTTTTCAAAGGCATTTTTCCGTTGCGTGAAGCTCTAAGCTATTCCGAGTGACAAGAAACTCACAAAAGGCCGAAAAAAGTACCGTATCTAGTCCAACCTGTCTCCAAGCTTTCCCATGTGATCTCAACCATGATGTTTGTGATGGCATGAGCTCATGAGCCTGCGTTCAGGTTCATTGTCATAAAAATCATCACCGCAGATATCATTACAATTCATCGTCACGGACATTGCCTGTGCAAGCTTACAACAGGGGCTCCATGGCCCCCTTTTATTACCATCCTGACCAGAATGGACAGATAAGTTTCTCCAATGTTGGGCTAGCGCGACAACGTCAGGACTCCCAAGCCGCGCCCAGACATACAAGAGGAGAGGGGCTATAAAAAAAAACCCCATTGCTAAATCGTGATGCTGCCAGCCGAGCGCCGTCTAATCCACCCACCCATGGCGCCCTCGCCCAACGTTCCCTGGTATCAAAGGCGACCTCCCATGGTTCAACCTCCATCGGGAAGAGAAACAGAAAAACACGTTTAAATAAGACCGTTAAAAAAAAAAGTGTGCTGCGCTGCGTGTAACTCCCCTTTCTTGGGTATCTGTGGGTGGTGATGGTTTTGCAGCAAGTGCATGTGTGTGCGTGTGTATGTGTGTGCTGGTGAACCAAGATACTTCGCATTGAAACGTAGTCCCGGCTGCAATCGCTTGAAGGAGGAACGTAAGCGGCAAATAAAGGTGACGAGTTGTAGGCAAGTATCCAGCTCTCTTGGCTGTCGACATTCTGAGAGAGGACAAAGCACAAGTATTGACAAAGGAGCCCGAGCAATAGCGAAAGAGCTGACGGATTAATTTTGGCGTATTGGTGGATTATGGTTGTGTTCGAGATGCGGCGGCCGGGTCTGTTTATTCAAGGCTCTCAGAATGGCGTCTGATTTCATCATCGCTCAAGGCGCCAACCCAAAGGCAACGTTCCGTAATACCCTCAATGGGAACAAACGAATATCTCGTACTTGCTTCCAGAAGGCGGAGAAGTGTCTTGACGACGGCAGCAGCGATGCGGCAGCGTTCAAAATTAACCAACGGTGCCGTCATGGGGGAGCTTGCAATCTCCGAGGGGCGCTGAGCATTATAAAGCAGGTCGTGAGTGTAAATGCCCACAAAGGGTATGCATCCGGCATCGGACCCCATCTCCATCTCTGCTCGGATGGCATGAAAGTTCCGGCTCGGCGTGACCAGGGCCTCTAGACTGTTGAGGGTCTTGACATCGTGCGCAGGCACCAGCTTCCAGGTCTGAGTCAAGCGAGATATCTCGTTGCTAGACAGTGCAATGGCCAGCTGGGCCAGGGTCGCAAAGTTGCGGTATCGTCGGCAGTGAGAGGCGATATGGATAAGCTTGATGATGCATCGGGCGCGCTCCTCGATGTGTTGAGTGAGAACGATCTCGGAGATGGCCCACTTGACCATGATGTTGAACCGCGCGATCACCACTTCAACGCCTTGTGCCTCGCTGTTTTGCAGGTAGTGTACCCACGAACGAGAGTCGCTTCTAGCAGCGTTCTTCCAATTCATATCGATTAGTTCTTTCCAGTCAATCTCGTTCAACGCATCCTTCTCAATCAGGGTGAACTGCTGGGCGAGAATATCCGAATCAAAGGCCAAGATGAAGGGTAGATGGACCGAGTACTTTCGGATGTTACCAAAGCCGGGCGCCCCCCTCGAAGGGTTGGAATCTCCGGGCTCATTTAGGTCCGGTGATGAATGCCCGCGGCCCTGTGGAAGGGTTGGCGTCAGCTCTGGTGAAGGAAGCAGCGGCTGTGCTGGTGCAACCGGGCCGTCGCGGTCATCCTGCCTCTTGGAGAGGCCGGGTGACATGCTAAGAGCTTGAGCCAAGGTCATCTGGTGCGTGGATGTTCTCGACGTGGATTGCCTGTATATGAGGTTGGGAGACTGGTATTTTCCGAACAAGTCATTGTCCGAGTCCTCGGCGCCGATGCCCTCAACGGAGAGTTCCGAGGACAGGTCGGTATCGTTTGCGCTGGCATCGTCCAGGAACGACTGATTCTCGGTTTCCGAAGGGGCAAGCTCGCCAGACTTGATTCGCTCTATGCTTGCTGTCTTCTCGACTAGGTCGAAGGACAGGTGCTGCCCGGGCTCTGCGCCGGCGCCATCGGGATCTCGCTCAACCTCGACCAGCGAATCGCTGTCATCGGAGCCTCTCAAGACGGACCTGTCAGTCCACTCCATTGTGCCGATTCTGCTCCGAGCGCCGTCGGTGAAGTCCCTTTCAAGAAGGGGGATAGAGCAATATGACCCCTGGGAGCCAACGGAGAGGAAAGATTTTAGCCCCCTTCGTGACGTGGCTTTGATTTCCTTGGGGGGTACTTGATCCATCATGTCCGGGGCTTGGTCTACCACGGTATTGGGTTGTTCGTCCATGATATGCAAATGCCGTTTCTCATGCTTCTCTTGCCGCAGCGCCTCCGAATCGACGACACTTGCTTCCCTTTCGTTACGCGCCCTTTCAACATCCTCTTCACCAGCGTCAGGCAGCTTCACTTCCACTGACCGCTTGAAGGTCTTTTTGTCGTATTTGCCCTCGAGCTTCGCCAACGCGGACTCAATCCCTCCGTCATCGTCGTCGTCAGGGATCTGCGCTAGCTTCTGCGCCTCCGCTTCGAATGAAGGGCGCATGATGGGCTTAGACGAGTGAGTGCTGAAAAGAGATAAGTTACGCTTGATAGGCTGTCTGTCCGCAAGTTGACCGACCGAGAAAGCTCCGTCGTGGTCCAATTGCGCTCGCGGCGAAAGCGGACCCGAGTTTCCGGCGGAATCCGGGCGTGTATCGAGGAGATAGGAGCTGCGGATAGAATCCGTGTACGCTGCGAGCGAGCCCACAGATCGGGATCTCCGCAGCGAGGCCCTGTCGAGATCTGCGACGTGGTTCGCAGACCTCAAATCTCCCCCGGGGCGCCTTCGTAGAACATGAAGCGGGGCCGGTATTGGGACATCGGACCCAGCGTCAGTCGCCGACGCCCCTGAATCAGTCGTTGCGTCGAAGCTGAGCACGGTCGCGGGGAGCGCGCTGCCACTGCCAAAGGAGCTGTAGTTGCGGTGGATGATCGAGTTGAGTGATCGAGGAGCCCCTTTGGACCGGCTCTTCTTGTGCATTCGGAGGGCTACACCGCTCACGGGTGGGCGCCTTGCCGGGCGCGACGTGGAAAGCGATGGACGAGGCGCATCCTCAGAGCCCCGCGTGCTCCGTGTCCCCTCGAGCGTCGCCAAGTCCGGGATGAAAGGAGGCAGAGCATCTTGAATCAATGAAGTTCTGACATGTTGGTTGAGGAGAAACGACGATCTCCGTGGAGTGTTCCCTCGAAGGGAGCTGGAAGGAGGGGTGTTTGGCGGCGTAGGGTCCGCGGCGCTGGTCATGAAGGCATCTGCAAACGTGTCGACAGATGGATTTGCTACCGTCGGGTAGTGTCCCTGAGGCGGGGCCATCTCGAAGGGAACGGTGTCGTCGACGATGACGATTGACTTGCTACCGACGGTGATTCCCATGTCACTCACCGACCGTGGCCTTTGGACAGGGGAGGGCCCATCAAAGGTGCTCGAATCCATGAGAGCAGCCGAGTAATCCGGATGCCCTCCGTACGGCGGCGCAGACTTGGGTGGCGCATCCATTTCTAGGCGTTGTGCCTCGGCCTGAGCAGCCGCCTCCTCTTCGCGAACGGCCTTCTTGAAGTCTTCGGCAACTTCTGCTCCGAGGAGGTCGATGCGGACCGGGGGTCGCCCTGCATGGTTTCTGGGGCGCCCCATGGGCACAACGGCAGTGCCTGGAAGCCGGTTCGTGGTAGCGCCACGAGGACCAACGGGGGCAATGGTCATGAAATGACCCTCAGTTGGAGAGACGCCCGAGCCGCGTGCACGAATAGCTCGGCGGACACTGCCAATGAGCTTCTTCATTCCGTTCCCCGACATGGCACCGCCCGCATTCCTCAATTTGGGGAGCTCGCGAACACTAGGCTGGAAGATGGTTGTCTGTCGGTTGTTGCTGCTATAGGGGCCGAACGGCTCATAGTCAACGTAGGCCTGGCCTGGAGGCAGCAGGTTGCCACGGACCAGGCTGCCAGCCGAGGGCAGCATAGTCGAAAGGTCCTGGTCGTGGGACGAGGATCTATCAGAGCCGTGATCTCGCAGCGAGTCGCTGATGCTGTTGTTCCGCTTGTGTGTCTGAGCTGGACGCACGCGCTTGCCCGTGAGGGCCTTTGGCGTCGTTGCCACTTGGGCGGCCCCAGCGGCGGCCGACGTCGCGGGAACTGGGTGTGCCGCCATGAGCTGCGTCGCGTTGGGATTCAGGGCCTTGAGGGTCTTGCTTGGAAACGAGCACGAGACAATGTCCATACTCGCCATGCTGAGGGGTGAGCCCGCCGCCACGTCCTCCCACTCGGCTCCATCGCTCACCCTATTCTGAGGGGTGCCAGGTCGGTGCCCTACGAGACTCAGGTCCCCCACAGGCAGGATTTGCTCCCCCTCAATGTAGGGTGTCTCTGGATCGGTGCTCGTAGAGACTTTGGGCATGGATCGGGAGACGTTCACCGGCGCAGCGTCCATGTCTCCTTGCTCGGCCTCCGCAGCTTCGGCCACGCCGCCCGGCGAAATGGGCACCTCTGGCCCCAAAGAATCGTCAAACTCCGAGCCATCCCAGTATTGGGCGCAGATGCGTCTCCAGCACTTTTTGAGCTCGGCCAAAATCTTGAGTTGAACTTTGCGCGAGGACTGGTCCTGCGACACCTCTTCGACGAACTCGTTGAGCAGGGTGCAGAACGTTTCGCGCAGGTCGTAGTCGTATATAAAGTCATCTGTGAAGTAGTTCAGGATCCAGTGGCGCACGGCAACGAAAGTCCGCACCCGAACTATCATCCCCCTCTCATCCGTGCGCGCCAAAGCCCATCTCAGCCGCGCGACAAGCATACGAAGTAGGCTGACAGGCTCCAAGAATGCTCTGTAGGTGAGAAAGAAGTCGGAGATTAGTTCGTAGTCGAGAAAGCTGGGAGACGTGATCTCAGCAACCAAGCGTGGCGGGGTCGCCGCAGTTACCGCGCCAGCCGGGGAATACCGAACAATGGAGCGGTCGTCACAAGCGGGCTCGAACGTCAGATCGTTGAACATGCCAGGTTCAATCACCAAATGGGTGGATATGTAAGTGTCCCGTACGGGTGGAGGAGACGGCTTGGGGGAGGGCGGCGGATGCGGCTGGCTTTGCTGCGACGGCACTTGTGACTGTGGAGGCCTGGTAGCAGCCAGGGGAATCCCTCGCGGCCGTGGTTTAGGCAGCAGCACACCGTAATCCTTGGAGGAAGGATCAAGCAGCGAGACGCTGCTGGATCTGATGTCCTCGGTAGGGGCATATGACGACCCGCGTATGATGGGAGTGCCTCTCAAGGTGAACCTGGGCGTTCCGATGCGCCACGACGGGATGTTGATGTTCAAGAGTGGCCCGGCGGTGGCGTCCAGGTCGTCCATGGTGCGCGGCCGTTGCTCCTCGCCCGCCGGTCTCGAAATGACGACTTTGAACGTGTCCTTGTCCGACTCAGCGGCAGCGCTGTACTCCTGCATCGTGGTGTCTGACATGGCTCGCCGTTGCCTCGTGGGATGGTTGAGGCCACGAGCGTCTGGGAAGTACTGCTTCTCCCCGACCAAAGGCGATGCGGTTGGTGTCGGTGTCCATTGGCTCAAGTCTAGCTCGAGCGGTTTCGGTGGCCTCGCACCCTTTGGGTTCTTAGGTGGTTTGCCCTGAACGGACTGGTTTAGCCCCCCGGCGCCTGGAGGCGTTACGGGAAAGACAAAGTTGGGCTGCGGGTAACGCTGGTGAGCAAGCCGAACGGTAGGTCTGCCACGAGGAAGTCAGCATTCCAGCCGGACCGTTCCCGAAAGTCAAACGCTCGGGACCCTTATTCACCCCACAGGATCCCCAGCGACATTCCAGAAGAAGGTGAGTCGAACACACGTACCTCAAATAAATCCTCCCATTATTACCCACGTTGGCGACAGTAAACTGCCGACCTTCGCGACCCGCCGAGGAACCGTCTGGAGCAACATCGTCCTTGTCTGCCTCGGCCTCCCGCCCTGGCCGAAGCAATGCCTTTTCTTCCCGCGAAAGCCGCTCCGTGGCTGGTAACAGTGGTTTACCTGTCGTCGTCGCGGGGGCGGCGGTGGCGATCCTGGCGGGCAGTCTGGCCGAGGAGAGCTTCGGCGGCGATGCAGCGGCCTTGCCGGCCGAGCTGCCCAACCTCTTGGGCCTCGAGTCCCGTGTGGGACGCCTAAGCGACGTGACGTTACGTGTGGAATCGTTTCGCAGGGGCGGCGACGCGGTGATGCCGGAGGCAGGCGGCTTGCCAGGATGGTGCACGTCAACGGCGTCCATGAGCGACGATGGCTACGTCAGGCCAGAGCCTGGGGCTGCTCGACGCGGTTGATGCTGTCGGGGACGTCGAACTTAGCATGGCCCGAGACACAAACAAGGAGGAAGAAAGAAGCAAAGACGGCAGCTGTGCGCTGCACCCGCCAGACAAGTGTTTGAGTAGGCCCAGAGAGCGAGCGAGCGAGCGAGCGACGGAGCATGTCGATCCGTGGCTGCGCGCAAAGCAAAAGGCAACATGAGGCGCGCGAGGCTGAAGATGGACGAACAGGCACTCTATGGAGCACGTACCCGTAATTTCCAGACGCCATGCAGGGACGGGTCGCGTCGCCCGCTTATCGAAGAATCGTCATGGACCACACGTCGCGAGTCGAGGGACAGACGCAAACGAGGCGCCGAGGAATCTGGCGAGGAAACAAACGCGCAGCCAGATGACGGGGGCGGCAACGGGTGAGGCGGAGAAGTGCAACAGTCGACGACGGGCTGGAGACAGATTCGCTCGGGGAGCTGAGATAGCAGGACGGCGGGACGTGGTGGAGGGTGGATGGATGGATGGATGGATGGGCTGGAGAGTCCAGTCTCCGTGCTGCCTGTGGGCGATGCGCTGGCTGGCTGGCTGGGCTGGGCTGGGCTGGGCTGGGCTGTCGGCAGCGAGGGTGGCAGCGGACAGCGCCTGCTGGGGCGGAATTACAGACCTCGCAGCGGACCCGACCTCACTGATGAGGTGAGGTGGTGGGCTGGGCTCCCTGGCTGCCGGGCTTTGGTGGTGGTGGGCGGTGGCCCCCGGGGGGACACCTTGCTGCCGGACGCCAACATCAACAACAACAACCACCTGATGATTCCGTCATGAATCCGTGGTTCCTCATCAGCCTGCCTGCCTGGACAAGGCGCGCGCGGGAGATGCGGCGCCACGCGTTGGGCCAAAGCTCCCGCGTCTCGCTTTTTTCCTATTCCAGGGCTGCTCCATGCGCTTCAGGTGCAGGCAGCTCGAGCACGGGCGCCGCCGCCAACCAACCCGACCTTGGAAACCCAAGGTCGCACAACAGGAAGCAACAAGACCTCATCACAGGGATGGAAGCGCGTGCAGAGCAGCGCAGTGCAGCGCAGCCCAGTGGGCCCGCCGCAGCGCACCGTACCGAGCTGTTGGCTCCAGCGGCGCGTGCCCCCCTCCCCCCTCCACCTCCTCCTCCTCCTCCTCCTCCTCCTCCTCCTTCTCCTCCTTCTCCGCTGCGCTGGCCGGGCGTCATTGAGGCGGATTGAAGCTCATCATGGGACTCCACCCTGCGGCGACTCCACTGTGCTTGGGGCTGCAGCAGCGCGAGGAGATGGCGGCCCCCATATTATTAGGGTGTCGAGGTGCAGCCCGACCTAGACCTTCTTGGGCGGGTCGCGTGTCCCGGATGAGCAATGGCAAGGCAGGCAGGGCAGGGCAGGGCAAGGCAGGGGGGCATCATCTTGGGGCTGGGTGATGGTGGTTGATGTGGTGAGGAAGTTTTTTTTTTTTCCCCCTGCCCGGTGGTGTCCCGTCTCTTCCTCACCTCAGGGCTGGGTCGCGCCGCGCCGCACCGCACCGGCTGGGACGGTGACGAAATGAGGAGGCGTTTGGGTTCCGGATTTCTGCATCTTGTATTTCGTAGGTACCATCCCAGATTCCAGGTCCCGTCCAGGTGGAAGCCATCGCCGCCCCGGTCGACCAGGCGCGGCCTCCAATACAGTAAAATACGTATACGTGCTTGGTTGCTTACCTGCCCGCCGGCCCGCCCGCTCGCTTTTCTGCCTGCGCATGAGTTGGAGAACTGGTTCGCAGCTCATGCGGATACGAAAGTCAGTTCTTATTAGCGCCTGCCCTGCCCTGTCGACGACCAGCCGACGAAGACGGGGGGGGGGGCGGGTTGTGGAAGAGGCTGGAAGCCCGTCCGTCTGTGGCTGCGCCGCAGGGCAAGGGTTTCTCACCCCGCGACAGGCAAATCAAATCGCCCGGCGGCTCCGCGCATCTCTGCGATTCATCAGCCATAACTACTGAATGCATCCATCCTCCCGCACACCCAGCAAGGCGCTGCCATGGCAAAAAAGTCAAACCACCACTGACTGACCCTGCCGTCCCAATACGTACTATACTACCGCCTTCCGAGCCAGAGCCCCCATGGTCGAGGTGTCTGCGGCCATGCGCTTATTAGCTGCCGCCGCCAGATATGGCCTCTTTCGCGTGTGTAGCAAAGCGAAGGAGGCCGATTTGGCGGGGAGGAGCCTTGCTCGTACGACGACGACGAAACCCTCCCGTCTTCAATGGCCCCCCTTCCGGGTGCCCCGTCCATCCGGCTGCTCTGCCGGCGGCACGCAAACCTCCCTGGATAGTTAACTACCCGAGGGCTTTTTCTGACATCTGACAGGCGGCGGACGCAGGCCGATTCGCCGCGCGTGACGTCGTCGACGCCGACGGGGGCCGAGAGACGCGCCAACGCCATGGCCTTTTCTTCCTCCAAGTTTGTGGGCGCATACAATACATGATCAATACTCAGTAGTTACTACGTACGGACTTGGTTCGTACATACGTACCTACGTACATATGGACTGCACGGCGCACGAGGCGAGCACACCACGCGTGGGTCTTTTGCTGCGGGCGTCTGCACGCCTGGGCTGCCTGCCCGATCACGGGCTTGCTGGGCGACGCACCTTGCGGGACACACGGCGATAAGGAAAAAGTGTTGACGATCGATCCGCCAGAAGGGCAAGCGGGCGCGCCGCGCGAGCACGGACGGGACAGCCCCGCGAGACGACTGGGCTGGGCTGCTGCCGTGGGCGTCTGTCGCCTTCGTCCAACGTCGTTCCCAACGTGTGCGTGTGTGTACAGTACCTTTGCTCTACTATCGTTGGTAGTTACTCCGTACATAGGCACCTGTTTCGCAAGCCCCCCATGATCCAACGATGGTACTGCTGCATGCAAGGGTCTCATCAACCGGGGGGGACAGGGCCAAGGGTTTGCTACGATGGCAACAGGCACACGCAAACATATCCAAGGATGGGTTTATACATATATGGCCGCCCGGACTTGGTGCTTTGCCCTCATCAACGGCCTCCGGGCGGCGACGACGTCCGTCTCTTGAACCCCTGGGTGTCTGTCGCCTGCGCGGGATCGCAGCCATCCTCAGCCATCCAAGCATCCAAGCCAGCGACAGCCCAGCGACAGCCCAGCCCAGGTCTTTTGACCAGCATCCCTGCCCACTCCCTCTCCGCCCCCCCGTCTGGCGGCTTCTTTTGCCGCGCTCCGTCCGGACCCGAGGGAATGGGACCGGTTGCTGCGGCCCCCCCCCCCCCTGCTAGGGAGAGAGAGGCGCCAATCCTGCTTCGTCTCGTCGTTTGCGCTTTGTTGGTCGTCCGCCGGGGACTGATGGGGCGAGCAAGAATGATGGTGCCAGCCTGGGCCGCCTGCGATGGAGGCCGAGGCACGCTCTCGCCCGGGGGGGCCCAAACGAATGCGGTCTATCGCGACACTCACCGCACGTCAACGGAGAGGGAGTCACCCCAACGAAATGTAGCTCGTCGGCTCGCTCGCCCGGGCCATGATGGAGTCTGCCGCAGCGGCCGGCAGCGCACTGGCATTGCATCCCCATCACCAGTCTCCCCCGCCTGGCCAAAGGATGGATGGATGGATGGGTGATGAGTGTGGGTGGTCCCTCCAAGCGCCGGCCAGCCAGCCCTCCTCACCCACCGACCGCATCATGCCCTTTCCAGCGCACATGAAGTACGTATGTATGTTTACTGTACCCCGTACGTAGTAGGATTGCGCGTCGCCGCCGGGGCCCGGCAAGGGTGAGCGTCTGTCTGCCGGCATGCGGTCGCATGCACAGTCTGCATCGGGCCATGTTTGCTTTCCGCGCCCGCGGGTCCAATCCTTTTTGGTGTCACCGAGCTTGACCTTGGCAGTAGTATGTTGCTCAGTAACAGTAACTTGTTTGCCAGGTATGTACTGTACCTATGCACGAAGTATGCAGCATCACGAGCTGGCCCTCGCAGTATTACTTGTCCGAACGCAGGCGTGTACGTGCTCACTAGAGGTAGGTACTCCTATCACGCACTGTACCTATAGACTGCTAGGCCAAGTACAATACATACTGTACCTGTATAATGGCCCGTTCTGCATAGAGACGTGTGTTTGATGACAGGACGACGCCTTCGTTGTGCCAACGCCACCACCCAATTTCTCCGACAAAAGCTCATCTCACTCAACTCTTTGCTTAAAAACCCAACCCACGCCAAACTCCCGAGCAACGGGGCGCCGTCAATAATAATGGCAGCGACCATGACAACTCCACTCTCCAGCCGTGGGGTCTCCCTTTTCGCCACCATGCTCGCCCGTCACCGCTACACAAGCTTCGTCTTTGCCAGTCCCCCCCCTCCCTCCCCCCGGACGGACGGACGCCTTTGAGGCCCGCCCCGACCCGCAGCGCGCCGTCTTCGCCTCTCCTACCAAGTTACGATGCAAGTACTAACTACGCACTAACCTAGGAACTACCTAGGTACGTTTTTACTACTACTACTACTACTACTACTACTACTACGGTACTCTCCCTCCCGCCCACTCTGACTCTTCAGGGTCTAGCTCTAGCTCTACTTGCTCTAGCTCTAGCTCTAGCTGCAGCTGGAGCTCCTCCTCCTGCTCCTACTCCTGCTCTGGCACCACGCTTGCCTCTCCACCGCTCTTCTTCCTTCATGCTGTATTGTATTGTGTTGTACGTCTGTGTGTCAAGCAAGGTAAGCGGTCCCGAGGCCCCCTCGCCGACTTCCTTTCCAACCCGCCCGCAGCCTCGTCGTTGGACCCTCGGACCGCGACGTCGCAGCATCAATCCGACATGCAAGGCCCTATCCCATGACAAAAGCCGCCCCCGCCGCCCCCGCCGCCGCGTCGCAAAACATCACCATATCCGTCCTCTTCTGTCTCTCACCGCTGTCGCCTACCAAAACGAGGACGGACTCGGCCCTTGCCGTAAAACCCTCCCGTCCTGCTTCTCCACACCCTCCCATCCCCACGGTAGTACTAATAAGTTACTAGCAGCAGCCCATCCCATCCCACCCCGCTAGAGCCCACCAACTTTGTTCGCACTCGAAAGCTCTCTCATCACCACCAGGATGCACGTGCGATACATTCCGGCACTCGCCGCTGCAGATGTCAGCGCCGGGTGGGATCCAATCGCCGGACTTCCCTCTTCGACGTCAGAAGCGGCTGCTCAACGTCGTCTCACTCTGCCCTTGACCCTTCCTCCCCTTTGTCAGGTGGCTCTCCAACCCTTGCCCTGCATGCCTCGTGTCACAAGCATCTGCAGGGGAAGACGCTCTACCCGAGGCAGTAGAGACACTGCATTTCGTAGCAACCAAGTCATTGCCTGTACGACCTGGATGCGTTACGATTCCCTAATCAGCTCACTCGCCCCGTAGATTCATCGCATCACCGCCAGCTACCACGAGTATCGTAGCTACTCTCCTCGCGGGTTGATCGCGTGGAACAATATACGCACGTACTAGAGTGAAGTGAATAAGCACGCAGATCAACATCCTTTACTATGCTTCGGCGACCCCTACCAACAAGCCTTATCTATCCAACACGCCGTGATCCCGCGAGTCCAGCAGTGAATCCGGCAGATCCCCGACAGTCAGACTTGGCATCACTGTCGGTCAAGCGCTATGGTCGGCTCTAGTCTAGTATGCACAATTATCTCGCCCAAACTCCATGATGTAGATTTTTTTTTTTGATTTTTTCCCCAGATTGTGCCAACTCCTTCAAGGTAGAGTCTATCGTTCCCGTCTCTTCCACTCAGAAACGGTAGAAACCACCCTACCGAGAAGTGCGTTACCTCACGCGGTGGTCAACCTGCCGTCAAGTATACTGTACGTTTCCCCAACTACCTGACCTAGCCCTCCAACGCCCCTTCTCCGGTCGCTAGCATATTCTACGCGCCTAAATGGTTTCGTCGCATTCGACCAGCGAGAAGAGTAAATCCTTCAGTTGCCCGTGATCCATTTGGCGAATCTCTTCAAGAATATGTCCGTCCGGCCCTAGAAGCTGCTGCGGTATTGGCAGCCCCGGTTCCGCGCATGTCGCCGTGTACGAGCACCCGTTTACGACCCCATGTCTGTATCGGAAGACATGACAGCCGTCGCCGCTCTTGAGGCACTGCGGTCATGTAGGCGGTCAGTCGCTGCGTCGATAGGGCGCATTATGTAGCCGGACTGCCAGTTACTCATATTGCTCACGTACGTACCGGTTCGGATCCCCTGCAATACGTGTCCCTCGCGGCGGGGTAGAAGGTCCAACCTCGATTGTTTCTCCTTACTTGGAGGGCGAACCAATGGCAACGGCCAGCGACGCTGCCGGTGTCGATACCGTCCACCGGGGACGAACAAATCTGGGCGCGCATGTTAGAGAACACGAATGTTTCAACGCTATCAACATAGAGTGAACGCATACCCCATACACGTGTCCCTTACCGAACGTATATGAATCAACGTACGCCATCGCCTCCTCCTCAGTGGGAAAGGTTGGGTATTTATATTTTTTACTCATTGTAGCTCTCTGACGGTCTGGTGGTAAAGGAATCTGAGTTAGCGGCCGCAGCTCTGCGAGCGGCAAGCCCGCCTTTTATGCCACTACAATAGCGGGAGCTCAGACTGCTATGATACGAATCACTCTACTAATGATAGCCAAATTTTGAAGTCTGATGAAACGTGGTCATGAGAAATCAAGTTGAAGTATCCTGTGCGCAATGGGCCTTTGGGCGTCGCTTGGTGTGTTGCCGCACTCTAACCGGGCGAATCTCCTCTCGCCTGTATATTCATTCGGTTGTATATTACCACACAGCATTAGACACGCGGCAGGCAGCCTCCCACTAGTTATGAGGTGGATGACGTGGACAGTCACGCAAGACTGTGACAAACTGAAGAGGACGGACCGGGCCCTGACCCCGACTAATAAGGAGCAGAAGGGGCGTCGTCACTGGTCCGAACAGGAGCCCTCGGGCCAGCAACGCAGAACCCCCCCACGGCCTCGCCGGGGGGAGAGGCTGTGTCAAATAATTGGGACCGGCCCAACATCAACCGGGCTTTCAGGGCGGACACCATGTTCCACCCCTTCCAAGGCAAGGGAGAAGCGGCTGCGAACACTGCTTCTGGGCTGGAGACGCTTCTGCAGGAAGAAAGGGTGGCTAGGTGATGTCGCCCAAGCAAAGGGCATGCATGTCATCGCTTCCCGTCACTAGAGGGACCGACCGGGAGAGCAATAAGCATCAACAACCCTGCCTGGGCTATTGCCATCACCACCGGCGCTAATAATGAATATCTTATCTAATACCTGTACCGCCATCCTCGTCCTTCTAAATTTGCATCTCCTGTAGGTTCTCAAGTATGAGGTCGGAGAAAGTTTCCAAAACGTCCGACTCGGGGCCCGCCTTGGCCTCGAAGATGCAGTCCAAAATCGTCTTGATGCCAATGCCCACCGAATCGGAGCCCGTCCGCTGCTGGATGTTATTGATGACTTGGTTGATGTCCCCCGAGTTGAACACCCTCGATTGCTGAAGCACGGTGCCGAGCTCCTGCACGTTGGAAACTGCCGGCACCGCAACCTTTTTGGCGAAATCCATGTCAATCTCAAGCATCTTCAGAACAGACGCCTTGGACGTGGTGACGAAGACGAGAAGCCGGTGTCCCTGTTTGAAATGTGAGACTATGGGGAATGCGATACGCACCTGCATCTTGTTGGACTCACCTTGGGCGGCTTCGAGACTATGAGCGTGGTCAAAGCCTCGAGCATCGTGTTGGAGAAGCGAGGGCCGATGGGGTTCCAGCCAATCAAGCGCTCAAAGTCATCTAGGATGAGGATACTGGCCGGCGACTTGTAGGCGTCTGCGAATGCTCTGTGCACAAACTCCTTCTTGGCGAAGTCATCCCTGAACCCAACGAGGTCGGCGGGTGTAACCATCTTGACAAAGGGGATTCCGGACTGCATGGCAATGTGGGCCGCCAGCGCCGTCTTCCCGGACGCCTTGGGCCCGTGGAATAGCACAGATGTGCTGAACTTGTTTGGGTCGTTCTTGATCATGTCGACAACGCGTGTCATCTCCTGGACAGAGTTGTTGACGTGAGCACTATAAGGTATGATGCCCAGTCGAACGGCCTCCTCCAGCTCCGCTTCCGAGACGCCATAGGCTGGGCGCACCTCTGTCAGCGCGTTCATGAAGTCGTCGCGGTTCACCTTCATGTTGGCAACGTCCTGTCTCACGGCAGCCAGCTGCCCGACCTCGCTGTGACGAGAGAATGCACATGAGGCGGCAGCCTTGACGACACCGTTGATCTCAGCACCCGAGTAGTTCTTGGTGAGACCTGCCAACTCTTCCAAGTTCACGTCCGGGTCGAGGAGGCCATTGGTCCGCATCTTTGACGTGTGGATTTTGAAAATCTCTAGTCGGCCAGGCTCGTCAGGCAGAGAAATTTCGATGTGCACCTCTAGACGCCCAGGCCGCATCAGGGCATCGTCGATCATGTCTTTCCGGTTCGTCATGCCGATGAGGAGGATGTTGTTGAGCTGATCAACACCATCCAGCTTGGAGAGGAGCTGGTTGACGACGCTGTCGCCGACGCCGGTGCCGCCTCCCGCACCCGACCCTCGCTGCTTGCAGACAGCATCGAGCTCATCGAAGATGATGATGTGGAGGCCGCTCTCGTCTCCTTTCTCTTTGTATTCCTTCTCGGCGTCTGCGAACAGCTTTCGAATGTTTTCTTCCGACTGGCCGACGTACTTGTTGAGGACTTCAGGTCCGTTGATGACTTTTGGTGGGCGTGCATTCAGCATTTGGCCAATCTGCCTGGCGATGAGCGTTTTGCCAGTGCCGGGAGGGCCGTACAGCAACATTCCCTTGACGTGAGGAATGCCCATCTTGGCGACCAGGCCGGGCGGGAAGACACGCGAGGCGAAGGCTCTGCGGAAGATGATGGAAAACTCCTTGTCGAGGCCGCCGATGCCCATGTCTTCAAACTTGAAATCAGGAGCCAGGATGGCGTTCGAGTTCGGCTTTGACATGGAGGGCTTCAAGTTGAAGTCGCCCTTGGCATCACGGTGCAAGAGCACTCGGGTCTGGTTCGTTAGAATGCCCCGGGCGTTGGACTCTCTGTAGACCTGCTTGCTCGAGTCCTCCGAGGCCATGGCGAGATCAACAAGGCCCACAGTCTTTACCGTAATCATGAGCGGGATGTTTCGAACATCCATCAGGACCTTTTGCCCGGGGGACAAGACTTGGTTCTGGTATGTGTCGATGAAGATCTTGGATAGTTCGTCTTCATCGTAGGGGACATCTGTCTTCTTGTTCGGCGAGGCAAAGCCGATTTCGAGGTCGAGCGAGCCGAGGTAGGCTTTGCTTCCCTGTGCGAAAGGATCGTATATCTCACCCGTGAACTGATCTCTCATGGTGATGCCGCACCAGCTCCGTTGAGGGTCGGACAGACTGATGCATCCGGGAGGGAAACCGGGAACGGGCTTGGCTGTGACGACGTATTCCCCCACCGGCTGGCCTCCCCGGAGCAGGATATACAAGTCGGAGCCGTCTCGACTGGGCGGGAAATCCTCGGGGGCAACGGCGCAGCTGCAGAGAGAGAGAGCAGGCATTAACATCTCGCCGTGGGTGCAGGCAGTTGCGTCTGGAACTCACAGGTTTCCGTAGATGAGTCTCGATTGAAGAGACCTGTCGGTGACCTTTTCGACCCTCAGCGTTACCTGGCGACCGCCGCCGGGTTGGGCCTTCTCCCCATATCGCGACATGCCCGGCGAGCGCGGCGCGCCGGCCTGGGGTGCGCCGTAGCCTTGGCCATGGCCGTCGTTGCCGTACGGACGCCCTTGACCCGGAGGCGGCGCGCGCGGGTTGCTTCCAGGCAGGCCGCCGAGGAACGGCATGCGGCCGGAGCCGCCTGGCGGAGGAGCCCTGGACATGATGGTCGCGAGGGTAGTGTGGCCCTAGCTGACGGCGTCCTGGTATACAAGTCGGCAAGGTTCGGTTACGCCGGATTGCGGGGGGCTTTTGGGGACCTCAAGGGGTCATAAAGGCCTGGGTAAGCAGGCAAAAATGAGAAAGTCTAAGGGGCATGCGTGGTTGAGGGAACTTGGAGCGATAAGAGGGAAACGGTAAGGACAGTTTGAAGCTTCAGGAGCTGACGAACGAGGGGCGATGATGACACTGGGTCTCGGGTGTGGTTTCGATTCCCTATGGGGCATAGTGCCATGCGGTCTCCCGCCCGCCAGTGCGACGCCCCACGCTGAGCCGCCAACTGGCGGGCGCGCCGGCGCCAGGCAGAGCAGTCCAGGCACTTCCTGCATTCGTTGTACATCTTAGACCTCGAGGGTGTTCGTCTTCACTCAGGCTAGGTCTCTCCCTTTGCAACACCAGCATTGTCACTCTCGATTTTTCCTTCGCATATCGACTCACCGACGAACAAGCCTTGGTCGTCAAGACTCGTGACCGTCCAGCCAACGCATGGCTTGTGGCAGGGCACATCATGCCTTTGTATGCCTCCCCCCCGGCCCTCTTTCCCCAACGCAAGCACTCACTGATGAAACGCAGACACCTTCTCGGCAAGAAGTCATGGAACGTGTACAATCCCCAAAACATCGCTCGCGTTCGCCGTGATGAGGCCGCAGCGAAACTCGCCGAGGAGGCCGAGGAGCAGCGCATGCAGGAGATTGATGCGCAGCGCCGCCTAGCCATCCTGCGAGGCGAAGAGCCGCCCGCTTACCCTGACGAAAACGAAGCAAACGCCATCTCCGAGTCGTCCCTCGTACGTGTAGCCGAGCCTGAACACCTCGAGACCAGGCGTCCGCGAAAACAGCGAAAGAGGTCCGGCGAAGACGACACCGACTTTGAACTACGACTGGCACGAGAGCGAAACGAAGCGCCCGCCACCGCCTTCGAGCAGTCCCGGAAGCCTACGAGCTCGGCACCCATCGTCGATCATGCCGGCCACATCGATCTCGTCGGCGATGAAAAGGCAAGAGCACATGCGGAGAAAAACGCAGATGCGGAAAAAGAGGCCCATGCAAAGCGCCGGGAGATCGAAGACCAGTATAGAATGCGCCTCGCCAACGCGGCTGGCAAGGGCGGAGTGAGCGAACCCTGGTATTCTCGGCTAGACCCTACTGCCATGGCAGTACCTCCCAAAGACGTCTGGGGCAACGAGGATCCAAGGCGCAAGGAACGACAGGCGCAGCGGTTGGTCGCTGACGACCCACTGGCCATCATGAAGCAGGCATCGGCCAAGATACAAACGCTGAAACAGCAGCGTAAAAAGATTGCGGCGGAACAAGAAGCCCAGTTTCGACAGGTCTGTAAGGAAGAGAAGCGTCAGGAAAAGGAGAAACGAAGGGAGGACCGCGAGAAGAGACACAGACGTCGATCAGGCTCACGCTCACGTTCTCGTTCGCCACGCCGAGAGTCGCACCGACATCGTCGAGACCACCGTGGCAATGAGCACGGGAACGACCATGAACGGAAGCGGCAACGAGATGAGCGGCACCGAGATGAAGACTACGCGCGACAAAGTTCACTTCGGGATCGTCACCATCGTGGCGGGGAGTACGGAAGCGACCATAAAGAGAAGAGGCACCGCGGCCACGAGCACGCGAACCGACATGGTTCTCGCTCCCCTGAGCACAGATTGCGACATCACAGACATGACTAACGATGAGATACCCAAGGCGTAAAGTACGCGCCAATGAATTGATCCGCACTTTGCTGTAATGACCCAAATACCTTGGTGTTCCCCCCCATATCAGCCGCGTCGTAAGGGTATCACTTTTCCGTCCAAGGCAGCTTTATCTCCACGGGCCGCATGTCCTTCTCTACCATGGCCACAACGGGGGCCGCGCCCAGTTTCGTCAGCGCCTCCTCCACCCTCTTATAGGTCGCCTCGCTCAACCCTTCCCTCCTGTCGCAGTAGACGTCCACGCCCTCCTTGGTGAAGAGCGTTGGCGCGAACCACGTCACGGCCCAGCGCTCGCGTGCGCCATCGGCGGCGGTCTCTTCGCCCCAGCCGAGCACCTCCCAGTGACTGCCGACGAAGAACAGCCAGCCCTTGCCGCGCCAGTCCCATCCGCGGGCGGCGTCCGCCTGCGTATCGACGCCCTGGACCGTCTTACGCACGGCTTGCTTATCCGTGGGCTCGTACTCGACGAGGTCGTCGACGCGCGGGCGGCCGTCGGCCTTGGGCGGCATGGGCCTGTAGCTGATGCGGACGTTGCGCGCGGAGCGCCACATGGATAGCGTCGAGTGCGTGACGGTCCACGTGCCGGTGAGCCACTCGACGGATGGCTCAGACGGCGTGGAGCCATCCGTGTCGCTGGCTGCGCCCGACGCATACTTGGATGGCAGCATGAGGGATATCGGGGCGAGGGGTGGCTCCATGGCGATATCTTGAGGTCGAGGGGGAGAGAAGCGCTCGCGCTGAACAATGGGTGGATAAGCTTGGGCCAAGAAGTCGGCCCTGGCGCTGCTGAAGACTCGAGAGGCTCCCGTGCGCGGTTGGCTGAGTGGTTCGTGTCGGTCGGGCGGGCGGGAGGCTATAGTAGGGAGTACGAAGTAGGTAAGATAGCCCTGACTCCGACCGAGATGGCGAACGCACGTGGGCGAGATCAGTGGCAGAGCAGTGTTTTTGTTCTGTCCAAAAGACGAAACAAAACAGCTATCACAGCACAGCACAGCACAGCACAGCACAGCACAGCACAGACAGCATGAAACTGGCCGTGCTTGTCCTACTGCGTGCCCGTCAGCTTTATAAACGGAGCTCTGGGGTTGTTACCTTAGTGTTGCGGCCGGAAGCTCCAGATGCCGAGCCTCTGCTACCTGTACCTACTACGGTACCTAAAGTACAGTACGTCATCCCTGCCAGGGCGGCCCCAGGGGGGGGGGGGGGGGGCGGCAGCCACTGAACCCCAGGCCACACCGTTCAATAACACTTTATAAGGTGCACGCGTTGAGTTTCGCCCATTAAGACTCGAGACTCGACATGGTCAATCTTCAATAAAGAAGACAACAGCCATAGTAACAATGCGATTGAGCCGGCCCCCACGTCATTGGCATTTGAGCCATGTAGGCCCTGCGCTCCGTGCATGCGCGCCATGGCCAGAGCACCGCGCCCACGAGTTTTTCGAAACGTTTGTGCCTGCAGAACATGTTGCCGAACCCGAACGGTTGAGTAACACTTACATGAGCCATCACCGCTCTCGTCCTTCAAGCCGCCTATAGTTTCACCACGTGCCTTCGCAACTTGTAGAGACAGGATAGGATAGCAGAGGCAAGTCTCTGAAGGGCTCCCAGTCGGTTCATTGGAAGAGAAAAGAGGGAACGATTTTTTTTTTTAAAAAAAAAGGTATAAAGGAAGACGACTCTTCCCAAAGTTTTTGTGTCCCGTAGCTACTTCGTAGTAGCAGCAGCACAACGCTTGAGTGAAGAAGAAGAGGCTCGAAGCATCAACACCCAGCACGTCAACTCTCGCCAACCGTCCACGTCAACCATGTGCGGCCCCATTGATCTCACAGACTCTGACACGTCCGACGGCGAGTACCATTCGGACGACGAGGCAAGTCACCACGCATGCCATGAGACCACGTCGTCGGACCCAAAACTTACCTGGGCCTCCTCCAGCTGGATTCCGCGTGGGCCATGGATGGGTCTTGGGGCCATTGGCCGGGGGTGAGTTCCAACCCATCCATCAGCATCATACCGGCGAGGTCCTGTTGCTCAGACGTGCGATGCAGACTTGCGAAAAGGAGAGCAAGACGTGCACCTTCAAGGTCAAACATGGCGCGTGGGGGGATACGAATTGGGTGCTCGGGCACTACGCCGGTCCACCGCCCAAAAAGGCCAGGATCAGGTCCAACTTTTACGTGAAGACGTACGGCTGCACGCGCGGATACGGCGTAAGTGGAACTACTATCACTACTTTCACTTCCAAGCAAGGCTGGCTTTGGAGCTACTGTCAGCTAACAGCGGGCGATTCCCCGTGTACTTTAGTGTCGGAGAGATGGCGACTGGTGCTGGCTGAGTCCGGTTCGAAATAGGGTCAACTGTCGCTACGAACCGTCGCAACGTTATCTACCACCGAGACCACGGAACTGAGAGTCTTGGTGCCAAGAGCTGGGAAAGAGCACCCATGAGTATACTGTACCTTGAGAGGCCCCTTGCAAAGTCGATGTTATACCACAAAAGCCGAAAAATCAAGAGTTTTTTTAAAAAAAAAAAAAAAAAAAAATTCCATGGCCAAAAAAAAAATCGTAATTCTCTTGTCCCAACATGGCCACGGCCACCTTGACGTGCGTGATTGCTGCTTCGCTTGGGAAGCTGCTCACCACTGGTTGAATGAGCCACCTCCCCCGCCACACAACATGAGAACACACAGAGACACACACACACACACACACACACACACACCAAACCAACACTGCCAAACGAAGGAATGATTTGGCCCCCCCCCCCCCGGCGCCAGCGTCATGTGCCTGACCTGGCCTGGGGTACGTTCCTATTAGTACTACCTAGTAGTAGTGACCACGCCGCCGAGCGCCCACTCAGTGGAATCAGTGAAGATCGATGGATCGGCGGCCGAATCCCACCAGGCCCGCACGCCGAAATCGACCACCACACCCTCTTCTAGCACGATTCTTCCTCCCTTGATTGACAAAGAAGAAGCCCTTTTTTCTTCGCGTGCAAGTGCACCACCACCACCACCACCACCATCCATCCATCCATCCATCCGTCCACTACCACTACACCATCTTGACGGCCTTTTGGCTCCCCTCCCGCGCCGCGCTATTCCCCTCACCGCATTTTCGCTCCTCGGAATCGCCGCGACACGTCGTTTGTTGTCCTGCGTTTTCTTCGCCTCCCTTTTTTTTTCCTTCCCCTTCTTCCCTTGCTCCGCGGAGGGCCTCCCCCCCCCCTTCTCCCCCTCTCTCGACCCGACGCCCGCTCGACACGAACACGGCCGCACCCAGTTTGCGCGCTGCATTTCCCGCACGGCCGTCGCATCTCTCCGCCCCCCCTTCCGGGCGCGTTGTTGCTTATCGTCGGCGGGCGAGACATGGATCCGGCCGCGGGCGACGGCGATGACGCCAACGACGCCGCCGCCGCCGCCATGGCCCAGATGATGGGCTTCTCGGCCTTTGGCGCGCAGGACCGCCCGCAGAAGAAGCGCCGCTACAACCCCCTCGCCGACGCCGCCACAGAGCAGCAGCACTTATCGAAGCAGCAGCATCATCTTCATCACCATCACCACCACCGTCGTCAAGGGAATTCTCACGGCGCCGCGTCCTCGACGGGGTCGAACGCGACGCCGCTCGGGGCGACGAAGCGCGATGCAGGAGGCGCCACGGCGTCCGTGCGCCCATCTGCCGCGACGAACACGGACGAGATCTCGCTGGAGGATGAAAATGACGAGGTCGAGCCCGCCATAGCCGCCGCCGCCGCCGCCGCCGACGACGACGACGACGACGTCGCAGAATCAGCGGCAGCTGCCGAAAGCAGCACGACCACCATCGCCTCGTTACCTCGTCCAGCTGGGTTGCCGGAACGACCAGCGCCCGGCGTGGGCTTCGTCGGCATGCCCCCGCGCCGCCGCGGACACGGCGAGCCGCAAGACCACCATCACATCCGCGACAGGGGCCCCTCGAGCGGGAAACCTTGGTACGAGGACTACTACGACCCATCGTCCAACGAGAATCCCTGGGAGCGCCTCGAATCTTCCATGGGCCTGTTGCCGAGAGGCTCGTGGTTGGCGCGCGGGCATCGGCAACATGCGACCACCCCGCCCGCTCAAACTTGAGCTCACCGAGGTCGCAGCATCAGCATCATCACAGAATATGACAACGCTATTCCAGGCGCGACTGCCCGCTCTGGCGATGGGGAAGACGCCGACGCGTCGCACCGACCCCTTGTGTCGTGTACGAGGAGATACCTAGGTATCCCGAGCCTTGTCCAGACCTCGGCTAAGGCTAAACCCAATACCTTTTTGGGCCCGGTCACGTGACCACTCCAACGACTTACACGGGATGCCCAAGACCTCGAGCCCTCGTCGTCGGCACCAAAGGCTCACATCACATGATCTGGCACATCCCGGAGACTGCCATCAGGGGGGCACACGCCTCCCTGCTCGCTACCGCCATGCCGGGTCACCTTTCACGCCGGGGTGGCTCCTTGGCCTACTGCACGGGCGTTGGCAGAGAGCTGGATTCGGCTACGGAAGGAGGGCCTCGGCCCTCGGTCTTGCTGGGCACTGTCGAAGCCCTGGAACGTCTGGCTCTGACACATCAAGTAGCGCCTTGTTGTTACTGCCAGGTCGCCTTGTCACGTCCAAAGAAGCAACAATTCGTCGCAATAGGAGATGTACCTACGGGTCCCCAACTTTTCCTCTTCACTTGCTACACGGTGTGCCCGTCTCTCCACCGATTCCGGTCCTTACATGGTACCTTGCAGAAAGACATTCATCGTCCCACCCCGCCTCGGCTCTGCCTCTCGGCCGAATAGGGCCCCTGCTCGCGGGGCGAGGGCACCAGACAGCTGGCTCGGCCAATAGCTCAGGCTACCCAAGATGTGAGGAACGAGGCGTGGTGTGCCCGTTTTGCTTCCCCAGATCGTCCCAGTTCATCCAATCATAAGTCTCATCGTCTCGTGAAACGGCCGCATCCGACTTCCCCCACACCCCTTGGCCGGCGGCCACGAAACCTTGCCAGTGGAGAGCCAGCGCTTAATTGCCGCCGCCGCCCACCCGGCAGCAGGGGCCGATAAAGCAGCAAGGGATCTCGCGCCTAGCACGATGCAAGATTGCCGCCAGCCGCAGCTTATTTCAACGTCAGTCCGTGTCAAATAACGCACTCGCGCACCGGCCAGGTTAGAGTTTCGCTTCCTGGGGGGGCCGGAAAATGGAAGAAGAATCGTAAATCGCTGATATCAGGCGGCCGTCCATTTTTGTCGTAATCGCTAGTAAAACATCCGGAATTCGCTTTTTCTGGCGCTCTTGGTATACATAGCAAGGCAGAAAAGCGTCCGCTGAAAGGGTGCGGAAGCTGCCATAAATTCGTCGCGCATGTCCAACTGCTCGCCGTTGTTCAATACTCGGGAGACGGGTATCGCGCGCGAGCCTTGCTGTACTCCTTGGGGTGCTTGCGCGAGGCCTTTGATTGGAGCGAGCTGTGCGAGACATTCGAGCGTCAGTCGCGGCGTCCTTTGCGTCATTGGCCCACGGGATTTTACGTCTTGTTTTCCCTGGGGGGGCGCCGGGCGGACGGGAAGGGCAGGACTCACGAGACTTTCTTCTGTGTCCACTCCAGATCCCCGCGCACCTCGCGGGCATCGCGCATGCCCTCCTGAAAACGCTCGCGCGTCCTCGCAAGGCGGGCCTGTGCCTGCTTCTGCAGCTCGACGAGTTCGCGGTGCTTGGCGTTGAGTTTTCCGGAACTGCGGGATCGCCATGCGTTAGCCATTTTTTTTTTTTAATTTTGTTTTGCTGCTCCCTTTTCCTTGGGGAGGGGGGTGGTGGTGGACTGGATGGTTCGCGCGCATCATAGAGGCTGACAAGACGCCGCCTGCGCGCGCGGGATTGCGGCGGGCCTGCGCCAGCCAAGCCAAGCCAGTGCAGTGCGCGCGAACGCTCCCCCCTCCACACGCACACACAGAGCAGCGGGCAAACGGGCGCAACTTACGACTGCGCTTGGACCGCCATGCTGCGGTCCAAGGGAATGGGGTTAAACGAGTTGGCGAAGCGCTCCTGCATGTACTCCTGGAAGTCGACACCGCTAGCAGAGCCGGCGCTGTCGTAGTCGCCGCTAGAGCTTCCGATGTAGCTGGCGGTAGTGGCAGAGTAGCCGCTGTTGCTGTACGACGGCACCCCAGAGGCCGAGCTGATGGAGTCGTCGCATTCCGGCGGCGAGATGGAGTACTGGCTGTAAGTGGGGTACTGGTTCCCCTTGGAGGGGACCGCCATGGGCATGGAGTAGGAAATGGTCGAGTAAGGGCCAGACATGTTGATCTGATGTAAGCGTCACGGCGCCGGGCGAGCTTGGTGTGAGATGATGATGGTAGATGAGACTGCAGCCGAGGGACAAAAAGGCAAGCGTTGTAAGGCGTGTGTGGCGGTGATGCTTGAGAAGCGGTATGGACGGGGTCAAGACAATGTCTGGGTTGGCACCTTGGTATGAGAACTTGGGATCATGAAGAGTCTCTGGGAGAGAGAAAGAAATAAAAGAAGAAGAAGAGAAAATTGATTCATCTTGGTCTCGAGGAGCCCTTTTATACTTTTCCAGCAACCCTCCTCAAGCCGATATGCTCATACCGAAGGGATAACATAACCCGTCTCTATTCGCCGAGGCCGTGGACGACGACCCCGCCCAGACAAGGACGGGGAAAGACGATATGATGACACTCTGAGAGGCGGACGAGATGATCATGGCGGCTTGCATGGGGTGGGCCAGCGAGAGTAACACGGAGGCGGCGGCGGTGGTGGTGGTGGAGTAAGAGGACCCCCTGGAGGCTCTTGGGGCTCGTGGAGGCCGGCCGAGCCAACGAGGACAGGAGGCCGGATGCAAATGGATTCACGGATTCATGGAATAAGCCGCCAAGGGGGTAGGGTGGGAGTAGAAGGGGGCCGTGGCCAACGTGGAAGTGAAATGTGCGCTTGCAGAGGCGAGAAAGAGAGCTGGGCGTGGGATAACACCGTCGTCCACATTCACTCAAGAGCCAATGCACATGCCGAGCAAGAGACGAGACCACCCAGCATCAGAAAAAAAGGATGAGTGGAGACTCGTGGGAAAGTGAAAAGGCCCAGCCGCGAAACGGCCTTGGGTTACAGGGTGGGCAAGCAAGGGCCCAGAAGGTCGGTGCTAGGCCGGGTGAGAACGATGACGGAACGTGCATCCTGGAGGGGATACACCTTGGAGACGCATGCCCGGCCAAAGCAAAAGGCGTGGTGGAATTGGCTGGGACCCGTGGCGGGCGCAGGGCAAATCGCCGCCGCCGCCGACTACCAGAGCGTGGTGGCTGCACTAGCCATCTGGCTCAGTCCCCATGCCAGCCAGGCAGGGAAGCACCATGGAACCGAAAAGGCGGAGAGCGAGCAGCAACGACAGCATCCCACGCTAGGTGCCCAATATGTGGTCCCAGCGGCGGAGGCGGCGAACGTCAGCGCAAGAGGCACGCCGTGTGTGTTGGACGGGCCTGTTCTGGGGCGAGGCGCTGCAACTGGCTCGGCTGGCCAAGGATATTCGGAGTCAGATGGAGCATCTGGCCTCGGCATTGGCGACGCAGCGGCGGCGGCGGCGTGTGCGCGCGTGGTGCAAGCGAGCGAGCAGCGTGCGTGTAAGTCAAACAGCAGCGCAACCTTGGCACGTTGGAACACAAAGGGCCAGGCAAGGCGACGGCAGTTTGCCGGAATGGGCCATCTGGGGGAGGGGCTGGGTGATTTGCTGCTGGGCGAGTGAGTGTGTGTGTGTCTCTCTCTCTCGCCCACTCTCCCACACTTTCTCCCCCTCTCTCTTTTGTTTGTGTGCGTGTGTGCGCGAAAGTGTGAGAGTGTGAGTGCGTGTGCGCGGTGGGTGTGTCGGTAACGTGTACTTCGTAGGTGCGGTAACTATGGATGGATGGGTGTCTGGATGAATGGTGGATCGAGGCGTGGCCCTCTGGAACAACAAGCGCCGCTAACAGCCAGACGTGGGAAGCGCAAAAGCAGCATTGGAATTCTCTCCTGTGCCTGTCAGGGCCATGGCAGCCGGCTGGGGCGCGGGGGGGCGCGAGAGAGAGGGGGGAGGCGCACCGAAAGGCACAGCACTGCGGCACTAAAGTTCCAATTCGGAGGCACCAGGCCGACGGACGGCATGGGGGGCGGGCGGACGGGACGGGCGGACAGACGTCAGGTCAGGCAGTCGTGCATCGAGGCAGTGGAGGTCGGGCAACGCCGCCGCCAGCGAGGTGGTGATGCGTTGTCAAGACGCCTGCCAAACGATGGCCCGGGTTGGGAGGGACGGAATTGAAGTTGAGAGTTTGCGGCGCGGCGGGTCTTTTCCACTGCAAACAAATAGGAATGGATGGCGCCTACTGATGAATTGCCTGACATCCGTGGGCGGCAAGTGCTGCTCCGTTGGTCCGTCTGTCTGTCACAGGGATCCCATTTCCACTGCTACAAAGCAAGTACCGTGGTGATACCTAAGGTGATATACTAAACGAATACATGACGTTTCCCGATACCTACTTCGGCATCTTCTCTACACGAAATAGCTCGTACTGTCTAGCTAGTGGTCTACGCCTAGATTTAACGTACGTGTACTTGGCTGTTGGTTGAAAGGTACTCGCTCATGTACTTGGAACAGTACTCCGGGTCGCAACGCTCGTTCGTTCCTGCCGCCCGAGTCCCGACTGGCGCACCCCTCTCGTCTTGACGGGACGTGTCTCCTGCCCAATTCCTCGCCGCCTCATTGGGGGGAGCAGCCTGGCCTCAACAGAGTCAAGAGGTGCAACGAACGGCGAAACTTAGCCCGACCCAACGCCTGCGGCCCTTTTCGCGACGGTCTATTGGCCACCAAGGCCACGGAGCCCGTCATCGGCGCGCGACATGGATGGCGGCGACGGACGATGGATTCCCCAGCAAGTCACTCATGTCCCCGTAGCACCTACTCACTCATTACTCAAAGCGAACCGGTGCTTGCACTTATTAGTTTTTTGCCCCTCCCCCGCCATCCAAGACCGGCGCTCCGTCATCGCCGCGGGCGTCAGCCGTCGCCCACGCAGGCCAGGCCGGCCTGCTCGCCGGACACCCGATGCCACAGCCTGCGACACGCCCCCGGAGCTGCGCCGTCCTCCGGGCCACAGCTGCTACCCCTGCCGCGGCGTGATTGCTTGACGAGACGAACAAAGACGACGCGTTGGAAACACAGCATATGCATGGGACTCCACGATGTCTCGCGCCGTGCCGCTGTGGAGCCGTGAGCAGGTACAGAAGCACAGAATTCGAATCTACCGGGCGAGAAAGCCAGACGACACCCTTTCATCGGGGCACCATCATGGCACGTCGTCCCACAGGGCGTTTGCGTTGGTGGTGGTGGCCGTGGGAGTGGGAGTGCCACCACCTGCTGGCAATGTCAGTAGTATGTCAGGTCGGCCAAGTCAGCAAGTGGCGATCCGTCAATGGGCGGCAGCTCCAGACCTAATCCATCTGCTAGATGTTACGCCGTCCATCGCACCACTGCCTCAGCTCCTGCACCATCCGCTCCGGTGGTAGCCCGCTCGGCACCCTAACGTAGCGGCGCGGCTCCCCCTTCACGTCCGCAGAGCGAGATGCCTCTCGAGGGAATTTCCATTTTGATCCGTCGGAAGGGGAGGGGGGGGCACTCCAGTTCAGCGTGCGTCCATTGGGGG
Organism: Purpureocillium takamizusanense; assembly: GCF_022605165.1. NCBI lineage: Eukaryota > Fungi > Ascomycota > Sordariomycetes > Hypocreales > Ophiocordycipitaceae > Purpureocillium > Purpureocillium takamizusanense. The sequence goes on from NC_063072.1 coordinate 1,494,353, forward strand.
GTGACGGCCGTCGCACGCTCTCTCTCGCCCGCGGCGATGGGTTACATCCAAGAGAGCGTCCCTTTGGCCACCAGAGGCGATTCCCGCCGTGCAGATTGTACAGCTGGCACTTCGAGATTGTGCTACTCCTGCAGTCCCCTGCCGAGTGGACTGACTTTGGTGAATTGGGTGAGTGGGTGGCTGGAGAGTACGACGACCAGTCCGTGGGCGAGCTTTCATCGGCACACCACCACCTAAAAGCCTGCGGCTCGCGCCAACCCGTCTGGCGCGCGCTGTCCGCGCCGCCATTCGCGCCGAGAGGACCATTCTTCTCAGAGGCTCAAATAATAATTTTTTCTTCTCAGTCGCAGCTTTTCTTCCGCCCCAGGGCAAGGCGCCACGTCTGCGTCCCCCACCCTCCTTGTTCACGGCTTGGCCGTGCAGGACCCAGCGCCGCAGGAATCGGACATGATGCGACCATGCACACGCCTCCCCCCGGACCTCGCGACGACAACGCATACCTGTACATCAAGCTGCCTGCAGCCCGTCATGTTCGAGGACGTACGGCAGGAGGCGAAAAGGCCAGCATGTACGAAGTACATATGTAATGTACGACACATGTAATGTGGGCCCTGAAGAACGCCTGCACGAGCGTTGATGATGGGGCACGATCTTATAGGATGGCCATGGCTGGCGGGGGGGCCCAGGCAGAAACGTGGCCCATGCAACCGCTGTATTCCCCGAACCTGCCGCGGCGGCTCTCGAACGCGCAAGGGAGCGGAGTGGCCAGGAGCAGAGTTGTGCGCCCAGCCATCATCGTGCCATGGTCAGGGGCACTTGATGGGGCCTGCCCGGCATGTTGTCTCTCTGTGAAGCTTGGTGTTTTCGAACCTCAGTGCATCCCCCGCATCCAGGGCTCGCCAGTGTCCTTGCGACCTCGAACGTCGGATGCGGGCCCATGGACGGCTGCAGGCTGTCAGACATGTGCTACCGGCGAGCACAGCATGGGCTGAATCGCAGACGATGCGGGTCACTGCAGGCGCGGCTGCGAGCTGATATAAATGTGTCCATTATCATGCGCGCATGGGTGTTACACGACGCGGCCTTTTTTCACCGCCAAGGGATGACGAGCCATTCCGGCGAGCCCTCATCGGCGCCGACCCAGTGACGACGAAGAGTAAGTCTACCTATCTACTTAGTGCTCAGTATCATCTCAATGACCGAACCGTCCCATTGGCGCGACCATCTTCATCTCGTGGCCGTGCAACTCCAAACCATCCTCACTCACACTTCTTGCATGTTCCATTTCACAAGTCTCAGCGTAATGGGTAAGAAACGGAGAAATCCGAAACCCGCAACCCGTCCAACCTTTGCAAACGCCAACGATGCATAACCGTTTCGTCTTCCGTCATGAGTGGAGTGACACCAAGATCCATCGACGGGTCTAAAGAGTCTAGGAGAAGAGCTTGAGGAAGCCCCAGATGCCGATACCGCTGAGGACGGGAATCGTCAGGTTGTCATCCCAGCCGAATATGTCGATGACCTCGCTGGTAGAGGCGACGAAGCCGGACCACAGACCCATGACACCGAGTGCCAGGGGGCCAGTCAGGGTGGCTGCGGCCTTGGAGATGCCGAGCGCATTCGTTACGGAGCTCGGCAGGGACAAGGCGCCCTTGAACATGAAGCCCTCGTCGCCAGGCATGGGCCCAATTGTGGGAACCAGCCAGCCGTAGAAGAAGTAGGACGTCGCCACTCCGACGACGAAGGCGGCCAGGGAGCCGGCCAAAGACTTGCCGCGCCGGAGACGGGGGGTGTACCGACCCCAGAGGCGGCCAAACGTGCTGGCAGCGGTGTCACACCAGCTAAGGAGCAGCACGCTCATGACACCCACGTCTTTGGGAAAGAAGTAGAGGACAATCCAAGCGCCCAGGAGGTAGAAGATGACGCCGTTCCAGCCCGAGTATTCGCTCTCGCGCATCAGGGCACCAAGCATCTTTACGTAGAGCCGGTTGACAGACTCATACCGGTGGCGCAGCCAGTCCGTGGTGGCGATGGGGATCAGGGCTCCCATCAGATAAGGCGGCACGGAGCTCGTCTGCGTGCCCGTGGTGTATAACCAAACGACGAAAAAGCCAATGGAGACGTGTAAGATCTTGCGCGGGACCTCGTGCTTATGCACAAATGTTCTCCAGTGCCGGTGAATCGGGATCAGTCCGAGAGGGCTGGGGCTACGGCTGAAGTCGCGCCAACTCCATCCCGAGGGCGCGGCAGGTTGAGGGGGAGCGAGATGACCGTTGGAGGTCCCCAACTTCCCGTTCCCGGCGGCCGGGCTCGTGGCCTTTGTCTTTGTCTTGGTCGCCTGATTCGAGTTGCTGGGCGTCATGCGAGCGATCTTACGCCCGTCGATGGGCGAGCGGCTCCTCGTTCGGGACCTGCGCAGGCCGGGAACATCGTCTTGCCCGAACTCGTCCTCGGCGCCGTCCTCGTCGAGGGTGTGCGGCGTCGAGACCCTCTTCCTGGCGGCGGAACGGGTTGTGGGACCGAAGTACTCGGCGGCGTCGAGCTCCGAAGGCGTCGGGCTGGGCGAAATGACGCGCGGCGTCTCGGGAACGGCGGACCTACGGCGCTGGGACATGGTGATGAAGGAGACAGGGGGCAGCGCGGGGCAGCGGACGACGCCGGCGAGGACGCGGCGGTTGGAGTCAAAGGCCGACGGCCAGAAGACGGGGGCGGCGGAGTGGAGATGGGCGTCGCGGCGCGAAAGACGCGCCGTCGTCGTCGTCGTTGTGTGGTCGCAGTCGTCGTCGCAGTGTTCGTCGCGCGGGTCGTCGAAGAGGGCGAAGAGGCCCCGACTCTGGCTACGGGGCGTCGAGGGGCGGTGGCGGACGACTGTGGCGGCTGTCGAATCCAGGATGATGGTGTTGGGCGTTGATGCAGCAGAGGGCGACGTTACCCTCGCGGCATGGCGGACGGGGCGAGAAGAGCTCCGAGGTGCGACGCCGGGGGGAGAAGCACATTACAAGCGAGGAGGGAGGAGAGGGGAGAGGAGGAAGAGTGCGCGAGAGAGGAACGCGGCGCGCCAGTGATGATAATGTGTGATGGGGGAGATTGGAGGTCGGGAGGCGGGATGACGGAGAGACCGGGGGGGGGGGGGGGCTCGAGAATTTTTGCCAGACTCCCAACGCCGGCCGACCAGCAGACTCATGGCCCTCACTCCACTGCCAGGTGAGCGCGAACGGCGCAGGTCAGCCCGGCGCAGTCCACTAAAACAACTACGGCCTGGGGGGGAATCCCGGCCCGTCATTGGACCCTAGAACGGGAACTGTGCTGGGGCTGTCCCGGTCGTGGGCCTACCTGAACCCCCCCAAGTGCCCGCCCGCCTGCGTCGTCGCTCGTGTCATGCTGGCAAAGCTTGAACGGCTCGCAGGTTCGCAGGCATGTGACAACCCAGGAATTGACCGCCGAAAGTCCCGAGTGCGCCGACAGCCGGGGGACAGTCTCAGCCTCTATGATGTGCCCTGCGGTGTTGGTCCCTCCCTGAAAGGCCCAAAACTCTGTTCGCTCTGTCGCCGCTCACGTGTGCCCCTCAACCTTGGGTTCCTAACCTTGGGTAGGTCGTTGCATCGGCAGACACGACTGCTCACGCGAGCGTCGTCCTGTTTGGGGCGCTACCTAACTTAACTACCTACAGGCTGGCCGGACTGTTCCCGTCGCGTCATGGCCTTGTGTCGCCGCTGTCTGGCGTGATTGGACCCTGGCAGATGGCAGTCGCAAGTCAACTCACGAGGATTGGATGCGCCAGACCCGCGAAGGCTCCAAGCGGCTAGCTCGTACCTGCTCTTGGCAAGGCGTCACAGGGGTGCTGCTTCGCGCTGGCAGGAGAAAAAAAAGAACGTAGCCCGGCTCAGCACGCCTCATACCCCCGCCACACGTGCTGGCTGGCTGATAAGATAACCAAATTTCTTGTCGAGTCTCATCGAAGAACCAGAGGCAGGAAACACCACCGCAACAACCGACGAGCTGTTGTCGTCGTCGTCGCATTGCCACAAATGGCGCCGGGAAAGGTCCCCGCGAAGAAAAGCCTCAGGGCTTGGGACGGTCTGAAGCCTCCCCTGGCCGAATGGGTCCTGGACGCTGTCTCGACCATGGGCTTCTCCCAGATGACGCCCGTCCAAGCAGCGACGATCCCACACTTCATGGGCAATAAAGACGTGGTGGTAGAGGTGAGCCGGCATCCCCTTGATATACTCCCTTTTCTTGGAGAACAAAAGACATCCTGGCAGCTCTGACACCTCCTTTTTGCAGGCCGTTACTGGTAGTGGCAAGACGCTCTCGTTCCTCATCCCCATCGTGCAAAGGCTGCTGCGGCTCGAAGAACCCACCAAGAGACACCACGTCGCCGCAATCATTGTCTCCCCGACGCGAGAGCTGGCGGCTCAGATACACACCGTCTTATTGTCACTTCTGGAGTTTCACGCCCCTTCAGCCGAGCTGCTCCCGCGCCTGAAAGACGATGAGAAGAGGCCGTCGACCGCAGTCCCCGTCGTCGCCCCTCAGCTGCTCGTCGGAGGCACCACCACGCCGGCGCAGGACCTCAGTTTCTTCATGCGCCACAGCCCCAACCTCCTCATTTCTTCTCCTGGTCGTCTCGTCGAGCTGCTTGCCTCGCCCCACGTTCACTGCCCGCAGTCCTCGTTCGAGATGCTCGTCTTGGACGAAGCCGACAGGCTGCTGGATCTGGGGTTCAAGCAAGACCTGCAGGGAATCATCTCCCATCTGCCAAAGCAGAGAAGGACAGGGCTGTTCAGCGCAAGCGTCAGCGAGGCGGTCAGCGAGCTTATCCGAGTGGGACTTCGGAATCCGGTCAAGATCGAAGTGCGAGTCAAGATGAAGGACGGTGGCGTCCTTGAGGACAGGAAGACGCCCGCCAGTCTACAGATGGCATATATGGTGAAGCCGGCCAGCCAAAAGCTGCCTGCCTTGTCACAGCTGCTGGGAAGATTACCAGTCAGGCCACAGAGGAGCATCGTGTTCCTGTCTACATGCGCCGCCGTCGACTACTTTCAACACGTCCTGCCCCTGGTTCTGCCCGATGGATTTTCCCTCGTCCCCTTGCACGGCAAGCACCCTGCAAAGGTGCGGGAAAGAAACTTTAACAAATTCCTGACCTCTGTGTCCCCTACGATACTCCTCACAACAGACCTTGCGGCCCGTGGCCTGGACATCCCCCAAGTGGACCTGGTCGTCCAGATCGATGCGCCCTCAGACCCCAAAGTCTTCATACACCGAAGTGGACGCGCCGGGCGCGCCGGGCGGAAGGGCTTGGCGGTTGTGATGCTGCATCCAGGGCGAGAGGAAGACTACGTCAAGTTTCTCGAAGTGCGCAAGACGCCCATCATTCCACTGGCAAGACCCGAAATCTCTGTGTCGGATGACGAAGCCCGTGCGGCGACGCAAAAGTTCCGGAGGATTGTCAAGGCGGACCGGGCACTCTACGACAAAGCACAAAAGGCCTTTGTTAGCTGGGTGCGGAGCTACGGCGCCCACCAGGCAACGTCGATATTCCGGGCGAGCGATCTCGACTGGGCCGACCTGGCTGAGGCGTGGGGTCTCCTCCGCATGCCCCGGATGCCGGAATTGAAGACGTGGGAGGGCGACAAGATGCTGGGCCAGAAGATTGACTGGGAAACGTTCGCGTACAAGGAAAAGACGCGGGAGCAGGCGAGGCAGGACGCGCTCGAGGCGGAGCGGACGGGGGCGGCGGACAACAAGCGCGAGGACATGAAGCGAAAGCGCAAGAACAACGAGGCCTGGAGCGGTAAGCTGGAGAAGGAGGACGTGCGCGTGGAGAGGCGGGAGAAGCGGCGCAAGAAGAGAGAGGCAGAGCGGTCAGCCAACATGACCGAGGACGAGAGGGCGAAGCAGATGGAGCTGGATGCGCTGATTGCGCAGGTACGAAGGCAGAATCAGGAGAAGCAGAAGGCCGCGTCAAAGGATGACGAGTTCGAGGGCTTCGACGACTAGTACTAGTAGCAAACTCGGACGGATATACCCCCCCAGGAGAAATCAGTGGTAGCAAGCAACAACAACACGACACGAGCGGCCAGTTTGCGAGTCGCTCTGCCGCCATATTAATGCGCTTTTGTCATGTCAACCCTTGAGACGCACCCATGCGCACGCAGGGGCAGGCAAGCAGGCAACTTAGCGGGCGGGATGATATCGGCGGGTGGGAAAGGCGTGGTGTTTCCGATGAACGGCATCGCTGGTGGCGCAGCCTTTTTGCCTAGCGGCCGCTAGCAGTGACGCCAACCCGCTGCAGCGGACCCGCCTGGCCAAAATACGCTGGCCAGAATACGGACTGACTGACGAATCTGCGTACGGACAAAGACTGTAATCGTATTTTGGCAGCCGCTTATTGCAGGCCGCAGGCGGACCAGGCTGGGGAGCCCCGAGGGCAGGCATCGAGTTATAAGAAGTCGGGCGGCGCCAAAGTGTCATGGTTGACGGACACTCCTGACCTCGAGCGCTGACGATTTTATATTATAATCCCAAGTTGACTCCCGCCCGGCAGTTTGACGACAAGCCCCCCCCCCGTGTGTGGCATCATGGCCCAGCTAAAGCCCTTTCGAGGGGACTACTACCTCTGGGAATATGTGCCCTCCAGGGCGGCCGCCATTCTCTTCACCATTCTCTTTGTCATCGCGACGGCGTTTGTCATATGGCGCATGGTGCGGACAAGGACGCTGTTTAGCATTGCCTTTACCATTGGCGGGCTGTGTAAGTGTCTACGACTCTAATAAGTCTACTCACCGATGGCCCCCCCCCTCGCCACCACCCCCATCAACAAATAGTCCAGATCCCTCCAGTAGCAACTCTTCGATTAGCTGACACGCAGGGGTTTCTGCAGTCGAGATCATAGGATACGCCGCACGAGCCGTCGCCGAAGACAAGACCGAACAGCTCGGCCCGTTCATCGTCCAGAGCGTGCTGCTGCTCGTGGCGCCGGCCCTCTTCGCGGCGTCGATATACATGGTGCTGGGGCGGCTGATGCGCAGCGTGCACGGCGAGCGGCACTCGCTCATCCCGGTGCGGTGGCTCACGCGGGCCTTTGTGGCGGGCGACGTGCTGTCGTTCCTCGTGCAGGCGAGCGGCGCTGGGCTCATGGCCAAGAGCGACTTCAGCCAGGACACGGCGCAGAACATCATCCTGGCGGGGCTCTTTATCCAGATTGTCATGTTTGGGCTCTTCGCCGCGACGGCCGTCGTCTTCGACGTGCGGATGCGGCGGTGGCCGAGCGGCGCCGCGTCTGCGTCGGCGGCCGAGGGTGGCGGCGGCGGCAGGGCGTGGAAGCGCGTCGTGTGGATGCTGTACGCGGCGAGCGCCCTCATCATGGTGCGGAGCATCTTCCGCGTCGTCGAGTACGCCACGGGCAAGGGCGAGTACCTGCTCGGGCACGAGTGGACGCTCTACGTCTTCGACGCGGTGCTCATGCTGGCCGTCATGGCCGTCTACGGGTGGATCTACCCGGGCGGCCTGGGCGGCGGCGGCGACGGCGTCGTCAACAAGCCGGCGAGGCCGTGGGAGGCGGTCGACTCGACGTCGGTCGACATGGGGGAGGAGATGGGGTTTGGCGGCGGCAGCGGCGGCCACGGGATGCGCGGCGTCGAGGCCGGCAGGAAGTAGAAGCAGCGGTGCTTGGTGAGAGAGCGGTTCCTAGGTACAGAAGGAGGCGTATGCTGGCTGCATCGGGAAACGCGGAACGGGGACCATTAGAACAAGGCAAGGGGCATGTATAACTAGATATAGACCTGAAAGAGCATCATGCCTTCCATTTTGTTTCAAAAACGCGGGCGTGGGGAACTCAATGTAGCAACGTAGGTACAGTCTACATAAGGTACTACCTAAGGTACCTACTTCGTGCTGAATTCTTGCCGAGTCTGTGCTAAAAAAGCCAGTCTGGCGCAATGTACGAAGTAACTTATGTAGCCCGTTGCTTTTGCCTCTTTTGGACGTGGCACTTAGCGCCGTCCCGTCGTTCCTTCTCTCCAAGAAATCGATGGTGGACTTGTTGAAGACTTTCGGGCCACCTGGCTAAGCCCCCCATCCATTTGACGTACGCCACCACCAACGGGCTTCGTCACTTGTTGAACTTCACCATGTCTTCCAATGATGACCTCTGCGCCGCAGCACTTTCCGTCTTACCTTTTGGCCTCCGCTCGTGGCTCTTGAATTAAATCAAAGCCTTTCTCGCTCAAGGCGACATCGATTGGCCCGGGCAATTTCGTCAATGGAAGCGCAGACGCGGCAGATGCGCGGCAACACCACCATCACCACCGTCCCCCATCTCATGGACTCATAGCACCTCTCGTCTCTCGGCCAAGCATCACAGACGAGCGAAGAGGCCCCCGTCCTCCGGCGCCCGCGGCAGCGGGCATACGTCGCCTCCCTCCCCCTCCCCTCTCTCTCACACATTTATAAACCCGCCTCACCATGAGCCCCCCACCGCGGCTCGACGACCACGACGATGCCGTCAGCTCGCGTGGCGGGGTGACGGAGGCGTCATCGGCCGCCGCAGCGCGTCGCCGCTCGCACCGCAAGTCGCGCGACGGCTGCGTCGAGTGCAAGAAGCGTCACATCCGCTGCGACGAGTCCCGTCCGCACTGCCTCAACTGCAAAAAGGCGACGCGCAAGTGCGAATGGCCGCCTCCCAAGAAGAAGTCGGCCCGCACCATGAGGAGGGAGGCGCAGAGGCTGCGCGATGAGGCGGCGGCAGGAACAACGGCGACTGTCTCACCCCCCCGCCTGCCATCCATGGACACGCAAAGGCCCATCGAGCTCCTCAGTCAGCAGCAGCATCAGCAGCAGCAGCAGCAGCAGCAGCAGCAGCAGCAGCAGGAACAAGAGCCAACTGGTGAAACTGACGAGGCGCCGTCGTCGACTCATCGCTCGCAGAGCCACAGCCAGAGCCAGAGCGTTCCGTCTGATACTCCCTTACGGGCTCCCTCTTCCCATGAGGCGTCGACGGCGCCTTCGCCGTTTGAGCGTGGCAACGACGATGCGCTCGAATCTCACAGGCATGGCCCTCTATACACGGTCCAGCACATGCGCTTCCTCCATCACGCAGAATCCGTCATGGGCCACGGCATCATGGCCCACCCGCACACGGCGCGCATCCTCGATATCGCCGTCCGCCGTGCCCCCGATGCCCCCTTCCTCCTTGACGAAGTCCTCGCCCTCTCAGCGCTGCATCTCGCCGCCACCACCCTTGCCGACAACGGCGGCGGCGACGACCCCAACTCGCCTTCCCCCGCGTACATCGCATCGCTCCATAACCAGTCTACAGAGCTTCAGACCAGGGCTCTCGCCAGCTTCACCCGTCAATCTCTCTCCGTGGACCCCAACGACGCCGAGAGCGCCATTCCTCGCTTCCTCTTCGCCGCCGTGCTCAGCCTCCACAGTCTCGCCGAGACACTCGACACGGTCCGTCACCTGCAATCCTCCGACTTTCATGTCTTCATCCACAACCTCGCCGACTGCTTGGGCCTGCATCGCGGGGTTCGCGCCGTCGTCAAGCCCGCGTGGAACGACCTCCTCAAGTCAGAGCTGGAGCCTCTTCTCAACGTCACCCAGCACGCCGACGAGCGCATCAACGACAGCCGCCGCCGCCGCCGAGGGGAGGAAGCCGCCGGCGGCAGCCCCGCCACCACCGGCCCCGGAGAGTGCGCTCACCTCTTCGCCCTCCTCGACGCGTCCGATCTGGGCGCCGCCACTGAGCGCGCCTGTCGAGACGCCGTCGAGCGCCTGCAGTGGGCCTTTGACCTCTACTCCAGCATCTCCAACACCGATCCCGACGCCGGCCCCCACGCCGCATCCGCCTTCTCCGTGACGGTCTGCGCAGAGTACGTCGACGTCTTGCGCCGCCTCCAGCCAGAGGCCCTCGTCATCCTGGCCCACTACGGCGTCTTGCTGCACCGCTACCGCCGCCTCTGGCTCTTCCGCGATGCCGGCGCCCGCATGATTCACGCAATCTCCCGGCACCTGGGTGCATATTGGCGTGACGCCATGGCCTGGCCGCTGCAGCAGCTCGAGACGGACAGGTGACGAGTAGCTACGTAACTTGGTCCGCAAAGGGGTCCTGCTATCAAATGTGAGGGCTACACTCAAGTACCTTGCCGAAAGCAGCTATGTAGGTGGACGTTGCTCTTACGTGTACTCGATATACCTCGTATGCTCGACATACATTCACAAATTGAGGACACTCGCATCACATTCAGGTCACGTAGCATAAGTCCGCGCCCATGTCATCCAAATATTCTCAAGTCTCATAAGGCTAGACAGCAATCTTCGTCCACCATTGACGACCATCACCCCAGCCATCTACATCCTCAAGGCTTCGTCGTCCAAATCCCTTCGCACGCCCCCCTTTTTTTAGTCCCAACCTGCCAACCCCTGGCCTCACTCTCGGCCCAATGGTCTCGATGACAACTCCTCGACCCCCGAAAAGTATGCGCTTCCTCCATCAATAACGTCTCGGTCAGTGCCCGGGCAGTACATCACCAAACGCAAAAAGGAGATGCTTTTTCCTTCTCGATTCTGCGGTTGTCGACGGCCCGCCTGTGCCTTCTTTCCCGTCGAGGCTGCCACAAGCGGCGACTGATCTAATCTTGGTATCATTACGGGAAACATCAAAGAAAAATGCCGGCCCGAGGCCTGCCACGTCTCGAGTGAGGGGCCTCGGTACTGGGTCATGAGGAGCAGACTTTACACTCCGTAAAATTCCCAGCCGTCTCCGACCCAGTCCCGACTGCTGATGTGCTCTGCCTCGAGTGATTCTTTCCTCTCCAGACGCGGCGTGAACTCGGTCCTGAGCTCCTGGCGGATTCACAACTCCTCGTCGTCGATCTCAGACGGCTTGAGTAGACCACCAACCTTCTGTCGCCTCTCCATGTCGGCAGCCTTGGCATCCCGCTCCTGTTGTTCCTTCTCGACAATGTAAAGCTCTGCGTTGTCGCCGGCAAACTCCTTGAGGGAGATGAGGAAATCTCGGAGGTTCAGACGGAACTTGTCGTATTGCGTGTTGAGGTTGAAAAGCCCCTCTACGAAGCTCGCAACTTGCGCCCTAATCCATGCACGTTAGTAAGAACACTCGGGTTGGCAGCTTTACTGGAAAGCACTCACGCTTGCAAGTTGGGGAAGGCATTGCGAAGCATGGTCGCAACTCGGTTGCCCACAAAATCCTTGTTGGCAGTTCCCGCCTGGGCCAGATCGGGAGTGTAGATGGGACCCTGGATCTTGGGCTGCGATCCGTCTGCCGGCTGGACAAAGTAGAACAGCTTCATCAATAGCATCGACTGAGTCTTGAACCCAGCCTTGTGGTCGCTATCCGTCACCACAAAGAGCACATCCTGCAAGATCGTCATGAAGAAGCGCTGGAAGAATGCATTAGCAGTGGCGACGTCCGTCTTGTCGGCAATATTGTTAATAAGCTCCAAGCACATGTTGAGGCCTGCCGCTTCGACATCTCGGTTGTCATGCTTGAACGCCCATGAGCAGGAATCGATGACAAACTTGAACTGGTTGTTGTCCAGCTTCAACAGGGCTGAAACACTGTTAGCACACGAGCTCGTATCTAAGCAACAGAGTGGCAAACCTGGGAAGCAGTGCAAATTAATGGCCCGCAGCAAGTTGAAGAACTCAACTCGGTGTTCGGGAAATTCGGAGAAGTCCTTGTTGATCATGTCCAGAGTGCACTCAAAGACGTTCTCCATGATGGTAGGCACCTGGTCCTCCATGAGAGCCTGAAAGCTGTTAGCATCTCATACAATTATCTTGTGCCTAGGTGAAAACTTGCCGAGAGCTTAGTGATAATAGTGGACATGGCCTTCAAGACCTCTGCGTCGCGGGCACCGGGCACGTTTCGGTTGTAATCTACCAGAACGGAGTCCAAGAGCGGCGGAACCATCTGGGCTCGCACGGCCTGGAGATCCTCGGCCTTCTCAACGTACGTCTCGATGAGCTTCAAGATCTCCTTCTTGATCGTCCGCAGACCGCGGACCTTTGGCATCTTGGTCGCGAGTTCGCCTATCATTTTGGTCAGCCTAAGATACACGTTTTTGTCACTGAAGTCACTGACCGTCTCGAGCAACAGCCTCGGAAATTAGTGTGCTGGTTGCACGGTACATCTGAAGCATGTCGTGGTAGATGCGGCCAATCTGCGGGTAGAAATAAGGTCCAATAGACGTGCATGCAGACACATTGGTCTTCATGATGTTGCCAATAACCTTGATCGTCTCGGCGTCCTGCAAGATTGATGGGTTGACCGTGGCCTGCTTAATGATCTCATCCCAGGCAGCGTTCGGGATATTCATCAAGTCAGCAAGCAGTCTCTCCTGCTGGTGCTTGTTGCCCTGAGCTGCGACCATGTAACCGCAGGCCTCGTAGAACGTGTGCACCTGCTGCGGTGTAAGATCACAGGTAATCTTGCCCATGTTGCGCACAATCTCTTCGATAAAGGGTTCTTGTTCGCTTGGCTGCAGTGCCACGAAATGCCGCCGGCATTGTCGAGCAATCTTGATGAACGTATCGCAAGCCATGTCCTGGACACCTATGAAACGGGTTAGATATGTGCCGTTTCGGGTTTCCACGGCCGGTACTTACCTTCATGCGACTCATGCATAAACTCAAAGAGTTTGTTGACGACAGTCTTGAGAAACTTCCAGTGGGCTTTAAGGAAGCGAGGGTACTGGCCGACAATGTACATGATGTTGCTGGCCACGACAGCCTTGTTGTCCTTGCCTCGCTTCATCTCTGTAAGTCCGAGGAGGTCCTTGATGACGGTGACGAGGAACCGCTTTTCCGTTTCCTCGTTCATGGCCAGCGAGATAGAGCCGATGGCCCAGCAAAGCACATTGCAGTTGTGCCAAGACCACTCCGAGCCATCAACTTGCCGAGCAAGTTTCTCGGTCATGATGTTCTCGGTGTCCACCACATCCAAGTGAGTGAGATAAACGAGACATTCCCTGATGGTCTTGTACAGCTGGACGGTATCGCTCTCCTTGACAAACTCGCGCACGATCTCTCCCTCGTCGTTTTCGACGATCAGCACTTCCTCGGGTCGAACCATGCGCTCGATCATAACAACTCGAAGGTTCGAGAGCACCTCATTGTACTTGTGCTTTCGTAGTGGGTAGTTCATCAGGAGCGAGGGGTTCGGCGCGCCACTACCGGACATGCCACCGCCGACGGCCATGAGCGGGTTCAAGTCGGTAATGGGCAGTTGCTGCATTTCCTCGTAGAGTTCCTGAACCAGCTTCAGCCAGTAGTCGAGGCAAATCTTGAAAATCTCGCGATCGTCGATCTGTGATATCCGGATCAAATAGTAGTGTCCATGGAGCAGGTAGTCGCGATTCGGCAGGTTCTCGATCAGCTGTGTGGCGTGTTAGCATGGTCGCTCGCTTCCGCAGTAAGGAGATTAGCCCGTCTACAGTACTCACATTTAGGTGCGCCCCGAAAAAGTTGCAGAGGAAGAGTGCAAGGTTCTGGACGAACTCCTGGTCTCGCGAGTTGCTACTGGGGTAAGTAGACTTGAGATCGAGTGACACGGGGATAATGTCTGCGATGGTCGTGAGGACCTCGGTGAACATCTTGACGAGCTGCTCGTCGTAGGAGTTGGCCTGACCCGCGCCTCCGGTCTGCAGTCCACCAATCTCCGTTAGGCACTGCAGCGTGATGTTGCGAAACTCGGGAACCGACAGAAAGCGGGTGCGGAGAGTATCGATCAGGTTCGTCTCAAAGATGTAGCCGAGAGGAATCCAGTTGCAGAAGCGAAGGAGAGTCTCGAGCGTTGCCTTGACGAGGCTGGGTTGATCGGCCGTCGTGAGCACCTCCTGGCAGAGCTGGAAGATTTGTGAGAACTCGGCGCACATGGTCTGCTTCATGTTCCTCGTTTTCGTGGACGTCATCTGCTCAGCCGAGTAGTCAAACACCTCCTCCGAGAGAAGGCGCAGAATAATCATGTTGTTCTCGCAAATCGACAGGTTCGCGTGGCAGGATGAGATGATCTCGTTGATGAAGGTCGGCCAGTTGTGGGGCCATTCTTGCTTCAGGACGGAGATGAGGACGAGGTTGAGCTTGTTGAGGAGGGTCTTGTTGCTTTGCAGGGCCTCCTCGGAGCTCGAGCTCTGGATGATGAACTGCACAATGAAGTTTCGGATGCCTGGTAGGGGACGTCAGGGCCCGTGTCCGAACGAGGGCTCGCGTGCAGCACTCACCTTGGCACTGGTCCCGCGGCAGGACTTTCCATCTTGTCGAAATGACATTGTCGAGGACCTGTAGGCCCAGATCTTTGGGCGCGTCAGCTCTATATGTGCCCAAGGAGGGAGCCAGAGACGAGCAGCGAGTCTGGCAAACGACGTACATTTGGTCTGTGGATACTGTGCGTCTGATAGAATCTTGTCTACCATGAGCCACGCATCGGGATCTTCCTTGAACTGTGCTACTCGTAAGCTTTTTGCCGACGGTGAGGAGTGTTGGAAGCTCTGGGATGAGCGCCGCTGTCGCTTGCTACGGCGTCGACAAGCGATCGACGTGGTGTACGGTCGGGTGAGGGCGTTTTTACCTGGTTCAAAGCGGCCTGGGCGGCTTTTTGCTGTTGAGCCACGCATCAGCAACAGGTTCACTTCGCAAATTGGTGCACCGGGCACGGGGGGAGACGAGACGAACCTGGTCCCCGCGACCTTCGTAAAAGGTGCGGACCGTGCTGTCGAGCTCCTCGATCGAGACGGGCATCGTGGTCTGGACGCGCGCGGCGGAGCGAAGCGAGGAGAGGAGAGCAAGCCCGGGGCGGGGAACGTCAAAAGAGGCGGCAGGCAGATGAGCGGAGGGGTGGGTGAGGAGAGGGAGGGGTCGAGAGCCGACGCAGCGCACGCAAAAAGACGAACGAACAAGGCCGAAGGTGTCGCGTCGTATCCTTGATTCTCTTTTTTCCCTGCGCTTGCGTGCGAGGAAAGAGGGGAAAGGAAGGAGTTGCTTCACAGAGGTGCAACGGAGACGGCGGGAACGCTGGCGACGAATTCGGGTGGGTGTGAAGAGGAAAAAAGAGGCCCGGCCGGGTTGATGAGCTGCAGGCGGAGGGAGGGATGGATCGCGCGGGGCGTGTGTTGAAGCGCCTGACCGACCACCTGGAAGCGGCACCAGGCTGGAAGGCAGCAAGCACCACTGGGCACGCAGCTAGGCTCCGCCTACCTTACTTGGTAGGTAAGGTAAGGTATCACAGGGTGGGTTGCGGGCACCTACAAGCTGCTGCCACGCTGCTGGTTGTAGGTGCAGCTACCTAGTACCTACTAGTTAGAGGTCGGGCGCTGCCCGGGCACTGCCAGGCGGGTACCAAGGCCCCGTCGTCAGCGACCGTGTCGCGCGGCAACAGCGAGGCGGGCATTGAAAACAGCTGTGGCGCATGCCCCTCAGCGGGGTGGCGGGGGAAGCTCCTCATCACCTTACCTTACCTTCCCTTCCCTTCCATGCTCGCCATTCCAGCCTCAGACCAGCACAGCACCTGGCCTGTTTCCTACTAACTTACGAAGTCCCCAGACGTACGATACTTTCCGACCTAGGGGCTGTTATATCTTGACCCGGATAGCCATTCGTGCCCAACCAGTGGTAGCTTCAATGTTGCTGTCGTCGGCTCCGCTGCTGTTGTTGCCACTGCTCCCCTTCCTCTCTTCGTCCTCCTACTGCTTGCGCTGCCCGCTGCTCCAGCACTCGTCTGGAGTATCAAGTACCTGCATTCGGCTGCTTTGTCAGCCCGAGCACCGAGCAAAGGTGGGGGGGCATCCGGTATCAGGCCACGCCGCCGGCACCGTACCCAGTACATTCATACATTCACTCGCTGGCTGTCTCGGGACTTGTGGCGGCACAGGGGCGGACGCACGCACAGAGAAAGCCCCCCCGAGTGGGCACAAGTGGGTGGTGGTGGTGGTGGGTGCTTGCCGTCCGTTCCTTATCGCCCGGAGCAAAGGCCGGCGCCCCTGGTGACGTAGGTCGCATGCCTGGGCCGTCATGACGACCAGTGGGCCACTCGACCGCCCCCCCTCTCCGAAAGAATCAAAAAGAACTAGGGAGCAGTCGAGAACACATGGCTACGAATGCGTCGAGTATACTTCGTCAACTATCCCCTTCAGGTGTCCGCAAGGTTCGCTTATGCCCGCGGCAACCACTCAATACCCCTCCTCACCCGAGAAGTTGAGACCTCACTGGCCCGTCGTGACCGCGTAGCAGGTGACAGGTTCACAAGCTTTTGCACGCCAGAAGATGCGGGCAAAGTTGGCCCCCCTCACGGTGCGGCACTATAGTGCGTGCTCTAAGAGTTTCGTTGACGTAGTAGGTACTTGTCCAAATATTTATGTACACTCCTCTGCGAATTCCCCGCTTCGTCTATGCCTTGTAGCCGCAGTCGGCCAGCGCAGACTTGAGCGCCTCGAGAGCCTTGTCGACATCGTTGCGGCGGGGATCGACCTGAGCGAACGGGTTAGCGGATACTCTGTTCCAGAAAACCCTGGTGTGATACTCACTGCCGTGATGCCCATGTGGCCGAACCGAATGTACTTTGTGCCAATCTCCTTGTGAATGCCGCCGGCGAAGATGATGCCCTTGCTGAGGAGCTTGGGCAGGACGTCCGGGATGGCGACACCCTCGGGGAGGTAGATGGCCGTCATGGCGTGGGACTGATCCTCGGGCTTGGTCGCGACGATCTTGAGACCCATGTCCGTCACGGTCTTCTTGACCCTGTCCGAGACCTCGATGTGCTTGCTAAAGCGCTCCGACAGGGGCTTGGCCAGGATCTGCTTGAGGGCCGTGTTGAGGGCGTGGACGAGCTGGGGCGAGGGCGTGGCGAAGTAGGACGGCTTCTTGGCCTCGTAGTTTTGCATGACTGTGGATGGGCTCGTCAATACTAACGCTCATTGCGCGAACATGGCAGTGCGCAACGGCGTGTACTTACTCGGCAGCCACCGCTTCATGGAAGCAAAGTACGTGGCGGGCTCCGTCTTGCGGTTCTGGACCACCTGGATGGCGCGGCCGCTGAACATGGAGATGGACTGGCCGGCAGGGCAGCCAATGGCCTTCTGGCCCGCCGTGACAACACCGTCGAGGCCCCAGTCGTCAAAGGCAAGCTCCTCGCAGGCTACACTGCAGACGCCGTCGACGATGACGAGGGTCTCGGGGGACACCTTCTTGACGGCGGCGGCAATGCTCTTGATGTCGCTCAGGACGCCGGTGGAGGTGTCGACGTGCGTCACGGTCAGAATCTTGTACTTTTTCTCCTTGAGGGCCTTCTCCACGTCCGCGACCTGGGGCCGCCCGCCGATGGGACCGTCGAGCTTGGTGACATTGGCGCCATAGGCGCGCAGGCAGTCGGCGAAGCCGTCGCCAAAGTAGCCGGTGCTCAGGACAAGGGCATCCTCGCCGGGCTCAACCAGGTTCACGGCGACGAGGTCCCAGCCGAGGGTGCCAGAGCCGTTGAGGACAAAGGGCTGGGAGGCGGGGCTGGTGGTCTGGAAGAGCTGGCGCAACATGGTGAGGGTCTCGCCAAAAGTCGCGACGAAGCCGGCGGCGACATGGCTCTCGCTGCGGCGGATCCCGGGTGGTCAGCACGCTGTGGAACAGAGGAGCAGACGGCGGGTCATGGGCACTCGTGACACACCTGTAGTGGCCCATGGACTGGAGGACGGCATCGTCAAATTCAATGGGCCCAGGGATGAGCAACGTCGGGTGTGCGGGTTGGGAAGACATTGTGGAAGACGACCTGTGTGGCTGCTGCTGCTGCCGCTGCTGTTGCTGCTGCTGCTGCGCGGACTGTTGGAATCTTGGTCTCGAAGGTGAATGGGGATGTTGTTGTTGTCGTTGTTGTTTTTGTCGAAGGGGATGTAAGTTGGAGAGCGGCCTGGAGCTCGCGATGGAGGGGTAGACATAGGACGCTGGACGCTGCTGGCGGGGCAGCCCTCCGAGGGCCGATCGGACAAGAGCTGCGGGACACGAGCCTGAGACGAGCCGCATGGCGCCGGCTACCCGTGACGGAAGCATCCCCACTCGCGGGGGGTTCCCAATGCCAACCTATAAGGCGCAGGGCGACGGCCCGAGGCAAAGTACCGGAAGGGCAGAGGGGGGTTTGCGCTGCTGCTGTCGGCGTCAGGCTCCGAGCTGCTAGCAGGCAGGTCGTGATCAAGCGGTACCTTCCCGGTTGCTTGTTCGCTTGTCCTCGCAGCGCACTGGGTCACTCAAGAAATTCCTCCCGCAGGCACACACACAGGAGCGAGTGCCTTGCAGTTCCGACAGCAGCTCAGCTCGAAGAGGGTGTGAAGAGAGGGTGGGAGCGGACGCCGAACGACGAGCGCAGCATCGCCAATCAAGGGCCCCCGCCGGTTACGTATATGGGGGATTGAGCCCCTCCGTCAACGGAGAGCGCGCCCCGATTCTTGGCTCGGGCTGCTTCTACAGCGCCCAAGCCGTGCGCGCGAGGGGGCGCCGACCCTGCCGAACGCCCCCGCCCCCTGTTGGCGACCGCCGTTTTCCGCCGCGCCGGCGCCTTCCACATGCCAATACGCCAGAGCAGCCGGCGTTTTCCGGGCGCTGGTCGGTCTTGCCACTAAGACGCCTCCGACTCAACTCCGGGAAGCGCGCGCAACCAGGCAGCCGCATCCTCCAGGAACCGCATCACGACGGATCAGGTACAGCATCACACCGGATTTTGTCTACACAAACTTTTGGCGCACCTTGCGCTGCTTGCTGCTCGCCTTCCTCCTCCTCGCCGTCTTGCCTGTGTCGCCTTGTCGTCTATTCTCGAAGCCACGTCCGATCCCGGACCAACCGCGCCTGACATGCCGCCTGCCATCCAGTTCCTCCGATGCCCTACATCAAGCATGCGACATTTCGGCTGCTGCACAGGTCCGATGACCCAACCTTGATTCTCGTCGACGGCCCAACCCACGTCCACGCCTCCACAAGCCATTCGTACCACACCTTACTGTCGTCCGTCTGCCTCCACATGCTCACCTCCAGCTCCGTGTCTGCCGGGAAGGTAATTGGTTTCTAGTCCCCTTGATTAGTTCTTCATACTCGGAACTCCGAAGCCATTGTCCCAACTCACCTTGAGTGGAAAGAAGATGGGGAACCACGAAATCATGTCCTTGCTCTTCGCGTCGATGCGCTCCGGATGCGTGCTGATTTCCACCTTGGCGCCCTTGTGCTCATCCAGTCTCGACTCGTACAGCGTAGACTCAAAGTAGCCCGCCAGGCCGTGAATGACGCCCCGCGCGCGACATACGAACGTGACGTGGCAATACCGCGAGTTGTGATCGTTTGCGCCGGCCGCGCCCGCCATGCTTCCGCCGCCGCCGCCAACGACGCCCCCTGAGCGACGTGCCTGCACAGCCGCGAGCGTCGACTCTGGTATCGGATGAGAAAACTCCCACGCCTGCTGGAAGCGGGGGTGTCCAGGCACCCGTTGGCAGACAAAGTCCAACGCGTACAGTCGCACCACCCAGGGCGTGTCAAACGCCGTATCCTCGGTGGCAGACCTCGCCAGGATGTCGGCATATAGCTTGGGCGTGGAAATGGGGCTGAAGTGCGCCGTGTAGGAGCTGGGAATAGAAATCCCGTGCGGCTGCGCAACGACGTGCTGGATGCCGTCCAGGCACTCGGGGGACAGCTCGTTGTCACCAAACGAGCCGAGCAGCTCCGAGATGAGGATGTCTACCTTGCCGTACGTCGGCCCTGCCTCTGCAGACTCCGACACGATCGGGCCCTTCCAGGCGCGCATGTCCGTCTTGATCACGTTCACCTTGCCGCCCCAGACCGTCTGATTCTGCCTCAGCAGGTAGACGTAGGCATTGGGGTTCTTCTCAACTGCCCACACCTCAACGGCGACACCAGTAAACTCTGCCGCCTTGAGCGCGCGCGTGACCAGAGGACCGCGGCCCGAGCCGGCCACTGCGATGACCACCACACCGAGCTTGGACGTCGGCAGTCCGAGGGCCTTCCATTCCGTCAAGGCCTCGATGACGGCGGCTTCGTATTGGTCGTACTTGACGGGGTCGCCCTCGAATACCTCATAGGTGGCGGACTCGAGATTGTCCGATAGGGGCTGCAGCGGCGACTGCAGCCAGTCTTGGAAGCTCGTCAGGGTCGTCGACTCAAGAGCGGTGAACACCGGCTGCTGAGACTCGAGCCACTGCAAATACGCCATGTGCGCATTGCCACGGGGCGCCTGAGAGTTGGTTGCGCTGGCCGGCGCGTGCGCCGCGGACAGGCTCGGGAACTCTTCGTCCGTGACTGGCGGCTTTTGTGCCAGTAGAGAAGGTGAGCTTGGCCTGAACTGGGACGCGTCTGGGCCGACGTCGCAGAGCAGAAGCCAAGGATACGCCTTTAAGCGCATGGACGTGAAGATGAGGTCCTGATGATGTTTCGACAAACAGGGGTATCCGCCTTTGTTCGTCTGGAATACCTCAGGACCGATGGTCAGATACTGCAGGGGCTCTGCGAACCATCTATTTTGCAGGTCCTTTTCCGGCATGACCTTGGGCAGCTTCAGAGCTGGACGAGGCGTGTCAGTCGTGTGCGACAGAGGGGGACGGGAGCGGCATGTCCGACATACCGACAAAAAGTCTGAGACTGTAATTGCACACCGATCGAATATGGTGCCATGAGTCCCAAGCACCAAAAAGGTCTATGCTCTTCGCGGCGGAGGTGTGTGTGCCTGCCTGCGGACAAAGCGAAGAGAGGGTGTCGTGCTCCGAGCCCACCACGGGCTCTCTATACATAGGCATGTGAACCAAAAAGGCCAAGGTGCTTCCAATCTTGAGAGCTTCTTGTACAGCCCGCGAGTACTGGGCCAACCCCTGGTTCCCACCGTCCTTGGAGGCATCGCGAGCGGGTCCAGTGATCATGATGCTGCGGACGCCGCAAAAGTTGGCGTAGTTGATCTCCAAGTTCAGCACCTGGCGCGAGATGCTGGACACAATGGGATCGGTGGAGCACAGGTCGATCCAGGGGCTGATGCACGCCGTGTACGTGTTGACCGCGGCAGAGGGGAACAGGGAGGTGTCCTCCGGGGTGAGGGGCGGTAGGATCGGTTCCGCCCGCGAGGCGGTGACGGTGCTGGTGCCCGACTCGCCATTTTTACTCAGAAGCTCGAGGTGGTCCGAGACTAGCTTAAAGACTCTCTTCTTGAAGTGGCTGTTGGTGATGGGAGACGTCGCGAAGCTGATCTGCGGTTGTGAGCGTCAGTCAGTAGGCTCGTACTGAGAATGGGAAAGCGCAGTGGTCCCTACTC
Source organism: Purpureocillium takamizusanense (assembly GCF_022605165.1). Taxonomy (NCBI): domain Eukaryota; kingdom Fungi; phylum Ascomycota; class Sordariomycetes; order Hypocreales; family Ophiocordycipitaceae; genus Purpureocillium; species Purpureocillium takamizusanense. The sequence continues at coordinate 1,515,657 of NC_063072.1, forward strand.
ACCCCCTGATTGAGAAGGTACCCATATTGGAGATCCGTGAGAGGCGAGTCTCGCTTCGAATCATGCTTTCCGATGTGGAAAGCTGGCTGCTGGGGTCCATAACTTTCGGGCATGGCCAGGCCCGTCCCTTCGAACACCATGATGTTGCTCGAGTGCCCAAGCCGGATGTCTGTTGAGCCTTTTACTCACAAACCGCCGCCGGTTTGATGTGAGACTCTGGGAAGCGAAAGGATCCAATGCACTCCGTGTTCTCTTGACTCGCTACACGGCGCTACGAGCTGTACAAAATTTGTTGGCGAAGCCCTAGAGCTAGGCAGTGCAGGTGTTGAGGCTCGCTGCTATTTTCGCGGTGAGCCTGGGTCTGCGCACCAGGCGCCCAGTGTGCGCCGCACAGGGCTATGCCATATTGCGTCCCTCCACTATACATCTTCAACGGTTGCAGGACGTGAGCGGGATCAACTTGAACAGCACTAGAGACTCATGGAGTTCAAACAATCAAGATACTATTAGCTACCTAGCATGCAAAATCATAGTCGCAGACAAGCCCGAAACATCATTGCAAAGCACATGGTATGTCCACCGCCTTGCCATTACAGTGTGTTTTCTACATCCGGCACTGTAACGTCCAGGGTCCTTATCGATAGGCGGCACCCCTCTGGCCCGCCAAAATTTTCGGAAGCCAAACCCCGATGGCTTCGCGGCAAACTACCTGCCAGCCAGCCAGGCGGGCCCCCCCAAAACCTCACCACTCCAACCCGCTCCTGCTCGAGTCAACGCGTGCCCTCGGACAAAGCGCGCGCGCGGAACGCAATGGCCTACAACTCCGCCAAGTCTGAGAAGCGCTCAAGCGCTGACGTGGAGGACTTCTCTCGCAAAAAGGCCAAGAAGGCCGCAACCGATGCAGAGAACGCCGCCGACAGGGCCAACCCGTACCTCGCCCACATGCACGAGAACGACGAGGCCGACGGCTACGGCCCTCTCGCGGGCATGCGGCGTCACAAGACCACCGCCGCGGAGGCCTCAAGGGTCGAGGATGCCGCCATCAACCCCTTCACCGGGCGGACGCACTCGCAGCAGTACTTCCGGATCCTGGAGACGCGGCGAGATCTCCCCGTTCACAAGCAGAGGTAGACCCGACCCGCCCTCCCCAGCCACGCAATCGTCCTGAGCCCCGTGATTGCTGACCACAAGTGCCGTCTTGACAGGCAAGAGTTCCTCGACAAGTACCACTCGACTCAGATCCTTGTCTTCGTCGGTGAGACTGGCTCGGGAAAGACGACCCAGATCCCCCAATATGTCGTCTTCGACGAGCTGCCCCAGCAGACGGGTAAGCTCATTGCCTGTACTCAACCCCGTCGAGTCGCCGCCATGTCTGTCGCGCAGCGTGTGGCCGACGAAATGGACGTCAACCTGGGCGAGGAGGTCGGTTACAGCATTCGTTTCGAGGACATGACGGGTCCCAAGACGATGCTCAAGTACATGACGGACGGTATGCTTCTTCGCGAGGCTATGCACGACCACGAAATGTCTCGGTACAGCTGCATCATCCTCGACGAAGCCCACGAGAGAACTCTCTCCACCGACATCCTCATGGCTCTGCTGAAGCAAATATCCATGCGACGGTCAGACCTGAAGATTATCATCATGTCTGCTACGCTCGACGCCCAAAAGTTTCAAAAGTACTTCAATGATGCCCCGCTCCTCGCCGTGCCCGGTCGCACGCACCCTGTCGAGATCTTCTACACTGCCGAACCAGAGAAGGACTACGTCGAGGCTGCTATCCGCACGGTTCTCCAGATCCACGCCTCCGAGCCCGAGGGTGACGTGCTACTCTTCCTAACAGGCGAAGACGAAATTGAAGACGCCTGCCGCAAAATTAGCCTCGAGGCGGATGAGTTGACGAGAGAAGTTGACGCGGGTCCCCTTGCGGTATACCCGCTGTACGGTACACTGCCTCCGCACCAGCAGCAGCGCATTTTCGATCCCGCCCCTGGTCCGGCACGGAAGGGGGGCCGGCCGGGACGCAAGATTATCATCTCGACCAACATTGCCGAAACCAGTTTGACCATCGACGGTATTGTCTACGTTGTGGATCCCGGATTCAGCAAGCAAAAGATCTACAACCCGCGAATTCGTGTCGAGTCCCTGCTCGTTTCGCCAATTTCCAAGGCATCGGCGCAGCAACGCGCGGGTCGTGCGGGTCGTACCAAGCCCGGCAAATGCTTCAGGCTCTACACTGAGCACGCCTTCAAGAAGGAGCTCATCGAGCAGACGTATCCCGAGATTCTGCGGTCCAACCTGGCCAACACGGTCCTCGAACTGAAGAAGCTCGGTGTTGAGGACCTGGTTCACTTTGACCTCATGGACCCACCGGCTCCCGAGACCATGATGAGGGCACTGGAGGAACTCAACTATCTCGCCTGCCTGGACGACGAGGGAGAGCTGACGACGCTGGGCAGTCTTGCGTCGGAGTTCCCGCTGGACCCGGCCCTGGCCGTGATGTTGATCTCGTCTCCCGAGTTTTACTGCTCCAACGAGATCCTGTCCATCACGTCACTGCTGTCTGTGCCTCAGATCTGGATTCGGCCCGCCAACAACCGCAAGAGGGCGGACGAGATGAAGGCTCATTTCAGCCACCCCGACGGTGATCACTTGACCCTCCTCAACGCATACCACGCCTTCAAGGGCCAGGGTACGACGGATGCAGGGCGCCTCAAACAGTGGTGCCATGAGCATTTCCTATCCTTCCGGCACTTGTCCAGCGCGGACAGCGTTCGGGCCCAGCTGAAGCGCATCATGGAGACGCACGGGCTGGAGCTCATCTCCACCCCGTTCGAGGACAAGAGCTACTACACCAACATCCGGCGGGCCCTGCTAAGCGGCTTCTTCATGCAGGTGGCCATGAAGGAGAGCTCGGGCAAGGTGTACAGGACCGTCAAGGATGATCAGGCGGTTCTGATCCACCCGTCCACGGTCCTGCGCACCGAGTTCGATTGGGTCCTTTACAACGAGTTTGTGCTGACATCGAAGCAATACGTCCGCACCTGCACGGGAATCCGCCCGGAGTGGTTGTTGGTACGCGACCCCGCCCCAGGATGTTTGCTTCTCTTGCTGCAAGTGTTGTGCTGACCCGGTCGTCTTTTCAGGAAATTGCGCCGATCTACTACGATCTGGACACGTTTGAGCCGGGCGAAATGAAGCGCTCCCTCCAGCGCGCTGCGGAGAAGAAGAGGCGCAAGGAAGCCATGAAGGCGGGCCGGTGATTTGTCGATGGCATGTGCCGCCGTGGCGAGGCGGTCGCGGCGTGTTGCGCCGCCCTCCCCCTCTCGAGCGTATGCGACGACGGCAGCTGCAAGCAGACGCAGTTGCCTCTTTTCGCAGGCCTCGGGGGTAGGGTAGGGTAGGGGAATGCACAGGGCGCACCCGGCAACATCGTTGTGCTTTGTTTTCTCATCTGGTCGGGTGTCCTGGTTGTGGACGCTTGGGTTTGTGTTTTGTTGGCGTATGGACAACCTCAAGAGGAGAGAGATGATGAGTCGGCTGGCGCTCATGAAGACATAGAGGCATAGCTATGCGCTGTAGACGGGGTTTCGGTTGGTTCCGACCACTTAGAGCAAAGACTGGCGAGTTGAATAGTATTCGACTATTGTCGCACAGCATTCGCGACGGGCCACGCTGGGGCTAGCAAGCTACGTGCACATACATACGGGCTTGCATCGTCAGGGCTGACAAGACGACGGGCTGCCGCCCACGGTCGCTTTCCTCGTGACGGTCGCGTGCGGCCAGTTGTCGCGGCCAGGCGTAACACAGCCCGGCCAGGGTCAGTTGCCGGCGCTAAATGACGGGCTTCTCAGCGCCGCAGGGTTTGAGCCCGAGGCCGGACAGTCGCGCATCGCATACCACGTATACATATGTGCAATATACGTAGATGGGGGTCCGACAGGGCGACAGGGCGAGCGAGCGAGTGAGCGCCGCATCTCCACGATTGCATTGAAGCGTGGGGGAAGGGTGTCTCCAATTGCACGTTAACCGGCAGCCGGGCGCCCGGGTGCGAAGCAGCACATCGCCGAGAGTCAAGGATGCATGGATGCTCCATGAATGGCCGTCTCCCCGCGGCCAGTGGGGCCGAGCATGGCATGTCGTGCGCCTGCTGCGAGATGCAGAATGCGACGCCATTGCGTGGGCAGGAAGCGTGTGCTTTGCCGGCATCCTGGCCTGACGTCGACTGGCTGGCTGGCACGCACGCACTCCTTTGCTTCCACCACGGCGACGTGCACGCACGCGGCGGGCCAAGCCACCAGACCGCGGCTGCAGCAGCTCAGCAGGGACAGCGACGCCTCGGAGGCTCCCGTCCCTCGTCGCCGCCACCGCCGCGAAGCGTCCCGGCCGACGCCCCCCCCCCCCAAGAGAGCCCTGTGCGACTGGAGGCCCAACGGATCTCCCTCCTCTTCCTCCCTCCTCCAGGCGCGAGACACGCGCATGCTGTGCCTCGATGTGCGCGCGCCGGCGTCGACAAGAGAGACAAGAGTGCCGCATCGGCGGCGGACATGACCTGCCTGCACACGGCCCCCAAATCATGCCAGCAGCGGGTAGGTAAGTTTGTAGGTGCACGTCAACATCAGTGCAGCAGCACCTACTAATAAGGTACTACGTCAAGTGGTGGTTGGTGGCTGCCACCACCACCCGGGGCAGGTCGCTTCCACCAGACAGCGGGACGGCTCGTCAGCCGGGGTTTAGCTTCCGCGCGCTAGCAAGTGCTGAAGCCATGTCATCACTAAGGCCAGTCCAGTCCAGTCATTAGCTCTCGCGTCCTCGCTCCATGTCCATCGAGGTGTGAATGCCTTACTGTACATATCAATGTACATTGCAGCCGAGACACTGCTCGGCGTGTAACCACAACGTTGCGGCTGCATCTCATCTCACCGGCAGACACCACATTCGCCGCCGCTATGTCGTGCCTGTCGGCCATTGAGCCTTCATGGATCCGGGGTCAAGGCCGACCGCATCCGTGCAGGTTCCTCATCCCGGATCTTCAAGCCTCCTTCGGCTTCGGTGGCGACGACGCAACGCGATGCGGTTTGTTTCAGATTGTTGGAGCAACGGGCTGTCTCGGCTCACCCTCAACGTCGCTCCAGGCGCCACACCATGCCCGGCCCTCGACAAAGGGGAGACTCAGGGCAAACCGGGGCTGCGGCTGCAAACTTCACCCAAAAAGACTGTACGACATTGTGGCCCGCAGACTCATTCTGCCCGAGAACTCCTGTCTGTCGCTCGGACGCTCTGGCGCTCGGCCTGCGACTGGGCCGCGGCCACAGGATAAGGAAGCTTGACAAGGCTCCGGCTTAATGTCTGCCACCTTCTCATGGCGAGCCGCGTGGCCTAGCGCTGGCATGTGACAACGTGCTCGTCCTTATCGCTGCCCGTAGCGCCAGCTTCACTCATCGGTTTCCCTACCGCACCTTGCGCCCAGGGATCGCGACATCCAAATCGATAATTGAGTGGTCCAGCTTGTAAAAAGTCGTTCGTCCTACCGTTCTTCTACCTACCCACTCCTCAAACCAGGTGGAAGAGCCGTCACGGGCCCGACTTTGTACGTCCGAGTACATGTAGTTGACGTCTTGAGTTTGTGTGAGGAGCCAAGCCCATCTCAGAGTAGGCAAGAGGCAGAGTGCGCCGACATACAGCCTCGTAGCAGTAACAAGCGAAGCCCCAATGAAGATGGCTCGTTCTGGCGTACCTTAGGCGGCGCAGGGGTTACCTGCGGCCTATTAGAGGCTATGCTGCAGCACAAGCTCGAGTGGTGCAATGTAGATGGTTGTCCGCCCAGGACCACGGGCAGATTCGCAGACGACGTTTGTTGAGCAAGACATGGATGGCCAGGGTGTGTCGCCGCGGCGTGGCTGCATGGGCCCCATGTCGACCCTGTGCTGTGCTGTACCAAACATCCGAACCACTCGCGCACCCTCATCAACAAGGCCCGTATCGCAACTAATAATGGAGACGATGAGAAAGCGCTCGGTATCCCCCCGACCCTCCCCGTCAGTTCGCAAGGCCTTTCTGGGAGTCCTTCATCATCCAAGGGCGGTCAGAGGGCAACGAAATGACCTAATCGATACCCCCAAAGCCCATGCACTTGGAGCGCTTCTGGTCGCGCCGTGTCTCGACCTACCGTCTGTCCCCTTGCTACCTGAGCACGTTTTCTGCAGATGATATGATGGCATGTCGCCCTGACAAGTGTTATCGCCGGACCATCCGGATGTATGGACCCAGAGCCCTGCGTCCAGACAACTTGACGTTCGATTGCACAGGCCTAGACACAAAGCGTTCCACCGGGTATGTTATGGTTGTTGGTACTTCATCAGCCACCCCTTGTCCCCAGTTCCATTTTTTTTTAATATTTACCAGGAGAAATGAAGCGTGACAATGTATTCCGCACATGGCGTCCTGGTTGGCGCCGATGTCAATGCGAATGTTTTGTGCGCGCCAACCATGCGTGCTGGTGGCCAACAACTCGCCCGACTGGCGGACGCATGTCGTTGACAGGGGCGGACATGGAGGGCAACGGCTTGCGCAGGGAGAGAAAAGAAAGACATGTACGCATGACGCCGCCCGCGCAAGGCAGTTGATAGCGGCGGGCGGGCCGTTCTCGCCATGTTTGGTACACACTGGTGTGAGGTTCGTCAGACCAACAAGAGCTTGTCTCCTCCGAATCTCTGCGGTCCAAAAGTGCGTCGCACCAGGCTCGGGCCCTGGCAGACAGGTTTTTGTGACAAGGTGTGAGCCCTGACGGCATGGTAAGCTGGTCAAAGTAGGGCACTCACTGCCCATGGCCCAAGCAATCTGCCGCGCGAAAGCTGCACCTCGGCCGCATTGTGACAGGGGTCGTGTTAGTGCTCTTCCAAATGAACGCGTCGTGGGAAGCAGTCAGGGCTGATCCCTGACAGCCAACTCTCCCTCGAATCTGGCCAGTTTCCCCTTCCTGGAAAGTCACTTTGCAGACTCTGCCGGCTGTGGTCCCCGATCCGTAGACTCATGGAAGGGGTGTCATGTCGCGTAACAAGTCGGGCAGCCGTTCCACGGCAGCAACCGTACGCAACCTGAGTTGCGTCACAGTGCCGGGGTATGCACCTTGATGATCCAGACGAGGTGGATAAGTACCATGCAGAGGCCAAAGAACCTGTACCCGTGTGCTTTGCCTGCTGGCCCAGGTTCGATCTCCAAGTCCGCTCGGAGCCTCACACCGGGCATATGCCCTGAGGTCTGTCTGGCCCAAAATAAATACGACGCCGTCCGTTGTCCACGGCTCCAGATTGAGACAGTGATCATTACCGTCGATACCAGCCTGGCACCTCGCTTCTTCTTTCTTCTTGTTTCTTGATCAACCCTCATCTGCTCTAATTGCCAAGTCCACAACTTGGTAAGCTTGAGTGCGGCCGCCGCTGAGATTACGGCCGACACCAACCAGACTCGTTGATCTCTCACCCTTCTATTTGTCGCCTTCCTGACTGCAAAGACAGCCGCAGCTGCTTCTCAACACGCGTCATGGGCGGGAACGGGTTTTACAAGTACCGGTGCAAGTACTTCATGTCGCACAATTGCCCGAACTGGGTATGGGTGGCCAACTCGCCCTGCGCATCGTGCTTGGTAAGTCGGCAAATGTCCTCTCACCGACTCACGGCTGACAAGTTCATGATAGGCGGACGGAAGAGAGAACGAGCAGGCCAAGATGCCGGCGTGGGCGACCATCTCCAGAGATATCGTGGCGCCCCGCGTCAGAGACGGAGTACTGCAGTACGTCGTCATGGAACTGGTGCCCCCGACCGAGCCTGGTGAGACGTGGACCCTGCGCGACAAAGCGCCGCCTGCAGTGCCCGTAACGAGTGCAATGCCGGACTCGACAGGGCTGGTGTCATCACGGACTTGACACTACCTTGGGAACTGAACACGGAAGGGCTTCTCTGCTGCTGCTTCGACGTCTGAACTTGCCGAAACGCGTCTCGGAGACCACCTCATTTTTACGAGGAGCCGTCCAGCAGCCTGCGCAAAACATTGCACTGGACAATGGCACCACCAACCTCGGTCTGCGGGCTCATGTCGAACCCGGTATGGGTAGCACAAAGAGCCCCCGTTCACAGGCATCAGTTCCCAAAAAGCAAGGCGCTGTGACACGAAACCTGGGGGGTGGCGTCAATTCGCACGGTGGGAGTGAGAGGACCTAGTCGCTCTCAAGAAGAAGCCCCAAGACAATTGCACGAATGTTGTGTGTAACTGAGCGGGGCATCATGCATCCAGGTCGCCCTGTTGGTGAGGTTGAGGGCATTTTCTTGTTGCTTTGAATCAGACGCAAGCGACTTGTTGGTGGGAGTTAAAAGTGCTTTCCAATGTACCTGCTCTGAACAGGCCGCGGCAGGATCCAATGGCTTGAAAAGATTTGTTTGTGGGTTATTTTGTGCCTCATCACGTTGTCTGTGCCTGCAGAACCAGATCGAGGCGTTTGGGGCCAATATCGCGCCGCTGGGCATGGCATGGCAGTCGGGCGACCGGGGTCAGCGTGGTTCGTGTGTGCCGTTACTACGTTAGTAGTAGTAAAAAGAATGTGCTGCTGGCCACAGACAAACGTGGCAGCGGGTCGAGGATCTCTCGTTGACGCTCGAGGCGCAGCAGCGCGCCCCCCACGGTCCACCATCCGAGGACGTTGGCCGTGGCCGAGGCTACCAACGACAAGCTTGCGGGGCGGGCGACGGAGTCAGGCGCAGCTCCCCATTATCAGATTGCTCCAACAGCGGCTCTGGCATCCTGAATGGGGCCCGGAAGACACCCTGGCACTTCCGTAACCAGCCGAATGGGCGGTCTGAGGGAACGCAAGGAAGACACCTGGGGGAGGACACGTAAGTAATTGCCTAACCCGCTGCAGGGCGATGCTGCAACCCACCAGAAATGACGATATTTAGGTACTGCTAGCGTTCCGACGGGAGGGAGGGAGTGGCTGGGTAGCAGCAGGGGGCGCCGCGGTCGAAGAGAATGCAATGTCTGCTTCTGATGTTACATATCGTTGCTTGCAGTGAGTGAGTGCCTTACCGTGGATGCTTAATAAGGTTGTTGATGCGTACATCTACTGCCGCTGAAGTGGCGTGGGCTCCAACAGACCCCGGTGTGGACACGCAGGTGGATCGTCCAGCGGCGATGCCCCTGACTTGCCCAATTTATGGCATGGGTCCGGTGTCCACTGCGCCTTCCTCGTAAACTTCCAGAAGCTCCTGTCTGTTTGATGGCTTGCTCTTGCCTTTGCTACAGCACTAATAATGAAGGACTAACGTTACTGTACTACGTGCTAGCACTAGTACCAACACTGCAGTAGCATTGGACAAACCAGAATCATGGGCACGTACGAAGTACCTAACTAACTTAGTATCTTTCCACCAGCACTCGCCCAAGATGATGCACTTGTACGGAGCTTTATTAGAGCCCAGAGTGCTTCACCCCCCTTCAGGGCCATGACATTAGTACTGTGCAGTATTGGTACGTACTACGTAACCTTTCCTCGTCATCAACTTTGTTTACACTCCAACCCACAACCCAATGCGCGTGCATCAGGCTGCCTTGGCATCTCAACTTTTCGCCCATCTCGGCCCAGGGTTCTCGCAATAAAAGCAACCACCGCCGGCGGCCACCAACGCCCAGCCATAGCGGCTTTCCATCGCAAACCTGGATCGGGGCGGTGAGACAAGGTTGATGCCAGGACGGCCGCAGCACCGCAAACCCTGGCACCTTACCAAGGCGCTTTGTACTAACCTACCTAGCTAGAGTCGGTACCTTACCTTATGCCCGCTGACACGTCCGAACCGCCACCTACTACGGCCGAAGTTGTCCGGACGATGCCCTTGCCTGCCTTCCCGGATGGGCCGTTGCCGGATGGCGTGTACTTGACTAGCGCACACGGCGGTCTGCTAATGCAAAACAAGCTGGGAAATAAGTTGAATGGTGGAAAGCAGAAATAAGTACAGTACATGTTGAAGAGCGGCGGCCCCGTTCCCAAGTCCGATCTCACGAGCCGTGGTGCCGACCCGCAGCGGCTAGAACGGGGAAGTATCGGTACTTTGACGTGAGCTAACACTGGCCACTTGCATGACCGGTGAGGGCCTTGCTCTCCAAGACCCCGTCCTGTCATCTGCCGCCATCGCCAACTGCCTCTGACCGTGCCTGCAGACCGCCCTCTCACTGGCGCTGTATTGGCACAGCGGTCCACGGGGATGCCATCCGGGCCATGCAATCGACACATCGTTCGAGCCTTGCAGATGCGCAGCCGTGCATCGAGCCAACAAATGGGAAAAGGAGAACAAGAACAGCAATGAGGTCACAGGGGCGAAGATATCCAACAGCGTACGTACAACCATCAACAGCACGCGCCCACCTTCAATCACGACGCTTCCTCCGCGGCCGAGCGTCTTCCAAAAGTGTCATCACATCAGAGCCGCCCCAATGGTTGCGGCCAGCACAACTGCCATCGCAAAGATCGGCGGGATCGAGCCATGCCGGCCCGCCCCGCTGCCTTGGCCAAGCCCAAAAGGCAGGCCTTGTTCCTTGAACGTCACGTTCTGCGGAATGGTGCTGTTTAAGCAATGCCCGTTGGCGATGTCGAGACGGGTCAGGTCATCTGGTACTCTGAAGAACATGTACCGTTCCTGCGGAATGTCCTTGAATCCAGACGTGTCGTAGGGGAATTTGTCGCCCGAATCCGTGGAGCTTGTGTTGCGCAGCAGGATGCACTGGACCTGGCCCGGGTAGTCCTTGTAGAGCGCAGGGTACGCCTTCATCACGTCGCTGTTGGAAGTGTCGGCAACCAAGACGAACTTTCTTTGGGGAAACGTGTGGAAGATTTTGTCGAGCAGGAATCTCCGGATGTGCAGCGTCGCCGATACATCGGAAAAGTTGAGCGGCCGCGTATCGAAGGAGCCGAGCGGGTACGTCTTGTAGATGAAGTCCATGTAGTTGCGCGTCGCCTGTTCGGGTGTGGTGGTGAGGTAGTGGAAGTGCATGTTGTCGATGGACTCTGACCAGTTCGCATAGACTGCAGGCATGTCCATCCAGGGAGTAAAAGGCCGCGCGAACGTGTTGAGCAGGCCCTCCTTGGGCTGGTAAATCTTGGTCACGCGGAGGATGTCGTCAATGTCCGAGATGACGGTCATGCCGGTCGGCGGCACGAGATACGCCGTCGCGTTGCCGCTGTTGGTACCATTAGCGTACATGTTGAGCGTCTGGATGCGCGACGTTTCGTTTCCGGGAATCAGGTGGCCGCCCTTTGGCCCGGTCGTGTTGCGTAACTCCAGGAAGACGTCGAAGTCGCCCTCCGCCGTCGTCTTATACGGCAATTTGACGCTCTGCGCGCCACCTTCCTGATGGCCGTGTCAGCGACTCCAACACAACAGAAACCACATCCCATGCGCCATCCTCAATCATCTAGGGCCTGGAGCAGGGAGGCATGTCTCTTACAGCATTGACGGCGCCTCCTGTCTCGTCAGGGCTCACCGACACGTCGTTGACAAAGTCGATGGTGACGTTCTCGTCGCCCTGCTGGACGACGAAGATGGACCGCGTCAAGTTGCGCGCCTGCTCCTGCTCCGTCGGGGACAGCTTGTCGACGCTCGTGTCGATGAGGAAGACGTTGGCGAGGTCGTCAATCTTCTTCTGGGTGATGTTGGGGATCTTGTACACATTTCCGTGGACGCGGACGTTCCAGCCCTTGTTCGTCCAGTTCGCGTACGCCCTGTGTGTGATGATGCAGCGCGTGGCGCCGCCCCCCATTGTCAGCGGAATTTCTTGTCATCGTCACCCTTGAGATGCCACATTCTGGCGCTTCATTGTATATATGCGTTTGTGGTGGCAGAAAGAGAGCGGAGGGGAGAGATTACGCACGGGAGGTTGAGCACCTGCGTCGGCTGCGCGTCCAGGTCCGTCTTGGACACACCGGCCGACTTCTCGACCTGCGAGCCCGTGGGGAAGCCATTGGGGAAGTCGAGGATGCCCGAGTTGACAAACGACGAGACCTTGCTGCCGACGTCGCTGATGAGACCGTCGACGTAGCTCTTGACGTCGTCGCCGAGGCCGCGCTGGCTGAGGCCCTGCGCCCGCGGCGGCGGCGTCGGCTCAGGGGCCCGCACTTGCGGCGCGAGGCCGTTGGCGATTCGCGGCGCCGGCGTCGCGACAGGCGTGGTGGTGGGCGTGGGGGCGGGCGCGGTGAGGCCGGTCGTGGCCAGGCCGGCTAGCAGTACAACAACAAACGATTGTAACATATTGGGCGAGGGATCCGATCTGCCAAGACGGCAAAACCACAGACAAGCTTCGCGGGGACGGCCCGTAAGGGCAGCCAGACGTGGCTCGCAGCGCGTGCGCTGTTTTTTATTGCTCCAGGAGAGCAGTACTTACTAGTTCCGTTCCTGGATGACATCACAAATCAAGGATGGCAAAAAGCACGCCTCGTTCTCGTTTGGGGCGGCAAGCCACCAACATCCACTACGTGCGGCAAAGCAAGGCCCGCCCATCAATGTCGTGCCGAACTATCCGATCCGCTTCACTGGGAATCTGGGCTTTCTTGATTCGCCAAGCGGATGCGATGCGTCCAGGCACCAGATTCCGGGGATGGGCGTCGGCATTGTGATCAATCGTATTTACTCGTAGATACCAAGTTCCTCAGATCTCGTGCTACTGTGCCATGTGGCTGCTCGGTCAACAAAAGGGCATGGTGTTGCTCTGTTTCCAATTAACGCCTCTACGCACCGAGGACCTGCAGTAGTTAGCTCCAACACAGTATTCAGGCCCAAGGATGATCTCGAATTCTACGAGGCCCCTGCTAGCCTGGGCATCTCACTCGGTCGCTTGCTGCACTGTAAGCGTCCCTCTATCCAGAAATTTAAACCTGCAGACAACGTCAGCCCCGTGTTTCAATTTCTCACGAAGAGAGGGAGACTTATCCCCTCAAGCATAGGGGGGCTGTCCTCCCACCATTTCTGGCACGAGGACAGCCAGGGCTGCCCGCTCCAACTGGGTCTGCCCTTGAAAACCAATCCGACATCGCTGGTGAAGCTAAAGCGAGAGCCCGGACGTGTCGTAGCTGGACGCTGCCTTCAACCGCCGGACAAGTACGAAACTTTGACGCCCACTCGAGAGGGGTCCCGACGTGTCTCCAGCCTCGTCCGCAGACATCACGCCAGCTCGACGCAAATGCAGCACCAGTTTACCGCGCTTACCCTTTCAAACAGCAAGTGAGCCCGATTCACCGATACCAGAACGCTCCTTTCGTATGTGATGCACTGCCAACAAGGACTTGTTTTTGTATCCTCTCCATCAGCCTCGCGAACGAGGTGGGTTTAGGAGGGCATTGCCGCGCGGACAAAAGACATCCACAAAAACCGCGCTATCATCTCGGTGCTATCCTGACGGACGAGCCTCGAGGGAAAAATTGGCGTCCTCCGGCGCCACGGCGAGGTGCCGGCGGCGGGAGATTAATGCGCCTGGTCGGGCCAGATGCTGGCGCATCACACACCGTTGGCTGGGTACCTTGGTGTGGCCTCTGGTGCGTTGCGGCGGGCATACCGAGCGTGTTGATCTGCGGGACGACACAGTCGAAATTCGACGACATCGAGAGTGCAGAGGGCTCCACAGAGCGGCGTGATAAGTGTCAGGTCTCCCGGAGTTTCCGTTGGTAGCCAGGCAATCCTCGCTGCACAACCAGGGTGGCCCTGGAGTGGTTCCGACGAGGCAAAGCTCTGGGTCGTGATGAAACTCCATTCGCTGACTGTTTGTTGCCGGCTCTGCGCCCATCTCTCTCCGTCATCCCATATCGAGACCAATGGGTCGTTGGTTGAATGTCCATCAGCCGACAGACTCGGTTCAAGCCGCTCGCATCCAGAGATGACCCCTTGTTGACCAGTGTCCGAGTTCCAGCGGGTAGGGCTGACGAGCGTCCTCAGGCCAGAGTCGGCTCATGGCTCCTACCACTTTGCTCACCACGAGGGTGTCTGGACAGCTCGCCCCAGCGGTCCGTCCTCCAAACCTCCAATCAGCCGCCGTGCTTTTTCAAGCAGGCAGGCGTCTCGGTTGGCTCAATGGACATAGAAGCTGGATTGAGCGACATGACGCAAACTTGAACCAGCGATGAACTTAGGGTTAAGTTCCGAAACTCATTCCCCTGGCTGAGCTGTACCGTCAGGTCACTGACAGCCAAGGTCCACAATTGATCCAGCTGCAGCAAGCAACGAGGTCCTGATACAGGCTCGGGAGCGGCAAACCGTGGCCAACAAGCTTTGGAGGGGGTCTGCGATAGACATTCCTTGCGGAAAACGAGAGACGGGAAACTGTTGGGGAGGCGTCGTGCGAGTTGAATGTTGCTCTGGGGCAACAAAGGAGGTTCGTGGGGCACGATGGCAGCGGGCGATTGAGGCTGCTCCCGGTGTGGTGTCCAGGTATGTGATGGTCAGGCTGGAAGCCAGAGCTTGGGGATGTGAGGGAGAGGTGTCCTAGGAAGACGCGTTGGAAATATGGGCCCGCACGGTCCACCCTGACGCGTGAGCAGGTGACTGGAGGTGCCACCGTGTGGTAGGCCTCGCACTGTCTTTTTGTACTGTATCGTCTTCACCTAGCTACCCGGTACTACCGATTCAACAGATTCAATCTCGGATTCTCAAGAGCTGTCAAACTCACCCCGATGGCCGAACCGTCTGACTCCTCGTCCGAATGGGCACAGGGGGCGTCACAGCCAAAGGTGATTGAAACGATTCTTGAATCTGCCAAAAAGGCGTTTGACCCATCTCTTGACACGGACTCTCGGGAGCTACGGGAGAAGGAATATGAGGATACCATCGCGAAGTACGAGTCCACAATGCGTTGTTCGCGGGTACAAACGAGCTGACAAGCCAGTAGAACGGACACGTGGGCGCTTATCCATGCCCTCAATACGGTCATTAAACCAGACGTCCTGCCTGCATGGCTCAGGCAAACCATTTTGAAGACACTCACATTGGTTCCTCTCAGACCGGATGGTGTTCGAGGGACATTGGAGTTCGTCTTCTCCGTTCACCCTAGCAATAGTACGTCAGGGGCAGGCGCGTCCCAACCGCAGAAGGGCGGCGCTGGCATTACACACGAAGCTGTTGCAGTGGCAACCAAACTGCTATCGTCCGTGCCGTCATCTATGTCCCCGGATGCGTGGTTCGAGGGGATATCTGGTCAACTATTCAATCTCTTTGATGGCGGAGATGGGCCTGAACTTGCTAAGACCGCGGCGCAAATTGTCGGTTTCGGGATACTCGGGAAAAGACAGTTTGGTGCTCCTGGTATGTCCTAGCATGCATTGACAGTCACCCTCTTGCTGACAGACCTGACCTCAGGTGCGCCTGGATGGAACGCCTTCGTGAAACCACTATTGGACAACATCAGCCCAACCATTGAGTCACAAAGCAGCGAACAAAATAGCGTAACACCGGAACCAGAGATTATTGACATGCGGCGAGGTCAAGTACTGGTAACAGCACAATCACTAGAGACGGCGGTTCGGCGCCTCCAAATACTGATCCACTCCAACCCATCGCCGGGCCTTTGCAGGAGAGTTCTCCGACCAGTTATCCTCCAACTCTGGAGCCTCTCGTCTTGGAACGGCGTCTCGACGCACACCGAACAGCACGTCTGCAGCGCAGCACGCAGTCTCGTCCAGATGTACCTCAGGTTATTTGGCACACTGGACAGCATTGTCTCTCTCATCGAGAATGTAACGTGTACAGGATCGACAAATGCATCGGGAGTTCAATGGACATATCACGTGTACCACGATGGAGAGTTGAACATTGTTGAGCGCCACGAACACCCTGTACAAGGTCATGAACCCCTGGATTTGGCCATCATTGAACGAAGAACAACGAGTCTCGTCGACACAATCACGGCATCTTGCTCGAACGAGGAAGTTTCCGCAGTCTTCCTTCATCTGTTGCGCCGCTGGATTAAGACTTCACACAGGCAGCGCGACACGGGCATACAGATCAGGGCCCCAATTGACAACGACCTTACACCCGTCGAAGAGCTCATCGAAGTGAGCGTATTGCAAACGCTCATGGACAAGGCACCAGAGAAGCTTGTCGGCCACTTTGATCAATTATTGGACGTCATCAGCCAAGTCTTGGCAGCCGATGAGCGTTCACCACTGGGGGATGATCTCATCGCCATCGTCTTGAGTCTGCTGAACCTTGTAATTACAGCACCAAGCTTCCAGAAGTCCGACATCAGTCCCGACGAGCTGCGAACCATCGAGGGCGCACTCGACCGGATAGGCAGTAGAGATCAGCCCGATACCTCCCCCACAGCGAGGAACTTGGCGATGCTGTTGAAGTATCGCGATCAAGTGGAAGATCCAGATGACGTCAAACCAAGGCCGTCCACAAGGCAGATAGAGGACAGGAAGATCTACAACCTGGCCATGAGCTACATCACGGGCGATAGCAATAACTCGCCGCCGGTCGTGTCCGAGGGCCTGAACATGCTCTCTACACTGATAGTTTCAGAGAGCCCAATACTGGATATCACCGCAATCACCGTGCTCATGTCCAATCTACTGAAGGAAAACGAGGACTACATCAACTTGAGGGTCGTCAAGGTGTTCACACAACTCGCGAACAAACACCCGAAGTCGACGATGAGGGAGCTTCTCGACAATTACTTGGACCCGCAAGAGAAGGCCGCAACGGATGTGCGGCTCAGATTCGGCGAGGCATTGGCGCAGGTCATCGAGCGTCTAGGCCAAACATTCTCTGGCGAAGTAGCGCAGCAAGCTTGTGAAAGCCTCCTTTCCATTGCCGGTCGCCGTGGCTATCGACCGAAAACAATGGCCAGACAGGAGAGGGATGACAGATTGCAGAAGCTAAAGCAGGAAAGGGGGGTAGATGATTCGGGTGAGGATGTTGACACGGAGCAAGACGAACATCTGACTGAAGAGGAAAAGGCGGACAACGCTGTATTGGCACAGATTGTTCAGGGGTGGGACAGCAAAAGAGGAAGCGAGGACATTCGCATGAGGACGTCGTCGCTATCGATATTCGGAGCGGCGCTCGAGACGAACATTGGGGGGATTGGACCAACGTTGGTCTCCAATGGCGTTGACCTATGCGTCAGCGTGCTCACGCTTGAGCGGCAGCCAGAGGCTGGGATACTTCGCCGGGCGGCAGTCGTGGTCATCCTCAACTTTGTCAAAGCCCTGAGCGATGCAAAGGAGTCCAACAAATCACTCGGCTTTGGTCTCACCGACAGCAGCCGCCAAGACATGCACACGACACTCGAATACGTGGCACAGACGGACAATGACGGGCTAGTGCAGCAACACGCTCGTGACGTTGCCGAGACGCTGGAAAACTGGGGGATCGGGAGTCTGCTACCAAGCCAAGGCGAAACGACTGCGCCAAAACTGACACATTTGGCGGGTCTACGAGTAAATGAGGATGGGAATCTCGTTGATGCATCTGGGCGACCTCGTCCTAGGATTGAGGAGGTAGAATGAAGAGAAGAAAGAGATTAGACGTCGACTACTGACAGGTACGGGTCATGCAGATATAATTTTGGAAACCGGGGACTAGGCACGCCAAAAAGGCTGGGCGGCATGAAACAGCAGCGACACCCCGGCGGACCATAAGTTTATGCAGACGACGAGACACTCGTGTCCGTCGGCGTGGAGGATCACGGCGGCTGATTTTCCGTGGCTGGCGGATCCGACACGGCGGTGCTGATCTGACCCGATGATCAGCACCCGGATCGCCCTTGACGGCCGTTGAGTAGGAGACGGAGACGGCGGTCTGGACTCGGTCGGCGGCAGGCCGTCGGAGATGAGCTATGTTATTCTCGTGTCACGTACAGGGACGGACGACTCAGACCTTGGACGTCGAGGATGACGACGCTGACAGGGTGGAGTGCCCGGCACTCGTACAGCCTCAGTGGCGTGCTGCAAGTACATTACCATACGGGGAATTTGTAGCATGTAGTAGTAATACGGAAAGCAACTGAGGTGAGGGGTCGTCTCGGGGTAAATTTACGCATAATCAACCTGCCGCGCGAGATGAACTGGTCCGGCTCCTCGGATCCTTGGCACGAACCGCGGAACGCATGACGTGGTTGAGACGGATTATTATGCTCGCCCAAGCGCTAACTAACTGGGTAAGTGCAGCATGTATGTAATGTACGATGTCAGGCCCGATGCCGATGAATAATAAGATATGGCCCAGATGAAGGAGGTCAGCCACGTTGCAAAGCGGTGCTGCGGTCTGACAGCAAGCGCTCGTCGGCCGGCAGTGAAGGCCTGAAGCCCGCGGCCAGCAGGCCGTTGCGACAGACGGCGCCGGGTGCAGGGCCGGCGGGGGACTTGAAACGGAACGGCGGGCAGCGGAATGAAAGGGATGCCACGGTGGTTTTGTGTGCGCGCGGGCTTACCTACGAAAAGATTCACCGATGGCAAGGGACCGATGGCAGAGGTGGGCATCCAGTGGGCGTTTCATGAAGGGGGGGTGTATGTATGTGGGCGGGAGGGAGGGAGTAGGGGGGGGGGGGGGAGGGATCCAAGGCATGGCGGGAAGGATAAGGTACCTGCATCGATTTCCTCCCGCAGAGTCGTCGCTGCTGCGGCGCGCCCTTGGCAGCGCTTGACTCCTTTTTTTTTTCTTTGCTCTGCTGCGGATGGACAATGGACAATGGCGGCCTGGAATTTATTACGAGCAGTACTTCAAGGGCGGGCGCTGCGGACAATACGAAGCAGTACCTTAGCGCCTTACTCGTCCCTTATTTGGGCGTGGCTACGGTTACACAGCCTCTGGGGGTTATTGCAGCTCGGCCCGGATACGATGGAACGGGATGCTGGACACGTAATGCACGTATCTCGTACGTATGTATGTAGGTACCTACTGCACCACCGAGCAGGGCATGGCAGGGCAGCAAGAGCTGTGCTGCCATGGTGTGCGTGCTGCGCGCGATGTGGACATACCAGCGCGAGAGGAAGCGCGATGGCGAGACACGCGAAAGTGGTGCTTCGCCACTGCTTGCCGTGCACGATTTTCAGACACGTCGTTGTTTGGTAGTGCCTATCCTATGTTAGGATGGTGCCGATGGCGGGCATGAGCGCTTCGCAGAGCCCGAGCGCGTCGATGCTATACGACGCGATGCGATGCGATGCGATGCACGCGCTGCGGGAGTTGGGCAGGGCGGGAGGGGGAGAGGGAGAGGGAGGAGGGACACGGGGCGGACGGGCTTACCGGCTGAGCAGTGCGTTGTCGTTGCTTGATTGAATGCAGTGCAGTGCAGTACCTGAAGATCTAGACGTTTTACCTTTTTACGTTTCCAGGCGCTCAGGCCTGTTGATAGGCACTACCTGTAAGGTGCCATGTAACCCGCGCACAGCAGATATCAGGTGCAGCTGAAGAAGGGTGCTTGTGTGTCAGACGGCACAGCTGAAGGGTCGGTCGGGTTGCAGCAGCAGGCGCCCGCTGGGGCCCCGACGGAGCCTGGCAGCTCTGTGCGTATGCACGCACGCGCGGACGCGCACAAAAAAGGGAATAGTAGGATTGGTGACGACGACGATGCGGGCGGGACAGGAGTCGGTGTCAGGACGGACGGCGATGCTGATGAGTTGGAGCTGGGTTGGAGACTGGCGTGCATCCCAGCAGCAGCGGGCGGCTGGTGGCGTTGGACAACTCATCATGGCTGAAGCTGTCGAGTCGTGCACATGGCTACAGTGTCACGGCACGCGCGTACGTACTTGGTACTGTGCTTGGCCCTTTGTGGGCACATTTACAGGTACCTTGAGTAAGGTAGCTACAGCCCCCGAATAAGGCACCTTGCCGTTCCGTTGTGGCCCATTTGAACGCTGTGCAGTGTAGGTGCCAACAAAGGTTAGTACTAAGGTACGCCTTCCTGATATGCCGCAGCGGTGCGGCATCCGTGGAAGGTGCCCGGGTCTTTTCTGCAGCAATGTAAAGCTGGGCTGCCAAGATGGCAATCTCGTTCTGCAGAGCAGGCAGAGCCAACGTCACGTTCGGCGAGATCATGATTCGACGGGCATGCATGCCATCATCATCACAAAAAGCAGCACTACATTTCATGTCACGCACTTGCTGAACCGTCCATCTCCTGAGGTACCCGCCTACTTCGTACTGTGCTGCACTTTTCCCACACCGACTCGACCGCTGAATCGAACAACAGAATCAATAAAAAAAAACGGGCTCACCTCACGCTAGTAGCAGTCCCTCCCGCTGGCAGTTCTTCTCAGGTACAGTGGATGAGTGGGTGCCCCCCCTCCCCGATGGAGCCTCACGGCGGGCGGGATGGCGGCGCCACCAACGCCGGTGGCACCACCAGCCCTTGGAGGCTGCGGGGGCGACGATTGGCTGCGGGCGCGTCTCAGGTTGTCGGTACCTGCATGCTAGCGGCAGCGCGTCCACCTGCCCCTGAGAGGCCGCCGTTTCCAATCGACGCCAGTTCCTCATTCTCGCCGCGTCTCTCTGGCTCGACTCTCTGCCGCCTGCGTGGGTGCGGCGCGGTGCCATTATGGACCAGACCCCCCTCCCTTGTTGCTCCAATTGGCCCTTTCTCTTTGTCTCTTTTCTCTCCGCGCGCCCCTCCCCCCCTTCGTTCTACGCCCCTAGACGAAACGGAGACCGCGAACAATGGCCAGAGGAGACGGGGGGAGACTGCGGGAAGCAAAGAGGGGGAAAGAAAAAAGGAAGAAGAGAGAGCTGACTCTCTTGCCCACCGAGTTCCGCAGCAGGGCCGCCGCCGCGTTTGCAGTTGATGATGCGGCCTCCACTCGCAATCTGGGTCCGGACGAACTATGAGCTTTGCCATGCTTGGCCGCATGAATCGAGGTCAGGCGGGACGGCTGGGCCGGGCACAGGCACAGGCACAGGCACAGGCACAGGCACAGGCACAGGCACAGGCACAGGCACCAGGACAGGAACCAACGACCAACCATGCTTCTCCGCTGGGGGGGGAGAAGGGGGCAAATGCCCGACCACCACCATCATACTTTCTCTCGCGCCGTGGCGCGCTTTGTCCCTCGCTGAGCCGCGAGCCGACATGCCAGACGGCCGCGCGACCTCGTACTGTTCTGTACCGCACCGCGTACCGGGGGAACGGACTCTCCAGACTACCTTGGCTCGACTGGACTGGACTGGACTGGACTGGACTGGACGGGGAACCGCGGCGGCGCCGGGTGGCAGTGCTGCTGCTGCTATCGGGAATGTCTAGGATGATGGTAGTGGATGGATGGAGAGCGAAGGGGGGCCGAACCACATTGGCATGGCATCCTGCCAAGGCACGAGCACAAACGAGCACGCACGCACGCACGCACGCACGTCGCAGTAGGGAAGCGCCGCTGCAGAGACAGGCAGGCAGCTCAGGACAAGACAAGACCAAACGACGCCAGCCACCAGGGATGGATGGGTGGATGGACGGATGGATGGATGGGCTCCTGGACCCCGGTCCCCTGCCGCGCATCATCTTGGGCTAGCAGGCTCTCCAAGCCAAGACGAAGACGAAGACGACGACTAAGTTAGTTACGACAAAGACAACGTGCACGGGTACCCGACAGTTCGTTATGGGGCGTACACTACAATCCACACACG
The DNA here is from genome assembly GCF_022605165.1 of Purpureocillium takamizusanense. Lineage (NCBI taxonomy): Eukaryota > Fungi > Ascomycota > Sordariomycetes > Hypocreales > Ophiocordycipitaceae > Purpureocillium > Purpureocillium takamizusanense. Next base: position 1,537,298 of record NC_063072.1, read on the forward strand.
CCTCTCACCACCTACCGCCCCTCCTTGGTGACCTGCCGACTACGACCTGTACGACTATGTACGTCGACGGGGCCCCCTACTCACCTCCTCTTCCTCTTTTCCCTCTTCCCTCTTCACCTTCATCTATCCTCTCATTCTTTGCCGACAACGACCTTGCGTCTTCCTTCCTTTCTCTCTCTTCTTCACACCAAACCAAGTCTCTCAGACTTCTTTACATTCATTTCAATCTGTTTGCGCTCGAGTATCCATTGTTGGACTCCCACCCACAAGAGCCGCACAGTTCACTTGCTATCGCAGCACATCACAACACATCGCGACGTGCAGCAGAGCTCATCGTTCGCCTCACACATACACCTGACCTGATCTGTCTCTTCTTGTCATTTCATTCCTTGACCGTGGGCAAACTGGTTCTGCCGTTCTGACGCGAAATCGACTTTCGCTCTCAACTTTCAACACACCCTCTTTTACACACACGACGCAAGTCTCGCCACGGCGACCGGCATCTGAACAAGTTTTTTTTTATATAAAAAAACTACAGACATCGTGACGACACACACAGTCACACCGCAAAGATGAAGTCCGCCATCGCCGCCACTACTCTGGGCATGCTCGCCGCCGCAGCCTCTGCCTCCTCCCACCACCAGCTCCGGCACCTGCACTTCCCCCGTGCCAACACCACGGCCGAGCAGACGACCCTGACGGTCATTGCCACGCAGATTCACACCGTCACCAGCTGTGCCCCCACCGTCACCAACTGCCCGGCTCACCACACTGGCATTGCCTCCCTGCCCGAGTCCCAGAGGACCACTTTTGTCGTCACCAACACCGTCACCCTGGGCACGACCGTCTGCCCCGTCTCCGAGGCCTCGAGCGTCTCCGCCTCCATCGTCTCCCAGGCCACCAGCGGTGCTCTGCCCATCCCCACCAGCCAGCCCACGATCCGCACCACTGCGATCCGTCCCAGCGTGCCCCTGAGCACTGGTGTCGCCGGCGTCACCTCCAAGGCTGATGCCACCTCCCTCCCCCCGGGTCTGACCACGACCGTCACGAACGTCGTCACCTCCAAGACGCTGACCATGACCATGGGCACCGGCACCGAGGCCTCCGTCGTCACCACCACCATTCAGTCCACCATCCAGAAGACCATCACCGTGCCCTGCTCCCAGACCGAAGAGGGCAACAAGCCTACTGGCGCCGCCGGCACCGGAAAGGAGGACACCACCACGACCACGACGGCCACCTCCAAGCTCACCCGCACCATCACCATCTCCAAGACAAACCCGACCAACACGGCCGGCGTTCCTGGCAACGGTGGTAATGGGGGCAACGGCGACAATGGCGGCAACGGTGACTGCACCTGCCCGGCCGCCCAGACCGTCACCGTCACCCCCCCTGCCTCGACCGTCTACGTCACCATTGGCGGCGGCAGCGACGCGACCAAGGTCGACTCCAAGCCCGCTGCCACGCAGAACCCGACCAAGCCTGCGGCGGAGGCCACCTCCACCCCGTGCCCCGACTCTACTACGACCAGCCAGGTCACCGTCACCGTCGTCCCTTACCCCACGGGTAACGGCACTCACCCCAGCGGCACCGCCAGCTCCTCTGGCTTTGCTCGTCTCCGCCGCTAAGTGTGCATCGCTCCTTCACCCATCAGTGAGCAGCGTTCAGCGTCGGTATCATCACTCGAGACGAGGAGGTGTCTGTTTGTCTTGTCTGTCTGTATGAGAGCATGTGTGCCTGTCTGTTTTTTTGGACCGCACTAGGACATGCATGACGGGGAGGTTTGGCCCGGTTCCCCCACGGGATCTGCACCAGCTAGCTAGCTCCGAACCACTGGCAAGAATCCCGTGTTGTTTTCTTCACTTCCTTTATGTACATAGAATCGCGAGACGCCAAACATCCTTTTATTTTCCCCCACGTTCTTGGAACGCGTGTCGAACGAAACATATTTCACCTCATGGAGGAGGGGAGAAGGCTTGCTGTCGTTTTCTTGCTCCAAAGCGTGTGCACGTGGACGTGAGTGCGTGTGAGTGCGTGTGTCTGCCTGCCTGCTTACGGGACAGAAGGGGGGACATCGTGTATGGCCAGCGTGATGGAATAATTGTTCTCCCTCATCGAGTCGTCTCCCTCTAGCTCCCATCTGTCCCGCTCTGCCCCTTCTCTCTAACCCGTGCGCGCGCAAACCCGTGACTTGATTCCCTGTGCCACTGACGAACTTGCTGACTGACTGACTCTGCGCGGCTGACTTGGGCGTGTATGGTGTATGCAAGTGGGCGCCCCCCCCCCAACGTGAGGCATATAGGTATGCTTCCTTCCCTCTTCCAGACTTGATGTCGTGTCGTGCCGTGACGTGACGTGAAAAAGTTCCGTTAACAACACGCACGAGCCCGCGTCGCGCTTTTTCTTTTGATGGACCTCACCGCCTACAAAGTACGTACGTACGCAGGCCACCATCTCATGAAGCCCAATGAGATCGATGCCTCGTCCGTAGCGCGTAGTATATAGATGGGACGGACAGGGCTGGCATCGTGAAGAGTTCGGTTCTTCACAGCTTAGTTGGTTGGTTGGTTGGTTGGCTGGTAGGGGGGGGGGGGGGATAGATGTCTTTATTCCCTTTATTCCTTCACGGCGTACACGTGGGATCATAACCTCCTCTCTCCCCTATGCAAGCCAAGCGCTCTCCCTCCCCCTCCCCCCCCGCTGGTCCTCACAGCCCCATTGTAGTTGGGTCGTTTACCAGCCCGTCCGTCCGGCCATACGCTTCAGCCGCCGAGCACCACGCGCTCGTACTGCTCCGGGCTCAGGTGCTGCAGCAGCGCCGCCAGCAGCGCCCCGCGGCTGCGCTCGAGCTGCGCGACGACGCCGTCCGCCTGCGCGAGGTTGGCGCGCATGCTCTCCGCGTGCCCGCCGAGCTGCGCGACGAGCGGCCGCAGGTCCGCGTCGGCAACGTCGCCATCCTGCTCTGTCGGTTAGTAGAGGAGCTTTTTGTGGGAGTGGGTTGGAGGGCTGCGAAAGAGGGGGAAGAGGGAGATGACTTACGGCGAAGATGCCGCCGCGGGGGGCATCGGGGTCTTGATCGCGGCTCTTGGTGAACACGCGGCAGTCATGATCGTCGTCATCGTCGTGGCGGTGGTGAGGATGATCCGCGTTGAGAGGCTCGGGGGCCAACGGGTGTGCCTTCTTCAGCAGGCCCCTCTGTTCGCGGGCCTGCGCCCGAGCGCCGGCCTCGAGCGCCCGGAGCATCTCGTAGTCCCTCTCCAGCTCCTGCTCCACGTGCTCCTTCTCCCGGCGGAGTAGCTCGACGGCGTGGGCCGCGGGCTCGAGCTGCCTGTCTAGCGCCGCTTTCCCATCCAGCACGCCCTCGAAGTTGAGCTCCGTCTCACGGCCGCCGTCCGACGCCTGTTGTTGCTGCGTCTGCTTCCTCGTCCTTAATGCCGCTGCCGCTGCTGCCGCTGATGATGACGATGATTTCGAAGAAGAGGTCGGGGGCATCGACGCCGGGGGAAACGGCAGCCCGCGGGTGACCTTGCGGGCGATGCGGTGCGTGATGAGGCGCAGGGCGGCCGACGTGTGCTCGCGGCGCTGGTGCGTGTTGGAGAGGCGCTGGAGGATGGGCCGGTGGGCGAGGTACAGCAGCGTTGAGACGGCGGGGAGAGACGGGCCGGAAAGGGGTGCCCATTTGGCGGTGATGGTGGACTGCCGTACGCGTCGGACGCGGGGCACGATGCGCGCGTACGGCCTGGACGGCGAGGGCGGTTCGTTGTCCCGTGTGTCGTCCTGGTCTGGCTCCCCCTGACTTGACCGACGGCGTGTACGGCCGTGAGCCCCGGGGCCGGGCTGGTCAGGTTTGGGGACGCCTTTCCGTCCAATGGGCTGTTCGGCGGCCGGTTTTCTTTTCCGGCGTCGTCTATTTGGCTGTGCTTGCGTTTCGGACGCGTCGGCCTCCTCCTCATCGGCGTCGGTGTTGTTGTTGTTGTCCTCCTCGTCGTGGCGGCGTGGCTTCTCGGGCTTGCGCCGCCACGCTCTGGCGTTCTTGTTCTGGGCTTGCGCGGGCGAGATGCCGTGCAGGGAAGGCCTGCCCCGTTTCCGAGGCTTATTCATGGCTGGTTGTACGCGTCGCACTCGGCTAGCAGCATCGTCGTCGTCGTCGTCGTCATCTGCTATCTCTGCCTCTCGCGGAGGTTTCGGCGACTGGCGCCGTCGTTTCTGGCGCTGGGCTTCTCGAGGCGCCTCGGCTTCTTGCTGCTGCTGCTCCTCAGGTTGCTTATCTGCGCCCGGCGCTTTTTGTAGCGACGGACGTCCCCTCTTTCGTTTGGGCGCTGCTTGTTGTAGAGACTGGGGCTCAGGCGACTCTCGATGCGACTCGTTGACGTCGTCGGCCCGTTGCAGCGAGGGCCGTCCCTTCTTCCGCCGCGGCGCTACCTCTTCTTCCGTCGCTGGAGCCTCTTCTCGACGCGTTGAAGTGTCGTCGCCTTGGCGTGGCCGACCTCTCCTCGCCGGCGCAGCGTGCAATTCTTCCGCGTCTGGCTGCTGCTGCTGTTGCTGTCCGTCGAGGGGCAGGTCGGTAGACTTGCGGGGCCGACCTCGCTTCCGCGGATGAAGCACAGAGGCGGCGGCGGGCTCGCCATGCTTCTCCATGGCTGTCTTGCCACGTTTCCGTGGGCGGCGCTCGTCGTCGTCGTTGTCGTCGTCGTGACGCCCCCCGCCGGTGAGGGTGTCGTCGCCGGCGTGCGACGCGTCGGCGGACGGCCTGGACGCGTGGGGCGGCCGACCGCGTTTGCGCTTGGCGGCGGGAGGGGACTCGGGCGCCTGGCGGACGTCTGGCGTTAGCTTATTGTGGGTTTCGCACGCTGTAGAGCGAAAAGGGGGTGAGGTGAGGGTGCGTCGGGCGGAGCGTTTACCATTGAAGCAGTGCGATGGCGCTGGGAGGACGATTGCGCCCGGTGCGGTGACGGCTTGGGTTTGAAGCTCTCGAGGCGGCGCGTTATCGATTGGCGCTGGCTGCCCGGGTATGAAGCGGGCCTGGTGCGCGCAAGATCCAGGCGACTACCCGGGGGACCACTGCAGGTTGGCAACTTGGCAGTGCTGGTACGTACTACCTAGGCAGTTGGTAGGTACTAAGGTACCTAGTAGACACGTCCCGTCCTCACGGCACCGATAACCTGACCCTTTGGCGCGGGACAGTCGTTCAAATGGATGGGTCGGTTCCATTCCATCCTCTTGCTGCTGTGTTGCTGCTGCCCACCTCACCGCCCGTGGAAGCGGGCCGCCGCGAATGCAACCGGCCCAAGCTCGACCCGACTGCCCGTTCCCTGACGACCCCTAGAATCCAAAGATCTGTGCACCCGAGCTCTCCTGATGAACCAACCATCCCCAGCTAACGAAGCAGCTTCAGTGGGTTCATCAGTAGGGTAATGACTGGTACTAAGTAGGTAGTTAGCTACTGCCTCGCTCCCTGACGGGAAAGCTGCGCGCCAATCATGCGCGCGCAATCTCAAGCTTCCTCCATTTCTCCAGCTTGTTCCCCCCCCTGGCTGAGTGGGCGTCTCCACCGCGGGCACGTTGCTTGGCCGCTGGGGCCAGAGTCAACAAACGCGAGGCCAATCAGGCTGGAGCGGACTTGACTTGATTGGATTCAGTCTCACTCGTGGCACACAGAAGCTCTTCCCTGGCGGAGCGGGGGGGAAGGGTTCTGGCTGCCGTTACTGGGCAGCACCCGACGCTCCTCAGCTGGGGGACGGCCTCCTAGCAGTAGCAGCTCTGCAGCAGCTCCCCTGTTGCTTGTTTGTCGCAAGTGAGTGAGTGAGATGGATGGAGAGCAGCGGCGACTGGGGGGGCCACCCTGGCCTGGCCTGGCCTGGCCCTCAAAGTTCCTCCTCCTCCGTCTCCAGAGCCTCGCCCACATCCGCGGCCCTTTTCTAACTTGCTACTTCTTTTAATCAAGCGCGGCCTCTCTGATACCCCATTCAACGTCCAAGAGCCAAGAACCCGTCTGCGCGCGCATCGGATTCACCGCACTTGACATCTTGTTCATCCAGTCGTGATCCTACCTCCCCCGCGCCTTGTCCCGCCGCCGCCGCCGTCATCATCATGCGCTTCTCCGCCTCTGCCATCGTCGCGGCCCTGCCGCTCCTCGCCTCCGCGCAGGACGACCCCTTTGCACCGTACAAGGCCCAGCTGCAGCAAATCCTCAACACGGCCGTGTCCTACATCCCCAATCCGGGCAAGCATGACCCCGTCGCTGCGCTCGAGGCCAAGTTGGGCTCCATGCGCCTGTCGACCCTGACGCTCGAGAACTGGAAGGACACCCTGACCGAGCACGTCACCCCCAAGACCACCGTCCCTGACGAGTGGTGGGTGCTCATCTCTGGCCGGAACAAGACCTGCTTCGGTAATCGCCATTTCCATTCCGCCTCCTCTAAGCGCGTCGCCGTGCAGAGCTAACGCATGCCATGTATAAAGGCCACTGCGGCAAGATCGAGCAGGCCTTCAACGAGACGGCCGCCAAGTTCGCCATCACGCCCGGATCGCCGCGCATGGCCTACCTCAACTGCGACGATCAGCCCATCCTGTGCAACAGCTGGGGTGTCGGCACCGGCTATGTTTGGTCTTTCAACATGCTCCCGCCCCCCGCCCAGATTGACATTTACAAGAAGAGGCTCAACTTTACCACCACGGCCTCCTCCGACCTTGTCGCCGCCTCCAAGAGCAAGGACGGACATGGCTGGGTCAAGCTCGACTCCTGGTTCCACCCCTTCGAGGGCAAGGCTGCCGAGCTCGGCCTCGCCGTCCCGTGGGGCTACCTCGTCTGGGGTTTCAACCTCGTCCCCAACTGGCTCTTCATGATCCTCGTCTCCTTCATCAGCCGAAGCATGATGTGAGTACCACCAAGCGCATGCCATCTCAGCGATTCCACCGGACTAATTGCGTCGCCTATAGGTCTAACCGCATGAATACCATGGGCAACGACCGACGCCCCGGCGCCGCTGGCTCTGGTGGTGCACGGCCTGCCGCTGCGGGCTCCTCGTAGACGGACTGTGCTTTCCTAATAAGCACATTAATAACGTAATGCGAGGTTATGATGGGTCGTGATAGACCACTCGACACATCATGCTGGACACACGCCTCACAAGTGGGACGTCCTGCTCGATGTGTTGGTAAAAACGGCGGCTGGTTGTGTGATGTACAGCTTAGGACTTGGGTCTACTTGGGGGTTGTCTCAACGTACCGTTGTCATGAATAGTATACCAGTGTAATAGTTTTGTTTGGATCAAGACTTGGCGTCGCAGGCGGCTTGCAGCGACTTGAGCCCGTCCAAGATGTCGTCCCGTAGCTGATCGTTTGCGAGCTTGCCGTAGCGCAGGTCGCTCAGACCACCGACTGTCTGCCGAATAGACTCGAGAAGCGCTCGCTCCTCCGCCTCGAGATGCTTGATCTCTGCCTCGAGCGCATCAGCCGCGCCGTCTAGCTCTGGGACGACGGAGGGGAGCGTATGCCGGGCCTTCTTGGCGCCGCTCTCATCCCCGAAGAGAGCCCTCTCCATCTCGATCTCGCCGTCGACGTCGTCGCGCTCGGCCTCGCGCCGCAGCCGGAGCACCTCGCGGCGCATGACGGCCCCGCGCTTGGCCTCGGCGGCGATGTTGGCGGCGACGGCGTCGACGACGGCATTGCGGCGGGCCTGGAGGTCGCGGAACAGGGCGCGCACCTGCGGTGAGGACTGGAGCGGGCGCGGGAAGAAGGCCCGGAACTGCTCAAAGGTGGTGATGGCGGTGAGGGGCGCGGGCTGGAGGAGGTAGTTGGTGAGGATCTCGGATTCGTTGGGCGCCATGGCTGAGGATTTTGAACTTTGGGTGAAGGCAGGTAGATGCAACGTATTCGAGGTGTGCCTTGAAGCTCCGGTAGGGACAAGTTTCGAGTGTGGTTGCGAAAGGCACTGTATTGTGTGCGGGTTGCCTGATGGGATGAGGTCGATTGTGAGAGGACGCGGTTTGTGAGAGAGGCGACTTGCCAGACGCGTCTCTTGACTGAATGCCTCGGAAGAGTGGGTGTGGAGGCAATGCACTGTAGATTTTCTCAGTGGATGGCATGGAAGGCACAGTGCTAGAGGACAAGCACTGTACCTCGTAGAGATGAGATGACCTCCTTAGACAATGCGCTCTGTCATGCTACCGTCGCGAAATGCTCTATCATGACAATAGTGAAGTCAATGCGAGGGAGTTTTTTCAACAGTTGAGCACCTGACCGGGGCCTTTGTCTCTCTATTTCTAATTTGCCCAAGAACCCGAGTCCATGCCTTCCTGGTGATGACTCCAGGGGGCCTTCACCGATGCTGTAGCAAGAGCCCATGCTAGACCCTCAGTACTCATGGCGGTGCTATTACATGGACGTCAATGCGGCCTGGAAGTCTTCAAGGTTACTCGTAAGCATCAATTGATCAAGATTGAAACCGCACCCCCCCCCGTGAATCACCGTCTCTTGCGGCTTCTACCCTCGAAGGTTGTTTGTTGTCGGGGTTGCTGGTGAATCGGTAATAAAGCGCCAGTACAGGCGACTGCGGATAGCGCTGTCTCCATTGTCCCTGCTGTCAGCCACTGTGCCGTAGCGTAGTGAGAGCGCTGTGGCCACCTAGCAGGGAGGCTCTCCCGCAGCCAATGAGCGCCGTCCAGGGGCAACCCAACCTTGAAATCATTGCCCAGGCTGGCACTACAGAAAAATCGCCCGCCCAGCAAAGGAAAATTGGGGCGCAAAAGGTCTGGTGGTGGTCGCGCGTGTCGGGCGCGTGCTCTCAACCACCCGCAAAATCCCCTGCAGCCAATTTACGCGGCCGCCCTCATCAACGGCCAACGCCTGCGCGCCCTGGGGTCCATCAAGACAACTCATCGATATTCACCCAACGGCGCAGACCCCGGACCCAGAGAACGCATCAGGGCCGCCTCCGAGGGTCACCGGATCAAAAAGGTCAAGGCGTTCAGACTCCAGACCGAGCGCGTGCCCACCCCCCCAGCCTCGTCGTGCGCATTTCTCTTCAAGCCAGCCAGCCCCCCGGGCGCCCGCCCGCACACTCATCAGCAGCCATGGCTCCCGCGCGGCAGCAGCCCTCGCCCCAGTTCAGCAAGGACGAAAAGGTCCTCTGCTTCCACATGGACATGCTCTACGAGGCCAAGATCATGGACGTGCAGCCTGGCGACAAGCCCGGCGACGGCTTCCGCTACAAGGTGCACTACAAGGGCTGGAAGAACACGTGGGACGACTGGGTGCTCGCCGACCGCATCCGCCCCTTTGACGACGAGCACAAGGAGCTGGCCGCCCAGCTGCACGCCCAGCTCAAGCACAGCCTGCAGAAGAACGCCAAGCAGCCCAAGAAGAACCTCAGGAACGGCGGTGACTCGGCCCGTGGTAGTGAAGAACGAGGCTCGGCCGCCGCTCAGGGGGGTCGCGGAGGCCGACGCGGCAAGGACTGGGAACTCGAGCAGGTAAGAGTCTGTTGTTTCTTTCATTGAACCTTGAAGCATTATTATACTGTACTCCCCAAAGTCTCTCTTCTTAGTCTTGTTGTCGAGGCTCGAGCGTGACGCGCCAGCGAGAAGCCTCTCAAAAGTATATCAAAGACGCGTCGACTGTGCGCCTAAGGGCCAGTGCCCGCCGGCGTCCCGGGCAACGCCAACCACGTTTCTCTACGAGAACAGCATGCATCATCGATAAATCCGGCTCGTGTTTGGTCCACGAATCTCATTGTTGAGTTTCTTTGCGTCACGATGAGGCTGGAGCTGGCAAGTGTCAGGCCGACGAACCTACCATGCCGTTCCGTGGCATCCCAGCGCGCTTCTCTCTCGCGTTCAAACGTTCTGGAAAACCCCCTTCTTTAGAGTATATCTCATATACTTTGCCTGCAGGCCGCGCTACTTCCTAGTAGCGCGCCATCTTTTGAGCCCATTGTTCTTGTGTTTATCAACGCGCAACCCTGCTTGACCCCGACGACTTGCTTTCTACCCCCTTCACCACCATTGCTACCAATATCCGCACACTGCTCTTGTCACCAAAGCTCCGTTTCTCGATACCAAACATACATACACTCTCAAGTATACACACCCCACCCTGTTATCCCAATGGCACCCGGACAGAAGACCCCCCGTGCCGGGCATGGCTGCGAGGCGAAGCCCAGGAAGGTCGCGAAGCCGAAGCCTGCCGCGAAATCGAAGTCAGTGGCACCACGAGCCCGGCCTCAACAGAGCATTGCCACCAATGATCCTCAGCTTCGTCCAGAGACGCTATATGAATGGCCTCTGGTTCAGCCCTTTCGGTTTCCCCTATCCAACGTACGGGAGAATCGCGATAGCCCCGAGCCCGTCAATCCTGCCACGCAGCCAGTCGGCAACATGGACGACGAAAAGATAGGTCTCGGTCATTCAATCATCCCTGAAGTCGAAAATCAAATGAGCAGGCCCTCTACGTCACAGGACGCCTGCGGCTCTAGTGATGCCGGCAGTGTTACAGTTGGGACCCGTCGTTCGACCAGGAAGAGGACTCCGACCGAGAAGGGACGCGTGTATCTCGCCAACAAACGTGACCCTGCCAAGTCAAGCGACTCGCGAGAGCAGATTGCCTCCATTCTTATACAACTCAAAGGGGGCCAATAAATCCGGACATGGTCTGACACACATCCCAGGAGGACGCCTTTCACAGCAAGCCAATGATCAACATCCCAGTACCCGATCATGTTCAGGCGATGTTGGTCGACGACTGGGAGAACATCACAAAGAACAATCAACTGGTGCCGCTGCCGCATCCGAAACCAGTCAACGTTATTCTTGAAGAATACCTGACCTTCGAGCGGCCGCATCGCGAGGAAGGCTCCGCCAGCATGGACATCTTGGAGGAGGTTGTCGCTGGTCTTCGCGAGTATTTCGAGAAGGCGCTGAGCAGGATACTGCTCTACCGGTATGTCCCGATCGCTTTCACAATCGACACCAGTTGCTCACGCGCAGTACAGTTTTGAGCGTCATCAGTACATGGACATTCGCAAGTTGTGGGACACCAACACGGAGGACAATGCCCAGTACAAGAGCGTTTGCGATGTCTACGGCGCCGAGCATCTGGCCCGCCTCATCGGTAATTCAAACCCTCTAGGCATCCATATTGAAGAGCCCTTTTTACTGACCGAGCCCCTATCTAGTCTCACTGCCGGACCTCTTGGCCCAGACCAACATGGATCAGCAGTCCGTCTCTAGACTTAGGGAGGAGATTGGCAAGTTCACCGTCTGGCTGGCGCGGAACTGCGAGACCTACTTCGTCAAGGAGTATGAAACGCCCTCGCAGGAGTACATCGACAAGGCTAGGAGTTTCTGAGCTGCGGGACGATGGCCGTCCATCGGGCTGAAGAGCGGGATAGCGCATGGGGGGATGGACTGAGGGGTGCCAGCGCGGAGGACAGTCGGAGGAAAGGAGAGACAGCGGGATGGTAGGGTTTTGTTTGCTGCATTCGGGCTCCGGGGGTCTTTCATTCTTGTTCTTGTGCAGTTGCAAATGGGCAACGCGGACCAGGTCAGGTCAGGTCAGGTTTTCGGAACTGAGGCGAACAAAGGGGCAGCGAATGGAAACGGCGTTTGCGATGACATGTCTGGTTGATGCTATGTGAAAAAAAAAAGGCTTGCGACGTCTTTGCCGTCTAGATGTGTCCCGTGCCTAGACGACGAGTCGGTCGTCTGGCAATGTAGTCGTTTGCAAATATGGTACAGTATAGTCTCACCATCCGCTGCTTCCCCCCTCCCGCGGAGCTCCCCTTTGGGCCCTTCGGGTATTCGAACAGTGCACCCACTCCCGCACAACGAACCACGATTCCACTCTCCTTCCTCAGCTCCTTTGCGTCCATCTGTCCTCCTCAGGGGTTAGTCGTACGTAGAGTAGTAGTCGGTCCACTATCCTCCCCTCGTCTTCCCTTTCAGCCCTTCGCAATGACATCACATCACATCACACCCTCGGCACCGCCTTCTCCACGTAGAAGCCCGCGTCGGGCGTCCTCGCCGCCTTGACCTCGGCGCGCGACAGCGGCCGCTCCACCTCCTGCACGCGCACCAGCTCCTTGACCTTGAGGATCATGCCCGCGAACTGCGGCTCCACGGGGTGGAACACCGTCTGCGCGCGCCGCCGCAGGCCCAGCGCCGCGAGGACCCCGCGCGTGCGCTCCGGCAGGCCGATGGCCGAGCGGTGCAGCGTGATGCGGAAGAAGGACATGGTGTGGTGTGGTATGGTCTGATCGGCTCGCTCGCTGGCCCAGGGACTGTATGTATGATGGAAGAAAAACGCGCGCGCGCGCAGAATATAAAACTCTCGTTTTTTTTTGGTCCGCTGTCGCTCGCGCGCGTCCGTCGTGTCCGTTTTTACTTTCCTCCCGGACGAGTCTTTAGAGGCCAGTCGAAGGCTCTGCAATTTCGCGCGCGACGAAGAAGAAGAAGAAGGGAAACGAGTTCGTGGTCGTCGGTCTACACAACAGAGAGACTTGAAGAAAGAAAAAAACCAAGTCAGTGGTCCACGTCCAGATACAGCATGGGCCAGGGGGGGGGGGGGGGGGGAAGGGGCTTTAATTTGAAAGGCCAAGCAGGACAGACGTACATTAGACGCGCATTGGGGTGGCCTCTCGCCGGTGTGTCTCGGTGTTGGTGCCCGCTCGAGCTCGGTTGCTGGTCGTGCTGGGGCAAAACGATGGTGATGCTCGACAAAGTCGTCGTTCGTCGTCCGCCGCCGCTGCTAGGGGCCCGCTCGGCGACCCGCCCGCCCGCGGGGGGCACGGCGGCGGCACGTGACCCCACCACGCAACACCCCCTACCTTTGCAGCAACTTTGGGACCAAGCTCTCCTGGACTTGACAGAGTATTCGGTGTCACGTAGCTCCTCGGACTGGGTTCGCGGTCGCCTTTGTTAAGGGTGAGTTGATGGTGGACAAAGCAAGTGTGTTAAGGGTGGACGTGCTCTTGCTCGCTCGCAGAGGGACGACAAGTTCGAGCACACAGTTCGCGTGTCGTTGGTTCATGCCCTGTACAAGCATCATAAGTACACTCTGATCTGCACGCAGTCACAGGCATCAGACACAAGGCCACCGAGTCAAGCGTAATGTCATGTCTATAACGGCAAAAAAATTATGTGGAGAGCTGCCTAGGCTGCAGCCTCCTAACACCACATGTATAAAGGTCGTGGTACAGGTCTCCGCTTTCCTTCCCAAGTCATATCCGCCTCACCCGTCATCAAATACGCATTGTAAAGTAGCCGACGCTCATTCGACCGCCAAAACACCCTACATCTGGACCTCCACTCTGCCCTCAGCGCCAGGCCGGCCCTCGCGAAGGTTGGGCAACAGGTAGGTGATGTCATCCCACGGGTGGCGGTACAGGCCGGTGCGCAGTCTCTTCTGGTCGAGGTAATGGGCGATCAGGCCAATGCTACGGCCGAGAACGAAGAGACCGTTAAGAACACCCATGGAGAGGTAGTCCTCGGCCTCTTCGGTGGAGAAGGCACCGCAGTTGCGGAGCAGATCAACGAAGCACACGGCAATGCAGCCGTCCACGTTGAGGATCAGGTTGTCCTTCTTGGAGGTCGTGACCGTCTCAACGGCCAGGGCGTAGTCGAGGAGCTTGTGGCTGGGGAACTTGGCCAGGACATACTCCTTGACGAGCTCGACACGCAGATCGGGGTTGTTGCGTGACTTGACGCGGTGGCCGATGCCAGGAATGAGCTTGTTGGCCTTGCGCATGCTGTCGACGAACTCGCGGGGGCTCAGGTTCTTGTCGAAGGCACGAGTGAACTCCTCGGCGGCGCCGTCCAGGGCACCACCGAATCGGGAGCCAATTGTCAAGAGACCAGAAACCAGCGCGCTGATGAGGTCCTTGCCAGCACGAGTAGTGATGATGGTGTTCATGGCGCCAGACACAGCAGGGCCGTGGTCGGCAGTGAGCATGAGGACCATCTCGAGGAACTTGGAGGCGTAGTCGGGCAGTCTGCGGCGGAACCACAGCAGCGACATGACGCCGCCGATGCCAATGTCCTCCTTGAAGACGTCGGAGATGGGCATACCGGCATAGAGCAGCTCCTGGCCACGGTCGTCGGAAATGGTCGAGATGAAGGCGGCGGGCTTGCGGATGAGGCCCAGCTCCTGGGCCCACGAGTAGTCAATGGGGATCTTGGGAACCACGGGCTCGGGCTGGGGGACAATTGTGCCCTTCTTGACGAGCCCGTCGTAGACCTCCTTGAGGACGGCGGGCATGTCCTCAAAGGTGTTGGGGACGTAGAAGCCAGCCTCGCGCATCATCTTGTTCTTCATCGCCGCGGTCTCGAGCTGGGAGTTGGCGAACGAACCGGCGTGGCCGAACTGGACCTCGGTCTTGAACATGCTGGCGCAAGTGCCGATAGCCCAAGCAACGATGGGCTTGGTGATGATGCCCTGCTTGACGGCGTCAATCACCTTGTACTCCTCGACGCCACCGACCTCGCCAAGAAGGACGAGGATTTTGCAGTCCGGGTCGGCCTGGTACCGCAGCATGTGGTCGATGAATGTGGTACCAGGATACCTGTCACCGCCAATGGCGATGCCCTCGTACACACCGTCGGTGTTCTGGGAAATGATGTTGTTGAGCTCGTTGGACATGCCACCAGACTTGGAGACATAGCCAACAGAGCCCTTGCGGTAAAGCTTGGAGGCGACTATGTTGTCCATCATGCCACCAGTGTTGCCGATCTTGAAGCTGCCGGGCTTGATGCCACCAACGGTGGCGGGGCCAATAATGGTGACGCCCTTCTTCTTGGCAACGTGGGCAATCTCACGAGCGCGCTGTTCATCACCTGGTTAGTATCGCTTCCCTGCAAAGCCCTGGCGGACATCTTCAAGCCGTGACTTACACGCTCGGGGACACCCTCAGCGATGATGGCAATCGTCTTGATCTGGGGGTTCTCCATCAACTCCATAGTGGAGCTGTAGACACTTCGCGAGGAGGCAAAGTTGACCACGACGTCGACTTCGGGGTGCTTGGCCATGGCCTTGCTGACCTCCTGGTAGACGGGCAGGAGGGTCTCGCTAGTGCCCCAGTACATCTTGCTGACGAACTGGCCGCCGAAGGTATAGATGATGCCGGCGACCGAGGGCGTCTTGCGCTTGCAGATGAAATCGAAATCCAGCATGCCCTGGACGGCCCGGGGCTGGAGGCCGTAGACGAAGCATCGCGTCTTGTCGTTGAACAGAGCGTGCTCGGGGAGGGGGCTGAGCGGTCGGCTGGGGGCAGCGAAGCGCTGAATGTTGTCGTTGGCGGACAGCTGGCCCTTTGCGCCGCTGGTCGAAGCTTGAGCCATGGCTGGTTGTGGAATTGCTCGCTTGTCACGGGTGTGATGGCCGGTCGAGGCTATTGAGCAGCTCAGTCGCTCTTCTGCGATTCGAGTGGGAGGATGGTCAGCGCTGCTGCGGGGAGCAGGAGAAAAAAAAAGAGCTGCGACAGTCGAGGGCCCAATGCAAGCTCGGAGAGCTGTGTAACGAGCAAACCCGGCAGACCGAGGGAGAGATGAAGGGCAGGAGATAGTCAGGCAAGAGGCGTGGAAAGGCAAGGGGGGGGAGAAGAAAGTGAGATTTCAGGAGTCGGACGAGAGCTTCTGGTGGAGGGAGTTTGAGCTGGGCGGGCGTGGACGGGGATTGACGAGGCTGCTGGGTGCTTGCGCCTGCGCCTGGCAACAGGATGCAGGCCCGTCCAGTCCCTCCGTCCCATCCCACCCGTCCAATCCATGCCCACCATCCACTGCTGGGCGCCTTCAGGCCAGTGCTGGCGGAGAGCTGGGCCACCAAAATTTTAGTGGGGCTCGGTGGGTGACCCTGCAGGGTTGGGCCTGTGCCAGCCACACCTCACCTCTTTCAGTGCGCCGCTGCAGGCGGCCAGCCCACTGCCAACCCAGTCAGTGTCTGGCTGGCCGGATGGTGGGGAACCTGGACTGGAAGCGATCTGCCCAGCAATGGGTGCCACCCTCGCTCGACCAGGGCAACGCGGGCGGTCGACGGAGACGCCCAGCCCGTCCCTCCGAATGACGGAAGGCCCTGCGGCGGATGGCCGATACGAGCGAGGCCACGTTCCGGCCAGGACCGAAAATAGAAGGGGTCCTCTCTCCGTCACGCACCTGAGCAGCGGTACGAATTATAGAAGCGCTGTAGAATCGAATCGTGTCCACGAGCTGGCGCACTGTCGGTGACCGGCTGACTCCAAAAGTCCGACGTGCGACCTCACACACAAGCTGCGCTGCGTCTGCAAGCAGTCAGTATCACTACCACTACACCCTTTTCACACAGGGGGGGGCATACTCAGATGCAATGCGGGCAGCGGTGGGACAGGGCAATCGGAGGCGTCCGCGCGTCGACAGCCCAGACGAGTTGGGGCAGAACTTTTTTTCCTTTGGGGCGCGTACATTGGCGGCTGGCGAGTCGACAGTTTTCGTTGATTCTGTTGAATACCAGCCAGCAATAAGCTGTACCGGGTCCCTTGTCCCACCTCGAGTAAGTGCCGTCGCGGCGGCGGTACCGGTACCTCGGGCCCAAGATGACCGCCGTTGTCGGTGTCTGCGTCCGTGTCCGTGTCGAGGGGGTGGGGCTGATGGGCGAGCGAGTGCCTGAGCCTCCCGTCCCTTGGAGCCGCTAGTAGCTGGAGCTTTGCGGGCGATTCCATGGATACGTACAATGAAAATGTCAGTGTCCGCTCCGGCGCGCAGCGCAATGAGTGGCACGGCAATTGGTCTCGCCGGTGGCCATCGGCTTGGAATGGCAGGTCGAGAGGCTTCTCAAATGAATGCCAGCGTCATCCTTCCTCTGGAATCCGGGGTCCGCCAATTTGCGGCCGTCGATACTCGACACTGTGGTCGCGTTCCGTCGCTCACCGGCCACTGAGCCGGTGCCGCTCGGGGTTTCTCAGCGGTCGCCGCCCCGCCAGACGGGGGTGCTAGATGTGCTGATGTGGGCTCCATTGGGCGGCCGCCAGGGGCTGGCGGTGAACGCTCACGAGCGGCTCTGGAGCCCGGGCATTTCGGGGTCCGTACCGGCAGCCCCCGCGCGCACCGCCGGGCAGCGACTCAGGGGACAGTGGCACCTCCTGGTGAAGGAGCTGCACCGTTCCTTTCGTGCTCAAACCAAGCACTGCTTGGCCTGTCGTCTGGTGCAAAGCCTATTGCTCCCACTTCCCGAGCCCCGTCAGGCACCCAGAAAAGCAAGCCTAACGAAGTAGGGGAATGGCCCATGGCCCCCCTGTTGACCCCATTGCAATTGATTGTGCTGGGGCTCCGTGGCAGTGT
The DNA here is from genome assembly GCF_022605165.1 of Purpureocillium takamizusanense. NCBI lineage: Eukaryota > Fungi > Ascomycota > Sordariomycetes > Hypocreales > Ophiocordycipitaceae > Purpureocillium > Purpureocillium takamizusanense. Next base: position 1,554,601 of record NC_063072.1, read on the forward strand.
GGCTCTGAACGAGAAGGTTGCGCCTGGTGGGAGTGAGACCCGTCGCAGCGCCTCGTGTGCTGTGGCTCCACTCCACTTGGAAAGTCCATTCATGGTTGGATTCATTGGAGCTCAACCGCTGGGGACGCCTCCGGCCGAGGTACCGGTACTCCCGCCACTCATCGCTTTTTGGGTTGCTGGCCTGCGTCACCCCAAAGCTTTTGGCAGGGTCGGCTGGCGCCCGTCGCACGCGACCATTGGCCCGTTGGCGGCCGTGAAACCACCCACCAGGACCAGACTGGCAGGGTAGCAGGCACACCTGCAGCGAGCGAGGACGGGAGGAGGGCCGGTTGTGCTGGCTGAGGTGAGGTGGTCCCTGACCGCCCATCCCCCCTATCGTTCCGCTGACTGCCAAGGTGGCCGCCGGGCCTGCTCCCACTGCGGGAAGGAGAGCCAGCCACGCCCGCTAGACGCTGTTGGAGGCGGTGCAGCGCCAGCCAGACTCAGGCTGGGCCTGGGGGGCTGCCCGAGGGGAGGAGGGCAGGCACCGCCTTGCGTTGCCCCTCCACCTCCCTCTCCGAATGGACAATCCATCCCATCCTGGGCTGGAGCTTTCGACGCTGGCACCCAAATTTTTGAGAGGCTGACGGAGGACGACCCTTTCCACACCCACCCTCCTGTCGCACCCTCTACTGTTCGATCCAGCTCCTCCCGCTTCTGCCATCCCCCATCTCGACTCCAGATATTCTGCTCGACGTCTCCTTGTCCTTGCCTTTGCTACTTTGCAATTGCAATCGCGAGCTTCTCCTTAGCCCACTTGAGCCTGCTTGCTGTGTGCAACCGGTAGGTGACCGATGCCTCTGTGTGGGCCTGCCCGTCAGGAGCTGCCATCGCAAGCTTCTGCGTCGACGCTTCGCGCCTGCGCTTGCATAGCCACGGTGAAATGTCTCTCTCCGGCTGGCACCAATGCTAATGGCCTGTAAAGAATTAGACAGAGCACCAAACCAGCGAAAAGACTCACCTAGCACAACTGCATCGAAAGCACAGCGCTCCCCGCAGTCACCATGTCCGCCAAGTCGATTTTCGAGGCCGACGGCAAGGCCATCCTCAACTACCACCTCACTCGTGCTCCCGTCATCAAGCCGAGTCCTCTGCCGACGCCCACCAAGCACAACCCGCCCGCGAGACTGGCCTCGTTGCATTTCCCCGAGGATGCCAACGTCGAGGACGTCCTGAACCAGGCCGAGGTCACCTACCCCTGGCTCCTCCAGCCCGGCGCCAAGTTTGTCGCGAAGCCCGATCAGCTCATCAAGCGGCGAGGCAAGAGCGGCCTTCTGGCCCTCAACAAGACGTGGCCCGAGGCCAAGGCCTGGGTCGCCGAGCGTGCCGGCAAGGAGCAGAAAGTCGAGCACACGAGCGGTGTGCTGAGGCAGTTCTTGGTCGAGCCCTTCGTCCCCCACCCCCAGGACACCGAGTACTACATCAACATCAACTCGGTTCGCGATGTGAGTCCACCTTCGTCTCCGCTGCTTGCTTTGAATACTTCTCCCCTTTTGGCTGGTTTGTGCTCAGGCCCCAGCGCCTGCTTTGTTGAAAATATCCCCACGCCGGGAAACGCTCGAGTCAATTCGAGATTCGCGCCATTTGGAGGCGGTGCGCAAGTGCGCAAATTGTCCATGAAGTAGAGGCAAGAAGATGTCTGCGAGCTGTGTGATGAGGACAGCTGCAGGCCGTCTTTTTAAGTGGTGGTCAGAGACCGATTGGTGCGCCCGGCGGGTGGGTTTTGGCGGCATGCGTCGGGCGGGCGAACGGATGTCACGATAGGGAGGGTCTGGGCAGGTTACCTCTGCCCTGGCCGGACCCCCCCTGTCCAGCACCTGCCTAGCGCGACAATTCCGCTCACATCTCTACTGTTCAGCTTGCCCCGTACGGCATCCAGCTAATCGGTGTAAATGATAGGGCGACTGGATCCTCTTCACCCACGAGGGTGGCGTCGACGTTGGCGACGTCGATGCTAAGGCTGAGAAACTTCTGATTCCTGTCGACCTGTCCCAGTACCCGTCCAACGAGGAGATCGCCGCTGCTCTCCTCAAGAAGGTGCCCAAGGGCGTCCACAACGTCCTCGTCGACTTCATCACTCGCCTGTATGCCGTCTACGTCGATTGCCAGTTCACGTACCTGGAGATCAACCCTCTTGTCGTCATCCCCAATGAGGACAAGACGTCTGCTGCCGTGCACTTCCTGGATTTGGCCGCCAAGCTGGACCAGACGGCCGACTTCGAGTGCGGTGTGAAGTGGGCTATTGCCCGCTCCCCTGCCGCCCTGGGTCTCACCAACGTTGCCCCTGCCTCTGGCGAGAAGGTCAACATCGATGCTGGCCCGCCGATGGAGTTTCCTGCTCCCTTTGGCCGTGAGCTGACCAAGGAGGAAGCTTACATCGCCGACCTCGATGCCAAGACTGGTGCCTCGCTGAAGCTTACCGTCCTGAACCCCAACGGCCGCATCTGGACTCTCGTTGCCGGTGGTGGTGCCTCGGTCGTGTATGCCGACGCCATCGCCTCGGCCGGCTTCGCTGATGACCTTGCCAACTACGGTGAATACTCTGGTGCGCCGACCGAGTCGCAGACCTACCACTACGCCCGCACCGTCCTCGACCTGATGCTCCGCGCTCCGCTGTCGGATAAGGGCAAGGTCCTGTTCATTGGTGGCGGCATTGCCAACTTCACCAACGTCGCCAGCACCTTCAAGGGCGTTATCCGCGCCCTGCGGGATTTTGCCACCCAGCTCATCGAGCACAACGTCCAGATTTGGGTGCGCCGTGCCGGCCCCAACTACCAGGAGGGTCTCAAGAACATGAAGGCGGCCACGCAGGAGCTGGGCCTCAACGCCAAGATCTTTGGCCCTGAGATGCACGTCTCTGGCATCGTGCCCCTGGCCCTCGTCCCCGGGAAGTGGGAGGAGAGCAAGGCCGAGGAGTTCAGAGCTTAAGCGACGAGACCGACGACTACCTTAATGTTATGGCAGGGGGCGTTGAACTTGTGTGTTCCCTGGACAAGGATTCAGAGGGCGACCGGGAGAGGATATAGATGGTCAAAGTGGCCACAACACCATTACTTTGTACTTTGCGAGTTAGACGAGGAACAAGCCTTTTTGTTTTGGGCTTGTCTTTGCGCTTTGCCCAGGGGATTACCCGCCATTGTGGAGAGCGACAAAGCAGGCTGCGATGGCTTACCCTGGTATGGGGGGGATGAGACGAGATACAAACAATAATGTCGATGCCGGTCCCGGAAGGATGACCTGTTGCACATCGTGCCTGTGGTGGCGCAAGCATTCTGTGCGTTGGCACTGCCCTCGGACCGGGAATTGGAGCTCTCACCAGCAGAACCCGGTCTTGGTTATCGATGTCGGGCATCTGTGCAAGCCACTGCGCCCCCACATCGGCAATGTTTCTGACTTTGCATACGCCTCGCATTGGTTGGGTTGGGATTTTGTGGTTTGTACGCACTTGTCGCCCGCCCCTCGCCGACACCTCACAGAGGAGTGTGTCACCAGAAATTTTTGCACATCTCTCGTACAGCAAGGCAGACGTATGGTCACAAATGAAGTTTGTTTCTCACCCTGGCCGGCATTCGTTGGCGTCTGACGATGTGCACCGCAGCCTTGAGCGCACTCGGCAGAGATCGAGATCCACACCCGACCTCCATATGCGTGCGTCGTCCTGCCCTGAGGCTACTGGTTTCGCGTTCCACGGAATTTGTTGCTGCTCCAGCTTCGCCGGAGGGAATAGATCACCACCAGTCAGGAGCAGCGTTTGGCCACCGGCGCGTCGTCCCACCGCGATGCCCGTGGGCAGAACGGGAAGCACCGGCGGGCGGGCAGTGTAAGTGACGAGACAGACATGTTCAAGACATGGGCACCTGAGGAGAAGGAATGCACGCGCCTGCCCTGGATGCGCTCTGCCACGAATTCGTTCGAGACCGCGTCATGGCTGGCCGGGGGCCGCATTCGGTAATCTTGGCTCAGGACCGTTTGATCATCGGGTCCTGACGCAGGGCAGAAAGCCGAGGCTTCGCCAACATGGCTGCTGATCGCTTTCGGGGGCGAGGGTCGTTGTTCGCGGCGGTCCGAGTTGCAAGGAAGAGAAATGGAGGCGCGCAGACAGGGAACAGAGCACGAGAGAGCGCGACGGTGCGAATAGTAACGTACTAGCTGGGGAGATCAGCAGGCAGGGGAGGCAAGCACGAGATCAGGCGGGTCTCATGTTAGTTGGCCATCTACATCATATTGCCTTCCGTGGTTGGGTCTACTACTACCATACTCTAGGTATGTTGTACCTGCCTTACCAACCTAGGCAAGAACCTACGTTAGCAAGTGTAACATAATTATAAGCGGAAGCGACTAGGAACTGCAAGGCGGCAGGTTGGGAAAGCGCGGACGTCGCCACCTCAGGCAGGCGCCGTCCTCTGTTGCGTCGTGGCTCCTACTCTACTTGGACAGACGCAGACGGTACATTGTACGCTACCTTACGCTGCTCCTCGCTCTCTTCCCACGGCAGGACCTCCCCTATACGGAATTACGGAACCTCCCCGCCGAGTCCCGGGGCGCCAGCCGGGGGTCCCATCCACCACACTTGACAGTGTACACCCTCTCTTTTGGCTCCTCAAACCACAAACGCCAGTACCCCTTCTTTCTATTCGTTGCCGTTGCGATCTTGGCCGCGAGGTCATGTTGTTCGTGTCGAGTGACGTGAGGCTGCCGCATCTTGCCTGCATCGTGCCTGATCCCCCCTCCTACCCCGGGAGCCTGTTCTCGTGCCGTGGCCTCGGAACCTCTGACGAGAGATAGCAAGGCGACGCAACACAAGGCAACAGATCGAAAGGCAACGCGAGGCAGCCGCCGCACCAATTCTCCCTTGCTGCACGTCTGCTCTCTCTCTCCCTCTCTCCCCTCCTTCTCCCCCCCTCTTCCTCTGTCTCCCTCTCGTCTCCAACTGTTTTGCCAGCGCAACGGTGGGCCTCCCCCTGGCCGCCCCCATAAAAGGTACCTTACCTCCGATCTTACCGAAGCTGCGGAACGTATATGTGAGGCAAGGCAAGGCAAGGCAAGGCAAAGCAGTAAGCGGCGAGCCCAAGGCAGGGCAAGGTATTACAAACAAACGGGACAAGGTACGATACAGTACCGACAGCCGGCGGTCCTGTGCTTCGGTTGCTCCCCCAGACGAGGCCCCGTTTCTCCACAAGATGTTGCTGATGGGGAACAAGCACGCCAACAGCCACAAGCTTAGATGATCTTGACCTAGGTCTAGTACACCGATGCCCGGCCATGACCCGTTTATAAGGCTCACTCGCCTCACTCGAAGCCTCCAACGTGCTCGCAAAAGCCCCTGAGCACGAGCCGTGACCCAACTACTGGAGACAGGGCAAACCGGGACTGACGGGGTTGGGCGTCCACTAACTTCCGGGTGCCACCTTGGGTTTCTGCCCGTTTCACAACCTATCGCGGGGCGGACGTTGTCCCTATTCCAACACCCTTGCTACGGCCTTTTTGCCCTTGCCTACCTGCAGCGCGTCGCGGCTTCAGGCCACGGTTGGCAGGGCTTCCTTGAGGTGCGGTGAGGCCGGCCTGACGATACGGACGCACAGAGGGGAGAAACGCGTTCGTCGTTCCACTCCTCTCGCTTTGTGTTCTCTTTGTGGCCGTTGCTGTCGTCATTGTTGTTGCTCGACGGCGTCATCATCACGGCGCGAGGCAAGGAGTGGACTGGGCTCCCTCGTTTCGTCCTAGGTGAGCAGGCCGACGCGAGCCCGGGCCGGAGTGCGTTGTACCGCGGCGGTAATTTGTGCCGCCTTCTATCACTGGGGAGCGATTCCCTTCGTGTCGTTGTGCAGCCCCCGAAAATAGAGTGGTAAGGGTCTGACTCTGCTGGGCAGTGTACTTATCTATATATATGTATATATATGGGTATATATCACGTCGAGTCCACGCAAGCGAGCTCCAACCTCGACTCACAAGGCGCCTGCCACCACCACCTGCACTCATCACAGCGTACCGAAACGCCTCCGACCCTCACAAGCTTGCACAATATACGTCCGTCGAGCAAGTATTCTCAGAGACCTCCTTTGCCAGCGACCAAAGCTCGATCTGTGTGTCGAACGACTTGGACGCCCCAATCCCTCGACACCACTGTCCAAGTGCCCTGTCTCTAACGCGCCCCCGCGCCCCCTTGGACCAGAGAGAGCCTCAGTCACTTGGTCCGCATGGCTAGCTACGACAACGTCGGCGACTACGATATAGTCGCGGCGGGCTCCGGTGGGTGCTGCCCCAGCTGCTGCCGCGCCCTGGACCTCGGCGTCCACGACTACTGCGTCCCCTGCGCCTCCAACCCGTGCTGCCCGCGCTCCTCGTCCTCCTACTCTTCTTATTCTTACTCTTCCGCCCCATACTCCTCTGGCCCCTTTGCCCCTTCGTCTCTCGTTTCCGCGTCAAGCTCCTCTCGCCACGCCGCCTCCTGGCATAACCCGCCTCCTAACTCCTCCTCCATCTCTTCTTCCTCTTCTTCACTGTCTTATTCCTCGACCCCGCGCCGGACCGCCGTCAGCGCCGCCACCGCTTCCGGCACGAAGCTGGACGAAAAGATCGCCCGCGAGCGCGGCGGCGGCGGCGGCGGCGGCAGCAGTAACAAGCAAAGCGGCCGCCAGGTCGGCGGCTCGGAGAAGCCGTCGGGCAAGAAGAATGCCGGCGCCGTTGCTCGGGGCCAAGAGGCTGGCAAAGAACGCGCCGACAAGGCCAAGGGATCTAGCAAGGGGGCTGCTGTCGTGGGAGGGACAGCCAAGTAGAAGCTCAAAAATGCGTTCGTTGAAAATCGGTGCTAGAGGCGACGGGATGGCTGATATTCATAGTGTGGAAAATTACGGTGCACCTCACAGCCAGGGCTGGTCTACATATTCGCAAGGTCGGTAAAAGAGCCCAGGATCTTGTTCAAGCCGGCGGGCCAGTGCGAGTTACGGGTGGGATATAGGCAGTTCAAAGCACGGCGTCATTCTTAAATGCGATATCTACGGAACTAGAGCACAACATCTACAAGAAGCATGCCCCATCTTCCCTTGCCACAACCATTAAGTCAAGTCAAGCTCAAGCAAATATCATCATGACAGCCAAGGGCAGCGCCACAGCCCACATCATGGGGCGAGATAAGAAGGCAGCGCTGTCCTTGTCCTTGCTCTTGCCGTTGTCCCCGCCGCCGGTGCTGTTGTCCGAGTTGCTGGCGCTGCCAGTCTCGGCCTTGTTCTTACCGGCCCAATTGAACTCGTCGTCCTTGAGAGGAACAACCTTGAGATCAGAAAGAGTCTTGCCGCTTTTGTCCTTGACCGTCAGCTTGACGTTGTAGTCTGAGACCTTGACAATCTTGCCGCTAGGCTTGGGCTTGATGCCGTTGTCAATGAGTCCTTGAGCCTTAGGGGGAAGATCGGGCAAAGTGAAGTTGCTGTGGAAGCCTTTCTCCAGGATGAGGTTGCTCTCGCATTCCGGCGGCGATGCCTTTTTGTTGCTGGGGCTCTGTGCCTGGACAGTCTTCCAGTCGATACCGGCCCACCGCGCCTTGAGGCGGTTGTAGTCATCCATTATGGTGAGGGTATCGTCCTTGACCTCGACCAGGCCGTAATTGTTCTCCTCCTCGGTCCATTGGTAGACGACGCCGCCAGAGAAGACGGGCGTCATCTTGTCTCCGTAGATGGCGAGCGTCTCGTTCCAGTAGCGAGGCTGCGGCGTGTTGCAGCCGTACTCACTGAAGAAGACGGGCACGGACGTGGCCTTGAATTTGTCGGTCAACTCCTTGAAGGTGGAGCTTTCGTAGGTCGCCTTCGGGCCGCACCAGCTGTACGAGTTGAGGGCGAAGATGTCGACACGGCTCATGTCATCGTCCTCACCCTTCTCGGCGCACTGCATATAGTTCCAGGTATCCCAAAGAACATCGCGGACATCGGCGGCGGAGTAGCCGACGGGGATCGCGCGCTTAATATTCTTCTTGATGTAGTTCTTGATGTCGCGGGTGACGGCGCGGAGGTACGGGGGCACGTCCTTGGCCGAGTCAAGGTTGTTGATGACCTCGTTGCCGGAGAAGTAGAGCAGTGTGTTGGGATAGTTGGAGAAGGCCTCGACGACGGCAAAGGTGTGGTTCAGGTAGGCGGCGTAGTAACTCGTCCAAGGCTCGAACGAGGTGATAGCCTCCCCAACGAGGGGAGAGTTGACATCAATGATCATGTAAATGCCGGCCTGCAGACAAAGTCAGCCAGACCGACGGGGACTTCTCCACTAGTCACTTACAGCGTTGAAGATGCTGGCGCACTCGTCATGGTTGATGTAGGGGTCCAGGTTGTAGACACGGATAGTGTTGACGCCGATGACCTGCATCAGGGCAGCGTCGCGCAAGCAGGTGTCGGCATGACTGAGAGGATCCTTGCCGGTCTTGGGGTCGTAGCCAGCGCTGCCGCCCGGCTGGTAAGCAATACCGACGATCTGGAACTTCTTGCCCGTGTCGGGGTTGACAAAGTCGGTGCCCTTGACCTCGAGCGAGGGCACGGCGGTGACCAGCGTGGCGGCAAGCGCCACGACGAGGGATTTGAACTGTTGAAGGGCGGCCGATCAGTAGATGTGCATCACTTGGCGACGATGCAATGGTGGGGATGAACAGCCCCCAACCTGGGGGAAGCACTTACAAGCATGGCTGACAGACGGGACAAGCAACTAAGTTACTTTGTAGGGATCGACAAAAAGAGGATTGAGGTTACGTCGCGCTGCAGGGCCTCGGCGGCGAAGCGAAGAGGCGATTGGGCGAGTCGCCTAGGCGGGTTCGCGATACGCGTGTTGAACGTCGACTTGTCAAGTTGTCACTGCCTGGATTACTGGGGAAGAAGATTGTAGCTTGCGAAAGAGGCGCGGCGCCCGGCGAGAGACAAAACGCAGGGAGAGAAGGAGAGAGCTAGAGAGTGTGAGCGAACGAGCGCGCGGGCCAGTCGAATATCTGAAGGAGCGACAAGAAGCGAATATCCTAAAGGAAGGAGCGCAGGAAGAAGGCTTCGCGGTGTGGAAACAGCGCGACGCGAGCGGAGGAGGAGGAGGAGAAGAGGAAGAAGAAGTAGAAGCGCAGCCGAGTGGGCGCCGCTGGTGTTGAGTGCGTACAGGTACGGTAGGTAGGAGTACCACCGCGACTGGCTACTGTAAGTAAGGTACTAACGATAGATGTAACCTACTACTGTACCACTAAGGTACTGTCAGGTACGGATACCAGAGGCAGGTGACGATGGCGCCGACTCGGGCCCAGGCCACACAAGGCCGTCGTCCGTCACTCGCTCACTCACTCATTCACTCACTCTTCAAGTTAGGTCGTCGCTTGGGCGTTTTGGTCCCTGCGAAACGTGGGCCGGGGATTCCACCCATGAGGAGGCCCTTGGCCCTGCAGGTCCCCCCCCCCAAAATCCACTCGACAGTTGGAACCCCCCCTGTCAATCTTGCAGCCCGCATCACCACCCACACCAAAAAGCCTTCTCCCCCCCCCCCCCCGCCCAGACCAATCTGGTGGGCCCTGCCGCAACGGTCGGCGCCTTTTCCAGGCAGTTCGGCCGACTCTCCCGCAGGTCTAGCGTCAGGAACCATTCATCCATCCACGCGCGTGCCAGCATCTCGACTCCTCGGCGTGGCGCGCTGCCCTACCAGAGGTGAGATGGGAGACGAACGTCGCTAATCCTTGTATCACCGCGATGGCGTCCCTGCCTGCAGCGTCCTGAAGACGACAACGAATGCAGACGGACGGGGTCAGATGGCTGGACTGCGGAAACTGGCCTAGCCCTCTCCATTCCTGGCCGATGCACGAAGTACCTACCCAAGACATTGGTGCTCATCATCAATCAGTTCTCAGGGTCACCGTCCCAGAGCTGCTCCGAGGACCCATGCCGTCGTATCTGCCCAACTGACCGATTTTCCGTGGCCATCAAACGTGTCATGCCCGGCCCTCATCGTGCCAAGGACGACCCACGGCCTTCGCAAGTCAAAGCACTTCGGCCCCAGTCCCCTAGTTATTATGGCCGTCGAACCCGTCTTGTCCACCTTGAGTCCATTCACCCCAATGACGTGAATGGTTCACCACCCACAGAACCCGCTCCGTCCCCCTCAATCCGAAACCTACGTACCTTGAGATGGAGATGTGCTTGCGCCAGCGTTCGTTTGCCCCTACTCCTACCATGCATCATATCCTCTGTTGCACATACTACATAAACACGCCATGAGGCCCGGTAGCTAGTATCGTGTAGCTATTGCGGAGAAAAACAAGACGACGAGCACAGGCACTACGCATTTCCCTTGCCAGAATTTATCCTTACCGTGCTCATACCGCCATCGCGGGAAATTGGACGAGGCAGGCCTGTTGGTCAAGTGCGCCGTGCTGGAGGGACTGGGCGCTGGGAAGGACAGGGGCAGTACCTAGGTCAGTCCCGTGGACGGCCTGGGGAGCGCCACCTGTGCGGCCGCGAACTGATCCATCTGATCTGCCCACAGGGACACCCGCTCACCAGCAGCAAGGTCTCCCACCGCCTTTCATACTGAGCAGGTAGCGCCACTGCGCCAGTGTCCCGCTTTTTGCGTGCCCACCACCGAGCATCGTCTGCCCCGCCACCAGAGCCGCAGAAGGTCCCCCAAAAGTGTTCTTTCGTTCCATTAGCACTTTCCTTACATCGTGAACCACGATTGACGCCATTCCCCTCGCCCATGCCCCCTCGTTTCTCGACGGTCGCAATTCTTCCTTGCCTTACCAGCTCCGTCGCGCCATTCATCCGGTCTCCGACCCCTCGCTTCCTTCGTAGAATGGCAACCCGTACGCCGCTCCCCCCCTTCCCTTCTCCCACCTACCCAACGTTACCCAACGTCCTTAAACAATCCCTCTGAAACAACGCCTCGAGAGAAAGAGAAACAGAAAGAGAGAGCCAACGAGCCCGCTGACACCCGTGCGCGCAGTTCCCCCTGACAACCGCCCCATTGTCGTCTCAGGCCCGTCCGGCGTCGGCAAGGGAACCCTCTACAACCTGCTCTTCCAGCGCCACCCCGACACCTTCACCCTCTCCGTGTCGCACACCACGCGCGCCCCGCGCGACGGCGAGCAGCATGGCGTCCACTATCACTTCGTCCCCATGGAGCACTTCGAGGACCTCATCTCCCGCGACGGCTTCGTCGAGCACGCGAAGTTTAGCGGCAACCGCTACGGCACAAGCAAGATGACCATTGAGGAGCAGACCCGCAAGGGCAAGGTCGTGGTGCTGGACATCGAAATGGAGGTCCGTCCGCTAAAGGCCTCCCCTTGACCCCGTGCTCGTGCCCACCATACTGACGCGCCCGCGTGCCCAGGGCGTGAAACAAATTAAGCAGTCCGACGTTCCGGCTCGCTTCGTCTTCATCGCGCCGCCCGATTGCGACATCCTCGAGGCGCGCCTCCGCGGACGCGGTACTGAAACTGAGGAGAGCATCCAGAAGCGCCTGGCCCAGGCCAAGAACGAGCTCGAATACTCCAAGACCCCCGGTGTTCACGACATCATCATCGTCAACGACAATCTCGAGAAGGCTTACAAGCAGCTTGAGGACTTTGTATACAAGCCTCTCGACGCCTGAATGAATCATGATAATATGACCAACTAGATAGACGATGCTATAGGTTCGCATATGGCGGCCATTCAGAATATTTGAAGCGAACACCGCAGCTTTCTTCTGCGTTAGTTTAGGCACATTGGGAGCAAAACAGGCGCAGATAACTCCCATTACGAGGTGCCTACGTGGAGGTCTTGTCCCCTCTTCATCCGTGCTCTGCATGTAACCACTCTGTACGACGTGACAACAGACTCTGATCGTATGCGAGCGCGAGCTAAGAGGCCTGATTATAAGATAGGGAGAAATGGTAAAGAAGAGCCTCGTGGGCTTCATGGGCTACTAAAGACAAATTGAATCGCGTGCAAACAACGTACAGCCAACCACTGTAATGCGGCAGACCCCAGAAAGCCACTGAACCCGGCTCAAACAAATCCGCTCAACACACTGGCCATGCTCTCCTTGCCGCCAGTCAGCCAGCCTTGTCGCCTTGACTGCGCATGATCCGCCTAGGTGCTCTCTCCACCATGGCTCGTCGAAGAAAAGGCTTTTCAGACCAGTCATGAGTCGGATTGCCACGGAAAAAATGGTCTCCCTTCCCAGACCTGGTATATTACTGCCATCTGCCCCGCATGACCAGTGACAGATGTCGATTTCTCGTTGGGAAAACGGTCTGGTGCACTCCCCCCCTAGCCGTCCAGCGACGCCATTGCTCCCTCGCAAGAACAAGCATCAATAACAAACATCTGCCTAGTACCCGTTCATGGCCATTCGTTGCGAGTTGCGGCTCAGCTCCCGATCAGCAGCGGGGCTGATGGGTCGGCTGCTAGCACCACCGCCGTGTGCGCTGCTCTCCTTCAGGGCCAGCAGCTGCTTGGCACGGAAAGTCTCGTAGTGAGTCTGAGAGGTCGTCTCAATGAGATCCTGGAGGTGTGTTCGGAGCAGGAAGTTGCGCAGGTAGACGAATTCGCAGTGGTTCTCGTCTTCGACGTTGATGACGCCCCATCGGTTCTGGCGGCCGCGAACCTGCTTTCCGTCGACAATGATGGACTTCTCCGACCCGACAACGGCGAAAGGCACGAGGCTCTGCGATACATTAGACTCGAACAAGGCAGTCAGCAGAGCAGGTCGCCGCATACCTTGATCTGACCATTCAGCGCACGCTCCTCGTCATCGAACTCCTCATTGTCATACGGGAACATCTTGAGGTTATGGAAGGCGAACTCCTCCTTGATGCGCTCCTTGAAGTCCCGACGCTCCTCCACGGTGAGGGTGTCGGCCTTGGCAATAACGGGCACGACATTGACGACATCTGAGAGCTTCTTGAGGACAACAATGTCAATGGGCTTCAGGGAGTGACCGGAGGGCTGGATGAAGAACAGGCAGCAGTGGATGCGAGTGTCCTGGATATAGCGCTCGCGCTGGGCAGTGAGTTCCTTTCGCAGATACGCAGAGTGCTGGTCCTTAATGTACTTGACGATGGGGTCCCAGCATCGGTCGTTGTTGACAAGATCGCCATAACCGGGAGTGTCGACAATGTTGAGCCTCAGTCGGACGCCATTCTCCTCGATGATGTGGGACACAGCCTGGATCTCGGTGGTGGAGCGGATGGGCTCCTCGGGCTGCAGGCGACCCTTGGAGTCGATGAGGTGCGAAGCAAAGATGGTGTTGATCAGAGTCGACTTGCCCAGACCAGTCTGGCCTGCAAGAGTCAGAATGTCAGCCAAGGCAGCCCAGGCAAGAGTCGGCGGGGGGTGGGCGGAGCACGATGCCCATTCGGGTCGCCTGAGTCGTCGAACATACCAACGCAGATGACATTGAACTGGAAACCACGCTTCAACAGCTTCTTCTCAATCTGAGACGTGATGCTGTCGAAACCGACGTGGCTCTTGGGGACAATAGTGCTCGCAGGCATGGTGGCCATCTTGACTGTCGGGCGATGGGGGGGCGGACCGGCTAAAGGAGACCACGAAAGGGGTTGCGAATTGGTGAAGCTGAGATGCCTTATCTCTGCCCGGTTCCAAGAAAAAGAAGCTGAGCTAGGCCTGCCGGACGAGGGAGAAGACTCGCACGCAACGAGACGTAAAGGGATGCAGACGCAACGGGTGTAGTCGGGTTGGGGATGGCAAACGAGAGTTGAGGTTCTTGGGAGGAGCGCGGCGCCGACGAGGTCAGGACAGGTCGGGCCAAAGAAGGGGTGACTTTTTGGCTCAGGACCTGGGGCGCAAGCCAAGTTGGCCAGCGTCGCCCCGCCCCTGCCAATTGCCAGCCATAATTTCGCTCTCCAGGCAGGTGCAGGGACCGAGAAAGGGGGGAAGGAGCGGGCCTTGGGCACTTGCTTTTGGAGCTGGCCATTGGCCAACCCACAGTCCGTGCGTTGTGCGCCGGTGATTGGTCGGTGCTGTGGCTCCGTGGAAGCTCGCGGGCAGACTTTTGGATGAAGGTCCGTCACGCGAATTTGCCGTTGAGACAGTGGCATCAAAAAACGAAACGACGCCTCGCGACACTGCGTCGCAGCTGATTGCACATCGACCGTCGCCACCACGGTAGCTCGCGAGCCGCTGCGTATTTACGAACCGATTGAGCCGCCCGCTCTGCCGCTTCCAGGCACGATATCGCCGCCCGCACGAGATTTGCAGCCCGTCCGGGACGACCCTGAGTCGCGCCGAAGTCGATAGACAAACCTCGAGAAGAATACCGTTCACAATGGCCGCAATGGCGACTTCGATCGTCTCTCGGCTGTCGCCTCCAAGGGTCCTCGCTACCTCAAGATGGGCGACGCTCTACAGCCAGCTCGTCAGCCCAAGCTTTCTGCCGTCCCTCGCTATCGCCATCCCTGGGGTCAGCCTCAGCCTGCCCACCCTCGATGACATCTGGGAATCAGTGCTTCGCGCAGTACCGAAGAACAAGGTGTCCCATTCCCGAAAGCGACACAGGCAAATGGCTGGCAAGGCGCTCAAGGACGTCAACAGCCTGTGCAAGTGTCCCGGCTGCGGCGAGACTAAGAGGACGCACCGCTTGTGCCAAAGATGTCTTGAAGGTACGACTTGATGGCTTCAAAGGCGCGAAACCATGTATTATCCAATTGCTGACATATATCTAGACATGAAGAGGATATGGCGCGAGGACTATCCCACGGACAAGCCATTCTAGGATTTTGATGGCGGAGAAAGGGACTCTGGTCTTGTAACAGAAATTCTGTGTATATCATGTCTGTGTCAGTTCATGCATTTGGTTGGCGTTTAGCTCGGTCCTTTGTAAATCATTGTTTATATATGTGGAGGAACGATGCGTCGAGGAATTGAGACGTACCAACCCGTGACGCTACAATTGCCTCCAAGAATGACAGTGGAACAACTCCTGAACGTCTTACTGCTGCAAGTAATTTGCCACGAGTCTCAATTCCATGAATGGCCTGAAATGGCCCGCCGCTATCGAATCGTGAGTTTGTGACGTCGGTCAGGGAGGCGGCGAGCTTGCACGCGCTGCTCAAGATCGTGACGTTGAAAAACCCCACTACAGGTAACGCTCTGTCCTTCTCAACCATCACAGCAACAACATCCGCCGCACGCAGCGGACAAGCCGCCATGGTAGATGCTCCTACGCACTTAGCAAATGACCAAACGCTGACCAAATTAAAAAGTCTAAACAATATCTGACCACGCACACAGTGGACAATGGTCAGACCCCGAACCCTTCCTTACCCCGCGGTGCAGTCCGCAGCGTCGTTCCTCAAGCTGACCTAGCCCGTCACCCGCAGCCCACATCACAGACATCTTCTGCCTGGCGACGACACCAAGGGCCGTTCTCTCAGCGAGCGGCTCGTCGACGCTGCTCGTGCATGACACCACAAACCCCGCATTTCCGCTGAGGCAGTCGATTTCCGACGCCCACAAGCTGGGCTGCCACCACGTCTGCACGTCGAGGAACGGAAAGGTCGCCGCCAGCGCCGGCTTCGGCGGAGAGGTCAAGCTCTGGTTGCTGGACCAGGACACGGGTGACTGGCGCAGCGACGGTGAACTCGCAGGGTCGTCGGCGAAGCCTGGCGAGGTGTGGGCGCTGGCACTGAGCGAAGATGGCGGCTACCTCGCCACCACGACCAACGACGGGCGGATAAATGTCTGGGACATCCGCAGCGAAAAGAGGTCCAAGGTTCAGGAGTACGAGACTGGTAGTGCCGGCTCTGGAAGCTTCGGAATGTCCGTCGACCTCAGCAGAGACGGCAAATACACCGCCAGCGGTCACCAGAGTGGCGCCGTCTACATTTTCAACAACGATACTGGGCGAATTCTGTACTCATTGACAGGTAAGCTTATCATCTTGCAAAATACTCAGACTACAGGCCAACCTTTCTCCCCTAGGCCTTGCGAAACCAGTTCGAGCAGTTTCTTTCTCGCCAGGCAGCACGCGCCTCGCCGCCGCTGGCGACGCGGGCATAATCGCTCTCTACGACATGAAGCACGGCGAGCATGTGGGCAACCTGACAGGTCACTCGTCTTGGATCACCTCGCTCGACTGGAGCGACACGGGAGAGTTTCTTCTGACCGGCTCGATGGACGGCAAGGTCAAGGTGTGGTCCGTCGAGCGCAGTGCCTGTGTCGCGACTCACAGCGAGACGGACAAGGCTCTCTGGGCCGTGAAATGGCTGCCGAAGACGGGAAAGGGTGAGATGTTTTGTACAGCCGGGGCCAACAGGAGCTTGTCGTTCTACAGAGAGGCGACTGGGGGTTGAGCCGGCGGCGGAAGGGTTGCAGGATTTTGGTATGCAAAAAAGTGCTGTCATCGAGCCAAGGGGCGGTTACACCATGCACCCGCTCTAGACAAGCTACATTATTCTTGCGTGCTATCCATGTAGTCTTGAGGAACCCACGTGCGCTATTCATTTCCATCAGTCATCCGACTTTCTGAATCGTAATGCGATGGGAGCAGAGTTCACCTGCCAACCGGCATTTTTGGGTGTTCTCTTCATTCTTTGTCATGCTCATCAGGATCATATACCCTTTGAACTCTTAGCTTTCGCCACGACTTGTGTTCGCACCATACTTCGACACGTTCGGGTAACAAGAATAGTTATGGCGAGGGCGGATGGGCTCAGATACGGGCCCGCGTAGAATACTCGGACTGAATACTGATCTATAGAACTACCTTTGTACATTTGGTCAAAGCAATGCTCCCTGCTCTCGCCATTGTGCTATCCGATGCAAAAAACGCCGTCGGGACGAGGAGTCTGTTAAGAGGATTTTGGTTCTGAGCCGAGGACGCCACCTGGTCGATGGAGAATAAACGGGCTGGAATATGACAAGCCGTGGCTCTTTTTGGCAGTATTCTCCAAGGTCAATCGGCTCATTCTCGATACACCCATCTTGCAGACTATTGGGCTAGTGCATGACATGGTGAACTTCGTGAACGCTGCGCATGATGAGTCGATGTGTCGGTCACGTGACGTCGTTCCAATGTCGCGTTGCCCCGCCAAAGGCCCTGTGTCGCTTCTTCCGTCATAGGCCACAGTGAGCCCCAGCCAGCCCTCAGCCGCAGGAATCCGTTAACGTCAATGCACAACTAACGCCTTCATGCAACGCAACTTACCCTTGAACAACTCTTAAACATTTATCGAGATATAGATCGCAGTGCATTATCCGCCGCCTTTGCCTGACACAGCCTTTACTCGTCCACCATGCCGACCACCCGACGCTCCACCGGCGGTGCTCGCGCACGCCCCGGCCCGACAAAGGGTCAGTCGACCATCAGCTTCTCCAATCGAGTTACCAAGAGCGTGCCCAGAGACGCGGCGAAGAAGAACGCTGTCGCCGCCCCCGCGGTTGCCAAGGTCTCCGAGCCGGAACCGGAACCGGCAGCCTCCCCGGCCGAGGAAGAGGTCGAGGACGTCAGCGTCCCTGACGTACTAGCCGCCGAAGAAGACGAGCCCGAGGTTGAGGCGCCACAACAGCAGCAGCACGACGATGAGCCGCAAAGGTCCGAAGCCGAGATTCGGGCGGAGAAGATCACCGATGCGCAGATCAACAAGTATTGGAGGGACGTGGAGAGCCAACGCAAGGCGTCGCGAGTACACCAAGAGGGGGTCGACACGAGCGAGAAGGTGCTGCGGTACTTTGACGTGAGCTCTCAATACGGGGTAAGCATTTGTCGACGATCGTTGAAAGTGAAAGTATAAGTCGCTGACAGCATTCATCAAGCCTTGCGTGGGAATCGGTCGCATGAAGCGCTGGCAGAGGGCAGAGCGCCTTGGTCTCAACCCTCCGATCGAGGTGCTTGCTGTGCTGATGAAGGAGGATCGCAAGGGCACCAAGGAGGTCGAGACGGCGCAGATTGATCACATCTTGAACTCGATTGCAGTTGGTGCATGATATTGTTCGACATGCGTGCTTTCCTTTCACTTTTGCTTCACGATGGGTTTTGAGCTCCGGCGTTTTGGGCTTGGCTTGTATCCGCTTGCTACACACAGCGGAATTTGTACGAAAGTGACGTGAAATACACCCTATTTGGCCATACACTTAGTGGCTACGAGACTATTGAAACCAGTTGCTGTTCTTTCTAGTACCAAATGCTTCTCGTCCGATGATGAGGGAACGCCTCTTTCCCCTCTGCTTCTAGTTCCTTCATCTTGTCGTACAGGAAAAAGTCTATCAGGATGGCATTTACGTTTGTGTCGGGATGGTGCCTCCGGATTTCTCTCCGTATGAGTTCGACGCACCAGATACTGCATGCTAAGGACACGAATCAGCGGTCGTTTGTTATTGCTCGAACACCACCGTCGCTTACCTCTCAGTTGTACTTCCCAGCTGCTACCGCTCTTTAGCAGCTGCCTATCCTTGATAGCCGTAGCCACAGAGGGGCTGCAGTAGAGCGCGCCGACGGAGATTAGTATCTGTGGCACCCGGTAGTCGGCAAACATGGTAATTTTGTCGATGTCGCGAAACGTGCCGTACGAGTCGCCTTGGAAACAGGCCCAGAGATCGGCTACGAGGATCTGGGCCCGCTTCAGCAGTCTTATGGGCTTTTCCCTCCCCGTAAAGGAATGCTCGTCCCGGAAGCACGAGAAATCTCGGGCCAGGATATTGACCAGGCGGGCTGCAGAGCCGTCGGCCGCCTCGACAAGACTGGTAATGGAACATTCATACCGCTGGTAAGGGTCAGATCCCTTGTCACAGAAAGGACGAGCAAAAGGGTGTGTGTACCTCGTAAAGAACCTGACCGCTCTCTCTCAAGCAGTCAAGGCGCTCACTTAGCAGCGGCATCTCCTCTTCCGTGCAAGAGCGAAAGATGTGTCGCAGCGACTCAAGGTTGCACTCATCCTCGCTGTGCCAAAAGTGCGGATCGGTGATCGGAATGCCTGCACTCTAATATTAGAAGTTGAGGCCGATGCATGAGCTTCGGGGAGACCCACCGTCATCCAGAGCTCTTTGCATCGCGGCGACGAGGCTCCAGTACCCAGTCCATCTCTTCCCCCGGTACTCAATGGCAAATCTCTCGTCGTCGGGCAGCTCGGACCAAAACGAAAAGTTGAGCAGGTCCATGGTGAAGATGAAGGCGACGGTTGCCTCATCCTTGGCCTTGGGGTGCAGCTCATGCTCCGACCAGGAGGCTGTCGAAAAGCTCTTCTCCTGCATCTGCTTATAGATGCTCTCAGCGGCGTTCTTGGTTGCCCGCATGTCGATGGCGACGTCGATGCCATGATCGTAGACGAATTCGGCGCTCTCGAGGACGCCCGTCTCGGGCTCGGCCTCGACGACCGGCTTGCCTTGAAGGTGTTGGCGCAAGAGAGCCAGGAGCTCGGGGTCCGCCTCGTCGTCTAACATGGTGCAGTTGCTCGTATCGCCCCTCGTCCCGCGGCGGGTCAGACAAATGGCGATGTCTGCCTGACACTCTGGCCCTCAACGTTGAGTCTGGCTACTTCAATCACAGCCTGCAGATTATAGAGCTTGCAGGGTGGCCACTGCTTCGGATTGGCGCAGATGAGTACCTGGCGGTCGTGCTGTGCCTTCCCTCTGAATTTGATGAGTTTTGCAGGAGTCTACTGGCTGCAGCGGGCGGTCGTTTGGCACGCTCAGTGAGACGCTCAGCCCCGTACCCGAATTTGGGCTGGGCTATGTGGCAACGGCTTCTAATCCTGGCTTCAACCAAGAATGAGGTCCTTTGCAGGCAGGTATTGGTTTCGCTACAACGATTTACCAATGAAGCGTGATCGACGCATTGCTCCCGCGTGGCCCCTTAAGACAGACCACCCTCTCTACGGGTTTCATCGCCTTCGCACCCGTCGTGGATCCATCAGGAACTGCAGGAACTTCTGGACCGGCAGCTTGGGTGACTGTCTTGGTACGTCGTCACATCTGCCCACTGCTGGCTATGGGCCTGTGCCACTGCGGGCCTTGCAGCCTGCCTGCCCAGGCACCTGCGCATCGAGACGACTCGGCAGTAGGGACTCGGGGGGTGCCTGCAGCTGTGCTGTGCGCCCGGGCGTGCCCCAGCTGCAAACAACCACCCAGGGCCGGCGCCCGCATATGATGCCCCACTGGAGAAGTCAATCGCGAGGCGGCCAATGGGATGCCCTTAAGGCTGTCTGCCGCACTGGCCCGGATGCCGGATCCCTGAGCCGCTGACCTCATGCAATTGGTCGCGCGAGCTTGCGATGCATCAGCCGCAGCCTTCCTTGTTCATCATCATTGCACTTTCCCAGCGGCTTTCAGAGCCGTTGTCTTCGCCTCTCCAGCACCCTCCCATCATCTCTCCCTCCTCGATCGCACAACAGCTCGCTGGCACCCTCGTTCCCCGTCCAATTCGACGACCAATAGCAGGCGATGGAGTCGGAGGACGTCGCAGAGGGCTCAAAGCCCGCAGCTGCGGCTCCCACAGCCGCGACTGCCGCGCCGGCTTTCGCAGCTGTCCCAGCCGACATCGATAATAACGCAGTTGCTGCTCCAGCAACCGTGAACACGACCACAGACAAAACCGCGCTCGCTGCCACGACCACGTCCCCCTCCTCAGACCTTCTGCAACAGCAGCCACGAGAGGAAAAGCAGCCATCGCAGCAGCCGCAACCCCAACCCCCGTCGAGCGAGAGCACAAGTACGAGCAATACACCAAAGCCGCCTCTTCAGCAACGGCCGAGAGTCATGGCGCGCGACAGATACAACCATCAATCGCTTGGCGCGTCTCTGAACTCGTCGGTGAAACAGGTGCGTCTCCGAATCCCAGAGCGCATCGCCCACCGGCGTCTGCTCTCGTCGGTCGGATCGAATTGACATCAACCCCCCCACAGGCTCGCGTTCTCATGGTCGGCGCCGGCGGCATCGGGTGCGAGCTGCTCAAGAACCTGGTTCTTAGCGGCTTTGGCGAAATTCACGTCGTGGATTTGGACACGATTGACCTGTCCAACCTCAATCGCCAGTTTCTTTTCCGCCAGGAGCACATAAAGAAGTCCAAGGCCTTGGTGAGTTGCCTTCCGTCTTTTGGACGTTGGTCAGACCAGCTGACAGTGCTCCCAGGTTGCCAAGGAAGCAGCGCAAAAGTTCAATCCCAACGCCCAGATCGTCGCCCATCACGCGAATATCAAGGACTCCGAGTTCACGGTGTCATGGTTCCGAGCATTCAAGATAGTCTTCAACGCCCTCGACAATCTCGAGGCAAGGCGACATGTGAACAAGATGTGCCTCGCGGCTGGTGTGCCTTTAATCGAGAGTGGCACCACTGGCTTCAACGGCCAGGTTCAGGTGATCAAGAAGGGCCTTACGGCCTGTTATGACTGCAGCCCCAAGGAGACTCCAAAGACCTTCCCCGTCTGCACGATTCGGAGCACGCCAAGTCAGCCCATTCACTGCATTGTTTGGGGCAAGAGCTACCTCTTGAAGTGCGTGGCCTCTGCCTCTGCTAAGCTCCGTACAAAATGCTAATCAGATCGTAGCGAGATATTCGGTGCCAGCGAGGACGAGTCGGCATTCGATCACTCAGCTGATGCAGACAACGGTATGTCGAAGCTTGCCGGCCAGAGATCGCGACGAGTTGCTGATCCACCAACAGCAAAAGAGATTGCAGAGCTCAAAAAGGAGTCTGAGCAGCTCAAGAAGATTCGAGAAGCCGTCGGGACGGACGCTTTCGCCCAGCTACTGTTCGACAAAGTCTTTGACGCCGACATTGAGCGCCTGCGATCTGTGGAGGATATGTGGAAGTCACGCCGCCGGCCTGAGCCGCTCAAGTACGAGACGCTGCTGTCTCAGGCAAGTGATGTGCTGTCCGCAAGGGACGAAGTCCTGAAGGACGACCAGAAGGTGTGGTCGCTCGAGGAAAGCCTGGTCGTATTCAAGGATAGTCTGGATCGGCTTAGCAAGCGGATGCTGCAGCTCAAGACGGCCAAGGAACCCTCAGCGGCGGAACCCATCATCACATTTGACAAAGACGACGAGGACACACTCGATTTCGTCGCCTCTAGCGCGAACATTCGTTCAACAATATTCGGCATCGACCGCAAGTCTCGGTTTGACATTAAGCAGATGGCGGGAAATATCATTCCGGCCATTGCAACTACCAACGCCATCGTGGCAGGTCTCTGCGTCCTGGAATCCTTCAAGGTGTTGAAAGGAGACTACGGTCACTCGAAGGAGGTGAGTGTTTTCAGCCCAGGCTGCTGCCCTCCATGCTAATTTCTCGCAGGTATTCCTGACGCCTTTTGCTCCCGCGAGGTTGTTGGCCCCCGACAAGTCTCGAAATCCCAATCCCGACTGCCCGGTTTGTGGTGTTTTCAATACGGGCATCATCGTTGACTTCAATCGCGCAACGCTTAACGACGTGGTTGAGTATATCGTCAAAGACAAGCTCGGCTTCGGTGGGAAGGATTTTGTCGTCAGCAATGAAGTTGGTATCTTGTACGACGCGGATGAAACGGATAACCTCCCGAAGAAGCTCTCTAAGCTTGGTAAGTTGGCGGCATACTTTCACCCCCCACATAAGGTCCATGGGCTCACGGGTTCCAGGCGTCAATGGCTCAAGCTTCCTGACCGTCATGGACGAGGATGACGATGAGCCGTTCGTCAACGTTGTCATTGACATTCAGGAAGAGTATGCCCTCTGAAAAACGCTCAAGCGTGGTGGCCGAGCTAACAAATAAATAGGACCTCTGGTGATGACGAAAAGCCGGTCAAGTCTTCGTGGACGAATCATCCAGACATCCCTCGGAAAGCTAAGCAGGCTTTCCCACCGGAAGCCAACGGCACCGCTCAGAATGGAAAGCATTCTCTTGACGATGTGGTTGAGATTGAGCAAAAGGGTCTCAAGAGAGCCCATCAGGGAGACGACAATCAGCCAAGCAAGAAGGCCAAAACGGGCGACTCGGCGATGGACGATGTCGTCCTTGTCGAGGACGCCGGTGGCGCCATCGTCATTGACGACTAATCAGATGGCGCTGTGACATAACGGAGGATTAATTGGGTGCTCAGGCTGCGCTCAGGCCCCCGTCGAGATTGAGGACGCAGTTGTTTGCATAGCCATTTGAGGCCAGGAAGATGGCCGCATCGGCAACCTCCGCGGGATCGGCAGCGCGATGGAGAGGTATTTTCTGAAGATAATCGTTGCGAATACCCGGCTGCAGGTCTGGGAGGCAACGCATCAGCTTGACCTGCATGTCTTGAGGGGATAGTTTCATGTGAAGAAGCATGGGGCAAGGAGCAACAACGGGCACTGTTGGGGATGGGTACTCACTATCCCACATGGTACTCTCGACCCATCCTGGTAGGAGGGCATTGACGCGGATAGATTTGGCGACCATTTCGCGGCAAAGAGCTCGCGTGAAGCCTAGAAGGCGCGAGTTAGCGAGCTGCTATACACATGTACAAATAGGATTGGAGGATGGGAGGATGAGGATAGCCATGTTGTCATGTAGCAATGATGAATGATTCATATGTATGTTTTTCGCACGCACCAATTAGGCCAGCTTTGGAAGCTGCATAGGCTGTAACGCCGAGTTCAGCCCTGTTGGCCATGAGGCTCGAGACGTTGATGATGCATCCTACAGGTTTGTCAGGCGAGAGCAAGGGCTACATGGCCGGGGAGTGATTCTCCGCACCATTCCGCCTTAGTCTGGCATTCTTGCACACCAGCATCGGTGCGAGCAGATTCGTGTCGATGATAGAGGCGAGCTCCGCATTAGAGGTCCGGCTGAGCAGGGTGGTCTGCGCGATTCCCGCACAGTTAACGAGAATATCGAGCGGCCCGACATGCCTGTCACCAAATTTCTAGAGAACATGTATGAGCCATGGAAAAGGAATTGCAGTCCGGGGATGGGGGACATTGATATATACCTCTGCGCCCGCGGGGTTGTTCTCGTAAAAGACGGTTTTAATGTTGGCCGGGTCCGAGAGGTCCAGGCGCAGGAAGCGGTGCGACGCCGGCAGCGGCTCTGGCGGCGACGACCGCGGAGCAGGAGCATCGTCCGAGGACGGGGCCGGCGGCGGCGGCGAGTACGGGACCAGCTTGGGCTCGAGCTTGGGGCGGGCCTCGAGGGCGGAGCGGCCGAGGACGGTGACGACGGCGCCGCGGGAGGCGAAAGCCTTGGCTATATGGAAGCCGATGTGGCCGGTCCCGCCTACGACGGCGCAGTGCTTGCCCGCGAGGCTCAGGGGCGTCATTGCGACCGTGGGTGGGGTGCCGGGTGCCCGGCGATGAAGGGCGAGCCGCGAGGACGGGGTCGGTGGCTCTCGCGAACTGAATTGGTTTCTGGTCGCTGGTGAGTTGCAACCCGAACCCCGACGCGTGTCGTGTCGTGTGGTGTGTCACTGATGAGGGAGCTTTTATTAGAGAAGTCATGGCGTGTGGGGCACTGGCATTCAATTAGTAGTAGCAAGTGCCGTCGTCAGTCGTCATACATCCGTCCCAGAATGCTTGCCTGTCTGTTGCACCAGGTGTTACTTGATACATGCTCTATCAAGGCAGCTACTAACGTTACTATCAAGGTAGTAGCCGATGCATTGTCCGGTTGTCCATGGTAGGTACTAAGGTATATATCAGAGCGCTGAGTCCACCCGCGAGTCGTGCCTGCCAATGCGCCTCTTAGCTTGTGCCAAGAATGAGTGTCGCTCTTGGAGCTTGGTACAGTTCAAGGGGCACAAAAGAGCCTATTTTTATAGAGCACTAACCTAGGTATCAAAACCACAAGGGGGCACTACCTATATTGACACTGATACCGGCACTGACAGTGAGCAAGATGCAGGGGTCGGCGTGCACGACATGCTGGCTGGGTTCAACGTACGAGGACCTGCCTGCATGCCTGCATACTTCGTACACGCTACAATACATACTGATACTGAGCGTAGCCACTACGTCGCATGTTCCGCTCAGCCATTACTGGTCTTGGGTGGTTCGAGCTATTGGGAGAGGCCGCAGACGACAACCACCTACGAAGTAACTTAATTGCTCGTTCTCGCTCGCGACGTCACGTATGCGTTGCCCGTCAATGTTACCCGGTCCGAGTTGCTTCATGACGGCACGGGCAGCTGCTGCAATCGTGGGTCTGGTCGTTTGGGAGCCGGGGAGCCACTGGCAGCGGGAGCGTCTTGGCGGGCAGCCGAGGCATGCCAACCTCTTATGTAGTGCCTAACGTACATAGTTACAGTGGGCTCTGTGCCTGCCTGTACCGCTGTCTGTACCTGGAGCGACACGCTAAATTCCCAACTGCGGGCAGTCTCCCCACCCCCGAACCACACATGGATCGACCTCGCACGCTTCCACACACACGTTGCATAACCTCCTCGGGTAATCCTCCTCCCCAACTCTCTCCAGTTCCGGGCCACCTCCCGTCCACTCCTTCAGTTCTGCTTCCCCCGCTGGCGCTCATGTCGGCGCCGGCCTCGCCATTTAAGACTCCAACCGCAGCCCATTGACACCCCCCGCGACACCGCGCAAGGGCTGTCGCATCTACCAAACCCCCCCCCCGAAGCGACCATGAGCGACGACGCGCTGCCACCTCGCGAGGCCCCGCCCAAACCCGGCGATGTCCCAGACGCGGGGCTGAGGAGCCTCGACCATTGTGAGTCGGCCGTTGCCCAGCGCATATGCAGGGCTCTTGAGACTCGAGCCCGATCGAGGTGCTGACGCGACGCTGCGTCTGCCAGACAAGAGGGCGCTGCCGCGATGGCGCTACGCCGTGCGCCAGAAGACGCTGCCGTTGATCCGCTGGGAGACGCCCTATCTCGCCTGGATGCAGGATAGGCTGCGCACGCCCGCTCTCGACAGCTACTTTGCCATCACCGCCAACCTCGGCACACATACCTTCTTTATGATCGGCTTGCCCATGCTGTTTTGGTGTGGCAATGCGTCCTTTGGGAAAGGGTACGTCGGCTCGTCGCGGCAGGCATTCGCGGGCCCCTGACACTGACACTGACACTGACACTGCATCACCAAAACTCAGCCTCGTCCATATGCTCGCCCTCGGCGTCTTCTGGACCGGCTTTATCAAGGACTTTTATTCCTTGCCGCGGCCGCTCTCGCCGCCGCTGCACCGCATTACCATGTCTGGTTCGGCCGCGCTCGAGTACGGCTTCCCCTCGACGCACAGCGCCAACGCCGTATCCGTCGCCGTCTACGCGCTCCTCCTACTGCGAAGTCCCGATAACACATTTGCTCCCAACACGAAGCTGCTCCTCGAGGGGCTCTCTTACTTCTACGCCCTTTCCATCGTCTTTGGTCGTCTGTACTGCGGCATGCACGGCTTCATGGACGTCATAGTGGGATCGACCATGGGCGCAGCCATCGGCTGGATCGAGTACTACTACGGGCCTCCCCTAGACGAGTACATGCATTCGAGTGGCTGGATGGCCCCCTTCATCGCCATGCTCGTCATCATCGTGTTCGTCCGCATCCACCCGGAACCCGCCGACGACTGCCCCTGCTTTGACGACAGCGTTGCCTTTGCCGGTGTACTCATCGGCTTGGAGTTCGGGACCTGGACGTACGGGAAGATCCCTGGGGACCCGTGGGAGACACACGCCTACGGCAACGGCACGGTTGACACGTCGTCTTTGGGCCTCTGGAAGAATGTGGCGAGAATTGTCTTTGGCGTCCTTGTCATCTTCGTGTGGCGGGAGACGATGAAGCCGGCGCTCCTGAAACTGCTACCACACCTATTCCGCGGCCTCGAGCAGGTGGGCTTGAACCTCCCACGACGATACTTCACCCCAGCTAGCGAGTACAAGTCGGTGCCCCCTGGCTCGCGGCTCGACACGCTCTTCCCCAAGGCGTCCGACTTCCCTCGCATGGTGGAGAGCATCCGCCACCCCACCACGCGAGGCAGGTCAGTGTCCATCGGGCCGCAGAGCGCGGCGGATGCGTACGAGACGCTGGCGTATCGCGAGCGACGCCGTCGCGAGAGCATCGGCAGCAACAACAGCCTCAAGAGCAAGTCCAGCAACATGGACCTATCGAGTGCCGCAGACCCGGGGCCAAAGGACGCGGACAGCTCAGGCAGGGTCGCGCAGGCGTCCGGGTCGCAGAAGCCGCCCGCGCACGAGTACGAAAAGATGATGGGGGACGGCGAGGTTGTCATGACGCCTGTCGAAGAAAATGGGGCCGCGGGCGGATTCAACAACGAGGGGGAGGAGCTGGCGGAGAAGGAGATGTTTTCACGGCTGGTCCGACCGCGAGTAAGATACGACGTGGAGGTGGTTACCAAGCTGGTCGTCTACACCGGTGAGTACAGACGCCCGTTCCATCCAACCCCTCCCCAGCCCCCTTTCCCCCGATTCGTAGACTCTAGGAGCAAACAAGACGCTGACCACGGACTTACCCGCCCGCCAGGAATCGCTTGGTTCGCGACGGCCCTGATTCCCATCATGTTCGAGATTGTAGGCCTGGGCACGAACCACCTACAGGCGGTAATGAGATGAGCTGGCGCACCGGGACCAGGAGATGGATGATGACCGACATGCACATAGAAGAAGCAGAGGGCGGCGGCCCCTTCCTCCCCCCTTTTACCGTTGCCATCCCGCTCTGGAACAAGGCGAGAGGAGGTTGGGCCGCGTCCCGTGTATAAGATACCTATACTTACCGACTTTACTGCACATGTGCATGGCCTTTGTGGCGAATTCTACGCGGGAGGTTCTTGATGCCTCCTCTGCTTTCCTTCCCGGACGGATGCCTACAATGGACGAATCCGACCAAGCTGTAGGTAGGCCCATGGATCGGCGAGATGATGAGATCATCGCGCTGCACATGAGAAAAAAGGGAGCCGAAGCACAGAGAGCACACTGCTGAATGCGGGGTGATCAATTCTTGATCGTGGTATAAACGAGCTATCCTACAATATATGCCTCCTCATCTCGTACCAAAATCAGTGCTGCATGTCCTGTGCCTTCTCGTTTTTGGCCAGGGCGCTGGTGCCCTCGTTGGTCAGAGTGGGCAGGTCGCGGTCGAGATCATACATCTTCTCCTCCTCGGCGTCGTAGTGCTTGAAGAGGAACCAGAAGATGCAGCCGGTGGCGAAGGAGAAGCAAGCGACACCAGTATACATCCAGAGGAACTTGGGGTCCACGGCCACGGAGACGAGAGCCTCGGACAAAGCGGAGCCGAAGGCGTTGGTGAAGAGGTAGATGGACTGGACGAACGACTTCATGCTCGGGGGCGCCTTGGTGTAGGCGTACTCGAGACCGGTGACGGAGATGAAGATCTCCGAGATGCCGATGAAGAGGTAGGCCGGAACCTGGATGGCGATGTGCACATCGTTGGGAAGAGGCTTCTTGCCATCCATGCCCTCCGGGCAGGCACCCGGGTGCTCGTAGCAAGGACCAGCAGAGTAGATGATGTGCTGCACAATGGCAGCGTAGGCCAGGCAGAGGGCGGCGAACCAGAAGCCAATGGTGATTCGCGCAATGGGTCGCAGCTCAATGCCGGCGCGGCGGAGGATGGGGTAGAGGACGCTCTCGAGGAGAGGGGTGAAGACGAGAATGGAGAGGGGGTCGAAGTTCTGCATGAAGTCGTTGGGCATGCCGTGGCCCTGCATCTGACCGGCCTGGGTAACAAAGTTGGTCGAGAACTGGCCGTAGCAGACCCAGAAGATGGGGTCTAGTGTGCGCAAGATTAGCTATGGCTCTGTCGCATGCCGGAAAGATGAGGGCAAGCAAACTCACAAAAGACAAAGACCTTGCAGGCACGGAGGGCACGCTTCAGCTCTTCGACGAAGTGGTCGTTCCAGGGCACAACCTTGGTCTTGCCGTGGGCCTCGCGCCACGAGGGCTTGGCAGCATCCAGGTTGCGGGACATGATCATCATGCCGATAGCCTTGAAGGCATCGGTGATGATCTGGCCCTGGGGAGGGCGGACAACGTACGACTTGCGGCGGATGATGAGGATGAAGATGCCGATGTTGAACATGCAGAAGCACATGAGGAAGGCGGTCCAGAAGCCCTCGTACTTCTCCATGAAGGGCGTTGCCATGAGGGAGAGGGCACCGACGTTGATGCACCAGTAGAAGATCATGTAGATGCGCTGGTAGGTGATGGCAGGGTCAATGACGACGCGCTCGCCCGACTTCTCCGTCTTGACGGCCATGACACGGCGCTGGTACTGGTCGGCAATCAAGGGCGCAATGTTGGACTTGATGCCACCGGTACCGAGACCGATGATGATGATGGCCGTGATGTAGCCGCCGAGGCCGGCGCCATTCTCAATGGCCACGGGGAGAGAGGTGGTCCATAGGATGACAAGACCGACCCAGTAGATGCCGCAGAAGATGAGAATGGTCTTGTACTTGCCGAGGTACTGATCGGAGATGATGGCACCAAGAATGGGGGTAACTGTGCAGCTAGGGGTTAGCATCGATCAACCAAAGGCGCACGCTTGTTAGGGCAAGTGACATACCATAGCAGAACCACTGGAAGAAGAGGTTGAGACCGGTAGCAGCTTGGTGTCCCAAACCAAGACCCCTGGCACCGTCGGAGCCATCGGGGCGGTTGTTGATGTAGTTCTGGAACAGACCCTGGGCGCCGTAGTAGGTGAAGCGCTCCGTCAACTCGACAATGGCGATGAGGAAAGCCGAGGCGGGGAGGTTCTCTCCCACGCGGCGCAGCGTGCGCTTCTCGTACTCATTGGGCTCCTCGCCGTCCGGGGTGGGATCCGTCTCCGCACCCGAGGGGTCCGTCTTCTCATTCAGGTCGGAGTGACCAATGTAGCCGCCGGCCATGTCGGTCTCCTTGTTGGGCACGCGCTCAGCGAAGGTCTCGTGGAGCCTGTGAGGGTTTGGAGGTTAGCATGGCTACAGTGTACGCGCCCTTGGGGAGGCGCGATGGCGTGTAAGAGGTTTTCACATACTCGGCGGCCGGGTCCTCGTGGTTGGTGGCCATGGTCGCGGATGGAGGGGGCTCGCCAGCGATGCTCTCTGTCTGACTCTACTCTACTCGCACGAGGCAAGAAATTGAGAAGGTGGACAAGAGAGGAGACCGGGGGGTGGAAGAGAAGGGGAGGCGAGTCGACAGGAACAAGGTCGCAAGCTGGTCCCCGTGGGGAAGACGCGGGATCTTGGGTCTTTTATTCATGGCAGGAGCCAGCGAGCGAGGAGCGCGTGGAGTACCTACCTAGCCGAGCCGATGTAGCAGCCATGGATGGGTATCGATGCGGTAAGGTACTAACGTAGGTAGTATTGGGAGGAGGTCATGGTCAACGGTACGGTACGGTACTGTATGGTTCGGTGCTATCAGTGTGTGGAGCACGCGCCTGCCGGATGCAGCGACGGACTGGCGATGCCTGCTTGGGTTTGGAACGACGCCAACGCCAACGACGGAGCCGTGAGGAGGGAGGGAGGCGAGGCGCCCTCCGGAGTTAAACGCACACATGTCTCACGTTGCCTTGTGCGAGTAGATGCTGCGCTACTCTACTACGCAAGGTACTTTGTACACACAGCTATACCACCTCTCCCCCAGCAGCAGCAGTCGATCGGTGCGTTAGTACTACCTACCACTACCACTACCGCTCCTACTTCGTACGTACCTGCCGTGCCTCTGCCTCTGTTGCAGTAGCATGGCGCCCGTGGCCATGAGCCTTCCCATTTCTGCTACCATGACTCTCCTACCACCAGGAAACCAGAGTCAGAGAGAGCTACGACTCGATCCGCCGCTGCCGCCGTTACCCCCGCCCGCGCAAGCAAACGCCCTCGCCCCCCCCATTTCGCTCCGTGGAACGGCGAGCCCGTGGCCCAGTTCCCCTATCGCACGCACGCATGCGCGACGCTACGCGACACGGTGTGGGATGAATGGGGCTGCCGGGGCGTCCGCACACGATAGTGGTCGCTCAACGAATTATGCCATTTGATGCTGCTACAGCGGCCCCTAAGCACCGCCAGGAGGCGAAAAAGAGGGCTGGCCTGGTGTCGCCTGGCGGCGGCGGCGTTGACCAAACCCACGCGACTCACCGTGGTGGAGGCTTCAAATCTTCAACCAAACCTGTTCCTCCGGGCCGGTGGTTGGCCGGGCCTTCGGCGGCGCCCTCGAGGACCCTTCGCCGCATCCCCACCCGCACCCCGGGTGGCGTCGAGTCTTGGCCCAAGCTGGAAGGCGAACCGAGGGCTTGCGGAAACACATTCCGGCTTGGCCTGCATCGGCTTTTTGTCTGCTGAGCGGCTTCTGGCCGCCACCGCGCGTGCCAAGCTGTCACGTCCCAGCGCGCGTTATTGCCGGCGGGCATGGCGTCCGAGGAACAGAAAGGGAAAGAAAAAAAAAACACGCATCCGAGTAATGTCATTCATGATGGCGACGGCGACACAAGAGGCATTTTGCCGCTTGTTTTGGATGAAAGGGCCGGCAAGCCCTCGTCGTCCATTCCTCCTCTTCTTATCGCGCAGGCCGAGGCGGCGCCGGCCGGCTGCGACGTTCGCTCTCCGCCGGGCAGGGCGGAAACAAAGTTTTTTCTGCCTTGGCCGTTCCCTTTCCGCCTTCTGGAAGCCCTGTCGCGCTGTTGGCACGCCCGCCTCGGTCTGTCGGTCGGTCGTGTTCCACCGACAGCTGTCCGCGGCGGCCACGGCGCCTTGGTGCGGGGGCAATTGCAGGCACTGTCAGTGTGTCCGCAAGCCGTACAGGAGGTGTGTATGATAGGTAGCACATCATACCATGGCATGTGCCTCGTCCCAGAGGGGGGGGGGAGATGCAAGTAAGCATATTGCTAATAAGGTCGGCTCCAGCAATGGTGCTGCAACCATCCACTCTGAGGAAATCCGCAGCACTACGTACGGAGGGAGTGCAGGCAGAGGGGATGCTGATCGCCACGGCCATCCGCAAAACCGTCGAAAGCCGCCCTCGTCCACGCACGTACGTACAAGATATGTACGTCGTAGTTACTGCTACTCCAGATCCGGGGCACGTCTCTTCTCCGCCCCCATGGGCAGCCAGCGCAGCCGACTCCCGCGATGCTTTTTTGAGTTTGCCAGAGTTTACGTACCAAGTATAAAGCCGG
Organism: Purpureocillium takamizusanense; assembly: GCF_022605165.1. Classification (NCBI taxonomy): domain Eukaryota; kingdom Fungi; phylum Ascomycota; class Sordariomycetes; order Hypocreales; family Ophiocordycipitaceae; genus Purpureocillium; species Purpureocillium takamizusanense. Next base: position 1,586,644 of record NC_063072.1, read on the forward strand.
CGGCTGGCTGGCCGGCACGAGCGGATACGTTCCATGGTACGAGCGGGAAGGCGCTGGCCGGCCCCCCGGTGCTGACAGGCACTGACCGCGCTGGCGTCCGCCGTAAAAGCCAGGTCGTGATGAGCAATGGAAGGCGCGGTTCGGTTCGCGGATGGAGCCATCCATGGACCTTTTGTCCGCCGTGTCGTGTCGTGTCGTGTCGTGTCGTGTCGTGTCGCTCCTGCCCACCCACCGCAAGGCGCTACGTCCTTCTCATACCGGATGCCAGTAGCGCCCCCATCATCGCCTGCCGGGGCGTCCACCAATCACGGTGCTTCCGCGCGACGTGCCCCCGACGCTGTGCCGAGGCTGCTCCCGTCTTGGCCAATCGTGTGCCAAGACCACCCCTGTCGCGGCCCAGAAATCCCACCCCTGCCTTCCAGAAACTCCATCAAGCCACCATCGGCCGGCCAGCTCTTGCCTTGCCTTTGTCTTCGGTTTTCACACCACGCCACCCCGAGCGAGCCTCATGCGCCGGCCCTTGCTTGCCTTGGGCTGCTTCTGCTGGCGAGTCTGGAGAGAACACCACGGCCACCACCACCCACCCACCGGACCCCCATCCTGTTACGAGACGTGCCATCGAGATGGCAATGCAAGTAATTCCCTATCTTTCATCAGAGTCCACTTCCCCAAGCTTCGCTCCACCGTGGGCCAGCCTGCGACTACTACATACTAGAATTATGGTTATGGTCCTGGCGGGGGCGCCGCGCTTGCTTGATAATGCGTCAATGTGGAATCCATCAGGCTCTGGTTGACTCGCGATGCTGACTGCGAGTACAGGATAGACCAGGACCGGACGTACGTAGTACAAACGTTTGCTGCAGCTCCACGTCTGCCGCTGCCGCCCTGTCGCCTGCCGTCACAGAAAAATCGGCTTGCGGCAGACGATGTGCGAAAAATGTTGCCCCGACCGGCCTAGTGCTCCTCCGTGACCAGATGTGACGGCGCCATTGATGCGCCATTCGCTCCCACGCACAAACGTCCCTTCGGAGAGCAAGCCACGCAAACCGTCGTGGTAACCACCTCGCCCTGCTTTGGGGCACGATCGTCCCAACTCAGTTCGCGACATTCAAGGGGATGCCAGTTCGCCTAGCCTCCCCCGCGACGCGGATGCCAGCATCCACATCTCGCGCGAGAGCCCCAAGGCCCCAGGTTCGACTCGCGATCCGCCACCGTGATTCCCGACTCGCCGGAGACTTGTCATTACGATGCCCTAATGAGGACGTAACAAATACTCAGTCTGGCCCCATTCCCCAGACGGCCGCGGCGAGCTGCCCCCAGGTCTCTCCACTGCAGCCACGAGTCGCCCCGTCCTTTATACAGCGTAATACGTACTTGCCGGCGCAGGGCTTCGCGCCTCATAAAGGGGTGTCAGTCAGACGCTTCAACCCCGTGTTTGATGACGGGCACAGTACCCGGCGGATAGCCGGCATCGTTTACATGCCTGTCGCTGCTGCATATACGGCGGCGGACAAAAGGCACATGTCGGATACTACGAGTCGATGGGAGACGGCCTCAACCATAGAGCCGCGGCTTTTTTTTTTTTCTTGTTTGCCTTTCCCCAACGAGCTGCCGCGTCCAGGTTCAGGCCTAAATCCGGGCCCGGCTCGCATTCATCCGTCGGCCGAGAGCAGCACACCATGACCTGCTCAGCTGCAGCGTGGTCACCCACATTGGAAAGAACGTGGTTGGCTGCAGCTTTTGCTCCCTAGCTCATGAGGAGCACTTCGTCTGCTTTCGGGGGCAAAGGTCTGTGTCATCGCGTGCCTTGGAACCACAAAACCTCGTGGCACAAGGTTTGCCCCAGATGCCCTGTGGGCCGAGAAGTTTCCAGGAAAGCTCCTGTCCTGTATTTGAGGGTCATGTAGCGGGTACTGTTCCGCATCTTCCCTCCGTCGCGGAAATGACATCTCGCGTGTTCCTTGCTCCTGTCAGCCCATTCGATGGATCTGACTGTTCAGCTTACACGATGTCAGAAACAGCAAGGTGCCAGGCCAGCCGCAAATGATCGTATGATTCAGTCAAAGCATCTCGTTGCACCGATGAGTTGTTGCCGTAGCTGTCGGTGGACTTTTATTACGCTCACAGTGACGATGCAGATTGACTCTGACCACGAAATGGGGTATCTGTGAACCCTCATCCAATTTCGGTCGGGGTTCGTCAAACTCGAACATTGCCGGTCTTGTTGCTGACGGGACTTGTCAGCTAGGGCACATGGCCTGGGCGAGCGACGCCGACTACCGGTGCCTATGAAACGGGCGACAGTTTCGCGGAGCCTTCGGCTTAGTGTGTCTATGTGACAACATCGCTGCTGCCATAAGAGCCACGACGGAGCACGGGGCAGCTAGGATTTCCGATTTCGTCGGCTACCACAATAAATGGCTTCAGTAACGAGTGATGCTGAAGCGCAGGATGATGCCTTGCGCCCGCTGATTCGGTAGAGGGGCCAGATGTTTACGCTGACAGTGTAAGCGTGCTGGGAGCTATCTATCTACCTATACTGAATCAACTGAGCTTCTCCCACAACGTCGACGTTGGAGACAGAGCCAACTAGGCTTCTCCAGAAACGTCAATGTTGGTAAGGTCGGGTCAACTAAGCTTCTCCGATAACGTCAACGCTGGGAGGAAACAAGTGTCAGATTCGTCCGCTTTCCTCAACAGCCACGACACTAACTCCGTCGCAGGCGGTCTTGTGCCCTCAAATACTTGTCACCCAGAAATCCTTAAAACCCAAACAAACCCCAACAGGTATGTATCGGGCCTCTAAAGAGCAATAAATCTACATTCATCTCCACCAGATGGTTCGAGATGGTGTAATAATAGTAAGCAAACACTTAATAGCTGGTATAAGCGGCGGTTATATCTGGCTAAGAGTCGAAGGTACTGTAGGATATGCCTATTCAGAGTCTGCTCATACGTCTCAGTAGCGCAGATGGACGCTGCGTGTCCGACTCAAATACCCGATGCTCCAGACGAGAGCGCCGTGTCCTGCACTGACTATCACGTCGGCGATAGCCGCTCCTGGACGGTGCGCGGGTAAAGCCACGACACAGCGAGGACCTCAATACTTAGGAGTTCAATACGCCGAACGTTACGTCGCAATCCTCGCGGCAGCACGCGACCGAAGGCCAGGGATAGCATTTTTGGCAGCCTGGCTACACGCGAAGGGCGTGCTCTACAACATTTGTGGTCTACGTATCGGAGGATGGGGGGGGCTTGAGATCTAAGATCTGGAGCGTCTACCGGCGGGATGGCGCCCATTAGCGGCGGCCTAGTCGGAGATGCAGCAACGGCTCCACAGCCATATCGACGTCACGTCTCGTCCTGAGATCTTGCTATAAGTGACACTGCGCCCATTTGGTGCGGCTTCGGACAGAAGATCTGGCCAGCAAAGGGCTACCCGCCGCAGCACCTATCTCGTATCGCAGAGCAGCGCGGGGACGGCATCACGACTCAACAAGTCACGATGGGGCAGCAATGGTTGAATGGGGCAGGCAGACTGCATGAGTCCACGGTATCCAAGCGATGTTGGTCACAGGAACATGGCAGTCCACGGCACGGGCCAGCCCGGGGCCATCGGTCCGGAGCTCTCCGTGCATGTGAGCCAACAGGCCGCCCGGACCTCATCCGCCCCTTCTCTTTTCTCGGACTGGTCTATTTTGAGGCGAGGCGCTCCGGCGTGATACCGTACAGTACATGCGAAACGTCTCCAGCCACCAACAGCAACAACAACAACAAACACGGCTGTTGTTCCACGTGTGATGGCTGCGTGCAGAGATTGCGTGTGTTACCCCAGCATCGGTGAAGAGGACTTCACCGGGCTCTGCACTGTGAGGCAAGAGCTCGACTATATGCAGCCTTGTGTTTTTTGCTGCTCACAAATACTTGCTGGGCTGGTCAGTCCCACCGGGATGGGCGTTAGTATGAGGCATCAAACAGTCAGTCGACACGGCACGGGTCTGAATCGCCTCGCTTCAGCTGAGGGCGGGACCGCTTATGGGCTCGAGAGAGGACTCAGCTAAGATCATCCGTGCGTTCTTCTTCTTGCGCTCCTTGGCTGCTAAACGTGTGAGAGCCATGCCGGTCGCACGGCGCACTTGTTTGCAGCTGCCTTGGCGAGGAGTGGTTTGTTTGTCCCCGTGCCGTGCCGTGGATCGTGGTGCAGCCCAGTACGGGCACATACATTGCGCATGCGTTGAGGAGAGGGAAGGCGGGGAAAGACGGGATATACAACCTGCAATCAACAGTTAGGCACCATCTTTTCTGCCCTATGGCCGGGTTGTATGTATGTCGCTCGAGCTGCATGGCCCAATCATGACGTCCTGAAATACTGCAAAGGGCAGCTGCAGGAACAATATAAGGGTATATACATACGATGTGACAAGCCATGCAGCTCCCCCAAGCGCAACGGCAGCTCTCCCTGTTGGCTGTGGCGGCAGCCACCAAGCCCCCCCGGCCCCCCGCCTGTCTCCCTTCGGCCCGCGCAAGGTCTCACGAAGGAGGCAGAGGTGAAATCACGATGCGTCAGCCACCGCTCTCAGCTGCCCTGAGGCAGGAGGTCTGGCCTGGCGTGTCGCCCCGATAAGTTGCAACGGCCCCAGCCGGCCCTGGGATGGGCGGACGGATGGACGGACGGACGCCTTGCTGTAAGTCGATTCCAATTTCCTCTACTCTTCCGAAGGCCTTCTCGCTCCTTTCTTCTTCGTCCTCAAGGAACACAAGTGCATTAGCCCTTGATGTCACGTACAGAATCTGCCTACGTCCTGTCCCTACAGCACTTTGTTACACCAGACTCCCTATAGGGGGCAAGCGAGCTCTCACGCACTCGCTGCTCTCATCTTTGACCATACTACACACGCCGGACGTCTTACTTTGCGGCTCGAGAGACGCACTCTACCTTTGCTTTGATACATTATTTTGGAATCGTCGACGGACCACGATGCCGCGCCTCCCCGTCTCGGCGTCGTTGCTGGTGCTGCTGGGTGGCATCGCCTCGTCTTTGGTCTTGCCGCTCGAGGGGCGCGAATCCCTCTCGGGGCGGAGCCCCGGGCAGTTCCTAGCCGGCACCGAGAACCTCCTGGATCAGAAGTGGGAATCCATCATCACCGGCGTAGACGCCGTGGAGGATGAAAGTCTCAAGGGCGTCCCCAAGTGGCTCGGCGGAGACCTCGCCTCGTACGTCCTGCGCTCGAGAACCGTCGATCCCCAGTCCCTCAAGGTGGACAAGGTGAAGCAGTACAGCGGCTACCTGGACAACAAGGCCGTGGACAAGCACCTCTTTTTCTGTAGGTTTTTCCCTCTCGAGACACAAACGCGTGTCATCCGGGCTCCGATACAGTTCTGGTGGCTAAAGAGCAATGCCACTCTAGGGTTCTTTGAGTCGAGAAACGATCCTGCCAAGGACCCCGTGATTCTCTGGCTCAACGGCGGTCCTGGGTGTTCATCTATGATCGGACTGTTCGCGGAGGTAGGCCCAGCTTCCATACCCAACAAGGACCTGGAGCCGGTTCGCAACCCAAACTCGTGGAACAACAACGCCTCCGTCATATTCCTCGACCAGCCCGTCAACGTGGGCTACTCGCACAGCAGCCAGACGGTGGACACGTCGGCCGCCGCGGCCAAGGACGTGTACGCACTGCTCAACCTCTTCTTCCACAAGTACTCGCAGTACGCGAAGCTGCCCTTCCACGTCGCGGGGGAGTCGTACGCCGGGCACTACATACCCGCCATCGCGCAGGAGATACTCGACGCCAAGAACCCCCTCATCAACCTCAAGAGCATCATGATCGGCAACGGGTTGACGGAGCCGCTCACGCAGTACCAGTACTACAAGCCCATGGCGTGCGGCGACGGCGGCTACCCGGCCGTGGTCAACGAGACGGGCTGCAAGGCCATGGACGACCTCTGGCCGGGCTGCCAGAAGCAGATCCAGCAGTGCTACCAGGCGGGCAGCAGCGCCGAGACGTGCGCGAGCGCCACGACGACGTGCAACGCCCTCTTGGACATTTACGCCACGTCGGGGCAGAGCATCTACGACGTGAGAGGCCCTGCCGGCGAGGGCCAAAACTCGTACGGGCTCGAGTACCTCAACTCGGAAAAGGTCAGGAGGGCGCTGGGGGCCGAGGTGAAGACGTTTGAGGCGTGCAACATGACCGTCTACAACAGCTTCATCAAGGCGGGCGACTGGATGCGGCCCTCGTCCTTCCAGGTGGTGCAGGCGCTCACCAAGATCTCGGTGCTCATCTTCGCCGGCGACGCCGACTTCATGGGCAACTGGCTGGGCAACCGGGCGTGGACCGACGCCCTGTGGTGGCCGGGCAAGGGCGACTTCAACAGGGCCGAGTCGAAGCCCGTGGCCGTGGCCGGCAAGAACGACGGCTACGGCGAGATCAAGACGGCCAGCAACCTCGCCTTCATGCGGGTGTACAAGGCCGGCCACACGGTGGCGACGTATCTGCCGTCGGAGGCGCTGGACATGATGCGGCGCTGGACACATGGTGAGTGGGCTCGCATGTGATGGCAGCCGGGACGGTGGCTGCGAGCGGGATCGCGAGTGGGACTGCGGGTTATATATTCCTATACTTTTCTGTAATAGACCGGGGCAGAATGGAGCTTCCTTTTTTTTTTCATTTCAGTTCCATGAGCGTGACGCGAGTTGTTGAGATGTAAGTCAGGGAAGCGTACTTGGTGCTCTTGAAGATTGGGTTGCTGCCCATGATGATGGAAGGAGGTGAAGGTGAAGGTGAAGCTGGCAGAACAAGGTGAGTGAGTGAGTGGGTGGGTGGGTGGGTGGTGGGGCAGTCTTAATTGGCACAGGCAGGGCGCGCGCGCAACCAACCACGCGACGCGTTTCCCACCTCACATCTCCAACTGCATCCCATCTTGCACCCACCCGACCTCATCAACCTCCATCTACATTTTGCTGCCGTCCCTCCCGTCGGGTCGAGCCAATTCGCTCTCTTTTCCAGTTGCAACCACTCGCCCTGCAAATTCCTTCAAGCTCTTGTCACTAGCATAGCACCTCGGCTTCCCCCTCCCCGCCCCCTCCCGCGGCCATGTCAGACTTTGAGGATGAGATGGACGTCGACCCCGCGCCGTCCAAGGACGTGACGTTTTCGGCCGAGGCGACCAAGGGCAAGCGAAGTGCCGCCAACTTGCCGGTCGAGGCAGAAGACAGCCTGCCATGGTCAGCATCCCATTCCATGCCATCCACAACCCCCCATGCAGTGGGGTTGCTGTGGTCCTGATGATGCTGATGCTGCTGCCCGTCAACAGGGTTGAAAAGTACCGGCCGGTCTCGCTCGACGACGTCTCGGGCCACCACGACATCCTCGCCACCATCAACAAGTTCGTCGAGTCGAATCGGCTGCCGCACCTGCTCCTCTACGGCCCGCCCGGGACCGGCAAGACGTCCACGATCCTCGCGCTGGCGCGGCGCATCTACGGCGCGTCCAACATGCGGCAGATGGTGCTGGAGCTCAATGCCTCGGACGACCGCGGCATCGACGTGGTGCGCGAGCAGATCAAGACGTTTGCCAGCACCAAGCAAATCTTCTCCATGGGCGGCGGCGGTGGGGCCAAGGGTAGCGGCGGCGGCGGCAGCTCCATAGCTGGCTTCAAGCTCATCATCCTGGACGAGGCCGACGCCATGACCAACACGGCGCAGATGGCGTTGCGTCGCATCATGGAAAAGTACACAGTCAACACGCGGTTCTGCATCATCGCAAACTACTCGCACAAGCTGAGCCCCGCGCTGCTGAGCCGGTGCACGCGCTTCCGGTTCAGCCCGCTCAAGGAGGGCGACATCCGGGTGCTGGTGGAGAAGGTGGTGGAGGAGGAGAACGTGCAGATTGGCGCCGAGGCCGTTGACGCGCTCGTCAGGCTCAGCAAGGGAGACATGAGGCGGGCCCTCAACGTCCTGCAGGCCTGCCACGCCTCAAGTAAGCTTTCACTCGCCTGATGAAGTGGACTCGTTGGGTCTTCCGGAGAGTGGCCGCGGGGCTAACACGTCTGTCAAGGTACGCCGCTCCGGCCAAAGGGCGCGCCCAAGGTTCCCGAGAGCGAGATCCAGCGCGAGACGATTACGACGGAGACGATATACAACTGCATCGCGGCACCCCCGCCCGACGCCATCAAGGAGATTGTGACGACGCTGCTCAACACGTCGGACGTGACGAGCTGCCTCAACACGGTCAACGCGCTGAAAGTCACGAGGGGACTGGCGCTCGCGGACATCATCACGGCGCTGTCGGAGGAGCTGTCGAAGCTGGAGGTAAGCCCAGAGGTCATGATCTCGTGGCTCGACGGGCTGGCGGACATTGAGCACAGGGTGGCGGGCGGTGGCAGCGAGACGGTGCAGACGGGGGCGGTGGTCGGTGTCGTGAGGAGCGGGGTCGAGCTGATGAGCAGGTAGGCCTCGACAAAATGGCTGCTGGAGCCGTGGTTTCATGAATATGGTTATGAAATAGAATCTGAGCCTGCTCGCGTCCATGCAGAGTATGGGACGACGACTGGCACTCAACCACCTTGTGCTCTTTGCCTTTGTTTTACGGGAAAGTTGGGCTCACATGATGAGTGGCACAACTCGTATAAAGCCCGTAAAGCTTCCAAGAAGAAAATAACCCCGATGCCAGCAAGTCCCTTGCGGGATCACAGCATCGGCGTGTCGGAGGCTTGGAGCTTGCGAGGGCGGCGAGTGGACTATCGCCTAGCTACCCTGGACGAAGCACATTTAAACAGCAAGCCGTGGTGCAGTTCCCAGGGGATGCGGCGTGCTGTTGTAAGACCCGAAGATTTTTGCTTCACAGCTCGTGCGATGGCCAAGGTCATTTGGTGGAGTCGTGTGAAAATATAGACGTTACAGATGGTGAACCCGTACTCGAGTAGCGTAGCAATGAATGAAGCCAGAAACCGATGGTGAAGCAGCCAAGCGTTGGAGCCCACACCATCTGCAACAGCAGCAGGGTCCCCACCACCTACCTACCCTCCTGCTGGATTGTACCTACGAAGTACAACAGCAACCGGTAGGTACAGTATATGTAGGCGGGGCGAACAGGGGCCCGTGCCCCGCCCGAGGTCCGGCCCGCCAGATCCGGATCGATCTCACCGGCAGGAAACTCGTCTCGAGCTCTCGCGACTTGTTTCCCCCCAACTGCACTCACTGGTCGTCAGAGATCTGTGCATGCTCGCAGACGCGACACACAAGCGATTGATTCTCCTCCATACCAGTTACTACGAACCCTCTCGCTCGACACGGATGGTATCCCGTTCGATACGCGCAGGCGCCTGTTATTACTAGACACTACGAAAGTTACAGCCCGATCTTGGACCTCGGAGCAACGGCTCTTCTGCGCCCTCCTCCCACGACCACCCAGCCGGCACGCTCGAGACGGACGGACTGACGGACGGTCTTTGCGCCTGTGCGCTCTTGGCGCATGCTGCTCGTCGCCGCCGGGGGCTTGAGAGGACTGCGCGCGTGCGCCACACCATCACCATCATCATCGCCGCCCGCGTATGATACTGGCACCGACATCCACGATGCATGACAACGCCGGCGACGCCAGGGACTACGCCGACGGCGGCGATGACTCGATGACGCCCGCGGGCGGTAACCTCGAGCAGACGGAAAAGACCATCGCCAAGATCCCCGACATCCTCCCCCGCGAGCGCGTCTTTCCCATCCAGATTGGCAGCGAGCTGTTTAAGCTCTCTGGAGCCTCTATATCTTCTGACGGCACGTCTCTCTCTCCCACGCGTCCCCTCGTCAGCATGTCCCTTTTTCGCGGTCCCTCATTTTTCTTCCTCTCTGCTCGTGTCCCCTCTTTCACACACACACACCAAATGCGTTGTGGAAGGACACATAAAGTGCTAACACGCTACCCCGACCGGACGCAGCCCCGTCGTACTTTTCGCAGTACTTTCTCTGTCAGATCAAGTCGGCCGAGGAGCGCGGCGAGGACGTGGGCGTCGCGATGCGCACCCTGTACATCGACCGCGACCCTGCCACCTTTGCCGACATTGCGCTGCACCTGCAGGGCTACCACGTCACGCCCCGGGACGGCACGCACTTTGTGCGCCTCTTTGCCGACGCGCAGTTCTACAGCCGTATGTGTATATTCACCGGGAAAAACCCCCTTGTGTGCTTGCTTTCCCACCCCACCCCGTTCTTTGCGACGACGACGACGACGACGACGACTGACGCCGCCGCCTGCCTGCCTGCCTGCCTGCTTGCTTGCTTGCTGTTTGTTGCACGTTTGGCTGACAACCGAAACTTGTATGCAAACAGTGCCTCGGCTCATATCCCAGCTTTACGACGAGAGCATCTTCACCTCCATCGGCCACCGCGAGTTCCAGATCCCGCGCGGGCTGCTGCTCGCCAGCCCCAACAGCCCCAACTACTTCTCCCTCGGCTTCGCCGCCTTCTTCTCCCACCCGGACAAGGTCTTCCCGGGGCTCGACCGCGAGGGGCTCATACGCCCGCCCGCCATCCTGCCGCCCTCGGTGCCCAACCGCTCCCCCGACATCTTCGCCGAGCTGCTGCTCCTGCTGCAGGGCTACCCGCTCGAGATTCGCGGCGACACGCACCGCCAGCAGCTCCTCCGCGACGCCCGCTACTTCCATTTCAAGGGCCTCGAGCAGCAGCTCATCCCCCACCACATCGGCTACAACCCGCTGCGCCGGCGTGACGAGATTGTCCTGCGCCTCGAGAACGTGCAGAAGAGCGGCATCGGCGTCGTCAGGGAGAGTAGAAGCAGCAGCAGCAGCAACAGCAGCAGCATCACGGATCCCAGCGACGGCAGTGGCGGTAGCGTTACCACCACCACCACCAGCAGCAGCAGCGACTCGGGCGGGCAGACGCCCGCCATCTGGGTCAACTACATGCGGCCCCTGGTCGACAGCACGCCCCGCGAGCTGGTCCTCGAGATTGGCGGCGACGACACCCGCCTACACGTGCCGGCGCCGGGCAGCAGCGGCGTTGGCGAGCCGTCACCGCGCGCCCAGTTCTTCCGCGACACGCGCGCGCGCGTCGCCAAGCTCTTCGAGGTGGTCGCCACCAAGCTCAACCTGCCGCCCACGACGCAGCCCCTTGGCCTGCTCATGGGCGCCGGCGGCGCCAGCTCCCAGCCCGCCACCCCGGGTAACACCCCGCTGAGCGAGGACCTGGTCCGCGTCGCGCTGGAGCCCGAGGCGGCCATCACCCTCGACGGCGAGGTCTACGACGCGTACCATCTGGCAAGTAGCAGCAGCGGCGGCGGCGGTGGTCAAGCCAGCAACGGCAGCGGCGGCGCCGAGGCCCACCCGCGCAAGCGCCGGCGCCGCACCGACGACGACGACGACGGCGGCGAAGACGGCAACAACGACGAGGCTGAGACGTGGACCGTCAGGACGGGCCAGTGGCGGCTGCGCGTCCAGCCGGCGGCGACGCAGGGTGGCGGCAACAATGGCGCCGGGGGGAGGCTCGAGTGCGTGCTCGTCGCCGTCAAGCTCGACGCCGTGAGCTCCGAGCGCGCGCGCAACGCCACGAGGGGCTTCCTCGGCAGTTGATGGATGACATCGCCTCACCTGTCCGTCCCCCATCACATCCCATCCCATCCCCCGCGCCTCCCCTCCTGGACGCTGGCACATACAGTTTTTGGATAGCATTTTGATTTAGAGCTTGGGCGGGGAGAACGGGTGTTTTACTCTGGAGTTTCGTTTGGAAGCGAGCGAGCGCACGGCGCTTGGCATCGTGGGCATGAATTTTGTACAGTATTATGTGCAATAGTAGATAGGCAGGTGGATGTGGATGACGTGTGTATGGCTTGCTATGCCTTTGGTAGAGGAGAAGGAAGAAAGAAGAAAACAAAACACAGAGACTCCATCCATGTCTGGCTCGGCCATGCGTGCTAGGTACCAGCTGGGATCAATAACCAGCCCTGCCTTCTGCCCGCTCCCCGTCGCTTCGCTGCGCCGTACATGCTCCCGGGCCGTGAGACGAAACAAAAAAGGACAGAAGAACCCCATGAAGAGAGAAATCAAAGAGACAACCAAGACCCAACGCCCCCTTCGCCAAGCGCTTCAATGAAAAATGGCGCACGCCCCAAGACGAACCCCCAACGTGCAGAAAGTGGTGTATGTGTGTGTGGTTCCGCAAAACTGTCTCCCCTTTTGCACCTCTCCTCGACCGAATGCCAAACAGAGGAGCACCCGCGCTGCTACCCTTTCAGGATCGCACGCGGCCGGCGGTCTTACCGGTCGGCGCGCTGACGTCCCTCCTGTCCGTCCCCTTGGATGCCTTGCGCGGGCCCGTCGCCGCGGCCTGGGCGGCGCTCCTCACGCGGCCCCTGCGCTCGCGGATCTTCGCGAGCGCCTCCTCCCTCGTCATGGTGGGCGTGAGCGCCGGGTTCGTGTGGTCGAAGCTGGCGTTGCTGACGCCCGACGGGGTGCGCAGCCTCTCCGAGAAGGACGACGTGGAGCTGGCGTTGTCGTCGCGGACGGGCACCTGCGTCGTCGTCACGGTGTATATGGTCGCCGACGTGTGCGGCCTAGGCTCTGGGGATTCCCTTTGTGAGATGTGGTGGTCTAGCGGTGCTGTCGCGGCGGGCTCGTCCTCCTCCTCCTCGACGACGGGCACGTTGCGGATGCTGGGGAGCGAGTCGCTGTGGCTGACGTCGCCGCCGCTATGCGGGGCGTTGAGAAGCGACTGGAGTGACGTCCGGTCGTGCGACAAGAGGGCAAAGGTTGGAGGGTCGACAGAGGGAGTTCTTGCGTACATGCGGGGGTTGGTCTCGACGTCCATCGGGTCGAGAGTTTGGGCGTCGAGCTCTCGTGGCGCGGGCTCCTCCTCCCGGGCCACACTCTCCGCCTCCATGGCCTCGGCCACTTGCTCCGAGACGGTGCGGAAGATGCCTTCTCGAGGGCAAAAAATGGTGCTCCGCCGCGGCTCCTTCTTGGACTTGACAGGGCGTGGCTCGGGCTCAGGCTCCTCGATGCGTGGAGGCGGGCTCGGCACGGCCTGCGGCGAGGGACGGCTACAATCCTCGGGGGCGTGCTCGTGAGGCTCTGGGCTCTCAACGGACTCTCGGCGCCGCTTCTGTGGCGGGCTCGAGCTCGAGGGCCTCTTCTTGGCCTTGGAGCACGGGCAGCAATGCATCTGACATTCTGCTTGCAGGAAATCCACCATCTCCTGGGCGCGATCCGCTCGCTGCCGCTCCCACAGCACTTGCGTCGTCAGCTCCTCGATTTCCATCTCGCTGGCGGCCGACGACACAATGTCCATGGTGGACAGCGACACGCGCGGCTCCTTGCCGGCCGTGTACTTGATCGTCGTCTTCTTCGGCGAGGCGAACTCGTCGGTCGGGTCCTCGGTCTTGGGAAGAGGGAGCCGGCCCTCGGCGGCGATGCGCGCCACTTCCTCGTTCTTCGCAGCCGTCTTGAATGCGTCGCGTTCCTGCTCGACCAGCTTGATGCGTTCGAGGGCCTGCTCCAGCTGCTCCTGCACGCCGACGATTTGGTAGCGGGCGGTGAACGCCTCTTGTTCCCGGGTGCGGCTGCGCTCCTTTTCTCGCTCCAGATTCTCCTCTAGTATCTTGACGGCGCTCCTCGCCGACTTGAGGTCTTCTTGTATCTTTACAACGTTGGACTGAGTCTTGAAGTTTTCCTTTCTCGCGCGGCGAATTTCCTTTTCCCATAGGGCCTGGGTGTGTGCATGCGTCTCCTTGGCGCGTCCGTAGTTCTCCTGGTAGCGGTGTCAGCGTCCTTTCCCCCGCGTTCCCGGCATGCGCGCGACATGTGCGCGGAGTCCGCTGTGACCTACCATGACCGTTTCGAGCCGTTCGCCCACTCGCCTCTCGCGCTCCTTGCCCTCCTGAAGCGCCTTTTGCAGCAGCCTCATCTCTTCCTTGAGGCGCCGAATCTCCGCCTCGGCCTCCTCGCGTCCGACCATGGCCCGCTTGAGCGCCGCGTCGGCGGTCCGGCGCTCGAGCTGCTTCGACTGCATGGCCACGCTGAGATTGTTGAACTGGCTAATCTTGTCGTGCACAGAGCTGTCACGCCCCTCGTTGCGCAGCGCCGACATGACGGACTCTCGTCGCTGGTTGACGCGGTCGGGCGTAGCCGCCTGCAACGGCCCTCCCCCGGCCGGGCTCCCCGGCAGGCTTGAGCTCACGTCCATTTGGCAAATCGGTGGTGTCCTTGGGCCGATATCGATGATGTTGCGCTCCGTCGCGCCTCCCGCCTCCGTCGTCTAGCCGTTTTGTGTGTGTGTGCGAGGTGTCTTGTTCGGGAGCTCGTGTGGTGATGTTGGTCGGAATTGCGAGGTATAGTGTCAATTCGGGCCTGAACCCTGTGCTGTTTACGGGCGGAGGCGCCAAGGTGGGATAGTCAACGGACGCAGTTGCCGTGGTGACGCGACGTCATGTGACGGGGTCCGGCCGGGCTGGCGCTGATTGGAGACGGCTGTGGCGGGTGCACACACCCCAGGGTGGCACGGCACTGTCAATTGCTCGCCCACGATTCGCTGGAAGCAACGATTGCTGGCGAGTTGTGGGGCAGATGGGGTGCAAAGCGATGACAGCACAAGACGGAGCTTTGGTCCCTTGTGAGACTCGAACACCCGCAATCCCATCCTGCCACGATTGACTTGCTCTGCAACGGTTTCATGAGCATCCGCTGAGGGGGCTATTTGGCACATCATGGCCGACTCAGAGCTACGGCAACGGAAGCCGCAAGGCGATGACGACAAACCCAAGAAGAAGAAATCCAGCAAGTCGAAGCGAAAGACCGACGATGGCGACGACTACACCCCTTGGCTCGACATCCTCCGCGTCCTGAGCTTCCTCTTTGTGGCCTCGTGCGGTCTCAGCTATGCCATCAGCGGCGGGGAGAGCTGGTTTTGGGGCATGCAGAACAAGCCTAGCTACCTCAGCGCGAGGTGGTGGAAGGCCCAATTGGTACGGACTCTGGGTGAATGCGTTGTGCTGCTTGGATACCCCCGATGGCGGCGTGTCTTGGTAGCTAGCTGACAGCCTTTTTTTTTCCTATTCTACAGAGCGGCCCCGTCCACCTGACGCCCGAGCAGCTGGCCCAGTACGACGGCAGCGACTCCGAGAAGCCGCTGTACCTGGCCATCAACGGCACCATCTACGACGTGTCCAACGGGTGGCGCATGTACGGGCCCGGCGGCTCCTACAGCGTCTTCGCGGGCTGCGACGCGGCGCGCGCGTACGTGACGGGCTGCTTCGCCGAGGACCGCACGCCCGACCTGCGCGGCGTTGAGGACATGTTCCTGCCGCTCGACGACGCGGAGACGGACGCGCACTGGACGGCGGCCGAGCTCGAGGAGCTGCGGGCGCGGGAGCTCGAGGCGGCGCGGGAGAGGGTGCAGAGCGCGCTCAAGCACTGGGTCGACTTCTTCGCCAACAGCAAGAAGTACCACAGGGTCGGGTACGTCAAGAGGGACAAGGACTGGCTGGACAAGACGCCCAAGAGGGAGCTCTGCGCGGGGGCCCAGCGCGGGAGGAGGAAGAGAATCATCACCACCTAGGCCGGCCGGCGAGGGGGGGTGGTTCTCTTGCGTGTACAAGTAGCAGATGGGAGACTTGTTGGTCTAGAGGCATAGATGGTCCATTCTTAATTGTAAATTGACAAGGCCATTGCTGACTTGATTTTCTTAGTCGCAGATGTGGCTAGGTGAAAGCAAGAGGGTTACCCAGGTTGACTGAAGGTATCCCATTCGCAACTGGACGTGGACTAGGCCTGTTTACACTGCAACGCCCCTCATCCGGTCTCCTTTGTCCCAATGAGTTTCCATGATACCGCCCCTGGGCAGCGTGAACCTTGAAATGTACTTTGAAAGATATTATGCAACACTGCCGCTCTCCCCCCCCCCCCCCCTCCCCCCCCTTCCTGCAGCCCACCACAACACCCACACACACAAACCCATGCCCCAATTTGCACAAAGAATTCTACAGAAGCATAAAGGCAGCGCCGATGAGCAGCAGAGCCGTCGAGGGATGGAAGCTGGGGAGAGCGGCAGCGCTGATGGGCGCCGACGTCACCGGGCTCTGGGTCCCGCTGGGCGAGCCGCCGACGCCGCCAGGGCTGGTTCTGCTGCCGCCACCGTTGTTGCCGTTGCCACCACCGTTGCCGCCGCCGTTGCCGCCGCTGCCGCCGCCGGGAATCTCAATGTTGCCCTTCTCGGCGGTGGTGGCAATCTTCTTGTAGTTGTCGAGGGAGCGGGAGGCGTTGGCCTGGATGTTCTCGTTGATGACCATGACCATGCCCTCCTGGCAGTGCAGGCCCTGGCTGCAGAAGAGCCAGATGGGCTTGGTGTCGTTGACCATCATGGTGAAGACGGGGATCTGGCCCTTGGCGGCGCTGGCGGCGGCGGGCATAAAGGACGACCAGACGCCGACGGCGCTCGAGTTGCTCGTCGATAGGGGCACGCAGGGGCGGTCAAAGTTGGACTGCGTTACGGTGTGGTTGCCGGCGTGGAACTGGAACTGCACCATGTCGCCCGCCTTGGCGGTGAGCTTCTCCGGGTAGAACTTGATGCCCGTCTGGTTGTTCATGGGGTTCTTGCCCACGGCGACGACGTGGACATTGACGGCTGTTTGTTTTTGAGATGCATGTCAGCCGACATGTTCGGGGGCTTGTCCAATGGTATTGAATTCGGGGGAAAGGGTGATGGGCTTGCTTACCTTGGGCAACGCTCAACAGAGCGGCCACAACGAGAGACGTGAAATGCATCGTTAAAGAAGGGAAGCTCGACGAGACGAGCTACACCGGAGAGAGAGAGAGGGGGAGAGGGAGAGAGATAAAGTGTGTATATGTGTCCGTGCGTAAAGTATCGTCAAGAGTGAGTGAACGTCCTCTTTCCAGAAGAGTTTGTATCCGTACACGCCCACCGTCTTTGCGTCGTGAAAACGGGCAAAAGGACTAGCCTTTCGGGGGGGTATAAGCGACGAACGGGACACACGCCGACCAGACGAGACGAATGGAAAGCGGAGAAGCAACAATAACGACACGACAACAACAAGAGTTGAGAGAATTAGAGAGGGAAAACACAGAATAGAAAACAGATGAGAGAGTTTTGAAAAGGAGAAATGAAAAACAGGGGGGAAATTGAAAGACGAGACGCAAGAGAAAAAGCTGGAGCCCTTTTGCCAGAGGAAACACCCAGTTCTTTAAGGCATTGACACGGGATCGTCCTAATCCGTGGATCGCGGAGGCCCGGCTCAAGTGCTTAGACTGTGTCAAAAGAGGCCCATCCCCTTCTCCCAGGGCAAGGAAAAAAAGGCCACTTGGAGAGTGACGACTAGTTAGGGGTCGTTGCTGTTTCGGGATTTTGGCTGTCAAAACGGAGGGGCATAGGGAGAGGGAGGGAGGCCTGGGACGGAACGGATGGGAGGAGGATTCGTCGTGCCTCGTTGCCGCCGGATGGGAGTCTCAACGGAGCGGCGGCGGCAACTGGTGGTGGGAAGTGGGTTTTGAAACGCGGCGTGGCTCATGGTGAAGAACGGAGTCGTTGTCGAGGCGCGGATGGGCGGGGGACGGACGGACGGGCCACGCATCCATCATACACGCGTTGTAGCTCGCTGCAGATGTCCGTGCCAGCCAGCCCGCGGGGGGTAGGAGACCGTGCTGTGCTGCTGCTGCTGCAGCTCTTGAAAGGCGACGACGTCTTCCTACAATTTTACAATTATTATCTTTGTAAGCGTCATGTTTGATTCAACTTGGATATGAGGGGTTGAGAAACTGCTTCGGGGGCCTATGAGGTAGGTAGGTAGATGGCGTAGCTCTGACCAGGATGCCACGGGCGGCGACCCAAGGACTCACCCGCTCACTCATCTGGCACTGCGAGGTATAACGATGGCCAACCTAATCCAACCCATCATCAGCATCATCACCGCCGTCAAGGGCAGACAGGCAGGCAGGCAGGGCGGGGGGGGAGCGGGTGGAGGCCGCCTCACTCGCCACCCCGCCACCCGGCCCGGCAGCCCCTCGTCGAAGCCCTCAAGATCAAGCACGGCACGGAGTCGCGCGGAGCCGTTCGTTCGTTCATCCTGTGTTGCGAACACGCACAGGGTGTCAAAGAAGGGACCGAAAAATAGAACAGGGCCAAGGAAGAAAAAGGGACCAAAGGGAACAATTCGTGGGAGGACGGGGGGGGGGGGGACCTGCCTCACGTCTGTCGCGGCTCCGACACAGGCGAGACGACCCCCCGGTTTCATGGGCCACGGAACCGGGCGACGGCCCCAAGTCCCGCGACGCAAGTCGCCTCAGCCACTTGCGCCCCTGGTTCTTGCCGGTGCCCAAAAACCCCCATGGTGCGCAGCAGCAGGATGGAAGCGACGCTCTTCCTGTTCTTTTCTTCTTTTCCTTTTCTTTTCTTAGTGTCCTGCGACGGCCGTATCAGTTGAGGTAGGCAGGCAGGCAGGTCTGGGGCCGCCTGCCAAATTCGGCAACACACGGAATACCCCGTCTCCGTTCTACGAGAGTGGGCCTGCCTGCTGTCTGGATTACGTGCACTGCCAATCGACCACCAAAGCACAGAAACGGCCGAGGAGAGAGAGAGACTCGAGCGTTTCATCAGACGCCGGCTGCCGATGCAGACTGTTCAGAATTTGAGGCACTGCACAGCCCATACGTGCATCCGCCGACAATCTTGAATATTCCACAGTCTGTGTGAGTGTGTGTGTCCCGCACACGAGCTGTCGTCGCGCACAACGTACCAGTCCAGTCGGTGCCGAAACATCTCGACCAGCAGCCCTACCCATACCGATACAGTGAAGCGCGTCAGCCGTGACGAATACTACAGTCATCTCATGTCAAGCCGCCATGTCAAGACGGCCCATCGATGTGACATGACTTTTTTCGCGAGACGGCCCGGTAGTAGGTAGTAATCGTTGGCAACATGCAACGCAGTCCGGGTTCCGAACCGCCGCGCCGCAAGTCCAGCCGTGCCGCATGCCCGCGACTTGCTGGTCCACGGGCTCGACTCAAACGTGCTGCATGGCCATGTCCTTGGCGACCTTGTGTGTGTAGCCAGGAATAGTTGGCCTTGTTCCGCGTCCTAGGCTGACCTCTTACTGCCCGAGACGAGCTTTCTACACAACGGACACGGGATTCGTGCCCGTAGGTTTGCCGCCGTCGACCCGTCGCCGCATGGCTGTTTGATCAGCCTTGCCGGATCCCGAGTAAATCACAAAACGGTCGGAGGAGGGGATCGCTTACCGACGAACACGCGTCTACGTGACGTATATCCTTCCGCCTCGTATTTGCTCCGTCGTCGTTCACACAAATCTTGGCTCTTTCTGGTGGCCCCCGTCATAGACCCAGCAGCTGCATGCCCGGTCATAGATCCAGCAGGAGCTGCGGCGCAATCTTTTCCAAATCGTCCACCTGTCGAGCCCAGGTCAGCCTTGGCCGTCTGCCGCTATCATCATCGCTGTGACGAGAGAGACACAAGTTGCGCCGCACTCACCTCGAGGAACCCGCTTCGCTTGTCCACCGCCGCCCGCGCAATCGCCTCCCGCACAAACACGTCCACGTACTTGCCCACCGCCGCGTTCGCGTCCCGCGATATCCTCGTCGCGTCCTTGGCGAAGAACTCGTGCAGCACCCGCGTCAGCAGCTCCCGTGGTATCGTCTTCTCCGCCTCTCCTTCCGCCTCTTCGTCCTGCGCCGCCGTGCCGCCACTATTGTTATTCTCCCGTCGTGTCGTTGTCTTCGTCGTCCGCCTTCGATTGCCAGCGTCTTCGTCGTCGTCGGCGGCGGCGGCTTGCTCGTCTGGGGAATCGAACGGGTCGCTCGACTCAGGCGAATCTAGTGCCGCTGCTGTCGTCGACGATCGCTTGTTTTTGCTACCCTTGGGGCGGCCGCGGGCCCCTCCCGAGGCTTGCTTTGGCGGCATAACGAATGGTGTCCGTACAGCGACCACGAATGCTGCGTTGAATTGGGGCTGATGAGTGCGGCTAGAATGTTGCTTCCCAAGTTTCCAAGTCGTTTGGACGTGTTGATCGCGTCGCGTTGTTCAGGCAGTGGGTCAGGCACTTAGTCATCCCTGCTACTTGGGAATAACACGCACCTTGACGGCGTGCTTTCGCGAGGCAAGGCAAGGTGACTCGCGAACCCTTCTCACGATTTTCACGGACGAAATTCTTGGGCATATGTGTTGAAGCGTCGCATCGCAGAATACCCGCTTCGTCACCTACACACACCAGAGGCATGAGCGTCCACGTCGTCACTTGCAGCTGGGCGTTAAGAGACCACAGATCTAAACATCAAGGGAACTTGCGTAGGTGTATAAATTACAGCGACCTAGAAAGCATGGCAGAGCCGAAACGAGAAATACGCCATGCCGATGCCAGTCTAACCCGCAAAGAGCATCTGTTGCACACAGAAACACGTGGGGATATCTTGCCCCAGCTTTCCCTCGTTGCCATCTTCCCAATCTCCGTTTTCGTCAACCGGGGGACATTGCGTCCCGCCCCCAGGTCGATCCGTCAAACTGCTCAACCCGCCCACGGCATGTAGTCTATACAGGACAGTAAGGAAAAACGTTTAACCAGAGCCGCCCTTGAAGGCCTTGCCGAAGAGGATCATCTGGAGCTGGTCGTAGATGGACAGGACACCAGCACCGGCAACACCACGGAGAATGTTGGCACCGGCACCGTTGAACAGGGACTTGACGCCGTTCTTGGCAATAATTTGGCGGGCAGCATCGAGAGAGTTCTTGTACTTGACGGCCTCGCCAGAGGTCATCATCATGCGACGGCGGATGGTGTCCAGAGGGTAGGCAGCGATACCGGCACCAGTGGTGACGCACCAGCCGAGAGCGAACGAGGCCAGGAAGTTGTTGGCAAGGGGACCGACCAGGAGAACAGGCTTGATGGAGTCGTACATGCCGAAGTACAGACCACGGTAGACGATGATACCAGCGACAGAGGGCATGAAACCACGGTAGAGACCGGCAATACCGTCAGAGGCGAGGGTCTTGCGGTAGACGTCGATGAGACCGTTGAACTGGCGCTCACCGCCACCCTTGGTAGACTTGGCGTCATTGGCAAGACGGGTACGGGCGTAGTCCAGGGAGTAGACGAAAAGCATGGACGTGGCACCGGCAGCCTATCGTATTCTTGTTAGCATACCATACCCGTGGTTGACCAAAGCCGATAATCATCAAGGGAGAAAACGTACACCACCGGAGGCCAGGTTGCCCAGCATCCACATGCCGTAGCCGTCACGCTCCTTCTTGAAGCCGAACATCTTCTTGAACTTGTCGCGGAAAGCGAAGTTCAGGGCCTGGGTGGGGAAGTAACGGATGACGTTGGCAGTGTTGCCACGCCACAGGGAGAGAGCGCCCTCGTCGGCCATGGTGCGCTTGAAGCAGTCACCAATGCCGTTGTAGCGGCGGTCAAGACGGCCAGCCTTGATCATCTCGTCCTGGTTCTGGACGAGAAGCTTGACACGCTCAATGGGAGCGGCGGCAGTCTTCGAGACGGCGGCGGAAACACCACCCACTATAGTTGTACACGTTAGTTCGACCACATCAAGGAGCAGCGACGGCGGCATCGACGACGGCCGTCGCGATTGCCGAAAGACGCGTATCAGCGAGGCGACATACTCAGGAAGTCCGCCACGAAGGGCTATGGAGACAAGCGAGTTAGCACATGATTCTTTCAGACCGGCAAACAATGACGCGAAAATTTTCCCTCCCCGGAATTGCCGCGGCTATCGCAAGAGGACACGAGGCGGCGACCACGACCAGGTCCATCGACTGTAGCGTTTTGCGAAGTCTCACAGCAACCAAGAGGCAGTGCGCGACAATGCAATTGGGCCGAAAGAGGCATCGGTGCCTCGACGCCAGTTCGAGTAACCACATCTCGGCGACGGAGCTTGCGCGGCATTTCACGGGGAAGGTCGCGGCAAGGGAGACGAGGCAGCGACGACTTACCGGCATGCCCAGGACCTTCTGCTGCTCGGAAGGAGACATGTTGACGGCTGTAGCTGGCGCTCTTCCGTAAACAATGACAAAGGATTGAGAGGAGATTTGAGGATGGAGGAGGGAAGAAGGGGAAGTACGGGGCAGTCGAGCGAAATAAATTCTGCACCGGCTGGCGGATGGACTTGGGGGGGAGAGGGAAAAAAATTGCGGCGGAGCCAGGAAAGGGACAGGTTTTGAGTGCGAATCTACCCGGGCCGCGCTAGGGCGCGCCGTGGTTGGCTGGGGGTCCCCAGGTACGTACCCCCCGAAGGGCTAGCGGCGCCCAGAGAGACTCCGTTGCCTCGCCGCCGCTGCGCAGCAGAAGCATGGGGGGACGGTTCCCTTCTCTTTTCCCACGGCAACGGAGGACTGGGACCCCCCCCCCCCCCCTGAAGGCCTAAGCGTGGGATGTGGGAGCCTCAGGCCCGAACCTGGAGAAGGGACCGAGTACGCCTGCGGCAGTACTTTACAGCGGACCACGAAGCCCCAGAGACACCTAGCTAGACACCCGCCCGGCGGACACTCAGCCAAGCAGATGAAGCGTCGCTGCCCGTGGTAGGTGGCACCTGGCTCCAAGCGCCCGGCGGTGGGTACCCCGTACACGGCTCCTCGCCGTAGTGTGGTGGTGCCTGCAGGTACCTGAGCCGGAACTCTGTCCCCGGTTCACCCCGAGATTTTTTTTCTGATGTCGCGCTGGCTCCGCTGGCGCTCGTGCTGGGATCTCCCGTCGCTGCCGCCATTCGCACACGCCCTTGCCAGCGATTCGGTTCGCCCATCCATTTCACCTTACTGGCCCCCCCTTTTGGCGGAGTGGGTGGCAGCAGCAACAGCAGTAGCACTCGGCCTCATGACCCTCCCTCCGGCCCGCAGCCTGCGTGCATCAGCATGGTGTGTCTGGTGTCATTCTTCACATTTTCGTCATGAACACGTCTGCGGATGTGCGACAAAGCGCAGTATCGTTCCAGCAGCCGCAGCACTACACCATGTACGATGCCGCACGTGCAGTACGTTTAATACTTACTCAGGGCATGGCATTTGCCCGGCCATCAGCTGCCTGTGGGTGCACGGCCGGCTCCACCAGGCCAAGGGAGGCCAGGGCACTGTGCCGAGCTAAAAACGACTTTTTTCGTCCTACGAGGCCTGCCTTGCCTGCCCTTTGCCTCAGGGGTCCCTTTGACCCGAGGATCGATCGTACGTAGCCACGCCAGACCGAGCCTCACCTTCAGCCTGCTCCCCATCGACGGCACTGTGGCGAAGTCGACCGACCCCTTATACCGGCGGATGTATTTGCTACGTAGTGATATCTGGAGAACGAGGCCTGATTGACTTTGCTGCTCGGAGGCTTCGAGACACTACGTCAATTACTACGTGCCGCATGGCCCGCACCGTACATACGCAACAACACATTAGCCCTGCAACCCATGAAGCGTGGATGTGGATATTATTCGGCTGCGTCAACTTGTCTCTGGTCCCGACCAAGGCTCGTGCCTCGGTGGCGCCGAGATAAGGGCATGTGGCGGAACTGAAGCCTCGTATCGTTGATTCATGAACGGCGGCGCATCCACACTACCTACCTAGCATCGAACTTCGCGTCCGATGCTGGCCGACTTTGTGCATGCCCGATAGGGCAGTGTCAATGCTTGTTCGATCGTATGCGCTCAGTGCAAAGTACTGTACGACACTTTGACCGCAGTCTTCATACATACATATCCTCCGACATACATATATAGCTCATCGTCCTTCACACAGTAACGCTACGAATACATACCCTCCAGATCACCGTGACTTGCAAACAGCTGGGCCAGACGCATCTTGGGTGATTGTCATCGCTGCTGTCGCAAAGTGTCCCTCCTGCACTGCATTCGACTATGCTCCATTGAGCACTCGAGTCTCACCACCGCCTGAGACGGCCGTTCCAAGAGCTCGACAGCAGGTGAACATAATGGCATACTTTCGTAGCATTGCATATGACTGAACGCTCCAGTCCTGTTCAGCTCGCTGCTCGCACCAATTGCATTGACGGCACGGGATGCTGTGCACAAGTCCGCATACGGCATGTACAGTACGTATGTTTATTGAGCAAAGCCCATGGCCTTCACGAAACTTGCCACAATAGAGATCCCGGTCGTGGCGCCAGCGCCCCATCTAATCTTGATATGGCCCTCACATCGTGAGACGTAGGTATACGCCAAGGGGCACGGGCTGGCAGGCATATCCGCGGGGCCTCCAACGCTTCGGTCAATTGCGCCAGGATCGAAGCGAATTGTCTACGTTCTCATCGCGTCGGGGCCTAGTGAACCATGCCCTGTTTACTCTGTACAAGCGTCCAGACGGACTGTGCAGTCACAGCGATGCCGGCCACAGGGTGTTTTGAAGATCTTTTGATTCCGTTGCCGAATGCTGAAGAACAACTCCAGTCCCTATGTATGCTACACCGAGCATGAAATATGTCCCACCCGGGCACTTTGTGCCGTGAACATCCTCCGATCCAATGGCCGATTGTTCGTCAAGGCCAGTCAGACGCCATATCTCCAGCTTCAACCTCCTCCACTCGAGCAACTTAGGAACCGCCAACGGCGCGGGCTGCAATGCGTGGTTAGTCACAGGGCTCTTCGTCGGCTTCATGTTCGGGGCGCTCGCGGTCATACTGTAGATCTTCATCTTGCTGTGCGTGACCACCGGCTTGATCATGCCCTTCTCCTCGAGGTCGGCGATGCACTGGCGGGCCAGGGAACCGTTGATCTTCATGCGGTCGACGAGAACGGCGACGGTGACGAGGCGGTAAGACTGGACATCCTTGTAGAGCTTCTCGGAGGTGGTCTTGTCGAGAAGGACGGCGTGCTGGGCCTTGTCCTTGACCTTGCCCTTGGACCACTTCTTCTTTTGCTTCTTAGCTCCAGCAGCGGGCGCCTGTTGAGGTCGAGCAGATTAGCATCTCTCGTCGCGGCCGGCGAAGGGCATCGTGGAGTGGCTGGTGCGCGCATACCATTTTGTCTGTTGATGTGCTTGACGTTGACGACGGGAGTGTGGAGGAACGGGATTTTTTGGCGGATGAGGCAAGCGACTACCACTTGAGAGGCGCGCCCCTCTGGCGGAGTTTCGGGCCCAGGGCAGGCTTGCCCTAACATTTTGAGTGCGCTGGGTACGTACCGAACTTTTGGCGGCATCTGATTCGTCTGACCCACACACCACCAAAATTTCAACCCTCGACGACTAGGCCCATCTTCAACCTCACGAAAATACTCCCATCTCGACCATCTGCAATACTAACCCGCAGTCCCTCCCTCCCGCCAGATCGAACGCACGACTGCAACAGCCAAAATGTCTGACGGCGGCGATATCGAGGTCGAGAACACCGTTCTCTCTGACGTCCTCCCCAAGGATGTCGTCAAGGAGGTCGGCAACATCAAGCTGTTCAACAAGTGGGACTACGATGTCGAGGTCCGCGACATCTCCCTGACGTACGTCGACGCTGGAAACCTGTTTGCGCGCGAGGGCTGCGACCGCCGCGCCCGGGACGATGGACTCTGTATGCTGACGGATTGAACGAAACAGTGACTACATCTCTCTGCGAAACCCTGTTTATGTCACCCACTCCGCTGGCCGATATGCCGTCAAGCGCTTCCGCAAGGCCAACTGCCCCATCATCGAGCGATTGACCAACTCGCTCATGATGCACGGCCGCAACAACGGCAAGAAGCTGATGGCTGTGCGCATCGTCGCCCACGCCTTCGAGATCGTACGTCCGGCCGAACACCGCCATGGCAAACGAGCCATGGCCACTTGGAGAGTTAAAAGATTTTTTCTAACAAGCGCGGCAGATCCACCTCATGACCGACCAGAACCCCATCCAGGTCGCCGTTGATGCCATCGTCAACTGCGGTCCCCGCGAAGACTCTACCCGAATCGGCTCCGCCGGTACCGTCCGCCGACAAGCCGTCGATGTGTCCCCCCTGCGCCGGGTCAACCAGGCTATCGCCCTGCTCACCACCGGTGCCCGCGAGGCCTCTTTCCGCAACGTCAAGTCGATTGCCGAGTGCCTTGCTGAGGAGCTGATCAACGCCGCCAAGGGCAGCAGCAACTCGTACGCCATCAAGAAGAAGGACGAGCTGGAGCGTGTGGCCAAGAGCAACCGATAAATGGGACGTGGACGGTGTCTGGCTGGAGGGTTTGCGGCTTTGGCGTGGTTCTGGCATCTTTCAGAATTGCATTTTTGCGTTCAGGTCTGGGAACGCGGCTATGGATTGTCACAAATGGCTCTAGAGACTCAATAAAAAGCTGGGCTCAACTGGGTCACAATGAATTTCACGTCACATGCTTCACCGTTCCAAAATGTGAGAATGAGAGGTTGAGTGTCAATTGTCGTCGCTCCTCGTTCATGTGGTTTGGACGGGTAATGGCAGCGGTGGCCTCGGCGAGCCAGGCTATCTATGCATATATGTCGTAACATCGTCAAGCAAAATGAAGCGCTCGTTTTGTCGTTTCTCAGATGCGGACCTCGTCAGGACTCACCTCGAGCCTCTGAAACATGCCAACGTGGGGAATCCCTTCTTCCCACCACTTCCCCATGCCCTCGTCGACGCGGAATCCCCATTTCTTCCAGGCGCCCACGACCCGCTCCTGAGCGTGTACGCAGACGAGGCCGCCCCATTTGGGGACGTCCGTCTCGTTGGCGGCGCCGACCTGCTCCAGGCCAAGCTCCGTGATGCTGGGGTCAAAGTACGATGGGTTCCTCTTGAGCCACGCCAGGGCGGTGTTGACGAGCAGGCCCGCGAGGTTGTTTCCGCGGAACTCGTGTAACACGGCGAGCCGCCCGAGCTTGACGTATGGCTCCTTGCCGTCGTGAAAGGATGTCGGCCTGTCGGCCGCGAAGCTCCAGCCGGGTGGCGCGCCAAGAGCGGCGGCAACGTCGCCTCCTCGGTCGTCCCGGTCTTCATCCCCCACCAGGACGCCATTCCAGTAGTCGCCGCCGGCCTTGGGATGGGGGTCGTGCGGAAAGGGGACGAGGCGGATAGTGCCAATAGGCGTCGTCCTCGTGGAGCTCTTGCGCGGCTGTAGGACGTTTCCCTCGTCGTCGCGCACCTCGCCCTCCTCCGTCTTGTTGATGCTGGCGTAGATGACCCAGTGGCAGGAGCGGGGGTCGTCGGCGTCGAACTCGTTCTCGAGCGGCACCTCTTGCTCGTCGACGTAGACGGTCTCGCGCACCTCCATGGCATCTAGGAACGGCTGGGGGATGGTGGCGGGCTGCTCGTCGTGCCGGATGCCGGGCAGGAACCCCTCGAACTTGCTAGGCTCGAGCAGGGTGATGAAGGGGGTGGCCATGGCGAAAGAAGGAAGGGGGGGGGGGAGGGGTGTTGTTACGTATTAGGTACGCGGCCAGATGCACGATACGGTGTAGGTATCAAGTACGAGCTAGCGCTTGATGGGCGGTGTTTCTGTTGACGTCTTGCACGCTTGGCTGGCTGGTTGAAAAAGCCGACGATGGTAAAGGGATAGACGTGAAGGAGTGGCTAGAAGAGTTGAGGTGCGCGCACACGTATGAGTGGATGTGGAGTGAATCGTGAGAAGGGGGCAAGCGAGACCCTGCCTGGGCTGACGCCAGCGTGCAGCCTCCAAGGCATCAATGAATCTCACTCGCCGACAGCATCGAGCGCGCTACGCTTATAGCCTGCCTTGCCAGCTTGCTGCTGCTGCTGCTGCTGCTGCTGTGGAGGAGGAGAGGAGGAGTGTGCACAACCCCAATGGGGGCCTTGGACACGGAACGCGGCGGTGACGACGTCCTCGCCCCTCTCTCCTGACCTCCGATCCGAGACGCAGGCCTGATGCGGAGAAAAGCACGCTCATCACTTCTGTGACCGGAGGGGAGGGGAAGGGGGGGGGCCCACCGACGCCCGTCGTCGACCAGCCGCTGCGGCCAGGCGGCGGCGGCGGGCGATCTGAGGACGGTGCAACGGCGGGCGGGCGGGCGGGGCCGGCGCTGAGCCGAAGTCGACGACGTCGCCGGCTTCCCTGATCCCGGACGCTCTGTGCTACAGGTAGCACCTACGACGACAATGTAACATGAAGTACATACATAGGTACCTTACCTACTACGGGCGGCTACACAAACAGCCAGCCAGCCAGCCCCCCCCTCTTTCCCCCTACGGTTATTCTTTTACGAAGCATAGCGATGCAGTCAACTCACGGCATACTACCGCGTGCGGGCGCGTCCCCCGGCATCACGGCATGAACGGGATGAAGGGTGTGGATGCCCGTCGCGCGCCTCTTTCCACCGTCATTTCACCGTCTGGTCATACCAGCAAAGCATTGTATTTCGTACATGTATGTACAGTGCTGTAGCGTAGCACAGTGCAAGCGGGCGCGGGCTGGGCGGGAAAAAGCAAAAACGGTGAATGGAAAAATGACTGCACACTTTTTGCAATTTGACGTCGAGCGCACGAGGTGGCGCGTGCTGTGCTGCTGGTGCCGGACTCGCTCTGCAGGCGACGTATTTAACCCAGACGTCCCGAGTCCTGTGCATGAAATGGGCCAAACGGTGGTGATTTGATCGTCGTGACTCGCGGGCAAGGGGCCACGATGGCCAGCAGCATGGATGGGTTCATTGATCATGGCCTCTTGGTGTAGCAATCCGTTCAAATCCATCCGCCCGCTTGCCTGTAGGTAGCTCACAGCACCAGTCTGGCGCCGGCTGAGGCGGGTTCCAGTCACTTACAAAGCCCTGTGCATGTACAAGTAGGATGGAGGAATGTTGACTCCAGTCTAGCCTGGTTCGATTGCTGTCATGCCATGTCTTGGGCGCCGAGTAAAGAAACCAACTTTTCCCAAAAGACACAATCAGTGTGCTGTCTGTCTGTCACACGACGCACCGCTGGTTCAGAGTGGCACGTGGCGATGCGCACCTTTCATTGGTAGCACACAGTTCGTAACTAGCTCTGGGACTTTGTCGACCGCCGCCGCCTTTCTTTGTCCAGCTCGCTCGGTTGGGTAGCCGTCCGTCCCCTTATTACTTGGGAGGACGACCAAGGAGCGCAGCAATGGGGTTCGGACCTCGGCCAGCCCAGCATCGATCATCAGGGACCTGACCCAGCCAAGGTGCATAACTAAACTTAAACTCATCTATCGCTGCATATATATGGGTCCATCTGCCCATGTCTGCGATGCCAAACGCGCGGGCAGGGGGTTTGCATGACGCGGGCGAAACCGCATCGTGACATCCCGCCCGCACGGCACTCCCGTCTGGACACTCGCTGAGCAATCCGTCTGGTCGGTTTTGGCAAGCAGGCCGGGCAGCGGTAGAAGACGAACGGCCAGGGGGGTGAGGAGGGGGGCGCGGTGCACGAAGTGACGGCCCCCAATCTTTGCTTTCCTGCGCGCTCTGACGCTCATCATGCAACAGCAACGCGGAACTCTTCAACCGCCCGAGCACAGGATGCCCAGCGTCCAGGGCTCTGGGGGGCCCGCTGGCGCCTCGTCCCCGAAGTGGGTTTTCACCTGGCCTCGGCGCTCAGGTACCGCTCCAGTACGTCAGGGCCTTCTCTCCATTGAGCGACGCGCCACAGGGGCGCCCACTAGCTCGGCGGCCGTGCGTTCCATGTTGGTCCTCGACGGTGACCGCTTTGGGGCGCGATATTGGAGTCGCTAATCGTCCCTCAGTCAGGACCCTTCGTCCAATCTTGCCCTTTGGCCCTCGTCCGATTTTTTTTTCTTGGCTGGTGGTGGTGGCAGCGTCCGTTCAGGAGGCGCCCGGCGGGGGTCGCGTACTTCGTACTGTATAGGTATGCATGTCGTACGCGGCTGTCCTTCTCGCGCCGTGCCTCGTGCTTTCTTTTGCCTTGGAGGGTCATGCGCTGCAATGGGAAGGTTGCGGGGATCATCTTGTCCATTTCCTACAGTGCGTTGCACGTAGGGGCCGTACATGGTAAGGTTTTCCCCTGGAGGTGAGGTACCAGGCATTGTACTCAAGTTACTGTGCTGTACCTGCTGTCCCTGCCCGTCCGCAACAAGCTCGCCTTGAGCAGCGGGCATCGGTGCGCAGCAGCACGACGCAACCTTTGACAACCCTTGCTAGTAGTAGCCGTCGCCATACTGCGGTGGTAGTAGTAGCCCCCCCTCTCCACCCCCGGCGTTTGCTGCACAGTGTCCGTCCCATCAACATCCAATTCAGGGGCTTCGCGCACGGGGGGGACCCTGGGCGCGGCCAATATTCGAGAGTGGGCACCCACCTTGTGAGTTCAATCTCTCGATTCCTCCAGTTTGGTCATGCCCGGCAGTCCTGGAGCCTCATGCCGACCCTCATCCCCGTGCAGCAAGCTCCAGAGACCGACCTCCTTGGGACGCTCCTTGCAAAGACGCCGCGCTCCGCCTCTCGATGATTCCGCAACCACGACCCCGCCGCGCTTCCCCCCCCTCGTGAGCTCCGTGAGCTGTGAGCTGTGAGCTCAGTGACAGCCAGCCTGCCACCTGCCTGCCGCGGCCCGCGACAAGGTTCCGGTTTTGCCCCAAAGTGTCGCAACGCGCCTGCCGGCCTTGGTGCTGCCCGTACGCGTTACATCTTCCTTCGGACGCCCCGCGGGCGCTCGTGCGAGTCCAGATGCCCTGGCAGCCGCTTCCCCGGATCGCCTTCGCCGTTGCGACGTACCCCTTCGCCGCCGAGAGCCCGGCCGACCTGCCTCTCGAGATTGGCGATGAGCTCTACATCATCGAGGAGACGCCCGATGGCGCCTGGCTGAGGGGCTACCTGGTCGCGCCCCCCAGCCTGCTGGCTGGCTTGACCTCGGTCAAGGGCCAGACGCTGGAGGCTCGAGTCTTCAGCGGCATCTTCCCTCGCAGCTGTGTCGAGGTGCGAGAGATGCTCGGCGGCGCCGACGAGCCGGACGACACCGTCGACGACGACGACGACGACTACGAGGATGCGAGGGGCGACGAGCCGATCAGCGACACCACGGGCTCGGCCGACAATCGTCCCGCAAGCGATTCCGCCAAGAGCGGCTTTACCAGCGCGAATTCGCCCACCAAACGAACCCACCGCGAGAAGACAACGAGCCTCCACAGCAATGGCAGGAGGAGACCGTTGAGCGAGCTTCCCAATGGCACCCTCGGCAACCTGTCAGTCCCCGTCAAGAGAGACCCCAATGCGCCTCGACCTGCGGCCCCTGTCCCCATGCTCAAAATCGGCGACGAGACACCGACCTCGGCTGCCGAGCCATTGATCGACGAGATCGCATCGTGTTTGCGTGAATGGCACTCCAAGTATCTTCACGAGCTTCTCCTGTCCCGCAAGTACGCGGAGCTGGACAAACTCTCCCAGCTCATCGCGCGCCTCAACCTTCACCGCCAGCAGTTCCTCTACAACGTCCTCACCACACACGAATACGAGCGGCTACGGGAGCAGACTGTCTGGGACCTCGTCACGCTAAACAAGCTTTGCGGCGGAGAGGTCATAGTGCGCGACCCTGCCGCTCGCGGCCGAGTTTTGACAGGTGACGACTCTGTCGTGGACGTCACCAGATTGCAATCGCAAATGAGCTTGCTGGACGAGCCCCCACAGCCGGCCGTCGAGTTGTCCAGCCTGCATCACATCCTGCTGGATGTGAAAGGCTTCGCAGGGTCCACCAATGAAGAAACAAGCTTGGTGCTGTATCTTGCCAGCAAACCCCGCCACGGCAGCATGTCAATGTTGTCCGAATGCTTCTCCGTCGACATACCCGCGGGCGGCGCGATAGAAGGGTTCACTCAGAGCTCATCGATGCGGACCCTCTTCACCGATCTCTCTGCCCAAGACATTGGCGACGCGCCGGCGGCCGAGTCCGAGCTCTACCTTGTCGTCAAAGTCTTGGCGCTGCAACGAATAGCCTCGTCACAGCCCATCTCTCGCACCGGCACGGGCAGCGAGCATAACCACCCAGGAGATAATTCCAAAGGAGCCCCAACCACGGCAAAGTCCTCTAGGAGGAGCTTGATGTGGGGCAGCAAGAATGGCCGATCAACCATGTCGAGAGGCCAAGGCGTGTCCAGGACGGACTCGGTCTCGGACCGGCAGGGAAGCTCATATCGAGCTACCACGGCGGAGAGCAGAGATGGCCACGGACCGCCGACCACTGCAGGGTCAAGGGCTGTTGCATTTGCAGAACCCGCACACATGGCCCAACGCATCGTTGGAGTGGGTGTGTCGAGACTCAACGATCTGCTGAAACACGACGATGAAATTGAGCAGCTTATCGGTATTTGGGCGCCGACCGCCCGGCCAGGCCATGAAAAGGAGCAGAAGGAAGAGGGGGATTCGCTCATTCGAGAGCTACTGGACAAACCTAGCGGGCTTCTCGAAAAGTCACGGCGAGGAGAGCGGCTCCAAGTTGGCCTGCAGATGTTCAATCATCCCGACGCCGACGCTTTGATCAAAGCCACACCGACCCTGCTATCGGGGGTGTCTACCACCAACAGGATTGGCTTCTCTGCTGCTCCGACAAAGGCGAGGTCAGACATTTACCTCACGATCAATACGGCGGCCTTGGCTCGCCAGAATTTACTCTCGAGGTTCGGTGGCAGCGCGACCAGCATGCCGCCGGGCTTGCAGGGAACGAATCTCCAGGTCACGCTCGAGGTTCGAGGCCCCTCGGGTCAGCGGATCGAAAATTGCATCCACACAGCGTCCAACATGCAGCCTGTTACCACGTTCAAGTCGGTGGCTGCAGAGAGAGGCGAATCGTGGAAGCAGACGCTTCGGCTCTCCTTGTCACCTCGCGATGTATCGACAGCTCACGTCGTCATGTTTCTGGCTGACATTCCCAATCCGCCCTTTGCCGTGGCACACATGCCGCTATGGGACCAGCAAGCTTTCATAAGAGACGGCCAGCACGGGCTGCTGCTCTACAAGGTGGACGAGCACACATCGACGGCGGAAGCCGGGCCCACGGGCAGAGGCGGCTACCTGTCACTGCCGTGGGCGCCACGCGGCTGGGATGAGCACTCCGCCGAGGTGACCGGGCCTTTGGCCGTGTTGCTCGTCGACTCGTTCCTGTGCAGTACAAGATTCTCACAAGACCGCGTCATCCTGGGCATTCTCAAATGGAAAGACCTTTCCCAGGACGAACTATCCGCCACACTGAGACAACTGACCTTTGTCCCCGAAATTGAGGTCGTCAAGCTGCTGAGCGATGTCCTGGACGGGCTGTTCGGCATGCTCGTGGAGAATTCAGGCAACGAGGAGTTTGAGGATCTCGTGTTCACGGCCTTGGTCCGAGTCCTGGGCATCGTGCACGACAGGCGATTCAACCTCGGGCCTCTGGTCGACACGTACGCCGAGAACCAGTTCAATTACCCCTTTGCCACCACCAGCTTGGTGCGATCCTTCACGCGCCTGCTCGAGAACCCTACCGAACCTGAGATTGCCCGGAAGCTGAGAGCCACGTTCAAAGTCGTGCGACACATCCTCAAGTTCATCACACATGCCCGACATCAAATGAAGGTCAAGGAAGCTGTCATAGGAATCAAGTCGTCTCCCCAGGGCTTTACGCGACAGTTGCGAGTCATCTTTAAGGCACTGGACGCAATGATGCGCAACACCGCCCCTTCCCTGGTCGGTAGCCAGACTCTGGCCGTCCAGCACTTCCATACCTGGCTCCCGGAACTCAGCGGCTTACTGAGCACGGAAGAAATCCTCCACATTGCCATTGACTTCATGGACTCCTGTACGAACGTCAAGGGCAAGCTAATTCTGTACAAGCTGCTATTGATCATAAACTATTCCAAACTTGATCTGTTTGCACATCCGGAACAAAAGGCCGCCCTGGCGGCGAATACCGTCCGCTGGATCTCGCCGCATTGGGGGCATCCTGACATGGTCAACGACCAATGGAGAGACCAAGTCCGCCTGTGCTGCTCCATCATTGCCAGCCAGGTCGACTACTTGGGCCCAGAGATTCCGGACCACCTGCCAAGAATCATCGACTCGTACCTCGCGATCCTGGCATCTCCACGGAAGTCACGGGACCGCCTATCTCTCCTATTCCCTGCGTCATACCCTTTCCCGTCCAAACCTGTCCAGGACGGGCTCGCGTACGACGAGGCGTTGGCGGAACTGTCTGCAGTGCTCTCAGCCGTGTCAAAGTCATCGGCGGGTATGCAACTGGAGTTGGCGGAAGGAGATCTTGCCGTCATCCTTGAAAATCTCCTGCGCGTTCACAAAAGCATCCTCTCGGGCGAAGCGTTCCCGGCCGGCTGGCTCAGCGTACACATTTACCACCATAAGTCGACCATGTCCACCCTACAGTATCTCGCGGGAATCTTGCTTGAGTCGTTCCTCCCCGATCCTGACGATGCCGAGACCTTCAACACGGAGCTTTGGAAACTCTTCTTCACTACGCTTCTGAAGCTCGTAGGGAGCTCGTCTCTCGCCCTCGAGACGTTTGCGGAACAAAAACGCCGAGCCGTGTGGAAGATTGCTGGCGACGTCAGGGAACATGGCGCGGACCTTTTGCGCAAGACCTGGGAGGCCATCGGCTGGGAGACAACGACGGACGAGCGCACCCGCTATGGCTTGTCCAAGATTGGCGGATACCAGGTACAATACGTGCCTACCTTGGTGGGCCCCATTGTCGAACTGTGTCTAAGCGTCCACGAAGGTCTTCGCAGGATGGCAGTCGAGGTCCTGCAGACCATGATTGTCAGCGAGTGGACTCTCAGCGAAGACTTGACCGTCATCCAGACTGAGATGATAGACTGCCTGGACCACTTCTTTAAGTCGAAACCTCTGACGGAGAGCATTCTGCAAAAGTTGTTTGTGAGCGAGCTTGTTGACCGGTTCGAGCCTCTGGCCGATATTCCCGGCGAACCGCTCTACATGGCCGTCCAGGACCTCGTCGCCACGCTAGACGAGTTCCTCGAGTTGCTCGTTGCGGTACACAGCGGCGACGGCAGCAACGAGGCGTCCAACATCATCAACCGGCTCCGACTGATGGAGTTCCTGCGGGACATGCAGAAGGAGGAGATATTCGTGCGATACGTCCATCAGCTGGCGAGCTTCCAGGCAGAGTCGGGGAACCATTCCGAGGCGGGTCTGGCGCTTCGTCTGCACGCAGACCTCTACGAATGGGACCCAACCAAGCAGACACCGGTCCTCGCTGATCCAGGGTTCCCGGTGCAGAACATGTTTGAACGCAAGGAGAGGATCTATTTCGACATGATTAAGCATTTTGAGGAGGCTGAGTCGTGGAGCAACGCGTTGACGGCGTACAAGGAGCTCCAAGCGCAGTACGAGTCCAATGTGTTTGACTTTGCCAAGCTGGCAAGGACGGAGCGAGCTATTGCGACCATCTACGAGAAGATCTCCAAGAGCGAGAAGCTCGTGCCGCGGTATTTCAAAGTCGTATACAAGGGCCTTGGTTTCCCGTCGGGGATCCGGGACAAAGAGTTTGTTTACGAGGGCTCGCCGGCAGAGCGAGCTTCCGCCTTCACCGACCGCATGCAAGAGCAATACCCGTCGGCGCAGATCGTCACCAACGGCGATGTCGATGACGTGGAGGGCCAGTTCCTGGTGGTGTCAGCCATCACACCTCACCGCGACCTGACCCACCCAGTCTTCCAGAGGGCCAGGGTGCCACAGGCAGTCCGCGACTTCTTGCTCTCGTCTCACCCGCAATGCTTTTCTTATACCACCAAGCGTATCACGTCCGGGCCCGTGGAGGAGCACTACGCGGAGAAGGTGGTGTTCACAACGGCCGAGCCCTTCCCCACGTTGCTCCGGCGGAGCGAGATCGTCGACGCCCAAGAGATTCTGCTCGGCCCCCATGACACCGCGTTAGAGCGAATTGTCCGCAAGACCCAAGAAATGACAACCCTCGAACGTCGCATCGTCCAAGGTGACACGGCCATTACTCAGCTTCTGGTAGATGCCATATCAATATCCGTCGATCCATCGTCGGAACATAGCGTCGTCTGTTATCGCAACCTTCTTCCGGAACGCCAGGCAGGCAGCGAAGACAGTGGTCATGGCGGAGAGATTGAGCTCGAGCCAAGAGATGCCGCCATAAGGATGGCGCTTGTTGATCATGCCATCATGATCAAGCGCTGCCTGGCCATGTTTGCTCACAGCACCAACGACGTCCTCTCGCAAAGGCACGAGGAACTTCAGAGATGTGAGTTGACATCATTCCACCAACAAGGATTTGGCTGACCATTCAAAGACTTTGAGAGGACGTACGAGCCGGAAATCGCTACGTTTGCGCCTCCGCCGCCTTCACCGCCACAAGAGACCGTATCGACTCCCTCCACGGCGTTCCGGCAGTCTCTATCCTCCAACGGACACAGCCCGCAGTGGCCTAACATTGCAAGTCCCTTGAGCGGGGACCGTGGAGAAGAGGTATCCGTCGTCCATCAGGTTGCGCTACGGCATAGGAGCGCGAGACTCAGCCTCCTGGGTGGTCGTAAGCAGGAACCCGAGCGACCCCAGGAGGAACCGCAGGTCAACGGCGAGGCCGAGTCCAAGGTCGAGCACAGCCGAAGCGCGAGCAAGGGGGCGGGCCGACGACAGAGTCTCTTTCGATCGCAGTCGATAGATGAGACCCCCTCGGCGGACATGCCGGCACAGACGCGGAGGAGCAGCTCCGCGAGCAGGCAGAGTCTGGACAGAGGCTCCGTCCGATCTGACAAGGAGTTTGAGGCAGAAGGCCTCAGCATCGTCAAGCGGGGCAGCGTGAGGAAGAGGTTCAGCATGCTCAAGCTGGGCAAGAAGAGCAGCAAGACGGGCTCGGCGATGAGGAGCGTCGACGAGGAGTAACTATACGAGGATGACGAGCGATGAGCACCCCGCCCGCATCACCCCGCCCGCATCGGCCTCTGTAGCTGTGAACGAGCGATGGACGCAGCCAAAAAAACAAAAATCTCGGGAACTGGATTGACAGCTTTGAAAGTGTGCGTTTCACATTCTCTTCCTGTCGTTTTCCCCACTTGATCTCTTTCCATATCCCCGTTGTACAAAAGCGAAAGATACACCAATGATAATCGAAGTCGCGCGCCTATGGCGGCTGCGGCAGTTTGAAATACACGGTGGGCGTGGAGCGAGTGCGTATATACAAGACGAGAGAATACGGGAAAGGCACCTTTGTTGATCGCCTCCCCCCCCGGTTCCCTTTTTTTCCGGGCAAGTTTACAACGTACCTTTTTTATTATTCGCCTTGTACTGTTCTTCCTGTGTTACTCTGCGTGGGTGGAAGCATGAAAGCAAGGAAAGAGGGGGGCCAAGAGGGGTGGGCGAGATTAAAGGCTTGGTTGGTGCTGGCTGGGGTGGTGGCGTTCTGGGTTGCCGCCTCTCGGGGAGATACTGTAGATGTAGGGAGCGGAAAGGGAGAAGGGGCATAGGGGACGAGAAGGGCGGAATCTGCAC
The DNA here is from genome assembly GCF_022605165.1 of Purpureocillium takamizusanense. Classification (NCBI taxonomy): domain Eukaryota; kingdom Fungi; phylum Ascomycota; class Sordariomycetes; order Hypocreales; family Ophiocordycipitaceae; genus Purpureocillium; species Purpureocillium takamizusanense. The sequence continues at coordinate 1,624,029 of NC_063072.1, forward strand.
AGGCCATACCAATTTCACGCCCACGTCGGGCTTTTTTCTTTACTTGGGCCAAGTATCTCTTCTCTCGTCTCCTGTGTACTGCTTTCTCCGTCTCGTGTGAGGCGGCTACTTGTTTGCCTTTTGTCTACGGGCCCTTGTTCCTGAGGCATCGTTCTCGGAACCGTGGCGGATAATCAGCGCCGGCTTGTGGCTGGTCTAGCTCTAATTGTACGTCTAGACGTATTCGCAAGTTACAGTGTCGTACCGCTTGTCTACACGCAGCACATCCGTTAGCACAACATTTCTCCCTCTCTCTCTCTTCGGCAAAGTCATGGCGACATGTACAAGCCAGAAAGGGGAAGAAAGGCCCCCGTGGGGGGTTCTTACCCTTATACAACAGCGTGTACGTCGTCGACGCGGAGAGGTAGACGGCCTCGATCCTGCACCGGAGGACGTAGTACCATTGCCCGTCACGGCCGCGGCGGCGATCGAGTAGGCGCTCGGGGATGTGGCTCACGTCTGCCTCGACGCGGGCGAGGAGCCGGACGCGATCGTCGCGCGTGACGGGTGCGTCTCTCGGGGCGCAGTCGGCGTCGCAGTATATGTCCATCTTGATCTTTTGGATGCGCCCTTGGCTTACCAGGCCGGTCCAGACAAAGGAGGTGAAAAAAGGCTCGTTTTCGGAGACTCGATCGCCCTGCATGCAAATATATCGTGTGTCAGTGAGTCAGGTGCCGGCAAAAAAGCAAGGGTGAGAAGGGGAGGAGGGGGAGGAGGCGTGGCGGAAAACGTCGTACCCGTCGGATGAACCACTCCATGCCGTACACCTTGTAGCAGCCTTCGAGGCCGCACCAATGTCGTCTACTCCTCAGGTGTGAATGCAGCTTCGGGTCGTACTTTGTCCTCCACTCGGTGCCATAGTGCTTCCTCGCCTGGCGGTTCCTCACCTGCACCATGGTGAGCTGCTCGGGCGCGCTGTCGGCGAGGCCCTTCATGACGGCGCCCTGCACCACGGCCTGCCAGGCGTTTGGCGGTTGCAGGATCTGGATGCGGCGGTCGACGATGGCGTCGCGGACACGCTCCTTGAGATACTGCGAGGCGCCGAAACCGCCCACGAGGAGGACGGCCTTGACTGGCGCGGCGCCGCTGGCGAATATTTGATCCTTGATCAACTTGATGACCTCGAGAACGACCGGCTCAAAGATGATGGAGAGGTCAGAGGCTTTCATGGCGTAACGTCCGCGTGCGATACCCAGAGCCTTGTTGTTGGCCATGCCGCCTACGGGGACGGCGAACGAGTCGTTCGGATCGGTGCCGAGCGTGAATTGGCGCTTGATTTTCCTCTCAAAAGCCTCCACGGCTTCGGATAGGACTTCCTCGTCAAAACCAACTTCTTTCCCTAGTTTGACCCTGAGATAATTGGCGAAGCGCATGTTGAGAAAGGCTGAACCGCAAAGCGCACCGGACCCAGGCGCCGCCTCCTGGACCTGCAGGATCGGCTTCAGCCCCGTGATCGTGTACGATATCAAGTCTACTGTACCGCCGCCAGCGTCAACGACGGTGATGGTGTCGCCAACTCGCAGGCCGTGGTGGTCGAGGCCGTGCAACGCGTATATGGCGGCAGCCTCCGGCTCTGAGACTAGATGGACTAGACAGCTGGCCGATGAAGGACCACCGAAGGCCCTCTGACACGCTTTCCTCGTCCGGTCCTTGGCCATGTCGCTCCATATGGCTGGCACCGTCACGACGAACTCCAGGGGCGTGGTTTTTACCACGGCGTCTCCAAGCTTCTCGCGGAGGGTGTACAGGAGATGCTCGTTCAGGGCAGACATGTAGTCGGTGACGAGTTCGTCAGCGCTGCTGGTCTCACGGCCTGTATCGGCCGCGACCAGTTGGCTGGTCTTTTCCAGACAAGGATCCAAGTACCTTGTCCGTCACGTCAGTATTGCAGTCTTCCCGCCAGCAACAGCGGCAGCACGAAGGGTCACGCAACCACGCACAACTTGAACCACTCCATCACCTCGTCCTGCGGCGCCGTGTCTGGGATGGCGAAACCCCATTGTACGTGGCCGCCCTTGGTGTATCTCAGTTTCGTGGGCACCTTATCCGAGGACTCGCCCTCGCGGGCCGACCTGCTGATGGGCCATGCGGACACAGCGACACGCCTGTCGGGTCGTTGGGTCTCTGCCCAGGCGACGCCCGAGTACGTGGTGCCGAAGTCGATGCCGACTATTATCTTTCGTTCGCACGCGAGAAGGCGGTGCTTGCCTGACTCGATGGGTGTCCGGATGAGCATGATTTGTCTATGACGGAGCGTAGTGTCGACGAGTAGACGGCGGGGGTTCAGCGCTTCGCTGGGCTCTCCGACTTATGATTGTAAAGAGATCATGGAGGCTCGATCACACAGAGAACTCGCGCAGACGACGACGCATCACACCGCGCAGGCCGTCGGAGGGTTAAATTGACCGACATTATTCGCGAGCCCGGAGCTTCCTCCGGTCACGGGTGGAGATACCATTCTGCCTGACCGGTTCCCAAGCCCACATCGCGACTCGGGCGGCGGTCGCGCTGAGGTCTTGAGGCGCACCAGGCGGAACCAGTGGCCGCACGGGGTCGCGTCTCGCCCGGCCTCAAGTCAATACGGCGTCGGGCAATGAGAATGTCGGAGTCCTCCGTGGGCGGTCCATGGCGGTGGTGGCGGAGGCAGCCAGGCAGACAGCGGAGGGAGGGAGCGATTGCTGTGGCTGCGCCAGTGTGTTTGCTTCAGCCGACTGCGACGGGGCGGAGGCTGATGAGTGCCTGAGACCACTGTCTGAATGGTCAGAGAAACAACCACACTGCTTTCCGTCATACTATTCAGACAGCTTCCACGGACAGATTCATCGAGGCTCGGCTCGCTCACTGACTCACCGTTCCGCTCCTCGACAGTGAAAGAGTGGTTTGTTTTCATGGCGCGTCGGCGTAAGACGGTCAGTGGAAGAAGGGGCTTACAAGTCTCAGCCGGTATGGGAGGCTCCAGGCCAAATGCAAAGATACTTTGACAGCGGCTACTACAGTATAGTGAAAATTTGGCTGAAACCGAGGCAAGCGAGGAAACGCTTTCACTACCTCTTCGCACTATGTACAAAAGAGGTTGTCATCCATCGGGCCAGCCAGGTGAATATGCTATACTTCGTACCTCCATCCATACCCCATGGCAAGCGCCGCCCGTGACCCCATGGCACCTGCCCTGCCTGCCTGCAGTGCGTGACCGCCCTGCCTGCGCCGGGTTCGACTCCGCCACACGCAACCTCACTCCAAGCTGCCATCAGCGCAACGCCACCACATCAAGCACTAAGCGCCCCGAGGACCGTAATGAACATGGCTCTGGGCACGTCTTCATCGCCCTGCTGTGGCGTAGTATTTCAACTTGAAGAGCTGACCTGTTTGTCCATTCCGCTTTAGTGTGGCGCTGGCCGCCCTGATGGGAGACATGACTTGACACGAGCAAAGGTTGTCAACTTCATCACCTGCGCACAAGAGTTGCCCGAGGATTACCTACAGAAATGAACTTGGTATCTTGCTTCAAGTATTTCATGCAGGTATCTACGCCTAATATATGCGGAGGCCCTTATATCATCCCCGGTAATGTACAGCGGGGGTGCCCCGAGCACCACCCCAGGTATATCCAAGACACCTTGGGCTTCCGCGGCCTTGAGACGGTTCAAGAGGCCCATCCCATCATCCATCAGCCCTCACAATGACTTGAGCTCCTCCATCCTTCGCTCCAGCTCTGGCACCTGGCGCAGCTTCACCTCGAGGTCCTCCTTCTCGTCCTCGAGCTTCAGGCGTTTGTCGGCGTCGAGCTTGGTGAAGACGTAGTTTCCCTGCCCGTCGAATTGCAGGATATGCGTGTGGTACTTCCACAGGCTGCGACGGTGGCTGACTGTCATGAGGGTGATGCCCAGCGCCTTGGCGTTGTCGTACATGACCTTTTCCGTCTCGAGCGTGACGCTGCTGGTGCACTCGTCGAGGATCGCATACTGAGGGCGGTGGTAGAAAAGGCGCGCCATGGCCACGCGCTGCTGCAGGCCGCCCGACAACACGTCGCGCCACTCGGCCTCGGCGTCCCAGCCTTCATCATAAAGCTCCACCAGGTGCTCGAGGCCGAGAATCTTGAGCATGGACAAGAGGTCTGCGTCGGTAACGCCTCGGGCACGCATTTGGCGTAGCGAATCGGGGTATATGACTTGCTGGCGGAGCGAGCCGCGGGAAAGGTATGGTCGTTGAGGAATGTAGAAGATGGCGCTGAAGGGTGGCTTGTAGACCGTCCCTCCGTAGACGGGCCAGAGGCCGCCCAGGATGCGGAACAATGACGACTTGCCGCAGCCGTTGGGCCCCACGACAAGGAGGTGATCGCCATGCTTAAGGGAAAAGGAGAGGGCTTTGACCAGAACATCTCCGTTGGGCGAGACAATGGGCCTGGCCGCGCAAGTTAGCGTATGCTGCTCGTCCTTGACCATTCTGCACACTTACACGTCAATGAACGTAATGTCCTTGCTCTCATGGACTGTGCCACGACCTTGAAGCACGGCCTCATTGCCCTCTATCCCCGATGAGGAGACCAGCTTCTTCTCAAAATGACCCGACTGGATGTCGTCCATGACGTCCAGCAGCGATGCGACTCGCGAGGTGTAGCCAGCCAATTCCATAATCTCCCTGTAGGAGAACATGATTCTTCCAAAGGCGTCAGACGCGGACAAAAGCATCCGTCTGTTGGTAACGAATGACTCGGTCCTGTCGCCCATGTTCATCACCGCTTGCCCGGGAAGCTTGAAGAAGACGGGCACGCTGCAGAGTACGAGTCCTAACGCCCCCCAGAAGTACTTGATGACAAAGTCTTCCATGAAGCCGTGGTAGAAGCGCTGTCGGAGGATGTAATTGACGTGCTTGATGAGAGTGAAATAACCCTTGTCAAGGGTGTCTTTCTCGGCCTTGTGACCGGCGTAGAGCGCCACCTCCTCGCTGTAATCGATGAGGCGCGAGTGCTGGAACCTGAACTCGCCCTCGAGGCGGGCTTCATCGGCAACGTATTTGCCAAATGGCGGGGTCAAGACGCGCATGACGTTTGCAGAGAGCTGCACCAGCAATGACATGAAGACGACGCCCTCCCCACCAACGCTCTTGGACAAAGAGTACGTGTATATGGTCTAGAGATAGTCAGCACAGACGCCCCGCAGCGCATGGATGGGGGACAGACCATGTCGAGCAGCGGCTTGGCGAGGTTACTGTACAGCTCGGCCAGGCTGTTGGAGAACTTGGACACATCCACCGCGATCAGCTGGTCGGGATTCTTTATCCGGTCGTCCAGCGCCGAGATGCCGTAGAAGGTCAGCTGCGACAGGTACTTGTCGTGGATGAACTGCGTCAGTCTCGTGCGGTACTTGAGGGACAGTTCCGCTTGGTGATAGGACAACTGCAAGATGTTAGCCATTCGCGTTCGGAACGGCAGCAATGGTGGTGCGCACCATGGAGTTGGTAAAGGTTGCCGGCACGGCGATCAGCATCCACCAGACGATTCTGGTGAGAAACTCCTTGCCATTTCCCTTGACGAGGGCCTTGACTATGGCGCCATCCATCTCAGCGACGCGCAAGCTGATGAGGGTCCGCAGGACGAGGAAGAAGCTATGGCTGATGAGCATGCGCGTCTCGGAGCTGCGCCAGCCAGGTATGACGATGCGCAACAGGCGCAGGAGCGAGCGGAAGAAGTCCCGGTTCAGGGCAACCTTCTTCTTGGGCGCCTCGCCCCCTTCGGTAGCCGAGACGGTCCCCCGGCGGGCGGCGCGCTGAGCGGCCTCGCGCGCAGAGGCTGCCTTTTGCTCCGAGATGGCATGGCGCACGCGGTTGACAAGGGCGACGAAGAGGGTGATCCAGACGGCGCGGGAGATGCGCGAGCGGTTGGAGAGATATAGGCGGGTGAGGTCGGACACGATGCTGCGGACCGTCCGATCGCCGGGCAGGCCGAACTTGGATTGCCCTGCCATGGGTGGCCGACAAACGAGGGGAGAAAGGGGGGGCGGAGGGCGAGCGAGGTCAGCTATCACGAGCCGCGGCGCATCGGTTGGTGGCCGGTGGCGGCAGTCGAAGTCGGAGACGGGGTATGCGGTCTCGTCAACGTCAGTCCCAACGCAAGAAGCATGTGCCGAAGGGTGCTTCGTCAAGCAAAATTAGACGATGGCCGACGAAGCATGAGAAGATGACATTTCCAAGATGTCAGGCGGGCCGCTTCGTCGTCGAGCGACTCGTGCCTTCCCCAGGATGGCAGGCTCGGCTGCGCTCCCTCGGCCGGAGTGCCAGTCCCCCAGTTCTGGCCAGTGACAGCCCAGCACGGCCACAGCAGCACCTGCCGCTAGCATCCGGGCATGTGATTGCCGTGGCGGGACGAGCTGGGGAAATCCAATGCCTTGTCCTGGGCTGCCAAGGCCGCCGCACCAGCCACCAGTCACGAGCCACACCTGTGGGGTAAATTTTTCTCTCGGCGCCGCGGGGCAGGCCTGGCCTCCTTCACGTCGACAACCACATATCTCAGACCCTTGGACTCCCGACGAGAGCCCAATACGCGCTGCTCAACATGTCGGACGACGAGAACCTCTCCATTTACGATGAAATCGAAATCGAGGACATGACCTTTGACGAGGCGCAGCAGCTCTACCACTACCCGTGTCCCTGTGGCGACCGCTTCCAGATTGCCCTGGACGATCTTCGCGATGAGCAGGACATTGCCGTCTGCCCCAGTTGCAGTCTGATGATTCGAGTCATTTTTGATCTCGTACGTTGAGCAGCCAGCTTTGCGCCCTCGAGACAAACTCGCTGATTCATACAGGATGACTTGCCCAAGCCCCCGCCCGCGAACAACTCTGGGGGTCAGGTCCCCGTGGCGGTGTAAACACCACAGGGCAAGCACGAAGTCTAAATAGGACGACGGGAATGCCAGCCCTCCCACACGGTCCGATACGAACGCCACACGAGGCCTGCCTACAGGGGGTCGCTATGCGCTCGTCACGGCCTCTAAAAACTTCCTGCGGCGTTTGGCATCTTCAGGCACAAAACGTCTGGCTTGTCGCCTTAAGATTCAAGATAGGAGGCATCGCATACTGTCGACGCTGCTGCCAAGTGCACTGCCGGTACAAAGAGCGTGGCAACGACAGATCCGGGGTAATCACAAATCTCGAGGCACGCGGGTGCTCCCAAGCCTGAGACAGCGGCAGTCGAAAGGCGGTGCGTGTCTCAGGACGACATATCCGACCCACGACTCGCGCTGCAAACAGCATGCAATTAGCCGCAGGTGAGACATCGACAAGCTGTCTTGTGCAACATGCGCAACTCTGCTTGGGCACGGGCACCATGGGGTTTGCCGCACGCGTCGTCGCAAGCACGAGCCAATTTCCATGGCAGATGGCGGATGGCAGTTGAGCCACCGGCAATCACTGCTCCCCCTACACAGCTGGGGAAGGACGACAACATATGTCGATCCCATCACTCAATATACCGTCAATTGTTGTACCGTCGCAGGGCTCGCTTCCCGAACCGACCGTTGTCCAAGTGTGCAGAGTGTTGTCCTGCCAGTGGCTGCGAGGCACTAATGTACATGTCGCGAGAACGGCAGCAATGCAGCAGTATGCAGCAGTGCTGCGTGATCCAACTCAAAATCGGTTGTTAAATTAAGGGCCCTGCATGGGCAACGCCGGACCGCGGCGCGTGGTCCGAGACGAAGGACGGCGCCGCGGGCCTGGTGGTATCTCTATGCTATTAAACGCCTGGCCTGCCTAAGGCGTGTTCTATGTTAATGAATGATGGGCGGGCAGCGGCCGCGCCACGTCGTACGGCGTCATTACTTCATATCCCGAGCGCTCCGTCTATAACATGACCAGCCCCATGATGCAGAACCCCAGCAGGCCGGCCATGGAAGCCTGCATCTGCTGCGGGATAGCGCCTCCAGTTACCTGCGTGGAACGAGATGTTGTGGAATTGGGTCGGGCAGTCGGTAGCACGGCGGTGGATGAGAAGTGTGCTGCAGCCAAGAATTAGTCTGGGGAAACGAGCTTGGCGACGAGGCCAGTCTGGCGAGACGACTCACTGGTTCCATTGGAAAGCGGTTCTGAGAGCGCGACGACGGACACGCTTTGGGAGGTTTGGCTGGCGAGCCTGGTCTGCGAATTGGTCCATGCGACGGAGAGTGACGTGGCAGGCGAGGCTGTGATGGTGTCGACGGAGGTGGCGGCGGCGACGAGGGCGGCGCACACGAGGGCGACGAGGAGAGCGAGGCGCCACATGGCGAGCTTTGTTGTCGGTCGCGAGGACGCAATTGAGGCGGTTGCGCGAAGTGGCAGGGAGACACGATACGGTGGTCCGGTCCCTGACTCCCTGAAGGGGGGAATGCTTGTTGGAGTTGGTGCCAGCAGCGACAACTTGGACCGGGGGTTGTGGACGGGCGTCGTGGTGTTGTGTTTGTGTTATACTCGTCGGCGGCGGCGGCGTCGTCGTCGTTGTCGTGGGTCAAGAGAGGCTCGGGCGTTGCTCCAGGACCCCAGGTCTGGGCATGGCATCACAGATCCCACAAAACGGAGAGGAGGACTGGGCTGGGCAGGAAGCCGGACGACATGATAGCTATATGGGGGGGACAACAAGGCACGCAGGAGGCAGAAAGAAGACGAGAAGAGCTCCGCTTTCGTCTGCAAAGAAACCTGTCGTGGCCTGGCCTGGGGGGGCCGCCTGCGACGGCAGCGGCTCCAGCCAGAGGCGCAGGGGCCCAGGGGCCACCACCCATTGATTGCAGCGTCCCCACCAGGCGCTGGCGGCCGTTCCATGGCACACACAGGCGCGCTATGAACACACACTCTCCTCTTCCACACACCTGTTGCGTTTCCAAGTGCGGCATGCGCGCCACCCTTTCTGCCCACACACACACTCACTCGTTTCCAGGTTTCTGCCGCGTGTGGACACCGTGCCGGTACCGGGTACCTACCTCCCTAGACGTTGGGTGGTGCCTTGCTGGTGCGTGGGCGGTGCCAGCACGAGTCGGGGCGCTGATGAGGCGCCATTCTTCTGTACGTAATATGTCCTTGCGGCGGCCGAGCAGCGAAAACCTGGAAACAGCCGGGCAGGGGACATTGAATTGAATTGATTGCGGCGGAGACAGGGACTCTCGTCACGCCCCCCCCCCCCGGCGAGGACGGCGGGCCACTGCATTGCGCAAGCCAGGAAAATAATCTGCGCGGGTGGGTGTTCCGTCCGTAGTGCTGGTCGTAGTTAGTACTCGGGACATGCCTACCTTGGCTTGTGCAGATGCCGTACCTTAGTGGTAGTAGCTCTTTTTTATCTCGCTGCAGCGCCATTGGGCCAGGGGATGGGGGGGAGTTCGTGTTGTTTCGTCGTGCCGGGATGAGCTATGTTGCTGGGATTGGGTTGGGAGGTTAGTAGTCGGAGGTGGGTGGAGGTGGTGATTGATGGATGGTGCTAGGTGGTACCAACTACGGAGCACGGAGTACAGCACTAATAACCTGACGTTGGGATACTTGCCGATGGCACCTCGAACGGGAACGACTCCCGTCTGTCCTTTGCCGTCCGTCCGTCCGTCCGTTCGTCCTGCAGCAGCAGCAACAGCAGCAGTAGCAGCAGTGCAACAGCAACGCACGTCAGCCCCCTGTCCAAAACGCCCGGCGAGGCAAAAAGGCAAGGCCAGCAGCCATCCATTGCATGCATGCATGCAAGGCCGGGCGAGGCAAAGGCAAGGCAAGGCACACAACGGCTGCGGCGGCGTCGCGGGATGCTGCAAGGCGGCGAGGGCGACACTGATGAGGGATGACGGGACTGACTGACTGCCCGCTGTAATCAATGGAACTGGATGACCGCGGCGCGCGGGCACTCACCAGGCTGGGAAACACCCGGGCAGAACAAAACCAGTCAGTCCCGTCAGTAGTCTGTCTCCACGGGGCGCCGCCGCCGCCGCCGCCACTGCGTTTCCGTCCCATGGATTCAATGGCTTGCATGCCCGACGAGATGGCAGAATAACTAGCTAAGCCCGTCGCCCGCCCAGCCCAGCGCCACCCGCGCGCGAGGCCCTGCCGCAGTTGCAGCATCCCGCAGCGTGGGTTGCAAGCGTTGTAGCAGGCGTTGTAGCAGCAGCAACTTGGTAGCAGCAGCAGCCACTGGGGCGGCGGGCCCGCCACCACCACCACCACCGAAACGGCACTGCCTACTAACTACTAAGGTATCTATCTGCCTGCCCTGCTGCTCCAAACCGTTCCCGCAGCTGGAGGCTTTTTTAGCAGCAGCCCCAGCCCGCTTCGAGATGGTTCGGTAAACTGCAGTGGAGCCTCTACCTATTGAGAATGAGAATGGGAATGGCACGACTCGCCCCCCCGGCACGTTAGTACCAAAGAAGCACCACCACTTTAACTACGTACTGCCTGGGCTGGGGATGGCATGGTACGGTACGCGTCGAGGATAGAGGACCACCACCCCCGAGAATCGCACCGGGGCTCCATTCACCAGTCATCCGCCCAACGTGCCCGTTGGGGCCAGCGGCGGAAGAGATGATGATTGTCCCCCACGGGCAGTCTTGTTCCATCCAGGGCTTAATTATCACCATCGCCGATCCTCGAGGGGCCTTGCCTACTTTTGCTACAACTACTACTACTACTGCCAGTCATCCAAATCCACAGCTACGTGACCAACCAACCGCCAATTCTTCTTTCTGGGTGGGCAGGGGCACGACTCCAATTGTTCTCCGTCGATGTCATCATTGCTTCGCAGAAAAATGATACTAGATGGCTGGCGGCACCATTGTGTTGTTGCTCCATCCCTAGTTACTCCCTTAGGTAGTCGCAAATTGGGAAGCTGGCTGGCTGCACGTACCAACCTGGGCCAAGGGGGGCCAAGGCTTTTCGGCCCGCTGCGTGTGTTGCGTTTCGAAGCAAGGCACAGCGTAACAAGGGGGGGCCCTCTCTCCGGGAGGGATCCATCCCCTCAGAATGGGAGAGAGAGAGAGAGAGGGTGGCTGCACGGAGTACGGGGCAAACGTTGCGTCATCATGGGACTTGAGTCAAAGCAATGATCAACGAGGCGTCGCGCCGCCGCCCGCCCACGAGGGGGAAGCCAGGCAGGCAGACGGACGGACAATGAGCGAGGGCTACTGTGCCAGAATGGTCTTTCACAACGGACGGGGCCACGAGGCTGGGGCCCGCCGCCGCCGCGGGTTGGAGCAGGGCGAGGAGAGGCGGAGAGGAAAGGAGGCTCTTTTGTCAATTGCCGCAAGGCTTGTCCCAAGGGGGGTTTCCCCCGAGATGGGATGATAGCTGATGATAGTGATGATGCCGGCAGCCGTGTCACCACCAGAGATGTGCCTGGGCTGTCTGCAAGTGCCCGTGCCCGCTGTAACACGGCATTTGTCGTACTACACAAACGGGCAGGAAGAGATGGAAAGAATGAAATGAAAAAGGAGATGCGCAATCAAAATTTTCTGTACTACACCCTCCTATCCATCATCTGCCCGTGATAGATGGGACTTTACAACAGAACAGAACAGCGTCAGTACTAGCAGCGACTGACGACTGACTGACAGACGGTCGGCCGGCTGGTCCCATTGACAGGGTGACGCTGGCGGTGGAGGTTCCAACTTCCGCCACACATGGGGGGGGGGGGCAGATTGCTCTTACAGGTAAGTTCCACCGGTACGTACTGTGCCTTGTGTTGTGTCGCCTTCTTTTAGGTACGGAGCACGAGTAGTACCTTCGCTATCCTGGTTAGCGCCCAGTGAGCATCTGGCACCGTCGAACAAGCTTTTTTTTCTGGGTCTAGAACAACCTGATCACGAAGGGGGAAAAAAGCTTGCTTTGAGACTGCGCGACGCCCACTCACACGCACACACACACACTACTCTCCCGCTACGCTGCTCGCCCCTCCTGCCGGGCCGACGACTGACGCGAGGCAATGCAACGCAACGCAACGGTAATTGCGCTGCCGCATGTTGGAGTTTGCACCTCTCCTTCCCGTCTCTGGCGCCGGCTCCGCCTTCGGGAGTAAGTACGGAAGCTGTTGTTGTCGACTTTGGTAGCTGGTCCGTCGGTGTGTGTTTGGTACAGGTATCTACTCCGCAGGTTGGCGGTGGTTTGTGGGCCAAAGGGCCGACCGGCTGGCGACGGTCATTGAGGTCTCTGCCGCGCTCGTACGAAGTACGTACACTTGGTAACTACAGCCATTTCAGCAGAAAGGAAACGATGGATCCCTTCTGAGACATGTCAGTAGTAGTATCAGGACTAGACGATGGTCTGTGAGCTGGATCGTCAGCAAAAGGCACAGCATCGCCCGCCGCCGCAAATTCCTTTTCCCCCCGTTTCTTTCGCCCGGGCTTGATCGCCGCGTGCAGATGTAGTTATGTTATGCACTTGCTGCACCAAGAGGAAGAGAGGCGCACCGCCAACAACAGCACGCGTGACGAACGCGCACCCGGCTTGGGGACCAGACTATGTATGCATGTTCTTCGTACTCGGTCGATCCTCCTCCCACCCCTGGCTGCACAGGGACTTGCTTACTACGTGCATACGTAGGGTAGTACTAGCCAGTGTCGAGTGTCGTTGACGGGCGGCTGATGTCTGCAGCAAGCGCAGTGCGTGCGAGCGTACCTACCTTACTTAGTGACTAGGTCTCTCCTATCGTAGTTTGTACATATCATATACGCATGGGGGTAGGGGGGGGCCGTTCGGCTCTTCGGACAAGCGAGCCGCCCTTCCCGCCAACAAGAACTTCTTTGACATGAGTAACGTGTCGCTAGTGGAACCGACTCATCATCACCTCTTTTCTCTCTGCGCTGGCCTCTGGCTACGCGTCTTCTGGCCAACAAGCGAGATGAGCATGTCGACAAGACAAGACGGCCCTCGTCCGTCCAAGCTCCCTCACTCACCACTCTCTCCGCTAGTAGTAGTGGCGATATAACTATACTGTATGCATACTCACCATTGCCGGGGCCTCTCGTCCCCCCCCCCCCCCTCCCGGGTGAGCCTCTGCCTCGACCACTACGTACCCAACCTAGTACCCAAGTAGGCAGGTACGTAGATGCTGCAACATAATAAGGCCCTCCTCGAAACAAAGCTCTGTAGATACGGAGGCTGTTGCGGCGGCGGTCCGCCAAGTTAATCCCTGTCTCATGCTACCTACTGACAGAGGCATTCGGGTAGTGTAGTTACTTCGTACTTGGTGTCGTAAAAGCAACAACGACTTGGAGCAATTGAGCTTTTTGGCTGCCTCCCAGCAAGGAAGCGCAAGGCAAGAAGGGGCAAAGGGAGGGAAAAGGACGCGAGGCTTGCGCGTCCCCGGCCCTGACTCGTTGCACCACCCACCCACACACATACATACACTACAGTACTGAGTAGACGCACAGCAGCAGCAGCGGCAGCAGCTTTTTTCGCGCCGCTGCCGTCCATCTGCCGAACGGCCCAACGCACCACCCTACTATCTAATGCACTGCCGGCTGGGATCCAAATACGAGGCCGCTACCCTCCATCACCACTTACTCACTCTCTTCACTCCCACCACCACCACCACCACGATATCAGGAGTCGTCCCAACTAGCAGTAGCAGCGACGGCAGCGCAGTGCAATACCGTACAGTCTGTCTTTCGGCAAAAGGGGAGTCTCATGGCTTCTCCTGGTAAGTACCGTGCCGTCGCGTTGACCTACTTACTACGTTACGAAGTACGGAGTCCACACATCGCATTCGGCCCAACACGTCACTTACACACACACGAGACACAACGCAACCCACGGTTCCGAGGATCTTATCCCTGTCCCCGGCTCAATGACCTCCGAATCTTGGAGCCGTGCGTAGCCCCCCGCGTTCTTCTACCTGCCTACGTACAATGCATATACCTAGATAGCATCCGTTCCATCCACACAGCAACGCAGGGACGGATCGCAGAGGCGTCGACGCCTCTTCCTCCTCTCCTCCTCCTGTTCCCCACCCCCACGTCCAGGCTGCGTACCCCCCCGGGGTTTATTAGTGGTTGGTTGGTTGCTTTGGTTTGGTCGGTTGGTGGCACGGGACGGGGTTTCCCTCCGCCATTGTGTCGCGGCTGGCTGGCATCAATGCCCGATAACGCACTAAGATACGAAAGGAGGCACAGGGCCCAGCCAGGCACACACGCACACAGCATTTTTGTCTGTCGCACGGCGGCGCACCCTGCCTCCCCAGGGGGGGGAGGCGGGCATCATCAGATGATATCATACGCGTACAATACTGTACCTAGTTACCTATCGCCCCATGCCTCCGTGAGTGAGTTGATATCAACTCCCAACGCGGACCAACGGTCCCCCCCCTTGTCACGCGGGTGCGCGAACGTGCATCATACGAGAACACCTCCCCGGAAACAAGGATGGCGAGGAAGTACTGATATAGTACTAACTTACTCACGCGCCAACCCCGTCGCTCGCCGCCGGCACCGATCGTTCTCGTTGCGGACCGACGACGCCTCCCAGCCAGCGTTGCGGCGGCACGGCAGCAGGAGCAGCAGCAGCAGCCACTTTGTCAAGCCACGCATCTTATCTATGTGAAGTGTTCCCGTGCCGAGCAAAGATAATGCATACTGCACGATGACACGCACTTCCTACGTATGATGTGTTCGCACACCGATCTTCCTGGGTCGGAACGCTACAATGCTGTGCCAAGTGCATACATACGTCGGCAATGGGTCGGGTATGTATGGTGGTAGTAGATGCAGATATCCTCATGCAGCTCGACAGCAGCAAAAAGCATCGACGCCGAAACGCCCCGGCCACCGCATGAACATACCTAGGTACTTGTTCTTCATAGAAGGTACCAAGTATACCGTATGTGGTGGTGCCTGACAGGCTCAACGCCACGGCGCAAGCCATGATGCACAACACAGCCACCCTATCTAACATCGTCATCATCACCTTCTTCTTCCTCCTCGCCATCGTCATCATCTCTCTTCTGCAACCACCACAGACACAACCGAAAAACACACGAGAAAAAAAAAACTTACCCGGCATGGGACCACGCACGCAGCCCCCTCCCGTCCGTGCATGGCGCGTGGTCGGTCCCCTACCCGGCCTCAGGCTCGGCCACAAGACCGCCGCCGCCGCCGCCGCCGAGACGTCCCCAAGCATTGATCAGACTCCAAACAGTGGTTACACACACGTAACCCGTGGCGAGGAGGCCTCATCATCATCATGATCCTCAAGCACAACAACAACAATGGCAACAAGCGACCACGACCAGCAACGACCAGCAAGTAGTCAGTACTTACCCCCAAGGTAAAGTAAGTGCATTGAAGACAACCAAAAAAAAAATCCCGTGTATCAATGCGCGCGCGGATCAGGAGGTGGCCCGTTTCGTTTCAAAGAGGCCCCCTCCTGTGCCACCGCGGCCGGCACACACACACACACACACACTCTCTCTCTCTCTCTCTATTCATTGCATGCTGCATCCATGCATCGTCCTCGTCCTCGTCGTCGACAACGACTCGCGTGTCCGCCCGTTTCTCATGCGGCGCAGCACACACAGCATAATGGACACCGTTTTGGGGCTCGTTTCCCCCCCGTAGACTCCGTGACAAACACGCGCGTCATGTTTGTATATAATGCATCGGCGTTTACTAGTACTACTGTGCCCACTACTAGCTACGTACCTAGGTAGCATAAACGATGGTATTTTGCATGTCCGCCCTGATCCTTGACGAGCGCCGTAGTAACATGGTAACCTTGCCCCCCCCCGTCGCCGTCACAGACAGGGTATGTGTCCGCGTCTCCTGGCCGCAAACACAAGAAAAAATTGGGCTGGCTGCCGGGAGCCTCCCTGTTCGTCATCGACTCCGTGTCAGAGTGACTGACGATCATGATCGGTCAGCTGCTGCGGGCACGTCCAGCCTCCCCGATACGAGGAGACGTGCAGAGTTTCTCTGGAAGAAGAGCCAGCTTTGGCCACTGGATCTTGCTCCACGCGACCCTTTGCACGATTCGGCACTTCACCCAATTCTGCATATGCACGACTCGCAGGACCGACGCTGCGTGGGCCACTGCTTTAGACGCACAATGATCTTTTTATAACCCAAGAGATCCACCTCTACAATGTCCGTGGTCTGTCTGTCTACTACGTACTTGGTACTACTATCTCCTCAAACTATGACAGCCTGCCTCGTGACGCATCATGTATCGGCCTCCAACGCCAACAGCCACAGCCAGAGCCGCCCGCTCTCCATCAAGCCCCTCCTTACGCTTGCACGTTCTCAAAGAAGAACGTCGGCACTCCTGGGACCGAGTTCTCCGCGATCGGCACCGTAATATCCACCTCTTTGCCGTCCGTCATGCTGACGCCCTTCTTGCCGCCCTCCTCCACGATCAGCACGTCGCACGCCACCAGCCCGGCCGTCTTTGACAGTCCCGGCACCATCTGCGCCAGCGTCTCCTTCTCGTCAAACGCCAGCTTCTGCTCCAGCACGGCGCTCGCGGGCTCGCCATTCTGCAGGCGCTTCTTCAGGCCCTGCACAAACGGCATCGCCTTCTTCATCTCGCCCATCTTGGCGATCCGCCCGTTCAGCTCCTTGTCGTTGACCGACTTGGTCGACGGCTCCCACATCTCCTTGAGAAGGTCAATGTACTTGGCCTGCCACGACGGGAATCGGGCCGACATGTAAATCGTCAGCTTCTTGGGCTGCTTCGGGTCAAAAGACACCTCCTTGCCCTTGGCCTTCTTCTTGAGCTGCAGGCCCTCGGCCGAGTTGACGTTGGACGCCGTGTTGCGCACGTAATCCCTCTTGGCCGACAGCGCCGCGTCGACGGGGCGCACCTCGGGGAATCGGGCGTTCTGGATAGACCCGTCCTTCTTCAAGACCTCGCGCCAGATGTGCTCTGACCAGTGAGGCGCAATGACGGCCATCAGCAGGGCCTGCAGTTCGATGTAGCGGAACACCAGGTCCTTGTGCATCTTGATGCCGCCGGCCGAGCAGGCCTCGCGGTAAAAGTCGCGAGCGCTCGTCAGCTCGTAGAGAGCCGCCTTCAGCGCCAGTTTGTAGTTGGTCTGGCGGTACTGCTCGACAGCCTCGCCCGTGACGCTGTTCATCTCGTTGTTGAACAGCGCATCCTGGAACGAGTTGGGCTCGCCCGTCCGCAGCTCCTCCTGCTCCCGGACCATCTCCTCGCACCACTCTCGCAGGTTGAACAGGCGCAGAATGTTGTTGTCCGCGACATCCTCCTCAAAGTTGGCGTCGCTCACACCGTCGCCGGCGTCGGCGATGGCGATACGAGCGGCGTCAGCACCGTACTTGGTGACCAGCTCCCGCAGAGTCATAAAGTTGCCCGTGCTCTTGCTCATTTTCTCGCCGTTCAACATCAGGTGACCGTTCGCGCGCACACCACGAGGCCAGTACTCGGGCGGGAAAATGGCCAAGTGAACGTACAGGAAGAAGGTCAAGTGGTTGGGAATCAGGTCCTTGCCCGAGCTTCGAACGTCCAAGGGGTAGAAGTACTCAAACTCGCGGCGCATGCTCTCCAGAGTCTTTTGCGGGATCTTGGAATCCTTCAGGACGTCCTCGCCGAGCTCCCGGCGGCAGAAAATGTAGTCCCACACCTCGTCAAGCATCTGCTCGGGCGCAATGTTGCCGATGCCCTTCTCGCGGCCAAACAGATCCTTTTGCAGATAGTGCGCGATGGTGTAGTATGCCATGTAGATGGTCGAATCGCTCAGACTCTCGACCAGGAACTGAGGATCCCAAGGCAG
The DNA here is from genome assembly GCF_022605165.1 of Purpureocillium takamizusanense. Taxonomy (NCBI): domain Eukaryota; kingdom Fungi; phylum Ascomycota; class Sordariomycetes; order Hypocreales; family Ophiocordycipitaceae; genus Purpureocillium; species Purpureocillium takamizusanense. The sequence goes on from NC_063072.1 coordinate 1,641,777, forward strand.
CTTCGAACCCAGGCCGTACGTTCTGGCGCAAGCCCACTGGTTCAGCCAGTTCAGCACGCCCTCGAAGCTGTGCTTGGTTTCTTGGGTCCACGTCTCCAGGCCCTTACCGTCGGCGTTCTCAACCCACTCCAAGGCGGTCTTCTTCCACGACTCCTCGCCGTAGTCCAGGTACCACTGGTCCATCAGGGCCACGATGCAGTCGTCTCCAGATCTGCTGACAACCTTGCGCTCCGGTTCCGAGTAGGCGAAGGCGTCTCCGGCATCGATCATCTGACTTCTAACCTTGGGCTTGGCAGTCTCGACCTTTTCGCCCTTGAATTCGCCCACAGCCATGATACCCTGGTAGAAGCCTTCCTTGTAGGCCAGCTCCTTGGCCTCCTCCAGCTGCTTGGTGTCCTTAGGCGAAGCAATCTTGAGCTTCTTGACCAGGAACGGCGCGCAGAGGTCGCCATACGACGGGGTCTGGATGATGGGGAAAATTTCCAGCTCGGCCCACTCCTTGTTGATGCCGTAGAAATCGGCCTTCTTGGCCAGCTCAGAGACGGTAGCAAAGTCGTCGGGGCTATCGGACGGGACCGACGTGACTACACCAGTGCCCTTGGTGGGCAGGACGTTGTCCATGGGCAGGACGCGCACGCCCTCCTTGTGCAGCGAGAGGGGTGCGTTGACCAGCGTGCCCACAATGTCGGCACCGGGGATCTCGCCAGCCTTCTCGATGACGCCTTCCTGGGACAGGATGCCCTGGTAGGCCATATTTCGCGCGGCCCTATCCGTCACAACGTAGTACTTCCTCTCGCCAGCCTTGAAGACACCGTAGGTTATCTTGGGGCCCACAAAGCAGCACGTCTGTCCGTACATCGTCTCGGGCCTAAGGGTGGCGGGCACCAGGAAGATCTCGGAGTCCTCCGGCACCTTGCCCTTGATGGCCTCGGCGGCCTTGGGTGCCCATTCCAGGACCTTCAGCTTAAGAGCAGTGTACTCTTGCGGGTTGACAGCCTCTCCCTCGGCGCGGTCGTGGTCCATGCACGGCTGGCCATCCTTGATGGAGTAAATGGTGTAGCGCTTGCCGAACTTGATCTTGTTCAGCTCCTTCAGGCGGTTCATCTGCCATCTAACAAAGGCATCGTAGTACGGGTTTGCATCGGTGGTGACAAACGATCGGCGCCAGTCGATTCGGCAACCCAGGCTGCTGAGGTCGCGGATGGCCAAGGGCGGGAAGAACTTCAGCCAGTATTGCGGGTCGGCGAAGAGGTGAATGTCCTCCCGAGGGATGCCGATGGACTTCATGATCTGGAACTGGTACTTGAGCTTGGCCGTCTTGGCGTTGGCCTTGCTCTTGTTGGTGGTGAATTTGGTCAAGTCCTCCTTCTTGGCCTTGCCAGCGGGGACAGCGCTGCCGTCGGCGGCCTCGTCCTCCTCGCTGTACCCGGAGAAGTCCTGGCCGAACAGCTTGATCTCGTTGACCAGCTTATCGGCGCACGCCTTGATGGGCATGCCGGTGCAGTGGAAGGCCATGGGGAACAGGGCCCGCTTGCCCTGCATCCGGGCGACGCCGGCGGCAAACTCGACCTTGCTGGCCGAGAAGGTGTGTCCGGCGTGCAGGACGCCGTTCATGTAGGGGTACGGCATGCATCCGAAGAACTTGGGCTGCTTCTCTCGCAGCTCGGCGGCAGATATGGAGTGCAGGGGCACCTCCTCGGTCGACGGGGCATCCTGCTCGAAGATGTGCTCCTTGGCCCACTGCTGTTGGTATTTCTTCTCGACGGCGATGAGGGAGTCGCGCTTCTCGGTCTGGGCAAGGTCAATAAAAGTGTCCAGCAGGGTGACGAAAGCAAGGCGCGGTCGTACTCCTTTCAGCTCCTTGGTCTTGGGCTGCGAGATGTTCAGGCCCTCCATGGCCTTGGGGACGGAGTCGGTGGAAGCCATTGTCGCGTCAATCTGCGGTGACAAAACGAATAGGGCCGTGTCGGGATCAGCGGGGCTCTGACGCCGTATAAATGCGTCTCTCGGGGCCCAAGTCTCGACTCTGTCGCGGGTGCCAGGTGCGCCGAGCTTCAGTCGGTCTGGCTGTCCTCGAGGCTCGGTTGAGTCACAGTCAGTGTGGTTCGTTGGCGTCGGTCGAGTTGAGGAGGGGTCAAAATCAATCGCGGGGCAGAATCTGCCAGGGTATTTTCCCACCACCGTGTGGCGCTAGCACCCCCGTTCGCTGAGGCGGTGCGGCGCCGTGGCTGCCCTACCTTACAATCCATCCATCCCGCCTAGGCTGCCCGGGATTGGTTCCGCCGCGCCGTCGAAAGACTACGGCGACCATCGCCTGCGTCACACAATTCCTCACCAGTCGCTGGCCAAAGCCCGTCTGTCTTCTGCGTCGAGGGCGGAAAGAGTCACAACCCTCGGCAGCCATGTTCGCGACTCTCGTCAGACGCATGGCCCAGTCGGCAAAGGAGCCGCTGGCGAAGCAGGTCCCGCTGAACGCCGCAGCGAACCCGTACAAGGCGCGAAAGGTCTGGCCGCCAAACTTCAAGGAGCTCAACCACCAGCAGCAGCTCCGGTTCGAGAAGAAGTACAAGCGGCGCATCCTGCTCGCGGGCAAGTCGCCGAGGTGGGATAAGGGAGTCAAGTTTGCGCAGCTTGCGACCATTGCAGGTATGCTGCGTCCGCACCCGCCCCCATCCCATCGCGACAGGATGCGCTGACAGTTCTGTCCCGTCTAGCCGCCTTGGTTTGGCTGCTCTTCTATTCCGAGTTCGAATGGTGGGGGAAGCAGTACAAGCCCTCCGAAGAGGTACTTTGGTCTGAGTCCTGTCTAATGCTACTCTTCTCTGACTGCGTATAGATGCGTCGGCATGCGGCCAACGTCTTTGGAGTCCTTGACCCCGACAAGCGATACGAGCGTCGCAAGGATGCGCCCGACGTCAACCCGACCCCAAAAGCACCGGAATCCGAGTCTAAATAAGCTGTACGATGAGACACACACACACACATATGTACCATATCTCTGGCGTTTTGGGCGTTGCGCTCATCTATCGGGCGGGCTTTTGTAGGGCTGAACCAGCATTCCTTGGGGCATTATATGACTACTCCTTCCTCCCCGATAGTCACGGCGTGAATCACACATCACCTCCCTGCCCACGCAAAGCTCCCGCTCATGCCGAGCCCAGAGCTCAGGCCCGCGCTCCGCCCCTCGTTGACGGGCCTCTTGGCCACCGTCCCCTGCGCCCTAACGCCCGAGACGATGCGGTCCAGGCTCGTCTCGATGACCACGCCGCCTATGATCATCTCCGACAGCGTAGCGTGCAGCGTCTCAAAGTTGAAGATGAGGTCGAGCTCGCACACGTTCTCGAAGAGCTTGTCCAGGGCCTCGACGTAGACTTGTATCAGGTCGATGAGGGCGAGGGGCGACTCGGTCGACGTGGAGATGATGATGAAGAAAAGGGTCGCGTAGTGCCGGTACGTGACGAGCGAGGGCACGTCGTTCTGTTCCTGCGACGACGTGTGCGAGGTGCCCGACGCGGCCAGCAGCGGCGGGAGGGGCAGGAAGTTGCAGGACCCGGCTGGGCGGTTCGACACCAGCGTGAAGATTTCGGATATCAGCCGCTGCTGGATGCTCGTCTCCTGGTGCGGGCGGAGGGGCGTTAGCATCAATCAAATAAAATGGCCTGACCCGGGCTCGGCTCGGCTGGCGACGTTGACAACAAGGCCCCCCCCCCCCCCCGTGGTGTCGTGCGGGCGCGAGAAGGAAAACGTACAAGCTGCGTGTAGAACTTGGTCAGGCGGGGCTGGCCCTGGCCATTGAAGACCAGAAACGCATTGATCATGGTCGTTGGAGGACGAGGCGCTGCAGCTCCGTCATGGCCGTTGTCGCAAACTGGCGCAGGCTCCGATGAGGAATGCGAGATGGATGGGCAGATCGCAACCAGCCGGAGGTGACTGAGGTGGTGGTACTGAGGTGCTGATGAGGTGAGCGGTGCTTGGTGGGGCAGCCAGCCAGTGCTCGACACCGCTGCAGGCTCATCAACCAGCACTCGGCGGACATGACTGGCCGGGGCAGTCCAGGCGGGACACCACACCAGAGCCGGGCAGCCAGCCACAGCGTGCGCATTGCCAGCTTGGAGCAGCTTGCCGACCCCGATGCGCTGCAGCTTGACGTACCGCAGGGGGGGGGGGGGGGGCTTCCATCATCAGAGAGAGGGCCCCGTCAATGCGACCTCGATCGACTCTCAGCTGTTAACCACCTCATCGACCTCCGCCCTCTTCCTCCCCCTCTCACCCGGCCATAGTAGCCACAGCAATTGGATGCCGCAGTCCCAGACAACTGCAACGCTCTCGTCCTCGTAAACCAGCCGAGGTCCCATTCCGATCCTCATCCTCCCACGCACCTCGACCTTCGCGAAACCCGGCACCCAGCCAGGGCCTGCAGTCCATTCCCATCCGCCCTCATCGTTCGGTCCCGGTCCCGCTTCCGCTCCCCCCGGTCATGGCTCGCCAGGTCATCGTCGCCCAGGCCTCGCGCCTCGTCGCGCGCACGGCACGAAGCTCCGGCGCCCCCCGCGCGAGCCTCCACGCCGCCCCGTGCGTGCTGCTGTCCCGCGCCGCGGTCCCGCCGGCGCGGCAGCCCTTGTGCTCCCGGCGGCTGTTCTCGGCGTCGGCGTCCCGCGCCAAGGGCATCATGCCCGACACCGAGAACCCAGTCAAGGAAGACACCGTCAAGACGGAGCCGAGCGTCGGGGTCGCGGAGCTGTCGGATACCGCATATCACGAGCTGGCGGACCAGTATCTGGACACGGTGCTGGCCAAGTTTGAGCAGCTGCAGGACGCCAGGGAGGACATTGACATTGAGTACTCGGTACGTGGCCGCGGCTGCCCCATGGTGCTTCCCCGGTTGAGGACGAGATGAAAAAAGTATGCCATGCTGACTCGACCTTTTTTCTCACATACAGGCCGGTGTCATGACCATCACGGTAGCGGACAAGGGAACCTACGTCATCAACAAGCAGCCCCCGAACAAGCAGATCTGGCTCTCATCACCCATCTCCGGCCCCAAGCGCTACGACTGGTGCATCATCGGCGAGGGCCAAGGAGAGAAGGAAGGCACCGGGTCCGGCAACTGGATCTACACGAGGGACGGCGTGAGCCTAAACGACCTCATCCTGGAGGAGCTGGACGTTGTGATTGACGTGCCGGCCGAGAGCTAGTAGTCGAACCAGGTTAGAGGGACAGGGAGAGGGCGCCTTAAATGTTGTATTATTGCGGTGTGTGCCGCCATGGCTACCCGCTGGCGGTGTGGGATCCATCGTCGTGTACAAAGCTACCCATCTACTCTGGAGAAGACGCCAATGCGATATTCCTTGCGTAGGCCTTGTATGTGCTGGAGTGGAGTGACAAATGCCGAGTAAGTGCCTATGCCCATGTGAAGTTGTTCACCGAAATCCCTGAATCTCGAGGGGCCGCATCTTCGGGGCCCATAGCCGTTTTCTGAGTTCCTCCTTCATCGTCTTCTGCCCCCGCCGTTCACCGCAGACAAAGCCCCATGCTCTTGTTCAACATGGCAACCGTCATGTCATAGTGCTGCATGGCGGTCTCTTGCTCGGCCTTCGTGTCGTTCCTACCACACGCACACACAAGTCAGATCAGATCAGCAAGCCGCTCTCGCCAAACAAAACCAAAAAGAGCTTCGCGCATCATCCCCCTTCCAGCACCAGGGCCGAGAGGGACAGACGCATTACAGGGACGTCGTATGTGCCCCCTTTTCTTCAGTCCCGACCCATCACGACAACGAGATATAGAGGGCGAGAGATCGTAAAGAAAAGAAGAGAGGTAAAGAGACTCACCTCTGCTTGCTCTCGTGCAGCATCCTCCGCCACTCCAGCCCCCGCATCCGCATCCGCATCCCCCCCACGCGCAGCAGGTTCTTGAGCACCCGGTGCTCCAGCCCCCTCTCCCGCGCCGCCGCCTGCACGAACCACAGCGTCCGCCGCGCGCCCTCGGGGTCCCACGCCGCGCCGCCCCCGTCCCGGAACGCCGCCCGCAGCTGGTCGCGTGCCACGTACCGCGCCGGCGACGAGAACTGCACCGCCTGCAGCAGGGCCCGGTACAGGTGCCGGTACGCGTGGATCATGTCCGTTCTTGTCGTTGTCGTCGCCATGCTTTCATCGTGCGCGCCCTTGCCCGGTTCGGAGGCGGTCAGGGAAAGAATGGCGTAGTGGAATGGTGCTGACACTATGCTGGGGCGCAAGGTGTGCACGATGAGGTTGAAGTCGCATCAACGCCGACAAAAAAGAGTGGAGCAGCGAGGCCACCAGACCGCCCAGGCTCGTCGCAATAGGCGACAGCCACCACACCCCGTTATTAGTCGAGTCTGCACTGAGGACAAGTGGTACCTCATACTTCCATCTTCTCTCTTGAGAACGCACGCACGCCTTTTACGTTTCTTCTTGGAAGTACTTCCTTGGTTATGCAAATGTATACAAGTCCTCTGTCTAGGTCAGGAGGTATGTCAGGGCCAATGGCCTCCATGGCCATGGTCAAGCAATGTAATAAACGGGTAAGTCGTCCTAGTTAGGAACGTGCTACGGGCAACCCAGTATGACCCTGTCCCCCTTGTGCTTCAAGTCTAATGCGCGCCTGCTCTCAAAATCCAATACCATTCCACGAACGCCGTGACGTTGCGGCGCGTCTTCCCCTCACGGCATACAGGTCTGCGCTCGCTTGGTGCCTCCTCCCAACCCTCACCACGCTGGTATCTAGTCGCCTCCGTTCGGCTCGAGCTGGTGGACTGTGCCTGACCAATTCCAGACCGGTACTGCGGATGCCTGACCGCACCGTCTATATGCAAAACTCTATTCGCGCAAATGCAAAGCGCCCCTTCAGTTGCCGCGGCGGTTGCCATCTTCTTGCTGTCCAAGCGGCGCATAACGGCCCTGACCACTGCCGCCGCTGTCCGCGCGCCCGCGACCGACGACCCTGGATAGCCAGGAGCCAATGCTCCTATCCTCGCCTCCGTTCGTCTGCATCTGCGATTTGTTGTCGTCGTCGACTTCGGGGCCTGGCTCGAGATTGAGGGGCGGGATGCCGCTGGGCTGGCCCATGAAAACACGACCGGACCCGATGGGTGATCCGCCCCTGATAAGAGACCCAGTCTCGGCGTGTATCGAGGGCGTGCCCACGACCGTGCTGGCATCGCCGAAGATCGAGTCCATGTCCTCCAGACGAACACCACACGTCTCCGGATAAATGAAATATACTGTTCGGCTGTTAGACCGCTTTCCACAGTGTCAATGCCGCGTCCCGACTTACCAATCACAAAACTTGCCACGCAGAAAAAGGCGTGAACAAGGTAAAGCCGCCATTTGATCCACTCCTGCAGAATTGGTGTCATTTCTCCAACAAGCCAGTTTGCCGCCCAGTTGGTGGCCGTCGACAGGCTGGCGCCCTTGGATCGAATGCTGAGCGGGAGGATCTCTGGCGGGTAGAGCCACGGGATCGGGCCCCACGAGTAGCCAAACGCTGCGTTGTAAATCATGACGAATAACACCACCATGCGCGGTGTCCAGTGGATGTCCAAGTAGATGAAGTAGGAGATGAGAGACAAGGATATAGCCATGGCGACGGCGCCGGAGAGAAGGATCGCACGTCGTCCCCATCGATCCACGAGATACCACGGCGGAATGGTCGATAGGAAGTACGTAATGCCGTTTAATCCCGTCATGAGGACGGCATCGTGGCCGACCCAGCCCGCCGACTCAAAGACATAAGGGGCGTAGTAGGAAATGACATTAATGCCATTGAGCTGAGCAAGGCCCTGGGCAGACATGGCGATGAAAACGCGTGTGCGATATCGCCGAAACATATCCGCGTAAGTGCGCTCTCCCTCCTGACGCTGGAGCAGCACATTCATCTTGATCTCGCGGTACTCTTCTCGGGCCTGGGCGTTGTGGATGTCGCCGCCGCCGTACAGATTTGCAATAACAACCATGCCCTCTTCGTCATGGTCGTTGTCGAGAAGCCATCTGCACACAGTCAGCACCTCTCGCGGCAAACGCGGCTCGAATCTCGTCTTACCGCGGCGACTCCACAATAATCAAGCTTCCCAGGCCCAGGAGCGCGCCCATCACGCATTGCATCAGTAGAGGTATACGCCACGACATGTCGCTCTCGATGAAGCCGCAGCCGTAGTCGACCCAGACGGAAGTGGTATAGCCTATGATGTTGCCAGAGAACTCGATGCAGGCCAGTTTTCCTCGGTTATGAGGCGGCGAGATTTCTGACTGGTATACGGGAACAATCGTGGACAGCATGCCGACGCCAAGACCGGCAATGATGCGGCCAACCATCATCATAGTCATGGAGGTCGCAAGAGTTTGGAGAGCGCCGCCGACGAAGAAGATGCATGATCCGTAGAGGATGGTGCGTCGCCGACCAATGATGTCGCCAACTCGGCCCACTACCAGCGAGGCAATGAAGGCACCAATTTCGAGGATAGCGACCATGGTCCCTACATGAGCTTTGGATGGGTGATCGAAGTAGTCGATGAAGTATGGGCCCCTGCGAAATCTCAGTGTCAGTGTCCACGGCGCCGCTGTCTTTCGTCGCATTTTGATCGGGGATGGCACGCGTACGTGATGATGCCTGACATAACACCTTGATCGTAGCCAAAAAGAAACACGCCGAGCGATACAAATATGCTGGTGAAGTAGCTACAGCGGCCCAAGTCAGTAAACGTATGTCATCCTGACACGGTCTCCCGTGAAAAGGGGCGCTAGGGGAGGGGAGAAATCGCCGTACAGAAGGGCCTTGCCCGTCAGGCCGTGGATGGAGCCCGAACGTCCCGACATGATGGCGCCGATGCAGCGTTCAGCCCGAGAAGGACGATAGGGTCCGACGATTGGTATCTGGATTGCTTCCTTGTCGACGATGCGTGACCGCGACAGGGAGCGTTCGTGTCGTCGCGGCGAAGGATCTCGAATGCGGACCTTCTTCTGGTGCCTCGAGGATCGCTTCTGGACACCGGCTAGCAGCTCCTCCTCAAGCTCGTCGGGCAGCTGGAGGCGGACAGGGTCGTGATCGTCGGCAGGCTGCTCGCCAATGTCGCCTGTGTCGGTCCACGAGGACTCGGAGCCGGAGGACAGGCGACGGTGGTTCGGATCGTCGTGTTGCCGAAATGCCAGCAGCGAGGCCGACTGCGAGTCTGGGTCGGTGCCGGAGCGTGCAGGGAGGGTCCGCAAGGGAATGTTGGAAGGGAGACGTGACGAGTTTGTGGGAGGAATTTTGGGCGGTCTTGGGGCTGTGAAGCAGCAGCGCCCACCTGTACGTGATTGAAGGGGAGGGGGGATGGAGGGACGAGACAAGGGCCCAGCGAGGTCGTGGAGAGCGACGACGTCGGCGTGCAGCGTGTGGATGGATGGGGTTCAGGTCGGGTGACGGTTGGCGGTCCAGTCAGTCAGTCGGCCATGCAGCGGGCGACCTCCACACTCGGCAAGCAACCTCGCGCACCAGCAGGAAGGGACGGATGGGGCGGCCGGCAACAAACAAGGTACGTAACGTGCCTAGGTAGGTATGAGTTGCAGACTGTGGCGGGGAGGGGCTCGGCTGCGCCGCGGTCAGGCTGGCCGTGCTGGAGTAGTAGTGGTGGTGACGGCGGCCGCGGCACGACAACGGGGAAGCGCGGCGCGGATGGGGCCGGAAGAGAGGGCCAAGCCGGGCAGTCGACGAGTAGCGGGAGGCGAGCACATGCGGCGGCGCCAATCCCAAGCGTGGTGGCCGTGTGTCGCAGATGACCACTCAAAGCGGGCACAGGCTCAGCGTCACCCGGGGATGGTCAACGAGGCCAGAGACGCACGATGATGCCGGTTTGCGGAGCAGCGGCGGCGGCGGCGACGACAAGACCAGGGCGCGGCGGCGGCGCGGCGCGGCGCAGCGGGCTCTCTGGGGCCGGGTAGATGGACGATGGCGCGCGGGGTGGCAGCCGAGAGCTGGTACGAAGTAGCACTGTTATCGGGCGACGCGATTAAGGTTATGGGGGGTTGCAAATGGAGAGTCAGAGCGCGCGTGGCATCGAAGCTGTCAACGTCGTCGAGGCACGAAGACGACGCGGCGAGGCGAGGTGAAGGCCAGATGAGACGGTCGGGCCCGGGAAATGCAGACCGGGCGACGGTGAGGGCGAGCGAGTGAATTGGGGGAAAGGAGAGCTGAGCAAATCGTTTCCTGGCTGAGCAGAAGGAAGAAAGAGAAGGAAGAGATTGGCGACGGGCTCAGGAGAGAAAGTGCAGCCTTCAGCCTCGCAATGTCAGCAACGGAAAAGGGACGCCGTCAAATGCTACTGCCGCGCGGTCGCGCTTGCCAACTCACTACGTACGACTACGACTACCTTACGCAGAAGGGACGCGCGCGTACGAAGTATAGGGGGCTTCAGCGTGCATAAGGGATAATCAAGGTAACTGCGCCAGGCCCAGCGTGCTGCTCGTTCGCTACCGGGAACCTACTAATAAGGTAACTTGACGCAGCCAGGCCAGGGCACTCCGGGCGGCGTCTGCGCTCACTCAGGGGAAGCCAGGCCAAGACTCAGCGGTTGCGACTCCCCAGCAATGCAATCCAGCGATCTGCAGCCAGAATTTTTCTTCTCTGGGCTGCAGCTGCCGCCCGCGTTACTGGATGCTCGCATGTAGGTGGCTTGCATGCCGCGCACACCAGGGCAGACATGGGCAAGCGTGCTGCTCGCCAGCTGCAGTTGACCATGCCCGCCTGCGCTGAGGTGGTGGTCCGAGACAGTCCGTTTGCAGGCCGCCGTGCGGTGCGCAGAGGTACCCGTGCGCCGACGATTATGATGTCTGGCGGACGGCCCCACGAGACCACAGATTTCGACCCCGTCTGCCGTCACCCACCACGCTGCAGAGAAGGGGGGGGGGATAGTCGGGCACCCAATTGTCGGGTGCCCTTTGCGCGGAAGGCACTGTAAGGCAGGTATCTAAGGTACATCTTTCGCAGCACCTTGACAGATGTAGTGCATTGCCGGCGGCCAAGTGACTGTTATTTTTGACTGCCTGCCTGGGCCGTGTCCGTCCCTGTGAGCACGTTCGTCCCCCAACCAGTAACGGCCGGGCGCACTGAGGCACCGTCACGGCTCGCCCTCGACGCGTCTGCTGCTCTTCTTGCCGAGCCGTTGGCTTGACTCCTGACCTCCTATCCTTGGCGGTCAACGCAGGCGTCCCCATCACGCCCCCCAAGCCAGCACTTGCCAGCCGAGAATCCGTCTCAGCCCGCCCCGACGACTCGACGTCGTCGCACTTCCGTCCCCAAGCGCTCACGTGTGACGTCGCCGAGTCCAGCCAGACAAAGGGACGGTGGAGCGAGCCACGATGGGGCAGTGGCTTCTGCAGTGCCCTCTCAGCGTCGCTCGCGGCGCCCAGGGTGCCCTGGCCTGGCCTGAGTCGCAGTGGGGGCGACGACGTCAGACGACAGCAGTTAGTCCCAACCAGCACGGCGATCGCAAGTCAGCAACTCATCAAGAGTAAGTTGGTCGGCACCAGGTCCGGATAAAGAAAATGATGAATTCGATCTGCCAGGTTGGCCGGTCCGTCCGTCCGTCAGTCTGTTGTCAGTCGATTATCAGCAGAGCGCCATCGCAGTTTGCAATTCAAACCAACTGCTTGTGCTTGCCGCGTGCCAATTGCCACCACCCTGCCTGCCTCCCCTCCCTGACTACCGACAAGGCGTGGCGATGGAACCGTTTGCGCGACCAACTGGCCTCCAGAACCTACCGGTGCCTTATCGTGCGGTCGCACAACCGTCGGATTGGATGCCAAGCGGCAAACAGTTTTCTTCCACGCGGCCGCGCCGGCGTGGTTTGATGTGGCAGATTCGAACCCAGAGGCTGGCTGGCTGCATCGCTACATCGCATCACGGTGGGCTGAGAGTCCGTCGGCCAAACACGTGCATTTATTGGAACCCCCCCTCCGGCCCAAGTTCGGGCTTCGTGAAATGCCAGGGAGCGGTTGGAGTCGGCATCCGTTGCAACGCCGCCCGTCACTCCGGATGGACCTCCGCCGCCCGGACGAGGCCGCCGAGAGAGGGTCCCCTCTCGCGGCCGGCCATGTGCTCCATCACCCCGGATCCTTGCCCGAACGTTCTGGACCGTCGGACCCCACGATTGCCTCACCGACGCCTTCTGCAACGGCAAACTGTGGGCTCATCGGGCCCGGCGAGCCAAGCACTGCAACCTCGCCAGCATGCGCTCCTGGTGGATAACGTGCACTCACGATATGGATACCCTATACCCCCGGGAGAAGTGTTCGGGTCACAAGCCAACTCCGTTACACCCTCCGACTCCTGGCTTTCCAGTGCTTTGCTAATATTCGCATCGCCTGGAACTATTGTGATATCTACATGGATCTCTACAACTCCGTCAAGGTGATGATCGTACTTGTGTGCTGACTTCGCAGCAAAAACGATCACATGTGCCCAAGTTCCAGCACAGTAGGTTCCAACACGACCGCACTGATTAGAGACAGAAACTCAACAGAATGTACACATAACCCCCATACTCCGATCAGACAAGTGCCCAACTATGCGGGCGACTCCCTATACTCGGTAAGGAGGCGGGTCGTAGCCATGAGAAGAAGCCGGTTCGGGACATCTCCCCGCCAACCGCCCACGCCCGCTACGAGGCAACTCGCCATAGCCCACGCAGGCACACATGGCCAGGATGAAATGAAACACACTGAGAGCGCAACGTGTTAGCCAGTCCAAAGCATTCTCGTGCCAGCAGACGTGTCGTGTACTATACCCAATGGTAGCTTCCATGTAGATGGCCGCGAACAGTGTCCACCGCCTCATATCCCCCTCTGTCGACACACCCGCTTCGTACAACGACCGCACGATAATGTTGACGAATATGATGGCAGCGGTGAAGGCGTGAAGGCCGACCAACAAGGTTTGCCTCGGATGCCGGATCTTGATCTTGGCGCCATGGAGGTCGTGCATGAGGAGCGCAACGGCAAGGTAGACGTTGAGCATGAATGACCAGACTGCCTGCACATGGACAAAGGACTCGATTAGCCATCCAAACCGCAATGGCGACTGTGCCCCCCACAGGAGGAGGAGGCAACTTCTCTCAAACCCACAGTCATGTAGAGCGCGACCGCCGGGGTCTCGTCACGTCCAAAGACGCTCGAGTAGGCGAGGAAGGCGATGGCGGACTCGGCCATGAGAGCCGCGGTGGCGTGCCATGCCAGCTGCACGAGGATCGACAGACTCAGGCTCATGTCGAAGACGATGGCAGGCGGGCGGCTCGTTGCCTTGTTCTTTTTCTCTGTTTTACCCCCGCAGGCCAAGAAGAGAGGATGGAGTGCACCGTCTCTCCCGGGAGGAAGCGCGCGACTCCGGTGGCGGAGCCATCCTTCTCACCCCTCAACAGCCGGGCAATGCAAACGGCCGCCTAGTATATATTGCGTGGGCGCCCATTCTCAGGAGACTGTGGCGTACGTACCCCGAGCGAGCCGGGCCTCCGCTCCGTGCCTTGGGCCGCTGCGTGTAAGGCAGCTGTTGCCCGAGAGGAGTTGCCATGGTGTTTCCGCCGGGCAGCCGGGGGCGCGGCCGGTCCCGTGCCCTAGGCGGGACGCCCACTTTAGGTGGAAAGATGGAAGGGCCCGGGGCGCATTCCGGCCAGGGACAGACCCATTAGTCAAGCTCGACATGTAGTTACTACGTACTACGTACGAGAGAGGGAAGAAAGATAAGTGTGCTGTGATGGCCGCCTCGAGGGTCGAGGGGCTCGCATGCCGTGTGGGGGGGAGCCTGAGCCTGAGACGATGACCTGCCGTGGGAATATATCATTCCTTGATACGCCCGCAAGGCCGCGGCTCTTTAAAGCACTGTCGGTGTAGTAAGTCGGCAGCCCTTGTCTTAGTAGGACTGCAACGACTCATGACGTTTATGCCGTCCTTGTGGAACATGCCTCTGGAGCACGCTTATACGAAGTACTCTGACAGCTCTGCATCGAGGTGACGCTCGAACCAATCACTTTATGTCAACGCCCCCTGTGTTTCAGGCCGTGATTCGCGGCAGACACGGTACGTAGAGGCAAATGTTGCTTGCCTCAGTGCCAGACATGCAGTCTCTTCTTCTTCTTCAAGTCTCCCGAGACACGGCGATACGGTAGGGACCGCGATACGGTAGGGACAAGCCCACCTGCAGTGCCGACGATGTCTGACAGAGGGGGCACATCGCGGCGGGGAGTTGTTGAACAAAGTCTCACCAACCCCCCCGGGGTTTTCGGGCAAGCTCGGTGCGTGCCCATATCGGCCGTGCTGCTGTCGTGCTGCATGCAAAGAGGTGCGATGTGAAACCCGCCGGCCCCATAGGATCGTGTCCCAATTACCGCTCGGAATTGCGATTGTTCATGCGCAGCCCGCAGGTCGTGGGCTTATTGGTGCGACGGGGAGATGCAGCCGCCGCGCAAAGAAAGACGGCCGGCGGGGGGGGAGGGTAGGAATCCTCTCAACAAAGGTCGCGTAACGAAGTTGTTATGTTGTGTCCCACAAACAAATCCACCGCAGGTATCCGGAACCCCGGTCCTGGCAATGACAGGACAGGACGGGGTCGCGGCTCCATGCATCGTCATCCACCGTGGTGACGGACAGCGACAGCAGAGCACACACACACACACACACACACACACACACACACGGAGACGCCCCCATCCCGAAGCGGTCCGGCGGCGGCGAACATGCTCGCAGCACTCGCTCCTTGTCTTCTTCCCCGTGGCTTATGATTACAGCCGCCTATTTTTAGCCCCGGCGACCGACGACGGCGGCGGCGGTGCTGAACGAAGCCAACACACGTGTATGTACACGTATAAAGTAAGTTGGTGGTGGTACGGAGACACGAGGGAGGGGGGAAGCTGAGAGGCTGTTTGTGCCGCCACCACGAGTGAGCCTCATCAGCGGAGTGGGCGACGATGCATGCGCGGATTCTGGAAGACCGTGGTTCAGCTCGGAGGGGCACAGCCGCCCGTCTGCGGGGCTGATGGGGGGGTGGTGAAGTGAGGCGTGTCGCGACAACGTGGGAGGCTGCGGGCGTCCAAGCAAGTAGCAGCAAGCAGCAGCAGCAGCAGCAGCAGCAGCCGCGCCGACAGGGTCCAGCATTTTATCGATGTTGCATGCCAGTCGTGCAACTATGGCGTGCGTGCTTACGAGCATCGTGGGATGGTTTGTAGGCACGCTCGCATGCGTCTACTCTACTACCGGCGCCCGCACGGCGTGCTGGTCTTGTCATACGGACTTGCAGACTGGCGCGCGCGCGCTTGATACGGGGGCTGCATCCAAAGTTACCAACCTGCCTCGTACTACTACTAGTAAAGGGTATCGAGGCAACGCTATGAGACTGAGCTTGATTCTCGGATGGAAGGAGATCGGGGTGCCGACACGAGCCCCAAGGGCACCCACGATTTCCCCCGCACAGGCCCGCCCGCCCGTCACGCGGCGTAATGGCCGCGCTCGACGCCATGGCGGCGGGCTGGGGCAGCCAGTCTTCGAACATGTCGTGTCGTTGCCGTAGACACACGACACACGGGCCGCAAGGAACGGCCGACGGCAACAGCAGCAGCAGCAGCAGCAACAGTAGTAGCAGCAGGTTTGTTGGTGCGGGTCGGCAGAGGCCACCACCACATCATCAGAGGTTGGAAGCGCGCGCACGCGACAAATTGGCACCAGCAGATCCCTCTATGTGCTCTGTTCTACATACGTACATACTTCGTCCTGATAGGGACGCTACACATCGACATCGGCGCCGGGGCGGTCTTTAGCGGCTGGCTGCCTTGGATCGCGAGACCAGAGACGATTCCTCTTTGCAGGGGTGGCAGCCGAGACCGCAATTTAAACCACGAGGGTGCCGCCTAGAGTGACGTTAAAAAAGCACGTACGCACATGCGTACATACGTAGTGAGGTAGGGTTTGCACGAGGTCGCATTGAGTAATTTCGACGGCCGGCCGCGAACCGGGCGCGCGGCCCTCACTCTCACCTCTCATGGGCCGATTTTTGCTTCACGCCCGTCGACGGGGCTGGTCCGAGGGAGCGCGTGCGTGCGCGCTCGCTCGCGTCTTAGCGATCGGGGTCTCGTCGTTGGCGTCGTCGACGACACACGATGTTGAGACAGTGTTTTGGGTGGATGGATGGATGGTAGGTAGGTGAGTGGATGGTAGTATTCGGTGGCTGGCGGTTCGCATTCCCGGACAGCCTCAATTCAGCGAGACTGCTGGCTGGGGCATGGCGCCCTGGGCTGCTGCTACCTAGAATAGTACTATAGGCAGGCGTCTTTTTTCTGCAGATGGCGTGGCGGGGATGCACGTACAATATGCACCACAGTCAGCAATAAGGAAGAAGCCCTTCATCTCATGTTCTTCGGGCGTCGCATGAATGGGCGCCGTTGGCTCCAAGTCAGCTCGCCAGTGGCTGCAGGGCCTGGCTCTGGGGGGGGGGGGGGGCTTGGAGGGGAACCATCACTAGCATCACCACCACCGGCCACCCGTTGCCTTGGAGCCTTGGGAAGTGTGCTTGTCTGAGGTTGGCTGCACCGTCCGGATTGGGCTCAGTCAGGGACAGCGGGCGACCTCCCGTACTATGTGAGTCTCATCCTCCCATCCTCCCATCCCACATGACAATTGACGAGCAGAATTGACTTTCCCCCCGTCCCCTCCCCCCTTTCTCCGTGTCTGAGCCCCGGGTCCGGATGAGAGCGACCGACGAGCGCCGTACGACTCATACTCGGCACTATCGAGTCTCGCCGAGGCTCTGTCCCCAGATACGACGCGTGAGGCCGGCTGCGATCGGGATCCTGATCAACCGTCCGATCGCCTTGTGGCCCCGCCCGTATGGTCCTCCTCCCCACAGGGGAGATAGTGGACAAGCGAGCCTTGACCTCAGCGCGGGCGCGCGCGCGGACGGACCGCCGGCGCCGGGCTGCTAGCACGCCGTAGTAACGCAAATGTTGGTGCCATCCATGGCACGGTTACAAAGTTGGAGCGCCGCCGTGATTGTGGCAGAGGAGTCGGGATAGTACGTCCGGACGCGGCGCCGTACTGTAGAGAGGTAGTACTGCAATTCGTGATACGTACGTCGTGTTGCACCTTCTGTAAAGTCCCGAGCAGCCAACACCACCGACGACGACGACGTGCGTTTGCATGTAGTCTCGCGGAAGCAACGTGTTTGGCGAGCGACGGAGCAAGCAAGCAGGCCAGCAAGCGAGCAACGAGACAGGCCTTTCGCAAGCCAGGTCACCACCAACCTACAGCGCCCATCGCCCGTCAGAGCAACAGCCCCCACGTCTCCATAAAGGCCCTCCACCATCCCCCCCCGGACCAATGGGCAGCCCTGGACACGCCAAAGTCGCCAAGCCCAGCGCCTCCACTTCAGCCACTCAGCGTTCCTGTTCCCGCTTCCCAGGGGCTGGGGGACCATCTCGCTGGCCGCAGTGGCCTGCCCTGGCCTGCCGTCCACTGGCCGCCCCATCCCATCCTCCACTGCAGGGCTGCCCTGTCCCCCATCCCTTCACCCCAGTCCAGTCCAGTCTGTTCCACCAGTTGGCTTGGGTTGGTTGGGCCACCCAGCGCGAGGTCACTGCGCGGCAGCAAAGTCAGCGCGGCGCCGGCCCCCCCCCCCCCCCTTTCCCAGCTGCCCTGGCCTGGCCCCTACCAAGGGTCGTTCATATCTCGGCGACCCCCCCAAAAACAGGCTTTCGCTCTCATGCAAGACACCACACCTCACCCTCCTCACTCCCGCTATTTCCCACGCGAGAGACCTCGACCGCCTCCGCCCGCCCTCGCTCACCCGCCGCCCGAATCTCTCTCTCCTCCCTCGTCTGCACCGACGCTCCCAGTATCGCGACTCCTCGGCCGCGCGCGCAGACAGGGACCATCACCGGCGCCGAAACAAACTCCGACGAGACGAATTGGCTGCCCCGACGACCTGTCGCAGTTGGTGAGCGCCCCCGAACCGAGGCGAGGCCCCAGGACGGTCTGCGCGCCCACGCAACACCCGCCCCCTGAGCCACCATCCTCGGATCAGAGCCGTGCCGCCCACGCTCGCCGCCTGTCAGCAGAGGCGAAAGAGAGGGCGAGGAGGCACACGGACCGTCCATCATCGACAATTGCGGTCAAACGATCACCGCTCCTTCGTCTCCATACGTGCGGTGTGCGTCGCCGTCAATTGACAGCGCCAGCATCGCAGGCCAGCGCCAAACCTCTACCTCTCTGAGCGATTGCGCCCACCGCCCTTGGACGCGATTGTTGCCACAGAAGCCGCGAGGTCACCATAAGCGGCCAAAATGGGGTCCACTCAATTTGGCAAATTCGATGTATGTCAAGTCGTCGCACAGGTGCAGAGCTTGCACACCAGAGGAGCGCCGCTAACATGTCCGTTCACCAGTCCTTCTGCAGAGACTCGACTCTACCGGTTTGCAATGTGAGTGCAGGCAACATATTGGGAGGGCGACCGGCCTCCGCCGAGCTGAAATAGCTACATCGTGAGGGACTGAATCAAACTGACAATCTTGGCAGCTTCTCTCCACACCGAACCACGACCAGCAGGGACCATGGGGCGGCTGTCAGTTGAAGGGCATCCCGCTCAGCGGTGACCGTCACTTGGGGAACCTGGGCTCAATAGTCCTCTGCGGCATGGCTATTGCTGCCTCAGTATTCCTGTTGCTAAAGTCGGAGAAGAAGCGCGCTGCGGTTGGTCGACGGTAAGCTGGTCCTGCGCGATGCGCCGTAACCGCTCAGGCGACCGTGTGTCCGCTTGACTAACGCCTCCACGCAGGGAAATGCAGCTATTCCTCGTCGGTTACATCATCATAAGCATATGCGAAATCTTTTCTGTTGGCGTCTTCCCCATCAGCAGGACTGTTCGAATTGTGAGTGTCCCCCAGCTGGACCGCCCGGGCCACTGGTTCAGTGCATGGCTGACCTTTTCATGCACAAGGCCTTCTCCGCCATTCATATCGGCATGATCATTGCGACGACTTGGATCCTTATGCTCAATGCCATCGTTGGCTATCAATTAATCGATGATGGCACGCTTCTATCCATGGGCCTAATCACTGGCTCTGCGCTGGCCCTGCTTATCGGCACAGGTTACATTGCTCTCGACACGGGCTTTTCGTGGACCGGCTTCTGGGACAGCAGCTACCAACTCCCCAACAAAAATATCGCGCTCTACGTTTTGTACCAATTGGTTCCCCTCATCTTTCTGGTCGCATTCTTCGTCCTCGAAACGATTCTTGTTCTTCGCGTGCTCGGCGAGGTGCGTCCGATGATCTACCTCGGCGCCGCTGCCGTCCTGTTCGCCTTGGGGCAAATCTTCAACTACGTCGTCAGCAAGTACATTTGCGAGGGAACCAGTGGCAAGATCGACGGCGCCATGTTCGAAACGCTTTTCACGCTTCTGTCGGTCCTGGCGGTGTGGCTCTTCTGGTCCAGCATCACCGAGGACGACTGGCCCATGCAGGGCGGCGGCACATACCCATAATCTGCGGGCCGCGCTGACTTGTTTTTTCATGGACCCTTTCCACGGCGTTTCAGGGGAGGAAGCATTTGCCGAATTACTTTTTGTTTTGTTTTGCCCTATTAATGGCCCGCGACCCATCGTCTTCGGAGCCCAACGACGGATATATATGTTTTGATGGAGACGAGAGCCACCATACGGAGAGGCCACCAAAAGGCGGCATCGCTCGCCTGCCTGACATCCTTTACCACCAGTAGATCAGGCTGCGGCGAGACGTTCTTGGGTAAATGGGGCGGGAGGCGTCCGCAGCTGCCACGGCCTTGGGTGATGTTGACGCCGGCCGGTTGGTAGGTAGCATGGCGGGCTGGCTTGATGAATATTCGTGATGGAGAGACGTCGAGGGATGTCGAGACGTGCACAAACTTATGAATTCTTGCTTTCACAGGCCACGACTGGAGTGGACCGGCCTGTTGTACGGTAGTCATTTAGACACGACTTCGTAGTATACCCCGCGATCTAGCAAATAATGCATATTGAAGTCGAACAAAGGCAGGCACGCATGGTGAAGACAAGGGCCATGTCACGGCGCTGCGTCTGGAATGTGTCTGTCTCTGGTGAGCCGCGTCGGTTGCGCTGATCTTGCGGCAGCGGCCCGCCCATTGGTCTGGGGCCGGTGGTGGCACTTGGTGGGGAACGCTCACAAGGCTGAGGCGTGAGTGACAAGTGCAGCCTCGCAACTCTTCTTTTGCCCTCCAACAACGCTCGACTGTCCACAACTCACCGTCTCCCACCGCGACCGGTGCCGGAGCGCAGCATCCCCCCCGCCACAAGCCTGGCCTTCAGTCACCACCAGCAGCGCAGGCCCCGCGACAGGTCACAGTCGGCGCCATGGCAGACTCCGATGGCGAGTTCGTCGCCGACGGCATGTCGGACGACGACCTCGTGGAGCACAACGTCAGCGACGATGACGTCGAGACCACGGGCCGCCCCTCGCGAGGGGGCAGCAAGCCCTCTCGATTGCGGCGGCGGAAGGGCGACCGCGGCTCCCAGCGAGCCTGGGAGCAGTCGAAGCGCTCGTGGGAGACGAACCTGCCCGAGGAGGACCAGAACGGCGTGCTCAACCTGACGGCCCTCGAGGCCGAGAAGCGCAAGCGCCTGCTGCGCGACACGACGCCCCTGCAGCGGGGCATCATAAGACACGTGGTGCTCGTGCTGGACATGTCCTTTGCCATGGCGGAAAAGGACCTCCTGCCGACGCGCTATCGGCTGACGCTGAGCTACGCCGCGGCGTTTGTCCGGGAGTTCTTCGAGCAGAACCCCATATCGCAGCTCGGCATCGTGGGCATGCGAGACGGCGTGGCGGTGAGGATAAGCGACCTCGGGGGCAACCCTGCGGAGCACCTCGAGAAGCTCAAGGAGATGGAGGGGCAGGATCCCCAGGGGAACCCGAGCTTGCAGAATGCGCTGGAGATGTGTCGAGGCGCCTTGTTGTACGTGCAGCCTCCCTTTGTCCGTCTGGTAAGAATTCATATCGAGACTCGATGCTGACCTCGTATGGTACATGTATAGTCACGCGCCGTCGCATGGCACACGAGAGGTGCTCATCATCTACGGCGCTTTGCTTTCGAGCGACCCGGGCGACATCCACGAGACGATCAGCAATCTCATCACCGACCGGATACGCGTGTCCATCGTCGGCCTGTCGGCGCAAGTGGCCATCTGCGCCGACCTATGCTCGCGGACCAATGCCGGCGATGACTCGCAGTACAACATCGCCATGGACGAGGTACATTTCAGGGACCTGTTCCTCGCCGCCACGACACCGCCGGTCACGCGGACGCAGGAGCAGAGCACCGCCAGCCTGCTGATGATGGGGTTCCCGTCGCGGACGCTCGCCCCGGGCGGCAGCACGAGCTACTGCGCGTGCCACAACAAGCCCTGCCGGGAGGGCTACGCCTGCACGCGGTGCTCGACGAGGGTGTGCA
The DNA here is from genome assembly GCF_022605165.1 of Purpureocillium takamizusanense. NCBI lineage: Eukaryota > Fungi > Ascomycota > Sordariomycetes > Hypocreales > Ophiocordycipitaceae > Purpureocillium > Purpureocillium takamizusanense. The sequence goes on from NC_063072.1 coordinate 1,663,253, forward strand.
GACTGCCGGCCGAGTGCCCGGCCTGCAACCTGACTCTCATCCTGTCAACCCATCTCGCGCGCTCGTACCACCACCTCTTCCCGCTGCGCAACTGGGTGGAGGTGTCCTGGGCGGACGCCACCCGATCGACCGTGTGCTTTTCGTGCCAGTGCCCGTTCCCCGACGCCACTCGCGGGGCATCCACACACTTACAGGCGAGCAAGAACAAGGAGGATGTCGCCAAGACGACGGCCAAGGGCGTCAGCGAGAGCGGCCGCTACGCGTGCGAAGTGTGCGGGAACCACTTTTGCATCGACTGCGATGTCTTTGCGCACGAAGTCATACACAACTGCCCCGGGTGTCAAAGCAACGTGCAGCGGGATCACGAGGCGGCCGCCGGGGTGAACGGACGCGCCAACGGCGCCATGGAGGTGGATTCATGAGATGAGACGGAGGCAGAGCCCTCTGCGGCGCACTGGATTCGGCCTGCGACCTTCGGGCTTTGTATACATTTTTTTCCTTTTTGCATGGGGCAGCGGGCAGTACGTCAATTATGGCGAAGCGAACGGCAAAAATCCCGTCGGGGGATGGATGGGAGGCGAACGATGAACGGGGGTCACTGCCACGGCCGCGCGAATTGGGCTGTGCTGATGTGTTGCAGTGGAAAACGAATTCTTTTATCACGGCGGCGTATACTGAGGGGATCGTTGAAAATTTTTCATGAGCTGGTGGCCGATGCAACGACGAGGTACCGTTGCGAGAGCCGGGAGCACTTTATTTCACGCGAGCAGGCGGAGACGACAATATTTGGAAAACCCATTCATCATCAAGTTTATAGAGAGGGAGAAAACTCCGTTAGACGACGATAAACATGGATTCTGTCATGGGGCTCGTTCCAAGGCTATGAGCAGCCGTTGTAAAGGGTTGTTGTGGTTATAGACAAAGGAGACCGACCGAAACGTCCTCCTGGCTTTTCCCCCGCGCGTCTCCGCCGACACACACTCGCGCGCGCTCGTGTGTGTCCTGTAAGTCCCATGTCTTCTCTCTCTTGTCTTTCTCTTCTTTCTTGTGTATCTCCGTGGGACCTACTCGTGTGTCCGCTCGGCCCACCCACATCTCTTTCTTCTCTTCCTTCTCAGCTACAGCATTATACATGGGGTCCTGCCACGCGCATACTACTTGCTTGCTCCTGAGCCGTCGTTTGCTTGTGGGGTGGTGTGGTGTCGCGGCATGTGTGTGTATGTGTGTGTGTGTGTGTTGTTGTTGTTGGGTTTATCGGTGTTGTTGTGGGTTGGGTTTTGAAGGAAAGTAGAGGGAAGGGGGGCTCTACAGGTTTCCTCTCTCGGCCTGCTCGCGCTCAATGGCCTCAAACAGGCTCCTAAAGTTGCCGGCGCCGAAGCCCTCGAACTCGTTGCGCTGGATGATCTCGATGAAGACGGTGGGGCGGTCCATGAGGGGCTTGGTGAAGAGCTGGAGGAGGTAGCCGCCCTCGTCGTAGTCGATGAGGATGTTGAGGCGCTGGATGGTGTCGAGGTCCTCCTTGAGCTCCCAGTTGCGCTTCTCCGTCTTGAGGCGCTGGCGCATGGTGTCGTAGTAGGTCTGGGGCACGTTGATGAACTCGACGCCGCGGGCGCGGAGGGCGGAGACGGCGGCGATGATGTCGGCGGTGAGGAGGGCGATGTGCTGGACGCCGGGGCCCGAGTTGAAGACGACGTACTCCTCGATCTGGGACTTCTTCTTGCCGGCGGCGGGCTCGTTGATGGGCATCTTGACGAGGTTGTTGGGCGAGGCCATGACGATGGAGCTCAGGGCGGAGAACTCGGTGCAGATCTGGGAGTCGTCGACGGACCAGAAGCGGTGGAAGGACAGCGCGCGCTCGTAAAAGGCGCACGCAGAGTCCATCTCGTTCCAGTCCTGGTTGCCGACGCAGTGGTCGATGCGCGCCAGGCGCACGGCGGGCTGGGTGACGGAGCCCGTGGGCTTCTTGGCCGCGCGGAACCCGGGGAGGAAGGGCCCCCGGTAGTCGCCGCGGCTGATGAGGGTGTGCGTGGTGTCGCCGTAGGTGTTGATGACGGCGGTGACGACGGAGCCCGCGCCGTACTCGTCCGAGCCGGCCGCCGCCGTCAGCGTCTGGGGGTCCTGGATGGCGAGCGCGCCGCCCTCGACGGCCCGGCGGTACACGCCCTCGACGTTGTCCACCTCAAAGGCCACGTCCTTGACGGCGTCGCCGTGCCGCTCCAGGTGCGCGTGCATGGCCACGAGCAGCTTCCTGTCGGCGGGCGAGATGGGCTCGTCGGCGGGCAGGTGCTCGGCCGACCGCAGCGGCGACGTGAAGACGAAGCGCACGTCGTTGTTGGCCACGACGTACGACGCAAAGTACCGGCTGCCCGTCTCGAGCCCGCGGTACGCCACCGCCTCGAACCCGAAGAGCTGCGTGTAGTAGGCCGCCGCCTGCTTGGCGTTGCCCACCCACCACGTTACGTGGTCGTAGCCCGTGAAGTTGCCCTCGGGAAGCCCGTGCTGCTGGATGGAGTAGTCGCCGTTGGTGGCCTGCTGCTGAGGGACGACGGCATCGACGGCCCGCTGCTCCGGGGACACTGCCGAAGGAGCCATGGTGGCGGGCTTGGGAAAGGGGGTGTGTAGAAGGAGTATAGAAAGAGGGAGAGAGAGTGTGTGTGTGAGAGAGAGAGTGAGAGGCCGCTGTGCTGACGACCGGGGGAGAGAGAAACTATCTCAGAGAGGGCGTGTGGTGTTTACGCCCAAGGCCGAGGAAGACACAGACAGACTGTCGAGCTGGGCTGGTGGCGACCGTGCAGGTGGTGGTGTTTTACAGCTTGCTGTCCGTGTGTTCGGCAAGGACTCGTGTTGTCTTATATGTATATGCGGATGAGGAGATGGCATGTAATCAAGGGATGATATGAATGGTGTATGGATGGATGGGTGATGGGGAGGGAGGGAGGAGGAGGAGGATGATGATGACGATGAGAGAGGTCTCGGCACGGAAGCACCACGCGAGAACAGGCACGATTTCTAATTCCCCTCACCCCCCTTTCATACCGCCCCTTGGGGGGCATGTTGGCTTATGAGCAACTCGAGCTGCTCGTCCCTTCCGGCTCACCCGCCAGGGCACAAGGCCGAAGACACGACACAACGGGGGCACCGGGGGGGAACACTACCTACTAGGGGCGAGGCAAGGCGAGGCGAGGCGAGGCGAGGCAAAGGAGCGCACAAGGCCGTGCGACCAACCCCCCCGGAAATGCCCCGCGCCGACGCCGTGGCATCTCACGGCCCGAGAGACATACGGATACGGAGACAACAAAACAGTGCTCGCACGCACACGTCAAGGCATGGCATGGCAGGGCAGGCCCCCAAGGGCGGGCGGGCGGCGCGCACGGGCGAGATGGATGGTCGCAACTGGCAAGGCTTAGACCCTGTCTCAACTCGTCTCGGGCTAACATGGATAGCATAGCATCGTTGACTTTTTGCCAACGCCGTCGTGCTGAGTGGCCCGAGCCAGGGAGGAGAGGAGACCGACCCCCCCGGCGGTGGGCGCGCGCGGCATAAGGACGAGGCAGTAAGTAATAGCACGGCACCGTACCGTGGCAGGGTTTTGGCCCGTTGCTCGTCATCAGCCGCCGAGCTGAACATGCCGCGCCGTTGCTTGTGCAGCCGTCCGCGTGCGCCGACGTCCAAAAAGTCTAAAGAGGGGCCGCGACTGACGGACGAGCCGCCGTGCGGAATGCAGCCGTCTCGGCGGCGCCAACCGAGAACAGCCGCAAATGGCCGGGGGTGGGGAGGAGACGCCCCCCCCCCCTTCCCGCTCTCTCTCCCTCTCTCCATCTCGCCGCGTACAGAACCATTCATTCGATTCGATGCCGCCGCCGCCGCCGCCCGTCGCCCGACCGCCCACCCGCCGCTGTCCTCCGCCTCCACAACCAAAGGCAACCTGCTAGTAGTTAAGGTCATGCTTGCTTTTCGCTTTGTTGGCTAGCTGCCGCCGAGCGAGCACAACGCCGGCCCGCCCGACAGCCCAGCCCCGGCCAGACATGCAGTGACAGCGGGCTGTGCCAAAGTCAGGTCCGTCGTAGCAGTCGCAGCTGTCGGCCATGTCAGCGCTCGGGCGGCATGACTCGGCCTTCGCTGTGCCGCCGGGGGGGCATGGCATCCATGATGGCTGCTTGTGCGTTGTGCTCTCTGCCTTGCCTTGCCCTGCCCTGCCCTGCTCCGATCTGCTGTGCTCCGTTGGCCCATCGTCAAACCGCACGACATCCGTCTATCCCGACACCCAGCTTCGGCTTCTGCCAGATCTGACGTGTTCCGTGTCCGTTTGTTCGGTACATTGCCGTACCCGATAAGCTGCCGTCGTAGTCGCCATCGCCACCTGCGACCGCATCGACCGCCCGCACTGACCGCTGTCGCGCGCCCGCTGTTATCAATCCGCGTCCGTCCACCGCACATCCCTGACAACTTCGTACCGGGCTGAACTGCTGCACGTTGGACCTGCCGCCTGACGACGGACAGCTAGCTGTCTCGACGCCCGACCGACCCGCCGAAAAGACATCCCGCCCACAGCCCGTGTCGCCCGCCATCTGTCGTGCCAGACCTGCGCCCGTAGAAGCTCATACAGCCATGGACGTCTCTAGACTGACCACGCGGGACATCAACGTCCTCGAAAAGATCAAGGACCCCGAGGCGAACCCCGCCGCCGGCATCGTCACCGACCCCTCCTTGCCCCGCGACCCGCATCTCACCAACTCCGACGTCTATGACCGCGTCGTCCAGAGGGAGCGCGCCATCATCCAGACCATTCAACAAGTCGAAAAGGAACTTGCCCAGTCTCACGCCGAGGACGCCCAGGATACGGCCATCAGTGGGTACAAGAGGTGCATTTCCGATCTAGACGGCCTCATCGCCGACCACCCCGACTATGCCAGCGCAAGGAACAACCGCGCCCAGGCAATCCGCCGCCTCTACGGCGATGCTATGCTCCTCCAGTTCACAACCGGCATGCCCATGCCCTTGATCCACGAGCCGGAGCCCTCGGAGAAGAGACAAGCGGCCTTGACAGCGCTTCAAGATATGGACCGCTCCGTTGCCCTGCTCTCTCCCGCCACGCTGCAGACGCCTGTCTCGCCCCAGGCGGCGCGGACGCTCTCCATGGCACACACGCAGCGCGCCGCAGTCTATCTGCGGACCTCCAAGCTGCTGTCGGACCGCCTGCTTGACGTCGACCAGAGCCGCCCCGAGTGCCTCTGGGCTAAGCTCGACTTCGAGGAGGCTGCTGCCAGAGACTTGGCGTACGGCGGCCGGTACGGGAACCAGATCGCCAAGAGCCTTGCCGTGAGCGTCAACCCCACGGCGAAGCTGTGCGGCCAGATTGTTCGCGAGGCCATGAAGAAGGAGTACGGACCGTCGTTTGACTATTGATTCGTAGCTCTGGCGGCGTCGTACGGGGCGATGGGTGGAGGTGATATCATGGGTGCATGTACAACCAGAGGCATAACCAGGCTGCCTACATTCGCATTTTCCTGCTGGTAGATAGACTATACACCGGCGCAGGGCGTTCTCAGGGCTGAAAGCTGATTTAACTCGATTTCTTCGAAAAACCTATGCGTCTTGGGATCCATGCGATGTCAGCCATTCTCGTCTGACACCGCGTCACGGTATTGGGGCATTTTCATTTTTGCCTACCGAAGTCCGGCCTCTATCGTCTGGTCGGTGGTCCTGCCCTTGCTCTTCTCCTCGCGGTTGATGCGGGTCACGGCGGCGGAGACGCCAATCACGACGGCGAATATGGGATCCGCGACCTTCGATATGATGTACGTCGGTGCGGGCATCTTGGCGGGGCGGATGCGTCTCGTTGCGCGTGCGGATCGTGCAATGGCTGCGTTCGCGTTGCGTCTTTGGCTCAGTGGTGACTGACTTGGCTGTCTGGGTGCGTGCCTGCCTGACAAGACTCGGAGCTCCTCGTCCTGGAGAAGCGGGAGCTCATGCCCATCAAAAGTGCGGGTCCTTTCTTGGCCAGTCAGAGTGGGACCCCCACACACACACCGCCCACCACAGAACAGAGCGAGTTCATAGATCATGTGACTTTTCACCTGCCACTCGCTTGCCCCCATCCGCCAGCCCACAAACCCCAAATTTTGCACCAAATTTCCGGATCACGGTTCTACGACGCCGAAATCCTCCAACTAACCACATACCCTCCGACCATCCACAGGCAGGACAAGATGAAGTTCCTCAAGGTCGGCCGAGTCGCCATCATCACCCGCGGCCGATATGCCGGCAAGAAGGTACGACCATTGTGCTTCCACTTCTCCTTTTCCGCTCTCGCGCGCGGCCACGAACGACCAGAAGAAGAGCGCCCGCCCTCTGCCCGTCCAGCCGACAGCCAGCCAGCCAGCCAGCTCGCACGCCCGGTCGCATTGGGAATTGCGTTGAGAGGGAGACAAACCCACGACACGACCGATGCGATCGGAGAACGTGGGAAGACACGGATGGCTGGGCGAGCTGCGAGCTGGGCTTCGCATCGGGGAGCGGCAGTTTGGCACATTGTCCCAATGTCGGACTCGGTCTCTCTCGTGGCGAGCGACTCTTTGCTACGAAAACGAAAACGAGTTTGAATTTTTCCTTTGTATGGAATGCTGACGGAGGTGTGTCAAAACAGGTCGTCATCATCCAGCCCGTCGACAACGGCAACAAGCCTCACCCCTTCGGCCACGCCGTCGTCGCCGGCATTGAGCGCTACCCCTCCAAGATCACCCGCCGCATGTCCAAGACGCGCCAGGAGAAGCGGTCCAAGATCAAGCCCTTCATCAAGGTCATCAACTACAACCACCTGATGCCCACCCGGTACACGCTCGAGCTCGAGGGCCTCAAGGGCACCATCTCCGGCGACACCTTCAAGGAGGTCAGCCAGCGGGAGGACGCGAAGAAGACGGTCAAGAAGGTGCTGGAGGAGCGCTACACGAGCGGCAAGAACCGTTGGTTCTTCACCCCCCTGAGTACGTCGTCCTCACTATCTCATTCTCTGCCCCTGACTTGGTGAAGAGGTCGTGGGAAAGTTGGCTCTTCGCAGCTTCCCCGCTACGCCCAATAGCAACACCGCCCAACTCGTCTCAAACAGCCCTGTGCTAACAAAAATCCGTTCCAGAATTTTAAAAGGATCGTTTTCTCCATCACGGTTAGGGAGTTGGCGGGATGTAAAGAGCATCGAATGGCACTTGAGGAACCCCGGTTTATGGGCTCAATATGAAGTCATCAAAAGAACCCTTCACATATACTACTACACCTTGACGCTCTCCATGTGATGACGAAGCCAAGCAGAAAAAGGGATAGAAAAGACTTGGCTCATGTGATTTGTGACAACATGACCATGGACCTTGCCGGTCAGCATTTTGGCTGGGCTCGATCATGCAACCTGAGCCACTTTGATACAAGTCATATCAGAATATAGGCCGGTAGGCTGTACGTCGACAGTAATGGCAAATAGACCTTGTTGTTGCATGATTTGAGCATGAACAAAGAAAGATCAAGGCAAGGGCAGCAGCAGCGCTGTTAAAGTTGACCTCGCGCGTGCAACCCCCGTAGCCGCCCCTTGCCGTAAGGGGTAGGACTATTTCGATTGAAAGCCATGGTATGGAGGCGGGGCTACCAGACGTTATCGAGGCACACCTTTCCACGACCATGAAGCACATGATAGCTGAATCTGTTTTTTTTCTTTTGCTTGACCTAGGTAGCGAGCCTCGCTAACTATAGGCTCGTACGTTTCTATGAATTGATTTCAACGCCTTCTAGAGTACATCAGATTAGACCGTTCGTGATGCCGTTTCGTCCCGCCTCGCCATCGCGCACTGCGCAAAGCTCTATAAAAGAATACAACCCAAATCACACTTCCCACGCAGCCAAGCATAGTCACTCTCCAATTAGAAAAGTCTCGGCCATGTTTGCGTGACTCATGTGCCAGCGGAGGACAGACGCGGCGCCAAGGCAAAGAGTAAAGAAAAAACGACGAAAATTTTCCTGGGTAGATTGCCCGACAACCTCGACAAGGCTGTGCGAACTGCCCCATGCCCTGCTTGCCGTTTCAGCGACAGGCACGGTGCGTCAACACCAATACCCTTTATTGGGCACCCGTCTTGAAGCGGTTTGTGACCTCGTTGGTCAACTTGGTGGGGTCGTAAGCCGGCGCGTACGTGGGGGCCAGAGCGCCGAATAGTGTAAAGAGAACGAAGACGGACAGGACGATGACGGCGAGCTTGCGGAGAACGGGCTTGCGGGCACCGAACTCGGCCCACTGGCGGCCTGCCTCACCGATGTAGCCCTTGAGCTGGTCGTAGCCGAGCTTGTAGTAAACCATGCCGCCCAGGGCGATGGAGTAACCGAAGAACTGCAGAGGGGTGACCTGCGTGCCCCAGATCATCATAGAGGCGACGACAAGCATGATGTCCTTGAGGACACCGCAAAGGGTGAGAACGACGGCAGAGGTCTTGCCGATCTGTAGAATCTGTCAGCACACGATCATGGGACCTGTAGAGGGTCGGGTATGGCGTACCAGGAAGACCACCGAGACATTAAGCATGAATGCGCAGAGGCCGTTCAAGAAAAAGGTGAAGAGGCCAACGTGGTAAACCTCGGCCATGGAGACCTTGGGGAACTCCCAGATAAGGGCAACAACTCCGTTCATGACGGCGCAGATGGGCGCGAAGTAGTAGAGCGAGACGAGAGGGTCCATCTTGAAGTCGGCAGAGCTCAGAAGGCGCTGAACCATGGTGAGACGCAGGGCCTCAAAGATGATGCCGCCAATCTGGAACAGCACGCCAATTGGGACGAAGTGAATCTCGCCAAAGGACGCGATGATGACACCAACAACAATGGCGGAGACGTTGAGGAACTGCTTCAGGTTGGGCGAGGACACGCCCAGAGTCCAGCCTGAGATGAGAACAGCGACAGGGGTGGTGGCCTTGAGCATCTGAATGAAGGCGACGGAGAGGTAGAGGTATGTCAGGTTTCCGCAAATCAGACTCAGACTGAAGAAGATGCCGATGGGGACAACGGCGCGCAGGTAGACGCGGCCCGTCATCTTGACCGTCTTGCGGCCGTCAAGCATGGTCGTCCATCGCGCCATGGCTTGTGTAACGATTGTCGCGAAGGTGAGATGATAGGTCGTGAGGATAACGGGGTAGCCTAGGACGGCCATTAGCAAGGGGCACGTCAGACTGCGAGCGCGGCGAGGGGCACATACGGAAGTTGAGGGTGTCCAGGAGCCATTTGTTGAAGAGGATGACGGAGGAGCTGAAGCCGATCCAGGTGCTGCGCGATTGTCAGTTTCCGTGCCGCCTGCCTGTAGCTGAATTCGAAGTGCATTGCATCGCGACGAAAAGAATCGTGGCGACGGCGGGACTCACACGACATAGAAGATCGGGTGCAGCGCGGCCTTTGCGGGCTGGGGCTTCTCGGCCTGGGGGTTCACGGTCGGGAGGACCTGCGACGCCTCCGGGCGGACGACGTCGCCCGAGACGCGTGTCTTCTCGTCGGCAGACATGTTGCTGGCTTCACAGTCGAGACGATGTGGGAAGCGCCGGCAGTTGAGGGCAGTATCGCGGAGTGATGCGACTGTTCGCGAGGCGAGGATGATCTTGTACAGGACACGGAAACGAGTGGACGGACAGCCAAGTCCTTGAACAGGGTTCCACGTTGGGGGTTGGAAAAAAGGAGTGGATGAGGTAAGGTAAGCCGCCTGTGGACTGGGAATGAAGATGCAATATGCGGGGCCGGCAGCAGCTGAAGAGACAGGGCCAAGTCGACGCGTGAGAAGTAAGTGGAGGAGAAGGAAAAGAAGAGGTTTCCTGCCAGCCAAGGCCTTGTGCGACGTGATTTTACGCGAAGTACGTAGAAGAAGAACCGGCTTGCAATCGCGGACGGACGAAGAAGCGAAACTCGGTTTCCAGACGGGGCTGCGCAGGTTGGTGGGAGCCAACAGTGGGTTAGGCAGGCCTCTGGGTCTGCACGGGCTGGGTGCGGGGAGAGCAAGAGAAGGAGTGTGTTGGGAGAGGGAGGGAGAGGCGGGAAGGGCGCTTGGCTCCTGAGCGCGGCCGCGCGAGGCAATTAAAAAAAAATTCGCCCCTCCCGCAGGCGGCCACCCCTGGGTTGTAAATTAGCACTTTGGCAGCGGCAGCGATTGCGTCTGCGGTATACAGTGTCAAGAGCGACCCTAGCACCGTGACATTGGGGGGTCTATTGTTGACGCGCGTGTGCTGAGGATCGTCGGGGGGATTGTCCACACAGGGCTCGCACGTTGTGCCGACACGGTGCTGTCCCTGTTCTGTCGCAGGCGCTTTCAGGGGAAAGAGGGGGGGGGGGGGCCACCACGGCTGGCAGGGCACAAGGGTCGGGTCGGGTGCCTGTGCTGGAGCGGGTCCCGGCCCCCTACTAAGGTAAGCATCGTAAGCCTAACCTACCGCTTACCACTGTGCTGCCGCTTCCTTCCAGTGCCTAGAGGGTCGGATGCCTTGTCTCGTTTGGGTCAGGTCGGACCAGTGGCTGACGGAAGCAGGCACTGTAACCACGGCCCTAGCGAATCAATCTGCCCACGTTGGAGACACCCAGCATCGACAAGCGTTAGGACGTGATAAGGGGGGCGCTGCCGCTGGAATGGTCTCTCTCGCTACCGAGAACAGCAGCAAGTCACCCCGGTAAGCCGCCGGTTGCGCAATCCGCCAACGAGGGAGAATTTCGTTCTGGCGTCCACCTCAATCGTCCCCTCCCCGTGTTCGCGACTGGATTCGGCCACTGCTACGGCACATACATCTCTGCAAAGTCTCTTGGCTGCAGCATCACACTCACTTAACAAGCTCAACGGCAACTGACTGGATGCCTGTCTGACTCGATCTAGTATCCCGTCCCGAACCCACAGTGGCCACGCTAGAGCCTGTTGTGCTGTGCCTGATTTTTTTTGTGGTGCCCTGTTCTATTTTCTGCTGCATGTTACGGTGTCGATGACATTCTTTTTCCGCCACCGCAAATGCCCGCAACGTGCTCTTCTTGGTGGTGTCCGGTCTGGCAACGACGTTTTGTTCTACAAGCTGCACTGGGGAGAGGAGTCCCTGCATATCGCACTGTCGTAACTGAGTAAGTTCTCAGGGCTCCGTATATTCAAGTCCGCCTGGCGACGAGACTTACGTGGGGTCGGTCAATGCGCCGCCCTGTAAGCGCACAGTCCTGACGGATCGTGGCCGGAGCGACATCCGCAGGATGAATCTTGTAACAAGACTCCATGTTGCAGTGGATGTCAAGGATGATTAGGCTCTTGAGAGTTCCAGTCGAACGCTCGGCATGTCTCTCGAGCGCCTTCGCTACAATCCGGGCGACACGTATATATAGGCGCCGGCAAACAAGCACATCGTCGATACGGGTGAATATCCCATCATGGCACGACGGTGTATAAAACCCGTTTCCTTGCGCGCACTTACACCGCGTTTTCCTGTAACAACATGGTAATGCTGCCATTTGTCCTCGTCCCCGTCTGCTGCTGGCTTGCTGCGCCTGCCCTCGCCGTTCCGACGGTGGGCGCAGTGGGCTCGCCGCAGGTGAGAACTGACTCGGTAAGCGCCCTGTCTCCGTTCGTGATGCTTTGCGAGACCAATACTTGAAGCAACAGGGGTAGGCACTGACGTTATTCCCAAGTACTTCACGGCTTTGAGGCCCCTCTCTTACTCTTTAGTCGAGCATGTCCCCTCTGTCGACCCGGTATATCCTATTCACAGAGCGTCCAAGGCCGCAGGCGAGGGACTGTGGCGCCAACAGTGGTTGTCTGTTGCCGAAATGGCAGGAGGCTCTATCCGTGATGTGGTCTTACTGGCGGATCTCGCCGATCCCATCCCGTCAATCCTCGTGCTTAACATGGCCGAGCCCTCGACCGGAGAGATGCTCAACATATTTCACTCGCCGCAGGGGTGATGTCTGGGAAGATTACGATCTCTGGGGCGTGATCAATTCCCCAAGCTCAATCACTCTCTACGTCGTCGTCGGCGAGAAGGTCAAGGTTAGTCTGGAAAGGGTCAAAAGGTACGTGAGTGTCCATGGGCTGGGAGAACCGACCAATAACCTGGGGACGACTGTGAGAAGACCGGTTTTGTTCTTGGCTGCTTTCACCCTATAAGTACATACTTGCTTAAACACACATTTTACCATTCAAGTCCTGGCCATGGCAGGCCCACGTGCTCGGGCTGTCACTCGTACGTCACTGACTCACCACAATGCAGTGATAAAGGCAGTGCTCGAGAACTTCGAACATCCTTTTCTCAACAAATCGCGTGGAAAATTTTATACTACCCCCCGTATTCCTGGACCGATAGATGGCTGATTCTTGTTCACCCAGGACACTATGCTACGCTTGTCTCGGACCGGTCCCCCAATGGTCTCCGCTGCCGCCAGCTTGTCTGGAAGAGATAGCTTCGGAAGACCGCATGACTAGCAACAACGTGGCCGGCTTCAGCATCATCGTTAGCACGTGACGCGAGGGCGAGTACCTTGCGGGGGCTTACTTTAGTATAAGACAGGAGCCTCTGTCCAGCTTCCTGCCTCCGAAGAACACGGATACATCGGTGATCGCCATGCCCACTTGTACATACGTATGCGCTGTTCAAAATTGCCCTCCCGCCAGGGCAGCCGCACGCGTTCTTTGTGCTTCAGACGGAATTTTAGAAGGCTCGTTTGCAGTTGCTTGAGGAAGTGTCTAAGTCAGGCGTGAAGCTACCGGTGAGACAAGGATCAACGAGCCGGGGGTCACCCCGTCCGTTTCTGCTTGCCAAGCATTCCCCCGCGGGTGCATTCATTCCATTAAGCTTCGCGGCGGTGGCGCGTGGCTCGGCATCTCTAGATGAAGCTTGGCACGGTGCGGCTGCACCATCCTTCTTTCTCCGGTCCTTCTGGCAGCACGGCAGCAGCCGGTAGCAGGTATTGCCGTTTCTGGCCGCTGGATTCTGTAGCTGCTAGCATGAGGCTACCACGGAGTCCGAGTGTGTAAATGAAGCACGTATCTACTTCCTGGCAGGTGCTCTGAGAAAGGCAAAGGCCAGCATGGGTATCAGCGATCAGCAGCTGATCACCCTGACGCTATGCACGCACTGGCAAGGAGCGAGCGAGCGGCCCTCCACCGCACAATGCAGGGCGAGGCGAAGGGCTCTGAGAGCAGGAGCTTTGTTGCTCCACGTCCATATCTCGCTTGCCCGCCCTGGAGGAGCAAAAGAAAGGATAAGGTGGTACGTAGCAGATCGTCCCGTCCATCGGCCACCGACCGACTGCTCGCAGCATCTGGGCCTTTTGTTTCGCTCTGTCTTGGACAATCACATGCACCACCTGACGGCTGGTATGTATTGTCGAGGGACGGACCAACGCTGCTCCTACGTTTGCATAATCGATCACGGACACATGACCATGAACCGGTCGCAACATTGGGTGAAAGGGCCGGGTTGCAATGCGCAGCACCGTGTTACTCGGCGGGGAACGAGGTGTCGAGGAATTCAGGCCAATTCTGCATGCGCACAGTGACGCCCAGAAACGGCTCACAATGTGCCGTTCATCTCCCCTTCCATCTACGTATCTCCGTTTGCCTTATCAACGGGCACTCCGGATTTTCTCTCCTAGTATTCATTTTGGCGGCAGCTCCAGGTTGATGATGGCGGCCCACACTTTGACCCTGGGACGCCGCCCCCTGACTCTGTCTGGACGGCGCCAAATCGCCGCACTGTGCTTTCGGTGCCGCCAGCGTGGCATCTTTCTGCGACCGGGCGAGGAGAGTCGATCTTGATCTGCCCTTGTTTCAGGATGAGAGCCGTTGCACCAGCCGCACCCTCTTGTCGACTGGCCACGCCGGCCGGCTAGGCTGGCGGCTGATTCGAGGAGATGCGGCAACTGATCGCCAGCCCGAGTGACGTCGGGCTCCAGCGAGGTGACGACGCTTCAAAATCTTCACTGCTCCCCCATCAAGTCCCCAAGCGCCTCTTCTACCGCGGACAGACGTGGTACAGTTGGTACCAAGGATTACTGAGTACAGGAAAAGCAGACCGCAAAGCATGGCCCGCGGCGACTGCGATCTGCGACGTGATTGCGGGCTGGCCACAAGCAACGTACGACAACACCCAGCCGAAAGGGGAGGTTCCGGCGTGCGTACTACTACTCTACTCCATACATATGGCCAGACGTACGGAGGAGATAGGCGACCGACAAGGAAGCAGTGCTGGCTGAGAGCCGAGTGAAAGGCACGTTTGCGGAGTACAGAGCGACGGGCGCAAACACCTTTTGATCGTCTCGATTCTCCACTACTGCGTGCGAGCACAAGACCTACTGGTCAACTGGCAACCTGCCTGTTGAGGAACATCATCCGGGAAGCGAAGACGGACGTGCCCACTGCCAACTGCAACATGCGTCGTTGGGGATCTGCGCTGGGCGACAGCGGGCGAGCGGGCGGTTGGGGCGATGCGGATACTGTAGATACGACAAGAGCCACGGCCACTTGCAATCAGGACTTATTGACCAGACATTTTGCAACAAAGGCGGCCCCGCGCCCCGGCGGACGATGGCCGCAGGTAATGAACCTCGTGGCACGGGTTTTATTCGACAGCGGGAGCGCCCAGGCGGGATCTCTCATCTTACGGCGAAATTGCGAGGCATGGGGCGGTGGATGCGATGCTGGGTACCCCCCAGTCGCCTTACTTGGTGGTTGTGGCGTCGTTGACGGAGATGACAGCCGGAGGGAATGTCATCATCCGAACCCAACTCAGGCGTGCCGGCCACGACTCATCAACTTGGTACGCTCGCCCGCACGCACGCACTGGGTCGGTTGGACGTCAAGCTTTGGGAGCAGGTGAAACGGCCAGGCACGCACGCGGCGGCGGCGTCGGCGACCAGTACGGAGAAGCCCTCATCAACCCCGCGAGCGGGCAGGGCACGAGGGCGGGGGGGCCGGCCGTCATTGTCTGGGAGAACGGCACGCCCGCCGAGAGCGTGCGAGACGGCGGAGCGCGGCGACGGCATGTTGCGGTCGTTCACCGACCAACAACAGCACCCGGAGGCGGACCCGGACATGGCATCCCCCCCCCCTTGCCCCTCGCTGCACAGCCAGCAGGCACGCGCTAACAATGCTAAGCTTCCTCGCCATGCAGAACCCATGGCACAGTGCCCGTGTGTCTCAGGCGCTCCGCTCGCGGCGGGATGATGCACAGACAAGGGCATTTTAGGACCGTCGAAGGCGGTCGCGAAGGGAGGGGGGAGGGGGGGGTCATGCATGCACCGGTAGGGCACGTAATTTGGAACGCAGATGCCGGAGACGACATCCAGGGGGAGGGGCATGTAACGGAACAGTGAAGCATCACTGTTGTTGGTACTTCGTACGTATGGTAGTGCCCAAATAGATTGACGAGTTCAGGCTAGCCGTGGTGGCCGTGGAGGTGGCAGATTGAGTTTGGCTTGGCGGTGGCAGTGGAGCTCTCGCCCCCCTCGCTGCACTTCGGACGGAGGAGGATGGAGGCAGGGAGGCAGGAACGGAAGGCTGGCTGCTGGCTGCTGGCTGCTGGCTGCACGCGGGCCTGGCGTCGGTCGGGTGCGGGTGGCATCCACTGATGGCACGTTGGCTGGCCGGCCGCCTATCTTGGGCCTGGCGGTGTCCGTGTCCAGTGGATTGGGTTGGATTTGGCGCCACCGAATTGCCCGCCATGCCATAGAGGTACCATGCCGGGCCAGGGCAGGCCAGGGCAGGCCATTGAAGGCGGCGGGGGCAGCCTGACCCATAATAAATTTGGTTCAATTGGGCCTGCTTTTGCCCCTCCATGAAGGTGGATTGGATGGATGGTCGGATGGAAGGGTTGCGTGGACTGAGGTGAGCGTCTCCTTTTTTTTCCCCTGCCCGCCGCCAACCTGCCTGCCTGCCATCGTCTGTCTGTCAGGGATACGACCCGAAACAACTTCGCCAACCCTCCTCCATATCAGTTGCAAACTTGGCAATTGCTTCGCCTCTCTTCTCTCTACTCTACTCCCGCTCGCTCGCTCGCTCGCTCGCCGTCGTCTGTAACGCGCGCGCGCATCTTGCATCTTGCTTCCACGCACGCCCACGACGACGTCGAGGCTCCTCGTCCTCTTCCCCTCAACCTACTACCACCCCCAAATCCTCACACCGACATTCCCACCACCCCCGCCACCATGGGCGCCGACATGTGAGCAGCACGCGCGCCCTCTCTCTCCTTCAGCGGGAACGCCATGACCAAGTGCACCGACTGACGCTTTGATCCTCCAGTAACGTTGATGTCCTCGTCATTGGCATGGGACCTACGGGTCTCGGTGCCGCCAAGCGCCTGAACCACATTGTGCGCTGAACCTCGATTCGGTCCCGCCTCGCCTCGTGACCCTGTCGCTAACGATTGCCTGACAGGACGGCCCGTCGTGGTTGATTGTCGACTCTTCCGACAAGGCTGGCGGTCTTGCCAGCACCGATGTCACGCCTGAGGGTTTCGTAAGTTGCTGCCTCGTCGCTCCCCCATGTCGCCAACGACACACCCATCGCTGACAATGTCGCGCTGTAGCTCTACGACGTCGGCGGCCACGTCATTTTCTCTCACTACAAGTACTTCGACGACTGCCTCGACGAGGCGCTCCCCCAGGATGACGACTGGTTCACCCACCAGCGCATTTCCTACGTCCGCTACAAGGGCCTCTGGGTCCCCTATCCTTTCCAGAACAACATCTCTATGCTGCCCAAGGAGGACCAAGTCAAGTGCATTGACGGCCTCATCGACTCGGCGCTGGAATGCCGTGTCGCCAACACCAAGCCCAAGAACTTCGACGAGTGGATTCTGCGAATGACGGGTCAGGGCGTCGCCGACATCTTCATGCGCCCCTACAACTACAAGGTCTGGGCCGTCCCCACCACCAAGGTACGTTGGGCAATTTCCCGCTATTCTAGTGTTGCTGTGGCTTCCATCGTGCTCACATCGTCACAGATGCAATGCCAGTGGCTCGGTGAGCGTGTCGCCGCTCCCGATATCAAGACGGTCACCAAGAACGTCATCCTGAACAAGGTTGCTGGCAACTGGGGCCCCAACGCCACTTTCCGGTTCCCTGCCCGCGACGGCACCGGCGGTATCTGGATCGCCGTCGCCGACACGCTGCCCAAGGAGAAGAAGCGTTTCGGCAAGCAGGGCGAGGTCACCAAGGTCGATGCCGAGAACAAGATTGTCCACTTCGCCGATGGCTCCACCATTGGCTACGGCAAGCTCATCAACACCATGGCTGTCGACCACCTCGTGGAGAAGATGGGCAACCAGGAGCTCGTTAAGCTCTCCAAGGGCCTCTTCTACTCGACGACACACGTCATCGGCGTTGGTATTCGTGGCGAGCGCCCCGAGCGCATTGGCGACAAGTGCTGGGTGAGTTGACGATGCTGCCCACGAGACGGACCGTGGACCAAACACAGAAGCTAACGTCTGAGACAGCTGTACTTCCCCGAGGACAACTGCCCCTTCTATCGCGCCACCATCTTTTCCAACTACTCCCCCTACAACCAGCCCGAGGCCAGCGCCAAGCTGCCGACGCTGTACCGCGCCGACGGCTCCAAGGGCTCGTCTGAGGCCAAGGAGGGCCCTTACTGGTCCATCATGCTGGAGGTCTCGCAGTCGTCGATGAAGCCCGTCGATGAGGAGAACCTGCTCAAGGACTGCATTCAGGGTCTGATCAACACGGAGATGATCAAGCCCGAGGATGAGATTGTGTCCACCTACCACCGCCGCTTCGACCACGGCTACCCCACGCCATCGCTGGAGCGCGAGGGCGTTCTCAAGGAGCTCCTGCCCAAGCTGCAGGATATGGACATCCTGTCCCGTGGCCGCTTTGGCAGCTGGCGCTACGAGGTCGGCAACCAGGACCACTCCTTCATGCTAGGCGTCGAGGCCGTCGACCACGTGCACAGCGGTGCCGTCGAGCTGACGCTCAACTACCCCGACTTTGTCAACTCCCGACAAAACACGGAGAGGCGGCTGACGCAGAGCTTCGGCGCCTCCAAGGCCAACGGCAGCGCCGCCCTGCCTTCGCGGGAGCGGGCGTCGTCCAAGGCCACGGCCAACGGTGGCCACAGCCGCAAGTCCTCCAAGCAGGTCAAGTAAGCGCCGGTCCGGTCTAGGGGCCATGAGCGCAACGAATTTAAAGGGAGCCAGCAATCTACGGTTGGACAGTTATCTGACGCACGAGCATGACGGGATGGGATGGCCTGGGCAAAGGCCGTGTTGTACCGCCTGGCACACGGCACGGGTCAAGAGGCAGGCAGGCAGGCAGGCAGGCAAGGGTTAAAATTCATTGTCGACAAAGACGGCGTGCTCGCTCGCGACTCGCGCGGCGACAGGTTGCAGTATAGAATTATTCTTGTCTCCCAATACCAGCGGGGAGAAGAGAGGTTCGCGATAGAGAATAGAGCTGGGCCTCTTTTCATGTATGCATACTTCGTACGTGTCTCCATGTTCTGGACTATATATGGCCGATGATGTCGCATTGACTTTTTATGTACTCTGAACTTCGCACGTAGCATGCGCTCATGGTGAGCTGTCCGCCCCGCGCAGTGTGGCCGCGCCGCCAGGGCCCTCGTCTGCCGAAAGCGGGCAGCGGAATGCATCGAATCGGGCTGCCACCGGCGCCACATGCCACCCTATCCGAGGAATGCAGCATCTCGTCACTTTTTTTTTCTTTTTTGCTTTTGACGTCGTACCGGCTGGTCATGCAGCATGCTTCTAGACGCCTGTCTCGGCCGAGTCCGACGCAAGGGCGCAGCTGCCACTGACATCATCCATGTGCCTACGGACCTACATGCATTTTTGGGCACCCTTCCTCCTCTTTGTGCCTGCCCTGATCCGATCGCGGCGGGGGGTGGTGGTGGTGATGGTGGTGTTAGCAGTAGTAGTGACAAACCCGACCTTTTTGGCGTGTGTAAAAGCGTGTCTGTTTGTTTCCCTTCAATGGCCCCCCCAGCCGCGGGAGAAAGGCTCAACTTGCACCAGGAGATGGCAACTTACCAGCAGGGCTCGTCGGCGTCGGTGTTATTTGTTACTCTGTATTACAGCAGAGCAATTTTTCCGCACAATGAACGAGTCGTGGAAGCGGGTTCCACGGTTCCACAGCGGCGGCGGCGGCGGCGACGACGACGGATCAGGCCTGGTTGGTGTGTGGAGCGTGGAAAACCCACGCAGACGAAAACCGCAAGCCATCCTGGCCCCTTCCATGGGACATGTCGCTAGGCGGTGCGGCGAGTTTGGGCGTGCTGGGGCGCTCTCGTCGCGGGGCGGCAGGCCCCATTTGGGTCGCCGACGTTTCCTCCTCCGCACGGCAATATATTTCACCTTGTTCCCTTACCCTAGATGTACAGATTGTGAGAAGTGGAGGGGTAGTAGCAGCAGTATGTATAGTGGTCGTGTAGTGAAACTTATTGGGCTTACAAGTGGCCTTGAACGTGCCTCCTGGTCATGTTTCTGTGCGGCCGTTCGTCGTGGCTACCTAGCGAAGAAGCTACGCACAGAGCAAGACTCTGACTGACCGCTGACGGGGCACGCCACCCATTGGGGGGGAGGAGGAGTTGGGTTTGAGAGGTGACCGCGCACGAACACATGGCTGGCGGAACGGGGCGCGCGTGGCACAAGGCCGGCGCCGTGTCGTCATCCATATTACGGGAGGACCATCGAACGGCCGCCACAAGGGAGAAAAGGGGGGGGGGGGGGGAAACCCCGCACTGTTGCTCGGGGGGGGAAGTGCGAGCAACGGACGAACGATGTTGGAAGCCTGTTATATGATGATGGTGCTGGAAGAGGATGGACAACTTCGCGGTTCATATATGCCTATACTCGAGAAGCGACTGGCTCGAGGCAGTATTTCAACCCCCCCTTTAGCAGGGCAATGCTTGCGCTTGCGCTTACGCTTGTCTGTGCGTGCGCGCGAGTGGGTGCCACTCGCGCTTGTGTGAGTCGAGGTGGATGCGTTAGGGAGCGCCTACCTGGAGAGTGAGGAGCATTGGAAGGCGGTCGGTGAAAATACAGGCGGCTAAGTGGATGGCATTGAGAAGGGGGAGGGGGTTTGTCCGCCGTCGTTCCCGGGCGGTCGCCTTCCATGACACCCGCCCGACCTGGCCAGGCTGGTAGTGAGTTGTGTGTTGTAATGGATGTACAGCACCAGCAGCTCGGACTGCGAGCATCAGTGGCTGGCCCTCAACAGCAGCCCAGCCCATAAGGTACAGCACCAGCAAGCACCTGACACCGGCACGCAGCCAGCCAGCCAGCTAGCGGGCATGCTCACGCACTGCACCTCACCTTCACCCCTCCCAGGGGCGCCCAACCAACCTTCCAGCTCCGCTTCCTTGCACTCAGCGAAGCTGTGGTACCGCGACAGACGGACGGACGGACGGACGGACGACGACGAGACGACGACGACCACCACAACCACTCCGTCCGCCAGGTCAACTTATACATCATCACCACCACCAACTCGCGCTGCCTCGCCGGGGCACCTGAACTGGCTCGAGGCGCACACACACACACACACACACACACACACACACACGCACGTACGCATGCACGCACACACGCGCATCGAGCGGTCCACTCACACGCAGCACGCAGCAGGCACACCACACGCCCACCCACACATCTCGCAAGGCGGCCCCAACCCGCCGAGCGGGCCACCTAACCAGCCGCGCGCGCCCGAAGAACCACTCGTGCAACACCACGCCTGCAAACTCACCCGGTGCGTGAGAGCACGACACAGGGACAAGAAGAGCGAGCGAAATAGTGAGAGAGCACGAGCTGCTGTGGCCCTCCCTCCCGCAACTCCGCCCGCGTCGAACCCGGCGCCGCCTCTCATCCCGTCTCTCGGCAAAGCATCCCTCCCCTCCTTCTCCGCCTTGCTGAACTCTCGCCGCGCTCTTGCGTCGTCGCCGCCTCGCTCGATCGCCTGCCCGCCCGCTGCCGTCCCGGCCTCGCCGCCGACGCTCCCGCCAGACTGCAACCGCCCGCCCGCCGACTGAGGATGGGCGCTGCGGACGGGCCCAAACTGCCGCTGCCGCTGCCGCCCGCCGCCGTTGTTATCCTCGACCCCATGTCATTGTCACCGAGCCGACCGCTCCCAGACCACCGTCCTTTCTGAGAAGCGCCGCACCGCAAGTCCCGCGTCCCCTTCCTCCGGAGCCGCGCGCTCCCCCCCGTCGCCATCATGGACGATGCCGTTCTGATGCCCGACGATGTTCTCGATCCACCGCCTCCGCCGCCGCCGCCTCCGCGGTTGTTTGAGCGCTTGCGCCAGATCGCCGGCTATACCTGGGACGAGTCGAAACCGCCTTTTCATTCGACCTATGACTTCTGGTGAGTAAAGATCGAGGTTGCGCGCGGACGACTGTCGGGCGTTGGAGGCCGTGGATGAGAAAGGCTGACCATTGCTGAACATCACAGGCACGTCTTTGGCACGCGACATGTCTCCGCGACCCCGCCCCTGTCGAGTCTCCAGCATAACGAGTCGAATCCCGGGTCGGTGAGCAAGATGCCCACGGGGCGTCCATCGCAGTCCGACCATGGCCAGCCCGTCCCCTCCGAGAGGAGTCAAAGCACAGAAACGCCTAGGACACCGCAACTTCACCCGCCGCCGACACCAACTCTCTCCGTCCCGTCCAACGAAGCGTCCCAGATCGAGGAACCCGTCGTCGCGCGAATCTCGTTCCATGCCTTGCGGGAGGAACGGGCTTTCCAAATAGCCAGGAGCGTCACCGCAACGGCAGATCCCCACGGCGACCATATCGTCAAACCCCTTGACCTCATTCGACTTAATCCCTCTGCAGGCGACCGTGGAGTTATCATTGTTGCCATATACGCACATCCCGGCCGAAACTATCTATTCCGTGTCCTTGACGCGGGCCCAGCTTCGTACATCGCAGAGAAGCAGGGCGATGCATATGTCTCGAGCCCAGCGAAGATGCCGCGTAGCCTTGAGCCGCCCATGGACCTGGATCACTTCCTCGACTTCGCCATTGGCGCCACGCAGTGCTTGGAGATTCTACACCACGGCCAGGGCATGATTCACGGTGAGATTCGAGGTGATGCCTTCCACTTCAACCTTGAAGAGAACAAGGTTCGCATCGTGTCCTTCGGCTCAGGGATCAGGTCGTTCGAGCACGGCTTGACTAGCACCGGCTGGTCGAGCTTGTCTAAGGAACTTGGCGCGAAGAACAAGCTGCTTTACATAAGTCCCGAGCAGACCGGCCGCATGCCTGCCGAGCCGGACACGCGAACCGATATTTACTCATTAGGCGTCTTGCTATGGACCCTCCTAACGCAAAAGCCAGTCTTCACGGGCGATTCACCGCTTGATATTGTTCAAGGCGTGCTGGGCCGCAGGATACCAAACGTCGCCTCGGTGCGCATGGACATACCTGATGTCATCGGCCGCATCATTCAAAAGTGCACGGCCAAGAACATTGCTGATCGCTACCACTCGGCAAGCGGGCTCAGGCACGACCTGGTCATGGTCCAGGATCTCCTCGGTGACGGAGACTTGTCCGCCCTCAAAGACATGAAGATTGGGACCAAGGACGTCTCTTCATTCTTCATGCTACCCGGCGCCATGATTGGGCGTGTCGACGAGAAAAATGAGCTGCTCAAGGTGATAGACCGGGTCGCCCGATCACATGCCATGAGCAGCAAAGGCACCAGCCGCTTCTCCGATGGATCGAGCCTCACCAACGAAGTCATTGTCGGCGACGACATGTCCAGCGAAGGCGCCAGCTCTGTTGATGGTACAAACCGCCGAAGCGGCTCCTTCACCCAGACGACCTCATCAGACCCCAAGCACACGAGAAGCAGCTTCCAGCCTTCACTCCTCTCCGATACCCATACCCTCTCCAACGAGACAGTCTCTTCCTCCCAATCCGGCAACCATGGTCGCCCGGCGCGGCCGTGGGAGCGTCACCAATCAATGTCAATAGATGCCAGCAGCGCCATCGACAGCCTGGGGTTGGAAGCCGGCCGTTCCGGCGTCACCGATTCATCGGCATCCAGCCTGTCTCGACAGCTAGGCAACGCCAAATTTCGGAGGCGGGGACACTGCGAAGTCGTGACCATACAAGGCGCTGGAGGTCTCGGCAAGAGCTTCCTGGTACAAAGCGTGCTTCCGGAGGCACGACGGCGTGGATACTGCGCGACAGCAAAGTTCGACACGTCTAGACGGACGGCATTTGGGCCCCTGCTTAAGTTACTGTCGTCACTGTTCAAACAGGTCTGGGGCGAGCGGAACACGGAGACGCCGTTTCACCAAGGCCTAAAGCAGTACGTGCGTCCGGTTTGGCCGATGCTTCATCGGGCCCTTGGTCTGCCAGAGTTCCTCCTCGGTCCCCCGGAGGTTGGCCCTGGTCGGTCAGTCTCCTCGATGCATGGCTCCATCAGTGGCTCCATGAGCTCTGTACCCCGAAGCAATGGCAGATCCGGCATCAGGCGGCGAGGGTCGTCTCCTGGGAGCTCCCCTCGGCCATTATCTCACAGCTCCAGTATCGGCACGCAGAGCTCGCAGGACTATCTCTGCGCTGGAACTTCGACCAAGACGACGCGTCTGATGAATGTGTGTCTGGATATCCTCCGCGTCTTCACCACGCATAAGTTCATCTGCTTCTGCCTGGACGACATTCACTTCGCCGACGACGAGTCCCTGGAGCTCATCACGCAGATTATCGGCGCCAAGATGAAAATGATAATCATCATGACATATCGCCCCGAAGAACTGTCAGCGGAGAGGATGGAGAGCATCATCTGCCCTCCGGAGCTTGATGGTGCGCATGACCTGACGCGGCTGGCTGGCACTCATGTTAATCGAGGGTCAGAAAATCCACGTAATAAACGGCCAGCAGTCACGAGGATCACCCTGTCCCCGATGACAGAGGACGACATTCTCGAGTATGTCTCGAGTACCTTGTCACGGCCCAAGGACGAAATCTTGTCACTCGCCCTTGTGATTCAATCAAAGACGGCCGGAAACCCGTTCTACATGCGCGAAATGTTGAGTGCCTGCCATCGCAAGAGATGCATCTGGTACGACTATCGGGACAGCCAGTGGCACTTTGACTTGGACCGGCTGTTTGCGCAGTTCCAGGGCGAGAAAGACTATGATGTCCTCGACACGGGATTCATCACGCAACGGCTGGGCGAACTGCCGCCGGCGGCTCGGGCAGTTCTGGCGTGGGGTGCGCTGCTTGGCAACTCTTTCTCGTTCGAGTTGATCAGCCGGCTGATGCAGGGAGAGTTCGAGTTCGACGACGGCGGCCCGATGGAATGCGCCCCAGAATATCCCCAACGCGCATATACCGAAGGCGAGGCGATCGCCGGCCTACAGGCCGCCATTCAAGCGTACATCCTTGTCCCCAGCGAGACGGAAGACCGGTTTCGTTTTGCGCACGACCGTTACATCCACGCATCTTCTGCGCTGAGAGAGTGCAACACCAGGCGGATGCACTTCATCATATCGCAGACGCTGCTCAAATACTACGCGGTCGAAGCCCGGCAGAAAGACAGCACCGCCGCGCACATCTGCACGGCCCTAGACCTCATCAAGCGGCGCGTATCGGCACGCCAGGGATACCGCAAGCTGCTTCTGGACTGCGCGCAGGCTGCAACGGAAAACGGCGCCCGGCCGACTGCTTCCAAGTACTACAGCGCGGCCATTTCCCTGCTGCAAGGGGCGCCGTGGGAGGACGAAGCCGACGACGTTTCGTATGACGAGACGATGCAGCTCCATCTACGCGCTGCCGAGTGCTACCTGTTCATGGGTCAACTTTCCGCCGCCAATGACCTGCTGTCGGTAGTCTTTGCAAACGCCAAGACGGCAGTCGACAAGGCTCCGGCGTACGTCCTGCAGTCGAGGATATTTGCGCAGAATGGGAACGCGCTGGCGGCGTTCATTTCGCTCAGGGAGTGCCTCTCTGCCCTCGGCGTCCCGCTCGACGACCAGCCGACGTACGAAAAGTGCGACGAGCGTTTCAAGAAGCTCGCCAAACAGATCAAGGCGAGCAGCCGCGAGGAGCTCCTGCAGCCAAAGAGGACGGGCGATCCCATCATAGCATCCATCGGTGCGGTTCTAGCCGAGACGACTGCTGCCGCTTGGTGGAGCGACTGCTTGCATTTCTACCACCTCACCATGGTCATGCTGGAGATGCACCTCACGAGGGGCGCGTTCCCGCAGTCTGGCATGGCATTCCTGCACCTTGGCGTCGTGGCCTTGACCAGGTTCGGCGAGGCACAGTTTGCCGTTGATCTTGGGTCAATATGCCAAGACCTGCTATACCAAGCGAGAGACGCCTTTTCAATGGCACGCGGTCAGATGCTACATGCCTGTTTCCTCGGCCACATCCACTACTCCATGCCCCTCTCCATTTCGCAGATGGAGGACGCCATTGAGCTAGCGTCTGTGGGAGGAGACCGCATGTCGACGATTCTCAGCTACGGTCTCTGTGCCCAGGCCAAGCTGTTTGCGAGCGACAACTGTGCAGACCTTGAAGGGTTTTGTCAGTACGGCTGCGAGGACATTCCGAACTGGTCCTACGACACGCGCGGAGGTGCCCTGCTAATCGGCATTCGCCAGCTGTGCCGGGCATTGCAGGGCAAGACGTCGATCCACGATGCTGTTGGAGTCATGAGCGACGAACAGCACGATGGCATCCTGTACAAGAACTGGCTCATGAGCCAGACACAGGAGAGCAACAGGTCATCGCTATTCTACGAAAGCCTGGAGCTGGTCGCGCTTTTCCTCTTCGGCCATTATGAGCGGGCTATCGCCATTGGCAAGGCCTGCACGGAGAAGCTCGCGATGCTCTGGTCAGCACGCAACAGCAGGCTCATCTTGCTTTTCTACGGGCTTGCCAGATCCGGCAACTTGATGAGAAATATGCAAGATCCTCGGTCGCTGGCGGAGGACTTCACTGCGGAGACCAAAGACACGATTGACGAACTGCGCCGGTTCGTTGGCATGATGGAGGACTGGTCCGTCGTCTCGGACGTCAACTATCGATGCTGGTCTCGACTTCTCGATGCGCAAATTGCAGAATTGTCCACCGATCACGGGCAAGCAGTCCAACACTACGAAGAAGCCCTGGATCACGCCACCGAGCACGACTTTGTGTTCGAGGAGGCGCTGGGCAATTACCTCATGGCAGGCTTCTTCGTCAGACGGAAAGCGAGGAGATCCGCTCGAGCCGCGCTGCAGGAGGCCATCGGCCTGTACAGGCAGATCTCGGCCAGCGGCGTGGCCAAGACCATTGAGGACGAGCACAGCCTCCTCCTTCACGGGCCGACGCGAAATCACCGATCCAACGAGGTCGGTGTTCAGACGGACTTCGTCGCGGACGCTCCGTCTGTGCGGTACCGCACCGTGGAAGGGGAAGACGGCGAAGAGCTGACACAGATTCCGTCGAATGTCATGTCGGATCTCAAGGGCGACCGCATCGGCGCCTGGCGAGGGTCCATGAACAACCCAACAGAAGACGGGGGTGGCCTTCCTGCACTGGACATGATTGACCTGCATGCCATCCTCGTGTCGTCGCAAGTCATCTCGTCCGTCTTGCAGGTAGACGAGTTGCTCAAGACCATGTGCGACGTGGTCTTGCAGACGTGTGGCAGCTCTGCCACCCGGGCAGCAATCGTCGTTCAGGAGGCCTCTGATGAGCACGCGTGGTACGTTGCGGCGAGCGGTGATCCCGAACGCGGAGCATCGGCACACAACCCAGGGCTGCCGTTGTGTGGCACGTCCTTGATCGCGGAGAATGTCGTCCTGTATTGCTCCCGCTTCTTGGAGTCAGTCTTCATCCCGGATCTCATCGCCGACGAGAGGTTCGGCAACGTGAGCGAGTCGTGGCTGCAGCGAAACCCCCTGGGCAAGGCCATCATTGCCCTGCCAATCTGCCACGGCACGAAGCCGCTCCTCGGCGTCCTGTACCTCGAGGGGGAACCGGGCTCGTTCACCGACCGCAACGTCACCGTTCTGCAACTGCTGGTGAACCAGATCGGCATCAGTTACTCCAATGCGCTGTCGATGAAGAACGTGGAGAAGATCTCCGCTGAGAATCGCTCCATGGTGTCGGTCCAGAAGCGGGCTCTTGCCAAGGCGCTCGAGGCGGAAACCAAGGCGAAGAACGCCGAGGCGGAAGCGAAACGCAACGTCAAGCTTGCCGAGGAGGCGGCCAAGGCCAAGTCAATATTCCTCGCTAACGTTTCCCACGAGCTGAGGACCCCCCTGAACGGCGTCATTGGCAACTCGGAACTTCTGCGCGACAGCAATCTGAACCGGGAGCAGCTCGAGATGGCCGACTCCATCCGCGTGTCGGCTGATCTCCTTCTCACCGTCATCAACGATATCCTTGACTTTTCGAAGATGGAGGCCGACAAGATGAAGCTCTACATTATCGCCTTCAACCCCGAGGAGATGGTGCGCGAAGTGGTCCGAGCGGTGTCCTACAGCAATCGGGAGAAGACATCCAAGAAGAACGTCAAGATCATCCAGGACATCAACCTTCCGCCGATGCTCATCTACGGAGACCCGATCCGCCTTCATCAGGTCCTTGGGAACTTGATTGGCAACAGCCTCAAGTTCACCGAAGACGGCGCCATCACAATCGGTGCGCGTCTGGACTCGGATACAAAGGAAAAGGCCACCCTGACGTTCTGGGTCCGCGACACGGGCATCGGCATCCCGCCGCAGCAGCTGGCCAAGCTCTTCCAGCCTTTTAGCCAAGCCGACGCGAGCACAGCGCGCAAGTATGGCGGGAGTGGCCTGGGCCTGAGCATCTGCAAGAGCCTTATCGAGATCATGATGCAGGGCAAGATCCAGCTGGAGAGCGAGGAGACCGTCGGCACCACTGCCTGGTTCACCGTCACGTTCGACAAGGCCAAGTCTGATGTCTCGGCGGGCGACGCACAGTCCAAGGGCTCGCCGCCCATTGACCGATATTCGGCAGCGGTGACGCCCGCCGAGCGCGCGTCGTCCCCCAACCCCTACATCGACTTGACGAAAATCTCAAAGGAAGACGTGCGCATCTGCGTCGCGGAAGACAACCCCATCAACCAGAAGATTGCGATCCAGTACGTTCAGCGGCTAGGCTACACCAGCGTGAGTGCCTACGAGAACGGTCTCAAAGCCGTCGAGGGGCTCCGCCAAAAGGCCAGAGAGGGCAAACCGTACCACATCGTTCTCATGGACGTCCAGATGCCCGTGCTGGACGGGTACGAGGCGACCAAGTTGCTTCGCAAGGACTCGCTCGAGGCGGTTCGGAAGGTGCTCGTCATCGCCATGACGGCATCTGCCATCCAGGGTGACCGAGAAAAATGCCTCGCTGCCGGCATGAATGACTATTTGGCCAAGCCCGTCCGGTCCGAGGTGCTCAAGAAGAAACTGGATGCGTACGTCAATAGTGCGGTGAGTTCATGCCATGCCTAGAGAAAGAGGTTTTCCCCTTGAATGGTGCGCTGACGTGATGGCTGAAGTCGAGCATTTCCTTCAGCCGCCAGCCTCCGAGCCCCTTGGAGATGTCCAAGCCTCAGGCTAACGGAGCACGGAGCGGCAACGGGTCAAGCATACCTAGCCGTTCGGAGGGCAAAGTTCCCGGAATCACCATCTCGGATCCCATGAAGGACGGCGCCGTGTACAACATGCCCCTCGACTCGGAGGGGTTCAGCGCCAAGGACAGTCCGGTCTACGGCAGAACCCACCACAGCCAGGACGACGACGACGACGACCACTCCTTCTTCCCGCGCGTCGAAGATCTCCAGAGGAGCAACTCGTCGGCCACGGGCCAGACGTCCCCGCCGCCGCCGCCGTCGTCTCACCACGATGGAGCTGAGAAGAAACATCTGCGCAAGCTCACCAAGAGCCGTGGCAACAGCGAGACTCGACTCGGGAAGCCCGCCGCCGTGGAACAGGTGCTGCCCCTCGCGGAAAGACCCAAGGGGGTCCTGACCAAGAAGCCGCCGAACCAACTCCAGAGCACCATCAGCGGCGTGGAAGACGGGACGTTTGACGGGACACCCTCGCCGCCACAATAAAATCTCTCCGTTTCAGAGTCGGGATGGGGAACATCACGGCTCGCTGAGCCTACGCTGCCCGCGGCCGGGTTACGTCGGGGTCGTATGCTCCGCCCCAGAAACGACCAAGCCTTGCTGGTTTCTACGACTTCACGAAAGCGACTTCCGAGCACGATGCACGATGCACGATGCAACGGACCACACGCCGGAGGCCTGTCCACAGGTCACAGGGCACCTTGATTGGCCTTGAACCAAGGTCCCGTGCACGCCAGATGCGACCGACCGAGAATGATGGTGCCCCCTTCATTGTCCATCTACCCGTCCACATGCCATGCCACGCACGCCATGCACACCGCGAATCCGACACGTTGCTGCTGGTACTCGGCCCGCATATTTGCTTGTTTCCGCTATATGATGCATATGTCTGACACAACAAAGACGACATCAAAGAGACGGAAGCTAATACCAGCGCGTCCCGCCCTGCTTTCTCCCCCGCTTTCAAGCCTTACCTCCTGTCACTTTTGGTTTCCTCTTATGAGGATTTACATATCTGTTCGTTTCACTTTCCTTTGAAAGGACGGGCTAAGGATACGGGAATGAAACGGCCGTGATAAGGGTTTGCTTTCTTATTATTTTTTTTATGGTTTGTGAGCGACATCCAGAAAAACGAGAGGGAAGGAGAAAGAGAGGCACACGAGCCCCCTGGACCCAATTATTGGGAAGGGTTCTTCCCGGTAGCTGCAAGGCTGGTAGACGAGGCGCTGCCGGTCGACGAACCCTATTGTCCGATGGGGAAGTGCTACTATTTCGCATGTCACGGCGCTCCAAGGGGATCGATCCTGCATTGAAGTCCATGAATGGTTGGAGGAGGACGCGAGGAGAGGGGGAACTGCGCGTAAGAGCTGCTTGCGAGGAAAGGAGAGGGGGGTTGCTGGGGTTTGTGTCAGTTGGAAACGCACGCGCGACGGCCTCGCTGCTTTGGATGACAAACGGAGAGTACATGTATAGGCAGGTAGGCAGGCGAGAGTAGCAGCATCATGAGAGACGACGTGGCGCGCTGACGCCATCGCCGCTTCCCAATACATCATGTAGCCGGCAACACTGACGTCTTCATGCCGCATTCGTGACAGGTCTCTTCAAAGTGAAGGCAACCAGGCGCGGCCCCGCCATTCCGCCGATGCGGGCATGCGTCGTGCCCGTTGCCGCTTTGGCATTCAAACCTCGTAACCAGAGTTGCATCGGTCGAGTGTTCCGCGGCATGTAGGGCCACAAGTTGTGAGAGAACAACGGACTGTCGGCTAGAGCACGTCGCCCGCAGCACTGGCATGTGAAGGCGATCGTTTCCCTCGCTGCGCCTGCAAGGACTCTGTGCACGCAGGTCGGCCTCTCTTTGGCTGTCCGTCGTCGGGAAGAGGGCTCGGTGCTATATGTGACTTGCCCTCCGCCGAATATAGGAGAGAGCGACAGGGACAGGGAGGGTGGTGGATCGCCATGACATGCACCTCTATTGCGGTCGCGCGTGCGCAGTCGAGCGTCTTTTGTGCGCGCCGTTCGCACAGTAACTACCGTATGCGCTGTGGGCTCCTGGCGTGTGAGGTTCGTACGAGAGCAGCTCTGGTCATGGCATGACATGGTATGGCATGGTGGGCAAAGAACCTTTGACCGACCAGTCGCCCTCGCAATGCTTACGCACAATCCCCAGGGGCCCGCGTCGGCGGCGAGGGCCATTGTGTAATGGCGGGCCAGGGGCTTTCAGGTTGCTCATCGGGGCGACAATCTGCTGGGACGGCCAAGGTTTCCCTGCTTCTCGTACGAAACGAGAATTCCTTCCTTCCCCCAAGCTAACCCGTGCCGGGCGTCAGGCAGGACGAGTGGCCGAGGACGAGTGGCGTCCATGCCGCTGCTGCACTGCAAGCCCATGCAGGGTGCGGATGGGGAGCCAGTCAGCTATTTCGCATGCTTTGCGAGGCCTGGCCGGTCGTGGCAGTCCGTCCATTGTGCGGAGCCTTCGCCCGAGAGGGTGGGCCGGGGGTGCGTTTGTTGGGTGGCCTGCGGGTGAGGGCCTCGATATGCGGGCCATGCATGCATTTGACAGGCAAAGCTAGCGAGCAGTCAGGCGCAGTAGCCGTACAAGATCCCAGTCGCCCTCGAGCAGCGGGCTCTGCTTGCTCATCCACGACTTGTGGAGGGCGGGCCTCGGAGGGCCGTTGGGCGGGTCGTGCATGTTTCGCCCGCCGCGTGGTACGGGCGATGGCCCAGTCCTGGTCATGTTCCCACTCGGGAAGGGGCGTGCATGCCGTGCTGTACGTACTTGGTATGCTGCTTTTCCGTTGCTCGCATCTGTAGAGCATTCTCTGAGTCTTGCTTCCGTCCGGTACGAGGCTCGCCTGTCTGCCTGCACAGCAGTCGGCCGAGAAGGTGAGCTTTGTTGGACCGTTCCCGCGCCGAGCATATTATCAGACATGCTCCCCAAAACGCATTCGTCTCGTTCCGCCCTTGTCAAGTCGATGATGCGCTGCTCGTGTCGCAGAACGTGGTAGTCAAAGATAGAATCCGAGCTAGCCAAAGAGCCGACTTTTGCCAAATGTTGAACGTCGGCCAAGGCCTTGCTTGCTTTGCTATCTTGGACATGGGGCCGCCATTCGTCCCGTCTTAGGTGCCATCACGCGGCTCGAGCTGTGCCTTGTTGAGGACTTGGGACGCCACCGCGAGACCGGGGTCCCTTCTCCTTTCAAGCGCTTGCAAAGTACTGGGCTTTGGCAAGCTCGCAGTGAGGATGACAAGGAGAAGGCGGCGGGGTTAGAGGCATCGTCGGCCTGTGGCTGAACGCCGCTCTTGACGACACCCCTTCATCGACATGGGGCTATATCCATCGGTCTGCATGAAGCAATGTCTGCTTCGAGAGTTCAATGGATGGCGCATGCAATCGAGAAGAATTGCACGACTGTGGCTCAAGCTGGCCCAGCATGGCTTGCAGCTTCTTCCCTCTTGCGGGCAAGCGTCCTGAACAGATTGCTGCATCTGATCCTCCGAGCATGCCCGTTCCAACGAGAGATGGCCACTCTAGTGATGGGCTCTTGTGCGCCGCGCTTCCAGCATACGCGCTAAGCTTTAGAAGGGAGCCTTGCTAGTCCAAGAAAGGGCTATGAAGCGTGCTGCGTTGTGTTCATGCATAATGCCCTGCTTGCTCGACGACGCAACTCACCGTTGCGAAGCTAATTTGAGCGGCAGCAATGGCAGATGTGCAAGGGTTTATAGTAGCCGCGAGACGAGTGTCCCTCCGTACGCTTGACGTTGTAGCGTACGAGCTGCGAGCCCAGAAGAGATTCCTCCGAGTCGTGTTGAGGCTCTCAAGATTCCCAATCAGCTGACGGGTTTAGCACGTGTTTGTTCGGTCGTGCCGTGGAATAAATCTCACGGTCAGTGCTCGATGTGGCTGCATGCAAGGGCCAGGGGTCGGATGTCGGTGATGCCCAGGCAACGAGTGAGCCGAATCCAGGAGTCACCTTCCTTGCCTCGTCGACTATCCTGTCGCCAGGTATGACCGAGAGACATGGCCTTGTTCTCGGAAAATAGCAGACAGGAGCTCACCATGTGCTCAGCTAGGCTCACTGCCCAAGTATGCGGGCTCGAGTCAGGATTTCAAGGATCGTACAGCAGCTCGGCCCCAGAGCATCCTATCGTTTTTCAAATGCCCTTCCAGGCGGTGCCGACGACCACGTTGGTCCCTGCGGGGTGGATGGCATCGCTGAGCAGCATCGAGATGCGATACGAACCCTGCACCACCAGGTTCTGTGGATGATGCCACGGGAGAGCGAGCGGAGTAATGTTTCAGAAGTCCCGAAGCCGACAAGGGTCAAGAGTGTGCGCCATGAGCCACCAAAGCCCCGCCGGCTAAGTTGGGCCAGCTGGGCGTTTACCCCAGTAGACGGCAGTTCGAGGCTTGCTCTGGCGAACCTGGAAGCGCTCGCACGGCCACACGCGCCCGTTGAAACGAAGTGGTTTGCAAGGTGACAAGCCACAGGCGTGGGCATCCTGCCACGCCATGGCGGGATGCGTGCCAGCTCTCAGATTTCCCAGGGGCCGCTGATTTAAGCCACGCGCGGTTTCCTGATCCATGCCATGGACGACTTCGGCCGACAAGCCGCTTCACGAGCAATATTAGTAAGTACATGCGACAGAACAAGACCTCATTTGACAGGGGTAACTGCTGTAGCCCTGACCCTGAGAGATACGGATTCGGGGGTAAATGTGCAGCGGATTGCCAGCTGGCCCGAGTTGTCCGGTGTGCGAGCACCCAGAATTGAAGCGAGACGGCGTTCTGTGTCATGCTGAGACGTCCGGGAGCCCCAGCCCCGGCAGGAACTCGACCTTGCAGTAAATCTCATGCTCCGTATGTTGAAACTGGTTCTTCAATCGCTCCAAATAAAGCAGAGTAGTGGACGAATCGCGATCTTCTGTTAAGCGAGCATACCTATAAGATCGGCTGCCTTTGAGTCAGCCACTTCGTAACCCGATGGCAAGTTTCTGGGTGCAATTAGCTTTGCTTTGGGGCAATGTGCATGCATGTAACACCACAGGAGTCCGTAGAGCCCTTGTAAACTACCGCAGACATTTTGATTGTTGTCATTGGTGTCGTGCAGTTCATGACCATCATCACCGAGGCTCGTCGGCGAGTTCGGTCCATGTCTGAAATATCTAGTAGCTGAATTGAAAACGGAAGGACACAGATGATGACTCGGAATAATCCAGGTTCGGCTCTGTGTCCCAAGGAGGCGCTGTAGAGGCGAGGCGTGGAAATTCGCCTTACCTATGGCGATGACGGATGCTCGGAACCCTCCCACGTCTACGCTCTTCACTAGTCTGAATTACACCTGATATCCGCGGACTATCGATGCCCAAGTGAGTCCTGCATCGATGCTGGAAATACGCGACTCAAGGAAGTGGTCGGATGTGAGAGGCCACTCAAAGAATGTGACGCCGCAATAACGTGTGGCGGACGTTGCCAACTCCATTCCAGAAAGACGCTTCCGCCGCAGGCCAAATTCGGTAATTAGGTATGCAACAGAACTATCTGCTTGGCGCTCCGCCGCCGAATGTTAGTGGAACGAGTTGCGGCCATGGGGCTGATACATATCTGCAGGAGCGGATGCGTGATGCATCAGCGAGACTTCCGCAACCATCCAATGTCAGTCTGTGTCGAGGCAGAAGGCCCCTGCCAGGAGGCCAGATCCAGATGACGCTTTGGAGAAGAGCGGCGGCGGCAAGGCGGATCGAAATGGGGTGGCGGGAATGCTCGATGCTACGCCATGCTGCAGACTGGAGGCCGATGAATGGTAGAGGGGCGGCAGGATCAGATGCTGCCAATATGCCGGAGGTGCAGCTGCAGTCAGCCATGCATCCTTGCGCGACTGATGACTTTTTGATTCGATAAACCTGTTGCTCATCGATGTGTGCCGGTTGAGCCATTCATCCCAGCCACGCGTTCGCTGAGGACTGTCGAGGATGAAAACCATCGGCGGTCTTGACGCCACCCCATTGATCTCAAAACGCCCTGCTAGACACTAGTAGTTGCCAGAGGGGAAGGGCGGCAGGTCTTGATCAGGGCAACCAGCTTGCAGGATGGGGATGTGGGATAAACTTTACCCAAGACGAACCGGTGCCCCGAGTCTGTGGCTGCTGGCAAGCAGCACAGAGGGGAACCACGCAACAGCAGCAAGCCACTTCGCAACGGGTGATCCACTCCATGCACGCTTCGTCTCGTCGGCAGGACTTTGTGTGCGGTTGACACGGGTCCGCCCTGCAAACTGCGTGCACATGCTCGTATGTAGTGAGTCGTATCAGCGGCAAATCGCTGCAGCGCTGGCTCCGTCGGCACTGTTGCCTGTGGCGCTGGCAAAGGTGCAAGCGACTCAGGACAAAGGGAGGGAGCCGTGCGTTCTCGTACATGAGCTACACATAGCTCCTACCAACCCGGGCAATACCAGGTGGCACCGCATGCAGCCGGGTGTAGCTGGCTTGGTTGGCTGCAGAGCTTCCCATGACATCCCAGGCGGCCCACGGCGGAGGCATTTCCACCTTGTTTGTTGCAGCTTCATAGCGCAGCCTCCGAAACAGGCCGGGCTGGCGTGCGGCCCTGGCCTGGCTGGTCGGCGCTCGTCAGCTTTTGCGTGGTGCTGCCCTGCCTGTCCCGTTTGGGTCGTGGGCCGTGGGCTGCGACCTGACAAGGGCCCCCGTACCCATCCGTCCGACCCCGCCGCCGCCGCCGCCGAGTGCAAATTTCTTGGTCCTGGTGGCGAGTTGAGGCGCCGCCTCGGGGCCCCATGAGCACAGAGGTGCAACGTGCGTTGCGTCGTCAATTAAAAAGATGCCACAGTCGTAATACAGTACGTAGCTGCGTGAGGGAGAAAAGCAAGTGCATGGGCCGACGATCGTGGAGACGGGGAGAGGGGGTAACGCGCGAGTCGACTCGACTCGAGAGAACAGGCAGGTTATGCTTTCTCCGGACGGCTTTACCCTGTGCCCACGTACAAGGTACGACGCCAAGAACAACGTGAAGCAACTTT
Source organism: Purpureocillium takamizusanense (assembly GCF_022605165.1). Classification (NCBI taxonomy): domain Eukaryota; kingdom Fungi; phylum Ascomycota; class Sordariomycetes; order Hypocreales; family Ophiocordycipitaceae; genus Purpureocillium; species Purpureocillium takamizusanense. The sequence continues at coordinate 1,698,867 of NC_063072.1, forward strand.
CCATGCTGCTTGCTCCTTACAACGAAGTACTGTATACTTCCCAAACTGTCAGTTCTGCGCCTCGTACCTGCTGTTCAGACGCGGGGCCACGCACAAGAGATGGGAGAGAAAAGCCAAGGAAGGTGCTCGGCCCCAGCCTTAACCCAGCACCTTCCTGGTCTGCGTCTGGGCAGCCCTGGTAGGGTACAGATCAGTCAAGGGAAGGGAAGTAGCGAGCAGGAGGGAACTACTGGGCCACGTACAAAACACTGCGAGGTACTTACTCATACGTTGTACCTTCGCTCGTTCCTACCTTACCTCCCCGCGGATGTCCTATTCGAACTGCTCGGTGGCACAAGGTACCTTACCTCAAGGGACACAGAAGACGCTTTTAGACGGGCGAGTCGAGCAGGTCCTTGGCGCACTTGCCAGAGTTGCGCCCACACACACGATCTCGTCGGGCACTCCGTATCGTACTGCAAGGTACAGGTAATCTACTTGGTGGCGAGCCCAGTGCCCGCTCCGCTTCTGCATCCTGCGAGTACAGTGCTGTATCATACATTGCGTCGTATCCGACAAGCTTGCGTTTGCGATGCTGCAGCTTCCATACCGACACCGACAACCTTGTCCGTCGACTGCCAGTCAGACGCGCCGCAACAGGCAACCTGGAAGAGTCACAGGACGGGCAAGCCGGCAGCCCATCGATCCGAACAGGGCCCAGACACACCTAGTGGAGGAGGCGGACCGTGGACTCAGGCTGTCGCAAGCAGGTACTTTCCCGTACTTCTGGTATCAATGGAGCCTGCGAATAGAGTCCGGTTCCAGGCAGAGAAGGCACATCGTGCTGCTATGGCCGCAGGAGCCGCCGCCTCGTGCCATCCGAGCATCGTACCTTCCCTGCCCGCAGTGCGCAGCGCTTCCTTCACACCACAGCTGCCTCATCTACTGGAAGGCTCCTGCCCACCTTGGTGCTCCGTTTGTACTCATACCTTGGTACCAAGCGGACCCAAGACCGGGATGTGGCAGGACAAAGCCAACAAGTGGAAGTCGTGTGGTGGATTTTGCCCGACATGGCACTCCGTGCTCTCACGCGCGCGGCTGCCCTCACCATCCGTGGCATTGACGCCGGCTCTTCTTGCCGGCACCTCGTGCGAACCAGAAAGAGACCTTTTTGACGGAGAAAGGCTGGGCGGTCATGTGCCGTACTATCAGGTGCTGCACTTACAGTACATATAGGTACCTACTAATTTTAGTAGGTACCTACCTACCTTACCTGATAGTAGTAAAATACCTTGCCTCATTGTCCAAGGTAGCAGGAGGCAGACGCGGACTGCTCAAGTTGGCAGTACTACTCCTCAATCCTTTCATCGATGCCCGCCATTCCCCTTGGAGCGCTGTGGGAGGGTACGCCATATCGCACTATAGGTAAGGTACCTAGGTAAGGTCGGTAGCTAAAGTGCGGCAGGTAGATACCTAACTCATGCTGCACTAAAAATCATGCTTCATGCCCACCTACCTGGTACCTTAGGTAGCACCCACCACAATCTGCCATGACCACCAACACCATCCGATTCAACTCCCAAGTCGCTCGCTATCTTAGTACATTAGGGTACTGCTCCTCGCGGGCACCCCGTGTACAAGCTCCCAGCTCTCCACGACCAACTGCTGAGGTACCTATTTAGTACCTTACTTAGACTCAAGTTACTACCTGGGGTATAAGAACTAGGGTAGTAGCAGTAGGTATTGCAACTTGCTCAACCACCCCTCCAGCTCCCCAAACCCGGCTGGGCACACCTCCCCTCGTCTGTCTTGCTCCGTCTCCCTGCGCTTCCCTTTCCAGGTCTTGTCCATCATCTTCTTCTCGACTCATCCGACAGCAAGCACTTCGTGGTTCACGTCCAAGGCTCCATTGTCTCGCTCCTCCTTAGTTACCCGGTTCACTAGGTCGTTTCTTGCTACCCGCCCGTGTCGCGAGCGACTCTGGAATCTTAGCATTTCACACTCGGTTCGCTCTTAACCCCTGGGCCCAAGCGGCAGCTTCCTTCATTCGTTTGATTTGCTCTTTGGTAGGTCGGCGACGTCGACGTTTGGTTTGCTGTTGCGTTTGGTGAAGGAACGTTGTTTCAATCCGGCCCGGACCTTGCTTGGTACTTGGCACTTGTTTCTTTTGTCCTTGTCCGTCGTTGTCGTCTTTGGCACGGCCGGCAGCCACGGAGCACCCACTCACACCCAGTCAGTTGCCGGTCGTCCCCAGCCCTCGATCGGGCGCGAGCGCTGCACCGGACTCGAGCTTCCAGCATCGATCGCCTCGCCCAAAAAAAAAAGCCCCCCCCCCCCCGTTTCCGTGGCCCACTGCCCGCTGCCCGCAACGCCTAGCTTTATCTCGCCGCCATCCGCATTCCGTCCATACATGACTACCACCATCGAGATAGTTTGCATGCCTGCAACCCAGCCGGACTACCTACCTTACTTAGTTACACGTACATGCCATCTCTCGATCCATATGGTACCCTACTAGGATCGCCGGCTCCGTCAACGTGTGGAGGCGGAACAAAACGCACGCCCCTTTGGCCTCACCCTTCCCACGTCACTGCGAATCAAGAACCCCACCGGCGCCGGCATACTACTACGACAATAGCAATAGTGCATACGAAGTACAAAGTTAGCAACACAAAGCGGCGGCGCAGCCAGCAGCAGCAGCAAGCAACAGCAGCAGCAGCAGCAGCAACCACCGCGACGGCAGCGGCGGCGGCGGCCGTGTCCTCCGCGTCCGTCTTCTTCGTTCCTGATCGGCCCCCCGGCAGGCGGATCATCAGGCCATTCTGCTATGATACCCGGGCGACTAGTGAAATCAACAAGGCTCGGCCGTTTCTCCACCGTGGGACGGCGTCCGCTCCGGCTTCCCGACCCTGCTGCAGCCCGCACACCCCCTTGAGACTCGTCACCAGCTTGCCTTTGCTCTGCCCGATCCAGGAAGCGGCGCAGGGAGCAGACCCGCGCCTGATACCGAATAAGGCTACTGCCATTGCAGTCCTTGACTGCAGGGTGCCTCCATCTCGCTCGCCATTATTTTTTTCTCTCTCGTGGACGCCCTGACAGCCATGCCCCAATGAGGTTGGCCCGGTTTGTCTGCAGTCCCATCCGCCCCCCCGCCCCGTCCGGAAGCCCATTGTTCTCGAGCTGGTCGTCACATCCAGCTTGCGGCCCGCAGTTGTTGATCCTGCCAGTTTTGGCACTACTCGTACTTACACCTGGCCTTGCAGCTGGCACCTTTATATCCAGCCGGTACGCCTAGGTACTCCTCCTCATCTTCCCCGTTCCACCCTTGTGCCCACTTTTCTGCCTTATTCACTTCACTTGTCTGCGGCGCTTCAACGCACGCGCTCTCTCTCTCTCTCTTCTCTCTCTCTTTCTCACACACTTCACACTCCCTCGTTACGATTCCTTTCTTCTTTGTCTCGGGGCGAGGTGCGGCCGCTCACCAGCCTTGTCGCCTGCACCCGTCGCCGCAACTCGGCTAGCTGGCCCCAGCGTAGACACATCCCCCATGTTCACTCGACGCGACACCAGGCTGTGTCAGTAATGATGCTCACCATCAAACAGCCTTCAGCTCCGTACGGCTACAAGTCCGTTCATGATCTGCCGACGCCTCCTGCCACTTCGCGGCCCTCCCCCCCCTTGAGCCACCAGGAGGTCGCTTATAAGCCGATTACGACTGTTTCCCGCGGCCACAGCCCGGTGAACCAGCTCATGTCGGCTCCCCATCGGGGCCTGCCCCCTCCGGCGGCCATGGCACTTCCTCCTCAGCAACCCCCTCCAGCAGCCAATGTCCCTTCTCAGCCGCCGCACCACAGCCAGCCTCATGGCCCGTTGGCCCACGCTCCTCCTCCGCCCGGACAGGCATGGACGACGCTCCCGCCTCCGCCGCAACAATGGCAAGGAGCCGAGGAGTCGATGAGGAACTGGCTCCTGGCAAGGGCGGAGGAGGAGAAGACGAAGCAGGAGGAAGAGAAGACAAGGCAAGAGAGCCTGCGTTTGGAGCAGCGGCGGGTCGAGATGGACATTCTACGAGCCTCGCTTGGCGGAGGCATCCCGCCGCCAATGGTCCCTTTGGTGTTTGCGGGCATGGGAGCCGGTGGCACATTACCACAGGCGGCCCTTGAATGGGCACAACAGTTTATGCAACCATCTCAGGGCCAGTATCCTCAGCTGCCTCCGCCTCAACGCCAGCATTCGCCAGATCACCACCAACGTGAAGCTCCACCACACCCGCCAGGGCAGTATCAGGCGCCGCCATCCGCGGCTCCAGCACAAGCGCACGCAACAGGGCCATATGGACAATTCCCTGGATCCCCAACCAGGCCGAGGGGTCAGACCGTGAGCGGCGTCGCCGGTCGACCAATGGCGCCTTTGCCCGGCGCAGGCGGAAATCCACAACAGCCCTCGCAAGCCAGCGCAGCGCCGATACCGCCGTACCAGACTCAGGGGCAGGCGACGCAGCAAGACACGAGCCCGTCCATCTACTTCCACCATTGGCAACCACCGACTTCGCAGGCAGGGAGCAGCAGCTCGAACAGACCGGGAACTCCGTCTGGTTCGTCTAAGACTAAGAGAAAGCGAGACTCGCTGTAGGCTAACTAAAGCTCTGGGGTGATAGGCGAGGCACACAGGAAGCGAAAATCAGCAGGGTCGCAATATCCCGTGCAATCATCTACTGACGCTCGATTGCGATCTCCTCCGCCCTTTATACAAAGCAACCTATCGAATCCCCCTCCTGCGAGGAAGATGCACAAGCGCCAAAGGAGCGATGCCTCGTGGTATCGGCCCGCCGGCCCGGGCCAACTCGAAGAGGCGGACCGGAGGACGCGCGCTCTGACGCCTCACGGAGATGTGGGCGGCGAATCATCACGGGATGCACACGGTGGGGACAAGAAACACTCGGTGTCCGCAATGCTTTCGCAGGAACCCTTGGGACCGGCTTCCCATGAAGGTTCACGATCTTATTTCCATTCCACCCATCCAGGGGGGTCATCACTGAGTCGACATCGCGAGGACGAAGGCGCGCTACGAGAGCGGCCGTTGACGCCTAAGGGCCGCGAGCCACAAGGGCGTGGTGGAGCTGCTGGCTCAGCCGAATCAGACCAGTGAAGGGGCCTCGTGCGCTGGACGGTCCGTGCCGCGGACTGGCACGAAGCGACCAGAATCCTGGCCGCCATGGGCATGACTCTCATCGACCTTAGACTTGATGTGACGAGGTTGTCGCAGCCTTTTTTTTTTTTGGGTTCTAAGGGGTTTGTCTAGCTTGTACTGGATCATCAGTGGATATGCCTGACGACTGCATGCGCATTTTCCTAGGACGATCTCTCTCGATTTACTTTGTCTCGGTTTTCTTTTTCAGGCATGGTTGTGCAAGAGGCTTGGGACGGGTGGAGGGGCAGAGCAGAAGACCTAGGACAGGGCAGGGCAGGGAATCGAAAATCGACTTGACTGTCATGGCAACCCGCAGGAGCTTCACTGTTTCATTCTAGCTTTGGCACGCGTTGGGATCACAGGACCGAGCGTGGGACCCAATGGGTCGACTGCTACGAGACGGGCTCCGAGGAGACGGCGTACGTTACCCGTTTGTTTGAGCGTGATGATGCAAAAAGGGCCGGGTGTTTTGTTGTTAGTATGAGGTGTACTTTGGTAACTAACCACGGCGGGACGGTACAGCGTGGTACCCTCTTAGACAAGAAGGCGGCGGAGGCGGCGGCTGTGATGGATGTCGAACCGGGCGTGGCGTGGACAGCGGGTTCAGCCACAACGAGAGGCCTCAAGGCGATAGTCCCCAGGATGTGGGGGTGAAATGAAGCAGTCCTTGCAATCTGCCGCGCGCAATACTCGTCGTGCTGTATTTTGTGACAAAGACGCGGCACAGAAGAGGAGAGGTTGTGTTGCTGGGTCGCGGAGATGGCACAGAGACATGGGGCTGGCTGGGGCTGGGCTTGGCTGGGCATCAGCCTCGCCCAAAGCAGGGAGGGCGAGAGCCGTTGCGTGTTGGTACAGAGAGGGGTTCGTCTCGATGTGGAATGGGAGGCGATGATGAAACGAGGCAAGGCCTGCGGTCGAAATCAGTTTCCCAAAGGGTCGCACAGGTTGACGGACAGAGAAGAAAGAATAAGAGAGACAAGCCACGAGCGGCAGGGGTTCGAGACCAAGACGACCCCACGAACGGGTCCCCACAAGGTGAGGAAGGCTGAAGGAGGCGATTGCGGCAAATAAATCAGAAAGGGCAAATGGTAACAGGGGAGGGGGGGGGGGGGGCGACACGACAGGGCCGGGGTGGGGAGAGTCTGGCTGTTGTGCTTTCTTTTTTCTGTTTTTCTCCCGTTGTTGGATGCTAGGCGCGTGTTGGAGGGGGCCGGAGGCGGTGGTCCTGCAATATCAGATGGAAGAAGGATGGAGGGGGGGAGGAGGAGCAGGGGTGGCTCGTGGCCCGGGAAGGGGGGTAGGTGTGTTGGTGTGAGAGTGGGTGTGTGTCTGAGGGGGCGGCGGCGGCGGAGGAGGAGGCCCAGGGTGGTGGGATGGGATCGTGGGTGGTGATGATGCATCGGAGGGGAAGGAAGGAGCAGGACGGAATGGGCGGGCGCGCGGGCGGGCGGCTTAGGCGTGGCAGCCGCCCCAGCCCCCCCCCCCCCCGGGGGGGCGCCGATGACCGTCATGCCGCCCGCCCGACTGTCTGGCCCGTTTCAAGCCCTGCCGAGACTTGACGAGAGTGTGTGCATCTATCTACATTGCACTACAGCACGGTCGGTACTGTACTGTACGTATCATGTTGGCGCGTAATGAGGGCTTTGTTGTTTGAGATGAGCGGCGGAGAAGGAGAGAGAGAGAGAGAGAGAGAGAGCGAGCTAGCGAGACATGGTGTTTGAGGCTGCTCGCGTGCTCACGGCAGCCGTGCCGCCGGGCATGTTCGCTCGCCCGCGCGCGCGTTCACGCATCGAGCGTTGCATACCATACGGTCTATATTAGCCACTAGCAAGAACAAAGAGTCAAAGAAAGAAAAAAGGCGTCGTCCGGCAATAGTCGTCGCAGGCGTCGTGCCGTGCCGTGCCGTACCTACATATGTGCATGTATGCACGTGTACGTATACGTGTGTACGACGTACCATATATTATCGATGCTATTTATTTCCTCACTTCTGTCCCGTGGATAAAAGGGGTGGGGGGAGGAGAGGGGAGCTGTGTGGTGCGAGGCGCGCTTTCTTCCGGCACGTGCATATATCGTACAGCAGATTTAAGTATGCACGAATAGTCGGATAGGAGACGGTTCCGGCATACAAAACGAATTGATGTATCTTGGGCAGTATACGGATGGACGCGCGATTGTGTGTCATGTGGCATGGTATGTACACAGGCGCCCCCGTCTCCATTGCCTCCTTTTTGAGTCAGTCTGCCTGCCCATGCCATCGTCGTTGACATGTTTTCGTCCATGGTGCTTGCTGCAGGTGAGCCCTTCGGACGGATTGTGCGGCACTCACCACTGGGGGGGGGGACCCGAACGCGTGCGACGCACGCGAGCATGACAGGGCCCTGGCGAGACGGAGGAGGCGCCGAGCGGTGAGGAAGTGGGAGGGAGGGAGGGAGGGAGGGAGGAAGAAGGTTTGGTTGGCCATTCCGCGCTTGAGAAGGGACATAGACATACATGTGTAGTACAGCAGTACCTACCTACCTACATACATGCACGCATAGAGCAGGGTGGGACACTGCATGCGTGTTGCTGTGGTTGTTGTGGCTGGTTGTTGTTTATGCCGTGGTATGCACACACATATACATGGCTAAACTGTACATACGTAGTATGCCAATAGGCCGACGTACGAAATGCATCATTGTACGTAGTTGGATGCCTACCTACCTAGGTAGGTAGGGAGGCAGGAACTCCGTTCTGCGTGGGGTAGTACGTGGTGCTTTCTACAACGGCACGCCGCACGTGGAGCGCTGCTGGCAAATTGTCCTGCCCCAAAAGCTACACGGCGAGCACATTCGATGGAGGACCGAGGCGCGAGTAGTAACTTAGTACTGTGCGGCTCTCGAGGGAATGCAACCGGAATGTCGGCAATCCTACGACTCATCTGGGTTTCGGCATCCGAAACGGTGAGGCCCAGAGAGATGGGCAGAGGGATGCGGCGCAGACGAAGGATGAGGTGGTGGTGGTGGTCCACCCAGGTTAGGCAGGGGAAGGGAACTTGGAAGGGGGAATGGGGAAGAGCAACAGCAGATGCCCACAGGGGGGAGGGTCGGGGAGTGGGGGTTGCGGTGGAAAAGGAATTGAAGAGAGGGGGGTGTAGGAGAGTTGAAGGCCTGCCTCCTCATCAGAGACAGACCGTTTCGCCTGTCTGTCGTTTTTATCCGCTTTGGGGTTGTGAGGCTGGAAGGGGGCGGCGCTGGTTGGATGGTGCTGTTTGGCGGGGCAGGCGGGCGGGCGGACGAGCCGGGGGGGAGAATGTCTCGGAACCTTTTTGCGGGCATGATGCTTAATATAGCAGCAGGACCAGCAGCAGGAGCAGGAGCAATCAACATGTAGTTACCACCCACCCACCACCACCACCACCATCACTGCTCGGAACAGCAACAGCAGCAGCAACAACAGCGGCGACAATGATGAACGGGCATTGCATTTCAAGCTGCGGGCACAATAGCTACTGTACCGTATACTGTAGAGGTAATATACCCACTACCTTGCGTACGTACGTACCTACTCTACAATCATGGACTTGGCGTGTGCCTCCGTCCGTACGAGCATGAATTCACATTGAATGTACAGTATACGTACGTACGTAGGCACTACGTAGGTCATAGATGGGCAAGGACACGCACGCACGCACGGATGCATGCATACATGCAGTCAGTCTGCAGTCAGTCTGCAGTCTGCTTCCCGTCTGCGGGCAGCAGGGGGACGAAACACACACACACACACACACACAGAAAAACACCGGACGACAGACAGCGGGAGAAGAAGCCAGCCCCCGCCAAAAAGACGAATGGAAAGAGGAAAGTCTCCGACGGCGCGGCGCGGGGAGGCGCACATGCAGGCAAATGAAATGATGCGACCCCGGTGCACACGCGCGCGCGCGCGCGCAAGGGAGGGAGAAGGGCCCGTTGATCAGCAATAACAGCCGGCACCAGCATGAGGGGGGGCATTGGATAGAGAGTTGTGATCGTAATACAACTCGCAAAGGTAAACTCGGTACTTGGCACACACAAATGGACATTACGTATGGATGGATGGCACCCACCCATCCGCTCACTCACTCGAGGCAAGGAAGGGAGTTGGAGGGGGGCATGGACGGGTCGAGCGACCACGCTGCATAATACTTGCACACGTGTCGGCGTCGGGCCGGCGGCGGCGCGGGGCAGCGACAACGGACAAAACAAAAAAGAAACTACTGTATAACTGTACTACTGCATGTTTCGCGTGCCTGGCGCGTTCCTGACTGCGTGGCCGCCATGTTGGTCGGGGCGCTATCTTGTGCTCGCCTTTCTTTTTCTTCTTCTCCTTGTCCTCCCCCCTCCGCCCCCCCGCCGCCCGGGCCCCTCCCCCCACCAGCCCTGTATTTTTTGCTTTTTCCGTCTTGCTTGTCTTGGCGTTTGACAACGTTTCTCGTGTGTCTGGCTCTTCTTCTTTTCTTTTTTGCTTTTTCCTTTCTTTTCTGAGACCGTTCTAGCCGGTTGGCGGGGGGGGGGGGCTTAGGCGAACTGCACGTCGCAGAGCCGCAGAACACCACTACCAAAAGGGCCCCCGATGCACTCGCAGCGCGGCGGTGTGTATCCGTAGGTCAGGCACCTAGTACTAGGTACCTTCCTAGGCACCTACTCTACTCCACGAAAGAGTCATTCCTGTGTACGTACGACATCGTACTGACTAATAAGTCACTGGTAGACCTAAGAAAGCGCATCGAGAGGCGGCGGCATGCGCGTGCGCGAGAGAGAGAGAGAGAGAGAGAAAACACTGCACGTGCAATGCACGCACCGTGCCATGTGCACCTTTCTCCCGCGTAGATAAAGTCCATGGCGATATACATGCAAGAAATATGATGTGCAATAAGACCTGGGTAGGTATAACGCTAAACCCGCAAGTAAAAAAAAAAAGTACCTAATTACCCGACCGACGACGAACAGGCATGCCATGCCATGAACCGTTCATTATCCAAACAGACAATTGACTGGGTGGTCCCTCTTGTGCAGTACGTAGTTGGCACGTAGTACTACTGGAGTAACGGCAAGAAAAGAAGAAAAAAAAAGAAAATAAGCCACGGACAGGGAAAAGAGGCGCGCACACATGACAATACCGATGACATGTGTGTGTGTCGAATCCCGCGTGGGGGCTTGTCTGCTCCTTCTGCGCCTCCCGCTCTTGTCGTCCACGGAGTCGTTCCAGTCCTCGGCGGTGGCACCTGGCTGTGTCCACAGAGACATACGGAAGAACTAGAAGAACCCCCGTCCTGGCGAGTAGTACGTATAGTGCAGCACCTGTACTGTAAGTACCTCTGTATGGGAGCATTATTGTAGAGAATTTGGAATGGGCTCAAACAAGCCACACACGCGCGCGGCTCCTGCTTCCCCCCTCGTTCCAAACCCCCACGCCCTTGTGTGTGTGTGTCTCTCTCTCTCTCTCTCTATCTTCTTTCCCCCAGATCAGCCCAGATACACAAGGTACCTAGGTAGTACTTTCGTATATAGCACGTAAGGTATGTACATACTGTACTACGTATCCGTCTTGGTTCCCTAGTTAGTTTACGCAAAACACCAATGATACTACATGATATATATAGCATGGCATGGCATGGCATACATAGGTATGCACTTTACATGCTCCGTGAGCGAGCTTGGCGTCCACTGCTTGCTTGCTTACCACCACCACCGTGCCATTGACAATGCAGCGCAGTAGCGATACGACGGTAGTACCGCGTGCCCATATATGTATGCACTAGGTACCTATGTAACGTACGTACGTACGTACGTAGTGTACAGTAATGCGCCGAAGCAGCAGCATGTAGGGCCCAATTCGTCCCATGGCGGCGGGCAGCAGGGAAGGGGTGAGTGAAGAAGAAGAGGGAGTGAGTGCACGGGTGGAAGCCGAAAGAGGGGGGGGCAGGGGGAAGAGTCGTTGGCGGAACCTTTACTTACTCCACGTGCGAAGCTTGACAGCGCCCGTGCAAAAAAAAAAAAGTGCAAAGAGGGCACCGACCGACACACAAACGCGCGCGCTCTTACTAGCTGACGCATAAATGCACAGACACGGCACAGAGTGTGCGTTGCTGGTGACGTGAGAACTGGTCCTTGACGTGGCCTTGAGTGGTTTCCCTTTGTATAGTTGCCGTTATCCGTCCTCCGGGGGAGACCCCGGATGAAATGGGCCAGGGAGAAAGAGAAGCATCGGCGTCAACCCCCCCTCCTTACTCTTGGCAGAGAAGCGAGCGATGAAAGAACGACAGCCGCAACATGACAACAACGACAACAGCAACGACAACGACACCGCGGCCGACGCAACACCACAACACCACGATAGATAGCTGGCCGGCCCGAACGCCGCCGCCACTGAGTGACAGGGACGGCTGGGAGAGACCAGGGGCAGAATCAAACCTCCCCGCCCATCGTGAACCAGCCAGCCCACGCCTTCTTCATCATCGTCCCATTTTCCCAGGTCACACAGCATACAGTACATACATGCACGCCGCCACTGACTGCCCTCCGCCCTTCGCCCCCCCCCCCCCCCTTCCTTCCTTCCTTCCCACTCCCAACTCCCCCTCCGTTCCATCCCCCAATGTCACTGTCGTGGGGGGCCTGCACGGTCCCGTCATACAGTCGTGGCCGATGACATGATGATGGCCGGCGGCGGCGGCGGCGGCGGCGGTGTTGTTGTCGTTGTTGCTGTTGCTGCTGTTGGTGATGGTTACGTCTTACGAAAGTGTGTTGTGGTTGTTGGTGGTGCTGCTACTGCTGCTGCTGCCGCGGTGGTAGTGGTGGTGGTGGCGGCGTCCCTTGCAATCCCAACTTGCATGGGCCGTGGACCACGGTTTATTACTTACTGTATTCGGTATGCATCAGCGTGCGGCGTCTCTCAGCCCAGCGTCACCCTAATGATCCTCAGCCCAGTAATGAATGACACACACGCATGTGCACAGCCCGTGCGTGCGTGCGTGGGCTCTCCCGTCCCGCCCCCACGAACGCACGAGGGCAAAGCACCTCCTCGTGATGCTGTTGCTGTTGCTGTTGCTGTTGCGGCTGCTGTTGTTGTTGTTGCTGATCCCCCCAGCCTCCCTCTCAAAACAAAGCGAACCAACTCAAACAGCACAGAGAGCCCCATCACACGAGTGCTGTACCAGCCCTATCCCTCAGCTTCAGCTTCCGTTTCTCGCCGACGACGACGACGGCGGCGGCGGCGGCGGCGGCGGCGCATGGACCAGGCCAGTCCCTCCTGCTCTTCCTCCCCCCTGCCATCTGTGCCCCCTCTTCGCCTCCGGGACGCCAAGCACCTCCGTTGAAGTATGCATTGTCCAATCGCCTGCGCCGAGAAGCATTCCATGCCACGTCCTTCGCCTAGTATTGCGACCTTGGCAGGCTCGTGCCGTCTTGCGCTGGCCGGCTGCTCGAGCAGCGCGCGCGCAGTCGTATGTGCGTAGCCAGGCCTCGTCGCTCCATCAAGATACTGACCATGAGGCACGTACCTTGAGCCTTCCGTGCGCATGGGCGTGCGAGTGCACGCGCCCTGGTGCTGGGCCGCCATACCTCATCCGACTCCATCAGGTCATCAGGTCGGTGCTGCCATGCGCCGGCCCCTCGGTCAACCATTCCACGGTCCGTATGGCGGTTGGGTCGGTGTTCTTCGTCATAAGGCGATTCCACGACTTGATATGCGGCCAAGAGTCTCCGCAGCTCCTTCGTAATGTAAACTCCATGTTGGAAATGTCACGGTACAACACCATTCAGGGGATGATGCGTCCCTTTCGCACAAGGCAGGGCCGGTTCGGTCTGGTTTCTCGACATGTTGAACATTGATGTTCCTATCCCTTGCCCGGCCACAGGGCCGCGGCTCGATAAGAGCGATTAGGCTATCATACTAAGAATATCGAGGTAAACATGCAATATAACGTCATGGTATTGTGAAAGGGGTATACGCAAAGGGCGAGGAATTACCATCCCGCTCCGTCTTGAGAAAAGGGAAACCGACGCGACAGGATGACCCATGCATCCATCTACTGGTCCTGCCTGCCCGTCCATCTAAAACCATTGGGGGAAAGAAGATAAAGGAAAAAGGAGTGCGCGCTACGCGTTTTTGTCCGCGCGTAAATCGGGTATCGGTTAACTGAAGAGTCGTAGGGGAATCAAAGAAAGGGAAGGAAAGCACAGAGAAATAGTGCTTGGGTGAAGCCGAAGAGACCCCGTGCCGAACCAAAGTAGCCCAGAGAAGTAAAGTATCCCGTCGCCGTCGCAGTCCTGATATAAGTCGAAGTAGCATTCCTCATGGTTGGTCGTGTACAAGCGGATATGTTAAAGAGACCACAGCGGCAAGCAAGCTTGCTACGTCTTCTTTTTGCTCTGTCGTGTCTTCCACTCCGCCTTGGTCACCTTCATCAGAAGATCCTCGTCTTTGACGGGTATCCACGATGTCAGGGCCTTCATGGCGTTTTCGAAATCCGAGTCGAGCAGCACCTCGCGGAGAGCTTGGATGAGAGCGGCACTCGTGGCGTGAAGGACGTCTAGCCCTGTGGCTATCGGGGGCGGCTTGCCGCCTGCTGTCGTTCCTGTAGCCGTCGGTTCGACTCCCGCCTTGGGCCCGGTGCCCAGCAGGAGGAACACATCCCACACTCGAAGCTGTGCGGGGAAAGGAATGGACAGGTTGAATAGTGTCAGATACCATCGCGTTCCGTACGCCGTGCCATCTACGCAAAGGTCGGACTGCACCGCTCGTTAGCTATTGCTTTGGACATCGCACGAGCAGTGTCGCTCAGCAGGGAAGAACTCACCAGCTTGGTTGCCACGTCCTTGTTAAGCCAAGCTGTCTCAAACTCGCGCAGCGCGGCCATCAAGCCCTCGAAGCCTGGACGGTAGAGCTGGTCCAGGCCCCGGAGCTCCCACATCCTCACCAGCATCACGAAACTATGCTCCTCGTCGAAATAGCAGAGCAGTGTCGCCGCCAGCGACGCCATGCCTTGAACATAGCCAGTCTCCGGGAAGTAAATGGACAGCGCGTGGAGGACGCGAAACAAAAGACGCTGGCCGCCTCGGTATCTCCGCTGAAACATGATGTGTCGGCTGATGGTCCGGGGAACGTCCAGGTCGATCTGCACGTCGTCGGGGGAGCTCTTGAATTGGAGACGGTAAAAGTGGGCAATGATGTCGTCGGATGTGGCCGCGCCCTCGGTCTGCTTTGCGGCCGTGGCGAGGAAGGACCACCAGGCGGCGGCCCTCCACCGGTCCGGGATTCCCTTCCATGTCCTCTCGATTAGCTTGGGGTTGTCAAGGTCGAACTCGAATTCCGTGCCTCGGCCTTGGTCGCCGCTCTTGGAGACCTTGGCCATCTTGCGCCACTTCTCCGACCGTTCCCACTCCTTTCGCTTCAGTGCTTCCGAGATCTTCTCCACTTCCGCCGCCTCAACCGTGTCCTGCAAGCTGGGCGAAACGGTCAACATGCCGCCGGCTTCATCCATCCAGCGCCGGTTGCGGTTGTGCGGCAGGAGGTTGCCGGCTTGACGGATGACCGATCGTGACGATCGCACCGAGGCGACCGAGATTTCCGAGTTTTGCGTGTTCAGAGAGCGCGCAGAGACTTTCCTGCTCGGTATGCGAGCGCCTCCGGCATGCAGGGAAAAGCCCATTGGGTCTCTCTTCTGGAGCATGTTCCTCCTCCTAGGGGAGAACTGCGCCGATCTAAGCTCGGTCGGAGTGCTGATTCTGGATACCGGCCGTGCCGGGCTGATGAAACCGTATCGGTCGACGTAGACGGCTCCCGGCTCCTCCAGATCGTCGAACGCCTCGGCCAGATCTATATCACGCACAGATCCATCTCGCTGCGGCTGAGAAAAAGACCTTGCAGATGTTGAGGTTCCAACGCTTGTGCCCAGACGTGACGGGTCCCTGTGACGAGGCGGCGCACGCGCGTCAGCCCAAGAGGTCAAACAAACAAGTGGTTGCGGGTATTCGAAGGAAATCCATACGGTTCATTCGCCGCCTCTTCCGCGGGAATCTCGGGCGTGGGCTCGAGACGCTCGCAGAACGAGTGTCTTCCGCCGTCTTCCCACTTGATGCCGTCGCCGTTTTCATAGAGCGACCTCACCTTTTGAGACTCCTTCTCGACGTCCGGCGACAGGACCCGAATGTCGGGAGGGGCAGGCGCATCGCTCGTCATCGTGTCGGCGGTTCTGACCCCTGAAATGGGCTTCACGGCGCTCAACTCGCTCGAAGACGAGGTCGGCGTGGTCGCGTCCGTCGGGCTTCCGTCGTTCGCGCCGTCGAGCGCCGCCGCGGGCCTCGAGGCAAACATCATGCTGCCGCGCTTCGTGAAGGAGATGCCGGCCATGAAGTCATCATCAATGAGGCTATCGGTGGGTATGGAGATTGCTAAGGGGGTGAATTCGGCGTCGGAGTGGGCTGGTGGCGGCGAGGAGCCCGGGGAAAAGGGATTGTGGAATCGGGATCTGGGCGTCGTGTCGTCAGTTGGTGAATGCAGGCACTGTGGCCCCTGCTGCTGGCTGGCGGAGGCTGGGGCCCCAGCGCCCCGCAAGGCTTGTGGCTGCATTGGCGCAATCTGACTCGCCGCTGAGGGACAATCGTGACCCAGTCTCTTGTCTTGAGCAGCGGGAGAGCACGACTTGTTCCGCTTGACCAGCTTTTTGGGAGAGGCCGTCTGTACGGTATCGTGAGAGCGCGCGGTCAGTGGCGGAGAGAGGTTGGAGGCAGACAAAGGGGGCGAGGGTGGCGGCCCTTTTGCATCGGGCGCCAGCGTCGCAGCACCCGCGCCGCGCTCGTACTCGGCCATCGTCTTGTTCACGAACGGTGAAGCGTCCAACGCTCGGCCCTCCACCACTACTAGCCGATTCTCAGCTTGTCGTGCTGGAGCTGCCGCGCCACCGGAACTTGCAAGGGCCTGCAGTTTGCTATGGAGCTCCATGTCCGAGCCGGCGTCGTCTTCGCACTCCTCTGGGATTGCAAACGATGTAGGCGTTGCGGCGAGGCCCGAGTCTCGTTTCCAGTCGTCAAGAACGCGTGCGGTGACGGGCGCGGATGTCCTGAAGGCGGGATGCTGCTCCGTGGGCGGTGCGATGGGGGGCAGGTAGCCCGGCGGCACGACGACGACAGGGCCGTGAGATCTTGACGAGGCGGACGAGGCGGATCGGGTCGTGATCGTCGAGCGCAAAGAGCTGGCGACACTGGCAGCACGGCGGGGGCTGCGGACCGAAGGCAATAAGATCGGTGGTTCCGCTGGCTTCGTCTTCTCGTATCGGAGAGCCACGAGGGCCGTGTCGTCCCGAAAAGATGGTCTGGGCAGACCCGTCCGACGCTTTTGTCGAACTGACGAGGATTTTGGGGATACCATGGTTGGAGGCTTTTGGATTTATTGGGGCTCGTGTCCCTTGTAGTGGCGTTGCAAACTCCCTGCTGTATGTCTTTGTTGCCCAAACGGGCTTGACCCGAGAAGGCCTTTGTGGTGGTGTTTGTGCAGGCACCTGCAGGGTGAGACTAACAAGGAAAAGGATCCAACCGTGCCTGGCCTGGCCAGCACAAGTGTGTCGCAGGCGACGAACGTGTGTCGAGAGTGCTCGCGTGGTGTTTTCTGCAGCAACGAAGGACTGGCAGACGATATGTGTAAGAGAGTGAGATCGAGAGAGAGAGACGCTGTAGTATCTCGTCAAGTCTCGTGGGCGGGAGATTCTGTCTTGTTGGGGCCCCAAGCAAGACGAGCAATGTCGGATCGTCTGGCGTATGTGTGGCGCTCTGAGCAGTGCCAACACGGCATGCAAGGCAAGGTGTAAGTGAGGAGCAGGCGCAGTAATGCCCAACGATGCGAGCACCACCACCACCACCTGCCTCGTTGGCGCGATGGGGAAAGGTGTCTCGAGCGCCGCAGGCGAGCAAGGGCTGCAAGGGCGAGGCAGACCACGTTGCGGGCTGTACGCACTCGTGCGATGGAGGGTCTCGCCCGAAGATGTCTTGGACAGTCCCGAGGGAGAGCGAGGTCGTGCGAGTGCGGAATTGACCCTCTTTATGAGGAAGAGCTCACGGTGCAACGCGGTGCGGAGGACGGGGACGCGGGCAGCCAATGCCCCTCGCCAGTGGTGAAGAAGCACTCGAGGCGGACGGAGTGCAATGAGACAGCGCAATTTGGAATACGCGCTGCAACAAGCAACTTTGTCCAGAGCCGGGAGAGGGAGGAATACTGTGGCTATCGACGGGACGAAGCGGCGAAGAGCTGGACAAAAGAAAACGGTGGAGGGGGAGGCGCGCCGTGCAAGCGGACGGGAGGGCGAGGCGGCGATGGGATTGATTATACGGGAAGGGGCGTTGCCGAGGGCAGGAGCATCTGGTGGCAGCTCGCTTGAGACGTCTTGCCTGATCGCCAGCCAGACACGGAATTAGTACTAAAGGCACAGAGCATAAGGTAGGTAAGGTAGGTAGCAGGTGATGATGAGGCAAGGTAACTTGGGCCGTGCCGAGTACAAGGTGCAGAGCACTGTCCACCACCGGGTGAAAGTGTACAATCGCGGTACTCTATACCGACCTACTTGACCCCCTCTGGATCTAGATGCATCTAAAGTACAACATGTCAAGGTAGACTCGCCGTCGCATGGGAACGCGGTGCGCGTGGCAAGCCGCAGCCTGGACGGGAGCAAGTTAGGTACTCTACTACGTTCGTGGGTTACCTTGTTACCTGGTGGGTACTACAGGTAGAACCGTGGGCAGCACGTTGGCATTCTAGACGGGCAATGTACCCTGCATGATACCGGATACTTGGTTCCATCGGTTCCCTCGAAAAGCAACCTGCGCGGGAGAGGAAAACGAGATTGCGTGGTGCGATGGGCTCCGTTTGGGCCTCCACGGGAGAGGAAGTGCGCATCTACTTTACTACCTTACTGGAGGGTACCTTACCATATTACCTTATTGCGCAGGCCACGCCGCTGGCGACGACGTGTGTACTGACTGTGCGACTCAAAGAAAAGAGTCGGACCACCCACCAACCGCCACATCACTGGCGCACCGCAAGCGAACCGCCGACGCCGGACCAGTTACTAACGTAGGTAAGGTAAGCATGCGAGCCTGTGCCGTAGTAAGAAAGAAGTAAAAAGAGGTCTTGGGAAGACGGCGAACGCTGTGCGTCGCGTGGGCGAATCACGGCCCCGGGCTGCGTCACTACTTACATGCCTACGTACGCACAAGGTACTACTGGCTGGCTGGCTGGCTCCGGGGAAGCGCCGCTCGTTGATGAGGCTGAAGATGTTACTGCTTGCTTTGCCCGCGCCGCGCTCTGGATCGCCCACGTCTCAACCGCGGAGCGGTGCCGGCAGAGGGGGTTAATGCATGCACGCAGCCATGGGCTCGACTGCAGCCTACCGCCGTCGCCGGCGTGGCCGGGTGTAAACAAGACCCTGTACCATTGAAGCAAGACAAGGTACGTACGCACGCTGCAGCAAAGGTCATCTGGATGGTGATGTGGTTGCTCCTCCTCCCTCATCGCTGGCTCGCGTCGGGTCGGGCGGCGTGTCCCCTCCCTCATCAATCCCCCCCGGCATGGCATGACTCTCTCACCGCTGCAAACTGCATGCTGCCGCTGCTACCTGTTACTGACTGCTACGGCTACCGCTACAGGTGGGAGAGCCTGAGACGACCTCGAGACGCCGGTGCGGCAGCGTCGCCACGTCATGCGCATGACTCTGGCGGGGCCGTCTGGATGGAGGATGATGGACGGATGGACGGGTGGATGGGTGCAATTTTTTTGTAATTTTTTTTTTTTTGCACGGACTGTAGAGTACTAGATGCAACCGCAGACTTTGATCTGGTCGTCCTCGTCGTCGCTTTTCGCGGGCGGATGGGCGGATGCCAAGTTCCGCACCACCACCGACAGACTCTAGCTACTAGGTACTGACCTACCCAAGATCACCACACCATCACGAATTTAGCGGTGGCGGTGGGCTGCAAGGTACCCGTCCGTCAAGCCAGGCCGTCCCCCACTCGCAGCAGCAGCAGCAGCAGCAGCAGCAGCCAGTGGGTTGTAGCGACGGGCGCCAGCGGCAAAAAGCATGCATCCATCCCATCAAGATGACGGGCGGGAGCCAGCAAACCGACAGCACTTGATGGGCAAGCCACCTCGGAGTCTTATTACTACTACCACCATGACCACATACATGCTACATCCGCCACCGCCGCAGTCCACCCGAGTTCCCAGTGTCCCATGACGGGTCTATGTACAGTACCTGCGAAGCAGTATGTACGACGGACCGACCATCTACCACCCATGTCGATCGCACTAAACGCCCAAATCTGGGCCACGGGAACTGCTTTTCGTCCAGGGTGCGCCTGGCCCTGCAAGCCCACCCGTCGTGCCCCCTTGTCACCGGCAGTCGGCTCATCAGAGCATCCACCGCAGGCGCCGGGGGGGAACCGCAACATTTTAGCCTTTTGCCAAGATAGGGCAGGCAGTCGGACGGACGGACAGTTCGCGGACCTGCCTGCCACGGACAGACATCCTTCGTTTTTTGAGTTGAGCTGAGTTGCCAGCAAAAATAGTCTTCGCCGTTCATTTCCCTTGCGGAACCTTGTGTACGAGCAAAGGTGCGGGCAATGACCGCGCCAAGCTTCCTGGGCTTCCAGCTGCCGCCCGCCAAGTGTACGAAAGCAAAGCGACGGACAGACAGACGCATTAGATCGTATATTAACCTGGTACCTAGGTTAGTAGGTACGACGTGTAAATGCCCTGCCTCTTGTAGTATACCTACGTTACTTCATCGTAGCGGCAGGTACTACACGTAGGCGCCCCCGTGGGCCCAGTTTCATGCTCCCGAGACTAGCCATCTGACCGTTCGCGACGGACGTCTCCATCAAGCTCGACAACACAAACAAAACCACCAGCCCGCCAAGGTCCAGGGGGGGCGGGGGAGGGGAGGGGGGAACGGTCAGTCTCCATCAAGGGTCCACCGGTTCGTTCGCCGACGCCTGGGCTGGGCAAGCATAGAGGCCGAGGAGCCAAAAAAGTACCGTGGACCGCCGGGGGGAGAGAGAGAGCGCCAATAAGAGCATGATTGCTTCTTGTACGTACGTACATACGTATGATGGAGCTGTCATGACGGAGTATCATCGCCTACCCCGTCCAAGAGAGTACTGGCTATCCGGTGACGCAAGCCCAAATCGCAGCTATCTGGCCACCGGGAATGTCTGGCTGTTACCTACTCCATGCACGAGCGCTAACAAGCGTGCACATCCCGCTGCCGCCGGTTGACATGTTGACGTACGGTACGAGTAGTACGTAAGTAGTACGGTGCCATGGGTGGGCAAGGCAAGCAAGAAAATTCGCAAAGACAAGCAAACACGCTTGCCATGGCAGGACTAGTACCAGCAGTAACTGCGTAGTAGATTCATGCGCCAGGGTTCCGGGGACAAAAGGTGCAGCATCCGGATTCTTTGTGTGTTTTCTCTCCGGGCCTGCCCCCCATTGGTGCTGTGGGAGGGATACTTGGACTATCTGGAGAAACGCGCATGTCCAGCAGCAAGGAAGGCGTGGTTATTTCTTGTTTATTTCTATATGAAAAAAAAAATGAAAAAATTCGGTAAAAGCTCATCATCACAACAAGTCCACTTACGGGTCAAAACGATGGCCGTGATGCCGCTGGCTCCCAGTCCCGCGCCGCTCTCTTCACTCTTCCTTGCTCGTCGTTGCCCTCCTCCTCCTCCTCCTCCTCCTCCTCCTCTGCGGGGCGGCGGCACATGCGCGACGAACATGGCACCATGCCCATTTCCCGGGACACGCCATCGTCCACTCTGTCACAATGCACTCTGCGTACCCATACCTCCCCCCGCCCCCTTCCCTCTCTCTAGGCCCGGGCAGCCGGTGCTCGCTCGCGTCAATCTTTCTTCTACTACTAAGGACCTAATCAAAGTCATGGTGGTGACTGATGACCGACATGACGAGCGACTTGACGGCAACGGACAGACGAACCAACCGCTCGGGATTCCCCTCGCTCGGCATTAAAAAAAAAAAATCAAGCAATCAAGCGACCAAAGAAAAAAGCAACCAAACCCAATCTGCTCATCATCTCACCAACCCGCCCGCGGACCACCAACCAGATATCCCAGCTGCCGCCGCGATCTGCGAACCACCCCGGGAAACCCGGCGCGTGCGCGTCAAGAGCAGCAGGAGGAGTGAATGCCGTGCCGTGTCGCCGCCCAGTGACTTGACTGCTTGTTATTATTACCTTTCAGCCCTGATGACTGGCTACTACTAGTAGAGTTAGGTGCCTGACTAACTACTAACTAACCTGCACTATCCGTTCCCGTCCCTCCATCCCGGCCGCCACCCACCCAGAGAAAGCAAGCAAACCAAATACTGAAGGCGCATGAAATCCCATCTTGCCATTCGTTCATTCATCCATTCCTCCATCCCTCCTCATCGGCAAAATAGTAATAAAGAAGAAAGAAAGACCTGATTTGAGCTCCGCGCATCTCTTCCTTTCTTCTTCTTCTTTTCTTCTTGATCGTTTGCAGAACCCTTGTGGGAAAACACCTCGTCATTTTGCCGTACCCTGTCTTTATCCCGATCCCCCCTCCTCGGGCACCTCGCCGTTCCCATGGTCCTGGGTCTGGCCCGCGCACCTACGCTACCTCCCTACCACACCACACCACCATCGCTCATCACTCACCAAAACTTACAAAGTAGGTAGTTATTAGGCACCCGCTCACCCGTCACAGCTTGGACCCCTTCCCTCCCTCCCTGCCTCACTGGACGCTAAGCTTCGCATGACAAAAAAAAAAAAAACTTTATTTCTCTCTCGCCATCATGTCAATGCCGCGAAAACAGAAGAAGGAAGAAGAATCTTCCTCGGTTCTCGACTTGGCCTGTGTTGTGATTCTCTCGTCACAGTCCTTTCTGTTACCTCGACTGACTCGACATCCTGGTTAGCCTCAAACCCCCCTCGCCCCCAAAGAAAAAGAAGGGAGCCCTGGGTGATGATGCGGTCGGCGTTGCGAAAAGTTTGCCGACCGAGGACGAGATTTAGAAGCATTGCGGGAAAAAAATTTCACAATTGCCGTGCCGGGCGAGCGCACAGGTTTACTTCCGCGGATCGGTCACCTTTGCGATATCGCGGTCCGCCGATCAGCATCACGCGTCGGGCACTCCGTGCATGCCGTCGTCCAACGGGGTGCTCTTGTACCCATTCTAAATTGTCGCGTGCTACAAGACAGTACCGCGCAACTATAGTACGCATGATGGACCACAAGCCCGGCATGTCAAGTTTGACAGGCCAAACGGCCGGCCCAAGTCGACAGGTTGCTCGCGTACAAAGTAGGTAACTGCTGGCCTTTGCACCGCCCGCCCGCGGCTCATTCCGTCTCGCTCGCTCGCTCTAGCCCGCGAACCACGGGCTGCCGTCACCATTTTCACTTCTCTCACACCTCTTCGTTCTCCCAATCCTTTTCCGCAAACATGGGCTCCTTCCGGACACCTGTGACCTCCAGCTTCTCCAAAAACTCTGGCGGCACGGTTGGGATGTATTTCCGCTCACGCTCCCGGTTCAGCCCCCCGAAGCCCGCACCGTAAGAGACCAGCATGTCTGTCACCGAGGGCAGGGTAAAGGGGAGCATGAGCGCCGGATCTAGCAGCAGATGCTCCGGCGCATCATCGTCTTCCCCGTCGGACGCGTTGTTGCCGTTGGGGTTGGGGGTGCTCTTCACGCTGTCGGAGCCGTCCAGAGCTCCGCCGTTGTGCTTGCCCCTGACAGGCGTCGCAGGCGTGCTGTCCTGGCCCGTCTTTGGCCGTGGCGACGTCGCCCTGCTCCGGCGCCGTTCACGCTTGAGGGCCGCCTCCTTTTGTATGGCCACCAAATACTTCAGGGCGCTCTTCGGCAGGCCCTTCTCTCCCACCTCCGGCCGGTAGTGAGAGGCGGCGTGTATGAGCTGCTGTGGTGTCAGCCGTTTGAGCTGCTGCAGCGTTCCGACCAGCGCCTCGAGGTCGTCCGCGCCGAGGGATGAGAAGCACTGCAGCCACTGGAGGAGTTGAATGGCTGGTGACAGGTGCCTCCTGGCGGCGTCCGTCGTGTTCTCTCCCGAGGCCTTCGTCTCTCCCCCCTCGTAGTGCTCGGCTTGTCTGTTATTCGTCCGCGCCCAGTCTTCCAGTATGGAAATGTTCATGCGGATCTGCATGGCCTTTGTCCGCGCCAGGTACTTCCGATTCGACATGATTCTGTTGAACAACTCTGCCCCAATCCAGTACAAAAGTTGCGAGATGATCTGCGCGGTGATGACCGAATGGACATCGTAGAGGTCCAAGACGAACAGCGTCGACGAGAGAAGCGACGTCACATTCCGCGGCGCCGGCTTTGCTCGCTGCTTTGGCGAGGGTGGCCGGAAGCGCTTCTCCAGCGGCTCTTCCTTCACTGTCGTCTTCCTCTTGAACAGCTTCCATTCGTTCTGGAAAGTGATGTCCTCGAAGCCGGGTATGGTCTCGTGGTCTAGCATCGCCGCGTCGAGCACCTTGTCGAGGCGCCTCTCTGCGTCACGCACAATCAAAATGAAGATTTCGTTTATGAGCTCGGCAAGATGAGCCTGGAACTCGCTTGTCGCCTCAACCAGCCCAGCATCCTTCTTGAGGTAATGTAGGAGCAGCGTCGCGTTGGAGATCCAGAACGCCAATATGGTCATGTCCCACTGACACTTTTCCACAACCTCGTTGATGAGGTCCATGGCTGTGACGAGCAGTCTCTCCAACAGCTCCGGGCTGGAATGGTAATGGGCGTACCGCGCACTGAGAAAGATCATATTGGCGGGCACTGGTTTCTGCGACGGCGACCTCTGTGGCGTCATTTTGGTGATGATGATGTCGAGTATCCGATCGAGTTCGTGTTCCTGGAAGACGAACATTTGGTCGTGGAGACAACGGCTCCAGTCAAACTCTTGCTGCTCTTCCTCGAACTCATCGGCAGGCTTGCAGGGTACAAGGTTCGTCAGCATTTCTGCGCACGAGGAAAGCGGCGCATACCCACCTCTGGCTGGTCATCCATCCCGACGTTGCCCAGGTCGACTTCGAGGTCCCTAGCGCTCTCCATCATCAGTCGCCTCCGCATCTCGTTCTCCGCCATCTCCTCCTCGAACCGGTCCTGTGAGAAACCAGGGCTATAGAAGTCGTCGGTCACGCCCGCGTTTCCGATGTTGTAGCCGTTGTCGTGCAGATAGTACGACATTTCGCTGTCGGGCGGAACGAAGTCGAATGCCGTCCGCCCTGATGAGGTCTTTTGATCCGAGGACGCCTTGTTGTCTAGCAGGAGCTTGGCAATGCCCTTGTGGCGGTTCGTCATGGCCCACATGAGGGCGGTCCATTGATTTCGGTCCTGCTTGTTGACATCGACACCGGCTTCGATGAGCGCCTGAACCACGGTCTCATGCCCCTACGCGACCCGTTAGCATGACGTAGCGCACTCCGGTGTTTGGCTCGTCTCGACTCACGAAGCAGCTAGCGTATATCAACGGAGGCGTGCCGTCCTCGTCGGAGGTGTTGACGTCGACAAAGGGTTTGGCGCTGCCCGTCAGAAGGCTCTTGACTTTTCCAACGTCGCCGTTGCTGGCCGCCATGGTCAGCGCCCGCTGCAGCAAGTCCTTCTTTTCCGCCTCGGTCAGCTTCTCGTCATCGACGACCGCCTGCTCGTTCTCGTAGCCTTGGCCAGCCTGGTGTGCAGCGGCCTGAGCCTGCAGCATCTCCATCAGCCGGGCATCGCTGTCGGTGGGGCCCTTTGCGATGTCCTTTTCGTAGTCGGCATCATTGAGGGAGAGGTTGCCAAAGTTGAGCGGCTTCGCCAGGGCGGGCGTCGTCAGGAACTGAGATTGGCCTGCAGTGGGAGTCAGCAGTGAGGCAGGAGGGGTGAGTCGCGCGCCGCCGCGTCGCCCGCCATGGGGCGCCGGGGGCTCTAGGGCTGAGGGGACCGACCTTGCCAGCCATCGTACATCTCCGTCTCGCGCACGTAATCCTCGGTCGGGGCGTGCCGGCGGTCGTCTAGAGACGTGGGAAGGTTGGTAGGAATGGCGCGGGGCTTGAGCTCGCCATTGTCGCTGCCTGCGTCCCCGATATCCATGGTGATGGAAGGAGGGGCACAGCCAGGCTCTGGAGGATCATGGGAGCCGAGGCTGCCCTTGGTTGTGGTGAGACCGCAGAGGCGCGGCAGCACGAAGAAAGGGCCGTCTGGGGCCGCGGACTCATCTAGCTGTCTCTGGAGGAAGGGGGCGCCGTCGACGGAGCGGTCGTCGGGGGGAGGTGATGTGGTTTTGGGAGGAGGAAGCAGGCAGGTCTGGCCACGAGGGGCGAGTGTGCATCAACTTATTAGGCAAGACACGGCCAGGCAAGGTCGGGCGTGGTGGTGGAGGTGGCGGTACATCCGCGGTACGCATTAGGCCGCGCATGCTGGAAGTCACTAAACGTCGTCATTCCGCCGGGCAGCCCATTACGTGGGTCCATGCCCCAGCAGGAGCTCCCGTCGGGCAGCTGGCGGGCTGTGGTGGCTGTTGAAGGTACCTATGCGGTGGCGGGAGGGGCACACTAACGCCAGGTACCGCCAGCAATGCGCACGCCTCTCGACGCGCTCCATCCATCCACCTCCATGGATGGTTGCGGCCCCTATTGAGCCCACTGTCGTCACCAAACAACGTGGCAGCTTCCAATATACCTACTAAGTTAGTAGGTACAGTTGGTCCTTCGTAGCGGGACTCTATCCGTTCAACACGACATGATTCGGAAAATGTCTTGGGTACTAAGGTGGGCGCCAAAGTGTGCACCTCAGCTTCCAAAAGCAAGGAGGTCGCATTGCATCTATGCAGTCATCATTGACACAATCCGAACAATGCCTCCCTCAGTTCGCATTTGGGCATTCAAAAGGGGCACCACTTTCTTACTTTGATACCATGGTATATTTCTTTTTTTTTACATATGTGTTTTTTAAACATTTTTGTCTCATCTATCTCATAGCTTCATTGAATTTTCTTGCTACGGTGTCACGGGATACAGACGTCGTAAGCCCTCGCGCAGGCAACCGAAGAGCCAGCGAGCGAGACCCCAGTCTACACGGCGCGCCGGCCAAAGGCCCTCAGCCTCTTGACGCCGCCGTCGGGGATCATGATGAGCTTGACGTGCGTAAAGGCAGTCTTGTCGGCGGCGCAGGCCAGCTCGTGCTCGGCGTCGGGCCCCATCTTGGTCGGGGCGACGACCTCCTGCCACGCGGGGTCCTTGTCGTCGGGCTCGCCCTGCTTGCCATCCCACGAGAGGGCCTGGATGGCCACCTTTTGCGGAAAGTTGCCCCTGTAGTGGGCCGTGTCAGCGACAAACTTGTGGACGTAGCCGGGGGCGCCGAGCTTGATGATGGCCCAGTCGACGTGACCCTTGCCGCGGGTGCGCTTCGTCTCCCAGCCGTCGCCCATGTCCTTGCCGCGGCCAGGCAGGAGGAGGTTGTCCTTTGTGCCAAAGTGCTGGTCACTGCAGGAGACGGCTACGCCGCCGTTTTGCGCGGCGGCGAGGTCGAAGACGGCGTCGCGGTCGTTGGGGAAGACGGGGACGGCGTGGCCGAAGAGGCGGAATCGGGCGATGCCGCCGTCCGGGTACATGTTGAGGCGGACGTGGGTGTACTGCTTGCCCGCGGGCGGCGCGTCGAGCTTCCAGCCGAAGCGCTGCGAGGGTCCGCACTCCTCGACGCCGAGGATGGTCTCCCACTTGCCGCGGCCGCCCTGCCAGGAGACGACCTCGTCGTCGTTTGTGCTGAAGCAGCCCTCGACGGAGATGGCAGGGGCGTAGTTGCCGGTGAAGTAGGCCGTGTCGACCTCGATGCCCTCGACGGTGCCCGAGGCGACGCCCAGGCGGATGACGACCCAGTCGAAGGCGGCGTTGTGGCGGCGCGTCTCCCAGCCGTCAAACCACGCTCCTGTGAAGACCATCTTGCCGGGCTGGTGGATAGGGGCAGTGGGTGTCAGCAGGTTGGCCGCCTCGGCGAACCACTGGTCTGAGAAGGCGAGGACCTTACCGCCAAGGGCGGCCGAGACGAGGTCTGTTGTCTGTCTGTCAGCATGCGCGCACGCATGCATACATGCCGGAGGGCCAGCACGGAGGTTGGTGGGGGCGGGGGCGCGCAAACTCACCAATGCAACTTGAGCGGAACGTCTTGTCAATGTCGCCGGAGCTCACCGACGTGGTCTTGACATGGTCAAGCTTGTAGTCGAACTCGTCGGCAATGGAAGGCATTTTGGGTGTTGTTGCTGGTGTTGATTTTGTTGTCAATCTTCTCACGGCTTCGATGGCTCGCTGTGATGGCGTTTGGCTTGGAGTCTGTCGATGGAGCGAGCGATGGTGATGAGGTTGTCCTTCATCGTCGTCGGAAGTTTAGGCGGGCGACCCGCCTTTTTGAAGCCGTTGCCCATCGGCCACTTCCGACGCGGCACCCGCTCGAAGCCGCGTGCCAAGTTGGGGCACCGATGGGGCAACAGGCGCAAGACGTCGACGTGTGACACGGCCGGGGCTGCGGTTGCCGCCAGGAGGGCAGCCCATTACCTTATCATCACCTTATGGTTTATCTTTCCATCACCTTATAGTTTGGTCGCTGCCCCGCGCCGCACGTGATGGCTTCCTAAGTTAAGGTAGGAGAGTCGCTGCGTGTCGGTGTCTGTCTCCCCCTCAGTTACTGTAGTGGGCGTAGTCGGGTTCCTCCAGGGGGTGGGTTGGCCCCGCCCCCACCGCCGTAGGCCGGCCACCCGGCCACCTACGAACCGGGGGCGGCGGCCCCAATTCCACTCCGCCGGCGGACTTGGGCGACGCTCGGGGCGGCTACCCTGCACCGTGAGGAGTGGGAGCCGAGCCTGCGACCGCCCGGCGCCGGGACGGGCGTCCATGTCGTCGTTGATATCGTAATGATGGGGCTCGCGTGGGGGTCTGCTGTTGTTGGCTTGTGGCACAGTCTGTCCGAGCCTGGGACTCGCATGTCTTGTCGCGTTCATCAAGCCGCGAGCACGGCTAAAGCATCGTAGATGCTGCCTTTGCATACCCGCCGTGTAAAGGAACAAGGGGTGGTGAGTGGCAACACTCCCAAAGCCTGGGTGACGGTGCAGAGCGTGTGAAATCAAATTAGAGGCGGGCCACGGGTTATACAGCGTCACCGAGTCTCACGAAGACGGCGGCACGGCATGGTTCCACCATGGTTTGTTTCTCCGTGAATCAGACAGGCAACACACGTTGGCGTTTCGCGGACACGGACACAAGAAGCCACGCAATCTGTACGCATCATCCTGCAGCCGCACGGCGGACACGGCCCCGTCTACCTCTGCCTGCCTTTGACGTGATTGGGAGCCGTGATGGCGATAGTAGTAGAATTGCTTTTAGTACTGTTTTGTGCTTGCAGGTCCCAGCTTGACACACTGTGCGGGATGTGGGGTCCATGGGTGGAAGCTTCGCCTCCGCCAACCAGTCAGGCCGCCGAAAATGGTAAGCATCACAGTGCCGTCATTGACTTGCCCCCTTGTCTCGTCTCACTGACGTGCCGCTCGCTCGTGTGAGGAATTGAGGGAGCGAACCCCCTCATCAGCAAGTTGCCGAACCCCCGAGTCAGACGCGGACGGCTTTCGTTTCGTATCGTCCTGGCTGTCCCTCGCCATCGTCAAACACGACACAATACGAGTCCGGCATCAAGAGAAGAGGGAAGAAGACCCAACATAACCGTGTGACAGCGCTGCAGTTCCCAGTTCTTCTTGCTCAGCCAGACCTGATTCGTACACCAATCTCGACCAGCCCATCTCAGATCTTGAAGCGTCATCGTTTCTCATCTCGCTTCTCTCTTTTGCCATGGCGAGTGCCACAGGTATACCGAGTCGCTCTCCCAACGGCCTGGGGGCGGACGGGCCGGCGCAGACGCGAGAGACGGAGCCTCTCCTGGGGCGCCCCGGTGATGCTGCTCAGCACGAAGGGGCGGCGTACTGGACGAACCTCACGTTGGGTACGTAACTGACGGACGGACGGACGGACGGGGCGCAGGACGCACAGGCCAGGGCAGCCCATCATCATGATCATGCTTCGTCGCTAACAGTGCCTTCTTCGCATAGGGACCGCCGTCCTCGCGCAGTTCGGCGCCTTCCTCCTCGTCGGCATCGTCTGGGCCTCCGTCTTCACCAGTCCCCTCATCCTCTTCTCCGGTCACCCTCTCGCCCAATCGCTCGCCGTCTTCGTCTTCGTCCAGTCGGTGCTGTTCCTGCAGCCCACGCACACGGCCGCCCAGAAGCGCGCCGGCCAGCGCGTCCACGCGTCCCTCAACCTCGTCGCCCTCGTGCTGCTCATCTTTGGCGTCGTCATTGTCGAGTACAACAAGGTCGCCGGCCGGAACCCCCACTTCCACTCCGTCCACGCCTACTTTGGCGTCGTCACGAGCATCCTCCTCATCCTCCAGTACCTTGTCGGCTTCACCATGTGGGCCACGCCGGCCTTGTACGGCGGCGAGGCCAGGGCCCGCAAGCTGTGGCGGTGGCATCGCCTGTTTGCCTATGTCGTCGTCTTGCCTCTGCTGCTGGTGACCGTCTTCTTCACTGTCGACACGTCCTATAACCAGGGTGTTCTGAAGATGAAGTGGTGGGGCCTCTTGATTGCATTGGTCTTGGTCGTTGTGGGTATCTACCCGCGCATTCCCCTGCACAAGATTCGCGGACAGAAGCAGAACGGGGTGTTGTCTTCTACAGAGTAGGTTCTCGGGAAAGTGAGAACTGGCTTTGTTTCAACCCTGGATAAGGTACGGGACGCCGGTGGCTTCGCGCCAAGTATCTTGGCGAGCTTGAAGGCCACAGAAGCGTATGGTGAGCGTCCCTTGCCTGGAATCTCCTTCTTTGTTGATGCTGGTCGTCTAGATGGTGTCAGATACACAGCCCTATGACGGGAAATGCGGCTGGTCCAAGCTTAGCGAGAATACAACGTATGAATTGGCTTCCAAGACTCGACGCGCATAATTTTAGGGGCTTGCGGTCGGTTTGGTTCATGAGTGAGCCATCTGCTTTTGGGAGTCGATGTCGTGCTGCTGCTTCAACGGCGATGAGCTTCCACAGCTGGGTATGCAATGTCGAGACTTTCCCCTACGGGTGTCAAGCATGTTACGATGCCACTTGTGCACCTTTTCTTCTTGACGGGAAGCATCGACTCATAGCGAGCACCAGCAGCGGCGCCCCTCCTTGTTCGGGATGCTTCATTGTTCGAGTTATCGCGTATACACCCCACCGAGGCTGTCAGTTCCCCAACAGCACTTGAAGCGAGTCCTGAGCCTCTCCTGTGAGACAGAGTGGTGAATGCGTCTCTGGAAATCTTACAACGCACCTCCGAGTCTCGGAGAGATCGGTGAGGACGTAAAGGGGTCACACTGGTCGACCCAACAGCGTGGAGCAGGACACGAGGCCGTTCGACGGATCAAAGGGTAACGGCACGACGGTAACTAGCGGCCAGCCGACTTCGAAATCGTTGCCGCTGACGAAAAGACAACATACACAGAGGCTGTACGAGTTTCCACTTCCAATGTTGTCACCATGAACATCCCACTAGTTAGCATGGGGCGGCGGCGCGGAAACAGACGACATGGCACCGCGCCCGCAGCAGAAGTGCAGTCTCCGCAAGGACGTACATATCAACACTCCTTACCGTGTCAACGATACAATCCAACTTGCAACTCAAGTTCAAGGTCTCGCCCCCGCCCTTTGCGACAGATTGATTCATCATCTTTGCCAGAGCTGGGAATCGCTTTCGTGCGTTGGCCCCCCCCGTCTTTCCCTTCCCCCTTGACCAAGAACACTACCGCAAAGACAAGCCGTGTGTGTGTGTGACCCTTCCTCCCAATGACGACCCAATCGAGGGCCCGGCGGCAGCAGACGGGAACGCACAGCGGAGCACAGGTGTCTGGGCCCGAATCTACTGCAGCCGGATCCCAATCCGTGAGGCATGGTAATTAGCTGTGCTCCCCAGCCCCAACAATAACAACAACGACGCTATAATCATGACGACAACCAACGCAGCAGCCGCCACCACCACCACTGCCGACGCGGGGCTGGTGCCGCTGCTGGTTGGTCACCCCTCCCTAGTCGCGAGGACGGGAAAAGCGACAAGATGGCATGGCCATGATGAGCAAGGGGCATGGGGCCTGTCGGATGCCGTGCCATGTCATTGTCATGCCATGATCCACTGGCATGAACGAAGGCCATCCATCCTATGTGTTGCCGTTGTGCTCGCAGTCAGCAGCCTTGCTAGGTCTATTGCACCGCGCATACACACGCGTGCGCACCACGTTCACGCAATGCTACCTACGGCACAGCCCTGCCTGCATGCCTCCCTTGCCTTGCCCTCCCCCCCTCCCCTATCCCCGGAACCCGGCTGCGGGCGGCAGCAGACGGACGGTTCCCGGGGCGAAGAAGTGAGGCGGGCTCCATGTCCGCTCCTGGACGCGACCGGGGTGTCGTTCCCGTTGTTCTTCTTTCATGATTTGTCTCTCTGCACCGGGGCGCCGGCGGCTCCAGGGAGTCATCAGATAGGGTGTGGTTTCGTTGTCAATGGCAATGGCAATATCCATGTCCATATGACCATGTCGTTCAACCCACATGCAGCAGGTCGATTCGCTCACCTGCTTCGCCCGGCCGGCCGCCCCTAATAAGGACGGACACTCATGGGATGTTTTGCTCTTTGCCCCCTCTTCTTCTCTTTCTGAACGCGTTGCTCCCCGCGACGTGGTACACAGCCTAGTGACTGAACGAAACCAGTCGCTGCTGCTTGATGAGCGATATTTTCTTACATTGATGTTGAGAGCAATCGGCGTTCATGTACGGGCCCAGTGGCTTATAGAGAACTGGAACCACTCCCCGGGCCTGGCATCTACACCCCAATGTGCGGCGAATGTTACCGAGGCAGAGAGTTATGCGGTCATGTGTTGATCACCACGACACGACGGGATTCTGATAGCATCGACTAAGAAGAGTTGCAGTGTGAAACCGCACGTTATTGTAGGCCCTATAAAACTGAAGAAGGCGATTGTAACCCATGATGTCAAGAGAGTGCCTAGTACACCAGAACGGCTCCCACAGCAGGTGCACCAACTACCGAACGTTCGATCCGAACCCCCAATAGATCACGTTACCCGTTGGTAGGTACCACCTTGCCACTTATTTGGTCTCCCAAGAACCTACCAACGAGACGCACAAAGAAGGAGCATGACGCTCGTTCCAGAATCGCAATTCCTCACCTGGCTGGGGCCCGGGGGCACGCCGTTCTCAAAGACAATACCGGAGCAGGGCTCAGAGACGGGAGCAAAAGGGTAATAAGGGAAGAGAAGGAGCCGACCGCCCTTGAAAGGGTCGCCAAACACATCGCTCAAGTCGTACCAGATCCTCCCCTCGTTTAGGTTGTAGGCATAGACGGTCTGCGGCTTTCCCTCAAGCAGGCCATTCGGCTCACGAGTCAGCTTGATCTCGATGCCGCCGGTCTCGGGATCGCGCCTGTGGGGCTCTTCGTAAAGGCCGCCCCGGCGAAGAGTGTGGGGAGCCGAAACGTTGCTGCCGACGGATCAGAGCGTCACGTTGAAGGAGCAGAGGTTCAGGACTTTCGCTATGCCGACATCCTGAAGCGCAGACGTGAGCTGGGCCAGGGTGGCGCCAACGGCGAGAAGGCTGAGCTTGTTGAACATTCCTTCTTTTGTTTGGTTGGTTGAGGTTATTGGTCTTTGGTCTTTGTTCCAGTCGAGCGAACAGTCGAGCGAACGTGTTTGAACGACAAAGGTGGATGAGCGGCTGGCTGGCAGCTGGTTTCTACGCATAGAGAAGAGACGGCATCAAAAAAACTCCTTTTTATACTCAAGCAAAGTTCCCCATATCTTCATCTCGAATGAAGATATCTTCGCCAATGTGCTAAACGGCTCTCGGCACTTTGGAGGCTCATCCGGTGACTCGCATCGGATCGACGAGCCGAGCGCATTATTATGCGCATACGATACGAGGAGTGTAAACCCCGCGAAGGAAGCGACGGTGACGGAAGACTACGCATTGAATCAGGTGCCCGAGCATCATACGAGCCCTCAGGGTGCAGGCCCCCTCTCCCTGCCCGCCCAGCACGAACGCGGCGTGGACAATAGTTAGCTTGTCAACAAGTCCAACGACGAGTAACTGCAAGTCGTTTGGCGCGGAACTGCTCAGTCGGCAACATCTATTTGACGTCGTCTGGATTCAACGAATGCCTAGCTAGCTGCTCGTCGCATGAGAGTTGCGGCGGCATTGCTGCCCTACGAGGGGGTCCGTCATGCCAAGACAGCTTCGCCGCCTATCGCGGGGGCGCCGAGCAAGGACTTTAGGAGCTTCGCAAACGATGTTTCTATCTGGGCCCATGTTTATATTTCGATGCACCTGGTAAAGCAGCAGGGAGGTCCCATGACGGGGCGACGCCATGCCATTTCATGCTATAGGGCTCAAGCTGGCCTGATGTTAATGCCCACTAACTAGTTACCTCCTCCCAGAATAGCGCACGAAGAAAGAAAAAAGGCCATACAAATGTGCCCCAGCATTACGAATGGGGCGATCGCTGCTTTGGACACCGAGCATTGAAGTTATTCTCATACTACGCGCCTTCAGTCCCCCCACAGCTTTTTTCAAGGGGCGGGGGGCTGCAAATACCTATCCTAGAAGGCTCGTCAGGCCATCCACACTCATAATGGCTCTCCCATACGGTCAAGGACAGAATCGTCGCGGCGAATTACATCACCGTGAAGTTGCCCATCAAAGCTCATGAGGTTCATCTCGCGCTGCGGGCATCCTCGCAGCCTAGCGTCCAGGGCTTACCTACAAATCATAGAATCTCTCCGCAGACTCGCAAGGGACTAGTACTGTACGCCAGACGGGACGACGGAGTGGACTACTAACTTAGTAGCCGCCGTCTTCCCGCCGTCGTGAAACCGGCAAAGAAGACGGCCGGCGGGAAGAAAGTCAATAGGGAGTTACGTATCGGTTCGTTCCGCAATTCAGGCTGCGCCTCCCCTCCTCCCCATGGAGCGCTGCTAATATGTAGCTGCCTCCGCATATGGCCCCCCGTCAATGTCAATGCCAATGCCAGTGGGGTCCAATGATGACTGGGCGACTGCTGGATGGGCTCATCAGAAGTGATTGTCACATATATGTACGAAGTACGTACGAACGGAACGTATGTGCGTAGCAGTGAGTACGTGGTCGTAAGTAGGCAAGCAGCTACAGTCCATACCCTGCCCTGCCCTGCCCTGCCCGCCGCGAGCCGAACGTGCCGTACCCACGTGTGCGCAGCAGCAGGCGCAGGCGGCGGGCCGAACGTGAGTGAGGTTTTCCCTGGCTCCTGCAGTTGATAGGGGGGGGAGCGTCCCGGACGGACACGCGATCGAGCAGCAGCAGCTGCTGCCATCCAGCCCTCCGTCTCAGAGCTTGTCTGTTAGCCAAGGCGTCCCGCAAGGCACTTACTCGCCCGCTCACTCCGAGTTTCGTGAAAGTAAGTGACGTGCGTGAGTGAGTGAACGAATGAGTGAACGCGCACGCAAGGCTGGACCGGCGCGAGACATCATCAGTCGTGCAACGCGAGCCCGCCTCGCCCGCCCGCCCCGTCAGAGAGAGAGGGTGTAAAGATAGTTGGAAAAGGCACAGCATTGGTTAATCTCCCAAACGCCCTCCCCCTCTCTTACTTTGTCCCCCTGAAGCTGACGCGCGCGCGTGAGAGAGAAAACGGGACTAACGCGCGGCCTTTGGGTGTGAGAATCGAGTTTCTTCTGCTGTAACACACACACACACACTCACACACAAACACCACGCACACCACGCACGCCATACACACAAACACATACACAGGGAGGCTTGCGCGGGCATGTGTCACCAAGTACGTCCAGGTGCGTGCGTATGTACGACAGCTGGAACCCGGGGCAGGGCATAGTTGGTAGGGCGGACAACGTGGGCCGGACTGGACTGCAGAGAGAAATAAGGGAACGGGGAGTCGTACGTACAAGGGGGCCAGGCTATTGTTTCCTGCAATCCGCGTGTATGTACGCCCCCCACTTGGTACGACATGTCATGCGCAAGTCTCAATGAAGAAGGGTTTGAAACGCAGCAGTTCTTTCTCACTGTCCATTGCCACTCAGCTGCTTACTGCTGCTTCGTAGCCCGTAAGTAGTAGCTTACTTATTGTCGTTGTACGAAGTACTGTACGTGCAATGGACTGCACGTACACGGCAATGCTAGTGTATGCATATGGCCATTCTCTGTGCATGGCACAACACTCCGTACACTGGCAAATACCACGACTCTCGGCGAGCTTTCTCCTTGGCTCTCTCGAACGGCCGCGTTGAGGCCGGCAAATTTTCACTCTGCCTTCTCGTTAGAGGGATACTCGGGAAGCACTGCCTGCCCCCGGGAGTGGACAGGCTGCCCAACAAGGGTGGGACCGTACTCGACTTCTTGTGCACGCTGCTCGGTACTACCGTACCCTACTCTAGGTAGAGTAACTCCCCCGTACGGATCATTACACGTATGTATGTACCTATGCGCCTCTGCGGGCGTCGCGACGCCAAGTCAGATGTCTCGCAGGGGACGATGCATAGGCCTCATCGCGGCCCCGGCAACGGGCAGCTCCAGCCCCAGCCCCAGTCGCCGATCTGGTCCACGTCGTAAACGCAGTGTCCATGGCCACGGGCTGGTCCGTTATGTGCCAGCCACATTTCCTGCTTCGCGTCCTGGCCCGGCAGCCCGGTGGCAAACGGAGAGAAATTTTCACTGTCCTTTTTCGTCGTGGCAGAAGCCCACTCACGCGAACGTCCCTGGACCTTTGCAGGGGTGGGCTGGCAGGCGAGCGAGACGGCTGTTGGGAAAGGAAAGGGTCGAGAATTTCGTCATAAGTGTTAGGAACGGTGGCGGCGGTTGCTCGTGTGGCCCAGCGCCACCTCCGCAAGGGACTGCAGTGTTAGACCGGAGTGAGAAACAAAATGTCATACAAGGCCCTGCTGGTCCTGGGGGCGTATGATCTGGCATGGGGACCAACCTGACGCAACCGGCCGACCGGCCGGCAGTGACCGATGTTGCAGGCCACGAAATTGCTCCTCGTTCGATGAACCTGGACGACAACGATGGGACATGTTGGCTTTCGGAGAGGACCCATTGACGGGGTCCATGTTACCAGTTCTCTGGGAGAAGCTCCTGCTGGTGGCGTTGCTACAGAGTCACTAGTAGTCGTGTTGGTCTCGCCAAAAGCCTTCTCTCTGGGGCCAACTGAACCATAGCTGGTCCCAGGACGGTGGTTCTTCCGGGAGCAATCAAAGAAAACGCTGCAGTCCAACTGCCGATGGACGTCAGTGGCCAAGAGAGAACCAGGTGACCGGGTCCCAGGTGGGACTTTCCGCGACTTGTCGCAGTTGGCCCGGCTGGCCGGAAAGAGGCTTGCACGAGTCGTTGAAGTACTGGCCTTTTCCCCCTTCGAAACGCAGTGGCCACGTTGACTGAGGCTGTGCCAGAGGAAGAGGGTATTTCAGGTCTTGAGCTGGCGGCGTCTGACAAGGAGGTGCCGTCTCGATGTAACAAGAAGCCCCGGCTTTTGTTGAATATGTTGTGAGAGGCTTTTGACACAAGGGCGCGGTAGGACAAATACGACCACAGAGACGGCAGCGGCCACCCGGCTATCGAGCGATCCCCCTAGTGCCGTTTCTATGAATCGAGTACGTAGACATCGTGTGCGTACGAGGTGGCCAGGCGGGTATATGTGCATAGGTGTACGCGGGAAGGATGCGTTTGCTTTCGCCGAGATTGCCGCTTCGACTCAGTCGTGCCGTCTGCATGTTGATGCATGATTGTCCAGCTGCTTCTAGCGTACTTTACAGAGGACAGGAGCATGGAGTTGTGCTTGACGAACATGGCTGTACAAGCAGCAATGGAACAGTTCACGCCTTGGCTTGGCGAGCAAGCAGACTGCCATGCGATGAGCCGCTTTGCATGATGCCGGGTCGTGACACAAGCTGCACGTACCAGGCCGGAGTCAGATGGAGTATCAGAGGCGAACAAGAGGAGCCCCCTTCCCGTGTCGTGCTCGGTACGGTAATGCCGGTTCGCCGGCATAAGAGCACAGGATGCCGGGGTGGCGAAGAATTGCCCGACGAGGAAGGCGAATTGCCTTGGTTGGTAGCTCTCGATAATGTCCAAATCGGGCGCTGACACTCTCGTGAGCAGCTTCTGCGGAACACAAGCGTTCTGATACGCCAAGCAGCAGGCCGTGTGATTGCGCCTTGAGGCGGCGAGGCTGGATGGCAGGCTGTAGTGGTGGCAACGTGCGCTCGAAGGAAGGGGTGGCTGAGGGCAATGGCTCTTGGTCGCGCTCGTGTGGACGCAGTCCGCCCATCGAGTTCATCTCAGGCGAGGCAAGGTGGTGTGAGCATTGCAAAGATGGCGCGAAGTTGCATTCTCGTGCCCCGCCCCATCGTCGAGGGCGTCAAACGCTTGCAAGTGACGGGAGGCACGGCTCGTTCCTCGGGAGGGGTGGCTTCGGATGGTGGAGTTTCCCGTCCGGCCCTGGCCAGGCCACCGCAACACACGGACATGAAAGGGCGAGTGCAGGCGCACGACGGCACGAGTAGACCGCAGTAGCAGCCGGAGGTCAGAAATGATGTGATGAAACCCTTCTCTGCACGCACGCACGGACGAAGGC
This sequence comes from Purpureocillium takamizusanense, assembly GCF_022605165.1. Classification (NCBI taxonomy): domain Eukaryota; kingdom Fungi; phylum Ascomycota; class Sordariomycetes; order Hypocreales; family Ophiocordycipitaceae; genus Purpureocillium; species Purpureocillium takamizusanense. The sequence goes on from NC_063072.1 coordinate 1,736,757, forward strand.
GCAAGTGGGCGCCGTCCAACCGCCAAGTTGTTCTTCCTGCCTCATGTTGCCGGGGTCCCGAAACCTGGTTGGTGAGTTCCAACCCGGTCGTCATCGTGGGCCGGCTCGCAAGTGCTCGTTGACATACGTTGAGGTGGAGGAGGAGGGGTTAGGGCAGGGCACCGATCAGCGCCTGGCTTGTGCGGAGGCCCCCTGTTCGTCGTGACGCGATGACGACCCTGCCCGCGATTGGCTTCGGGCAGACGATGGACGCCGACCAAATCACGGCGACCCCAGGGCTCTCCGAGCGTTCGCTGTCGTCGCCGGCTGTGTTCTCCGCATCTGGCTGCAAGCTCTCTTTCGTGTTGGGGTCGTCGGAGCCGGCAGGCAGACGGACGAGACGTTCGCTGCTGCCCGCAGCCACAAGCGAGCCAGAGGGAGTGGACGGCCAAGCGACGGACGGACAGGCAAGACGCGGGCGGCATCACTAGCGCAGGAGGAGCGTCTGGGGAAAAAGGACGCCAGGCAGACAGGCAGGAAGGCAAGACAAGGGTCGGTCCACTCCCGTCCGCTTCGAGAGTGCGGGGGAGTCAGTCGTGCAGAGGTGAGATTATGACAGGTCATACCCCCCATTCATGCGTGGTTGAGGAGAAGGCTGCCTGTCATCCTAGCCCACGCTGTTGTCCGCACGCACGAACCCTGGATGGAGGCGGAGATGGATGGCGTCTTTGTCTGGCACAGGGAATTGTTTGTCGTGCAGCGAGATTGGTGCCGGCGACCCTGTCTGTCCGTCTGCCCGCCCTGGTGCCTGTGAGTAGTACGTTGATTGTACGTAACGGCCGGGGTCAGTCAGGGTCATGCCAGTGCAGCAGCGGCTCGGCGGGCGCTGCGAGTGCGGACAACAAGCATCCATCTGACGTTTGATGAGAGGTGGTTTTGGCGCCTCGTCAGCCGCCCCTTGGCGCACAATCGTTGGCCCTTGGATGGCCTGCCGCGTCGGCCGTCCATTCAGTGCGTTGGAATTGCTCCAGGATATAGCTGCACGCCCTCGGAGCCGGTTGTGCCGACTTTGTCGTTGCTGCTTCGTCCATCTGCGTCACGCCGCCACGACGACCCCGGTCCAGTCCAGCCCGAATGGAACAAGCGGCCTGACAGAGCACACAGTCATCAGATTATCACAGACTGGCGTCTGGGGAAGTTGGGGGTTGTTGCTCCACAGTCTGCCGCTGGCGTCCGCCCCGTTCCCGTGATCGTATTCCGATGCAAAGTTGGCGGCAGTCGAGGAGCTTTGATCGTCGGCCACGCCTCGGAGCGAATCCATCCGGCCCAGCAGACCTTGGCATGGATCAAGAGTCGAGACGAGCGAGCCGTCCAAGCCGGGAGCCAGCCGCACGAAGCGAGAGCGAGTCGGGCACGCCGTTGGTTTGTTTTGGCGATGCACAATTGTCCGTCCGACGATGTGCGTGCATGAAAGGACAGCGTGGGTACTTGGTACGTACAGCACTACTAAATAGTGTGAGCGTGTACAATGCAGTGGCAGAGCATCGCCGACTGTTGAAGCCAAGGCAGGACCGACCCTGATGCCAAGAGTCCGAGTACGTACCTCCTGCACCTTGCGCACAGGTAAGTGTCAACTCTTCTTCCACAACAGCAGGCGTTGTAATTATTACGTGTACGTACCTCGCCATTGGCATCAACACCAGCCCCATGCAAGGCACCGCAGTTGCAAACGTGGTGGTCCCTGCACGCCAGAGTCCAGAGCTTCGACCGCGCGGACTCGTTCCGCCTCTGCTCTCTTCTCCCGCTCTTCCGCTGGCGATGGTCGTGCCAGCGCCGGGGCCCCGCGTCGTCCCGAGAGCAACTGGCGTGCCGCTCGTGTCTGTGTGTGGCCCAAGGGAGAGGTTCGCCGAGCAGACGGTGCCACGTTCTGGCCCTCGCGCGAACCTGCATCGTCATGTTTTTTTTCTTCTCCTTCGTTTTGTGATGATGCGAGCGAGGCCTGTGGCGGCTCGCCCGCAAACCAGGGTTGCTTAGGCCATGATGCAGGCAGGCAGGCAGGCAAGGAGGCAAAATGCCGCCTTGCCTGCTCGGGAGCAGGAGTGGCAACGGACAAGGGGCGATCTCCGGGGGAGGACAGGGTGTGCCTTGCACGGCTGCTGCTGCTCCTGCTGCCCTGCTGCCGCTCCTGATGCTGATGCAACTCCCAGCCTCACCTGCGAGGCCATGCGGCCGCAGCAAAGGCCGCGCGCCAGGAAGCGCCCAGCATCTGCATCGCCAAGGTATGAAGCAACGCCTCGTGCCAGGCGCCGCGTACTCTGCAAGCTGGCGAGGCTCGAGCTCGTGTGCCTGGCGGGCCACAAGCCGCAGGGCGCCTTTGCTGAAGCGTCGACCGTGTGGCAGGTGCGAGCACGAAGGAGCAAGGCTGCTCAGACCCCCAACGGCATCTCGGTGTTGGCATTGTGCAGCAGCAGTGGACACGAATGGCCCTGACTGCAGTATTCGGTCAGCATTGTTTGGCACGGTAGGTTGTCCGACTTGGGGGCGCACATGCGCATCACGGTTGAACGGCACTCACTCTCACATCTTCACTCATATGCCCTCCCTGCTGGTACAAACCAGATTCCATGTGCCGTGCTCCTCATCATCAAACCACGGCCGCAAGCCATTTCCCGCAGATCCTGCGCGGCCCCTGGCAAGCCGCGATGCCTTGCCCTGCCCTGTCCTTGCCCTGTCCTTGTCGGTCCTTGCCCTGACCCTGCCAACATGTTGCCCGTGGATGGATGGATGGCTCCCCCCTTGGCTCCAGGAGTTCGTTCGGCCGCCAGTATGCAAGGCAGGGGGGAGCTTGAGCCAATCATGGCCAGCGCTCGGAGAGTTGGGGCAATGCTCTCCCGAGTCGGACTCTGAACCCCGGGCGATATTATTTTAATCGATGCTTTTATGGGGTACATAGCAGCATGAATGGGCGCCTGGATTTCACAACTTCGTGTGCATGCAAGGCAAATCCACAACAATTGATTTCCCGGGCAGGGGCGAGGTTGTTGGGCTCGCAGGTGCACTTCCAAACGTCCTCGACAAGGGAACGGGGTAACTAGAGGGTGTGTCCGCATAGCCACGGGCGACACCGAGCTGCGAACGGGCCGTGGCAGTGAGCACGGTACGACATGAACGGGGCCCCGTGCTTCTTCATGTCGTGTCATTCATTGCGCGGACAGCATACCCTTGATTGAAAAGTTTTTTTTTTCCTTCTTCGTCTTTGGCCGTTCCCTTTTCCTTTGCCCCTCCACATCAAATCGTTATACGGCAGTACTTTAATCTACGGATCGGGGACCTGACTGGCAGGCTGCTGCTGCTGTGTAACGACAGGCAAATGTGCAACACCAAGGGAGGGGAGGCAGTCCCTTTGACGCATATGCACAATTGTGGATTCGCAACGAGCTGGAGGGATGTGATCATCCACCAAAGGGAACCATCCAGGGCAGGGCAGAGCAGGCCAGCCAAGGAAAAAAAAGTTTTTGAAATCTCTTGGCAATCGGCTGCCAGCAGGGCGATCTGACAAAATTGAGAGCCCCTCGAAAACCCTTTCAAACAATTTTATTCCCACACGCGCACACAGACACACAGACGCACACAATCTCTCTCCCTCTCTCAGATGCTCCTCCGCGCCCCACCAGGACCCGCCACGGTTGCTTCCTCTTCCGCGCCCACGGGGGGGAAAATGGGGGCCGCGAGCAGGGGGTGTGTGTGGACAATTTGTTTGTGGATCGTGGGGGGGACGGGGGTTGGGCAAGGCCCCGTTGTGCAGTACGCAGTGCAGTAGCAGGTAGTACTGCGGAGTTGTAATAACTTACACAACGTACGAAGCATGCATGTAAATTTTTGAAGATGGAACTTTGATGCAAAAGCGTTTTGCATTGCTTTGAACAGGAAGAGATGGTGCGTTAGTAGTGAGAGTGACAGTACTAGTAAGAGAAAGAGAGACCCGGTCAAGAAAAATTGTCAGACACCAGCTCCAAGCCGAGGCCGAGACGAGACGAGACACTGACGCAGGAACAGGAACGGGAAGCACATGGTCGCCTGCCCATCCGTCCGTCCGTCCGTGCCGCCGAGGCCGAGGCCAGCCGCGAATACCCACTCACCCGTCTCGTCGTGATGCAATGAATGCCTCACAAGTCGAAGCAACTCTTGCGTGCGGGAACGCTGCCCGTGTGGTGGTGGTGGTGGTGGTGGTGCCGGTGGTGGCATGCGAGTGTGCGTGTGCATGTATGCGTGTGTGAGTGTGTGTGTGTGTGCGTTTAAGTTTTTTTTTTGTTTTTGTGCCGCGTGCCCGCCGTCACTCCCATCAGTGCGGGTGCCGTTACAACCTCGGCCACGGCCATCCGACCATAAGCGCTGGTGGTGGCGTGCATCAAACAGACATACCTCGTACATACCAGTAGTATGTAGTATGTATGTGAGGCGAGCAAAGTGCACGTTTTTGCTTGCAGCCCCCACAGCCGCAAAAATGAAGCGGGGTTGCTAACGTGGTGTAGTGTTCTTATTCCATGCAAGGAACCGAATGGTAGCCCTCATCATCATCGTCGTCGTCGTCGTCGTCAGGGCGCCAAGGCAATTTGCACTATCACCAACACCCCACCCTTGGTTTGGTTTGGTTTGGTCTGGGTTGGCTTTGGGGTTGATGGGCATCGCGATCTTCAGGGGCCCCGCCGAAGCGAAATCGAAGTTTAAAATTTTTTTCTTCTTTCTCGTCCTTGTTTGACAGGTTCAGGAACCCACCGCCCAACGTGTCCGTGCGATAGTTTAGCTACCACGCAAACTCACGGACTGGGCTGCATACCAGTTACGGGGGCTCCTTTTTGCTTTTTCGGGGGGCCCAGACTGACGTGATTGGCAGTGTCTACGGGACGCCCCGCCTTGCAGCTGCTACTACTAGTAGCCAGGCTACATGAAGGAAAATGCCAATTCAAAAAAAAAAAGTTTCTCTCTTAGTTGATCTCTCGATCTGATCGCCATTCGTGGATCGCGGATGGAGCGCCTGCCAAACTGTCGATTCTGTGGAGACGGTGGATGGAGCGCCCAGGAATGAAGGATTTTCTTCGGCTTGGGGGTGACAAGGGCGTGGGGGTGGTTACCTTACCTAGCTGGGGGTGGACCTTTGCCCCAGACGGGCTTCCATCTCCACCGTCAGCTCTCTCTCTCTCTCTCTCTCACCGCTGACCGCCGCTCACCGAGATGCGATGCACGCCAAGAATGGACATGTGCAGTAGTTATAGTATTGCCCTGTACCTGGTGCATTGGTCATTGCAGTTCATCCTGCACCGCGGTTCTCGGGAACAGCCTGTGACTTTACCCATTGAGCCGGTTTACTTGTTTTTCGTCTGCCTGCCTGGCTTGCCTGCCGGTCGATCCAGAGCACATGCTGCCACCCAGCGGCGGCGGCGCCAAAAGCGAGCGCGCGGCGTGGCTCTTACATCAGCCCAAGCTGGGCCCTTCAGCACGAGAGCGTGGCCAGCTACTAGTAGGATGGTAGTTACTAGAAACAGCCAAAGGCAAAGAGATGAAGGCCTCGGGGAGAGAGGGAGGAGGGAGGGGCGTGTGTGTGTTGCTGGTGCGGCCTGACCCGTCTGCCCTGCTGCACACCATCTCGGTCAGCTCACCTGCGCCGTCGCCTTTTGCCCTCTCTCACGGGGGGGCTCGGCTCGCGACCTAACCGCTTGAAGACTTTTTGCTTTCCTCCTTGTGCGCTGCTGAGCGCGCGAGGCCATCACTGGAGAAGGGGTGTGGGAAGGGCATCGTCCATTCACGGTCTTCTTCCCACCCTCCCTCCTCCTTTCCGATCCGGGAGTGCCATTCGCTCCCGTGGGCTTAGCGTCGCACATCATCTGAGCCTCTTTCTGTCGCCGTCGCCGAGATGGGAGCGTGAGCGTGCGCGCGCGCGCACGCCACCCAGCGATAGTCCTTTCCCGTTCGGAACAGTCCGCAGGACGTGCAAATATGTACATATGCAGCGGCCACGAGGCAGGCGGCACGAACGGCGGCGGCGGCGGCTTCATCGGTGGTGGTAGCAATGTGGTGGTGGTGATGAACGGCTGACTGTGAACTGCGCCGTCTTATTCTGATGGCGCGGGCGCACGCCCCCCCCTCTTCCTCCTTCATGTCTTGTCGCTGGCAACCCGTTCGCCTCGTCGAGAGGCTCTGGAACCTTCTTGCTCGCCTCGCTTCCGGGAAGAGGGGGGGAGGGCGGAGCACGAACTGGGGAATTGGGGGACAACGGGCGCCGCCGTTGCACCGGCGTGACCTCGATGCGACCTGCTGCAGGAACCGATGGCTCGGGAGGAGGTGGTAGTGGTGGTGGTGCCAGAGGTGGAGGGAGGCCACCGGAGGTCCTTGGTGGTGGCTCTCACCGAATGATGGATGGGCGTGAGCTTCTCCAAATGAGCGAGCGAGGCCTCTCTTTTCGCCACTCGACATGGCACGGGGCAACACCATGCCCGTGTTGGGGCCTCCGTATACATACATGTGCATGCGCGTAGCAGCAGCAGCAGTAGTAGTAGCAGTAGCAGTATGCGGAGCAGTCTCCTTGTTCGGTCGTAACATCGTGCATCTCCAAGGGGCCCCCCCCTCCGAGGGAGGGCCACACCAACTGCCGAGTACGAAGACAAAAAGGGGACTGATGACCGGAGGCGGACGTGACATAGAATGGCATGGCATGGGGGCATGTGCGTACTCCGCACTCCGCATCACCGGCCGACCACTGCTACCTGACCCAACTACGTACTACTTCGTATGCCAAAGAGACGAAGTATGGGCAGAGTTACATTTCGGTCCCTCTGCGGGCTCCAAGCCCCCCAGTCCGAATGCCTCAAAGGACGGACGCATGCGCTTTGGTAACATAGCGTTAGGCAGGTACTCAATGTACTAAGCGCTGACTGCCAAACTACCTGCGCGACTCCCTTTCGGAAGTCCCGCCGACGGCTGGGCTGGGTTTGCTGGCATCGGGAGTTGCGAGCCGGGGCGGAGATTGATCCCAAAACTGGAACCATTAGTAGCGGAGTACTAAGTATGATACAGTTCCAGCATGTCGCCCTGCCTGTTTGTGAGGGCGCAGCGCGGGGCTGGGGCAAGGTTAGTAGGGCTGGATCGGCGTGGGTCCAACGGGACGACGCTCCTACGGAGGACGAAACATCCACACACGATTCACAGCTAGTACGAAGTACATACCCTACCTGCCTGGCACCGGACCAAAATAGCAGACGACACCAGGTCATCCCATCCTTTGATCCTTTCAGTGTGCATGTTGTGCCTCATCTCGCAGCGTCCCCTGTAGGGCAGTGGCGTCTCATCGCCGACCTCGGAGGTGTTGCGCACAACAACAACAACAACGACAATAACAACAACGCCTTGAGGGCAGCAGATCAGACAGACAGACAGACAGCCTGAAGCGTTGTACGACCATGACACGCCGGATACCAGTAACTACTAATCTGTAACGCCTGTGCAGAGTCAGCACGCTGTCCTGCACCTGCACCTGCACTTTGCTGAGACCGCAATCCGGGCGGCCCCAGCAGGGTCCCAGGCGAGCTGGGCCATGTCGAAAACGCCACGACCTGTCATGTCAGGTTTTCTGGCCCTGCTTTGCCGTCCCGCCCGCCCAACAATCGAAGAGGCGCCGCCGCGGGGAGCAGGCGCCACCAACTCGTGCGAGTCCTAGCGAGCTGGCACGCCCCCCCTCCCTCCCTCTCTCTCTCTTACGGAGGCGCCGTCGTCTGTCCTTCCCCTCCCCGGCCCCGTTGCCTATTGGGCGGGCGGGCTTCCAAACAAGGTCTTCCCTGGTGGTTGGGTATCGTGGCTTGCGTTCGAGAACAGGGCGTTGATGAGGGCGAAGAGGTCATCAGCGCCTACTTTGAAGGGGGCGCGGATATGAAAGGGGGAGGCCAACCCTACGGAGACGGCGAGAAGATGGCGCTTGATTGGCCCGTCGACTCCCAGCGCCCAATCTCGGCCGTTGCGAACGACGATGTGTTCGTCGACGGTGGAAGCCGACGTCCAATGATTGCGCGGCCCAGAGGGAGGGCTGGGCCAAGGTGTGCGTGTAGGTGTGTGTAGCTAAGTAGGTGGACGGTGAACGGTATCGGCGCCCATCTCGTCGCCCTGCACAATGTTCGCCCAAACAAATAGAGACAGACCAGCAAGAAGGGACGGACCCTTGGGGTCTCGACGGTGACAAGATTTGTTGAATGGGGGCGTGTGTGCAGTCCGCTCCGGCCACCGTTGCCTCTTCCGTAAGGAAAGAAACAAGAAAAAAAAAAAAGTCGACTGATAGTTTCTCCCTTGGCTTTCTTTTTTTTTAATCGTCTTACCTTCAGCGCAATATCGAGCATGAAACGAAGGGGTTTGCATTCCAAATCCCCCGATGGAAGCGCGTTAGAATCAGCCCACATCCCGAGCGTGGCAGGCGTGTGCGTGCGTGCGTTCCTCCCAACGCCCGCCCCTCCCTCTTCCCCGGCCCCGGCTGGCCGGCCGTCGATAGTCGCAAAATAGCCATGTGGGAAACAAGAACGACAGACAGCCCGCTGGGGGGGTCGTGGTGGTTCGTCGCGCATTTCGAAAAAAAAAAAAAGAAAGGCGTCTGATACAGTAGCCAGCTGAAGCTGATGCGAGACTGTCGAGATTCGCGCCAAGGCGCACGTCATGGAGTGCTACTACTGCTGCGCCACCACTGATGGTTCCGCGATTCCGAATTGCCAATATACTGACTGTACTCCGTACTGTATGTATACTGAATGTAGGAATTATGTTGTACGCAAGTAGGGTAGGTACTTGCCGAGACCCGGCGGGGGCAGTACTACGTTGAAAAGGAGCAGGGGCGGCTGCAGCTCATGATCGCTCGAGAACCCGCTCGCTCGCCAGCCGTCGTCGGTAGTGGTAGGTACGTAGTAACTTACGAAGTGGGCACCAGGAGCGGTAGTAGCGAGAATGCGCCATCCGAAACCGAACAGGGTTGATGATGAGCATCATCATCCGTCTTTCCGAGCAGTTGCGTGTGTGTGTCTCAGGCCACGACGACCACGACGACCACGACGAGCGGGCTTGGCGCTACATCCTAATGGGTCAGGTGCCTGGCCGGTCCCGAGGGCCATGAGCAAAAAAAAAGAGATGATGGTTCGCTGGCTGGTCTGGCCTTGTCTTGCCTGGTCCTGTCTTGTCGTGTCTTGGCCAGCTCTTGGATGCGTGCGTGCGGTATGTAAGTAGTCAAAACAGGTACGCAGAGGCAGGGCCCCTACGCGCGGCGCCAAAGCACTTACCTTAGTAACGCTAGTACATACGAAGTACGTATCGACGAAAATAGGGCTAGCCTGCGGAGCGGATGCCACACAGCTCGGGACCGACCACATGGGTCCCCAATTTCGGCCGTCAGTTTGGAGCGAACTCCGAGAGGGGACGACGGACGCTCTTTGCAGCAGTATCGCCGGCCAAAAAGGCACCAGGTAACTGCGGGTTGAGGACAGACAGGGCCTTGGCGTTGCTACTGTGCGTACTTGTGTATCGAGTCGTTGTTCGTCCATAGTAGGAGTACTTCGATTTGAGCAGACGGATGATGACGCACCACCAACCGACTGACGACAGCAGCAAGCAGTCACAGGGCTGCTGCTGACAAAAACAGAAGCAGCGGCAGCAGCAGCAGCAGCAGCAGAACGGACCACACACACACACGCACGCACGCACGCACAACGGCCGGGGCAGCCGAACGACGCCAAGAGCCCTCTCGCTGGTCGGAGCCGTTGCCGCCAGAGACATTCCTGCCTGTCTCGAAGCGCCGTCGGAAGCTGTTTTGGGCGCGAGCGCGCGCGCAAAAAAAGACAATTAAAATCAGTGCGCCCCAATTTTGGCGTCCGAATTCCAGAACAGGCGTGGCTTTTTCCGCCGCGGCGCAGGCGTCTCGTCCGTCTGTCTGCATTGTGTCTCAACAGGCCAGCCAAGCCCGCGTCAGAATTCAGCAGAGAAAGAGACTCGGAGCACGGGATCGAACCGTCGTACGTACCCTCCTTTCCAGGGCGCGGCGACTGACTCTCTGCCTCTCTGCACATGTTCCCAAATAGTAACAGCAGTCTCAAGCCCCGAGACGGGTTGATTCAGTCCCCTCGGGACCCCCTCCCGCACCAGCCACAGGAATCATCGTGTGGTGGTGAGTGAGGTTCTGGGCTCGGCCAGACCCCCTCCTCCGCTGCCCATGAATGCGCGCAACAACGGCAGAAGCGTGTTAGACAATCTGCGGGGCAGAAAGTCAAACCGGCAAGCAAGCATGCAATGACGGGCTGCTACGTACAGTACGGGCCAGGAGGAGGGACGGTTCAGCAGCAGGCACAGCAGATAACCAAAAGCGGAGGATTGGCTGATCTGTCTCTTGCAGCTGTGTGCCTAACAACAAGACAACAGTGTTTGTAACTCAAGTCTCTTGGGGGGGCGGGGCCCAGGTCCTCGTGGACAGCTGTGCAAAGTCCGGGGGAGGAGGTTGGGGTCGGAGTGTCGTGCCGACCAATGGTCCACAGCGCCCCCGCGAAGGTCTGCATGCGAAATGCTGCCGGTGCTGCTGCAGGTCAAGCAAGGTGCGTCAAGCGCGGCAGCGATGGCGAACTCGACTGCTTTCCTTTTTCCTTGCTCGGCTCGGCACCACGGTTCCACAGCAAAGCAAGCAAGCTGTCCGGCCGTTTATTGGCGCTGGTTCCGGTGCCTGATGGTACTAGTAGTTCGATCGTGCAGTAGTAGGACGACGAGGAAGAGGAGGAGGAGTGGCGTCTTTGAGCCAGGCCAGATGCGCTACGACAGCAGCAGCAGCCGCAGCAGCAACAGAAACAGCGCGGCCGAGGACGATGGATGGCAACGACGCAATCCTGCGTGACGCAAATGCAACGGAACATGTGGCAGCGTGGCCCGCCACGACCACCCACGAGGAAGGGCCCGTCATTCCTCCGGTTTGTTTCGTAATTAAAGGAGGGAGAGGGAGAGGGAGTACCGGTAGAGAAGGGTCTCGCGGGATGCCGAACGGGCTGTCTTGCTTGGCCCTGAGAAGCCGTTGAACGGAGAGAGGCAAGGTTTCGTCTCTGGCCCAGACATTGGATTGTTCCCGGTCGTCCACCATCGACCCAGCAGTGACTCTGTACCGAGATGTACGTACTACCTGCTGCTGTACGTACATACATGCGTTTCTTCATGGGCATGCGACGGAGTGCCGACAGCCGCATGTACGACCTGGTGCGTGTCGGCAGTGCTGTCCACCCTCCTCGTCTTTTGACACCCTCTGCGGTCCCTCCCCGTGTCTCGTTGCGCTACCCATCTTACACGGCCGAGTTCAATGGAGGCCGCAGCACACCGATGGTAGTAGATTTATTCACAAGGAGTAATCAGTCAATTTCTGCGCCTCGGGACGCTGCGCCGCGGCCGTCGCCCCCCAGGGGGGACGGCGTTGTGCTGCAGGCTTCTCTGGCTCCTCCTCGCCGCATGTATGTATGTATGCACGGAGGGAGCATGCATTGTATGTAACTTGGGGATTTACATACGTAACCCAGGGGCTCGTTGGTTGGCGGCGGGCATCTCGACTTTGCTTCCCATGAGCCCATGGTATCCAGACTCGGCGCCAAGGGGTGAACCGTGAGAAGCCCTCCAGTCTCGAGTGGAGTCGTCGGCACAGGTGGACCCCGCGTGCCGTTGGAGCAACGGGGCGGTTCGCTAACAAGGGAGCTTGGGAGGCTCATCAGTCGCGCAAGGGGCCGCTAAGCCACGGCGGGGCTAGCGCCCTCAGAAGGGCCCGTCTCGGGGTCCCTGGTCTCACCTACAGCATCGAGCGACGGGCGAAGTGGACGGGGACTGTCCCCCCCGGACAAATTAGCGCCCACCTGCTGGAGGATCACTAGCAGCAGACGGCACGGCAGCAGTGCGCGCCCAAGGAGAGTCGCCGTCTTCGAGCAAGAGAGAAAGAGAGAGGGAGAGAGAGAAGGGCATGGACATGAACGGCTTCATGTAGGAGTTGCTGCTCGGTTTCCATTCTCAACATTGACTGCGACGACGGATGCGCGCGGACGAGGGTGGTGGGTTAGGTTGGTCGAACGAAGCTCCATGCTGGCTTGCTCCTGCTTGGGCTTCTGCTGCTGCTGCTGCTGCTGCTTTCCACGCCCCCGTGCGTCCACTCATCGCCGCGCGCGCGCATTTCATCCATGTTCCTTTGGGCAACCGGGTACGACGCATTCCAGTGATTTCATAGAGAGGGGAAGGGTACGTAGGTAGGGGTAGGGTACTTGGTAGGATACGGCGGATACGCGGGCGTCAGGGTCTCGGTTGTCGCATGCTGCCGCGATTTGCTGCTGCGAGAGCCGCAGGTCTCGTTCTTTTGGCGCACGGAAAAACAAGCGCGGGTGACGGAGAGCTTGTTGCGGGCAGTGAGTGAGTGAGTGGCAGAGGAGCAGCCATCGTGCGGTGCAGTGCTGTGTGGTGCAGTGCGCCGCGACATGCGAGCGAGCCGCCGTTGCAACGGCCGCGGCGCCTTGTCCTCGCAGGCTTGGCGGCCGGGGCCGCGTTATGGAATTGGTGGGTAGTGGTGGTGGTGGCGGTCTTTGGTGGTCTTGCCTGTCGTTGGCTGTGATGGTTGAGGTGGTGGTGGTGATGGTGGCCTTTGGCCTTGGGTGCCTTGATGGATGGTGGTGGTTGTAGTAGTGGTGGCTGCTCCGTCGACGGCGCCAGGATCGACACCTCGCCCCTCGTCGCCCTACTGCACAATGTCGACCGCCTGGGTGGCCAGAGTGTCGGGCGGTGCACATGCCCGTCCGTGGGATGATGCCATGGCTGCATCGAAGGGGGGGGGCAAGGAGGGCACATCTTTTTCTTCACCATGTCATTCCATGCAAACGGCTCGTCCAGTTGATAGTAAGTCGCATGCCGGCAGCATGTAGAGATGCCCAGCCTGTTGCACATCACATAGATCACCCGCGCCCACTGACGAGTGGTGTGTCCGGCCGGACATTGCCACCACGTCCGCCGTCCCGGTCGTTGCTCTCTGCCGCTTCCAACGTTTTATGATCTAAGGGAAAGTAATTCTTTGGGTGAAACGAGCCGGCGATCCGGCGGCTGCGACGGCAACCACCATTAAGGTCCGACGATTGTTTTGTTGTGGCCCTTTCTTCGCTCAACCCTTTGTGCAGCAAACTGCATGCACGCGCGCGCACTCGTCCTAGCCAGACTGCCGTGTGACGGGAGCTACTACCGACTAACTCACTGCATATGTACGTACATACGTGTGCGGAGTGTATGTCTAGTACGTAGGTTACTAGGTAGGTAGTGAATGCTGTGTGTCTGAAGTCTGCCTCGATGTGTTATACACAAGTTGCATAGTCTAGTCTGTTACCTAAGGCATGTTTGAGCAAGTCGAGTTAGTGCCTGGCCACTCCCGCGAGCCACAAGCAGAGGGGGCCATGCAGCTCTGCGCGCGTCACTTTGCCTAAACCAGTCGATGGTGGCGAACCCATTCCGGGTCGCCGTTCTCTTCTCACGGCGAGCGACCGGGAGTTTTTCGCGGGCGGGCGGACGGTAGGGAGTAGTAGTAGACGAAAGGCTGCCTTATCGGACTCCGGCTCCGGGGTCTTTTCTTGCCCCATGATAATCCATGATAATATGACCGCTCGCTGTCTTGGCTTTTTTTCGCGTCCGGTGGCACCAAACGCTCACCGACGCCCGCTGAAAGCCCAGGGCCCCAGCAGCCGGCTGTGTGTGAGCGAGCAACCTGAAAGCGCACTGACTGCGGCGATGGTGAGAGGAAAAAGTCAGTCTCCATGGCCCCTCTTGATTGGTCTATTATCGTCGGAGTGTGCGCAGCGTGCGAGGATTTCCCCCCCCTCTCTCTCTCTCTGTCTCTCTCCCGAGTCGGGGTGGCTCTTTGAGTCACCTCGCGCTCCTCCCTTTCTCATCATCGCCGTGGGCCTGGAAATCACATCATGCCATCGTGAAGGAGCTGCGTGTTCCCGTGCGGGTACCCGCGGTGGGTGCGGAGTGGGGACCCTGAAGTAGTATTGAGATCACACGGGCAGTGGTCGTGGGCCGACTTTCTGGTATGGACGGGCGGCGATCGCGACATTTGACGTATGAGCACGACGTACGGAGATGCGCCTTCGAACAAGGGGCCCGGCACTTTTCACGCTGTTTTTTTTTTTTGCTCTCTGTCTCTCTTGCGTAAGGTACTGTAGTACGTACGCGCTCCATAAGTAGGTAAGTACGTACTGTAGCAGCCAAGGCGTATGTATGTATGTAACTTGGCATTTGCGTCAGAGAGATTGACGAGCATTGGCAAGCGGGCTCCGCATCGCTGCCGGTCCCGTGCCGCTGCACAATTTTCTGTAGCTTCTTTGTCCAGCAGCGTGCTTGTAGACGGGCGCGAACGGACACAGGCGACTGCACGCTGGCACAAAATTTTCTCTACTGCACATTCTGCCTGTGCGGTGCAGTGCCGGGCACTGGCACGGCGGTGCGTGGATGCGTGCGTGCGTGCGAGCTCTGGTGCTGTCCATGCTTCACCCACGCCAGTGTGTGAAAGCCCTGCAGCAACAGCAGCAGCAGCAGCAGACAGACACCCTGATTTCATGACGGGGAGGGGGCCTCGCGGGCGTGCTTGATGGGCTGGGCTGGGCTGGGCACGGCACCGCTCACACACACACACACACCCTTTCGGCCACCACCCAGCGCACGCCTCCCCTTTCGCACTCCCCGAGCTGCGCTTGCTCGCAGTGCAGCAGCGCGCCTGATCAGCGGATCGATGGAGGAAGAAAGAAAGAAAGGAACTTGGAAGGGGAGGAGGTGGTGGTGGTGAACGGAGAGGGGAAGGAAAAAAAAAAGGACGACACAGGCGAGCGCCGCCGCCGCTAGTGGCAGCCCAGCACGACCATCATGGTGCTACTCCTGCACCCTGTCGTCTGCTGCTGCTGCTGTTGCTGCAGGGCATGGGGGGAGCAAGAACCTGGAAGGAGGCTTGGTGGGCCAGGCCCGTCCATCCACCCTGCCGTCCTCCATCCAGGTCACCCACACCCACAGCGCTGCCCGCACGCCACTGAGCACCCCCGGCTGGTGCACGCCCCTGCCTCCTCCTCGTCGTCCTCCTCCTCGTCGACGATGCGCGCCCTCCTCCAAGACGGACCCCCCTTGACCACCACCCCCCTTCCCCACAAGCGTCACAGCCAGAGAGCCAGTCCCGAAAGTGGGCGTTCCGTCTGGGCTGGGCCATGGCCTGCCACGGCCGTTGCAGGCTTTTGCAGGTGGTGCTGGTGCTGATGATGCAGGCGGAGGAGGAGGCAGTCGAGCTGGAGCAGAGCCAGAAGCAGGAGCAGAGAAGAGCAGAGCAGAGGAATATGTACGTACGTACTGCCTATGCACTCACGGCGCTGAGTGAAGTGCGCCATGGATGGGCATGGGCAAAAATGGGCTAGGAGGGATGGGTGGATGTACCCTCCTGCGCAGCGCATCCCCAGGCAGGTACGCATCGGCGCTAAAAACTGCGTGCTTGTCTCGCCAAAAAGTGGTCATTCTGGCCAGCGCGCACACCACCGCTGCGTGCGCCCACTCGCTCGCTCACTCGCCCGTCCGCCCGCCCGCCCGTCCGTCCGCTCGCTGCCTGGTGGGTCCACTCCCTCCCTCCCTCTCATCCACACACCACTGGCACACACTCGCAGACACTCACACACGCCCACCTCTCTGGGTAGTCTGGCGACCACGCCCCCCCTCCCCCTCCCCAGAGAGCGCCCAGAGCCCAGAATGCACCTGATGGAAATATACATATGCATCTCGCTGCCCTCTTCTCCTCGACCCGACCCGACCTTCTCGCTCTTCAACCTCACCTCGACCTCTCGACCAAATCTTCAACTCCTCTCTCCTTACTTTTCCTTCCCTCTTCCTCCATTCCTTTTGCCGTTGAACCTCTGGACGTCTTTTGTCCTGTACCACCCTCGCCTGCTCCACCGTCCCAGTCATCCACCTGGAAGCCCGCTCGAGACGACGTCGGCGTCCCGCTTTCGCTCGCCTTGACTCACCGGCTCTCGACATCACACCCACCCCACCACCCCAGCTGGGTTGCTGCCTTGCGCAATCCACTGGTGCAATCCTGTCTTCGGAGCTCGTCAGACACGGGTAACGCTTATATACGGCCAAGTCGTCTTTTCCTCGACGACACAAGTCCTGCCCGTCCTCACCAACCACCACTTACCCTCTTCCACCACCCACCACCGCAATGGCTTTCGATCTCTGGACACACCAGTTCTGCCTCGCCTGCGACAAGCAGGTGCAGAGCGACGGGGCCTACTGCTCCGAAGCCTGCCGTCTCGCCGACCAGGAGAAGACGTCGACGCCGAGTTCGCAGGCCAGCTCGCCTGGCTGCTCTCCTCCCAGCTACGGCTACCCTTGGTCTACACCCGCACCCACCGTGTCAACGAGGTCAACACGACCCGGTCTCTACCTGTCACCACCCTACGACTTCCACAACCCACAGCCCTACGGGACCGCTCCCGTCCCTCGCGGCTACCTGAGCAAGCACGCCTCGGGCGAACGCTTCACCCCGTCTTCGTCGTCGGCCTCGAACCTCAGCCCATCGAGCTCCCACACCAGCCTCTGCTCCATGCAGAGCACGTCGTCCTCGTCCACGGACGGGTCTCGCCTGTCGGATCGATCGAGGCAGGAGCTTAAGGCTTACGCCATCTCCTTCGAGCAAGTCCGGTTACAGCGAAGGCGGTCATACTAGACGGCCCTTCGGTCTGACTATGCCCACGAAGCACCACAATAACACATTGTTTACAGCCTCCCCGAGGCATCACCATCAACCACAACGCAACTCACCACACATCTGATCTCTCATACCGCCATTGGCCAGACCGTGGCTCGAATCTCACCTCACACTACACACCCAAGATTTCTTTCCTTCCGTCACCTGTTGTATCAAAGAAGGAGCATCACTCGGAGCAATGCATACCCACACAAAAAAAGCTTTCATTCTTAATTTTTTTTCGCCCTGTTGTCTTTTTTAACG
Organism: Purpureocillium takamizusanense; assembly: GCF_022605165.1. Taxonomy (NCBI): domain Eukaryota; kingdom Fungi; phylum Ascomycota; class Sordariomycetes; order Hypocreales; family Ophiocordycipitaceae; genus Purpureocillium; species Purpureocillium takamizusanense. The sequence continues at coordinate 1,753,789 of NC_063072.1, forward strand.
CCGCCCTTCAATTGGCTGGTGGCAAGCCTGTATCGCAAGGAGTTTTACGGGATGAAACTGGCATCGAAAGCGCTCTCGCAGCGGCTTGTATCACACGCGGAGACGGAGTTGACACAACATCAATGCTGACTTGCATGGCATGGGAGCAAAGGGAACGGCTACACGGGGAGTAGGTTATGACTGGGACACGATAAAATCCGCAGGCTGGAAAACGCCTGGCGCAGATGGCATTACGAGAGCGACGGCGCAGAACAGACCGTCTTAGGCTAGAGAGAAATGAAAGACTTGGGACAAGTGGCCATGATTTGGCCTCAGGACAAAGCGCGCGCATCAGGTGCATCAGGTGCAATTTGTGACTGGCATTGAAGACATGTGTTGCGCTCACGGGAAGCGAGATCAAACCTCGGGGAGGCTGTGGCCGACGATGCCACTCTCGTCCTATGTCTGCTCGTCTAATTTCTCCTATCCCTTGGTCTCGCCTGGACAGTTCAATTCTACCCTGATTCACGGTGCCGGAAAGTGGCGAATGCCAACCCGGTTCCTGTGCCTGGCAAAAACTCCTCAAGTCAGACAGACAGACAGACAGACAGACAGACAGACGACGACGACGGTGGTCCCGGGTCAAGTCAGCCCGAACAGCCTACGGTAGCCGACCCCGCCAACATGGCGTCTGTGTTGTTGGGTGTTGGTCTGGACGACATGATCCGGCAGTCTGGTTGCGCCCCCCTCTCTCCCCCCCTCCCCCCCTTTTCCTCGCTCGCTGGCAAGCCACAAGCGAGAGAGAGAGATAGAGAGAGGCTGGACTGGTGGTGGTGGTGGTGGCACGACGGGGGGCAATGACAAGACGACTTTTGCGCGGTGGTGGGCACTGGGAGACTACATTATACTTGGTACGTGCTAACTAAGTGTTAGTATGTGAGATGAAGCTTTTTGTGAGTTTTACTTGATGATAAGCTGCCGCGGCGGGCGGGACTGTCAAGATCAACTACGGCCCCAGGCGGAGGGTAGACGGACCACACGGTCCGGGGGAGGGGGCGCTTGGGGGGGACCCAGGTAGCCCACAAAAGGCAAGGGATCCCGCCACGCTGATTGGAACTACAAAGTGCAGTACGCACTTTCCACTGGACTACTCCTCCTCTGTATACTCCTCCTCCGTAATGTGGTGGCGATGGTGATGGCGACGACGACGAGAAGAAAAAAAAAAAACCAAGCGCCACATTGAAGATGCAGGTCGGGATTTGGGGCTGCGCATAGATTTGGGTGCGCCTCTCGAACCACTTCCACCACCCGTCGTCCTTGTTGGCCCCCAACTACATGGGCTGGATGGCGTTGTGGTATGATAATGGGTGAGTAACGGGGGTGCGTGGTACGCATCTGTAGGAGGTGGCGGCGGCATGGCGGGGGCCCACGACGCCGGCGACGGGTATGGTACATAGGTGGAACGCCAGACCCATGAGAGGGGTTTTTTTCTCTGTTCGTCCGCCATAGTCATGGAGTTGGCGGGAGGGCGGGAGACCTGACTTGGCTTGGGCGAGAGAGGGCTGGGTTGTTGTTGCTGTTGCTGTTGCTGTTGCTGTTGCTGCCCCATCGTGGGGGTGGCTGGGTGGGTCCTTCTTGCTGCTTCGCTGCGCCCCGGTTTTTTTTTGGGGCCGATGGACGGAAGGACGACGACTTTGTTGTTGTTGTTGTTGTTGAATGGATGGATGGATGGATGGGATGGCATGGGTTGACGATGGGCTGTGCAGTGCGTGGGCCGTTGGGCGAAACTGACAGACTGACGATGGCACCGGCGGCGGCGCCGCCTGTCCAGATTCCAGCCTTTCCAGACTCCCATGTCCAATGGACCGGTAAGTATCCACAAAAACCTTATCTCGGGGCCGGGGCAGGCGGCTGCGGCTCTGGGGCACAGAGCGGGCGCCTTCTCTCTCTCTGCCTGTCTCTGTCTGTCTCTCTCTGCCAGCGCATTCGCTATACATATACGCCACGCAACGGACGGGCGGATGGACAGACGCACCTATGCACGAGGCAGCGTGTAGGTAGGTATACTGTACTAATGCGGTGCAGCATGTCCCCCTTGCCATGCTTGAAGCGGCCCCGCCGCGATGGACCCTCGAGAAGGAGAAAAAAAAAACCCCCAGGGAGAGAAGATGATAAATCATTCGGGCAAAAGAGGAAGAAGAAAGAAAGGACACAAGGGGCTTGCTTGCTTGACGTGCGCAGGCAACTCCATAGGTAACTCCCCCACCCAAACACCAAGTATATGTGTGTGTAAGTCAGCGCGCCCGGCCGGCCCCCAATGGCAAAGGTCGGCCGGCCGGCACTATCCGTGGGTACACGTAATAAAGCCGGAGGAGGACACGGCGCGCAGAGGGCGTTGGGAGAGGGGTTCCAGCTTCAAGCCACTGAAGACTTGGGAAAAAGTAGTATAGAAGAAGGAAGAAGAAAGAAAGGGTGTGTGTGCATGCGCATGTTGTGTGAGGTGGCGACCGATGACCGGCGACGCCCTCTCTTCTCTTCTCCACACACTCTCTCTATCTCTCACACACACTCACTCTCTCTCACACACACTCTCGGAGTTCTAGACGTCTTGCGCGCGCGCGGGCGCCTTGACCACATAATGTCCGTCGCAATCCCGACGACCTCCGAGATAGCCCCACTACTACCCACCACGACGTCCCTTCCTCCCCCCTGTGCGTGCTTGGACAGTGGTAGGTGAGAGAGTGAATTGAGCAATACGTAGATAGTATCCCTTGAGCTCCAGGGATATCTGCCTACGCTCACGAAATGGACCAAGGCAAAGGAGGAAGAAACTGGCCTTGCTCAAACAAGTCTACGCAATCCCCACTCTCCCTGCGTTCGTACAGAGTTAAGAAAGTCACAGGGAGAAAAAAAAACACTTCGTTTCCCTCGTCCCATGCCATCATCCCTTGAGCTGAACCTTTTTTGTGGTCCAATTTACACTACGTATCAGTAGTATTAGTAGTAGTCGGCATTTGATGACGACAGTGAATCTTAAAATTGGAAAGAAAGAAAGACAGAAAAAAAAAAGAGCCCCCCCGGCGAGAATGCAAAATTTTTCTCTCAACTCAGACCCCCCGTTGAACCCCTTGTGTCATCGCAGCCTGTTTTTGGTCTCTCTGCTACGTATGTGACCCTCCAGGGGCCCCTTTCTTCCTCGTTTCGGTTTTTTTCTCTTCTCGCTTCTGGAAATTGCAAACACGCCTGTGCTGTGCTGTTGATAGACGCCCTTGGTCGGGGCAGCGCAGGTGGCGCAGTAGGAATTTCGCGTAATCAACGGCGCGAAGGGGGGGCGTGTGGTGAAGGAGACGAAGTAGAGAGAGAGAGAGAGAGAGAGAAGAAAATTGATAGGTAGAGAGGTAGGTACGTAGATGTTTGTTGGATTAGTTAGTAGATACCTAATGTAGGTACTTGCCTCCTCGGGCACGGGTGAACCCTGCAGCAGTGGAATGCTGGGGCTGCTGAAGCTGTGAGCTGTGTGAGTGAGCCGACGAGCCCGCTTTTGCGGCGACGAAGCGGGCCTGAGGGCGATGGTGATGCCGCTGGGGTCTGGTCTGGTGGTGGTGGTTTTGCAATGGTGGAGCAGCAGCAGCAGCAGCAGGTGAGGCTATGTATATCGTACATGCTAGATATCAAATGCACGTACGTTGTACGTACGTACAGTACTCGTGTAATGGCAACTGCTGCTTCTGCGCAATTGGCATAAGTGGTCGCGTGCTGAACTACCTAAAGGACTAGGTATCAACGCGGGCGGGTACTGTAACAACGTACTTCGTACCCTGCTACTTGGTATTAGACAGAAAAAGCCATTCGTAATAAGTCAATGTGCGTCATCGTCACCGTCGTCAAGGCGATACGCGATGGTGCCGCAGGTTGCGCAATCGCCAGGGCGCCATCCATGCCATCGTCACCGAGCACAGCTTTGCTGCGCTGCACCTAATTCATACCTGCCTTCCTGGTTCGCGCGCCTGCATCGCACATCACATCATCGCATCGCCGGGCGCCGCGTGTTCACGCACACCCTCCTCCCTCTCTCTGTCTTTATTTTAAATTTAATTTTTGCTCTCACACATATTCGACTTCCTACAGACCAATCTCTCCCCTCCCCACCTTCTGATATATCCTTCTTAGGTAGGTAGGTAGGTCAGTGGTGGTACTTTGTAGTAGCAGTGGTGATGGGTCGCAGTATTCTCTTCTTGGCCCCCCTCCTAACCCCGATCCAATACGATGATCGCCGGGAGCTCCCGAAGGCGCGAGAGAAACTACCTGTAGCGTTACCAAGAGGCTAGGATTCGCCCATTGCTACATACTACGACGAGCAGCAAAGAGACCGAAGAGACAACACGCCTCCCCTTCCCCGGGCTGGCATTCCACCCACCTCTCTTCGACAGCCAGCCAGTGTCTGGGGGGCGGAACCGTCACCAGCAGTGGGGGGAAGGAAACGGGTCAGACCTGTCAGACCATCTCGGACCACATCTTGGTTACGCACGCGCGAGATGTGCAGGAATCTGAAATTTGAGAAGCGAAAGAGAGAAAAAAGAAAGGAAAAAAGTTTTCCGCGGCGCCGCACGCCCGCATATGTACGTACATACACACACATGCACGCACGCACGAAACAGCGTGCCGCCTCGTTTTTGCCTCGTCGCCTTGTCCGTCGTGCGCGCACGCGTGCGGGAGCGGGAGAGCAGCAAAGAGGGTCCTTCCTTCCCCCAGTCTGTCGGCTGGGAATACCACGGCAGCAGCGAGCGCCCGGCAGCTGCCAGGAAGAAACACGCCATGCGACGTCGCACGAGAGAGGGGGCGGATGGGCGGGTAGACGGCCCCTCCCTCGACTTCCTCTGCAAGCAACAAGGGGCCTGCGGCGGCTCTCGTTGCCCGGGCGGGGGCGCCAAGGCCAGGCAGGAAAGCTCAGATACTTGGGTAGTTACTGGGTACGTAGGTAGTACTGAAAACAGTGACTGCATGCTTCGTGCGTACGGAAAGACATGCCATTGCAACTTCATCGGCGTCAAAAAGGGGAGGGCGTGCGTAACGCAAGGTACGTGGGCACCAACCGACATTCATGGGCACGTTCGTAGTACGTACGTACGGAGTACGGAGTACAGTACGATACGATACTATTTGGGGACAAGACGCTCTGCCCCAAGTTGGACCCTCTCTCGTCTCATCAGGGCGATCGACGACAGGGGAGGCAAGGGAACGAACAGGCGGCAAGGCGGGCAAGGGGATCTTTTCTTCTTCCCACTTGGAAATCTTACCAGGCACCAGCGGCGGCAGCTGCAGCTGCAGAGTGATACGAAAAAAAAAATTCTCCGCGACTGGGCTGGGCAGGGCAGGGGGTAGGGGTGCCGCTCAACTTCACTCAGTCATGTCATCCATCAACAAGGCACCATGGATGGCTAGGGTCTGGCCTGGTCTGGTCTGGCATCAGACCCCTGTCTGTGTCTTTTGTCTCACTGGGTGGGCGTTGAAGACTGGAGGGACTAAGTTACTTGCTGGTAATAAACCTCCCGCCTCACCAGCGAGTTCAGCTGCTAATACCGGAGCGGCCGATCTTGAAGAGGCGCTGCTGTTCGTTCCCGAAGCTCTTTGGCCGGGGGGCCCTTTCAATGATTGCGGGCGTCAAGGTGCAAGGAACATGCTCCTTCGCGGTTCCTGTTCGCACTTGTGCGGGCGTCACGCACAGCATTTCATGAGATTCGGCACTCTACACCGGACCGCTCAGCCAGCGCTAAGCTAGGGAACGCTGAAGACGAGAAACGGCAGTTTTTCGTTTCTTTTTTTTCATTCTGTTTTTTTCTTTCCTTTTTCTTCCGTTCTCTTCAGCGGTCCCCCCTGGCCGGCCGGCCCATGTCTGACACAGGACCGCATGAATGCATCTCCGATCCGATGGGCCCCCTTCGTCGTCCAGATCTGGACAGCCACCACTGCCGGTGCTACTACTGGTCAATAATGGTCAATATTCAACCCCAGGCCGCGGACAGCGTTACGTGTAAAGTGTATGCCCACACACGCGGGTGGCCGTCGTCACCTTGAGGGACAGACATCCACCGATGGGGACTGGAGGGGCGGCGGGCTGTTCCAGAAGCGCATGAAAACACGTTGCACAAGCTTACATGCCAACTCCTGCAGTCTGCCTGGCCGGGATCCCATGAGCAATTTGCCATGGATGGAGGCCCTATGGATATTGTCCGCTCGCTTGTTGTTGCTCAAAAAAAAATTCCCCCAGGGCTGATATGTGTGTCAACGTCGTCGTCGTCATCATCATCATCATCGCTGGTGCTAATTTGCGGCGGCTGCTGCTGCCATTGACCCCCCGTCCCCATCCCCTTGTCTCCGAGTCGCCCATCACACGATTTTAGTTCTTTTTTTCTTTTTCCTTCTCTTCTACTTGTGACGTGGTGTTTGAGCTCGCCCGTCGAAACGGGCACGCTGAAACACACTCTTTTGCCCGGCCTGCCCACACGTCCAATCACGATCCTACAAGACCGACTGGGGGGGGTGGGCGGGAGGAGATCTCCGTTCCCGGCATCATCCCATCTCCCGCAGGCGTTGTCGGCGACTCTGACACACGCGCGAGCGCCGGCCGTCCGTCCATGGGCGGCGCCGTAAGCGAATCGCCCGTAGGCGCGAGCTCGCGAAGCATAACATTGAATAAGGGCTCCGACTTTTCTAACGTTTGAACCTAATAAGTGCGTAGGTGGAGCAGGACGGGGACGTGGACGCAGTAAAAAGGGCAAGTCATACAGACAGACGGACGGACCAGCAGAGCGTCTGGTCGGTCCCCCGATGCCCTTGGTCGGGGGGCCCTGCATCTTGTTGCTTGGTGTTTGTGCATCTGGTGTCTCTCCCTCGTCGCACCCCCCCTTCCGGCGTCCACCGCGTTCGGTCCATCTGTCATTGTCAACCCTGTCCTGTCCCCGTTTTCCAGCTGCCGTTACGGATGCCGTGCCGTGTGCTGTGCTGTGCTTGTGCTGTGCCGTGCTGTGCGCGGTACATACATGTATGTACGTATGTGGGCAGCAGGCGTGTTGGCTCCAAGGCGAGCGAGACGGGAAACGCCGAACGGAGCGGGACGGAGGCCTGACGTTTGAGCTCGCGCCCGGCCGGTTACCAGACAGACATGGCCGCGTTCGAAACGGTTGGCTGTTGGTGGTGGGCCTTTGGCGTTGCGGGCCGAGGACGGCATATACCACGAATCACTCCCATTGACGGCGATGGCCATACCGTACGTACCTGAGGCGTGCAACGTGGACGAAACGAAATCGCCGCCGCGACTCGGCGCCCCCAAAAAGAACATTACCCGTCGTGGAGAACGAACTCATCCCGCCCCGGAACTCATACCCGATGGACCGTGAGACCACAGGATGAAGTACAGTACGGACTGACTTACTGGGGAAGGGGGGTTGGTTTCTTGTCTGCATCGTCGTCATCGTCGTCGGGCCCTGCCTGGCCTGACTCGGCCCGAACCTGCAGCGGCTCGCGGAGCGCAGGGCTCATTATGTTCGCGATGCCGCGGCCATTGGGTGGTGTCTCGCGGCACGTTTGTATTTCGCTCACCGTGATCCAACCACGTTACGAGGGACGCATCAACGACCGACCCCGTCACGGTGAGGCAACAATGTCGCCGCAAGGTGGACCAAAAGGACGGCATCATCGCCCCTATGAGACCCAGTGTTTCTGATACAGCTCTTGGCTCGGGCGTCGTTTCATCACCGGGCGGCGTGTGATGATGCTAGGCCAGGCCAGGCCCGCACCCGCCTCGTGTTGACGGTAGCTATGCACAGGCTAAAAAGCTAACCCTGAGCTGTTCTTAGGTTGCGCCTGAGCCTGAAGCATTCAGGCTGCACACGCCCGCAGGTACATTGATTCACCAAAGAGCACTGGGAAGGGAATCCTAGTGACAAGTGAGTAGAGCGGGATCAGCTTCCCGAAGGCTCCACAGAGGTTGTTGGTCGTACGTAAGGTATTGGCCTCCTCCTCCGGGCACGGTTGGTTGTGAGCAGGCCGGCCGGCAAATGCAGCGAAGCTCCGAGTCACGGCGGACCATGATGCAGTGCCGGAACCGTAGCCGGCTGCCAACACGTTACAGGCCACCGCAGCTGTATGATGAAGCAGTCTTTCTTCCCTAGGTAGGGGCGTTCCTGCGCGCGGGACAACCGCCAAGTGGTGCCAATGGCAGCAGTGCAGTTGCGAGTCTCCCTCCTACACGCGGGGCCTTTTTCCTCGCCGGCATGTACGTAATTCGGCATTGAGGAGTGTTGCGCGCGGCGGGAGCTTCTTATCAGTCGATCTACCTATGCCTCCAGTCCCAGACCCCCCTGTCGTGCGGATTCACGCGGCCGATGTGTTGGTTGAATGGCGGAGAACGGTTCTCTCTCTCTCGGCGATGGGGTGTGTGTGTATGTGCGATGACAGCACCGGGGCGGGATTGTGTCGCCCTCGTTCTTGTGTGTCTCGTCTGGTCTGGGGTGAGCAGGTTTCGACGTGGCCGAGTTGCGAGTCGCGCGGCCTGGAGTTTGTCGTGTGCCGCCGCGCTTGAAGTGGGCTTTGGTTTCGTCGGGCGACGACGCCCGATACAGCGACGACGCCTCGGCTGCAGTCTTTTGTTGTTGTTGTCAGTCAAACTGTTGCGAATCCTGCGGCCCAGAGGCTGAAAGAGGGCTCCAATGGATTGCTTCCCGCTGTTATAGGGGGGGTGTGAAAGCCACGACTCTTGCTTATTGCCTCATGGAAACCCGAGCGCCGGGCCGCCATGCGGCAGCAGTGGTTATCCATAACGCCCAGGCTCGTCTGGTCCCCCGTTATCCATAACGCCCAGGCTCGTCTGGTCCCCCGTGGAAAAGGGGGAGGGGGGTTCCGCTTCGGGCGTCAGTCGGGGACTCCCTTCTCCCCAAACCCGCTTCCGTACGGCGCCATCAATGTTTGTTTGGTTGCGCGGAATGCCACAGAGGGAAACTGCGTGTTCCCTCCATGGGAGGAGCTGAAAGGCGAAACAACATTACTTACTGGAGCGGCAACTGCCTCTTTGGACGAGCGAGACTAGTGTTGGGCTGCAAACGCGGCCTGAAGGGCGCGCTGATAGGGGGCCATCCGGGGAACGGGCAGCCATGCCAAGCCAAAGGTGCGGCTTTCGGTAGCTACGCGGCGGGCCCTACCTGTGTTGAGGAAATACATGCGTCCTGACGGACTGCACGATGAGGGTACGCTTCTTGTTGAGGGCTACGCCCTTGGGGATCGGGCCGAGGAGCTGCATCTTGGGGGCGGGTCTCGGGCGTCAGTGTGGGATTGAGCGTCGACGACTCAGTTGAAGGTGTGGCGTCTACTATGTTTGCGATCTTGGGAGAGTCCAATTGGAGAAAACTTGACGAGATGTTTTGTGTCGGTGATTTGTGGGTGATGGCTTGACACTGTTCACTGCTCGTCGTTACTTATGCACAGCAGGGGAGCGCAGGGTTATACAGTTTCCGGTAAGTAGGCCTTGCTGGTGGCGTTCCGTGGGCCTCTTGGTTTGGCGGTTCTTATTAGCGAGTACGTATGTCCTGAGGAAAGCATTTGACGCCGTAGAAGAGCTCCGGTCAGCTATGTTGCGCAGGCAAGGTGCTAGGCAAGTCCGTGTCTTTTGGCCTTGCGTCGCTGCGAGATGACACTATCGCATTGATGGTTGTCCAGCCGAATCACACGACTACAGCGGTGACTATCTTGCCCAACTGTATATAAGCAAGAGTTATCACGCAATACTCAATGCCAGTAACATACATAGGCTGTATGTGTGGGATGAACACGATGCACATGTTCTTGAACAGGCCAGGAAAGGTACCCGTCGAGGAATCGAGCATATTATTGAGCCAATATAAACATTCCGGTGACTGCAGTGAGCCGTCTCATTCTCGTTCTCTCGGGTAGCCAGGATGTGGGCTTTACCTGCGGCTGTCAGTTGCCGTAACTTCGTAGTGTTCATCACTTGAGAACACGGCAGCGCAGAGTTGCAAAGACATGCCTGAGTCCGCAGTTCATAGTCGCGAACTTCTCCTCTGTCCAGCTCTGGATGCTTCAATCTGTTTAATCTGTTCCACCGCTGCTGGTCGGTTCGCTACTCTCTAGCTACACTGGCCGCCCTCTCAGACGCGGAGTGTGTATCGGCGTCACGCAGAGTCTTGCCAAAGTTCATCTTAACTGATGGTGATTCATCGGTGCTCATCTCTTTCCTATGTTAAAGTAACTTGAAGATTTTAGCTAGCTGATCAACCAAGGCGCATGCTCAGTTGCTCTCTAGTGATGTCGGCTCGTGGAGTGTCTCTGCGAGGGATCGCATTCGCTTGCTCTTGGATTTTAGTGCTATGTGAGTCGTATGAGCCAGAGTAATTTCACGAGTTCCTAAGCGTAGGTCCATGGCTTAGAAATGAGGCAACGTTTGTTGTCAGGAGCCACACAGGAGGCTTACGGAGGGTGGTTGCCCATGAGGAACGCCTTCCTCTCCAAGTACGATTAGCCTAGCCTAGCTTCTTCTTCTTCTTCTTCTTCTTCTTCTTCTTCTTCTTCTTCTTCACATTACACACAAATGAGCTGTCAGATTGCATCTCTGTGCTGTGAGCCCTGTGCCACTGTCTTTTTCCCCCCCATCGTTGCACGCAAGACCTCACGTCTGTGTTGTCAACAGCGACCGTGAAAAGATTAAAGCCGCAGTCGCAACCTGGGGCGTCGGGTTTGCAGAAGTACAGACTGCGGTCTTCCCATTTCGCAAACAACATTGAGCTTAAACAGTCGGTGTAGCATACCTGTGGTAAAACACTTTAGGAGAAACCCGATTGAGGTGAGGTGACTCACTCATGGGCACCCAAACGTGAAGTGAGATGCCCGACAACTCGATGAGATCTTCATAGTCACGAGAAGAGGACTGATCGTTTCCATGCTCCGACGGCTAATGGCCTTCAACGCGGGTGTGTGTTCGGTGATGGAGTATGAATAAGAGAAACAGGATACACACTCAAAGGCCATGCATAGGGTCCGCCAAACACACTCCGGAGTCCGGACAATCACAGACTCATCACAGGCTCTCACTGACTAGTGAGTGCGTCTCGCCGAATTAGGGAGCCAAGAGGCTCGTTACGGGATAGCGGCTTTGCGTTGGTTCCCGCGTGTTGAGCTGACGGGATGGAGGCTCCGTGACTTATTGGAGAGGAAATTCCGGGATGACGGAGGACCGCCCAGCTCACGAGCACATGACATGCGATGGCTTGCTGCAGATGTTCCGGAGACAAACGCACTGGTGCAGGCGATGGGGCATCCTAAGCTGCAGCGATAACTTAGTCAAGGGGGGCCCGGAGGGATGGAGTTGTTGACGCCGTCGTCGTTGGGCCGCCGGAGTTTCGGAGAGACGTTGTGAGAGTCGCGTGACGGATCAGGACCAGACCAGACAGTCAGCCGCCGCGCGCTTTGCTATATTACGATAGACTGGCTCGCCGCGCACTCCCGATGCAGAGTCCTGCGTCGCAACATTATGTCCTCTCCTTCAGCCTTGCCAACCTCTGTGATCCCAACAACTATCGACACACTGGAGTGACAACGTGCTCACAGCAGTACAGACACAGACTAGGCTCAGTCAGGTCCAACCAGGCACGCAGCCCCCCGACAGGCATCAGACATATCGACACTTCTCGAAGCTCCAGTTGTTCGGCGCTAGAAAAAAGCCCCAGCTGGTCACAAGGTCTCGTCGTCTCTGCGCTTTGTTGAGCTCCCCGTTGTCAGTGATTGGCCCAGGGGTTTCCTGGACGTGGGGTAACCAATAAGTCGCAGCAAGCAATCTTGGGACTTTGCTTTTTTGCGGGACCGGGTTAACATGCACCCTTGAGGCGCGCTGGAGCTCCTCCCCGCCAAAAATCCCTAGGCGCACATCGTGGGAGGGAACTTTTCCGCCCGGCTCTCCGTGTGTGTGCGCGCCCCTCCAACCAACATCTCTAACACCTGTCCTACTCCTTTCCATCTCCTTCTCCCGCCCCCCCGAGTCCGACGAACACGCCTGTCCGTCCTCTCGAGATCCTCGGCGCGGCGCCTCACCCTCCACCGATCCCTCGACCGTCCGCTCCAGCGGCCAACGTTGCCCACCATGCAAGCTCCGGTGCTGGTTATGAGTACGTCGTGGTGGTGTCCTCTCCCTCTCCCCCCACGCGCTGCCTGCCGAGCGCATAGCTCGGTATCCGCCCGCCCGCCGCCCCGGAAGCTGACGCGACCATCGCAGACACCCAGAGCGGTGAGAGGCAGACCGGAAGGAAAGCTCAGCTGTCCAACATTGCCGCCGCCAAGACGTGAGTCGCTGCCTGCCTGCCTGCCTGCCTGCCTGCCTGCCTCCCTGTAGGCGCCCCTGCGAGCTCCGCTAATCCCCGTCGCAAACGCAGCGTCGCCGACATCATTCGATCATGCCTGGGCCCCAAGGCCATGCTCAAGATGCTGCTCGACCCCATGGGCGGCATCGTCCTGACCAACGACGGCCACGCCATCCTCCGAGAGATCGAGGTCTCCCACCCCGCCGCCAAGAGCATGATTGAGCTCAGCCGGACGCAGGACGAGGAGGTTGGCGATGGAACCACGACCGTCATCATCCTGGGTATTTCTATCGCTCCCGAGTAATCCTGTTCCCCCAAGGCTGACCCGCGCACCCAACAGCTGGCGAGATTCTCGCCCAGGCTCTCCCCCAGCTCGAGCGCAACATCCACCCCGTCGTCATCATCTCAGCCTTCAAGCGCGCCCTCCAGGACGCCCTCGATATCATCGACGAAGTATCGCTCCCCATCGACATCAACGATGACAAGGCCATGAACCAGCTCATCTCCTCCTCCATCGGCACCAAGTTCGTCTCGCGGTGGATGGAGCAGATGTGCGACCTGGCCCTCAAGGCCGTCCGGACCGTCACCTGGGAGGCTGGCAACGGCAAGACCGAGGTCGACATCAAGCGATATGCCCGAATCGAAAAGGTCCCCGGCGGCGAGATTGAGGACAGCAAAGTTCTCGACGGCCTGATGCTCAACAAGGACATCACCCACCCCAAGATGCGACGACGCATCGAGAACCCTCGCATCGTCCTTTTGGACTGCCCCCTGGAATACAAGAAGGGAGAGTCGCAGACAAACATTGAGATCACAAAGGAGGAGGACTGGAACCGTATCCTGCAGATCGAGGAGGAGCAGGTCAAGATGATGTGCGAGGCCATCATCGCCGTCAAGCCTGACCTTGTCATTACCGAGAAGGGCGTGTCTGGTACGTCGCATGGACAAATCCAAAAGACTAATTGGTGGCTGACCACATGCCAGACCTGGCCCAACACTTCTTCATGAAGGCCAACATCACAGCGCTGCGCCGCGTGCGCAAGACGGACAACAACAGAATAGCCCGTGCCACCGGTGCCACCATCATCAACCGAGTAGAAGACCTTCAGGACTCCGACGTCGGCACCCGGTGCGGCCTGTTCGAGATCGAGAAGATTGGCGACGAGTACTTTACCTTCCTCACAAAGTGCAAGGACCCCAAGGCCTGCACCGTCCTCCTGCGCGGCCCGTCCAAGGACGTGCTCAACGAGATCGAGCGGAACCTCCAGGACGCCATGGGCGTGGCTCGCAACGTCATGTTCCACCCGCGACTGTCGCCCGGTGGTGGTGCCACAGAGATGGCCGTGTCCGTCAGGCTCGCTCAGAAGGCTAAGGGCATCGAGGGCGTGCAGCAGTGGCCGTACAAGGCGGTGGCCGACGCCATGGAGGTCATCCCGAGAACGCTGGTGCAGAACGCCGGCAAGAGCCCGGTGCGCGTGCTGACGGATCTGCGGGCCAAACAGGCCGAGGGCAAGAGCTCGTGGGGCGTCAACGGCGACACTGGCACCATTGTCGACATGAAGGAGTACGGTGTGTGGGAGCCGGAGGCTATTAAGCTGCAGAGCATCAAGACTGCCATCGAGGTGAGATTCCGAATCCCTGAAGCTATGTTGCTAAATGTCGGGCACTAACACTGAACCCCTTAGGCTGCGTGCCTGCTGCTAAGAGTGGACGACATCTGCAGCGCCAAGAAGGCGCAACAAGGCGGCGCGCCGGGTGTCGGTGGTGGTGATGATTAAAGGGATGTCACGAAGCCGAGTGGCGGGGGCTGTTGCGAAATGGGACGATGGTGGAAGACTAGCATGAGTGTTTGCTCTGGTCATACCCCCTGTACTACGACAAGCGGACGAGACGGAGAAGAGAGCTAGACCACGCGGAGGACCCAAAATAGACAAGACTAACTAGGGCTTCAGTACAAGCCACCTAACTCAACGTAGAGTGGAATGCGCCGGCATGTGATGTTATGGGTATCATTGTATCAAGGAACGCTCAATATCGAGAATATATGCTAGCTCGCAGCCATGTCCACATATAGCCATATGGTGTCAAAGCTCAGTCATCGTCGTGGATGATGAGGCCTGCTGGCTGCGTCGCGGCGTTGGGAGCTTGGTCCGCGCCGCCTCGCTCTGCTCTGTCGTTCTTGTCATGGCCCGCGTGCTGTCCGTCCGTCGCCGGGCCGGTCCCTCGAGCAGCGTCGAGGCCATTATTATTGCCGCCGCCGACCGTGCCGCCCTTGCCCTTCTTCCCCTTCCTGGCCTTCATCTTCTCCCTCTTCTCCCTATTCTTGCGCGTCCTCTCGTCATCCCTGCGATCCCTCTCCTTCTTGAGGCGCTCAAACTCCTCCTGGCCCTTTTCCCTGCGCAGCTCCTCGTCCATGACGCGGAGGCGCTCGTACTCGCGCCGGCGCGAGGCCTTGTAGACGTGGAACTCGCCTGAGCCGGCGCCGGCGCTGGAGCCCTGCACATGCGCGACCGTCTCCGGGGGCGCGGCGGCGCGGCCACCACCGGACTTGCCGCCTCCTCCTCCGGCGGCAGAGGTAGCAGAGGGCGGGACGCGCACGGGGCGGTCGGGGTGGGCGAAGAGGGCGTCGAGGGAGGCGGCTTGCGCGGAGAGCGGGCTGAGGGCGCGTTTCTTGGTTGGGCGGTGGGAGCGCGGATCGGCGGAGGTGGGGACGGATTCGGGGCCTTCGCCGGACATGATGGGCGGTAGTGGTGGTGGTGGTGGTGGTGATACTGATGATGATGCTGAGCGGGTGGGCGAGCGGGCGTGCGTGAGAGGTGGAGGGAGTCGCGTTGGCCCCCCGTCTGGCCGAGGTGGACTGATGCGCGAGGCGGCAGAAAGGCGCGGAGTTTCGGTGCGTCGAATGGCCGCGCGGACCTGAGATCAAGGTGGCGAATGTAATGAAACAAGGCGCCAAGGGTGAGGGCGGGTGTCGGTGGTATACGAGGACGCAGGATCCCAAGGCAGCCAGGGGGAGGGGACGAGGTTGAGATTGTTGGCGATGAGGTGGTGTGGGTGACAAGGCTGGGAGGGATGGAGGAAGAAAAAACCTGAGCGCTGCTTGGTCGTGTTTGTTGGAGCAACTGGCGGCTGTAGTGTAAGCTAGCGGGATCCCCCACACCACGGACACTGCGCATCTAGCCGCGCTGGAGGGAGGGGCTGAGGCCACCCCTCCCTCCCCTAAAAAGGTACTGCAGGTTGTTAGGTATAGTAGCTTGCCGCACCATGACAGCCTGGCACCGCCAGGATCGGATGGTATGCATCCGCCCATCCATCCACACGGTCGTCGTTGGCCGCAACGGGCCTTGCGAACCACGGACTGATCGCGCTTTTCAGCGACGCACGCCATCTACAACCGGGGCGGAGGCAGCCCAGCATCAGAGGAGTACCAGTCACGTGGGCGGTTCCATTGCGAAAAGAGGTGCACCTGACCAACTGCAAACTGCACTGGAGAAGCGCATGGCTCGCCTTAGGGCGCGCTGTCGCCACTGGAAGACCACCAAACGCAACCCGTTTTGTCAGCAGCCCCCGGCAATGCATTCAATGCCCGTGGCGCCCGGTAGTGCCGGTACCTACGTTGCGGTTTGCCCCGAAGACCCGATGCCCCAACCATCACGGGGCGGGCCCCCCAGGCGTTTCAGGCGCCCGCCCCGGCACGGCAACCCACTGCGACCCGCGCGGCGCCTTCCACGGCGGAGGGGTCCATCCTATCTTTCTTTCTTTCCATTGCCTGCGACTTCCATTCCCTCTCCCCGACCACATCTTCCATCTTCTGTGCTTTCAGATACCCGACATCTTTTGATCTTTCGCAACCCCCTCCGCTCCCCCCCAGTTACGCCCTCCCCCGACGGAAGTTGTCTCTCCGTCCGCTCCGTTTTCCAAAACCGCTGCCCCGCCACTGTCTTGTGTAGACTACATCGCCGTCCTCGAACAACCCCGTGTCGAACGCATACAGTCACCGCTCCCTCCCCGTTGGCGAACTTCACCACCTGGCCTACCGGCTCTGGGAGCATCGCAGCCCCAACGGCCTCGTCCATCGGCCATGACGAAGCCGCGGCTCATCATCCTGGTTCGCCACGCGCAGTCCGAAGGCAATAGTGAGCCTTCCCTAGACCCCCCTCGACCACGCGCGAAGACTCCAGCCAGACCAACTGACACATGTGCAGAGAACCGCGAGATCCACCAGTCGATACCTGACCACCGTGTCAAGCTCACGCCCGATGGCTGGAACCAGGCGCACGAAGCCGGCCGCCGCCTGCGCAACCTCCTCCGCCCCGACGACACCCTCCACTTCTTCACCTCGCCGTACCGCCGCACGCGGGAGACCACCGAGGGCATATTGTCCACGTTAACTTCAGACGAGCCCGGGCCCTCGCCCTTCCGCCGCGCCAACATCAAGGTCTACGAGGAACCCCGCCTGCGCGAACAGGACTTTGGCAACTTCCAGCCGTGCAGCGCCGAGATGGAGCGCATGTGGCAGGAGAGGGCCGACTACGGCCACTTCTTCTACCGTATCCCAAACGGCGAGAGTGCCGCTGACGCCTACGACCGTGTGAGCGGCTTCAACGAGTCTCTCTGGCGGCAGTTTGGCGAGGACGACTTTGCGAGCGTATGCGTATTAGGTGCGCCCCTGACCCCCCTCACTGGTCACGTAGCGAACGGGTAAGCTGACCAGGCTGCCCAAGTGACGCACGGCCTCATGTCGCGTGTCTTCCTCATGAAGTGGTACCACTTCACTGTTGAGTACTTTGAGGATCTGCGCAACGTTGATCACTGCGAGTTCCTCATCATGCGCAAGCAAGAAAACGGCAAGTACCTCCTTGAGACGAAGCTGCGCACCTGGTCCGAGCTTCGTCGCGAGCGTGCTCTCACCCTCGCAAAGGATGGGGCTGGCAGCGGCACCGTAAGCAGCAGCAACAGTAACAGCAACGGCAATGGCAACGGCGCGGCCAAGGACGAGACCAAGCTCGAGCGCAACAAGACCTTCGTGGTAACGCGGCGCTGGGGCGGCTGCCCAGACGGCTGCAACCACACGAGTCACTACAAGAAGAGGCACGATCTCGAGGCTTTGCGCCAGAAGGACATAGAGCACAGCGCTCAGGCCAGCAACGGCAGCAGCAGCAACAACGCGGGGCTGACGATTGCGAGCCGGAGGCAGCAGCACCGTCATCAGCAGCTCATCAGCTCCGACGACGGCGACGACGAGCAGAGCGACTACCGCCCCGCTCCCACTGTCGAGGTCATCGCCACCCTCACCCCCGACGCGCCTCTGTCCTCACCTGACGGCACGCCCTCCTTCATCACCGCCGAGGACCGCGTTCGCGCCCTCAAGTCCCCGCACCTGCACGTCGGGCGCGACTTTGGCGGCACGTACTCGGGCCACGCCTCTCTCGCTGGGAGCGATAGCGACGCCTCTGAAGACGAGGCCCAGGAGCAGCAACGGCACCGTCTCGCGGCCATCAACGCGCGTTTCCGGCCACCAGCCCCTAACGGCGCCGGCGCCGGCAACAGGAGCTGTGGGACCAGGGCGGACGGCCGGGCCGGGGGGGAGAACGGCTCGGACAAGGGTTCCCGCGTAGGCGAGTTTGTCAACCGCCTTGGGGACGCACCTGCAGGCACCGACGACGCGCGCCACCGCGCGGACGCACCCGGCCCTGCGTCCGCGCACGACTCTGGCATGGAGGACCTGGACCGTGCCGAGAAGGAAGACCGGAGCATCCGGGGCAGCGTCTACTGAAGACGGCGAGGACGAATGCGACGCGGCGGCGGCGGCGGCGGGGCACCCACCTTATGGGCGTTTTGAAAAGCGCATCAAGTGATGGAATGACTGGCTGGGCTGGGCTGGGCTGGCTGGCCCTCCTTTGCTGCACCGACCAAACGATTCGAGAACCATGTTGGACGGACCTTTTGGCAGCGGCGTATATGCTCGTGAACAACAAAACGAGCATAGCGCACAGTACATGACAGTACAGCATAGTACGGGAACGGAGAAACGGGACGGGAATATGATGACGGGCACAGCCCGGTATAGCAGCGGCGTTGGGTCGAACAGATTACGTAGACGCACGTAACCGATGTCCTTCGGACCATGGATCAAATAAAACAAAATGGTACAAAGTGAGCGTGACCTGTCTAGTCGACGAACTCCCTCAGTCGGGCGGACACCGATGTGAATCAAACCTGGCAGACGAGTGTCATTATTCACGTGCGTACGTACACACACAGACACGCGCGCGAAGGCGGGAGGGGCATCCGTCCATCCGTCGTCACAGCTAGGCACCACGAAATGCACACCGACAACCAAATGCAGCAGCAGCAGCAGCAGCCCCATGCTCATTCATCATTGCATCCGTCCCTGCAGCTCTCCTCCTTTGCCTTTCCCGGCCCGTTCCCGCTGAGGGGGGTTGGGCGTAGCGTGTTGTTTGTTGTCGTTTACCTCGACTCTATCTATACATGACCCAAAAAAGAGGAGGAGTAAAAATAAAAAATTTGATGAGAACCTTCCCAGTGGTTTCTCCCTCCATCCCCCGCTCCCCTTGTGGCCCGTTGCCGTCCATCCGGCCATCTACTCCCCTCCCTCCCATCATCCAGCAAGCGGAAGGGTAGCTTCGCCGCGGGGACAGACAAGTTAAGGTAAACGGACAGGCAGACAGCGGCTCCAATGAGCCGCGTCAGGTGCGTCCGTCGTCTCTGTTCCCCCTTGCCACCGGTGTGTGCCCGGCCCCTCGGCCCTCTTCCATCGCTCAAACCTCCCGCGGCGCAATGCACAATGAGAAGAGGGGCAAAACGAGAAGAAGAAGAAAAAGAAGAACGGTAGACAGGAGGAAGAGCAAGATCCAGTCGACCCTCCTCCCTGCCTGGGAAACAATCATTGATCAGAAAAGGCAAGAAGCGCAGAACAAACCCCCACGCCTTGAGGCTAAACGCATGGCAGGAACGGGAGAGCATTCCATCGCGGAGAAGAAGAACAGTAAAGCGTTCAAGGTTGAATAGCACAAAGCCAAAATCTGTAAACCCCCGTGTCTCCGTGCTGTATGCAGGTGTAAACGAGACTTCGCTTTCCGCCATTCCTAGGCTTAGCTAGCTTCCAGCTGAATGTCACAAGCCGTTGCCACCAGGCAGATAGGCGCTGGAAGAGCCGAACAGGTATTAATAGTTTGTATAGCCGCCTTCTGGCCAGTGTTGTCTACTCTGCGCAGTAAGAAGGCGGCGGAACTGAAGGATGCTGAGGCGTCGACTCGCCCCTCCCCCTTTAGAAAAACTTGGCCATGGCTCTGCTCAAGTCAATAAAGTCGACTGGTTTCGTGACATAGTCGCTGAAACCGGCGCCTATGCATTTGTCCTGCACGTCAGACATGACATTTGCAGACAAGGCAATGATAGGGATCTTTGGCAACTGGCTCGCCTCTTCCCATTGCCTTATCTCACGGCACGCCTGGTACCCATCTTTGCGCGGCATGTGTAGGTCACACTGGTCGTCTGCGTTAGCCTTGCGCCCAAACAAACAACTTAAAGACGAGGTGCTCCCTACCAAGATCAAGGAGTAGTGGTTGTGGGGCATCGACAGGACCTTGTCGGTACACTCGACGCCGTCCACGGCAACGTCGACGTCCACGCCGATCTTCTTCAGGTACTTGATCAAGACCTTCTGGTTGACCGGGTTGTCCTCGACCAGCAAGACTCTGTATCCCTTGTTGCCCATGCGCCGTTCGATCTCTTGATAACTGGCCTTCTGGTTCTCCACCATCTGTTGCGCAGTAGACCGATTCCGATCCGTACTGAGGTCCCGTACTTTATCCGGATCAAATATGACCGCAAAGCGCGACGGCTTGACCGGCTTGTAGATAAAGGTTACCGAATTGTCCGTGAAGAGACGCTGATGCGGCGTGTCTGCGGCTTGCCTCAGCACAGCCTGGCGCTGCACAGAGTCGGAGAGGATGACGATGGTGGTCCTGTCGAGTTTCTGAGACTTGATGATCTGCTCCATCACGTTGATGATGGTCTCCGCCAACGGGAGGTTCAGCACAATGTGAGTAAACTTGATGGGGTCGTCACCGCCGATGAACTGCTGCGCCTCGTCGACCGTCCCCAACGCCGTGATCTGATGCGGCACGTCTTTGGGAAGTGTCATCTCAATGTGCTGCGTCGTTGCCTCCCGGCTGTGATACTGCGGGCAGATGATGAGTATGGAATACATGGGTGGTCTGAGATCAGGCGAGGGTTGCAGGGTGCTGTCAGGAGTCGCGGTGCGACCTGGCGACCCCTTGTCGAAACGCATCTCGAGTTGCATCTGAGAGAGATCTTGCCCACTGGCCTTGGCTGCCTCGCTGAATCGGGCCAACCCCGTGCTTGCTGTCGTGATGGATGAGGCGTCCGTGACGTGTGTCCGGCCCGAGTAGACAGACGCACCGGAACTACCGGCGGAAGTCGCACCCACGGCCGACGGCTCGATCTCGGCGGCGCCATGCGGCTTTCCTGTACCGCTCTGCACTTGTTGAACTGATGGAGCCTGCTTCTTTGATCGAGCCACGCTTTCTGACGAGCCTTGTCGGCTTGCGGTGGAACTGCTCGGCATCTGGTCGGGGTGGTCTTCGGACGTGGGGAGCGCAAACTTGGCTGTGAACGTGAACGTGGATCCTTTACCCAGCTCTGCACTCCCCTCCATCTTGCCACCGTGGAGTTCAACAAGCTGCCGAGAGATGACAAGACCAAGCCCGCTGCCGCCATGCTGTCGTGTGCTGCTGCCATCTATTTGGCTGAACGGCTTGAAAATCAGCTCTGCCTCTTCCTTGGAAAACCCGCGTCCGGTGTCGGTGATGGCAAACTGAAGCATAATCTCGTTCTCGCCATGTTTGGCAGAGCCCCCGGTGCACACCCGGCATCGACTAAACACCTCGCCTTCTGTAGTGAACTTGATGGCGTTGCCAATGACGTTGAGCAACACCTGCCGGATGCGGACCTTATCTCCCTTGACCCACGCGGGCACGTCCGCGTCCACGAGATAGTTGAGCTCGAGACGCTTCGCAATTGCCATGGTAGACACAAGTTCGTTGACATCCTCAATCAGAGACCGCGTATGGAACCACTCAAACTTGAGCTTCATCATCCCGGCATCGACTTTGGAGAGGTCCAAGATGTCGTTGATGATCATGATCAGACTGTTTGCGCTGGTTTGAATGGTGTTGGTGTAGTCGCGTTGTTCCTCATCCAACGTTGTGTCCTGAAGGAAGCTTACCATTCCCGAGATGCCGATGAGTGGGGTCCTGATCTCATGGGACATGTTGCTCAGGAACCTAGCTTTGGATTCCATTGCCACCTTGAGTTTCGTCTCGAGGATCTTGTGGTCATTGATATCGGTGGCAGAGCCAAAGTATGAACTGGCACCGCGGCCGAAGTCGATGGTATCGATTTCCACGCAGCGAATGAGGTGCCAGCGGTACTCCCCCGTCTTCGAGCGCAATCGAACCTCGGTTGTGTACGAGAGCCTGCCGCTCGTGTCGGTTGTGACCTTGATGATGCCCCTCCTTGCCAACTCGGTCAGGTCGGCAGGCGATATGAGCCCGTGGGAGTAATGCGAGGCAGACCTGTCGGCCGACTTTTGATCGGAGACTTGACTTGATGTAGAAGAGGAGCTCGAAGACCCGGGATTGTGAGCAGGCTTGCCTTTTCCAGGCTCGGGAGCTCCCCCTTCTTTGGACTCCTTCCGGCGACCCTCCTTCGGGAGTCGACAGCGAGCCAGGTCCTCTGGATGAACGTGGTCCATGAAGCCCAAGTTCATCGCATCGTCGAAGCTCTGGCCCGTGTACGAAAGCCACTGCTCGTTGGCAAAGGTAATGCCTTCATCTTCAGTGGCGGTGAAGATGATTTGAGGGATAAGGTTAGCCAGCAGGCGATGTTTCGCCTCCGATGCCTCAATCTCCTCTTGCCGAGCCGCCCTCAGCTCGGCAATGTGCTGATCATGGATATCCATGTACGAGCCGAGGAACTGCATGATGACGCCCCTCTTGTCTTTGGATGCCACAGCCCTTGCGTAGAACCACCGGTACACGCCATCGAATCGCTTGATGCGTACCGTCCTTGAGAACTGCTCTCCCGTCCTGAGCGAGTGGCCCCAAGCCTTCAGGTACCCTTCGCGATCATCGGCATGGATGCTGCCCCAGGGGTCGGCGGACAAGTCTGCGACTGTCTGGCCGCGGTATGAGAGAAAGCGGCTATTCACCCAGACGGTCTCTCCGGTTTGCGGTAGGGACACAAAGACATGAGCCGGTAACGAGTCCAGTATTAGACCCTTGAGCCTGTCGGAAGGCGGCGGCATGTCCACTCCCAGTGCCGTAAGAGAGCCACTGCGCGGCGGCGCCGATGGGGTCTGCGGCATCTGACGGTTGAGGTTAGAGCTAGGTGGGAGGGACTGGAAGGTAGAGGCAAAGTCTGCGCCATAGCTGTGCAGAACAGTATGGCCGTGTGAGGGGTGTGCCGGTTCGCCTTTTGCCGATTGGCCGAGTTTGTCGGCACCTTTGGCCGCTGCGTGATCGTTCAGGGATTCCGCCGCCGACACGAAGCTATTCCTAGTGGCGTGTTGACTCCTTGCCTGGCCCAACACTTCCTCGACCTCTAGCGTGGTCTTTTCGACGGGGCGGTCCACGTTCGACTTGGAAGCCAGGAAGAAGGGTTGTCTCTTTTCCCCAGGCGAGCTGTCCTTGGATCCCGTCCGCGAGATCTGGGCCCCTTGACCCCAGGTATCCTGTCTCGCAGAAGAGGGCCTTTGCTTGCTGCTGAAGTAGCTCTCGGCCCCCGGGACAATGGCTGCAGGGCTGCCGGCGGGCTGTCTCTTGTCAACGAGGAAGTTGAGGCTTCCCTGCTCCCAGCCAGGAGTCCCGAGCGGAGAGGCCGTGGCGCTCTTGGACACTCCAGAGTAATCGCTTGGGCTCGTTATGCTGCCGCCGAGAGACTGCTGCAGCGCGACGTCGCCAGGCGCCAAGTAAGGAGCGTTGTTGACATGCCGCGGGAATGGCGTCACGGCACCGAAGCCCGCTGTCGCTGGCCTACGGCGTTGAATTCCCGCCAACTCGGTTTCCAGATTCGTGTAATGGCGGCATATGGAGAAGGACGTAGCCATATGCGGAGCAAGGTGTTCTAAAGATTGCCGTAGATTGGACGGATACGGTATGATGGGGCTGAGTATAGACAAGATAGCGATGGGGGCGTGCTTGTCCTTTCGCAAATGATCAGGGGTCAGGCGCTCCGACTCGGGCGGCTCGTTCCGATCAGCAGACACGCCCTCCCTGTTGCGAGTGTGGGATCGCTGTTCCATTGCCGTGGCATCGAGCTTGAACGGCCGAGTGGGTCGAGAGAGCAGCACATGGGTGAGGGGTATATGCAGTACGGTCAACGAATTGTCGATTCCGATAGCTTCTGGAGGCCGCATGCCCGAGTACGAAGTTGGGGCCGAGCCGGGATTGAAGGAGTCTTCGTCCACCATGGCGTCGGTGAAGAAAGGATTCTCCTTCGGGTCAGCACGCACGGCGGGAGACGGGGCGGGTGATTGTGACCAGGGAGACGGCGGAGCTTGTTCATATTCCTCGTACCGCGGCGTGGGGGGCCGTGGTTCGCGGTCATCTAAGCACGATGCGATCGTGGCGGCGTTTTCTGCAGAGCTACTCTTGGCTCGCGAGGGCCCCGAGAACATGGAAGAGAGCTTCGATGTGGACTCGGATCGCTGTCTTCTAGGCCGCTTTGTCGAGTCAGCCGAGCTGGTCTTCGATCCCTGCTGCGCATCCGTTGCTTGCTCCTGGCCCGTAGGGTTGGTGGGCGGGAGGTAAGGATAGCTCCTCGTCAGCGCAACAGGCCGCCCGCGTTGGAGGACCCTCATCACACCGGCGTGGTCAATAAGGGGGTCCGCCTCATAATCCAAAGCCTGCAGGACAGGCAAGACCCGGCCCTGGCCTTCATACCGAGCCGCAAACGGCGTTTCCCAACTAGGGACTTGCTGGGCTTCGTCCGAAGCATCGTGCTGGTCCAGAGCATCCTTATTGAGCTTAACAAAGCCCCCGCTGACCCGACTTGGCTGGCGAACTGAGGGAAGATGTGTCTTGCTCCGTGTCAGCTGAGCGGGCCTTCGCATGGTGCTTGGTGTCGTGTCCTGCGATCTTTGTTTGCTATCCTCGTAGCTCGTGTATGAGTGTCGACTGGGCAAGCCAGGTCGAGCTGGCGTGGCCGGCTCAACCATGGCGTTCAAGGGAGGCAGGTTGTCGGACGAAGCGTCACGCTCGCTGCTTGCCATGGCGCTGCTTCCTTTGGCCATGTAGCCCATGCTTAGCTCGTCTTCGTAGTGTTCATTGTATGTCGCCTTCTGGCCCCAGGGGACGTTCTCGATGTCGGTGGTGTCCGCCGGAACAGCCAACGTGACGCGCTCAGCCTTGTATACATCTCGCATGATCTGAACAACTGTATTCCACCATGCGTCCAGGCCGGGCTCTGCGCTGAGCATCAGCGACAAGTCGTACAGATTGGGGGCGGGAAAGTCGAAGCTGTCCATTGGTGGGGAGGCGCCAGAGGGGTTGAATGTGTAGTTGGAGGCAGGTGTCGAGTTCTCGGAAAGCACCCTGTCCAACACGCCACGCTGCTCCGGGCCGAGCGAGTTGGGGAGCCTAGAGCCGGGAAGCGGTGACGCCAATGACTTTTGGAGAAAGAGAGGGCCGGTGTTGGGGGCTCCCATGCGCGGGAACGGATATGACGGTGTGCCCGCGGCGATTCCTGGCGTCACGCCGCCTCGAACCGTGTTCCCAGACTCGGTCGATGCATTGGTCGGCATAGCCAGATGAAACGATGAATTTGACACCGCCTCCTCCAATATGGGCGACACACGGGGTTTGTCGGCCTGCGTCAAGGAAACTCCCCTAGCCGACATCTCACGGAACTCCAAATCGCACGCAAGCTTCTCCCGGTATTCGTTTAGCTGCTGTTGTGATGCGGTCGAACGGGACGAGCCGGCAGGAGCATCAACACTGGCGACGGCCGGCCCCTTGGCCCTGGCGGGCGGAGTACCGAGGCTGCTTTCGTCGGGGCCGGCTCCAGCAGTCTGGACTGGAAATGGCGAGCCTGCGACATCGCTCGGCGTGGGCAAAGGATAGCTGGAGCGGCGTGGTGCCATGCTGCTGCACGCATCCCCGGGCACCCTTGCTGATGACGGTGATGCTGCTGGTGGTACAGAGCTCAGCGTTGCATGTCCATATCTCGCAGGGCGACTCTGTTCGGTTGCACTCGGCGGCGGATACGACTGGCGGCGTCGGTGGACGCGTCGTGGGCGGATTCGGTACGTCGGCTGCTGTCGAGGTTCCGGGCGCGTCTCGAGGTGTTGGCAAAGGCGATTTCCTTTTGTCGACTGCCAAAGCTGCTAATCCTAGCATGCGACAGCCAAGAGGGCTAGCGGTTCAAGTCGTCAAGGCGAGCAGGCAAGTGCGCAAGCAGGCGGGTGAGCAGGCCAGAGTGTCGCATGCGCAGGACAGGCCAAGGGCATGAGGTAAGCGAGCCAAGGACGCAACGACCGACGTGCGGTGCCCCGTGCTGGTACCGGCCCGCACGGGATCGAGGAGGTCGAGGAAAAAGCGCCGGCACCTAGAAAGGGAGAGAATATGGCGGCAGTGCCGAGGGAGGGAGGGGGCAACGACGTGGTCCCGTCAAGAAGGCGGCAATCGAGCCTAGTTGGCCGAATAGGGAGATGCAGCCACGCTCAGGAGCTGTGACGGATGAGATGCTGCTCCTGCTCCTGGTGAGCGAATCAGCGAGTCGAGTCGTTTCGGAAGATGCGAGGTGGTGAGTTGGGTCGTCGGCGCTCTGCTGCGAGGCAGAGTCGTCACGAGGTTGGACGGGGAGGATGGAGGATGACGCGGGCGAATAGTAGATGGGGGTGAGAAGAAGAGACGGTGGGCCGTCGGTCAAGGTGAGAGAGGGTGTGACGTGACGGGCTGGCGAGAAAATGGCGCCCGAAATGGAGTAACGGAGTACCTGCACAAGGGCAGCAGCAGCACTGTTTGTCTGTCTGTCTGTCTGTGCCTTTTGCTTTGGTACCTGCCCGTGTCAAGCGGTAACCTTATGAAGGTGGGAAGGAAGGCGGACGACAACGGCACGCGCCTTTCCGGGGGAGGGCGCCGCGAAACAGCAGCTTAGTACATACAGTACAGTACAGTACAGTACCACGTACGAGGTAGAGTTGAGGCGACAAGTCTGACTGACTGAGTGACGGTCCGTCGTCGTCGGGCAGGCCCAGCCGGCTCTTTGGAAGACCTGGTCACGCACGTACAGCAGGTACGTACGGTACGTACGTAGCGGGTGGACGGATCCAGGTGGGTATGGTCCCGTCCGTCGTGACGAGACGACGGAGGAGGCCAGGCTCTGGGACGCGCAGACAGACACACGGATGGGGGGTTGGAGAAACTGGGCGGCGGAGACGGCGCGCCGCAAAAGACGTGGACTGTGGACGGACAAACGACGGATTGCTTCGACTGTCGTTTGAGGGCAGTCGGACGGGATGGCAAAGCTAGGTGGCGCCTCCCCCCCCAAAACCAATCCAATCCAAGCCAATGGTGCGCGGCCACTGGCTGGCGGCGCTGGCAATGGGCGCTAGGGCCGACAAGGGTGGGGCCCGGGAGACTATGACGTAGGCGACAGGCCCTTCAGACAAACCGGGACCGCCTGTCCGGGGGTGCAGGGGGTGGGGAGGGGTCTCTGCCTCCTGCAGCCCAGCAGCGGACGGGCAGCCCTGATGAAGCAGCCCGCCCAGCGCTGGAGCGCGTCCATGCCTGTGCGGTACCTGGAGGGCTTGAGGTGCCGTGCGGTGCCGTGCAGTGCAGTGCAGCGCAGCGCAGCTCCATCCCTCCCCAACCCGGGGTATTTCGCCCAGTGGAAGCCAGCACAGGACACACACAGGCACCCGACGTCAGCATGCGAGCCCTCGCGCGGGCATGCGCCGCCCGGCATGCAGCGGCGGCTACAAGGCGGCTACAAGGTGGCTGCTAGGCGGCGTGGGACTGCGACTGGGACGCCCGGCTTCCATCGACGGCCCGAGGAGAACACTGCTCGTACTGCAGACACCCATGAAATCGTACCAGGGGGTTCCTGGAGAGGAGGGGAGGAAGGCAATTGACGAGAAAATTGCGACCCAGAGCAGCTACCATCATCAGTCAGTGACCGCCTACCACACGCCAGCCCATCCAATATGCTTCCAATCCATATCGTACCGCCCGCCCACGCCAGGCTGCCTTGTCGCTGCTTGTCGTTGACTGGCAGTGACTGCCCCTCCGGCGCCAGTGCTCCGGAGAGGCTGACGTCTGTCTGCGTGCCAAGTTCAGCCGCCTGGGGCGTCTCCAGCCCGTGGGGGCGGCGGGCATAACGTCGCGTGGCCGCCGCCATCGACGGCTGTCCACGTGCCGCAGCGGCGTTTGGCACGAATTAGCAGTGGCAGTCGGTACTACCTAGATAAGGAACTTACGAAGTCGGTTAGTGAAGACTACAGAGGTACCTCAAGATAATAGTCAGGATGCCTGGACCACTCGTAGTGCTTTGGTACAAGCGGCAGCTTGGGTCGGCGACCTAGCTAGGTACCTACCTTAGTAGTAGATGCCTTAGTACCTACCTTATGTACCTTGATTCGACCTTGCTTCCCACGCCTGCGCAGCTATCCGCCCCCCTCCTCCTTCTTCTGCTGCGCCATTCTTCTTCTTCGCATACAACGTCCATTCTTGATCCTCGAGTGCCGTGAGCGACTCACCGCACGTAGCGCTCGAAACCTTAGCCTGGCTCAAGTGCTTGCTAATAAGTGGCGGTCGGCATCCCCACCCCACGCATGCATGCCTCCTACATACATACATGCATGCACTGCAACCACCATCTCGGAAGGGTCCCAAGGCGGCTCACCGCGACTTTGCTCCAACGGCCATGTCGCATCCAAGGGTCGCCAATGCAGCCTGGCCTCTCCTGCTGCATCACGTCAAGATCCCGTCATCGCCGGCAACGGGCCAGCCCAGTCCAACAAGCCTGCTAACCCCCCCCCCCACACCACCCACCATCCAGCTTTCAGGAACCGGCCATCCGGCCCCGAGTCCCCGACGCCCGGCCCGGAGGCCATGGCCTGGTATCCCGATTCGACTGACTTGTTTTTGGATATACCACAAAGAAATGTTTGCGTGCGAAGTGGGCGGCGGCGTCTTGAGACCACGCATGCTGGACGACGGGACGATCCTTTGTTCTCGGCGATACGCGGTTGCCGTATCCACTCACTTAAATACCTTCGCCCCCATCGTCGTCAGCGTCAGCGTCAAAACCAGCCGCCTCCTACTCATACCGATACCTACCTAGTACCTAGCAGGCAGGACCTCGTACGTACTAACTTATGTGCTTGCTAACGCGGCAGTGCAATGCTTGACGACTGACGACACCGAGAGCTGTGCAAACGCCACTGTCCATCGAGTCAGTGCCTGCAGCAAGCAATCATGGTCGCATCTACTTCATACTTCTGGCGAACCCGTTCCTCTTGACATCCTCTGTGACAGGAGAATGGCGGCCTTCGTCTTCAGGCTGCCTGCCCCACGTCCGTCCCGTTGGTCCTCCACACTGGCTCAACATCAACAACAGAATATTGTGTGTGACGGCACGACATGGTTCGCGGTGCTGTTAAACATCGCATATATGCACACACACACACACACACACACACACATATATATATATATATATATGTGTGTGTGTGTGTGTGTGTGTATGTGCACATGGTCTTCCTACTACTCGCATCGCGGATGGGCCAGTCGCACAGTTTTCATCCTCCCGAACCGTCGTCGCAGTGCCGACGTATCTGATACCTTCCCCCCAAGACCATCTCTAGCCACCCTTGCATCCCGATTCCAACGCTGTTTCTGAGATTCTGGGAGGCCCAAGAGGCTGGATAAGCCAAACCTCCCAAGAGGCTCTCCTCGACCATGACGCAGAGGCTCCACCTGTCGGGCACGCATTTCGCGACGACAGCGGGCGAGTCGAGCCCATCGCCAATAAAATCATTAGAGAACAGGGGGGGGGGGGGGGGTCTCGCTGCCGCGGCCAAGCACAAACAACAGTCCTGTCTGTCGTGCGGCCAGCGTCTCACGGCAGGCCCATCGTTCGGTTCACGACGCACCCGCCCGGCGATCATCCGCAGCAATCTCCCGCTATAAAAGGGGGCTCGTGGGGGGAAGCGGCGCCGCTCGCGCCACACGACATACATGATTTAGCGAGGGGCCGGCTCTCACGACCGCCAGCCTGCCTGGTCCACGCCGCCTACCTGGTCATGTTTTACGGGTTTGTGTCGCACATGCACCCCCAGATGACCAGTTATGCCGGAGATGAGCCACACACAGTCATCAGTCAGTCCTCCGTCTCACGACCCCCGACAAACCTTGGTGCGTGTCTACCAGGGGTGGGGGGGGGGGGGCCGTCGCCCCTCGTTCGTCGCCGGGACACTTTCTAGACGAGACGACGATCCAATCTCCGGCCGAAAACCATGCACAGGAAAGACGCGGCTCGTGTTTGGTATCTACGTAACCGTTCCATCTCCCATACTGCTTCTACTCCTACCACTACCACGTATATTGTACTTCGTACGTACGTAGTACTTATACCCGAGCCATTGCTCTGTACAGA
Source organism: Purpureocillium takamizusanense (assembly GCF_022605165.1). NCBI lineage: Eukaryota > Fungi > Ascomycota > Sordariomycetes > Hypocreales > Ophiocordycipitaceae > Purpureocillium > Purpureocillium takamizusanense. Next base: position 1,783,836 of record NC_063072.1, read on the forward strand.
ACGGTCCATCGCGCGTGCCCTTGACGGCAATCGTGTCAATCATCCGCAGGAAAACCGCAGTTACGTATAGTACGTATCGCCCGATCCCAGCTCGCGCCACATACTGTACGTACTTCGTATATGGCCCCAGCGTCCTGGGTGGCGTTGAGATCCCGCAACGATGCAGAGTGGCCACAAGCGACACCACCACCGCCGCCGCCGCCGCCACCAAATGCACCACTACGTATGTACACCACGCGTCCGTCGTCCAGGCCTGAACCCGCGCGCGCGGTCGGGGCGTGGTCGCGGCTCCCCCCTGGCCCCAGGGAGCGACTCGCGCGCGCGACCGGCGGCGACGCTGACTCGACACGGAGCGCGAGGCGGACGGAGGGGGAAAGGGGGGGGGGAGGCGACAATCGCGGCCCAGGCCAAGACGCCACGCCCCCCGGTTGCTCGCACTTCTCTCTGGCTCCGATACCGATGCCATGCGATGCCATGCCGTTGGGTCCAAGTGTCCGACGTCATGGCAAAGCACCAACAAATAAATACCTGCGACATGACGACGACGAGGGCAAAAGAAGGTGGTGACGTAGTAGTAGTACTATAAAGGCCTGTGTGTTCAGGGGGGCTTGGGGGGCATGGGGCAGCACGACGATCCGGCAAACGATAGTCCGGCTCTCCCGATCCCGAAGCCACAATGCTGCCAGAAGCTGTTTATACAGTTATTACAGTATAGTACGTGCCATCACGCGAAGGCGTAGCCGCGTCCGTGGTTTCAATGATGGCCGCAATGGCGGCGTTCAGGGTACCATTCCACGCTCATCAAGCGGAATACTTGATGCTACACTGCTACTACTATTACCTTGTTAGCACTGTCGGCATTTGATGCTAGCCCATCCCTGGTCTGCCACCGTTATTGAGGGTGACTCTAAATCGACACCTAGAAAGAAAGCCACGTACTAACCTACGTCGCAGCCCTATTATGCTTGGCGGCAGCATCAAGCGGAACCCCCGTCCGTCTCCATATTCTCCTTGTATATCATTGCATTCCTCCTGTTCGCGCTGACACGTGACGACGGATGCCATGCCCTTGTCGCGAGATCGCGTGGTTGGGGTGCAGCCAAAAATCCAAAAATAAAAAACGCATGACTACAAAAGACTAGTATTACTGTTCGCCCCTTACTCGTGCAAATTAGTATTGGGATACTACTAGCAGTATCACAGGAATGAACACGGTCCAGGGCCTCCCTTGCTCCCCTGATTCAGGAGCTGAAGCTACTACGTATATCAGTGGACAAACACGTGCGCGCGCCATGCTTCATGACGACTCACGAGTCACCAAGCTGCAGTGGGCCGACGAGCTGTGTCGTTTCCACGTGAGTCTCTCTGCCCGCCGGTTCTACTAGCATCCCTGTGCGGGATATCTTATAGCTGATGTCCAGACTCTATAGTTGGACTGACTCTCTTTCCTCTCTTCTCGCACCGGGGCAATCGTTCATGCAGAGTGGCAACGCGTGCCTGACCGGCGATGTGGGCACGCATACCTCTCTACCTCTCTCTAATGGCTCAGTTCCTTAAGAGCCGCCCCTCAGACACCACTCGGAGACTCCACGAGAGTCCATTCTTTTTCCTCCACGGACTATACATGTAGTGCCGCCGTCTGGCCCCCCTCCAGGAGCCGGGAACCCCGCCAGCAAAAAGTTTCTCGACGTCAAAGACGGTGGCCGCTGTCCGCTCGTCTAAACCCCAAACAGACCCCCTGTCCCGTCGAACGATATCGTCACTACCACCATGTAAGCACATGGACGACACGACGGATCTGTCTATCTAGGAGAAACGATCCGGCTCAGCGCTTTGAACCAAAGAAGAGACTGTACCGTCCCGACATACGGGCACGATTGTATGAAGGTACGCGCTTAAAGAGCACGCAGAATTCACGCCGAACTTGGCCGGCTTTTGCCCAACACATATGGCACAAGAGCGTGTCGGCTTTGTATGCCCTAGGAGAACTCTGAAGGAAGAGTCCAATTGACCGCTCGGACGCGTGGGGATAACATCAAAGCAGGAACCGCGTCAGGAAATCTGACCAGGATTTTGTATCGGAGCTATACAGTCATCATGGGCGGCCTGAGTGCTATGATGCACATGGCATAGTCGTTGACTCGTGCAAAGCAGCTCATACAAACAAGTATCTCAGATAGGGCCACCACCCTCATCCTCCATCCATTGCAGCGACAACACTCAAGTCCCGTCCCTGTGCTTTCTAAACACTCGAGACAAGCTCATTCCCATCTTGGCTCTCTATCGTCTATTACTTCAACGTCACCAACTCTTCGGCGCTCGTGGGGTGAATGGCAACACAACTGTCAAAGTCGGCCTTGGTGGCACCCATTTTGACGGCAACGCCGAAGCCCTGCAGCATCTCTCCGCTGCCCTGGCCCATGATGTGCAAGCCAACGACCTTCTCGTCGGGGCCAGTGGTGATGAGCTTGTAGTTGGTTGGGCCCTTTTGCTCCGGGTCCATCATGGCGTAGTACATGGCCGTAAACCCCGTCTTGTAGACCTTGATGTTATCCTTGCCGTACTTCTCGATAGCCTGCGGCTCCGTCAAGCCGATGCTTCCTACCTCGGGGTGGGCGAAGACGACGGACGGGATATTGCTATAGTCGAGCTTGGCCGCCTTGAACTCTGGCGGGCCAAAAAGGCGGTGCGCGAGCTTGCGGCCAGCGGCGATGGCAACGGGGGTCAACTCGACCTGACCTGTCACGTCGCCGAGGGCGTAGATGTTGTCGACGCTGCTGTTCTGGTACTCGTCGACAACGACGAAGCCTTTCTCATTCAGCTTAACGCCAGCCTCCTCCAGGCCGATGCCACTGGTCTCGGGCACGCGACCCACAGCCCAGATCAGCTCATCGACGTCAGATACAGAGCTCTCGTGTCCGCTGTCGTCCTTGTAGGTCACCGTGAGCTTGCCGTTGGCATCCTTTTCCACTTTTGTGGTGTTGGAGTTCTTGTGCAGGTGGACGCCGAGGCGCTCATACTCCTTGGTGACTGACTCCTGAATCATGGGGTCAAAGTGGCGAAGGAAGGTGTTGTGCCGGATGATCAGGTGTGTCTCGGTGCCGAGGGCGTTGAACATGCCTGCAAACTCGACGGCGATGTAGCCAGCGCCAACAATGGCCACCTTCTTGGGCTGTTTTTCGATTTCAAAGAATCCATCACTGTTGATGCCGAACTCGGCGCCGGGGATCTTGGGAGGCGAGCTCGGGCGGCCACCGACGGCGACGAGAATCTTCTTGGCGTTGACCAGCACCTTGGACCCATCGTCGAGGGTGACCTCGACCTGGTTCTTGGACACCAGCTTCCCCCAGCCGTGGAGGTACTCAACCTTGTCGTTGTTCAGGTTGCGCTCGTAGATGCCGTTGAGGCGCTTGACGTAGGCGTCACGCTTGTGCTTGAACGTGGTCCAGTCAAAGGGCGCCGTCTGCTGCACGGAGAAGCCATAGGCCTTGGAGTCGTGGATGGCCTCGGCGATGGCCGCAGCGTTGAAGGTGACCTTTTTGGGAACGCAGCTGCACAAGAGCAAGAAGGGGGCGTTGGTTGTCAGCCGCCACTCAAGCAAGCAAGCAATAGTACAGGCACAGCTGATGCGGGGGCTGCGTCGCTTACCCGACGTTGACACAAGTTCCACCCAGCCGCTTAGCCTCGACGACGATGGCCTTGGTGCCGAACTTGCCGCTGGCCATGCGGGCAGAGCCCAGGCCGCCGCTTCCGCCGCCGAGGACGAGGTAGTCGGCCTCCTTGGTTACGGGAGCCATGGTGGTGGTGGTGGTCGGCCCGGACGTGGACAAATGCCGGGAGAGTGAAGCTAGGCGCAGCGGAGCGGCTCTCGAGGCGTGGAACGAAGCGCGGGAGGAGAGGGCGAGTGGGTTCATCGACAGTGCCGGGGCGGACTGGACTCAACGGGGTCGACGGAGGGAGAAGAGGGGAGCTGCCGGGATAGATATACTTTGGCGGCATGCACGTTTGCGATGGAGGGGTTCAATGGGCTCGTGTGGGGTGGTAGCGGAATGACGTCTAATACTTGCAGACGGGATGGATGTGCTTTTTTGGGGGTTTGGATTTGTGAGCATGCACGCACGTACGCACGCCATCAAGAGAGCTGGGCCAACGAGACCGGCAAGCCCGACAGGCCCGAGTTTCGGCTCGCGGGAGCTGAGCAGCTGAGTAATCCGAGCGGCCCGCCTGCAAGAATGGAAGTGGTTCCAGAAGCTCGGAGGGGTGGGTGAGGTGCCTAGTGGGTGCCCAGCCGCGCTGCAGCTTGGGGTGAGGTGATTGCTTGATTGACGCCTTCTAGCGGGCGGCCGGCCCTGCCTTATGCGGATACCTAGCACTTCCATCAATGGCCAGGTGCCAGGACCCCCCGCCTGCATCCACCTCGCACACCAGTGCCTTGTTGAGCATGTCGATACATCGACCAAACAGACCTCGGGAGACGAGTCGCTGAATAGGCAACTCCTCGGCAATCCAGAGCTGCCCTGCGCGCCTGGCAGCGACGAGGCGGATTTGGAATCACTCGAGTGACGCCACGAAGCTTGAGGTTGAAGGGCAGCTGGTGGCGGCGACAGCAGCAGCTCATAGCAGCACATGTTGTCGAGTGTGCGTCTTCCGCTTCGCCCCGACTGCATGGCGGGTCCGGGTCGTCGCCGTATCCATCACCACGCACGAAGGAATCACCAGCCGTCGTCTCCCCGCACGGCAGAGAATAGCTGTAGTCACACACACTCCCACAGGGCATTATTATCCATAATCTCTAGCGTCTTTCGGACCAGAGCAACGCATCTTGCCAAATCCCAGGTCGCTCCTTTGCCAAGCCGGGACGGGCTACCCTACACTCCAGATGTCCCGCCCCAGAACAGCAATGCGAGCTTGGCGAGGTCAACCTGCTAGCTTAGTAGGCAGGAACTCCGTCGCCCCGCACCAGCTTTTCTTAGCGGCACGTTCTTAGCGGCACGCCGCCGCCGCCGCCGCCGCTACGACAGCAAAAGCACCATTGAAACGAACGACTGCACTGGCTTGGGTGCTGGTTGGGTGCCTCGTCCACTTAGGTTACGTACCTACAGCACGTCAGCCACAGGGGGGCATCAAATGGACGCGCCCGAACAGCAGCACTCAGTGAGGCACCACCTACCTCCTGCTGCTGCTGGTCCCCCAGGGCGGGCACGTCACTTCATCAGCCACGCCAATCACCAACCTCCACCAACCACCAACCACCTCAGCCTCCAGCCAACCCGGCCGTCCGACCCGTCGCCAGCTCCCCTACCGGCCAACCTAACCAACAACCTTAGCAGCAGCTGCGTGCTCCTCCTCCACCTCGGTCTCATCGACCAGCCCGTCCGCGCCTCAGAGTCGTGGCTGCCGTCTCCTGCGCGTGGCGCTTCCAGAAGGCCTCGACACCGCATACGCGTACCGACGCATCATCCCCTTACCGGACGAGCGTTGTAGCTGCGCCTCCCCCCGACCCGACCCGACGACGCTTCACCCGCCGTCACCGAGCACTGCGGCCTCGCATCGCGAGCCCAACCAGCTCACGCACACCTGCACCCGGCATTGAATCCGAGGGGACCGGCCGTGGCCCGGTCATCGTCTCGTGCCATGTCCGCAGAAAGCGGCGCTGATTCTGGTACACTCTTCTCCGGTGGCTTCCTTTGCGCAGCTGCGACACAAACCCGCTGACAGTCCATGTCGTTGGCACAGCAGCGCCCAATCTCAACCTGACGCCCGAGGAGAAGCGAGTCTACGGCGACCTCTTCAAACAGGCCGATCCCGAGAACCTCCGCGTCGTCACTGGCGATGCCGCCGTCACATTCTTCGATAAGACCCGGCTCGACTCCCGAGTCCTCGGAGAGGTGGGTGCCGGCTCCCGCGGATCTTGCCCCGTCTGCTGCCCCCGACTGACCACTTGCTGCTGCAGATATGGCAAATCGCAGACAAGGAGAATCGCGGGTTTCTGACTCCCGTTGGCTTTGGCATCGTCCTGCGTCTCATTGCGCATGCCCAGGCCGGCCGCGAGCCTCGGGCCGAACTCGCTGTTCAGCCCGCCCCGTTGCCCCGATTTGAGGGCATGCAGATGCCTGCCGCCGCCGCCGCCGCCGCCTCCCCGGCTCTCCAAGCTCAGGGAACTGGCGGCGGAATACGGATCCCTCCCCTGACGCCGGACAAGGTGGCTCAGTATACCAGCTTGTTTGAGCGGCAGGCGATCCAGGGAAATATGCTAGCTGGCGATCAAGCTCGGCAGATCTTTGATAAATCGGGAATGCCGAATGAGACGCTCGGCAGGATATGGGCGCTGGCAGACACGGAGCAGCGTGGTGCTCTTGTGCTGGCCGAGTTCATCATTGCCATGCACCTGCTCACGTCAATGAAGACTGGCGCGCTTCGCGCTCTGCCGACGGTCCTGCCTGCCGGTTTGTACGAGGCTGCCACGCAGCGCGGATCGATTTCCGGGCCTCGCCAGTCACCGACGAATACGGGACTTTCTGCCATTCCCAGGCAGTTGAGCGGAACGGCTCAACCACGTACCGGGAGCCCCCTGGGGCGAACCTCCCAGTCCGCCGGACCTGCTGGGGGTGATTGGGCTATAACGGCCGCCGACAAGGAGCGCTTCGACCAAATCTATGCCACTCTCGACAAGACGAAGAAGGGGTACATTACCGGTGACGAAGCCGTGCCTTTTTTCAGCCAGTCGAACCTGTCTGAGGAGGTGCTGGCTCAAATTTGGGATCTCGCCGACTTCAACAGCCAGGGAACGCTTAACCCTGACGCTTTTGCTGTCGCAATGTATTTGATCAGACAGCAGCGCAGCGGCCGCTCGGCGCCTCTCCCTTCTTCTCTTCCTGCCAACTTGATCCCCCCGAGCATGCGCAGCCAGCCCCGCCCAGCGGCCGCGTCTTCTGCGTTCGACCCGCCGCCCATGACCCAGGCCCCTCCACCGCAGCCCAAGTCTGCCCTGGAGGACCTGTTCGGTCTCGATTCGGGTGCCTCTAGCCCAACGCCAGCTGCGCCGCTTCAGACAACCATGTCCACAGGCGGTTCGAACGCCAACGACCCGTTCGCAGGAGGGTCCGCGGTCCTCTCGCCGTCTTCTCCCGTCCGCGGAGCCGCGCCGACCTCAACTTTCAAGCCCTTTGTTCCCTCCTCCTCTTTTGGAAGGGGCTTGACCGTGCAGTCAACAGGCGACAAGCCTGCCGTGCGGCAGTCGGATGATCTTCTCGACGACCATGACCCGGAAGCCAGCAAGAAAATATCTGGAGAGACAACAGAGCTCGCCAACCTTTCGAACCAGATTGGCTCCTTGTCCAAGGAGATGCAAGACGTCCAGAGCAAGCGGACCACGATCCAAAATGACCTGAATCAGTCCAACTCGCAGAAGCAAAACTTTGAGCAGAGGCTGGCGCAGCTGCGTGCCCTGTACGAAAAGGAAGCCGAAGATACCCGTGCCCTCGAGGAGCAGTTGCGGAAGTCTCGATCCGAAACACAGAAGCTGCAGGGCGAGTGCATGACCCTTGAAAGCCAATACAGGGACACCCAAGCCCAGCACCAACAGTTCCTCAACGCGTACCAAGCAGATCAGCAAGAGAACACAAAGCTGCGGGAGCGCATACGGGTGGTGAATGGAGAAATTGCACAGCTCAAGCCTCAGATCGAGAAGCTGAAATCGGACGCCCGCCAGCAAAAGGGTCTCGTCGCCATCAATAAGAAGCAGCTGGCGACGACGGAGGGAGAGCGTGATAAGCTAAAGACTGAGGCCGAGGATCTGACCAAGGCAAATGAGGAGGCCTCTCGACATATTGACAGCAGCTCTCCTGTTTCGACGTCTGCCCACGTCGCGAGTCCGGCACTGTCCAGCTCCAGTGGGAACAATCCCTTCTTTAAGAGAACGGCCAGCACGGACATCATGGGCGCATTTCCTCCCCCAGCATCCAGGGGCGTTCCCGACAAGTCCTTTGACGACGTCTTTGGCCCCTCGTTCCCAGCTGTCCCAACTAGCACCTCCCCGCCGCCAGCAGCAATGGCATTCAAGCAGCAGAATACGGGCAACTCCGTCGCAAGTGGTGCGTCGTACAACACGGCGTCGTCGACGCCACAGATCAGCCGACAGGGTACGCTGGCTGCAGAACCTCCGGCCCCTCCGGAGTCGAGGCAGATCAGTTCTAGCTTCCTGCCTTTCCCTGATCATTCAGAGTCACTATCGTCATCTCGCCAGGTGTCTCCCCCCGCATCCCGCGCCGAGGGCTCCGTGGCTGGCTCGGCAACCACGCCGTTGGCTGGAGAAGCAGCCAGTGCAGGCATTACCAAGGCCGCGTCTACCAGCGATGATGGCGACAAGACCGAACCGGCAAGTCCCGCGCCGACTTCTGGTGACGCGAAGGAGACCATTGCGGGAGAAGTCGCGCCCCAAACTACCACCTCTCCTGGCGCAGTGGAGTTTGGTAATACCGACCAGGCGAAGGCCAAGGCCGATTTTGACAACGCCTTTGCAGCATTCACCTCATCTAGTAAGAGTCAAAATTCCACTGCCGCGGATGGTGCGAAGACGCAGTCCGCCTTCGACTCCGAGTTTCCGCCCATCTCGGAGCTCGAGCGCGATGATGATTCCGACTCGGATAGCGAAAGGGGAGGCTTTGACGATGACTTCACGCCCACGTCGCCGAAGCACAAGGCGGACGGGAAGACGACCGGGTCGGAGCCGGCTCCTGAGGCCAAGCAGAGTGACGCGGCGGCCGCCAAGGAGCCTACAGACGGGTTAAGCCGAGGGTAAGTAAATTACGTGCCTCAGTGAGAAGACGGTGTTTTCCAGATGAGCGCTGACATCCTACTCCAGCTCCGAACAGCCCTCGTCGCCCGCCACAATCACCACTGCAAATGTATTGGCTGCAAAGCCGTCGCCGAGCGCCAACGATATTGCCGATGACATCTTTGGGTCTTCTTCCCTGCCGCCAGCCCCCCCGAGCTCAGCGCCGAAGAACACGGTGGCTAAAGGGGCGTTTGATGATCTAGACGACGACTTTGAGGGCCTCGAGGACGCCAAAGAGGGCTCGGCGGACGACGACTTTGCCAACATTTCTCGGGATGATTTCAATCCGGTGTTTGACAGCAGTCCTCCACCCAGCCAGACCAAAAGCGAGTCTACAGCGTTTGGCAACGAGAGCAGCTTCGACTTCGTTCCCTCGCACTCCGCCACCGGGCCAGCCGCCGGCGTTGGCGGTGCTCAGCAAAAGCCCGCTGAAAATCACGACTGGGATGCCATATTTGCCGGCCTCGACTCCCCGAACACAGTCACGCCTCCTGGAATAAGCAATACGGGGGCGACGGGCAACGATGACAAGAAGGATTCGCGGCCATCGGCGCCGGGACGTGCTCTCACAGACCAGGGAGAACACGACGACCCGATACTCAAGAACCTGACAGGGATGGGCTACTCTAGAGCCGACGCAGTCGCGGCACTAGAGAAATATGATTACAATTTGGAAAGAGTGAGTATCCCTGTCCTCCATACATGCGAATACCTAGTATGCCCTGGCTATTGACCCAGACGCTAACGGCTACGCCCTCTCAGGCTGCAAATTACTTGGCGAGCCAGTCGTAGGACTGCTTTCACGGCATATTGACCAGTTGATCTCGCTTGCCTCGGGGTCAGCCCCAGTCTATCCTGAGGCCTCCCATTCGAGAGTCTGAAGATGTTGTAATTGTCGCTTTCATGGCAGCGTATAGGAGGGAGCATTTCCTTTGCGCTGCCCTCATCGTCCTAGCCTTTGCTAGTGCTGCATCTTGAGCTGGGCCCACGCGGGGCTGCCGCGAGAGGATGGGTTGTTTGTTTGGATGTCGGATTTCAGACACAAAGACGTGTTGCCATTGTGTGTGTGTGTGTGTGTGTGTGTTGTGTTCTGTTGTGCGGCATGCCGTGGTGTGTTGTCAATAGTGTAGGCATACAGGCAGACAGAGACGATTGAGACGGTGGGGGAGTGGTTTCTCTTCCAATGATACTATTGCTCAAGTCGCTACTACTGCGAAGTACTCACGCACACTCTCTATCTATCGGGGGGCCAAACCGTCTCTTCAGAACGTACATTTCTCTCTGTGAGCATGCGTACGACTACTACTACCTGGGATCCCCCCCTCGCGGTTGAAAAAACAAACAAATCGTTGGTATCCTTGATGCGGGCAGCCCAATAACAGATACACCATGTCGACGGATATATCAAGGGCGGTGAGGGGGCGAGCGTGATGGAATAGAAGACGCCCATCGTCTGGCTGCGCCGTCCGCAAAAGTCCGCCTGAGCTCCCTCATTTGGGGATGGGGCTTTCGTTACATTCATTTCACCTTGCTCATGATGGTCTCGGGCCCCCTCGTCACGTCCATCTGGGCGGCCCTGGCCTTGACGGCGTTGAGCATGGCCCTGTCAAAGTCGTCCCTGGCGCGCAGGACGGCCTCGACCCAGCTGATCTGCAGGTCCCAGTACTGGGACTTGAAGGCGGCGAACTCGTCGGGGACGGCGTCCTTGTCGGCGGAGAGGAGGCGGAGGAAGGGCTCGGTGGCGCGCCAGGTCTGCTTGATGGCCTGGCCGACGTCGGGGTTGGGGAGGTTGTTGAAGAGCTCAAAGGCGGTGGAGATGTCGTTGAAGAGCTTGTCGCGGAAGGGGTCTGCGCGGCGGAAGCGGGCGCCCTTGTTGCGCACGGCCGAGAGGTAGTGGACGAGCAGCTCGTCGGCGAAGATCTCGGTGAAGATGTCGACGAGGGAGTGGTGCAGCACCTGGCGGTAGTCGTTGACGTACTCCTCAAACGTCACCACCATCTGCTTCATGGCCGTGTTGGGGTACCAGCGCGGCGTGAAGAAGTCGGGCATGACCGTCTTGAAGTCGACGGCGAAGACGAGCTGCGCGAACTTTGTGATGCACCAGGTGCTGAAGTCGACGTAGCCGTCGCGCAGCGCCGCCACCTCGTGGTCGGCGCGCTCGAGGTACGGCGGCGAGACGTGCGGCTCGAGCATCTGGCGGAAGCTCGACAGGTAGCCGAGGCGGTTCTCCTCCTCGTTGTCGTCGATGCAGGCGATCTGGTCGTTGGCCGTGGCGACGAGCCAGTCCTGAAGCGCCTGGAAGCCGTCGAGGCCGTCCGAGGTCCCCGTCCCCGTCCCCGCCGCCGCCGCCGCCACAGCCGCCATCTTGCCGGCCGACAACGACTCGTAGCGCAGGGCCTCGTCCTCGAGGAGGCGCTGCCAGGCCTGCTGGCGGGCGCGCAGGCGCAGGAACATGGCGTCGACGACGCCCTCGACCACGTCGGTGCGCTTGGAGCCGGCGCCAGCCTCGACCTGCTCGCGCAACATGCGCCACAGGGCCACCAGGTTCTTGGTGCGGAAGTAGCCGTACTCGTCCTGGTCGAGGTTGGAGCCCTCGACGTTGCGGTCGGCAAAGTCGCGCTTCTCCTGGTCGAAGATGCGGTCGATCCACTCGTCGAGGAACTTGATGATGAGCTGGCGGAAGTCGCGCACTAGCTCGGCCTCGCGGTTGTCGATGACGTGCGGCGTCAGGTCCTCCTGGCGGAAGCCCAGCTTGGCCATCTTCTTGTAGTACTTTTCGGGGAAGCTCACAATCTCGAGCGTGTGGGCCGAGCTGCCCTGGGGGTCCTCGACGATGCCGACGAGAAAGTCATGCATGAGCTGGTGGTAGGTGTCGGCGTACGTCTTCGCGATGCGCCACTTCTTGGGCATGAGGGGCGTCATGCCGATCTTGACGGCGTTGAGGTCGTTGAAGTACCACTTCATGATCTTCTCGAGCTGGGTGGCGTCGTCGAGGAACTCGTCGCGGGCCTGGTCGAACTGCTGCTCGGCGCTGAGCCGGATGGCCTGGAGGAACTTGTCCTTGTAGCCGCGGACCTTCTTGGCGCCGTCGGTGATGCTCTGGAAGCGGACCGCCATCTCCTCGTGGTCCTTGAGGGCCTCCTGCAGAGCGGCGACGCGCTGGTCGCTGCGCTCCTCGGCCTCCATGACGACGGCGAAGCGCACGACGAGGCCGTTGTTGTCGTTGACGACGAGGTTGATGAGGTTCATGGCGAGGATGCCGACGTGCTCGTCGAACCAGTCGATGGTGTCGTCGAGGCGGGCAAAGTAGTCCTCGAGGGTGGACTCGAGGCTGGGGTCGTCGGCCCGCTGGATCTGCTCCATGGCGTCGTCGCGGATGTTGCGCAGCTGCGTCAGCTCGTAGTGGCAGGGCAGCAGGTTGGGCATGTTTTCCCGGTCGTCGTCGTCCTGGCGCAGCATGCCCTCGACGACGGTCAGGCGCTCGTTGAAGGTCTCGAGGTTGCGGCGCATGGCCTCGACGGCGCCAAAGTTGCGGTGCGCCTGCGACACCAGGTTGATGCTGGCAAAGTCCTTGATCATGGTCTGCGACTCGGAGCACAGCCTGTCGATGCTCATCATCTCATCCTTGATCATCTGCACCGTCTTCTGGCCGTCGCTCAGGCCCGTCATGCCCGACTGCGTTGTCTCGAGCTGCTCCCGCAGGCCATTGCGCAGCTGGCCGTCGACGGCGCCCTTTTTCCGCGTGAACTCGAGCTTGAGCGCGGGGATCTTGTCGAGGTCGTCGGGGTGCCGCAGCAGCTCCGACAGCTTGGGCGCGGGTGCGTCGTCCATGATGTTGGCGGCGACGACGACGGTGGCAGCGGCGGAGAATGAGGCGGGCTGCTAGGCGCTGCTGCGCCGATCATACCATGGCGTAGGGTCGGTGCGAATCGGTGCAGAGCGCAGCGATTGTCGTCGGCGTGTGTGCGTGATGGGTAGGTGTGCGGTCTCGACGGCGGCGGTTGAATGCTTCACAGCTGGGTGGTGGTCGTGCTTGAGTCGGGGATTGGAAGGTCAGGGAGCGAGGCGGGCGGGCGCAACACGTGGAGTCGAGGGGCTGGCTGGTGGTGTCGTCCGCTGCCGAGTCGCGGCAACTAATAAGGGGCGGTTTCAGGGTGACGCGTGGGCGTAGCTGTGCTGAAGACGGCCTGTAAGGCAGCCCGAACAGGTACCTACAACACCTACCCGTCCAGCGAGGGGGCCAAAACCATGCGAACGCGCACCACTACTATGCTAGCTGCCGAATGACCTACGAATCGTCGTCGGCCAACATCAATACACTGCATTCATGACAGCTGGCTCCGGCAACATAGCAAACATTAAGAGAAATTGAACCATGAAAACTACAGAAGGTATTCTATGTAGTTGCGCATGTCGCACACTCACTACGTGGTGATCAGGTCTGCGCAACTGGGTATCTAATGCCGGGCGACGATATCGTCGCTGTCTGCACCGCTCGTGCCTGAAAGTATGGGATACAAGCTACCATGGCATCAGTCGGATTCGCTGTCCGTCCCGGAGCTGCTGGTAGAGTCCTCCTCGCCGTCGTCTTCATCGACGCCCTCTTCCAAAGCCTCTTCCCCCTCGCCCCCGGGTCCATCGACCGCCTCTTCGTCATCTTGCGCCTCGCCCTCCTCGCTTCCGGATTCAGCCTTCGCAACGTCCTTTTCGTCTTGTTTCCGCCGCTTCGAGGCCCTGTCATCACCCTGGTCAGTCCCACGTCCAGGGCCGGTCGTTCGTTTCTTGCCCTGCTGCCATGAGGAGGGCGCCGGCTCCTTCGGCCCCAGAGCGAAGCCGGCGGGAAGAGCCTCGCCGCTCTTCAGCACGTATACGGTGGGGAATTCGCGAACGGTCGTATTGGAGAGGATGGTCCGCAGGCAGTCCCCCGGCTCCAGCGACGTGACTGTCCGAGGGGCGTCTGATCGTGCGGGGGGCCCCGCGAGGAAGAACTGAAATTCGTGCCGCCGCGTCGTCGGCTCTGCAGGCGCCTTGGTATCCACGCCTTGTCCGGGTATCCAGCGGCCGGACGAGGGCTCCTGCACTGGGTAGGCAAGATAGTTCCAGATAGATGTATATGGCTGCTGCGGTTCGCTCGTTCGCTTGTCGCTCATTGCCTTCTTCGGCTGTCCGGTCTTGTCCTTGTCGCCCCGCGCTTCTTGGTATGCTTCGTGGAGTGGCACGTCCTCGAGTACCTTGGATAGAAGCCGCGTCGGCATAGTTCGGGCCTGGTGGTCGGGTGCGGATCGCTGGTCTTGGTCGAGCAGGAGCCATTCAACCTGCCAGTTGACGGTGCCGGTGCGGCGATTGAACGTGGTGTTGTTCTCCTTCTGCCTCGCCATGCCCAGAGGGGCGCACACAACGTGCACGTTGAGCTGCCTAAGCCTATGCGCCAGGTGCCGCTCGAGCCTCCTCTCTCTGCTGGCCTCGCCGTGACCGCCGCCACCCTGCCGTGGCACCATGGTCCTCCTCTTCCTCCCGTCGCGGCCCGTCGTCCACTTGGGCTGCATCACCGTCTTGGGGCGCAGGTCCTCCTCGCGCATGATCTTCCTGTCGTCGACCAGGACGCGCTGCGTCCGCTCCATGGACATGCCGAGGCCGTGCAGGAAGTTGTAGTCGTGGTTCACGCCGGCGACGGTGCGCAGCTGCGTCGGCGGCACGTACGTCGTGGGATCGCGCTCGCCGCTGCATTCCGACCACGCCTTGTGCTTCTTGATGCACTGGACCGAGCACGTTTGGATGTTGCACCGCGGGCACTTGTACTTGGGCGCGGAGACGTGACAGATGGCGCAGAGAGACGTGAGCAGAGGATCGGCCATGATGCGCGTTCCGTCTGGTGGGTGGGAGGCGGATAGACAATGAAAATGCCAACTGAAGCTGGATGGAAGAAAGAATCGCTGCGACGTCACTCACTGGCAACTTTTTTCCCAGGGTTGCTGTTGCAGCTCCAACAGGGGCTGGCGTTACGCTATTGGTGGGGCGAACATGCCCCCGCCGTACTCTTAACTACTGGCAACCCAGCAAGGCTGTTGTTACTCACACTCCCAACATTCAAGGCACGTCAGTTCAATCCAGATGACAATGAACGTCTCACAATAGCGCTCAGCTGGCAGCCGTGCAGCATTCACATGGGCATCTTCCTGTGGCAGACAGCCGATGAGAATCGTCAAGCCAAAAATCTCTCGCAAAAAAGGATTGAAATTCGTGTGAATTGAAAAGCTTTCATCGCTTTTATTTCTCCAACAAAGCAGTCCTTCCCCTCCCTGGGCGGTTTGTATTTGAACACAGTCCAAATCGAAATTCTCAACGGGAACCCCATGGCCCATGTCAAGATGCATACATATAGAGCATCTCACTCTTCTGTAAATGTACTATACTGTACTCGGAAATAGGTAACAAAAGAACGCCCAAGCGCAAAACAAGAGTCTTTCGCTTCGTCAATGGAAAGCATCCAAGTTCAAAGCCCATTACAAAAGCTTCGCATGAGCGGCACAAAGCAGGGGAATAAAAAAAGACAGCTCAGCGTGCAGGTATAGAGCATGTGCGTGATTGGAGTGTTCGTAAGAAAGAGAATCGATTCGCCCTATTGCTGGAATAGGTGCCCGTACGCTTGCGAAGGGGCTGGTATCTTTGGCAACAACACATCATCATCTCTGCGCCCTATCGCGAGCCTCCGAGGGCGCTGATCCGCGCTCCGGATGGGCGGTGAAGGAGCGACTCGGCGTGCTTGGAAACGAGGCCGTTCTCGTTCGACGCGCCGCCATTGTCGCTTCGGCTCTCCTCGTAATCCTCCTCCTCATCCTCGACAATCTTGGTCGGAATATCCTCCCGCGTCGAGTACTGCTGGCTCGACCGCTCCGGGGTCGTCGTGGCCGAGGCAAACGACATTGCCGTGCTGCTTCGGTTGGGGATCAGATCCGGTGTGGGGGGGATGCTGGATGCCCGTCCCGAGCTGGCTTGGAGGCGGCCCTCGTCGCCAGTCTCAGAGGTGGCGGTGGAACGCTCGTCCAAGCCGTCCTCGCTGTGAACGGCCGAGAGGCCGCTCTGGCGCCGCAGCGACCGCATCTCGGCATCCTGAGCCAGCTGCAGGCCCTCGACAGCGGCCTGGCACTGGTCCGCGATGTTGCGAACGATGTGGGCAATGGCATCCGTCTTGTCCTTGAGGTGTCGGTCTGCGACGTCGATGAAGCTCGACGACGACAGGCGCTTGCTGCTACGAGCAGGCTTGAGCGTCCGCGTCTCCTCGCTGTCGGCCTCCTCGGTTTCCTCCTCGTTGCCATATTCCTGATCCGCCTCGTCGGCCAGCTCATCTGGCTTGGTCAGGGACTGGATCAGGTGCTCCATGTGGTGGCTCTGGCCGCCAATGAGGCTGCGGAGATGCAGCACGACGCGCCTGGCCTCATCGCGCTGGCGCGTGATGGTGCTGTTGGTGTTGTGAAGCTGCGCAAGCTCCTTCTTGTTCCTCTTGCGCTCACGCTCGAGCTCCTCGGCAATCTCCTGCTGGAGAACAAGGGCCTCGAGGGCATCGTCACGCTGCTTCTCGGTGCCTGTGAGGCGGACAGAGAGGCGAGCGTTGTCGTCCTTTTGCTGGTCAATGAGACCCGTGAGACGACGATTCTCCCTCTTGTGGTTCTCAATCTTGATCTTGAGGTCCTGGGTCTCTTTGGTGAGCTGCTCGGCAAAGGCCTGGAATTTGAGGAACTGTTGTTTCCAGCTCTCGAGCTCCTCGACCAGGTAGTTATTCCGCTTGTTGACCTTGCTGAGCTCGGTGTCCATGCGGCCCTTGAGATTGATGAAGTCTTGCCAGGCCTCAAGAGCGTCACGCGAGTACTGGTTTCGCTCACGCACGATCTCGTTGAGGTGACGCATGGAGACCTTGGTCATCAGGGGCTTCTTGACTGAGCCGCCAAAGACAGCCTTGATGCCAGTGTTGCGGCCCATCTTTTCGCAGACGTGGTCCATGACGGCCATGACGGCGTCCTGGTTCCACCATTCCGGGTCCTGGATCGACTCCACCTCGCCGCGCATGACAATGATCTGGCCGGCTGGGACCAGCTTGCCACCACCGTAGGCAGAACGCAGGTGCTGCGGGACACCAGAGGGTGTGACGTCGCCGTTGAGAGCCTGCGTGAGGCGGGTGACAAACTTGTTGCGTTGGCTGGGCGTCAACGCCGTCGGAGGGCTCGACGTCAAAACAAAGTTGCGGTCCAGGTCAATGACCAGAGCGTCGTTGGGTGCGGTGAAGAGCGAGCGGCACTCGGCGGTGACACCGAGAATGTACGGGCCGGGCTCCTGGACAAGCTCCTGGGCATGGCGTGCATGGACAACGGGCACGTACAGGCCGCTCCATTCGTAGACCCTAACGCAGTAGCGAACAGTTTCGGCAGCGATGGTGAGCATTGCCGGGTAGTGGCTCACGAAGATGACACGACGGGTGGGCGAGATGGCTGCCTCGACCACACCAACAATGTTGGGAATGGACAAGCAGGTGAAGAGAGGCCACATGGCGAAGTTCTGGAAGCCGGTGGGAGACGACGGGAACTGGTAGCAGAGAGCATAGTCTTTCATGTCGATGCGGACAAGGTCGTTGAGCCGAGGGGCAGGGAAGCTCAGGATGCGGGACACCTCTTCAGCATGGAACAGGTTGGTGGCCTTGTTCCAGTGAATCCACATGCCACGGAGGTAGTCGCCGAGGAGGTTGTAGAGAGGATAGCGGGACAGGAAGGACAAGCAGTACGGGATCCAGTAGGTCTCGTCGGGGTTGTCATAGAAGTCGGGCTCGGTGCGTTTGCGCAGGTCACGTATCGTCTCCGCTCTCTTCTCGTCGGCGCGGGACCAGACGCGCAGGCAGATGCCATAGAGCGTGTGAGACGAATCCTGCTGCAGCACAAATGCGTGGTGAACACAGTGGGGCTGGCTGCGGCCTGTGCAGATTTCGACATCGTGAGGGAAGCATGCCTATAGAGTCGACTTGTTAGGAGACAGAGAGGCGATGGTGATGATTTGAGGGCCACTTACCCTCATGGCAGCATGGAGCGCGCGAGCAATCTCATTGTCTTGCTCGAGGCGAGGAGAGCTCCCCAAGATCTCTGGAAGCCAGAATTGACCGACGGCGCCCTTCATGTGGCTAATCTTGCCCTGGGCCGGAGGAGGGGCCTTGACCCATTGACTGGGCTCGCGGCCAACGCCGCAGACCATGTAGGCATGGGTGAGAGTTTTGGGCGTGCGCTGCTGGGGCTTCACGTTGAGCGTCGAGGGGATAGGCTGGGTGATGCGCGAATGCAGCGACGAGGTACGGCTAGGGATGAGCATGGTGTCGTTGGCGCCGCTCTGGTCGCGGGTGCTGGGTCGAGCATCGCGGTCTCCAGTCCTGGGGCGGGTGAAGGAGGCGTGGTTTGTAAGAGAGGGAGGCATCGCGACGACGGTCGTCGAGACAGACAGACAGACGGGTCCTTTAGGCCGTGGGGCCGATGTAGAGACTGACTTGACGGCAGAAAGGCTGCCTCTCGCTCGAATATCTCTCAGCACAGCGTCGAGAAAAGGGGCGCAAACGAGTGCGTTTAATGAGCCATTCGATAGCGCAGTAGGGCGATGGTCGGTGCGCGATGGCGGCTTGAGAGGAAAAAGCACGGCGTCCCGGGTGCGTGCAGACGGTCAAGAAGGTGAAAAGAAACGAAAGGCACAAGCAAATGAAGAACGAAGAAGCACGGTCAAGGAGGGGGACGGGTTTGCACGAGAAGTGCAATGGAGGTTGGAGGACGGGGAGAAGGAGACTGGGCGAGCAAGCGGGCGGCGGATGGGGGAAAAGGGACGACGACGGGGTCGGATGGACAAGGGCGGGCGGCGGGCTCGGATGATGGGCACGACGGCGGCGGAGGAGGAGGAGGAGGAGGAGGACTTGGAGGTGGAGGGCAAGCGGCGGCGCGGTCCATGGCGTTAAAATGGAGCTGGGGGGTGCCCGGTACATGGGTTGTGGGTGAATTGTCGACGAGGCGTGAACATGGGGGATCCCATCTCAGGGGCCCAGGCACCATGGAGTCGCATCCAATTGCCCGCAATCATTGGATGACCCCTGTCGTCGGGTCCAAGGTCCAAGTAGGCGGTACGCGAGCGGGTGCGGGCGGGCGTGGCCGTGGGGCGGGTTCTGGGTACCTGTTTCAGAGCTG
Organism: Purpureocillium takamizusanense; assembly: GCF_022605165.1. Lineage (NCBI taxonomy): Eukaryota > Fungi > Ascomycota > Sordariomycetes > Hypocreales > Ophiocordycipitaceae > Purpureocillium > Purpureocillium takamizusanense. The sequence continues at coordinate 1,802,874 of NC_063072.1, forward strand.
CTGGAGCTCGGACGGCGCACACGACGACCCTTCTAATGATGGGTGGGAGGAGCCCGCCGTCCACTGGCTGCTGCTGCTGCTGCTCTCGGGCTTCCAGGTGTAAGGGTTGCCTCGCACTGCTCCCAGCTCCCCCCCCCCCCTTTTTTTCCTGCTGCCTCGCCGTCCGTGTCTCGTCTGTTCACCTGCCCTACCTGCCCCGCCCCCCCCCCCCCGGGACGAATTGCATCCCATCATCATCAATGAGCCATCTCATCACCTCCATCAGACACAGACACGGACCTCTAGCTACGCTCGGTGTCAACCTGACTCGAGGCAGACGGACGGGGGACGACGGGCCACAGCGTTGACGAAGAGCCTCGTGGAGCAGGTAGCCTGTCAGCGCCGCTCCGAGGTCTCGACGCACGCACACACACACACGCACACGATGGAGGGCGTCGTCGTCCGCCGCCGCCGCCGCAGGGACCCCCGGCTCGACTATCAAATTGGTATCGCCCCCCCACGGCCAATCGACGCTCGTGGCTGGCGGAGCGGCCCCAACACAGGAAATTGTTTCCTTCTTCCCCCATCCTTCCTGCGACGTTTCCGCCACGTCGAAAGGGGTGTGGTGCCTGCGCCCAGAAAGAAGCAACGGCTGGGCGGTGCGGGTGCAACTGCAGTGCAGAGACCTGAGCAGAGGCAACAGGGAAAAGAAAGCGGAGCGCGACGAGGTAGGTACTGCTGTACATGACATCCCTCTGCATCAACCAGCCATGCAAGGGCAGTAGTCATCGAATGGTGGGCGGGGCATCGCAGGAGCCCTCACCATCATCATCATCATCGACCAACACCGTGCTCGTCCCGCCAGGCGGACGCACGCTGGGCCTCTCCAGGGATCCGTCACGCGAACGAGGCGAGGCACGTCGCAAAGTCCAATCGCCCGGGAACTCCGCGGCAAGACCAAGCCATCAGAGGCCCAACAATGGATCGTCCTCGTCACCTTCGGTGAGTGGGCCATGATCCGATGCGGCAGGCACAGAAGCATCAAAGAGAAACCAGCCCCCCCGCTCCAATGTCGCCCGAAACAGGGCAGGTAATGTATGAACATGACGTACCTAGGAAATCCAAAGTATCAAGTATAGGGCAAGGACACGCACTATCAGTCACACGCTGACCCGACCAGACCAGGCCAACGACTGCAGGCAGACCCGACGCCTCCTCCAAACGCGCGGGAGTGCATACATAGGCGGTGCTCGCCCTGCAGTATGCCTATATGTAGGTATCAATTGGTGATCCTCTCGCTCGCTCGCTCGCTCTTCCCGGGCTATCAAGTCCCGTCGAAGCGAGCCGCAAAGCTGTCGCGGACTCCTCCGCGTGCACCCGGCCCGGCAAGACATTTACGAAGGTATTCCGCCATCGGCAAACGCGAATGCGACGCCACAAATGCACGCGAGACGGATGCGCGTTTAAATGTTCGGCAGATGGCGACTACAGCGGCGCATGCACAGATCAGTAGCGTATCCAGCCTGCGTCCCACTTATGGCGATCGATTTACAGTAGTAGTAGCATATACGCATCGCGCAAGAAGCATTATGGTGTCAAGGGCCTGCCCTCCTCTATCGACGAGGACAAGGAGCTTTCCCGTAGTAACTTATTAGTGTCTGCTACTGTATATATCTGGCCTCTGGTCCAAGAAAAATTTCCCGCAGCCATCCATGTTTGCGTGCTCGGTTGGCTCTTTGTGCGTCCTGGAAAAAATCATTTCGTGCTCCGCGATCGTGCATGAAACGCCATGCATTGAATCGGATCCGTCAAGACCAGCGGGCATCTGTGCAGACCTGTCTGTCTGGTCCTTGCGTCGTCCCCACCATTTCTGCAGCTCTCAAACGCAGGCACTGATGAGGGAGCGACGCTCCCCCTGATTCGGGCGAGCCTTCAGCCGACAGGGCTTGTCGTGGACACTTTCACTTCGACGACGACGACACGACGCCATGTTGCGGAGCCCTCTCGCTGTTAGGATTTCCCGCCAGGGTGAACAACGCTTCAGTTTGCTCCCCCTTTCCCAAGCAAGCCCGCTCCCCCTTACTGAAAAGGACATCAGTCGATTCGGGGGCATGGCGGCGCCCCGTCCGTCTCGACCCCGGGTTACGACCCCGGGTTGCGAACCCGGGTTGCGACCCCAACAAGCCACCAACGGGTTCAAGATGCAAACTGCCGGCTTGCCTCCAAGGGGGCAAGTCGTCAAAGTCTCGCCACAGGTACGGAGACATACATACATACATACATACATACATACATACATACATACATACATACATACATACATACATACATACATACATACATACATACATACATACATACATACATACATACATACATACATACATACATACATACATACATACATACATACATACATACATACATACATACATACATACATACATACATACATACATACATACATACATACATACATACATACATACATACATACATACATACATACATACATACAGTACTGTACACGCATTGCTACTACCTAGTATAGTGGTTGAAGACGAGCGGCGCATGGCTTGAGCATTCGGCCGCTTTATTATTACTACGCCACCACGTTGGAGAGCTTCTTCACTCGATGCCGACGCACCAAGTACGTACATGCATACTTCGTACGTACTAAGTGAACTTGGGGGGAGTAGGTACTATTCCCACTCTCGGCTGCTTTTCGTAATGAGGGAAGGGAGGGAGGGAGGGAGGCGGGACGTTGCAACCTCGCCAGTCCGGCACTCGCTTGCTGGGGAGCGGAGGTTAGAGGGGAGCACAAAGCAATTCTGAGACCGCCGGCAATTCCCCCTCTGACAAGACTAGACAAGGCTCGCTCCGTCGTCGTTGGCCTCCCCCCCCCCCCCGGCCATGCCGCCTTCCCTCCGATCCATCATCATCCCCCCCCCCCTCACCCCGCGCCTAGTGTGCCTGGGAACGACTCACGCTAAGGTTATTCTCCCGGGTCGGTCCTCGACTCGTTTGCCGGCCCGCCCCCCTTGGCCACGGGCAGCCATCGAGAGGGAGCGAGCGGGACGTCTGCGTCGTCGTTCCTCGCCGCCGCGAGCGAGCAGCTCCCGGTGATGCCGGTCAAGCCCCAGCCACTTGGTTGCCACTGATACAGTACACTCCGGAGTCACCTCTAATTTAGTACGTAATGATCGTTGCCGATGGCTGGTACAGTAGCGTGTACACACACCCGAACTGGTGAATATCAGTTGAACTAGATGTGACTGGTCCTCATGGCGCTGGCCTGCCGTTGCCACCATTCCGCAGCTCACCGTCATGGCGGACTTGGTAGATATTGATTACCGAATTTTCCATCCAACTCCGAAGTACGTAGCACATCGCGATTCTGTCCCCCGTCCGAAGGGACGAAATAGAAATGTTTGCCGATTTCCCTGAACCACGTAGCACGTTGAGGCTCCGTAACTCGTGTGAAGTGACACAAGCGTTGGTTGTGCGAAGTCCGAACCCATTGATCTAACTAACTTGGGTCGTCTGGACCTCCCCCGATGCCGTGAAACGATTCGTACCTCGTCGTCCGACGCGTACGAAACATGTAGGCTTGTGTCGCAGAGATTCGATCGTCCAGTCGTGCGCCGCGCCGCGCCGTGCCGCGACCTCGGGTCCGAGTCCAGCTCTACACACACACACACACGGGGAGCACGGAGTGGCTCTGAAGACGTACCTAGCCCTGCCTGTTGGGAAGTAACGTTAATAAGTGAATTGGGATGGCGCGAGTTCGGGGGACACAGGTTGCCTAAGACGCCCGCGACTAATCATCCAAGCCTTCGGAGGTATGGCATGAAAGCTACAGTGTAGGACCGGGTCAACGAGGCGCCACCCCTTGAGCGGCGTTCACCACCAAGCACCACCACCGCCCGACATCTAGGTCGAGTTGCCTCCAGAGCGGCGAGTGAGCTCACGAACGGCTGCCCGAAGCCCGGCATATAGGGTAGCTGAGTTTAGCACTGTAATGGGAAAGAGGTTGGGGGGTTTATGAATCACCAAGCGGAATAAAAGGAGCAATACTGTTAGTAAAACAAGGCTTATGGAAGTGAAGTAAGTATACGAAAATCTACTCATCTCGTCGTTACGTCGAAAATCTTGCGCGTGCTGCCCTAGCACTTCCCCCGACTCAACGCTGGCGTACTTATTGCAAGGGCTACATGGCTACGTAGGAGCTCTCCTAGAAATGCCGACGTCTAAACGCCACGAGGAGTGTCGACTCCGCCCAAAAAAAAAAGCCTTCGTCATTCTTCTAGAGTTTTGTTCGAAACAACAAAGTCATTTGCGTGTGTGTGTGTGTGTGTCTGGCAAAGGCCAGCCAGGCCCCCCCCCCCATAAAGTGTTCACGATGTCGGCCACACGAGGTCCTCTGGACAGAGGAAGGGTTGCTGTTGCTTGCGCCTTTCAGTGCGGCCATATCATTATCTTATGCGCGATTCAACGTACAAAGGACGCCGTGCTTGAGTCACAACATAGGTGTCAGTGTTACACGCCAGGCTCACAGTCTGCATAGCAGCCGCACTTTCAGCCAACATCGACGCCACGCGTCATTAAAATCCCGGGGCTATAGTTCTCCAGGCCCCGTTCTAGCTTTTCGTTTCGCTTCGTGCGTATACCGCCCGGTGCGGCGCAACGTCCCTGTTGCCATGATGCCTCTCCATACGTCGACGTAGGACAGCAAAACCGTCAAGCTTTCGGCTTCTCCCACCCATAACGGTAGCAGGCTAACCATTCAATGCCGAGATTAGAAGGAGCGGAACAATATGCCATCTGTCCGAGAAGACGTCCTTCTAGCCTCCTTCCCCGGCTGGGTTGCAGTCTTCGCTCGCAGGTAGCCCGGATGTGGGCTGCTACTACCTACCAGTACTACTACACACGCCGGACCGTTGCCGCTGAAGCTTACACAAAGACGTCATGGAGGGCACGCACATATCGCGGTTGTGAGAGTAGGTCGTCGTGTATAAAGGGCGCACAATCACATGTCTTGGCGCACAGTTCTTGCTGACTGCTGGAAAGGGGGGAGAACGTTTGGCATTGTGGGAGGCTGCGCACCGCATCACCGGCTCCCCGTCACACGTGAGACCATCCTCGAGGGACGCAAAGGCAGCCTCTGATTGAAAAATCCTGTACGAGCACACGTAACGCTGACTGGCTTGTCAAGTCTGGGAAACGGGCGGCTCCGAGGTGTGTGTGCCCCGGGAGTGACTGCAACCCAAAGCCAGGCCGTTTTCGCTTTCGTCGCCGCCGCCGGCCGGCCAGCCGGTGCGCCATGCGACAGAGGATTTGCACATGGGTATATTGGGATCGGGGAGGGGGGGCAGAAGTAAGCAAGCGCGGAGCAGAGGCCACGATCGTCAGCCGGGTAAAGAGTCAAAGAGGAAAGGGAAGAGGGGAGAGGGGAGAGGAAAAGGAGGGTTGGGGGGGGGGAGAACGGATGGATACTAGGAGGGGTATCGTGATGCAGCCACCAAGTTAGCACAAGGGCTTGTTGCCGCGAGGGTGATGGACCATGGCAGACCGAGCTTGTTGCTCATGCAGGAACCGCCAAGCCACCTGGACCCTGACATTAGGACGGGCGGGACGGACGGGCGCCAAAGATACGTAACTAGTACTTGATAGAAGCAGCACTTACATGAGTAGTAGTAGTCAACTTGACCGGGCCGAGGGGACGTTGGTTTGCGAGAGCTGTGGGATCTCGTGACGAGTCAGATATAGATACGTATGCTCGTAGAAACGGCTCGTAGGCCGATGAGCCCGGGTATAATAGCCGGATCAGTGCCCGCAGGCTTAGCAATGGAAGCGAGCAACGATGTTCCTCTGTACTTTTCTGTTATTACCGCCGCCGCCGCCGTCGTCGTCGTAGTAGTAGACGCCGGTCATGGGGCCCTTTGAAACTCGCACACACGGGGACAACCAGCCACTCTGCTTATTGCTCGCCCGCGCGTTACGGGAGTTCGGCACACAGAAGCCCGGTAAGCGGTCGAACGATGCGGCAGAGCCTCATGAATGTCATGGTTAGGTCATGCGATCCATGGAGAGACGCTTGCTCGCTTCCTCCATGATACATGGTCCCACGTGCGCCCGTGCAGCTCAGCTCACGACGGCGGGCCCCCGAACCCATGGCTCGTCTCTCGCCTGTTGAGTCAGTCTCTGAGGGCTCGACGTTTGACCTGACACGAGCTGCCAGTGGTGGTCGTGGTGGAAATAGTAGTAGTAACAGTAGTAGCAGCGTGGTCTGCCGGCTTGATGGGTCGTTGATGTGCGAGCCGGGAGGCCGGGAGGCAGGTGACAACCGCTAGGCGGCGGTGGGCAGGTTTGAGAAGTGACTCGTGAGTGCGTGCGCAAGTATGTGCGTTGCCGTCGTAGTCACAGCGGATAATGATACGAGCCGCCGAGGCGGGACAAGCAGCAGTGGAAGCGACGACAGCCGGGGAATCGGATATGCTTGCATGCTTGCTGCTGCTGCTGCTGCTGCTGGCGCTCCACTGGGGATGAGGCTCCACCGCGGCACGATGTAATGCGATGGACAGATGCGCGCGCACGAGGACATGGATTGCGGAGTTTTGAGGACCGTCTGTGAAACGTGGGTAGTGGGCAGGCGCGCATCATCGGCCGTGCCTGCCTGCCGTCTATCCGCCCAAAATGGGAGGGGGTTGTCTGTTTCATTTCCGCGATATTCCGCTGTATAGGTACTTCGTACGTACGTACTGCATGGACCCTTCTCAATTTCAATGGCTTTTCGGCATCAACAGTAAGATTGCCGTCCCTGAAGGATGAATGGCTTCGCAGAAAAGTATGTCGTCCCGAGGGAACGAGGCGTGGCAAATTCTGTACGCGAGTCTCGTGGATGGATCTCGGATGCCGTTGACATGTGCTCTCCTTACAAATCCAATAAAAAGTATACGTAAAAAAGCACATAAAATTATAATTTTTTTTAAAAAAGGAAAGAAAACAATGCCAAAGCAAGTGATGGCATCATCAGACTACGTGTTGTGCGCGTGTCAGACGGGAGTCGTATGATGCTACCGCAACCAGCCCGGTCAAAGGCATCCGAGCTCTCACCTCACCTCGCTCTGGGGGCCGGAGTTTTGTCCTTTCCGCCGTTGAATATGCTGATTTAATTCATCCAATACGTGCGTTGTCGCATGTGAGAAAGGTGTCGTCCGTGCTGCTGGATCGACTCGAGGCATGGCAATTGCATCCGATGATCTTGCGTCATTTGACGTGAGCCTCTGGATAAGGCTCCCACAAGCATGGTGCATTACGAAGTATGTACGTGCATGTATTCATGCGTAGCCATCGTTTGAGTAGTCGCGCGCGTTCTGACATGTGAAAATGTGGCTGGTGCAGCCAGTGCATTGCACGCCAGCCAGCCATCTTGCCCATGCCCATCATGCAGCCAGGGGGAGAGGGAGGTACGAGGTACGCACTACCAGATGGCAGGTGGGGGGAGCGGGTTCCTCCTTCCTCCACTGCCTTTTGTTGACGTCCCAGGTCCGCCCGTCTGTCCGTCAATCCCTGTCCGGTTTGTCGCCCGCGAACTGATGTCGCTGCTGGCCTGACAGGGGTTGCCGAATCGTCGTCCATCCATCCCACTCCCCGCTGCCCAACAACCGCCATGCGCATCTAGTTTATGTGCCGAGCCAGACGGCGCCGCAACAAGGCCGACGACTAACGTCGTAGTGCACAGAAAACGGGCATCCAACAGCACTGGAAGCAAACCTGTGCCTCGCCTCGCCTCGCCTCGCCTCACCTCGCCTCGCCGCGGCCTTGATTCGGTCTGTCTGCCGCTGCTAGTTTTGCCACCACCACCACCACCACCGACCGCCACGCGCGCGTTGGTTTTTCCTCCCAGCCCTCGGCACTGGCCGTGGCTGCAGCCTCGCCTCGTGGCCCTTTGCCTTCCCGAGGCTGGCATGCGCTGACGGAAGGGGAGAGAAAAAAAAATTCCACAGGCGCGGTTCGGTTCCGGAAGAGCCTCGCGGGTCCGCGGGCCGAACGAAGGACACCATCTACGACTGCCATCACGGCGACCGCGCATCGGACCCCCTTCCCGCTAGGACCTGCTGGTACTAGTACGTAGTTTTATTATCGTATCGTCGTAGAGCCACGATTAGCCGCACGAGCTGACTGGACCATCTCTCTGTCGCCCATCGGACTTTGGGAACGCACCTCATCAGTTAGTTGCCTGCACTTACCTAGTATGGACAGGGATCCTGATACCAAGACCAAGCCCGCTCGCCCGCCCGCCCGTTCCCGCTCTCCCCGGCCCTGGACAAAAGCCCGACTGGTGATGAATCCCTGCTGCGAGCCGCCTTTACGTATGCTTCAACACCGCCGTGTGTGCGTTGGGTTGGCTCCTTTGCAGATTGACGATGATGAAAGGGTATCCAGTGCGGGACAGCAGAGCTGCTCTCTTCTTCGGTACCGAGCCTTCGTCTTGGGACGCTGCCGCGGCATGGCACGCCACCGCGAAAGATTCCACAGCGGCTGGGGCGTGCACGGGTGGCAGGAAACGCCCCCAAAACACCACAACTGTCCGCACGGGCGAAGCGTCATGGCTTTGTCGGTCTGTGACGGACGTGCGTTGTTGGTGGCGTGGCAGCCCCCGAGCGACGACAACGTCGGTGGAAGCCCCCCCTCCCTCCTCATCGTCTGCCGTTCCTGGAGTGACCTTTACCATGGCTGATACAAGCAAGGGGCGGCGGATGGGCAATCGTTGCGCATCGCGCAATTCAGGATGTGCTTGCGAGCGAAAGCCCATCACGAGCAAGATGAGACGTCCTAATCGCGGTGGCGTTGTCATCATCGTCGTCCCCGCCCCCCACGCGGGCGATCTCCAGGGTCCGCCGCGTCTTCTCACTTGCAGAATGAGAGAGGCAGAGAGGCGGGAGACTGGTAAGGGGACAGTGATAGGAAGCGAGATACGCACGTAGCAACTCTACCATACAGTACTAGTCCGCTCGCCCCCCACGACCCCCCCTCCCGAGATGTATGGACGGCTCGTTCGCCCTGAATCAGTGCACCTTGCACACGAGGAGGAAACCCGAGAAGGGGGGTTGCGGTTGCTGCCAGTCCCATGGCCACGATAAGGCGACACTGCTGCCGCGCTGTTGCGTGCTTGCTTGACGCCGCGGGATGTCGTCGCATTCGTGTATGACGATGGAATTCGAGGAGAGCTCGCCCATTGCTTCGGCTGGGTTGGCTTATTGGTACCCGGCCCTGCTCCTCCGCCCTTTCTCGTTCATCAATTGACACCACTCTGGTGCATTACGCGCACCGGATGGCGCGGAGGGCCTGTGCCGGGCGAAGGAGACCCTGCGGCGGTTCGTCCGTCCGACACGAGGCATCCTCACGTGTGGTATGAAGAGTAGCTGACTTGTTGCTTCGTAGGATGCCTTGCCTAGCTAGCAGCCTCGTCCTGAGTCAGTGACATACGTACATGCTGCTACACTGACCATCAGCGTCCTGAAAGAAGTGCCGCACGGCAATGTTGGGTAGTGTTTGTTGAGCGAGGGCGTGCTAGTTTTCAGTCGGCGGCGGCGGCGGCAGCGATCGTGCTGTGCCGGTTGGTTAAGGATGGACGCTCACCAGCCCCCAAGAGGCAGATCTCTCTCTCTCTGTTTTTCTCTCTGTGTGTGTCTGTCTGCTCCTTGCTCGCACTTGACGCTCCCAACACAGACACATCGATCAGGAGGGGGTGCGCAGCGGCGGCGATGGCGACGAAGAGGCGCATCTTCACATGCCAGCGTGCCCACCACCCCCAACAAGTCAACCACCACCAACAACACAAGCGGTTGCGCAATACGTAAATAGCAGCTAGGTGCAGCAGCAGCAGCAGCAGCGCCAGTGTGGGCGTGCGGATGGAAGGGAAAGGGGGAGGGGTGGATTGGGATGGCTTCGGTGGCTCTGAGCTGGGGGGCTGTGGCTGATGGCGAAAGGACTGGCCAATGGCGGAAGGCCGGGAGGCCTGGCTGGCGCTGCGCCGGATCGCGAATAGATGCATGGATGCATGGACGGGCGGCATCGCATGGGGCCCTTTCCCGGGCAGGGGCAGTTCCTTCCTAGCGGCAGAAGCTGGAAGAGGTTGAATTGATAGCGGTAGTGGGCCCTTTTCCAATTCACTGGGCCGTAGATTACCTGTACTAGGTCCGTCTTTTGCCCGCTGGCTCGCCGGCCGCCCGGGTCTTGGGGGGCGGGGGCACCCAAGCCCGGGCTGTATACAGTATACAGGTAGTAGGCACACTCCCCCCCGTCGCCCTGTATTCCCTGTCCGCCGCCTCTGCCCGTCCGTGCTCTGGCGCCGCGCACTGCTCGAATGCACGCACTGCTTCGCGCTTGCAATGCACTGCTGCGGGTTCTGGCTGCCCACCGAACAGCTATGGACCATGGATGGGCAATGCAGAGAGTCGCCATCAGGGTCAAGGTGGAAGAGGACGAGGAGAGGGAGGGAGGGGGCGTGTTGGTCCGCCGCCTCACATGGAGAGCCCATTATCAATGCTTTCCATGCCAGTGGGTCGCCGCCCGCCGTCCAGGCCCGTGACGACGACGCCGATGCCGCCGCCGTCGTAGTGGATTCCGTCTTTCACGGGCGGGTTCCACATTGGTGGTGGTGGTGGCCTGTGAAACCCGTCTGCGACCGTGATGATGATGATGGAGCTCGATGACTGGGAGGGGGGCTCTTCTCTGGCTGGGGGGGCGAGGGGCGAGGGACCAGGGAGGCGGACCCGCCGCTTTCACATGCTGGCGCCGCCGCGTGCATGTTGTCATCCAGCAGTCAAGTTAGTTGTTGGCCAACAAACAAGGGCATTGACTGATTGCATGGGTTCCCGTTCTTAGGTGCTGACTGGCTGGCTGGCTGGCTCGCTGTTGCATGGCCTACCTGCCTGCATCCGGCTCTCTCATTCCCTCTCCCCAGTGTAGCAGAGCAGCAGCAGCAGCAGCGCGCTGCCACGCCTGCCAACCCTGGAACACAAGGATTTTTTTTTTGGACATTCTGTTCCGGGCCCCTTCCTTCTCTTGGCGCTTCCACTCCTGTGGGTGCCCGTGGATGCATGCATGTGTACATAAGGTACCCAAGTTACGTGCAGTACTTACACGCAAGCAAGCACACATGCTGCTGCTGCACCTCACCTCTCCTCTCCTGATAAAGTCTCCAGTGGCGCTCCCGCATCTGCCTGCCCACACCCCCCTCCCCTTCAACCTCCTCCAGTTTATTAGCCTTGGGCCTCGCACATTCGTATCTCGTCTCTTGCCCCCCCTTCTTCCTCCTCCTCTCTCCCTCTGTCCTCCATCAGTCAGTCAACACACGACTTGCCTTTGCCTACCCTCCAGTCGCACCGACGACAAGCCTCCCCTGTGATACCCTCTCCCCCCCTCAGACGCTAGTCGCGACCTGTCGACCGCCTGTCCTTTCGTCCTACCACCTATCCCCTCCGCAATGGCTGTTCATCAGGTCAACGGCGACGTGAGCCCTTCTCACCAGTCTGCCTTTTTCCAGGTATGCACAAACTGCACCCCCAGTCCTCCCTTCCCTTCAGCTTGCCGGCAGAATGCGATACTGCCCCGCCCTATACCTTGACGTGAGACGAAGACGACCAGGGACGCGTGGCTAACGAGGCGTAATTGCTTGTACAGCACCTCCTCAACTACCCGCTCATCAACGACGGCATCACCACCTTCAAGTCCAACGAGTACGCCCAGCGCTCCATCAAGCTCGGCGACTCGGCCTACCAGACCTTTGCTGCCCCCGTCCTCCCCTGGATCGCCAAGCCCTACGGCTACATCTCGCCCTACGTCCAGCGCGCCGACTCCATCGGCGACAAGACGCTCGACCGCATCGACGAGCGCTTCCCCGTCGTCAAGAAGCCCACCAACGAGCTCTACAATGACACACGCAGCCTGATCCTGCTTCCCTACAACAAGTCCATCGAGGGCCGCGACCACGTCTTCCAGGTCTACAGCAGCGAGATCAAGAAGGCCGAGCAGCAGGGCATCGTCGCCCAGGGCAAGGCCGCCGTCTCTACCGCCCTCGTCGTCAGCAACGAGACGCTGAGCTGGCTCAGCAGCCTGCTCTCCGCCAAGAAGGCCGAGGCCGCCAAGCTGGTCAACGAGAAGGTCCAGCAGTAATGGAGGCGGCGCGCGCTTGAAAGTGCCCGGGTGGCGAAGGACCGGGGGTCAGAGCAAGTCGCATTGCGCAGCGACGGGAAATCCCTTTTTTTTTTTTTTGCGCTCTTCAGCACAAATTCGCGCCCTCTTTGTCGGCGGGTTCCAAATATGGCGTTTGGTTGCACGCCAGCCGTTATGGCGGCCCGTCGATGCAGCCGCCATCGACGGGCGCCGTTGCGAACGGTGGTGCTGGCGGCTGGTTGATACTTATACCTTGGACTGTGTTGGGCATTGTTGCATCGTTTTTCTCATCTCCAGAAATCTCTTTACTTGTGCTTCGGGCCTTTTTGGAGCAAATTCGTTCTTGTTCTTGTTCTCCTTGGAAATGGCTCTGCTATCTCTCCCTCACGTCGCCACACCTGGGTCGGCGAAATGAACCGAACCCGCACCATCTTTGCTCATGAAGCTCTTCATAACCTGCATCGCCTACGATACCGCCGCTTCCCGTGTGTGTTGCTTTTTGTCGCCGGGCAAGAAAGGGGACGACGCGCATGCACGAGTGACTATGACTGTCCTTTGTCTGGCTTGGATCGAAATGACGACCTGAATGATTGGAAACGAAAAGACACAATGGAGGCAACCAAAATAAAGACCAAAGGAAGAGCGAATAGAATTTCTCCTCTACCGAGTTACAACCTTCTTGACCGCGTCACAGGACCATGGGACTGGCCCGCTGCGCCCTCACCAGCTGAGCTGTTTTACCTTTTGACATGTGATTGTTGTGTGATTGCGGGTCCCACGACATGGACCCTCTCCCTGGCGGAGGTTGAGCTGACAAGGTGTCAGGCTGGTGATAGTGGAGAGGGGGGGTGAGGGGCGTGTCGTTGCTGCTTTGTTTGGCGGCTGGCTTCTGATGAGGTGAGCGTCTAAAACGGTGCCACTGGAGCTTTGTGAGGCAGAGACGCGTTTCTTACAACTGAGCCACACAAGGCGTGACTGTGGCTGAGGCAGCCTTATCTAAGCGTGGATATGGGGCTTATGCACTGTGGCTGGTTGATTATCGGTACGTAGCGGACGCTAGCGCCCTCCACTCTCGACGTTCGCAGACAGCAGGCGAATGTGCTGATGTAACTTTGACTAAGGCTAAGTAGGTCGCAATTGGGGGGATCACATTATTTCCAATCGCTGACATTCGACAGCTTCAGCCAGGCGGGGGGAAGGGGGAAGTAGTTAGTAAACCAAGCAACTTTACTTCTTCCACGACCTTGGCTAATAAACAAACAGTTTGGCGGTGGCAGCTGCAGTTAGTTGATAAGAAGAACGGGCGTGGACCGGTGAGTTTTGTTTTCCCTTACTTAATCCCCCCTTCTTTTTGTTCTACTTAGTACTTACCACTAATGATGACAGACAACCTTTAGGGACCGAGACGTTGTCAAGCTTTTATCAATCATTTGATCTTGGTTTTTGGCTCTCGACGTTTTTCTTCTCTGGATTTCTAGGAGTGTCTGGTGTGCGCTGGTTGGAACACACACAGACACACACATATATACACATACAAAGTGAGAGACATACGCACACAGAGCAAGAGAAACCTGGTCTATATATTGCCGTCGATCCTCCCTGGGCCCCCCTGATGAGGAACTTCCTGGGCATCACACTTGCAATCTTCGTTGGCATCGCTTCGACCCTCGTCGCCTTTGTCGTGATCAACAACGCCTGCAGCTACAGCTACAACTACAACAACTACCACCTCTACAGCGTCGGTGACGTCTCTGGGCGGATAGCATCTCTCTTCAGATCGCTTCTGTATACCGACACTCGCGCAGCGACCTCGTCTACGTTGGCGCCGTCTGAGAAGAAGATTCAGCAACAGCAGCAGCAGCAGAGGCACCTCTCCTCCACAGCAGCAGCAGTAGCAGAAATGTCATCGTCTGCCACCGCCACCACCACCACCACCACCACCACCAAGATGGCCCAGCGCGCCATCCGCAAAGTCTTGCTCGCCGCCGAGCAGTCCGAGGGCGCGGGCGCGCGCGTCCGGCGCTCCATCGGCACGCCCTCGCTGCGCAACCTCTCGCCCTTCCTCATGCTGGACCACTTCTCCGTCCGGCCCGGCGCGGGCTTCCCCGACCACCCGCACCGCGGGCAGGAGACCATCACGTACCTGCTCGAGGGCGCCGTCGACCACGAGGACTTTGCCGGCAACCGCGGCACCATCCGCGCCGGCGACCTGCAGTTCATGACCGCCGGGCGCGGCATCGTGCACGCCGAGATGCCCGCGCAGAACCCCGACGGCGGCGCCAACGTCGGGCTTCAGCTCTGGGTCGACCTCCCGCGCGAGCTCAAGGCCTGCGAGCCGCGGTACCGCGACCTCCGCGCCGCGGAGATCCCCCGCGTAGACGTCGACGATGGAAGGGCCACCGTCAGGGTCATCTCGGGCCAGAGCCACGGCGTCGACTCGGTCAAGGACCTCGCCTACACGCCCGTCTGGATCCTCGACGTCGAGCTGCGCCCCGGCGCGCGCGTCACCCAGCCCCTGCCGAGCGGCTGGAACGCCTTCGCCTACGTCCTCGAGGGCGACGCCTACTTTGGCGGCGGCGAGGGCGACGCCCGCACAAAGGTCGCGCAGTACCACAACGTCGTCTTCCAGCAGGAGGGCGACGCCGTCCACGTCGAGGCCGCCGATGATGCCGCCGCGGGCAACACGAGGCTCGTCATCGTCGCCGGCACCCCGCTGGACCAGGAGGTCGTCCAGTACGGGCCCTTTGTCCTCAACTCCAAGGAGGGCGTGTACCAGGCCCTCATGGACTACCAGAGCTACTCCAACGGCTTCGAGCGCGCCAAGGACTGGCAGAGCGAGATTGGCAAGAGCATGAAGCATTGACGTGTGGTGGCAAATTGAGATATGGTAGAAGAAAACAACAATAATTGGGGTATAATGAGTGGAGTTTTGTGTGCTTTCTTGGCGGGAAATTGGCATCATCGTCTGATGTGTGCTTGTCTCATGTACGGCTGCACTGGTAGTTGCGCCATTATATATCTGGCAGGCCTTGTTTATCGTGATATCTCTGTACCATACGTTCTCATTCAGCTTTCAAGAAATAGAAGCAAAGCAACTCTCAAGTCGTGCCTCATATGTATATCAAGTCGTGAGACCATCGTACCAGCCAGTCCTTCAACGCGAGGACACAGCGCCCGATTCCACGATCCATCCTTTAGTACGAAGTCGTGTAAAACACCGCATCCCAGGTTCAGCTGTGGTATTAAAAAGGAATGCCCACCGCCTGCAACGTGCGATAAACCCAGCCGCACCCCCTATCTAACGGCAGCCGGTACATGATCGATCCTCTCGACATGACACGGGCTCACACGGACGTGCCTGCCCAAGGACGAGGACGGCCCGAGGATTCGCCACCTCACAGACCGCTTGAAGACCATTGTCGTCGCCGTCGCCGTCGTCGTAGTTCCCACTCGTCGTCGAGTCGAGGCCACTTGACATTCTTCGTCGGTGGGGTTTTTTTCATCGACACACGAGCCATTCTTTTCAACAAAGGAGCCCATTCTCATAATCGCTTTAGGGGGACGGTGTGGTAAGAGAGCCCTGACAGGAAGAAGTTGGCAAGGAGAAAGCTGGCCAAGGGCAAAGTCGGCTCAACCATGAATAAACGAGACTTTGAGCCAGGTCCGCCACATACAGCTCAGCACATCGTATGCTTTCCTCGCTGCACATTGTCTAGCCCCAATGTGCGTTACGTCAAGGCTGTGACGCTGTGTGAAGTGTCCGCACAAAAGGGTTCCCCAGCTCATGGACGCCCTGCCCAGCAGCTTCAGCTTTGCGCTTCATATCAAGTGTGCCAAAATTATTAATTAAGTCTTCTAACGAGAGCAAGAAGCAGACGCCGGGCACTCAGGCTGCTGGAGACGCCGACGCTCCTTGTTCCGGCAACTCGAACCACACGGGCGCCACACCACGTTGCGTACCAGAGAAAACAAGATCTTTGGTGCATTAATCATCACCCCAGTTTGAGTGAAAGAATCCATGTACCTCATTACCCCTCCGCAGCCTGACCTGTCCCATGTCTTGCCCACGTGCTCTACACTCCACATCGCAAAGATCTTCCTGGCGCGCGGTCGCACCCCGATGAACTCGTCGAGATGGCGGCCGAGCATGAAAAGGTATAGACGGGTATTTTGTATCAAACATGTGTAGCGTAACCATCAAAAATCGTACCAGCTCGTGGCTCTCTACAGGAGGAGAGCGGCGAGACCGGCGGCGGCCAGGATACCCACAGGAGCGGCCGTCTTCTGGGGAGCCTGCAAAGTTTCAGTCAATACAGATACTAGCCTTGTTCGCGTGACAAGAAACTTACGGCAAAGCCGGTGCTGCTCGAGGTGCCCGAGCCGGTGCCCGAGCCGGTGCCCGACGTCTGCGAAGCACCGCCGTTGCCTCCAGTAGTGCTCGAGGCGCCACCGCCTTCGGTGGTGGAGGCGCCACCGGTCTCAGATGCGGTGTTGCTTTCGCCGCTCGTCTCAGAAGCGCCAGCCGTGCCCGACTCGGTGCCAGAGCCAGAGGCACCGCCAGACTGGTTGCTGGTCATGGTGGTAAGCGTGCGGATGATCTGAGAGCCATTAGAGGTTTCGGTGGTGACGACCGCGCCTCCATTTCCATTGGTGCCAGAAGCGCCGCCGCCGCCGATGGTGGTCGTGGCAATGGGAGTCGTCTGGACGTTGCCATCAGTACCCGTGACGGTGCTGAAGATGGTGGAGACCTTGGCCTAATGTAAATGTTAGCTGGCGCCCTGCCAGGCGATGTTGGAAGAGATTATACGTACGTCGCCGCTGTTGCCATCACCGCCCTCGCCTCCAGTCTTGGTGGCGCCGCCGTTGCTCGCAGTGTTGGTGGCGCTGCCACCGTTGCCGCCGCCCGTGGTGATGACGACGCCAGCGCCTGGACCATTGTTAGTCACCGTGATTACGGCACTGTGGTTTGCGGCGTTGACATACCTGCGCAAATCTTCTCGCCGTACTTGACAATCTCATCCTTATTCTTGCCGTTGCAGACGGCCTTGGTGCAGTCGCGAAGGCCGTACATAAAGTTGGGGTTGGCGCAAAGGCACTTGAGATCACCCGCCTTGCAGTTCAGTTCCTTTGCCTTGTCGGCAGCCATCATGTTGTCGGCACAGGTTTTCTGCATGCCGTATCAGCATCCAAGAGAACAGTTCCTTGGGCCGTCAGGGCAACACTTACCGCGCACTGCTCAAGACTGGCCGTGTCCTGGGCTAGGGCCACAGCGGCCAGGGTGGTGAGAGCGACAATGACAGACTTCATTGTGACGTTGGATCGTCGGAAGAGACTGTAGAGTAGTACCTAGAGAGCGACTTAGCACGAATTGCGAGAAAGAAAAAAAAGGAGCGTGAGTGGTGAAGGAAGATTGGAGAAGGTGGAATGCAGGGAGGTGCTCTGGGGGCGAAGGCTTTTAGGTGCCTGGGGTTGGAATGGGCATCGGCTGCGTCGCTCGTGCGGGAGAATGATCGGCAAGGGTTGATTCAGACGAAGTCATCCAACACCACCTGATCCGATTTGCCTCGCCGCCGAACTCGTCGGTCGCGCCTGAATGGACACGGAAATCACAGTGAATGGGCAAATCAGAAGGCGGTGTGACGTTGCAGTGGTCTTGTCGAGACGAGATGGAGGAACGCAAGCAGGCAAGCAGCAAGCAAGCAAACAGACGGGCCATCCGGTGTGTGGTCTTGGATGGGGGAGGGCCATCGCGACGACAAAGAATGTTCCCGCCGCGTGCGAGCCAGTCTCGAACGACGCGTTGAGACAGTCCGACGGGCCGCGTTTGAGAGCCTCGGTGTGGCAGAGGTGCATAGCAGCAGCGAAAGAAGAACTCACCCGAGGATAGTGACCGAGATGGCGGACGATGAAGCGGCACGAGGCTATGAGGTTGCTGTCGAACAAAAGTTTGGTTTGGTGGAGGTAAACAGCGGGAGGAAGCGGAGAAAAGGGAGGATCGAAGGTAGGTAAGGGCTGGGAGGAGGAGGAGGAGGAGAAGGGCCACGAGTTTTATTTTGAACGGCAGGAGCAGGTGCGGCCTGGGCTGCAACTGCCTCGTCGCCCAGTAGCGGCAGCCAACCCACTCACCCGCCAGCTGGCGGGGAGGGAACACGGACAACTTGAAGGCAAGGCCAGGCAGGGCAGGGCAAGGCAAGGCAGAGGGACGACGCATGACACCCAAGCCAAGCAAGCTGGAAAGGCACCCACCCACCCATTCAGTCATTTAGTGCTACCTTGCGAGTCGTACTATGTCATAAGGCACTAACGTCACTACGTATATCGCTCCAGCGCACAACGTGGAAACCCCGGTGGGCATTACGTAGAGGCATGGAAGGTACACACAGACACAAACACAAACACACACACACACACACACACACACACCTAGGTACCGTCCCCGCCAAGGCACGGACAGACTCTAGGGCATCACTCGTTCGGACAAATGGCGGAATCTTGATTGTGCCAACTTGTGTTCCCGTCAGCCAGCCATCCAGCCTAGCGGGATGGGATGCATGGTGGGCACCCGAACGACCAGTCGACCCTCCCATCTTGGGCGCCCTGCCTTGGGCGATCGGCCGGCCAGCAGGCCATGGAGGCTAGCCCGCCGCCGCCACGGCGGTGTTGGGGGAGCTCGAGGGAGGAGCAATATCAGACAGGCCTAATTCATTGCAATACATTCGTGCAAATGCCACATACTACATTACTTAGTACCTTCCATGATTACCCAGCGGGATTCAGAACCCGCGCAAGCCGCCTCCCCGGCGCCGTGCTGCGGCTGCCTCTTAGCTACAGACTACCTTACGTACACGCAGTTGCGCAACGGCCGTCCCAGGCCCGTGGCCCTTCAGAGGTTCGCCGCGCGGGGCGAAGCAAGAAACAAGAGCCTTGCCCACAGACGCTCGGCGGGGGCCTCTCTGTGCGCCGGATCGATCCGGCGGCGGCGTCACGCTCTCTGCCATAGTCTGCAGAGGGGGCCCTTCGCCTTGCATGGGCCAGGCGCGAACGAGGGCAAATGAAGGAAAAATAGAGTGAGTGCACGGACGCGGCGGGTTGGAGGGGGGGAGGGGGGGGGGAGCCCATTTCAGAGGAGGGCGAAACCGCTCTCTTTGTGTCGCTACGTACGTACGGCCCTGTGGGCTGGCAACGTGCCGTTCGCGGTGCACAATCACTGGCTGGCGTGTCACGACGGCCTCGAGCAGCAGCAGCAGTGAGTTGGTGCTGGGGAATCGCACCGGCCTGCTAGAGTCCTGCTGGTTTCACGGGCAGGGCAGCGAGACGAACGTGGACGGCGACGCCCAAAAGCATGATGACGAGGTGGTGGTACGTAGGAGGAAGTAACTTGGGTGGTGATGGTGGTGTAACGACCAGCAGTTCCAGCAAGGAAACCACAAGTCGAAATGAGGTCTGAGGTCATAAGTCAACCAAGATCCATGCGGGATCGATGTGCGTCGGCATTGCGTGGAGCTAGGCCAGGGTGGGTGGTGGAGGACAAGGTTGGGGGTGGGACGGCGGTGTGGCGACGCGCTTCCCGGATTCGTCCCTCCTCCTGAACCCATGTCTTGGGGCCCGTTCCCCACCACCACCACCACCACCACCACCCACCACCACCGCCCTCCCGAATCCGATACCCGACGGCCGACCTTGTGTGGCTTTATTATTTTTTTGTTGCCCTTCCTTCCACGAACTCTCCCTTTCAATTTGATCTTGTTCCGATACGTCGTCACAATAGCACCGAGGCGGCCCGAGAGGATAACATTGGAGTCGTGGACGTCTAGAGACGACTGGCCCTTTTGGTGCGCCTCGCGAGGAGGCGGCCGGAGAGATGCTCCAGACGCCGCCCAGCTTCGTTCTGTGCCAGGCTGGGGCTGCATGAGGATCGGCACCTGGGGCCACCGCGCCGACAGACCCGAGCGAGCGGTCGTTCCTTGTTGGGCTGGCCAGGCGCAGGCTATGCCCAGCTGATGGGCAGCCCTCGGCGATCTCGTCTAAACTCTGCCACGTCCAGCCCGGTTGGGCCATCGGCCGGGCTCATCACAGCGGCGGGCAGAAGCAGGCAGATAGGCAGGAAACAACCCCGCTGGTTACCGAGTCCTTGAGTACCCTAGCTGAGATGGCATACTTGTCCACCTTGCCGGTCGGTGTGTTTGCGCAGTTTACTACGTACATGATAACTACGCAGCACGTCGTGCTGCCCAGAGCCTCGACGCCATCCCTCGGCCTGCGTGGCGCCGCGACGTGCCTGTGGCGCATCGACGGCGCAGGGAATGAGGGAGGCGGGCGGGCGAGCGGGGACCCGGCGACGTGCCGAAGCTGGCGAGCTGGCGGTCGTGGCGCGCGCGCGCTGGCAGTGCTGCAGGTAGCATCCAGCTGAAAAAGGGCCAGCGAGGCCGCCGTTGCGCCACACGCGGGTGGCTCAGCCACATTGCCCCAGCGTCGGCCACCTAACGTCATCATTGCTCCATATCGCCGACGGCTTTCACCATCATAATTCCCGGTCGGCCGGCCGGCCGGGCCACCAAAGTACCGTGCAATTACAGTTTTTGGTCCATTGTGCATGGAGGCGTGTAGTGTGTTTGTTGGTTCGCAACCGGTTGGCGGGCAGACATCAGGCTATCAAATGGTCATCGCCCCGTCGGCAATGGCGAGAAGCGAGGTGAGGTGAGGTCACCGTCACACCCGACGCGATTGACCAGGGAACGCGGCTTCCCTCCCCCTCCCCTCCCCTGTCAACGATGCATCTCCTCCTGCAAGCGCCATTGGCCAATTGGTTTTGGGGCACCGGGGGTTCTCGCCTGCCTGGCCTGGGTCTGGCCTTGTCTACAGACATGGTCGCGGCCTGGACGAGCTGATTGGCGACGTTTCAGAAAAGAAAAAAATCCAAGTCAAATGATCGGTTATGCTGTGATTCGAGCAACGGGCCAAGAACTGAGCCTATTCATCACCCTCACTTGCACGCACACACTAATTCCATGGGAGAAGGGGGAGAAAATGGCGCAGGTGTTTTTCCTGTCAACAAACAAACGCACGGTGTTTGCAGCCTTGATGTCGTTTTTGCCGCTGTCCCTGCCGCAAACGCAGGGCTTTGAAGGCCCGAGAATCACCTTTTAAATGAGCATGTCTGCCTAGGACCGCCTGGGGGGACGGACGGTCACAAACTTACAACTCACCTTATTACTGCTATCATCAAGTTGGCCCCGCTCGCCGCCCCTTGTCCGGCTGGACGTTGGGATTGTCCAGCGACTAACTTGCTAGCTAGCTTACATGAAAGGCGTAGCGCCAACAACCGCCTGGGTGGCCCCGCCCAATCACACTCGGGCGCTGCGCTACGGAGGAAGCTGGCTATGTTTGCAGTTGGAAAATCGGGCCAGAGTCCAGACGAGTCCCGGTGTAAGTGGACGGAGCCCGCTCTAGCGAATTCCCCTCCGGCGGCCTCTCCGTTGAGGGTCGTTCTTTTGGGGGCATGCTTGGACGTGATGTAGTTCTGTACTCTGTAGTTAGTGCTTTGTGGCAATAGGACCACCATCTATGTGGCCTTTGACCCAGGCAGTCGGTTCGCTGGGTGGGCTCTTCACCACCCATCAGTCTGCTCTGGTCCGGGTGGAAGGAAAGGGGGGGGGGGGTGGCGACGCATCCCACTGCAGCCAGCCCGCCAGCCAGCCAGGCGGATGGTTGTCCTAGTGGGCTGTTTGTTGACAAAGGGTCGACGAACAAGGCATGAACGAAAAGTATGGACATAGTACAATCCTCCGTTTGGCTATATAGAATACAGGAGTCACTTTCTCGGTCTCTGGCGGGGCGACACAACCCCCGGCAGTCGCCGCGTTTCCAGTGGACTCACCGCTCACCGTGGTTTGTACGAAGTAGGTACGTTACAGAGAAAGGTTGATGATGGCTGGGTAGGTTCTTCGGCTGCCTGTACTTCGTAGTGGCTATCCGGAGACCCAACCCGCCTTGCCCTTGCCTCGCATCGTCATGCCCGCAGCACGCACGCCACGCCACGCCACGCCGCGCGGGTGCGTTGGCAGCGGAACCGTGCCGCCGCATGATGCATGCATGCATGCATGCATACATACTTGGTACAATACATATGCGCCTCTTTGTCACCAAAGCAACCTGGCAGATCGAGTTTTGCCCTCCCCCGCCACCCCGCGAGCCTCGTCTACCCGCCGCCCGCCTTGCTCCCTTGTGGAAGGGAGCTTGCTTGCCTCGATGCCAATGTCCAAAGAGAATTGATTGCGGCCGTGGCATGTCAACTCTTGAACATGAGCTAGACAGCGCCTTTACATTCATCCCTGCCCCGCGAGCTTTGAAGCCCCTCAATGAAGAGGCATCCTCCTCCTCGATCAATGCCTGTGGCTATCTAAGTACGTTTATATTGCAATCCCGGGTTGTAGAACGGCGCTTCCTTTTTCACGGTCCGTAATAACGGCACGGTCAAGAGTCTCCTTCGCATATCGCAGTTCGCCCGCACACGCGAGTCCACAGCGGGAGGAACCAGAGAGCCAGCTCCCTCCGCCTCGCCTCTTCGTATTCCAGCCAAGCCGCCGTCGCCACGCGAGCGTGCGCGCGCGCACACACACACACGCCGTGATACAAATAGACGGGCTGTTGTCCGTCCACCTCGCTCCCGTCTCGCTGACTGGCTGGCTACCTTGGTACCTCGCGATCCGCCTCCTCCTCCCCCTCCTCTTTCCTACGGCGCCACGACCACATCCATCCATCCACAACCCGCCGACTCCTCCCATTCGTACACCTGTACTCATAACGTACTTCGTACACATTGGCACTTGTTCATACCTCGTTTTCCCCTCCCTCGTGTGCGACCCCCCAGGCCAAAACAACGATTTCTGTGTGAGATGCAAGCCCGTCTCGTGTTTCGGGACCATGTGGCACGAATCGCTCCTGGGGGGGCGCGCTCGCTCGCTTCTGGCCGTGTACAGAGTTCGTACATATGTTTCTCGGGACGGGCCCAGCGACAGACGGACGGCCTGGCTGCATGACCTTACTACCTGCCGTGTTTCGATTTGTGTCTACGACATGCACCTCGTCACCCACGGTTCTTGCTGTGGCGACTGGTCTCGGTTCACGTGGCTGTTTGGCACTGTGTCCTCGCAAACGCCTGCCAGCACCACGAATACCACGTCCAAGTTAACTTTGAGCCGCGAGACAACACCTGGCTTGATTCGTCGTCATGTAAAACTATTGTGGATTGACATGATAGATGGGACTCGCGTCAAGCAGTCTGCTATAAACTGTGCTAGCAATCCTTCGAAAAGACTCGTTCAATGTGGCAAAATGCAGAACCCGCAGACCGACCCATAATCCCAAGTAAAAGAAAAGTGTACAAGATAACCGTTACATGCGAGGGAGCAACTGCCCAGCTGAATGCTGCACCCCAGACTATGCTTCAGCTGGGGCAACTGCATGTCAGCTCTTCCACTCTACTACCACTATGCACTCAATCCATGCCCGTTATGCTCGTCTCGTCAACTGTCATTAATCCTTCGGCCCCGCGGACCCAAAAGCTATTTAACCCAACACCCTCTAGCCGCTGCACATGACGCAGGCCTCAGGGTTCTCAATGCTGCCTGTCAAGTCTGTCAGTACCTCGTCGCAATTGAAAATCATCGGGACCTCTTACAAGCAAGAACGGCATCGGAATAGATGTCGCGCTCTCTCCCCTCGCTGTCCTCGTCCTTGTCTTCGGACTGAGCGCCAGCGGGCTTCTTGCCGGGCTCGGCCAGTTCCTCGTCGTTGATCTTGTCAGAAGGATCCGTGGGCAGCACTCGGGGGCTGTCGCCGTCATCGACATCAGCCTTGATGGTTGGGGCCTTGTTTGGCGACGCAACGGGCCGGGGCTTCGCCTCGGCTGCCAACGCAGGCGGCGGCGTCGTGCTAGGCGTCGGGATGCCGTTGGAGCTCAGCGAGTTGCCCGCCTCCTCCTTCAGGTATGAGGCGCGGGGGACCGCAGACGGGGAAGACATGTAGCTGGTCCCGGCAGGAGCTGTGCGCTTCTTCAGCACCCTCTCCTTGCCCACGTTGGTATCCGCGACCTTCAGAGCCTGCTGGTCGACCGTGAACTGAATCGGCGCCGCAGCAGCCTGGGTGCGCAGGTAGTACATGCCAGTCTTCAGGCCCAGCTTCCAGCCGGTGAAGTGCATGCTGGTGATCTTGCCCATGGTGGGGTCCTTCATGTGGATGTTGAGGGACTGAGACTGGTCGATGAAGGCACCACGGTCGGCTGCCATCTGGACAACCTGTCGCTGCGAAATCTCCCAGACCGTCTTGTAAAGGGCCTTGATGTCGGCCGGGATATTGGGGATGTTCTGGATGGAGCCATTCTCCGCAATGATGCGGTTCTTCATGGCGTCAGACCACAGACCCATGTCCACAAGGTCCTTGAGCAGCCACGGGTTGACAACCTGGAACTCGCCAGCCAAGACGCGGCGCTGGTAAATGTTGGACGTGTACGGCTCGAAGCACTCATTGTTGCCCAGAATCTGCGACGTGCTGGCCGTGGGCATGGGGGCAAGCAGTAGACTGTTGCGGATACCGTGCTCCTTGATCTGCTCCTTGAGGCTGTCCCACTCCCACAGGTCAGAAGGCTTCACGTTCCACATGTCGAACTGAAGAATGCCTTCGGACGCGGGTGAGCCCTTGAAGGTCGAGTAGGGACCCTGCTCCTTGGACAGCTCGACCGAAGCCGTGAGAGCAGCGTGGTAGATGGTCTCAAAGATCTGCTTGTTCAGCTCCCGGGCCTCGGGGGACTCGAACGGCAGGCGCAGGGCCAGGAAGGCATCCGCAAGACCCTGAACGCCCAGACCAATGGGCCTGTGACGCATGTTGCTGTTACGAGCCTCCTGTACTGGGTAGTAGTTGACGTCGATGATGCGGTTCAGGTTGCGGACGACCACCTGCGTGACCTCGTGCAACTTCTTGAAGTCGTAGCAACCCTCCGTGTAGTCAACGAAGGCAGGCAGAGCGAGGGAGGCAAGGTTGCACACGGCGACCTCATCGGGCGCCGAGTACTCCACAATCTCGGTGCACAAGTTGGAGCTGCGGATGGTTCCCAGGTTCTTCTGGTTGCTCTTCCGGTTGCAGGCATCCTTGTACAGCATGAAGGGGTTACCCGTCTCCGTCTGTGCCTCCAGGATAGAGTACCACAGCTTTTGTGCCCGGATGGTCTTGCGTCCCTTGCCCTCACGCTCGTACTTCTCGTACAAGGCCTCGAACTCATCACCGTAGCAGTCGGCTAAGCCCGGGCACTCATTGGGGCACATAAGTGTCCAGTCGCCGTTCTTCTCGACACGCTTCATGAACAGGTCGGGGATCCAGAGAGCGAGGAACAGGTCACGAGCACGAACCTCCTCCTTGCCGTGGTTCTTTCGCAGGTCAAGGAACTCGAACACATCGGCGTGCCACGGCTCCAGGTAGATGGCGAAGGCTCCGGGGCGCTTGTTGCCGCCCTGGTCGACGTACCTAGCCGTGTTGTTGAACACGCGAAGCATGGGAATGACACCGTTGGAGGTGCCGTTGGTGCCGGCGATGTAGGAGCCGGTCGCACGGATGCGGTGCACGTTCAGGCCGATACCTCCAGCCATCTTGGAGATCATGGCGCAGGTCTTGAGGGTATCATAGATGCCCTCGATGCTGTCTTCCTTCATGTCGACGAGGAAGCAGGACGAGAGCTGGGCCTGGGGTGTGCCAGCATTGAAGAGTGTTGGTGAGGCGTGTGTGAAGAGCTTGCTGGACATGAGGTTGTATGTCTCAATGACCCGCTCGATATTGTCACCCCAGATGCCGACAGCAACGCGCATGATCATGTGCTGCGGACGCTCAACGATCTTGCCATTGAGCTTGAGCAGGTAGGATCGCTCAAGCGTCTTGAAACCAAAGTATTGGTAGTTGAAGTCGCGGTCATAGACGATGGCGGAGTCAAGCTCCTCCTTGTGCCTCATGACACATTCGTACGTCTCTTGCGAGATCATGGGTGATGCCCGGTCGTTGCGGGGGTTGACGTAGTGATACAGATCACTGACGACGGCAGACCATTGCTTCTTGGTCTGCTTGTGAAGGTTGGAGACGGCGATACGGGCCGCAAGGATGGCGTAGTCGGGGTGTGTGACCGTCATGTAGGCGGCCGTCTCGGCAGCCTGCGACGCGATTACTCGTCAGTGACGGCACGGATTGAGCGGAAGGGGGGTTCACGTACGAGGTCATCGAGCTGGACTGTGGTCACGCCGCCGTAGACGCCGGAGATGACCTTTTGGGTGATTGCAACAGGATCAACGTGCTCCGTGTCCAGGCCATAACACAGTCTGGACACGCGGGCAGTGATCTTGTCGAACTGAACGCGCTCCTGGCGCCCATCTGATTCTGGAGTCAGCTGGTGATCTTGACTGTGGGAAGGAGGGCAAGGTTGACGCTGCACATACCGCGCTTTCTAACGAACATGATGGTGACGACGCGGCACGGTCGGCCGTGTGAGGCGGCAGGGAGGTGTAGACGGCAACGAGGAGAGACTGCAATGCGGAGGCTCTTGTGCTGCGCGTGTCCAAGAGAGAACGAGCAGCTGCCACAACTGCAAAGAGATTGCAGAAAAAAGAAGAGACTGGTGATGCCGAAGCAGGTGAGATGTGGAGGATCAAAGGACGAGGTACGCGTGTGTCGATGGCGGGATGGAGGTTTTAAGTGAGGCGCGTGTTTTGCACGCGCGACGCCAACCCGCTCATTAGCGCGACAACAACCTGACAGCACAGCACGTTCCAGCAGCCCAGTCCATTAAAACTGGCCCCGCGCAGCCCATGCGAGCGCCGCGTGAAAGACAAGGGGGTTGCAGGGATCCGCCGTCCGCCCAGCCGGCGCCCTGGAGATTGATTCTCGGAGACCGATCGGTCACGGCGAATGCTCGAGCGTGCACGCCGAGCAAGAGGGGGGCCTTGGAATGGAATTCCAATGGGGCGTTTCCCTGGGGATCCGTTGAGTCTTTGTTCGCCCCTCGTGTGTGTTTTTTACGCGGGTCCTGCGTGTCGCGCATCCCTGCCGCACTTAAATGGCTTGCAGCTCCGTGGCGTCGCGCGGTCACGTGCAGGGCATCGTCATTATTAATTGTTTCCCTTGTCCAGGCAAAGACTCGGTAGTCCCACGTGACCTTTAGTGGTGGCCAACCCAAATTGGTGCAGCAACACAAACGAAACAGCACGCTGCTCTTTTGAGAAGTGACCGAGTTTAGGCGGGCGGAACGAGGCCTCATTATGACTTTTGTGACTCAATGAAGAAGAGCCCAGGCTTTTTTATGGCTTCGTGACTCACTCGTCTCTATGTTCTCAAGACTATTTCAACACAGAGTCATCTCACGCTCAAGTTCACCTCTTTTCGGTCAGGCACTTTCCATCACAAGTATGGCTTCAGAAACAGCCGCGGCCATCGCGCCAACGGGCGCGACTTACACGCCCAGATATGCGGATGTATGTCTCAACCAACCGCTCACCAAGAGTATATGACCTTCTGACGCCATATCATCTAGTAGATTGGCATCAATCTGGCAGACCCAATCTTCCGTGGCAGATATCATGGCTCTCAGAGACACCCCGACGACCTCGCCGCCGTCATTGGGCGGGCGCGAGAGGTTGGCTGCACCAAGCTCATGGTGACTGGCTCCGACTTTCAAAGTTCTCGAGACGCACTGAAGCTGGCAGATGAACATCGTGAGTGGTCTCTCGGTTTGGGTGTGTCAATGTCACGCACCTGCTCACAGCGTCTATAGCCGGAACGGTATTCGCAACTGCGGGTATTCACCCTTGCAGCAGTTCCATCTTCAGCTCAGGAGGACACTCTCATGAGAATGGACATTCGGTGCCTTGCGATCCCGACCCTTCAACCCCTGTTCCTGAGCACCACTCACCCTGTCCCGACAAGTCGTCAAGCGTCATCGCAGATCTCGCGAGTTTGCTAGCCGATGCCAGGTCGTCCGGGAAAGGGCACCTCGTGGCAATGGGCGAGTTCGGTCTCGACTACGACCGGTTGCACTATTGCAACAAGACAGTCCAGCTACACTCGTTCAAGTCTCAACTTGAACTGGCTGCCTCTATCTCCCCACAGCTACCACTCTTCCTGCACTCGAGAGCCGCGCACGCCGACTTCGTGGCGTGTCTCAAGGCCGCCTTTGGAGACAAGCTGGAGAGGCTGGAAAAGGGAGGCGTAGTCCACAGCTTCACGGGGACGCCCGATGAGATGCGCGAGCTCATGGACCTGGGCCTATACATTGGCATCAACGGATGCAGCTTCAAGACAAAGGAGAACTGCGACGTTGTCAAGGAGATTCACCTTGACCGGCTCATGCTGGAAACCGACGGGCCGTGGTGCGAGGTGCGTCCTAGCCACGAGGGTTGGCGGTATCTGGTTGAGAAGACGGCGTCCGAGGCGCCCGCAGCAAATGGCTCCGCGACGCCGTCAGGGCCCCCACAAAAACAGCCCAAGAAGAATCAGAAGAAGGAGCCGGAGGCTTTTGAGCGTTACAAGGTCGTCAAGAAAGAGAAGTGGCAAGAGGGTGCCATGGTCAAGGGTCGAAACGAGCCGTGCAACATCGAGCGAGTGGCCAAGGTCGTCGCCGCCATCAAGGGGGTGGAGCTGGAAGAGGTTTGCGAAGCAGCGTGGAGAAACACGATACAAGTGTTCGGACTTGGCGAAGAGAAATAGACCTTGATTGCAGCGTGTTGAGGGGTATCATTGCGTAGAAGTAGAAGTCATCAAACATGAGCGGCGCTGCGTTGCTTGCATCATAGTCCTGCACCCTTGTGGCCCCGAACCCGTCCGTGCCTGATGATCCCCGTTGTCACACCTGCTTCTCCAGTCATCCAACCAGGCATACGCTCGCCGTCGACAATACCCGCCTCAACCAGCTGTCGGATCCCCGCGAAGACATGCGATCCAACAAAGGCGACCCTGACGGTAGGTGTCCATCGGGAGGCCTCCTCCTCATCGTCGGTGACATCGACATCAACGCGGGCCTGACGAAGAGCGGCGTCGACCTTGCTCCGCCTCCGGTCCAGCGGTTGCTCCTCAGACGTCTCCTGTTCACCGTCTGCCTCCTGGCCTTGTGCTGCACCACGCGATGCAGGAAAAGGGTCCCGCATCAGAAAATCGGCCCTCTCCACCCCTGTTCCATCTGCGATTAGGCCACTGTTTCCGAAGCGGGCTTTCGCGACAAGCCTCGCCCTCTTGGCTTCACGCTGTTGCTTGGACGACGTCGCTCCCCTCTTCTGAGCCGCGCCAGGACGCGAGGAGTCTTCTGACAGAGCAGGCTTCGGCAACACAGTCTCTAGCGGAGACTCCTTGGCTTTCTCGTCCGAGTATATGCTCCAGCCGCCGCCACACGCGTTGCTCCGTCCCGGCCCGCGCTTGTCGAGCAGGGCGGACAAATTCCTGCTGGTCAAGCTAGAACTCTTGAGCGTATAGCGCTGTCGGGGCCGCGACAATGCCTTGGGAACTCCATTGACTATGAGATTGTGTAGACTCTTGGAATCACCGGCGCCGCCCAGGCCCGTGGATTGCGGCCTCGATAGATAGAGCGCGGGAGAGCCATCTGGAAACGCCAAGTAGACTGTTCGCGAGGCGCTGAGGTTTGCTGTGGCGCTGGAGGAATCCCCGGTCGTCATGGCCAAACTGGTGTTGTACGGAGAGTCGATGACGAAGATGCGGAGCAGTAGTAAGGGAAGGTCTTTGGGACGATAGAAGTGGTAGTGCGCCTTGACATCTGGCAGGACTTGGTGCTGAAGGTTTTGGAGAAAGGTCGATGGATGGAAGCGCGGTATCGCCAGACTCTCGTGGTTGACCTTGGGCAGCTCCTCCTCGCCCTCCGTGGACGGCGGCTTCAGGGGTAGAATGCTATACGCAGTCCACTTTTGAGAGGTAGGATGCTCGTCAAAGTACGAAAAGTCGACCATGGCGAGCTGGAACAGGGTGAGACCATGCCGCCAATCGCCCTCCAGCACGCGGCTGGCAACATCTCTCTTCGAGCCCTTTTGTTGCTGCATGTCCGAATAGAGCTCCCGCAGCTCGTTGACGGAGCGGCATAGCGGATACAAGTCGTCGGGGTCATCGTCATCGTCATCCTCAACAGTACCACGCCTGCGCTTGAGGTACGGCAGCGCATTGGCGAGCGAGTTTTCGTCAAGCCAGTCGAGGACCAGTGAGATGAGTGACTCGCGTGACAGGCGATTGAGAGCCTTGACGACGGCCGGGTTGGACGACTCGACACGGAGGGACGACGGCAGCCGCGCCTTGGTTGGTATTGAGAGCCGAGCCATCGCCAGAGGCGTTGCGCGTGCGCAGAGAAAACGAAGAGACGAGCACGGCAGGCAGACTCCCTCAGATTCAGGGATACTTCTCAATCGCCATGAGAGCTCAAGTTGCAGTCAACAACCCTGTGATAAGTCGGCTCGCCCCACCACAATCGACGCGACTTTGGATTCCCTCGAACCAGACGCGTCGCACACTCACTTCCAGCGGGCGGGTCTGACCGGCGGATACCCGAGTACGTAAGCACAGCAAGATGCACGTGATATTGATCCTCAGCCGCCATGCAGCATGCCGATAGGTACGTACCTGCCCCGACATGCAGAGGTAATGCGCCGCATGGTCTCTGGATGGAAGCAAACTACGGTACGGAACTGAATCTGCGCTTGCCGTACCAAATGACCATGAACGCATCCAGGAGTGTGTTGAAATAAAGCGTGCCGCAACAGAGCGGGCGATGCTTTTTTCTGGCTACTGGGCGGCTGGACCTGCCCGCTTGAGCAGCGGACCGATGGTGTGGTGAAGCATGTGCGCGGACCCCGGCCTTCAGCCCCGATCCCGCCCGCGGGGGGACGCCAGATTCTGCGTGATTAACTTTGCTTAGGATCATCGGACCGTAATGATCCAGATGCAGGGTCCCGTAGCGGCCGCTGGAAGGACAGCGTCGCCTTCCACCAGTCACCGGCCTCGAGCAAAGCACCTGAACTTGCCATGCTGCTGGGTGCAACCAGTCAAGAAGACGTGCAGAGCTGGCACCGCTGAGGGACAAAAGACGTGCGCGACAGTCTCATCAATGAAAAAGCGATCGATGATCTGGTGCACAGACAAGCCAATTGCTTCATCCAGGCGTCATCGAAACATGTGCTCCGCCCGCCGTTGCAACACTGGCGTTATTACTGCTGCGATGGAAGTAGAGTTGCGGCAGTCCTCGGCGACCGGCGCAACCGGCGACGGCCTTAATTACGCCCGGCCAGCAGCCCTTGTCGCGCTGATAATCCGACGTCGTAATGACTTCGACAAATGATAAGAAACCCGTGCCCGGAGACCCGGCTGCTCATTGGCCGCTCGGTCGTGGGCCGGTGGAGGAAGGTGGGGGTCCGGACTGTCGATTGTTAAGCACGCCTTTTTTGCGCCCCGCCTCTGGTCTGGTCTTTGGTGCCTGCGAACGCCTGCGGGCGCTTTCGGCTTCCCCTCGGCTTGCCCATTCGGCTCTGCCTGCGTGCGTGGCCTGACAAAACTGCCACTCATGACCCTCCCCCACCCGCTGCCCCGGCCCCAAGCCTGCCTCTCGACACTTCCGCCACCAGTCGTGAACCTTCACTTCCACCTGTCAACCACCCATCGATCTCCACGACAGCGTTGAACGCCCACTTCATCGTTTTCGACGACGACGCATCACCGCGAGTGAGATACAATCGGCAGCGACGAAATCCGTCTCTTCCGAACCTCGTTTTTCGACCGTGAGGCGACTTTTTCGGTGGCGCACGCACAAGTTCACCCCGCGCTCGCATTTGCTGGCAATTCATAGCCACGACGGCATCGCCGAACCGAACGCCTGCTCGGTCTATGGGCACAGGTTACTAGCTCTGATTCCCCATAAACGACAAATCACATCATAATGTCGACTTACAACGGACGACACGGCCCCAACGTGTCGCAATACCTGCGGGACCTCAACACCATTAGCCCCCAGGACACCACGGCCGCCGACGAGGGCTTCAACATGGAGGACGACCTCTCCCTCTTTACCAACACCCAGTTCTTCGACTTCGACTCTGGCCAGAACCTGGATTATCAAGCCCAGCCTGTCAAGGTCGACGTCAAGAATGCCGGCCGCCACAGTTCGAATGCGTCCGATGAGGCGACCACGGCCGCGCCCTCGGTCATTGGCGACATGCCCAACCTGGACTTTATGTCTGGTAAGTGCGGAACTACTCCATATGTCTACCTACTTTTCTTTTGGCAACGGTTGTCGTCTCTTCTCCGTCTGTTTCGACGGACCAGCCGCGGGGGTAATCGCAGCCGCTTTTGGCCGCGAAACTCCTGCGGGGTTTGCGACTCCTCCCGTTACACTTGCCCAAAGCGCAAATCACACAATATGCACCCTTGATTTCCCTTCACCCCCCGCTGCATCCTGCGGCACTGCTCTACCTATCAAGCAGCGATGCGATCGTGTCCGCGCGCTGGTTTGGTCTGACCAGACCGTTGCATGCCGGTTTGAGTGGGGCATCTCACACCAACCACATGCGGCTGACAAATGATCTGCGATGGTGCAATTCCTCGTGATCTGCCACCCGCGGCTCCTTATCGCGCGTCTGGTACAGCGCTATCAGCCGGCGCTGCCCTCCTGCGATAGCCTCACATACTTGCACCCTCCCTTCTGTGGAGCCTTGGGCGCTCTCATGGAGTTGTTTTGTCCTTTCAGCAATGGCAGTACCGCGGATTGAGTGGAGCTTCCCTGGCTAACCACCTTTTGTACCAGGCGACTTCAACTTCAGCGAGTTCAACAACGCATATGCGTCCCCGTCCATGAACACGTTCCCTGATGGTGCCTCATCTTTCCCGCCGCTGCAGCCCAACCACGCGCCAGTCCAGTCCCACCCGTCGCAAGCCCAGTTCCGGCAAGAAGCCGCCCGGCCCGGCGAGAAGCGCAAGGCCGAGGCTATGGCGGCCCCAACCCCGCAGCTCAACTTTGAGGAGTCGTCGCGCGTCGCCGCTGAGGAAGACAAGCGGAGGCGGAACACAGCCGCCAGCGCCCGCTTCCGGATCAAGAAGAAGCAGCGAGAGCAGGCTCTCGAGAAGTCGGCCAAGGAGATGACGGACAAGATCACCGCCTTGGAGGGCAAAGTGTCGCAGCTCGAGACGGAGAACAAGTGGCTCAAGAACCTCCTCGTCGAGAAGAACGAGGGCAGCGACGACATCACGGCCCTGTGGAAGGAGTTTACGAAGCACGCGACGGAGAAGACCAAGGCCGCGTCAGCCGCGTCCGGGGCCGAGGGCGCCAAGGAGGAGCGGTGACGCAGGGCAAAGCCGGGTTGAGCCAGAGGTGTGAGAGCTTGAGCCTCTGGCGGCGTTGTGCGGTTCAGGCGTTGTTTGCTTCCGGGTGAAAAGGGTCGGCAGGCTGGCAGACGCGCTGTGGGACAACCGAGAACCGGTTGGCAGTCGATGACGTGAAGGCTATATATCACCACATACATGACGCGAAGGAGCGCATAGAAAGCCTACGGGCTCGGAGTGGACGAGTTATTGTTTGCACGAAATACATAACGTTTCAATTGTTACTCGATGAGCTGTCACTAGCGGCCTGTGATTCCCGGAGAGTGGTCAGACGAAGCTTATTGCGCTTGCCCAGGATCCTGAGCGTGTTCTGCCTCTCTATGTCGGTCATCTCGGCCCAGTTTGATATCCTGGACATGGTGCCGTCCCGGTTGACCACGAGCGGCCCGAGCCCATCGAGCTTGACGGTCGTGCCCTCGCCGCTGACGTCTAGAGTGGTCACGTCGCTCCCCTGTCCAGGCGCCGGGAGCGCCTTGTCCGCCGCCACGGTCCCAGACGGGCGCTGCTCGTCTTGGCCCTGCTCGGAGCCCTCTTGAGACTTGGTTTCGGCAGACTGCTGCTGCTGCTGCTGCTGGGAGGAGGAGGAAGAAGAAGAGCCGCTCCAGGACGTGGTCGACGCGGCGCGGCTGTAGCCGGCGGCGGACGGTGAATCGGCCATGGTGGCGGGGAGGCTGAAGCTGGGACGGATTCGTGGTGGTGCACGAGGGGTGGCGGCGGCGGCGATGCAGGAGAGGCGGGCGATGCAGCGGGCGGCGTGGCGGGCGATCAGGGACATTACTATCAGGCGGGCAGGCGGGCTACGCGCCAGGCGGCGGGTAGGTTGCTGTGGTCTAGCTTGCGGGCTGTACTCGTGCGGACAACAACCTCTGAAGCGAGCGACGTAGAAGGGGATGGTGGCACGATGGCAGTGAACAAGGAAGAAAAAAGTGTCAGATCCCGAGCCTAGGGGCTGGCTGGCCGTTGGGATCGCCGGGCCGACAAAGGGTTGTGGCGTGCGCGAGGTGTGGTGTTGTGGTGGTGTTGATTCGTGAGAATGAGATTTGAAGTCTCCAAGTTTCAACGCTGCGGATGTCGTCGGTAAGTGTTGGGCGGCCATGTCTCCACCACGGCCCCTCCTCCCCCCACGGGCGCAACCAAAGCAAACCCCACCCCCTGGTAATTTTTCTCGAAGACCCTAGAAGATGGCATCGCGGTAGCGCCCGCACCAGGCAGCAGGAGATGGTATATGCAGGGAGGGGTTGCGGGCAGCGTTTCACGACATGCCTTTTTGATTCCACGGGCGCGCAACACTGCATGTGCAGGGAATTGGGTGCGGTATATATACGGAGTACGTACATTTTGACGGGTCGCTAAAAGGGGCTGTTGGCAGGCAGAGGTTAATTCGTGGTTCGCGTACTCCGAAGTTTCAGGCAGATACTTCTCTAGCGTCTCTTATTACAAGGCGCATCTCACGCCTCACAGGACCGGATACGAAAAGTTGCAAGTAAGTTAGTACGTTACCATCACTAGTAGGGCAATCATGGCGGCCGATGCTCGGCAGCATGCCATCCCAAAAAGGGCTGTCCAACAGAGACGGGGGGCCGTGGAAGGCCACCCGGGTGAGAAGCTCAAGGTGAACAGGACCAGGAGCTTGCTACGCTGCGTACTGCTTACCTACTCCCTACTATCGACTGTCAATGCTGGAGGTGCTGCCGCTGAGTGGCACTATCACTGAATTCGTTCCACCTCTTAATCGCGTTTCCCCCTTCTCGCGTAACTTTCATCAGAGCTGCCGTGCAGGGGGGCTTATAAAACTCGTGCCTCCAAACTCTGTCAAGCCGCTACTCATTTGTCACGACGCCAAACTTTCCATCGCCTGCCTGGTCTTTTATCCGAGGGCCCTGGCGGCGATAGTTGCACCGCTGCCGCATCAGGCGGTGGTGGCTCATCATCGGCGTGCTGCACCAATTGTCTGTTGAGGCCGAGAATATGAATCCTCTGACGGTGGTTCCAGTACCTCTGTCTCTCCTTCTCAGCCGCCTGCGCTGTCTCGCGCTCGGCTGCAGGGAGCCTGGTGATAGCATCTCGGATCTCCTCCCGCCGCGCGTACTCCTTGACGCGCTGCGGATAGGTGAAGCCGTCCGGGGAGTTGACTGTTGCGTTTTGCGGCTTCCCATTAGCACAGGCGATGCGTGTGATGAGATGGCAAGGAGAGAAAGTTACAGGAAGCAGTTACGGAAAGCAGGTAGGACGAAACGTACTGTCAGTGAAGAAGTCGTCGGCGAGTCTGCCGAGTTCCTCGCTGCCCTCGGCAACCCGACAGATGCCAAAGATTTCCGAATGCTCCCAATCGACGGCCGTGTCAGCGTCGACGAAGCTGGCTTCGTGCTCGCCGCCAAAGATGTCGTGCTCTTTGATGTAGTCGATGCTTAAGATGGCGTTGACGCTCAGTCCCTCCAGAACATGCCACTCATAGTTAATCGGGTAGTCGTCGTCCTCTCGCAAGGCCCAAGACGCCGTCGCCACGCCGAGGGTTGTGGTCTCGGATCCGTCCGCGAACCTGACCTTGATCCTCCGTGTCCGGTCGATATCGAGACCGCGGTATGCCGCATAGGAAGCAGCCATAGCCATGATGGTAGAACCCGTATCCGGAACCGCCACGCACGGCAAGCCGCCAACGAACCCCGCTAGACGTGCCTTTTCCTCACCCCCGTAGGCAGTGTGACCGTCTAATAGCCGGAGGGAGACTCTCTCTTGGCCAAACGGCCCGATGGGCACGTCGTTCAGGCGGCTTTTATGCCGTGGTGAAAATGTCCCCGTATCGCTCAGAAACTTGAAAGGGAGGATGAGATCATGCTCGAGCCGTGGCATGATGGCACACCGTAGAGAGTACGACACCCCGCTTCCCTCCTCGTCTGCGTAGTTGAAGTTGACCTGGACGACGCCAGATGATTCGCGACTTTGTCCGCACGGAAGCTTTATAGGCTTCCCTGCGCTCCCAGGTTCTGGAGTCAGACCCAAACGCCTCGCTCGCCCTTCTGATATCGCCACACAGTTGGCGCCCGTGTCAACTAGGGCAGATATGGGAGTGCCGTTGATGCAGCCGTCGACGCGCCATTCAAATTGGGTTTTTGGGTGCTGCAATGCGTTTACCCGCGCTTTGTTCGCGGAATACTGCGAGGCGAGACGCCGTAGAGTCTCAGAGGCGGTCCGATGCTGGCTAGCCCTGAAGAAGTCGTGATGCTCATGAAGAAGGGATCGGTGCAGCGAAATAATGGCTTGGTACTGAGCTTGGCTGAGTTGCATCGTCTCCTGCGAGCGATCGTACTCTATGCACTTGCTCTCGATCATGACTAAACCGGCGTAGATGCCCTTTACCTCGGCGACAAGCTGCTCTGGGGAGATGGGTCTCGTCTCGGGCTGCCTTATCATCTCAATTGCCGAAGAAGGCTCGACGGGGGAGCCACGGATCCGGGGGGTGGAAAGTCGCGTCCTCGTTTGTTGGGTCCGATGGGCATGGTTGGAGCTGGCGAGCTGCGAGTGTCTCGGTCGTGACGTCCTTTGCTGCGCGTCGTCGTCTGGATTCCAGAGTTGGCGAGCGGTTGGCCGGTTCTTAGATGCAAGGCCACGCTCGAAGTCACTGGCGACGCTCGGTCTCGCGCGGCTGCGGCCTGGGGTGGGTGGTGAGGAACGACGCTGCTGGGCCACCGAGGCGGGCGGCGAGCAGAGCTTCTTGCTGCGACGCTGGTTCCCCTCGCGTTGGTCCTCGTCCACAGGGTCGTCCTCCGGCCGCTGCAGTCCATCATCGTTCACGGCAGCCCAAGCACTGGGAACAGGACGCTTCCTGGCTGGTCTACCGACACCAGTGGCTTCCGAAGACGGGGCTGCGACTTCGAGTCTGCACATGCGAGGCCAACGTCAGACAGAGGTCAGGAGTCAGAATAGGTCAACTGGTGGAGAGGGCGGGCATCCTGCGCTACAAGAGGGCTGGCTGGACATGGCATTTCATGACATGACAGCACAGGAGAAGAGGCATAAGGCACAAGAGCATAAAGCAAGACGAGGGCATCAGGACAGGCTTACCGGGGATTTTGTATCGTAACATGCTTGAAGGCCTCCTCAATGTCCGCGTCGTCGGCCAGGGCAGGATGGCGGGAGACGTCTGCGCGGACATGGGCCTTGAAGGCGTCGAGGTCGGGCTGGATCTCGGCCGCGCAGAGTGGGCAGCAGCCTCTGGCAGCGGTCTCCTGCCGGGCTGTTTTGCGCAGATGGTGAACCCACCCGCGCGAGAGTTGTTCCATTGCTGGAGCGGGCGGAGGCATCGCGTATGAATCCGGGAGATTTGCTTCGACGATGTGTACAGTATGTCCGCAAGGCGGGGCAGGACGCGGTCGGGCGACGGGCGGGAGTCGCTACTTGCGGGATTGGTCCTTTCTTTATCTGCCTCTCAATCTGGATCTTGTTGGGACCAATACCTAAGGGCTTTCTTTCGCAACTATTCAAGATGGATAGTGTGCGGCGAGGCAGCGGCTGCCCCAGGTCGTCCTCGACAAGAACGAGGTAGAAGAGCTCCTGATCAAAAGGATCAGATTTGCAGAACACGACCTGAGGGTATTTGAATCCGCGTGACTTTCTGTTGAGGCCTCCTATGTATGTATACATTTTGCTCTGGGGCTGACATGTCTCGAGCAAAAGAACCACTTACACGCCCCCACGTCATGCGGCTGAGTGACCGTAATCCCAGTACTTGATGCACCACTGCGATTTCAGTGATGGCTTAGTATGCTGGTTGTGACGTAAAGGCCTGACATGCACATGTCGCGTGGACGAAAGGCGAGCCGCATCGTCGTTGTTATACGGTCTTCTGTGGCGGATTGTTCTCGATAGTTATTTCGCTTAAAGAAGTGTGCATGCCCGAGCCTTCAATCCTGCAACCTCACCCATGGCTTCAGACGCGGCGACGCCCGCAGGCTACGCACAGTGGTCATCCTGGATCGCTTCGGACCATGATGACGAAGGCCTAGTCTTTCGTAGGTTCGACAACCTCGCAGCCGTCAACCTCCTATATCTTCAGAGCGAGATGATGGAGATCGAGAAGCGTCTGGCCGCGATGGACCGAGAGTCTACCAGGAGCCTGAATCCGGACGCAATAGCAGAGACGTTCAGTCTGGAGGCCTTGGTAGCGCATTGCCAGCCGAATCACCCGCGACGGCCAGACGCGAAGGAGAGAATGGACCTCATACTTGAACTAAGGCTTAAGATTAAAGAATACCGTGTGTTATCCCCTCTTATACTTGATTGAAAACTCAATGAATTGATCCTGGACTAAGATGAGTAGATGAAGCTCTCCTCCTGCGAAGTCGCCTGGCGCAGCTACGACGCCCAAACGCCAGAGTGGTCGGGACCCTGAGTGATATGATGCGACAGGGCGGAATCTACAAGATTCAGGGTAAGGCGAGACAGTATCTGGAAGCCGAAAACGATCTCGTGGCCCTGGGTCCTGCAAGCCACGAAGACTATCTCTCGCAGTTCCTGAGGAAACGGCTGGCGCGTGCCGTATGCTACCTACCACACGATCCCACCCCCCTGTTCTTGCTTTCTTGTTGCGAACTGGCCTGACCCCTTATCCCAGGAGTCAGACTTGGACCCTGAAAAGCCGCGGATAGCACGCTTTGAAGAGGCCATGGTCACCACGATCCTAAACGTAATCACCATCGCTGTGGCCACTACCTTTCTCGTCGGACCGATCGTTATACTGTATCTGGTGCAGACGCCTTGGGTCAAGCTCCTGTTGGTGACCTTGTTCACTCTCGCATTCGCCGCAAGCGTTGCCGTCATCACGAAGGCGAGGAGGCCGGAGATATTCGTCGGCACAGCGACGTGAGTTCATCTTCATTCACTCCATCGGGGGGAAGGTGCATGACGCATAATCTGCTGACCAAGCTGGTTACAGGTACGCCGCTGTTCTTGTAGTTTTCATTAGCACCGGGAGTCTGTCTGGCGTTTAGGGTGTATTTGCAGTCTTGGCCGTCGGGCATGCAGACCACAACGTGACCCAAGCGGATGGATGTCGTGCTTGTCGCTGGGCACGCCTCACCCGATGCCGACGAGAGATCGCCGCTTGATGGAAGGGAAACGAGCGGTCCATATGTATTCGTAGCGACGGGGGCGGCGACATCCTTTCCTTGGGTGCCGGGAAGGCACGCGAGAGCGATGTTGTGGCCACTCATCTCGCCGAGGATGTACATGTTCGAGTCGCCTTGCCTGGGGGGGGGGGGCGGGGATGCTCATGATCGAGCATGTACGAAGTACAGACTACAGACAGCCCGTACACGCACGGTCAAGCGTCTTTTTTTAATCAACCTAGGCACGTTCTCCCACAACCCACCGACCCACCGCACCCGCGGTGACAATAACTGGGGGTCGCCCACTAGCATTGTAGCAGTTAGTGCTAACGGTACTAACCACCTCTCGTAGCCGTCCTCCCCCCCAGCAATGGGAGGGCCCTGAGTCGACACGGGGCGCAAATGCCGGGGATACACCCTCTGTGCTTCCCATCCCTGATGTAGCGCAAGGGGCGGCGGTGGGTTCCATTCGTTTGTCAGTTTGCCTGATGATGCCCGGCGGCCGCTCGTCCCTCGCCGTGCCGACTTTGCCGTCTCAGCCAGCACACATACAAGGACGGCCCGATGGCGGCGGCGGCCCTGCAGAAACGAGAAACACACAGGCATGGAAAAGCGCCGACGTCATCATGGGCGGCGGCGGCGGTGCGTTGCAGCCCTGGCATGCATTCTGGCTGGGGTCCTTGGAGGGCGTGCGTTGCGTTGCGTTGCGTCCCGAGCGGGTGCGACAAAAACCCTGCAGAGAGGCATTTGCTTGCTGCATCGGGGTGGCACGTATGTGAAACGCCCGTGTCAAGACGAGTGAGTGAGAAACAGAGAAAACATTGCCTCAGCTTGCGTGTTGGTTGGTTGAATGGTCGGACGAATCGTTGGTTCATGAGCGCCTCTGCCGCGGCGAGGCCGTCCGCGCGCTTCTCGTAAAGTGCCTCATCGGGAGGGGGGCACACTGTACTCCGTATATCCGTATCGCCTTTGCTTCGTTGGTATGGAGGAAACGCATCATCATCCTCTTGCTCGTCTGCCAGCCGCCTAGCCCAGCTGCCCCAAGTTCGGGCGTCGCCGGCTCTCGTCATCCGCACCGATGCGATGTGACGCGGGTGAGATGGCTGGCTGGCTGGCTGGCTGCCGCCAAACCCGTTGGCTGCTCTCAGCGAAACCCGTTCCATCGACAGTCCTTGCAGTCTTCGAACGGCGGCGGCGGCACCCGAAAGGAGCGTTTTAGTACGCAAAACCAAACATGGGAGGCCCATGCAGGCAGCGGCGGCGGCGGCGGGGCCGCGGGCGCGGTGGCCTAAAAACGCAGCCCAGAGCTCGGTGAAGCGGGCGCCCGCGGAGCGATCATTGCCCATCCATACCTTTTGCCTCGCCTCGCCTCGCCTCGCCTCGCATTGCCTTGCCTGACAGAGTACAGTACAGTACATACAGTACAGTATAGGCTGTATTAGTACCTAGCGGTGAATACCAGGCCCGGCAGCAACAGAGGTACTACCTAGTACTAAGCCAACTTTGGTGGTATTACACATATACCTGTCTGAGCTTTCTTTCCCTCCTCCTCTGGGAGAACAAAAAGCACCGCACGCCCTGATCGGCCTTGTCTCCCCTCCAGGCCGACTGCGCGCTGCATCTTTTGTCATCTTGTTTTGCTCCTTCTCACGCGGTCTTTCCTCCGGTGCCTGCGACTCCTCCACGAATCTGGTTTTCCTGCGCTGCTGCTGCCGCTGCTGCCGCTTTCTTCGACATCCACGCTCACCGTTCCTCGACCTCTATCCCGCGGCGGCGCATCGAAGGGATACCAACCAAGAAAAAAACCTCTCCCTCCACGCCCCTCACCTCATCAACAAATACCTCCCCCCCACGCCTCCAAGCGTCGAAGCAACGAGCAACCCTAAGGTCACCATGTTCGGCGGTCGCAAGTTCTCGGTGAACCGCCACACTGGCGTGCCGAAGCCGCTGATGCGTCGTTTCAGCGGCGTCGAGCCATCGGCCAACGGTGAGTGGCACCCAACGTATTTTTTTTTCTTGCCCCCCCAGGCTTTGAAAGTTGGAACCCCTGGGGTCATGGGGGCAGGGGAGAGAAAGCTTTGCAGGCTTGTGCGGATGCTGCGCGCGATGTGCCTGGCTGGAGTCGCGGTGAGACTGCAGCGGAAGGAGCTGCAACTGCCTTGCCATCCGGGCGGGTTACTACCCCTCCATCCCACCAAACACCGGGCAGAGCCGTACTTTTGGTAGTTGCAGCGCGGGCAGGTCTTGGCCGCAGTGCGTCGGGCTGTCTCGCCGCGCCACGACACCCCCCCCCCCGCAGCGCCTGCAGCTGCCGCGCGCAGCCCGTACAAGTTGACACTTCGCGAATGGGCCGTGTGCAAAAGGCCGTGGACGCTGACAGGGCTCTCTCCGTCTTCCAGAGATCCAATCCAAGATCCATCGCCAGTTTCGAAACGCCCACGAGGGCCATCTGCCGCACGCCGGCCTCGACGCGAGCCGATCCTCGACGGGCGTCGTCTGGTGCACCGAGCGCGCCTCAGAGTATGGCTTCCTCGAGGAGCCCGATGCCTGGGCCAACCTGGGCCAAGGCGCTCCCGAGGTCGAGGACGACATCTCGGGGTGCTTCAAGCGGCCCTCGACCATTGACATCTCCGTCGCCGCCCGCGAGTACGGCCCCACGGCCGGCATCCGGCCCCTGAGGGAGGCCGTTGCCAAGCTATACAACGAGTCGCACCGCAAAGGCAAGGACAGCCTGTACACGTGGGAGAACGTGGCCATTGTCCCTGGTGGCCGAGCGGGCCTGATCCGCATCGCCGCCGTCCTGGGCAACTCATATCTGAGTTTCTTCCTGCCCGACTACACGGCGTACAACGAGATGCTGAGTCTCTTCAAGAACGTGCGTCTTGTTTGATGCCGGTCCGGCGTGGAAATTGGAGGATGTCGAGCTGACGTGGAGAGCGATGCAGTTTGCGGCCATCCCGGTGCCCCTGAATGAGGAGGACGGCTACCACATCCACCCCGACAAGATCGCCGAGGAAATCGCCCGCGGCACCTCGGTCATCCTGACCTCGAACCCGAGAAACCCTACCGGCAGGGTCGTCGCGAACCCCGAACTCGCCGAGATCCAGGACATTTGCCGCGGCCGCGCCA
Organism: Purpureocillium takamizusanense; assembly: GCF_022605165.1. NCBI lineage: Eukaryota > Fungi > Ascomycota > Sordariomycetes > Hypocreales > Ophiocordycipitaceae > Purpureocillium > Purpureocillium takamizusanense. The sequence goes on from NC_063072.1 coordinate 1,845,662, forward strand.
CCTTCATCAGCGACGAGTTCTACTCTGGCTACAACTACACGAGCAATTGCGACGGCACCACCATCTCCGCGGCCGAGAACGTCGAGGATGTGGACGAGGACGACGTGCTCATCATTGATGGGCTCACCAAGCGCTTCAGGCTGCCGGGCTGGAGAATTGCGTGGATCCTGGGTCCCAAGGAGTACATTAGCGCGTGAGTCGTCTCGTTGATGGATCGATCGGGTTGCGTAAATGTGCGGCGCAGCTGACGGTGTTGTCATCTAGCATCGGCTCGTGCGGAAGCTACCTCGATGGCGGTGCATGCCATGCCTTCCAAGAGGCGGCCATTCCGATGCTGGATCCCACGCTCGTGCAGAACGAGATGGTGCACCTGCAGCGCCACTTCCGCGTAAGTCGTCAACGCGCACATGCCACGCGCTCATGGCCCTTACTGACAGACGGGCTCTGTAGGACAAGCGTGACTTTGTCGTCCGACGCCTGCGCGAGATGGGCTTCGTCATCAAATACGTGCCCGACTCGACGTTTTACCTGTGAGTGCCTGCTGCCAAGTGTGTGTGTGTGGGCGCGTCGTCCTGGGAGCTGACGCTCTGTTTGTAGCTGGCTCAACCTGGAGGGCCTGCCCGATAGCATCTCGGATGGCCTCAACTTTTTCCAGGCGTGTCTGGAGGAAAAGGTGATTGTGGTGCCTGGAATCTTCTTCGACCTGAACCCGTCGCGTCGCCGTGACCTCTTTGACAGCCCCTGCCACCACTTTGTACGCTTTTCATACGGGCCGAGAATGGACGTGCTGCGTATGGGCCTGGACGGCATCGAACGTGTCGTGAACAAGTGAGTTTTGGTTGTCATACATGACGTCTGCATCGGGGACGCTTGGACTAACAATGTATGGCAGGCACAGAAAGTCGAATTAGTTTAGGACGAGGGAGGCTGTGGTGAAAGTATGTTTTGCCCAGAGGTTGTTTGAGCCACTTGTGCGCAGCATTTGAGAGAGTTTGGGCTGGGGCGCTTAGAGGTTGCATCGCAGAAATATGTGATGGAGATGGTTGAGTTAGTTTTGGCTCTCGTGATGGGTCCAAGTCTGTCATGTGTTGTCCCTGGGCCTCTTGTTTCGTACACCAAGGCTGTGCGTGAAGTGTATTCGGTAACATGGGCAAGGCACGCCCAACGATCGCCCATGCAGTATAGTGTTTGTCCATGTGTATCGTGGCGAGGCGGTTCCCCGGAGCCGCTGCGATGGCCACGCATGCGTTTGATTCCACATTACAGGTTAGAGCAACGACAAACGGGAACATGATACACAGATGATCCTGATGGCCGAAAGGGAGGCCGAATTAGCCGCGGCCGAAGCCTTGCCCGATGCTTCGGTCGCCCGGCCACCCAACCCGCCGCCCCCTTTTGGTTGGGGCGTAACAGCAGTCGCCCGGACTTTTGACGGTTCAAAAAGGGGGCAAAACAAGTGCAGGATTAGGAAGGATGATGAGTCTGGGGTCGACTTTGATTTGACCGAGGTCTGTTATCTGAGGGGGCTGTATGTGTGTGTGTGTGTGTGTAATGCACGTATCACGACTAACATACAGTATACAGGTAGGACTCAGGAGGAGGCACGGGTGTAACTACGAGGCAGTCTGCCAAGGCAGACGGCGTGTGACGCGCTGAGGGCGTGTGGCAGACGGTGGAGGGGGCTGTAGAGGGGCGGCGGTGTGGCGGTGGTCGCTCAGCTTGCAAGGTTAGGTACTTTGCACGAGGTACAGAATAGGTGCGTTGTAATGTACTAGAGGCAGTTGCGCGCTGCAAGCAGACGGACCCCGGGGTGGCCCAGCGGAGAGCCGATGTGGCTGTGCCAGGGGCGCTGCATTTCTCCCGGGGATGCACACGTGCGGGCTATCTCTGCGAAGCGCCGCTGTAGAGGTAGACCTGCATTAGTCCCCTGTTGCAATGTACCTGGTGAAAAAGCCCTACGTACCACTGTATCGAGCGCGTCGCCGAGACATGTCCGACTAATCTATCTACTTTGTGTTAGAGCCTCGCGATGCACAGGTGATGATGCTTTGACCGTCATGGCGCATTTTGAATCTACCTTGCAGGGGGCTTACGGAACGGGGTCGGGCGGGCCAAGCCGACCAAGATGCTTCGTTGTTTATAAAAGTGTTGCGGTCTCGCAACCAGCCTGGCTTGTTGTTGTTGACCTTCATGCTGATGAAGGAGAGACAAGCAAAGATAAAAACAACAGAACATCAACAACAAGACCTACAGCTACGAGGAGTGAACCATCCCGCGACGGCAAGCCTGTTGCGCAACAACAACAACAACAACATTGTTGAACCCCTCAAGATTAAAAGAAGAATCAGAAAGGAAAGGAAAAGAGAAACAGGGCAGATCATCAGCCGCCGAGACTACAGACCACCCTCTGAACAAACAAACAAACAAACAAACAAACAAACACCATGGAGAAGCTCCTCAGCCTGTCCCATCGCCTGTCCCGCTCCGGCGACAAGCGGTCACGGCGAACAGGGACCGACCGCGGCGCCCGATGCGCTTCCTTTGGACGGCCGCACGGCGCTGCGCTCGCGCCTCAACAAGCTCCAGGTAAGAAACCAAAACCCCACGAGTTGGCTTCTCGCACAGTAAGAGACGATGTCATAACTGACATGTATGGGAAAACGCACAGCGCGCTGTCGTGGTGCTGCCACCGAGACGCCCCCTCCGGCTTACACGCCGACGGCATCACCATCATCACCACAAACACCACCAGCAACGGCATCGTCCTCACCACCTGCGTATTCCGCCGCCGCCGACTACACGATGGACGACATGACGCAGGACGGAACCGCCACCAACGACGACCCGCACTACCTGCTCTACCTCTTCGACACCGTCTTCCTCATCGACGACTCCACGTCGATGCTCGGCCCGCGGTGGCGCGAGGTCAGGTCGGCGCTGCGCCAGATCACGCCCGTGTGCACGAGCCACGACGACGACGGCATCGACATTCACTTTATGAACCACCGCAGCAGCAGCAGCGGCGGCTTCTCCTCCTCCTTCGAAAACGCATCGTCTCAGAGAGTCGGTGGCGGTGGTGGCAGCAGGGCGCCCGGCGGCTACTACAACGTGACGGACCCGTGCGCCGTCGACGCCCTCTTCCGCGGCCTGCGCCCCTGCGGGCCGACGCACACGCGCGGCCGCATCGAGGACATTCTCGACCCGTACTTTGCGCAGCTCGAGCGCGCCGACGACGTGCGCGACGTGCGGCCCCTCAACCTCATTGTCATTACCGACGGCATGCCGGGCCCCTGGAGTCCCCCATCATCACTACCGCCGCGATATCACCATCATCATCATCATTATCATGGTCACCAGCAGTATCAGCAGCAGTATCCGTATCAGCATCAGCAGGGCGAGGAAGATGACGAAGAAGACAGCGTCATGCACAACCCGCACCTCCCCGGCCCCGCCATCGCCCGCTACGCCCGCCGCCTCGACGCCCTCGGCGCCCCCGCGTGGCAGGTGGGCGTGCAGTTCGTGCAGGTGGGCGACGACGCGGGCGCCACGGCGGCGCTGCGCGGGCTCGACGACGGGCTCGCGGCCCGGCACGGCGTGCGCGACATGGTGGACACGCTCAAGTACGGCGACGACGACTACAAGACGCTCACGGCGGGGGAGATCCTCAAGGTCGTGCTCGGCGCCGTGAACAAGCGGCTGGACAACGTGGCGAGCGGGAGCGACTGCGGGGGTCGGAGGTCGCCGCTTTCTTTCACTTCTTCTTCTGCTTCTCCTTCTTCTCCTGCTTCGACTAGAAGGCGGCGGGGGCTGTGATTTACTTGAGAGACTTGGCGGGTTCCAACGTTTTTGTTTTGGGGGGGTCTTTTTGATATGGGGAGAGCGGGCACGAGTATGAGTTCCAAGGGACTCGAAGCTCAGACAGTCGATTTCGTTGACGCGGGTCATGACAGCCCCTAGGTTTGGATCTGTGTGGGCAGACATACATACATAGATGGGCGTCTTCACAGTCGACATGGGGGGAATCTCCTAACAGCTGCCAGAACAAAAAAACCGCTCCTCACATGGATGAGCACAAAATGTACAAGTACTGATCAATATTATTCTGTCGACCTGGTAAAAAGCTCCTCAAGTCGCAGCTACCTTTCGCGTCTTTGGTGACGTCTCTGCCCGTGTCCGTCTCTGCAGGCACTCTGAAAGACCGAGCACACAAATCCCATTCCCGCCTCACTGCGTGAGACTTATCGTCGAGAACCGGACCGCACGAGGTTTCGCGCAAGCTTCCTCGAAGAACCTCGACTCTCTGCCCTCAGTACCGCGCTCATTTCTTCCGCTCTTTCCTCTCACGCCCTCCATCCGTCCATGTCCAGCCCGACGCCTACGCAACATGCGCTGCAGGCAAGGACGGCTGCCTGCATGTGCCCCTGATTAATAGCGCCGCGGCCAGGCTGCGTGGGTAGCCTGCTGGCCCCAGTTGCAAAAAAAGAGAAAAAAGTATAGTGGTTTGCCGATGGGACTGGAGTCGAAAAGGCTCCTACCTATATGTCTGTGTTGTTGTTATATAGTATGTTCGATGGTGATGCGCACGCGTATGCCTTGTCGTGGCATCGAGTGTTTCTGCTTCGGGACATGCGGCCCGAATACCAAAGAAAAAAGAAAGAGAAATGGAGGGAGGAAGTAGAGATCACCAGAGTCAAGAGTCCACGGCCTCCTCTCCCCTGCCTGGGCGTGACTCCTCATCTCGAACCTGAAAGCAGCTGCTCCAAGGCTCACTCACCCACCCCCTGGGTGGCTGTCTGCTCTCCAAATGCCATGCGTGTCCAAGCAAAGGCACACACGAAAAGGAAAAGGAAGAAGAAGTAGAAAGAGGGAGGCGCATCGACGAAACAAGGCAAAGCCCGCCATCGAGCTCCGCCACCAACTCGACTCCGGCCGGGGGCCCGGCAGAGCAAGCCGTTCTGTTCCTCTCCGACGCACACATAGGCCACCCCCCAACGCCTACTGCATACAAAACACGTCCGCCAGCGCGATAGAGTGCGCCGAGATGCCCGCGCCCGTGTCGTTGCGGCACGTGATGATGGGCGTCGTGACGAGCGCGACGCGGAAGTGCTGCGCCTGCAGCTCCGCCGGGTCCGTGTGCGGCCAGATGGGCAGCATGCTCTGCGACAAGAAGCGGCTGCTGATCTCGGGGAACCGAAAGTCAAACGTCAGACGGCTCGTCAGGATCTTGGCCGACAGGTCCCACGCCGACTCGGCCACTGCGGCGAGGTCGCGGCGCGCCTCCTCCGCCGCCACCGCTGCTGCTGCTGCCGCCGCCATGGCCGCCGTCTTGGTGTTGGTGTTGCTGATACCGCCGCCATTACCGCCGCCGCCGCCGCTGATGTTGCTGTTGCCCTTGTGGTTCATGAGCGGCTGCAGCGACGCGTACAGCGAGCGCGTCGTCTCCGAGACGCGCGACTGGTGGCACGACGTGCCTTGTTCGTTCCTGAGAACCTGCCCGATGAGGACCGCCTGCCGGTTGAGCAGGGGCTGGCGCGTCGCCGATGGCTGACCTATGCATATCACTGCCGTCAGAAACAGGAACAAAAACAACCCATCGGGTGCGGATGGAGGGGAACAAGAACAAAAAAAGAAACGTACCTGCCGTGGCCTCAAGCTCGTGGCTCAGCTCCATCAGCTCGCACGTCGTCTTGCTGTCCGACCCGGCCCACGCGCCCGGCACCCACACGCGGTTGACGACGTAGTCGATGACGAGGCGCGTCACGACGCACGCCTTGGAGTTTTCGTTGCGCAGGTGGAACTCGAGGTACGACGCTGCCTCCGAGTCGGACAGCGGGCGGTACGTGGTCAGCAGCGTGTGCCAGAGGCTCGTCCCTGCCAGTTGCGCGATGGGACCGCGCTCCGCGTCCGAGGCGTGGCGCTCGACAAACGTGCGGATCTTGGCGTAAAAGTCCATGATGTCCTCGTTCCACGCCGTCACCATCTGCGGCGTCAGCTGGATGGGCGCCGAAGGGCTGCGGTTGCCGCGTGACACGGGGGCAAACGACTCGGCCGGGGACTCGGCCTTTGCAGAGGGCATGATGCTCTCCGACGCGCGGCCGTATCGGTTGCCGCCGCCGCCGCGTCCTGCAGACGTAGGTGTCATGGCCTGGAACTGCGAGCGGTGGCCAAACGCGCTGCCAGGCCGAGCGATGGCCGCACCCTGGGCCTGAGGCTGAGGCTGAGACTGAGACTGAGCCGCGGCGAAGCCCGTCGAGGGGTAGAACTCGGGCGCTGTAGGGCGGTATCGCGGGAGCGGCTGGAAGTTGCCGGTTCCGGGCCTGGTGGGAGGCGAAAACGACGAGCCGCCCACGTTGCTGCTGCTCGTGTTGATGCCGCCGCCGCCCGAGACGGCGCGGTAGACTTGTTGTCCCATGGTCCAGGGGGCCAAGCGGCGCTCCTGGGAGAACGCCGAAGGGCCACGCGGGGGCATCACTTGTTGAGGCTGCTGATAGGGGGCGGCTCCGAACCTAGGCGGCGCGTGAACCGGGGGCGAGCGAGCCATGGGCTGAAACGCCGTGGCCGGCCGGAGCGGAAGGTCGCCAAAGGTCGAGCGACTGCCCAGTCCCAGGCCTTGGGTCTGGCTCTCGAAGGCGCCGGCCGTGGAATCGTCCTCTTCCTCCTTGATAGGGGACGTGGTTCTCTGAGTCCATGCAGTCCGGGCAGACGCTGGAGAGAACATGGAGCTGGCGAGGGATGCGTTGCTCGTCTCCTCGGTCCGCGTGGGAGTCTTTGAAAAGAGCCTTCTTTCGATGGCATCGATGCACGACGCCAGAGTCTGTGTTTTCATGTGAGTCCCAAGAGCGTTGTGATTGTTGTTGTAGGCACTGGAGCTGCCACCCGGCTGCCTCACCTTGATCAGCTCAGCCTGCGACGGGCCAGTCTGCCAGGCAGTTCTCATCGTCTCCTTGAGGGCCTTGACCTCCGTCATGAGCTCCTCGAGCACCGCCCCCGTCTCCTTGGCGCCGGCCTCGGCCTGCTCGCACTTGTTCTTCTCCGCCGCGAGCTCCGCCGTCAGCTGGCTGATGGTCTGCGCTTGATCGTCTGTCTTGGCCCCCGCGAGGTTGGCCGCGATGCTGATGCGCGCGATGGCCTTGTCCGTGTCTTCCTGGTCCAGGCTCAAGGTCACCACCGCCTCGACGAGCTGCGCCGTCTCCTGGTTGACGAGCGTGCCGACCTCGCCGATCTGCGCGGCCAGCGCGGCCGGCTCCACGCCCGCCGGCGCGGAGCTCACAATGGCCTTTTGCACGGCCGCGAGAATCTGCTGGATTCGCTGGCAATTTTCAAACGCGGGCTACATTGGAAGCGGTTGTGTCAGCCATGTGGCCCATAGTCACAAACATGTGTAAGGGGTCAAGAAACATCCCGAGAGAGGAGACAAGGGGCCGCGGCTCTCAGGGCAGTCAACTTACGTGCTTCTCGGCCATCTGGCGGAGTTTGGCGGCGCGAGCAGGGCCCGCGAGGGGAGTCGAAAAGTCCACCGTCAGCATGTTGCTGTCCGCGGTGGTGGCGGTCTGGTCTGGCGTCTGAAGACTCGCCGAGGATGATCCCCGAAGTCGAACGCCGTTGTCGGTCCGCTTGGCCGACGAGGCGCTCGTGTCGTCCGCCGTATTGGACATGACGCCAGAGAGAAAGAGGGAGGAAGACAAAAGCCCCGGGCACGGCTGAGACTGAAAAGGTTGTCGTCGTAAGTCCCCGCGTGTGCCGAGAAGAATCGACGGAACAAAAAACGGTCAGGCACAACGACAGGTTGTCCCGATGAAACGGCCCTGAAGCTCGCGTCAGTACCCAGTCGCCTATCGTTTGATGGCGATGAACGTGTTGAATGGGGTGTTGAAGATCCTGGACAGTGGGAGGGGGAGTTTGTGTTGGAGAAGAGGCGAAGAGGGCTCGGTGAGCCCTGGTGTCACGACACGGAAGCCTTTTTGGAAGCCCTCGAGAGGAACGAAGAGTGAAGCCTGCAAGCCGAGAGACTGACCTTTGTAGAGCTTAACGAGACAAAGGGGCCGAAACTTGTAGCTTCGTCTCGCGCGCGATTCTTCTCAACACGCGGTATACTTGTTGATCACTTCTCTCCTGGGATAGGTGTTTGGGGCGTGAGGGATGAGGGAGAAACCAAAGCGTGATCAAGCGCAAACGAACGAGAGAGGCGGTAGGGCGCGGAAGAAGGGCCGCCTACCCTCTCCCCGGGCCGCACAGCAGAGGCTGGCCTAAGAAAGGCTGCCGCTCGCAGCTGCGAGCTCCACGGGGCCGTCACCCGCCCGCCCGCCCGTCGCCATGGAGAGCCACCCTGCTGCTCCCGCTCTCCTCATTTGCCTGAGCAAGGAGCCGACGACCCCCATTTGTGTGAACAACTGCGCGCGCAGACCGAACTGGCCACTCTTTCACTGAGCTCGCGCAGTGCCACAAACATCAGGTGAATACGAGAACGAACCATCCTGTGAATCAGAGCCACACAATCGAAAGCGAGAGCGGCGTTTGCAGTGAAACGGCGGCCTGACGATCCGCTCTGCCATATCACCGGCGCCTGACCCCTGGCCCTCGCATGCCTGTGGGCAAGATGTGAGCCCTCTGAAAATCCTCTTGTTAAGAGTAGAGACGAGTACACTTGGGCGACCTATGGCGACCTGGGGAAGCCATCAGGCGTTCTGTGAATCGTGGTGTCTAGAGACCGCCGGCCGCGCAGGTCTGACATGCCGTGAACGAAAGCTCGTATGCTACAGCCACTTCAGAGACGGTCCGCAACGCAGGAGGGGATGCCTACCGTAATATCGCGTTCCGACAGTCACCCCACGCGTGCTCGACGCCACTTATACCTTTGTCACCGACAATCACCGTGATGTACGACGCACGATCATTGCCAAGGGCCAGTTGTGCACTATGTACTTTTGACATTCATTTCCTTTGGAAAATTACCCTAGTCGTCGGGCATCCAAGCCTACGCCCTACCCATGTACCCTGGAAAGCAAAATTCCCCTCCTCGGCCAACGGAAGAGGCTCACTCCTGTGTGTTCGTACAGACATCAGTGTGATCACTATGTGACCTTGTCACATGGCGAAGAGCCGGATTCGTTTGGCGGTGAGCTTGACGAGACTCCAAACCCAGCCAGATCCTGGATCGTGTAGTGCATATTGGTACGGCGGTTCCGATCATTGCGTGCTCGGTTGTCGACTTGGGTCAATACGTCGCTGGACAACCACTTAATTGGAGGAATGGCCTCCTTTCAAAATTCCACCATGAGATGGTAGCAAATGGGTATCAAGGTCGTGGCATCTGAGAAAAGCAATGTTAAAATCTCAGCCACAGACGACCAAGTGTTGGCGGGTTGAGCGTCGCACAAACGAAAGGAAATTTGGGTATCAAACATAGCACGCAGGGCCAGACCAATTTGTATCTGGGCGTACTGCACGCGGAGCACTTAGTCAAGACTCTGCAATAGTGGATTGGACGCTACAAACCTGTCGAAAACCTAGATGGAGCCGAAAACGGTTCTCCCCATTGTCAATGAGTTCATCAAGATTAGACGGCTCGGGCGCGAGAGAAGATGCTGCTGTAAATGGCATCAACGACGGGGGATGCGTTGATCATGCGACCTCCGAAGTAGCGTCCGTTGAGGCCCTTGATGGCGTTCTCGCCGCCTTGGACCTTGTCGAACTTGAGGTAAACTTCGCCGGGTGTGTTTCGGTCGACGGCAATGTGCACGACGCGACCATACTTGGCCTCGCACTCAGTCTTGACGTCCTCTTCGAGTTCCTGTATGAAGTTCTCGTCTTGCTCCCTGGAGTCACCGTCAGCGCTGCTTACCAGTGGAGGGGAGTAGAAATGCAACTACTTACTCGGCCGGGTCGTACATGTTTCGCAAAACGATGCACCGGCTCGCCGTGTTGACGTTGACCGGCAAGGGCTTCACGTCGACACGGGGCTTCGCAGCCTGGGCATCGTCTTTGCCACCGGCGGGCTCTTCGGTCCTGGCAAGCTTTCTCATCAACGCGTCTCGACTGTAGTTGTTGAAGTTCACCCCTGCGACATCGGTGTCGTCCAGCGCGCTGCCACCACCGTTTCGGTCATCACGACCGCCGGCGCGGTCGAACCCTGCGGTCGGACCGCGGCCGCCTGCACCAGAAAAGGCGGAGCCCTGGAAATTTCCATTGGGGCCGTGGTTTCTTGCGTCAGCACCTGCACCGGAGCGTTCATTGCCCAGGCCAACACGGATGGGACGACCGGCGAGCTCGAAATTGTTCATCTTATCCATTGCGTCTCGCGCGTTCTCCGCATCCTTGTACCTAACGAGCATGAGTTAGCCTCTCGTCACGTCTAACGCCAGGTACGTGGGGTCATCCTTACTGCACAAAGCCATAACCCTTGCTGCGACCGTTCTCGTCCATCAGCAGCTGGGCAAAGTCGAGTTCGCCAAACGGTTCAAAGACCGCCTCGAGATCTTCCTGCGTAACATTGAAGTGGATGTTTCCAATATACAGGCGGTGGAAGGGGGCAGAGCTAGATTGACCGCTGTCGTCTGGCTTCTTGACTTGACGGTTCTTCTCTGCTTCAGTGACCCTTACAATGATGGGGATGTTTTCAAGGGGTCGGCCAGTGAGTTGAAGAGCCTTTTGAACGGTCTCTACATCCTTGAACTCAACATAGCCAACACTGATGGGCAGTGTGTCAGCACGGGATGTGGGAGATTTTGATGAAGGGAGGGGGGGAGGGGGGGAGGCGGACCCTTTGGATCTTCCGCTGACGCGATCTTTGACGATCTGCGCCTCGATGACTGGGCCGGCGTTCTCCTCAAAAAACTCCTTGAGCTTATGGGTTCGAACACGGTTTGCGAGTTGCTGAACAAAGACGGTGCGGCAGTCACGCTCTTCGTCGTTGGGGGGAGGCGTGTGGGAGCGGCGCTCTTCACGTCCTCGGCCGTGGTCCGCGGGGCGGCGGTCAGAGCGGTCATATCGGTCACGTCGGTCGTATCGATCACGACGGTCGCGGCGGTCGCGTTCATCTCGATAGTGGTGGCGGCGAGGGGAGCGAGAACGGGAACGGCCGCGTCCTCCACGGTAGTAGTCTCCGTCGCGTCGGCTGTGGCTGTTGTAGTCGCGGCGACCATCTCGGCTGCTTCGATTTCCGTGGCGGCTGCTGTTGCTACCAGTGTCGCTGCGGGCGGCGTCATCGCGGCGGTGGCGGTGGCGGTCGTGGTTGTCGTCGCGGTGGCGGTCGGTGCCACGGTCGGAGCCGTGTTTCTTGTCCTCTCCAGCATGGCTTTCATTTTGCATCGCCAGCTTCTTCTCGTTGGCCTCCTTCTCCGTGGCGGCCAGTAAGGCCTCGACGTCCAGACTCGACATCGTGCTGGCAGTTGGCAACAATCTGCTCTGGGGATCAACGACGGTGAGCGACGTCAACAGCGCACAAGAATTTGGAAGGGATTCGATCCAGGGGACGATGTGGAGAGAGCTTTCACAGCGGGAGTAGTGTGACGATCAGGAAGCCCAAGAACTCCGATGGATGAATGTGGAGGTCTGCGGGAGAGGGGGAGCGAGGCTGCGTTTGCAAGACGGTTGACTGGCTGGGTCTTGTTGGAGGCAGGTGTGGAGCAGGGTGCTCAGAAAATCTTGGACGTCTTTGGAAGACCGGGGTGCGGTGCGCCAGTCACGTGAGCTGTGATTGCTGCCCAGCTGCCAACACCCATCCGGCCGTCTGCAAGCGGTGGAGTCTGCAGTGTGATGGACTGCTCGCAGTTGTCTAACGCGCTGGGCGTTTAGCAGCCGTTCAATGCCGCTGCGTTACCCGGATACTGTACGAAGGTAGCAAGCGCGTAGTAACAGACCCAGCATGGCACAGCAATGTATGACGGCCACCAAATCCTTACAGGTGAAGCGAAGAGTAGACTTTCTTATTATTAGTGCTTTAGTACATGTTCCTCAAACGGAAACATCCAGTCTCCATTAATAGTTTCCCCTCGATACCTGTCTTCCGTCGTCATACGTTAGGTACGTGATGCACTTTTCTGGTATCGTCCCATTGCTTTCGTTCGTTTGTCGCTCAACAATAGTCCAAACGAGTAACCTAAACTCCATCGAATCCATATTCAATTACACAAACGACAGGCGTGAATAAAAAAGGCCATGTGCAAAAGGCGACCCAAGTCGGGCTGCTTATTTGGTCTTAGTGAGAGGCTGCAGCTCTGTGCCAAAAATTGTGTCCCAGAACTTGCTGGTGACGCCAAAGCCGAGCTCGTAGTCGAGGAAGTGATGCTGAAGGTGGTACTTCTTGAGTTGCTTGTACCATAGGGGGAGATTCTCGTGGTGCAGGAAGTAATGCGTCAGGTCGTAGCAGATGTAGCCAAAGATGCCGCCACAGTACACGGCCGTGCCTGCGTACCAGTTGTACGCAAAGACGAACTGAGCCAGCTTCCAGAAGGGAGTGGCGAGCACAACAAAAAGCACAGGCGGCATGACTAGGCGGTACTTATCCATGGGCAAATAGTGATGGATGCCGTGGAGCAAGAAGTGCGCGGTAATGCCGACCCTATTGTCGGGGAGATAGCTGCAGGCCATGTTAGCTCACTCTCGCGACTCAATACGCTAATGCATTTTAACTCACTCATCGAGGTGGAAGAGGAATCGGTGCATGCAGTATTCGATAAACGTCCACAGGAACACACCGAAAACCCAGTGAGCGGCGGTAATGGCAGGACGCTCGAAGCCTTGGTTTGCCAGGTAGAGGCCGTAGCCGACGCACGGCAGCCAGATAGTGGGCACCATCCACCATGGAGTCTTGGTGAGCGGCTCGAGGAAGTTTCCAAACAATGGGGCCGAGTCGCCGCCCTTGTAATGTCGCGGGCGATGGACTTGATCCAAGTAAAACTCTTTGCTGAAGCCGCCGTTCCAGATCTGGAGAAATAGTGGCCGGTTGAGATCCAAAAACTTGTGCTTCTTGTAGTCCTGGGAGATGTCCGTTTCCTTGCTCAAGTCCTCTTCACAGGACATACCAGTTCGAGGGTGAATATAGGTTGCGGACGTTCCGGTAGCCGTGGAGCCATTCAACGTGCCGTTGGCCTCGGCCTTGGGATGCGCGGAGCCGTTGGAGCCCACAGCTTTTTCCGGGACCACGAAGCCGACTAATGAGTCGTCCAAAACATCGTAAGCCGCCTCCGAATGAGGATGGGAAGTCGGGTCCTTTAAGATTTCCTCGACATCCTTGCCAGCATACTCGAGCAGCAAGTCGCCACCGCCGGGATGAACGTCGACAAAGTCCGTCACATCATAGACCTTGGTGCCGATGGTAACAAAGCACGAGGCGGCGGACGCGTGCGATTCCACCTCGGCGCGAGTAAATGTCGGCAGCGTTCGGGACGGCATTGCGATATGTCGAGAAGTTCGGAAGGGTCGGCGATGTGGTTGGCAGGGGGGCAGAAACGGCCCGGCGCGAACAAGGACAGGAAGAGGCTCAAAGGGCGACGCTCACACCACCAGGTAGGAGCGAAAGGGGATAGCAGCGACAGTGGCCCTTTTAGAGCGCCAGCAGACAGACAGTCGCTATATCGTAGGGCAGTCTCGAGGCGTAGGATGACGATGCATCGTTGATCAGGAGATGTCGCAGTCGAAGGGTTTTTAATGAGCCTGCTGACCTAGCGCGTCCTTAGTGGCCGGAGGCCCCTAAAAGTCCGGGACTGGAGCGGAAGCCGCTTGCCGTCCAGGAGGAAGTGGGCTCACTTTCCACTGGGCCCCACTGTCGTCCGCCGTCTGGGGCTTGCGCTGGCAGCGTGGCACTGTCGGAAGCGTCGGGCGAAGCCGAGGCCTGGTTGGCGCATATGGCCAGGCTGAAGGAGAGCGAGAGAAGCAGGTGATGAGTGGGAGCCCCTTCAATGGACGACGGCCCCCCGACGAAAAAAGTTATGGTTCGCTCTGCCGCCTATCCCTGTCGTTGGTTGATCTAACTACGAAGTTCGCGCAATGGTCGGCAAATCCCCTTTTTGGCTCCGCCGTGGCGTCCTGTCGCGACTTGCTTCACTGTGTGAGACGAACAACAGATGTTTCGAAGAGCTGCCCGTCTCCGTAGGAGTGAGGAGGGGATGGATCATGCATGTGTCACAGGCTGCCGCCAAGACGAGCAGCCAGGCGTAAGAGGCACGGACCAGAGGATGAAGCTTGGCTGATGCGACTGGCAGCAAACAAAGGCAAGTGGGAAAGCGCCGAGGAAAGGGTGCTGTAGGTGCAGAGCTACATGTCATAGTCGCCCGCCGGTGGCAAACTTGCGATCGACCGAGGTGGGATACAAGAGGTGACGACACCATTGAATGCACAAGGTTAGCAAGGGAGCGCGGCCGAGGCGGCATCGCACGGGCACACACCTCGTTCTGGTACCTGAAGTTAGTTGCCAACTTTAGTGCCTCGTAGGTTCAGAGGTACAGTTCTACGAGGAATAAAACAGCTGAGCTGGGCGTCGCGGCCCCTGCTGGAAATGGAGCTGGAGGGGTCGATGGTGGCGGGGCACGCGCGCTGACGACAGTGCTCTATCATCTCAGCAAACCCGCCCGCTACATCCATACATCAAAGTGAGTTTCTGGAACTCGCACCAACCACCCAGCTGCTCTCCTCACCGCACAACTCGCAGCGTCTTTCACAGACTCGTTTGTGCAAAGCCCCCGGTGGCACACCAAGCCCGACTCATTCGTTGACTCTGTGCACCTCCAACATCCCCTCCGTCCCGAGCCCGTGCCGACACAATGTCGTCATTACCGCTGCCGCGGGGCAGTTGGCTCCTCGTGCTCTGCGTCTGCCTCGTCGTACTGCCAGGCAAGGCCGCCGCCTTTGGTGCCGGAAACATCCCCTCCATCGCACAAGTGCGTGCTGCAGACCTTCGTCCCTCCTCAAAGAATCCATTGCTGATGACGAGCGGCAGGTCGAGGGCCACAACTGGCGCCATGGAGGTACGGGTCGCCAACGGGGGGGCTGTGCGGGCTAATGCGAGGTTATACTGACAAGCGGCAGACATCGAGGATATGCTTGCCAGCCTCGCCTTCCTCCACGGGAAGAAGTGGAGTTCGATGCTCATTAAGCGCACGTACTTTGGCAACTGGCTGCGCGACTACTCGCAGGCCGTCGACGTGGGCAGCTTGAAGGGCGTCAATGCCGCCACCATTCGCATTTTGGTAAGACGACATACCTGGCCACGCCTGTAATTGCTTCGGCTAAGTCGATCCAAGGTCTGGGTCCTTTCTTTCATGGCATTTGGCTATGCCACGGACGAGTTCGAAGTCAACGAGGAACGCCTCGGCTGCTACCGCCCCGAAGAGCACATCGACAACCCCAAGGGCTACGCAGATGGCCTTGATGCGCGCAAGTTCGACCCGCGCCTCCGCGGCCCCGTCGATCCCGTGGAGACAGAAGTCGATCTCAAGACCGGCATGAAGAATTACATCGCCAACGAGACGGGCCACTGGGCTACCAGCGCAGGCTACCTCCGGTTCAGCTTTGCTCGTAGCATCCACTTCGGCCGACTGTACACCTGCGGCGCGCAGGGCAAGGGCAAGGATGAGAACCTGTGCGAGGCTCTTCGGTGCCTGGGCCAAGCTCTGCACTGCATGGAGGATTTTGGTGCCCACAGCAACTACTGCGAGCTTGCCCTCCGCGAGCTCGGATACCATAACGTGTTCCCACACTGCGGCACGCAGGCGGAGATTAACATCCACGGCAAGAGACTGTACCCCATCGTCACGGGCACGTTCGGCGCGGTCGACTTTTTGCACTCGGTCATCGGCGAGGCCAATGATCACTTCACCCAGTCCGAGGTTGACGAGGTCGACGTCGCGCTCAAGAATGCGGAGGCGGCCCGTGGCGGCGGCGGCTCCAGCTCCAGGGGTCTCTTTGACGGCTCGGGACCCGGCGACTTCATCTCCCTCATATCCAAGCTTCCAGACGTTGGCTCCGGGTATGCCGATCAGGCAAGGAGCCTGAAGGCTGCCTCGGAGGCTCAGGAACGAGAGAACCAGGAGCGCAGCCGCGCGGGAGATAACGTCAACCTCGTCCCCGGCATGAGCCCCAACTTCGACCCAGTCAAGACCGCGGGTCAGATTTACCCCATTCTCCAGTTCAGAGACAAGATCGTCAAGGCGATCAGCAGGGGCATATCCAAGGTCCCGGGTCTCGAGAAGCTCATTGAGCACATCAGCGAGACGCTCACGGCCTTTGTCCTGGGCCTCCTTGCGCCCTTTATCCGACCCATCATCAACCAGGTCTCCAAGGTCCTGAAGGACGGGTCCTCGGGCGTCATCAGCGCGAGCTCCAACTCGCAGCTGGAGCCGTGGGACAACCCGCGCTGCTCCGACCCGACGCATTCCATGCTGTCCAAGGACCACTTCACCAACATCCTGAACTCTTGCGCCGGTCGCGTGGCCACCACGATTCTTCAGTATGCTGTGCCGTAAGTCGATAATCTCCCTCCAGCTGCGTACAGGATTTGTTCTGACCCTCCCCCTCCAGACGCGTTCTCTTTGCGTGGGAAAACCCCAACGTCCCCGTTGACGAGGTGGTCAACGACGTTCTTCGCGCGTTCCACCACCCCGCTCTCCGCGACGAGAGCATCGAGATCCAGCGGGATATGTTCAAGACGGTCAGGATGTGGGCCGATGAGCACCCTCGCCGCAACCAGCTGGACCAGCTCCTGTCGTCCGAGTCGGTCAAGAAGGGCAAGAACCACGTCCTCAGCCAGCAGAACAAGGGCGGTGCCGGTGGCCACGGCGCCGGCGGCCATTCGCACGGCCCATGGGAGTCTCTGAGCCAGCTCGGCCACGGGAAAGTGTCCGGGTCTCTGTGGTCGCAGGTCCGCACGCGCGATCTCGACTCCATGGAGGGCCGCGACGGAGACGCCTCGGCCAACTACATGTCCTCGTCGCCCGCGCCTCCCTCCAGCCAGCGGCCGACTCAGCCGAGCTATGGACAAGGAGAGAGCGCATCGTACATGTCCCAGAGCGGCAACCTGCAGCCCGGTCCGCCAGGCGGCTATTCCGGCCCTTCACCTCAGCCTAGTCAGTATTATGGTGGAGGAGGAGGGGGCGGCGGCGGCCCCGGCTACAATCAGCCCCCTCCTCCGGGACCGTCTCAAGGATACGGTGGCCCAGCTCCCGGGGGCCAGTGGGCGCCTTCGGGCCCGCCGCCGCCGCCGCAAGGGTACGGCGGTCCGGGGTACGGAGGCCCCGAGTACGGCGGGCCTCGGCCGACGGGGCAGTATCCCCCCTACCAGCAGGGTCCTCCTCAGCAGCAGCCGCCACCCTCATGGGGCACGTACCCCGGACAACAACGCTACTGAGATGCGGATGGCAAGGCATGGCGCTTGGTGGAGATGGCGGTAACTTAAGGTGGGACTTGCAGGCTGATGGGCACGCGCGCCATCAACGACTGTCGTGAGGGCTTGACGAAAAGGAAAATTTGGCTATGTGTAGAGTCCTTGGCTACAGGAAGGCACGGGTTTTAGCCTGGAAAGTAAAGAAGAGGAAAAGGGAAAAAAATAAAGCAGCAAGGCTTTTTTGCATATGCTTGTCGTCTTGTCTATTCTCGTGGGACTGGGCTCTCTACCTGGCCAGCCGGCATGTCTGTACGCTATGTAGCTTCATTATGCAAGTCGTCAAAGAAGAAGAAAAGACTTCTTCCTCCCTCCCGTTTCGTAGTGTCACCCCCGCCCCGATCCCCTCTAGTGTTTTCCCTTTTTTGGGTGAACAAGGCTCTATACCGCCGTGGTCTCTAGTATACAGGGAGGAAGGGTTCCTCCTGGACGCTCGTCCACCGGACAGGGAGATATATGAGTGTGCGTGTGCGTATGTGTGTGGAAGTGGAAGTAAGCCAAATTCTCTCGTGTCATTCGTCGTGTCGTGTCATCCTTCCGGCCGCCATCCGCCAGAGAAGAAAAGAAAGAAGGGAGGAAAATCTCGTGTACAGGTTACCACCCCGGCGGACCCGCGCGCGGGGTGCGTTTTACCGCTTGCCCCGGCGCGGATCCTGGGCCTCGGCGCGGCGAATGTCGCGAATCTCCTTTGTGCCCAGGCTGCCGAGGCCGCCCTCGGAGCGGCGCTCCCAGCCGCCGAGGCGGACGACCTGGCAGGTGGCGTTGTCGCCGTCCCTCGACACCTCGGTGGCGTAGTCGACGACGCGGCGGGCGCCCTCGTCGGGCGTCTTGGCCTCCTTGACCACGTCGACAATCTCCTGGTCGCTGAGGGTGCCCGACACGCCGTCGCTCATGAGGACGAGGAAGGAGTACTGCGCGGGGCCCATGTCGACGCGCGTGATCTCGGGCTCGGCCGAGACGCCGATGCGCTTGCTGCGGATGTCGCCAAAGGCGCGGCTGTTGGCCAGCCCCGCGATGCGCTCCTCGCCGAAGCTGTCGCCCGACACCATGGAGCCCGCGGGCGCGTACCGGCGGAGGCGCCTACTCTCCGTGGGCGTCGTGGGGTGGTGGTCCGAGGTCAGGGGCTGGGGCAGGCCGGTGGCCGTGTCGCAGAGGAGGATGCGGCTGTCGCCCACGTGCGCGACGAGCAGCGTCGACTGCGCGCCTGGGTGCCAAAAGGGCGCGGGGGTTGGCGTCGAGATGAGGGCCACCGAGGCCGTCGAGCCGCCCTTGAAGCGCGTCGCGCCCCCAATGTTGTGGCCGGACGGCGTCGCATGCGGGGCCCCGAGGATCTCGTCGTCGTTAACGGGCATGTCCGAGTCGTCGGGGTCGACCTTTCTCGCCTGAGCCGAGACGAAGTCCAGATCGGCGCGCAGGAACGCATACGCGATGCTCGACTCAGCGGATATGGGCGCCTCGTCGCCAGGCTCGCCCTGGGTGGCGAAATGCTCCGGGTTGAAGCGCCTAAAGTAGCCCCCGATGGTGGTCGCGTACGCCTTGACGAGATCTCGTTCCAGTTGAATGGCCTTGGCGGTGTCCTGCACCTCGGCCGGCTCCGACTCGGCACTAGCGAGCGGCTTGCCGTGTTCGACGTCGCCCACCGAGCCGTTGTCGTGGTCGGGTACTTGCATGTCCTGCTTCACTTCTTCGGGACCCTTCATGTCCACCGAGCTGAGAGCACGACCTTTGGAGACTCCGACCCTTGCGCGAGCCGTGGCAGGCCCGCTCTGTTCACGGCCTGGCTTCGTCTTGCGCAAGCTGCTCTGTAGGCCAAAGTTCTTGGCTGCCTCCTCAATGTACCCATGCAGCTCGTCGCGGAGGAAATGCGCGCACTGGGTGCCGCCGTGGCCGTCGAAGACGCCAAAGTAGAAGATCTGAGGGTCACCTGACGCGCTGCTCGCGGGGGTGGCCTCGCCGGGCTTTTTCTTGACGCTCATGGGAGCCCTCCTGGCGAAGGCGGGGACGGCGATGATGCCAGCCTGGTCGGCGTCTTCGTTGTAGGGCCGACTGCCACGGGCTGAGTGGGAGCCGAAGTGGTGCTTGGCCCGCCGCAAAGGTATCCTGACCACGGTGAGGTCTCTGCCAGGCATGTTGGGCAGCGCCACGGCGGGCGACGAGCCCGGATCGGGCGTATGAGGCATCGAGGCGTCGCGGGGCAGCTTATGGCCCGGGCCGGCCGAGTTGTGCGCATCCGGGTGAAGCGACGACGACGGGAGGTGGGTGACGAAGTAGGTGTGGAAGCACTGACGTGCTGCTGCTGGTTGCGCGGGGGCTTGCGTGTGTGTTTGCGCAAAGTGTCGTGGCCCGGCGGACACGACGGCCTGGACAGGGGAACGGCCGACCCGATGTGTTCGCCGGGGGGCGGCGGCGGCGGGGTGCGACGAGGCCAGAGTCCGTCTCGTGACGACATCTCCGAGCTGTTGGTGGGCGGCAGCGTCATCGCTCGCGGGCTGAGACCGACGCGAGGCTCCTACCAGGGCAGGAGGAGATAGCGCGAGTATCGCATCATAGGAGGAGAGTCGAGCAGCCGCTCTCGAGGCGTTTCGACCGGCCGTCTGGGCGACGGAGGACGACGCCATTGTCGCTCGGAGGCAGGGCTGGGAGCTTGGCTGTGGCGTGCTGGCGTCTCAGCATCCCCAACGGAGTAGGAGAGCGAGTTGTTTTCGAGGCGTGCGGTCCATGAAACGTGGTGCTGGCAGCTCGCGCAAACCTGACGCGCGTGAATGTCTGAGTATGGGGAGGGGAGTGGTGATGAGGAGGAGGAGGGGGAAATCCCAAGATGCGGCCCCGGCCGGGTACCGGCGGCTTTTGATCCCAGTCGAGTAGTCGGTTGCTAAGAGCGCGCTCAGACGGCCGTCGGCGGAGGACAAAGAGAGGTCTGGTCTGGTCAGGAACGAGGGTTGCTGTGCGGGATGATGAGATGAAAGAAAAAGCGACAAAGCAAAGCAGCACAGGCAGAGACAAGAGTGACACCGGAGCGGCATGGCAGACTGGATGGGACTTTGTCTGGTGGCAGATACCTTTACGCCAGAAGCTCCGCCGCTCGGGCCAATCGGGCGACCTAGGTGAGCCAGGCAAGGCACCAGCCAGACTTCTGCAGCGCTAGAGGAGGGGCGCCTGGCTTAGCACCTAGGATAGTCGTATTTTATTAGTTCTCGTTATATATATATTATCCTAGCTACCTCGACTAGATATATCCTATTAATCTTGCTATATTAATAGTTCTAACCTTAAACTAAAGTATATTACTATTATTAGCTTATTGAACCTATATTATACGTTAATAAAAAAGCTCGCTATAAGACTACCTCTCTTTAACCCTTAAAAAAAGCGAGTATTAATATAATATAATATCGGACTTAAGCTTAATAATTTACTTATTTACCTCTTTAAGCTATTTAACTAAATAGCCCTATCTATTACTAATAGCTTTTACTCGATATCTATTAATATTACTAAAGAAATTATATAACGCTAAGAATAATTAATATTTTAATAAGAGTTATATTATATACTACGCGGCGAACTTTAGATAGGACCGCGTTACCGTAGCTATTAATACTTGTCTAGTCGAACGCCTCCTAAAAGGTAGCCTCGTAATGTTTTTAAACTTATCTAGTAGAACTTAAAACATTAGCGTATATATACTTGCACAGTAGACATCTGAAAGGAGAAGTTGAGTAACGTACCTAGTGTGGAGCGGTGTGCAGCCTCAGGCCTTGGTCTGAGGCCATATAAGAGATGTTATGTGTGGCTCCTGTGGAGTCGGCTCCCTTTTGCCGTTGGAGCCACACATATCTCAACACCTAGCTTGTGGGAACTTCATCCTGGGGGAGCACTCCCGTCTGAGGCTTGCAAATACGCAAATTGCGACAACTAAAATTAACAGGCGGTATGCATGAGGTGAGCGTAGTGCTCTGGTGGCCGTTTTTGGCTTGCTGGCGATGCGAGTGAAGTAGATTGCGGGTGGGAAGCACAAGTGAAATGCCGACCAGTGAAATCAATGTTCACACTCTAGCTCTTGCGCTGCCTCGCGATATATCGTCTCGGCCTCCTCGTATTTCCCCTGGCCCTCAAGCACGGCCGCAAGGTTGCTCATGCAAGCGACCGCGTCCGGATGCTGGTCGCCGAGCCTCTGGTTAGCAATTTGGCATTGTATGTGACAGCACGCCATTGGCCATTCCTTCCCTTACCAAGTAATCATGAGTGCTTCTCGGACAGCAGCCGATACGGCAGTGCACATTGTGCACTGCACACTACCGTGTTGATCTACCAATAGCCCACTGAGGCGCAGGGCGACCAATATGTACATGCATCCTCGCCAATTCTAACAACCGTTACCAAGTTACTCTCCTGATCATCAACGTTTTCGTAGGATCAGGGAATGACTACACATGACCAATCAGTATCAGATCGAAGCGGATATGGAAGTGGACATACCTGCACTCCGAACTCCAAATTCTCGTATCTCTTGACCTCTCCACCAGGCATTTTAAGGTCATAATGTATCAGCAGCGTTGCCAATATTAACTTGATCTCGCTTGCGGCAAAGAAACGTCCTGGGCAAGCGTTCCGTCCGTACCCGAACGTCAAGCTCGTCTTCCCGACACTCGTGAACTGACCATTGGCCGACACCGCCCTAACGCTCCCTGTTTCCTTCTCTCCGTCGTGAATGCCCTTGCAGAAGCGAAATGCGTCGAACTGATGAGCATTAGGGAAGTACCTCTCATCTGTATATACACCTTTCACCGGTACTTCGATGATGAAACCTGCAGGGATCTCTTGTCCATTGGAGAGAATAAGCGGTTTCAGGGCTTTGCGACGAAACGTAACTAGAAAAGGTCAGTACACGGAATACATAGATTGGTTCTTCGGAGCTCCGTTGCGACGTACCGCTGGCTAGTGGGTGGCAGCGCGTCGTCTCCTTCAAAAAGCTATCGAGCTTCTTCATGCTCTGCAATGCTCCAAGTGTGAATTTCCCATCACTCTCTTTTAGGACTTGGTGAGCTTCCTCCCGCAGGACGGGGATGAGCTCGGGTATAGCCACAAGCGTGTAAATTCTAGCAATCATCCTCAGCTTGTGTCCCATGGGCAACCTCTCAAAGCAGCGGGGTCTTACGCATTCACAGTGATAGCGGTGGAAGTATGTATGGCCGCAAAGCTGACATCCAACTGATGCTTGACTAGCTGCTCGTCGTCATTGATCCCGAACCGGCTCCCCTCGTTCATGAGCCAGTGTAACATGTCGTTCGGGGCTTCGTGGCCCGGCATTAAGGCAGCTCTTTTGCGGGACGCCACAACAGGCCTTAAGAAATTGTCCGCCTGCTTGACGCGGCGCCGAAGCCGTCGTACAGGAGGCAACCAGGGGGACACATAGGTGCGCAACCAGGGCGGGACAAGGGTAACGACGTACGAAGCCCTCATCAAGTCGATGGTGTAGTTGATGGCGGTCTCGATATACATCTCGTCGCGGCAGAGCTCGGGGCCAACGAATATGCGGCCGGAAGCCATGGCAGTAGTGCGCAGGATCTTGTTGCTCATGTTGACGTTGGTCCAATCCGATGACATGGGGAGCTCAGAATGCATGGACCTGATGACTTCGTCGGCCATGATGGGGAGGAGGCGGCCTGGATGCGAATGACGAATTACAATTCGTTCGTTGATAGTAAGAAAGTCAAATGTTGGGTTATGTCCTACCCAATGAGGGACTCAAAGCCGCAACTGCACGTGGTATAATAGCATTATATTCCACGCCTTTTGTGCTCCTACTCTGCAAGATCTGTGTGGAAGGATAGTATGCCTTGATGATTCGTCGGGGAGTTGCAAGCCGCGTACCTCGTCCAGTGCTTCACCAAAGCTCAAGATGTCATCAGGCAACTTTTTCAGTTCACCTAAGAGGTCGGGGCTGATCGTGATGGATTTATACTCTGCAATAAAGTCAGGAATCGACAGCGCCCGGGATCAAGTTCGTTATACTTTTGGACGCTGCGGTGCGCAAGAGTGCTTGCTTGATCTTTAATAAATCATTAGGGCGAGAGTAAACTGCGGTAATTGTTTGCAGAAATCACCTTGTTGCATTCCCTCGAGACCATTCTTCCAAGGCTGACGGCAGCAACACTCCGATTTCGCTTCTCTCGCTTCCATCGCCCCAAGCAAAATATTGAGTAGAAAACGAGCCGCAGGAATAAGAAAGTACCAAGGGCAATAAGGATCGCCACGACCAAGTTCCATCGTATCGAAATGGCCTTTTGTTCGGCGCTAACGATGCCAAATTTTGCTCTCGCGTCAAACAAAAACTTGGTCATTTTTAGCTTAGATTCTGCTAGAGTGTCAATATCGCCTCGTCGGCTTTCGAGGCAGCAAGCTCTGATGAAATTCTAGCATTAAGTCCGAGTAGTTGTTCACGTGCTATACACATGTGAATGTATGAGTAGGATACTCCGTACACACTAGGACGTATCGTTCAATTCAGAGGCTCATGAACACGTCAGAATATGACAGGCTATCGGATCACAACAAACCTTTCGGCAAGTATCGCCGGCACGCAACAGCTCTTTATGAGCGTGTTTCAGACACGGTGAGTCGGCTGGGCGGAACTCAGCCACGTTTCAAGACACGGCTAGGTGCGGCGCAGAGACAAGGCGACAGCAAAGGCGACAGCTGCACTATGTACCAAGCCACATCTTGCCGATTTCCCGTTATTCGAGAGGCGCCATATGCGGCCTGATGAGTGGACTCTATGGTGACGATGGCCCGACAACCTCCCTCGCCTGATCGCGCAAGTCTTCATGTTGTGGGTTACCTGCTCATGAATTGTTCGCCCTGTTCAATGTTGGTTCTGACGCAACATCGGCTACCGCCCCGTCTTCAATACACTGCCTGATGGCGAAAGCTTAGTCTCCCTGACAATGAGCAGGTCAATCTGTGACCTCTATATCTCAGGATGAAATGATCGCCGTGATGGTCAAGAGAGCATGTGCCCGCACTACATGTATGAATACCTCAGCAGTCTTGTGGCGTTTCCTCCGGTCCCCAGCAGCTTTCCTACAATGCGATCTGCTCACTATTTTCCGATTTTGACAACATGACAGGGGCGAGGTGGTCAACCCCAAAATTGTACTCCGTACCAGTCCATGTATGACACGTCGTCCAGCCACTTATATCTGAGAACAACACAGGAGACCTGCATCGAGTAATTGCAGCACCAGCCAATGAGGATACACGCTAGAAGCTCCATTCTGAGGCAGAACGAACGTTGCAAAAAGGCTTGATTCAAGCTCCATGAACCTGAATAGCTAGCCACCACGGCCTATTCACCGGTATAAGAGCTGACGGTTGTGTGTGGTAGCAGTATGATGTCAACACCAGACCCGGTCAACGGCGCGCCTGTTTGAGTAATGGACATCTCGCAGTTGAAAAGCTTTGCAGGGCTGCTGGCCGCGTCAGCCGGAATGCATTTAGTGTTCCTGGCGCTGGCAATCTTGTTCGCTTGGCGGCTCAAAAGAACTTGGCCGATTTTCACTCAGACCGCCTTCTGGGAGTCTTTGCCATGGGTGAAACGCACGCTGTTTGACCCCCGGGACTTCTTCATGGATCGAGCCGAATTTTTGAGGTCAGGTAAAGAACGGAGCTTGAACGGGCAGTTCACCTTCTGGTATGGACGCCGACACGTTGTCGCCCTGTCCGGTCTGGAACCTAGGAGGATCTTCCATACCGCACGCGGGCTGGACCCTGTGGCCGGGTATGTCCCAACCAAATGAATAGCACCCTTCCCACTGTGGCCTTATGCTGAGGAACTGTCAGCTTTATGGAACTCTTCACGGACTTCCCTGACCTCAGCCGTTTCCAAGGCGGAGATACCCGTTCTCTCATCGCCATACTCCGGCGATGCACCCACAGAGACCGGCTGATTACCAATTTGCACCTCCTCATCACCGACAACATCAAGTCTCTCGCACAAATCAAAGCGCCGGGGGTAATAGACCCTTTCGACTTCCTGCATCGTCTGATGTATAAGACGACACATCGGTTGCTGGGGTGTCACGACATCGCCAACGACCAACAGCTACTAGACCGCACGTTGGCTACATATAGTTGTTTAGACGAGAGCACTTGGCTGGAGCACCTGTTTCCTATGTTGCCGACCTGGGGGAAGATGAGGAAACTTTGGGCCTTTACGAGTCTCCATTGGACCCTAAACAGGATCATGCAAGGCCGGCGCAAAACCGGCAAAAGAGAAGGCGACACCTTGCAGATGCTAATGGACCAGGGCCTGAGTGACTTTTTCACCACCACTGTGAGTACAGCCTGGAATGTGTCGAAGGCCTCCTTTGTCGCGTTAACTTTCTCTCCCAGGGAATCATAGGCATTCTGTTCGCGAGTCTATCTAACACGAGCACCGGAGCAGCATGGTATTTATGCTACCTGGCGAAAGACCCTGACTGGTATGCTCAGACGCAGGCCGAGGTTGACGCCGTGGTCGAGAAGTACAGGAAGTCGCCAAACGATACCACGGCAGATATCTTCCAACGTCTGACGCTACAGGAGTGGGAGACCGAATTCACGTTGATTGATCTAGGTTTGCGGGAAACATTGAGATTAGTTGTGTCCGGAGTCTCCGTCCGGAAGAACATCAGCAGCGACATTACTATCAAGGAGACGGGCATAGTGATACCAAAGAATAGCCTCGTCGTAAGTTCCCCTAATTTATCCTCCCTCTACATCCCAAGCATGAAAATTACGGGGGCACGGTGGGTCGCGAGTCCCCAGATAGCCGCTGATTCTTTTTGTTATAAAGGTGTACGGCGTGGAAGATGTGCACATGGATACATCACAGTATCGATCACCTTATAAATGGGACCCCAGCAGGTATTTAGAAGGACGAAATGAGGGTGCTAAAAATGCACATTCGTATCTAGGATGGGGCGCAGGGCTCCATCCATGCCGTACGTCAACGATGAACTGCCCCCAAAAAGTTTTGCGACGACCATTGACCTTATGTAGTTGGCATGAAAGTACGAGCGCTCTGGGCCTTTGTCTCGACAGCAGCTAACATGTCTTACAGTCGGCTAAGCTGGAAATCACCGTGACAGTGGCTATGATGCTCTCACTTTTCGACATCGAACCATGTGATTGCAGGGGAAAATGGACTCAGGATTCGGTTCCAGGACTTAGTCGAAACCGCATAGGAGTAGGGCATCCGGTTGGCGATGCACACATTATGTGCAAACAGAGGCACTTTGAAGCCTCCTAATGAGCACTGCCCGCGACTTGATGCTGTCGGTCGTTGCATGGTCAAGTATTAGCAACAAGTAGCCAGTGTGCTAGAACGCATCATCGGGAGGTAAGCACAATGCCTTCGTTCTACGCGGAGACCTCTTCACATGAGACATGATGTCATGAGTGCTATACTGCCACGTGCCTTCGCCAGACCACCACAGAAGATGAGCGAATGTGGTGCCGCATCGTTGTAAGACTGATTGACACGTACCAGTCCGGTTAGATCAGTGGAGCTTCGTGAAGTCATGCCTGATAACGCCATTCAGAGTATGCCGGCTCTTGAACTGGTCCAGAAAGAACTTCGGCATAGAGCGGCAGGGCTGACCAATCTCACCCATTCGCTGAAACCGCCGCCGCCCTTCTACCAACTATTGAGTACAGGAAGGGACGGATGCCACGGCTCATATCTTCAATATGGGCCGGGCCAAACTTATGTGCTGCGTGCTTCTGCGGGTACCCGGCCAGCCATCCCAAGCCAACAAAGTCCGCGTGGTAGGTCAGCAGCCGAGGACGCACATCAAAACCAACAGCGTCAACTCTTCTGCATTTGTTCAAGTAAAAGTCCACAAAACTTTACCCGACGCCTCTCTAATGAAGCTGGCAGATATTCGCCATTAACAATCATGGCTCCCCTCCAAATGCCACCATAACAATCAGCCCTCCCGCCACAATCCCAATCATACCGGCATGAAGACCTATCCGTTCAACGATACTAAGTGGAACCGCTGATCTATTCTCCCTAGCCAGCTTCTGCGTAGCTTCGAGATAGCAATGTGATGTCAGAGACAACCACGTCATAACCCAAAATAATCCCAGGATTCGTTGCCACGAGGAAGGTCCCCGCTTTGACCGGTTGGTTCGATTTATGGCGTTTAGTTTGTTCCAGGCTTCCTGTAGTATATCCTCAATTATAAATCCCAACGTGAAGAGAGGAAAGAAAGTCATCGCCCCGGATTGACTAGGCGACACGCCCTGCATAGAATCTATCATCAGATGTAGAAGACCTGATAGAACAAATACTAGGAAGTTGTTAAGGTATCGCTCCATAAAAGACGGTCGATGGAGACCGAGAATATCTCTAGTGATGTGATTGGTGAAGGATGTGAATGGCCATCGCAGCGACTGGTGCCAGAACTTCCTAGGAGTCGTATGCTATTGTTAGGATCAAAGAAGACAGAATAAACAGGCTGCTCTTATGCGCAGACATCAACACAATAGAGGTATAGTCCCCTTTGGGAGAGGAAAAGAGGAATTGAGCGATATAGCAGACATACCCCCAGAAATTCCGCAGCGTGTACGCATCCCACATACTTCCAAACAGCGGCGGACAGTCGTCTGGTGCGGCTCCGCCCAGTCCAACAGCAATCAGAGTCGCAGTTCGATAAATGGAATCGACGAGCAACCTGGCAACTAAGAACCATGTAACCAGAGCTGCTGCGGCCCGTCTCAACCACCCTGCTAGGTCAACACCTCGGTATTGAAAGTCGTGCACAGAAGACTTGGGTGAGCCATCTTGAAGAAAGTGAACGTAAACGAAATCTAGCACCAGGTACTGCCAGGTAAGAATCGCTCCTTGCCGAATAATATAAGCCTTCCGTGGAAGTATACCCTTCGCTCGTCGGATGAGAGCCTTCGGGTGAGCAGGAACATTCTTGACTTGCCAATGAGTGCCAATACCGCGCAGGGCAATAAGAAATCCAAAGGTGGACCAGATCTGGGTGAGCACTGGGGATGAATCGATGAATACCTCTGCGCGTAGGAGATCTCTCCGATCTAGGGGATTGAGTACAAGTAAGTTTGCAGCTTGGGCAACAACAACAAAAACATGAGCCCCAGCTTTGCTGTAGTGGATGGGGCTGGTCGGAATTCTCTGTACCAAGCGAAATGCTTGATATGCAATCCATAGAGAACAGGGTATCCAAACATAGCGGAGATAGGACTGCTTAGGAACAAAAACGATGCATAAGCTCGAAAGCACTGTCTGCGCGATCCAGAGGCAACTGACTGCAGCAGATAATACGATGTCTGCCATTACTTCTAGAGAGGGCAGTTGGGGCTCTGAGGCACGGTTTGGGGGGGGAATTGGATGTGCTGGAATTTTTCTGGGACAGTGGCCACAAGCTGTGGCACGAGGCAGATGGGCGTTATTAGCAGCCCTTATGAACAAAGATGCGCGTTATGCCAGCACGAACTCGTCGGTGACTCAAGAGCTCAACAGCGCTTGAGATTGTTGCCAAATTCCCCTGTGGAACAAACTAGTTAGTCATCCCGTATTTTGGGCTGAGACATTTCAGTTTGACCGACCTTGCCGCCGGGGTTACGAGTTACGAGTCACGCCACGTCATCCTCGATATAACTAAGGCGGCATTTCGAGGAGTGCGTGACGAGGCTGATAGCCCGCCTATAACGATTCATGGTACGCCACCCAAAATTGTTTGATTGGCGCAACATGTGTCTCTTGTTGACAGACGAGAGAACTGAGAGGCGTGGGAAAGCAATGACCAGCACTAGTGCAACTACTAGGGATACTTGGCAAGCAAAACAAAGTTTCTGAGGTCACGCATGGCCACGTATATAGCCCCGTCCAGGAGGTTGCGTGCATGTTCAATAACCCACGGATCCATATGCGGGACTCTATCTAGTAGTAGATACCTATGCGCTAGGAGGGCCAATCGCGCGACCTAGGTGAGCCAGGCACCAGACCTCTGCAGCACAGGAGGAGGGGCGGCTGCATGAGGCTCCCGTCAGCACCGAGGTCCGCACAGCTGCTATTCATTAGTTCTCGCCTCACACACATCGCTGCGGCTTTCTTTAGGTATCGAGCTCGCGGTCTCCAACCTCAAACCACAGCGCAAGACTACGATCGACGACGTTAACACTCTGCCTGCCCTCCTCGAGTAATGCGTCGTGGTCAGACGGTTCTGCCGACCGCCATTGTCCTCTGCTCGACATCAACAGACACTGCTTGGCTGATTGCGCAACCTGAAGGAGCCTGACGTTCCAGTCCATCCAACCCGCGACCAGTAGCAAGGAGGATGCGTCGCAAGTCGTTGGATGCCCTTCCTTACACGAGATATGACGCTCCTGTCGGAGGATTCACGCCATTAGACATCACATTGATGGTGCTGATGCTGAGTGAATGCATCCACAGGTATTCGCTTGCCCGCCTGATTGGCACCCACATGGGTCCATGCGATTGCTGCCAATACTCGCTGATGTCCTTTGATGGAAAAGCCTACAGAGGAAGTCCAACTCCAATGCCCAGAAATGTTACACCCGCAAAGCAAAACACGAGTAAAAACACCAGCCACCACTGAAACCACACTTTCCCGAAAACCTCCGTCTCCAGCGGCTCCGTCTCCGAGGGGTCGGGCTGGGGTTTCAACCGTGTGATCGCTGCCAACGTTGGAATGACAATAGCGCTGACCCTGGTGTCCCGTGCTCGAAACGTCTGTGCCCTGCGCAGTCCAGCCCGCTGCGGTTCTGCCGATGCTGGGCGTGAAGTGTCGTGGTGTTGATGGCACGACGACCCATGTGATTGGAGCTGAATGCCTTGCACCTCAGCGCTGTCGTCGGTATTCGCCTGTGTCTCGAGGCGGGTCCATGTCCTTGTGCGTATGTCCTGCGAGCACTCCAATTAGCCATTGACCCGTGTAAAACATCACCGCCATCAATGACTTTTGCGGGCCAAATGAGATGAGCCATACCCCAGAGCTCCTCAAGAAAGGAAGATAGCGGTATCGCCAGGATTAAAAGTGGGAGGATTTGGCCAAAGCCCCATTTGCTCTCGTCGTCTTCTCGCCCTTGGCTGGGTGCCTCCCGCCGCTCCTCAACTATACCTTGAATAGCCGTGATCAACAAGCCGTAAACTCTCAACAAGTCCAATGCTCGCGACAGCAATACTTCTCTGAATGAAAGGAATGCTATGTTAAGAAAAGATAAAACTGCCTTTCTGACAGGATTCGACTGGGAAGCGGCCTGGTTGGCTAGCGATAGGCGTCTTGCCGGCCACCACAACGCGTAGTAGACCCAGCTTATGATGGTCTTTGTGGAATGCCATTCCATGATCTCGGGAAACAAAAGGAGCGTGACTGATAAGAGTCCCCAGAATAGGACAGCGAGCGTGACCGGAAGATAAAAGGTGTTGGGCGGGGTGTACATGTCGGCCTTCCGAGAATTCAAGGCTTCAAACTCGCACGAGACCGGCTGTCCCCAGAGCCTGTCCATCATGAAACAGTTGTTGTACGCGACGATGAAATACACAAAGCTCCCGGTAGATAGGCAGACGATCCAGAGGTACCTCCAAAGGCGCATATAGAGCGGCGTTGCTTTGAGCTTGTCGGCAATGGCAGAGAAGATGGCCTGGTATGACACAAAGGCCAGGATGGATAGCTGCGACCCTATGAAGTAGTGATACTGGGTTATGCTTTCGTGTGTAGAGTAAAGGACGATAAAAATCGAGGCGCCGGTGATGAGCTGTGTATCTGCGAGTGCTAGGCAGATCGATTGAAGACTGTCCTTGCGGACTGCACTGATGCGGCCCCACGCTCGGCCGAGAGACTCATGTGTCGACCTGGGGCATACCCAAACCACAAGCCGAAGCACTCCACGGCGAATAAATCTGGAGAGATTTCGGGCCTTTTCCTGAGCAAGCCAGTCGAGAAAGTTGTTCCAATCCGAAGGGACGATGCCGTCGACGAATAGATAGAGGTAGCCGGTCAAAAAGCTCGTGAGAATTGCATAAATGCAGAAAGATGTAATGACCTGCAGGATCAGCCAATGATTATTTCTTTGTCCCGGTGATTGGCATCACATACCCCTACACCTGCCTTGAGTAGAATCAGTATCGACTAGACGGGAGTCTTGATGCGCGATCATCGCCTGCTGCTGGCATTGAATGGTGCACTAACAATATCAGGATCACCTTTGAACCCGAGGGGGGACTCGGCGAATTCCAAGCAAGACATCGATTGATGCAAAAAGGCTCACGTGGGTAGTAGTAGTAGTATTAACGAAGGTACTTATGCGGTAAACTAGGTATGGTGATGATGGAACTGATTGGCGCCCGATCTCTGCCGGACTGAAGCCAATGAATGCTTGCAGGTCAACACTGGCTCCAGTCCCGGCATCACCTATCAAGAGTTTTATAAGCCCTCCCGTAGCGAGAATGGACGGTTTGGCATTTTAGAGAATATAGCCGGTGATCGGCGACGGTTGACCATTGCCTCTTGATGCAAAAAAGGAGAGGCAAATTGGGACGGCACGGCAATCAGACATTCAGCCTCGCAGGCTGACTGCCGTGCATCGGGGTCCCTCCCGCACCAGAGTGTTGCCCGCCCCCCATGTTGGCGGCATTGCAGAGCCCGTCACCAGTCAGTGTGATGAGGCCAACAACGCTCCATACCATGGGCGGGAACGCATCCAGGTTCCTGCAGCGGGTGATCCGGCGGGCGAGGGAGGCGCAAACCGAATCACCCGCCTTGGCTTGGTCGAGGCTGCATAGTATTAATGCGGAGCGGTCAATGGTGTCGATCACCGCAGGCATCGTTTGGCCGTCTCAGAACGATTCGCGAAGCGGCGACCGTGACAGCCTGTAGGTAGCATCACCGCCCTACAAAGTACGATGATTGGCATCCAATCCTTTGTCGACGAGCTGTTCGACACTTGTTGCGGAACCGCCATGTCTCACCGTGACCGTTGGTGAGCTGACGACGAGACGGGGGACATGGACAAAGAAACAAGAGACATACATCCAGGCCGACGTGGTAACGTTAGTATACCCGTTGCACCGACCGACCGTCTTCGCGGGCCGCCTCAGCACAGGTGTCGCTGTCCATTCGACTCCTGGACTCTGAGAGCAAAGCAGGCAGGCACCAGTACTGTCATCAGCTGACAGCGCCCATCATCTCTGTCGCCTTATCCATAGCGCACACACGGATCGCGTAACGTACAGACGCAGCAGGCCCAGCGTTGGAGCGACCTGGCGCCACACGCACCGCACAAAACCGTCTAGGGTCGGCCCGCCCTTGCCGCTCCCCCCCTGCCGCAGGGCCAGGGCGATCAACAAAATGCCCCGTGGCAGCGACCAAGAGCAACAGTGTTGTGTACTCCGCATGTACCGGGGAGAATCCGACCGCACGATGCAAAGAGAAAGGCTGAGCAGGGGTAACAATTCTTCCTTCTCCGCCTCATTAGCTAACCAGGCAAGGAGCGGCTACCCACGAGGGCGCTGATGACATCGTACGTGCCGCTGCCCCACAGCTAGAACCTCCGAAACCATCCTCTTGGGACGCCGTGGCATCTTCTCAAATCCCGGAGCTCAGGGTCTGCTCTTACTCGTGCTATGTACTACTACAAGACTTCTTTTGCTGCTGGGCCAAGAAGCCGTGAAACTCCGCGAGAGTGTCATGTCCGACTCGTTGGAAGAAGGCATGTGGTTCGTCCCCCGGAACCAACGACTCGAGCATCCTCCGCGCCGCCCAGCACTGCCCGTCGCTGTAGCGCTCGATACCACAGCCGGCCAGGTCGCCACATGCCCCCTGCCTGCTCTGGGCCAGGAACTTCCATACATCTTGCCATCGACGCAGCGCCCTCTCCAAGGCCGGCGCGCTCTCGGCTATGGTCGACATGACGTGTCCGGACACGATGGCGCAAGAGAGCCCTGGGTTCTGTCAGCGCGCGTGCGCTTACAACTGTAGACTCTGATTCAGGTAGCAACTCGTGCTTACCAGTTATGATCAGATACATGTTCGACATGGACACACGGCGCAGGGCGGCGACGTGCGAAACCTCGATGCTGTCTTGCATTAGGACGCGGATATAGTCGCTGACGGAGCGCAGGCTGTTCTGCGCGCTTGTTTCTTCTGGTTGGCAGTCTTTCCCCTCGGACGTCAAGAAAGATTCAGCATCCCACGCGGCTCCCGCGCCAGGCATATCCCCAGTCAGTTCGGATATGGTCACCAGCGGTGGCATGTGAAACATGATGCTTTGGTGCCAGTCGGCCATGGCTGTCCAATGGGCGATTCTGCACCGAGCGAGTTGAGCGATGGGTTTGTTTTTAAAAGAGATGGATGCGCTCCCGGGCCTGTCTGCTTACCGGATACAGCTTTGTTCTTGGACATGTTGTGCCCAGTCCGCGGCGGCAGTGGACTGCCTCATCGCGAACAAGCCGAGCCGTCGGACGGAGGCAACCAAGGCCGGCAGCCTCTGCGTTCGGATCCTCCGCCGGGTCGCTATATTATTGTCCATGAACTGTACATTGTTGAGCAGGATCGCTGCCTGCAGCGTCTCCAAGAGCTCGCCCGCGTGCACTAGTGACAATGAAGTCCCAGGGTAAGTGGACATGATATCCGCAAGCCGAAGAAAAATATACTCTTCAAACAGTCGCGCCATGGCCCACACGGAAAGGGCGTCATCTCGGGGTGGCGATCGCAGGGCCCCAGCAAGCGTCACGGCGAGCAGCAGCGTCGTTGCGGTGTGTGGCGAGCCGAACGAGGGGCGGTGGACGATAGGGACGTGATGGTGACTGAGGTGGAAGTAGGTCGCTGCGAAGCGGATGATGCTTTCGGGAGCGAGCACTTGCTTCGCGGTAGGTCTGTCGAACAAAGTGTGGTAACACGGATCGTAGGCGGCGAGAGACTGATGCAACTGGTGTAAATCATGGATGAGGGGCTCGGTCTTGTTTTGCAGTATTGCCAGTGCCTCTGGTCGGAATACGGGCGACGGCAGATCAGAGATCAAGTCTCCAGACGGGAACGGCACGTCGATCTCGTCCGTCTCAGGGTAACCCAGATCCATCATAAAACTGTCAAGACTGCGCAGGAACGCCTCCTCGGCAGAGCTGGTAGTCGCCATGTCGGGCAACGCAGCCGGGTCATCGTCCGCAAAGGACTCCAGCATGGTTGCGGCTTTCGGGTTCGTCAAACTGAGAAGGAACGTGGCACCGGATCTTGTCGTACCGCCGTCGGACTCCTCATCGCCAAGCTGAGACGACTTGTTGGAAGCGGTCTTGGCCGTGGATGCGTCTCTTCGCACCCGGGCATAACTGCACGTGAGACGGCGAACACAACACCGTCCGCATGGTTCCGCCTTGTCGCAGGTCACCTTGCTGCGGGCGCATTGCTCGCAGGATTTTGGTTTCCGTCCGCGTACTGGCTGAGGCAGCTGCGAATTGTCGTGTTTCCTGGGGCACTTGGTCCAGTGCTTGCGCAGGACGTCGCTTTTGGGCGCGCAAGTGTTAGATTCAGTCAAGGTGGCTCTTTGGAGCTGATGAGTGAGAGGTCGTTAGTCACCTGCGAGAGAATGTCTTCTCACAGCCATGGCATTCATAGCGTGAGACGCGATCGTCTGTGGAAGGTGGTAAGCGCTTGAAGCATCTGGCCGAGGACTTGGTCTATGGAGACTCACGAGTTGCTTTGTGGCGGGAGAGGTGGTTTTTCCGCGCGTAATGCTTGCCGCAAGCGGTGCAGCTGTAGGAACGATTCGCAGGCACCGGCATGATGCGTGCGGGCGCCAAACAGGGACGAGCCAGCCGCAGGCTGTTGCCCTTGCCTTGAGCCGGGAGGGAGCATGCATGGATGAGGTCGACGCGTGGTGGGTTTTCACCGAGCCATCCCGTGGTGTTTAGTGCGTGCTGGTGGGTATTTCCCGACGGCTGGCCATTATTGTGGAGTTACGTGCCGAATAAGAGCTACACCCGGACTGTGTAAGCTGTCCGGCACCGACACTTATAAGTCACGGCTCGAGCACCGCAAAGCCATGGCCCTGTCTTGTTCATGTGTCGAATCAAGCCCCAGGTATTCTAGCTTATTCTTCTACACCAGTCTGGCTCCCACGAAACAATCGACGACCAAAAGTTTTGGCAGGCAAACCTTCCGCCCACCGTCCATCGAGGAGTCCCCTAACCAGGTGTAAGCCACAAGTGAGTAGTAGACTCCGTCGGCCGTACCAACCATTTGGCAACACAGCTTCCAATACTTATGCAACTTGCAGTGAGAAATAGAGCTGCGCTTCTTGTGCAGAGCCGCACCCGGCCGCAACTTCACCGGCAACCCATGCTGCCCTTTGTTCGCTTGAGCCACACCCACCAAGCCGACGCCGATGTCTCCGATACCAGTCCCGGAACGATTTCAGGCCGGACAGCTCTGTCTGTGCCAAACACGGTCGAATACGCCCTGTATGTGTCCTGTTGCCCATCCCCACTGGACACTGTCCACAGCTGGCAGTCACTACTGTTCTCCGCTAACAGCGGCAGAACCACCTTGGATTCCCTCATCAACTGGGGTCGACAGTCTTCGCTGTGGCCTCTGACGTTCGCGCTCGCCTGCTGCGGCGTAGAGATGATTCAACTTTCCATGCCGCGGTACGACCAAGATAGGCTGGGCATCATCTTCCGGGCCTCTCCTCGGCAGGCCGACGTCATGATCGTCGCGGGCACCGTCACCAACAAGATGGCGCCGGCGCTGCGCCAGTTGTACGACCAGATCCCGGACCCGAAATGGGTCATCAGCATGGGCAGCTGTGCCAACGGCGGCGGCTACTACCACTATAGCTATTCCGTCGTCCGGGGAGTCGACCGCATTCTTCCGGTGGATGTCTACGTCCCAGGATGCCCTCCGACGGCAGAGGCGCTCATGTACGGCGTCTTTCAGCTTCAGGCGAAGATGCGGCGAACAAAAGTCACTCGAATGTGGTATCGGAGGTGAATGAGGCTTAGGGAAGTGATCACACTTTTGTGTTGGACGGCCGGTTGAACGGGCTTGCACTGTGACTTATACGGTCGATAAATGGAGAGAGGGTTTAGGTCAATTGGACGTTGCCGCTGTTGAGGAACGGACCCCTAGCTTATTAGTAGCGCCGCGGGTGGCAAAGTGGGTACCTACTAACAGCATGCCATGTCAGAGTGCCTCCAGTGCCTGACGAACCACATCACACCCAGCTAAGCTTGAGAACTTCACCGCACCTGCGCGCCGGACTCTGTGCTGTAGGCAACCTTGAACTCACGAACTCTTCGTATCCTCTACGCACAACCGTCGCCGCCACCAGACTCACACCATATACCCATCTGGAGTACCGTCCAGGGCCGCTTCAAGGGCTGGCATGCCGTTCTCGCACGCCGCACAAGACGCACACCCTCTCGTCCTCAGCAGCACCCGCCGCAACGCCCGCCACATCGCCGCCCTGCCCCCTCCCGCCGGTCCATGTCCGCAACGCCGTCCGTGGCCGCAGACGGAGACGCATCCGAAAATGCCAGCGCGGATGACTCCTCCGGCGTCGTCACGGTCGCCAAGGACGGGGATCTCGTCCTGGAGGTGACGTTTGAGACGTCTCCGGCGACCCTGAAGAAGAACCGACAGGCAGCAGCAGCAGGAGTTTCGACCGCCCCCAACGGCAGGCTCTCGTCGTCGGCCGCGGCCACCGCGCGACTCGGGCCCAGGCCGGCGGCGGCGGCGTCGACGACGACGATGAAGACGACGCTCAAGGTGGCGTACAGGGTGAGCTCCCGGGCGCTGAGCCGGCACTCGCGCTACTTTGAGAACCTCTTGTCGAACCACCAGTTCCGCGAGGCGCGGCTCGTCGCCGACGCGCACGCCAAGCTCTCCCTCGCGGGCATCAAGCCCGCCGAGGCAGCCGTCCGCGACCTGCCCGTCGTCGCCGTGGCGGATGACGACCAGGCCACCGAGGCGACGGGCCGGGAGCTCGCGTTCGAGGTCATGTTGAGCATCATCCACGGGCGGCCGGCGCGCAACAGCAACAACGCCAAGTCGCTCATGTCGTACGCCCTGACGCTGGCCATCATCGCCGACCGCTTCGACTGCGTCGCCCCCGTGGCCCGCGCGCTCAACCACGAGCTCAAGTTCAAGTGGCCCGTCACGAGCAACAGGCCGTTGGTCGACGACGCGACGGGCCACCCGACCCAGATCGAGCAGGTGTTGCGGCAAAAGGTCCTGGTCGCGTGGCTGCTGGGACAGGCGATGCGGCTGCTGCAGTCGTCGCGGGAGCTCATCATGAGGGGGTCGAGGCTCTGGAGCGCATTCCATGAGGCGGACCCGCGCTTGAGCGCCGCCTGGTGGAACTTGCCCGAGGGCCTGGAAGGTAGGTAATGCGCGCTCTCCTCCTCCTCCTCCTCCTCCTCCTCCTCCCGCCGTGGACGTGCCTCTCGTACGATGGCTGACGTGAACGCGTTGCAGATGAGCTGCAGTACAGGCGCGAGTGCATCCTCAACACCGTCTCGTCGGTTCAGCGCCACTTCCTCGACCTGTACTCGTCGCGGGACAGGCAGTGCAAGCTCGGCTACGACACCAGCGCCGCCTGCGACATCTTCCAGCTGGGGCAGCTCCACCGCTTCCTCAAGTCCAAGGAGCTCCTCTTCCTCGTCGACTACTCCCAGTCGTCGCTCGACGCCGTCCCCGACACGCCGCACCTCGACCTCGAGGAGCTCATCGCCACGCTGAGGCAGTGCCCCAACTACCAGGTCGACAAGCACCACGTCAACTGCGGGCCGCAGCTGCGCATCAAGGCCATCCTCGACTACATACGAACCATGCTCTCCGCCAATGTCGTCTCCATCTCCCACGCGGACTGGAAGAGGCGGCGCGCGCAGGTCTCTTGGAAAAGCCGCACGACGAAAATAAGCTCGACGGATGACGACAGTGGCACCACGTTTGCGTTCACTCGAGCTGTTGCTCATGACAAACGTCTGCGTTATGAAGGGGCGATGCATGCGGACCACATGGCGTTGAGCCTCTTCACGGCGGACGCGTGGGACTGGACACCAGAGGCCTGATGTTTCATGATACGACGCCAAATGTTTACAAGCAGCACTTCGTGCAGATATATTAGAGAGACGCAAATCCCACCCTACCGGTGATTGATGGCCCGGCAGGTCCTTCGTAAGACGCTAGATGCGGGGCAGGCCCTCTAGAGCCAACCGGGCGGGGGTATAGGGTCGAGAAAGGGGGTCTTCCATAGACACACAGACAGCATGTGTGGAATTAGAGCTGGTCAGAGGACGTTTGCCCCTCCTCAGACGCTTGCCGTCGTCGTCTTCTCCCGCAGGGCGCCCTTGGACTCGGCGACGCCAGCGGCGTCGCTTCCG
The DNA here is from genome assembly GCF_022605165.1 of Purpureocillium takamizusanense. NCBI lineage: Eukaryota > Fungi > Ascomycota > Sordariomycetes > Hypocreales > Ophiocordycipitaceae > Purpureocillium > Purpureocillium takamizusanense. The sequence continues at coordinate 1,884,451 of NC_063072.1, forward strand.
CTGCGGCTCTCTGTGTCCGCAGAAGAGGAAGCGGCCTTGGCCTTCATCAGGGGCCAGTGGCCCTTGAGCTCACGGAAGCGCAGCGCGACGAACATGCAGATGACAAAGAGCCAGTACAGGTTGTACGAGATGACGGACCCGTACGTGGCCGAGTTTGTCCAGCCGAGAATGGCGTTGAAGATGCCCCAACCACCGTCGGTGGCACCGTCTGGCTGGCAGCACTGTCGGGCATGTCAGTAATGGGCACGGACTCGCATAATGGTTGGCGGTGAGGGAGGCACAGGGAAAGGAGAAGGGGAACAGTGGGAAAGGGGGCTGCAATGGTCGAGAACGTACGTTGACGTGCCACACGCTCTTGTCAATGTCGTAAGAGCCAGCGCCGTTGCCCGTCTCCGTGGCGTCGCCGCCGACGGCCTCGTTCCACTTCTGGGCCTCAAAGTGCCAGACGGAGCGGGAGAAGAGACCCGCGGAGACGAGGTAGAGCAAGCATGTGGAGGCGACGAGGAAGATCTGCAGCTTGGCCGTGGAGCCGCCCTTGTAGAGGAGCCAGCCGATGAAGCCGCCGACGAACAGGCCGACGACGACGGGCAGGGGCACGGCGTAGGCGGGGGCGGAGAAGGAGACGCCGGCGACGAAGACGACAGCCTCGATGCCCTCGCGCAGGACGGTGATGAAGGGCAGGGCGAACATGGCGTACTTTTCGAAGAAGCGCGCGAGCCAGCGGCGGCGGTTGCCACCCCTGAGGGGCGCCTCGAGGGAGCGGGCGAGCTTGACGCGCCACTTCTCCTGCATCTTGCCGATGCGCAGGAGGGCGACGCCCATGACGGTGATGATGAGCGAGGCGACGAGGCAGAAGGCGCCCTCGTAGTAGTGCTCGTTGGCCTCCCACGAGTTGCTGCCGACGGTGTAGAAGACGCCGATGAGGGCGGCGGCGATGATCATGCAGATGAGGAAGCCGGCACCGACGCCGAGCCAGATCTGTCGAGGGGGTCAACTGTTGTTCATTTTACCTTTGGTATATAATGGTGCGGCAGGTAGATGGGGTTCGATCCTCCCTCTCCTTTTGCCCTTTCTTCCCATCTTGACGACGAGACAAGGGGAAGTTGATGGAGGAATGCGTTCGTATCATCAAGGGGACATGATGAGGGGGCATGACGAGGCGTGTAAACTGATCTACTACTAGAAGGAACGTACCTGTCGCCGCAGCTTCTTGTAGATCTTGACATCGCGATTGGGTCCGTCGAGCGTCTGCTTAAGGAAGGCCAGCAGGACGGAGACGATGATGACCGTCTCAAGCGTCTCGCGAAAGACGATGAGGAAGACGGGGACGGAAAAGACGTCCTTGGCCATGATGACGGGCAGCAGGGCAGGGAAGAGGGATGCGCTGGGCGAGGAGAGGGAGGAGGAAGAGGAGGAGGGCGAAGAGGAGGATGTACTGAGCGCGGGCGTGTATGTGTGTATCTATCTCTCTGCGCGTCACAACCAAACCCCTCCGAGGAGAATGAGAAGGAAGCGGCAGCTCTGCTGCTTTAACGTGATGCTTGGACAAAGTTGTCCAGGTCCGTACACCAACTATGCAGATCGGCGGACAAGGAAGCGTCGGCCAGATCCTATAGACAGACAGCACCGAAAAAGACAAGAAGAGACAAACAGGCGGATGGTTGACAGAGAGACAGCATGCGGGCAAGTAGGTGACATGCCTGCCGGTGCCAAGCGACTCCCTGTCTGATTATCTAGTAACTCCAGTGCCTGGGCATCGGGAGATGGGATGGGCCATGGGAGGGGGGAGGGTCCAGGCGGGTGGGCGTGGGCGTGGGCGTGGATGTGGTGGTGGGTGTGGGTGCGCGGGCCCGCGGCGAGGACCGGGATCTTGATTATCTTAGTAGGGCATGTATTCCGCGGTAGAGGACGAGAGAAGGGGGGAGCGGCTTCGGATCAGATAAAAACAAATTCATGTAGAAAATTCTGGTTGCGCGCGTGGTGCGGCTGCTGGCCTGGCTGTTGGTCCCGTCGGTCCATGTGCATGGATCCAATGTGGAAGAGGAGGGGATCCGCTCCACGAGCCGGATTCATGGCATCGCATCCAGAGGCTCGCTCGCTTGTTGTGGTACGTAGCTCTGCTGGCTGGCCTGGCTGCATCGTCATGCCACCAACAACTTACCCTTGGCCCATGAGAAAAACCCACTACCATCGAAGCCCCCACACCATCCATGCGTGCGTGGACGATGATGATGATTATGATGGTGGTGGTGGAGTGAGAGGTGAATGGCAGGAAGCCTTGGAAGGCACCTGAAGTGTGCGCCCGCACTTTCTGTCATGGATGCTGCTGGGCTGTATGGCTTGGCTCACCGGCTGTCGCTGGCGTTGTGACGATGCCCAGATGGACGGGATGGAGATGGAGCATATGGAGGCTCCAGCTGCCTGTGGACTGGGCGTTTGGTAATCCGCCAAGTGGAGCGGCAGTGGTGGTGGGTGGTGCGCTGCAGGGCCCCTGCCTCGATGGAAGCTAGTAGCTGCTGAGGAAGGTGCCCGGGCTCCACTGCGCGGGCAGCTGGCAGTATCCCTTGGCATGGGCGATGATGGATGAAATCACCCCACCTGTCGCCGCCAGCGGGGTCCTACTCTCAGCGACCCAGGCAGCGCAGTCAGGGCTAGTAGTTATCGTCAGATCAGAAATGCCAGCCGCCAGTTCCGTCCAGCCCAGCCCAGCAGCACAAGGCAGGTATCCCTTCAACCACCGGTCATGGGGAGGGGCCAGTCCAGCCAAGCCAAGCCCAGCCCAGTGCAGTGGGGGGCAGCCTGGGCAGGGGTGCGGCCCTGGTGATCGCCGCAATCAATCAGTCAATCAATCAATCACTTGTTGATGGCTTCTCCCCTCCATCTGCCTCCTTCCCAGCGTCGACGGGGGTCTTGGGGGGTTCCCAGTGGCCCCCTGCCCTGGGCTGCACTGCACTGCCCGATGCGGCATCGCGCTGGAAGCCCGCGCCAATCTGTGCTTGGCACAGGGACCCAGCTGGTGCCGTTAGCGCGGCAAGCCACCGGCATCTTTGCGCCGACAGGATGGAGCGAGCGACTTCCATCATTCACGCCGCCTCGGGTTGTCTTTTGCTCGGTCCCTCTGCGGGCGGCAGACTTTGTACACGCCGCGCGCTTTCTTTCTCTGTTCGTCAATCTCTTGCCCTCTGGCTTGCGCGCGGGGATCCATTTTCAGCTGCTGGGGCGGCAAGCGCAACACCTTCCAGCTTTGGCGACAGAGAGACAGAGAGAGGGAGGAGAGCCGACTGATTCATCAAGGTTTTTCTCTTCCCCTTGCTCCCATCCCCATTTCGCTTCCCACTGCGTTTTTCTGTCGTCACGCCCCGGCTGGCAACAGGGGGAGGGGAACCTCGGCCTATTTAGGATCTTGGCGTCGCGGCCAGCAACAGCAGCAGCAGCAATAGCATTGACCCGACTAGGGACCCAACAACACACCATGGAGAGTTGTAGTAACATCTACCAGTCAGTCATGTCGATGTCTGTCCAGTTCACATGCCCGACAAACAACAAACAACAAACGAAGGAACGACGGACGGGGGTGAGGGAAATCAGTCCACCGGAAAATGTCAGTCTGCAATGCCACCGCCGTCCGCTCTCCGCGGGCGGGGCTGGGGCGAGGCCGATCGCAAGGTTGCCAGCCGCCTCTGCTACTACTACTACTACTGCTACCACCAGGTACCGATAGCGGACCGATATAACGCACCAGCTGCAAAGTAACCGCACCGCTCAAGATTCTCGAACCCTTCCCGGACACGGTAATAACGGCGTCGGCGAACAGATGGTTCATGCACAAGTCGGCGAATGTGTCCGCTTTCGATGTTTTCGTTTACCCCTCGTGGCTCTCTCCCTTCCTATTGTGGGACGAAAGAAAGAAGCAGAACAAAAAACAGACAAAGTTCCGCCGGATATCGTTCGACTTCCATCCTCGGGTCACTTGCTTTTGTTTCTGTCGTTGCACCAAACCCCGGACCGCTCCACACGACGCCGCATGGAATCCACCCCAACACAACCCTCCACCTCCACCACCACGTTTTCTCTCATCAACAACCGGGCGGCCATCATGTGTGACCGCGGCCAGAGCCCGCCCGCACGTCCGTCCTTCCAGTGATCCATCCCATCCATCCGGGATCGCAAGGCCAGGCTCGTGTTGGAAAAAGTTTTCCAGTCCATGTCAAGCAAGGCCTGGTAGTTACGTGCCAACACAACATTCCCTCGCTTGGGCTCTCCCCACTCCCAACCTGACTTGACTTGACGCCTCTGTGTGTCCGGTTGTTGGCGCCATAGTTAGCCCCGCTATCCTTACTCGTCTCTCTCGTATGTGGCGCCAACTCGTCGGCTTATCAGATGGGCCTAGATGCTTTCGCGGTTGGGCCTTCAGCCTTTTTCGTTGGCAGTTTATCAATCAGCCCCAAGGGGGGGAAGAGGGTCGTCCACATGCGGCGGGTCGGGTCCATCCATGCATGGCGGCGCCATCTTTCCATGCCCATGTCCATGCCCTTCCCCCCTTCCCCTTGTTCGCTTTCTCCAGCTTGCAGGATATGCTGTACCTGTCCGTACGACAAAGATTTTGTCGTCAGGTGAGAAGACGAGCACATCGACAACGAGGGGACTCGCTCGCCTACTCATGCCTATCCCAGAGCCCCCTCAGGAACCCAATCATACATCATTCCTTCAACTACAGCTCCTAGCTCCCCCTGGCTCAGCTGGCTGCCACTTTCTTTCTTCACCCCCCTCCCCCAACCTCCCGTTGCTGCAAAGGTTCGTCCAGCCTGTCGGTCCCGCTTCTGCCCGCTCGCGCCCAAGCAAGTTGATATTGAGTCACTCGTGTAAATGATCAACGCTATGCGTGTGGGGGGGAATTAAGTCTCGAAACCAAAACTTGCCACTTTCCATAATCCCTATCCCTCGTTCGCGGACACATCCGTGCCAATTATCACCATAGCCGTTCGCCGGCTCAGGCCATACCGCCGGACCAACTCCCGGCCGTTTACGAGCCACGGTCCGCGATAATCGCGCAAAGGTAAAGCACATCGAGTTGATCTGCCCCCGGTACGGTGCGCCTGGTCTCGGATACAAAAAAAAAACTTGTGTTCGATTCGGACCAAAGCCCGCATCCCCGTCATCGTTGTCGAGGTCGGTGAGATCATCAAGGACAAAGGGCGCATCTCTTGACTTCCCCACGGCCACCCTCCTATTCCAAGAGACTCCCTCGGCCATCCAGCTGCTTGAAGTTGTCACCGTCAACGCACACATAGCAATGGCCGTCTTCACCAAAGTGGCAGCCTTGGCCGCTGTCGCGAGCGTTGCTGCCGCGGCCACGGTCAACTATGACTTCAACATCACATGGGTGACGGCCAACCCCGACGGTGCGTTCCCGCGACCCGTCGTCGGCGTCAACAACCAATGGCCCATCCCCAAGATCGAGGCCGACGTGGGCGACCGCATCGTCGTCAAGGTCAACAACCAGTTGGGGAACCAGACCACGTCGCTGCACTTTCACGGCCTTTACATGAACGGCACCAACCACATGGACGGGCCCGATGGCGTCACTCAGTGTGCCATTCCCCCAGGGCAGTCCATGACATACAACTTCACGGTGAGTGCTGGCATGACAATGCCAAACGTTCTTCAGGACGTGTGTGTCTGATGGAAGCAGATCAATCAACCCGGCACGTACTGGTACCACTCGCACACGCACGCCCAGTACCCAGACGGCCTTCGCGGCCCGCTCATCATCCACGACAAGGACTTTCCGTACAAGAAGGACGTCGACCATGAGGTGGTCCTGACCCTGTCGGACTGGTATCATGACCAGATGGCAGACCTCATCCCCATCTTCATGAGCAAGAACAACCCCACGGGCGCGGAGCCCGTCCCCAACTCCGCCCTCATGAACGAGACGCAGAACCTCAAGTTTGCCGTCGAGCCGGGCAAGACGTACCTCTTCCGCGTCATCAACATCGGCGCCTTTGCTGGCCAGTACCTGTGGTTCGAGGGCCACAAGATGACCATTGTCGAGGTCGACGGCGTGTACACGCAAAAGGCCGAGGCCGACAGCGTGTACATCTCGGCCGCCCAGCGCGTCAGCTTCCTCCTCACCACCAAGAACGACACGGGCGCCAACTTTCCCATTGTTGCCAGCATGGACACGGTGAGCAGCCCTGATATATATATATATATATAAACACATATATATCGCGCCCCCCAAGGACCCCCCGCTGATGTGCAAGACAGACGCTATTCGACCAGCTCCCTCCCGAGCTCAACTACAACAGCACCGGCTGGCTCGTCTACGACGACGCCAAGCCCAAGCCCGACGCGGCGCTCGTCGACGAGTTCGACCCCTTTGACGACATGACGCTGGTGCCGTACGACGAGATGCCGCTCCTCCCGGAGCCGGACCAGGTGGTGCAGCTCGACGTCATCATGGACAACCTCGGCGACGGCGCCAACTACGCCTTCTTCAACAACATCAGCTACAAGCCGCCCAAGGTGCCGTCGCTCTACAGCGTGCTCTCCGCCGGCGACATGGCCACCAACGCCGCCATCTACGGCGAGTTCACCCACCCCTTTGTTCTCAAGAAGGGCGAGATCGTACAGATTGTCGTCAACAACCTGGACACGGGCCGCCACCCCTTCCACCTCCACGGCCACGCCTTCCAGGCCATCCACCGCTCCGAGGAGGACGCCGGCACCTACGACGACCAGGGCGGCGACCAGAACCAGACGTTTGCCAAGGCCCCCATGCGCCGCGACACCCTTGTCATCTACCCGACGGGCAACATTGTACTGCGCTTCAAGGCGGACAATCCCGGTATGTTGGTTCTCCTCCCCCGTTGCGCTATATCACCTCTCTACATCCGTCTATGTCTCCATCCCTCCATCTACCCACTTAAAACACACACACACACACACACACACACGGGACCGTCACGATGCAAGCCGCTTACACGAGGAACTGCAGGCGTCTGGCTGTTCCACTGCCACATCGAGTGGCACGTCGTCTCAGGCCTCATGGCGACCTTTGTCGAGGCCCCCACCGAGCTGCAGAAGCAAATCACGATCCCCCAGGACCATCTGGACGTCTGCAAGGCCGCCGGCCAGCCCACCGCCGGCAACGCCGCCGGAAACACCGTCGACCTCCTTGATCTCCGCGGCCAGAACGCGCCCCCCGATCCATTGCCTGCTGGGTACGTTCATTACACACGCGCCCGCGCGCGTCTTGCCACTGTCACACTCTTCTCCCTGTCCCAGCGTCTTCTACACTACCCCTCATTGCCCATCTTCACTCCTTATCCTCTTGTTACCTCCAAGCTCAACGTAGCGCTGACCTGTTGCCCCGTCATCATCCAGCTTCACCACCCGTGGCATCGTCGCCCTCGTCTTCAGCTGCGTCGCCGGCATCCTCGGCGTCTGCGTCGTCGCCTGGTACGGCTTCGCCCAGCCCGCCGACGAGGTGCCCCCCGAGGTCGCCCGCCTCATGGACGACTCGCCGTCGGACCCTAACGGCCCCACCACCACCGCCGCCACCGATGGCGTTCACGCTCGCGCGGCGGGCGAAGACGATGCCCTCGTCACCGTGGCGTCCGGCAGCGCCCAGCACCACCGCGCGACGGCGACGTCTTGACAGACGTAGGGGGGAAACGGAATTGCGCTTGTGCATCCCCTGGGGTGCTCGTCGCCTGGCTGGGCGTTCATTCAAGGAGAGTGCAAAGTGTCATCGTCACGTCGTTGTCGTTCTTGTTCTTTTTCGCGGCATACAGCAGCAGCAGCAGAGAGAGGAAGAGATGAAGACGGGGGGGAACAAGTGTAGCGGGAAGAAGAAAAAAACACGCATGAGCCAGGGCTCAAAGCATTGTAGAGGCCGCACGCCCAGCATGTCAGTAATAAGTTAATCCGTTGTTGCTAAGTAGTAGTAGTATATCAATGATACCCCCCTCTCGGGAGCCTTTGCCATCTCTCCTCCATCACAAGGGCTCACCCGCAGAAATCAAGACCACGTCGCTACAGTAGTAGTAGTCGTCGTTAAAGTATCTTTTGCGTAGTATCTATACAAGCGACAGAGCTTCGAAATACGTCAGGCACATGAACCCGCTGATAGATTCCGATCACAGACAAGATCAAAATAAAAGACACCACACAAAAAATTCCTCGCCCGAAGGCGGACTCTTTCGATCCCACCGGGGCGTCCGTTCATCATCTGCGCTTGCCCTGTCCTGCTCGGCCCTGCCCTGCATTGCGCTGCACTGCATTAGGCGTGGGCCCCCCCTCGTCCTCGCGCACAAAGAAGATCGATGGGAGTATCATACACCGTCATCGTCCACGCCTCCCGCCTGGACATCCCCCCACCCCCCGGGTTCCCTCGAGGGGGGTAAGCCACCTTTTTGCGCCGAACCATGCACGCACATCACGTCCTGCCACCACTCACTCGGGGGTGGCGGACCCCTTCATTAAAAGTGTCGGGTGCCCTCTCCGGAAGAAAAAAGTCCGGGGTCGTCGCGGAGGGGAGGAGGCACCCGCTAAGTTTGGTAAAATAGATGGCCGTCGGCCGCCTGGCACGTCTTCCATCGCGGCACGTCGTCCGCCTTGATCGCAGAAAGTACTGCACGACACACAGCTGGCGCACATCCCCAAGGAAGGATCCAACGCACGCTGTCGCGGAAGCGGGGAACCGCTCGGGGCGTCGTGCCCTGTCCCCCGCAGTCGTATCGTGTTTACCCAGCCTTGACCTTCCTGGGGAGGCCCTTCGCCTTACGCGACTTGATGTCCACTTCCGCGAGTGACCTGCTCGCCTTGACGAGCTGCACGACGTTGATAAACTGCTTCATGGCCATGACGGGGAAGCTGAGTCCGGCGAGAGCCCAAGGGATGTTCGAGTCCATCTTGTTGGCCCGGGCAATCTCGAGAGCGGCCGCGCTGAAAGGATCGGGGAACAGCTGCCTCAAGAGCGACGCGTTGACCGGCACACCGGGCTGAATGAGGCCGCCGCTCGATTCCTCGACGCTCTTAATGAGGTGTGGCGACAGGAGGGGCGACGAGAAGGACAGTAGGTAGAGGGCGATGAAGAAGAGCTCATTGAGGGCGCAGAAGACGAATAAGACGTTCTAGAGGCGCAGGAATCATTAGTCCTCCGCAGTTTGTGGGATCTGGGTTGCAGGCCATGGTCACCCACCTTGTTCGAGTAGTACAGGTTCAGCAGTCGACTCTGGCTCTTGTCGATGTTCTTGTGGCTCGAGTCGGCGCCGCCCACAACGAGGGTGGCGTACATGTGCATGTAGTGGCTGGAGAAGTCGAGGGCGATGAGGCTCTGAAAAATGATGGCCCACCGCGGGAAGGCCGAGGACAGGAAGACGAGGAGGCAAGAGGTGGTGCAGCGGTCGGTGACCATGTCGAGCACGGCGCCGAAGCGGGTCGACTGTTCGAAGATGCGGGCCGCATAGCCGTCGAGCGCGTCCAGCAGGCACGAGATGCTGTACAGCAGAGAGCACGTCCGCGGGTGCAGCGGCATGTAGTAGAGGGAGGCGATGGCGAGGACGATTCGCCAGTAGCCTGCGGAGAGGGCCGCGACGTTAGCAAGGTAGGGGGCGGACTTGCGCGGACTTGGGGCGGGCCGGCGGGCAGGAGGATGCGGATGCTGGATGCGGCGGATGCGGCGGGATTCGACGTACCGATGACATTGGGCCAGAAGAGGAAGATGTTCTCCTTGGGCTCGGCGTCCGACTTATCCGACGCGTTGTGGGCGACGGCGGCGCTGCCATTCATGGGCGGCGACTGGCGCGTCCCCTCGTCTGACGATGATGAAGGCGTTTCGCGGGCCTTGGCGGCCGCCTTGCTGCTTCGAGTCTGCCGGGCTGGCATGGTCGCTGCGAAACCCTATCTATCCAGTCTCTCGTCAAATTTGTGTAGTATATTGTTCGCTTTCGCTGTCGATGCGCCGCAGGAGGGGGTGCCCGCGCGCGGGTCGTGGCGGGCGATGCAACGGCGGGAGGAGCGTAACCGAGCCAAGGGGGGATTTGTCGTCCCACGACGATGATGCACGAGCGCGTGCGCGCGCGGAAGCGAAGCCAAGGAAAGCTGCTGGCGGAGCTTGCGCGGCGATGCGAGCGCGAACGTGAGGGAAGCGGAGCTCGCGCCGACGAAAGCTGTGACGATGGAAGGATTCTGCGAAGGAGCGGCGGGACGCGAGAGTGAGCGTTTTCGACGGTTGAGGAAAATGGACGAAGGAAAAAGACCCGAGGCGATGATGATCAGGAGAAGCGTCGAGGCAATTTGGGCCAAGGTCTGCGGGTGGATTTTAGGTTTCTCCAGACAGCATGCATGGGAGGGCGGCCTGCTGCTAGAGGTGCTAAAGCTCCACCCGACGGGACGCTGCGGCCGGCCGGCTGGCCCGGCGATACCTGGTCAATGGCGTGTCTTGGTAAGGCAGCGAGGTACCTAGCCGACCAGCTCCAATGGCGCGGCTTGAGGCCGCTTATCGCGCCGGCCATGCCGTCCGGCCGGCTAGAGATTCGTGGGTAATGTTTGCGACCCCAAGACTGCCAGCTGACGTACCTACCTTGTGTGGGCAAGGTAAGGTAACCTACTAAAGGCACAGTACCTTACCTAGGTAGCTTCAAGCCTACAGGAGCTGCAGCTTGGGCCTGAGGTGGTGAGCGGCCCGCGGACGCGGTGCTGGGGCAGACGGGACCTGGGGGTAGCTTTGAGCGCGCTATGTGTTGTGATTGGCCGAGGTTTCCGCCCAGTGGTCCAGTTAGGTGGTCTTCTCCAGTGTGCTCTGGCGGGGCAGACAGCTTCCACGAGCCCGCTGACAACCCGACTGCTACCAACCTCGGCATGCTGCGTGTATGATGGCACGGTACTATAGCGGGCAGTACCTTAGGTAAGGGATGATGCCATGGAAAGTCAGCATGCGAGTGATCCGCCATGCCTGCGGGCGGCGACACAACCTTGGAACAGTAGAAGGATTGCCCTTGCCCTGATGCGAACGCAAGCAAAACGGAGTGACACAGCGCCCGCCGGGCCCCGACAAACACATGGCCCCGAGACGGGCCTCGGAGCCATGCTCCGATCAAGGGACCCTGCATACGCACGCCAGAACGCAAGTGAGGGGGTCGACACTTGGGTTGGTGGCCTCATCAAGCAACACACACCAAGGATGAAAATCGGCGGCTGAGGTCATTGAATGGCTGGACTGCAACAGAAAGCACAACGGGACCCAACGCGTGGGGTTGGACTGGATGCGTAAAGCCGGTGGCCCTTTCGATCAACGCTCTCCGGGGTTGCCAACAGCCAACGGTTCGCCATCCGGCTGGATGATCGGCTGCCCGCAGCGGCGAGAGGCCTGTTTATCCAACCCCTTACTAACCTCAGAGCGAGGACGACTCCTGAAATCTACAGTGTCGCAACTACCTACTGTATGTACAAAGTACAATCCATGCCCGTTGTGGCCTCCGGCCGGGGGGGATGATGGTTGCCGCAACGTCCTGAGAGGTTGAAGCATGCCCGCATCGCATGCCCACGTCGGGCAGCGCGCCGGAAGTTGCCGACATGCGGTCCCTCGTTTGTGTTTGTGCCTCAGGGGCCAGTCTACTACTAACTTGGTGAAGAGGAGGAGCATGGGTGGGAGGCGGTCATTGTGAGGATAGCAGCTACGTACGTACATATGTACGTGCATACATTAGTAGCTGGCTTTTGCCCACACACGGTGAAGTGGTCAGCTAGTAGGCCTGCGGGGCGCAGAAACGACTTACATGCAATGCAGCCTGCAGAGTGACTGTTGTTGCCACGTCCTTTCCTTATCCCAGCATGGAGGACGGCGCACCTGCAGTCCACTTTGCGACAAGACGTTAGTTAGGTGGTTAGCCAGGCATTACTAGGTACCTAGTAGTCGTCGGTCTCGAACGAGGAGCTGCCAGAGATGCCCGCCTGCCGTACCACCATCGCTACCTTATTTAGTAGTGGGTAAGGTAGGTACCACTGCGCCGAGTAACTTAGTAGCCGCCTCACTCACTCGGCCTCTGCTCCGTGTGCAACGTACACCATATCAGATCAGGCGCGAGTCCTCGGGCCATCCATCCCCTTATGCTTCCATGGCAGCTCTCGATGCAACCCCAACCTTTCCTGCCCATCGGAGATGATGCAGCCGTTACGTGCAGCGGGGAGACATTCCGCAGGGCGGGCAGCGTGGACAGGAGCCAAGCAAGACGCGATCATCAGCGCATCCCCGGTTCCATCCTTCTGGCTGCCAACCCAACCAAAAGCCTTCCGTCCTTCCATCCATCCAACACCACCAGAAGCGCCCGAGCGATACCCCGGATCCCAAGGATCCGCCTCTCAGGGCCGGGTGATCGTCAGACCGTGCATACTTGAAGACGTGCTGCTAGCCCCAACGGGACATCGTGCAGTAGTTGACCTGCGTTGCAGTAGTAGTAGTAGCAGCAGCAGCAGGACCAGGACCAGGCTTGCCAGGACGAGGCAGTTGGCAGCGCATCGCCCGGTGGGCACGACGCCACGACACGGATGCTTGGATGCTTGGGGAGAAAGCCACGGCAAATGAGGCAAGGTGGCGACCCAAGGGGACTTCAAGGGACAGCACTGCACCATGGCATCCTCTCCCGTATCTTAATGAACACTGGCAAGGCTGGGCCACCGGCACCGGTCAAGGTAGTTTGACGAGCGGCGTGGGTTGATCAGCGCAACGATACAGCCGCCTGGTCGAGAGCGGGACAGCTCAGCTCGCCCGTCGGCAGCTATGATGCCGCTGTCTCGCCATCAGGAGGGGGAGGGGGCCTTCTCGCCAGCACATTCGTCCATTGCATTGCCATCACGACCCAGTCGGCGCCATCCGGCGGATCATCTGGCCGTATCATTCTCCGTACAAGGCCTCTGCAACTCCTAACGTATTGTACAGAACCGTTGCGAGTATACGGGGTCTAAACCATCGAGCACCAGAGCAGAGCCTAGACAGGGATTGTCGTCAAAGGCGAGGCAGAGAGGCAGCGAGCCGCTCCGTCGTTGCATCGTCGCCCCCTTTTAACTCTCAGCGAATAGGCACCTCAGCCGCCACCATCCGGAGTCATTGCCTGACCACCCACCTTGTCGACGACAAGGGCTGGCCGCCGCGTCAGACGTCCACAACTTCGCGTCCCTGCTCGTCTGTTGCTCTCTCTTTCTGATCGAGGACAACGCAGACTCGATTGGCGGTTCCACAGCAGCCTCGCCCGCCGCCCGCGGAGCAGGGGAGGGACGCAGGATGGACGGCATGGGCAGGCAGGCAAGGCAGGCAGGGTACGGTAAGGTCCACACGGTTGGCCGTCCGCGGCATTGAGCCAGTCAGCAGGTTTGAGGCCCAGATGGATGATGGTGGATCGATGCTCTGGTGGCAGCTGTCTGTCTGTGCCCCCCTGCCCTGCGCGGCGGAGGTGGATCTCGGTGGCCATCACATCACAGTGCATCCGCGCCCCGGGGGGGGGGGGCACCACCCGATTGACAGCCTCGAGTCCTCCTCTGCTTTGGAGGTAACTACCGCTGCTACCCCGAGAGCTGAAAGTCGGATGGACACTTGAGACCTCACCTCGTTAACGAGCGGCTGGAGCAGGCACATGACAATGGAGCACTTACAGCGATGCAGACCAGAATTGAGGGAATGGGTCCAGTACACTTGCGATGTACAGAAGGTACTAGCTCAGGGCTTCGCCCCTAAGGTAATTACAGCTCAGCTTGGGGTTTGGGCAGGCCACCTCACCTGACCACGCACACCACCAGCGCAGCACTTGAGTTTCCAGTCCGGGCTCACCTCACCTCAGGGACTTGGTCCTTGACTTGATGCAGTACGTCCACTGCCTGATGAGGTACAGTGTGGCGCGCCACACGATGCGCCTCTCCCCCCACCCCACCATCAATCCATCCCCCTCCATCCTCCCCCTCCCTTCCCACGGTAGAGATCCCCAGCCAGCCTGGCCTGCTGCCCACCTAAACCGCCGCCGGCTTTTGCAGGGTCCTAGGCCCATCTCCCTCGCTTGTACTCCGTATGTGCCTCTCCTATCGCCTTATTAGCTGATGAGCGACTCGGTCGCGCTGCCGCTGCCGCTGCCACTTTGCTGCTGCTACCTACTTTAAGGTACCTTGACTACTGCCACTACTCCTGTAGGTGCCGCACCGATACGCACCACACCGCACCGCACCTCAAAAATTCTTCGCCCTTTGTCCCGCCGCCACAAAGTGGGCGCGTCTAACAAATCCTTCGACCAATTTTATCATCGAAACCCCGATTGCTTCTTCTCGCCCCTCTGTGGTTTGATGTGACCACTGCCTCTCATTTCGTCGCCCCCCCCCCTCACGCGCGTCCTCTGGCAAGCCGGCGCGGTGACCACCGGCTCATGCAGGCAGGCGACTTGCGCCCGACCCGGTGTTGCTGCTGATCCATCTCATCCTCATCTCACTACTACAACGACTACCACCACCGTCGCCAACTCCACATCAAACGTCGAGGGCTTGCTTCGACATTGCCGCCAGTTCCCCTCCAACCCGGGGCCCTTTCACCCCCCCTGTTACGTTGCCCTCCGATCCCTCCTGGATCGAGAAACTTCTCGGCCTTGGAGGAGCCGAAATCGACTCCGTCCCAACTCTCTGTTGACCAACAGCTCGAGACAGCTCACGCCAGTGGCACGCCTCCCTGGTGGCCGGCACTCTTCATTTAGGTCCGGTCTCGCCGTCTCATAATAGCGGCGCCTCCGTGCCACCTGCTGCCGCCCCCTCCCAACTGCTCTCTTATACACGTTTGGACGGCCGCCACGAGTCAGAGCGTCTGTGTGCCTTAAAACGTGTGAGACGCCGCCAGCGCACCTGTGGCTGAACGTGCCAGACTTCGAGTCATCTGTCGGTGCAAAGGCCGCAGCTCGTCTTTCTTCAGACGACGCGGCACCCGCGATCGTCTCCATCTTTTCATCACCGGCTTTGGGCAGATCCTCTCGGCACTTCCACCGCAATGGCTCCGCACCCGACGCTCAAGGCCACTTGCGCCTCGAGGGCCGAGACGGCCTCTCATCCTCTCACCTCGTACCTCTTCCGGTTGATGGAGCTCAAGGCCTCCAATCTTTGTCTGAGTGCCGACGTCACAACGGCACGCGAGCTGCTCTACTTTGCCGACAAGATTGGGCCGTCGATTGTGGTGTTCAAGACGCACCACGACATGGTATCGGGCTGGGACTTTCACCCCCAGACAGGCACGGGTGCCAAGCTCGCCTCCCTCGCCCGCAAACATGGCTTCCTCATCTTCGAAGACCGCAAGTTTGGCGACATTGGCAACACGGTCGAGATGCAGTACATTGGGGGCTCGGCCCGCATCATCGAGTGGGCCCACATCGTCAACGTCAACATGGTCCCCGGAAAGGCGTCGGTCGCCTCGCTCGCCAACGCCGCCACCCGGTGGTTCGAGCGGTACCCGTACGAGGTTAGGACTTCTGTCACCGTCGGTACGCCTACTGCCGAACAGTTCGAGGACGCCGATACGGGCTCAAGTCAAGAGGGAGAGGCAGACAGGAACGAGGGCAAGCAACGGGCCGACGACGGGCGCAAGGGCAGCATCGTCTCCGTCACCACGGTCACGCAGCAATACGAACCCGCCAACTCGCCGCGCCTGACCAAGAGCATGGCTGGCGGTGACGAGGTTCTCTTCGCCGGAATCGACGAGGCGCCCATGACCAGGGGGCTGCTGATCCTGGCGCAGATGTCGAGCCAGGGCAACTTCATGAACAAGGAGTACACGCAAGCCTGCGTTGAGGCCGCGAGAGAGCACAAGGACTTTGTCATGGGCTTCGTGTCGCAGGAGAGTCTCAACTCGGAACCCGAGGACCAGTTCATCCACATGACGCCCGGCTGCCAACTGCCGCCCGAGGACGAGGACCAGAACGGGACGGTGCAGGGCGACGGCAAGGGACAGCAGTACAACACGCCACAGAAGATCATCGGCGTGTGCGGCGCGGATATTGCCATTGTCGGACGAGGCATCCTGCGGGCTGGCGACCCCGAGGAGGAGGCCGAGCGGTATCGGTCAGCAGCCTGGAAGGCGTACACTGAGCGTGTGCGGTGAGTGGCGTTGGGTTATGTGGAATGTGAGGCGTACGGGCAGGTATTTGGATCGGATTGTGAAGGCCGAGGACTTGGTCTTGATCTTGGCCGGTGGTTGTGGAGGGAGGAGAGTCTATGGCAGTACGTGTATCCTGGGAGGAGCCCGACGTGAATAATCCATCAACCGTCTCTGGTAAAGACGAAGTGGGTGTTATGGCAGGGCAATACTGCGGTACTGTCGAGCTCTTCGTGTGTTTATACCGTTTAAGCCGTTCATGCCTCTTGCCGGGCCCGTACCGTGTCTACAAGCAGGTCGAATTCGGAGCGCACATGCGTGGAGGATTTACAAAGTGTATTACTTCGAATATCGCAATCAGTTTTCTCTTCGTTAACCATCGAGGATCACGGCTGGCAGAGCGGTTGCCGTCTCCTGTGGTCGGCAGCCTCGACAGTTCCCCCGTAGTAGCCGCCTGCGAGTCGTGACCCAAAGGCTGAGGAGCAACGAACTGGCGGGACGGCTGGAACGGCTGACATCCACACACACACACACCCGGGGTTAAATCGCCGCGGCACGGAGTTTAGTCCCACGTTTGACGACAGCCCAGCACTCAATCGTCATGCCAGGCGAGCCAAGCAGGAGCGTCGCCGGCCCCACCCCGGACCCTAATTCAGCCAGCTCCTTCCATGTCTTTCAAGCCTCAGCTGCAACAGCAGCATCGGCGGTGGCGGCAGGAGCAGCCGACGTCACCTTGCACATACATACTTCGTACTCGTACATAGCCTTGCAGCTCTCTCGACCTCGCTTGGTGAAAGAGGGTCCTTTCCATACTCCTTCTTCTTCTTCAGCTCAACGCGCAAACAGCGGCACCCAGCCACGGTAGCAGCGTCCCAAGTTGCCGCCATATCGACGTCGGACGCGCCGGGAGGAGTGTGGGCGCAACAGGCATGGGCAGTCAGCCAGGCGGTCCGGGCGCCGCAACGGACGGCCCCTCGGGAGAGGGCGACCACCACCCACCGTCTGAGCGAGGGCCACCAAGGAAGAGACGGCGCATCGTCATCTCGTGCGGCGAGTGTCACAGGCGCAAGCAAAAGGTTTTTTTTTTTTTTTTTTTCGTTCGTATCTTGTTGCCGCGGCTGCTGCTGCAAGCAAATGACAACAGCCATCCCGTTCTAACCAAATGTCGTCGCGCAGTGCGATCGCGAGCTGCCTTGCTCCAACTGCCGGTCCAGGAACCGGGAGTCGGCCTGCAGCTATGACCCTGGGGCACCCACAGCCCGGGACTATGAGATGCGCAAACCCTCACCGGGCCGCCATGATGACCGAGGCGACCGCAAAACGGACGAGCCGCTGTCGTCCATGGCCGCCACCTGGGGGTATGGCCAGACCGGCACCTCAACAATCGGCTTCCTCAAGAAGATTGAGATGGCCGACGCTGACTACGCCGATGGCCCCGTGGTGGTTCCCTCCTGGGGCTCCAAGCAGCATAGCTTCGCCATCCGGGAAAAGTACAAGGGCCTCATCAGGCAGCTGCCCGCGAGGACATACGTCGACAAGCTCATTCGTCTGTTTCTGCACGAGTTCAATTATCAGTACTCATACGTCGATCCGGGCATCTTCTTCAAGCAACTCGACGAGTGGCACAGCATCCCGTTCAACGTCCTCTCCAACGAGGGACCCGAGGCTCTCTCGCCAGACCTGAGAGCATTTCCGGCCGTGCTGTTTCAAATCATTGCCACGGCCCTGCTTCTGATATCCGAAGACGAGCCGTCGGAATTCCAGGGCCTCAAGTACGCAGGGACCATGACTTTCGAGGACCTGGCGTCAGAGTACAGCGACTCTGGTGCTGCGATTGTCAATCTCTTTGGCAAGAAGGGTCTATCACTCACGACCGTGCAAGCTGAGTTTTTGAGAGCTTCCTTTCTGAAATTTACCGCCAATGTCACAGAGTCGGTCAGTAAGCCACGTCATTTCTTGACGATATCTGCTGACGCAACCCCAGTGGCACACGATCGGAGTTGCGGTCAGGGACGCGCAAGAGCTTGGCATGCATCGCGACAGCCTAGACCCAAAGCCCAAGGATGACACCCCAGAGGCCATTCTAGAAAATCAGTGGCTTGTCCAAAGACGGCGCAAGATGTACATGATGTTGGTCATGTGGTTCGTCACCCCCTCCAACCGACGCTCACAGCCTTGGCCCCTGCGCTGACGACGGATAGGGATATCAATATGTGTGTCATGTTAGGCCGACCTGGGGCCGTGGATGCGAGACACGGCTTGCCGTCGGTCCCCATCGACGTACCGGCGTCGACTTTCCAGTCAAAAACGGCGCTGATACAGCGGAATAAGGACGATGACCCACCGACACCCCTAACGAGGGCGCTCTGGCTCCATGAGCTGGTGTTTCCGCTTCGAGACATTCTCGATCTCGAGCGGGAAGGGCCGTACCCGAGAGACTTTAGCAAAGTCGACAGGCTTCACCAGGTTATTATGGGCTTGAACGACAGGAAGCCGGCTGCCTTCCGGTTGGAAAACCCAGACACGAGATGGGACAATGATGTCGACACGCATTGGATTCAACCAACTCGGCTCTATGTGGCGCAGCTACACGAGTTCAGTCTCATGGCGTTGCATCGGCCCTACATTTTTCATCGGAAAGAGAGTCGCATCCAGGCACTTCGTGCCAGCCTGGACTTGCTGGAGCTGCAGCGGCAATTCTTCGAGAGCCTGCCTCCCAGAGCATGGAGGAGGTAAGCACGCGCATGTGCCCGCGCGCCCGCTGGGCCGCACAGACGAGTACTTGAGGCTGACACGAAGCAGCTTCCTGCTGTTCTTTGGAAGCTTTGACGCGATTGTCGTCATCGCGGCCATTTATATACTATTCCCGCACGACCACCCGGAGCTGCGGGAGAGCGCGACGCAGAAGGTGTACTGGGCGATTGAGCGATTCGCGGCGATGCAAGAGCGCAACCCCTTGGCCAAGTCGGCACAGGGAGTGCTACGAGCGATCCTGGCGAAGCTTACGAGGGCGGTGGGCGGGCAGGGGGCGGCGTCGACGACGACGGGTGGCAGCAGCTCACAGACGCCGGGCGCCACAAGCCTCGGACAAAGCAGCGCGACGTCGGTCAGCCCGCCGAGCAAACCGGCAGTGGAAACGGGTCGGGTCGCGGCCGGTGCGGGGCCACCGGTACAGGAGGTAGGGTACGATTCGACGGCGATGATGGCGGCAGCCGACTGGTCACTCCCGCCGATGGACAACCTCGCGGCGATTGCGCCCTTGTTTCCCACGTCGGACCTTATCTACCACGACCTCACGGGGATCCCGCAGCAGGGCATGGTGGCGGTGCCGCTGGCGGTGGAGGGCGGGGACGACGCGTCGCTGGGCACGGTCGTGTTGCCGTGGCAGTTCGAAGGCGACTTTGGCGAGGACACGGTATGGCAGATTCTCAACCAGTTTCAGTCGCAGGAGGCGTGAATCGATATGTATGTACGACGTACGTAAAGGAGAGCGGGCATGACGAAGCGGCCTGCGAGCCGGGACCATGGGCCATGGGGCGTGGTGCAATAAGGTGAAACCGTTGATGATTCAAGGGGGTGGGCGGGAAGAGGCGCGCGCTTGCCGGGATCCGCGTGATTGGACTGTGACAGACTAACTTACTTGGTACAGTATGTGCGTTGCGTTTGCTGCGTGCGTGCGTGCGTGGGAGCGAGCGGGCGCGCGCGCGTGCATCCACGGCCAGCCGGCCGCCCCAACTGGTTGCGTCGTGACACGACTCTGATTACAAGTGCGTGTGTGCGTGGGTTTTAGTGCCTTAGGTACTGTACCACTTTGTTTATTATTAGTTTGGCCGGGAGGGGGGAGGGGACAGCGCTCGCGCCTACGTACGTACGTACGTTCTACAGTCGTACATACTTTTCGTAGCTATGTAGGTAAATAGATACTGTAGTACGAAGCATGCTCATACAGGGAGGATCCGCGAAACAGGACAAGATTCATGAGCGCGCTGTGTGTGCCCACGAGGAGGAGGAGGAGCCGCCGTCGGGCGAGAGCAGACGCAGACGCAGACGCAGACGCAGAGCTGGCAGAGAAGCAGAATGCAGCACACAGTACATGCAATGCAGCACGGGGGAAAGTGCTAGAGGTAGATGCGTGCATACGTGCGTAGATACTCTACGTACAGCACTTTATTAGTACTTATTTGTAGGTAAGCAATACGTGAGCAGGAGCACCAAAGTTGACAAAAAAACTCGCGGCTCGTACGTAACATATCGGTAGCAAGAGCCTTTCCCTTAACCCCCCTCCCCTCCCCTTCCCCCCCGGGCGCTTCGCTTCGCTTCGCTATTAGTACTTCCATGCTTCAGCAGGACCAGCACCAGCATCGGGCTGGCACGAGCCACGCCCGGGACGCGCGCCCATTGCGGGCGGCGAGGCGAGGCGAGCGAGAAAAGCAACCATGACGCCGACCCGTGAATCACGTTATTTAAACATTTATGGCCGCCCGCGCGCACAGCAAGAGAGAAAGGATGAGAAGAGAAGAAGGAAAAAAATAAAGGGTTCTTGGGTAACCCTCCCTCCTCCTTGGGTTCTTTTTTTTTTCGTGTCATGTCATTCCATGTATGTTGGATGTGCCCTCCTGTCGACCCGCCCGTCAAATCTCGTTTTCTCTCTCTCTGTTTCTCTTCCCCGATAATTACGTCTGCAGCACGCGAGATCTCATTTCCCCAGAGTGAGCAGGGGTTCGCCGAGTAGTCGTAGCAGCGGCAACAGGAACAACAACGACAGCGGCACCACCACCAGCACCAGCAATAGCAGCAATAGCAGCAACGGCGGAGGCGGCGACATCCCTTCTTCCCATCTGCAACAAACAGCATCTGCGAAATACATTACGCACATACATACTTACATACTACCACCACCACCACCACTACTCGTACAACAAGGGTCCCCCCCCCCCCCCCCTTTTTTCTTCCCCACCCCCGTCTTCTTCGTCTCTCGTCAAAACCACGATTACGCGACCAAAACGATTGCCAACGGCAAAAGCGAGAAAGACTAATAAAAAAAGAAAAGAAGAAGCAAAAAACGACTCGCGTGTTAAACCATGGCCGCCCTCGGACAAAACGTTGTTGACTTTGTGCAACGATTCCATAAGCTGCAATTGCAGCACGATACCAGCGATACTCTTATTCGGGTCCGTACTCACGCCCGCCCACCTACCCCCCCCAATCCCCACATACACGTCCATCATCCATCTCTCTCTGCTGGCGTTGGCTCCCCCGAGGCGGGTAGTAGAGGGGCGTTCAGGACCTCGCGGGGGGCCATCTCCAAGCTAGCAAGCTAGCCATTGTTTGCTTCACCGGGGGCAGGCAGGAAGCATGAAAGTCTTACACGCATGGGATAGTATAAAAGTTGGCTCACGCGTCGGTTCTTTTGACAGGACCTCCTCTTGTACTGCGATCGGATCGAAAGCAGTCTGCGGCTCCAGAACAAGAAGCTCTCGGAGGAGCTGGAGACGTGCAAGTTCAACCTCAGCGACACGGTCAACTCGAGACGGGACCTCTTGCACCAGCTGCAGACGCAGGAGGCGCAGACCACCTGGCTGGTAGAAGAGAACAGGTCCTTGAAGGTAGGCGGCGGGCCCATCACCGGGGGTTGGGGGCTCTCTCCGTGTGGCGGCTCCTCCTTCAAGAATGCAGGGCGCTGAGCAGATTCATGGCAGGATCGCAATGCATACATTCTGGTCATGATTGATGGCGACGGCTTAATTGTACGTCACGCAACCCCACCCCCCCTTTGCCTTGCTTGTTCGTCGAAAGACCCCCCGCCAGGCAAGCAGGCAGGCAGGCAGGCAGGCAGGCAGGCAGGCAGACTCTTCCCTTCTGACCATCCGTCTCAACAGTTCCGAGAGCAATGGACCCGGCAGGGCTTGGAAGGCGGCAAGAAGGCCGCCAAGGCGCTCCGAGAAGCCATCACCGAGCAGTGCGGCGACCGCGCAGACGACATCGAGATAGTGTGCAAGGTCATGACCAACATGGGGGCGCTCGGCAGGACGCTGGCCCGCGCCGGCGGCCTGGAAAGCTCCGTCGATATCAGGGACTTTGCCGCCGGCTTCACGAGCGCGTATGCCTCGTTTGATTTTGTCGATGTGGGCGCCGCCCCGGGCGCCGCGAGCTGCAAGCTGAAAGGTATGCATGCCCACTCTTTGCTGGCTGCAAGACAGACAGTCTAGGCGTCTGTTGTCGGTCGACGTTGTTTTTGCTGATTTTGTTTCCGACACTCGATGGATGCCGCCTCGTACAGATAACACGCGCTGGCACCTGCAAAATCAAAACTGCAAGCACATTTTACTGGGAATATCGCACGACTCGTCCTATGCCCCGTTTGTGAGCGAGATTCTCGAGGACGAGAGCACGCGACAGTGCATCACCGTGCTGGAGGGGGTGCCCGTGCCGCACGAACTGGCGTCGACCGAGGTCAAGATCATGGACATTGGCAAGAACCTCTTTCGCTGCGAGAGCCTCGGCAGCGGTATGTGCACGGCATGGGCCAACGGCGGCGGCGGCCCTCGGACGGCGAGCCCGGCGACGAGCGTGGCGTCGAGCAACATGATGATGACGCCGGGCAGCGGCAGCGGCAGCGGCAGCATGTCGTACGCCAACGTCACGTCGAGCGGCAGCCCGCCGCCGCAAATCACGGTGGCCCTGGCGCCCAGCAAGGCCTTCAGCCCGGTGACGCGGGCCAAGGTGCAGTACCAGCAGGTGCCGCCGCAGCAGCTGGACTGGCACCCGGGGGCGCGGGGGCTGGACGAGCCCATCACGGTGAGCGTGGCGGCGCTCGAGAACATCAAGAAGCGCAAGGACCACGACAAGCTGTGCAACAACCACTTTTTGCGCGGGCCCTGCACAAAGGGCGACTCGTGCATGTTTGTGCACAACTACAAGCCCACGGCCGACGAGATCAACGCCATCGCCGTGCTGGCGCGCCAGAACCCCTGCACCAGCGGCCAGGAGTGCGAGCTCGAGGGCTGCATCTACGGACACCACGTACGTTGTCATGCGTGTTTTTCTTTTCTCTTCCCCTTTTCCCCCCCCTTTTACTGTCTCGAGAGCGAGTTGACAGGCTAACAACGACGACGGCTGCCATTGCAAAAAGTGTCCGAGCATTAAAGACGGCGTCTGCTGCCACCCGTTTTGCAAGTTTGCCGAGGACGCACACCCGCCCGGCACAAAGTTTAGAAACTCGCATATCCGCGCCAACAGTTAGAGCACAAGCAAGAAACTTCGGATGACTACTACTCGGGTTCGTACCACAGCTTGAAGGGGCGGACCCGGACGGGCTCGGGCGGGGCTCGGGAACAGAGTGAGAGAGAGAGAGAGAGAGGTCAACGCGGGACCAGCTGGGGGACTGGCTCTTATAAAATGCAAAAAGGGGGCTATATAACTAGCTCAAGAACCGGAAAAGGTGAGGGGGGAAGAGAGGAAGGCGGACGGGGACGGTCGTTATACGTACAGGACAAGGCCTCGTTCGTTCCAACATACTTTGTATAATGTCTTCAAGTAATGGGAAAACAAGGGGGGGTTCTTATTTCTTGTTTGTGCCTTGCAGTCCACCTACGTACGCAGGGCCCCTGGCCGACTCAAAGCCCATCCATGCCTCATGCCACAATTCATGTTGGTTGGTTGGCCTTTCAGATGCCAGAGGGGTCGGACGGAGGGAACGCGGCGAGGGTCTTGCCTTGCCCGGCCTGGTCTACGCGGTTCAACGGCCTGTGGTTGCGAACCCGCGAGACTTTTTAATTGATTCAACGGGGTTGAGGTTGAGCAAGGTTGAGGTTGTTGTTGCCAAATGCCAATCCATCGATAGGAGGTGGTGGTGGGTGGAGCTTTGTCCCCCCACAGTCTGACGGCCGACCCCACCATTTATTTGCATGCTGGTCAAAATCCACCTCATCCTATGCCAGCACGACCACCACCAGACACCAGACCGCTGCGTGTGGTCCAAGTTTCAACCTCACCTCAACCTCAACCTCCTCGCCTTGTCCAAAAGACGACCAACTACGAACCCGCCGAATCCGCTCTACCACTACGACCGTTTGAGCGATCCGCCGTCGTCGCGCGCATAGATTTCTACCTGCTCCGGCGGGGCGCCTTTCTGCCTGCCTGCCTTTCTGCCTCCTTGGCTACTTACCTACCTTCCCTACGAAAGGAGAGGAAGGGGGAAGTGCGGGAACGCAAGGGAAGAGATCAAGAAATCAGGGGAGAAAAGACACATCACGAGGGTGGGCCAACGCAGAGCAAGCAGAGCAGAGAAGCAAGAGCACACAGCAGCACCAGCAGCCATGTCCCACCCCCGCGTGGAAGAAGTCTCCGACAGCGACCCGGACGCCATCTCCGACCCGGACGAGGGCGACATTGACGACTTTGTCGACACGGACATTATCCGGCGCGTCGTTCCCGACGACGACGACCAGGCCCGGCGCTCTTCACCGTCGCAGTCACAGTCACATCAACGTGCCGCCGCGCAGTCCCACATCCTCGACCCGGCCGACCTCAACCCCCTGCGAGCAGGCAATGGCGGCGGCGGCGGCGGCGGCGGCATCTCGCCCGACGAGCACGCCGCGTACATGGGCTTCCAGACGCTGTACCCCGTCTACTTTGACGCGACGCGCTCCCGCGCCGAGGGCCGCCGCGTGCCCGCCCACCTGGCCGTGCGCAACCCCCTCGCGCGCGACATCGCCAACGCCTGCTCCCGCCTGCGCCTGCAGACGCTCCTCGAGCCCGAGAAGACGCACCCCAAGGACTGGGCGAACCCGGGCCGCGTCAAGGTCGGCCTCAAGCATTCGTCTTCTTCCGTCGCTGTCGTCAAGAACAAGCACCACCTCTACACCCTCGTCGCCAGGCACCTCGCCGACAACCCCACCACGGAGAGCAGCGCCGGCCTGCGCCTGCGCGTCGGCGGCCAGCTCCAGCCCCCCGAGGGGAAGCCCTACCCGCGCCCCGCCGTGCCCCGCGGCTGGAAGATGGGCGACCTGCTGCCCTACCTCAGCCCCGCCATGACGGGCGGCGGCGTCTCCGAGAACCTCTTCAAGGACATGATGAAGGAGATGCAGGGCGGCGGGGACCCCATGGCCGCCCTCATGGCGAGCCAGCAGGCCGGTGCAGCCGGCGGCAGCGGCAGCGGCAGCGGCCTAGGTATGTTGGCGGCGGACGAGGGCGGTGCAGCCGGCGGCGGCGGCAAGAAGAAAAAGGACAAAAAGGCCAAGGGGAGGGCTTGATGGATGCACGGACGAGAGAGCCTTCCCTGCTTCCTCGCTCGCTGGCCCCTCCCCCCCGCGTGGACGAGGTTGTAGGTACCTTGGATGGTCAGTCGGCTGGTGTGTAGGGTTGTGCCGGGAGTGCGGTTACAGGACGGGCTCTGGACGTGGCAAGACATGTGGTCGATTGTTCGCCATGGATGCAGAGGTCCCATCAGTCAGATATATACCTCTGCGTGGGGGCAGAGTTGAGCCACCACGGACATGGTGCGGACCGTAAAACACACCTAAAATTCAAATCACAAAACGAGCACACCACGTAAATGCCTTGCTCCTTCCTGAATCAAGGTCATGCATGTGCCTTGTAGCATACGTGCTCAACGCTTCAGAGACCTCCCCCCACAACATGATCGAGACACTTGCAATATATCCGGTGCAATACATCTATATATACAAGTATAAACGCAATGTACGCCTCGCATCTTGTCTACGAGACCTCTCGGTCCGCTGGGTATCAATCCTTGCCTTCGTCATGCGCAGTACCCCATCTCATACGGCGGCGATCCTGCTCCCCTGCAGCGCCTCCCACTCGCGCGATCCCACAACCTGCACGCCATCTCTTCCGATGCCCATGCCGGCCATCATCGTCTTGCCGTCGCCGCGCGGCAGCCTAATCTGCAACTGTGCCGCCGGGTTGCCAACATGCCGTCTCGGACCGTCGTCCTTGCGAAGCGCGGCCGACTTCTTGACCACGGCGTCTTGCCACGAAGACAGCGCGGCGTAGTCCTCCATCTGCCTTGCGGCGTGGTACTGCGGCGTCGTCTTGGCCGGTCGCCACGCGAGTTTGTCCTTTGGCAGCGCCGAAAAGTCAAAGAGCGTCGCCGACGTCGCCACCTTGATCAGCTCGCCGAGTACGTCTTTGCCTTCGGTCTGGAGCAGCTTCTTCCGCTGCTCCGCGAGGCCCGCCGGCTTCACCAGAGGTTCGGCCAGCCAGTCGTAGCCCTGCTGTTCCTTGGTGCGAGCACGTCGGCTGTCCTCACGCAGGTACCGCACGGCAGATTGCAGGCTCTCAATGTCCCTCTTCAAGGCGTCCATCTCCCGAGCCGTTGCAACTGCACGTTCCTGCCCGGCCTTCATCCCTGCTGCATCCGCGCCGTCGGCATACGCCCGGCTGTCGCTCGCAATCTTCTTCCACTTGTCGCGCTCCGACTCGAGGTTCTTGAGCTCCCGGTCTTGCTTCTCGATGTCTTCCTTCAGACTCGTGACTTGCTCGCCCGACGCCTCGAGCTGCTTCTGCAAATTCGTGATGCGATCGACGTTAGCTTGCGCATCTCGCATGCGCGATTCCAGCGTCTCAATTTTAAGCACAGCGGTACTGAGGTGCTCATCACGCTGCGCAATTGTGCGGCGGGCCTCGTTATGCTCCTCCTTGAGTCGTCGCAACTCTTCCTCTGCGTCCACGGGCACCGTCTTGAGCGCCTTGAGTTCTTGCGATCGGAGACGCCAGGGAGCAGGGTTCATGTCAAACTCTTGTGACTGCTCCAGATCCGTAGCCAGCCCGGCCAGGTCAGTGACCTGACTGTTGACCGCGCGGAGCTTGGACAGGTAGTGCGATATCGAGTCCGTCTCCATGACCGCCCCCGTCTCCGTGGCAGCGGCTTGAATGACATCCTGGACCTCTTCGTGCGTAAAGGGCTCATTGCGGCCCTCATCCTGTGTGAAGAGCTTGTGGACGCTGTTGCCAATTTTTCGCGCCAGCGCAGCCAGCTCGAGACTGCCACTCTCGCATTGTTCAAAGGCCTCTCTCGTGTCTGGCGAAAGCGACAATGACCGCGTCTTGAGATCCTCCAAGGCTCGCACCGCTTTGCCGGCAATCACCTTGGTGCTCCTGGTCTGCGTAATGATCAAGTCGAACTGCTTGGCGAAATCGTGGCCAAGCTTGTAGTTGTCGGCCTCCTGACCCTCTGCCGGTAGCACGCGCTGCACCATGAGCTTCGTGGTGTTGAATGTCACGGCCGCGGATTCAAGGTGACTTTGAACAACCAGCGACCGCATGTGAACCTCGTCAGCAAAGTTGGACAGCCCACTAGAGATGTGAACCTCGGCGAGATGCGACATGAGAGCCACGGTGCGGTGCAATTCGTCTGCGCAAGTCTTCTCTTTCAGGTCGTCTCGTCGTAGTCCGTCAATCCAGACATTCAGCGCCCGCTCCACGGGCTCGAGCTCGTGTAGGGCATTCTGGTACTTTGAGAACCGCTCCATCGAGCAGTGGCTTATGTCGTTGACGAAGCGGTCGCACATGGCGGACACCCATACCAGCTTGTCAACAGCATCGCAGCCAGCAAAGACATCATCCTCATGACCGGGGTGGGGCTGGCCGCTGACACGCTCCCGGATGAAACCGTTCAGGAGGTTGGCCTTGAACGCAAGTCTGCGGAATCGCAACAGCGCAAGAACCGAGTCTTGGTCTTCCACGTAGGTGTCGGGCAAGAAGAGCCTAACAATCTCGAGATGTTTGCCTGCTTCCTCCGCTTCTAGCCGGCGAAGCTCCAAATCAATCGTCTTGACTTGTGCCTTGGCAGCGGAAAGCTGAAGCTTCATGTTGAGATCCATCATGGCTCTCGAGCGGTCATTGAGCTTCTCTGATTCACCCTCCGTGACTGCCTGAGAGGCCCGCATGTCCTCCAGGTCACCTTGCAAGCTGGTGACGAGCTCGCGGAATCTAGATAGGGTGTACTCCATGTCCTCGAAAGCCTCTTCTTGTTGGGCGGCCCGGCGTGCCTGCTCTGCAATGACGCTGTCCTTGAAGTCGAGGTCTTCTTGCATCTCTTTTTCGTTCTGGACATGGTTGGCTTCCAGCTCGTCGTTGATCTCTTTAAGGTTCTCCAGATCGTCGATGACAGCCTTGAGCTCCTCGATCTGCTCCGACATGCTCATGTTGCGGTCCGTGAGGTCCTCAATCATGTCTTCGGCGCCGAGGGCGTTGTCAAGCTGCTGGCGGAGATCATCAACCGCAGCCTCGGATTTGTCCAGCTTTTCTTTGGTCTTTGCATTCTCAGCCTTTACGGCGTTGAACTGTTTCAACTCATCCTCCAGTCCAGCGATCTGATCCCGAAGTCCCTCTTCTTGTTCTTGGGTTATGTCACGGAGCCTCAATAAGGCGTCACGCAGTCGTTCGTTGGTACGTTCCATCTGCAGCCAACCGGTGCTGGCGCGTTCCTCGGGCGTCATGCCTTTGCTGTACTCGGTGTTCTCTTCGCGCAGAATCTCGACTTCCAGCTCAAGCTCCTCAGTCTTTTGCTTGAGGGTCTCGAGCTCCATTTTCAGGACTTCGGCCGTCTCTTCTGCCATCTCTCGGTCCAGAGCGGCGAGTTCTAGTGCAGAGTCATGCTCGGCCTGCATAGCTTCCACAGATTCAAATCGGGCCTCGGCCTCCTTGAGCTGTTTCCTTAGCTCGGCATTCTCTTGCTGCTGCGGCTGATACTTTTGCTGGAGCTTCTGGATGATGGTCTCAAACTTGTCGCGTTCCCCCTGAACCTTGTCGAGCTGCTGAAGCTTGTCACGATCTTCGATTCGTTTTCGCTCGAGGACTCGAAGCTTGGCCTTCAAGTCCTCTATCTCTCGGCTTGCTGCGGTCGTGCCTGGGGTTCGAGACGCCGGTGCCGGTGCAGCCGGCCTCTTCGGAGGTGGTGTAGCAGATGTCCCGGGTGATGTTGCGGCGGCCATCTTCTCGAGCGCATTTGCCCTCCCCCGAGCCGGGCTGGTTGGCTGTGGTGCAATGATAGGTGCAGTACCCCTCACAGGCGACACTGGCGTGGTGTCGTCGGCCGAGCTGCTATCCCGTCCAGCTTGGGAATCGGCAGATGGACGGCGAGCAGCGTTGGGTTGGGAGAGTGCGCGTACACCTCCCGGCAACGCTCGGCCGGTCGACATCCGCGCAGTCACGGTGCTGGCTCTCGAAGTCACAGAGGATATGGAGGACTGTCGCGCAGTTCGAGTTGAGGGAAGTGCCGGTGGGCCCATTGAGGTCCGCTGTCCGCTTATTGAAGTTCGTGGCTTACTTCCGACGGACGAAACGCGAGCGTTCGAGGGTGTGCCCGTTCGCGATGCTGAAGAGCTGGAGGGGCCGCTCAGCTGCTTGGTGGGAGATTTTGCAGGAGACTTGATTTTGCGTCAGAATCATGGAGGCGGCCACTGTCAGGATGCTCACCCTAATGGCGCTCGTCGGACGAGACATCTTAGGCCCCGGGCTCGGACTTGGCGCGTTGATGCTCCGGCGCTTTGTCGAGGCCACGTCTCCGGCAGCGGCCGATGTCCTGCCGGACACGGGATTGAGGCTGCTCGGACGTGCTGGCTTCCGCGCCGCGGGAGGCTTTGCACTGGGTGGCTGAGCAAGAATGGTCACCATCATGGGCTTAACGAACATGCCATAGCCCATGGGACAGTCGAAGTAGCGCTCGCCTTGGACGCTGCCGTCGTTCTTCCCGGTCTTGTCCTCGAGCTCGACGCCGACCCATTCTCCCACCTGGAAGTGGGTTTGGCCGGCGAAGCGGACGATGCCTTTGCGGCCATCGCTGAGCTGGACCGTCTGGCCTGGTTTGAAGTCGGGCATTATAAGAGGCTGCTGAAGGGACGAGGGCGCATCGTGCCGGAGTCAGAACGTTGTGACGCTGCAGTGCAGGCCGTGGGCGGCGTGGATTGGTGACGATGCCGGGTCGTTGTTGACAATGAGGCTGCGCCAGGGGATGGTTGATGGATGGGGTGGGATGGGATGAGATGGAGCTTGGGTGGATCACATGTGGCTCCCCTAACATTGACAAAGAAACACGGAGACACTGGACGCGTTTTGGTGGACGCGCCCCATCCATCGCTGGGGTGCTATGCTGACCCAGCACTTAGCAGTAAAACAATACCCGGCCCCACTTCTCGGCCCCTGAAGCAGAGCATCGGCCAGGGGGGGGGAGGGGGGGGGGGGGCGCCCACCTAACGATTGATGCAATGGAGTACTAGAGGTACCTTCGTACTGTGCGAAGTACTGACGGGCTGGGCTGGTGCTCTCCTTCCCACACCAGCCGCACTTACAGGGCGTCTTCGCCCATCCAAGCAGGAGGAGCGCTACAAAAAAGTCGGCAACACGCACCTTCCGCCGATAGAGTAGAGGCTTTGATGCGAAGCGCCTAACCAAGGTGGCACTATCTACTGTAGATACTTTTATGGGAGCAATACCTACAGTACTAAGGGTGGCGGCCAATCTACTGCGGACATTTTGCACTTCGCATCGCATGGCCTTTTCCACCTGCACACTGGCAATCATGAACCATGCAGCGGTTGTGCAACACTTCAACGGTCATTAATTGGTCTCGTTACGTCCTTACAACGATGTCCTCCCTACAAGCTCGCAGGCTTGCCTGCCTCGCTCGGCACACAGCCCACGACATTGCGGTCGTTTCTGTCGACGTGCGGCATCGTGGGCGCTCATAGAGTGTCTGACCTCCATCCCTGAGGCAGCGTCTCGCGGAACGATCCCTCTCTCATCCATTCCATCACTTCAAAGGCTATCCTCCTCTCGGTGCCCTCATCCATCTCCTTATTCGAGGGCAACTTGACGAGGATCGAGCCCAGCCGCCGCGAAAGCTCGACAACCCTGCGACTGCCCGCCTCGTCGTCTTCAGCCGGCATGACGTGGACCACGAGGTCCGGACAGACAGTCCCACGCCACAGTGACGCCATCCACTGCCAATGATCCAGTGGCGAGTACGAGTCCTGGATTGGCATCGTGCAGGCGTACCTGTCCGATACTGTCAGGCTGAAGCCATCTCTGGCCAATGCCACCGGCATCTTAACGGTCAAGCCAGGTCCTTTGTCGTCTTCGGGCGGCGTGCACGCTTCGGTCGACCGGGCTTGGGCCACCACCCGCTCCCCGTCTGCCCTCTGGTCCTCGGCACTGGGGATGAGGGCCGTCTTCCCAGTGATATGGCGGCCAATTTGCTTCGACTTCTTCTGCCACGAGGATACGACGTCGAAATACGGTTCAAACGAATCGCCAAATTTGCTACCAGCACGGCTCAAGGACGACGCCTGCATCACCGACTCATGCTGAGGCGACTCGTCCTTCCACACCTTCAAGTCGATGTCGCCGCACGCCACCAGTGTCTTCTCGATAGCCGCGCCCACCTCTCGGAGCAGCCTCGCATTAGAGCCCTCCACCGCAATGAAAGCACCCCTTGTGACCCCAGGCCCAGCCTCCCTTGCCAGGGGCGGAGCGGTCCGACAGATGCTCGCAAGCACGGACAGCTTGCGGCTCAGGGGAATGGCCTTGATGCTGCCCTCCAAAGATGAGCTGCATAGTCCACGAGATTCTCGGGGGGGTGATTCCATGACGCCTGCCATGGGCAAGCTGACGCGACGGGTATCCAAGGAGGGCATACGAGACGGCGAAGGTGGCACCGACGACTGTAGGGGCGGCAGTCGAAGAGACTCGTCGAAGCCACTGTGCCGTCGATTGGACGGGTCTTTCTCCAGCCAGGACGTCGACGGCGATGGCCGAAACGGTGGAGGCATCGGGCCGCTCTGAGATCTCGGCAAATTCCCAAGCTCAGGTAGAGACGTTCGAACATAGGCATGAGCAGGAGTCTGCGGCGGGCCGTCTGTCCGCGCGACAGCTACTTCTCCGGGCTTCCTGCTCACATAACCGCTGAGGGATCCGTTGATGGGATGGTATCCACCCGCGTCGTTGGCCCGACGTCTCTTCATGCCCGGGGAGGTTGGCTCGCCATTCTCGACATCTCTGACGGATGGCAATTTGGTCGGAAATGGCAGTGCACTTGTTGGCGACTGCTCGAAGCTCGATCGGCGAGATCTGTCCGTGTCTGCTCGCTGGAGGCTGGGCCTGCCTTGAGATCCGGCCCCCATCTTGGCCGCCGGAGATAATGCAAAGGGCGTTGACGGCGTTTGCGGGGTAGCAGCGGCTCGTCCATGGCACTTTGGGCATCGACCTGGCTCCTCTGTCGGCGACGTGGTCCCCCATCCAGCCTGGGGCTTGTTCCCGCGGCGCGGCTGGTAGCGGTAGTTGGGGTACTGTGTCTGGTGGCGCTGCTTCTCCTCCTCGGCGAGGTTCTTCCAAGTCTGCTTCACTTCCTCGTCTTCATTCTTCCACTTCTCTCCGATGATTTTGGATATGTCTGGGTTGGACAGCTTGGGGTTGTCTGCCGTTACCTGCGCCTGGTGATGCTGGCGATACAGAATGAATGCTGGCCAACGAACCGTCTGTCAGCCTGGTCTTAGCTCAGAGCAGCGGCAAGCAAGTCTGGACTCCCACTTAGGGACTCGCTGACCACTCCATGCCCCATAACCACATCAATACGGAATGTCAGGCGCCGGAGGCGGGTGTTAAACAACGTCTTTTACTCACCATTTCGCGGCCTCGGGATTTTGGGAGCTGGTGTGCAAAGGCAGATGAGGTCCCTGGCGGTGTCTTGCCTCTGGGCGCCTGCGCCGCTGGCGCTTGGGGACTCTTGCATGCCGCGGTCGGCATCCACGGCGTGTATGGTGGAAGCCCGCTTTCTTGATGACGCGGATCGGAGAGGTGAGGGTGAGTGGCCCCCATCAGCCGCGGCGGCGATGCCAGCTGGCTGCTTGTACTGCTGTCCCAGGTCCACGTGACGGCGAACAGGAGCTCCGATGGCTTCCATGTGTCGAGCAGCCAGGGCGAGCACTTGTGTCATCGTTGCGAGACGCAAGGACGACGTGAAAAGGGCGCTACTGGCGGGCCGCGAGACGGTCTGCACTTACACCTGGGCCCAGCCGACAAGGGCGCTCTCGGCGTTGGGTCTTCGGGACGGGAAGACGACGACGATGAGTACGACGACGAGAACAATGAGAGTATAAGATGAGGACTGGAGCTCGACGATTGAGGACGGGATGAGCGGCGGTGGCAGGAAGATGCCAAGAATGAAGATGGAACGAGCCGTTGCCCGAGTGCCCAGGTCCTTTCCCTTTGTGAGAGGACGCTGGCATTTGGCCATTCACTCAACGTCCGCTCAGTGGACAATAGCAAACCCGGCTTCGGACAAGCTCGCTCGACAGGCCTGATCTCTCCGGCCCTTCTCTGCGTGCTGCGCTGCTGCCTTCAGTGTGCAGAGGGGCCAGTAAGATCCCCCCTACATGTCTCGGGAGTCCACCGGGGGGCGTCGACTGGCGTTCGCCCGCAGTCCAGTGAAGGTTTCTGGCCGGCGGACAAAGCGTGAGCTTGTTGCCTTTGTCTTTGGGGGCGCGAGCGTTTATCCTCTTTTATTTCCTCTCCGGACGCCGTTTCGACCTCGGTCGGAACGTTTCTGCGAGGAGGAGGGGGAAGAAGCCGGACGAAAATCGATCTCCCTCTTCCCCCTCCTCGCCCCCTGGCATCCATCCCGGCAGCGATATACCGCCGCGGGTCCTCTTCAACGCCCAGCCTCGAGGCAAAACCGCATGACACCCAACATTCTACCGTTGCGTCGCGCCTATTCGTCCTTGTCCGCGTCTCTCCGCTTCTGCAGGCTGGGCCCAACCTCGCCCTCTCCGCCGCAGCGGGCGACAATGTCGGCAGACGGGCCGCAGGAATGCGAAGCAGCGTCGGCCTGGAATGCTGCGCCCGCCTGAGACAAAGGACGAATGGCTGGCGCCAGCCCGAACGCGGTTTAAAGGGCCCCCGTTCCGCACGTGATGCTTGGAATCGGTCAATCGGTGAGGATGAGCCCAACGTGCGATCGTGGTGTGCTCCGCATGCGTGACTGACTTGCGTGCGCGGTGGTGCGTCCCATCATCTGCGCCCACCTCCTCCTCCACCACCGCCATCGCCAACCCCCCTCCCCGGACGGCGCCAGCCTGTCATGGTCGTGTGCGTGCGGCCCCCAAGCAGGCTTCTGCTTTTGTCTTGCGCCGTCTGTCTCTGCTGGTTGGCTTTCCAGGTTCCTGGATGTCTCAGCCGGCGCGCGATGCTCACGACGATACGCACCTCTCGCTCGCAGGCGCCTGCCATCCCATCCCCCTTCACCTTGGGCGCCGCTTCTGGGATGGGATGGATGGGTGGGTAGGAGGGGCGGGCGGCACAAAGATGGGCGAGGCGTCTTGTCATTTTTTTTTTACTTGTCTTTCCCCCGAAAAAGCTTGGAAGGACGCCAGAAAACCCAATGACAAGGCCCCTTGCCCCGTTCGGTGTTTCGCCCAAAGGGGGGGGAGCGGCGCCCCGTTATGGGCAATAGTATCGTCACTGTCTGTTTTTTTGGGATTCTCACGAGGCGTTGTTGTGCCCCTTCCCCCCGTCTCCCTTTTGGCCTCGTAAAGCAAGATAGAGTGAAAAACAAATAACCGTGAAAGTGGCATAATCTCCCCGGCGCCGGACCATCCGCCAAAATCAAAATCCCGTTGAAAAACCCTTGGCTACTCTTCGGGCCTCCGTCTCGCATAGTTACGCTTCCAAGTCTAAAGGGGTACCCTCTCTCTCTCTTCAGATTTATTTGTCGACGCGGCCGTCGGCTCCGCTTGCCTGGCTGCCTACGAAATGTAACCCCGTCCAGCCTCGGTGCTCAACAGCGTCGCGCTGCGCCGGGCGTCGAGGAACAGATCCTCGCACTCGGCCACGTCGGCGACGTCGATCTGGGAACGGCCGTTGGCCTTTGCGAGAATGCTGCCCAAGCCATGTCAGCGAGCGGCGCGAGCGGTCAACCAAGAGCGGTGAAGGCGGGTGAGATAGGGGGGGGGGAAACGAGGAAGGAGGACTCTCCGAAATCAGACCGGGCAACACCTTGTGTAACCGTTGTTGTTCGTTGGTTCTTGGCGTCGACTCCGGAGGCGGGTGGTATTCGAGAAAGTGGAAAAAGAAAAGAAAAAAATCAACTTACCTGGCAGGGGTCAGCAGCTGGAGGCAATACCGCAGACTGATGCGGACGCCGTGGTCCGAAATCTTATCGATGGCGGCGTCGCTGATGGAGACGCCCTCGGTGGAGGCGCGTATCCGCACAATCTTCTTGATCTCGTCGGCCTGGTAGGGCGCCGTGGGAATGATGAGCAGACGGGCCAGGAAGTCGGTAGGAATGCCGTGGGCCGCAACAATGTCGTCGGTGCCTCTTATTGTGCACATTCCGCGGTTCGACGCCAGCACCACAATGGGGGAGATGGGCGATTCCAGTGCTCGGTTGAGGTAGGTGAAGCACTCCACATCGAGCATGTGTGCCTGGTGGTGAAGACATGCGAGTCAGCGGCGCGCGCGCCCCCCTCCTGCGGGGGTGAAACATCCACCGCAGTCGAAAACAGCCAAGGGAACAGAAGGAAAGGAAAAAGAAAAGAAGAACATACCTCGTCGATGAACAAAACGCCCGGAACCAGCTCGGCCACGCCCTGGTCAATGTACTTGCTCACGACCTTGTTGATCTCGGCGCGCAGCTTCTCCGTGATCTCGGTCATCTTGGGCTTCATGAGCTGGCCCATCATGCTCATGATGTCCTGGCCGCCCTGGGGCCGCGCGTTGGCGACGTCGAGGTCGTGCAGGGTCACGTCCTGAACAATCTCCTTCTTCTTATGCACCTCGCCCTTGGGGATGGGCACGTACTCCTCGGCCTCGAGGTCGAACTCGGTGGCGTACGCGTCCGACCGGCCGACGCGCTTGCAGGCGCCCGTGTTGGCCTCGATGTAGATGACGTCGCCGACGGTGACCCTCTCCTTCTGGATCGCCTCGTAGATGCTGGGGTCCAGGCGCAGCTTCTTCTGGCCCTTGGCGCTCTTGAGCCCGATGAGCAGCGTGCTGATGGTCTTGCCGTACCCTCCCAGCGGGTTCTCGGCCTCCTCGGGCGTGAGCTCCGTGACCTCGCCCTCGTACACCTCCTTCGTCTCGCGGACCTTGAGGCCAATGGCCCTTCGGAAGTTCTCCATGAGCATCTCCGTCTTCTTGACTTCGGTCGAGTAGATCTCGCTGCCGACGATGGGGCAGAAGGGGATCTTGGTGCCGAGCTCCTGGCTGATGGCCAGCGCGAGGGCAGTCTTGCCGGTGCCGGGACCGCCTGCCAGCAATACCCCCCTACCGGCCATCTTATGAGCTCGAATCAGGTCGACGACGACGCCGCATGACTAGAAGACAGGCCGCCGCCCTTTGTCAGCTGCATTGGCCTCGATGGCGAGGCTCGTGACTTCGATGTGCAAGGTTGGGGAGCTTCGTACCTCTCTCGCGGAGGCCTGGCCCACAAAGCCGCCGGCCTGCGTCTCCGCGCGTCCATCGGACTTGAGGCCAAGGCCCTTGATGTGTGTATGCGCGGCCGTCCGGTTGTCGCGCTTGTTGCCCTTGACCTCGCTGATCTGGACCATTTTGGCGGTTTCGGGGCAGGCGCTGCCGGGGGCGTGTCAATCCGAGCCTGGCGTGCTGCGAGCTGTTGAACGAGGAGACGGTTTTTCTCTCAATTGCTTCCTCGCTATTGCGTGCTCGCCGTCAGGGCCGTTACGGGTTCGTGGATGGCGAATGAGGCTGGCGGCGATACACGGGGCGGCGAGGGTTCGAGATCTGGAGGTTTTTACCACTGGATGGGACCCCCAGCCTTGCAGGCTCTCTCTCGCCCTTGCGCGGCTGGCTGGCTGGATGGAGCCCCAACGGCGACCCACTTTTGTTCACGTGACGGCGTGGACGCGCGACGGTGCCAGCCACGAGTCGGCTCCAGGTTACCCTGTAGCAGGGGAGTTTTTGTGCATGATATCGCCTCGCTTCAACGACGTCCACTGCTTCCTGAAAACAATGCAGTCATCTCCTGGACAGTTTTTTTTAAGGATCTTATCTGCTGAGACATGATACCTTCCATTGGTGATTTGGGCTGGGGAACCGACAGTTGTTTGTCCAGCCCACTCTCTCAACTATGAACTGTAAGAGGCCCGGCGAGTCCCCTGGCTAGTGAAGGAAGCCTGTCGCGTGTCAAGAAGGTAACTAGACGTCAATCATTACCATAGGCAGAGATGCATTCGCGAAAAGCTGGTCACTTGCAGATTCTATCAAGTAAGCCCCAAAACTACTATTCAATCACGCTTCGACATGCAGAGTTCTTGCGAGACCGCTACCGCATCCTCTC
The DNA here is from genome assembly GCF_022605165.1 of Purpureocillium takamizusanense. Classification (NCBI taxonomy): domain Eukaryota; kingdom Fungi; phylum Ascomycota; class Sordariomycetes; order Hypocreales; family Ophiocordycipitaceae; genus Purpureocillium; species Purpureocillium takamizusanense. The sequence goes on from NC_063072.1 coordinate 1,921,887, forward strand.
CAAGTGTACACTTTCTGCGTTGCCGCCGACGCCCATGAGCATCGGCGAGCCCTCGGCCTCGCCACTCAGGTTGTTTTGTCTCTCCACGTCCTCGAGCTTGGGCGGCGCGGGGGGCTTCTTCATGAGGACGACGCCGATGGCGCTCCCCAGGATCAAGGCGCAGCCGAGGAAGCTCATGACGCCCATGCGGTGGCCAAACACCCAGCGGTCAAAGGCCACGGCGAAGAGCATGTGCGTGTAGACCATGGCGTTGGCCCGGTTGGACTTGTCGGCGGCCAGCCCCGCCGTGAGGAGGTACTGCATCACGAAGCCCAGGGCGCCCAGCATCAGCAGCAGGAACCACTGCTTGAGCGAGGTGGGCGTGATCCAGCGCAGCGCCGGCTGGCCGATGTCGAGCTGCGGCGCGGCGCACAGCGTCACGACGCAGATGACGGTGCTCGTCATGGCGAAGAAGTTGACCGAGATGAGCGGGTGCGCCCGCTTGCCGATGGAGCGCAGCGTCGTGAAGGCCCCGGCCGCGCCCAGAACGCCTAGAAGTGCCACGCCGACGGCCACGAGCCGCTCCTGCGCCGTCGTCTGGTGGTCCGCCCCCGGCAGCCCTTTCTCGGGCGGCTCCGTCGTCGTCATCGTCGTCGTCGAGTGATCGTCGCCGCCCGTCGAGGCCGTGGCGTCGGAGAAGAGGGCCGTGGGCTGCGCTATCAAGACGACGCCGAGGAGCGCCACAACGGTCGCCAGCTGCTCGAATCGCGTAAAGGGCTCGCGCAGCAGGAACCAGCAGACGAAGCCAGCGACGCCGGGCGCCAGAAAGGTTATGACGGTGGCGTCGGCCAGCGGGAGGTACATCATGGAGTACCACATGCCGAAGATGCCAAAGAAGCCCACGACGCCCCTGGCGACGAGCAGCCACCTGATTTCCGGCTTGCCGATGGGGAAGTCGGGAACTCTCATCCACCACATGTAGGCCAGGCAGCACACGGCCGTCAGGCTCTGCCGGAGGAGGAGCAGCTGGACGGGGTGCATGCCCTCGCCCTCGAGCTCGAGCAGGCGGGCGCTCAAGTTCATGGAGGCACCGAACAGCTGGGACAGCGCCACGAGGATGGCAGGCTTGTTGCGGTCCCAGAAGCGACCCCATGGTGATGTCTTGTAGGGCTGCAGGACTTGCCCGTGGGCCGGGCTGTACAAGCCGTGTGGTGCCGGGGAGAGTCTGCCGCTGGGTGCCGGACTCAGGGACAAGTGACGAAAGTGCTCTCCGGCGGTCGGGTGCAAGGCCTTGTTGTCTCGGCCACGACGCGTGTCCGGGGAAGGGTCACGATGATGAGACAGAAATTGCTGCTGCTGCTGCTGCTGTTGTCGTTCCATGTCTCTTGCGTCATCGTTGTCGTCGCCGTCGCCGTCGTCGCCGGGCCGGGAAGGTTCGTGTAACCGAGCCGGCCGGATCTCCGTACCGGAGAGCGGCCGACCGCCGTTGGGCTCAGGTTGCATGGTTGGGGTCCAGAATCAACAAAGGGCAGTGAGATATTACTACGCCGACGATTGATGGACTCTGAGCAAAAGCAAAGCACAACGAGAAGAGACAAGACTGCGCCATTAAAGGCCAAGGCAGTGAACAGAGCAGGCGTGGTTTCGCCTTCACGGCCGTGCACCGAGGTTGGACGACGACAAGTGGCTCTCTCTTGTCTCTCACTCTCTAGGTCTGGAGATGATGATGCGGAGGGGAGTAGGTAAGTCAAGGCGCAAGCGTGGACCCTGCCACACCGCCCCAAGTTTCTTGACAGGCTAGAGGAACAAACAGAACCGACATGCGCCCGCCCGGGCCCCCCGTTGCTTGACTAATGACGAACAGCCTAATATAGGAAGTGATGCCCGCCCGCCAACCTCTTTGGATATCTTGCGGGCCGTAGAGCAGAAGAGCAGGGGGGAAGATGGGGGAGGGGCGGCAGGCGGGAATGGTGATGGACCAGCAGCAAGCATCCCTTGTGGCCGGAGCCAGTCGGGAAGGGTGGCGAGTGGAAGACATGAATCCATTTTGCACTTTGCGCGCGTGCGCGATGAGTGAGGATGAGGAGCAGCAAATCAGGGGGCAGTTGGATCGAAAGAGGAGCGGGCGGGGCACAAATTCCACGCCGACTTCCTTCTGTTTGGCGCGCCCTCCGGTGAGGGGGGGACTCCGTCTCTCGCTGTTCGAAGTAAGCATTGACAGGTCGGAAGGATGGATGGATGGGGTTGGTGAGTCTTGGCCGGGGCGCAGGAAGTTAGCACAAACGTAGTCCCCCTCCCCTCGTCCCGATATCGCAACCGAGCGCGGCAGTCACAATCGGAGGAGGAGGGGGAGCGAACGGAGGCGGGGCTCTGGACTGGAGAGCGAAGCGTTGGATCCTTGTCCGATTACCGCCGCCGCGGGGGGCTGCTCCGCTCGGCCTAGCTAACCGGCCGATCTGCCCCATCACGAACCATGTCACTCACAGCGAGGCGTACCCTGTCAGTCAGCTCGTTGAAGAAATCTCGCTCCTTGTTGCAAGACCAACTCACTTTCCCCAACCACTGAGCAAAAGCGTTTCTTTGAGTACAGTACTCGTACTTGTTTCAAAGTTGGGTACTTTTAGCTAATGCATTATACTACATCTCATATCTACTTGGTATATGTCCCGTCACCGTGCTCGCCAGGCGACTAAAAATGAGAGACGAGGCACGCAAGCCGGGCACGGGGTTTTGTTTGGAAACCAACAAAACGCCTCGGGCCGCGTCTCCTCCGCCCGCCAAAAAGGTTGTTAGAAAAATGCGCACGGCCTCGACGTCTCACCTGCCCGCCCGCCGAGAGGGAGAGGGAGAGGGAGAGGGACGGAGAGGTCGTCACGGACGAGGCCACACCCACACACACGCACGGTGTTGAAGGTTTCATGTCGTTTCCCCCGGTACTGGCCGCGTATACGTACTTCGTATACTGTACAACCGTGTGGCTTTTATTGGTAGTATGCCACACCGTGCCGTGTCTGCTCGGCCGAGCCAAGCGAGCTGCGTGCTTACGTACTGAGCCACGCATATCGTCGTAGACGCAACTTCCAAAAAGATTCTCTTGCAGAGACCAAGTCTGTATACCGAAACGCCGCGCTACCTGTCCATGGAGCCCGCAGGCCGCCCTAAGGCCTGGATGAATGCCGGCCCCAATGAATGCCCAAATTAAACGAAACCCGCCCGACGAGTGACGGACACAGCCCACGAATCTCCAGCAGAACGCTGCCGCAGCAGACGGCGCACTCTCTCAACTCATCTCTTCTTCCCCAGAGCATCGGCCTCGGCCTCGGCATCATCGTCCGCCTCGCCCAGCTCCTCCTCCTCCACCCGCGCAGCCCCCGGCCCCGGCTTCCCGCCCGCTCCCCCCGCTGCCGCGCCCGCCGTCTTGTCGCCGCCATCCTCCTTCTCGCGCCTCTTCTCCTCCTCGGCCGCGTCCTTCATGATGTCGTCGTCGTTATCGCGCAGAATTTCGCGCGCCTTCTTGATCTCGCGCTGCTTCTCAAACACCTCCTGCACCTTGCCCAGGAACGCCGGGTTCTTGCGGAACGCAAACTCAAAGTCCTCGTACTTGATCTTCTGCCGCCCCGAGTAGTGCGCCGCCCGCGTCGCCTCGAACGCAATCGACTGCATGAAGTCGGTCAGGATCTCGTCCAGCACCCGCACCGTCTCCGGGAGCGGGTTCTTGACGTCGCCGTGCGCGTATAAGAGCTGCGCCACTGCGTTGTGTATCGGGCTTTCGTTAGCCTAGAGTGAATTTTTTTGTCTTTCAAAAAAAAAAACAGGAGGACAGGACAGAGCAGAACGGGACAGCCCGAAGCGGGTAGGTAGGTAGGTAAAAGGGTCGGAGGGAGAGGCGTACGCTCAATGTGCGAAAAGTTCATCTTGCCGACATTTTTGCCGGCTCGCGCACGAGGTTCCATGGTGACGAGCTGATGGGCTCTGGCGACGAGCGCCAGGGACAAATTTGTGTGATGAACGGTGCTGGCCGAGCCTTGTTGCGAGTCGCGACGGCGCGTCTCGGGGTCTAGTCGTCGTCGTCGTCGTTACTGAGCAGCCTTGAGCCGTGTGCAAGCCCCAGTGCCCGAAGCAGATGATTAGGCAAGGTCCAGCCTCGCAAAAGCGCAAAATGATGCAAAGTGCCAACTGCCCGTCGTCAATTTGATGAGGGATCAAATCAAGCGTCGGCGATGATGCTGCCCCACGAGGAAGCGCCTCGAGAAAGCGGCCCCCCTTCCAGGCGGATTCTCGTCGGCAAATCCTCGCTTCCCCACAGGTAGGTAGGCTGTACGTACCTTTACTACCAGCTAAGCTCCTGGCGCCAGCGACATCACAAGGAGGCTGAGAGGCCAGCATTCATCACCTCCAACCACCACATGTCGCGAACCGCATCTCGCTTCCCCCGCAAGCTTCACTCCCGCCCTGACAATCCCACACTACTGTGCTCTCTCAGCAGGCTTTCACAATGGTACAGTCGAACCCAGTATACTCCCCCGCTCGAGAGCGTCGCCCAGCTAACTCGACCTGTGCGCCTCTTCCCCGCCTCCTCCAAGACCGCCCTCTTCAACTTCCAGTCCTTGCTCCAAGTCATCCTCCTCCTGATATGCACGAGCACATACGTGCATCACTTTGCCCCGGGCATCATGGACCGAAACAAGAACGGGTAAAGAACAGCCCTCGCCCTCCTCCATCCCCGGCGTGTACGCTCTCTCTATCGTCACGCCGCTCCGAGGTGCAGTGTACCCCTTTGACCGGGACTCCCTAGCTGACTGGTGGCGCCGCGCCCGCGCGTGCCGAAAACCCAGGGTTATGGGCATCTTCTGGAAATGCGCCAGGATAGGCGAACGGCTGAGCCCGTATATCAGCATCTGCTGCGTCCTCATGGCGGTACGCGCGACACCCCCCTTTCTTCAATGATATATGCTAGATCTATCTCCCTCCTCTATCTTGCGGAAGAGTGGGAGCGCGCGCGCCCAAAAGAGAGGTAGAGATGGAGAGACCGCGACTGACGCACGATTACAGGTCTCCCTGTTAATCTAGACGCACACGTAGTCGCACACGCACACGACGATCGAAACGACTTTCGAAGGAACGCATGCTGAAGCCACGAGCTTGGAGTTTTGAAGCGTTGGTGGAAAATTGTGGTGCACGGAAAGTACACCCGATGCCCTGGGGGCTTTGTTTGCGCAAATGGCCCGCCGGGCGACCAACCCCTGATGCTCTACGGCTCGAGAGACATGCCGCCCAATATCTGCCCCCCGCCCCACCATCTTGGGCAACAGGAGCCGCGGTAGGGCGATACTTACTTAGGCGCCGCAGCGGCAGAAGGGCGGCGCAAGGTTCACTATCAAGTTGAGCACAAGGGACCGAGAGCTGCTGCCAGGAATACTCTGCCTGACTCCCTGGCGAGATGTATGAGAACGCTCGTCTACAGGGCGGCGCGTCCCCGCCTGCCACGGCGAGCAAGGGGGCAATTCAAGTTAGGGCGTCAATACACTCATAATCTGTTCATATGCTTTGGCCGGCGGGGGGCGATGCCATACATGGACTTATGCGAGCATCAGACGGGCAGCAAAGGTATCAGGATACCCTATATAAAACGATGAACGCCATCCCACAGGGGCAGCTCGGTGCTTTGCTCAGATCTGTGCTCGGGCGCCAGACTGTGTCGTCTGCAGCTGCTCTCCCTGTCTCTTTCTCTGTCTTTTTGTGGATATGATGCAAACGCAAACATGGGCGGCCGCGTCATGCCACCATCTGCCCACGCATGCATCGCCTCGGGGAGTTGTGGCGATCGCCGACGGGGGCGCCAGCAACTCAAATATATGCGTACGTCCGGCAACCGCCATGACCTCGATGACGTCGAGAAGCCACTCGCTCGGCAGCGCAGCCTCGATGGCCATCCCGCGTCATATCCACAATGTTGCGCCTCGTTTGCGATTTTGACTCTCACAAAGAATGTGGGATCCTCGAAGCTTCATAAAAAAGCCATTCGTCGGTTTGCCCGAAACCGGAAAGCGGGCACATCACCCACGAGGGTTTCCCTCCAAAAGGCTGTCCCGTCTCCATCGAGACTCGGGTTCTATCTAAACTCGGATTAAGAGGTACAAGGCCGTCCCGGAATGGCAAAGGGGCCAGGCAGGCTGTGCGTTCTGGGAAAGAAGGATGTAGAATGAAACCTGCATCTTGGCCTCAAAAAGGGCCACCCAAAACCCAAAACCGCAAATCAACTCACCCGCTTCCCATCATCAGGCTGTAACATGCCGCATGTGACAGTCGCAGCCCAGAAAGACAGAGCGTCGGCAAACTACTTGAGCGACGGGAATCCAATTTGTTAGGGGTGTGCGGCACAAGTACCGGTACATTTGGCGTGCCATCGGCGAGCGCATCAGCCAGATCCCCGGAATGGGCAGCCATATCTGTCAAGCTTGGCCGATGATGGAGCGCCGGGCACCCATTTTTTTTCCGGCTGGGCCCAAAAAAAAAGGGAAGAAAAAAAAACCCCCAACCTGCCAGTAGCAAGCTCAGTAGGGGCAGTAGGGGGTCCGGCACACTCTGGCTTCCAGAACAACCACCGAAGAGGGTTGCAGCGGCGACCGTGCTCGGCTTGGTGTCGTGGAGGCAGCGGCGGAGCCCTACGGCCCAGCGACCACAAGTCGAAACGAGACGGTGACAATGGGGCGGGGTCTGGCTGGGAAATCGCCTGCCGGTGCTGCACTGTGACTACTCGTAACGCTGTCAGAGTGTCAGCCATACTAGGGTTGTGCGCCTTTGGGGTGGTGGTGGTAATACGTAGTGGCCACGACGAGAGCCGCGATGGAACGCATCTCGCGCAGCGCCCAATGCAGTGCGACGATGTCAGGCCCGTCGCAAGGCCGCCCGCCCGCGTCGTCGTCGTCTCTTGTCCGCTCCCCTCATTGACGTCAAACCCCCCCGCGCCGGGCCAAGAGCAGCAGGACGAGGAGGCGCGACGGGACCACCGGGCGGTGTGCGCTGAATGCAACTGCTGCGCCCGTGGACTCCCCCCATCTCTATATGCACCTGTGACATGCTCTGGGCACGCCGTCTGGTGCGGCTCGCCCTGCCCTGCCCGGCGGTTTCGCCGCTGACGCAGCGCATGGCCCTTTTTGACGCAAGGACTCGGATCTCTGCTTACCTCGGGGCTGCAACAACAACGGGGGGAGGCCGGATGCAGCGGCGGCGTTTCGCCTTTACATCCGACGTGCTCGGTTCTTCGTTTCTTCAGTGCAACTCTACTTTCAGCTCACTCACGCGGCCGTGTGGTCCGCACCCCGGCCTTGTCTCCTGGCGACCAGGCTTGCCGACTTTATTATTGCAGGCTGAGCTTGGATCATGCATCGAACCCAAGCATGGACGAGGTACTCACACTTGTCCGGTAACGGGCTGGCACCGGACCGCCAGCAGAGATCTCGGGGGGGCCACGTGAGGGTCCGGGCCGGACCCAGAAGGGAGGGATCCAACGACAGTGGGACGACAACGTGGCTTGCCACCCCTTCCAGGCATCGGCTCTGGGAAAGAACATGTTGATGTGCTGTGGATGGGGGCGGAGCCCTCCATCCATCGTTCGTTCGGTTCCCAAGTGTCTGGGCCAGGCCACGAGACGAGCAGCCAGCTCTGGCTCACCCATTCCATTCCCCGGTCGGTCTCGCCCCAACATTGACCATGTACTAAGTTAGTGATAATTTACTTGCCACGGAGTAACCGCATGAGTGCGATGCTGGCAGGTGGCAACTTGGCAACTAACTAACTTATTACTTGGTAGGTGAGGCGTGCTATGGACAGGCATATCTGGCGGGCTGACATGAGGCCGGGCTCGCGAGTACTGCAAGGTACCTTCGCAAAGCCCTGCATACAAGGTAAGCGTCTTCGTCATCCGACACTTGCATGCATGACAGTGCCCTGCGCCTGCCTGCTACGTAGTTAGTAGATGCGAAATGGCTGCACGAAGCAAGGTGTGCGGTGTGGACGTTCGCATGGATGTGCAGAACGGGCTCGGAATCGGTACCGCATCGTGAAGAAAGCAGCCCGGCCGGCCCTTGCCCTTGTGGGCGGCCGCAACCGTCAGCACTGCCGGCGAGCCTCCTCCCCGGCAGCCTGCCTGTGATTCCAAGCTTTTTTGCCTCCTTCGCAGGGCACCGCATGCCGTGTAAGATTCATGACGCTGCAGCGAACCGTGCTGCGCAAAGCGCACATGAGACGTGTGTCACTCTGATGACGAGGCGTTCCTCTCCGACATGCGCGCGACAGCGCGGCGGCGTGAAATGGTCCGACTTGATATGCAGCTGTCGCAAAAGCTCCCTGATCCGTGTAATGATGATCGCTGCGCCTGCGCGCCGCCGTGGCGTCAATCTTCCGCGCAAGGGCGACAAGTCCTAACCGTCCCGGCTCTGCGCGCCCGGCTGTAGGGCCAAAGGCGGTGATGATCCCTTCACGATCCGTTGAACTGTTGCGCGTGCGTGAGGGCCGTCCATAAGAAGAGGCCTGGTGAGTGCTCGTAATCGTTTCACCCCGTTCAACGGCATCGCCGCCTTCTCACAGACCAGCATACGCAACCGTAGAACACACACCGTTGCCACCAAACAGAGACAGAAGAGGTGGTGCGCCCGCCATGTTAATTTCGTGTTGCAAAGTCATCTGCAAAGTACCGTCCACTGCACCCCGTGGTAACTCGTATCTGGCGTGCAGGTTGGGAGCTCTGGCCCGCCCCTACTTGGGGCGTTGGCGTTGGTCTTCAACCCTCTGTCGAGAATGAGGCCGTCAAACTATTGGCGGTTACGCAATTGGCCTGGGGGTCTTCCCAACTTCCGCTTCGGACACTGGCGGCGCGCATCGCCGCCGCTGTCCGGGACTCGTCACTTGCATCCGCGCTTGAACTGGGAGGCGCATGGACCATCGTCTGCCTTTCTCCTGGCGAGGAACCAGGCGCTGAGGCATAAACGCCGTCAAGGTGAGAAGCCCCCGACGGCTCCGGATGTTATGCGCCTCTTGGTCATACATACTTCGTAGTTAGAATGTACTCTGGCGCAAAGACCGTGGCGATCCTAACACAACCTTCACCAGGCGATACGATCCTGCACCAGAAAAAACCACTCACTACTATATCGGGGCACTTCATGTGACTCGCCGACGAAAGGGGCGCCTGCACGTAATAACCCGCTGGGCGATTCGTGGCTGGCCGTGCGTTTCGGGGCTTGGCGGGTGCCGCACTCTCGCCGCATAACTTTGACGCCTCGCCATATCTGTTTCTGCCCTCCTTCGTTTGCCAGCCCCGCGCGAGGTCGTGCACGGCCATGGCGCACCAGGGCGCCCGGCGTTGGTCACGCTAATAATATTGCGATCCCGTACCTCGAATCGACTAATCGACTCCCTGTGCCATCTTCGATATTAGATCTGATGGGCGGTCCGTCCAACACGGAGGGTAGGTCAAGTGCTTCGCAGGGACACTGCTGGTGTAGCAGTCACCATACCTGACAGTAAAGATATCCGAGTACGAGGAAGCTTGTGAGTTCCCCTGATAAACGCGTGCTTCGTAGGCCCAGCCCCGGCTCACTACAGCCTCTGCCCCACTTCAGGGGCTTTTGAAGGCGAGGGAGCACGGGGCGCTGGAAGCCGTCCGAGAGCAGTGAGTGGCACTTGAATTGTGATCCAGTGAAGAGGCGGCAACGTAGAGGCGGATGCGTTAGCTGCGGATGGGTATACTCCGCAGCAGCTATTGTGTCCTGAGAGCTGAGTTGAGGCTGCTGCTTTCAGGCGTTTGGCGGTGACCATGGGTGCATTGTCATTCCTGGCCTTGGACCCCCGGCCCTGGAATTGCAGATTGGAAGTTTCACGCCGCACTTGTCGGCGTGCGGGCTCCGCCCAACGGACTGTCCCCAGTCAGTGACCTGCCCGGTCAGCCCTTGCTCGTAGTCGCCAAAGCCAAAAAGCGTCAGGGAAGAGAAATGTTGCCGTCTGTCTGAGTCCGAGTCCCTGCCCCTTACCTAGTAGTTCATCTTTATCGGAAGGAGCAAAAGTCGTTTGCACATGTTCGTTGCTGCGACCGGGAGCCGAACGACGGCAGGCTGGAGATGAGAGCCCCTGCTGGGGCCGTTTGTTACGGATCTCTCTGACACCCAGCGTGGTGTCGGCCTCCTGGTGGCGGTTGAAGACAGCCGCATCTCATTACTCGTGACACCTCCACCAAAGTCGGCATCGCTCTGACTAGGTCTCGGCAATAAGGTCAAGGATAAATAAAGAAGAAAAACCGAGCCCCGCCCGCAGGGATGCTTGCGCATGACGAGTCGGCTGTCCAGCCTGCCTTTCGCACTGTATCAGTAACTGACAATATGCGGTTGGCCAGTTTGCTTGTGTTGTGTCGCCTTGTGACCAATTTCGTCATAGGAGGGATGTCAGCGAAGCAAGCATCACCTTGTCATTGGAGCAAACGACCTGTAAGTTGGACGCCGATCAGCTGGACCGTCAGGGCTTGTTAGACGATTTTTCGAGTTTGCCGTATCGGGAAATCAGAGAAGTCTGTTTTGTTTTGTTGCCGTACCACGGGTGAACAAGGCCGTATCGCCAGTATTGAGGTGAAAGACACCGCTTGATTCATACCTACACAGTACCTTCACTCGATGGACTTCAATGTGCAAGCGACCTCCCAACGGCCATCATCTCTTGGGCCTGGACAGGGTCGATGGCCTGCCCTCATTTAATCACTCGGGCGCACCTGCCAACCTGACGACACAGCAGGTCGGTCGGTAAGGTAGGCACGATGGAGGAGTGCGTGCAGCAGGTGTGTGTCGGCAGTCGGTAGTAAAGGTTGTGCGAAGTATTTCGTACCTAACCACTTCGTGCTGGACAAGAGTACGTAGGTACGTACTTTGCTCGGTAAAGGCATGGCCCCTCGGCCAGGCAGCCAGTCCCGGCGAGTCGGAACGCCCAGGAGGGCAGGAGGCGCCCACGGAGCTCCCGTTATTTTAGCTCACCGACGGTGCCCACTGGGCACGGCCCAATCCAGTAAGCAGCGCTTGAAAGGCTGTTTTCAATCGCATGGCAGGCCGCGATGTATCCGGCCCGGCGGCCGGTGCATTTTGGTGGTGGTGGCAACCGATGGCAGGCATCATCATTAGCCACCGTCTCTGGACAGGCAGCTGTGCCAAGTCAAGATGCATGCTCACATTGCTCAGCGCCGCACGCAGACGACCGCTGCACTGGCTATGCAGCCACTAGGATGCATGCCGCGGCAGCTGCGGGCAGCAGCCAAGTGTGTGAGCACCAGACAGTTGGTGGCGATGCATGCACTGCGTGCTGCGTAGTAATCCGTATCGTACCGCAGCCTACAGTACTGTACTGTACCAAGTACTTACACGATACGGTAATATGGACGGACGGCCCTGTCCTCCGCGGGGACTTGAAGCACGTCCAGTTCGCGCGCGACCGTGACAACCTGCGCCCATCCGGTTCAGCCTCGACCTGGCTCTCCTGTCGAGACGTTGCTCAACATGATTCTGATACAGCCGCCGCCGCCTGCCTCTACCTCGCCTCCCTGCATGCGGCCGGATTGGACGAACCTAGGAGGTCGCCAGCGAACTCACTAATTCACCCCGTAGGGCACCTAGGAAGGTGCGGACTACCCATGACACGCGCCAGTCATGTGTCAAAAGCACGCTGACACCCGAAGCACGAACGAAACTCGTGCCCACCCGAGGCGCATCGTGCGGACGTGCGAGTCAGGCTGTGACAGAACCACGAGGTGCTGAAGGTACAGCGCAGTACAGCGCCAGGCGGGAACGTGTATCAACGTTACTGCCTTACGTAGCAACGCGCCCGTCGGAGGCTCGGCTCCGCGGGTGAAAACACCGACCGAGACGAGCGATGGCAACATGCTGGCTCGATCATCAGGCAACCGGATGCGATAGGCATGGACAAGAGCGAGCAACAAAAGGGCCTGTCTGTCGGCTGGCTCGAGGCTGGGGCGCACCCAACAACTCACCAGAACGTGTGATGATCGTTCCTTGAGCTATTAGAACCTCGTCAAAGACTGGACGCCATCACAGCGGGGCCTCAACTTCCACCACCGGCGCGGCTGCTCAATCAATGGCAGCGTGAGGTGTCGCTGGGTGCCGCTGGATGGTCACTGCAGGGACGGTGATGGCGCTGCACGGACGGAGGCGGGGGGGGGAAGAAGGGGGAAAAAAGAAGAAGAGGTCAGCTGGTGCCTCGCTCGGCGGGACCATGGGACATGCATGGGACAATGACAATGGGCGAGCGCTCTCTCGGGATCTCGAATTATTTTTCCCCTTGCTTTTTTGCTTCGTGGTCTGTGGCATGACAGCAAATAAACACTTGATTGCATATGCACGTCACCCGGCCGAGTATGCACTCCTTACAGAAGGTGTAGTACCTGGTGCCCCAGGGCGGTCTTACTTGCGACCGACACTAGGAACCCTCAGTCATGCCATTGCATCGGGCCGTGTCTCTTGCTTCCATGATCGACCATACCTCACCTTGTTGCATATGGTGCCTTGCCTCACCTCATTAGCCACAGCACTCACTTTGGGGCCGTGGGGGAGGAGGGACGGGGGAGCTGCGCACTCATCAGTTGACCTGGACACGGCCAAAGCCACTCTCACCTTAGTACACCTTCCTCGTACCGACCGACCTTACCTTAGACACCCATCCATTTGCTGCCCCTGGCGCGCAGACGAGACATGCAAGGGTCGGCCAGGCACTCAAACAGCCTTGGAGGGCCGCAGATGCCACCGTGTCCGGCCACCATGCCAGCCAGGCGCGCGCGCCTTCGTGCCAGGTCGCCGCCATGCTCATGGGCCAATGCCATTTTATGCTAGGAGTAGTAACTTAGTATATGCGATGCCATGCGCATGCCTCCCCCCACGGCTCCTGTTGCGATGCTGAGGCTCTGGATGGAGCTGGCTGCTGTCCATCAATGGCGCCGCCGGATTCGCGTGCTTCTTCGTACTTCGTATGTACCGACCGCCGCAAGAGGATGATCATGGATGGGCATAGCATCCATGCCATGGGCCCCGCAGGTCCCTGAAAACAGCCCACCCTGGCCTGGCCTGGCCTGGCTGGGCCGTGGTTGGTGGATACTGGGAGAAGGGGTGTGTTCCGTGTGGTTGCCACCACATCCCGCGCATCGCGCATGCCATCCTTTCTCTGTCTGCCTCCCTTTGGCTCCCTGGCCGGCTGGCGCTGGGCCCGCGCTGCAATTTGTGCTCCTCGGTGGTGGATGGATGGATGGATGGATGGATGGATGGGGCGGGCCATTGCCGGTATGACATCCCTGTGTGTGCTGCGCTGCGCTGCAGAGACACACGACGGCGCGCCGGCCTTTCACAGGCCAGAGACGCCGTGCCTGCTGGGCGTCCAGGGCTCGGCCGCGTCTGCGTGTTGCGTATGTATTGACAAAGCGTCTGCGTCTCTGACATGCAATGCAGTCTGCAGTCTACTGCTACAATCTGCCTCCTCCTCTGCGGCAAGAGACGACAGACGCGCACGCGTACAACAGGCCGTGCGCCCGTGTCAGAGGGCGTCTGGCCGCGTCGCATCACATCGCATCGCATCGCATCCATCTCGGCACGGTTGACAGGCGGCAGACGTGATGGGAGTTGCAGTCGCTGCGGCTGGTCTGACGCCTTTCCTGGGCCTGGGCCTGGGATTTTGCTGGTTCGTGCCGCCGAGCCCGGCCCAGCCCGGCCCAGCCCAGCAAGTCCGTCTCTTGCTTCTTGCTCGCCATGTCTTGCAGTGAGTACCCAAGGCCAACGTTAGTTCGTCATACTGCAGCAATAATACGCCCAAGCAATATAACCAAGGCAGTAGGGGCATCCCCATGCGTTAGGCAAGTCCCTTGAACTTCAAGTTGGCATCAGAGTCGTCGCAAGGTCGGTCAGTCTGGACGGCATGTTAGTACTTGCTAGACAACGCCCGTCCCAGCAATCCGGCCCAGGTGCTGCTGGAATCTCCCATCACGAACGCAAGCTTCAGCACTTGGCGGTGCCGGCTGTCCAGGACTTTGGCACCTGCAGAGCACGGCGTCCGGCCTGCATGCTCAGCTGCTGCTGCTGACCCGTGCCTTCCGCCTGCGGCCGTGATGGCGCGAAGTGTCACCGCCAGACGACCGTGGCGGCGCACCTTGTGATGACCACATTTGCTCCAAGTGGCGGAAGGTAATCAAGAACTCGCTGGACCCAACAGCCACGATGCACGCTTGGTTCCAGGACCGCACTGAGTCGGACTGGGCGACGGCGTGCCAATATTACAGAGCTACTGTACTCGCCAAAGGCTAAGACGGAGGCGGGCAGGTACCGCTTCACGCCTCGCGGCCTGCTGACCTCCATCCGTGCCCTTCTGGCGCGGCGCAAAGCGTGAACCCGGCCGCCCTTGACTTGCTTGCCTGCCTGCCTGACTGACGGATTCATGAGGTTTGATGGTGGTCTGCTCTGGCAGCAAGGGCAGTGGTAGAGGTACGAAGTAGGTAGGGGGCGGGGGCTTTCGGGGAAGGGGGGAGGAGGCACCGCGCTCGCTGTACCTTGTTCCTACGCTGCCGCGGCGCGCAAGGCAGGTAGCGCAGGGGCAGACAGACGTGCACCGCCTGGATGGGTCTCAATGGACGGCTGCACCTCAAGTTCAGCAGTCCGTGTCCGCCGAGCTGGAAGTACCAGGCCGCAGGCGGTGGGTGCCCGAGGTACCTCGACCCGCTGGCGTCCCCCCCGATGGATCTCACTTCAATCGCTCCGTACCCGCCTGCTGGGTCGCTGGGTCGCTTGGTCCCCCCCTCCCCACTGTGCTGCTACCGTACCCACCGCGCACTGGCAGGCCTCCCTCACTAAGGTGTCGCGCGCCCGTGGCTGCACGCTGCCTGGGAATGGTACCTTGGCTCCCTGATGAAGTAGCCCTGGGGGGGTTGCTCGGGGTCGGCAGCGCCTCCCACCACCACCTCGGCCAGCGCACGCCCCCCAGAAGGTACCGATACCAAAGCGAATGCCTACCAACCAGACACCCACCACATCAACACCAACGCTGGGACCTGAGGCGTCTGGCGCTCCCTTCCCCAAAAGCCCAAGCCCCCCTACCGCGGACGCAGCGCCATGGCTCAGCGGACTTGACTCTGGCGGGCGAGCTACACCCACTCTCGCGCATGTCCCAACTCCTCCGTCCACCGACACGGTGGCGGCTGCCACCACGCTAGCACTGCTCATTGCTCGTCGTGCCCATGCCAATGGAACGCCCCATGTCACTCTACCCAAGTACTCGGAGGTCTCGCAAGTCATGCACATCGTCCCTGGCGGCAAGTCCCAGGCCGGGCCCTCCCCCCCCCCCTTCCTTCCTTCCCCGGGTGGTGGTCAAAGACTTGTCTTTGGGTCCCCTTTTTCTCTCGCCTCCCTCCACGGGCAGTTTTATTAAGCCATGCCATGGCCTCCGGGAACCTCCTGCCTTCTTTTACTCCTTCCCTCCCCCTTCCGTTTCGAGAACTTGCCTCTTTCTCTTTCTCTCGTGATCGATTCCTCTTTCTCTCTCCCTCTCCCTATCTTCTCTTGCTGTCTTTCCTTGTTCATTTGCCTTGTCTATTCCCCCCCTCCTTCGTGACACACTCATTGCTTGCAACCTCGGCTCGACACTCGCCCCGTCCGGCCCGACGACGCTGCAAAACCACACTCATTCAACACGTTTCCGCCTCACGACTGCGTCACGCCATTGGCACCGGATAGATTCACTCAGCGAGCGTCTGCGACTTTCGTCCAACTATAGAATACATCGACCACACCGCACATCCGCCTGCTGGTCGATTTCTTCCCCGTTTGCGGCGAATTCTTTCACCAACTGGGCGTGACCGTACAGTGCAAGGAGGGCCACTTACAGCAAACGTCACCCGAAACCCTAATCGTTTGTCGTTTGACGCCGCACTCTCACACCGGGAATTGTATGTAAGAACGGCAAACCGCATTCCTGTCCCCTTTTATTACGTCGGTGCCCAATTGCCAGTGGCTTCATGCTCGCTTGGCCAATTGTGTCGAGGACTCGTACTCGGGCAGCCACACGTAAGCCGCAGGGCCTGCCCGAATGAGCGACTGGCGGCGCATCTCCCTTTGTTTTCAGGCTTCTCGGTGGACTTGGATCTTCGTTGATGGCCTCACTAACACCATTTTTTAGACCGCAAACTCACACACGCTGGTATCTACTCCCGTCACGGTTCCCCAGCCGCTGGGAGACCATTTGTGTTCTCGCCTCGACAGGCGATAGCCCCTGCACACCATCCGTCAGATCCGCTCGAACGACTTCTGCCTTTGGAAACATGGAGCAAGGCTACGGAGGACCGGTGGAGAGGTCTCGGACCCTGTCGACATCTGGTCCTGTGCCTAACGGGGACGGCGAGGGCATGAAGGACACCGACGTCCAGATGCAACCTGCACCGCAAAACGAGCCCGAGGGCAGCAAAGTCGTGCAGCCGTCACAAGAATCTCCCCGGCGATGCGAAGGCGCTGTACGGACGTCGTCCCCGGCGTCCGCCGCCCGGTCTGAGTCTGGCTCGGCTAGCGCCTCCGACTCGGAGCATGCAAGGGGAGAGGCTACTTCCACTCTCACAGGCCGCAAGTCCCGCCGCCATTCGGCCCCGCAACCGTGGCCCGTGGAACCTCCGGTCACCCGCTCTACACTCAGTGAGCTGGACGTGTCCAAGATCATTCACAACCCGAAACTACGCCACGATATCAATTTTGATCCCGAACTGCATTTCCGACCGAACTTGGATGGCGAAAAGGGCCGCAAGAAGCAAGAAAGGGCGAATCAGTTCTGGAAAACGCTCAAGGAGGAACTCACCGAGTTCCTGATGGACCGGCCGTCATTTGACCGGAAACATGGTGAACGAAACGACTGGACCTTGCCCGCCCTGCTGAAGGCCGTCAAGGAGATCATCCAGACCCTGGTGCCTCAGCGCGATCGACAGTTTCTCGATGAGGGCCTGAACGTGGAGCTGCTGATGCAGCAATTCAACAAGGGCATCGCCGATTTAGAGAAGCTGGCATCGTGGCTGTCACGCGTCCTCAAGTCACACTGCGCTCCAATGCGCGATGACTGGGTCGACACCATGTATGCGCAACTAAGCAACGGGAATCGCAACGGTGATCTCGACGAACTCGTGACGGGCATGCGCAGCCTTCTGAGCGTTCTCGAGGCAATGAAGTTGGACGTTGCGAACCACCAGATCCGCTGCCTGCGACCCGTCCTCATCGAGGACACGACTCACTTTGAACAAAAATTCTTTCTGCGCAAGATCCAGTCTCGCAAGGTGGACGTTACGGGGGCCAGGCTGTGGTACTCTGACGCTGAGAGGACCTGCGACGTCCCACCGGGCACATCACAGACTTTCGGCGACATGGGCGTTTTCTTTGACGGGCTCACGCGGCTGCTGCTTCCGTCTACGCAAGAAAAGCGCGTACCGAGCACCTTCCTGTTCGACGAAGAGCGCATCATGAAGCTGAGGTCTGACGTACTGGACGCTATAAACCTTGACGTGTGCATGCGCATGTATGAGGAGCTCGAAGGTTTTGGGTCGCTCAATTACAAAATTTTTGGCGCTCGACGGGCAATGGATGAGTTCGATCGTTGCGCAACCCCCGAGAACGACTTCAACTTCAACACGCCTCCGGCAAGCTCTCGACCTTCGAGCTTGGTATTCAGCTCTGCTGGCTCGGCCTCCTCATCTCCTCGATCGTCAGTTGTCGTCCCGTCATATGTTGCTCCAGAGAATACCGAAGCCCGGACAAAGGCTCGCAATCTGTATACGACGCTTGTGGCCCTTTTGCAATCCGCGAAGCCGACGTCGCGACCACATGCTCGCTGGGAGGAAATGGCTCCTTCCATGGCTATTGAGATATTCCGTTCCACCAGTGCGCCCCATGATATTCTCCCGGCCTTTGAAGAGAAGGTTGTCAACACGATCACCACTGCCAGTTCCGATCTCTACAGAGACGTCGAGTCCAAGTTCCAGAGACGACTGATGGCAGAGCTGAGCGGCCGTGTGCGCGAGTTGAAGGCGCTTTCCGGCGTATCTCTCTTTGCTGTGGCCACGGGTGCCCGCATCCAAAACAACAGTGGCGTGTTGCAGACGAGTCGAGATACAGAGGCGCCTTCACGGGACGGTTTGGAGGAGGGCGGCGTCGAAGACATGGCGACCCGCCTCGCTCACCTCGGTATCCTGCATTGGAGGGTCTGGTCCCCACTCGTGTACGCCGGAGATCAGGACGAAATGGTTCTCGATGACACGCCAAACCAGATTTAAATGGACACCAACCAGCACCGCTTCCAGCTACATTCGCGCAGCAGAATGACGACACACACTTTTCAACCGCACACACCTCACACATACGCACACACACACACACACTTACACTCACATCCCACAAGGTTGCGCCCAGTATTATTATATCCCGCTACACACTAATCCGGCATGGGCGGCATCACCCCTCGGCTCGACCAAACCGTCGGCCATTTGCCATCTCGACCATCATTCGACTTTACACATTGGAGTTTTCGATACAGGAGTTCGAGCCATTAGACGCGGGGACAGAACAGGCGGCGGGACTAGTTTTTTATTTGCTTTTGGCGTCTGCATTATTCCCATTCGACATTTGGTTCACAGGCAGGCAGGCCGACCGAGTACTACATTGCGACATGCAGTTTCGGACAAGGCCCGGTTGATCATGGTTTTTGCGCTTTTGACAAGTCGGCGTTGAGGAGTGGGAGAAAATGACGGTTGGGTGCAAGGCACGCCGTCTGTCACCGCGTGGGCCCACGTCAGGGGCCGGCACCCGGTGAGGAGCAACTCGAGCATTTTTCTTGTAACATTTGAGGTGGTGATCAGGATTTTGATAGACTCGCGTGGCGGCTTCGGCCCCGGTCCTTAGCAGAGAGAGTAGAGAGACAACTTATACACCGATTAGGGGCATTGATGGATGCCCCCTGTCATCGTCTTCCATGTTGCCTCGACATGCTGTGATATGGCGACACAGAACAGTGAATGAAGGAAGATGCTTGAATTATACCCGACATAATGAATGATGCACTGACTGCATATCAGGTGTGGCTTGCGACAGACCGTTTTTGTCAGCTGGTTGCCCCTTTCGGCAGCAGTACCTTTGCCAAGTTTAGACGCACGTCTCGACAGTGAGTGCAGCGTGAGCCAGGTGCCCAGCAGACAACTCTGTTCTGTGCTTGGGTTTGTATGTGAACTGCAACCGTCGCTCTTGTCTCGAACATCCTTCTCATAAGAGGGTTCGGTATCCACGCTTCTGTCTTTCTGCGTGGAACCTTTAGCCTGTGTCTCTTCGTCTTCTCTTTACATACGCTATGTTCATGTACCCGGAGCGTATGCAGTCTCGTGGACGTGAAGGTGGTTCGATTTTTTTTAGAATCTATCTATTTTTTTTCTTCATACTTGACGAGTGCTGCAATTAAATACTAACTTACGATCTGCGGTGTGTGCAGCCTGAGTGGAAGTCGTGGTGAGTGACTGTGACTCCTGACTCCTTCATGGTCATGGTGTTGTCGTTGTCGTTGTCGTTGTCGTTTGTCGTTGTTGTTCCCCATTCCTAGTCCATGTCATGTTCGCTGACTAATGATTTGTGGGGTAGGTGGGGGCGCTTATTAGGTGTAAGTGAGAGTTGTCAGTGCCATTGAGCTGAGAGAGTGATAATTGAAACTGTTACAAAACTACGTCAATGTTATGTAAACTTACAATGAAGTTTGTTGTGACGGCGCCAAACAGCTTCATGGTTGGAGGGCGAGGGGAAGGGGTATGTATGTGCGTCTCATGTTCACCAATCCGCGTGTGTGTGTGTGTGTGTTTGTTTGTTTTGTCTATCTGCCAGTGTGCGAAGCCTGGCTGTCTACAGAGCCTGTCCCTCAACATTTCTTCTCCTCGTCTACCTGCACGTCTGCAAAGAAGTCTGTCTAGACGTCTTTCCTGTCTGCACGAGAGGCGGGGGGGGGGCGAATGGCAACAAAACAACCCCGCAAAAACCAAATTCAACATGCACGATGCAGAGCGCACGCGAGGCCAAATTTGTCTTCGCAGCTGCCGAACTTAAGGTGTGAAGTCGAGTGGGAGGACCCCGTTCGCACGTGGCAATCAGCGTGGCAGGAAGCAGCCTCGCGTCTGGCCCGTCATGGTGCGTATGTGTGTCATGGATCTGGAACAGTAGCGGAAGTAGTAATAGCAGCGGCGATAGTAGCAGTGGTAGTAGTAGCAGTAGTGGCAGCGGCAGTAGCAGCAGCAGCTAAAAGATCCGCGGCGGCACGACAGAGGTACCTTTTTGAGTTGCCGAGGGACTCTTTTGGGTTTTCCGCTTTATTACATGCCGTTGGTCCGATTTGGGGTCGTCATTCCCGGCCGAGCCCATCCGGGATGCACTCGTTCGTGCACGCACAGCGCGGGCATGCAAAGGCAGCCAGGCGGAGCGGAGCGGAGCGGGACGGCACGGCACGGCACTGCACGCAGGCGTGCATCATCATCATGTGCCGGGCGGTGAGGTTAAAAAGTCGCGGGTAACTAACTCTATGCCTGCAGCGAAATCCGGGGTAATAGACGCGTATGGGGGTCATCGTCTGCGAGTACGTATACTGCTTCTGTGGCGCTCGGCTGGGGTTCCCGAAGCCGACCCTTTCCCACGGCTCCCGATGCTGCCGCCCAAGTCTTGTTGTTTGACCACCGTGGGACGCATGTCATGGACACCTTTGTTTTTGTTGGTGCCGGTAACGTTGGGAGATGTATATATGTATACTATACGAATACGCCATTGCAGTAACAGATGACCGCCGCTATGCACCTTGTCTCAACCTCAACAGCTCCCCCCTGATCATCCGCAACACCGCACGTACGACTTCTTAACCGCGCTGTGAAAACGCAGCGCACTTTGACGACTCTTTCACATGCCTCCCGTGTATTGGGATTTTATACAAGGTCCTCGGTCGAGGTGGGGAAAGAAAGATCTAGAAACCTTGGCGTCTTCCGTTTCGTTCACTAATCGAGGCGTAAGTGGCATCAGCCTTGTCGTTTCTGGGTTTTGAGGCTGGTGCGTTGTGGTTGTGGAATAGGAGGAGGATATACTATAGGAACATAGGGAGGAGCCCGCGGGGGGGGAGTGAGCGGAGAGAAATCACATGAAAACGTAGAGAAATCACATGAAAACACGGAGAAACAACAGCAAGCGGCGTCTTCCGTGTATATGAGTCTCTGACTCTGAGTTACCTCTGTACTACTTACTATTTGTTTACGCCGCGGACACGATGACGGTCTCACGGTTCTTGTTGTCAGGCGCGTCAGATGCCCCAACCTACCCTCCCCGTGCACGAATGCAGGTTGCGAGCCTCCTATTCTAGCCGCAGCTGAGGCTGTCCGTGGCTGCTAATACAAACAAACCCCCCGAGGAGCCTGCCTGACTGCTACCATCAGGGCCCCGATTTGGGGTGAAACGCCGCATCGTGCCGCGACCTGCCGCCCCTCGGGAGAAGCCGCTGCAGCAGTCTGTCAGTGGGCGGCGCCTCCCACGCCCGCGTCTGCGAGATCGCGTATGCAAGATGCAATCTAACTCATGTAGGATCAAAGCATAAAAGTTACAAACAAAAACCGTTGGACGTGACTCCAAAGGCTGATATACCGCTGAGGCCAGGCTCACCCTCAAAAGTGATGACGTGCGGAGTTGGGGGTACTTGCTTGCTTCGCGCTGGGGGCTGCTGGGTATGTGCTGCTGCTGTGTATTCTGGTGTGATATATCTGGCTGATGACGGTATCCGTAAAGTATGCATTAGATGTGAAGCTTCTCCCGATGGTGAAGAGCCTGGGTCCGTCATGAAGCATATGTCCGACGTGAAGCATATGTCCGACGTGAAGCATATGTCCGTCGTGAAGCATATGTCCGTCGTGAAGCATATGTCCGTCGTGAAGTTTGTCCCGTGAAGTAGCTGTCCGTCGTGAAGCATATGTCCGTGGAAAGCCTCACCCAGCAAGTCCCTCCTTGTACCTCATCCCGTGGCTTCCTGGCTTGCTTGCTTGCTTGCTAGTGATATCGCCCTCGCTCAGTGTTGCCTAAGAACGCCCACCCCATCAAGGGACTCGCTCGCTCACGGCCGGGCCGAGCACAGCCATTCAGCCTAGTGACGAGGTATTCAGTAACGGGCAACAAGTCTTTGGTGTCATGGACATGGCCTCCTGGGGGTGTCGATTGCGGGAACAACACGACGCCATGAGCTTCAACATGTTTCTATACAAAGGAACTGGGGTTTGTTTCGGTTCCTTCTAAGCCCTACAGCTGTCGGGACCAAATCCAAAAGGTCCGTCCCCCCGGCCTCTCCGGCATCCAACCTCCCGGATTTCTCGCACCTTTTTATATCAAGACACGCGCCCCCCCTTTTTTCCTGACTGGCCTCCCTCTTCTCCCATCCCTCCGTCTCTTCTTCTTGTCATCCTCATCGCCCCTTTGAAGCCATTTCCGCGGCGTTGCCCATGCAATACAAGTCTATAATGCCCAAAGCATCCCTCGTCAAAAGCCCTGAAAACAAAAAAGAAGAATAAAAACCATTCCCCGAAATAGCGATATGTTACAAGAAGTGAAAATAACCAAAACGGCCGGTGCCCAATAGCTGGCCTCATAAAAATAAATATGATACAAGAGACCGAGTCGGTGTGAATGGATATACAAGAAGAGTGGGCAGACTGATCTCTCTGCGAAAGTGATGATCCAATGGCGTGCGATCAAGCGGCGAGGATGGCGTTCAGCAGTGGTTACTGCCGGGGGCTGAGAGGGCTCTTGCCTGGCCCTTGACTTCTTTTGAGCCGGCCGAGCTCCTCTTCCAGCTTGCGGCACCTTGCACGCTCCTCCTGAGTCTGTGGTCAGCAGCTGCCGCTCGGGTCGTCAACAAATGGTTACTCACTTTCAAGTCCTCCTGGAATTTCTTGCGCTCCTCCCGCATCGTCGCGCGGAACTGCTCACTCAGCATAGATGCCCCAGCTCCGGGCCTACCTCCTCCGGCAGATGCCTTTAGCCTCTCCGCATCCAAGTCCTCTTGGAGCTTGGCCATCCGCTCTCGTGTCTTCTGCGCGTCGACCTCGAAAGATGCTTTGGCGGACAGGGCCTCGTCCAACTTGGCTTCCAGCTCCAGCTTCTCGCGCTCCGAGCCGATAGTCTCCTTGGTGATGGCCTCCAGCTCCTGGACCGTCTCGCCGAGCTCCTTCTTGAGCCGATCGACCTGATTCTGAAGCTTGACGACCTCGGCGCTGGTCTTGATGGCCGCAACTTCTGCCGCGCGTTCTGCACGGGATCCATATGCGCCGTCCAGTTCCGCCCGAGCAATGGTCACCTCCGTCTTGAGCTCCGCGAGGGTCATGTTGAGCAGCTCCAGCTCGTCCTCCTTCGTTTTGATGGCCTTGGCGTTTGCCGCAAGGGTCGCCGTCTTTTCGTCCAGCTGCTGTTGCAGCCTCTGCGCGTTGTCGTCGGCGGTGGCCTTTTCTTGCGTCAGAGCCGCAATTTGCGCCTCGAAAGTGGCCAGCTTCTGTCCGGATCCTTGGTCATTTGCCTCGGCGGAAGCAAGTTTGCTCTGCGCCTCCTTCAGCGTTGCTTCAAGAGCGCTGATCTTGGCCTCGCGATCCCGAATGGCGGCTCCGGCAGCCTCGGCGGCGCCTGCTGAGCCCCTCTCCTTTTCCAAATCCTGCAGCGCTTCTGACAGCATCCTTTGCGCGTCCATGGCGTCCTTCTCGGCCCTCGACAGGAGCTCGCGGCTTTGCTCGAGCTCCTCCTGCTTTCGGCTGAGCTCTTCGTCCTTCTCGGCATCAGACTTGTTGTTCAGCTCACGCTGCTGCTTGATTTGTCTCTTCAGCACGTATTTCTGATCTTTCAGTGTGGATGCTTGAGAGTGTAGCCACTGCACCCTGGTGGCGAATGAGTTCAGAGAGTACTGCTCGTTCGTGTCAAAAGCCTCGTCCTCGGACATGTCGTCTTCGTCGGGCAGACCCTTGTCCAACCGGGACCTCTTACGGTCTTCCTTGCGTTGCTTTGCGTCGATGAATCCTTTCTGGATGCCGTCCCACAGATCGTTAAGCACAGGGCCGGAGTTGTTATCTATGCCCTTGGATAACGCACGGCCCAGTTGCGAGTCAGCGAGGCGAAGCGAGTCCTCGAGGAACGAGAGGCCGCCCTGCACGTCAGACTCTGCGGGGATAGGGGTGGGCACGTAATGAGGGTCAGAGGACATGAGCAAATCCCGAACTTGAAGATTCAGCGACTCGATCCGTTCGCCAATGTCCTTGCCTCCCGCGAAGGAGTCTTGCTCGGCTTGTACAGCAACGAGACCGCTTTCGAGGTAGTCGATCTGGCTCTTGATGAGTTCAGTAGGCTTCGCGTCCTGCGGCACGGTGTCTCCCGGCGGTTCCAGATAAGCGCTGTTCACTTCGGGATTGAACCTGACAATGGTTTCCCGTAGCGACATATTGAGGCTCTGAAGCTTTTTGATGAGCATGTCCGTCTGGCCACGCAGCTGCAGGTTCTCCTCTCGCACGCGGTCCATCTGGTTCTGCTCTCGGATGGGGGACTTCATGGGAATCTCGATGGCGTTTTTCCGGACTGCCCGCCCGTTTACGCTCTCGAGCGACTCCAGCTGATACAAGCTGGGATCATCGAGATGATGCTCCTCGCCGGGCTGATCAAAGCTGTTCCTGCTGTGCGAGTAGGTGTAGAGGCTCTCGGGGCTTCCTGGAATGCCGTTTGGAGGCTGGCCATTTTGCAATGGTGCCCTCCTCTGGGAGGCCTTGTGGGTGAGCTGCAGAATGCCGGCGGTATGCTCGAGCAAGCGGCGCTGAGGAATCATGAGCCGCTTCTCCAGGTTGAAGAGCTCCGCGGCCAACTCTTCGCATTTCTGCTCGCACGCTTCCCTTTCCCGCTCGGCTTCAAGTGCGTTGGGGTCGTCGGGAGCGGACGCGTTGGCGCCTCCGGGTCGGTAGAGTTTCGCCATGGAGACGGCCGCATCTCGGTATTTTGACTGGATCGCGAGATTCGTCCGGGTTGATTCGACACGTTGCGCGAGGAGCTGCGACTGTTTCTTCAGATCATCCACCTCTTCTTGCGTCAATATTTCGTAGCCCTTGCTGTCTGATAGCGCCGTCTCGGTGAGCAGGTGAACCTGAATGGGGTCCTTGAGGTCCACGACGGCCGGTTTGGCTGTCGCATTGCCGGTGGCCCCCTGCGGACGTGTTAGGGCCAATTGTCTCGACGGCATCGAAGAGGAGAGCGCGCTCACCAAGTTGAATCGCGGGGCATCGCGACCAAAGATATTGGGAGCATCTCTCCTGTATCCGTCCGGCGAAATCTTGCTCTTGGGGCTCGTCATCGGCGGCGACAGGGCGGAGGCCCCGTAGCCATAGGGAACGCCTCCCGCAGGATACCCATTCATGCCGGGCGAGCGATCCGCTTCCAACTCGACTGGTCGTCCGAAGAGGAGTAGTCGTTTATCATATACACATTACACAGGAAAGAAACGGCGGCCGTAAAATGTCGAGGCGGGTCAGCTCGCCATGCGTCGCAAGGCCAGGACGAGCGAACGGAAAGGCAGGGACCAGGGGGGCTGCGGACGGCCGCTTCTGCGTTTTGTTCACGTCGCCGAGTGAAGCAGGATGTTCGTCGCTAAAAGGCAGGCAGGGCAAGGCTCGATCGATGTTCGTGTATGTGTTTGCGACCAGGGGCGTGTGACCCGAGAGTGGTCGTGATGCTGGTGCAGGCCGGGATCGCGACGAAGACGGGTGGTCGGTCGGGGGTCGAGGAAGCAAGCGGGAATGGGGCCCAGCACTAACTACCAACAGTCGTGGAATGGGGGGGCGGGCAGGATCACGGGCGCCTGTTTGCCTGGGTGGGCGGGACAAAGGGTCGCGTCGCCGTGGAGGGTGGAGGTTTGTTTGATGGGCGGTGGCTGGACAGTTTGGGGCGACCAGGACAGTGGAGGACATTGGAAAAAGGAGGCCCGCCCTTGGGGGGCAAAGGGCAGGGCGCGCAGGCTGGCCATGGCTTGCTGGCGGGCTGGCGGGCTGGAGCGATAGCTGGTAGTAGCGCGCAGCGCCGCGGCGTAGCTGGGGGCGGCTCTGTGACGCGCGAGTCGCGTACCTACGTACCAGGTACTAACTTGGGTACATAGAAGTTGCGCCGTATCGGGGTACTAAGCCACGTACAGTACCTACTAAGGTAGGTACTCCATTCGGACCTCGGTACTGGCCCGCCACGGGTCCCCATCGCTCTCCGTCCGTCAGGCAGACTGCTTGGTCCTTCCACCCGTCCAGCCCAGCCCGGCACCCTTCCATGCTAGGTAGTACCAAGGTCCCTGGGTAGGCGCGGGCTGGGACGGACAGCCTGGAACCGCCAGCGGCTGCCCAGGCTGAGAGTTGGAGGCGCCTGGGCGGGCAGCTGGACATGGAGGAAATAGTGAGTGAGGTGTGGCGCGCGGGGCAGCGCACCGTCAAGCCCCGGGCCAAACAGCGGGCGGGCGGCAGTGGTCCAGCCCGAGGGGGCGTCCAGTAGCATCGCTGTGCCTGGACGTCTCGCGTGCGTTTGGTACCTACGGTAGTACCTTATTACCTGGGCGCCCGACGCCGGCATGGGCGGGTCATCCGTCAGCCCGCTGGAGCGGCAGTGCTAAGCGGGCACTAGTGGAGGCCGGGGTCGGGGGTGCCTGCCGCCCACCTTCAGCTTCCATCCATTGCCTGCCATAAAGACGGTGGCCCAGACCGGAGCGCCGCCTTTTCATCCCAATTCATCATGATACACGTGCGACGGTGGAGCGGCGGCGGTCCCCGCTGTCAGGTACCGAGTACGTTTACGTAGCACGAGGCGGATTGAGTGATGCCCAGTCTCCTGAAAGGGCGCCAAGCAGAGACGTCACCGTGGGTAAGAGATTTGACACAATTCGAGCACATACCCTTCCCCTTCCCACCGCTTCATGCGCCCGGTGAGAGCACGCACACGTGCACTGGACATGCTGTCCCCCTCGTCAACCTCACGCGACGACCGACTGCTCGACACCGTATGACGCGCGGCTTCCGTCAGGTCGCTCGCTCATCAATAAGCCTTGAGGCGCTGACGAGACGCCAACGCCCACATACCTACGTGCTAACTTACTAACGTACCTACACCTCGTTATGCATGTACTAACCTACCGTCTAGCGCATGCCGCTCCTCATGTTCGCCATGCCGTTGCGGATCACGGCTAGCACCCATGCCATGCCATGCGTGCATGGGTGTGCCAATCACCAATTACTGCGTGACGTGAGGTTAGAACCAGGTGTAGATACCCTCATATATAGAATAGGCTCGCTGATCAAGCACATACGACCATAGCCACAAGAAAATTCGGGGTCCCGTTCGCTCCCCCCTAGACAAGCTTGTGAGCGGCAGATTAGTAGTTGGGTCGGTGACGACCAGCGAACACCGGCTGTTGTATGTTTTTTTGGCCGTCCGAGACGATTTTTTGGTATTTTGTGATGGCGGGGGGTGGGGCCAATATAAGGCAATTTGCGTCGCCTTCCAATTGCTGCCCGTATGATGCAGTAGAAAATTTTCCTTCCAGCCGAAGGAAGCCCCGCGATGCGCCGAGCCAAGGTCCAATTTCCCAGCATCTCGGGACGAGATTGGGCACGACAGGGGGGGCATGAGCCGCCCAACCGAGAGAGGAAAACGAAAAAGAGAGAAGTAACAGGCACATGCGCGTCACTGGGGATAAGGTTGACCCGCGCGCTGCTCCTTGCTTGAAAAAGTTGCGCGGCAAAAGGCGCTTTGCGAGAGAAAGCAACAAGAAGAAGAAAGACGAGGCTCTCGCGGCACTAGGAAGCGGCACGTAAAGGGCGTGTGATCAGCTACGTACGTATTTCCCAGCTTCGCATGACGTGCCGAAGGTATGCTTGCTTTTCTAGACGGTGGGGTAAGATGACGTTGTGCCGTCTCTGTTGCGGTAGTGGTACTCACTTGACCTCAAGCGACAAGGTTGTTGGGACGGCTGTTGTGCTTCATCTGGATGTGCCAAAGACGAGATGCAGGCTACATGCTTGCCCCTCTAACCTCCACCAGGCATCATATAAGAGTATACTCTACTTGGCGATAGCAAGGTTAAGACGACACGACGCAGGGAGGGGTTGTGCTGGTATAATGTCATATCATTGCCTGAGGGGCATGTAAAAGCAACACGCTACAGAGCCTCGCGGAACTGATCTACTATCTGCTGTCCCATGGTGCGCCTTCTGTCCGCCTGCCCACCGTCGGGCTGGCCCTGCACGCCCGTCGAGACGCCCGTCGAATTCTCGCCCTCGAGCCTTCGCCTCAGCCCTTCAAACTCGGCGCTGCGTCTCTGGGGGCTCAGCCCGACCATCCAGCCGGGCAGCCGCCACGACATCAGCGCCACCGGCAGCACGCCGCCCCTCCACGCGTGCCCCACGAGCCACCCCACGCCGGCCCCGATCACCGAGCCGGGCCACTGCAGAAGGGCCAGGTGAAAGGCGATGAGGTACTGATATGTCTTGTCCGAGAAGGTGACGCCGCGGAAAGGCTCGCTCGTGGGCGGGGCTTGCGACGTGGCCACTCGGTACTTGTACATGTGCGGCACCATGGCGTAGAACTGGGCGAGGACGGCAAAGATGATGGGTGTCGGGCCGGCGGGCATGTAGTTGAAGAGGGTGGAGGACAATGGGCGGAGGACGGCCATGACGAGGAGCGGGATAAAGGCCGTCAACAGGTACGTGACGATGAGGAATGACTGATGACGGACGCACCACGATGGTCAGCTGGGGTGATGGACACGGTCGCTCGAGCGACAACGGGGCGGAGAGACTTACAGCGTACTTGCGAGGCCCCCACATGCGCTCGACAACCCTCATGTTGTAGAGCGACATGGCCGCAAAGAGGACCTCGGTCGAGTTGGTGTAGCAGGCCTGGTAGGCGAGAAGCCGCCAGAACTGCCGGTAGCGCCATAGGTGGGTGTCGATGAGGACGTAGAAGTAGTGCTTGACGTCGAGCATGCTCGCGGCGATGGACACGGAGACGAGCCCGAGGACCGCCAGGCGCGTGACGGGCGCATTGGTGAACGTCATGTCGGGCAGCAGCCCTCCTTGGTGAAGTCGGAGGAGTTGGGTTGTGTGGTTGCTGGCTCGTCGTGATACGAACGCCTCAGCGGCGGCGGCATGCCTTGTGTGGCTAGCTAGCTATCGTCTATGCGGCGACCGTCTGTCCGTTGACGTTGCTTTATTTCCCAATCGGAATCGAAATCGGAGTAGTTTGTGGTGACGAGGGCTGCGCTGCATTTGCAGCCTTGCGGCCAGGTGGGCGCAATCGGAGGCGGTTTGCTCGAACGTCTTGCGTCGAGGAAAGCTGGCCAACTGGCCCTTTGTCCTCAAACGAGCTGTCGTTCGTTAGACGGTCCGCTTTCGGCGGGGCGCCGACGACGACAGACCAGACGCGACGGTGGCATGATGACGAGCATCACGTGCAACGGCCCCGCTTACAAAGAGCAATTCGACGCCCAAACAACAGCCAGTGTAAATTTAGGGAGTGGGCGCACTCTGCTGCACACACGCGCAGGCGCGCGCCCCCCGCAGTGCGACTTCTAGATGGGGCACCTCAGCACGAAGCACTGGGTGGGCGGACGGACGGACGGACGCGGCGCCGTGGGCTTGCAGACGGCGGGGCTGCGACCGTTTTGTGTCTCCAGCGGAAGAGGAAGACCGGACTCATGGATACCAAGATGGTGCCCTGTGCGCAACCCTGGGGAACTGCATCCCAACACCAACTCCTCTCCCTCTTGCTCCGCGAAATGAAATGATTTGGGCATCCGGCCTCGGGTTTGTGCCTGCACCCTCCTGTCATGGCGTATATATGACATGCCACGCATCGAGTCTTGTGCCAGCAGGCTGGGGCGCGCTTCGTGAAGGGCCACCTTGGTAGACATGATGATGCTGGACAGGCGAGGGCGCACCGGGATCACGCTCCGCGTGGTTCTCTATCCGAGTACCTACAGGGACGCCATTCCCGGCGGGCTGGGACCGGACCCAGCGCCGTTGTGGCCCCCCTTGTAGGTGCTACAGGACAGGAACACAGGAAGCCAGCCCGGCCGGCGGACCGGATAATGGCAGTCTACTAAGGTCGGTTGGTACAGCACTAACCTCTACGTTAGCAGTAGCCTTGGGCATCTCGGGCTGGCCCAGCTACCTGGGCGCACGCATTGGTACCTGTACTTGGCAAGCTACAACGCTCAAGAGGCGGAGAGGGGCCGCGGAGCCCGCACGCCACTGAAGACTCGGCTCTTTAGCAAACGCTGTGCCTGCCAACCTAAAGGTACCTGTAGTAGCAGGTACAATATACAGGTAAGGTTAGTGGCAGCCGCTCATCGCACGCGGCCAAGGGGAAAAGGAAAATGGAACCGCGTCTCGTGTTCGTCTCGTCGTCTTCACCATCCATCCACCGTCTACCGTCCATCATCCATCATCCATTCTCGTCCCCCCCGCCCTTTTGCAGCACGGCGGGCGCCAGTGCGTACAACATACGACCAGACCCGCCAGGGCTCGTCACCATCGTATCAGCACCAACATCTGCCGGGATCGATTCGTCGTCGTCGTCGTTGCTTGGGACCTCTCTTTTGTGCAGCCAACAAGCATCCTCATCGTGCCCTGTACTGTACTGCAGACAAACGCAGACAACGCAGACGCAGACCGCCCCGTCGCTCTTCAGGCGCAGACACCTCATTCGCCTTCTCCTCCTCCTCCTCCTCCTCCTCCTCCTCCTCCTCCTCCTCGTGCCTGGCTGCGTTGCCTCGTCTGGCCTGCTTTGCTTTGAGCATCGCCACCGCCTCATCAGAGGCTCCAGACACCCTCCGAGGGGCCTGCCTGCCTGCCTCTCTTGCTGGCCGCCAGCGCCCGGCTGTGTCGTTGTACGTTACCATTGAAGTTGCCGCTGCTGCTCTTCCTCCTTTTCCCCTCCCATGCTCGTCCTATCCGTTTCGCGTCACCACCAACAACAACAACACCCTGCATCCATCTAGTCTCCATCGTCGCCCAACAACATTCGTCGGCTCTCCGCCCTTGCCGATGACGACACGGGGGCTCCTTTTAGACCTCAGGGGTTTGCCGCTGTGCATCCATCCAGCCTACCAGGTTATTAGTTGACAAGTCAGTTACGTACGTACAGAGTACCAGTAGCTTGCCTTTGCTTCGGCTCCGCCTCGCGCTTGCTACCTATGCACATAAACTTAGGCCAAACCCTCTTCTCCGCCCGCCGGTCGCTACTACGGCCAGCCCATAATCTATCCCGTGTAGCAAACCCTCCCACAATCACCTCTCCATCCGACATCGCCCTCTGTTCGCTCACCCTCGTCTTGCCCCTTTAAATATCCAGCATCTCTCACCGTGCCCTGCCTGCGCACCCCTGATCCCGTCATCACCGATTTACGCCACACGCACGCATACATACTCAGTCGTTGTCGACCCCAACTGACTCCAGCCAGCAACCTTGCCTGCGGTGCAGATCGTCCGCCGGCTCCAATTCGTCGACTGCCGTTCCTACAAACGACTACTAGTAGCATCGCCAACCTTTAGCGTCTGCCTGACCTGCTGTCACCCTCGGCCAAAACTCCATCATCAGTCTCATCATGCCTCTCGCAAACGTGGGCTCCCTCGTCCTCAACCACGTCGTCTTCCTCACCCACCTCGTCTACATCAACCTCGCCTTCTCCCATGCCGAGCCCAGCTTACTCATCGTCCTCTACTTTGTCTCCAAGCTGGTCGCCCGCCGCCCCGAGGACCTGGATCTGGACGCGGGGTCATGGCCGCCACCCATCGCGCCCAAGTGGTGATGACGCATTCTCACCGAGCCTCGCCCGCCATGTCACCCCAGTCCACCGGATATGAGTCGCCCACCGAGGAGAACCAGCCCCCCTTCTTCTCATCACCGTCCCCGGCGCCGAGCTTCAACCAATCTCATGCGTCCGCTGTCGTTGCATCAGGCCTCGCGGCTCACGGACAAGTCTCCCGCGCCCCCTTCACCTTACGGCCGCCGAATGTCGTAGCATCGGCCCCTGGTGGCCAGCCACATCCAGTCCGCGATCCCGGCCGTCGGGGCCCCCATCAATCAAGCCTCAATGGCATGGTAGAAAAGACGGAGACCCCGTTGCCCGGCGCAAGAGTTACCCTCAAAGACCGCATCGCCTGCTACCAGTGGACCTACTTCACCATGACCATGGCCACGGGCGGCATCGCCAACGTCATCCACTCTCTTCCTTACCAGGCATCTTGGGTCACTGGTTTGGGTGTCTTCTTCGTCCTTCTCAACGTGTCGCTTTTCCTGCTTCACTGCGTCCTCATCGCCGCACGCTTCTATCTGCGTCCGGGCAGTTTCGTCAGGTCCTTTACCGACCAAGTCGAGTCTCTCTTCATCCCGGCCTTTTTTGTTTCCATTGCAATCATCATGATCAACACGTGCGAGTACGGCGTGCCGCGGGCGGGCGTCTGGCTACTCAGGACCATGGAAGTCATGTTCTGGTTTTATGTGGCGCTGAGCGTCTTTGCGAGTGCCGGCATCTACCTCGTCCTCTGGTCAACCCTGTACGTCGACAAATAATTCGCACGGCTCACGTCGAGGTAAACCAGCTGACCGCGACAGCATCTTTCCCGTCCACACCATGACACCAACATGGGTCTTTCCAGCGTACCCTTTGTTGCTCACGGCTCCTTTCGCCTCCACCTTGATCGCCGCTGCCGAGACCTCAAGCCACACGCTGTCGCTCAACGCCACAGCCGTTGCCCTCGGTGCCGCAACGACTCAGGGGACTGGGTGTCTTATTGCCTTTATGAT
Organism: Purpureocillium takamizusanense; assembly: GCF_022605165.1. Lineage (NCBI taxonomy): Eukaryota > Fungi > Ascomycota > Sordariomycetes > Hypocreales > Ophiocordycipitaceae > Purpureocillium > Purpureocillium takamizusanense. Next base: position 1,954,781 of record NC_063072.1, read on the forward strand.
CTCTTCAGCCTTTGTCTACCGGTTGATGACGCAGAAACTGCCGCGCGACACCCAGCGGCCCGGTGTTGTGAGTCTTCTGCCAAGCTTTGAACGGACGAAGTGCATGTACTGAACGTAGCCAAGTTCATGTCGATAGGACCATTTGGCTTCACCGCCGCAGGCATTGCACAGCTCGGGAACCAGGCCAAGCAAATCTTTCCTCACGACTTTCTTGGTAGCGACACTGCCGTCGACATCATCAGAGTCGTGTCCATCCTAGTTGGGCTCTGGCTCTGGGGCCTCGCCGTGTGGTTTTTTCTCGTCTCCGTGGGCTCACTTTGGAAGTACGCCCGGTTGCGGAGCAGCCTGCCTTTTCAAATGACGTGGTGGTCGTTTGTATTTCCCAACACAGCATTGGTACGATGTCCCCTGCCTTCGGCCCGGCCTATAAAGCTTCATGTCGCTGTGGAGATACTTACCTATACTTAGGTCACGGCTACTCAGGTCATGGGCCGAGTCTTTCAGAGCAAGGGCCTGCGGCTCTTTGGCTCCATCATGACGGTGGCCCTCGTCGTCGTCTGGGTGGGCGTCTTCGTCACCATGATTAACTGCCTGCGGACGAGGAAGCTGTTGTGGCCCAAGAGTAGTAACAGTGCCTGAGGCAGGGGGGGCGACCTACCTGTTGTCACGATTCTGTGTCTCTTTGCATTTGATGACGTCTTCTTCGAGAAATGTCGTTTTGAGTACTGTATGTACTACTGCATTGGGCGGCGTTTTGTAGGTATGAGCATATGACGAGGGGCGGCGGGGGCGGATAGAGAGCATAAAGGTATGGATAATGTTATCCGGACAGACTGATAGTCTACAAAGGTATTCGTACGTGGCCGTACAGCTATTGCGTCCGAAGTGACTCTGCGCCAGCCATTTTTGGTGTGCGTGTGTATTACTTCGGGCATGCAAGCAAGGGGCAGCAGCAGTAAGTAGGGTGCCGCAATTGCATTGCACAACCGAATGCATAAGCCCGCTCAGCCGCGAGCTCTGCTGTCCTGGCCTGGGCATCGACCACAAATGGTCATCGAGAGAGATCTCGCCCGCTTTGAATGAAGGAGGCTGGCTGGCATGTTCATGTCCTATGTATGTATGGCCTCGAGTAACTTGGTTGTGGACAACCCACAACCCACTTGCGATACCAGCTCATGCACCACCACTGGGCCATGGAGGTGCGATTCGATTCGCACATGAGATGGGACTGGAAAGGTCCCCCCCCGGGGGGGGGGAGAGTACGGCACGAACCGCAGCGGCAGCCGCAGCGCTTACATGAGTTTGTGCTACGCCCAGCAGCGAGACGGGGGTAGTAACTATGTGATGGGAGCGTGTCCTGAGCACCTGGCCTTTCGATGCTCGAATCCTGGTCATTGGTCTATTAGCCGCCCCCCCCCTCTTCAAGTCGGGGTCGTTGGGCGGGCGACCCATTGATGATCGCCACTGCGAGCGAGCGGGCGGGGTGGTTTCCTGCACCGAGGAGGCTGCAGACGAATCGTCAGAGCCCGTAACAAGGTAGCGTGCTTACTCGCTCATAGCCACTGTCAACGACGACCCTGGGTGCGACGACAGAAGCCGGCTCTCGCTGCTGCTGCTGCTGCGGGAGTTGTTGTTTAGTTTGCCAGACGAGCGATCGGGCGAGCATTCAATGCGCCCCCATCAGAATCAGGTGCTCTCGTGCCGCGCAGCCCTGACATGATATCGGCGGTCGGCCTCTGTTGTCGCTGCCACCGCCGCCGCTCCTCGTGATGGCTGCTTCTTTCTCCTCGTCGTCGTTGGACCCGCTGGATCTCGCACAGACGGCCCTCAAGCGGGTAGCCGACATTGCCTCGTCGCTCGGCGTGCAGCACAGGCGGCCCGTGTGCGGGCGTCTCGGCGCCGAGCTCCTCCTGGCGGCGCAGTATCTCGACACAGCCGCGGGCGTGCCAGCACAGGAGGAGCGGCTGCGGCTGCGCGTGACGAAGCTACTTAGAGATCTCGCGACTATTTGCTGCGTAAGTATGCGTGCGCTCAACGCGGTGATGATGTTCCTTGGCGCTGATCGGGGGACGTTTCTCGTCAGTGGCATCGTCAGACGTCGACGCCGTCGTCCTCGGGCAACAACAACAACAACGATGACGGGCATGCGCTTCTGGACGCCATAGTACGGCTGCCGCCCGGGTCGCTGCTGTATAGGACGGCACTGGGGGAAATTGGGAAAGGGCTTCTGCGGATTACGTCGCAGACGGCCGAGGCCGAAAAGGCCATCTTTCACATCCAGAGGTTCACCAAGCGCGATGGCACCCACAAACAGCAGCGGCGGCGGGAAGCCGCCGACAATGAGTTCCCGGCGAAAAGGAGCACGCCGGCCGAGTATCCCAACCACATCAACATGCTGGCCTACAATGCCCTGCGGGAGCACATGTGCTGTTCCTGTCACTGTGATGGCGAGCACCTGACACGGCTGCTGCTGCGGCCGCCGCCGTTGCAAAACACCGCGCATAATGGTCACGTTCAATTTGACATGCTCTTCTCCGCACGAGCGTGGAAGGGAGCTGGATCTGGTCATTGGCAGGATGTGCAGCTGTTGGTGCCGCGGTACGTGCTTTTGGGATCTCCTCCCCGGCCTGACACGAATGGTGATAGCATGCGCCGGATGGAGCTGACCATATATACTTAGGGCGAAGAGGTCAAAAAAGCGAGCAAGAATCCTCAGTCTCGAGAGCAATGATGATATCCAGCCGCTCCCATCGCCGCCGGAGCCTCTGTCCGTCCGAGTTGACCACGGTCAGTTCTGCAAACTCATCAGCTCAGAAACCAGGTCACGCGTCTGCCTCACCGTTCACGACGGCAAGCTGCACAAGACGGGCTTCGATCACCTGAGGCAGATCGTCCAGCACGCGCCCGGCATCTCGCTCGCCAACCTGCTCAGGATCCATCACCTGTCAGCCAGGATGAAAGTGACGCTGGCGTACATTCTTGCACAGTCGGTCTGGCAGTACTACGATTCGGACTGGATGAAGACGGCGTGGACGAGCGAGACGATACAGTTCATCGAGGAGTGCGCCGGCGAACAAGGCGGGATCTTTGCATTTAAGCCCTACCTCTCCGTTCGCTTCGGCGACGAGGAGGACCCCCTAGCTGGCGAGCGCAGTACCATCGACGGTGAGATCCACCACTACCCGCGGGTTCGCGCCCTCGGGACCATGCTGGTCGAGATTGGAATCGGCTCGCCGCTCCCTATGAATTATTCGGCGCGCACCATTTCGTCGTCGGTGGCGGCGGCCGTGAACGAGCATCTGCTACAGGCCATACAGCACTCGAAGAACGAGCGCCTCTGGAGAGACTGTGACTACCCCGACTACCTGGCCGCGGTCAGCAGCTGTTTGCACCCTTGCATCTTCGGCTCCGCGACGTCCATGCCGGCCGTTGGCGGCGAAGGAGAGGAGCCCTTTATTCACGGCCTCAAGCGGCGAAGGGACATTCTGTACGACAAGGTCGTCTTTCCGCTCGAGGAACTGCTCCAGAGGACTCGATGGATGGACCAATTGACGTCAATCAGCCCTCTCGAGACACCCACCGAGAGCGTCCCAGCACATGGCGTCGTCGCTGAGCAGCTGCCGTCCCCCGCCAAAGATGCAGATGATGCCGGTGCAGCTCCGCCGGCGCAGACGGATCCGGAGAGCAAGAGAAAAGCTAGGCGCTGGCTCTTACAGATGCGGCGGCTTAACCATGAACTCGCAGCGGCGCAGGCGAAGCCGATCAGCCCTGCGGCCCGCGTCCGGATCGCTGTGCTCGATACCGGCTGTGACGACAATGCCGCCTTCTTCCTCCACTCGGATCATGGCTCTCGTCTCCAGGAGTGGAAGGACTGGGTCGACGAGTCGGAGCAGTGGCAGGATCAACACGGGCATGGAACTCACCTAGTATCTCTGATAATGCAGATCGCTCCGGACGCCCTCATGTATGTGGCTCGGGTGGCCAGGAGCCCCGATGAACTTCTGGGCGCGAGCGACAACGTAGCCAAGGTACTCTACTTGTTAGGCCCTCGCGTCGAGCCCGACACTGCCGACTGATTTGATCAAGTCGGGAAAGCCAGATGATGATGATGATGATGATGATGCTAACTGCACTTGTAGGCTATCTCGTGGGCGAGCAAGGAGTGGAGGGCCGATATCATTTCCATGTCGTTCGGATACGCCGAGGAGCAGCGCAACATCAGCAGGGCGATCCGCGGGGCGCTATACGAGCGCGACGATGCCGTCCTCTTCTTCGCCGCGGCCTCCAACTATGGCGCCAACGAGAGGGAAATGTTCCCCGCCCGACACGACTCCGTCATTTCGATCCGCTGCACAAACTTCGACGGCGACTTTGAAGGATTCAACCCCGCACGGAGCCAGGACGAGGAGACGGCCTTCGGCACGCTGGGTATGGATGTCCCGTCTTCGTGGCTGAGCACCCACCATCAAGCAGAGGAGTACAAGTCTGGCTCCTCGGTCGCGGCGGCCGTCGCGGCGGCCATGGCTGCGGGTCTTCTCGGATACGCAGGGCTCAGGTCGGGAGGGTGTGCATCCCTAAACGTGGCTGAGAAGCTCCGCACGCGCAAGGGAATGTTAGCCGTATTCAGGGCCCTGGCCACACCGACGCTGAAAGAGCGCTATCTATATTTGGCGCCGTGGAAATGGATGGAAGGCTCCGATGAGGTGCGATGGGCGACACTGGTGGCGGCACTCTCTCGTGTCTGCTGACGAGCGAGGGAGTCACGAACGTCGTGGGTTTTCGCGTCCCTGTTCCGGCTCGGCCAGCATAGGGCCGTCATCCACGAGGTGATTGAACCTAGTCTGATATAGACCATGATGGGAAATATGCGGTGGCATAATGACAATGAAGTGATTGATTGCAGTACGAATAACAATAGAACGGATAGGATGGGGGAGTTATACTGATGGGGCCCGCGTGACTGTCTTTCCTTTTTTTGCCTTTCTTTGTTGTATATGTTCCTTGAGGGTGGCCTCGTGGATATGCAATGACTGAAGTGTCTCGGCCGCGTCCGGACGTTGGGTTGGATCGGGATCGAGAAGCTTCTTCAGCAGGTTGACAAGCCAAGTCGGCAGATCGGACGGGGGGATTTCCTCCTGAATACCCTGCCAGTTGATAATCTCCTCTTGCAGCAGATGAACGGTTCTTGGATCCCCCAGCTCCGCGTCGGCGTTCGCATAGGGGAGTTCGCCAAAACACATCAAGTAGACAATCATACCCAGAGAGAACATGTCAGACTTGGTGGTGAACTCTCCGATGCGGCGGCGGCCGCTTCCGTCTCTCCTCAGTAACTCGGGAGCACAGTAGGAGATGTTGCTTGCGGTCCGCGTCGACAAGGCCGGGGTCGCGTCGGCCATTTGAGTCTCGCCGATGCCACTGATGAGACACGAAGTCCTCGTGCCTTCACAGTGCAACAGGCAATTGCTAGGCTTGAGGTTGCAGTGGATGATTTTGACCTCGTGAAGGTAGCTCAGTCCCCTCGTGATGTCTTGGAAAATCAAAAAGATCTCTTCGAGGAAAAACGGCCCATGGTTTGTTCCATGTTTTCTCGGCCAGGTGACGTTTCCATTGGAGGGGGCTAGCAGTCTAGCTCGGAGTGATTTCCGCCTCATCCTCACCCGCGATGGGTCGATGATGCGGTCAAGCAGACTCTCCGAGTTGCAGTACTGCAACAGTATGAAGACACAGAGAAGTCCAAGGCCAGGGTGGCTGTTGACCTTGACCTCCTCCATCCAGACGTGTCGATAAGACACCAGGTTCAAGTGAGATAGTTTCATCATTGACACGGCCTCGGTAAGCACTTGCGGGACATGATGTTAGCAAAGGTGACCCAACCCGCGGAAATAGAGTGTTGCCAAATACGTTTTTCCACACGAGCCCTATCGTCTCCAACCGGGATTCGCTTGCAGGCGAAGTGGCCTGTTCATAACATCAGCTCTTGTCTGCCGCACTGGATCACCACCACCGGCTTGTGGATTTTATACCTAAAGAACACCCGTCAATCTCGTGGCGGACAAGCAGAACGACGCCTCTGCCACCGCTTTGGAGCACACGCTCCTCGACAAAGAATGTCTTGAAGTAATTAGGACTCATTGCTTTTTGGCAAAAGTGTCTGTCGCGTTCGACCTCTGCAGTGCTCGAGTCCGAATCGACACGTCCTTCGACGGTACCAGAAGGCAATTTGACAGGGATATTGAGGTAGGGGCCGGTCATGACGCTCAACTCTTTTACCATGTCCATCAAGCGAACACGGTTCCGTGTAGCATCGTCCATTTTTGTTAGCTCGTCCATAAAACTTTCCAGCTCTTGTACATCACCCTGGGAAACAAATTTTGCTAATTGTATCTTACCCACGTCCTTGAGTAGTTCCGCATAGGCTAGGCTGCTCCTGTTTCTGTGAGATTCGACCCTAAGGGCAAACCTCACCGTAGTCAAGGCGTATTCTAGAGTCTCAATCTCGCCTTCGTGATCGAAACGCACCAACAACAATTGAGCATGAGTATCCACTGCGTGTGCAAATTCCGGAAAGTCCTTTGTCAATCTGAGCGCGTCCTCAATTATCATGATCGCATCGAGCAGGTGGTTAAGGTTGTGTTCTCTCTCGAACAGGTCTGAAAACAACTGACCGAAGCGATATAGCAGACCAGGAAGATTGCCGAATCCGTTCATATAGTCGTATCCATTAGGAAATTCTGAAATTGCTTCTTTGATGGCCACATGCGCGTTCATCAGATTCGTCTTGTCTCTGCTCCTTTCGTATCGGCTCAACTCCAGCCCGGCGATGCTGGCGTTGGTGTATGGGCTACTGGGCCCAAGAATCTCCAGTCTTCCTCTCGCAGAAAGACTGTATATCGTCTCCGCCTCTTCAAAATTGCTCATCTTGAGAAGAGCACCACCCAGATGGTATAGAACACTGAGGGTCTCTGGATGGTTACGTCCCAGACTGACCACTCTCCTCTGCAGAAGTAGTCGTAGGTCTGCCTCCACCGTAGAGGGGTCTTGCACCATCCTGGCCACTATCTCATTGAGCACGTCGTCGCGGAAAGGGGCATCATGTTCATCGTCCGTCATCGTTGGCACATCATCATCATCATCATCATCATGATTGGCTTCACTGTCAGAATTCGTACTGCCTCCGAATTCCAGCGGGCCTTCCTCCGTGGTCCATTTCTGCAGCTCCGCCTCCCGAGACGCAACCGAGTCGAGATTGCTGGAGCTCGATGCCCCAGAGCCATCACCAAAATACGGATTCGGGGGGAAATAGTTGGAGGCGTACGTCTTCTTCTCAAGGGATGGTCGCTCCAACTCCAGCGTCCTCGTTAATTCGCTCCTGACAAGCCAGTCATGCACCTTTTCGGAGCTTTGTTCAATGCGCTCATCATTTTCTTGGCCGTTGTCATCCGCCCATGGTAATGCCCTAAGCGAAAACGCGTGTACCTCTTTGGCGATGTGGTCGAGGAGCACGTCTCTGTCCACTTGGCGATCCTCGTCTCCGTGCCATCCGCACAGCGGGCAGCAACTGATTCGCACGGGAGCTGAGTGTTTGCAAAGGCTCATTAGGGCCGGGATTTGGCTTTGCGGTACCGACTCTGTATGTTTCCTCTCTGTGTGCGCGATGAAATCATCTTCGCTACCGAGCCATACGCCGTCTCCACAGATAAAACAGATCCAGTAGTCGGAGCTTCTGTGCTCCTTCACGAGATGTTGCAGCCAGTTTTCCTTTAGCGTGAATAGAACGTCCGGCGTGGTGCATTCGGGCAGCACGCAGGTGTAAGGGCAGACGTCCTCGGCGACATGTTTTCTGGCGTTGGGTTAGCGACATCTCTCCGCTGATTGTCTTTCTCGAACATTGGGACTCATACTTCCATCTGTTTCCTCTTGAAAAGGCCACGGGAAGTGTCTGGCAGCAACATGGACAGGTAAACACACGAGCATCGGGCTTCGTTTTCGGAGGGTAAGGGTATTCGAGGTCTACAATGGTCGATGACATGATTGTCGATGCGGCCCGTACCGACATCAAGGCTTGCGGCACTGCAAGCGAGTCGCTGACGGCAGACGCACTCGTCCCTGTTCTAAGGGTGAGGTTTATCGACGCACTGCCCACTCTCTCACCAACAGAGGCGGTGCTGGTGGGTAGAGAACCTTGTCTCACACTGACAAGCTCTTCACCGGTTTTCGGAGGGGGTCCAGTTCGCTCGACTCTCTGAGTCTGATACGGAGATATTGCCGCGTCCGGGTTAAGCCATGCCGAGTGCTGCTGCGCATAGATGAAGCGGTTGCGGCGCTTCAGGTTGCAGCGGATAAGCCGCCAGTGCACGGGGCTCAACCTACTCCGGTCAAGCTGGTCATCCAAGGAGCCAAGGCGCGTAAGAAACATTACGACCAGATGCCTCTCTAGGTCCTCGTGCTCTTTTGGCTGGAAGCGCTGATCGGCTTTCTGCAGCCGTGACCGTACGCCTGACTTTCGGACGGCAATACCGATGCGCGCAAGCTGGTCGAGCATCTTCTCAACGTTTTGCATATGTCCGCGCAGCGGGTTCCCGGAAGCCACCTGGCCGACTTCCTCATCTGAGCACGAGCCCGAGCTGGAGTCATCTGACCAAGGCGAGAATGATCTGGCGGGTGCCTCGCCAAGCGATAGCGAGGCCATGCGACCGCGAGCGGTTTCATCATGACTGGAACCCAAAGCGAGGTTTGGGGTCCCGGAGCTGGCTGTGGCAAGTTGAAGCCCTGGCCATAGCACTCAGCAGCGGTCTTTGCTAACTGCGGCGAGGGGATTGTTCTCACCTTGTTCTTTGCACTCATCGACCTCGCCGGCCAGCAGATGCAGCAGGTTCGCTATGACATCGCGGGCCTCTCGCTTGAGGGCGAGTCTCGCGTCGAGGGACGCTCGGTTGCTCGAGCAAGCGCCGACACCCGAGACCCAGAGGTTGAAATCAGCCAGGCGGTTCTCGGCCCACTCATCCTTCATCAGCGTCTCGACTGCCAGGCAGTCTGTGAAGCTCCGAAGGCACGCCGTGGTGGCCTCGTAGATGACTCGACTTGGCTCCATCGAATGACGCAGAGATAGACGGTGAATGTTATGAAACCAGCAGGCCACCATGCATCCGTCAGTCAGGCCGCCCACGGAAAGAGACAAAGGCCAATATCACGTCACGTGGGGGTCGCACAGTCTGGCCCCCGCGGCAAGCACGAAGCATGCAGCTGCTGCCCGAAGCTGACAAGCAGGTTGAACCCTCCCTCCTGGGAGGAGAGGAAACAACAATACAGGCAGCGTCACCATGGCAAAGCAACCAACATACTTGCTCGCGCCCAATTTCCGTTTCAAGCCAGGCACTGGTCCGATCGCGCTTGGCAACATCATCGCAGACCCATTGAGGCCGCATCGGGCGTTGACGACGGTCGGCGCGGACGTCCTGAAGAGCGCATACCCCCGCATCGAGACCATGGCCGACTACCATCGCACTGTGTCTCATAGCACCAGCCGCGACGTGTCCATGGCCGTGTGGGCGCAATTCCTGCAGACCGTCTCCGCCAAGATCTCGGGCGAGCACGGGACTTCGGTGCAGACGAGCTACACCATGGACGCCCTCGAGACCTCGTACTTTGTCACCGACCCGACGCTCGAGGAGATAGAAGCCCGCATCAAGGCCCCGCGCGTACAGGCGGTCATCAAGGCCGGCAGGATGCCCGGCCTGCGGCAGCCAGTGTACATGGTCACCGGCCTGATGGTCGCCAAGGCCTTCGCGGGCCAGCAGGACCGACAGAAGCACAGGGCCGGCGCGCTGGAGGTTACTGGCGATGTTCCTACTCCTGCTGGCGACGTAGGCCTAGGAACCAGCCTTTCCCGGTCCTTGGGCACGGAGAAAAGCGACTCGTGGGTGGCCGGCGAAGATATAGTGTTTGCCTATCAGCTGCTCAAGATTGAGCTCAAAGGCTGGAAAGGAACAAGGATCGAGTACGACGAGCTCAGGCATAAAGCCGCCTTTCTCAACAAAGAAAAGGATGAAGGCGATGTGGACGAGTATGATGAAGACGACCAAGGTGAGGTTAGGCTGCAGAAGATAGCACATGTGGAGAGTGTGGACGATATACCACACTCTAGGGACGTGGTGACCGGTGCACGACTAGTTCCCACCACAGTCACCATACGGAAGGAACTGCGAGGGTGCGACGCGCATATTCTCTGTATTTTGGCTGTCGACAACGTATAGCATGGGTTCGTATGTTAACGCCCATTCCCGTCCGGCCCAGTCCCGATATCCTGGGTAAAGTCGGTAGTGGACCAGACAACATAACCATGATGAACGCTTCGGCGCTTCCTCCGCGTCCTTCTTTTCAATATCTGAGAAGTCGCTGGCACGGCCCCGCGCTCTTCACGCTGCTCTGAAGAGTCAACGGGTACTATTCGAGTCAAGCGAGGCACCACGCAGATAGGGCCGTCAAAAACACGCCGACGAGCGCTAGAAAGCTCCGACTGTACGGCTGCGACCATTTGCCCAGCTGGGCCGTCTAGAGCTTCGCCTTGGGCTCGTCCGGCTGGGCCGTGGCGTCGAGGTTGACCGTCACCTCGCCTGTCTTCTCGCCCTTGCCGAAAAAGATGACTTGCACGGTCAAATCGTCCCTATATTACACTGTCAGAGATTTGTGCGGTGAGGTGGACCGCGCTCCTGGGCCTTACCGATATCTCCTCGAAAAGGGCGAGGGGAGGGTGAGGAGCGCCCGCACTTGCTCGTCATTGTTTCCGCCCAGTGCGTTGCGCACAAGATGCGTCGCGACGTTTTTGTCCTGGACGGTGAAGCGATCCTTTGCATCCGGGTTGATCCCCCACTGCTGCACGCGGATGGGTGTCCGCTGGCCGTCTGACCCGTCACCCTTGCCTTGCTCGATGGGAAGCGGCTTGTTGGCGGAGCCAAATATTTTTGCCCAAGCGTTCTCGAACTGCGAGCTGGACGAGCCAGCCGCCTGGGATTCGATCCACTTCCCGACGAGGCCAACAACTTCATCGTTGGTCAACATCTCCCAGAGACCGTCGGTGGCGAGCACAACGAAGTCTCCGTTCTCCGGCTCAATTTTCGTCGTAGTGATGACGGGCTCGGCTGTGACGTATGGCGGCGTCTTGAGCAAAGGAGATGGGCTACGACCAAAAAAGCTCTGGCGCAACTTCCCAGCAACGTCGCGGCTCCATTTGTAGACTGCATCACCAAATGCGCGAGTCGGCTCCAAGCCGCCCAGAACTCGGCCATTGCGGACCACGTTGTCTTCTCCGGGGTGTTCCTTGCGCATGCGTGCTACCTCGCTTGGGGTATTGCCAGTCTGGTCCTCTGATAGCGCCGTCGCCGTCCATTTGCCCGAGTCCGACCGCCGGCCCAGAACTGCGCGGGAGTCACCGGTACAGGCAACGCGTAGTAGCTTGCTTCTACTGTCGTAGAAGGATAACAAGGCACAAGAACCAGACAGCGCCGGCTGCAGCAACTCGGCGGCGACAGCCTTGGAGCTTGCCTTGAAGACCTTCTCAACGCTCTTGTGAACTATCTCGTGGTCCAAGCGGTTAAAGCCGGTCTTGATAGCCAGCTCGATAGCTTCCGACGTCGGCAGACTGGAATCTGAGGTCTTGTATGTTTGGTTGAGCTCCCTGGCAACGTAGCTAATGAGGCTCTCTCGAAGCGTCGCAGACGTCGTCCACCCTCTGAGCGGCTGTGTCAGTTGGATATGGTAGTGGAACAGAGGCGCACAACTCACGAGTGGCCGTCGAAAACGCCCCAGAACATCCAATCGCTGCTTGCCTCGGCTCCTGCTGCGCGACTAGGGACCTCGACAATCTTCTCCGCGTGGTCGTCCTCGATGGGGTCGTTGCTAGGCAGTTGGACCAAATCATACCTCGTGACGCCCTCGCCACGGTTCACCGAAAATGACTGCTCCAAGCGACGCAGTTTCTGCGTGGCCTGGTCGGGGGTCAACATCTCGACGATCCTGCGACCATCGTCCGACGTCGGCTTCAAGATGGGGCCCTCGCCCACGATAGTTCCCTGCCTGAGCTCGTCTGCACCGACGACTAGGACGGTGCGCGTCGGTACGGCATCCCCAGCCCCAGCACCGGCGCCCTGCTTCGAGGTGAAGCTCCGCGCGGCCTGACCGCCCGGGACACTCGACGAATTGTACGAGTACCAGGCGCCGTAGCCGACGACGAGGCTAGAGACGAGGGCGACGGGCAAGCGGCGAAAGTACATGGAGGACCTCAGAGGCTCATTGGCGCTGGGTTGCTGGCGTTGGGCTAGGTGGCTCGCGGAGGAGAAAAGGGCTCGGCGCGGGGTTCGCGAGGCGGTCCGAGAGAGGTTGCGGACGACGCTGAGGTATGTCGACGTGGTGCGGAACGCTCTGACAGCTGCGCGATGCATCGGGGCGGAGTGTCGGCGATGACGCGAACGGCGACGCTGGCAGACTGGCGACGGCGACGGGACGCCCAGAGCTGAGGCCGCGTCGTTGCTCTCGTGGTGATGGCGGTTGTGGACGCGCCTGATGCGGATCACGGGATAGGTAGCGCGCCCGCCGTCTGGTTGGAGGGGATCGATGGCAGATAGCCCGGACCGCTGCTGCTCGGGGGGTCGCTCGTTCTCGGCTCGTCTCACTCGTGGCGGTTGGCGTGAAGGGGAGTCGGGGCTGCGAGAGAAGGAGACCGAAAGTGGGCGCCGCTGGGAAGGTGGTGGGTTGCGGCAGCAGCTGGAGATCTGGAGGTGGCAGGTGCGCCTTTGATCGGTGCCTGTCAGTCACCTGTGAATCGCTGCGCAGCGATTGGCGGCTTACCGAGGGCGTGGACAATCGACTTCGGTAGGCACAAGTACCTGTACCGAGAGGAAGCCAGCTTGCAAGCAAGTCACCCACCGTGTGCGTGCTGCAGCTCGTGGGGCGTTTGCAAGCCTTCCGAGGTCAGCTCCCCAGGCAGCCGGTGCTTGAGGCCCGGGGTGCATGAAGTGGCGAGCGGAGTCCAGTGAAACCCCACTGCAGCTCAGCGCCCCAGCGCCTGATGAAGCGATTGAGGGACCTGGGCCCCTTCATTCTCCCACGGTTCGTGCATCCAGGATATTGCCTTTAAACTCACATGCTACATGGTACAATTCGCATTCTCACGCGGCACAGCATCAGGCAATCCCAGATCATTACCTGCTTGATACTAGAGCTTGCACGCAGAACCTGTGCTACAGAATTTAGGCCATGGCCAGAACCGCCCGCCCTCGGCCCCCGAGGTTTTGCCCGTCCAGTCCAGCCTAACATAATAAGGTACAGTGCCTACCCGCCGAAGCACAGTATCCCAGACGCAGGGACCCCCCGCAAGCCGACCCCCAACTCGTCACATGCAAGTCAACCTAACCTCATGCTCACTCTACTCCGTTGACTTATACGCGACACCAGGGCCATCACAGCCAGGTCACGTCCTCCTTTGCCTCATCTTCTCTTTACCAAATAATCGTATCGAGTCTTATCTACTCGAACAACGAAACCCCCCACTTCACACGACCCGCGCGCCGCAGCATCATGGCCCAGCCGCCGCCCACGGCTTCCGGCGCCGACCGCATCCGCTCACTCACAGACCAAGACGCCATCTTCCAGGCCTTTGACTCCTATCCCTGGAGCAAGGATAAGGCCTTCCTGGTATGTGTCCCGGCAATCCTCCAGACTTGCGCGCTCTCCCCCTCTCTTACCGTCCGTTTGGACTCATGCCGACGGCGGCTGCTGCTGCTGCTGGTCTTGCTGCCACCATGAACTCTCATCATCATCATCATCATCATCATCAACATCACCGTCACCGTCAATCCCTCCCAACCCGCTGGCTGACACATCCCCTCGCCACCCTCTTCCCCTTCCCACAGGCCGGCCTCTCCGCCATCCTCGGCGAGCCCAGTTCCTCGCCGGCCCCAAACCCGCAGGGTTCCCCCGCGGACATCGCCACGCACGCCCGCGTCTTCTACTACGCCCAGCGCATCGGCGTCCAGATCGACTTCGCCCAGTACCAGCGGTGGCTCGCCGACCACCCCGACCACCAGCCGCCGCACGTCGTGCCCCCAGGGTACCTCTCCTCGCAGCAGGACTCGGCGGATTCCGCCGCAGCGGGAGAGACGACGACGAGCCCCGCGTCGCCGCCCCCGACCCTCTCCTGGCAGCAGGCCGCCCCCAAGGCCGACCTCTACGTCGATCGCAGCGCTGTTCCCGCTTCCCAGTCGGCTCCCGGCGGTGCGGGCGAGCCAAACTACCCAATGGGCTTTGCCGAGATGCTCAAGCTCCTGCAGGAAGGGAAACCGATTCCGGGGATCAGGCAGATTCCCAACACCCTTGCTAGAGATCCGGTGAGGCCCCATAGGCATCTGCCCTTCGGTTCGTAGCTTGTATGCTTACCACATACTCGACCAGGGAGTGAAACCCGTCGGCTCACGAGCCGCCCCAAAGAAGCCCTGGGAGAGAGACGAAGTCATCGCTCCCCCAGACATGGACCTTCCCCATTCACTCGACACAGAGTTTCCGCCGCTGGAGAGTGACACTCCGGAGGCCCAAACCGAGGCAGTCGCTTCATGATAATCTTTCAGCATACATACCCCTCCAAGTCAAGACAGCAAGGGATGCTGCATTACAGGCGTTGGGACTTCGCAGCATATCACCGACTCAATAGCTTTTTGTCTACCAAACGTTGTCAATGAAAGCTACAAGACTCTTGCTTGTGGCATCAACGACGTGGCTCAGGCTTCTCTCACTTTATGCACCATGTGCCAGTGCTAAAGCCAAAAGTTTGCATTAATGAGCGTCTTCTCTACTTAACACCTCTAATCGACCGCCAAACTCTGTCGTGAGCCCATGTCGCAGCATGCGAAAGACCACAATCCTAGTCCCCGTAGACGTGCCCAGAACACGCTCTCTCGTCCTCCTATGGAAGATCACCTAAAGCCAGCTGGGCCAGTGTAGTCGACATCGAAGAGGACTCTCCCGCCTTGTGCAAGAGAACCTCAACGGTGCCACCGCCACCAGCAGCCCGCTCAGGCATATGCTGACAGGTCACCTATGGAATGCAAAGCCCCCTCGCGATTAACAGCTGCGCACTCCTCCATATTGCAAAATCCATAACCATGATGTGTCCAATGCACCCAGAGAGGCTGTAGCCAGCTGAGTGTAGGATGACGGGTGATCTGTAAATTACCTGCAAGGGAAAATGTTCCTAAGTGAAAGTCGACAAATTCTTGCTCGGTGGTCAGTTCGGGCAGAATAAGGAGAGACAAAATTGGATAGCGGTTGTAACGTAAGCCTGCCTCGAGTCGCGGTCCCAGCCATCTGCCTCGGGCAACGTGATGCGAAGCGGCATCCATGCAGGCACCCAACTGCTCTGGTTTAACGATACGCGCCCCCAAACCGAGGTCCGGGGCCCATGCGGCTGCCCATACCGGGTCCGACCCCGGGTCCAGGTCGAGTGGTCACCGCATGGTTGGTGCACAGCATGCCGACTCGCGAGCCAAACTTAGAGCCCCGAAGGGATACCATGTGCTTGCGAATGTGGGCAGCCACCATCTCGCGGTGCTGTGGGGTGGCGTTGTTGAGAATCCACTGGATGAGGTAGTTTCCGTACTGATCGCTTGCGATATCGATCAGAGGGATCCGGGTTCGATCGCGGCGGCCTTCGCACACCCGGTCCAGATATCTGCCGAGAAAGTCCGTGCCGCCGATCTTGAGGCACTTCTCGACCACCTTTGAAGCGAATTGATCGGTGCTGTACTCCGCAGCGTAGCGTATGACATGATCGATGGCTCGGCTACGGTCAGGGGGCGCGCCGTGCTCGCAGATGTGCTGGATGCACCAGTTTCCAAATTGGCCATGGGCGACGATGTCAATGTTTGCGAGCACTTCTTCGATGCAGGGGCGCTTCAAAGCCAAGGTCAGTACTACCTCACTGTAACTTCCACTGTCCAATTTACCTTGTCCTCTTCGAGGCAATTCTCAAAAATATTCTGGACAACCAAGCTGCCCGTCTCTCCAAGGGCAACCTCGTGCCACATGCCCCTCAGGGCTTCGTTGACATACTTCATGATCTGAGGCGGCGTCTCAGTCCAACGGAGCTCAAATAGTTTCTGCCACACATGGCAAGCATATCGATGGATGACAGTCTCTGGGATGCGGCGGAGAAGCTCATGTACCATGATTGCCTTGTAGTCTTCGGGTACGGAGTCAAAGGCCTTCTGGACCACGTGGCACCCAAAGGGGTCCATGGAAAGGTTCAGAGTGTTTCCTCGGATGGCATCGGCGATCTTGATCACCTGCTCCGGAGTTCCATGCTCAAAGCAGCGTTGAACCAGGAAGTTACCGAAGCGATTGACCATGAGGGGGTACGCCTGCGCCACGATTGCCTCAACAATCTCGTACTTTTGCTCAGGGCTGCCAACCTTGAGCTTCTGCTGGAGGAAGATGGATGCCTGCTGATCGTTGTTGCAGACTATCTTGTCCACGATATACTTCCAATTAGCACTGACGTTTTTATCAAGGAGCCGGCGATAATTCAGAGGTTCCGTCGCGGGAAGGTAAGTTGGCCCTTCAGCAGGTACAGCCTAGCGGATGTCAGTAGGAGGCTACACGAGATGGGAGTCTCGCTGCATTCACCTCATTTTTCCAGACCGCTTTCGAGGTGAATTCAGAAGCGTGGGGGGACAAGGGCGTTCCGATCGGTTGCTGCTGATATGGTGAATACATCCCCATTCCCATGGGGCCAAGTCCCGGAGGGGCATTCATGGGCATCTGAGTAGCCATTGGATCAATCTGGTTCACTGGTCCGGGCATCGCTCCGAAGCCACCTGTGTATTGATTCGGCGCACTCAACCGATGGTCGTAGCGGCCACCACGACGACCAGCCGGGGCGCGCATCATCTGCACCGGGTCCGGCGCAGCCCGGTCAGCTCGAAAGCTGTCCATGACAGGATACGATTCGTTTGACTCTCCAAAGGGCTGGCCGTAGCCTCGGCCACCAAACCAGTTTGCAGCGGATGGCTCACTGGCAGGGGGTTGGAAGGTGTTGCTGTTGGGAAAACCTCCCTTCGACGGGCCCCAGATGCCGCGGTTTCGATTGAGGGCAGTGGCGGACATGGCGTCGCTGGTATCAGACTGTGAATCGTCTGCCGGTGCCCAGGTTGGTTCTCGGGATACCAATGGCATGCCTCGCGGGACTGTGAAGCTTTGAGGATCGGTTTCCGCCTTGAATGACTTGGTTTTGGCCAGCTCCTGGTCCAGCTTTGAAATTCGGTTCTGTGCTTGGGCCAGCTGGAGCTTCAGTCTCAGAACTTCATCGGTATCGGGACGAGAGTCCTCAATAGCAGCGCTAGCAGGACGGGTGCTAGGGGTAGCCGCGGGAAAGACATCGGAAGCTGGGGTGATGGGCAACGAGTTGCTCGACGACGCATGCTCGACTGTCCTTGCATGAACCCTGGTAATTTTATCGTCTTCGGCGGACCTCAACGCCTCATTCTGTTGGTTGAGAACGGCTTGCTGCTCCGTGAGCTTGGCGAGTAGCTTGTCCATTGGATACGAGCCAGGAGAGTCATCCTGGTGCTCCCCGTCAGTAACATTCAGCAGGATACCAGCTACTCAAGGTGCGTACCACTGGTCCCGGCTGATTGACCAACTTGGAGCTGGTCAGGATGGCAACATTTCTGAGCATAGAAGGGGTCGAGCCATCATCACGCGTCTGTGCGGGTCAGCAACTGCTCGGCGGGTCTCTATCCCATGCACGAGAAACAGATGAGATGGTGGGATGCACTTACGCCTCCTGAGAACGCTGAAGAGGCTTGTGTACCAGAGGGAGAAATGCCGCCCTCCTGGTGGAGGCCTGCAGCGTGCTGCCCTCCTTGCTGAGGGGTCGGGCCTCGAGGCTCGGAGGCCGACATGATTTAGCCAAGACGGGGTGCAGGGGCGCGTTGCTGAGTCCCGTCTTGCGATGATTGAAGAAGATCGGAAAATATGGTCGAAATGGCGCCGCAGGAAGAGGCCAACGAGATCAAAGGCGCTGGGAGATGGTGAGCCCAATCGCGTAGAGGCAGAGGAGGATGTGAGTGTTTGTATTACGAGTTTTTGGAGAAGATGCCTCGAGACAAACCAAAGGCGTAGATGAGAAGGAGCTGACGAGGGCGAAAAGGAAAGAAGAGATGATTTGGCAGACGCGAGATGACACCTGACGGTGGAGTTGACCAGCAGGTGGCACTGGAAAGATGTGTGGTGGGTGAGGACTGGGGCACAAGCGAGACGACCGAGGAGGGAAGGTTGGAGTTTTTCCGGGGAAGGGAGACGCGGAAGGACAGAGGAGGTGCTCGACGAGAACTGGGCTGGCAGTGCAGTGCAGTGCAGTGCACCACTCCCAAGTGCGCGCAGCCGCCCGTGCTGGACCTAGCGCTCTGGAAAGCGCTGAGCTGACACGCGCAGCTGGCTGGCGGTGTTCAGTGCAAGGGCGAGGACTGAGCACCTCGCCCCAGCAGAGCCTGAACAGTTGCACGGGACCCGTCTCTTTTCGCTGCTTGGGTCGAGTCCCCTCAGCGACTGGCGCTGTTACCTAGAAGCTCGGGGCGTTGTCTTGTGCCAGCAGGGCGCGGCCCGGCCGCTCCAGCTCGCTCAGGTCCGGACGAGAGGTCGGCATCCGGTTGGCCCAGTGCCTGGTTCCTTTGCCAGCAGCTCCTTGGCAATTCCCCTATGAAGACGTTAGATGGCAGTCCACAAACCGCCAAAGGCAAGAGTAGCGCGAGATGGAGGGCTTGGCGCGTGGCCAATATGAGATGCTTGCTGGTCGCGAATGCCTCTCGGCTCCATCCCATGTTGGTATGATGCGGGTATGTGCCCTGCAGTAGTCAGCAGTGAATGATCAGCCCTATGAGTAAAGAACCAGGAGGTCTGCTGCAGAAAAATTCTGTACGCAAATTCTTACCTGCACGTTTCGATCATTAGCGAGATGGGGTCGCGGTGATCCAGAGATCCAACCCAGACCACCACTACACTAAGAAAGCCGATAACCTGGCCTCACGGGTATGACGCCCATGCAACACAAACCAAGTTCAAAGTACTGTTTATACGGCACTGCTCCAAATACTCTTCATCGTCGGCGTATGGTACAATAAATTTACAGTGTCCTCGCTCAACCGCTTCCCAGCAGCCCTCGCACGCTCTGTGGCGCCTTCGTCTATAGCATTGCCAGAGCTGATTTCTTGCAGTCTAGCTTGAAGCTCTTCTTGATAAATTGCGGGTATAGTTGCTCGTCTCGCGCGGTCCGAGAACATGCTGGCGTTCGGCATCTCGAGATCATCGTTTCTTGCCATGCGTGGCAGCTAGCTGGGGGTTAGCAATGAGCCCCCGATACAAAATCCATCATAGACTCACCTGGCGGCGCCTTCTTCTTCTTGGGCGCACTCTTGCCTCTTTCCTTCAGCCTGTTCCATGCATATGAGCGTGCTGCTGCCAGAAAGTGGTGATCAGAGCTTGCATACTCCTCAATGTACTCGAACCGGTCCTCTTCGGCGTCGTCCCAGGTCGTAAGGTGGGGTCCGAATTCGCGCTTCACATCCCTGATGGTTGCCGTCTTCCTCGGGTAGTATGCGGCGACGGCAGGGCCCTTTAATCGCTGTCGCAGGATCTTGTTGCCCATGCGGACTCCCTTAGGGTTGAACGTCGTCGCGAAAACCTGGCATTGCGCCTGAGCGCGGTCAGCTGCTTGCGATTGTATAATCACTATGCAGTCTTGCCTTCATCAATTCTACGATCCGTGCGCGAGGGACGCTCATCTTTGCATGGCCGATCGTGCTGTTGTTGCCGTTGTCGCCGATTTTTCGAGGTTGAGGTGAAGTCGTTCAGATCCTGGTCTGTAGAGCTGCCCCGGGCCATCATTGGCTGAGGCGATCTGTGTGGGGCGGCGGGCCAAATCCACCCAGCCCCACGACCCTCCAAGCGTCGCTTCTTAGGAAACTTGGTTCACGTCGCAAACAGCAGACTTTACACTCTGAGCCCTGACGCGTACATATCAGGCCACCAAGGGCCCAACACGCTCTTTTCGACGCAGCTTTCACGTGAGAGCATCTTGAAGGTTAAGACTTGGCCGCCGCTTACCTACTCACTGATTGCTTTAGGCTTTGGATCTCACTGGCGAGGTTTGGCAAGCAATGGCCAAACGTCCAGCCTCGAGCCTGGAGGCCGGAGAGGTCCTCAGTCAGAGCGACCAGGCGAGCAGTAAACGGCCCAGACAAGATGGGTCAGAGCTCACGGAGGATGATCAGCCGCGCACCATCCAGCAAAGCTCGTTCGAGTCGATGCCCGGTCTGACAGACTTTATCCCTTGGAAGTCTTCAGAGATCTCCTCGCAGCTGCCTCCACTGCCGCAGGTCAAGGATCCGGAATTAGAGAAAAGAGCATTCACTCATCCCGGCGTTCCCCGAAACGGTGAGGAAAGCTACGAACGCTTGGAGTGGCTTGGGGACGCGTACATTGAGCTCGCGGCCACCGGCCTCATCTTCAAGACCTTTGCGAAAACGTCTGCCGGCCGCTGCTCCCAGCTGCGGGAGCTGCTGGTGCGCAACACAACGCTCGCCAGCTATTTTCGACAGTACAACATGGCATCAAAAGCGATACTGCCACCTGAATTCCACGGTGACCGTGGCTTGGGACGGGGTAGATCGAGCGACAAGGACCTGTGCAAGACGCAAGCCGACATGTTTGAGGCATACTTTGGCGCTGTGGTTGCGTCGGATCCCCAACACGGAAAGGCGAATGCCCTGGCCTGGATCCGAACGCTCTGGGGCCAGACAATCAAAGAGAAGATTGTAGAGTACGAAAAGCAACATGGCGCATCTGCCGGCGCTGCCGCAGCAGCATCAGCTTCGGCGTCCGCGGCCGCTCCTGCCACGCCTAACCTCAAGCCCAAAGACAAGCTGAGAGCTGCCATTGGTGCGAAGGGCATCCTGCTCAGCTATCTCGACATGCCGGGAAACAAGAAGGACAAGAACCACGGCCTACCGCTCTACACTATCGGGGTGTACCTCGACGGTTGGGGTGAAACAAAGAAGCTCCTGGGCACCGGCACTGCGCTGCAGAAAAAGGAGGCGGGCCACAAGGCAGCAGCCCAAGCGCTGGAAAACAAGAAGCTGATGAAGGTGTATGAAGCGAAGAAGAAGGCGTTCCAGGAGGCTATGGCAGCTACGCAGGAAAATGATGGGTCTGCAGAGTAGGCCCGGACAGCTGGATTGGCGATTGTGTGAATACCCAAAGACGCTGCCGAGGAAGTGCCAATGGTGTGCATAGCAAGGCGTTTATGCGGTCAATGTCCGGATCCCTTGAAAGCAATGTCGATGAAGGATGAACATTACTGAGGATCGCTGATCAATGAGACCGTGCTGTATTGATTACGATAAACTGCATGTGCAGTGGCTCTCGAGTGACTTGTACTCGCAGGGCAACCATCTCATAGTGGGGGAAACGGACTGTCGGAGGATCGTCCACGTGCAGTTGCTCCGACGGCGCAACTGCCGTGCGTCCAGATGCGACAGGCTTTGCTTGTGCTTTTTGTAGCTGTGGTAGTGCTCGCAAAGAGACTTGAGTATATATTTTCCGATATCGCGACCTGCTTCACAGAGCAATGGCTTTGTCTGATGTTGAAAGAGTCGATCCGTTGTCCAAGCCGTGTCCGTGGGGCTACGCGACGGCTGTCACATGCCTGCCGAGACGGTCCCTCCACGGTCACCGGAGTAGGGTTAGGGTGGGTGACACCTTGCGTGGGCCTAGTAGGCAGTAAGTATGTACACTTGAACAAGACAACAGCGGGCTAGAGGGGAATAATAACAATGTGAACATGGCTCCATTTTGGTCTCACTTTTGCACAGCACAAGCTGCGTCGTGCACTGCATGTAAATGGGTGGGTGCCACGGCGTGAGACGCAGCAGCTGTTGTTGCGGTGGTAGCGGGATGCTAGGGTTTCGCGTGTACAAGGATGGGCGATCAATGCGCCTCTGATTCCAGTGGTCCAGCAGGCTGTCGGCGGCTCCAGCTTCAACGGCGAGCGCCCGACGCATCACAGACGAGTCATGGAACCCAGTGGAGTTACGTCCATAGAGGTAGGTAGGTGCAACACAGCGCCACACACGCCCGACTAAGCCCCACTGGAATCAACAATTACAGGTACGTACAACGTCAAAGTGCCTCGGCCGACGCTGTTGTTGTGCTACCGTACTGCTGGAGGTAGTGAGGCAGACGCCGCCTTTCGCCAGTGCCGCCCGCCCGTCACACCTGCTAATACCCTGGAAACGCCGCAACCTGCCCAGCTTGGTAGTACGCACCTAAAGCCAGGGCCTCGGCACGCCGCGTCGGAATGTCCATTGTTAGCATCATCGTTTCCAATAATTCCGTCTTCGTCCCAGCCCAACCCGCCCACCCGTGCCTCCGTCTCACCCGTCAGCCAGCGTCATCATTGCACCCGCGACACATCTCGACGGCCATTCCGGACCGAGTCCCCGACTGACTGACTCCCTCCCTGCCTCCCTCCATCGTCGCCGCGCCCAATACAAGTTGCACGACTCTTGCACCTGCGTCCCATCTGCATTTGACGCCGTATCCCGCTCGCCCGCCCGCTCGCGCCGCCCTCGTGCCGCCGAACCCCATATCCGCAAGGAGGTCATCGCGTTACACCACGGCTGCTGAAGGACTGGAGGCGCACCCGGTCCTCTCTTTTCGTCTCTCTATCGCACGTCGCATCGTCTGCGTCGATCCAGCCCGCGAATCAAGCAATCGTATTCATAGGGGGCTTGCCGGCGGCGAGGCACAGACGGCACCATGGCCGACTCCGTGGGTGCGTGGCTCGAATCCCGCCTCTTCCGCCCACCTCTACCAATGCTGTTCCAGGGGGCGTATCTCCTTGACTGACATCGTATGCCGTCTTGCATAGATCGCGTGTTCGTTCACGCCCTCAACACAGTCAAAAAGATACCCAAGACGGGTGCGTCGCGACCGCCTCCATCGGACCGATTACGGCTCTACGGCCTCTACAAGCAGGCAATGGAGGGGGACGTCGACGGCGTCATGGAGCAGCCCACGGCCGGCCCAGGGCTGACGGCGGAAGAGCTGCAGCGAGAACGCGACAAGTGGGACGCGTGGAACTCACAAAGGGGCATCACGCGCACCGAGGCAAAGCGCAGATACGTCGAAGCGCTAATTGAGACGATGCACCGCTATGCGACAACCTCGTAAGTCTCGCACTCGTCATGCCGACTTGACAAATGACACGTATTGACGCCCCGGGCCGTCAGGGATGCCTCGGAACTGGTCACGGAACTCGAATTCGTCTGGAACCAGATCAAGCACAACTCTTCGAGTTCGACGGGCTCATCCCCAAAGGCTGGTGGCTCGACCGGAGCCCTGCGGCAGTTCCAACAGCCCATGAGCGGGAGCGACGGGCCGATGAGGATCCTCAGCCCGATGAGTGAGCAAGACGAGGCCGAACTGCGGTCGCAGCGACAGATGGACCTCGAGGACGAGGCCGAAGTGGAGAGCGCGCGCAGCAACCGGTGGCAGCGGAAGATGGAGCGTGCCATCACGAAACTCTCCGCCGAGATCGCTGCGCTGCGAGAGCAGATCACGACCGGGCGTGAGTGGAAGTCCAAGAAGGCGCGCAGCTACCCCGCGTGGGTGAGCTGGCTGGCCTGGCTGGTCCTGAGGCACCTCGTCATCGACAGCGTCATCCTTGCCATCGTCTTGTTGTGGCTCCGCAAGCGAAAGGATAGGCGTCTTGAGGACCTCGTCAGGGTGGCTCTCAAGATTATTCGGGAGTACGTCAGAAACGTGCTCCCGTCCAGGTGATGAGCGGCAACTTTGTCAAGATGCAGACCGACGCTCAAGTCCGGCGGCATTGGAGGCAGACACTTCGCGCCAGCTCCTGCCACATGGTATATGAGCCCTGTGAGTCGCGTTATAGTAAGTCGCGTTACAGCATAGCGACTGGACTTGGATGACCGGCACGGTGGAAGAAGCTCTGGCCCCGCCAACTCCATCTCTGTGAGTATCCCGAACAGCTTGGTCCATCCCACGCGATGTAGTATGACCACTGCTTGCACCACTTCACGACTGCTCGTCTCCGAGGGGCAAGCCGCGAGGGGCCGTAAGAACGGCGCCCGGCCCGAGGCAGGCCACTTCATGGAGTGATCCCATTTGTTCAGGATATAGGAGACATTCAAAGAGGTGGGTTGGCACAGGACAATGGCCCATGCGAAGCAGGCATGTCTCGATAAATAGAGCGACACATGATGTATGATAGATGGCGAGGCTCCTCAGCCCAGACTCACTTCGGGCGCACGTCGGCGCGAGCCATGATGCAACGAGCACTGTCATTTACAAAGCTGAGCTGGCTGGTGGACGGCAGAGTCGAACAACACCAAGCCACTTGAGAAGGACAAAGTACATACATAGACTCTCCTCTCACAAACATCATGGCGGCCGCGGTTGGTCAATGAGCCCTATGCGGGCAGCAAGTCCTACACTTCCACTACGTACCACCTTGTCTACAAAGAACCGTTCTACCCACCCACGCGCTTGAGCTGTCGTTGCTGCTGCAGGTGATGTTGCGCATGCGTGTGACGGAGCTCCCGTCACACTGCGTGTCGGTGTGCCATGCACGCGAATATGACGAGACATTTTCGTACTACACAACGTACTCCGTATATACATACTTGCATACATCTTGCGCTGCAGCTTCATGGGCGGTCAATTGGTCTCCTGTGAGGTGAGAGCGAATATCCGACTTCCTTTCTTCGTTTCGTCTGTCCTTTCCTCCTTCCCAACCAACCCAACCCAATTCCCGTCCCCGTCCTTGAAAGGGGAAAAAGGATCACGGACCAACACACCAGCGTTTATCCCCTCGTCCATCTCGTGACAACCTTGAAGTGTCCAATTAGAACAAGCCTATTCAGTCGTGTGTGTGTGTTTGTTTGTGTGTTTACGTCGTTTTTGTGTGTGCATCATCGAACGGACAGACTTCGCATAGAGAGAGAGAGAGAGAGAGAGAGAGAGAGAGAGAGATCCAAGCTCTTCATGGTTTTGGTTTTCGTCTCTTCCATCCTTTTTTTTTTTTTGAGTTCAAGGGGTAACAATGAATCACTTCAGCCCGCGGTCTGGGCCGCCAGGTCCCTCTCGGGGTCCGCTGCAACCTCGACCTCAACCACATTCCCGAGCGCATCCCCAAGCGCAACCGCAACCGCAACCGCAACCACAACAACGGGGACAACCTCCCACCGCGCCGGCCGCGATGCTGCGCGGGCGAGACCGACATGCATCTGCTAGCAGCCTCCTGACACAACCAGCCACGGCCGCGGGTGCGGGTACGGGTGCGGGCGCGGCACATCCGTCGCAAAATCACCCTCAGCAACAGCAGCAGCAACAGCAGCAGCAACAGCAGCAGCAGCAGCAGCAGCAGCAGCAACAACAACAGAGCGGCATCCCCGTCCTCGTCCACCTCACGCCTGCCGCCTTCTTCGTGCCCCTCCCGGCAGACGTCGCGGCCACTCCCCTCCCCCCGCCCGCGGACCGCGTCGCCCGCCTCCGCGCCATCCTCGCCCGCCTCGACGAGCACGCCGCCCAGGTGCGCTCCAACGCAATCGCCCTCGTGCGCCGCGACTGCTTCCGCCTGCTGAGCGACGCCCTCGCCGATGAGCCCGACCATCCCGCGCAGCCACCAGACGATGCTGGCCCGCCACCATCAGCGGCAGCTGGCGGTGGTCCTAGCCGTGGCCACTACCACCACCACCACCGTCGCCACCACCAGAGGCATCCGCAGCAGGCCGCTGCCCCCAGCACCATCAGCAGCAGCAACAGCCTCACGCCCGAGGATTACAACGCCATGATCGCCAACATGTCCGCCCCCAAGCCCCTCATGAGCATCATAGGCACCGGCGACTCCAGCACCTCCTCGTCATCATCTCCCTCCAACCTCCCCCGTCCGGACTTCAGCAAGGTGCCCGACCGCTCGCACAGAGAGTTCGCCACCCACCAGATCATGGCGTCCGTGTCGCGCCTCCTCGACGAGCTCTCCCGGCTCGACCAGCACTTCGCCCACACCAGGAGCGAGTACGAGGCTGCCCTCAAGCGCGAGCTGGAGGCCGACGAGGCCCGCTAGAAGCGGGACCCGTTTGGCCCTCGCTCCTCCACGAGGCCAGCCGTCACGACTACTACCTGGAGGCCTTTCCAGCCGAAGAAATCGAGCCCGGCGAAGCCGCTCCGCTCGTGCCTCAAGCGCCGTCCCGGGGATACGTTCTGATGAGGCAGACGAAACATTACCAGCAGGCCACGTGGAGTCTCACCAAGACACCTGCGATGGTTCTGGCGGGTTCAAGACCGCAACCCACGTTACACAGCAACCAGCAGAACAGATACTGGTAACATGGGGTATGACGGAGACATCTCGGTAGATTATTTTACCCTCATCGCCTCGCCTCCTCCAGTACGACGTCCTATATGTACAAAGCCGATCCAGACACCACCGTCCCGCAACATGACGACGCAAGGGAAATCTTTCTATTTTGGTACAGCAGCACGTCTTATACTCCGTACGCGATCTGGCCCATAGGCTTGTCCTCCTCCATACCGGGTGCCATGAAGTTTGTCCTCGGGTCACCCGTAGCCTTGGCTGCGGAGCACCGGGCCATCGTCGGTGAGCTACAGATTGCGAGTTAGCATAAGAGCGAGCAAAGAGCGGGTCAATAGATATAAAAAAAACATACCTCCGAGAGATGGCATCTGTGAAATAAAAGTTGTCGATAACCTTCTTCAGCGGCGCCCCACTAGCCTTGGATCCCTTGTTCTGGTCCACGAGCTGGACCTTGCTCAGTTGCCGCAGGGCAACGGGCTCAACCACGTCGTAGGCAGCCAGCGCCGGGCTGATCTCCACCATGCGGTCCCGCACCGCAGCAACATCGTCGTACGGTAAGGGAGCACCCAGGAACTCGCTGGCGGCCCGCAGGATCTTCCAGTCGGTTCGAGCCGCGCCGGGCAGGGAGGTGGCCGCACGGGTCATCTGGACGCGGCCCTCGGTGTTGACGTAGGTGCCCGCCTTCTCGGTGTACGCGGCACCAGGCAGGATGATGTCGGCAATCTGCGCACCACGGTCACCGTGGTGGCCCTGGTACACGACGAAAGCGTCCTTGGGGATATCGGCCTCGTTAAACTCGTCGGCGCCAAGGAGCCACACGAACTTGGGCTTGGTCTCCGCAACGGCAGCGGAGGGCGTCGTGAAGCCAACCTCGAAGGCGCCGGCTCGGGACGCTTCTCTCTGAAGAACGTTGTAGCCGTCCCACTCCGCGTTTGTGAAGTTAGCAGCGTTCTTCTCGACAAAAGCGCCAACGGTCTCGTAGAAGGCCTTGGCGTCAACATGGTCGGTGACACCGGAGCCGACGATGATCATAGGCCGCTTGGCAGCCTGGAGCTTCTTGCCGAAAGGACCAGTGAGAGCCTTCTTGAGCGCGGCGTGGTCGGCACCGAGGTGCTCGAACTCAAAGGTAGAGTCCCAGGTCTCGCCAACGACACCGATCTCAAGGTCGGAGAGGAGCCATTGTTTCCGGATGCGGGCGTTCAATACGGCGGCCTCGTGGCGGGGGTTGGTGCCGACGAGCAGAATGCAGTCAGCCTCCTCGATGCCCCAGATCCGGGAGTTGAAGGCGTAGTTGGACCGCACATCAATGCCGTGGGCGACGGGCTGGCTGCCGGTAGGAGTATCCAGAGCGAGGTTGTCAGAGCCCAGCTTGTTAGCCATGTCTTTGGCGACAACCAGGGACTCGACCTCGGTCAGGGCACCGGAAATGATCTTGAACTCGTTGCCCTTGGGCTTCTTCTGCTCCCAGGCACGGGCAACCTCGGCGAGGGCCTCCTCCCAGTCGGCCGGCTCGAACTTGCCCTCTCGTCGGACGAGCGGCATGGTCAGTCGCTGGGTCTTGAGGCCGTCGCAGGCGAAGCGGGTCTTGTCGTTGATCCACTCCTCATTGACATCATCGTTCAGACGGGGGAGGATTCGCATGACCTCGAGGCCGCGAGAGTCGACGCGAATGTTGGAGCCCAGACCGTCGAGGACATCGATGGACTCGGTGTGCTTCAGCTCCCAGGGACGGGCGCGGAAAGCGTAGGGCTTGGACGTCAGCGCACCAACGGGGCAAAGGTCGATCACGTTGCCGGACAGCTCGGAGTCGAGGTTCTTCTCGAGGTAGGTACCAATCTGCAGGTCGTTGCCACGGCCCGTAGAGCCAAGCTCAGGCGCTCCGGCGATATCGTTGGCGAATCGGACACATCGGGTGCAGTGAATACATCGGTTCATTGAGGTCTTGATCAAGGGGCCAATGTTCTTGTCTTCGACGGCGCGCTTGCCGCCAATCTCGTGGAACCGGCCACGGTCGGCGCCGTACCGCATGGACTGGTCCTGAAGGTCGCACTCGCCACCCTGGTCGCAGATGGGACAGTCGAGCGGGTGGTTTGCGAGGAGGAACTCCATGACGCCCTCGCGGGCCTTGTGGGTGAGAGGCGAGTTCGTCTTGACAACCATGCCGGGCTGCACAGGCCAGGCGCAAGAGGCCACAGGCTTCGGGGCCTTTTCCACCTCTACCAAGCACATACGGCAGTTTCCGGCGATCATGAGCTTCCTGCGGGCTTTGTTAAATTTCGGCTCGTCGGGACAACGGGAAGGCGGGCAGATTCGTACTCATGGTAGCAATATCTGAGTACAATGTTAGCAGCTGCACCTGTCACATCCGAAAAGGGAGAACCATGAGCGGGGGGGCGGTACATACCTGGGAATGGTCACTCCAGCCTTCTCACAGGCCTGGATCAGAGCAGAGCCAGCTAGCCTGGGGTCAGCAACGAGGTCCGTAGCAGCTCGCCAATCGACGCGGCATACCTTCAATCGAGACCTTCTTTCCATCTGGCAAGGTGTTAGTACTTGTGAGCATCTCAATGGCTCCCCCCCGGTCTCGCGGTTCGCCTTACCGACTGTCAATTCGACCTCCGCCTGGCGCTGGGGCGTGGTCGCAAATGTCCGGGAGACGTTGGCGACCCGCCGGCCGGTCCGCCAAGCCGAACGTGCCAGAGACTGTCGAAGCATCGTGTCGCCTTGACGGAGTGAAGGGGGGCGGTGATGACGATGCAGCGCGCTGCGGGCGGGATAAAGGCTCAGTGGTTGACGTCGAGACAAGAACTGCTCGTCTCCTCGGGTGGATGGGAAGTGCGCCAAACACGGATTACCAGGTACTTTACCCCCGCTGTGATTGGCTGGCCGGCTCCGACGTGTGTGCCTGAGGCCGCCGCCGCTGCCACGCCTAGGTAGCGCGTGTGGAGCCCCAGCCAGCGAGCCAGCCATAAACCCCAGAAATTTTGCGGACAGCTTGCCTGCTCTTCTTTTTTCTCTTCTCTCACCATAATTGTACCACGGGCACATTTTATTGTAGGTGAGCTTGAGCCGCCTGTTTGCCTCGCAGGCATGCGGTCCTCAGTCGAGTCTTCCTCTATCTTGTGCTCCAGATTGATTTCTATTACGCCGTTTATGGAAGCATGGGAGAGTAATTTCGCTCCTTGACCGCTGCCTCTTACCGCCGGTCGTTACATTCCGCATTGATGGACTCGCTTGCGATGCTTCGCAAGAGGCGGGTATCCGTGAAAGCATACGAAGTACGCACGTGTGAGGTGCGAGGGCTGCGTGAGGTGCATGTTCTCCTGTTGAGCAGGTCTCTCTCTATTTAAAGTTGCCAGGCACACGCCACGCTATGAGCTGCAGCTACACTGGAGGGCCCGTTCAGTCCTGGGCACCTCGCCAACCCATCGCTGCTCCTCCTCTGCATCGCCCTTCCACGTAGCACCATTGAAGGTGCGCCCGTCCCAGGCCTCTTCGAATGGGTTCAGCGCCATGTGCATGATGCGATCAAGGACGTCCCTCTCGCCTTCCTTTTCGACGCGTCGGATGACCTCGTCGAGGATCCAGCCGCGAGGGACAAAATTGGGGTTGACCTGCTTCATCGCCTGCATGCGCTCCTCGTCCCGTGCCGGGGACACAGTGCCGTCACCGTCCTGCCAGTCAGCAATGATCCTTGCCCGCCACTTATCGAGCCAAGACGCGAGCTGATCCCGGGCCTCGCCCTCGCTGGCCGTCTTGGGCGGTCCCTCCTGGTGGAAAAAGACGGAGGCCTTTTCCTTTCGGGCCTCCGGGGTGGAGAGGTCCGCCAGCTTGAGGCCACTCAGGCGGCGGAAGAAGTGGCTGAAATCTAATTCGAGGGTCTCCATGGTCGTAAAGATGGCGCTGATGAGCTCGTCATAATCTGACTTTTGAGCCTCTCGAAGGCCCAGGCGAGCAGTCATGAGCCGCTGGTACTCCGCAAGGGCGGTAGCCTTATACTCCTCGCCGGTCTGCATGATGAGCTTCTCCGCACGAGAGACGATCTCCTCCTCTTGGTTCTCCTTGACGCCCTCGGCAACGAATGTCTCGTCGTCCACCATGGCCCCGGCACCTATCAATTCGCCAATAGCCTCTCCGAACCGGACGAGGTTCCACCAGATGATGGTAACCTGGTTACCGTAGCTGTATCGCAGCATGTGGTCGTCGTGGTTGGGTGTGTAGGAGCGATCAAAGGTATCCATGAACCCAAACGGTCCAAAGTCTATTGACAGGCCGTAGATGGACGTGTTGTCCGTGTTCTGGCATCATGGTTAGCTGCGCTACCGGCGCAGGGAGATGAAGGGAGAGCGGGTCATACCAAGACGCCATTCATGAAGCCGTACGCCTGCCAGGCAGCGACCGTGAGGGCGTTCCTCCTCACAATCTCGCGGTACAGCCTGGTAAACCTGTTTTCCGCTGTCTCATCAGGTCCTTCAATGTCTTTTGGCCCTAACCCACGCTTCGGCGCCGGCGACTGGTCTGGCTTTTCGGGGTCCGCAAGCCGGCCAGGGAGGTTTTCCCAGCCCCCAAAGACATCTTCGGCAATGTACGTGGCGAGTTTCCTGATTAGGTCCCTGTCTCCTCTCGCGCGCAAGATATCAAAGTTACCCAGCCGCAGCCACGACTGGGCGAAGCGCAGGACGATGGCCCCGGGCTCGATGGTCTCGCGCCTCACCTTGGAGTGCGGCAGGAGCGTGAGCGACAGCGCCCGGGTCGTGGGGATCTTGAGCGCGTTCAGGGCCTCGGAGACGACGAACTCGCGGATGCTCGATCGCAAAACAGCCTTGCCGTCGGCGAAGCGCGAGTAAGGCGTCAGGCCGGCGCCCTTGAGCTGCAGCTCGTAGCGCGTGCCGGACGCCGGGTTGGTCGTCTCGAACAGCGAAATGGCCCTCCCGTCACCGAGCTGACCAGCAAACTGTCCAAACTGAAAGCCTCCGTAGCACTGCGCCCACGGGTACCCCCCCTCG
The DNA here is from genome assembly GCF_022605165.1 of Purpureocillium takamizusanense. Taxonomy (NCBI): domain Eukaryota; kingdom Fungi; phylum Ascomycota; class Sordariomycetes; order Hypocreales; family Ophiocordycipitaceae; genus Purpureocillium; species Purpureocillium takamizusanense. The sequence continues at coordinate 1,986,230 of NC_063072.1, forward strand.
AGCTTCTCCTCGTCCCAACCGTAGAGCTTGTTGCCGGCGACGAACTGGCGGAAGTCGTCGGTCTTGACCTCGCTATCCTTGATGCCCAGGTCACGCAGGGCAGCGGGGCTCACGGCCAAGAGCTCGGGGTCCTGTTGCTGCTCGGGGCGCACCCAGGTGAAGAGGGCGTTGCGGACCTGCCGCGGGCCGATTTGGTCGCGGGGCGTCTTGTGAGACTCGGCCGGCGTCGGGAACCGGGCGTCAGGCGGGAGTGACTGCGTGAAGGTCCAGGACTTGGGCAGGTCCTCGAGCGACGAACCGGCCTTCTGCGCCATAAGATTGCCGTTCGGCTGACGCGCCGTGGCCATGGCGGACGTGGTTCGGAAACAGAGCCGTCGGGTCAGTCCGGGTACAGCGGCTCGGAAGAGCATCAACGGCAGATGTTTGTCGGCGTGTGAGCGGGACCAAAGTCAAGAGCGGATTATTGCGTGCGTAGATGCGTAGGATCTCATCATCCCATCATGGCACCGAGAAGATTACCTGGCAATATGCGGCCACGATAGGATGGTGGCAATGATGACAAACTGACGATGTATACTCAGAGGGTCCAGTAGTGTGGATTGACATCACCAACGACCGCGGCCCTGTTGGAGGGTGACACCCACTCCAGAGCCCGGTTCGACCCCACCATTGCGGCATGGCGGCCGGTGTAGACGGAACTAGCCCCCAACCAGTGTCGGGCATGTTCGCCAGCATGGCTCCAAGAGTGTCACCCATGGAAATTATTATTTCTGGTAGATGTCCTCGTAGAGGAACGGCAAGCCTCTGGAACCACATATAGCTGCCGGGAATAGCAAGAATGCAGACATCTCACTCTTGTGTTAGCCAGCGAAAGAAATCACCCGACCCAAGTTCCGTTCCGGACCCAAGTTCCGTTCCGTGTTCCGAGCTGCAGCTCGACCCCGCGATCCGGCTTGCTGGGTGTAGGGTGGCTGCGCCCTACCGCACTGACGCCATCGCCAACCTCCGAGACGACTTCCACCAGCAGTCGGTCATCTGTTTGGGGGTTCGCAGAGCCGTGCATGAAGTTTTGGCGCGTTGCCGAGGCCGGATCGCCCCCTGCACTGGGAAAACCGAGCTGCCAAATACGAAAGATGCGCCTTCCCCTCTTGACTGGGCTCATCTCATCATCAGGGTCCCAAGCCAAAGAAAGGTTGTTGTTAGTTGGGCGTCTGGCGGGGTAAATAAATGGGCAGATTCCCCCATCCAAGCAACGACATTTGCTCCACGACTTGTGTAGTTAATGGTCTACGGGGCCACCACAGCTCCGCAAACCGGACGCATTGCCGACTACTTCAAGTATATTATGTAGAGGCAGCCAGCCTCCTACCCCCACCAGTCTTGATAACCGGCTCTCTACAGTTCTCCTCCCCAGAGCAAAGCACAACAAGCAAGACGAAAATGAACTCCATCGGCTCCTCGTTCCAACCAGACGCCTCGGGCACCGCGCCCAAGCAAGGCCCGTTCCTGCCGACCCTGAAGCTCAACGACGGCAACGAGATTCCCCTGGTGAGTACCTAGTAAAATACACACACGCACGGCGATGACGCCATCGATGCATGCTCTCTCTCTTCCCACTTCTCCAAGGTCGCGATCCGTCCGACTGTGTATTGACCATCTCGTGCCGGCAGGTTGGATACGGTCTCGGAACCAAGAGGGGCAAATGGGACGACGCTGCCAAAGCCCCGCTGGACCAGTCCATCGTCGACGTCACCAAGGAGGCCATTGAGCTCGGCTACCGTCACCTGGACGGCGCCGAAGGTGCGCGCCCCTCCCCGCTGCGTTCCAGCCGCCATCATCCCAGCATTGACACAGGGCCTCCCCTAGGGTACGCAAACGAGGAGGAGCTCGGCGCCGCCATCAAGGCGTCCAAGGTGCCCCGCGAGCAGCTCTTCGTCACCACCAAGATCCACGCCGTGCACAAGAAGAATGTCGAGGAGGCCTTCGCCCTCTCCCTCAAGAAGCTCGGCCTCGACTACGTGGACCTGTACCTCCTCCACGGCCCCTGGTTCGCCGACACGGAGCAGGAGCTGCAGCAGCGTTGGGCCGAGCTCGAGGCCATCAAGGCGTCCGGAAGGGCTAGGTCCATCGGCGTCTCCAATTTCCTGCAAGAGCACGTCGAGTCCGTCTTGAAGACGGCCAAGGTCCCGCCCGCCATCAACCAGATTGAGTTTCACCCCTATCTGCAGCACGGAGACCTGCTTCCCTTCTTGAGGAAGAACAACATCGCCGCTGCCGCGTACGGCCCGCTCGTGCCGCTCACAACGGCCACCGACGGTCCCGTCAACGCGCTCTGGAAGCAGCTGGCGGACAAGTATGGTGTCTCGGAGTCGGAGATTGGGCTGAGGTGGTGCATCGACCAGGGATTGGTGGTGCTCACCACCAGCTCCAAAAAGGAGCGGTTGGAACGCTATCTCAAGAAGCTCCCGCTCATCAAGCTGACACCCAAAGAAGTGTCCGATATCGCGGAGCTGGGTCAGCAAAAGCACTATCGCTCCTTCTGGAAGGAACGTTTCGCCCCAGACGACAGGCGGTAGATGGCTGGTACATATCCACTACGGTCAAGATCGCAGGGGGCCGTCAATTACACGATTTGACGACCAGTCGGGACCGGGGAGTCATGTGCTTCCATCATTCAAGTGTGTGTTGTGCCTCGAATGTATTTCCCAATGATCATAGCTCATCATCCGAGTCCGTGTCATTAGCAGCAGCTGGAGCCCGTGCACTGGCCCTTCTAGTGGCAAACGGTAGGCTGCGCGGTGCTGGTGGAGGATCTTGCACCTTCTTCTTGGGGGGCGTCTTTTGTCGCTTGCCGCCTCTTTTGCCACCCTCTCGGGCTGCTTCTGGCTCGGCTGCATCCTCGTCGTCCACGCTTGCTGTAGATGCTGTGCCCTCGCTTGTTTCACCGGGGTCTGTGTCCTCGAGCTCCTCCTTGATCATGTCCACAACTCCGTCTGCCTCCCCATCTTCGGCGTTGTTGGATGCCCCCGCTTTCCTTTTCGCTGGGCGCGATGGGGCTGCACGTCGGGCAGGTTGGTCTTCCTGCTGGGGTGGTTGTGAGGTCGGCCGCCCCCCGTCGAAAGATGACGATGCAATGATCTTCTGCTGCTCCCGGATCTTGACCTTTTTCTCGTTGAGCAGGTCCCGGAACTTTTGAAGCAAGGCTGTCTCGTCGTCCTGTTTGGCCTGTACTAGGTCGTCGAGTTGTGACTGTAGTTCCGTGACTGTGGTCTCTAGCTCCCGATTTTTGCTGAGGCAGGAGGATGCCTCGAGTTTAGCCTGGGCCAGGGCGTCAAGGGTTACGTCGCACCACTGGAAGAGCTCAATGCCCTCTTTCCAATCGCACTTCAAGGTGATGTCGCCCAGTCGTTGCTGTCGGAGTTAGCCGCCTACTCTCCGTCGGCGATGATGCTTTGCCCTACCGTGATTCCTTGCACCTGCTTACGCACGGTGACCGCAATGCTGGACTCGGTCGAGACCGTGGTGGTCACTTGGATGTCATCAGGCATCTCCTGATTGAAAATGGACTCAAGAATGTGCTCCCATTCCTTTTCTGATACGGGGCAGTTCTTGACCCGAAGTGATGACACCCGGTCATGTTTCACTACGCGTCGATTGGTCAGTCAGTCTTTGCCGAAGCTCGATGATGGCGAGGGTACTGACAGGTGCACACGTACGGCGCCTTCACTTCGGTCGCAACGAGCTTGAGGTCCAGTGCCTTGCGGCCAGAGGATGTGACTTGGACGAGAACTGATGAAGACTCCTCATCGCTGCGAGGGAACTTGAGGACCCGGGCGGTGTTTGCCATGGTGCCGTCTCAAGTGTTTCAAGGATGTGGACAAGCCTTGACGGTTTCAGCAGTGGCGCGGGACACAGGGTACAGTATGATCCGTTGCCCAACAAGTGCGGCTGCTAATCTCAAGCCTGAGCGCGCAATGTTGACCAAGACCTCGGCGTAGGTAGCTGGGACGGCGCGACCAACGAGACGAGGGAGCGTGACGTCCAGGTGCGTCCGAGCACGGCGGCACGGTAATGCGAAGACAGGGCCGCAGGCTTGGAGAAGAAGAGGCAATAAACCTGGAGGCGTTCCGAGCCAGGAATGTTTGCTTCCTTGCGCGGGCGGCTGGCTGGTAGGTGGTGATGCTTCCTCATTTGAACTGCCCAGCTGAGCTGAGTGTGAGTACGGGTGAAACCACGCCGAAGCTGCAGCCCAGGCAGCAGAGCAGCGGGCTGGGACACACCGCCCGTAGCTCCCCGCCGCCAGGCACCTTCACGTCATTATTAGGTGCGTTTTGGTGGGGCGCGGGCGGTGGACGCCTCAGGCCTCCTCGAGGAATCGATGGACAATTCAAAGGGGCAGTAGCCTAACTACTTAGTATTCTGTACTCAGTAACTACCTAGTACACCTGCAAACGAAGCAGACTGGCTCCGGCTGCCGCTCGGATATCGGAAGACAGCGCTAGCGATTCGCAGTAGTAACCAGTAGTTATTCAGGCCCCCCCCATCCGCGAGGGCACCTATGGACTCTAGCATTTGAAGAACGCAAACTGTCTTAGCCCGGCGCCCGATGCGCCCAACAAGTCTTGTTCACGGCGAGAGAGTCGATTGGTTGACGCACACGCCGTGACTGCTCGGGACGGGAGCCATGGAGCGCGGCGCAAGCGATGTGACGGCGGAGCGGGAACAGGGCGAATTTGAATACATACATACGGAACATGGCCGGCGCATTCTACATCATCGCCCTCTACTCAAGACTGGCATTGGCCTGACCACTGACACCGACGCCGCTGGCACCTCTGTTGGACCATACATACCTCGTGAGGCCGGGCTATTTCTTCAAGTCTCAGGGGGCGCCTTTCTACATGTCTCACGGGTGTCGTGTCTCGTTTGCCTCATTGATTCTATCTATGCTCATGACCACCGGCCCGGGATAACTGGGACTCGTCCCACGGCCGCCCACGAATGATAAAAAGTCTTGCCCTCCGCCTTTTCTGCGAGTTACTAGTCGCTCCGCCGCCAAGCGCATCACTTAATACCTGCCAACGGACGATGAACCTGTCCATTCTGGCTCTCCTCGCTGCAGGAGCAACGGCTCTGCCACTTGCCCGTGTACTGCTCACAGAACACTAGCCACTTACAAAGCTAATCCGAGTCTAGTCGAACGCGAGAGCCACATCGATACCCCCCAATGACTCCGCCATACTCAAAGATGCGGCTGAGTTGTCTGCACCGGCGAATGCTCAGGCACACCCTGGCCTCATCGAAAGGAGTATAGGCCCACGACAGCTCGATCAAGTAACAGGATTTTTGGGAAGCTTACTAGGAGGGCTAGGAGGGCTAGGAGGGCTAGGAGGAAAAGGAGGATGATGACGACTAGAGCCAGGGCGAAAAGAGGAGGCGAGGTAGGACTTTGTTGAGGAGGAGGAAAAGAACGCAGTGGTAGGGGATCGGCTAGAGGTGTTGTCGGAAGAGGAAGTATAGGTAGAGGAGGCAGCGGCGGTCTTCAAGACTGTTGAAAATGCCCCGGGAACTTGGCCATGGAGTGATGAGGCCCGATGACGTGGTGAGCAATGAATATAATACTCATGGTGTCGAGGCGCCTTACTTTATACAAATGGACTCTGACACCCACACGGACTAATGGCAGTACGTAGTAGCAGCTCTGTCGTCCATTGGTGACGGGCAAGGCATCATCACAAAGTTTATTCGCACAGAGAAGATGCGCCAGTGAGGCATGGCGAAATGGCCCCACAATCGCGGCTCCCGGCCGACTGGTACGAAATACTAGGTACGGAAAACCCGCGACATTCAGGCCCTGCTCGGCAAGCCTCTATTAGCATAACAGAGGTAGCAAAATTGGGTTTTTGAGGACGCAGATAAAATGAAAAATGCCTCTTGTCCTCTTCTGGCAATAGAAAATTAGGTTAGACGAAGGGAACGGTAGGGGTCTTGAGTTATGCAGACGTCGCGATATATCTTCTACCGCCATACCTAAAAGGACGCATTTTCTTAGCATCTATACCTTTTCAAGCCATAAGGTAATCGTTATAGCGCTATAAAGAAACCCGCGCTTCGAAGGTACGGTTTCTTAACTAACCCTTCGTAATAACCCCTATCGGCGCGTTCCTCTATACTATATGCATTTTATATATATATAAGAGAGTAGCCTCGACGGCTCGAATTGTCTTACCTATCGCGCTATAATTATATATAAAGATATCTTTCTAACTATAGTAATTACGGTAACGGTAATTTTTATTCTTTCGCTAATAGCTTACGTTAAATACTACTATCGTAGCCTTAGTCGGTAGCCTCGTTATAATATTATGCGATATACCGGTTTAAAAGTCTCGTATCCTATATAAGGCTCGTAAAGTCGTTAACGCCGGCGGACTTAAAGCTACTCTTATAAAGGTCAATAATCTACTTAAAGGTCTAGAGTTAACTTTCTTTAGCCTATTTCAAATAGATAAAGAGACCTTCTATAAGCTCTATAGCTAGCTAAAGGTAAATATAAACCTAAAGTAATTACGATATTAGTCCTTAAAGATAAAGGTTATAATCTTCCTTTATATATATAGCTATAGGTAGGTTTAACGGTCTATAATAGCCCTATTTAGTATTAATAAAAGTACTATATCGATTATCTTTCGAGTAATCTTAGATCCTATACGGAAGTTATATATTACCTTCGTTCGTTAGCCTTTAAATAGCTTTATATCTCTAAGTATTGCCGAGTCTATAAAATATTATACCTTTACCGGCTATATTAGCGCTATTAATAAGACCTTAATCGCGGCTTAGATATTAAAGACTTATTAACGCTAGTTCTATAACTATAAGGGTAACTTAACGTAGAATATACTTACCGCTATAACGCTCGATAGGCTCTTTATATATATTCTTATTAGCGTAAAAGGTAATATAAATAATATAACGCTCTTATAAGTTACGATAAGTATAAGCTTTAAGGTATTAACGAACCGTTATTATCTCGGCGATTAAGGCTTCCCTATATCTAAAGGAATCCTTATACTTTTAGTTAGCATTCGTTATTATCTCGATAATTAAAGATATATACTAAATAAGCCCGCTAAAGTTAAGGAGCTTTTTAATCTTTATTACGTAAAGCTTCGGGTTATTATAGAGTAGGTTTTCGGTCGGCTAAAAAGGAAGTTTAAGATCGTAAGGTATAACCTAATAGAATACTATTTCCGCGGCTAGATAAAGATTATATATACTATAACGGGCCTCTAGAACTTTATTTAGCTCGATAGTAATATTAATACGTTATTTAAAGCTAGGTTAAAAGAAGATCTTAATTAACTATATAAGAAAGCAATTTAGCCGGCTAGCGAGATAGTAAAGGAGTTTCGTAATACTATCGTAAAGGATAACTAGGATATATATAAGGTATACCTTATAGATATAATAGAAAGCGAGGATATATTTAATAATAGCTCTAACGAGGAATAAAGAGGTTAAAAGGTTAAAAATATAGCTATAATATATTATATTATAAGGGAGCAAAAAGGTATACTTTATATATATTTAAACGGCTACTTAGCCTATAAGGCTAGCTAGCTAGCCGCCTATATAAAAAAGTCATTATCTTTATCGTTAATAAGGCCTACCCTTTTAACGCTTATATTAACGGCTTTATTAACGCCTATATTAATAGCTTTATTAATGCCTTTAATAAGTAGCCTTATCTAGCTATTAAGGTATGCCTTCTTTAAGGCCCTATTATCGCTAGCGCTATTCTATATAACTACTTAGTATCTCTCCGTTATAGTAATAGTAAACTCGACGAGTTAATATAGCTATAGCTACTTAAACTAACTTTTATAGTCCCTTAAAGCCTTCTCGATATCGTTAGCGCTAGGCTCGCGATTTAGTATTATAAATAAAGTCTATAACGATATTAAATTACGAAGAGATATAGAGACTAAATCTAACGAGCCTATAATACTATCGTCGATTACTTACTTCTTCCTTAGCCGCTATAACGACGATATAAAGCTCGTAGTCTACTTTATTGCCTATTAGTTAAATAACGAAGAGGTAACTAAAATACCCTATATAGCTAGCGTTATTATTAATACCCTTAATACCGGCGTTAGCGTTAGCGGCTATATACCCTTATTTCTAACTTTATCTTTATCTCTAGCTTCGTCGTTAGCTTTAGCTTCTTTAATAGTCTCTCGGGCCTCCTTTACTTATAAGAAGCTATTAAGATTAACTACTTCGATCCCCTTATCGTTATCGACTTTAATAATATAGCCGGCAATAGATATATTCGATAGGAAAACGGTATTATATAGACTTACCCGAGGTAAGCTAACTATACGTAATTAATACCCCTTCTCTTTAAATCTTTAGTTATATTTAGCCTATTACTTATCTATAGCCTTAAGTATACCCGTCTCTTCGTCGTATATATAGCCTATACCGTAGAAGTCTCTTATCTATAAGAAATAGCGATACTTCTTCTAAAGGTTACTATAATAGTTATATAGTCTCTTAACGGTCTAGTCTAGGCATAGCGATAGAAAACGGTCCTTAAGTAACGGTATAATCGTCTCTATTGTCGACTTTATATATATAGCTTTATCCGACTCGAGCCTACCTTTATTTTGAGCCTTACGTAAGAACTTAAGGAATAATATCGTTATCTCGGGCCGCTATATATACCTCTTCGAGGCCTTTTTTCCCTTAGTCTCGCTAGCTACGCTATCGTCGTTTAGGATAGCTTCGGTAGCGCTTATCGAAGCTTACTTTAGTCTCGCGGGCGGCAGCGGCGGCGGCATTAGTTCCGTCGGACTAGGCTCGTTAGAGACGTCTTCCGTAACGATAGATATCTCTTCTTTAGTAGCGGGCTCGGTAGCAACGGCGGCGCGGGTCTTCTTACGCGGTATCGTAAGGGTTATAGGTATGGTGTTTTGAAAAGTAGCAAATTCAATAACCCCGACAGGCGCGCCCACGACTAGAATACTGCCACAGCCGGTCTCAATAAGGAAGGTAGTGAGGGAAAGCATGCATAACGCGCTGACAGGGGTTGAAAACGGTACTTTAACCCCCTAGCAGCTTTTTATGCAGTGGGCCGAAGTCACTCTCTAGACCCCAAGGTGATGCTAACAGAGGCAGCCGAGCAGGGCCTCAACTGATGACGGGGACGTGGATCGCCTTGTCAGGCCTGGGGGAGTTGAGAATGACCCTGAACATTCGGCGGCATGGATGACAACGGGCAAAGAAGTCAAAAGATACGAGTGGGTGGTACCTGCGCAAGCCGCGCACCCCAGCGGGTCCCGCACGGGGTTGATTGCCCATCCAAGCCATCTTTGAACTGACGGTTGTGGCAGCAACGAACACAACCTTCGGCGGACACTCATCATCAGTGATGAGGGATCAGCAGGCGCGGTCCGTGCAGGCGGGCGGGCGGGCGCGCAGGCGGCATCCGCAGAAAGCAGAAAGCCGGGCGGCCAGCCACCGCTGCTGGGCCAGCCAGTGTCTGGGCGACCAGAAGGCACGCGCGCGCGTTGAAACCACGTGCCCGCCTGTGTCTTTGGCCTGCCTGCCTGCCTTCTCAGACATGAGTCAGGCTTCTTTTTTCCCTTGATCGCCAGTGCCCCAAAAAAACCTGCGAGACCCTCGTGCTTCCCCAATCCAAGGGTCCAGCGCACCGTGCATAAACGAGGGCTTGTCGTCGCTGGCTCCGGTGGGCCAGAATTGGGGCGCGTCGAGCTCGCGTTCTAGGTTGGGTAGCTTCTAGGCTTGTTGGAGACGCACGCGACCTGCTCGAGCTCCTGGTGGTACCAAAAGCGCCCTAGTAGGCCAGCGCCGCTTTTGGCCCCGACTGGCCGCCCCTCAAAAAATGTGCAACCACTCAAATGACCTCAGCTCCCGGCTTTTGTGAATGTTTCGGCGCATCGAGCAAATCGAGCGCACGTACGTGGTAGTAGTGGTTATGGCTCCTGACTCTCGCGCTGATCTGGCCGTGCTTTTTTGACTTTGTTTCTGGCGTGCCCGTCTTTGCGCTCTTTTCCTCAGCTCAGTTCCTTTTTCTGTCCTCAGGCAAAACCCTCGGGCCGGTTGGCGTGGAAGTCGGCCGAGATGCACTACTAATGCTTTATTTATACGTGTCCTTCCCGTTGCGGTACACGGGGTACCTTGTATGTATCAACGCGTATGCTCACATCATGCTCGTTCGATATATACGGGGCAACGCCGGTTTTATTTTTCAGGGCTGTTGTCGATCGCCAGGTCTGGACGCGGTTGTGCTCGCAATCGACAGGTCATCCATTCGCGGCAGCCTGGACTGTGGCTCACGATAGCATGAAAGTCGGCCACACCAACCCAAGCTCTGAACAGGCAGCCCCCGGAGCCTTGGCAAAGGGGCAGGCGGCCCGCGAGCAGCGTCACCACCGTCGTTTCGAGGCAGGTGGACGACGAGATGGGGCCAGAGGTAACCCCGGTGGTCACTTGGTGCTAGAGGTGAAAAGGAAGTCAAGTCGTACGTAGCAGCAGCAGCAGCAGTAGTAATAGTGCAAGCGCTTTGCACAAAGCAGCTCCGCAGCGACCCCTATTTCTTCTTGATCAGCGGCAGGATGCCGCCAGAAAGGTTTCGAGTCCACAGCGGCGAGACCCTGTTGATGCGACAACCGGCTTCGAAAAAAGATAGACGGACCGTATATGCGGGTCGACCGTTGCCGGAACCTACTAGTTGGACATGGTTGAATGAATGAGCTGCAGCAACTCGTGCTCGATTCGGATGCCGGGACTGGTAGCACGGGGGCGGAAGCGGTGCCGAGCGGCGTCTGGCAGAGACATACATACTGACGTAGCATACAAAGTACGCACGTACATACGTACGATCGCTGTACCTGCGTCCGGGGCCTCCATGGTTCGTAGTCAGCGGCCTCTTTCACGGCCAGGAGCGGCACGAGCAAGGGCCCTGGGAAGACTGGTGAGAGAGCACGATGGCCCGGCTGCCCGGCTGGCTGGCTTCCTCCTCGGAGCCACGGACCAGGAGGGGAACAGTTACAGATATATTGCTCGGTCAACGAGGCCAGAGCCAAGCGCACACGCCCCAGAGCAATCTCGCGTGCAGCCCCAACGTCCTAACCGTCGTCGTCGTCGTCGTCGTCGTCATCGTGGTACTCCGGCAGGCGGCGCCGCGGCCGCGAGCTAAAACCGACCGAGTCGCCGGGGGACACACACGCACACACACACAAGGAAAAAAGAGAGAGAGAGCAAGAGACAAAGAGAGGAACGAGGCGCGCTGGAAGACAGCCGACAGGCAGCCCATGGGCGGGTCCGGGCCGCCGGGACGGCTTGCGTCTCAGTGCGTCTTGAAGGCTTCGATATATTAGTGGTGGGCCGCTTTTGATTTGGCAAAGAAATGACGGTAATTTCGAGTCATCCGGGCAACCGAGCGAGGACCCCTAGATCCTGAATTCTTTTTTGACAGCGGGAGGGGCTTGTATTTCAAGAGGGCCCGCCCGCGCTGCTGCTCGAGTCGCGCCGCCGCCCGTCGCCGCCGCCTCGAGAGACCATACGACCTGTCTGTCTGTCTCCTCCTGATTCCTGCTGCTCGGCAAGAAACAAGATCTTCACTCCCCTCCTTCTCGTACGAGTGCGCATACGAAAAATTTCAAGCGGTGGTGTGGGCGCCGTTGCCTCGCTCATCTCCATCTTCGCAGTCCAGTCCATCCCAATTGCAACTGTCAAGACCACCCACGACCTCTCTCTTCGGCACAGCTCCCGCTTCCACCACTACCTGATAAGCACGACCGCCCGCCGCTCCCGCTGTCCCCCGCCGATGAGCTGCAGCTGCAGGTGCACATCGGACTCGTGCATTGACGACGCCCAAGGGCGGCAGCGACACTAGTCCGCACGCGGGTAGCGCTCAATTGCGGGGAGACGACCCAGCCCGGTCCCTGGCGCCCGCTCTCCATTGGCGGCCTGACCCGCGTGTCCAGGCACATCCCCTCGGGCGACGACGTAGGCACTTCCACTTCGGTTTTGCCCTGAGGCACCAACCTGCCTGCCCGCTGGAGCCGAGCGAGCCCCCTCCCGTCCCAGCCGGTGCTGCGTTTGCACCCGCACCCCGAGGCCGTTCCACCTCTGTTTTTTAGGGGCCTTCCAGGCGCGTTCTTAGCGTGCGCCCCACCGTTGCGACTCGACCAGCCAGCGCCGGTGCACCTGAACTCCAGCTGGCCCAACGCCTCCCACGCTGCCAGCCACCACAAGCACCGCACCGTTTCTGAGGTCGGCCCCCCCCCCAGCCTTTCACCTTTTCCCACAAGCACCACCATCACCAAACCAGCCTGCATCCGCCTGGCCTGACTTTGGGCCTGCATCATCAACCTCGCACCTCGACCTCCTGCATCCTGCGTTGCGCAAGCATCGCCCTCAGTACGCGAGCCGGCTTCCGTCGACAAGCCTCGGCCTCGTTTGCTCAGCACGGTCTTGTCGCCTGTCCGTGCTGCTTGGGGGCGCACTCGAACCCGAACCCCCCCCGCCTTTGACACCATTCACGTCGCAACCCTCGAAACACGACGGCCGAATCCAGCCGGCAGCATACCACACACGACCTCGCCTCGGGAACCTCGACATTTGCTCATTAGAAACGTCATAGAGCGTCGCTCAACACTCTCGCACCAGCTGCGCGGGACGGGAAAGCACTTCACTGGCTCATCTGGCGATTATGAGTCCGCCTAACTGACCTCCGTGTCGGTCGCACATGCAAGCAGCCTCAACTTGGACGGCTGCTTCGTAACTACTCGCGGCCCGCAGCACCACAACCACTGATACACGACATCATGGACACCCTACAACTGAAACCACGCCTGCCAGTGGCGGACGAGATTGAGAATTGGGATGACGACGATTTCGTGGTCGACGGCGACGAGCTGTCGTTTCGAGGCTCCGTCACCACCACCACAAGCACGAACCAAGCCCCTTCGCGTCGCCGTGACTCCAACTCGTCACACGTCTCACTTCGCTCCGATCTCGAGTCCTGGTTTGGCGAAGAAAAACAGCTCCACATCCCCGACGACGATGAAGCCACAACGCTCGACGCCATTGCGGCTGCAGAACATGCCGGCATTCCTTTGCCCAAGAATATCCCCTCGTCGGCACTTATGGGCGGTACCATCAAGCGACTGGGTGGGAGGAAGATTAAGAAGATTATTCAGGAGGACTGGGAGAATGATCTCGAACTGCCCGAGTCGTCCCAAGGACTGAAGATAAAGACAAAAGATGAATCTGAATTTCCAGAGTCGCTTAGACAAGTCAGCGCTGGCTCCGTACAAACGAGCCCTGCGAAGCTCAAGACTTTGCCTGGGATCACCGCAGGTCAGTTCGAGCGCAGAAGCTCAACACAATCAACCACGAGCGCCTTGTCGGCCGCGCTCAACCTCGACAAATTCAAGGACACGGACGACGACGACTTCTTTGGCGATGGCTGCGAGACTATCAAGGTCTCCAAGAGCCGACCCGCGCCGGAGCCCGTTTCCCTTGTCACACCGCCCACGCCAAGCAAGTCTGCCAACGCTGGCAAGATGAAGGATGCGGAGGATGATTTCGAAAATGATTTTGAGCTGCCTTCAGATGGAAAACTGAGACTGTCAAGTAGGAAAGACATCCCCAAGACACCTTCAGGAGGCGAGGATTTGGATTGGGGAGAGGGGAGCCTCGGCACCAGGTACGGCGGAACCCGCAGGGACGGACGGTCCAACAGAAGCTCCTCGGCTTCCGCATTGAGCCCGAGCGTATCAAGCTCCATTACGGCTGAGAGCGAGGATGAGACTTTTGATGGTCTTGTTCTCCCTGCCGGGCCGGTCAACTTTCGCGAGAGGCTGCAGCACCGCAAGAAGAGCAAGTCTCCAGAGCGGATCCCCGAGGAACCTGAGCCGTCTCCCAAAAAGACTACGTCGGCGGAGGCGGACCGTCAAGACTTTTTTGACGGGCTCGACATTGCGGATGGCAAGGTTTTTGACTCGGGAAAGCTTACGCTTCATCGCAACATCAAGATTAAAGAGTCGGCCCCCGCTAGCCCGGCCCGCCCTAAGACGGCCATCTCCTTGACCTTTACTAACAAACCAGCAACCCAAACTCGGATTCCCCGCCTGAGCCACGAGAGGGCACACTCCACGCAGCTCGAGCCCGTCTATGAGAGCGGTGGCTCCACTTTTGCCCATAGAGGCCTACGCTCGCAGTCGAGGATGGGACATGCTTCGCAGTCATCCGTCACGAGTCTTCCAACACCCACCACGACATCGCCCGGTCGTTCGTTCCCTCCCTTGACTCCCCAGCGCCGAGAAGTCGGCACCAGGTCATCTTTCTCATCTCTTCGGAACGAGCCGTCCACGACCAGCGCGCAGCTTCTCAAGCAGAAGCGATCTCTTCCTGCCGTGCGTGCTTTGAATACTCCTGCCAAACCGTCGACTGGCCGCACCTTTGACCGGCCGCCCTCGAGGACCGACAGCAACCGGCCACAGTCGTCGCTTCGGCCGAAGACGCCGGTCGAACGCCAGCGAGCTGGTATGACGGACAGTCCCGGCACCCAATCCAGGAGGACTCATCTGCCGTTCCTTCCCGCTGGGGCGTCCCAGTCCCAGTCCCAACATGTCGCGTCTAAGACGCTGCGGCAGTTCCGTCGCCACGATTCAGACAACGCCATTGATATCCGGCCATTCTCTCGATCGTTCTCTCGGTCCGGAGCGCGCTCGCCTAGTCCTCAACGATATCGGGTGGCAGCCGACACTTGGGAGCGGTTGAGCAAGCCCAAGAACAAGAAGCACTTTGGTGACGGGCATGAGCTGGACGGCTTTGACGACCTCCCTACCTCTCGAGAGGCCGAGACACGATATCTTAAGCAGCCTATCGTGGGCACCGCCAAGCCAGCTGCAAGGCCCAGGGGTTACCAGAACATCCTTCCTGACAGGACATGCACTCCGGCGCCCCAGACTCCGTTCACGGCCAAGCCATCGCAGACGCCCCGATTTGCTCGTGATACTGCCGCGAGCCGGATTGCTCGCGAGACGGCACGGGCCCAGCGTGTTCCCAGCAGCGGCCCGCTCGCCCCTGTCACTGCTCAAAGAGAAGCACAACTGGCGACTCGTGGCAATGCGGGACTCCATTCCCTTCTCCCCCAACCAACTATTCGTTCCAAGAAGCGCTCCAAACCACCTCAGCAACTCAAACCCCATCTCATCGCCAACCTCAACTCGGGCAAAGAGTCAAAGGGTAGGCGTCATCTTCCACCAACATTTGAGCTAAAACTAATGGATCATAGTCGTGAATGGAATGTTTTACAATGCCGAGACCTACCGCTGGGAGGGCAATGAGAACGTCCTGAATGCCTTTGACAATGCCCCAGCCTCGACCCCCTCCACTGTCTCTGTTCCCCAGCACATGATTAAGGAAAAGGAGGCTGCGACACCCCGTCCCGCATTGATCACAAACATTAGTGCGACAAAGGGAGTTCAGGTCGTGGGCGGCATGGTGTTCGATCCAGAACACATGTGCTGGTTGAAGCTTGGTGCACAAGGTAGTGCCAAGTCGGAGGCGGGCGACACTATGGATGGGTTCAACGCTCTAGACGATGATGAGGACGTTTTCAAAGACATCCCTGATCTGGAGGACAAATCGGCAGCCGACGACAAAGGAGACGGCCGATCGACTGACATCAAAGACGACTGGCTCGTGGGCGAGGAGTTCGATGTTGGGCCGGAGTTTGTTCGGCGGCAGCGCGAAGAGGAAGACCGTTGGCGCAAGAGGTGCGAGAAATGGGTTGGCCGCGGACTCCGAGACCGCGAGGTCTGGAGATGGACCATCCGCGACCTCGTCTCCCAGTTTGACGAGCTCACAATGTGAGCTTGGCGAACTGGACTCAACAACACAATAAAACTTCGCTACGATGGGGAGGCCGGCCGACTCGGGCTCGGCTCCCTTCCTTCACCTTTTGGCATCCCCGGCTTCACACACCACCGGGGTGCCGTATCGTTGTAATATGCATTGGGCGGCTGGGAACTCGAACAGGCTTGGGCGATAGAAAAAAACACGAAGAGAAACAACCACAACCAACAGACAAGGGCGATCCATCTCAGGGGTCGCCCTAGCATGCAAGGCAGGGTGCGAATGGGCACTGGGAGGGTTTTCACGACGAGACGAATGCAAATGATGACTGACGACCTCTAGTTACCTCTTTTTCGCATGGAAAGCAAAAAGACGGGGGGTTCTCGATGGGGGGCGCGGCTGGCGAGTATAATAATATTGACAGTTTATTGCTTTGCTGTGACATAGCACAATCTGACATTGGCTTGGCTTCACCAACAAATATGCTTTTTTGCCCGCACCGTTCATACCTGAAAAAAACAAGAACAACACCGTGATGATGAAATAAGAAACCAAAACGCCCTGGTGGTATTAAAGTGTACTTCTATTTGGACTGCTTCTTGGCCGCCTTTTTGTTGCTTCTGGGGTCCAGACCTCTCCTGCGCATGGCGTTCCTCCTGCCCTTTTCCATGTACTCCTTGTCCTCCTCGTCGTCCCACCCGCCAAAGTCGTCCTTCTTCTTTCTGGAGCCCGAGGCATCGCCATCCTCGCTGTCCTCGTCGGGGATGGGCGTCTTGTCGATGATGTCGGCGTCGTCGGCGGCCGCGGCGGCCCTGTCGCGGGCGGCCGACGTCTTGGGCGGGGTGGGGCCGAACTTTTGGAACTTTGCGACGTAGAAGCCGTCGACGTTGTAGGTGTGGGGGTAGTAGCGGCGGGTGAGGCGGAGGCTGGCGTCGAACTTCTTGCCCATGAAGCTGGTGAAGCCCTCGCGGCCAAAGGAGATGCCCGTATCGACGAGGCGGACGTTGGGCCGGCGGCTGAGGGCGTACTGGACGACCTGCTCGTTCTCCTCGACGGTGACGGAGCACGTCGAGTAGACGACGTAGCCGCCCGACTTGGACGAGTGGTTGACCGAGTCGATGGCGGCGAGGAGGAGCTGCTTCTGGGTGTGGGGCAGCTGCATGAAGTCCATCTCCGTCTTGTTGGTCTTGACGCTGGGGTCCTTTGCGATGACGCCGGTGCCGGAGCAGGGCGCGTCGAGGAGGACGCGGTCGAAGCCGCCCATGGGCTTGGGGAACTCACGGGCGTCGTAGTTGGAGACGATGACGTTGCGGGCGCCGAGGCGATGGATGTTGCCGATGAGACCCTTGGCACGGGCCTTGTTGGGGTCGTTGGCGATGATGATGCCCGTGTTCTTCATGAGGGCCGCCAGGTACGTCGTCTTGCCGCCGGGGGCGGCGGCCATGTCGAGCACGCGCTCGTTCTCCTGCGGGTCGAGCGCCATGCAGGGCAGGAAAGACGACGCGGCCTGGAGGATGTAGTGGCCGGCGAGGTACTCGGGCGTGGCGCCGAGGGGCACGTTGCTTTCAAAGATCTGCAGGCCGACCTTGGACCACTTGCCGACGGGCTCGAGCGTGACGCCGCGGTTGATGAGCGCCTGCGCCAGGTCGCGCCGGTGCGTCCGCAGCGTGTTGGTGCGGATGACGACGGGGCGCGCCGTCTCGTTGGCCTCGAAGAAGGCGAACGCCTCGCGCGGCGTGAAGAGGTTGTACAGCTTCTCGGCCAGGTACTCGGAGTAGCCGTAGTAGGAGCAAATGTCCCTGAGCAGCTGCGCCGTGTACTCGGACCGCGACCGGCCCTCCTCGGACAGGTTGGCAAAGTCGTCAAGCACCCTGATGTTCTCCGAGATTCGCGTGCGCAGGAGCTGCAGGTCGGGCGCTAGCATGGCGTTGGGCTTGCCGGCGATGTCGTCCTCGTCCTCGTCGTCGTCCAGGATGTGCGGCCTGTCCCCCTCAATGTTGGTCTTCATGGCGCTCTCCGCCAGCTCGGCGGCGTTGGCGGCCTCCTCCTCAGCCCTCTGGAGGTCCAGCTTCCTTGACAGGCCGGCAATGTTGGCGGCCGTGAGCTTCTCCTCGGCGTCCGACTCGTCCTCGTCTTCAGAGAAGACGTGCTTCCCCTTGCCGCCCTCCTCGTCCGAGTCGAAGACCGATGACCCCGAGTCTGAGCCCAGGAAGTCGTCGCCGAGCGCTGCGGGCGCCTCCTCATCGTCGTCTGATAGGTCCGCATTTTCTAGGTCAAATTCGTCGCCGAGTTCTTCGTCTGAGTCGTCCTCGAGGCCGGGCATGATCGTCTTCACCACAGGCTTGGATCGGCCATTGGTCTTGACCGGTTTCGCCTCCTTTGCCGGCTTCTTCCCGTTCATCTGTTTGGCCGCCGTGGCCGCCGGCTTCTTTCCCGCGGGCTTGGCGTCCGCATTCTTCCCCGTCCGCCGTCGCTTGTTGCCAGACGCTTCGACGGGCGCATCGACGGGCAGGCCGGCCTTGCGCTTCAACCTGGCAAAATGTTCCTCTGACAGGGCCTCGGGCGGGCCCTGTTTCCTGGCCATGCGGCGTCCGGCACCCATCGTGACTGAATTGGGTGGAAACGGTGGAAATGGGGAGGGGAGAGGGTTGGAGAGTTGAATTCTCCAGGCGAAATGCTGCAGAATTCCCAGCAGTGTCTCGTTGATGCTGCAGGATAGACCGCCCCGCCGAACTTTTTTTTCGTCAACTTGCGCCGGCGCAGGGGTCCGATACGATCGGCGAAACCTCGTATCAATCTGGTAGTGGGCCGCTCAGTTACATAAGCGCCCTTGGTGGCGCGCAACCACCACCGCCGCCACGGTGGAAGCTCCGCCGTGCGCCAGGGCGTTTGCCTCGTCGTCACTAGGGAGCCGAGGAATGAGACATTAGACTCTTTCTGAAGTTGAGAGGTTTCATCGTTTGTTTCTGAATTTTTAAGAGGAGCTATTGATTTTCGTCGTCCATTTCGCAGCTTTCAAAGTTTGGCGGTCGGTCGTCCTCCGGTATCCAATCTGTCTGCTTCAGCCCACCTTCAACCCCGCCTCGACAGCTTCCTGCAGCTCGCATACCGATTTCATTCAACAGCGCTTCGGCTACGAACCTCGCCCAGCATGACAGAAGTCGCATTTGCAAGGACATTTCTGTCCTCGCTCGACTCCCGTCCCGTCAAGCTGTCCCCCGATCATGTCGAGGACCCCAAGAACTTCCCGGCGCGGCCGCCGGTAAGACATCCATACCCCCGCCCCCCGTTGTGCGGCGCGCGAAGTGACGTGACATGCTGCTGTGTTTCGTGCAAGTTGCTGACTAGAGGCAGTATATACTCCCCCGGATGCCGCACGCCATGAGCAAGCCGACGAGCCTGGCCCCCGGCCAAGAGCGCAGCATCACCGTGACACTCAAGTCCCTGCGGAACCCGCCTCTCGACATCAAGCTCACGTCGCAACCTCTCGCTACGTCCTTCCTCGATATGAAGAGTGCCGTTTCCAGTCAGACGAGGATACCGGTCGACAAGATGAAGATCCTTCACAACAAGAGGCCCCTGACGGATAGCAAGATTCTCAAGGACATTGTTGGGGACAGCGACAAGGCCGTGGAGCTCGCCGTGATGGTGATTGGAGGCGCATCGGCCATCCCGCCAGAGCAACCTGCCGCCACTGCGCCCGCCGAAGCAACGGGAACTGCAGCGGTGGAGACTGATGCCTTCTGGGCGGATCTCAAGGGTTATCTGATGCAGCGGTTAAAGGATCAGGCAGCGGCTGAGGAGCTGTCGCGCCTCTTCAAGTCGAGTTGGGAATCGAGCAAGTCAGCGCCATAATCAAGATAAATAGTTGAACGGAAGCACACTACAATTTCTACGAGCCATTGGGGAAATCAGGAACCCTCGTCTCTGTGTTCTTTATTTCTTGGCGTGATATCAGAAGGGCTGAAAACAACAATTTGCATTGCGTCTCCGTCAACACCAGCGACCAAATAAAATGGTCCTCCCCCCAAGCACCGCGCACTGGCTTCTTTTTCACCTCTCACCGTCAACTCTGCATCATAATCATAGGCTTGTCATGTCTAGAGCCGAACACAAGGTAGTCAATTCATGCGCTCATATAGACGGCTTGTCCCGGCTGCGACGCCGAGTGGAAGGGGTTTAACCAGCAAGACCCTTGCTGACGACCTTGATGATGGTGTCGTACTCGATGTCGTCGGGGTCGTTGGCCTGCAGCTCGGTCGCAATGCCGGTCAGGGATCGCTTGAGGGCCTCCTTGGAAGAGGCGTAGATCATCTTGGGCTATTTTCAGGGAAGTAACAGGTCAGCCATGCGGCCCAGCAGTGGGTCTCGCGCCGTTCACATACCAGGACACCGGCATCATCGGGAGACCAGGCAATGAAAGTGAGCTTGTTTCTAGAACGAGGGTTAGCCGGGTTGCGAATCTGAGGTCGCAGATCTTAGATGCATACCGCACACCATCTCCGGAGGCCAGGTTGTACTCGAAGTCGTAGACGGCATATCGGGGGCCCTTGCCGACGGCGCCCTGCTTTCAGTCAGACGGAAGATCGCTGCCGCTAAGCTAACCAAACTGGCATACCGATTTGTTCTTGGAGGTGGCGTTGATGAGCTTCTCCCGGAAGTTCTCCCAGTCCTTGTCGGGGGATGCCTCCTCAACGACAATCTGCTTGTTGTCGTCCGACAGCTTGAAGACGATGTACTTGTACTTCTTCGCCAGCTTCAGGTCGTTGTAGGCAGTTATGCACTCCTGCGAAACGGTGGCTCTGAACATCGTGTTGCGTTAGTACCTGGTCGATACTGCGCCACTGCAGTCCGAGCCCGCCGCGCACCCTGCCTGCCCCCCCTTCATCGCCGAGGTGGGGAAAGGACGCGCAGAGAGGGAGCGAGGGGAGTCGGCGAAGGTTGCGCGATTGAAAGGAGGCGGCTACGAACCCGGATTGAGACTATATTGTCGAGTTAGTGGTCGGCATTGGCTGTTGAGGCGGGACGGCGACGTACCATGATTACGGTGCTCGTCAGGAGACTATGGTGGGAATGAGGGGTGATGGGCTAAGACATTGTTAGCTACCTCTTCTTGCGACGCTGCGGGGAAATCTGCGAGTCGCAAACCGCGCGCAAAGGCCCCCAAAATTGGTGTTGAAGTCTTACCGAAAGAGATATGCGATTAGGCGCCGCAACGTCGTGGTGCGAGGACGAAGCGGATGGGAAAGGGTGCGTCTTTACCGATGTATCCAGGAGAGGTGGAACTGGGCGGGTGTTTATTAGCAGATAGCTTGGAGGGGGGGGGCGCTGCCCAGCGGAGAAAAACACCACATCATCATGGTGGGGTTGGCCGTGAGATGCACCCCACGTGACTTTTCCGCAGTGCGCGCAACACAGCCTGACACGACGACCAGGCCAGGCACCAAGTTTCGGTGGAGGCATCCAGATAAATAAACACAATAGTGGCCGCGCGGAGGCAATGCAATGCAAGGCAGCTGCAGTTGATCCTTTCGGGCCGTGCAAACAATCCGAAGACCCTCGGCACTCTTGCGCCCCGTACTTCATACTTCGCCGCGACTACTTGGCATGGAAGGTTACAAGTCACTGGTGTCAGACGGACCATACACGCCGCGTCACGCGAGCTAGACTGCCCTCTTTTCTTCTCAACACAATGCTTTTCAGCTGTTCTACACCAGGCCTAGTGCTATATAATACAGGGACTCCAAGGTGTGCCTCAAAATCTGCAAAGGGGGGGTATGAAGACATGTCAAGAGATGGAGCGGAGATTGCAAGGCCACTTGAACCATCCACCGTAACACCGAATCCATGCCCAGTGATAATTCTTTTATACAACGCCGCGTCTGTCGTTGCCCAACGTCGTCACACACCTTACATCATGCCGCCCATGCCGCCCATGCCGCCCATACCACCCATGCCACCCATGGGAGGGCCAGCAGCCTTGTCCTCGGGGGCCTCGACGATGGCAACCTCGGTGGTGCCAAGCAGGGAGGCAACACCGGAAGCGTCGATGAGACCAGTGCGGACGACCTTGAGGGGGTCAAGGATACCGGCCTGGATCATGTCGACGTACTCGCCCTTGGCGCTGTCGAAGCCCTTGTTGAACTCGGCAGCGTACTCGTCAAGAAGCTTGCCAACAATGACAGAGCCCTCGAGGCCGGCGTTCTCGATGATGGTGCGAGCAGGACGGGTGATGGCGTTCTTAACAATGGTGATGCCGAGCTGCTGGTCAAAGTTGGCAGCCTTGACCTCGTTGAGGGCCTGGCTTGAGGCCTTGATAAGGGCAGTACCGCCACCGGGCAGGATGCCCTCCTCGACGGCAGCGCGGGTGGCGTTCAGGGCATCGACGAAGCGATCCTTCTTCTCACCGACCTCGACCTCAGAGGAGCCACCGACACGAAGGACGGCGACACCGCCAGAGAGCTTAGCCAGGCGCTCCTGGAGCTTCTCCTTCTCGTACTCGGAGGTGCTGGGGTCGGCAATGACGCCACGAATCTGCTCGCAGCGTTGGGCAATGGCGTCCTTGGAGCCCTCGCCGTTCAGCATGATGGTGTCCTCCTTGGTGATCGTGATGGACCCGGTGGAGCCGAGCATGTCGGCGGTAGCCTTCTCAAGCTTGACTTCGAGGTCGTCGCTGAAGACGGTACCCTTGGTAAGGACAGCAATATCACCGAGGATGGACTTGCGGTTGTCGCCGAAGCCGGGAGCCTTGACGGCAGCGACCTGGAGCTGACCGCGGAGCTTGTTCAGGATGCAGACGGCAAGGGCCTCACCGTCAATATCCTCGGCAATGATGACCAGGGGACGGCGCAATTGGGTGGAGGCCTCGAGGGCGGGAATGATGTCCTGAACAGCCGAGATCTTCTTCTCGGAGAGGAGAATCAGAGGGTTCTCGAACTCGACCTTCTGAGACTTGGTGTCGGTGATGAAGTAAGGCGAGACGAAGCCGCGGTCGAAGCGCATGCCCTCGGTGACGTCGAGCTCATCCTGCAGGGTCTTGCCCTCCTTGACAGTGATGACACCCTCCTTGCCGACCTTCTCCATGGCGTTGGCAATCATCTTGCCGACGTGGCTGTCACCGTTGGCGCTGATGGTGGCGACCTGGGCAATCTCCTCGCTGGTGGTGATGTCGCGCTTGTTCTTCTGGAGGTAGTCGACGACGGCATCGACGGCAGCCTGGATGCCGCGACGGAGGTCCATAGGGTTGCAGCCGGCGGCGACGTTCTTGACGGTCTCGGAGAAGATGGCACGGCCAAGGACGGTGGCAGTGGTGGTGCCATCACCGGCGGCCTCGTTGGTCTTGTTGGCGACGTCTGATAATAACCGGGCGCCGAGGTTCTCAAACTTGTCCTTGAGGGTGACTGCCTTGGCGACAGTGACACCGTCTGATAGCGGATCAGCAGAGCTCACAATGCCATTGCTTCCTGTCAATGGAGAAATTTACCCTTGGTGATCTTGGGCGAGCCAAAGCTGGACTCGATCAGGACATTTCGGCCCTTGGGTCCCAGGGTGGTAGCGACGGCCTTGGCCAGGGTGTCGACACCAGCCAGGAGGGCGGCACGGCCCTCGACACCAAACTTGAGCTCCTGTACGACGGGTTAGAGGCCCGATGTGAGGCACGGCGGCGCATTCTCGATCCTACCTTGTGGGCGAAGCGCAGCTGCTGGCCGAGGCCGGCTCCGGCGCGATACCGGGAGGCAGCCGAGGACAGAGCCGTGGCCCTGGCTCGCGAGCTCAGTGCGCGCTGCATCTTGCGTGTGTGGAAGAGTGTGTCGGAGGGGTGATTAAAAGAAATAAAGTGTTGTACAAGGAAGCAGGAGAAAGGAGTCGCTGAGCTGAGGCTGGGGAGATGCAGCTTCGACGGGACGTGGAGAGGGAGGAAGAAGAGGCTCGCTCAATTGGAGAAGCTCCCTCTGCCGCCCCAAAAAATTGCACGGAGACGCTCGGCAAAAATGTGTTGCCCGGGGATCGCGGCCTGCCCAATCATGGGGGCCCCAAGGCTAGCAGCGGCCCCACAGCGCATTCTACGCCGGGGAAGTCGCGAAGTAGCCTACTTTCCATGTCGTTCTAGAACCCACGACTCCAAGACTCCAAGACTCCAAGACTCCAACTATCGTCACATTTCTGAAAGGAGGAGTCGTCGTCAACGCTATGCGGACGCTTGTGTGGTGGTTGCGATGACCTGGAACGAGGATGAAGTAGCCTTCGGACCATTGACATTGGACTGCTGTGCGGCTGTAGCGCTCAGGAACTGGGAGGGCGGCGGAGACAGGACGAGGACCGTGAAGTGATCCAGTGTCCGCCCTAGCTACCGTCCACCGTCGAGGTTTTCTTGGGCGTTTTCTTCATTCAAACGTTAAACAACAACTTCATGAGACCTGATGTCAGTCTCGCAGTGTGAGACTTGTCCTGCCAGCTGCTCACCCAAGTCACCATCCCGTGTCAGTCATGCTATCCCCATCTACAACCCAGCACCGATCTGTCCCACCTACATCGTCAGAGGCGCCCATCAATAGTCACGGGAAACATCATGTTTTATTTTTTGGAACTTTTCTTATTCTTGTACCTATCTGCGACCCGAAGCCCGTTGTCCCCCGTTCCCTGCTCCATACACTTCCAACGCCTCCGGACTTTCGGCAGATAGGTAAAACTATTCCCGGCATTTACTTGCCCCCAAACTTGAATACCTTCTTGAAGAAGGCCTTAATTTTGTCGCCGCGCTTCTTGGCCGGCTTCTCCTCGTGGGGGAGCTCTGTCCCCTCCACGACCGTAGCAGCGTCGGCCATGTCGTCAAGGCCAAAGGTCTGGGCGTTGGAACTGTCGGGAGTTCCAACCTGCGTCTGCTCTGATCCAAACTCGACAGAGCGCTGGATATGGAAGCGGAGGACGTTGTCAAATGCCTCTCGCTGGGTGCCGACAACGACCTCGAGAGCGTTGCGAGTTTGGGTGTTTGTTGCTTCACGCATGGAAGCCTGAGCCCCCTGGAGATTGTTCTGGGCAGCATCTTGGACTGCGCGCAGAAGTGAATCATGAGAAATTTGCATGGCCTCCTGGATGGTAGCCTGGATGGTGCTTTGCACCATGGTCTGCACAGTATGCTGAACGTGATTCTGAATGGCATCTTGCACTGCATGCTGAACGGTGGTCTGAACAGCCTGCCGAATAGCATGATAGAGAGCAGGAAGTGTGGCATTTTGAGTTGAATGTTCCATGACATTGACAATGTATCCGGGAATAGCGGTAACCATCTGAGTCATCTGGTTCATGAGACCACTGACAGTCTCGGCAGAAGCGCACTGGCCATGTGCGTGGCCATTGTCATTGTTCTGGGCAATGCCCTGGATATTGCTGGTCTGACTTTCAATGAGGTTGAGCAGAGCACGGATCTGAGCATTGGCATTCTCAGAGTGCTGCTCGATCTGGCGGTACTGAAGATCCAGCTGGCGGCTGAGAGTGTTGTTCTGCTCATGAAAGTCCGAGTTCTCCTGGTTGGTGGCCCGGAGAGTCTGACTGAGGTTGTTGGCAATGAAACGAAGAGGAGCCAAGGCAGAGGCAAGCTGCTGCTCCACAGCGCTCTCGACGCTTTCCGCGACGGTCTTAGCATTGGACGAGGCGGTAGTTGGGGTGTTAATGTTGGGAAGGGGCGCGGAAGCAGCGCCATTCTGAACGGTAGCACCCTTGACGAAGGCAGAAGAAGCATTGCCAGTAATGCTGGCGCCGGGTCGGCAAGTTCCAATGGGAGCCGGGATGCTGCCACGGCCATCTTGCTGCTGACGCTGATTCATAACTTGATGGAATCCCTCAGTCCAAGGGCCATTGCTGACGGAACGACTGGACTGGTTACTTCCGGTCCAAACGTAAACGTTCCCGTTGCTGTCGATGGCAGTCTGAGGAGCAGAGACGGATCGCTGGTTGACAGATCCAGCGCCGCGGACATTGTTGTTGGCCACATTATTGGCGTTGTTGATGTTGTTGGAATTCATCTGGTTGTTGGAAACGGAGGTGCCATTGGCATTTGCTCCGGCATTGACAGTAGCAGCTCCATTGATGGGCTGAACAGGGCCGCCCTGCTGAGCAGTGGCGTTTTCTCCCTCAGAAGCGACGAGGTTCTGCTGAGAAGCATCGCGAGAAGGAGCCTTGTACACAGTGCTGGGAAGGCGATAGCCATCATCGTCACCTGCCGCTCCGCCAGTGTTGCTCGCCTGAGGAGCCATGAGGAATACTCGTTTGTGATCGAGTACGAGAAAGTAGTATGTGCGGTGCAGCTGTTCCGTCTGAACGGATATCAAGCCTGAAGGTTGAATGGGGTGTAAGACAACTGATGACTTATCAAGTCAAGATAGAACGTCTTGTAGTTGGACTTGAGTTGCTGTTGCACGAAGAGCTGTAGATTGGGACCACCAAGAGCTTCGCAGAGAAGATGGGAGATGGTGAAGAAGGAAACAAGAAGAAGTTGGGAGGGGGGGACGGCCGCAGGCTTTTCGAACAGTGAACAGCACCAGTCCCGGGGAAGAACCTGTTCACCACGGGTGGCTCGGGGCGTTGGGGTGCTGAACAGATGAACGGGATGAGGCTGGATCCCCCCCCCCAAGCAACATAAACCGGCAGTGAACAGCGGCCTCAGGGGCGTGGCATAGCCTGTAGAAGCCCGTCCCCGGGGCACTTCAGTGCTGTCCGCGCTGAACAGCCGAAGCGTTGCGAGTTTCGATGGTTTTGGGACTGCTAAGGTGAAAATTTCGATGCGCCAACGCTGCAGGAGAAAGTGCGGTGCTTTCGTGCTCGAAATGTTTGCCATATCAAAAGTCCATCCCATGAGCATAGACTTGTGCAGGCCGAACACTCCGCCACCACCCACGACTGAGAAGAGTTTTGAAAGTTTTGAGTTTTGTCCAAGGACGTGCTTGCTCTGAAGAATGCATCAGTGGCTTTTAATTTTTCCCAGAAGCGCCATGCTGTTACGACATGTGGTTGCCACATGCGCAGCGGTAATGGGAAACTTTGCGGGCAAGCAAAACCGCCGCCTCTGGCTGTTCACCGGGCACCAGGTACCCCGCGAAACGCACAAAAACGCACCAACAAAACCAACCGGGCTTTGCCCAAGCTTGTGTGGCTGGTGAATCAAGGCCTGAGGATGTTGAGTGCATTCACTGGCGAAGTTGGTACGTCGCAGCAGCGTTGCAAAAGCTGAGTTGGCAGATCAATTCATGATGGGTGGTGGGATGAAGAAGAATCTATCTGCACACAGGGTTGAGTCCCAACTATAAACGATTCCCCTTTCCGTGCCGTCTCCCTATTGCCAACCTCGTAGTCCCAGTAACCCCTATAGCCCCTTGTTCAGGCATCCCAAGCAATTCGCACCGCCGGCACCGAAATTTGCATTTTGAATTAGGTCCAAAATTCAAACTCCCACCTCGGTCTCGGACGGGGCATCTGTAGGGAGGGTTTAGCGTCTTTGTCCAGCTGATTTTGTACTGGGAGGAGTTCAGAGGCAGCAGACGCACCGGAGAGGTCAGACTCGTCCTTGGTTTCCTGCTTGACGACCTCATCATCGTCCTTTTCCTTCTTAGGCTTCGGAGTAGCCTTGGGAGCTGGCTCAGGGGCGGGCTCCTCTTCCTTCTTGACCTCCTCGCTTTTGATCTTCTTGGCGCTGACGGGGGTACTGCGAACGTTCTTTCTCTTGACTGGAGTCGTCTGGGGAGTCTGAACCGTGTCCGTTTCCTCAGACTCCTTGGAAGCAGTCCTGGCAGCGTGGGCCTTGAGCAAGCGCTCGTATCGTTTCTGGCTGTTGTGGGAAACGATGAGCGGTTGTGTGTCGTTGGCGGCTGAGATCAGGATCAGGGGGCATTGCAGGACTTACGCAGCGGCCTTGGAAACGATGCTCATCTCCTGGGCCACGGCTTCAAAGTTGGGCTGCGCAGGATGTCAGATGGTTTCACAATGTCGAAATAGCGAGCGAGGGAAAGCAACATACCTTGCCATTGTTGGCGTGCTTGATGCAGCAGACCAGGAACTTGACCTGCTCGTCGGCACGGTTGTCGACCTTGTTCGACGTGGGAGTGGTCGACATTTTTCGTGGAAAGCTGTGCTTACCATTTAGCTCGTGCAAACAACGAAGATGGAGGTTCTCAGTGCTCTGAGAATTTGTGCTTGGGGGAAGGGAGGAGAGAGATGTAGACTGTGCAGGGACGAAACTGGGGTCACGACCAAAACGCTGGCCAGAGGTGAATATGACGGTTGGGACGAGGGTGATTCGTTTCCCTGGATAAGAAGAACATACGCTTTAGCCTGATAAAACGAAGCAAATCTGAATGTCAGAAGACTGCAGAGGGATGCAAGGAGCCTAGACAGGTAGCTGGCGGTTGCAAGCGGTGGTAGACAGTGGTGGGTGCAGGAAAAGCAGAGCCCAAGCAACAGAACACGGGGTGGCAGAGCAGGGCTTTATAGTCTGGAAAAGAACCCGGTGGAATCAGACTTCAGGGTACGGACGGAATATTCGCAGTGCTGTGTCGAGTGGCCTGCTTGCTCCGAACACGTCTGGTCTTTTTTTTTCCGCTTCCGCCCAGCAACGCTGCATCACAGAGCGCCTGCTGAGCTCTCAACAGTGGAATTAGAATTGGACTGGGGAAGTCTGGCGTAGTGTGTTTGCTCTCAACTGGAGTCTGTTTTCGATATTGCAGATGCCGACCTCTCGCAAAAACATTGATTCAGCCTCCTCGTGGTATGTGGACAAGTGCTTGGCCGCTGCTCGCTCTTCACGCAGCAATCGACTGAACGGGCCGCGGAAGGTGATTCTCCTACAGCCTGCTATACATTAGGCTACCAGTATTTCATTTGCACTCAAGGCTCCTTTCAAAATATATGGCTAGATATGAGGGACGAAGGCTATTTTGTTACCAAAAGACTATGAGGTTTCGCAAATAACCTTAATTGTGCGGCGCCGTCGTGCAAACGGCCTCGGTTCGCCAGTCTCATGACAGAATTACATGAAAGACATGAACAGTAATGTTTCTCTGAACGATAGCTGGTATTAATTTCGGTGTCCCCGGTTGGCGTTAAAAGCTCAGCAATAACTCCTGTAGTCCAGCCCTCGTCCGAGACGCCAAATAACAGTGCATGTAACCCTTAAAGAATGCCGTGATAACACTCACCATGGGTGCCACAATCGAAATTGTTGCGCCGTGCCCGCAGACAACACAATGCTCTACTGCAAGCCCCAAAATTGATATTCCGAGGCTCAGTTGCCGCTATCAGAAGCCTCCAAGTCTTTCATGACCTCGTCTTTCACCTCAAGTTTGACCTCGTCTTTATCTTCGTTTTCTTCGACGTCGTCATGCTCCTCCTCCTCCTCCTTCTTGACGGGAGGAGCGGTGGCCTTCTTGCGGGGAGAGCGCGTCTTCTTGACCTTTGCATCGCCGGCCGATCCGGTCGCCGCGCCGCCCTTGAGCTTGCGAGGCGAGGGCGCGGGCGTCGTGCCGTCGCGCCAGCCGTGGCGGACAGACATCTGGCGGAAGCGCTCCTTGGCGCACTTTGCGTCCTTGAGGCCCAGGTCTCCGGCGACCTGGTCCCAGTTGGCGTCGGGCTTCTGGGTCATGTTGTCGAACAGGGCCTTGATGAAGCGGAGCTCGTTGTCGGTGAGGCCGTTGGGGGCGGCGTCGCCTCCGTCGGCGCTGACGGCGACCTTCTTGGGAGGCATGATGGGTTTCTGTCCCGAGTGTTAGCCCCAAATGTGAGTGCTCGGGTCTGGTGGGTTTGAGACGAAGGGGTGTCGGAACTCACTGTGGGATGATTATTGAGATTTGGACTGAAACGCAGCGGTGGATTTATAGTAGGTTTTAGAGGTCTTGGGAGTGATGTTCTGCGTTGTGGAAAGGATTTGTCCAAGGTGGCGCGCAGGTGAGAGTGGAAGATGCGCGGTGGAGGTGGGAGTTTGAGGTTTTGCAAAGGCGGTAAGAATAGCAAACCCTCAAACGGAACGCAATTTGCTCTAGAGCTCACTGGTGTGTCATGGCCATTCATGAGCAAACGAGGGACTCAGCTCGCTCCGGCATTCACTTGCCGACGACCAGAGTCCCCGGAACTTGCAACGGGGCCAGGCCTGGTGCAAACACTGCGGCACCCAGGTGGCGGTCAGTTAGCAAAACATACCTTGACACTGTGCGAGAGAAATGTCCTAGGAGCGAGAGCTGATATTGGGTAGCCACGCATGCTATAGGATTGTTCTTAATGTTGCCAGGACTGTCCAGGGAGACGACATCCCGGAGCATGATTATTTTGGTAAATAAGAATCACACAGTCAACCACAGATTGTCGAGCGCGGTTTAAAAGCACAAATATAGCGACAAAAGCCGCCATGTCACATTCGTACTATGATCCTTGCCCATGGCCTTCATTGGCAAAGTGTTCCCAAGCAAGCCTATCGAGTCGTGTCTGGTCTGGTTCCGGACCGCCAAACCCCCCCAGACTCCAATGTCCGTCCGTCCGTCCGGCCTCGTCAAAAACAAACCCAACTCCCAAAAAGAAATCAGAGCCGGTCTTAACTGTCGGATGAAAACAACGCAAGTCCATCACATCACATCGCTGCGAACAGGGACATACGCTATCGTCACGAGGAGTTTTAGAAGGGATCCTCAGTCTCATCCTCAGCCTCGGCGGCGGCGGCCTCGCGGCTGCGCATGATGGACTTGAGCTCCTCCTCAAACTGGGACGGGGTGCCCTCGTAAGTCTCGGACTTGACGGCGGCGGGCTTGCCGCCCACGACGGTCGCATCATCATCGTCGTCCTTAGCGGCGTCGGTCGCGTCCTTGTTGGGCTCTTCCTTCTTGACGGCCGAAGCGCGGGCGCCGCCGCGACCCTTGGCGCCGGTGCGGCCGGTGTTCTTCAGCACCTTGCTCGGGGTGGCTGGGCCGGCCGTCTTCTTCGGGGTGGCGGCCTTCTTGGGGGTGGTTGCCTTCTTGGGGGTCGCGCGGGTAGAGGTAGTTGCGCCACCGGCGCTGGCGGGCGAGTCGGTGGTCGAGATGCCAAGCTTGCGCTTGATCTGGCCGAAGCGCACCTAGTTCAAGGGAGCGGGTGGAACATGTCAGGTTGAAGCTTCTTGCTGTGCGCTCTTCAGGGGTGAGAGGAAGGAGGGGAGGCGGGCGGAAGGTGGATAATACCTTGGCCACTTCGGCGTTCTTGAAGTTCTGTTCCTCGGCGACGGCGGACCAGTCAATGTCGGCCTTGTTCTTGGTGTGCTTGACGATGGCGAAGAAAAACATGGCCTCGGCGGTGGTGGGCTCCTTCTTGGGAGTGGAAGCCTGTTCGTCGGCCATGGCTGCGGCAGGTAGGAAGGTAGCTGCAAATATCAGCACATGGAGTTTACGTATATAGCCTCACCATAATGTTAGATACTTACTTGGCTGCTGCGATAGAGACGAGAAGTGGTTTGCTGTGAGAGCAGTCGGGCCACGTGCGTTGCCGAAGAAGGTGGGTGGAACGCGTGGGATGTTGATGCGTGGTGCGGGTTGTAAGAGAGAGAAAATGAGAGTGAACGGGCCAGGAAGATGCAAGCCAGCTTTATCCTGCACCCGGTGGCAGCGACTAGGGCCACCAGTGAACAATATGTGCCAGATGCTGAACAGCTGGCGGGCTGGCCTTGGCCGTGCACGCAACTGGCACTGCACCGGCCGCGTTTGGCACAGTCTTTTGGTGGCGGTCAATACGCGTTGCCCTAGTCAATAGTGATACACGGCGTGAACTTGACTCACTAAGGAGTAAAGAAGGGACCAAACGCCATCTCGTCTATAGTGCGGGACGGGGCAACACTGGGGACGGGCAAGATCGGATGGGCATCAGCCTTGGCTCTCATGTTGATTCTATATACCAACAAGCAGGAACTAGAGTTCAAAAGCATCGACGTCCCTCCCATTAGTGTACAATTTGTTCTGCGACGCATTGAGGCCGGCACTCCCAGGCCATATCCAGGGGTCGTCAAAAGCAAACGCAGCCGAGCCAACGGATCCTCGGTTTCAAAAAGAAGTCGCGCGCCCTCGGGGTTGTTTTCTTTCTTCGTCATTAGGTCGTGAAAATCTACCAAACGCCACACCGAGTTTTTGGATTGTGATGTACGAGTCGTCGTTTACACCCGCGGCATCATTATGAGAGCCTGCTCGCCACGGGGGTATCAAAAGAGTTTTGGGTCGTGGAAGCGATCGCTCCAGTCCTGGCTACAGTCGATGAGGGACTGAGTCGCGCCAATGTCAGAGACGTCCTGGGTTTGGAAGTCGCCGGGCTCGGCACCGTAGCCGGTCATGTCATAGACCGGCTCGAAGGTGTCGAAGAGAGGGAAATCGGGGCTTGCGTCTGTACTGGGCGTGAAGACGGATGGGGGGTTGCTGGCACCATTCTCGACGGCAGCGGGATGAACCAACATCGCCTGACCCAAGTCATCACTGCTAGGAGTCAGGAACCGCGCTTTGCTGAAGTCGCCCAAGGTATCGCCCAGGTATGGCGAGACCATCGAAGCGGGCGAAAACTACGAGACCGCCATGTCAGTGTCGAGCAGGACGCCAGGCGGAAGAGCCATGGTCATGGTCACATGAACATACCTGTGCAAGCGGAGACTGGCTGGCGAGCGATTCCGACTTTATAATCGGCTCCTTCTTCACCTGTGTGTCCTTCTTGGGCTTGGCTATCTTCCCCTTTTCGCCGTGGCGGCTCCTCTTCTGCGGCTCGTGGCCAGTGACGGTGGCACGAAAGCGGGAGTATCGCATCCTGGCAGCATGCCCGTTCGTAATGGGCTGCAGCAGAACCGGATCTTGAGCGACTTCGTTCCAATCAATCTGCAGCAGAAGTGTGGTCAGAGACGTTGATCAGCCTAGGACGGAGCGTGCTGCACCACTCACGTCCTTGAGGTTCTTTTGCTTCAGGATAGCGAAGAGGAAGCGGGCCATGGCGTTGTCACTGTTGGGAGACATGACGGGCGGTTGAGACCTCTGTGGTGTTGACCGGATGGATGTGAAGTTGACGTTTGTTGGTGACGAGGGGTTGAGGCGGGCCCAAGGCAGCTTCAGACGCCTCAGCGATTTGTGTGGCCGCGGGCGGGGACCTGCCGACTGTGGTGACGCAGCTGTCGGGAGATAGTGTGTGTGTGTGCGTGTGTCGATGATGAATGAGGTGAGTCAGCGTGAATGTCGACTTTCACGGTGTCGGCGTGATAATGGGTGGGCGGCAGAACAAGGGCCGGTCGGAGGTAAGGATGCTGAGGCCGAGGCGACAGACGCTGTGTTGGATTAGTAGATGGGCGAATGGTCTCGGCCGATAAAAGACATGAAGCCAGAGAGGAAATGTTCCTGCGTGGCCTGAGGCACTGCACTAAGTAACAGATGGCAGGAGAGGAGGAGACGAAGCATTCAGGGGAACAAGCAAATGGGAGGCGAGGGGGAGGTGGTGGGATATAAGAAGACGCTGGGATTCGGATCTGGTCAGCCCGGGATCCGTCCATCCATATGTATGCACATACAGTATCCATCGCCGTCATGCCGTGATCCAGGAACATGGAGACGCACACCCCCCCGTGGGAGGCGGAGACGGCCACGCCCTAGGCTGGCATGGGACAGCCCTGGCATCTGGGTTGCCATTCATATCCATGCCTTGCCATGCCACGATGGAGCAACAAAGTCGGCGGCGGCAATCACCACCTCACACTCAATAGGGAGCCAATGGACAGAAACCAAGGGCGGCAGGCTGTCTGAGATGGGGAGGCTCCAGGCCCGTGGCTGCCTGGCCCGGTTGCCTGGACCACCCACCGCCCATCCGCGGGCTGTTCGGTCTCGCTGCCGAGTGCGCTGCGCTGCGCAGGGTCGGAGGAGAGCTGGAGGCGTAAAGTGGTGGGGCGACCGCGTAAAGTGGCTGCAGCGCTCCGCCAGTGGGCCAAAGTCACTCCCCCGCCCGCTAACCAAGACCGCTAGCGGCTGTGATGCGCCAATGGAACCCTGCAAGGCAAGGATGGCGAGCCTGGCCCCCCCCCCCCCCCCCTTCTTCCGCCAAACACTCGCTCAGGGCATTATCACGACCACCCGAGCGCCGTTTGACCTGGAATGGCATCATGCATGCCCATCTTCGCCGAGACGACCGACGTCGTTCCGCTCTGGAACAGCGACGACAACTGCCCTTTCAAAGTGGCGTTGTCGCGTTGCTGCTCCGTTCGCCAACTCGGCGCTGACGAATTGACCTTGTTCCGTCGCAGCAAACCCTCCATGCCCCGTAGGTCCGCAACAACCTAGCACCTGCCACGACAATCCGCGAGCGGCAACATCGTCGATGCACCGTCGACGTCAATTGCGGAGGACGTCGTCTCCATGCAGGCTAGACTGAAACCTCCGTGTGACTCATACGTACCACCACCCCAAGGGGAAAGGAGCAAGAGAAGGAAACGAGAGAGGAAAAATGCGGGAGGGTCAGATGCAGGTTCATCATTCCGTCAGCCCCGGCGCAACCGCTGCCGTTGGGGTTGGGGCGGTGCGATGCCGCGCTAGCTGCGCTTCGGCCGGGAGGGAGGGGAGGGGTCGTCCTCGACTGCTGGCAAGCCCAGCGAAAAAAAAAAAAAATGCGTTCAACAAAGGAGCGAGGCAGCCGTTGCCACGACCGACCAGACTGCAGTGTTGCGTGATGGAATCGCCGCGCATTCTATAATTATGTACTCGCGACAGCAAATGCTGTCGCACAGCGCGAGGCTGCTCGCCGGCAAGGTTCTACTCTCCCCTTGTGCGCCGCCGACAACGAGCCATTCTTTACGCTCGGACAAGACGACGCTTGCCGCCGAGCCTGTCCGTCGCCTCATTTCCCTTGTCCGTCAAAAAAGGGATGCCAGAAACTAAGTTAGAGTGTGGATGAGACGCCCCCTCCCCAGGCCGTGTGTATTTTGCCATCGCTGCGCCCACACCGACGATTGCGCAGCCCGGCGTCCGGCGGAGAGGGGCTGCGTCGCAACCCATCGCCAGGACGCTTCAATTGCAACTCGGCGGCGAGAAAGGCCCCGAAGATGCGGAAAATTTGTCAAGAGGCAAATACAGCGCTCGCGAACCATTGAGAGCGTTTTTGGAGGCCCCCATGGTCGGGGTGAGCCGCCAACCCGGCATCTCGTCGAGGAGGGGATGGGGTGAGGTGGTCGGAAGACGCGACGGGCGCGAACTTTTGCGGGGCACTGTGTGACGAAGGGGAGCGCCAGGTTGCCACGAACTCACGTGAGTCGGCGTGTACGAGACGGGGTACGTACCCATCCAACTGCCTGGCTGGGCTCTGCGGTCTGTGCTCTCTGCTCTGTCTGCAGAACAAGGCGAGGCGAGGCAAGGCGCCGCGTCTGCCGCCACCGGCCCCAGTCCCCGGGTGTTGCGCCCTTGCGTCCCGTCTGGTCCATTCCCTTCTGCAGCTCGAGATGACTCGACCGGATCCGTTCACGACCAACTAGCTCCGGTTGTTGGCAAAGGTCGCCTGCCATCTTCTTCGCAGGCATGCACTAATACATATGGAACAAGGTCGCTGGTATGACTGCTCTCTGTTCACGTAACCAAACTCTCGTGTTACGTCATGGCCTTGATGGCGGTCGCCGCGACAAAGCATTCGAGGCAACAGACTTCATACAACAGCAGCGGCGATGGATGGCATAAGGCGCGTTTTCACGGCACTCGTCGCGATCACGCGCAGTTCACAGGGGTGGCGACTTGCGGCGGCCAACCGCTGTGCCCCCATCCTCTTATTTCCTGCCGTAGCAACCGTTGATGCGTTTGCCTGCAATTGACCATCCGGCAATGTGCTCGACCCAACATGTTGGTGCTACTTTGTGCTAAATGACAAGCTCGGTGCTCCGTGTCCTGTGTCTCGTACCTGCATCCCCACGGCCCTTGCCACGCCGACCCTCTGTGAACTGAACTGAACTGAACTGAATTCCTACTCGGTTGTAGCCGCTAATTTAATGCGCAGCCATGCCCGGTGAGCGGGGTCTGGCAGGCAGCCGACGCGACCGGATTAACCTCCAGCCGCCCCACTTCGCCAGTGCAATGTAAACAAAGCCCCGACCAGCTGCCCCCAAAATTCCCGCTTTGCTCCTCAACCTCAATCTACATTTGCCTGGCCGCTCCTGCAGATCGTGGTTCTCTCTAATGCTCAATGTTTGCAGGCTCTGTCGAAGCGATATGCCTCATGTCTTGGGTCTGTGTACCTACAGTCTCCCCCCAATGCTCAGCTTTGTCTGGTTTGGGACGCGATCCTGAATTGCCCAAGGATCTCCGTCAGTTCCATGAACTTGATGGCCTTCGCGGCTGCTTTGCGCTCGTTCAATATGTCCCGGAGGTCGTGTCGTCCTGGAAGGTGGCCTAGTTCCTGGTGCCGGAGTTGTCGATACTTGCGGCATCGCAGCAGGACATGCGATACCGTTTGTCGTCCTTCCCAGCATGGGCAGCTGGCGTCCGTGGCGTCCGGTACTCTTCGGTTGAAGAGAAAGTCGTTGAGCCCTATCTTCTCTGTTCGCATCTGGACGAGAAGCGCACTCTGGCGCTTGCTCAACCCGTCGTGTAGCTGCAGGACCTTTTTGGTTGGCTTGGGTGTGTAGCGGTACGAGGTTCTACCTCGCTCCTCCGCCGCCCACTTTGCCGCCCATGTCCTTTTGGCTTCCTTGTGTGCCCACGTCTTCAACGTGGAATGAAGAGAGTAGATATCTGCGGGCATCTCTGCGCGCGGTCCCGCTGGTCCCCTCTCGCGCCATCCAGTGGCTTCTTTGGCCGCTTTGTCTGCGTCTTCGTTGCCTTGTACCCCGGAGTGCGCTGGGATCCACCGTATTTCGACCGGCAGGCCTTGCTCTCGTAGTGCTATGGTTTGTGTGGCAATGCGTTTCAGCAAGTAGGACCCAGACTTACCCTTAGGCTTGGCTGAGGACCGGATGGCTGCTTGGTTGTCTGTGTAGATGAGGACTTTGCTTCGCCTGTAACCTGCCGTTCTGTCCTGCTGTGCTATCTGCAGTGCTAGCGAGATGCCTTGCAGCTCGCCCGCGTATACCGTTGAGGTCTCCTCGTCTCCCATGTATGAGCTACGTGTTTGCTGCGTTGTTGGGCATACCGCAGCGGCTCCGATCTTGCCGTTGATGCCACTACCGTCGGTATAGATGTGCAGAGCCGCTGTCTCCCTTCTCATGAGGTGTAAATGTATTTTGCGCGCCTTTTCTGCTGTATCCTCAATGTAGACTCGCAGCCCTTGCCACCATGGCGGCGTAACGAACGGCTCGATCCTTTCCTGTTTGTCCATGTCTGGTCCATGCCTTGCTTGTATGCCGTGGCTGATTGCTTCTCTGGGCGTAGCTTTTCTTCGACAGGTCTGCATTGTATCGGCTACCCGACACACTCCAGTATTTGTGCGTCCTAGAGCTTCGACATTGTGTTTCCAAATCTGCTCTTCGACTGGAAGAAGGTGCATCTCGACGTCCAGTGCAGGTAGTGACGTCGCCTTGTAGGCGCCGCTTATGGCCCTAGCGGCCCTCCCTTGCAGACTTTGCAGTTTCTTTATGGTCCTGTTTGTGTAGCCCTTACCGCCCCATCCTGCGTTAGACCAGGCTGAGCATGCATACATCATCTGTGGTACTGCTACGCCTCGGTAGATGACACGCATGTCCCTGGTCTTGACTCCCCAGGCCGAATTCCCGAGGCTCGTGAGCGCGGCAATCGTGTTTGAGACTTTGCGTTCTATTTCGTCGACGTGTTGTTTCCAGCGCAGTGAGGCGTCCATTGTTAATCCGAGGTATTTACATGTTGGTTTCGGCCTGATCTCGCCCCACCTGGTTTGCACCGGCTTGCTCGTGTCGATTCTGGACGTTGCTCTCGTGAAGTGGGTCAATTGAAACTTGTCTGGAGCGAAGATAGACGCGTGACTTGACGCCCAGTCATCCGCTCTTTGAAGTGCTGTCTGTAGCATCTCACATGTTTCTTCCGTTGTGTCGGCCCACGCCAATATAGCAACGTCGTCGATGAAGCCCGTCGCAGCCGTGTTCTCGGCTTGATTGCATCGGTCCAACAGGTCTGCGTTGTAGAACAGGTAGAGGATTGGCGAGAGTGGAGATCCTTGCGGCTCTCCTGTCGTGAGTATATACGGTTCGGAGCGGAATCCGTCGATGCACAGTTCTGTTTGTCTCTCTCTCAAGAAGCTTGCGATCCAGCGGACTGTTCTCTCGTCGACCCGCCTCTTTCGCAAATTGTGCAGCAACCGTTTGTGTGAGACGTTATCAAAGGCCCCGGAGACGTCCAGCAGAAGTAGGCTCGCCACTTTGCCACGTTGGTTCCAGGCCTCGTAAATTTTGTCAATAACAAAATGGAGGGCATGTTCTGTCGATCTCAGCTTCCTGCCCCCCATATGAGTTGCAGGGAGAAGTTGGTATGTTTCAGCCAGGTAACTCAATCTTGTAGCTATGATGGCGTCCATGATCTTTCCGATGGTGTTCAGCAGCGCTATGGGCCGGTAGGCCTTCGGCACTGTATAGTTATCCTTCCCTGGTTTTCGTAGAACAACGGTCGTGGAGTTCCTGAAGTGTTGTGGGCAGTATCCAAGCGCCAGGCTTTGGTTGTAAATCCGGGTTAAATGGGTCCTAATCCAGGGTGCGGCTATCTGTAGAGCTCGGTTTACGATGCCATCAGGTCCCGGTGCCTTGAAGGAGGCTGCGGTACGGATGGCATCGTCGACCTCTTGCTCAGATATTTTTGGTAACAGAATCTGGCTATCGTATGCCGCATTGTCGATGTCTTCCAGGCTAGCTTCCGGTGGTTTGGGGAAGAGGGCCTTCCTGAGAAGGTCGGCCTTCTCATTAGGCGTGATCGCTGTCGCGGCGGTTGTAGGGTCCGTCAGTGCTGGTGTGACTGTGGGTGTTTGGCTTTGTCTAGTTCGTGCCCATTTGGCTATGCGCCACAAGGACTCTGGGGACTCTGCGGCCTGCTCTACTCTTTCTCTGTGTGCCTTGCGCAACGCCTTGCTGATGACTCTCTTCTTTTCGTTCCTCGCAATTCGGTATGCCTCCCAGCTTGCTTCGTCGTGGTAGCGGCTGTATATACGGCGTAGTCGCTTGGTTTCTGCGAGAATGGTCTTGCATTCTTCGTCCCAGCCTGCTTTTGACTTATTACTTGGGTGGCTTCGCGGTACACTTTCATCAATTGCAGCAAGCAATGAAGTGGTAATTTCGTCGACGTATGCGTCCAGTGCGGTCTTTGTTCGCGGTCTTCGTAGTGGTGGCAGCCGTCGCCGCAGCGTTTTCGTAAACGTTGCCTCGTCGACTGCCTTCCAAATCATTCTCGTCCTGGGCTGCAGCGGAACGACGGTCAGATCTAGCGCCGTGATGATGGGCAGATGATCCGAGTCGTGGCTAATCCCCTGGTCTATCTCGCACTTGATCAGTCTATCGACCAACCCCACTGTCGTGAGGCTGAGGTCGATAGTCGAGCGGCGTTCGGCTTCCTCATATGTGATTGTGCCGGCGGGTAGGTGGCTGGTCAGACTGAACTCATCCATAATTTCGAGCAGCTCCTGAGACTCTACATCTGGTCTCTGTATATCACTTCCACCCCAGCATTCGTGGTGTAGGTTGAAGTCGCCCACTATGACCTGCTCTTCTGTGTTTCTTGCTTCAAGCTCGGCTTTGAGCTGAGGTAGTATGCTTCGTCTATCTCCTTGAACTCTGGTGGGGTTGTATATATTGTGGATGACAATTTTGTTGGTTTCGTCCTGCTGCGTCTCTAGTACGAGAGTGCAGAGATCCTTGTTGACTTCGTGGAAGTGCCAAGTGGAGTGGTCGATGCGTTTGTTCACGAAGAAACACACTCTTGCCGTCTCCCCTTCCTCGGTAGATGGGTAGCATAGGTGGAAAAGCTCCTTGGCCGGCTGGTGTGTCGTCGCGCTAAATGGGTTCCTCCATGGCTCCTGAATGGCCAGAACGTCGTACTCCCGTATCCGTGGGTCTCTCAGCAGCGTCGCCATGACCGTGTCCTTGGACTTTCTTACGTTATACTGCAGTATTGTGAGTGTCTTTTCTGTGATCATTCCCTGTTGTCAACGTCCATTTCGGTGCTGTCTTGTGTCCACTGCATGTTCACGTCGAGGGCCTCCAGTGCCCGTCGCGTTTTCGTCACGGCTCGCCTTGGCCGTGCGTTCTCGGTGTTGACGTTAATGGATAGGTCCGCATTTTCGTTGCGTCCCTGGCTGCTTGTTGGATTCGGGCGCTTTTGCGTCTTCTTTGTTGGCGACCTGCTGCGACCCGGTCTCGCGCCCTGGGATTGTCGCGGCTCCAGGGGTGGCCGCCCTAGCCTTGGCGCCTCCTTAGGTTGACCTTGGATGTCGTCCATTGGGATTCGTAGCATTGGGATCTCTGGATGATATTTGGGTCGTGCCTTGTAGGCGGCCTTGATCTTGGCCAATTCCTCCTTCCTTGTCGGGCACTGGTTGTTCCAGGCCTCGTGGTCGCCTCTGCAGGAGGCGCACTTCCTGGGGACAGTTTCGTCGCTTTTCGTGGGACACTCTCGAGTCGAGTGATCTTGCGCGCAGTAGCCGCATGCTGTTGTTGCCTTGCACTGGGTTCCTATGTGGCCATATTTGTGACATCTGAAGCACTGTCTCAGACGGCACTGTCTGTCGTATCGTTCGCATTGGAAGACCTCGCCCTGCCAAATCAGTCCTTCGTCGATGATTCTGTTTGCGTCCTCTGCTTTCGCGAATTCCACGATCACAGATGATGCCGACTTTGTGGGCGATGACTTAGTGAGCCATCCGATATATTTGATCTCTGCATTAGGAATGAACGGTTTGTTGTCCTGCAGAAGGCCGTCCTTTACTTCGTCGAAACGCTCCATATCCATGGAGCTAGTGCGGATACCGTGTGCTAGTACGCCGTAGGTCAAGATGCGCACTGTGGCGCCGTTGCCGATCCTTTGTTCCCAGTCCTCTGCGAATTGTCTAAGAGCTTCCATGTCTGCGCTAGTGGCGGTCTTTATGCTGAGGTCACCACTTTTCAACTGATTCGACGAGGCTACTTTGATCTTGTTGATGTGCTCGTTGCT
Source organism: Purpureocillium takamizusanense (assembly GCF_022605165.1). Lineage (NCBI taxonomy): Eukaryota > Fungi > Ascomycota > Sordariomycetes > Hypocreales > Ophiocordycipitaceae > Purpureocillium > Purpureocillium takamizusanense. The sequence goes on from NC_063072.1 coordinate 2,027,230, forward strand.
GCTTTGTTCGATAGCTCTGTCTATGTGCGCCTTTAGGCTACGTGGGCCCATCGCTCTGATGCTGGCGATGGTGACTGGGTCTCGGATGTTTACGATAACTTCACGTTGCGATTGGACTGGCGGTGCTCTGTGATTCACGGGGTTGTGCATGCTTGCAGCGAGCCCTCCCCTAGCAGCTATGGTGGCGTACGTCTGAACGAGGGTATTCTGCGGTGCGGCTCCTGCTGGCTTCATATCTCTTACCATTTTCATGGTTGCCTTGCTGACTTCCATTGCCTCCTTGGCCGCAACACTTGCGGCCCTGGCGGTATTGGCGTTCTCTTGTATGCTTACAATGGTCTGTTGTGTCATGTTGTTTGTGTTCTTGAGTTCGTCTCGGATGTCGTTCATGGCTCGGTTGGTCTTCTCGACGGCGGCCTTTGCTTCGGTCTGCATGTCTCGGATCGCCTCTCGGACGCGGCCCAGGTCGGCTGTACCCTGTAGTTTGACGATCAGGGACAGCGTCCCGAGGATTGAGTATCTGACTTTGGTTAGGTCGATGGGCGGTCCGTCTGCGTTGATCGACTTCAGTGCTGCCTGTAGGTAGGTGCTCAATTTCGCGGCGTGCTCTCGGTAGTCGGCGGGCCAGGTTTGGTCCTCAGGCCACGGGGTCGCCATGGTGCGTGCGTCGCACTTGGGCTATACGACGGGCACCTGGCTATCCAATTAACCTTTTGGAGCGTATTGCGGCTCGGTAAATGGCTATTGTTTCAAAAATTTCGTACTCGCTGGTGATGATGTTTTTTGCCGACCCTCTGTGCTGAGTTGGCGGCTCGTATCGTGGGGCTGTCGCATCGGCTAAACGCCGCCTCAGCTCCGGCTAAGCCATTGCATCGCGTCGCGTGAGAGCTACATGTCCACGCGACAACGCCCACAGAGAGCGCAACCTTGCCTTGGGCGCATCTTGGTTTTGCCTGGCACAATCTCCCGAGTTCCGTATCTATTTGGAGTGCAGATTGGCCCCTCAGCCAAATTATCCTCGTCGCGGCGCCGTCGCACAGGGCCATTGAGCTGAAAGGCGAGTGCCGGGAAAACAGTTGACCCAGCCTCCGGGGTCTCCACGTGCCGCGCCTGGGAGGCCGCGGGGGCCCTTCATTAACCCCCCAAACCTCCCCCGACAGCGCGCCACCCGCCCGTTCCTCACTATCAATTTTCCTATTGACCAGCCGCCCCTCCTAACACGACCTATCCTCAACCAGCTCTTCTACCTGCACCGGGCGCTGCAACCTCTCCTGGGCCACCACCGCGATCAGAGCGCTCGCTCTGTGTGATCGCCTGCCTGCCTGCAGCCAGACGGACGCGACCCACCAAGCATTTGTTATTTGTACGGCAGTCTAGGCCATGGCCATGAATAACAAGAACTGGAACGACCGCGCAGACAAGGACCTATTCTTTACCATTTTGTCAGTAAAGAACATTGGCGTCATCAGCGGCGCGGAATGGACCACCATCGGGAACCACATGCGCACGCTTGGCTATGGCTTCACCAATGAGGGCTGTCGGTGAGTTGCGCCCGTGTACATCTCATTTCATCTCATGGACAGGAAGCCCAAGTAGCTGTGCATGTCATGCAAGCGCATTGTCCATGCTGCGCCTGCCATGGTCGTCGCGTTGTTCGGCTACAGCTTGTCTCCCCAGACGGCCGTTTGCGCAGAGTCGACTCTGCTCCTGCATTCGCAAACGCAGGAGATGTTGAAGTGGCTCATCGCCTTCATCCATTGCTTGTAATTCGACGTTGTGGCGACCTCATTGATGGACACTCACCAGGCTGACCGTTCTCGACCCGCAGGCAACACTTTCAAGGGCTGAGACGCGCTCAGAACAAGGCCGAGGCCAACGGTGCCGTTCCCGAGACTACCCGGAGAGTCGATCCAACGCTGAACCCCATAACCAGGCGGCCCGGCCCAGGACGCGGCCGGCCTCGGAAACACCAGCAGGAGCAGGAGCAGGAGCAGGAGCAGCACAAGGACACGGACCAGAACTCACAGCAGGGCACGCCGCAAGACCAGCCGCAAGTCCCTTTCCCGGGGGCACAGTACTACGGCCACATCCCAGATCAAGTCTCCAGTGAAGGAGCTCAAGCCGCGCCAGAACATCATGGACAGTCGCCAGCTTTGAATGCTGGCGGTGACACGGCACCGCCTGAACCGGTAACGGCCGCTGGGATTGAGTCCTCAGTCCCTGCTCCAGCGACTGCCGCAGTCCATGCAGATGACTTGCCTGTGACCCATGAGGAAGAGCCTGACGCTGATGTAGACGCCGATGGCGCGGAGAGCGCCGGGCATCTGGACGCCACAGAGCACACGGTGCAGGACGTCGACGAGCATCCCGCCAAACGCCAAAAGCTGGATATCCCTGAGCCGGAACCGGAACCGGAACCAGAGCACGATTCAGCGCTCGATGACGAGGCGGTGCTCGCGCTTGCCGTCCACAACGGTGCCGGTCCAGGCGACCAATACGGCTCAGAGTAAGCAGCTATCCATCTGCTCTCCGCCGCTGCTGCTGCTGCTACTGCTTCGTCTGCTGACTTGGTGACAGGTTCGACAACTACGGCGAAGCCTAGCCAAGGCTTTCGCGATTACTTTAGCAACGCGATGTGCACCAACATCGGTATAGAGGGGTCTGACATTCCATTCGACATACTTACTTATCGGTGCTTTTCTCTTTTTCAAGGCCTTACTGCTGCAAATGGAGTTTGAGCAAATCTAATATTGGGCTGCGTTCTAATTATCTTGCATGGATGGATGGGGTCCGTCAGGTCGAAGTAAATGACGACAAGGGAGGGCCGCCGCATTGGGAGACCCAGGGGGGGGGGGGGACTTTCGCCCTCTCAGGCGTGGCAGTACACGCATGGTGTAACAACAGAGCCCTGAGCCGTTCGAGCGTGGGACAAAAGATACCTTGGCACTTGCTTGTTCAACGGGCCGGCCCTGCGCCTGGCCAGGAACCACTATCATAATCGCCTGCTCTCCGTCTGCCCTCGTGACCTTGACCCTCTCTCCCACATCATCACATCACATCTCCATACCTTTACTCTGCTCTTCTCTGTCTCTCACTCTCTGCCCCTCTCCCTCTCTCTTCCTCTACCAGCACGCGCATCTTCAGGTCTTCTCTTTGCGTCCCTGGATGCACCTTCGCCCCCAACACCACCCTAACTGAAGGCCGTCGTCATCGCCGCGACCGCAAACAAACAAATAAGCACAACGCGTTCAACACCCGTCATCATGCCGCCCAAGGGAGTCCCCAAGCAGCCATCGCCGTGGAGCAACGCGGAGCTCCTCGAAAACCTCACCCTGGCTCTCTACGAGACGGCGAAGAACGCCGGCGGGTTCAGCACGGCCGCCAAGGAGGGCGTCGAGGCGTTTATGAAGCAGCAAGGCCACGCCATTACGTGGGAGGCGATCCGGTAGGTGCAGTCCCCGAGTTCGATTTCCAGTCGTCGTCGTTGTCGTTTGCAATGTACGCAAGTACGCTATCATGGCTGCGTGCCCGCGCGCTGCGTGTATCTCCATCATCCCCCCCCCCCCCGGGGTGCCTTGTCAGATGCAGCATCCGTCGCCTTGCCAACTTTACCGGTGCTGCTCCCGCCACCTGTTCGTGAATGCCTGCCAGGGAACCCGGCCGGGGAGTGCACCGGGAGAGAATAACAGGTGGTGGTGGTGGCGACTTTGCCCTCCCGCCAGACCGCACTCACGTGTGTTGCGAGTGCAACGCACATTGAATCCAAAAACTGCACATCTCGTTCTGCACTCACCCTTCATTTCCTCCTCATCTCCCCTTCAACACCACCCGAGAAAAGCTGCAAACGCAACTGCATCGCCAAAGACTTGCCATCTTTCACTCCTCCTCCCGCCCCGTCTACCTTCAAACTGCACTCACCGCGATCATCATATCGAATATCCTGCGCAATGGGTGGTCGCCAGGTCCAGAGGTGGAATCCTACGGTTCACGAGGATATCCTCATTGCGATTTTCCAGCACGTCAACCTCTCCACGGTGAATTGGTCCTCGATCATGAACGACATGCGCGGCAAGGGCTACACCTTCACCGAGGGTGCTCTGCGGTATGGCCCCAGCATTTCTTGTTACTTGCGTGTTCGTTGCCATCTCGCCGCGCATTGGCCAACAGTTGGCAGCTGGTTACCTTGTCTGCCAGCTGGCCGTTCACTATATATTCCACTCCTCCGAGAGTGACACACCACACCTCCCTTTTTCCTCTCACACACACACTCGTCTCACAACCTTCAACCTCAAGCTCCCTGTCTCTACTATTGCCGCCACTCCCCCTGTACCAAGTCCCTTCCTCCCAAACATGTCAGGTCAGCCTGCCCGTGGCTGGAACGCCGCCACGCACGAGGCGCTGCTGCTGTGCATCATCGACGAGGTGAAGCCGAGCAAGGCTCTCTTCGCCAAGGTGACAGAGAAGATGCAGGACCGTGGCTACACCTATACCTACACGGCCATCATGTACATGACACTATCCTTTCTTTCATTGTTTCACTCTATCCCGTCTGTTGCCATGTCTTGGTCGCTGACTCCATGGTCTAGCCAGCACGTCCAGAAGCTTCGCAAGAACCGCGACATGTCCGCCCTCGAAGGCGCAGCTGAGGACAATGGCGCCACTCCGACCAAGCCAGCTGCTGCCAACAAGCGCGGCGGTCGCGGCCGCAAGGCCGTCTCCAAGAAGAACGTCCGCGAGTACAGCCCCGTCGACGACACGGAGGAGAAGCTCCAGCTGAAGCGCGAGGCTTCCGACGATGAGGATACCCTTGACGTCGAGACGCCTGTCAAGAAGCAGCGCATCAAGCGGGAGTACATGTAAGTAGTGGGCCTGGCTCGGGAGAAGAGATTGAATCATCCCATTTGGCACGTCCCCGTCTGTCTGACATGTTGGGACCGCAGGGAGGAAGACAACGAGGGTTTCGGTGCGGAGCTCGGCGAGGGCTACCATGCCGAGGCCGGCGAGGTCTAATCGTATTCTCCTTCCATCCTCCCCCCACCAGCGGCCATGCCGTCGTCTTTCATGTCGGTGCTGCGTGCTCGACACATTGAGAGACCATTCGTCCTACCGGAAAGGAGGATTTTTTTTTTGGGGGGGGGGGGGCGTACACATGGGCCCGGACTGGAGGAATGAAACGGGCAACGTGAATCGGCTGGCGGATTGCCTTTCTTTTGCATGGAGGAGGACCACCGAGATGGGATACCAATGATGGAGATGACGCGTGGCCCGTAGGCATGAGAAACATTTCGTCGTGCCACAGCTGTGAACTTCCAAACCTCGCTCGATGATGACGGTGATGTTGTCTGCCAGCCGTGACAGTGCCATGGGCAAGTCACGCCCTTCTCGGCGATTACACTATCTCTTTAATCGTTTGAGGCACCGTAGATGGAAGCCCAGCTGCTAAGGATCCTGCTCTAATCGCACTTGCAACCACAAGACTCAGCGTTTCTGCCCACCTCCCATCTGCCTACGCGGGACACTAACCCGCTGCAGCCAGTTCAGCCCCCTTCCCGTCCAATCGACCTGTGAATTGCAGCTCGGAAGAGCCGCGCCGTCCTGGCAGAACGCACATCTACGGAGACAGGGGGCCCACCTCTGAACAAGCGAGCACTTGTTTCGTGCCTGCGCGTTGCCTAGGGCCGCTCGCCAGCTGTCGCCGGCTGCCCTGCCGGCGCGTGTGTTTCCGTTTGTGCCGGTGCCTGTTCACTGGTGACTGCGTCACTGTGCTCGCGGCCCGTTCAAGAACAAGGAACCCCCCCCCCTTATTCGTCCCAGGTGCCGCTCTCGCCGCTGTTCAAAGCCGTGCCGCGTCTCCTCCGCGCGGTCGCGTGTCTTCTCCTCTTCCTGTTTGTTTACCTCTCCACCACGCAGCACTGGTCGGGCACCGCAGCTCCTGTGACAGACCAACCTACCTATCTACAACATCTATCAAAGCACTGTTGGTAAGTCCCCCGACCCCCTCATTACCTCCCGGCTGCCATCCTACTCAAACGACCTTGATCACTCTTCTATCCTATCGCTCTTCACTCCGAAGCCTGTCCCGTCCCTGGGGCTGTTGGCCAGCAGGTCCTCCGCCGCTCGCCGTCTCACCTCGCGTCACTCACTTCCATCGTTCGCACCACTACCACGGTACGGCACCCATCAGACTAACAAAGATTAGTTTTGCAGACGTACACGCGCACCCCCCTCTCCCGGGCACTCAGTCTGCCATCATCATCAATAAGCCGGACGTATTCAGAGCCGCCACCAGCCGCCGCCCATCATGGCCGCCGGAGAGAAGAAGTGGGACGCCGCCGCGGAGCGCGACCTCTGCGTCGCCATCATCATGGGCAACCAGGAGGGCCGCACCAACTACAACTGGCCCAAGGTACACGCCTTCCTCACCAAGCTCGGCTACAAGTTCACCAAGGATGCCATCTCGTAAGTCTTGAATCTCAAACCCCCACCCCTTTCTTCCCCTCAAACATCGACGACGACGACGACGACGACGACGACGACGACGACGACGACAACAAAACGTCAACCTAGCCTATCATGTTGTCAAACTGAGGAACAAATCCAAAACACTACGGAATCAAGTACACTAAAGAAAGAACAAATGCTAATGCAATCCTCTCTGTCATGCACACCACAGGCAGCACTTCACCAAGGTCGTCATGAAGGACTTCAAGGTCCGCCACGGCGAGGATCCCGTCAAGTCCGGCCCCTCGACCCCCAACAAGAAATCCGCAACCCCTCGTCGCGCCACGCCCGCCGCCGGTACAGCAGCAGCATCAGGCACGCCCTCCAAGCGCAAGACCCCGCCCACCAAGGCGGCAGCGGCCAAGTCAGTCGAGCTCGCCTCCCCCGGAAACGACGAAAAATCGAGCGACAGCGAGCCTCTCGCCAAGAAGCAGAAGAAGCAGAAGGTACTCAAGGCCGAAGCCGTTGAGGAAGAGGCCGCCGAGGCCTCCCCCGCCACCAAGAAGGAGACGTCTAGGGCTGCTCGTGCTCGCAGGTAGACGCGCCCCCTACCCCCTATCCCCCCATCCAACCAACCAACCCTCCCTTTCACCAAAACGTTACCAGGCAGGGTCGGATCATACTGACGCGTCGTCGTGGCTGTCTAGCCAGACGCTGGCCCCCGGATTCGACGCTTTCGAGGCTTGGCTGAAGAGCACTGGTAGCTGAGCGATGGGCATTGGGCGGTTCAGATGGGGGAGAGCGACAATATTGGATCCCAGGTGGTGACTGGTCAGATGATATTCAGAGGGTGGTTTTCTTTCATCCACGATTTCGGTTGCTCTCTGTTGTCCCCTTCCACGGTTCTCTACTGGGTCATTAGGGCACACAGGTTAGGATCAGTCAAGTATGGGGCCAAGTCAAATTTTCACTCCCGAGGCGATTATAACGGAACACATGTGACCGCTTATCACTTGTCAAACAAGATGGTGTATTTGGACGATCCCGGTTCCACGACGCCAGGGTCCAGCCAGTTGCTAAGGAAAGATACCTCGCTCACATGTCATTATTGACGCGAGTCCCGAACGCCATGCAGTCTCCCCTCTAACTCGTCATTTCGGGCGCCTCCCATCAAGCCTGTGGCCCTCGCTCGGCCCCTTCTTATCCGGAGCCTTTGACTTTTCGTCAGATTCTCCCTTGCGCTTTACTGTACCGCGCAAGCTCTGCCCTTGGCCGGCGAAATGTGGCTTCTCGGAATTCTCCTTGTCCAACTGCTTCTCCTCATCCGTTCTTACTTGCTTGAACTCGTAGCCAAAGAAGAGTTTGTTCGGCGGCAGGCGGAGGGGAGCCGGGGCGCCAGTCCGTCGCCTCGGTACAGCTGCAGGGTCGACAGGGACTGGCGTGGCTGGCTTTGGCGTCGAATTCTTGCTGCCCTTCTTCGCAAGCCGCTGTCCTTCGCCCAAGAAGTTGGTCGCGGCGCTGGTGACTGACGGTGCGATGGAGTTATAGTTGATCGCCTGCGCCATGGTGCCTTGACTGTGTACGACGCCTCCGGCAGCGATGCCTGCCCCTCCGCTTTGCGGTGTGCTGGTGCCGCTCTTCTTCTCGGGTTCGACATAGCCCACCGGTGGGGCAAAGTCGACCGAGACGTCTGTCTCGATCATGCAGACGCCCATCTTGTCCGTTTCTGGCTTGACATCCAGGACGGCCATTTCGTACACCTCGTCATTGTACTCGAAGTTGAAGACGTCCCCCTTGGTGAGAGCGGCAAAACTCCTAAAAGCCCTCTCAAGCACGGCCCTGGGGTCGCTTATCTCAAGGAAGTTGACGGACTGAGGCTGAAGTTTGACCAGCTTGGCTAGCTCCAGGGACGTGGTTCGGACTTGAATCATGTCGCCAACCTCCATCCCAAGTGTCTCCATCATCTGCGAACAAACGTCAGTAAGGGTGCGTACCTTTCTATGTGGCACTCGCACGAACCCATTGAGGAATATATGCTCGACCCTCCTCGGCGATGAACTCGAGGACACCCGCATGTGAGTGCTTGCCCTTGGCTCCGTTGATGAGTTCCATCAGAAGTGGCCACTGGACATGAAGCTTGGAGACTTTGTCCAAAGCAGACGGCGGCAGGATGATCTTGGAGCCGTAGTTGAGATCCGGCCGCTCGGTACCTGGGGCCATGATGACTGGGTAGCATCGGTAATACTCATCGAAGCGTTGGACGATCGGTCGACGCCCATGGCGGGCCATGTTGTACATGTGTTCCGGATTGCCAGGGTCGAAGCCCCCACCGAACGGCGAATACTGCAATGTGTCTTTAGATATGCACAACCAGTCGACGGAGTTTCACGGGCATCGCAACGAACCATGGTAGCTCGTTTGTGTGGCGAATCGCGATGACGCCAGGCCACGAGTCCAGCACGACACGAAGGGCGGGAGGCGCCTGATCTCGACAAAACCGAGGAAGCTGTGGAGTATGCGGACAGTACCTCGGAGGCTTTGTGTTAATGTAGGCTTCGCGAGCGCGTCGTGTCGTGTGCCGAGTTTGGAAATGTGTGTAGGTTTGAAGTCGGGCGTCGCTGGAGGCTGCTGCCGATGGGTGGTGCAGATGATGTGGAGTGGGTGGTTGTGGCGGCAGCGAAGTCAGCTTGGGGGATGACGCAGGCACTAAGGATAGAGCTCTAGCGGATCCCCGGCGCCAGATATAATCCGCCAGCCACTCACACTGCCTCTAGTACCTGAGGTGATGCACCCCCACTCGCTCGAGCAGAGCTTCCAGGGTCCATCACCAGCGCCTGCAAGCCTGCTTGTGCATCACTGCGCGAGCGCAGATCTAAACTGCGACTACCCCGTCCTCCTCACGCCAACATACGCAATTTGACTATTTGATCGCCCCATCACCAAAGACTACGGTTTCCTGGACCCTGAGTCTGCGTTGTGGCACCTGGCAGGATCGCAATGTCGTCACGCTTCTCGGCCGCGAGGCCAAAGCGAGCCGGCGAGAACTTCGCGCGAACGCACCACAACGAAGATGACCCCGACAGCAAACGTGTCAAATTCGACGTACGAAATCCATCGACCCTGGCACCGGACGCCCGCGAGGATGACGCGGTCCTGGATGCGGATGTCATCGGTGGAAGCAATGCCATGAAGCGTGGTGCCGTAAACCTCGATGGCTACGACAGCGATTCCGACAACGAAACCTTCAACGCGAGAGCCGCAACCCGGCAGACCGGCGATGTCAACTGGAACAAGCTTGATAATTACGACGCAAAGGGTGGTGGTGCGGACGGCAAGACGTCTGCAGCCAATGCCGAGGACGATGATGATGATGACATGTTTGCCGCAGGCGACAAAGAGGATGGTGGGAATGCAGAAGCGGAATCCGCAGACTTCGACAAATCTGGCCGCAAGAAAAAAGATGTACGATTCCTGGACGAGTCAAACATTCAAGGCCAAGAGGACACAAGCAAAAGCGGGGGTCACGTCAGGCTGGATGAGCAGGAAAGCAGCGACGACGAAGCCGACGTTGAGCTTGCCATACAGGAAGAAGGTCTGGACCAAGAAGTCGGCGCTGGCGGCTTGAAGCGCAACGCGCCCAAGGTGGAAGCCTTCAACCTGAGAGAGGAAATGGAAGAAGGCCGCTTTGACACAGAGGGTAATTATGTCCGCAAAGCCGGCGACCCCGACGCCCAACATGACAACTGGCTCAATGGCGTGAGCAAAAAGGACATGAAAAAGGCTGCAGAGGCGCACGAGCGGCGCGAAGCTGAGGCTCGGAAGCAGCGCATCCAGGAGGACGGCGTCCTGGTGTCAGATCTCCTCAAAACGCTTATTTTGCAGCTAGAGAAGGCCGAGACACCACTGGAAGCACTGGGAAGGCTTGGAAAGAACCAGGTCAAACCGGCAAAAAAGGTTCCTAAATGGAAGCTCAAGAAGATGAACAAGGGTGCGGACGGCATGGACGTCGACGCCGACGCCACCGAGGATCCGGAGCAGGCCCGAATCAAACAATCCATTAACACCATCACCGACGCGGCTGACAAATTGCTCAGCCGCGATTATGAGGACGTCTACGACCAAGAACGAGAGATGCTAGTTCGGGAGTATCGGCGCGAAACCGGTGAGGATTGGGTCGAGCCTGAGCCTCGCGAAAACAGGGAAGGTGGTGATGACGAGGCATCTGGTGACGATTTCGAGTGGGAATTTCGATGGACAGACGGTCGCGACGGCGGAGATACGCAGGGCCCATTTGACAGTGCCATGATGAAGGCGTGGCAAGATGCCGGCTATTTCGGTGAAGGCGTCGAGTTCCGCCGCGCTGGCGATGGTGGCAGCGGCTGGAGCCAGGCTGTCAGTTTTACGTGAGACGGTATAGGGCGGTCGAAGTTGCAGCCGCCGCGCTCACGTGCTCTTTTGCATAGATCGGGTACGGTAGGTCTCGGCGGGATCTGCGAGACCACCGTGATGCCGACGGTCACAGGGGGCGGATTGCTAGCTCTCGGATGGCGGAGGTCACCACCGCCTCGGCCAGCAGCGCTGCTCATGTGGGGACGACGGGAATAGAGCAAAGGGGGGGGCCTTCTTTACGTGAGTGCAGGCGATTCCGCACCGGGATCAAGGAGACAGTGCCGGCCGAGACGGGCAAGTAGACAGCCGACGAGAACTGGTTCCTGGTGTTCCCGAGCGAGGCCCGCATGGCCGCGGCTGTGGGCGGCTGTCGTCGCCAGCGGCAGCCCGTGAAGCCCCGGCCGCCTCCACGATTCGCACACGATGCACCCGATCCGTTGCCGTGCTGCGGGACGGCAGCCGCTGGCGTTGGTTTAGGCCCATGCAGATGCAGACCTGTGCCACACCTGGGCAATTTTGGGAAGATGAAGCCATCGTGAGACGGGAGGGCACAAGCAGCTTTTCTACACTGTTGACAGACAGTCTGCCCACGCGGGCGATTGACTCATTAGGGGGAAAATCGGTCGCCGGAAGCGGAGGACATTTTTGTTGAGTGATTTATCATCACTATTACAGCACGACACTGCACACCGCACGCGCGCGCCTTGTCGGAGCTCTGCGCCGACCGATAAGCACAACGAAACCACCCACGCACACGCACCTGGGCTGGGCGGGCTCTACCGCGGCGGTACCTCGACCGCGGGCGGTGGGCATCGGCACGGCTTGGTATCTCCCATGTTGTGGCGGGCACGGCGTACCCGCCGGTTCCGGTAAAAGACGCACCTCAACTGGGCTGCCAGTGGAGCGAGGCCAGCGAGCGTTCGTTTTGCTGGGCTGAGGTTGGCGGTCGTTCGTTCTAGCGGGTTGGTGGGGTCAACCTTGTTGGCGGGACTGCCGCCCACTGCCAGCCATTGCACGCACGAACATGACATGAGTTTTGGGCGGATACTGTACGTGGATGGGTGGTGGGCGTCATGGCGAAATGGAGGAGGGTGGTGTATGTTCGTACGGACCATTGGCAGCGCTTGGCGAGAGCATGCATTCTTTCACGCACGCCCTGCCTGCCTGTATGCCTGCCTGCGAGAGACGGAACATGAGGTTACTCGCGCGAGATAACGGCGGCATCGCGGAGGAACCAGGTTTAGGATACGATAGGTACATACACACAGCAGTGCTAAACGTCACAGCGTAGAGTAATGCGCCGCCTTGGACCCATGCCGCGACGCACCGTGTTTAGGAGACTGGCCACGGATGTCTTGGCCGGGCGACTCCATGGGGACCCATGACGACGTCGAGAACGAAGGGGTGAGGTCCAGTGCAGGACGAACATGCGTCCATGCGCCCAAACAAACGACACGACACAGAGTCGTCAGCGGGTGGGCGGATAGAAGCTTCTGTGGTGGGAAGCCTGCTCCTGGTGCTACTAATAAGGTATCAACCTGAACTTGGGTCTCCATTAATAGGAGCCCTGAGTCGGGTGGCTCGACTGGAACCCGACCCAGCGCCGTGGGTAGCGTGTTGTAGCGGGTGGTAACGGGCAGCAGCTTCGCCGCCTGTGCTTTCACCCACCTAAGGTACCTATCGTCCGGGCCGCCTGCGCAGTGCAGTACAGCATTACCTTAGTGCATTAATAAGGCAGCGCAGGTTAGTAGGCGGGCAGGCAGGGCAGGTACCTACGGTGGGTGGTGGTATCAAGGTACGAAGTACCCTCCTTCGGGCTCCTCGTTCGGAGCTCCTGGGTGCCTCCTGCCACGCCACTTGCCTTGCCATACATATTTTTCTTCCCCCTCCCTCCATCTTCTCCTCTCTCTTCTTCTCTCCCTCCTTCTCTTCCCATACCCTCCAAGCATCTCACGAGAGCCTCAGCCTTGCTTCCTCATCCCGCCACACAGGTATGTCCTTGACCCCACCATCACCGCCGGCAAGCCTACAGCGCCATCTGAGCACCAATTACCCCGCCACTGGTGCTGGCAAGCTTGCCCGCCGCCTCCCTTGCTGCCGCTGACGTGACCGGCTCCCTACCAGAAATCACCGCCACCCAAGAACAAAGCAAAATGGCTCCCATCAAGGTCGGCATCAACGGTTTCGGCCGCATCGGCCGCATCGTCTTCCGCAACGCCGTCGAGCACCCCGAGATCGAGGTCGTTGCCGTCAACGACCCCTTCATCGAGACCAAATATGCTGTGAGTTTTACCCCCTCGTGGTGGCGCCACACTCATGGCTGCCCCTCCCCCTCCATGCCGACCGACGCGCCTGCAGGCTGCCCCTCCTTTGCCTCAAAGTCATGGATTGCGACGCCCCCCAACCGTTGTCTCAACAACAAGAGAGAATTGTCATTTCGTCGTTGATTTGCTCTTACTGTCGCATGGGAGTGCTTGATCAAGCAATGGCTGGGACTCTTGCAGGCGGGGGGCACGCGTCGCGCGTTGCTCCTCAAATTTTGATGCAACCCAAGGGTCGCCATTTTGCAAAAGCTCCATGGCGGGGTTTTTGTTGTCGAATTGACCGCTGGGATGTTCTGCCTCAACCCCCCGCCTCTGGTGCTCGCGAAACCTTGCAGTGTGCCACTCACTCATTGCACCTCGACACAACTGTGGCGTGGACAGGTGACTGACTTTTTCTCCGTCAACAGGCGTACATGCTCCAGTATGACTCCTCTCACGGCAACTTCAAGGGCGAGGTCGCCGTCGACGGCCAGGACCTCAAGGTCAATGGCAAGAAGGTCAAGTTCTACACTGAGCGCGACCCCGCCAACATCCCCTGGAAGGAGACTGGTGCCGACTACATTGTCGAGTCCACCGGTGTCTTCACCACCACCGACAAGGCCAAGGCTCACCTGAACGGCGGCGCCAAGAAGGTCATCATCTCTGCTCCCTCTGCCGATGCTCCCATGTACGTCATGGGCGTCAACGAGCAGACGTACGACGGCAAGGCCGACGTCATCTCCAACGCCTCGTGCACCACCAACTGCCTGGCCCCCCTCGCCAAGGTCATCCACGACAAGTTCACCATCGTCGAGGGCCTCATGACCACCGTCCACTCCTACACCGCCACCCAGAAGACCGTTGATGGCCCCTCGGGCAAGGACTGGCGTGGTGGCCGCGGTGCTGCCCAGAACATCATCCCCAGCAGCACCGGAGCCGCCAAGGCTGTCGGCAAGGTCATTCCCGACCTCAACGGCAAGCTCACTGGCATGTCCATGCGTGTCCCCACCGCCAACGTCTCCGTTGTCGACCTGACTGCCCGCATCGAGAAGGGTGCCTCGTACGACCAGATCATCGCCGCCATCAAGGACGCCGCCAACGGCCCCCTCAAGGGCATTCTCGCCGTCACCGAGGACGATGTTGTGTCCAGCGACATGAACGGCAACACCAACTCTTCCATCGTCGATGCCAAGGCCGGTATCTCCCTGAACGACAACTTCGTCAAGCTCGTCTCCTGGTACGACAACGAGTGGGGCTACTCTCGCCGTGTCCTCGACCTCCTCGCCTACGTTGCCAAGGCTGATGCCGCCAAGTAAACGTCGCTGCTACGGGGTGCCGCGCGGCCGGACAGTTGATATGGGTACGAGGATATTCGGGCGATCTTTGAGACGCAGGACAGGTTTGCTCTGTTCATTCTCGACGTAAGAAAAGAAGCGACAAGAGAAGCTTCGTAAAACCGCGAACATACCAAAAAGATCCTCGAGGGTTGGAATCTGGAAACAAGTTCCGGCGCTGTGTTAGTGTAACGCTGAGGAATAGACGCATCCTTCCCATCCACCAAATGCTTCGTCGTCTTGTGCAGTCTTGTCGGTCTGTGACATGGGTCGATTTGTTCCACGCACCACGTCACCCCATGTCTCACTCACAATGCCCGCGCAAGACCTGAGCACGCATAGTGCGCCTGCGGTCAATTTTTGCAAGTTCCCAAAAGGGCGTGCGGCGCATATTTCCTGGAGCAGGAGTCACGTAGAGCACGAGTACACAGGATTGGAACACAGCCCTGAAGCCGGCGCAAAGCCGGTGGTGTCTAGGGGCGAACCGGCAACGGCCAAAGGTCATTTGTTTCGACAGAAGAGCCCACGAATCGACGACGCTCGAGGCACTTGTTCATTCTAAACAGTTGTCTATTCTACATGACGAACATATATATTGTAGGGGTACAAGAGCTCGTCGCCCACTCGCCCAGGGGCCGAATAGCCACGAAGAGTCTTCCAGACAAAAAAGAAAATGGAATAAAGCAACGCAATTGCGCCAGCGAAAGGCCACGACCCAAATGCTGGCATCAACAGAAAACCGCCCACTACTAGTGTAGGTGAATAGCAGGTGTGCGAGCAGGCAGGCAGGTAAGGTTGGTACTTTCGTTCTTCGTGGGAGGAGGGCGAAGAGAGAAGGCCCGGATCAAACTTTTCTCGTTTTGATGCACTCGCACCCGTGCTGGGAGACGCAACAATGACGTGTGTCCATGTTGACGTTAACGTATTTCCCGTCGGTGGTACAGGCCGCTCGCTGGTAGCATGCAGGCTCGGTGGCGGCGTCCACGCTGCACTTGGGCTTGTAAACTTCCACGCGGCGGCAGCGGTCGACGAAGCGGTTGACGAAGCGGATCACCGTGTGATAGCCCTTGCGTCGGCACCCGGAACAGCACTGCCCGTCGTCGCAGTAGTCGTCGTCGCCGCCGCCGTCGGCACGGGGAGAGAGGCGGTGGCGGGCGGGGACGTGGGCTTCTGCCGGGGCCATGGCCGTGCCGCCCGAGTCTCTCCCTGCCGAGGAGGGGGAGGAGGCGGAGAGGGCGTGGGCTTCGACCGGGGCCATGGCCTTGCCGGCGTTTCTGCCCGCCGAGTAAGGGGAGGAAGGGGGGAGGGCGTCCGAGGTGGCCGCCTCCAAGGAGGACTTGTGGGACGAGGAGGAGGGGAGCGAATGGGCCGTGGCGCCGCTGATGGGCACGGCCTGGCCTTGGGGAGCAGGGGTGGCGACGGCGGCGTCGACGATGAGGACGACGACGACGACGATGGCCAGGACGACGACGAGGACGATGACCAGGACGATGGGATAAGGCGTGGCGTGTCGTGGGCCGCTCGGTCAGTCGGTGGTGGTTCGTTCTCTCGCGATGTCGTCGCTCGCGGCCAGCAAGCAGCAGGCAGCAGGCAGCAGCAGCAACGACGATGACGACAGTAACGGCAACGGCAACGAGGAAGAAAGAACGACTATAGGCGACGGGTTCAACCCAGGAGGGAGTACGTCATGAAAGGGGGCGTAAGTAGGACGAGTACGAAAGAGAAAACAAAACCCTACGTTTATTCTGTCAAAAACCTCCCTCCCAACCTTCTTCTTGTTCTTCTTCTTCTTCTTCTTATTCGTCTTCCTCCTCCTCCTCCTTATCCTTAGTATCAAGCCCCCCCCCCCGGGGCCAGCGTGAGGCCATCGCACTATGGCTTCTACGAAGTACGTTTCGCCTTTTAGGTACTCACTCGTCCATGCCATTGCCGTGCCGTGCCCGGGTGCCCAGTGCACAGCGCCCGGGCGGACGACGTTCTTCTCTTGTCATAGGTGTGTGCGTGCGTGCGTGCGTGCGTGAACCGGACCAGCGAGGCGTCGTAACAACGGTGGAGGAGGAGGAAGGGGGGGCCTGGAGATGTTGTCGCAGCTCATATATATATATATTTGTATATATATGTATATACTCAGGCAAACTCTGTAGAAAGGCGCACACGTACAGCATACGTACCGATCAATTCGCCCTCGTCCTCGTCCTTGTCCTCGTCACTAGCATCAACGTCCGTGCCGGTGGTTCGTAGTGGTGGTGGCAGCAGCCGCCGCCGCCGCACCAACAGCAGATCCGTGCGACGAGTGCGTACGTAACTACCTTATATCTACCCGAAACCCGCTGTCGTCGTCGTCATTCTCGTCAACCCGTGAGAGACCAACCCGCACGGTGGGAGTGTCGCGACCAACGCCCACCTTCCTTCTTCTATCTCTCTTGGAGAGAGTCTCTCCTCTCAGCAGCGATCAGTCAACCAGTCAGTCAGCACTCAGCACTCAGCGGTCGGACTGAACAGATCAAGGTCGCGCGGGCGCAATGGACGCGCGGCAGCCCGTTTGAAGCGGCAGGGCGGGCCAAGCTTTCGACGCACGCACACACACCACCGTCCAGGCGCGTGGTGCAAGAGTCCGTCACGGAAAGTCAGAGTCACCGAGTCATCTGAGAGTCAAAGTACATGCAAGAGGCTAGGCTTTCTTAATATTCCAGACACTGATGGCCCTTGTATTCTCGTTCTGCCAACGTCCAGCAGGACGTCCGGCTATCTGCAAAACTAGAAAACAAAGCGGCGAGCGCGTGTCGATACACGCGCGGGCATGGTGGGATATCATCATAAGTATACAATAATGACGCCAGGCGTCCCAGCGAGCAACATGATGGGGAAGAAAAAAACAGGAGACCCCCTTCGTCCCTAGCGAAAAGACAGGTGCGGTGCTCAGGCCGTGACGAGCATCAGCGTTTCCTACGCCATGCCGACTACCACCGGGCGGATATCCCCCCTTCACTCGTCGTGTTCTTCCATGCGTTCCATGCGCTCTCCCCGTGCATGCCGGCCGTCCCAGCTGCCGGGGGAACCCCAGACGAGAAGAGTGTCGAGTCATGATGAAAGGGTAACGGTAAACCCCGTCCCGTGTGTCGAGGCAGCTGCGACTGGAAATAGTGACAGATGATGAAAAAGAGAACAAGACGCATTCTTCGCCATCTCAAACGCCGTGGTGTGACCACTTGACCTTCCTTCCTGGCCCTGGTCACTTGATATATGTCCCGTTGCCAGAACATCCCTTTGCCGTGGAAACGCCCCGCTCGAGACACAATCGGGAACTTTAACATAAAAGGGGACAGGAGACGCGGGTAGTTCCCCATCTCTACATTCTGATTCTCATAACGCGTGGCTTGTCGTTGTGGCGGTCCGCCTCTGCATATTTACCTCTTGTCCGTCTGTTGGTTTCGTACGGGCAAAGCCCATCGCCGGTAGCCTTGGGTTCAAAGCCCAGGCTCAAGCGTAGTCGCGTTGAATGGGCCAATACTCCAAGAGCATGGGGTCCGGCGTCCAGTCGACGTTCTCGTCCGCACACCAGTTTCGCAAGACCCGGAGTGCGCCGCCCGTCACCTGATCGATGGTGTACCAGGGCCGGAGCTCGATTCGCATCTCGGGGTCGTCGATGGTGCCGTTGAGCTCGCCGATCCAGGGCCAGAATCGTGTTCGCTTGCGTTCCATGCTGAGTACGACGTCGTACATTATGGGGCAGACGCCATCCATGTTAGAGGCGTACCGGAGGACCTCATCGATGCACGTACAGTGCAGCATTAGCAGCGCCACAAAGACATGCTTGCAGCTGTCGATGCCATCTCGCCGCATCTCGGTGTGCACAAGGTCGAGCAGCGGTAGCATGCTATACCAAGAGGCGTAATCGCCCTTGCGGTTCGAGAGCCGTCGAGCCAGGTTGACGGCCTGGAACGACATGGAGAACGTGATGATGCACTCCAAAGCCACCGCGAAGCCATACTTGGCCTTGTCCTCGCTTGGCCTTGCGGAGGGCCGGAAAATGCTGTCGGCAACGTGCTTGAGGCCCTTGGCCCGGAGTCTGAGCCGATCATGCCTCTCGTTAAGGATTCTGATGTCCTCGTGACGGTCCTGCCTGCCTGCTGCAGCACCCTGGCCGTTGGGGCGCCTGTCGGCGGCCGATGTCGTGGGCGTGGCGTTGATACCTTCGCCGGGAGTGTTGGCCATGGAGTTGCCGGAGCTGACGCGAGACATCGCGGTCGATCTGCGTGACGGTGTCGATGGCGTGGCTGCTACTCGAGATAGATGAGAAGCGTCGGACGGTCGTGGCTTCTTGGTGGCCAGTGAATCTGCTGCAGAGTCGGCAGAGCCGATGGGGCGCTTTCTGGCGGGAGGCTGGGGCTCGTCACCACTGCCCACGCGGTCGCGCTCGCGCTTGTCTCTGTCTTGCTTCGTCGCTTCCTTCCGGGTGGGCGGCGGGGCAAGAATCTGCTTGACCTCGGACCGCAAGTGCTTCGGTATGTCCATCGTCAAAAGGAGCCTACGACGCTGGACGAGCTTTGCAGGTGGCTCCTCGTCGCCGTTGTCAGGCGCAGGCTTTCTCTTGATTCCCAGCGCGTCTCTGCCATCTCTACCCTTGTCGTCCGAGGGCTCCGACGATGCCTTCTCGTTCCGTCGCAACTCAGCCTCCACAGCAGGTGGCAGCGTGGGTGACAGCAGCGGCGGAACGACTGCCTGCGGCCGATTCTTCTTGCTCAAAGGTTGCGTTTCGGGCTTCTTTGTCTTCGCAGCCGGGGCGGCGTCCCCGGAGTCGTTCCGCTTCTTCTTGCGAGCCATGGAACCCTCGTCATTACCACGAGCACGGTTCTGGTCGTCGAAACTCAAGTGCAGGGGGGATAGCAGAGGCGGCACGAACGGCTTGGGGGCATCGGGCTTGGTAGGGGTGCCGCGATCATTGCCACCCAAGCTCGGGCGGACGCCATTGATGGAGTCGCCTCGCGGACGAGCTCCGGGGGAAGAGTTGCGCGCGGAGTTGACGGCGCCTTTGAGAATGGAACGCCCATTTGGCAATGAGGAAGAGGCTGACAGCCGATCCTCTTTCGGCGGCATGCTATCTCGCGTGCTCGACTGATGTCTATCCTTGCGACGCTGCGCGTCGTCTCTATTCGATGATGGGGGTGGCGGCGGCGGCCGTTCATCGCCGGGTCGCCTATCGTCGGGCCTCGAACGCTTCTGGGGCCGCAACTGGTCCTCAATGTCGGCCACCCGCTTCCTAGCAGCTGGCGATGGGGGTTTGGGAGGCAGCGAGGGCGGCTTGGGCGGGAGACTAGATGCGACATTAGCAAGACATGGGGGTTGGGTGGTTGACGCGGTCAACGCACGTTGTGTCTGGGCCGTCGCGGGGTGGTCGTGGCTTGCCATCAAGCAAGGGTCGGGAGTCGAGGGCCTTGGACCCATCCAGCTTTCTAGAGTCTGGAGTGTATTTGTTTGGTTTGGGCTCTGCAACGGTGTATGGATTCGAGGTCGCAGCCCGGTCTGGGTTCGGCGGCAGCACGGCGCGGTCACCATCTGAGGACTTTTTGGCGCCAGCAGGCTCGGGTGGGGAGGCTGACGAGGGCGTGCCCGTCTTCTTGTTTTTGTAGTCGGTGAGGGACAGCTTCTTCTTCTTCTCTCCCCCGGCGGCCAAGGCGCTGACCTCGCGGGGGACGGCCTTGGGAGGCTCCTCGCGCATGTCGTAGTAGGGGCGCGTGAGCAGGGTGCCGCGGTCGGCCTGGGACACGAGGGTCATGTACTGGAGGCGGGTATTATGCCATTCCTCGAAGCGCGGGCGAGAGCCGGGAGCCGAGTCGTCTGGGCGCGGGCGATATCGCCAGTGGGGATGGTATGAGAGGTGATGGGGCTTGTCGGGCAAGATGTGCTCGGACAGCGACTCGACCGTCTTCGCCGCGGCATCCATGGTTTGCGGGGGCTAACCATGCCTGGAGGCAAGGATGCGCTGCGACAGCCGGCGATCGAGCGCGCGCACGGGGGGCGTACGGCGTGCGCGCTCGTTGATGTTGTGGTTTTGTAGTTTGGTGGTGGTGGTGGTGGTGGTGATGGCAGACGGCCTGGGTCGGTTTGCTAGTAGGCGACTGAATGGCGAGTTTCGGCAGTGATGGTAGTGAGTCCAAGGAGCGAAGACGGATCGCGCGCGAGCGAGCGGAGCGCAAGGCAAGGCAATGCGCCGAGGGAAGACGAGGCGATGGCGGCGATGCGAGAAGCGGTGCCGCAGCGACGACGGGGGGCGTGTCGGCGCGCGACGAGGCGAGGCGTGGAGTCAGGTTGGGGGAAGTGGTTGTTTGTGGTGGTGCGACAGGCGACGGCGGAAACGAAGCTTTGGCGTCGTCTGGGGCTCCACGTCCCGCGATAGGTGGTACTAGTGGTACCTCTAGAGGCACGGGCACCACCAGAAAAAGGTACGCACAGGTACGTACCGCGCCCACCCCGGAGAGCTGGGTACCTTAGGTACTGTAGGCTCGAACTTGGCAGGCGGACAAGGAAGGGCCCGGGCAGCAGCGGCGGCAGCAGCGCGCCCAGCCCAGACACAAAAAGACGAGACGACGAAAGAAGACAAGGATTGAAAAGAGCGGCGGGAGGGCGCAGGGGTCGCGGGCAGAGCCGCGCGATAGGTGTTTCTTCTTTTCTTCCGAAATCGACGATGTTGCCGCCGCGAGTCGCTGCGCAAAAAGGGAGCAAGGAGAAAGTAAAGAGAGAGTGAGAGAGAGAGTGAGAGAGAGTGTGAGAGAGAGATTGAGCGAGAGAGGGTGCGCGCGAGAGTGGTGAGAGTGTTGGTGTGAGTTGGCAAACGGAGGTGTGACGATGGCTCCAACGGGGAAAAAAGAAGTGGGCTGGCTGGCTGGCTGGCTGGCCGGCAGTGGGCGCTGAGAGAGAGAGTGCGTGAATCGAGGCAAACGGAGCCTTGACTGCTGGGCTGCTGCTGCTGCTCGGGGGCAGGTCAGCAGCAGCGGTAGTCGGTCGGGTGAGTGAGTGCAGTGCGCAGCGGGCCGGCGTTGCTGGGAGAGTTCAAGAGGACCTAAAACCGTATCGACACAATCGCACAGAGCGGCGCCGGCGGCTGCAGCCTCAGGCGCACGGCGTGTCGGGAGCCGCAGGCTTTGGGTTGGGTGAGTAACCTGGCAGTTACTTCGTCTGGGTGGCAGGCCTGCCGCTGACGCTCTCCGATGGCAGTGATGGGGGCCCGCCCGCTCTCATCAGCGACAACGGCGGCGGTGGCGGCGGTATTGGTGGTAACAGCGCCGGCCTGAGAGCGTGGGGGGGGGGCGTGGAGGCCGAAAGCCCAAAAAAAAAAAAAAGGAACGCGGGCAAGATACTGATGCGCACTGCGCCACAAGTATGGCATATTGCCTAGTAGTTACTACGTACGGGCAAGGGGAAACAAGACACGACGGGACCCCTGCCCTGTCCTGTCCTGTCATGATCTGGCCACCAGCTGACCGGGAGGCTGGAGGCTGGATGGCTGGCTACGAACCTGCTGCAGGCACCTTGCCCAGCACCTATTGAAGCACAGCGTTGAGAGGGAGGGAGAGGCGCTAGCAGAGGCGCATGATGATATGGCGATGGCTGCGGCCCCTGCTGACGGCGGCTTATTGGTACCTGGGTTAATTACGTACCTACCTTGGCCTTGGTAGGTTACTACGTAAGTGACCAGGTCCGTCCCCTTGGGTCGGTGAAGTGCGCGCCGCCGTGCGCCATTGACGACTTGCCCATCATCGCGTGTGCCGTTCATTGTCTGCATTGAATGCGTAGCAGCAACGGTGCACGTCACGCTGCGGGCCACCACTCGCCAGCCACCCCTTTCAAGGCTCTTGCCGAAGTCTACCTAAGTACCTACCTACAGTGGGTGCACTTTTCTACCTCCGCGGCAGTCTGCGCTCTGCAGGCCCCAGAATACGGATGCGGGGACGAAAACCCGCAACGGTTCGTGCCGTCGTTTGTACCTACTAATCCAAGTACTAACGTTACTAGATGTACTAACCGTTCCTCCGGGGGGGCCACCGAGTACAGAGGGGCCGTCGACCTGCCAATGCGCGCAAGACGGCCAAAGTGCCAGGCACGCCCAAAAAAAAAGAGGGAAAGAAAAGACCTGCTGGCACGTGGTACGTATCGTATAGGTAGCACGAGCACGGTACCGTTTCGGGCATTTCCCCACCGTCATCTCGGTGTGCAGCACGTCAGGAGTTGGGAACATAGTATCAATCGTTGAGAAATGTCCGTTTGCCTCACAGTCCCAGGTACTTCGTATACTTTCGTAGTGGGCGCAACTTCCATGGGGTCGACGACGACGGCTTGGGAAGAAGAGAAGCCCTTCCCCTTGAATTCTCCCTCCGACGAACGGCGGACATGAACGAGACAGAGACAAAATATTGCGGTGTCATGGTTGCGTGCCTGAAAAGGTGTAGCCTAGTGGTATTCGTATACATAAGGTACGTAG
The DNA here is from genome assembly GCF_022605165.1 of Purpureocillium takamizusanense. Classification (NCBI taxonomy): domain Eukaryota; kingdom Fungi; phylum Ascomycota; class Sordariomycetes; order Hypocreales; family Ophiocordycipitaceae; genus Purpureocillium; species Purpureocillium takamizusanense. Next base: position 2,050,176 of record NC_063072.1, read on the forward strand.
TATAGGTATATTGACCTTTCCACAACTCGGGCCATTGCGTGAAAAGTGGTGGCGTCCGGGGTCGGGTCGATCCAGCCGTAGAAGCGGGACCGCCGCTAATAAACAAACTCCTACCAAGTACAGTCCCTACCTAGCCACTAACCTATATATAACAAAAATAGGGCTCGTGGCGGCGTGTCGGGTTGGACTCGACGAATACGAAGGCAACTTGGCCTCCACCGGAGACAGCAGGGCAAGGCAAGGCAAGGCAGGCCAGCCCTATTCGTGAGTTATCTCGGCAGACAAGTGTCACCCGCCCACTCCGTACCAGTGCCCAACATACTACCTAGGTACCTATCTTGCTCTGCGATATAAAGTGTGTACGTATTCTTTAACGCATAGCACACTCGGGACTAGCATTGGCCGGGACATATGCGAAGAACCTACCAAGTACCCAGCAGGTAGTAACGAAACCAAAGTAGATCACTTACCCTGAGGCTGCTGTGCTCATTGCATCCCAAGACTACGACACAATGACGAATATAGAGCACAATGGTAGCAATGGAACCACGCCCACTTTGGATCTCATCGATTTTCAGAGGTTTCCTCTTTTTTACAAACACGCCGTGAGCCAATGCCGTCCCACGGGTGACCAGTGGCACGGGCGCATCGCACCGCCGCAGCGGGCAGCATGCAGTATCACGTCTTCGTCATACACTGCTTCGAGTACACATGTGCCTGCTCCGGGTGCACGCTTCACACATCACACCACGCGTCAGCAAGAATTCGGAGAAGCGCCTACAGCCTAGGCATTTGTACTCTAATCAAAAACAGGCATCAAAACCAGCAGTGCAACAAGCCACCAACCCGTCTTGTCCCAAGGAAGGGGTATATCCCGCAGCACCGTTCCTGCCAGATCCACACTTGCGCCTAAACACCAGAAATCTTGCCGCCATCGGTCCTGCTCATCACAGCTTGCCCTTCTCTCTCACCGTCTGACAAACACGCTACAGCGTGGAGAATCCTAGCACTAGGTTGGCACATGGCCCCCGTCTGACGGCAAGGGCCCTTCATGGTCCGTCTTGCGTCGCTTTGCTCCGCAACTTTCGTCGGTCCTCAACCGGTTCTCAATCGACTCTACCCGTGTCTTCAACTGCAAAACTGTACCATACCCATTGGGCACCACCTTGTTCATTTCGCCCAGGATGGCATCGTGCAGCTGACGCGTCGTAAAGTTGTTTTGCCATGCCTGCATGGTCTTGATCTGGAGCTGCAGTTCGTCAAAGAAACTACTTGAGTCGTCCTTGATAGCCGCTAGGCGAGAATCCACAGTACCAACCCTGCCGTCTAGCGATGCCAGATCCGAAGCTAGGCCCGACTGTCGTTCATTCTGCGTCTTGAGAAAGTCTTCACACTCCGTCTCAAGCTTCGCAAGGGATGATGCGGTTTGCTTGACCTCGCTGGCGGTCCTTAGCCTTTCGGCCTTCTCCGCGTCCAGGAAGTGCCCTATGTTGGCGCTAAGAATCTTGAGTGGCTCCTTGGTTGTCGACAAAATAAATGCTTCCAAGTCGCTACGCGACGAGAAATCCAGCACAGACTGTCGCTGCGTTTCCGGTGCGCTCGATTTCTCTTGAGTTTGGACAAGTGAGCTCCTCAGTTCTTCAATGGCGACCTCGGTCACTTGTCGATGCTCGATCTGCTCTCGAATGGCTCGCTCTTGACCACTGACCGACGCCATGAGTGATCGTATACAAGCTGGAATCTCGTCGGAGTCTTCCTTTGGCGCATCGGAACAAAGCCCTTGGATGAATTTTTCCATCGAAGCCAACTTGCGCCCAGTCCTTTCACCAGCAGACCCGTGGAGGAGTGACGACTCATCGTTCTGAGGCATGTCCGTTGCCGAGAGTCGCATATCGAGCTCTTCAACGGCATGATTGAGCTGCTCCCGTGTGACGAGATCCTTGACCCCCTCATTCACTATGGTGGCGAGCTGGGCCCTGTCCTTGTCGTCCAGTTCTCGCTGCTGCACTGGTACTCCAGCAACATGCTGGGCCTCGAGTCTTTCGAGACGTTTTTCTAAAGCTTCCTTTTGACTTTCGAGGCGTTTCTCAAGAGCCTCGTTTTGAGCCTTCTGCGCAAGCAGCTGCGCCTCGAGTTCTGCTATCCGACTTTGGCAAGGCGCTCGTTCTGATTCACACTCGTGATGCGAAGTCTTTGCCGTCTTGTTGTCGGACTCCAAAGCACCCGACTTGACGATCAACTGTCCAATTTCTCGTTTTATGGCTGCCGAGATTGACTGAGACAGTTTCTGAACCTTCTGATCCGCGGCATCTACTCTGGCGCAGCACTTGTCTCTGTCTTGCGAGGCAGCATCCTTTTGCGCCAATAAGACGTCGTACGCGCTGGCATAGTCGGCGAAGCTTGACTTGCAGCGATCGACATCGAACTTAATCTTTTTGAACTTTGCGTCGGCTCTCTCTCTCTGCATGTACCAGAAAAGCCTTTCGCATAGTGTGTCCACGCCGCACCGCACGGTCTGATCTAGCAGTGCAGTAGTAGGAGCAGAGACCTGGCTTGGCGCAGGGGGTGGCGCAGAGCCCTTGGGAGGCGGCGCCTTGGCCTGTTGGCGGACACCCGGTGACGTCTCAACGTTAGGGCCTCGTCGGTCTGGGGCGGGACCGTTGCGAACAGAAGAGGGCGCGGAGTCAGGTCTGATAGGCGGTGGCGAGCTGACTCTCTCGCTAACAGGACGACGAACGTTCCTAGAATAGTCGTCTCTGTGCTGTTCCACTACCCACGTAAGTGAATATCAGCTTGAGCGTTAACCAAACAGCGTGGACAGGGTAGCGAACCTCGAGCACCGTCACGACCTCGGTCACGAGCAATATCTCGATCTCTGCCTTGGTCTCGTTCATCGCCTCGATCTCGGCCCCGGCTTCGATTTCCTTCACCTTCCCAGCCCCTGCCCCGGGTATCCCGGTCGCGATCACGGTCGATTCCCCTATCCCTCTCCCGAGATCGGGACCGGGACCGATCTCGTCGGTCTGAAATCCGTCGGTCAGGTTCCCATCGGTCCGAGTTCCGTCGATCAAAGTCCCTTCGGTCAAAATCCCTTCGATCCGAGTCCCTTCGGTCGGGACCGGCGCGAGAGGACGCGGTTGCCATCTTGACACATGTGGCTGAGGCTCCTGAAAGAGGGCGACAAGGCAAAATGGAATAAAGGAGGGGAATAAGAGAGAAACCAATAGGAATACCGACGTGCTCGTCGAGTCCTGAATTTAAGGACGCGAGCCACTGGTGCAGTGCGGCGGGGCAACGCTTTTAGGACTTTGGAAAGCGTGACCCGGGGTCTGTTCCGCGAAAATAAACAAGGGTGACGCGCACGCAGTTGGGAAGAGGAAAGAGGCAGCTGGGCGGTGCAGCTGCGACCTGTGAACAGAACGGGGAGTGAATCTGAAGGTGCAGAGGTCCGCGCAACGCGCACGTGAGCATGGAAGGACAGAGAAGGAACGACTGGGGGGGAGTGCCAACGAAGGCTTGGGCTGCCGGTAGTTGCCCCGGGGGACGCGGTTGATAACACTGCAGTGGATTTATTGCTCCTCAGCCTTGATTTCCGAAGCATCAATCTCAAATACGCTGGCCGCGCTGGCACTCTGCGCTGGCTGCAGAGGGTGTGGCGAGGTGGGCGGAGCCGCCAGGATCTGAAAGTAAGGTAGGCCTTTGTACTACCTCAGAGGACGGCACCCGGGCACACCATGCCCATGCAGCAGATCCGTGACGGTGTCTGCCGCTGTCGAGTTGGTTGGGGGGTCGGTGGAGGGAAGGAGGACAGAGAGTGTCCTAGATGGCCAGTTGGATCGATACTCGAGGTGCACGTCCCGTTGGCTCCGGTTTTGAGCGTCAGCTGCTCATGCTTTGAGTGTTTTGGGTGCCGTCTGTTCAATCGTCACAAGGTCCGCTCTTGCAAGGGTGATTCGATCCCCACAGATAATATATCACCGGCCTTGCTTGTCGATTTGGATGAGTTGCGGCTATGTGGTCGTCATGTTGCGCTCAAAGGGAAGAGCCCGCAACGGCTCCACGGACTGAAGAGATGCGGTCAATATGCAAACCGATGAGGCGCCTCTAGGCTTGTCCCTCCTTGGGGCTGGTATCTAGATTCAGGTATCTTATCTCTGAAACTGGGTGCGACTGTACATGCATGTGGTAGGCGCCGTTCATGCCTGCTTGGTGGTGGGTGACTAAAACCGGTTCCAGGCATGGCAGCTTTCGACGTCCACAGGTTCATCCCAGTGGTATGGGGGTCCACTTGTCGCTGCAGCCCAGGGCACCTTACAGCCCACTGGACATCTCCAGCACTCCAGGGCCGCCCCGTCCTCCGCGGGCTCGGGCTGTCGTTTGCGTCAAGCGCGCTAGCCGCAGCGAACGATGGACACGCACTCCAGTGCCAACAGGAAGCGCTCAACCGCCTAGAGTGGGCCACATTAGGTCGGGTACCTCTAGCCTAGCGTGTCCGTCTCAGTGTCGCGCGGCGCAGGCACCTCAGCCAGCCAGCCAGCCTCGCAGGCTGGTGCTCCTCCTCCACTGCGGCTGGCATTTTTCCAAGGGCGACGACCCCCAAGGCTGCATCACCAACCTCACTCCCTCTCGCCCGCACAAACCCCCAGCTATCGCGCCGAGAAAATCACCATTCACCATGGCCGCAGTAAGTCGCCTGAAGCCGCCCAACGCTCTGCGCCTCGCGGGAGCTTGAGACTTTTGCTAATTGCGCTTCCTCACCCAGCCGCTGATGACCGTGTCCGAATCTAAAGACCTCCGTGGTCTCAACCTCATCGCCGCGCATTCGCACATCCGGGGCCTCGGCGTCGATGCCACCAGCCTCGAGCCTCGCGCCGCGTCGCAAGGCCTGGTTGGGCAAGAGAAGGCACGCAAGGCCGCCGCCGTGATTCTGCAGATGATCAAGGATGGCAAGATTGCCGGCCGCGCCGTGCTCATCGCTGGGCCGCCCAGGTAAGGAAGGCCTCGCGCACCCGCGACTCGTCGCACCTCCTCGACGCGAGCGTGCGTCGCGCTGACACCTCGGCAGCACCGGAAAGACGGCCATTGCAATGGGCATGGCACAGTCTCTCGGCCCCGACGTCCCCTTCACATCGCTCGCTTCGTCCGAAATCTTCTCCCTCGAAATGTCCAAGACCGAGGCGCTCACTCAGGCCTTCCGCAAGTCCATCGGCGTCCGCATCAAGGAGGAGAGCGAAATAATGGAGGGCGAGGTTGTCGAGATACAGATTGACCGGAGCGTGACGGGCAGCGCCAAGCAGGGCAAGCTGACCATCAAGACGACAGACATGGAAGCTGTCTACGATATGGGAAGCAAGATGATTGACGCCATGACCAAAGAGCGCGTCATGGCTGGCGACATCATCTCCATCGACAAGTCGTCGGGCAAGATCACCAAGCTCGGCCGGTCTTATGCCCGGTCCCGGGACTACGACGCCATGGGCGTTGACACCAAGTTCCTGCAGTGCCCCGACGGCGAGCTTCAGAAGCGCAAGGAGGTGGTACACACTGTGACCCTGCACGAGATTGACGTCATCAACTCGAGGACCCAGGGCTTCCTCGCCCTTTTCTCTGGCGACACGGGCGAGATCCGCAGCGAGATCCGCGACCAGATCAACACCAAGGTGGGCGAGTGGAAGGAGGAGGGCAAGGCCGAGATCGTGCCCGGCGTGCTCTTCATCGACGAGGTGCATATGCTTGACATCGAGAGCTTCTCGTACATCAACCGCGCGTTGGAGGACGAGCTGGCGCCGGTCGTCATCATGGCCAGCAACCGTGGCAACTCCCGCATCCGCGGAACCGACTACCGCAGCCCGCACGGCATGCCGCTCGACTTTCTGGACCGCGTCGTCATTATCAACACGCACCCGTACTCGGGCGACCAGATCAAGCAGATCCTGACGATCCGGGCGCAGGAGGAGGAGGTGGACGTGTCTCCGGATGCGCTCGCGCTGCTCACCAAGATCGGGCAGGAGGCGGGCCTCCGCTACTCCAGCAACCTCATCAGCACGTCACAGCTTGTGTCGGCCAAGCGGAAAGCCAAGCAGGTTTCGGTGGAGGACGTTCAGCGCAGCTTCCAGCTGTTCTACGACTCGGCTCGCAGCGTCAAGTTTGTGTCCGAGTCGGAGAAGAGGCTGATTGGCAACGACGGGGCCGTAGACCTGTCGGCGACGAACGGCACGGGCGAGGAGAAGATGGATCTGAGCTAGAGAAAGAGAGAGCCTGGAGGTGATGGGGCACGGGATTGCTTTATATGCGAGAGAGCTGGCTGGCGTTAATATTTGGTGTTCAAAAAGTGTTGGGGACGACGGAAGGACTCGAAAGATGTCCGTTTTCCCCTGTACCATACAAGGCCTGGGCGTCAAGGGAAGGGGCCGCAAAGAGACAGCGAGACGTGCGGTCGGTTTCGTCAGTTGCACACGCGAGGGACCCATGTCAGCATGACCCGGGTGATGACATGACACTGTTTGTCGAGCCCAGAGAGCATACCATGTGCAGCGCAGAACAGCACATGATTGGAAACTCTTGGGATAGAAAAGTCGGCCAGACGCTATCTCTCCAACTACTGCTGTTGGCCAATATCTACACGAACCAAGATTCTTGGATGACGATGCCCCAAGTTCGCCGCCGCCACCACCATCAACCGACCCGTCTCCCCCTCCCCCCTCCCTCCCCTGCCTGCCTACGACAGCACCTTGGGCTTCTGCCAGCGCGTCCCGTTCTGGGCCGAGACGACGAGGTCCCTGCCCTGGAAGTAGTAGACGCGCGTCTGGCGGGCCCAGGCGGCGGCGGCGAGCCCCCCGTCGACGGTGCCCCAGTCCGGGTCGCTGCTGGAGCGGAAGTCGGCCCCGGCGTCGTCGACGGGCTTGTAGTAGGCGACCATGGTGCCGCGGGAGGGCCGCGCGTAGAAGAGGCGCCGCGGGCTGAGGCCCGGGACGAAGACGCCGGCCATGGAGACGGAGGGGTCCCACGACGACCCGGGGGCTGTCTTGACGGGTTGGGCTGGGAGGGGGAGCCTGTTAGCGAAGCGTACTTTTTTCCTTTGTTGTCTTTCTTTCCGACTGGCTGTACTGCCGATCCGCAGCACGCCGTGCTCATAGGCTGACGATGCTTCTCGTTGAACGGCCTCCCGGGGGGGGGGTTAAGGGGGGAAGAGGAACAGGGAGGGAGGGAGCGGGATAGGAAACCTACCGCGATTCGGCCCCAATATGTCGCTATACTCCAGAAACTGCAGCTGATTCGTACTGTTAATGTAGTAGACACTCAAATCGTCCTTGGCCGGCCCATGCGCCACAATGGCCGAGCCCATGTGCACCCCCGTCCGTACCAGCGTCGTCGTCCACTCTCCTCCTCCTCCTCCTCCTCCTTCGCTGCCGCTGCTTTTAGTGTCCGCCCTATCGCCGTTGAGCACCGACAGGCTCCCGTCCTCGGCCTGGTAGTAGACGCGCACAATGCTGCTGCTGCTACCTCCGCCTCCGGCATCACCACCACCGCCAATGCGCAGGGCCGCCAGCCGCGTCCGCGCATTGACCCGGTGCGTCGTCACGTTGGCCGACACCACCGAGTTGGAGCGCGTCGCGCAGCCGTCATCACCACCACCGCACTCGAGCGTCGCCTGCACGACGCTGGCGTTGGTCCGCCCCGCGCTCGACACGTAAAAGAGCTGCGTCCACACCGTCGCCGTCGCCGTCCCGGAGCCGGAGCCGTTAAACGCCGCCGCCGCCGCCGCCAGCGCCGTGCCCCAGTCCGGCCGAATCGTCAGCTCCACCCGCCGCTCCAGCCGCGCCTCGTCGTCGCGTATCCGCCGGAGGAACACGTCCGTCGTGTTCAGGTCCTGGTAGAAGAGCTGCAGCTCCGGCGTCTCACCGTCGTTGGTCGTTTTCGCGGTCGACATCGACATCGTCATCGACACCGCCACGGCGCGCTGGCTGGGCTGGATCGGGCCCGTGGCTATCGGTGCCGGGCCGGTGCCCGTCCACGTCGGCTGCGGAACATCGTCATCGTTGTCTTTATCCGTGCCGCCGCCGCCGCCGCTACTGTCCCCTCTGGCGCGGCGCAGTCCGCCGACGACGCCTCCCACCACCGCCGCGACCATGACGACCGCCGCGACGGCCACGACGATGAGTAACGTCCGCCGCTTCAGGCCACAGCAGCATGTCCGTGGTGGCGGAGCGGCCGAGTCGTCCCCCGCCGGCAGCCCGACTGCCTGCTTTTCTGACGTGCCGTAGTATGCTTGTTTGTCGGCGTCGTCGCCCCTTTGCACCGCCTTCTCCTCCTCCTCGGGGAGAAGCTTGTCGTGCCCCTGACGGTCAACATGCTCCTGGTGCGCCACCTCGAGGCCCGACGAGGCGTAGTTATCCGTCACAATCGCCGTGGGGTATCGCTCGTCGTCGTGCTGGTGACCGTCAGCCAGCTAGCCAGCCACCCAGTTACTCACTCACTCTCCCCCCTGCCACCACAATGCGATGTTGGAACATACCATGTTGGAGTTAATCCGCCGTCTCCTGCCTCAGAGACTCTCTCACTCACAGCACAGCCAAGCTCATACCATGGAAGCACGCGCCACCAGCCAGCAGCAGTGCGATCAAGAGAGGGAGAATGGTGAGGACGCGGGAGATGCGAACCCTCGTCGCGAGCACCCAAAATTCGTGAGCGACGAAACCCACACATCGCACATCATCCTCGGCCAGCGGCTCAGCCCACTTCACGCTCCCATCAACCCGCTGGTTCGTCGACGACCCAAAGTCCTGCCACCCATCGTGCCAAGGATCGACAGACACACCACCAAGGAGCGGCACATTGCTACTACTCTGTGCAGTAAACTACTGCTGCCACAACCACAACCGAGAAGTAAACCACCAGGACGTATCCACAAAGGCCCTGGCAGAGCCGCCCGCCCCCCGTAAGCAGCATCCCTGTCGGCTCGTTCCTGGCGCGCGAGCCTCACCCGCGAGCCAATCTCGAGAGCCAATCTGGACACGGCGGCGCAGATTCGCTTGCGGCGGGGGGGGCGGACGCCTGCGACGCTGACTGACATGGACGAGCACAAGCCCCAGCCACCTCTCGTGCATCGTGCGATGCAGAGCTGCGTCATCGGGGCTGGCTTCGGGCACTCGTACCTCGAACCTTGCCCCCCCCCGTACAACAACAGGATGATGCAAAGCACCGAGAGTTGTCGGTAAAGAAAGACTGACGGGCTGGCAAGGGGAAACACCCACGGGTTCGGCCCGGCCCAATGTCTCGTCCCCTTGACTGTGAGTCGTCGAGGGATGCTCGGCCGGCTGTCTTTTGGGCAATCCTCTCCTCATTTGGCTCAGTCAGAGTGTAGGTGGCGCATGCCACAACGTCAGAACCACATCACCCGACAGCCGGTCGTGAGCAAATCACGTACTTCGTACTTAGACAACTTTTTATTTCTTGACCCCCTGTGCCAGACTGTGGGCCCCGTCATCTTCATCAGTCTCGCCTCCTTGTACATGTTGAAACGAGATCCGTCGCTTCCAATGCCAGTGCAGTATTACATAGGTATCATCATAGTAGAGCTCTGCACGCCTGCCCCCAAACAAAATCCGACCACCTGGTATCTCGTGCACAAGTGGGATGCATCCTCATAAGCCGCCAGTGGTAAACGCCATGGTATCCAGCCGTGGGGCCCGTTGCCCCTTCCATCAAACACGAAAAGACGCTCAAGCGGAAACATGTATCGACCAACCATCTCAGCTGCCACCGAGGGAGGCTACCTGCGCTGCCAAGTCCTTGTTGCCCCGGAGGAGGTCTTCGAGCCATTCAGCGGCCATCGCCAGCGTCGTGCTCTTGCTGAAGCCGCCGCCCTTGAGGCCGGGAACGAGGTCACCGAGGTCGTCAAAGCCCTCCTTGATCAGAGTGCGTCGCTTCTGCTCGCTCTTGATGTGATTCTCTCGCTTTTGCTCCTCGGAAAGGTTCTCGCGTGGCGGCTTGGCTCCATTGGCCGTAGACTTGCGCCGCCTGCTGCTTGCTGTTGCATCGGAGAGTGGCGAGGTTCCGTTTCGCTCCGATCTGGGCTTCCGCTTCTTGCCGGACTTGGACGAGTTGTCGTCTTCGTCGTCCTCGTCGGCGGCCTCCTTGACGTTTTTGCTCTTTCGCCTCTTGCGTGGCGGCGCATTAGGGTCGTCTTCGCGCTTGATGTAGTCAGAGCTGTCTCTGGTGTCCAGAGGGCTGCGGGCATTGCCGGGACTACTAGGCCGAGTGTTAGCAGCGCTCTTGTTAACCTCAAGGCACTCGAGGCATTTGAGCTGCGTTTGCTGCTGAGATTCGACTGACTCCTTTTGTTGCTCGGGGACGTATCCTTGTGGAGTGCCGAAGTTGGAATCCGACCCCCATTGGATATCGCCCAGGTTGACCTTTGGAACCGGCGTCCGTTCCTTGGGACCCCACATCCACTCGGTGAAGGTGTGGTCGTGCTCCGTCACGAGGCTGCTCTTGCGGTTCTCTTCCTTGAACTCCTCCAGTGGCTGGTGGCGAAGATGGCCCACGGGGTATCCGACGGGCCGCCTCGACTGCGGCGAGTCCCCGCCCTTGGACGAGACGCTGCCCCGAGGGTTGGAGCCGTTCTGTAGAAGGGTGGCGGCAGCACTGAGGACGTCGTCGGAGTGTTGTTGTTGAAAAGCCGGAGGCTGTGATGGAGGAGGTGGTGGAGGGGGCATCAGGCCGGAGCCAGACATCATCCTCTGTAGGTCGAGCTGGGCGTTGCTGTTGCTGTGGCTGGTGCCGTTGCTGGTGTAGCTCTGGTCGCCCGAAGAATCTAGCGGACCGGACTGGGGGCCGAACGAGGTCGCCGTCCCCATGAACTGGGGCGGCATCTCGAACCAGGCGTCGCTGAAGTTGAGGCCCTCGCCAAAGGAAGGCATGTTGTACTGGTTGGCCGTCAAGTCCTCGAAGAATGAGCTGAGAAACTTGGTGTCGGTCTCGCTGAGGAGCGGCGCCCCCGGCGCAGGATCGGGGGCATCGAAGAGAGCCTCCTGGGTCGGATCAACGGCATCTGCAGCGACGAGGCAAGCCGGTCAGTATGGAAGGCTCGGGGAGGAGGGCGGACGAGGTGGGCAACGCACAGCCGAAGGGTAGTAAGGGATCGGACTCAGGCTGCGAAGAACCCATCCTGGGAGCCTGCTGCACGGCGAGCATGAGGGCGTTTTTGTATCGCGCCGCACTGAGGGGTGGTCTGTCGGGTGGTGTCGTTCGTCGTGGCGTGGTAGTGGTGGTGGTGGTGGTTTTGGTGGTGATGATGATGGCGATGATGGTGGTGGATCACAAGGAATGCAAAATCGAGGGGCTGCGGTTACTGTTGCTCGGTGCCATGCGAACGAGGGAGGGTAGGTATGATGATGCGAGAAAAAGAATAAAGCCCGCGAGTGCCTAGAATATGTACGAGCACATGCTTGGGGTTGGGGAAATCCGGGGTAGTGGGCAGGAGGGCAAGGTGAGATGGAAGATCGCGGAGTGATCGAGGGGGGGACGAATGTGCTCGTTAAAGAGAGCCCGTGCAAGGCTGGGGCTCAGGGCACTAGGAGGTAGACAACCCAGCAGCCCGTCAGGTCAGGTCTGGTCAGGTCAGGTCAAGAGGCGTAATAATGGGGTGGAGGATGGAGCGGAGGCCAAGGTTGGAGGCGGTGGGGCGCCCTAGCGGTAGTAGCAGGAGCACCAGACAGCGGGCACACTGGAGGCGGCCACCTTGGGACACACACACACACACACACACACACACACACACACACCTGGCAGAGCCCTGGAAATGGGCGAGGCCTGGCGCATTTGGCGGGTGCAAGTACCTCAAGGTAACCACCACCACCACCACCACCATCACAACCACCACCACCATCACAACCACCACCACCATCACAACCACCACCACCTCCATCCATTCCCTGCTGGGCGGACAGGCGCGCCCAACGCCAGTCGCCTTTCATCTTGTTCTGACACCGCCATGGACGAACGGCGGGAGAGGAGGGATGGACCACGGCACCCGAATTGGGCCCAGTCGCGAGGATTTGGAAGCCCCTGCGAAACTCGTGCAAGTCATGGCCAGCGACAGCCGACGTCGAGTTATCCCATATGAGTTCCATGTTCGACATGGGCCTGCGTGGGCTCTGTCTCGTCCGTCCGGGGACTAGACTTTATTACTCGCTCGTGAGCCGGTCCTCATACACTCAAGATACCTTTGGATACTTGGCTCTCTGGCAGTGCCGCCAAGGCAGCTGAGGTAACCCCAGGTACGGGCCGGCGCCGCAAGTGACGCTTCAACGTACGAGTAGCTGTACGGGCAGGTACTCGAGGGCTCGCAGCATGGACCTCCTCCGAGTCCAGCGATGCGGCCGGACTGGCTGGGCATTTCTTCTAACGCAGGACGTGCATGATATAGCCCACCCCGCCTCTCTCTCTCCGCCGCCCCTCCCACCTTCCGTCCCCGCAGTCTCGTCTCCGTTGCTCCGTGGGCATGAACTCGCTCGACGTAATAACGAACCGACCACCGATGCTGGGTGCGTAGGACCGCATGGCAAGGCAAGGCCAACAGTGATCCAGACACGGAGAACACTTGCGTTGGTACGATGGAGGTCATCTATACAGTATACGGGTGCGATGGCCACCCCACCAGTGGTGACCATCAGAACCCCCGCTAAGCTGGTCCATTGCCACTGCCACCGCCGCCGCCGCCGCGACTCCCGTCACCATCGCGAACCAGACATCATCGCCAGGTTTGCGAGCGGGCCCTAATAAGCACGCCAGGAATGGATGAAGCGCATGGCGTTGGCGTCAGCCTCCGGGACAGCGGGCCACACCCCTGTCGGTGAGCGAGCTGGCGCGCCCGGAGGCTCCCCGGGAGGGGTGGTGCAGAAACTCCCGTGGATCGTACCCGCCGCCTGCTCGGTGGAGGAGGGTCGGTCCCGCTTGTCTGCTGGCTGGTCTGGCTGGGACTGTCCCCGGGTTGGGTTTGAGTCTTGACAGCCCAGGCTGGGGGATGGGCTGGGGAAACGGACCTTTTGGCTCGGATAGGCCGATATCGACGTAGCGGGTCCCTGAGCATCCCGTTCGTTTTCTGGCTCCTCCGCGCGCGTGTCATGTCCCCATCTGCCACACATCTGGCGATTGGTTGGACGAGCGCCCGGACATTCCCGCTTACCTTGGCTTCGCACATCGTGTTCTTTGCTGTCCCGACACTTTGCTGGCCACCCACCTCCCGAAGCCTCCGATGCGGGCACCTCGATACAGCGATGGGTCCCGCCCAGATGACGCATCTCTGGTTCTCCACGCCCCCATGCAGCAAAGGCGACAATCACATGCCAGTGCTCTGCGCTCTCCTTCCCCTCCCCTCCCCTCGTACGCACCGCCCGCTCCCCGCTGTCTCCCCAGAGCGGTGCAGATTCCGTCCGGTACTGTTCCGCAGCATCCTTTCCTTTCTTCACTCGACGCGGGTCTCCACGTCCATCCCCCCCGCCGCTGGGTAGCGAGTGGGGAGCGCTCGGGCGGGCTGCCACGAGTTTTGCTCGGAGGCCCGGGCCCGAAGGCTCGCGCCACCCAGGGATTCCTACCTGGCTTGGGATAATTGGGGGGAGTGCCGGCGTGAGGCTTCGTGTCTCGGGTCTGGTCTTCTGGAGGCGGGATCTCGCCCGTTTGGACTCGCTGCAGGGGGATGATGAGGATGGCAGGTAGCGCGGACATTGTTGGGTCCAGTGGCGATGGCTCACGCAGTAGTCTGGCTGGCTTGGAGAAGAGCATGCAGAGAGCATGCAGAGAGCATGGCCAGGTCATTACAGCCTGCATCAAGCCGGGTCCCAAGTCGCGTGGTTTGGGAACCGGTTCTGCGTCTGCGGTCCGGCGAGTGGAGCCCCTTGCTGGTCTTGTGCAGCGAGACCATGCAAAAGCAAATTAGTAGTTTGTGCGCCTTGAGCGTCCTGCCTGGCGTTGGCATGCAAGGCACGGGCGGCCATCAAATCTCGCCGTCCTGAGAGACTAAGGCGAGACCAAGAGAGGCGCTCTCAAGGGATACGAAGTCGGTACTTGTGCACCACGGCATGAGCCACCTAACCTCGCGATATCTCGGGCTGCTGCTGCTGCTGCTGCTGCTACACGTCGGTCGTTACGAAGTAACGTGTGTATGTAGGTAACTAATCGGTTGTAAGAAAGGCGGTCCAGTGCGAGGGCGGCGAGCAAGCCACCCGGCACGTTGATTTCGGGGACGTGTCGTGCGTGGCCGTCCACCACCCAAGATCGTCGTCGAGGCGTGGATGAGTGGGTGGGTGTGGTGTGTCGACGTCGACGTCGAACTGATGTGCATGCACAGTTGCACACGCACACACACACACGCACACACACACACACAACACGCGTGGCACACATGACGCTGCACGACCAAGGACGCAGCAAGAGGTGATACGTGTGAGCAGTTGGGTTACACCTTCCGCGCCTGCCCTGCCTGGGCAGCCTGTCCGTCACGGCGGTGTTACAATACCTGCAGCAGCAGCAACAGATAGATTCCCATACCTAGTAGTAGGCGGCGGCGTTCGTCGCAGGCACGGGAAACTTACCAACTACAGCGACAGCCCGGCAATCTGCGTTCCCCGCCCACACTGCATCCCGGTACCTCATTTACACGTCAAACTCGTCGCCGTCGTCCAATTTGTATCGCCTGACACCGGCGCCATGGAGCCCGTCCGGCGTGGCTGCACTGCCGGCGCCAGCGTGTTCCCCCGAGGGGTCGGTCTCATGTCTTCATTTCCATTTCCATTTCCATTTCCAGACGCTCGCCCGCCCGCCGCCCTGACCTCTCCTCTCTCTCCGCGTGCCTGCGTGGACAATTGACAGTGGACGCAGAGCGGTCCCAGACGCCCGGACCCGGACGTCGGCCGGGGGCGCAGTGCTCATGGAATCCACTGGCGGTGCCTCCCAGGTACCCTTGCTTGGGCAGATCTCCGGGCGGTGACAGCCCTAGCCTCCTAAGGTACTCCGTAATGCTGCTGCAGATGAGGGAGCGCAGTGGAGCGCAGTGGAGCGCGCTCCGTTACAGCCAACCTCACTGCAAACCCGCGTCTGGCAAGTCGACCGAGCGAGTGCGCTCCACCCCCTGCGCCGCGCCTGCCCATAACCGTCCGCCAGACTGGACCTACCTATCCATGCCACTATTTTCAGCAGAGCCCCGGCTGTCGCAGGGAGGGAGAGGACACCAACCTAAGATGAGATGGGAAAGCGGAAGGCCAGCAGCGGCCCTGCTGGAACCCGCCCGGGTGCCTTTCTCCCCCTTGTGATGACGAGAGCCCCACGACAGGCAGACCAAACCAAACCAAACCAAACCAGAGCTCGCTGACAGCCGAGGCTTGTGATTGCCGGCAGTTGCGCCTAAAGAGGGGGACCGCTAAGTTGGACGGAGTCTCGTTCAGCCAAGAGCCAACAACAAAGGCATCTCTGTCTCTGGCGGGAACGAGAGCTGCTATGCTAAGCGCGCGTTCGTTCATCGTCCTTTCAACTGAGCTTCGCCTACCCAAAAAGCCCCTCCTACCCCCGCAGCATCGAGGCCGTTCCGTCGAATGTTCGGCTGCCCGCAAGAGCGGATCAGGGTAGCAGCAGCAGCAGCAGCAGCCGCCGCCGCTCGCCTCGACCAGCTTGGAGGAACCTTCCCTAGCTAAGGAATCAACGAGCAAGCTCGCCTGTCCTGGAGCACGCGACACGTCACGACACAACACGCTACGCCACGCCGCCCTCGCCGACTTCACCAACGACCAAGGCAAGCGTCCTGCCTACCTACCTACCTGCCACCAGAGGAGGACTCCCCCCACCGGTGGCTTCTGCCCGGTCTCTGACGTCGTACCTTGACGACTTGCCCTCATCGCTCGCTGGGCAGGGGTTTTCGTTCGCGTCACTGACAGCCCCCCCCCCCTCTCTTGTCTCCCTCCCCGCAAGCAGCCAACCGCATCTCTTCGCCTTGGTGATCTGATCTGGTGACACTGCCAAGTACCACGAAAGTGAAGTAGCTGGTGCTTCCACTTCTCTCGTCTGCAAGGTTGCACGATTCCCCATTTACCGGCTGTGACGCCCTCGCACCGCCGCTAGTCCCTGGAGATCAGCCCGGTTTGTGCCGAGGCGCCGGGCTGTCGTCTTGTGTGTTGTGCGTACAGTTGCTGCATCCATCCATCCATGGTCAAGTCGTCGTCGTCGACGACAACGACCATCCCCGCCAGCCTCGTTGTTTGCGCGCAGCCGCTTGTTGCTGCAACCACCATCCGACATGCAGCAGCAGGCATCGCCCTCACCACCACCAACACGGCTGCGCCGCCATGCGGCTCGTGGAACGCGCCCCGGGAGCACCACCACTACCAAGAAGCCTTTCCCACTGCAGCTCCAGTCGCTTCCGCCGGTCCTGCGGCCCCTGGTTCGCGCCTACATCCTGGGCTTCGCATCGTCGGTGCTGCCACGACTCCTGACCGTCATCCTCCAGCACCTCTCCCGTGCGAGGGCCAAGAATGAAAACTGCCTCCCCGCCGAAAAGGACCACCGAAGCTTTGTCGACTCGGTCCTTCACGTCCTTCGCATCGGCCTGGAACCGCAGCGCTTCCCCACGTTCTGCGCCGTCCTGGTCGGCGGCGCTACCGTCTTACAGGTGCGACTGACTACTACCTCCGCCGCCGTCATCCTTCCGCTGTCATCCCTCCTCCTCCGTTCCGTTCCTTGCCTTGCCTTGCCTTGCCTGCCATTCCTTCCCCGGATCTGGGAACAGTCGAGATCACGCATCCGTCCCCGCATCACATCTGGAATCCCCCCCCCCTGGTGTGTGGGGTCCAAGGATTATTCCTCGACGGCGCCAGTCGCGTCCTTCTCTGATGCGGCGTCTCGGAGCAACCCCCATCCTCCTCTTCCTATTTTCGTAGCGCCCGCCCACTCACCGCACCTCACCTCACCACCCACTTGCTCAAACCACTCGCTGCCCGCTTCTGTCGGCTGATGTACCCCAGGAGCCCCTGAAGAGAATCGTCGCTCGATGCGCTGCAGGTCTTGGCGAGACCGCCCGTTTAAGGTACGTGTAGCGAGACCGTGCTTTTGTGTTTCAGGACCTGCAACTTCACCACCACCACCATCACCTTCACCACCACCACCGCACTACCTGCGTAGCTCCGCGGTAGGTTCCCGGCACCTAAAGGACTACTTGGACTGACAAGGAGCGCAACAGAACTGCGAGATGGCTTGCTTCGTTCTTCGCCGCGTGGCTCAGCCTCAAGCTTCTTCAGTCGAAGCAGCAGGCGCCTCGGAAGAACTCGTCGGCGCCTTTCCGGCCGCCCAAGCCGACTGATGATGATGCCGTCGCCCCTCATCAGGGGAAACTTGCCGGTCGGACGCTCGACCTGACGCTCTTTGCCGCGACCCAGGCCGTCGACGTCATCGTCGGCGAGCTGTGGTCCCGGCACAGGGCCCGGCGCACCGCTGCCCGAACATGGACAAAGGTATGATGCCACTGTGCGCGCTCGTTCACTCGCCGTGACGCGTCAGATGCTAACATGGCGGTTCTTGTTACAGGCGGAGCAGTTCCTCTCCCAGATGATTGACCCCCTCTCCTTTGTCGCCTCGTGCGGGCTCATCATGTGGGCGTGGTTCTACGCCCCGGACAGCCTGCCGCGGGGATACAACAAATGGATCACGTCGGCCGCCCACGTCGACCTGCGGCTCATCGAGGCTCTCCGCCGCTTCAAGACCAAGGAACTTCGGTACCGCGAGGAGACGGGGCAGACCTCCCTCCTTGGGTCCATGTGCGAACACTACGGGCTCCCGTACGAATGGGGCGATCCCACCAAGTTCGTGCCCTTCCCCTGCGACATCGTGCACATGGGCAGAGGCCCCTCGTGCGAGTACCACGCCTGGCGCCGCTTCTGGCTGTCGTGGAGGTGGTCCATGTACACGTACCTGCCCCTGGCGCTGGCCCTCCAGCTGCGCAAGCCTACGCGCAGCAGCCCCTGGCTGGCGCTCAAGTCGGCCTGCCGCTCCTCGGCCTTCCTCGCCACCTACATCACCCTCTTCTACTACGGCGTCTGCCTCGGCCGCACGCGCGTCGGCCCGCGCCTCGTCGGCACCGACACCGCCTGCCGCAACCGCATCGACGGCGGCATCTGCGTCGGCGTCGGCTGCTTCCTCTGCGGCTGGAGCGTCCTCATCGAGACGGCCAGCCGCCGCAAGGACATGGCCCTCTTCGTCGCCCCGCGCGCCATGGCCACCCTCCTACCCCGTCGCTACCCCCTCGAACGCCAGTGGCGCGAGACGCTCGCCTTTGCCGTCAGCACCGCCGTCGTCTTCACCTGCGCCGCCGAGAACCCCAAGCGCGTCAGGGGCATGATGGGCGGTATCCTCGGCCTGACGTTGGGACAGTGACGGGGCGCCATTCCAGACGACTGTCGTTGCGGCATCACGTTGAACCCTCCGCAGGGCCTCGTTGTACTATACATACACTACACAGTGAAGAGACTTTTTTGCGGTCAGCGATCAGCTAAGGCGGCGCGGGGCGGGAGTCTCGATTAGAACCGGAGACGCGTGGTGTGTGGCAGCTCACGCTCCTGCATCCCGTTCACCTAATGCATAATAATACAACATAAATCAACAGTAGACATGACTACGACTAATAACACTGAAATGTGCCATCCCTCAAGTCTGCCAGCCAGTCTGCCGCAGTGTGTGAAATGTATTATGCATTGTGGGCGAGAAAGAAGGCCAGATGACGACCACCACCATCACCACCACAACCATCCATTCCCGCCACCCATCCGAGCTTCCCGTAGTATAATAGTATACAGCTACTACAGCACTCTTCAGCCCCTACCCAATCCAACCCGACCCGCTTCACGACTTCCACCAGGAGCACACGCCCAGCACAAACATGCACGCCAGGATGTCGGCCCTCACCGTCGTAAAGATCTGCCCGTACCGCAGCGCCACCAGCAGGTACCCCCTGAACGGCTCGGGCACGAACCCGGCCACGGTCCAGAGCATGCCGGTGGGCTGCCCCCGCTGCGGGCCGCGGGCCTTGTCGAGGAAGAAGCGCGTCGTGAGCAGCACCGCCTCGCCCGTGGCGAAGATCCAGAAGAACATGAGCTTGCGCTGCTCGTTGGCGGCGTATTGGCCGTCGTAGTCGAACGATGGTGACGGCGCGCCGGCGGCGGCGCCGGCGGACGCAGGGTCGTAGCCGTGCGCGTGCGCGACGGCAACGTCGTGCGCGAGGGAGGCGCGCTCCCGCTCCAGCCGCGTGCCGGAAAAGGGCGTCAGGAGCGTCACGTACAGGCCCAGGCCCAGGGCCAGCAGCGCGTGCAGGATGCGGAAGAAGGCGGCATAGGCGTCGGGGCGGGCGGCCTGCTGCTGCTGCTGTTGCGCGCCGGGCATGCCGGGCATACCGGCGAAGGGAGAGGAGCCGGCGCCGCCCGCACCGCCCATCATCTGGGTCATCATCTTCATGAGCGGGTCGTCCTCCATGCCGGGCGGCAGGGCCGGCCCGTCGGGTCCGGGGCCGGGGCTCGGGCTCGGCGATGCGCTCTGCCCGGGGCGGTCGAAGCCGAGCATCATCTGCCGCAGCTGGGCGTCCGAGATGGACGGCTCGGCGCCCGAGACGTTGCGCCGAGACGGCGTCCTCGTTTGCGGTTCGTAAAAGTGCTCCGAGATGTCCACCTCCTCGGGGTCGGCGGCGGCGTGGTGTGGTGGTGGTGGTGGTGGTGGTGGTGCCTGCGTGCCAGACACGGAGCGTGACTTGGGCGACGATGCATCGGCTGCCACCGGGGGCGTGACGACGGGCGAAGCCTGTTCTGTATCTGTGATGACCATGACGCAGGTCAGTCTCCGAACTCTCAAGTATATATGATCCCCCTCTTGCGTTTCGCACGGAGGAGAGGGCAGGCAGGGCAGGGCAAGGTAAGCGCACCACCGACTACACGGCCGCCTATGCCGGTGATTTTGTTCAGGCGTGCCGAGCCGCCGGCCTTGATCTTGGCCTCGCGCCGCTCCTTGCGCAGACGGGCCTGCTCCGAGGCCCGCGCGGCGGCGGCGTCGGCGTCGTTCGACGTGGCCGCAGCGCTGTCCGCCATGGCCGAAGGGAAAGATGCAGGCGGCTTCGACCGATAGGTGAGGGCGGCGGCGTCTCGTAGGAGGATGAATTTCTTGCTCGAACTACGCAAGGAACGAGGTGGCGGTGGTGTAGCGACGGAGGGAGTTGAGGTCCGGGGGATGGATGGAAGAGCTGTCGTTGGAAGCTTGCCCCGAGGTGTGTGACGCCAGGTGTGGGTGCGGATGGAGACTCTGAGCTGGCGCCATTGGGAGCCCCACAGTGGACGACGACACAACACCTCACTCAAGGTTATCTACGAAAGCACTTCTGCAGCTCACATCGACCAACTGCGAATTGTGCCTATCTTCGCGCAACTACAATATCAATCCGAGGCCAGACCACTGTGACTCAACCCAGCGGTGCGAAATATGCCGCCTGCCTCAGTCCGATGCGTCCTTATAGGCACCAAGTCCAACCTGGCCTCTTGGAAGAGAGGGCCGCAATGGGCATGCTCGCCTGATCTGGCACGGCCAATGGAGCAGCCTATTTCGGCGTCCCTTCAGTGCTTGATGTTGGATCCACCGCAGGAATCAGTTTAAACATCCCTTGCTCTTTCATTCATGGCTTTTCTGCTTCAACTACCTTGACCATGCTTCTATCCCCCAAGGCCCCCTTCACCTGTACATCATTCGTCAGATCGTCTTTTGCCTCCTCCAGTATTTAACTGCTTGCATCAAGTAACAAATCAAGGCGTTGCCTTGCTCATGCTGATCAGTCGCTTCACGCCCACCTGCAGGTTGGGTTAGCACGCTTCTAAACCTTGTTGAGCACCATCGCTTACCATCCAGTTTCCGCACTCCTCCGTCTTGTCGCGCTGAATGTCCAGCTGGATCTTCTGAGCCGTCGCGTAGTCCTTTGACTGGATAGCCTGCGCAAGCTGAGAAAGTTGATCAATGGTCGCCGCTTGGACAAGCTCCTCGTTGTTCAAGTGATCGAACAGCAGATTCAGCCGCTTCTGCGTGTCCTTCACTTGCGGTGCAAATGTGGCGGGAGCCTTGGATGCAACCCGCTGCATGTCCTGGCTAAGTATATCGACAAGCCCCTGAGCGTTCGCAGGGATGTGCGAGCGATCACCGGGCGGGTGCTTAGCCTTTGTAGGCGGTGCGGCAGCCTTGGGCGGCGGCGGAGTAGGGGTTGCCCCGCTGCCCATTGGTGGTGGCCCGGTCGGTGGCGGTCCTTGGGGAGGCGCCGAGGGCTGGCTTTGGGGCGCCGCGTACGGGGATGGCGCATACTGTCCCTGGGGGGTGGCCTGCGTTGGCGGAGGTCCATACGGGTTCGCGGGGGGCGGGCGGCTGGCGGGACCTGGAGGCGGTGGCATCGTTCCCATCGGGGGTTGACTAGGTTGTTGCGGTTGCATCGATGGGGCTGGTGCGTATCTGTTGGAGGGCGGTGCACCCGACGGAGGGGCATTGTACGGCGAGGCCGTTCGAGGCACCGTCTGCGGCATATGCGGCGTCGGAGCGCCTGCCGCTGGCGGAGGCGGCGCGTACTGGTTGGCCGCGCTGGAGGACGGCCGCGGCGGCGGGGCCTGGAAAGACTGGGGAGGACCGGCCAATGGAGACTGCACCCGGGGCGGCGCCGGACCCTTAGGGGGTGGCGGCGGCGGGCTTGGTCGTTGTCCATAGGGAGTGGATGATGGGGGAGCTGATGGGGGGCCCGATGGGCTTTGCTGCCCGGGGAATGGCGAAGTGATGGGAGCCGAGCTGGGCGTCGGCCTGCGCGGAACGGCCTTTGTCACCACAGGGACGTCGTTCCAGACATCCATCTTCTTGGATTGAGAAGGAGGGGGCTGGGACGGCGTGGAGTTTCTCGGAGGAGGCCCGCCCATCGGGGGAGGCTGATGGCCCATGTTGGGATATCCGGTCTGATATTGAGGCTGGTAGCCACCCTGGGGTTGATACGGATTCTGAGGTGCCATGTACTGTTGCTGCTGCGGTTGCGGCGCCGGGCTGTGGGTTTGGCTCAGGCCGACAAAGGGGCTCGGCTGGGGAATGCTAGGTCCAAGACCAGCCTGCGGCGCCTGGTAGCCATAGGTCGGCTGCATTCTCGACGTTGCGACGTTGGACGTCGCTGACTGTCGTCCAATGGCGGGCTGGGCAGCAGGCTTCTTTGTTGCCATCTGTACCCGGCTCCTGGCAATCTCGGCCGCGGCGTACTTGGTGGGAAGCAGGTCCAGGTATTTCTGAGCGACTTCCAGCTGACCGTGTCCGGCAAGGATATCGGCGTACTCTGTATACTTGTCATACAGTGTCGCCAGCTTCCAGTCGGAGTCCTTGCTCTGCTCAGTGTCTTGGAACTTCGTCACCTGCCGGAAGACGGTGACCTTCTCGATAAAGTTCTGGAGCGATCTGGCGTGCACGGAGAAAGTAGAGTCGTCTGAGGTCTGCTTCATACCAGCTTGCTCCTCTTCCTCCAGTTCAGTCACCCAGATGTCGACGACCTTCTCCAACTTGGACCCGACAAGGTAGCAGAATGAGGCATCCTTCCTCTGGCCGGCCTCGCCGATGCGGTCGCCGAGAGCTTCGCAAAGGTCTGGGAACTCTTGTGGGTCAGAAAAGGTGCAAAGAATCGCCATGGTCTCCTTCCAGTTCTCCAGGTTCGCGTTGTACACGATGTCCCAGAGGTTCTTGCCGATGACAGAGCCAAGGAGACGCATGTAGCTGGGCATGCCGCTCTTCTTGGCGAGGTACGCAGCCTGAACCTTGTCCACCAGTTCCTGGCCGCCGCAGTTGGCGATCAAGAAGGCGTCGGCGATACGCTCCTCGGCAAGGCAAATGTCGCTGGCCTTGGCGAAGTTGCCCAGCATCAGGGCCCTGGTAATGGACTTCTCGACAGAGGTATCGCTGTCGCTGAAAAGGTGGAACGGATTGTCGGTCTTGGCTCCCTTCGTCGCGGCCACCCCGGAGAGGAAGTCATCGCCATCGCCATCGCCATCATCACCGGCCCAGAAGTCAGATTTTTCCTTCACGGGGGCTTCCACAGATTTAGCCTCAGCCTCATTCTCGCCATTCGCAGGCGCCTCCTTGGTTGTGCCGTTGGTGGCAAGCTCATCCTCCTTAAAGCCAAGGTACTCGATGATCTTGCCGCGAGGGTTGTCACCAACAAGCGTCTCCATGACCTTCCAGTCTGCCTTCTCTTCTTCCGTCTTAGCTTCTTGCAACCGATCCTCGCAGATTGCCGTCAGGTCGCCAGTTGCAAGAGCCTCTTGGAACTTCTCAGTGGCAGCTGACACCGCAGAGTCGATAGAAAACTGCGAGATTGTGACCTTGGAGCTGCGCTTCTGCCCTGGTTGCGAAGGCAGGGCCTTGAAGATGACAACCTTACCACCAAAGCCAAAGGAGGCGCCGATTGGTCGCTCAAGCCATTTCGGTGCCTTGTTCAAAGTGAAAGACGCGCCTTGGGGCTGAGTCTGCGCTGCTCTAAAGAAGTCCTCTCCGTCCAAGCTTTTATCCGCCTGGGTCTTGGCGGTGTCTGGGTTGGTGTTTTGCAGCGTCTGGATGGTGATTTTGCCATCAAAGCTGGCAGAGGCGGACAGGTTGGGGTTGTGCGGATTAAACTGAGCTTGGAAGATCCAGTTGGTCATTTCAGGGAGCTCCCCGAGACGTTCCCCCGTTTGCGGATTCCAGACAAGTGTGCGGTTGTCCTTGCCGGACGAGAGCAGGATGTCACTATCCTGGGAGCACCAAGACAGCGAGAGGACTCCCTGCTCGTGCCCCTGAAGGGTCTTCTCCGGCGCATTGGAGTTGCGCAAATCCCACAGCAAGATGACCGGGGTGGTGTCGTCAGGGGTTGCCGTCAAAAGCTTAGTGGAGTTGTTCGGGTCCCAAGCAATGGCGCTCACAGGTCTCCGACTGTTGTTGAGCGTGAGGGATGCCTTCTTCGTCTTCAAATCCCACACAGTCACAAAGCCGCTTTGTCCTCCAGTTGCCAGAATGTGGGAGACTTTTCGGTTCCAAGCCAGGCATTCGATATCGTCTGCGCGAGCTGCTGGGTTGCCGAGACGGAACGGGTTCGAAATGTCGTTCACATCGTAGATGAACAGCTCGCCTTTGGCACCCGCGGTGGCAAGAATTTGTGGCTTCAGAGGGTTGAACTGCAGTGCCTTGATTGGCCCCGTGTGCTTGGATGTCTGGGAAATCAGGGCGTCGGAGGCTCCAGCTTCCAGCTTCGCGGCATCCCAGAGGTCAAGGGAACCATTCTCGAGCGCGCCGGCAATGATGCCCTTGGGGTGGTCGGAGTCGGCAGGTCCCCAGGCAATGTCGTAGAACCTGTCTTCGGGGTCAGACACCACAGATCTGGTAATGAAGCCACGGAAATAACGCGTACTTGGCGTCAGTGGTGATGCTCGCCACTGGCTGAAGCTCCAGGCCTTGGCCCTGGTCGTCCAGGGACAGGTCCCAGAGCTCGAGCTTGCTCTCGTCAGAGAAATCGGCATCTACAGCACCGGCACGCGTGCCCGTGACCAGTAGAGGTTTGCCTGCGCCCGGCGACCAGGCAAAGGTGGCCGTTCGGGGCACTTCGCGAAGGCGCACCATGATGGCGGGGGTGGGTTACCGACACGTCCTGACGGGCGCCGAGACGGATTGGCCTGGTGGTGGGTTCGTTGGGACAAGAAATGTGAGGCAGATCAACGTCTAATTGCCAGGGCTGAACATGGGCGAGATTCGGAGAGGCAGCCCGCAGCTTCGGGTAGCAAAAGGGGAGGAAAAGCCGTCGTGGTGGAAGAAGCAACGCGGATCTGGCTTGGTGTGACCCGGGGCACGCACGGTATGATGCCAGATTGCAGGCTCCCTGGCTCCGGACCTCCTGAGCTCCAGGCCAGGGACACGACAGCGGCTCTCTAACAAGTAACAACCAGCGCCCTGAGGGTGAGGTGGGGTGTTGCTGTCACGTGATGTGCGCTAACACTGCTTCACGGTGAGGAACCCAGGCAGGCCAATTAGACCGACGACTCTTGAGGCGCAAGAACTCATGAGAGTGACAACTCAGCACCCAGACTTTCGCATCACCGCTGTCACGCAACCGGCAATCGTATAGGATGGCTGACGCCGCTCGCTGGAAAGCGACTATCTTCGTCGGCGGACTCGCGCCTACAGTCACACAGAGCCAGGTTTTGGACGCCTTTATCCCGTTCGGCGAGATTGTTGAGACTCAACTTCCCAAACCCGATTCGCGGAACTCGACAGATACCCACAGAGGGTTCGCGTACGTTGAATTTGAGGATGCCGACGACGCCAAGGAAGCCATCGATAATATGGACCAGTCCGAGTTCTTTGGCCGCATTCTCAAGGTTTCACAGGCAAAGGCGCCCAAGAGTGCAGAAGAGGGCCTAGGCAGCAAGAAAGCTATCTGGGAGCAGGTGATTGCTCCCGCTTTGATCCCCGCATCGGAGCGTATCGCTGATCATTCATGTAGGAAGGCTGGTTGGCCGAGCACGCTGGGACGCATGAGAACGGCACGACGAACGGCCATGACCAGGCCGTGGACGACGCGCCAGATCCCATGCAGGGGCTGGAGGGACTGGATGTTGCCGGACCAAAGCCTGCTTGAGATTTTACTGTTTCCTGTCACATTTTTGCATAGCGATGGCGTTGCGAGAGCCACGGGTTGTACGGCGAGCGATGGGGGTGGAGACCACCTAAATTCACGGTCGCGGCGCATGCGGGCAGTTGAATGGACAAGATCAACTCGTGCGATTGAGTCTCTGTTTGCCTTGTGGAGATATACAGTAATCCACCTTCCGCGACAAAGTAAAACATTGCTGGCGCGGGCCTTGGAGTATTTGACAGTTTCTAGTGCTCAGCTCGGCCAGAGGGTCCCTGCCGGGACAGCCGCAGGTTCTTGTCGACGAAGAATTTCCGGACGCTCGAGTAGCCGGCAGCACAAACAGCGAACCCGACGACGACGGCTACAGACATGTTGTCAGTGGTTAAATAGGCGTGTCGGGCCAGAGTGGGCGGTATTTACCGAGGGGAATCAGCTCAGCGGGGATTTGCTTGAGCTTGCGGAGTCGCTGGGAGACGGTGTGGCCTTTCGCAGTTGTCAGTCCTCGATTGTCGCATAAGAGCTCCAGGAGCTTCGGAGGGGTGCTAAAGCCCTTTGCGCTCCTTCTTTCGTCACGTACCAGCCTGGTCTTCCTTCTGTACGTCGATTCTGTTAGCTATGTCACGGCCACATCGGTCGGCGGGAACCCTACGGGAATGGGGCGCATCATCCGAGTCGACGGCCGGAACATCATCCGAGCCGTCGGCTGGAACGTCCTGAGAGCGGCGGTAGAGCGCATCGTGAGAGAGTGGAGAGGAGCTGGCAAGGCGCTTAGCAATGGTTGTGATTCAATTGGAAATTGTCGCCTTTCCGAGGTGGTGTTTGGAGGTTGCCGAACACCTGATGCTGCAACGGACCCGCTAGCGTCGTGGTTGCCTTATGTAATTGGCTATGCAACCTGAGGCACACAACCGAACACCCGCCAGCGCCGGAACATCCAGTCGTGCTGCAATCATCGACGCATCCATTCAACCTCATCATCCACCACGCCCGGAGCTCTGAATTGCCCACCCACCTCTCAGCAGAACTCCCAGACGTCCGCCGACGCGCATCAATTCACAATGGCAGACGACGATGGCCAGGAGCTTGTCCAGAAGCCCTTCAAGTTCGTGACTGGTATGGCTGATAATCCCTCCCTAAAAAATGAGCTGATCTTGACCCGAGGCTAACGATGCACAGCCGGTAAGCTCACCCGCGACCACCCGACGAGCGCGAGTGCACGAAGAGCACCGCGCCGCACGACGAGACATCGAGAGACTGACTTCTCAATTGCTCAGGCACGGACGCCCGCTTCCCCAACCAGAACCAGACCAAGCATTGCTGGCAGAACTACGTCGACTATCACAAATGCATCAACGCCAAGGGGGAGGACTTTGCCCCTTGCCGCCAGGTACGGCTCTGGCCGCTCAAGGAGGAACGCTCTCGACTGTGCAGCCGCAGATGCTAACACAGGTGTAGTTCTGGCTCGCGTACCGATCACTGTGCCCCTCTGGCTGGTACCAGCGCTGGGACGAGCAGCGCGGTAGGCACAACCTATGGCATACGTATGTCTCAGGATGCGCTAACATGACTCAACAGAGGCTGGAAACTTCCCCGTTCGGCTGGATGCTTAGAGGACTCAAATGTAGATTTGGTGATGTAGTTATTAGGGAACAGGGTGCCGGAGGGGATGGCTCTGCAGCAAGGCCTGCAATGTACTACTCGCACGTTCTTGTAGGCAATCGACACTTGCGGTTGTTATTTGATATCACAGGCGAGCAGTATGAGCAGTGCACAATTTCGATTGTAAAATGCAAGGCCGTAGGCAGGCGACCCCACTGGTATCAAAATGTCGTCGTGACGATCCCTTTCCCACCTATCCCGAACGCCGCAGAGAGTAAAGCAAATGCAGTTTGGCCAAACCCAAGACTCTTAATGTCCGCAGCCCAAACGCTCAGTCCTTTTTAGAGCCACCCTCATCATCGTCCGAGCTCATGAACTCATCGTCATCGTCGAAGCCAAAGAAGGTGCGAGGCTTGTCCTTTTCCGTCTTTTCAGGCTCAGACGGGGTAGATTCCTCGGAGCTCGATTTCTCTCCTTCGTCAGAGCCAGAAGCATTGTTGCTCTGCGTAGACACAGACCCGTGGGATGTGCTGACCAGGTTGTCCTTGTAATTGCCGGCCTTCATGGCAGCAATCACAGCGTCGCGCGTCCTTTCGCTGGCTTCTTCCTTGTCCTCGACCCATTTCCCGTCCAAACGCCCCTTTCCGCCGGCCTTAATTTCGGCCTCCTTCTGCTCAGATGCTTGAACGATTTGTTCCCACCGCTCCCGCCGCCTGTCCTTCTCCTTCTTTTCCATCTCCGGCTTGATGGCGAGATATTCGGCGAGGGCCTTGGCCTCGTTGACGGTCCTGAGGCGGCGCCCATCGAGGTTCCGGCTTGATCCGTGGTCGTCCTGGCTCTTCTTCTTCCGCGACGACATGCGGCCTCCGGCGGCGCGCAGCTGGGATCCGAAACCGCCCTTGCCACCGCACAGAGGGACAGTCAGGCGGAGGGAAAGGAACTCGTCATCGCTGGTGGAGAGATATGTTGACAGCGGGGCCTCGGACCGCTCCGGCAGTTGTCTGTTTGACAGCGTCGTCAGGATGAGCCTGGTGTCTGTGACGGGCAGTCTTTCGTTGATCTCGTCCCGGAGCTGTGAGATGGTCGTGGTCGCCGGGACCGGCACTACCAGCGTAGACGGTAGGCCAAGTCCCTCAAAAGTTGAAATGAGAACGTTGAGTTTGTTAGGAGCCATGTTGATGATGCGACGGCTGATGCAGTGACAGTTCGAAGTACGTCGTCGCAAATGTTGACTGGGCCTTTGACACCAGCGCTTTAGCGGCCGGGCGGGAGATGACTAATACACCCAAGCAGGTGAACAGTCTGGATGATGATCACCACCACCTTTGTATCCGTTTTGCCGCGACTCGAATAACTGAGGTGGAGACTTGCGGCACAGGGGGTCGATTCAAAAGTCGGGAGAGTTATACTTCTAAGTTGGTGTCGTTCTGGCTCGCGACGTCGAGGCTCTCAAAACAAGGACAAGTCCCACAGTAAAGTTAAGGCGTTGCGCGCTCAGTCGGACTCACGTGATCGTGTCCCACTTCTGAGCCGTGACAGTTGCCAGAATCGCTGCACCGCCACGAAACGACACCCTTTGCGCCGCATCACGTGCATATCCAGCCACAGCGCACAACAACTTCGGGGGCCCCACCACCTCGCTAGGTAGGTCGATTTTCTCGTAGGGTTTCCGCCCACAAATGTAATCCATTTTGAGACCTTTGCACCCGCCGCCCGAAAAACTGCCCATTTTCAACATCGACCTCAGCACCGCAAACCGCCACGATGTTGATTCCCAAGGCCGACCGCAAGAAGATCCACGAGGTATTTCGAACCCTCCCCGCGAGTTTGACGAGCGAGCGACTTCTCTTCAATTTCCTGCGTTCGGTGTGACTGATCGATGTGTGTGTGTGTTCCAGTACCTGTTCCGCGAGGGCGTGCTCGTCGCTCAGAAGGACTTCAACCTCCCCAAGCACCCCGATATCGACACGAAGAACCTCTTCGTCATCAAGGCTTGCCAGTCCCTCAACTCCCGCGGCTATGTCAAGACTCAGTTCTCTTGGCAATATTACTACTACACCCTGACCCCCGAGGGTCTCGACTACCTCCGCGAATGGCTTCACCTCCCCGCCGAGATCGTCCCCGCCACGCACATCAAGCAGCAGCGATCGCACGCTCCTCCCCGTGGCATGCTCGGCGAGGGTGAGCGCGAGCGCCGGCCGTTCGGCCGCGGCCGTGGCGGCGACCGTGGCGACCGCGAGGGCGGATACCGAAGGCGGGATGCTGGCGAGGGCAAGGAGGGTGGTGCTCCCGGCGAGTTCGCTCCTCAGTTGTAAGCTCGCCCCTCCCCGTCGGATTGCACGGCAGACGCCTTGAGGGCGGCTGCTCGGCCGGAACATGCGCATCAAGCAAACAAGGCAAAGCTAACTGGATATTTCTTACAGCCGTGGTGGCGTTGGCCGTGCCCGCGGTGGCGCTCCTCCCTCTTAAGCGATGCGAGTTTCCTTTGGGGTTTTCACTATCGAGATGCATGGCGAAAGGTACCGACATGTACTCTTAAAAATGAGGGCAATTCTTTACCATGAGAGTCCGCTCGTGAGAACGGCAGAGTGGGGGACATCGTGGGAGTTTGGAGGGTAGATCCTCGGGAATTCATTTGCATCAGGGTCAATGTTTACCGTCAAACGAGAACATTTCGCTCGGATAACCGTGACCGTGAGCGTCTGTCGCTCCTCTTTTGACGAAATTCGAGCTGCATGGTCCCGGCAGCTTCATCGCGACTCCGAAACGGGCTCGACTGCCATCAACAGTTGGCGAACATGCGCTACGAGAACCTGGCTCCTCGTAGACCATGCCCAAACACAGACGTCCAGACAGGACCAGACTGAACGTTTCAGCGGCTCAATATTTGTCCCCGAGAACCCCAATGGAGGACCTGCTGCTACGATGCTGTGCGCCGGTTGTTGAGCGTCGGGCCGGTGGGTGTCCCCACGTCATCCAAGACGCGGGAGGAGCGTGTGAGATGACGGGAAGTCCTTTGGCTCGCTCAACAAAATATGGCCCAAGCGGGCTAACGTCCGAACTGTCGCTGCCCGCAAGCCTGGTCAGGTTCCACAGACGGCAAGATCCTTGCCGCGAGCGCATTTGCATTCATCAGACGCCCCCGTTGACGATGTTCCCGACAACTCCCCGCCGACCCCGCCGGCAGAAGGTCCGTACTATGCGACGCCGTAGGACTACATATCTTGGCGTCCAGGTTTGTGGTGTTTCAGAGGCATCACATGACCCTGCAAAGAGCGGTGTCCTCTGGCGTGCAAAAGCCACCAGGGATGGCGACAGGCTAGCAGTGCAGGTGCCGACCGCGGGAGCTTTCCGGGATGCGGAGCGATTCGGGTCAAAAGGCTGATCCCACATGCTCAGGTGGTGATGACGGCACCTCGCGTCACACCCACTGATGCGGTGGTAGGTCAAGTAACTAGTATTTCCCAGGCACAGCACAGTAATCTGTCTGCAGTTCGGCAGAGACATTGACGAATTGAGTGCCCAGGGCCGGCCTCGGAGGATGCCTGCATGCCTTGTGTGCCTACCCCTCCCACCTTGCTTCGGCTTATCCTTGAAGCTGTTGCTCCTGTTGCGTCGCAGGAGCTGAGCTTGCATGGCCTGGGCCCTGCAGTAGTCTAGCTCGCGGCGTCGGTGAACAGCATTGTTGCGACCTTGCAGCAAACAATGATTCCCGCCTCTCAACGTGGGAAGCGGCTTGATGGTTGCTCATCAGACGACATGGATCCCGCTCATCTCCGCTCGGAGGCGACCCCGCGAGATGGTGGCGAGTTGCTTATCGACGCCCCAGAGTCCTGGCTAGGCACCCATCACCCCGCCTCGGCGCTTTCTTCGCACGCATAGTACTTCGCACCCTAGCCGGATATCCTTCACAACCAGTCGATGTTGGCCAGGGACGCGGAGGCGGCGGCGCACATCGCAGCGGGTCGAAACAACCAAGCTCATCCTCGGTCTACTCCAATAAGCAAAGATCTCCCTGGACTCACTTTCCACCCGCCATCCTACGTTGAGAGAGAGAGCAGCCACGCCTGTCGTGTGGAGCGGCTAACACTCGATGTTGGTGCTGGCTGGTGGGGCGTGGAGTGTGGACTGACCACGACAAGTCCGCAGTGTGTGCGCGCACCCCGTCTCAACCAGTCAGCCAGGTTGACAAGCGTCCGGCAATGCGGGAGGGATGGAGTCCAGAGTCGCCCCCCTGGCGTGTGCCATGCCAGAAAACGTACATAGAAATAGCGCTCGCCCTCACGGCTGAGAGGCGGGCCAGCTCGCTCTCGTCCCCATCGGCCGCCGAATTTCTGCTGTCTTGTCGAATTGAAGGTATTCCCACCCAGGTGTAGTGGCCTCGGTAGCAGCTGGCGGCCTGCTCAAAGTGGTCAGGGCGAGTTTGTGACGTGAAAGGGACTTGGTGGCTCACTGTTGTTCCTTTTCCCAGCTCCGATAAACAGACGTAGCGTCCCGTCGAACTGCCTTTGTTCGTCCACAGTACAGTACAAGACTGCAACCAGACACTTTTACCGAAGATGGCGTCCCTTCCCAAGGAGATGAAGGCTCTCAGGTACGTCTTTATATACCCGCTGCTAGAGCTGGCCCGGGGACCCTGTCGAACCATCAAGGTCCGCCGCCATTGCCCCCAACCGTCCATGCGTTGCGGCCTAGATGAGCCCCGTGGTTCGTGCAGCATGGAGCCTACTCCGCATTTCTCACTCACATGCTCTGCAGGTATGAGAAGCCCGAGGACTTTTCCATTGTCACGGTCCCTCTACCGAAGCTGCGGGACAACGATGTCTTGGTCCAAGTCAAGGCCTGTGGTGTTTGCGGCACAGGTGAGTTAGCTGCATGCTGATGATTCAGTCCGCATGGTGGGAGACTAACAGTTGTGTCCACAGATCTAGTATTGCTTCTCATGGCTTGTGTGCATTATTTAACGTTACTGACAGTGCGTTAGCACATCCACGAGGGTGAATTCATCGCCAAGTTTCCCCTGATTCCGGGACACGAGACTGTTGGCGTGATCGCTGCCATTGGCAAAGTATGCTCCCCAGTCGAGCATCGCAGCAACAAACGGTCCCTGACATGACTCTCCAGGATGTCAAAGGCTTCGAGATTGGCGATCGTGTTGCCGCTGATAACAGCGAGCTCTGCAACGAGTGCTTCTACTGCCGACGTGGCCAATTGCTGCTGTGTGAAAACGTGAGCTTTCTCCCAATAGAGGGCCTCGGCCACTATTAATCGTTACTCGCAGTTCAATGCCCACGGCGTCACCATGGACGGCGGCTTCGCCGAATACTGTGCCTATCCCGCCGCAAAGGTCTTCAAAATCCATAACCTGAATTGGGTCGACGCCACCCTCCTCGAACCCGCCTCCTGTGCGTGCCACGGTCTGGAGAAGATCCGGCCCAAGTTGGGATCTCACGTCCTCATGTTCGGCGCTGGTCCTACTGGTCTCGTGAGGTCTCTCTTTCTCAAAATTGCAGGATGTAAGCTGATAATTGCCGTAGATGCTTGCTCAGCTGTTGCGTCAGAACGGAGGCTGCCAGGTCACAATTGCGGCCCCTCAGGGTCTCAAGATGGAGCTGGCCAAG
This sequence comes from Purpureocillium takamizusanense, assembly GCF_022605165.1. Taxonomy (NCBI): domain Eukaryota; kingdom Fungi; phylum Ascomycota; class Sordariomycetes; order Hypocreales; family Ophiocordycipitaceae; genus Purpureocillium; species Purpureocillium takamizusanense. The sequence goes on from NC_063072.1 coordinate 2,083,077, forward strand.
AGCCTCGATGCAGCTGACACCTATATAGAGCTGTCCCGCGAGAATCCTAGCGCACAGTTTGACAAGCTGAAGGCCGATAACCCATATGGCTTCGACATTGGTGAGTCTTGACGCACACCCCAGCTGTCGTTATATGGTCACTAACAAACTGCAGTCGTTGAGGCCACGGGTTCCGTCAAGATTCTGGAGGACTCTATCAACTATGTTCGCCGCGGCGGCACGCTCGTAGTCTATGGGTACTGCATTTCGAATCGTCGATTTATGGCGGAGTGCTAACCTCATCCAGTGTCTATGCCAACAAGGACAGAGTTTCGTGGCCGCCGTCAAAGATCTTTGGTGACGAAATTACCATCATCGGTTCCTTCTCCGAGACTTACATGTTCCGTACGTGCTCCCTTTCTGTCATGGACTTGCAGGAGACGTTGCTGACGGGACTGTTGGGATACAGCTGCCACGATTGACTACCTTGACTCGGGCAAGGTCAAGACCAAGGGCATCGTTAACAAGACGTTCAAGCTTGAGCAGTTTGGGGAGGCCCTGCAAAGCATCAAGGACAAGACTGCCATCAAGGCCGCGATTGTGTTCGACTAGATTGATGACTTGCCAGGAGGCGGCACGGAAGTCGCTTGGTGGATAGCTGCTTCAATTGACGGCGTATGAGCGTCACGGTCAATGCCACAATATGGGGGTGTAGAGTAGCATTTACTTAGGCCATAGACCTGAAGGGACGCGGTCGAAACCTGGCATAGACGATGAGGTCTCGCGTAGAATGCAGACTTATCGGAGCTCCGATTCACGGCCCTGCAAGCCGGTGTGCTTTTTGCGGCAAGTTGCCTGGATGCACCTTCCAACCTCTGTTCCTTCCTACATCATCGGCAATGCTGTTTGTGGAAAGAACAGAGCGTCTCGCACCTGCCATCCAACATGAACATTGGCGACTCTCCACTCTTCAAGGACATGGCACGTCCTGTGCTACTGCAGACCTCCGCGCCGCACGACACGGAGCCCAGGGCTCGTAGGGGCGCCATGGACTCGGTCGTTCAGTTCCTTCTCAACCGATCCCGAATAGACGTATCCAGAATCCGCATCGAGAGAGCAAGTGAAGAGTACGACGCCCAGCAATCCGTTGCCCTTCATTGTGCACGTCTGATTCACATTGGCAGCTCATGCGATCTTACCGTGGAGTTCCGTCTCACCAAGACTGGACCGATTAGGAGCACGGTCAGCGAAATGGACGTCAGCCTGGCCTTCAACGGCTTCTGCTTCGCCAGAATTCGACTGCCTACGGTGAGGACCAGCTTCTGGGGGGCCAATGTCAGGATCCAGGAGCAGCGACTACACATCGCCGACATGGCCACGTTCAAGTCATACATGCGAAGCATCATAATGGACGACGAGACCAACTTTCAGCTCGAGCAAGGGAGATGCACCGTGGCTGCTCTGGGGGTAACAGCGAATTGCGACTATCGCATGAACATACCCATCCGCGGCATGGGAGGGCCCGAAGCAAAGGTGCAAAGCTTAAAGCGCGTCGGTGAAGACTTGACAATGGTGCTCATCGTCGAGAACCCGAGTCCGGTCGAGGTGGACCTTGGAACCACGGTCTTTGCGCTTCGAAGCGGCTCCTCACAGCCGTATGCTGAGCTGAAGGGACCCCTGACAATCGTTCGAGGAAAATTTGGCTGTGTTCTGCAAGGCAAGGCCAGGACCGGGGCAACCTTGTCAACCAGAATGAGACTGACTGGCATTTGTGCGGAAGAGGTGTCGTGGTGCCGCGAAGCAGTGCCGTTCTTGGATCTGGCTGTTGATCTGAGTCCCGGTATCGTTGCGGCAGCAGATGCAGGGCATTGATCGATACTGGACTGTATGGGGCCGCATAAGTGCCATGACATGAAAGTCATGCGAGGTCTGGGCTCGTCGTGCGGTCCACGAGTCAAACCCCTGGGGAGTCAGAGCTGACTGACGTTGGCCACCTGTTTACAAAGCCCACATTCTCTTTCCGCTCCTACGAGATAACTACCTGGCACGTCTCTAGCAATGCAAAAAGAGAGCCGACCGAAATACAATTGGACGGCGGATATAAATTCCTTTCAATGAGGCTTGCACGGCCGACCATGACGCATGTGGCCGGTGAATGGCGCAGGGCGGTTGTGGGCGTCGTTGATACGTTGTCGGGTAGGCTGATCAAGACTTGGCGATGGATAGTTGCGTCGGGTACTACCTCAGTAGACATGGAGTAGTAGACCTTGGTGTCAGTGCCCCGCACGACGCCCCTCCACTGCTTCGTCCAAAAACCAAACCAAAGTTCCTAACGTACTACCAGATACCTATAGGTAAGCTACAGGTAGTAGAGGTTCCGATAAGGTACAGTATGTCCTGGTAGGTGGGCTTTACTTTTGCCCTAGGGCTTCGCGCCAAGGCGTCTGCAAAGTACTATCTCCCCAAGCAATAGATCCTCTGAGCCCATGCATCTCCACTGATGAGTTGCGCTGGGGAGTCCGGTCGAATTTTGGTTGGGCCCCGTCTGGTGGGCTCCCTGTCTGTCTGTGAACGTCAGTGTCAGTGCCGGCGGGAGTGGGTCAGGGCGGCATGCAGCCAGCTTGCTGTCTCTACCTTACGAAGTACCTTTCTCTTCCATTTCCTGAAGTGGGCTAGGGAAGCCTGGAGGGGGGACGATACCAGCAATTTATCAGGGACAGGTGCAGGGGTGTTGGGGGGAAATAATCCGCTTGATGGGCTTCCCTTCCCTGCCTGCTCTCGCTCGCGTGTCAGGAGACCTTGTTACCTATAATTGGAACCCACTTATTACGCACTCAGCGACGCGGATCGCGAAGTGCAAGCATTGCGACGACAGCACGACACGACGTTCTCCCAGTGCGCCGGTCGTGCAACTGCCGTCCACCAGGGGCCGTGCGGTCGCAATACTATCGTTACAGGCTCTCTCAGGCGGTCTGCCTAGTTGACGCCTCACCTCATTCGTACAGCCCGCAGCGGACAGCTAGCCGAACAGCGCAGCGCAGCCGCATTTTCAGCCCCAGCCGGAGCTGCAACTACTCTCCGAATTCCGCCTTTTTTGCGAACGAGTCTGTCTTGGCTTGACACGTCTTTCTCTCTCGAGGCCCAGCTGTTGCCTGCTTGCCTCATGTTTTGCGCCCTCTCCGTCCCTTCCCTGCTGCATAACACGTACTCCCAAGCTCGGGGCACCGCCGGAGCGGCCTCGCCTTGCCTTGGCGATTGCGCACCCTCCACACACTGGCTGTGCGATTGGAAGTACCTACTAACTTACAAGTTCCACGTCTTCCCTTTTCCACTCCATGCCACGGTCCTCGCCATCAGTCGCCCTTTCCCGCACCTCGCGCCCCAATGACGCTCGCTTCCAAGGTGGTGTCATCAGTCACAGCAGGAGCGCCTCGCGTCTGGCCCATCGTCGGCGGCGGGAATGGCTTCTCGAAACATGACCGGGAACAACCCTCGCAGCGGGTCGCGACGGCCGCCAAAGCACGACCTGGTCGCCCGTATCCACAATAGCGCTCTCCAGACGCCCACGGCCCTCGCCGGCCACTTCGATGTCTCTAGCTCCAACACCAATCCCGCCGACTCGTCGAGCTCTTCCGAATCCGACGCCCACACGCCCCGGCAGCGCAGCTCTCGCCCGCAGCACGCACGCTCTATGAGCAACCCGTTTCCTTCGCTCTTCAGCAGCACCAGGAAACGGACGCAGGATCACACGAGCCGCCCCGCACCCGACTTGCACCTTGTTGACGGCGATGACGTGGGCGTCATGGTTGGCGCCAACACCGGGAAGCCCAGGCCTGGCGCTTCCGCTGCGACCACCAAGGACTTCGCCACGGGCAACTGCATGACTTGCGCGTCGCTCGTCAAGTGGCCCAAGGATCTCAAGGTCTTCAAGTGCACCATCTGCTCCACTATCAACGACCTCGTCCCCGCCCAGGGCGACACACGCAGGAACGCATCGGCCGGCAGGGCTCGCGGCACTGGCAACGAGCTTCCTGGCACGCATCAACGAGGTAGCGTGTCCCGTTGTGATCCATTTGCCGCCGTGTCTGACATATTCCGCTCTAGGGGCTCCTATATCCCTACAGCACTCCAAGCGCCTGGTGCAGCAGTGCATCCGCTCGTATCTCGCCAGGAAGCTGTGCCCGAGGTCACGATCAAACTCGGACACTGGCTCGGTGAAGCGACCCAGTTCCCCGTCCCACGGCCCCCAACTGCTACCGGGTGATGCGGCAAGAGGCTACGAGAAGTACCAGCAGGATGGTCATGGGCCGCGCACGAGCAATAGCCAGCCACTGTCCGAAGCCAAGTACGTTTTCGACGAAGAGCCGACCTTGCGACCCAACCCTCTGCGCCAGAACAATGCCATGCCTCGGTCCTATTCCTCATCCTACCCGGAAAGACCTACACTGGCAGTACCATCGGTGGAGCCGAGCAGTGGTCGAAGCGGGCCGTCGACATCTCGAAACGAGAACCCGAAGCGCATATTCAAGCCCCTCGAGGACTACATCGTGTCTTGCTTCGGCTCCTTTGACTGCATCAACTCGTCCTTCTTGAACCAGTCCATTCGTCAAGCTGGGCGAGCCGGAGGCGACCACTTGATCCGAAGGAAGCCTGTTCCTCGTGAAACGCAATCCGCCCACAAGCCTCTTCCTGAGCTCCCACGTGACGCATCGTCACATCCAGACAATATGGTTGAGGGGCTAGACCCGAAGATGCTTCTTCTAGGCGACTTCGCGGAAAATGGTACCTGGTGGACCGGTGGTCAGCATGGCGGGAGTGCGGCCAGCGCCCCATCTGCGGGCAGGACAGAGCAGGTTGCAAAGGCGATCACCTCAGCCAAGTCTCCACATATGAATTGGCAGGAGCTAGAGGACTGGTATTCTTCCATCATTAACGCGGCTCAGGGCTGGTTTGCGATCTATGAAAGCATCTCCCAGGATCCCAACTTCCAAAATCCCGCCGAGCTGGGCCTCGAGGCACTGGAGCGCGACTTACTTGAAGCGCAGGCACATGTTCAGCGAGTCTTGCTTAAGGCTTCGGAGCTACTCCTCAAAAGACCTGGTCGGCCCATATCAGACCCCAGCAATCTTCGCTTTCTCCTGACACTCATGGAGAACCCGCTGCTGTACTCTGACGACCGGGTCTTTGAAGGCATTCTTCAGCAGGATAGAAACCTGGATTTCGCGCCTGTTCCAGCTTCGCAAAAGTCTTCAGGCCCCAAGAACGGCGTGCTATCTGGCCATCACTCCGGCATCATCAAGAGGATCATTGGCCTTTTGTCCAACTCGTCAGCAAACTGCCACAACCAGCTCATAGTCTGGTTCGCCAAGTATCCTCAGATGCGCTTTATTCGCACTAAGGACTTCGTGTCCGGCTTCCTGACATATCGCATGCTTCGCCAGGGACATAGGACCCATCGCACCGAGGTAGACATCACAGCTGGACTAATACCTGAGATGCAAGCCGGTAGGTCTGCTGGGGCCTATCTCTACGACGAAATTGGATCCGGCTCGAAGAAGCAGAAAGACACGGACAAGGTAACTGCCTACTCGGATGACTGGCAGGTCAAGGCTGCATCTCGTGTTCTCGCTCTGCTCTTCGCAGCCAACAATCTTCCCGGCATGAGACACGGAGACGAGGTGGTGACAAGCGGTGGGGACGTCCAGATTTCCGCAGTGCGCGATGGGGTGCGTGCTAGCGGACAGATCCTTCCGACGAGCGACTTTTACAATCTCATGATCGACAATGCCGATCTGGTCAAGGATTTCGAGGCATGGGAAGCAAAGAGGGCAAAGTTCTGTTTCTGCCAGTACCCGTTTTTGCTCAGCATCTGGGCCAAAACGAGGATCCTCGAGTACGATGCTCGACGTCAGATGCAGAACAAGGCGCGCGACGCCTTCTTCGACAGCATCATGACCCGCAAGAACGTGAAACAGTACCTGACGCTAGACGTTCGCCGGGACTGCCTAGTGGATGACAGCTTGCAGGCTGTGAGCGAAGTCATTGGAAGTGGCAGCGAAGACATCAAGAAGGCCCTCCGAATTACGTTTGCGGGTGAGGAGGGCATCGACGGCGGCGGACTGCGGAAGGAGTGGTTCTTGCTTCTTGTGCGCGAGGTGTTCAACCCCGATCACGGTTCGTGCGGGCGCCATGTACACTTTCCCGTGAAGCACACTAACGTTGTTGACAGGCATGTTTCTCTACGACGAGGATTCTCAGTATTGCTATTTCAATCCGTCCTCCTTTGAAACCTCGGATCAGTTCTTCCTTGTGGGCGTCGTCATGGGCTTGGCCATATACAATTCAACCATCCTGGATGTCGCACTACCGCCGTTTGCGTTTCGCAAGCTATTAGCCGCGGCCCCGGCCCATGGCCAGGGTACTTCGGCACACCCGAAACCGTCTATGAAGTATACGCTAGAGGATTTGGCAGAGTACAAGCCGCGTCTTGCGAAAGGACTGAGGCAGCTGCTTGATTATGATGGAGATGTTGAGGAGACGTTTGCTTTGGATTTCGTGCTCGATATGGACAGATACGGGACAACGGTGCAGGTGCCGCTCTGCCATGGCGGAGAGCGTAAGCCGGTAACGAACGGCAACCGACGAGAGTACGTCGACCTCTATGTCCGCCACATGCTGGATGGGTCTGTTTCGCGGCAGTTTGAGCCCTTCAAAAGAGGCTTCTATACAGTATGCGGCGGGAATGCATTCTCGCTTTTCCGACCCGAGGAGATTGAGCTCCTTGTGCGAGGCTCGGACGAAGCCCTCGATATTTCCTCCCTGCGAGCGGTTGCCGAATATGACAACTGGGGTACGCGGCAGCCGGACGGCAAGGAACCCGTTGTCAGCTGGTTCTGGCAAAGTTTCCAGGACGCTACCCCGGTAGATCAACGCAAACTGCTTCTCTTCATCACCGGCAGCGACCGGATACCTGCCATGGGTGCGGCCATGCTGCCTATCAAGATATCGTGCTTGGGCGACGATTGCGGGCGTTATCCGATAGCCAGGACCTGCTTCAATATGTTGTCGCTTTGGCGATACCAGTCCAAGGAGCGATTGGAGGCCATGCTATGGCGCGCTGTGCGAGAAAGCGAGGGATTCGGTCTCAAATGAGGCGACGCTCTGCTGACGACTTTACGAACCGTATGGCTGAATGATGTGTGTGGGATACGAAATTGTTACAGCCAACATTTGCCACTGAGCATTCGCGGCATGGTAGGACATGGATGCCACAAAATAGCATGGGACGGCGCAGATACATGGGGGTTTTGGATTATCGGGTCTTCCTGTCCCGTCTCTCTCTTTTTTTTTGTATGGCTGGCATAAGATAGAGGCCTCAGTGGTCACACATACACCCGAAGGTGCATGGTATATTTCAGTCGTGAAGCTCAATGTAGCTGTTGGTGATACTCCGTACATTTCTCCCACGTTGATGTGTAGACAGGGATATGATGCATGGCGTTGATCGCCTCATGACGCCTCTCGTTCGGCCATACCTCCCGCAGCTCGGGCCCGCTTGAGCATGTCCTCTTCCTTCTTCCGCTCGGCCCGCAACTGCCGTACACGCTCACGGTCAACGCCAGCCTGCTTCTTGAACGCCTTTAGGGATTGCATCTCGGCAATTTCCTCGGTTGTAGGTTGCAGAGCCTTCGCACGAGTCTCGGCGGCGAAGAAATCGAATATTTGGCTTGAGTGCTTATTCTTCATGTCGATGTGGACAACGCGCTCGTCTGAGGCAGGAGGTTGCGCCTTGGAGAGGTTGTTGATGGAGGAACCTGGCTGCGTGTGGGCCTTGGCGGCCGGGAGGTCTGCGGAAGGTGAATCTGCGCTGGGGCTGGTGGTTTTGCGGAGGTAGATGGTCATGGTCGGAGGGGAGGAGTTTTGATCGTGGCGGTTGACAATCATGGGGATTGCCGGGTTGTGATACTTCAGCCGGGGCAGGTATTCGCGCCAGAACTTTCTGAAGAAGCACGTTTCGGTGAGCAACGAAGCCTATACTTGCCCCCTCCCCCACCCAAAAAAAGACATGGAACGTACCTGGCTCCCATGTGGCCTCCATTAAGCTTGGTAGCAAAGTCCATGTGTATCCTAGTTACCTCCGGGGGGATAATGGCAGCGCCGGGGCCGCATTTTATGGTGATGAGCTGCGCGATTGTGTGAGGAAGAGCTTTGATGTCAGGCATGGGGTGGGCAGGACGCATTTACCCTCTGTTAATCGAGTTAGCAGCGCGCACGAGTGAGGCTCGAAGAGGGCCCAGGCGTACCTGTCTGAGAAGATTGAGGCGCGATCCTAATGTCCTCATCTTTGCGACGGGGCCGACGGTGGGCGTGTCGATTACGGCAGAGCGTTTTCCCTTGCGAAGCTCCGCGATGTCGTCGCTAGAATGGCACTCCGTCTAGAAAATCGACGGACCCCTGCCGGGATCCGGACCGGCTAATCATCCGGGCGTGTGAGTCGGCCACTGGAGTGGAGCCGACAGTGACGCCGCCAGGGACGCCTGCAGGGTCCGCTGGGAATTTTTTTTGGGAGAAGCCGTTGTCGCGACATCGTTTTGCCAACCACGACCACCGCAGCAGCGACCATGCATCGAGCAGCCGCTGCGCGATGGCTCAATCGGGCCTTGCGCATTGGGGACACGGGTTCGTTCACACGGCTGCCCGTATATTTGTGCCCTGCGCTTCGGTTTCCCGACTGCGGCGCCCTGTCACGCGAGCGGCGCGCGCCGCCGTATAAGTCGGCCGCGACGCAATGCCGCATGAACCACACCGAAGTCATTGCAAGCGAGCATGTCAGCGCGACACCGCCGACAGAGACGCCGACGCTCCCGGCTCGAAAACTGCCGGTGACGTGCAGCGGCTGTGGAGCCTTCACCCAGACCGACGATCCGCAGCAATTTGGGTACTACAACCCGGACAGCAAGAGGGTGCGGACCTGGCTGAGGCCGAAGGTATCCGACAGAAGGGTGGAGGAGGCCGAGGAGGACAAGATTGTGGACGAGGCGCTCAAGAACGTGGACAGCAAGCTGCTCGAGGAGCTTGGACTGAACACTACTGCCATGGTCTCTGGCGAGGCGGCGCAGGAGGTCGCTGCAGCCGGTATGCTTGGCCCTCACCTCACACGTATATGACGTGGCAGAAATGTTACTGACACAGAAGCCAGCTCTGACGTCTGCCCAGCCTCCGGTGTGCGACAGATGCCACAATCTCATTCATCACAGTACGACCAGCGACACGGCGAAGCTCACCATGTACCATCCCACCGTCGAGTCCCTGCGCGAAACGATCGAGGAGTCGCCGCACAAGTACAATCACATATATCATGTCATTGACGCCGCCGACTTTCCCATGTCTCTGATACCGCGGCTCAATGTGCTCCTGGGAGACATACCGTTGAGGTCGCGCAACCGCCGCTCCAGGTCGGACAAGTACCAGCATGACCGCAAGACGGAGATGAGCTTCATCGTGACGAGAGGCGACTTGCTCGCGCCCACCAAAGAGATGGTGGACGGCCTGATGCCGTACCTGAGGGAGGTCCTGAGAGAAGCGCTGGGGCGGCTTGGCCAGAGAGTGCGGCTCGGTAATACCAAGTGCGTGAGCGCGAAGAGGAGCTGGTGGACCAAGACGGTCAAGGAGGACATTTGGAAGCGGGGTGGTGCCGGCTGGATGGTTGGGAAAGTCAACGTCGGCAAGAGCCAGCTCTTTGAGGCCGTCTATCCAAAAGGTCGGGTGACGGAGGCTCAGCAAGGCAACTCTGCGGCCGGCGCGACACGCTCGGGAGACACTACCAGTGGCGGACCTGTGGCTGACGAGGTTACCCGACCAGACGAGGTGTGGGCGGACTTGAACGTTGGCGAGCTTCTCCCGCCCGCCCAGCCGGCACAAAACTATCCCGCGATGCCGGTAGTGTCGTCATTACCGGGGACTACGGCGTCACCCATCAGAGTCCCCTTTGGCAACGGCAAGGGGGAGCTCATTGATCTGCCGGGCCTGGCACGGAGCGACCTTGAGCTCTTTGTCAAAGAGGAGCATAGGCAATCACTCATCATGAAGAACCGGATCGTGCCCGAGCAAATCTCAGTCAAGTCGGGAAAGTCGCTTATCCTTGGAGGGGGCCTCATACGCATCACGCCAAGCACGCCCGACATGATCTTTCTCATGTATAACTTCACGCCTATCAAGGAGCACCTGACGAGCACGGAAAAAGCGGTCGAATTTCAGAAGCAGACGAGGCAGTCCATTGGCGTGGAGACTATTGCTCTGCCAGAGGCCGCTGAGAGGACCAAACTTGCCGGCAAGTTTCGGCTGTGTCACGATGTGACCAAGAAGCGTGCGGGACCCCTGACTCGCAAGAGTGCGGTTGGCCTGCAGGTTGACCGATTGCCTTTCCGCGTGCTCTCGACGGATATCCTGATTGAGGGTGTTGGATACGTTGAGATAGTGGCGCAGGTCCGGACCCGTGACTTTGAGCGGTGGTCCGCCATGCAGGATGCGGTCGATAGGCACGCGCAAAAAGGCGAGGAGGCACGGGGGGAATCAGAAGATGGCAGCCCGGCGGCATCAGATGACCCGTTCGCGGAGTTGACGAGGGATAGACGAGACGATTCGGGAGGGGAGCCGGTCCGCGCAACAGCTCGCCCACGACCACCTAAGCCGGACTGGCCGTCGGTGGACGTGTACACACCTGAGGGCCGATTCGTCGGCTCGCGTGTGCCGATTCACGGGTGGTTGAACAACAAGCCGCGCGTGCTGCCCAAGCACAAGAAGAGCCGGCCGAGGCGCAGCATGAAGGGTGAGAAGAAGAAGGAGAAGAAGGAGAGGCGAGGCGCAGCTGGCATGGGCGCGACGGAATGACCGTGTGAGACCCGTGTCCGTTTCATCGTTGACGTTGAAGACGCTTAGATACTGTATAACTACCTACCTGTACGGACGTTACTACCTTGTAGCTTAGGCAACATGCCCCTCTTGTGTGTCTGCGTATTCTTGGCGGCGACCAGGTGATGCCGGCACGGATTGACAGTTTGCTCCAGATTCACCTCGATTATATTTCTTTGACAGATTCGGAAACCCAACATGTGACGTCGTCAGTAGTTGGTGCTGCTGGAGGGGCGTTATGGCGGGCTTCTGCTAGCGCTATGCACCTAATCAGGTTGTGGTGGCGTCGAGCCTAAAAAGGGATCGCGGGGCCTTTGATCGATCACTGTCCACGACCTGACATGACGCGAACCTTTTCAACCTTAAACCAGACATTCTCCTTCCTTCCCTTTCTCATTGGGCGCCCGACACAACGCGCACCGTCACAGCTAGACTCCAGAGCAGACGTGTAATCCATTTCGAGGATTATAAAAGAAGGAGCAGTTCCGCCTGTCACTGCAGTGTCGTTCCTTTCCTCTTGGACCCTAATTACCTACAACCCGATTGCCACCATAGAAATCTCCCCACCAGCGATCTTTGACACCTCGCACGCGACTCCCGCAAAATACCTTCTTCTGCCGCGGCGACGATAAAGACGACAAAGGGCGATCATGGGCGATCGTACACAGCGGCGGGACAACACGCCGACCACGTCGCAGACGATGACGACGTCGACCCAGGCTAGCACGGACTCGGACTCGCGCACCGAGTCGCCGCGGATCCTGCGCCTGCGCGGCGGCCACACCTCGAGCGCCCGCTCGGTGCAGTGGGCCGAGGACGTGGTGGACAACGAAGGGCTCGGGCGGAAGAGCTCCAAAGGTGCGTGTTGCATGAAGGCAACTCCTCCCCGACGGCGACGTCTGCGTCCCCGCCGGCCGCCGCCGCCGCCCGATCGACGTACTGAGCTGACCGCTTGTGATTCTGCCTCCAGTGTGCTGCATATACCATAAACCAAAGGCCGTGGGCGAATCGAGCGACGAGTCCTCATCGGACGACTCGTCGTCCTCTTCAGACTCCGACTCCGACTCCGGCGCGGATGGCAAGAAGCGCAGCGGCGACGCCAAGAAGACGCCTGCGTGCGGGCACTCACACAGGCACGGCCGGCACCGGCGGAGGGACCAGGGCGATAAGCAGAAGCGACCGCCGAGCCCGAACGCCTACGAAAAGGTGCCCAAGTATAAGCCGAAGGAGGACCAGGCTCCGGCCTCGAAGGCCTAGTGTCGGATGTGCGGGAGTGGTCTGAGAGACGATAAGAGACTTGAAGACCGAGAGGTCGTGATATCCAGAACAGGGGCGTAACGGATACTACAAAGGAAGAAGCGCATACGTTGTCGTCACTAGCATTTCAGGCGTTCGTTGCATGGAGTATTCAGCGCGAAATATATTGCTTATGGGCCATGCATGCAGGAAAAGAATCCTATGCTTGAGGATGCCCTCCCTGAACTCATGGTCAAACATGAGGGTATCATGAGGGGCGGTATGTTGGACCTGTGCTGCTCTCTTTACGGAGCGCCGCCGTCCTTGCCCGTCCCGCTGTCCACCACAAAGTACTTGCCCGCCTTCTTCGATGCCGTAGCCAGGGCATCCCACTTCTCGGCCTCGGACTCGACCCTCTCCCTGACCCTCTTGGGCCGCCTGTAGTGCCCCACGAGCTGCTCCTTGTCCAGCGCGTCCTGGAGGTCCTTGAGGCCGATGGTCTGCTCGCGCACGCCCTCCTCGGTCTCGTCGCGGATGGCGCGCAGGGGCTCCACGCCCGCCGTGTCGACGCGCTGGACGGCGCGCACGAACTGCAGCTGGCCCTGCAGGGTGGCGATCATGGACGCCTCCTCAGCGGGGGTCTTGGGCAGGGGCAGGGCGGCGAGGCGGAGCAGGTGGTGAAGCTGCGAGGGCGTGATGGGCTCGGTGGGCTGGTCGCCGCGGAGGGTGCGAATGGACCACGTCGGCCCGCCGGAGAGGATGTCGGCGACGGAGGAGGAGGATGAGGACGGGAAGGACGATGGCGCGGACGGTGCGGATGCAGCGGAGGCTGCTGATTTGGTCGAGAGAAAGGCCGTGGACGTGGCTGCCGATGCTCGTCTGGTTGAGGTGCTGGAAGGCCGTCGCCGCTGGGTGACCAGGCGCAGGGCCTGGCGGCAGTTTCTGCACAAAGACATCATGTGTACAGATGATGCGGAGGTATGCGTATGTAGTTGCTGGTGAAGGTATCCGTCAAGTCGAACGGATCCCAATATGTGTTCCACTCGAGAGGTGGTAGTGGAAGTTACCTACTAATGAACCAGGCATGCCGTTGGAAGTGGACGGCGAGGAGGCTGGACAGGCAAAGCGGTCGACAGAATAAGCGGCACCGGTATTGCAACTTTGCGTGCGAAACGATCAAAGCGCCGCAGAAGTCTTCCATGAAAATTACGATAAAAGCAACAAAAAATCGCCGTCTTGCAATACGATATTAAATAAGTTCTTTAAAGGCGATCATAGCTTCCTTTTTTTATATCCTCTATAGCTATTCTGTCTATAGTAGAGAGGGCAGAGAGTGAGGAATTTCGCGGTGCCGCTTTTTCTGTCGACCGCTTGACAGGGTTCAGCGGTCACTACCAGCGAGGCCAGCCGCTGCAGAAGCTGCGAGGTCGTAAAGTACTTTCGTCCTCACCAAGTTCCCAGCTTTGTTAAAGTACCTTGGCGGGGCCAGCCAGCGGACTGACTAGGTGAAGACGGGATGCACCAGCGGCTCGGCTCCCCCTCTACCCCCACCGCTGCGCAATGGCTCAGGCATGACACGTTCAGCGTCATAGTACCAAACTAACCGCAGGTGCACCTGCCGACCCTCAACATACTCCTCCTGCAACCTCCATCGACGAAGCCACGTGTACTGGCGCTTCGCCTTCAACTCTGCTCTCCCGCTTCTCACACACGCACTTGGGAAACGCACAGCGTTCATCATCATGGCTCAGGATCCACGTGCGCTGCTGCAAAAGGTGCGACCGCCTCGGGCGTTGCCTCCGTTGCCATGCCCCTCCCCCGCCGCCGCATGCGAGGACGACTAAGCTGACCACTGTTGTGTCCCTCATCACAGGCCGAGAAGGCGCTTCAAGGCGCTGGGGGTGGCTTCAGCTTCTTCGGCGGGCGCGAAGAAAAATTTCAGAATGCCGCCGAGCTGTTTGTTCAGGCCGCCAACGCCTTCAAGATGCAGAAGCAGAGTACGTATACCTGCTGTGCCGACGTCGCGTGGGGGGGGGGGGGCGCGGACACCCGACCGAGAGCGCTTGCCGCTGACGAGACTGCAATATAGATGTCGAGGCCGGCAAAGCCTTTGAACAGGCCGCGCAAATACAGACCAACAAGCTCAACGAGCCCGACGACGCCGCCAACACCCTCGTCGACGCATTCAAGGCGTACCGCAAGGAGGACCCCCAAGCTGCGGCGCGGTGCCTCAATGTCGCCATCGACCGATACTGCTCAAAGGGCAACTTCCGCAGGGCGGCCACGCACAAGGAGAGCCTGGGCGAGCTATACGACCAAGATCTGGGCGACACCAAGAGCGCGCTTGAGGCCTACGAGGCGGCAGCAGGGTGGTACGAGGGCGATAACGCCAACGCGTGAGTTGAAGATCTTCCCGTCTGACGCGCGCAGTCAGTCGGATGTTGAAGTGCTGACGGTGGTTGTGACAGCCTTGCCAACAAGCTGTGGCTCAAGGTGGCCGACGTCGCCGCGCTCGATGGCGACTACAACAAGGCCATTGACAACTACGAAAAGGTGGCCGAGCAGTCCATCAACAACAACCTCATGAAGTACAGCGTCAAGGAGTACCTGCTCAAGGCGGGCATTTGCCATCTTGCCAGCGGAGACCTGGTGGCGGCGCAGCGCGCAATCGAGCGCTACCGCGAGCTCGACCCGGCTTTCGCGACGCAGCGCGAGCACATGCTTCTCGTGGACCTGTGCGAGGCGGTCGAAGCAAAGAGCCAAGAACAGTTTTCGGATAAGCTGTTCCAGTACGACCAAGTCAGCAAGCTGGACAAGTGGAAGACGACGATTCTCGTGCGGGTCAAGAATTCCATTGAAGAGGCTGACGACGAGTTTGCGTAAGCTGGGGAGAGGCGCAGGCAGGGTGCGGCTGCCAAGACAACATTGATACCGGGCGTTGGACGTATGATTCAAGGCTATTGCTTCAGGGATGTGACTACACTGGATGAGTTGGGACGAATGGGCGGATCATGTAGAGCAAATGGGCGGTTCCCACGCATCACATAACAAATGCCGATCAGTGCTTGGCTGTATTTTACTGATGGTGACGATGGATGCGCGGGCAGGGGCAAATTTCATGAACTGAGTCGAGCTCGAGGCAGTGATTCTATGTCCCGGGAGGAAGCGAAAGACAAGACTTGAGCAGCAGTGGGCAGCAAGGTATTATGGCTAGTCGTCGTGCTGGCGCATCGAGTTGAATTCGTAGGCGAAAGCTTGCTGGCCAGTGCCCGCTGGGGGTTAGACCGGCCCGCTGGGCGTACCAATCTTGGGTACCTAAGGTTTCAATCTGCCTTACCTCAGGCAGCGCGACGTCCTGACTTCACGCGACCAATTGGGCTTCATTACCCACTAAGAGCCAGTCGCTGCCTCCATCCGTCATCCTGCCCTTCCCTACCACAGCTAGTCGAGCACGGGTCATTGACAGTTGAGAGAGCACACGTCCCGTCACTATTCACTCTCTCGCACCGTGCCCGCCGCTCATTCAGATCGCAGCGCCAGTCGGTGCATAGGTTGTGGCCAGGGCTCATCCTTTAACGGCGTGCCCCATGCCGGCGTCGCACGCCTGCCGGCCGCTGCTCGCGCTTCCCCTTCGTTCTGCACTGGGTGCTGGCACCTTGTCCACTTATCTCGGGCGCCCCCGCCAATTTTTACCACCCCGCCAACCCTCCTCAAGGCTCTTCTTCCTCCCTCTACTACTACCCCACCATCGTCAGACTCACCGTCCGAGGACTTTTGCCAACATGGTGGCCGACGCGTCCTTTGACAATCTCGCCCGTCAGTTTGAGCACTTGCCGCTCATTGACCGGTTCGACAATTGTTACCCCGACATCAACCCCGTCGACATCTACCGCTCGCACATCACGAGCATCCTCCACGACATCACGGGCGTCGATCCCAAGATCATCTACAATGCCCTGCAATGGACCGCCACGCTGGAAAAGGGAGATTTGATGCTCGCCATCCCGGCGCTTCGCGTCAAGGGCAAGCCTGATGACTTGGGCAAGCAATGGCTGGACAAGGTTCGTTCGCTCTCGTCCGTTGTGTCGCTGACCTCGGACTGACATCCCGCCTGCAGTGGCCCGAGTCGCCTCTCGTCGAGAAGCCCGTGCAGAGCGGCCCATTCATCCCATTCTTCTTCAAGGCCGGGCCGCTTGCCAAGACAGTCATTCCCATGGCGCTGTCCCACCGAACCGACTTTGGCACCAACAACTCTGTTGGACTTCGGGACCAGAACGACGCCTCCAAGGGTCGCCAGCGCATGATCGTCGAGTTCTCGAGCCCCAACATCGCAAAGCCCTTCCACGCCGGCCACTTGCGAAGCACAATCATCGGTGGCTTCTTGGCCAACCTCTACAAGAGCGCCGGCTACGATGTTGTTGCCATCAACTACCTCGGCGACTGGGGCAAGCAGTACGGCGTCCTGGCCTTGGGCTTTGAGAAGTACGGCAACGAGGCCGAGCTCGAGCAGGACCCCATCAACCACCTGTTCCAGGTGTACGTAAAGATCAGCCGGGATGTCAAGGACGAGAAGGACCTTGCGGACAAGCTCAAGGCCGAAGGCAAGGAGGACGAAGCCAATAAGATCATCGACGAAGGCCTGGACGAGCAAGCTCGCAAGTACTTCAAGAAGATGACCCAGGGCGACGAAGAGGCCTTGGCCCTGTGGCGACGATTCCGCGACTTCAGTATCGAGCGATACAAGAAGACTTATGCCCGTCTCAACATTCACTTCGACGAGTACTCGGGCGAGAGCAAGGTGTCTGAGGACGATATGCACAAGGCTGCCGATAAAATGAAGGAGATGGGACTAGCTGAGGAGCATGACGGCGCGCTTCTCATTGACTTTGTCAAGAACATCCCTGGCAAGGAGGGCAAGCAACTCGGCAAGGCCATTCTGCGGAAGAAGGATGGCACTGCACTGTGAGTCAAGCCGCAGGTTACAATCCCCAACTCTTTCTGACTTGGCGCAGATACTTGACACGAGACATTTCCGAGCTCTTGAACCGCGAGAAGAAGTACCACTTCGACCGCATGATTTATGTCATCGCGTCGGAGCAGGACCTTCACGTCAAGCAATTCTTCAAGGTGATTAGAACGTCTTCGCAACGGCTAAGCAACGGCTGACAACTGTGTAGGTTGTTGGCATGATGGGCCATAAGGACATTGCCGACAAGTGCCAACACATCAACTTTGGCCTTGTGCTGGGCATGAGCACCAGGAAAGGTACGCCGGACTGATCCCCATACAGCGCCCGCAGCAGGGTGTAGTAGCTAACCACCCCTCACACAGGCACCGTCAAGTTCCTCGATGTAAGAGATATCTCGCATGGGCGGTTCAGCGTGCAGCGTTTTGCCTGATCCATAGTCTTATCGCTGCTGACACCATATCCAGGACATTCTCCGTGACGTCGGCGACCACATGCACGAGACCATGAGGAAGAACGAGGAGAAGTACTCACAAGTTGCTGATCCCGCAAAGACTGCTGACATTCTGGGCATCTCTTCGTAAGTCGCAGTTGGATTGTCAAACAGCTCTGATTCCGCTAATGCAACCACAGTGTCATGGTTCAAGACATGTTAGGCAAACGGTACGTTCTCCCACATAATTATGCCAGTGCAGCCGGCACTAACTGAATGGTAGAATCAACAACTACACCTTCAATCTGCAGAGGATGACTAGCTTCGAGGGCGACACTGGCCCGGTATGTCGCCCATTTGGGTACCTGCTTTTTGTTCAGCCTCTAACTGATAATAGTATCTCCAATACGCTCACGCCCGACTTTGCTCCATCACACGCAAGGCTGGACTCAGCGCGGACGACATCGCGACCGCCGATCTCTCTCATCTCACTGAGCCCATGGCGGTCAACCTCATCCGGGTCGTGTGCCAGTGGCCGGATGTCGTCTCAAACACGCTCAAGACTCTGGAACCCACCACCATCCTCACGTATGGCCTTTCTGTGTTCTGCTTACCCACATGGAGTGCTGTCACTAACATTTGTGCGTAGATATCTCTTCAAGATGACGCACATCTTGAGCACCAGCTACAGCCATCTCCGCATCGTAGGCAGCGAGCCCGAGGTCATGAAGGCCCGCATGGCCCTCTACGACTCCGCTAGGGTGGTTCTGCACAACGGCATGGTCCTGCTGGGTCTGACGCCGCTCGACCGGATGTGATGAAATTTGGTCTTTTATGATACCTCGAAAGATAGTGAAGGGTGGATGGATGACTGGAACATCACTAGACTAGACATCTGAAACATTTGATGTTTGCCTCATGACAGTGTATTCCTTCTACCTTGTCGCTGGTGTTGGCCTGCTGTCAGATAACGACAGGTCCTTGCAAGCCTAAACGTGTGTCCTCGCCTCGGAGTCTCCTAGAATCTTGACTAGAGGCTTCTCATCATCATTAAAGGGTTGTAGCATTCCTAGCTTATGAATAGGATTGGTGTCATGAGCAAGCCATCGCGGCCGGCGCACCCTAAGCCTGCCACTTGTCGGACTGGATGGCGCTCGTGGCGCAGGACTTTGGGACCGTGTAGGTGTGATTTGGATCCTTCTCCCAGGTTACCGAGCCGTCGGGATTCACGTTGATATACTTGTACTCGACGACCTGGCCGGCCGGGAGCGTCACGGATCCCTTCCACAGAGGGTTACCCGACGTGTACTCGGCAGCCTCGAGGGCCACCGCCTTGCTAGTATCCCAGTTGCCCAGGGCGCTGGTGTCGCCCACAATCTTGATTGTCTGTCCGTACTTTGTCGTCGCAAGCTCCTTGAACGTCACGGCGACCGACGTGGCTACCTGGCATGAGGACGTTGTGGTCGACGTGGAGGAAGAGGGTGGCACGCCCGTCGAGGGTGTCTGGGACGGGGGAAACGACGTGGCCGTGGCACTCGAGTAGGATCCCACGACCGACGTGGCGGAGCACGTGCCCGGAACGGACGTGGCCTTGTCATCTGCCCAAGACGGCGGCAGGACGCCGGCTCGGCGAGCGGCGGCCGTGAGGAAGGCGGCGTATGACCACGTGAGGTCGCGCGCGGACAGGGGGCCGCCGTCGTCCCGGGAGAACTGCTCGGCGAGCGACCCGTTGGCGGCGGCGTACGTGGCGACGACGTCGACGAAGCCGTCGGCGTAGGCGGACACGGCCTCGACGATGCTGGCAAAGGTGATGTCGTCGTCGGCGGAGGCGCCCCGCGCGTAGTACGTGCCCTTGGCCACCCCGGGGGGGCCCAGGTCCAGGTCCTGGAAGAAGGCGAGCGACGTGTCCGTCACGGTGACGGAGCCGGCGCTCCGCCAGACGAACACGGCGTCGTAGAGCTGCTCGGCGGCGGCGAGGGTGGTGAGGTACCACGGGTTGCCATTGTAGTAGACGTCCTCGACGTAGCGGCCCACGGCGGCGGCCTTGCCCCCCTTGCTGATGGCGTTGATCTTGTAGTGCGCCCGGAAGGAGTCGACGGTGGCCTTGTGGTTGGCGAGGGCCCTGTCGCTGCAGGGCTGGAAGGTGGCGGCGTCGCAGCCCAGCTTCGGGTCGAAGGCGTGGATGGACGCCAGGATGGTGTTGGCGTCCTTGCCGGTGCGTCCGTTGTTGACGTTGACTTTTTTTTTGTTTACATTTCGTGTGAGTGTGTTTTGCGTCCAACTCGTGTGCGGCAAGGTGTGTCTTGTTCAACGGGGTTGGGGGTGGTGGACCATCAAGGGAGAAGAAACGTACTGTTTGCCCGGGCGTAGCCGCCAGATGAGTCCCAGAAGGTCTGGAGGAAGCACAGAATCTGTGGCGCGACCGCGGCGTACGACGCGGCGGGCTGTCCGAGGGTGGCTGCTAGCTTGCTGCCATCGACGAGTGCTTGTTGCCGTGTAAGCCAAAGGGGGGGAGGGATCGTCGCAGAATGTCTGAGCGTCTTGGGAACATGGTGGGATCTACTCACCTCTGTACTGGTTGGCGACGGTGAAGAATGAGCTGCCGTTGACTTCCTCCCACAAGTCGAAGCCAGTATGGTTCCTGGGGACCCCTTTGGTCAGCGTACTGCATAACATAACGTAGTACTGAGATTAAAGAAGCAAGCGGGCGAGCGAGCAACATGTTGGGACGCACCAATACTGCGCAACGTAGTTGAGGTCGTTCTGGACGACCGGCCAGACGACCGTAGCCGCCGTGGAGGAGTAGCCGTTTTGCACGAGCCAGTTGGCGTACGTGATCATGGCGACAGCTCGCAGGGCTGGGCCGTCCCGCTGAGGCCGACCTATCGAACGGGGAGGAGGGTCAGAAATGCGTTCCCGTGTTGCTGCTGCTGCCGTTGTCCCTCTCCATGACACGGACGCAACGCACCCCATGAACCCGTAAAGGCAGTCAGGTCCGCGTTATACTTGGGCTCCCCGAGCCCTTGGCCGTCAGACAGCGGCCCCGAGGGGTCCGAGATGCCCTGGAGCTTCGCCTGGGAGGCGATGTACTCTTGGATGCGACGCTGCAGACCGGCATCGTACGCGGTGGTGAACCTGTCGACGATGGCCTTGAACACCAGGGCGCTGTCCCGGGTCCATGTGTAAAAGTCTAGTGCATGGGTAACGTCAGCTCTGGCCCGACGTCTTATCTTGGAAGGGGAGACGCGGCTCTGCTGTGCCGCAAGGTGAGAGGACATGGATGGATGGGGGGGCAGCGTTTTACAGTCGGGGTCCTGCATGCTGGGAGAGGCAATGACGGCACCAGAGGCGACCCCCCGGGCGTTGCAGCCGTCGGGCCCGATGTTGCAGAGCAGCTGCTCCAGGGCGATGGGGGTCTCCGCGGCGATGAAGGAGTCGACGGAGCGCTTCAGCAAAAGGGGCCGTCTGTTGGCGGCGCCGACGCGTCCTCCGAGGACGGTCTGGGCGGCGACGGAGCCGAAGAGCAGGGCGGCGGAGAGGAAGTGCATGATGGGCTTCACGAGAGACGCCGTGTCGTTGACGGACAGGCCGGGGAAGTCCTGGTCGAGCACCTCCATGGTGTGTCTTTTATATATAAGATTAGGAAACAGCCAGCATGCGGGGCGCATACAGCCGTGAGGAACAATGGCGGTCCAGCAGCAGCTCCCATGCAAGAGAGGCCTGCCTCGGCGACGTCTCCTGCGCGGACTTCCCCATGGGGCTCCCGTGTGAGGTTCCAACGGGCCGATATCGTGCGTTTACATGAAGCGCCGAGGAGCATGCGGGCGAGCGGGCGGGTGGGTGGGAGGCAGGGTTTGCCGGGTGAGGCTAGAAAGGTGATGCCGTCGTCCCTTGAGTGTATTCTTGGCTCGGACTCCCGTGAGTGAGGCTCACGATGGTGCGGTATGGGGGGAAGCTATCGCCAACAGAGAGGTGCTCGTAAGTAAGCTAAGGGCTAGCTATGCCGTCACTCGGCGGTATTGATGATCGACTGATGCGGCGGGCCAGGAATGCGACGGCTCCAAAATCGACAACCAGGAAAAGGGGGGGGGGGGGGGGGGAAAGACCAAAGATGGAGGGGGGCAATCTGTCCGGGGGGGTTGATGGGGAAGGAGCCGAGCCGGGCGTTCATCCCCCGCGATGACGATTTGGGATGTTCTGCGCGTTCAAGCCACGGCACATGCAGTCACCTGCATGAAGGCGCTATGCGCTTCGTACGATCTGGATGGATGAATGGATGGAATGGGCGCGGCGCCGTTGTGGGGTCGGACAGCAAACTCAACTGCCGCTCCCAAGCGCCGCCTGCTCCCCCATCATGTGTGGAGAGTCGTGTCGAGAGATCCGGGTCTGTAACCAGCACGACGCAACAAGATTACCGTGATAATAGTGACGAGAGAATGCTCGAAGACGAGGAGGAGAAGAAGAAGAAGAGGAGGAGGAAGAAGAGGTGGATTGAGACAACAAAGATGATCCGTGGCACGCGGCATGACAAAACTCGTGTGTCACAACAAGCAGCAAATACTTGGTTCGATAAACGCCGCTCCCAGATTTGGCCCTCGTGGGATGCTTCGTACCCTGTGTAACAAGGCACAGCCCGTCCTCAGCCGCCATGCCAACGGGCTTGGTGATTTCTACTAGATCAGAAAAAAGCATCTTGTCTGCCTTCCCGTTCGGCCCGTGTTGCAACATCGCTTACGGCTAAAGTCCAGGTATCGATGCATCTCCGGCGTCAACGGCCTTGCACCTAGGCCCGAACGAGCACCAGGACGACGGTGTTTACAACATTCACGTGCTGAGAGGTTCTGGACGGCCAACATCGCGTCCTCCTTCGGGGGCCGTCAAGACCTTGGTGCGCCCTCAAGCCACGAAGCCGAGGATAGTATGAGCCTCGACCCCAGACGGGCCGAACGCCAGGCACAGCCAGCTTGCGGAATTGGCAAAACGAGCAGGCCGTGCATGCCGAGTTGCTGCAGCTTCTCGCCAACCCTGTTCGCGATCGACGCTGCAAAACGCCTAGTGCTCTCGAGAGCTGTCGTTTGTCGGTCCGACGAAGCGCAGTTCAGCGCAACCCGGTCCAGCCTTCCACCGCCAATAGCTCCAACGAGCTCCTCTGCTCTCCGAACTGAAAATGTAGACAGGCAATGGTTTGCCCCAACCTCACCGACCGACGATCTCGGAAAAGGGGTTTGGAATATAGCGCCTCCAACCACCGACGGTCAAGCTCAAGCCGTCTTGCGACGACAAGCCGGACCGCCGGGGCCAGTTGTTCTGGGACCTGTCGATAGGATTGTGACCACCATAGCAAGTTGATGGCTCCATGGAGTTATCGAGCTGCAGAGCAGTCGACCCTGACATCCCGGAGGAGCAAGGGACCGCAAAGCACAGATCCGTGTTTGTATGTGAAGAAGAGAAAGGGAACAGAAATTTTGGCTGGCCGAGCTAAAAAGGGCACGCGTGCGCGGACGGCCCGGTGGGGCAGGGGCACGTGACACGGTGCCTCGTTTTACTCGTCTCTTGGCTTGAGGCTCATGTCCGCCTGGCTGGTCGTCTTATGTAATGCCGTCAACGCGTTTCGACTCGAATTCTTTCCACGCCCCGTGCTCGACGCGACCATCTCTTTCCCACGACGTGACGCAAGGACAGCCGAAGCCATGGACGCCGCGACTATCGAGGAGACGAACCGCATCCGCGTGTCGCTGGGCATGAAGCCGCTGCCAGTGCCCGGCGCCGACACTACGCAACATGACAGCAGCGACGCCTCCGACAGCGACGGCGAGCCCCCGGCGAGCACGCTGGAGACCCGGCAGGCCCAGGCGTACGACAACTACGCCAGCCACATGGAAGCTGAGGCTCTGAAAAAGAAACGGGAGGAGCGCGCGGCTGCCATTCGCAAGGCCCGCGAGAAGGCCCAGCGCTTTGCCGCCCTCGAAGGCCACGGGCTAGGCGAAGCTGAGCAGGGCAGTGAGCTCGACGCCAAATCATGGCTCATGGGCCAGAAGAAGCGCCAAAAGAAAATCGCAAAGGCTCGGCAGCTCGAGGAGGAGTTGGCGGCCGCGGAAGCTGCCGCCGCCGCCGCTGTCCAGTACACCTCCAAGGATCTTGCCGGTATCAAGGTCGCTCACGACTCCTCGGCCTTCCTCGAAGGAAACGACCAGGTCCTCACCCTCAAGGATACTACGATAGACGAGAATGAGGAAGAGGGTGATGAGCTAGAAAACGTGGATCTCCGGGACCAGGAAAAACTATCAGCTCGGTTGGACCTCAAGAAGCAGCGCCACGGCTACAATCCTAATGACGACGACGATGAGGAAAGGGGCATCCTCGCTCAGT
Source organism: Purpureocillium takamizusanense (assembly GCF_022605165.1). Classification (NCBI taxonomy): domain Eukaryota; kingdom Fungi; phylum Ascomycota; class Sordariomycetes; order Hypocreales; family Ophiocordycipitaceae; genus Purpureocillium; species Purpureocillium takamizusanense. The sequence continues at coordinate 2,106,971 of NC_063072.1, forward strand.
ATGATGAGGAGATTGATGGAAAAAAGACCAAAAAATTTACGTTGGATTCTGATGGCGCCATTGCCGAGCTGTCAGATATACTGGGGCAGCCGGCACCAAAGGCCAACAAGTTGCAAAGTGTCAGCCTGGACGATGTTCTTGGTGAGTTGAACCTCTGCTACCGTTCTTTGTGGCCATGCCAGCTAACATGTCTTGTCTCAGGCGACGCCCCCTTATCCTCTGACTACTTGGCACCATCAGAAATCAAGGTCAAGAAACCCAAGAAGAAAAAGTCCAAGGGCTCACGGCAACGACAACGTGATGAGGACGACTCCTTCCCTTTGGAACCGGTGGAAGCTGAAGAGAACTCTATGGACATCGACAACAAGGATGCCACGAGTGGTACCAAACGCAAAGCGACGACAGACACGTTTGTTGACGATGATGATCTTCAAGCCTCTTTAGCCCTGCAGCGGAAGTCTGCGCTGAAGAAACGCAAGAAGATGCGGCCAGAGGATCTCGCCAAACAGTTAAAGGAGCAAACAGACGAGCCATTGGACGAGAGTCAGAATGGCGGATTGGTAATCGGGCAGACCTCCGAGTTTGTCGCGGGACTCACCAAGCGTGATGAGGAGGAAGAAAAGAAGCCCGGGCGACAGAGGAAGGACGAGGCTCCAGAGAGCAGGGCTGATTGGCTAAGCCATGGTGATGATGAAGACCACCCAATGGAGGAAGCGGACAACGTCGACAGCCGTGACGGAACGGCAACGGAAAGGAGATCGGAAGCTCCCGACGACAACCCTATTGAAGAGGAGAAAGCAGTCGGAAGTGGCATGGGAGCGGCTCTGTCGCTGCTGCGGGAGCGAGGCTTAGTTCAAGAGGTAGGGGCAGACGGCACGCACGAGAGCCTTCTCCGACGCCAGGAGTTCTTGAGGAAAAAGCAAGAGCTGGAAGAGGAGCTGGATGAAAAGGCGCGGCAGCAGAGAGAGCGGGACCGATCAAGTGGCAAGTTGGACCGCATGTCGCGCGCTGACCGGGAGGAGTATGCCCGCCAGCAGAATGCCTGGCGTGATCACCAGCACTCGCGGCGCGTCGCGGAGCTCATCACGGCGACGTACAAGCCCAACGTGCAGCTCAAGTACACGGACGAGCACGGCCGCAGCCTGGACCAGAAGGAAGCGTTCAAGCACCTGAGCCACCAGTTCCACGGCAAGGGCAGCGGCAAGGGCAAGACGGAGAAGAAGCTCAAGCAGATTGACGACGAGAAGCGGCGCGAGGCTCAGAGCCTGTTTGACGCGAACCAGGGCAGCGCCATGAACGCCGCGACGGCACAGCAGCTGAAGAAGCGGAGGGAGGCGGGTGTCCGACTTGGGTAAGACGATGAAGAAGACTCCGGGTCGCGGTGCCCCAAGGTGCGCTGCCTCGACCGGACCAACCCAGAACGGACATGATTAGCAGCCAACACAAGCTTCCTCCCCGCCCGCTCTTGCGGGTTCGGAACGAACAAGAGAGACAAAAACTACCGAAAGGTGCATGATACCCTTGATTTTCTCTCTTCACCACTGCCATTCCGTTGGCCTCGTCTCTTTCGCTTGTTACTGACACGGCTCTGTGCTCTAACTAGACGCGCGACTGCGTAAGCCATGAATGAACACCCATGTACGGTGAGGGTTCTGTGTGTTTGCGTCCAAGCCATGATACCCTCACACACACACACAAGTACGCATGCACGTCGGTATCGCGCATGTCCTCGTACACTTGTTGAGACCGCGGCGGCATAAAGTTATGCCGCCGGGCTCGTTTCCCGTAGTCTGCCTGATCTTTGTGTGTTGAAGCGTGTGGAGTGAGTCTGCTGGGCCACTGTCGTGGCCATTTTCAGGCCATCTCGTGACAGGTCATTCATTGCTTTCACTGGTGAGACCTCCACCACCGAGGCGTCCCAAGTATCTTCTCATCCTACGATGAGCACCAAGCCAAGTCTTGCGAAGAGTTGGTTGTACATCTTTACTTTGTAGTCTATAAAAAGATAACCGCGCGCGCGCGCGCGCATTTTGTTTCATTCGCTATCCCAAAAACCTTTCCTAGATGTGTATACCTGTGCCCCCCCAAAACGCCACACAAAGATGTCAAGAGACATCATCTATCGTTCAGAGCGAAACCCTCGCGCCAATCCCCTTCCCCTCGTATTTCACCTCCTGTATCCAGTTCCCCACCCTCAACGTGACGTCCGCCACGGCGTCCAGCTTGAGCGAGCCTCCGAGGGCATCCTTAAGCTTCTCGAAGCCAACGCTGCTCGTGGACCACGTGACGGGCAGCCGCGGCGTCTGCGACAACCCCGGCGGGGCGTCAAAGGGCTCGTCGTGGACTATCTGGCCCACCGGCTCAGTGTGGTTGTAAAAGGCCGTCGCGTTGATGCGCTCTATGTGGACCGTGTTGTGGCGCAGGGGCGACGCGAGCGTGAAGGCCGCGGTCGATGATAAGATGTGGAACACGGCGTCGCGGATGAATCCATGGCTGTTGCCACCGCCGCCGTCGTCCCCTGGAAGCTTCACGCGAGGGGTGTTGACCGTGATGTTGATCTTGGACAACGCCTCGCCGATGATGGGCATTGTCGGGATAGTACCGCGATGCGTTCTGATCTCCAGAGTAGTGTTCTTCCCAGAGAGGTATTCTGACAACAGTCGACGGCTCACTTCCTGCCCGTGACTGCCGCTAAAGGCCTTGGGGTCCCACGTCGCGCTGACGCCTATATCTGCGTTGTCCCCAAGCTGGAAGTCAACATCCCTTGCAATCGCCTCTCCAATCATAAATCCGTGCTTCATAATATGAACGTTGATATAAGGTACTGTAGCCGTGTAAGGCGTAGGATTTGTCAAAGCAATCTTTGCTTGCAGATTTACACCTGATGTTGATGTGTTCATGATTCGTACGTCGCTGATGTGCGGATCAAGAGCCGAGACGGTGTCCCCGGGAATGTCTGCATACGCACTCATTAGCGAATCGACTCTCCGGCAGCATGTGGGACGTCCGTCAAGAAAACGCTTGGACGGACCGGAGGGAAGTCGGCATGGCCTCCACATGCAGACATACAAGACTACCAAATCGAGGACGGACGTTTTACTGGGACTTTCCCTTGCGCAGGGACGCCTTTCAGAACCAGTTTCCCGAGCACCGTCGCTACTCTGACGTCAACAGACGATTTGACATCAAGGATGATATCTTCGTCGCCAAATAGGAGCTTCTGCATCAAATCGCCGAAGATATCGCCGTCCGTGATATCGATAGGTGCGTCGGCGATGTGGGATGTGATGGTGATGATATCTTCGTCATTGCCGGAACCGGAGGCGATGCTCGAGTTTGCCTTTTGCCATTGGTCAAGGTTCAATTCGCCAAATTTCTGATCTTCATAGATGAGATCGCCGTTTGCTCTCAGACTGTCGACCTCGATGTTGATGTTCAGCTCGGCTGGGAGGCCCGCCAGGACCTGGACCGTGCCCGACACACGGGGCTTGCCGCTGGGGTCACTGGGGTCCGCAAAGGGGCTCGGCATCTTGAAGTCGACATCGGTGAGGGAGAAGTTGCGAATGAAATTACCGAAATTACGGCCCGGAAATTCGACCGGGACAGTGATGCTCTCCAGGAGCTCCCCGACCCACTCAGGGAGATCAGATTGCTCCGACGCCTTCCCACGCACAAACACTCGAGCGTCTTCTCCATGCAGGTAGTGCTTCATGAAGTTGTCCAGTGGAGAGAGCTCCGTGTCAGGGCAGGCCCGTGTCAGGGTCTCGGGCAGCTCGCGAATGACGCCTTCGGCCTCGGCCGTGACGTCTGACTTTGGCCGAATATGGATGATGCTCGTGACTGCAGACGCAACCTTGATGTTGGGCTCTGAAGGGTTGCAATTAGGGACGAGAACCTCAAAGGCCAGCGAAGGGACATCAAGGCCAATAGGATAGTCGTTGTGTGCGGTGATGGACACATTGGCACCGACGCCCATGCCACTCCCGTCGCCAAGAGGGACGTCGTGGAACACCAGGTTTTGAATCTTATACTCGGGAATAGAAGGAATTTCCTTGGCTGCGAGAGCGTTAGCCGGAGAACAGATCAGGAGGGTTTTAAACTATCTAATTGTCTTCTGTCCAAAATACAATGCTGCAAAGGTGCGATAGAGAGATTGACCTTCGAAAACCATTGTCTCCACCACGTCGTGTGTGCCCAGAGGCAAGAACCCGGACTTGAGGCTTAGCGACGCCGCCCCGTTGACCTTGAGTTGGTCAAGCTTGCCATCAAGCCACTCATTGACAATTTTGCGCATGAGTTCAGCATCACCAGGCGTGACATCGGCCACGAAATCCAGTTCGTTGTTGTGGCCGTCCACGAGATCCAGGGAGAGAGGCGGCACAATGGCTGAGCCGAGGAGAGCGTTGTCGTAGTTGGGGAGGCGCACATAGAGCCTCGTTTCCTCCGTGCCAAGATGCCTCATGATTCCCGTGGCGAGCCTGCCTATCCGGCGGGCATTGTCGTCGGTGACGCGCGCCCCATCCAGACGGAAGTTGGCTTGAATGCGGGCCCGCACGCCGTCGGCCGTCAGAGACTCGAGCGACAAGCTCGTGGGCTCTAGGACCGCAGCGGTTTCTGCGTATTGCTTTACGGCAGGCGGAACGATAAATCCAAGAACGATGATGACGATGACAGATGCTGCTAGGACCAGGATGGCGATGAGGGACGGCCACCTCCACTTGCGCTTGGTGCTGTGGTGCGCCTTGGTTGCGCTTGACGACGAGTTGCGGCGCTGGTCGTTGCTGTCGCCATCGTGCTCTGGTTCATGGTGGTTGGAGAGGAGAGGCGAGGACTCGTTCGGGGCTTGGTCGTCGTGCTCCCGCGCGAGGAGCGGCGATCGTTCAGTGTCAGACATCGTGGCGTCGTGCGGGCGTTGCCGGGTGCCAGCTCGAGCCGACTCACGACCCCGGCGTCGTCAACGAAGGGCGGTAGCAGGACGAAGCAGCGAGCAGAGTTGAGGAAAGACCAGGTCGTCTTCGAACGGGGTTAGATGGCGGAAGTATGGCGAAGGTTGGAGCGATGAAGCGGCGAGGATGACGACGACGATGCAGGTGTAAGAGGCGCCCGCAAAGGTCACGCTCCTAATGCCGCCCGAGACCCCAGCCGCTGGGCCGCTCGCTGATTCAGTGTCCCATCATCAGGCATGGTCGCCGTCGCTGGTTGGTTGACACGCGCATGGAAAGCTAGTCCTGAAAAAGACTAGCGCAGACAGCTTCGCCAGAACCCCAACATCGCTCCGATTGTCCACAGTGTGGGGTTTTGGGGGTTCAACGGGATGAAAACCTGGAAGGCAGCTCCAGTGGTAGGGGTACTGCTGCACAGCTCCCGTTTAGTGACCGCTTCAGTGGGCCTCGGGGCCTTTGCAGCCACTGATTGCGCTGGAGTGCCTGCCGTGCAACACCATTATTCAGTGGAGGCCGGGGTCGCGTGGCCCGTGTCGGAGCGTGGGCCGACAAAGGCCGTCTGACTCCCTCCAGCACAAGTGCCGGACTCGGGGGTTCCTCACTCTTGAAAAGACCATTCTGTTCCGAGCTGCTCCTCAGCCTCCTCCTCGGCCATTGAATCTCATAAATTCACTATAAGCCTGATTTAGGGCTTTCCATTGAGTCTATACACAGCTTCATCTCCGGGTCAGAGAGCTGGCAGCGGCACCCGTGTCCATCATGGTGCCCACGGCCTTTCGTGTCGCGCGAGGCGCCGCGAATGCCTTCCAAAAGCGCAGCTATTCATCGCAGACATTGGCCCCTAGGCATCTCATGTCCATCGGTGACCTGCAGCCGAGCGAATTCTCCAGCTTGGTGCGCAATGCGGCGGCGAGGAAACAGGCCGTCAAGGCCGGCCAGGCGCCGACATCGCTCACCACGTCGCTCACCGGCAAGACAGTTGCCATGATGTTCAGCAAGCGCAGCACGCGAACCCGAGTCTCGACCGAGGCTGCCGTGACTATACTCGGCGGGCACCCCATGTTCTTGGGAAAAGACGACATTCAGCTTGGCGTGAGTAGACTCCGGCTTTTGAGATGTGAAATCCACGCGCTCACGATGCCGCACAGGTCAATGAGTCGCTATATGACACGTCTGTAGTCATCTCCTCAATGACCTCCTGCATGGTAGCTCGTGTCGGTCCTCATTCGGATGTCACGACCCTGGCCCAGCATTCCAGCGTGCCCGTCATCAACGCGCTTTCCGACGATTTCCACCCGCTTCAGACAATTGCCGATTTCCTCACCATCCACGAGGCGTTCCCCTCGTCAAAGGGCTCCGATTCCGGCCTCGGCCTAAACGGCTTGAAGGCTGCGTGGGTCGGGGATTCAAATAATGTGCTTTTCGACCTTGCCATAGGATGCGTCAAGATGGGCGTGGACATTTCTGTCGCCTCTCCTAAAGGCTACGGCATCCCAGATTCCATGAAGCAGCTCATCCTGTCTGCTGCCAAAGGTGTCTCATCGCCCGGCAAGCTACTGGAAACCACGGTACCAGAGGAAGCTATCAAGGATGCCGATGTACTGGTCACCGATACGTGGATCTCGATGGGCCAGGAGAGCGAGAAGAAGAAGCGTCTCGATGCCTTTGCCGGATACCAGATCACCAACGACTTGGCTAAGCGGGGCGGCGCCAAGGAAGGATGGAAGTTCATGCACTGCCTTCCGCGGCACCCGGAGGAGGTTGCAGATGAGGTTTTCTACAGTCCGAGGTCACTGGTATTTCCTGAAGCAGAGAACCGGCTCTGGGCTGCAGTTTGTTAGTGTACCATCCCCGCCTGCCTGTGCTCCTGACTAACGATTGCTAAACCAGCTGCTCTCGAGGGCTTTGTTGTGAACAAGGGACGGCTTTAGAGGAAGTAAGAAGATCATATCCTAGCAGCATGCAAGGGTCAAAAAAAGGAGAGTGGAGTGCAAAGATGATGGCATCAGCAATTAGTTCATTCAAGTTTTACATTTCAACTATCAAATCCGCTACTCGCCAGACGCCAACAGCCGAGGAAGCCCCAGTTGTGAACCATCTTGGGTGACTTAACCAGGGGGCAGCTGGCTGATGTCGACAACCTCGTCAGCCTCCTTGACCAGAGGCTCCTCGCTGGGACCGTGCAGGGGCGATCGGGGCAGTGCCATCAAGCCAGTGCGAGCTGACTCAAGGATGCCGAAAGGAGCCACGAGCTTCAGGAAAGAGTCGATCCTTGACTGCTTGGCAGATCTAGTGAATTGTTAGTCTTAGTCGCTATGTCCGTGAGCAGGCCGACTTACAGTTCCACGATGCAGCTGATGGTGCTGATATCCAGAACCTTGCCGCCGAACTGGTGGGTAAAATAGGTGATGGTCTTCAAGTGCTCGTGCTTGTGTCGCAGGGCTTCACTGGCAGCGAGCTTGCTAGGGTGGAAGTCCTGGGCGGTCTCCTCAAGGGACCGTGTCTGTCGCTCAATGCCTTCCGGAGACTCGGGCTCGCCAGCCGTCATCTCGCGGTGGTGAGCCAGAAGCTCCTCAAAATATTCGGGCCCGAGAATGTTGATCTTGGCAAGAAGCAGCTCGCGCTGGACCAGGGCGGCATTGCTGTAGTCCAAGACAGCCCAGACGGGGACGAGATCCTCGAGCTGCCGCCTGGCTTGCTCAACAACTCCATCCTGGCCCGTCAGGACAATCGTCATGCGTGACAGGTCCTCGACCTCAGTATTGCAAACGACGAGAGAGTCGATGTTGAAGCCGCGGGCGGCAAGAATTCCGGACAGACGGGACAGCACGCCAGGCTCGTTCTGGACGAGGCAGTTGAGGATGTGCCTCTTGGGAGGGGCCATGGACGGCGTCGGCGTCTCATAGAGGATATTGGACACGGCCGCCTGGGCCGACCATGCGGGCGGCGCGTTGGTGACGGGCAAGGGCGCGGAGCGGTTTCGCAGGGCCTTGTAGGCAATGGCCGAGGTCGAGCTGCTGTTGGAGGAGTAGCGGACGGCGCCGAGGGTCGAGGTGCGCGAGGCAGCAAGCCGACGAAGCGGCGCGCTGCAGGACCGGAGCGAGGCCATCTTGCGATCAATCGAGGACACTTTCACCCTCTCTGATCAAACGAGATGCGTCGCGATGCCAGCTGATGGTGGCTCGGTGTCAATGGCTTGGAGGTCGTGAGTCAAATGGACGGCGGGCAGGGCGCCAAAAACTTGGTGGACCTGCTGGGGGGCTCCGAAATATCGGAGGCGGCCAAGTTTGTTGGCTGAGCACGGGCAAGAGCGCTCTCGGCCCGCACGACACAGAGGCGGACAGTGCCAAGTAGTAACGACTTCCCCGCTCACACGGCCCAATCTATTCCATCTTCGTTACGCATGAATTCAGTACGCAATGGCTTGGACCCTCGGTGACCTCCTATGGTTCGCTATTCTCTGAAGCCTCAGAAGCAGGTTGCATACATCGGGCCTAGGAGCCGCCGAATCGTTGAATTTCTGAATGGCCCTTGGTCATGAACAACTTACGTGGGCTGGTCGTCGCTGTGTCCGCAGGTCCGTAATCGGACGAAGGGTTCCCTCCCCCAGGTTGGCTGCTGGTAGAGCATAGTGGCCACCACAACGCTGCTCGATTGGCTTGCACTACAAGCGAGATAACCACTCCTAGAAAGTCTGGAGGAATCATCTGATACTCCTGTATTTTTGCGTTGACGTCAAGAGGAAAGGGAGAAGGCCCTGGCCGGGCTCTCCTTTGGCCTCGAGGGTAAAGGACAGTGCCACATTTCAGCTTAGCACGGTAGCGTCTGTAGGTCACTCAAGCGTCAAAAGGTTCCTCTGTATTATTATTGGCTTTGGTGCCAGCCATCGGTCGTGACTTCGTCCATACAACATCGAACACCCTGACGAACGCTCCCACGAAAAAGGAAACCCACGTACAGAACTTGGGTGCGAACACTTTGTGCGACGCGCATCCGTCAACCATCGTTGAGCGATATCGGGCTTTGGCGCGCGTCCTTCGCCCACGTTTAGAACACTAGATGCACGCAATTGCCAGTGAACGACGGGGACGGCATACACACACAACACCCCGCTCTGCTCCGTGTCTTCGCCATGATCAAGCACGCCAAGACTGTGACCCAAGATGAATGCGCACCCAAGAAAGCCGCCGAGACGTAGAGATCATCGCGTCATACTGCAGTTTGTGAGGCCTCCTACATGGGTTCAACCCTTCACTCTCAAGCTACAGGAGACATACTTACCCGTCGCGCCCGACTAGGACTATGACTGTTTCTACGCTCAAGTATTCGAGAACAGAAACCCGGCCTTGCGGTCTAAACCCCTTGGGGTCAAGCAGAAGAACATCCTGGCAACATGCAACTACAACGCGCGCAGTCTCGGGGTCCGCAAGCTCATGCTCATATCCGAGGCAAAACGCCTGTGCCCGAGCCTCGTTCTGGTAGATGGCGAGGACTTGACCCCATTTCGGGATACCAGCAAGACTCTGTTCAACTTCCTCCGCTCTCATTCCTGGAACGGAAAGGTCGAGCGACTCGGGTTTGATGAAGTATTCATGGGTAGGCCACTGCAGCCGCCCTAACCAGGAGTGCACGACTCGACTAGCTGACAAGACCAGACGTAACGGACATGGTTGACTACAATATTCTCTGCTTGAACCGTAACTCACTGGGCGATTCGTTCTTCCACCTGTCCGAGCAAGATCCAGAACGAGGCTTCCTGTGCGATCTCAACGCGATTGTCGGCTGCGTCGCCGGACCGGCCACTGCCCAGGCAGATCTCGACAACCATACCTATCTACGTCTACTTCTTGGGTCCCACCTGGCACACTACCTGAGAACGAAGCTCGAAACCGACTTTGGCTACACCTCAACGTGCGGCATCTCAACCAACAAGTTGCTAAGCAAACTTGTGGGCAGCTGCCACAAGCCTCAGAACCAGACCACCTTCTTGGCCTGGAGCGATGAGGGCGTGATGGCATTTATGGATGCACACAAGACGAGAAAAGTGCCAGGGCTCGGATTCAAGACAGCTATGCTACTGGAGTCACACGTTCTTGGCCAGGACGTCGACATCGACACTGACTCACACTCTTTCGACTCCCTTGTCACCGTTGGGCAGGTGCGTCAGCATCCGTCCATGTCACCAGCATTCATTGAGACTCTTCTCAAGGGTCCTGGCTCAGAAAGGGGGGTGGGAACCAGAGTCTGGGGCCTGCTCCATGGAGTGGACGAGTCAGAGGTCAAGGAAGCGAGCGACATCCCTTCTCAAATTAGCATCGAAGACACGTACAAGGGCCTCGAGACCATCCCTCAAATCACAGAAGAGCTGCACAAGCTCTCATGCTCCCTGATACGAAGACTGCGGGTTGACCTGCTTACCGCTAACTCAAACGCCGATGTTCCCGGTTGCCGCAAATGGATCGCGCGGCCTAAGACGCTGCGACTCTCCATCAGGTCGTGGCCGACACGCCAAGTGCCACATTCCACTCAAGCTATGAATTTCAGCAGAGCATCTCGATCAGGCCCCATTTCGCCCTTTGTGTTCGACCTCGAGACCGACATAGATTGTCTTGCGCAGCGCCTCGTAGCGGAGACACTACTTCCACTTCTCCGACGTCTACAAACCGAACAAGGGCCAAACCATAAATGGAATCTTCAACTATTGAATATTTGCGCAGCCAACATGGTTGCTGGAGCGGCGGATGACAAATTAGGGGTGGGGAGAGACATCGGCGACATGTTCAAGCATCAGGACGAGATGTTACGCCCGTGGAAAGTAACGCAACCCGCCGATGAGCCGTCTCACAGTCAGGTCGAGGACGGCACGAAACAGGTGTCGTTCGACGATGATGATTACGAAGGTGATGTAGCTTGGGACGGCGCGGCGCATCCTCAATGCCCGGCTTGTGGACACCCCATACCACACTTTGCGATGGCTGCTCACGCAAGGTTTCATGAGCTGGGGGGCTAAGGTTCTGGTCGACATCCGGAGATTCTCAACACTGATGTGTCGACCAATCTGAAAAACCTCCATTTCGAGCGTTGCTACGACTTCTCACATGTAGGGGAGGCATACACCTTGACTTTGAAGCGAGACGCTATTTCACACGGATGGATAACCGCATGGTCAGCCATCCTGCTTTGGCCAACGGTACAACCGTAATAGTCAAAGAAGCATGTGACGTTCGCAGCACACTGCACGCCGAGTAATTGGACGAGATCACACAACCTGAGGACGACGTATAGCTTGTTTCCCCGAAGCGGTGTGGCTAGGATCGAGCATTAACAATCTTTCCCCTCCTTAAATGCGATTTCCGGCGGAAATGGCACCAGAAGGGGGCTGGGCTCCGCGGCAACGATGAAATCACGCGCCAGTCGCAAACGTCTTGCTCGTCAGATCTGCTCCATAGAGGTGCGATGCTGTCGTCCCGCGTGTTACGTGGTGCCATACACACATACACACAAGGATAGCTCCCGATTCGAGCGAAAACCTAGTGGTTTTGTTACTGAAACGCTGGTGGCCGGCGTCGGTCATCGGGTTCGTGCATAGCTCAGCCCAGGGCGTCCAGAGATGTGCGTGATTCAGTGACCGTCTTTCGTCTAATCAACTTGGAAAGGAGCATTCTACTTCGTGTCGAGGCGGGTCTGCATTCAGCTAGACAATCACGGGATGTGATGCCGTTTGGTGCAACGTTTTCCGTTGTACCATTGAATCACCAGTGTGTGCGGAGGATGAGCCTTCTGTCGGCGGCTATCCGCAGGGCAACCATGTACCAGAACTTGCTGGGGCCAAGGTGCAGTGGATGCTCGAGAGGTGTCCCGGGAAGTGGGAACGACAGATTCCAGGTCATGTTCGTTTTGCCGAACAGAGAAGACGCGGGAGAAACAGATGGTCTTGTGCTTTTGTGGAAGAAAGTGAGACGCGCAACGAAGGAGGGAGGCATCACATTCATGGGGAGGGAGGCAGCACAGCGGCGCACGAAGCAACAGAGCACACGGCCAGCAACTCGCTCGCTCCTGCCATTCATTGTTGGACGAGAGCTCAGCAGTAGCAGTAGCAGTAGCAGTAGCCGTAGCAGCAGGATAATCGCGGTGGAATCGCATGGAGTGGCAGGAGCAGCGAACGCAGCTGGGCTGCACCTTCCCTCCGTCAACTCGACTCTTCCCTTCCCTCCCCCCTCCGTCATCGCGAGCCAGCCAGGGCAGCCATACATCGTATCCGCCCGTCCGTCCGCCTTCCGAACTTCTTCCCTCGAGATTGAATAAGCGCAGCCAGCCTCAGGCCGCCCTTCGCGAACACACTTGGGCCCCAGGCGACTGAACAGCACCATCCCTCTGACAACGACCCGGCGCTGCCCGAGCAGCTGCCACCTGCCACCTGCCAGCCAGATGCCAGCCCCAACTGCCATGGCCTGTTCGCAAACGGTTCCCTCGCACCTGGCAGCTGTTCCAGTGACAGCTGTGCTGCGACTTTTCTTCTCCCACTGAGCTGAACTGAGCGGATGGAGCCAGTCTCGCTTCCGCCAGCTGCACAGGTTTGCCTCCTTACCTCTTCACCTCCATCACCTGCCGTCTGTCTTCACCTTCACCCGCACACTACCCGCACACTCCACCACTATTTCCTTCTTTTGCCTCCTCATCAAGAGCGGGCTTCGTCTGGTCGAGACCTGCTATCCACGTTCGCGTGCACAGGTCTACATCCTGCATATCGAAACACTCTCTTCGAGCATCGGCCAGGGCCAGTGACCGGCGCTTGACCATAGCACTGTTCCTTTTCTCGCGATCCTCAACGAGACCCCATCAACAACTGCAACCATGGGTCGAGGAGGTCGCGGTGGCGGCCATGCCCCCTTTCGTCGGCCTGTCGACTTGACCGGCATCATTTCCGCCGCTGAGAGAAACGACTTGATCACTCTGGCTAATGCCATCACGGAAAAGATGCACAGCGACATTAGCCGTGTTTTCGACTCCCCTAAAGTGAGCACCGTTGACGACAATGGCGAAAAAAACCCCTTCCAGTCAATTCTTGTCGTCTTCCGTCGACATGAAGGCAACACGTCCGACAACCTGGGAGTCGCTGAACAGTCCCCTGCTATCCCTGGCGGCGATGGATCCAAGACGTATAGCAAAGTGCATGAGATTGTCGAAAAGGAGGAGAAACAGGCCATGACACCTCAGCTGGGCGAGCTCAGAAGAGAGGCCCTTATGTTCTTTCGCAAGTGGCAGCATGTGATCACTCAGAGAATCCGGGAGATCGCCGTCACCGAGCCCACCGGCCACATGCCGGGCGGCGGCACTCGTGGCCGTGGTGGCCGTGGCTCTCGAGGTGGTGGCCGCGCCCGCGGTGCGCGAGGTGGTGCTGGTCTGGGTCGTGGAGGTCTGACCCTGGCACTTGGTATGGTTTTGCGACGCCCTATATCCATTCTACCCCCTTCGACTGTACGGAGGCTAACCCAGCCCAAGGCCCGCCCCGTGTCCCTGTAAACCAGATGGACCGTGAGCTGGCCGCAGCATTCCCGCCGATTCCTACCACTCTGTGGACACTTCACGTGGAAAAGCGAAAGCTTCTTCTGCATGTGGTCCTCTTGCTTGTCCTGTCGCTCCAGGACTACAATGCCAACGCACGAGTCTTTCTTCTCAACCTTACATCTGCCCTCAATCTTTCCTTGGCCATCTATCATGGTGAAGAGCTTCGAATCTCTCAGGCCTTGGCAAAACTTGCTCTCGAATATGCTCCCCGGGACGAAGCCGGTCAAAGGGTCGAAGAACAGAAAGGCCCAAAGCGATGGAAGGTCGGATTCACTTCTCCGAGTCCCAACTCTACTATTGCTTCTGCGCTCAAGGCAGAAGGCATCGGAACCATCAACGACGGGCTGACCCTGAGCGTCGCCACCATTGCAGGGCTTCTTGGGCCCTTGGGAGAGTATGGGCACTTACTGGGTAACATGTTTGGCATCAACGCTGTTCGGCCCACTAGCAAGCTGCTGGAGGCATGCGGCAAGGACGTGTCCGATTTTGCCTTCCTCCGCTTGCACGACCCAGCCAACTCCGAATACCGAGACATGAAGGAGACTCCAGCGGCCGGTCGCCGTCTTCGTGTGGTCTTGGCCATGAGCGGATGCTATTCCGAGACTGAAGACCTGGTTAGACCCTGGCGTTTTCTTGGCCAGCAAACCGAGAGCTATGCGGTCAGATGGGACGTGACGTCTCTCACAAACCTCGGGAGCGCCGTCGAGACAGTCATCAAGAGCACCGCTTGGGCAAATGCAGCCAAGGAGATCAGATCGCGATCCCGTAAGAGGCCCCTCATCATCCTAGTCCACCAGTAACCCTCCAGAGGTTTATTAACATGCTGCAGTCTTCGCCAGTCTCCTGCACAATTCGTGGCCCGTCGCTCTACTCAAAGTGAGCAAGATCATTGATAATCCGTGGAACTGGGGGATGGTTCGAGCCGAGAAAGTGGGCGCTTTGCTCGCGGACGCTCTTGTGCGACACAAGTTTCAGGGCGAGAGATCGGTCTCTCTCATAGGATACAGCCTTGCAGCTCGAGCGATCTACACCTGCCTGATGGTGCTGGCCGAACGCCGCCAGTTCGGCTTGATCGACTCGGTAGTTCTCATTGGAACTCCAGCACCGTCCGAGAGCCGGGTTTGGCTGACGCTGAAGAGCGTTGTGTCTGGCAGGCTGGTCAACGTTTACTCGGAGCACGACTACATGCTGGGTTTCCTCTATCGCACCTCGAATGTCCACTTCGGAGTGGCGGGACTGCAGGAGATTCAGGGCGCCAACGGCGTCGAAAATCACTGCGTCAAATACCTGCCCCGAGGACACTTGGGCTACCAGGTCCTTACTGGTCAGATTCTGAAGGACATTGGCTGGGACTCTCTGGATGTGGATGCTGTCAAGGCTGATGTGGCCCAGCATAGGGGTTCGGGACGTCGAGGCAGGGGCAGAGGCGGCCGAGCCTAAACCGGCTTGCTGCGTAACATGAGCCACCACGGGGTTGGGGACGTTCGGGGGTCCATGGCAATGGGGTGGCAGGTTGGCGTTGAAGTGAGACACGCACCGTGACCATGGGATAAGGCGAATAAGGGCATGGCGTTAAAGTAGCTGCGAAATAGTCGCAGCAAAGATACCAATTTGACTTGATTGACGTAGTTTTCATTCCGAGAATGCTTGGTGTTAGGTTCCATTATCGAGGGTATAAGGCAGGTCTGGACTGCGGTTGTCTTGACATGACAAGACTCGTATCAGGCTCGCGTCATACACCACTATTCATACACCACTATCAGCCTGAATGGCCATGCTCAGATTTCTCCCCCGGTGCGAGCAAACTGATCTCGCACCCCGGCGCCTCCATTGCCTCTATATCATGTTCGTCTCCGGCAGGAAAGTACGGGACGGAGTAGGTGTACGAAGTAGGTGGGTAATGTGGTGATAACAAACCCACCCCAGACAGAGACTATCTAGCCGGCCGACCACTTGCGTGTACGTGTGCCATGTCGCGACTCTCGCCCCTCGTATCCATTGTTTCCTCCCCCGGCGGTCCCGTTTCTCTCAATCTCGCGTTCTCTTGAGGCCTGCCTGCCCTGATCCCACCCTTGGCGGGGGCATTACTGATCCGGTAGGCCTCCCAACATTCCCGACATGCTTTGTTCCAGGGGCCCGCTGGGCGAATATCCCTCAAAATGGTGCACGCTTACGCTCCCAAACCATGGACCTTGTTTTACACAATCGTGATGACAGGCCGGATAGGAGGCCGATGCGGTGGGGCGGAAGACGGTTGGTAGAAGGGTGGTGTTGTACATATGTAAGTGTGGTCTTACTCGTGAGTGGTGCCATGATGCGACTTGGTTTGCGTTCTGACATCTTCGCTCAGTCGTCTTGATGCTGACCATAGACATTCATGGCCGTGGGCAGGTGATACAGGCTCAGATTCATGTCGGTGGCGTCGTCCCGAGCATGCTGGGAACCTGCTTCCGCACCAGCCCTCTTGTGCCACGCTGTTCCATGCGCGGAACGCCTTGGATGGCCCTCGGCTCGCGCATCAGCGTGCGATCGAGACGAGATGGAATGCGGGTGACGACGGAGCGGTACTCCCCCGGAAAACTGCCTTTAGGCAGGGGCACCGATGCCGTGCGCCAAATGTGATCCGTCGTGTCAGTCAAGAAGGTTGGGGTCTTGCCCGTCGCAGTCCGGGAGGAGACTCCCAGGCCCCAGCCGTTGGCCGATGCACCATGAGAGGCCCGGATGGTCGACAGCCGGGACAGGCCGGACGACAGGCCCGTTCGGCCACGGGCCTTCTTGGCCATGATAATTTCATCGAAAAGCCGCACTGACGCCTCGGATGCGGGCTTCATCTCGCGGTGATGAATGAATTCATTGAACGCTGTGTGATTCCGGTTAGCCAACCAACGCCCAACACGTCGAAACGTCTGTTGGGCGACGACTCACCCTGTGTGTCCCGAAGCATGGTGGTATACTCTTGCTGATCGTAAGGCAGGCTCTTGATGAAGCCATCCATGTCGAAGGCGTACAACTGGCCGTTGTTCTTCTGCTGCCTCGAGGGCTTACCCAGGTACTTGCGGTACGTATAGAGCAGGCTGGCCATGCACCGCACGAAGGCCGCTCTGACGCGATCAGCGTGAAAGGCCTCTGGACAAACCAGCGAGACCTGCCCCAGGCACCTGCCATGGGCCCACGTCTTGCACGAGCTGCACTGATACATTCCGTCGCCCTCGGGCTTTTCGTCGCAAATGGTGCACGGCGACGATGCGTCCCTTGCATCGAGGCTGAAGCAGTGGCCTTCGACCCAAACGGTTGTTTCCGTGTTTTGCACCGGCTGAATCTGCATGTTGGGCATGATGGTAGAGGCGGCCAACGTCGACTGAGCATAAGCAGACGGCGCATAGCCGGCACCAAAGGATGACGTGGTGTCGACGGATAGGCCCGAGATGGAGGCGTTGGGTTGATGGCCGTTGAGGAAGGGCAAAGCCGGTCGACTGTTTGGATGGAACTTGTCGAGGCCAAACGATGAGCTGCGGCGTCCCTTCTCCTCGCCAAAATGGCCCGAGCGCTTTTCACGAAGGGTGGCAGTCAGGGCAAAGCCAGAATCACTTCGTGAAAGTGGCGTCGTTGGCATTGGTGGGAAGTGTGTGGAGACGGGGGAAACCGACGATTGCGGGCTCGTCCTGCTAGACTTGCTAGTCCCAGGCCTATCAGCCTTGCCAGTGTCGACGGATGAGACGGTGAATGCGTTGAAGACGGGCGGACGGATGTCAGTTGCGGGGTCGGGCTCAGCAAAGCTGGACGAGTTCTGCGTGACCCATTTGCCTAGCGACGTACGTGGCGGCGTCGGGGTGAATACTGAGCCGTTTTCCGAGGAGAAAGCGTCGTAGGGAAAAGACTCGATGGCGTATGGAGGCGGACCAACGGTGACACCGTAGCGAAGAGTGTGAGGTGCGGCAACCTGCAGAAGCGACATGAGCTTTCGACGATGCTGCCTGGGCAGTCGGTGCGGCTGCGACGTAGCGTCAATGGTGTCCCTGTCCAGGTCCACGAGGACGTAGTCATCATCTGGCAAATCTATCCGCTCATACCGGCGCTCGACACCGACAATATAGGGGCAGGGGGCCTCCAAAGCCGAGATGAGGCGCGCCGGCAAGACGGGAATGAAGATGCTGGCCCACTTGAAGGGGTAGAGAAGGTTGGCCAGGGCATGGCAGGCCAGGTGCAGCATGCTGGTGTGGGATGAAAGGAAGATGATGCGGGATTCGGACATGGCGTACTCGAAAAGCGCGACAACGTTTTCGAGCGAGAGGCACCTGAAGAGGGCATAGAGGTCGATGGTTCGGGACCCGGGAAGCTCGTTACTGGCTTCTTTTCGCGAGAACATTCTCAGATCCCTCACGCCCAGCTCGACCTGAGTCTTGGACCCCAACGGAGTAAACGCCTCGGTACACATGTTGACGACATAGCGCTCCAAGGGCTGCCATCGTCCGATCTTGGGGGAGCTGGGCAGTACTCTGAGGACGCTGCCGTCGGTCATGGGAACGAGGATGGCCTTGAGCCACTCCTTCCAGAATGCCATATTGGCAGGGTCGCGACCCAGAATGCCGTATGCCCGAGGGGCCCACAGTCCGCTCTCGCCTGCTGTGAGGCCCTCTATCTTGGATGCTGCGCCGTGCCTCAGCGGCCTTAGCATGTCTGTCATGAGGGAGATCTTCTCCTCGACGGTGCTGATTTCGTCCTCTAACCTGTCCCTGGCCGGGGATCCGGACGGGATGGTGGGCAACTTGGAGAGAAGATGTGAGAGGTGCGACCTTTCCCCAGCCAAGCGAACGCCCAAGCTCGCAGCCAGTTCTCGCTCTTCGTTGGACATGTGGCTCTGTCGCCACTGCTCGCATTTCGTCTCCACCTCGTCAGCAACGTCCGCCGTCAGCGCAGTCCAGATGATGATGGTGATGCCGTAAAGTTTCGAGTTGTCTTCCGACGTCATGGTAAAGCCATGCCATGTTGACCGCGGGCGGTCATCCGACGAGACGATTTGGATGTCGTTGGGGAACGCAAACATGGGCACGTAGTCGGGGAACTTGCCACGCCTGGGGATCTCGTCGACGGCCGTCTTGGGCGGATACCGGTCGAGGAGCACCGGCTCAAACCTGCGCTTGAGTGGATGCATGTCCGGATCGGTGTTGAGCGGCTCTGGCGGAGGAATAACTGAGTTGTAGTTGCTGAGCCTCCTGGCTGTGCGAACCGACGCTGCGACGGGTCTGTTAGTGGGAGAAGGACATGGGATGCGGAGGAGTTGGCTGGCTGTGACGAACCTGCCCTACTGGAAGCCCCTGGTCTTACAGAGCTGGGCGGCTTGCGCATGCTGTTCATGTCCCTAAAACTGATCTTGCGACGGATGCTACCCTTGATGCTCTTCAAGGGGCTGACTCTGCCGCTGGGAATGCTCTCCTCTGCACGGATTCGCTCGGCTCGGGGATTGACCATGGGAGGCCGCGCCTGGGTCTTTGCGCCTGCGGTGAAGGACAGGTCCTCCAAGAAGTTCTCCCGCTCGGCAGCGAACTTGAACAGGGCCTTGTCGAAGTCAAATTCCCCCATGAGGAGACCATGCCCTCCTCCGCCTTCGGCGGCGCTGCCGTTTGCTGCGCTGCCGTTAGGCCCAGGCACCTTGACTGCCTTGATCGTAGCACTGCTACGGTTGCTCCTGGTATTGCCGTCTGTCTCATCCAACGTGTGAATGGAGAAGCGCCCGTCGCTGGAGATTCTCGAGAGGCGATTGGCCGAATTTTGCCGCGAGTGGCGCGCCGCAGCCGTTCTTTGTTGCCCATTGACAGCGACTTCTTGAGGCTCGCCATCTTCGGTGATGGTGGACTCGACAGGTAGAGAGGCGGGCTGCGGCAGCTGGTCGTCGTAGCGAATGTATTCTACGCCGGCAATCCAAAAGTAGTCGGCCAGGGGGGTTGATGAGGCCTCCATGACATGTCAAGTTTGCTCGCGATCGAGCAGGGCGACTGGAGGTTTGGAAAGCCCCGAGGGTCAGAACGGGCGGGCGGAATTCCTGCCCTCTATCTCTGATCGATTCGGTGCGCCGCCGCCTGGACCCGTGTGCCGCGGGGGAAGCGAATCGGAAAAGGGTTCTGTCTAGAACATCCGTCAGAACGACAACGA
This sequence comes from Purpureocillium takamizusanense, assembly GCF_022605165.1. NCBI lineage: Eukaryota > Fungi > Ascomycota > Sordariomycetes > Hypocreales > Ophiocordycipitaceae > Purpureocillium > Purpureocillium takamizusanense. The sequence continues at coordinate 2,126,632 of NC_063072.1, forward strand.
ACCTAAGACACTTGCGCCACCGCTCACCTCAACAGACGCGGGTCAAGCGAGATCCGCGCTGGGGGCGGCTGCCGAACGACTCGCCGCGGGCCCTGGTGAAGCTGGCCCTGAGCTGACTGGGAGAAAAAAAAATCGCGAGTCGAGACGAGGCCGCGACGTACGACGCGAAAGCAGGTGGAGGCGGACAGGATCGCCCACCCTGGCAGCCCCAGAGGGGAGGAGGGGGGTGTTCGTTCGCACCCGAAGGGTGCTGTCTGGCGCGGTTGGTGGGCTGCGGCTTGAGAACGGAGCGGGAGCAGTAGGAGGTATTACGGGGTGGACAAGGCTCGTTGGGGGTCGCGGGCGCCGCACGCGCGCTTTCGTTGGAGAGGGGAAGGAGGCCGCGGTCGGAAAAGGGGGAGCAAAGTATGCCAGAAAGAAGTGACAGCAGACGCGTTCCGACGATGCGCCTTGCGATGATCAGTGAATGGTTGAGGTGAGGTAAGAAGGCATGGTTGAAAGTGAGTGAGTCGGCCTGCCGTGCATGGGAGAAAAGGTAGGAGGAAGGTGCATCTCGCCGCAGGTACGAGAAGGCGCGGCGCTGCAGCTTCCCTCCCAGGTGGTACAGCACATGGACAAGTGGAAGGGGGGAGGGGGGGGGGGTGGGTTCGTTGGTCGTCGGCGTGTGTGCCTCGAGTTCAACCTGTACCTTACTTAGTACCTTACTGGGCACAGCACGGCACAGTACGTAGTACCTCTTGGAACCCCCACTAGAAGGCAATTGGGCTTGGCTTCTTCCATTTACTGGATGGAGGTGGTGGCGGTCGCCTCCAGGGCTGCCTGCCTGCCTGCCTGACCCCCTCGTGCTCGTCGGCCCGTTGGGAAGTTGGGAAGTTGGTACGGTGCCTTACCTTACTACCAATACAGTACCTAGGTACCTTTCTAGCAGGTAGTAGATTAGTATGTACCGCTAGCGGGCACTAAGCCAGGGCGGCAACCTAACGCTGAACAACAATCATGGATTGCCCGATTCCACGCCGACGGTTTGTGAGCAGGGGCAATTGATCCGACCCCCGGGCTGGACCGGCCCCTTTCAGGTTTGCACAGTTGAGGCTTCCACTCCGTACCTCAGTCTGCGAAGATCGGCGCAGGCCCAAAAGGGGGGGACGTTCATCACTCGAGTCCAAGCACGGCGACCTGGTTGGTACCGGCGAAGGCTTGGGTGCGTGGTACTCGATCGTTGCACCAGACCTCGCCCGGGGTCGCAACCCAGGGCATCCAGGTTTCCATTGAGCATCCACGAGAACCCCTGCTGCCTGGTCGGGTGCCTGCCTGCCGCATGGTATTACTGAGAGGTGTGTGTGCACGCGCGTGTATCCATGAGAGTGTGTCCACGACGGCCAGCAGGCAAGGGGGGCCCGCTGTGCAGAACGCGCAGTACGAGGTAGGCAGGTAGTAACCTTGCGAGGTGAGGTGGTAGCAGATGGCACTCGGGCACCAAGCCAGCGGCAATTGAGGTTCTACTATAGTTGACGTGCCTGGGCCTAGTAACCTACAAGTATGTATGTAGGTGCATTAGTACCATACCTTACTATTGGGTAGGTACTTGTAGGCACTGTGTCAGACCTGGAAAAATCCACCCCGTGCGTTGAGCGACGCAACGCCGCCCAAGATAGCCCCGTCTCGATGTAGTACAGGTAGCTCGAGCGGGCGGTCCGAGGCCTGGGGGAGAGCTGCTGCTGAGCATCGGTTTGGTTGTAAAGGTCCTCGTCCACTTTTGCAGCCGACAGACAGCTTTCCCCCTATGCCCCAACCTAGCGGCCACCTCGACCAAGCTACCCGTCCGCCCAGGCCCCTCTGCCCCGTCCCTTCTTTCCCCAAGTCCCCCAGCGTCCATGGATCCGTGGGTGTTCGGGCGGGACGCCCACAGGGGCCGCCAGAGGCGCCGTCCACCCACAGGGCCCATTGAGCGCCCCCAGCACGGATACCTCCAGGGGCCAAGACCTCCTCAGCCGGGCAGGCTGTGAGGTCAGCGCGCGCGAGCAGCCCCCTCCCCCCCGGAATAGGCTCAAGCCGTGAATGGTTGAATGGGAATGGAACCCGTCGAGCCCCCACCGTGGTGGCCTTCCATGGGGCCTGATGGCTTGCTTGGTGGCTGGGCGCTGGGCCTGCCCTGGGATTTTGGGGAGGGACGGATGCCCGGCTTGGTACGGTATCTTTCCTCGATGGAGGAGCCCGGAGTCCAGGGGTCGTCCCGAACCCCTGAGATGCACCCGTTTTAGGCGGCGCCTGGGGTGCGCTATCCATCGCTGCTCCCGCCGCCGCCGGCGAGCGCCAGCACATCCGCCATGCCCACCGCCATGCCCGTCCGTCTCGCCATGGATGGATCCATCCTTCCGCCTGTCCACTTGCTCACCCCACCCATCCCCGTTTGATCCCCATCGACCGACTTGGGCGCCGCCGCCGCCGCCGCCACCGCCGCCGCCGCGATGCTAGCCCGGGCGGCCCAAACGGCACCAACAACACCACGACCACCGGGACGAACCTCTCCTCTACGGTGCTAACGACCTAGCTGGCAGTCCAGCGCTTGGAAGCGCCCGAGGCGGCGAACTTTGCTGTCGGGTAACATCCACCACGACCCGACGCCCGACCAATTCACCCGTCCACTGGCGAGCCGCGAGCCGCTCAGGCCGCCTACTGGGAAGCACAGTCTGCTCTGCTCGTCTCCTCGTTAGAGATGTTCTCCCGGTGCGGCGGAAGATGGCAGCAGGAGCACGAGGCGGACGAGCCGTGGCGAGGCGAGAAGAGGCAGGGGTTCGTGGGCGCAATACAGGGTCAGGTCCAGGTGACGGACAAAGTAGGCAGCCCGAGAGCACGAATTTGGCAAAACAACCTGGACCCTCGCAGGCAGGACCCCTTTTACTAGGTGGCATCCAGATGCCAGGCTAGCTCTCGCTGTCGTGATCCCATCCACATCGACGTTTGACGACAACGACAGCCACGTATGACGATGGAGCGCCGGCTGGTGGATGCGGAGGGGCGAGGTGTCCCTGGCATCTCTGCTAATCATGCCCAGTCCCTGCCACGCCGAAACCTTCCAGCCCGCCAGCACCGCCTCGTCCCGCCGCCACCCTCGTCCCCGTAGCCGTCCAATGTTGACCAAAACGGATTTTGTTGAACAGGGCCCCCGGCTTCGCCGTCTCTCCACACAATGTCGGCGGGGGGGCTTACTTACCGCCCAGCGTTTCTGCTAGACAGACGTCATCCAAGCCGGGGCTCCGGAGGTCTTGGCTGTTGCCGACAACCCGCTGCCTCCTCTGCGTGTCGGGGAAGGATGGATGGCAGCGAGTGCTGGGGGATTCGGCCTGGCGTTTTCCTGTTCCGTCCCGGATATCGTCAACCGCGAGCGACATGCCCATCGATTCTGCTCCGTCCGGATTCTTGTGCACAGGCCGTCGGGACGCAGCTGGGCCCCTTGGGGTTGGAGCAGCACACCCGGCACACACATGGATCGGCCAACATCCATCCATTCGATATTCACATGGGACGAGCTCGCTCCTACTGTGCCAGCAACCCTTTTCCCGTCAAACGAGATGAATCCTGTTGGACAACGGGATGAACGTCCTGCAACCCACGTCGCGGCATGTGCTGCTAGTGTACGTGTAACGTGGGTTTGACACTGATGGCGCATGCTGAGGTGCGGTGTTGAAGTCGACCTGCCGCCTCCCACTCCCTTGGTGGTACTAGTTAGCACCTGCAAGGGCTCGAGGTTACGACACCCCTGTACGATGATGCCGTGCCTCCCCTGGGGCCGATCAGGGGCTTGCAGCATGCGAAGATTGACCACAGCTGACGGGCCGCCGCTGAGTGCAGCTAGCCTGGGGCCATGGGGAGGAGGGAGGGGCCCCCGCCGGCTGCCGCAGGATACGAAGAGCCCAAGCACGGGCGAATTGGAGCGAAGGGAATGCATGAATGGGCATGCAGGAACAGGGCCACTGACGGAGGAGGTCCAAGGTCGGGCAGAAGAACACTTGGGCCAATATGCACGCCGCGTGGGAAACCCGCCGCCGCCGATTCCAGCTGCTGTGTTGTTGCGACGAGGGGAGAAAGAAAAAAAACGACAACGATAACGCCACATGCAAGGAGGGAAAGGGCATGAAGGGCACAGCAGTGAGTAAGTGAGTGGGCCGACATGGATGATGGTTCCGCGCCGACGCACAGCACAGACGACGAGATCGTGATTCCATTGGCATGGTCAAGGGAGCGAAGGAACCGAGAAGGACGGGACAGCACAGCACAGCACAGCACAGCACAGCGCGGCACAGCGCGGCACAGGACCTGGTTCCCTGCTCCGATGCCCGTGATCGGCTTCAGATTCCCGGTCCCAGCGGCGGCGCCGGCGGGCCCACAGGCTTTTCTTTTTTGTTCGGGGAGATTTTTTGGACACGAACAGCGCGCAGCAATGTCTCGTCTCGCATCTGTTTGGGAGCTACGCTACCTTTTCGCACCCAACCACCGAGACGCCAAAGATGCCGTGAGCCTCCTCCTCCTCCTCCTCCTCCACCACCGTCATAGCGTCGGTCGGGTTAGTTACGGACGGACGGACTAGACTGGTTCGTGGAACGGGGTTCGGAACGGTGTCCGCTGCCAATAAGGTTTCTAGGGAAGGGGGGGGAGTCGGTCGGCCGTTGGAATTGTACGAGCGTGTCCAACCTGAGGGGCCGAGGCAAGGCTCCCGCCACGTCTTGTTGTTGTTGTTGTTGTTCTTCTCCTTTGACTTCTTCGTCTTCTTCGTATCCTCGTCCTTGTTTTCGTCCTTTTCGTCGCTGCTGCTGCTGCTGCTGCTGCCTGCGAGGACCGCCCCTTTCCCCCCCCTCCTCTGCTCGTTGATGACCGGGCGCCGCCAGCCAGAAACTTTAAAAAAGAAAAAGCATGGCCCTGTTTCAGAGTCCGGATGGTGCAACCATGCGAGCAGCGTGGATGGGGACGTGTCGGGCCCAACTTAGTAGTCCAGTCAAACGGGAGGAGGGCCAAGAGGGCAAAGCGGGCGGGAGAGGGGATGAGGAGGGGTTTCCAGCAAACTGGGCCGCCGTGCATTGCACCCATTCATTCCATCATTGACCCCCCACTCACTCACTCGCTCACTCACTGCCTCTGAGATTACGTATACACGGGCGCGGGCTGCTACCGTAGGTATTACTGTACCTTAACGACCCTAACTTATCCAGGGTACGTATCTGGCAGTACTAGTAATAGTAGTAACCAGAGATCCTCGTATAGCCACGGATGGTACCGTGTTAGTGCCGTCGTACGTGCGTATTTATTAGTATTAGTAGAGTCTCTCATCCGTGTCGCGTCCGTGCCTTACTTAATCTTTGCCTGTTTTTTTTTTACTTTCCCCAACTCCCGGAGCCGGCATGGTGTGTTCTGGGGGAGGGGGAGGGGGGAGATGATGATGATGTTGTAGTAGGTTGCTTCTTCGGCTTGAGACCCGGTTGCATCAGCACCCCCCAAGACTTGATCAACAATGCCAGCCAGGCGTTTGACCCCCTTCTGCCTCCTTCCTTTTCCCTATGCCCACTGACTAGTGAAAATACGTACCTACATGGCTCGCGTGCCCAGCCCAGCCCAGCCCAGCCCAGCCCCCCGCCAGCTTGGCTTGCCAGCAAGACGTCTCTAGGTAGGTTAGTTACTGCGTACCTTAGTAGTAGCTAGATGCGATGGCCTCTCAACAATGCAGGGCTGTAGTTAGTAGAATGGACCGGACGGACGTGGGGTCCCCGCCCACTCGTCGTCGTCGTCGTCGTCGTCGATCAATCAATTGATCGATTCGCATTGATGGAAAATGTCTCTTTGGACCTCTGATCTGCCACTACTAACGAACGTAGTATTTCACTTATCGCGGGGGCAGCGGGGTGTCTTTTTTTTTGTGGCCGCCTTAGTGCCATCGTCGTCGTGGGCGGGCCATTAAATATGTGCCTGCCTCTACGAGACCCCCTTTCCACCACTAACACTCTCTCTCCTACGTACATACGTACTCCGTACCTCATCTACGAAAGTAAGGCGAGGTACGCAAGGTAGTAGACTGTTTGGTTCAGTCACGACTTGAGACATTGTACCGTACAGCGCATGATCGCTTGCTCGCTTGCTCGTCCGCTCTCGCCTGTATCGTGCCTCCAGCCCAGCCAGACTTCAGAGAGGGACAAAGAAAAGCAAGCAAGCTATCCAACATGCTCCTTTTCTCACCTTCTCCGACACCACACACATACCAAGCCGTACGGTACCTGCCTACCACTACCGTAAGTTTATTGGTGGTTAGTGCGTGCGTATCTACGTCCGTACCTGAATACTACGACTATACTATTGACTACAAGTGTCTGTGCGGCCGCATGGCGCCGCGTCTCCTTTTTTTCTCTCTCCCCCCCTGCGCCATCGATCGCCAAGACGGGGCCGCCACGCGAGTCCTGCTTGCTGGAGCTGGGGCTGGAGCTGGAGCTGGAGCTGTTGCTCATCACCCCCCGGCTTCTGCAAGCTTCCCATCAACGGATACAGTACAAACGACCAAAAGGACACAGCCCCAATCCTGCTTGTGCTGGGCAAAGTGGCTGGCCATGAAGGTTTGCATCTACATAGCCTCCCCACCCTCTTGCCGCGGCCATCCAAGCCCGCCCTCCCTGTTCTTGGATCGTGCGTGTGCGTGCGTGCATGCATGCGTGCGCTCCTCGTGTTTGTGCCTCTGCCCCTGGACTTCACGAAGCGTGCCGTGCCGGCCTCAGCCGAACGTCCAGCTACCCGAAGGCTAAAATGACCCATCTGCAACGCCATGAGCAGGCAGGCATTACGGATGGTAATACGCGCAGTCGTGTCAGGCGAGGCGTGCAACACGGACATGTATCCGCCCGCCAAACTTGGGTAGGACGGGGCATGCCCAGTACTGGCAGCGTGCCCGCCCCCCCCCCGCGCGGGGCGTAATGACCGTCTTGCCACAGGTTAGGCAGGCAACAAGTAGGCGTCCGAAGGTCCTCGGCTTCCTCCCCATCCCTTCACGCCCCGACTATCCAAGCTCACATGTCGCCATGATGGCATTCGTGAGATAGGCAGCATGGCGGTCTGGGGTCTTGATCATGTCTCGAGGCCCCCTCACCGTGCCGAGACCCGCGCCCCGAGTCTGCCCGTCGAGAGAAAGCCCCTATTGCCCATCTCGCCCCTCCAGCCGATGCCCAACACGCCGAATGTGACTCTGCCATCGGCTCCGCGAGGCCGCGGCTGCTCCCCGTCCTCCGCTTTGCCATTGTCGGCCGCCTTGTCCACCTGCTGCTGCTGCTCGACCAGGAAGCACACCTGCTCCACCTCGCCGGGCTGCAACACGGGCTTCGCGCTCCCGCTCGACTCCCAGTTGCAGTCCTTGTATCGAAATCCATCCTCGAGCTCCATGGCCACCTTCTCCAACTGTACCACGTCCTCGCTGCAGTTCTCGAGCTGCGCCTCGAGCACCCACCTCTGACCGCCGCCGCCGCCGCCGTCGGTCTGCTCGCCCTGCTTGTGCAGCGACGTCGGCAGCGCGCCAACCTTTGTCCGCACGATGAGAGACGCCTTGCAGATAAACTGGTAGAGCTTCCTAAACGTCCGAGTCCGTCCGCTTGTCTCCGTCGCTTCGTAGTAGCTCACCGTCACGGCGAGCACGTGGTTCCCCTCTTCCTTGAGGTCGAATGAGACCACTTTCTGCAGCGTGCCCGCTGGTTCGAGGTCAACGCCACCTACGGCCACTGCGGCAGCTGCTGCGGCACCGGCCTCGCCGTGGGGCGGCGCGGGCCCCAGGTCGAGCTTGTGCGCCGCCCCGAGGCCCGGCGTCTTCATCTCTGCCTCGATGCGCACATCGCGGATCTGCTTGCCAGCATCGGGCGTCAGGTCGTTGTTCGCGCAGAGCGTGCAGCTAAAGGTCTCCCCGACGTAGGCAGAGCCAAAGGACACGGGCAGGTTGAGAATCGGGCTGAGGACAAAGGGCGCTGGGTTCGTCTCGGGCGCCGGGGCCGCGGCCGACGCGTAAGCGAGGGAGGCGGGTGCCGCGGTCGGAATCGTCCCGGGGACGGAAAGAGGAGGCTCGACGGGATACTGTGACACGAGAGAGGGGCGTGAGAGGCTGCAAGCCCCAACCTCGAGGTCAGCCTGCCGTCGCCTATGTAGTCGAAAGACCCGCCGGGGATACTTGCCGGAGCACCTTGACGGAGACAGAGTGAGGCTCCTTTATGGGGTCATGAGACGGATATCTTTGGTGGCTCATTTTGGCGTTCTGGTTGCTGGGCCGGCAGGCGGGGGATGCAGACGTAAGAGACGGGCCCCAAGTCTCGACGTGAGAGCAGAGAGGGAGAGAGAGCCAGTGCTTGCAGGGATATGCAGCGGAGATGGGGCGGACAAGGGCCGCCAGGGGCGGTGGGGGAAGCACACAGCTCTATCGATAAGCATTTCGCCCAGGGTCCGTCCGTATCTTCTCCACATACGTCACAGTTGTGGGCGGGGGTCTCACTCACTACGCACGTACTTGGTACTACCTAATCAAACAGTTCGACGTCGTACATACTACGGTACTTCGCATAACCTACTTCATGTCATTGCATTCAACCACGAAACTTTGTCTATACCTTGATGAGTTGCTCTTCGCCTCAAGTCGCCGCGCGATGGGTTGTTTTCTTTGAGCGTGAGGTCAAGTCCAGGCTCGACTGGTCGTGCGCCATCTCCATGCTGATGGCTACTATGCAAAGGCTCCTTTGTCTAGGTCCGGTCTATAAATCCACATCATCACCATGGCCGTTGTTGACCTGTCGCCTCGTATTCAACTTGACGGGTTTTTAGAATCTTTTACGTGTCTGAATGGAATCAGCTCATAGCTCCCGCCAGCAGCACTGCGAGGTCAATATACTAGCATTAGCAGACGGCGCCGTTACCAATCCAGAAGCATCCTCTTTCCACACAACAAAACAGTCGGGTGTGTCCCTATCCTTTGGTCAGTCTCGGGGCCTAGAGCCCACCCGACAGCAACGCAGTAGCCCAGTCTCACCATCCAATTACTTGCCCTGTCTCTCACCTTTACAAGCCAGGCGGAGGCGGGACCTACGGTGGAACAGATTAGTGGGCTGTTCGTGATTCCTTGCCAAAAGAGAACTTAACGCACAGCATTGTAGCCACCACTGCCCCCAGGAGGTGGCGGCGGCGGAGGATTGCCGCCCGGGGGAGGAGGCGGGGCAGCATCCGAAGGGGGTGGGGGAGGCGGCGCAGATTCACTGGGCGGCGGCGGAGGTGCCGCGGCAGAGTCCGTGCCTGACTGGCCCTGTGCCTGTTGCTGATAGTAGTAGTACCATGCAAGATAGCTGCTCATTGTTAGCCTACGTTTCTTCTCTGGCTCGACGCGTGCGCACAAACGTACTTCTGGTAGCCACCGTAGGCAGCATAGGGGTCCGCGCCATTCGCATAATACTGAGAGTACTGCGACCAGTCGGCAGAACCCGCGGTGCTAGCTGTCCCAGGAGCGACAGGAGATGATCCTGGAGGGGCCGCGTGCTCGGAGCCTTGTCGGCCGTACGAATACGAAGACTGGTCTTGCGACCTACCTCCGCCACGGTAGTGGTCGCCACCACCACCATAGCGGTCCCCGCCAAAGCCGCCTCTCTCGCGCGGGGGACGAGACTTGTGGGCTTCGTACTGCTCTCTGACTGAGCTTACCAAGTCCTCGCAGAGCTCCTTACCCTTCTCGACCATATGGGCATCGGGCCCACTGAGACATATTGTTAGCCGCTTGCAAGTCTGCGGCAGGTGTTATCGGAGACATACGTTACGTGGAGGAACATGTCCTCTTCGCTTTCGCGACCCGTGGCATTCTCGAGGTATCCAGAGCCGCGGCCCTTGATCTGCACTCGACAGCCCGTCTCGGACTGGATGTGCTTCACGTATGCGCCACCAGCGCCAACGATCTGGGCGCGGATGTTGAAGCCGGGAAGAGACTCGAGGCCAATGGTGATCTTCTCCTCTGGCCATTTACGCTGTCCAGAATTGAGCGTAAGCAATGAATTCGGGGCAAAAGACCAACGCCATCGACACCAGGACACCAAGGACTTACACGACCATACTCGTCACGCTCAACTTGCGGCTGCTGCTCCTGATCGCGCCGTCTGAAGCGGCGCTCGTCTACTAGCTGAGGGAGCTCTTGTTGGATCAGCTCGTCGATCTTGGCCACCGCAGCCTCCAAGCCTTCCTTGGTCCGACTGGTGACGTGAAGGTACAGAGGAGGGTTCTGGCATAGTCAGTAAGCCATTGTTCGTGTCGCGAATGACTGTGGCCCAACGTACCGACGGGGTGGCCATGCTCTTGTTCGGGTAGTAGCTGCCACGCGTTGTCACGTCTGGGGCTCAAGGTCAATCTTTGACTCGCAAAAGAGTCTCCCGGAATCGATACGTACCAGCGCCGGTTTCGTCCTTGATCTGTCGGAGGGAGGGTGTTAGTAGAGGCAAAGATGAGGGGGTTTGCATACGAAAGATGGCGGTGGCGCGCGAGCGTGGGAGCAAGCGGTACGTCATTCGCGACAGGTGCCCGCCGTGGGACTGAGCTGAGGCATCAGTGAGGATGGTTTGAGGGCAATATTTACCATTTTTTGGGTGGCTCCCTTGGTGAGCGTGTAGCGGTTGCGCAAGTCGTTGACCTCAATGTCCTTGATGTAGTCGCCGTCCGAGACGTACATCTCGCCGTCAATCTTGCGATGGGCGCCCGCGCTGCTGGAAGACGCCGGCGCCGTGGCGGAAGCCGCAGGCGGGGGGGACTGGCTGTCCGGCTTCTGAATGGGGGGGACGTCAACGTGCTGAATGCCTTTTCGAGCCTGGAGTTGAGCGTTGATTCGAGCGGCCGCGGCAGCTGCGCGTCCATCAGTCAGCACGACGCCGCCGTACGTACTGGGAGGGGGGCTTTCATTGCAGAGCAAATGATGCGTGGGGAGGAGGGAAAATTCGATCGATGCTGACTTACCTGCCGCAGCGGCGGGATCAACAGAGGGCGACTTCTTGGCCTCGGCCGAAGCGTCTCGGGGCAGCGGGCTACGATCTCGCGCGTCGGAGGTACGGCGGGCGGGCGGCGAGCGCGAGCGGCGATCGAAGCGGGAGGGCCTCTTAGGCTCGGGCTCCATCTGGTCGAATCGCGACCGCTTGGCCGTCGGGCGGTCTGCGTCGCTCATGATGGCGGCGGCGGCGGGCAAAGGTTGGTGGCAGGTGAGAGAGGGCTCGGAATCTCGCGTCGGCCTTGCTGTGTAACGGATGTTGAAACAATGCCAGGTGGCAAACGATGCGAGGCCAGATGACAGCAGTCGGCAGCCAAGGCCAGGGGGGCGGCAGCAGCAGCAGCAAGGCTGCGGCGCGTTGCAGAGGTGTGGTCGCACGAGGGTGTTGCGGTGACGGAGAGCCAACCTTGATGTCGAGGAGATGAAGATGCCAGAAAATTATAGTAGCGAGGCTGCGGTGCCTGTGCTGCCTGCAAACGGCAAGGTGAGTGGTCGGTGGATGGCCACGGCAATACTGTACTTCTTATTGCGGGTACGTACCGAACGATTGTGGGGCCACGGATGTTGCTGAGGCGGGCGCAGACTCTGGAGCAAACCGACCGAGAGTCACTGAAGTATGGATCCCATTCATTGTCGATTCGGCATCCTCTCAGCCTTGCATTGCAGCCTTGCGCGTCAGGCCGCTGTGATGCACCCGTGCCATGAAACGCCCAGGCTCATAGTAACAGGCAGGTGCTGTCCGGCGTCTTGATGCCGGGTACTTGCTTTGAAGCAAACGACGAAGAAGAAGTCGGTTGGCCGAGCGTCCGGCGTTGCGTGTGTCAGAACAACAAGCTCCTGCGGCAGACCACGTCGTCCATCGTCTCGCAGCAGGCGTAAGTTTTACCAGCGATACCATGAGAGCAGCAGCCGCAGCAGCAGCAGCAGCATCAACACCAAGTATTAGATGAAGGTGCCGCTTTGCACGCAGGCAGTCATTCTTCTTTTGTGGCCAGGACATTGTACATACGTAGCTTGGGTTCCGTTCGATCAAGCGCGTGCCGGTACGTATGCCGCCGTTTTTCGAAGACGGTCAAGGCCAGCAGGTCACTGCGCGGGACGTCGTCGCGCATTTGTCTGATCGTCATCGGTATCCCGCTTCCCGTGGCCTGGGGAACCGATCTCGAACCTTTTCTCGTCGACTGTGTTGGAAGAACCGTCCTTGACCACCCATCTATCCACCCCCCGCGCGATCGATGCGACAAACAACCAACAAGCGGGAAGCCGCTGATGATTGATGGCTTGCGTCCACTAGCCAACATGCAATGACTGGATTATGCCGCGGCTCGGTCGCCCGCCATAACGTACTTTGTACATGCATCGGCACGACGCGGTGTCGCACAGCAGGACGAGAGACGGTGGGCGGCGCCAAAGGATTATTAGGCGCGGTCCGCGGTCGTGCCGCCGGGAACCAGCCCAGATCAGGCATTGATCTCTCTCTCTGTCTTTCTGTTGACCCATTCGCCCTCTCACCTAACTTGGTCTCTGGTCATCCGTCCAGCTGCCCTTGTCGGCTGCATGTCGTTGTCTCGGCGATTGGGAGGCGGCCGCTGGGGGCAAGTTTGTCATTCAACCGGCTACGTACTTGGTAGTGCCTGCCACCTTGGTGAGATTCGCCAGCTGCACCTGCACCATCCAGCAGCTCGGGGAATTATTTTCTTCCTGGCAAAGAAGCAGCTGCCACCCAATACATTCCCGCGGCTATTCATTACCTGGATGGACTCCCATGCCTCATGGTCCACGCCGGGTGCTAGCTGGATGGACATTCTACCATGCACAACCTTGTCCCCACGCTCCTACTTATAAACGACCTGTCAATTCACTCCCATCTGCTTCCGACATGGCAGGACAGTTCGGGTTCTTCCCTCGTGTCTGCAGCAATTCAGGAGAGAAAAGGAAGAAGAAAACAGGGAACAAAAACAACATGGCGAGCACGATGCATGCATGCATGCATGGCAGAAGGATTCAGCCTGCAATTGCAAAACGCAGCAGCAGCCTCGAATCATGGACACGCCGACGCACCACCACCACCACCACCACCACCTCATCCTCCTCATCCTCCTCCTCCTCCACCACCACCACGTACCACCACGACACCACCCCCAAAACCCCGCGCAACAACAACAGCAGCAGCGAGGTGACGAGCTACAGAGCTGTGCATGACTTAGACGCCGGGCCCCCCCGCGCCCAACACAAATGGTGGACCGCATCATCCCATGATTGGCGTGCAGCCTCTCCAAGTGCGCGCCTCCGACCGACCTGCCCGCGGGGGGTTGGCGCTTAGACGCAGCTCGCCATATGGCACAAAGCCAACAACCAACCCACCCAACCAATGTCTTCAAGTCCTGCCCCGGGCCGCCGCCTTGCCCAAGTGAGTCGGTCAGTCGGTCGGGGAGCCAGGCTGATGACAGCAGCCCCATGTGTGCATGTCTGTCGTTGTTGCTTCGGGCGTCTGCGCGTCTAGATTCCCGCCACTATCTGCTTCATGCAGCGTTAGGGGCGCTTGCCTGCCCTTCAGCCCGGGGTTCCATGTTGCCTCCGCCGCCGCCGCATATTCCGTAACGACTCTCCCCTCCCCCCGGGTTTCTGTTCTAGTATATACATTGGTGTGCTTGCCCGACCCCGTTGTCGCCCTGTTGGTTCGTTGTCCGGTCTTGTGTTCTGCGACTCCCCGGTTCTGCTGCTGTTGCTGCTGCTGCTACTGCTGCTGCTGCCACTGCCGCTGCTACTCACATTGAACACTGCCCCGTCGTCGTCGTCGTCGTCGTTCTCGTCACCGTCGCCGTCGTTCCCCTCGAGGCAGGCAAGTTAGCAAAGCAGCGGCAAGTGCCGTCGTATTACCTAGTCCCTGGGCCTCTTGCAGTGAGGACGCCCTGGGCAGCGGCACCTCACCACCTCATCGACTATTCATTTCGTATCTCTCTTGCCTCCGTTCAGCCAACAACAACATCACGACGGTCTCATCCGTTTTCCGCTTTTCCTTTCGAGTAGTCTTTGCGAAACAAACCCGGTCGGCCATGGCCTCGCAGGGGACACCACCAAACACGGCCAAGAGGCCGAGGCTCTCTCTGCAGATCAGAACGTCATGCCTCTCTCCCTCCAAGGGACTGCGAGGAGGCCCCGTCAACCCCAGCGATCCAACGGCATTCAACACCCTCTCCAATGCCTACGTCACCGCCATCGAGAGATCCTCCGCCTCGTCATCGTTGTCGACGACGCAGTCAGAGCCCATCACCGCCATCAACACACTCCAGGCCTTCACCCTCGAGACCCCCGCCGAGCCCAGGCCGCCCCGCGTCTTCACCCCATACGTCGCCAGCTACCCCGAGACGCCGCTCACGGCCCTCTCCAACTCCCCGTCCCAGATGGAAATCAAGTTCCCCAGCACCATGACGGCCACCCCGCCGCTGTCAGCCACTGCCGACGCCAGCCCCGCACAGGTCTTTACTTTCTCTTCGTCGTCGTCGTCTTTGTCGAGCGCCGCGGCCAAGAAGGCACCCGCGACGTTGGCGTCACCTGTCGACGGCCGCCCCACGAGTAGCAGTATCACTCGCAGGAGGATATACGCCGGCCTCGCCGGCGGGGAGCTCCCGTACACGCACCCACGGAGCCTCCACAGCATCCTCCGCAACTCTCCCCTCCCACCGAGGACCGCCATCCCGCCGCCGTCGCCGAGGAGGCAATCGCTCCGGCTGCAGGAAAAGGCGGCCAAGAAAGTCGAGTACAACAACCCCCTAACCCAGGATATCATCACCAACACGTACGTCAAGTCTCACATCGATCTCTTGACAGACGATACGTCCCCCAACACCCCACCCTTGCCAACGGCGACGGATTCCGTCCTGGACGTCGCCCTGTCCTTCACCGCCAACGAACTCCGGGACGGCGGCCAAACGCCCGGCCCCTTTGAGGAAACGCGCCGGAGGATGGCTGGCCTGGGCGTGCCGCAATTGCCCTCGCCCGTAGAGAACGGCGGGCCGCGCAAGCGAAAGAGGGCGGAGAAGAAGCGTCAGTGGCGGTGGACGATAGGCCAGGAAGACGACGACGACGACGACGAGGGTGCGGCTGTCGTTACGGCAGTGGTAGATGAGACGACGACGACAACGACGAAGCCAGGAGACCCAACAGCGCCGTCGCACAAAGAAGGCAATCCCGCGGCAGCTGCCCCGCGGATAACGTACCTGGAAACACCAGCCCCCAGCATTGAGAGCGCCAGTTCCTTATCGGAGGCTGGCGATATCGACGTGGAAATGTCGGACACCAGCAGCGTCCTGTCTGCCGACGACCAGCGCGGCCGAGCGCGGCTCCGCGCCCCGAGCGAGACGGAGCCGGATCTCAAGACGCCCACCGCGCCCGGCAAGGTCAACAACGGCAGCCACGCTGCGGGGCAGAACCGCGATACCCCGATCCCGGAGCTGTCCGATAAGAGGGATACCCCGGTGCCGCCAGAGCTGGTGTGAGTGGTGGTGCGGCGCGAGGATGGAAGGGGGAAAGGGGGGAAGGGGGGAAAGGGGGCTAGCGAGGCGAAAAATTGTCAGCCAGGTGTTACACCGGGTATGCGGTTCACAAGGCGCATGGGATTTACAAGTATTGCTCAAGCATAAGCATGGCGGCGGCGGCGGCGGCAACGCATTCACGAAGACACGAATAACTAGCGCGAGTGCTCTCCTTGTTGAGGCACAATCAGGGTCCAGAGTAGTTAGCTAGCCCCTCCACCTCGGCCAGGGACAGCAGACAGGACTTAAATTGATACTCATATATGATCGAAATTTAATCGCCCGTTGAGATCCTGCCCTACTACTTTGATTTGGATTGTCAAGATCTATGTCAGAACCCGTCTAACCCACACAGATTTATATTCGCAACAAAGGACGCCTGGCATGCAATAGAACTGTTTCGGCTGTCACCTCCCGGCAGCCTTGGCAGCCTCCTGCTGTTGCTGTTGGTAGTACATTTCCTCGGCTGACTTGATGCAAGACATGTTGGCGCCCAGCTTGTTGATGGTCTCCTGCCACTCGTCGTACTCGTCCGAATCGAAGACGATACCTCCGCCTACGTTTTCAGGACAGGGTCAGTAGACATGAAGGGGCGCGTGATTTGCGTATAAGAACCAGGACTTACCTGCTTGGAGATATGCGACGCCATCCTTGGTCATCATGGTGCGCAGTGCAATGCACGTGTCCATGGCGCCCTCTACTGGGTTGCCATGCTCGTCCTCGCTGCCGTAACCAAAGTACCCAACCGCACCGGCGTATATGCCGCGCTTCTCCTTCTCCAGCTCGGCAATGAGCTCCATGGCCCGGACCTTGGGGGCTCCAGAGACCGTGCCGGCAGGGAAGACGGAGCGGAAGGCGTCGAACCTCGTCTTATCGGGCCGCAGGACGCCGGAGACCTGCGAGACGAGGTGCTGGACGTGGCTGAACTTTTCCACCACCATCAGGCGGTCGACGCGGACCGTAAAGGGGTCACCGACGCGGTTGATGTCGTTGCGGGCCAGGTCCACCAGCATGACGTGTTCGGCGCGGTCCTTGAGCGAGCTGCTCAGCTCGTCGGCGAGCCTCTGGTCCTCCTCGGGCGTCTTGCCGCGCTTGACGGTGCCCGCGATGGGGTGTGTGATGATCCTACCGGCCTCGCTCTTGACGAGCAGCTCCGGGGAGGCACCGACGATCTGGAAATCCTTGCAGTTGACGTAGAACAGGTACGGAGACGGGTTCACGGTCCGCAGGTGTCTGTATATGTTGAAGGGGTGTAGGCTTGTGGGGCGGGCAAACCGCTGCGACGGGACGGCCTGGAAGATGTCGCCCCGGACGATGTGCTCCTTGAGTTTGGTGACGTGCGCCTCGTAGCCCTCGCGGCCGACATTGGACTTGGCCTCCTGGCCGAGGACTATGGGGTCCTGCTTGGGTACCTCGACGTCGGGCGAGTTGAGCACCTCGACGAGCTCGTCGACGGTGGCGCGGGCCTTTTCGTACGCCTCGTCGAGGGTCCCGGCGGAGGGGTCCTCGGGGACGTTGACGTAGCTGATGACCTTGATGACGCCGAAGAAGCGGTCAAAGGCGACAATGGTGTCGAAGAGCATGAAGAGCGACTCGGGGATCTTGAGCACGTCCTTCATGGGCCGCGCCGTCTTGGGCTCGAAGTAGCGGACGCAGTCGTAGCCGACGTAGCCGATGGCGCCGCCCGTCAGCGGCGGGAGCTGCAGGTCGGGGACGCGGGCGACGACATGGCGGGCGAGCTCCTCCTCGAGGGCGGGCAGGGGGTCCGTCTCCGGGCCGTAGCCGGGCCCCGTGGCGAGGATCTTGCGCGGGCCGGCGCCGACGAAGCTGTAGCGGCCGACCTGCTCGGTGGCGGCCGACTCGAAGAGGAAGGAGTAGTCGGAGGAGGAGTGCGCCGAGATCTTGAGGTAGGCGGCGGACGGGGTGATGAGGTCGGACGAGATCTGGCGGTACACGGGGACGAGAGTCGGTCTCTTGCCGGGGCCCGTGTGCGGCTGGTCGACAATGGACCGGACCGCGTCGAGCGACGGGTGAAGGGCTCGCTGCGGCGCCATTGAGGTCAGCGGATTGCAGATGGCGCGAGCGGGAGCGTCCCGGGGGTGCAGGTGAGGTGAACGGAATTGGAGGGGGGGGGGTTCAGAAGTGAGTACTTACTGTGCCCGCCATGGCCAATGGGGAGGAACCTGTATTGTGCGTCGACTCAGCAGCTGGAGCGTCGTCACTGGCGAGGGTCAAGGGCGTTGTGAGTCACGGGCGGCCCGGCCGGTCGGTTTTCCAGGTACAAGACGAGGGGCTTTATACGCAGGCAACACAGTCCTCGTTCCGCAGGGGCACGAAATATATTGTTACCGTCGGTACAGTCAGTCGATACGAAAGCCTTGTTATCTAATCCGCAATTGAGCATCTCGCCGGGTCCGTGTCTGGCGATGTGGAGGGGTTCAGTCAGTCATTCATTCCGGCTTTTTTTTTTCTGGGTCGAAGGGTCCTCAATGGAGAGGGGGGTCCACGATACATGCCGGCCCAGCACACCTGAAAGCCGGTCCCGGTATCCGATACCTGGCCAGCCCTTTCCAGACCCTTGCCGACGTCGGTCTCGCGTGGTTGTCGACCAGCGACGACGGCCGCTGACCAACAAGCGGGCCCTGCGCCTCAGGAGGAGTCCGTCACCGCTTCCTTCGCGTGCATCATCCCCCGCCATCGTACATTCCTCCTCCTATTCTTCGAGGAATCACAACGGGCGTTTCAGTGCATCATCGTAGAAGACCAGGGAAGGTAGCACCTCGTTTGTATACGTATTGATTCGGCTGGTCACGAGGGCACGGGAGTGCACCGCACAATCTACCCCAGTCCCCGATCAACGCCGCGGTGAGGCGCGGCATCCTACCTATGGTGCCACCAGACGGTCCGGATAAGTCGTTGGCCGACCTTGCAGCATGTCCCATCACACTGCTGAGGGGCACCCGCAGCAGCAGGAGCAGTCACTTGGCGCCTCCTTCCTGACCTCATCATCCCAAACTCCTCCGTGAGATGCTGGCCCGAAAGTTACCACTGTCGCCTCACCGCTTTCATCTCCCACTTCATGTGCAATTGTTTCTCAGTATATTTCTTCAGTTCTCTCCATCACTCTAGACCTAGGTGTAAGGTATTTGGTAAGTCGGTGCGACCGTCTTCACTTCTCGTAGAGTAGCAATCGGCCCTAACTTTCATCGTCGTGCGGGTCCATCCGGTCGTTGGTTCTATAGGCTAACTACCCGATGCCGGTAGACTTGTTGTCCAGGGCTGGCTGTTTTAGCAAGAGTAAGATTTATTTATCGGCGGTGCCTTACTACCTTGCGACCGTCACCACCCTATTATACCGCTGCCATGTCTGGGAAAGAAGCTCAAGAGGAAGGGTGCATTGCCACGACCTTTGAGAGGAAGTACTATCAACGTGGGAGCGCGTTCATCAAGAGGAGCCTACGTCCTAATGAGTTTCGCACCGGATACCGTGGTCTTCACGTCCCTTGTCTTGGGAAGGAACGCCTGATGAACGAAGGAGAATCACTACAATTCGTACGACAGCACACCGATATCCCCGTCCCGACTGTATACTGCCACTTTGAAGATGACGGGGCATACTATCTGATCACGGAATACATCGAAGGCGTGAGCATGTCTGAGCTTTCAGAGGCAAAGAAAGCCGTCGTATACAAAGAGCTTGAAAGCCAGTTGTCGAAGCTGAAGATGCTAAAGTCCTACCGTATTGGTGGACCTTCAGGAATTGTGATACCTCCATATAGAGTTATGCGATGTATAGAGACCGACCACTGGGATCTACGGGTCTCGGACCAGGAAGAATACGTCTTCTGCCACAACGACCTGTCTCAACAAAATGTCATCGTCGACCCCGATACGCTCGGCATCAAGGCCATTATTGATTGGGAATACGCTGGCTTCTTTCCGCCCCAATTCGAATTTCCCTTCTACTCCAGGCTCGGCCCCTCATCGGCAATCAACGGCGAGGTGGATGATTCCCAAGATTTACTTCGGTTCCTTCGTTCTCAAGAACGCGCGAGTCACCTGACAGCGCAGGACTAGTACTTGTTGGAATAGCACAGCACGGGGAAGATCGAGACGCGGGGGGGCACCTCCCATCGAAAAGCTTGTTGGGTCCGCGAGGAGCAGCGATTCCGCGAGCCGGTGGCACAAATAAAAGCAGAGCAGCACCGGTTGCGACACAGACGACCGAGACCAGACAATGCCGCTCGATAGGCGGGCATAGTTCGCCAAGCACATGTTCTGGCTGGTGCACAGCAATGTACACTCGAGCTCCACGTATGCGTTCCGTGGCGGCGGCCATGAGTACCTACATACGTATCTTATATGACTCCCAAAACGTAGCAGCATCGACTTCAGTCCCTCAGCTTTCCACACCAAGGGCCTTGACGCCGACGATCCGGCCCTCCTCCCGCGTCACTACCCAGTACTCCACGCGCGTCTGGTCCCTCGTCACGCGATACACCCGCACGTCGTTGCCCCGGCTCGCCTCCCGCACCGCGTCGATGACCTTGCCGTACCGCCCGTTCGAGTCCCAGTCCAGCGGGTCCATGATGTCGATCTCGGCCGCGTTGGTGTCCCAATGGTGAATGAGCTTGGCGAACTCGGCTGGCAGCGCGCGAGAGAATTCCCGTCAGCGAATCGTCCCTTTCTCAAAAGAAGATGGTATTTTTCAGGCTTCGGGACAAGCAGCGGGCCCCCAAGAGTCGTTGCAGATAGGCAACCTCTGCGAGTTAGGGGGGAAACCTACTCTCGTCTGGCAGGTCGCTGCCCGAGTACTTGAGCGAAACCGCCTCAAACGGCTCGTCCGCGTCGCTCACGTACACCTCGCTCTGGCACACTTTGCTGATAGCACTGGGCGCCTCCATCCCCGCGTCCATGGCCTTGAACTGCGTCTTGGAGCCTCCCGCCGCCTGACTCTGCGCGTGCGCCTTACCCTCGTCCAGGTCCTTGTTCGCCTTGTCGAGAAACGCCATGTAGTCTTCGTCGCTCGCCATGGTTCTGCCGCGCGGGGCTGCTCGCCTGGCGGTGATCTGGCCACGGGATTGGCGAAGCTGACGGAGATGAGCTGGGGGAGGGGTAATGGCGATCGGAGCTGGGCCTCGTGGATGCGCAGCGCTGAGGAAGGCGCCGCCGGGATGCAGAATTGAGCGTCTGTTTCTGGTCGTGGTCACGCACTGCCTTGGACTAATCCGCATATGAAGTGCACTTTCGAGGAGAGTGGCTGAGAATGATGTTGTCGAGTGTGATGTCTGAGCATCTTTGGCTCCGGGTTGGGCTGCCCTGCTGGGAGCTTACAGGTGGGGTGACGTCAAGGTACCAAGGCAGGCGACACAGCCGTTGATCCCCACCAAAAATTTGTACTGCATATCTGGCGAGACTGACTGGGGTGGGGTTGGGCCACAGCACCACCGTACGATGACCTCGATTGCACAAGCGAGTACAGGACTTTGAGATGTAGACATCAACATTATTGGGAATCTCTTTTTATTTTTGTCGTTCGTCCCTCTAGCTGGATTCATTTTGTTCATCCCATTATGAAACCCAATCCAGCCCAACGCAAGGCAGAAACAACCCTCTGACACCGATGCAATGGCCAAGACACAAAAGGAAGCATAGCCGCCGCTTTTACGCGGAAGCCAGGTCCTTCTTGAGGGTACCCTGGTACTGCTTCTTCTCCGCCGGCGTCTGGAACGCGCCGTGTCCGAACTCGGACGAGGTATCGATCCACTTGAGGTTGATCTTCTCCAGGGCGCGGCGAGAGGTGTGGGTGAACATGGACTTGCGCAGGGTCATGACACGCTTCTTGACACCAGGGATGGAGCCCTTGAGCATGACGAAGTCGTTGTTGATCTCGCCATAGCGGACGAAGCCACCCAGACTGAGAAGAAAATGTTAGCAATTGCTAGTGATTTCGAGCAGGTCAGGCTGCAACTTACGGGGTAATCTTCTTCTTGGTGACATCGATCTCGGTAGAGGCGTTGTCCTCAGCATCGCCCTTACCAATGCGGTACACCTTGTGGTTGACCGAGGTACGGTGGTGGTAACCCATCTGACCAGCACGGGCAACAGTCCACTGAACGTGGGACGGGTGCCAGGCACCGATACAAGCAACCTTGCGGAGACCCTTGTGCGTCTTGCGAGGAAGCTTCTTAGTGCCCCAGCGGGCGGTGACACCGTTGAAGCCGTGGCCCTTTGTGACGGCGATGACGTCGATCATCTCATCCTGCTCGAAGATGGTGTCGATGCCGACGGGCTTCTCGAAGAGGTCCTTGCCGAAGTCGACCTTGTCGGCGACGGAGCCGCCGTTGATCTGGATCTCCATGAGGTGGGCCTTCTTCTGCTTGAGGGGCGTCTTGCGGATCTGGGTGTGGGCGAGGACGCGGACGACGGTGCAGTACTTCTTGATGCGCTCGAGCTCGCGGGTGATGGAGGCGCCGCTGCTCTCGGAGTGCTTCTTGGCGTACTTGGTGAAAGCCTTCTTCTTGCTCTTGTACCAGTTCTTGTAGAAGCGGCGCTTGACCTCGTCGCTCAAGTGCTCGGCCCAGACAGTGGTGAGGGAGCGGAGACCACGGGGAGTCTCGATGTAGCCAACAAGACCAACAACAATCATCTAGGTAAAGATGTTAGCCATAGGCACAAAGCCAAGCGGGCTGCATTGTTCGTACAGGTGGCGTATCGACGACCGTGACGGCCTCAACAACTTCCTTCTTGTTTGCCTTCGCGCCGGGTCGGTCGAGGTCACGAACGATCGTGGTCATACCGGCCTTGTAGCCCATGGCGGCCGTCAGGTGGACGGGCTTCTTGGGGTCATCCTTGGGGAAGCTGGGCAGGAGACCATGCGTTAGCAAATTTTCTTACGACTCTCGTCCTCAAAGTGTCACCCATGAGCCGAGGGGGGACCAAGCACTTACGACTTGACCTTGCCGCGGTGGCGGGCAGCGCGCTTCCGCGGCAGGAAGGCCAGGGAGCCATGTCGGGGAGCCTCGAACTTCCGGTGCTGTCAAAGCGCATCAGTATTTCCGTGAATGAACTCGTCGTCGAGATATACTCACACTCATTTTGGGCGGCTGGTGCTTGACAGTTAGTATGTAGAGTCCAAGCCTGTGTGCTGTGAGAGGACGAGAGGGTTTTTGAACAATTTGTGGGCGAAATTTTAAGCGAGACCAGCGAACAGGTAGTGCGTGGGCTGGTCCGTGCAGCGCGCTATCCCTGATTGGGGTGCCACTTGCTGGCCCACCAGGGCAAAAGTTTCACCGAGCCTCACCGCATTCTGGACCGAGTGTGGCGGGAATATTTCCCCAATCACGTGATTTCCAAGTTGCAGAATGCTGTCAAGCATATCTGCCAGGTGCAGAACAAACGTGAGCGGGAAATAGCCTAGGAGGCCGCACCAACTCGGTTGCGGGCTCCCTCCAAATGCCACGCATTCACGTTACGGGCCCCACCATTCAGAGTTAAATCCATCGAGTTGCTGAGAAGCTGCCGAGTGTAACTACCTACAGTAACGGATATCGTACGCGATTGGCTGTGTAGCCAAAAGAGACCTCATAAAGACCAAACCAACCACCCTGTCACCAAAGGCCGTCGGCCGAACTCCACGTGACAAAGGGAATTACATTTTAAGCGATGCAAGTGCAGCCGCCAGGGGAAGCCAGAAACTCGTCAAAATCAGCCGTACCTTTTCATGCCCTACTCCGTCTTGGGGACCGTGGCTGAGGAGCCGTTGACGCCGGCATTGGTGGGCGTCGTTGTCTTCCCGTCAGCCGAGCCAGGAGCCGGAGCGGACCCATTGGTAAGAACTGCCTTCTTATCGTCTTCGCCGCTGTCGTCGTAGTCCTCGTCAACATCCATCGTCCTCGCCGCTCTCTCGGGCTCAGCAGAGGCTGGGGCTGCAGGGGCGGGAGCGGACTGCTCGGCTGCGGGCCGCTCCTCCTTTGGGGCTGGCCCTGCAGACGCCTTTTCTTGCGAAACGCCTTGCATGGGTTCCGCGGCTTGTTGCATGGGTGGAAGCTGGCTGGGGCCAACTGGCTGAGGGTGATGCGCAGCCTCCGACGGATGATAGCTATCGCTGGCTGCCCGGCGCTCCTCTACCTTCCGCGGTTCCTCGACCCGGCGCTGTTCGTCAATGCGACGGGACTCGGATGAGTTGCGACGGTAGGCGTCACGAGGGGGAGTCGATGGCCGTCGATGTCTCATATCATCAAGGCGAGCGCGGTTCTCCTCGTTCGCCTGCTTCTTGGCCGCGCTCTCCTCCTCCCACTCACGCATCCGCTTTGGGCCAACAGACGGTGGACGATCATCCAGACGCTGAGCGGGGTTCTCCGGCGGCCCAGCTGTTGGAGCCTGTCCACCCTCTGCTCCAGCCTGGGGCGGAGCCTCTGGGTGGTGAGGATAGGCTGGCGGAGGAGGTTGGTGCTGGGGATACGCGGACTTGGGAGAGGGCATGCGGTTTTCATGAGCGCCGCGACCATCAGCGCGAGGGCTGTTGTTGGGCCGGAAGGGAGCCATGCCGTTGGGGGGAGGGTTGGCTCCATTCGCGGCGTGGGATGGAGAGGCACCACTCCAGAGGGGGTTGACAACCCGGCGATCACCACCCGGCGGCGGGGGTGGCCCCTGCTGCGACGGGGGAGGAGGCGGCGGACCCTGCGAATACTGATGACCGGCAGGTGCGGGAGACGGCCCACGACGCGCGGGGCCGGGGCCCCCGCGGCCTGCATCGGGATACTGCTGCTGTCGCATTTGTTGTTCCTGCTGAGGGCTGGGCTGTCGCTGGGGAGGCGGAGGAGGCCCGCGGAACTGCTCCCGGCCGTCATAGGGGTTCGGTGGTTGCGGAGGCGGGTTGACATTTGACAAGCCCCGGGCCCAATTCTCGCCGGCGCCGGCAGGCGGAGGCGGGGGACCCGAAGACGGAGGTTGCTGGGTAGAGCCTCCCCACTGAGGTCCAACAGGGCCGGTAGGACCCGCGGCCTGATAAGCGTGTGGGTGAACGTCGGCCGGCTGGGGCGCCGGGGGTGCGCCTCCATTGTTTCCACCGGAGCGGAGGAGCTGAAGACGGGCCTTGATGTGAGGATTGCCGGGGTCAAGCTCAGCGGCACGCTGATACGCGTCAAGAGCGTCGGCGATCTGGTTGTTACACGATTCGTACTTGAAGCCAAGTCAGATTTATAGTCCCATCGAACGCAGCAAGTTGGCAAACAGCAACTTACCAGTGTGCCAAGGTCATACCAAACCTCGGAGATGTACGGGTTCAGGCGGATGGCGCGCGAGTAGGCGTCGAGAGCATCACGGTATTGGTTGATCTGATAGTACAGCACTCCAATAGAGCACCAGAACGTGGGGTTTTTACCATCCCGATAGACAGCCTGCTGGTACGCCTCATACGCCTTGGGATACTTTTGCTGCGACATATAGCAGCGGCCAAGCAGATACCAGCTCTGGGCGTCGGAATTGTCTAACGCCTTTGTCAGTACACAAACCCACGATGGACGAGGCGGTGAAACTTACCAGCGCTGACAGACTTCTCCAGGTATTGGATTGCCCTATCCTGTGTTTCATAGGCGGTGCTCTGTTGATGGTGCAGCCAGCCCAACTGCTGCAGGACCTTGGCGTGGTTGGGTGAATGATCCAGCACACGCTGATAGGCGGCCTTGGCGCTGTCAAACTAGATGGAAAGGTTAGCGATCCGCATGAGATGAGCCTAAGGGTGTCATCACTTACGTCCTTCTGCTGCTCGTGCACATGGCCAATCTGGAACCAAATATCCTCCTGGGTCAACGGTCCAGGAGGAGAGTTGACGATGTACTTGAAGCACTGAGGGGGCGGTTAGTAGTCGCGAACGTATGTCCCTCGCTCGATGGCGGGGCCATACCTCAAGACTCTGGTTGAACTTTGACTGCTGTTTATAGATTATTCCGAGGCGAAAATAAATCTCGTTCGCCTTTTCGAAGTCGGGCTGGATTTGCATGACTTGGGAGAAGGCCTCTTCGGCATAATCGTAACTCCCATAACGATCATACAAAATACCGATGCCATACCAAAGCATTGGGTCCTACGGGGGGGTTAAACTGGGGATTGTTCGGTCGAATACTAGCAGGGTTTACAAACCTTGGGATCACGAAGGTTGACGAGTGCCTGTTGGTACGCATCGTACGCCTTCTGGAGGTTCTCAGTCATGAGATAGCAATGTCCTGTCGCAACAGTCAGTATGGTACCAAGGAATAGACTTTTATGAAGAACAGAGCTGTACCAAGGTTTCCCCAAGCCTCGCCATTGTTCTGTTCCAGTTGAACAATGGCCCGGAAGAACTCAAGGGCCTTGTCGAAGGCCTCACGGCCCTTGAGAAGCATGCCGATGGCGTTCATGGCGGCAGTCGAGCTGGGGTTGGCTTGCAAGGCGCGCTCGTAGGCATGCATGGCCTCGTCGGGGACACGAAGCAGTTCTGAGAAACTCCCTGGACTGCGAGTCAACATGTGATGAAGCCGGGGCGCCGTTTGCGCTCGAGGATGCACATACCAATCTGCAGCCAGACAGCCTCGTTCATAGCGTTTATCTGGTGCGCGGGTGCGAAATGGCCAGGCTGAACATTCTGCGGAGGGGCCACTTGGGCCTGATGCTGCATCTGCATCATGGTGGGCGATGGGTGATGGTTTGCCATTTCCGGGATGCGAGAGCGGGAAGCGACAGGCGTGGGCGAGGGACTCGGCGATGCTTGTGCGTCGCTGGCGGCCGACGGTTGTCGCTAAGTGCCGATCGATGGTGGCGCCAGCAGTGACGCAGCGACGGCGATGGAGGCCGCAGGCTCGCGGGGAGAGATGCGATGGAGTTCAATGCCTTGGTGGTTGGGTTGCCAGCGCAGAGGCGGTCGGCGCATGCACACAAGAGGTGGCCCGAGAAGCGCCCGCCACCGGGATTAAGCAGGGCACACGTCAAGGCCAGGCAGTGGGAAAATCGCAGAGCGGCGCGGATGCGGAAGCAGAGGCCAGTGGAGGGCACGCCGGGGCGCGGTCCAGAGGCGAGGAGCGGAGGGTGAGGGCGTCGAGGATCAAGTCTGGCCAGCGGCAACGAAGCCGTCTCGGGAGTTGGCAGAAATTGGGGGTGAAGGAGGAAGAAGGAGACGGAGACGGGTCATTGGGGAGAGGCTGTCCTGGCTGGTGGAGGAAGGACCTGCGCTGCTGGCCTGGCTGGCAAACTCCCCTTACCCATGAGAATTGGAGGGAACGGGCGCGCTACGTGCACGGGGGGGTAGCGTGGTGAAGCGAAGCGGGGCCACCCCTGCCACGCCCATCTGGACGGACGGAGGCTTATGGGTGTCCAGGTTGTTGACTGCGAGTGGGGCCGGGGGCCTTGAGCTGGGGTGCTTCGCTCGCCGCCAGGGCTACGTATCTGCGCTGAGGTGAGGTGAGGTCGGGTCGGGTCCAGTTCTGGAGCAGTGGGGTGGACCCGCGGGGGGGGGGGCGGCGCTGGAGGAAGCAGCACCAGGCGCCGGAGCCGGATGCTGCTGGCCGGGGGTTGGTAGGTTGGTTGCCCAGCGGGTTGGTTGGCACCTGGCGCCTCCCCTGTTGCCCTCCACGGGGTGCTGCCGCGGGACCCAGGCCTGCCGTGCGCTGTCGCGTTGTGCCCTGCCCGCCCTCCACTGTCCTCCATGCCCTGCCTGGGGTGGTTGTCATGCCCGTCCAGGCTGCCCTGGGCTGGGCGGGCCTGTCGGTCGCGCCCCAGCCTTTCTGCAGCTCACCACCGCTGCCGCCGCCGTCGCCGCCGCCTCCACACACAACAGCTCGGGGGGGGGCCCAGGGGAGGGGAGGGAACTGCCCGGCTGTGACTAGCGCGGTCGCGCCGGCAGCTTTATTTGCCCGTTGTGTGTCGTGCGCAGGATGAGCGGTGGCCGTGGACTCCTTGCGCCTGAGCATGTTCGACCGTCATAAACGGAGGTGCTGCAGGAAGTGATCGGTGGCGGGCGAGGCGAGCCTGGCGAGGCCAAACTCGACGCCTCTGTGCCGCGCAGCATGAGATGCGATAGCCGGGCATCAGAGACTGATTGCCTGCCTGGGCTGCATGTCGCTCGCTGCGCGGCGCCGGTACCACACACGCCTCGCCTTATGCCCACACACGAGCACACACACTCACTCACACTCACTCACACACACAGACGCTCGTCAGTCCACCCCGGCCCGGCGCGTGATCGTCAGAGCGTCCGTCCGAGGGCTCGTTTCGAACCACCCTTACTTACAGCCAAACAGTCGCGGCAACCGGAGGAAGCGCTGCCAGGGAGCGTTGCGGCAGCCTCATCACCAAGGCACGCAGGTCATGGCAAGGCAGGGCGACGCAGGGCCAAGGGCGAGGGGCAAAACTCTCGGCCGGCAGGCTGCGCACATGAGCGGGTGCGCCGCACCAAAGCACAAGAGACACCTCGCACAACGCCTGTGTGCCGACGACGGGCGTGCGACGTCGGATGGAGGACGGCCGCATGGCCGTCGCCGCCGTGAGCGCTCTCCGTCTCGACAAGCCGACGACTTGCCCGGGCGAGCGACGCCATCGGCGCACCTAATACTAACTAGCAGGAGCCGTCACCATCCCAGTCTGCGGCCTCATCCAGGCGCGCGTCCGGGTGTCCCCCTCCTCACATCTGCCGCAGACTGCTGCGCGTCCCATCATGTCCCACAAAGCTGCGAGTGCCTGGTCGCGCACACGCCAGATTCTGTGGAACGCCCTTTTTGGGTTGCTCCAAAGCAGCCGCGGGCACGGGCGCAGTTTGTGCTCGGTAAAACGACAACGAGGTGGGTGGTGCCGCTCCGCAATCGAGCTTCCCCCCCTCCCCGTTCAGCCGGCCAGCCAACGTGTGATGACGCTGCGACCCTGCGCGTGTTTGTCCGTCCCAAATGTCTCTATCTATCCGGTTCCCGTGCAAGCAACAACAGCATAGAGGGCTGGGCGGCCGGCCCCCTCCCTCGCTCCTATGTATTTCGTACTCGGGACTCCGTATACTGTACATGGGCGTCGAAATACACGTGCGTCGGCCTTCGTTGATAGATGTGAGTAAGGTGTGCCGGCCGACGGGCGCACCAACCACGCCTGGAGAGGCGCCGGGTGCCATTCACGGGTTCTGTCCGTCGTGCAGCAGCCCGCGCGGGCATCATCGGCAGCGATGCCCCCCAGGAACCTGCACTGCGGACCCGCACTGCTCTAGCCCGAGATGCCACTAGTACCACCTAGTTGCTGTGGGCTGCCCGGCTAAGTAAAGTACTAGGTACGTGCGTGTCATGGAGATGGAGGTGTCTCCAGCCCACTCCACATGGCAGGTTCACTTCCAGAAGCTGCCGGCACTGGTGCCTTCTGCCTGCCTCAAGCAGGCAAGAGAGCGACCGGGCATCATCGGGGAAGAGCAGCAGCGGCGACTTGCGCGATGGCGACAGTGACGCCGACACTGGTTCGGCCGCCGTCACTTTATTCACGTCACGCGGCAGCAAGGCCGGCCAGGACACGACGCTCAACCTGCTCGTGTGCGTTGCCGCAGACCCGCCTGCCCGGCCCCGTGGTGCCAGTCGTCATCCACGTGTCCGCACCGCCCTGCGGCTGCAAATGTGGTGTCCGATCCGCCCCATGATGAGGCAGGTGGTGAACGGAGCCCAACCCGGTACCGAACTGCCCGTGGTGAAGACTTCCGATGATGACTTGCACCAGATGCCCAAACATTCGCCCGAGATGGGCATCCTGATCAAATGTTGCAATATTCTTCATTCATCTAGAAGTTCCCCGTTTGGACCCCGCTGTCGCGAGGAGATTTAGGTCATGCCTCTCCCTAAGGCCGCTGGGACCATGGCGCAGGGTTTCATGTCATAACGTACATTACGTTTGGCTCCTGGGGCGCCACATCTCCGTCACCCTGGAACACTTAGCCGGCTGCTTCCATTTGAATCACCTCGGCCAAGGGTGAACGCAAGGCGCGACGGGAGCTTGTGCGCCCGTCCCCATTTTCGGTGAGCAAGGTGGAGTTCCATCGCACATTTGTTGGCGTTTCGCCCTGGACCTGTGGGTATGCCACTTTGGTCTAGTATCGCAGGGTCTCTCAACCGTCGGGTCGGCGGGGCCGCAACAGATGACGGTGGGTTTTCGGGCTTGGTTCCTGGACAGGATGCCCGGCCTATGTACTTGCTGCTACCTACTAGGTAATAAGGGCCCTATAATCTGAGCATGCACCAGTGACTAGCACTACTTTACTCCTCAAACTTCGTACTTGTGGCTGGCCACGAAGAAGTAGATACCCCTGGGCTGCAGGCCGTGGCTTGGAGGATTTTGGACCCGAGAGCCATGGTCCATGTTACGTACTCACAGAGTTTGTGTGCTGCGATGCAGAACATCTCCGTGCGCGATGGCACAGCTGTTGCTGAGCTTATTTGGCAGCTTAGTTCGCAATGCGCATGCTTAGGTTGGAGAAGCAGGGCCGGCCATCAGCGCGGACGAAAGCTTGCTACAGACACCTGCTGAATATTCGAGCGCCCCTGCAAGGCAGCGTCGACCCTAATCGCCGTTTTTGACGGCGTGGTGAACGCGCCCTGTGTCGGCCGCATTCCTACTTGCGCCTCGGTGTTTCGCGGTGACAACTCTTCGCCTCAGTCGCCATTGCCGATCATAGAATAGTTGGGCAGGGCAGTGCGGACGTGGGCATGTCAGAAAGAACCCTACGCCGCCAAACTGCGCTTCTGTCGGCGGCGATCATGCGCGCCACCAGCTTGTTGGCCAAGGCGAAGCCAGGTCAGAACGTCGAGGCCGCCCTGTCAGGCCCTGAGATAGGTGGGTGGCGTAGCGGAACTGACCGACACTGCAGGCGAGATCCAGACTCTTCGGGGGGATTTGTCCTGCACGTAGAATGGTAGCAACACAACCCCATCAGCAGCGCTGAACAGCCAGCCCTGCCCTTGCACTCGCCAGCTTCCCATGGAAAATGGAACATAAAACCATGAAGATCACCACAGCTTGCCGCGCCCGCCTCCAAGCACAGCTCCTCTCAACCCCCCCTCCAAAGCTGCGGCGGCGGCGGCGGTCGGCGGTGGGGCCTGGCCCTGGGCTGGGCTGGGCTGGGCTGCCTGCTGCGGGTGTCCCGTAATAAGGTAAGTATCCTGTGCAACAAGGGCAGGTTCAAGCTACTTAGGTAAGGTTGTTTGCCCCCGCCTGCACCTGCCAGCATCCATCCAATCCATTCATCTCTATCCGGGGCTCGGGGACCGTAGCCGCCGCTCAGGGCTGGCCCGAGAAGTGCGGCGTCAAACCTGTGCGTGCGCCCCATCCACCCGGGCACGCCACCCTGCAATCCGTGGCTGGCCGCCACGCGCACACCCTCCTCCCTCTCCCCCGGCAGGCCAGCCTGAGCCACGCCCCCTCCCCTTCCCATCATCCGTCATCATCATCGTCGTGGGCCTGCGTGCGGCTCCACTCCCTCGCATCCCCACACCAGTGCCGCCGCCGCCGCCGCCGCCCACAAGCAGCACGCACGCACGCACGCACGCACAGGGCACGGAGAGCACAGGCGACAGCCCAAGGAGGACAAGAAATCCATGCCCCTACACGAGATCCCGGACGGTCCAAGGTTCGTCTCCAACAGCCCAGGGGCCTCCACCATCTCGGCCTCTCTCCTGAGTCAACCCCTAGCGGCCGCTGACGTGCCACGCTCAGCCGCCGACGAATCTGGTCCTATTGTGAAGCCCGCACCGCACAAAAAGGGCTCCTCTCCCCGACTCCTGGTCAGCGGCGTCTCTTCCCTGGCCTGTTCTGTCCTTCGTTCGCAGAAGCAGATGGCAGCCCAAGAAAAGGTGGTGGTGGTGGTGGTGGTGGTGGTGGCGCCGACGGTGGCGTCTGCTCTTAGGCGTGCGGTTGCGTTGCGTTGGCGTCCGTCCATCTCCACCCCAAGAGGACAGAGCCGCTCGAGGGCATGAGGTGCCCGGCTCGGCGACGGCCCACAGGCTCATGCTCGCGCTCACAATTAGAAGGGCTCACTGCCGGCCTGGCAACACCTTGTGCCTACGTATCCATTGTCACGCTCCCGCCTCCGCCGCCATCGCGCTGTGACACCCCAACCGAAAAATGATCGCGAGAAGGGGGGCGGGCTCGACAAAAGTGACAGTCACAACCCCTCCACGCCATGTCGCCAGCCACGAGGAGCGCGCCAGCGAAGCAGCGAGCACGTCTGGTCCTTCGCCCTACCTTGGCCTCGCGCTGATCGTTCGATCTCGACGCGACCGAATGCGTCACTCGCCCGCTCCACGTTCGGTGACGCATCCCCACCCACGCAGCCAGCGCAATCCGTGTCTTCTTCCTCTTTGCGTGGAGAAGCCGCAGCCACAGCCAAGTCGTCTTGCACTTTGCCACGGGGAACGAAGTGTGTGCACCGCAATTGTGCAGCGGTTTCTTCCGCCAGTTTCCTCGCCGGCGCTTCACGCTCGCCCAAAAAAAAACTGTTTTGGAAATGCCACCAATTCTCCGCACCCCAACAGCACGCTCAGCGTGCTCGAACGCTGGGCCAGGGGCTACCATGCAGGTCCCATCTTTACGATTCTACGGGGCCGGTTGCAGCGGGCAACAACGTCTAGAGCAGACATATCTACGTCCAAAGCCGGCTCGCAACTGATGATGCCTCGCCGACGC
Source organism: Purpureocillium takamizusanense (assembly GCF_022605165.1). Taxonomy (NCBI): domain Eukaryota; kingdom Fungi; phylum Ascomycota; class Sordariomycetes; order Hypocreales; family Ophiocordycipitaceae; genus Purpureocillium; species Purpureocillium takamizusanense. The sequence goes on from NC_063072.1 coordinate 2,158,858, forward strand.
CATAGCAGCAGCCGGTTCCTCCAAGCGACTCTCGAAGCACCGCGCATACAAGGTGGGCGTTCGTTCATGGGGCGCGACTTTGCTTGCGCAGGCATGCATGTTGCATCGTGCGTGTCCGCGACGATAGGCAAGGCAATTGCATCTTTTGTTGGCGCCCGATCATCTGCGCATCGGCCTTGGCCCCTGTGGCCTACGTTCAACGCAGGCGAAACCCCTGCAAGCACATCCGTCGGCTGCTGGGGACGCGGCGCGGCCCACTCCACCTCGCTGGAGGGTGGCATGTGGGCGCCCGTCAGTCGGGGCTACCCTGGGGTGCAGTGCAGAGCAAGAACGGCCGGCGGCGGACTGGCCGCGGTGCGCAGCAAATGCGCCATGGTTCTTCCTGGGTGGGTGATGATGGACGATGGTGGTGATGCCATGTGCGTGTCTCTCATGTCTGTCTGTTCCTTACCCCCCGCTGGCCCTCCATCACGGCCCGCCCGCCATGGTTGACTTGACGGCAGCCAGCGTGCGCACGCAAGCACGCACGACTGTCTGCCTCTGCTTTGCTCGGCTCTCAGCCCTGTTCGGCTCAAGAGGAGTTGCGTGTGTGACCCAGACCCTGGAATGCATGCCAGGCCGCCAAGACCAGTGTCTCACCGTGTAATGACCTGCCACGGGATGTTTTGGGGGGGATCTGCCGTGTGTTCAGAAAAAGAGATGCCCGCAGCCAGCCGGTGCTGCGTGCCACCACCCCCAACACAAGGTGGGTGGTACGGTGTGGTACGTACTTACGGAGTGGAGGAGGAGCAGGACGGACCGTCAGCTGGTGACACACACACAAAACCCCTGCCAGCGGTCCAGCCACATCGTCAAGCCCCCATCTGCCCGTCACCTCGCCTCCCGCAGCGCACCAGCCACAGCAACGCCCACCCACCAACAAAGAGTTCGGCGTCGAGGTGAAGCGGCGGTCGAAGCGGGAAGCCCCAGCGCAGGGTTTCAGGGGCGGCCGAGCTCCCTGCGTCATCCCCCCCCTTACCCGTCCCCCGTCCCCAGACGAGAAACCTGCAGTAGTGATTCGGACGACGCAGCCAACGGGCAATTCCTTTCGTCGCAACAGCGCTCTGCCGCCCAATCGTGGCATTGGAAACGCTCAGTTGTGGCTTTTCCACGCACATGACGTACATACGTACTTGGTAGGTACATAAGGCTCCCCGCCCCTCCTCTCTCATCCGTGCCCTCCCTCCCTCCCTCTAAGGGCTCCATGAAGCGACATTGGACGAACTCGAAACAACGACCTGGAGCAGCCTGGCCTACGAAGTGAAACGCTTGTGGAAAGCAAGCGCAAGGCCAGAAGGGAGTACCACCACATGTTTCGGCCGGCAAACCCTTCGCCGCTCTTCTCGTGCCCTCGGACATAAAAACAGCTACTCGTGACGCGGCGTCGCTGCGGCGGATGATGACGCTCGGCGACAAGCGCTGCGGCGGCGACAACGATCCTCAACCCCTCCCCCCCCGGGGCCGTTGTTCATTGTTTCCTTTTGTATGCGGCCGTTTGTGGCGCGCATGCGCGAGAGGAGAAGACATGGCGGAACATTCGATGTATGTATGAGTGTCCGCACGCCGCCGCCCCCGATAGCCACGGTGCTTGGTACCTTGAGACCAAAGTATCCCGTCCGTACCCGGTATATCGTAGAAGACCTCGGACCCCTTCCCCATCCAGGATCCAGCCAGCCACGGCGGCCGCGCGGGATTCTTCTTTGCTTTGCAGGCATCGCGCGATGGAGAAGGCGGCCCGGACAGTACGGAGGATCGGAGGCTTCCCTTCTTTTATATCATTGCTGCTGTTTTTTCTTCTTCTTTTATTTCTTCTTTTTTTTCCCTCCTGCCCGCGCAGCTTGTTTCTCCTTCTTCTCCTTGCTTCTTGTCCTTGCAGTACCCATCTCGTCATCTTACGCGGCGCCAGGTCCGCCGCCCGACCAACCGTCCGTCCTCTCGTGAAAGCTCAGACGAATGCTTTGTGTCTTTGTATGGTACGCGCTAGGCATGAGAAGGATGATCGTACGAATATTACGAAGTACATACGTATACTGTAGTCTCAGCATGGTCGCGTAGGATGTTGCTGAATCCCGGTAGAGGGGAAGGAGGGGCGGGGGTGGGCGGGCACGAAACGACCCGTGCCGACGGGTCGCTGCTGTCTTGGCACAGAAGCGGCAACAGCTCATCACCACTACGTATCGTACCTAGTAGTAATAAAGAACGCACGTACCACTAAAACACCAGTCCTCAAGCAACCCCCGACACGCGTCAGAAATAGAACGTCTAGAACGTAGGTAACCACGCGTTGCCGGACGGGAAGATGGGCAGCAGCAGCCAGCCGGTTAAAGTTCATTCGATTACCCTGTACCGCGCAGGCAGAAGAACCGACAACATGGCACATGTCCACGAAGCGGCCAAGCTTTCACGCCAGGACTTACACTTGCTCACAATGATCAGTAGAGTACGTGTATGAATTGTGCTCGCATTGCATTGTCGCTAGGAATGACATGTGACCGCCCGCCTCCCCGCTGCTCTCCCTGACATCGACATGCTACTACGTACTATATAGGTAGCTTGCCACACGCACATCAACGTTCATTGACCCCCCCCCCCCCCGGCCTTGGGTATCCTTGTACTAGAACATAGGAAAGGCAAACCGCCATGCGCATACGATAACCTACACACGAGCCCTCGCTACCCCTGTCGCCATCACTTCTTGCCAGGGTCATCGTCATGGTCCGGCTCGAACTTGGTTTCGCCGAGCATCTGGCCCGGCTGCGACGTCATGGCCGTCTGGGTGCTCGTCTGCGGCTGCGTCTGGACCGTCGGCCCCGCAGGTTGCACGGGGCCCGGAGCGGGCGCCCGGCCGGCGGCGCCGGCGGTCGCCGCGTTGAGCCTCTGGTCGAGAGCCTTGAGGGCGATGGCTCTCCTCCGCTCCGCCTCCGCGCGGGCGCTGCCAGGAGTGCCCCGCTGCAACGCCCGATCGCCGCGAGCAGCAGACATATCCGCCTGAGAAAAGGGCGTGCAGATGCGCATCGCGACGAGCACATCGAAGATCTGATCGGCCAACGCGGCCACAAACGGCTTGACCGGGCTCGGGAAGAACTCGGCAAAAGCAAAAGTCTCGCTTGCGTCACCACGCAGGGACGCCGGCTGCGACGAGTCGAGGTCGGGGAAGATGGTCTTGTAGAATCGGAGGTACGTCCAGCTCGTGAGGAGGCCGAATAGGGCGAGCCAGAAGGCTGCCCGCGACAGCAGCGGCGTCAGGGAGAGCAGGGTCACGACACCCATGTACACCAGTGGGAACCGAGGTACCCTCAGCGACAAGATGCCGCGGAAGAGCGTGACGGTATGCGCAGGAACGAGCTGGCTGAAGGCAACGAGGAAGGAGATTTGGAGGGATACGGTCCCCGAAATGACGGCAAGACTGCCGGCAGACCACACGTTAGCTTGCAGGCGTCGCGGCGCACGTGAGGCAAAGGGGAGTCTTACGTCCAGCTCTCATTCCTAGTCAGGCTGAACAAGAGAATCATGACAAGAAATGTCAGAACATTAGGGACCAGGCAGACGAGGACGACGAATTTGGCGAGCTCGGCCGAGGACCAGGCGCGCTCCAGGTACCGCCCGCCATGGTACAGCGTCAGGCCGGCAATGGCCAGGGTAAAGACGTTGCCCTCGACAAGCGCCGACGTGAGGAAGGTCCAGGGATAGACGAGGGAGAGCTGCGGCACGAGCGTCAGGTAGGGGATGACGATGTGTGCCGTCTCCGACCACTGGCGATACCGTATCGCGGCGCTGAGGAAGGACTGGAAAAGGAGCGCGCCGAGCAGGGCCCTCGTGACGGGCGGGATGTTTATCCGCGGAGGCATGACGGGCGGGCGGGCGTAGCGGGCAGCGCGCGTCGCTGCTAAGATGTCATCCGTCCGAAGGAGGTCGGTAGGTGGCCTCGCGTGGCTCGATATTCCTGGTAGCCAGCCTGGCGTTGTCGAGATATGAGGTTGGGAACTTGGGGGGCGGCGTAGCCCGCAGTCACGAGCAAGCTTCACAAGGAGTAGCGGGCCAGGCGCAAAGGCCAGCCTAGCCACATTGAGCACACGACAGGACCTTGGTTGCGGCCTCAGGCAGAAAGACGTACTGCGTACCCCTGCGGAGGTGGAAACGGGCAGCGACAGGTGCAAAGGGAGGAAAGCGCCGTCCCTATGAAATTTTTGTGGAAGCTGTAAGTTATTTTAGTCATATATAAAACACACTGACTCAACAGCGTGAAGCAGCATGCCGGTCGTGAGGCTCGCTCACAAGTCCCGAAGGTCCTGAGTGAGGCGTCGCGGAATGACGCTTTGGCGGTGCAGCTTCGATCACGTGACCAATGATCTCGAAGATGAACGGAAGCGGGACCGGCATACCGACCAGGGGTACTACCTTACCATGCCACCTACCGCGCCGCACCGTCCAACGGCACGGGTGGATCGCTGCCACAAGTTAGTGAATGTACGTATACTGTACGTCGCACGAACAACATTCGCCAGTCTTGAGACACCTGCCGGAGTCGAATTGTCCCCGATGTCCATGCTCTCTGCTGTGGAAGCCCACTCCAGCCCAGCCCACGTTGCCATTTTAAGGCTCAACGAGGGAAGCGACGCTGGGGCATGGCGACCAAGTAGTGGCTGCATTGGGCGGACACTTGAGCAAAGAAGGGGGAAACACAATGAAGGATTGGATGGGGGGCTTCTTCGCAGGCTGATGGTCCCAGCCAGGGGCTGGCCGGCTTGGGCGCTCGGGTGCATGGGCGGGCTCCTTTTTGGACGAGGCATCGAAGCCGCCAAACGGCATGGCGCAGCGCAAAAGGGGGTCGCCGGAAACGCCAGGTGGAGAATGCTCGCAGCCGCGCGATCGAGCTTGGCCATATCATGCTCCGAACACAGAACGGCTGCTGCATCGCCGACCGCACCACTCGGCGACGTGTGCCGTTTACGCACGGTTAAGGGTAAAACCCACGCGTGTGTGCCACTGTGTGTGCATTGCGTTCAGTGGGCCGCCAGGCCAGGGCAGCGTCCGTCACCACGGCCACGGTCTCGGACAAATCGTGTCCATCCCCGTCAATCCCTGGACTAGCCGGCAGAAACCACGCTTGGCCTGCTGGCCACGCTATCCCTGCAGATTTGTGCGACGACGCCTCTGGGGGAGTTTGCGAGGCTCACTGGCCTGTTGAGAGCGAGGGCCGCGCAGGTGGCGTCACCGCCCCGTGCAAGCCGTCGCAGATCGCTGCCCACCCCGTGGTGTGAGCTGCTGGGCCGGGCCGGTCGAGTTGCTGGGACATCGATGCGCGTGAGGCTCGGTCGAAAGCAACCTTCTTGCCCGCTTACGTGTCTACTGCCTTTGTTCCTACCTGCCTCTGCCGGGCAGCGCTGCCGAGCTGCGTGCGATGGTTGTGAGGCCATCGTCACCGGTTCTGGCCGCTGCATGTCAGGTGGGCGGATGGCAGCACGCGCGTGGCTTGCGTGGGGGCCGAGTTTTGCTGCTCGACGGGGAGCGCATCACAAGGCTCGACATGCTCGGGGTGAGTTGGCGGAGATTGTGCAGCTTCTGCATGCCAGTGTGCCACAGGACAGGGAACAGGCGCTGCAGCACGAAGTACGTACATGTACGTTTGAAGTGCAGGTGCTGCTGGCACAGCCGATCTGCATCAGTCTCAGATTCCGTAGAAACGCCCAGGCGGGGGACAGGTCTGTCTTACCTAGGGGCCTGGCCCAGCCTGCCCAGGCAGGCCTGGGGAAGTAAGCCGAGGGCTGGGACGTGAGGTGGTGCGTGGTGCAACTCGGCGCTTCCCATCACGGCGGACCGTCAATGGGCGCAGGCACGGTTGGCTGTTGGTGGTTGATTGACGGATGCCCAGGCAATTCAGTAGTGTACGATGCCTTACCTGCTAGGAGGAAGCCGGGCCATCCTGGTGAAGGTCGGAGCTCGTATAGGGTACAAAGTGTCCCATGCTTGCTACAAGTGGGACTCTCGTCACGCACGACATGGAGATTTAGACTGCCAGGGGCACAGAGCCCCGTGAGAGATGCGGCGCCACGGGGTGGGCAGGTTCGGACGGGCGAAGGCGCAGATGGTGACGAATATCGGTGGAACACCTTCAGCCTGCGTAGGTACGTTGTTCCGATTATCTGTATGCCGGTTGGTAGGTAGGTAGGTAGGCATGTGCTGCTTGCATGAGACGAGATGCAGTTTGACGAGGGGCCGGAAGTAATTATAACCAAACGCCAGCAGTACGTAGTAGTAGTAGTAGGCATTCGAAAGAGCCGTGCACCAACAAGTATCCATACCTCTTCCACTGCGGGCGGGCTGACCCAGCTGACGAGATGAGCTCCCCCGAGTGGCACGTCTCCTGTTTGTGTGCATGTCGCTGGGGCGGCGGGGGGTTCCATCGGCGTCTCGGCAAACGCCCGTCAAGCTTGCTCGACCACTCTATCTCGCCTTGGCGTGACGGCGGGACGAGGGGTGACCAACAGCACAGCCGTGCCTTGACGCGCTTTCGCCTGGTCCTGGGCCATGGTGCGAGAGGGAGATTCTGAGGCTCGTCATGCCCGATGGCGTGTCGGCAAGCACGAGTCCGATTTTATTACAGGTACGTAGGTGACCGCTGTGGGGGATGCGCGCGTGTACCGTTGTTCGTTGGCTGGCTGTGGGAGCCGCAGTCTCATTTGTTGGCGAGGGTCGGATGGAAGGTCTCGGGCGAGTGCTCGTGGGACGAACTGGAACTGCCGCCTCGTCCGTCGCCGCCCACGGCGCTAGCGCGACACGTTCCGCTCCAGGTGCGGACTAACGTAGTACCAGTTTTGGGTTGGATGAATGCTTGCTTGATTGATGACTTGGGGAAACGAAACCGCGACGCCAGACGGGTGGCGGATTCAAGTGGCTCGACGGGAGTACGTACTCACAAAACACCTCAGTACGAATTAGTACTTACCTAGGTATAGAGGTTAGTACCTTAGTTATGCAGTACAAAGGTACGAAGTAAGATGAGCCGAGAATGTGCCGTCAAGCAGAGAGTTCATGCCGAGGGTGTCGCTCAACCGTGTTCACTTTTGGGGACCAGCTGAAGACAGCAACAGCGACGGTGGCCGCCGCGTCAAGACAAAGACGGTTCCCCATGCGGCTACGTACGTACCCGCGCTCGTGGTGCATGCGATGCGCGGATGTGGAAAGGTGCTGCTGGCGGCAAGGTGTGAGTGAGTGCGGCGTGGAGCATCGCCACTCCAGTGTGTGCAGCAGCCCCATCGCAAAGGAAGGCAGGTTAGTATGGTACCTACGTAAGCAGCCTCAGGCAAGGCAATAACAAGGTACCTCGGCCCCCAGAACCCTCCGCAGGCGTGGCCATGGACCCTGTCCGTGCCCGCTGCTGCCAATTGCGCCCCAGGGCTGTCCGTCCGTCCCTGCCCGTCCGGCGCGCCCTCACTCCAACCATCTCACAATCTCACCCACCATGCCACCCACCCACACCCACGACGATTTGATGCACCCACGCACCACCACCGCCGCCGCCGCCACCACCCTTGAATGAGGTGCACTCACCCTCCCGAGAGGGCCAAGAGGCCCACAGCCCACGGGCAGTTGATCACTCACGGAACCTTGACGTGCTTTGCTTGAATGCTTGAGCACCCTGTCGAGTGCTCCGTGGCCCACTCAACCCTCTCCGGGCGCCAGTCGCCTGTTGCCAGTTGCAACCTCCCTATAGGTGCCTGGGCTGAGGCAGTTGCCGGTGGCTGTCGACGAGCGGGCGAACTCAACGAAGTGGACAAGGGGGGCAGCCCAGCCCACCCTCCACCACCCGACCCGGCGAGCCCCCCAGGGCCCAGCCAGGTGCCAGGTGCCAGGGTACTTGCCCGCTCGTACCTCCAGGGCTGCAGGTGCCTGTCCGTTCCTCCCAAGCCTCCTCCGTCTGGCTGTCTGCCGTCGTCTGTCTTGCCCACCGCCAGCCAGTCCGCCCTCCCGCCTCTTCTTCTAGTGTGGAACTGTCTGCACACGCCTGGCTGGCGGGTGTTGGTTGGCCTGCCCGTCTAGCGGAATCACGACGGGGAACGAATGGGGCCATGATGGATGGATGTGCCAGAGTCTGGAGTCCACGTAGAGTCCAAAAGTAGGTATGGGGTACGCGCTGGGCCACCAGCCAAGGCAGGCAAGGCCACACCAAGTCCAGGCCCAGCTGGGGGCGGGCTCCCGAGTACCACGGTACCCGCTACCTCTACCGGTCACAGCGCAAGGCAAGGTACCGCAGCCCCCGGTACCCTGCCTTGCCTCGCCTTGCCTCGCTCGGTACGCAAGGCCTAGTGAGATGTGGATTTCATCTCGCGCTTGAATCTTCACTCACTCACTCACTCCCGCAACCCTCACTTCTGCCTCACCCCAAACAGACTCGTCACCGCCGCTCCCGCCGCCGCTGCCGCCGACTTGTTCGCTCCCTGGCTGCCGCCTTTAGCTGCGAGGCTCGCCGTTGTCGAGCAGCCCTCGTCCGCCCGTTGCCTCCCTCGACACCCGCGCCGCTCCACACCCCGCCCATCAGCCGCGACCCTCGCCAGGACACCGCCGTGACACTGCCGCCACCTGCGGCGCGCGCGCCTCGCAAACCATGGTGGTGAAGGAGTTCCTTGACTCGGATAGAGTCAACTTTCTCATCTGGAGGTACGCTTCCGCCTCGGATCGACCCTCGCGCGCCTCCCCAGGCCGGCCCCAGGCCGACACTCTCCTTTCCCCCCCTTCCCTGCCTGCTTTGTCACCCTTGCTGGGCCCGATGGACGTTGATGGGGCACTGGTCCATCGGCGCCGCCCCCCGGCGAGACGTTATTTTTCGCTGACATTCCGGCACGCAGGTATCTGCTGGAAGGAAGTACGTGGCACGCCGACCCCGAAATGCACCATGACGCCAGCCTGGCAGTCCAAGCACTCTTCTAACCGCTTTTCACTCCCATTGCAGATTATCGCGAGACGGCCGCCAAGTTCCAGAAGGAGTGGCACGTCAAGGAGCCGCACCGGGACTTCGACTTTGCCCGCCACGTCAAAGGCCACGCCCTTGTTTCCGTCGTCAACCGCGGCCTTCTCTACTATGCGTTGGAGCGCGATTGTATCATCAATCAGGTGCGTTGTCTCATCTTTTTGCGTCGCCTGCGCCCGTGTCGAGCCTTGCGTGGCCGCCGCCGCCGTGCCTGCGCAACATCGGGCAATCTGGCCCTTGCTCATGCCCGGTTCCCGCTCCCTCCCCCTTAGCACGCGGCCGCAGACGGGGACGCAACGCCATTACTGACGCGGACGACGTGCAGCTGCCCCAGGAATCAACTGTCGGGGCCGAGTCGTCGCAGGTGGGCATTTTCGGACCTCTCACGGCGCCGCAGCTTCCTCCGACTAAGCGGGAGGAGGCCGACGACGCTGCAGTACCGGCCGGCGAGGATCCCGATGCGCTGAGAAAACGGCTGTCCGAGCAGCAGGTGCCGAATGGGTCGCCGGCAAAGCGCCCGCGACTCAGCAATGGCTATGACAACGGGCCCGACGCAGCGCCCCTCGCAACCGCCACAACCACCACCACAGCCACGACGCCCATGGACGTTGACCACCCGCCCCATGCCCTCGACGACCAGCAGAACCAGGACAACGCCACCAACCACGCCTACCCGTCACCGCTTGAGGGCGAGCAGCTGCCACCTCCTGTCCCGCAGACCGAGGGCCCCGAGCAGGGCACCCAGGTGGACAAGGTCGAGGAGCTGTCTCCTCTTACCAGCTTCATCCGCCTCACCGACGACGACCAGGAGGCTGCAGCCGACACGACACCGTCGCCCTCGCCCGCGGGCTCGGAGAATGCGCCTGTGCTGCTTCAGTGCGAGTGGAACCCCAAAGACCCATCCGTTTTGGCTGCTGCTGGCACCGACGCGCTAGCCCGTGTTTGGACGGTTTCGCGTGCCACTGCTCTAGAGCCTGGTCACGATCACGTGTCACCCCAAGCCCATTCGCTCATCGACGAGAACGCACCCAAAGCGACGACGGTGACGGCGCTCTCATGGACGTCGGACGGCTCGGCCATCGCTGTCGCGACGGATACAGGGTCTCAATGTTCTGTGAATATCTGGTCCCCCGACGGCATCCTCGGGCAGACGCTCGAAGTCACCGACGGACCCGTAATCAAGCTCACATGGAACCCGGCCAACACGGCCTTGCTGGCCATCTACCCAGCAAAGGGCGGCGGCGCGGTCGTCAGCGTCTTTTTAATACCTGCGGAAATCACAGTCACGTATCAGCTTCCAGGTCACGACATCGCAGCTACGCCACTCGACGGCGCCTGGACAAGCGACTCGGACTTCCTCCTCTGCGGCGGAGACCTGCTCCTCTGCCTCCGGTGCGTGGACATGAAAATTGTCCAAGTGCGCAAGTTCGAGACCAAGGACGACGACAGTTTTACACAAGTGCTCTTTGACTGGCGTTCGAAGCTCGCCGCGACGGCAAGCGACAAGGGCTCTCTCGATGTAGGACAGGCTTGATTCCACGATGATGAGTCTTGAGTGTCAATGCTGATTAATGTGGACAGCTGTGGGACGAACACGGGCAGCGTCGGTCAATACAGGCCCATCAAGGCGCAATCACGACCATGGCATGGCAGCCTCTGCCGCCTTCGCAACCCGAGGCCGAGGACGAGCGGCTCATCGCGACGGGTGGCGACGACTGCGCCATCCTGATATGGAATGCGCGGAAGCCCGACGCCAAGTCGAAATGTTTCTTGACCATGGACTCGCCCATTGTTCGACTTGCCTTTACGCCCGATGGCGCCTTCATTGCCGGGGCAACATCGCGGCAGGTGCTGATCTGGAAGGTGGACAACTTTGCCATGCCACGAGCGAGCTGGAAGCGGCCGCCACATCCCGGTTGGCTCAGCCCCAAGGGCTCGTCCGACACGGACGAAGAAGATGAGCATTGCTTGTGTTGGGATATGAGCGGACAGAAATTGGCTTATGGGTCTAATAGTAGAGTGAGTGGGCCAAATGGTGCCCAAGCCGATGCGACTGTCTGCTGACGAGATTCTTGAAGCTTGCCGTCATCAATTTCAGCCGGTAGCCAGACGATGCTTGGCTTGTTCGAAGTTCCGAGGCTCCGCGCATTCGCAGGCGATACACCACCACTGCGTGCCAAGATTCTGGGGCATGCCTTGGACGTGATGGCCGAGCACAGTGCTGTACGATGATGTGCACCTCACCGCTGCCCGAGGCTGCAGGCGAGCCTTTGTTGGCGTGGAGCACGAGAGGACGGCCGCGAGGGCCAAACAATGTCTATTGTGCTCCTCCGACGATGGTCATGGTCGTTGGGACCTGGTGCGATAAGGCACGCTGCCGATGCGTTGTTTCTTTTGTATACCGAGTGTAAGGCACGGATTAGCGGCGGACTTGGGCTAGGATCGTGACCTCGGGCCAGGTGACGAAGTGACGAGACTAGAGGACGTTTTGGAGTTCAGCCGCATGCATTGCTTATGCTTCGAGATGGCGCGGCACCGTTGGCAGGGCAAAGCCATGCCCGGGGGTAGGAATGGGGTTTCTGTTTGGGCCGTGCAACTAACTGTCTGGGACTTTGAGCGTGGGCACAGGAAAACGAAACATACGTGTCAGATAGTGTACTACAAGTATATACCAGGACGGCGTATAATGAGATGAATCATTCGACACATAAGGCGTGTATGATTGTGACTATCGCCTGAGTTGGTAGAAGCGACGCATGTCATGTTGTATATGCGAGCTTCATGTGTGGTGCCTTCGCATACGAATGTGAAGTCTTATCAGACAGATGTAGTAACTATTCGATAATGCAATACGAACATAGAATTTTGGACGGGTGTTTGAGCACCGTTGCATAAGGTATCTTAGGTACTAGGCAGGTACCTCTGACTGCACCTGCCTTTCCCATTGCATGTCGCGCACTCGCCTACAAGCAAGCACATACTCCGTACATAAAGAAGGGTACGTACAGTGCTAGGCGGGTGCACGCCACACGGGATCATGCAGCCCCCCGCCCCCACTCATCCATCAGTCGCAGTCCGCCCCTCGGTCTATTCTCCCGTCCATCCTGTATCAATCCACTCTCGGGATTTCATTTACCAGCTCTCATCGAGAACTCATTCTGCCTCGGCTCACGAAGTCGCAACTCTTGATACTCACAATCGTGCGGGCGCTCTCGTGCGCAGTAGCCCATCGCTGAAAGGTGGGAGGACGAGAAAGAGGGTGGGGAGACCATCCATTCACATCCGATTCACATCCCTTGATTACGTCGGCGGTACTGTAGCTCACACTGTCCAGCGCATCAACGCCAGACTGAAAAGGACGGTCACAACTACGACGACGACGACGACGACGACGACGACGACGACGACCAAGATTGCTGGATCCTCGCGGCCACGTTCGCTTCCCAACCCGTCCGTCGCAGCTGCGTAGGGGAAAAAGTGAAGACGGCTCGTTTGCACCTCGCTCGCTCGCCAGCTACCCGAGCAGACTGCCAGCTTGAAAGCCCGCCTGGCCGGGGGAAGGAGGACGTAATAGCGGGCAGCAAACCAAGACAGACAGACTCGCAGGGCCCGCCACCAGCATGTCCTCGTCCGGGGCCGGTCATCACCACCACCAACACCCTCATCACCCCCTTCACGGTGCGGGAGGCAGTGCGGCGGCAGCGGCATCGTCGTCGTCGTCTTCGCCCGCGTACCACCTCCATCATCATCATTTTTCATCCCCATATGCCGCAGCCCTCGCATCCGCAGCCGCAGCCGGCGCCTCCGCGCCCGCCATTCACTCCGGCTCGGAGGAGCGGAGCGAGGATGAGTATGACGAGGACGACGTGACGCCCGGGATGCGCGACCGCCAAGCTCGCGGCAAGGACCCGTATAAGGGCACGGGCCACAGCGACTCTGACGAAGACGAGGATGAAGACGGGGATGATGACGACGATGGGGATGAGGGGGATGACGATGATGGAGACGAGGAAGACGACGAGCTGGAGGTGGGCAGCGACGGCGTGACGCGGAGGCGAATGAGGCTCGGGAGGGGGTCAGTCCTTCTCTTTCACCTTGCCACCTTTTCCTTCTTTTGCCCCCCTCGCTTCGTTTTCCCGGCCAATGGATATGAGCTCACTACTGACCTGGGAGAAACAAACAGTATCAAGGCAGAGCCGTTCGAAGACCGCGAGCGCAGGGGCTTTGCCCTCGCCGTGCTCGACAGCCCCGAACAGCTGATGATGTACGCCCAGGGCGCCGGCGACGTGCGTTTTGCCAACTCCTTCCCTCCCCTTTCCTTACTCGCCCTTTCCCAACCCCCACCCTCGCCCTTTGGGCGTCACTTTGGGCGTCACAAAACAAGCCCATCCAGCTAGCTGACTACGGCCGGAAACCCGGCCTGCAGAGTATCCCCAGCCAGCGGCGGCGCTTCAGCGCCATGCTCGCCGGCTTCGAGCCGCTGCCCGCGTCGGCCGACAACGGCTTGTCCGGCGGAGGGCGCTGTCCCCGCAGGAAGAAGAGGCTGCTGCTGCCCCATCAGCAGCAGCAGCACCAGCAGCGGAGGAACGCGCGGGGCGGCAAGAAGAGGGCTGGATAGAAAGGAGGAGTACCGGCATGGGAGCTACGGGGCACGTGGCAGACGTTGTTGTTTGGGATTGGCATCGAGTTCGGGTTCGTCCCGACTCCCATGCCATGCCATGCCATGCCATGCTATGCATCATGGCAGCCACGACACATGAGAATGAGAAACACGCATAATAGGCGGGTTAGCACACGACCGTAATGGCAGTTATGAAACATTAAAGAGTCATGACACAGGGGTCCCGTGAACCGTCTCTTTCTTTCTTTAGCCCATCTATATACGGCGGGTTCCTAACGCGGGAGACTGGGCAGCACCAATCACCGTCGGGTACACCCGCCTCTCGACACCCTCGAGGACAACGAGGAGCACCGAACATACAGCCTATGTGCATACATACCTACGTACAAGGTTTGTACGGAAACTTTTGTACGAGATGAGGGGCGGTAGGTCTGCCTGCGTGCCTGCCTGCCTACTCGTCTGCCTGTAGTGGCTGCCCATAACCGGGAGAGAAAAAGGAAAGCCATGAGGCGCGGGGGAAACCCGTCTCCGCGATCTGTGTATCCAACATCCCCTCCCCGCCCGTATTGCCGATGCCGCGGCGCTGTATCCCAAAAACAAGTAGGCAACTTCTCAGTGCCCCTACCAAAAAACGCCTGTGTGATGATGATTCGTGATGCCCTCAGGGAAGAGAGAGAAAAGCCCCATTGATCTGCCTGCGTGTATCCAAAAAGAGGTATCTGAGGCAAAACACAAGCAATTCTTCTTCGAGCCCAAAAATTCAATAGATACAACGATGAAGCCGGGTTCCGTATTCCACTGGTGGTAGTTTATGCGTATCTCATGCTTCGCTGTCGGTTCAGCCACCTATCCCCGTCGCCGGCGGGTGGAGGCGGCGGCGGCGGCGGCGGGTACGCGTAAAAGTTCTGATGAGGGCCCTGGCCGCCGGGGGACTGCGCCCATTGCTGCTGCTGGCCCTGGTTCCATTGCTGGGGTCCGCGGTTCGGTGGCCCGCCGTGGTTGAACGACGACGGCCAGTTTCTCATCTCGGGCGGTGTGGGCTGCTTGCGGCGGTATGAGCGCTTGCGAATGGCGCTCACGATGCAGCTGAGGATGGCGATGAGGATGAGGCCGCCGACGACGGCCACGACGGGGATGAAGATGGACTTGTGGTTCTGGATCCAGTCGCCAATCTCCTTGGCCGTCGACGCGCCCTCGCACGCGCCGTTGGAGCACTTGCCCCCGGCGCCGCAGTCGGTTCCGTCCAGGAAGTTTTGATTGTACGTGACGCATTGGTTGGGCCCCATCTCGGGAGACGTGCAGGCGAGCAGGCAGCCGCTGTCCGGGCAGGCCGAAGTGTTGTTCATGCCCGAGAGGCTGCTGGCCATGTTCTTGCACTGCAGGTCACGCGACGTGCACTGGCCCGAAGCGCACGAGAGGCCGCTACCGCACGAGTCGCCGTCGCTCTTGTGCTTGTCCTCGGGGCAGCTGGCGTGGTTGCCGGGACAGACCTCCTCGACGTCGCAGACTCCGGTGCTGGCCCGGCAGACGGTGCCGTTGGACGCAAACTGGCACTTGTCCGTGCAGCAGTCTTCGTTGCTGGAGTCGCATACGGCGCCGCTGAGGAACTTGCACGTCTTGGGATCGCAGCACTTGTTGTCCTTGCAGCCAGCCTCGCCGCCGCAGTCGCAATCCTCGCCGCTCTCGACGATGCCGTTGCCGCACTGGCTGCCCGTGATGGTCTTGACGTTTTTGTTGTCCGTGAGGCAGTTGCCCTTGATCATGTTGGACTTGAGCCCCGAGCAGATATTGCCGATGCTGCACGGCGAGAACTTGGTAATGCCCTTGCCCGTCGAGGGGTTCATGATAAACTTGCCTCCGGCGTCGCAGCTGCTGCCGGTCAGGGGACAGCACGGCTGCTTCGACATGTCGGCAGGACACGTGGAGCTGGTGCAGTCATGGACCGCCCCGAAGGTGTGGCCCGTCTCGTGGGCAAAGATCTGCCACTCCGTGTCCGTCCGAACGACCACATTGGTTGCGGCGACCGTCTCGTTGTTGCCCTTGCCATCGCCGTTGTCGCCGGAGCCCGTGCGACACAGCTGCCCGCGCCAAGCCAGACCGACTGCAGAGTCGGTGGCGCATTTGGTGAGCAGCGACCAGTAGGCGTTGTCGTCCTGGAACTGGCCGCGCCACTTGGAGAATGTATTGAGGCGGTCACTGATGGTCGTCTGCGGCCCGCATGCCACGTTCCACGGCGTCGCGGCGGCGGCAGTGGCGGGACACGCCTTGTCGAGAATGGTGAGGTTCTGGATGCCCAGCGAGATCTTGAAGGTGCTCTCGTACACCTCGGACGCTTTGTTGACCATGCCAATGACGTTCTTTGTGAGGGCCTCCTTGTTGTCAAAGCCCTCCCAGTAGTTGCAGTCCGTCGCGATGCCGACGAGGGCGACCTTTCTCGTGGTTGGACAGCCGTCGACGGAGCCAATAGAGCTCACCAAATTCAGCCCCGAGCCACTGCCACCACCACCGTCTATCGATTGACGGCCAAACAAGGAACGGAATTCGACGGCACGCAACATGTTGCGGCTCTGGGTCTCTGTATGAAACTTGCTGTTGAAGTCGAGGGTGTCGGCTTTGCAAAGGGGATCGTCGCCAACGCTTCGCTTCAGCTCGTTGTGCTCGTCGGAGGAGTCCATGACGTCCGAGTCGCGCCATACAACCATACGTTCCTCACCGTCGGGCAGGATGTCGATGAGGGGATCGTCGTCGCCCCGGAGCTTCAAGTATTGCTCCGCCGTCTGAATGTGGTGGTTGTCGCCGTCAATGCGGAACGCGCCGTCAAAGACGGGGTGGTCTCCATCGCGATGTACGGTCACCCGCGCCCAGCCGGCCTTGGACCAGCCCCCATGGCCAGGCCGCTCGATGAAGGCATCGCCACGGTATACCCTGTGATCCGTCCTCGGCACCTTTTGCACCTCGCGGACGATGCCGTCCTGGCCCATGATGGTGATGGCGAAGTCGTCGTGGAGGATGTCATCGTTGGGCTCGAGGGCCAGTCGTATGCTCTGGCGCCCATTGTGAAGGGTGAATGTGAGGTCGAACTTGGAGAAGGCGTGGACGCGGTGGGAGGGGGCTTTGATGACGGGGTCGTCGATGAGGGAGACGTAGCCGACAGGGTTTCGCTTGACGGAGTATGCTAAGCGCGGAGGAGGTCAGTGCGATGCCGCGGAGTGACCACCTTGCGGCGATGGCGGCAGCATTGGGACATACCCAGCGACGAGGAAGCACACAGCGCGACGCTGGCGAGAGCGGACGCCAGGGTCCGCAGCGTCACCATTGTCACGCCGATGATGGACAGAGTCCCAGGGGATGGGAGAGAGGTGAAGGCGGCGTTACTACTGCATCCAGGCTCTTTGCAATATCGATGGCTCCGTTGATGGGGATCGTTGGAGATGGAGAGGCGCCGAGGTTTGCGTCAACCCGGCCGGCAAAGGACGGTGAAACGAGGAACGGGCGAGACGGTGAGCGAACCGAGAGCGGATGTTGGTGGTCGGAGGGTTTCCTGCGGACGAAATGCGGTATGTATGAGAGACGCTGGAATGAAAGCGAAACAGCAGCGCAGCACAGTAACCGGCGGGAAAGCTGCTTAAGAAAGAAGGTATGCAGGAAAGCCGGGGAGCAACGAGGATGAAGAGACAAAGAACGAAAGGTCGTAACGAGCGAGAGACGGCGGGCCAAGACAGGCAGACTAGCAGACGGGCGGATTGTCGACGGAATCCAGGGTGGACGGAGGAAGGCTGAGCACTTGGCCGGGGACGACGGAGGGCGGAGGGGGGGGGGGGGACCACCGCCACCCATCCAAGTCATCATCCATCCAGAGACGCAGCGCAACGCAGCGCAGAGTAGCGTAGCGTAGGCGTAGCGAGAGCGATGGGTGAGAGTGTCAGGGGGTGGGGGAGCGAGCGAGCGTGAGAGGCGCCGGGCCCAATGGGAGGCGGCCGGCAGGGAGGCTTGGCTGGAGGGGGCTTGAGGAGGCCACGCGGTCGCGGGCTTCTGTTTCGCCGCCCTTTTTTCTTCCCGGTCGGGTGTGTTCGTCCGTCTAAAACCGCCATGCACCCTTGGCACTTGGCGGGTCGGTAAGGCACGGTAGTGACTTTCATGGTACAGTGGGTTAGCGGTGCGTGTACGTGTGCCTTGTGTGTGCCCGTGGGGGTTTGCAGGCTGATTCAGGGCCTCTGCTTTGCGCCTGGAATTGTCTACGCAGAGCACTTTTCCATGGCTTGCCGCCTGTACTCGAGCAGGCAGACGACGACGACGACAACAGGCGGACAAGCCGGCAGCGGCTGGTGGTGGTAGTGGTGGTGGTGGTGCATGTGCTGCGCCGCATGCGGACCGATGGGTGGGTGGATGGATGGGAAACAGTCAGGTCCCGAGATACGTAGTCAGGGATCGCAGCTGTCGTTCCGGCATGGATCAATCAAGCAATCCACGCAATCCGTGCATCGTATTTCTTGTTTCCTTTGGCTGCGGCTGCTGCTGGCCACCTGGTGGGAACTGCCATTGGGGGTACGAACGTGCGATGTAAGAACCTCTCCCGCAGCGTACGGTAAGAGGCAAGGCAGAAAATCTCACCCAAAAATCCATCCAATCCAAAGGTATTCCATTTAGTAGACTGCGCCTGCCGCTATACCTACAGAACACACTATGATCCCAGCGCGTCGAACAGTACCCAGACATTCAGTCATCAGTGGCCCCCCCTGCCTCGGACGATGCCCCCGAAAATAGGCGCCCGTATAAGGCGGGCCAAGCCCGATATGCAAAAAAGAATGCACGGGTCGCCCGACCAGGCCAACCAAGCACCCGCTCGCTTGTTTACATGGATAAGGTAGTTAGTAGGTAGGTGCTTTGGCTGCTGTACTCGGTACCGGCAGACGGGGATTATTACGCACGCACGCACGCACGCACAGCCAGCCAACGGCTCGCTCCCGCCGAGCCCCCCCCCCCGACTCCCCTCTCCCACGGGCCGTTGGTAATCCATCATGTCCATCCATCCAGCCGCTTATGATCCCCGCACCTGCAGCGAGCCTCCGAGAGTACAGCAGCTTATTATTGCTCGGCATTATTACAGCCTCTCGAAGCGTCATCCCCTCTTTGACGATGAGACGCTCTCTGCATACACACACACACACCCAAACATGCCAATTGTTTCCCCTTTGTAAAAAGGAAATGCCCTCGCCAAGTCCCCCTCTCCCCCGTTTGGATGGGCAAGTTTTCGGTCCTCTTTTTCTCATGCACGCTTGGGCCAATGCCGGCTCCTCCCGGAAGCTCAAAGAGGCGGGAGAAGGGGGGGGGGGATCCTCAATAATAAGAACAAGGGGCGGCTCGCACAACACCCGCGCAGCAGAGGCTCAAACCGCAACGGTTTTGACGGCCGCTCCGGACCCGCTCCGTCCCTCCCAGTTGTTACCGCTCCTGCTGCAGCGAGCCAACACCGACCGTCTGCTGCAAAAAAAAAACATCTCGGCCAGGCTGCTTTTGCTGGTGTTCCGTGGCACATACTTAGTACCCTACGTAACTTGCGTTCGTGGGATCCCCACCGCCGTGGAACGCATTGCAGTCGCGCCGGAAACCTGCCAAGGCTCTCTTCACCTTCGTCGCGGTGCTGTGCCAAGGACGGCTACTGCACCACCAAGAGCCGGCCCCATGGATGATGATGAATAACCACCCTTGTGATCGCAGCCATCCATCCACTGGAGGAGGCTCCGTAGCAGTACTAAGGTAGTAAGTCAGAATCTGCTGCAGCACCACCCCCGCGCTGGCGACGGAACTGTTCCATATCCCCTCCCGAACCATAAGTTGGGCATTGTATTGATTGTAATACGTAGCAGCCCTAGACCAAAATAAAAACACACCCTGTCAAGCCCATCATCATCATCATCTTCTCACTCGCAACGGAACCACCGTAAGACCTACCGCAATGGCCATGACAGACATGGGGGAACAAGACACACAAGAAAAACAAGGCCCATCTACCTAGCATGATGATTCCATCCCACTGTCCGAACCCCCCCATCCCAGCCCCAAGGTCCCCTTCACCCCCCAACGACCACGTACCACGCACTCGTCAGTCACACCCGTCCGTCCTTGTCTGACAACGCATCGGACGCGGTGCCGAAAGGACCCCCCTCGACACCATCAGGGGTGCTGAGCCACGCTTGGCCCACGACAGCCCACGATGCCCCAGAGTCAAAAAACTCTCCTTCCGCCGTCAAGGAAGAAAAAGCGCTCTGCTACACCCACTGTAATTCTCATTCGTGCTCACTCCCACACCTCACACACCTACCTCACTCAAGTCACTCATCAGTCACACTCACTCACTCAACACCGCGCCTACGTTCTTTGCTTGCTTGCCCTTTCCTTCTTTTTTCTTCTCCGGAGAGAAACCCACCGATGCACGCACGCACGCACACCCACCCACCCCATAAGCCACGCTTCCCCGTCGATGACGACGACGACGACGACGACAACGACGTCGATAGTCTTGACTCTTGTCTGTCCCACCACAGCCACCAACCCCCCGCTGTCGTCCTTGGCCGACGTCGTGAGTCCCCCCCCCCCCTTCACGACTCGAGTCCCATCGCCGTGAGGCCAGACCTCGTGAATCGCGTCGTATTCTAAATCCGAGCCCTTAACTCCGCTGTCGTGCTGTACTGTACTGTGTTGTGCACTCATTTATCGTGGTATCTGTGGCGAGATGGACATCCTTGTTGCAGTCGCTAGCCGGGCCTGGAGCCGGGCGCCAAGAGAAGCATCCACCCCAACCTTAAACGCTATCCCAACGGCCGTCGTCATCCATCCCGTGTCCTCGATCGCTGCTGCAGAGTATGGGGGCCACCAGTTTGGATTTGAGCTTCGTCAATTCTGAGAGCTGGACAGTAGCTACAGTACCGTGCTATTCACCTACTACATAGAATCCGTCGCTGGCTGCTCAGCACTCCCGTTGCGCGTCGTCCAGCGCCACCACACCAGCCCACGTGTAACCCACAAGACCAACAACTCACATGAATCATGCAATGCATGTCCATGCCTATCCAAAAGCCCGAGGCTGATTTTGCTTTCATTTCCGTATATCAACAGCGCGCCTCGTCAGTTGGTCGTAAGTAATCACAATAATGGTATCAGCTCGTCAAAACAACCCGGGTCAGTCCGTCAGGGTCTTGCTTTTCATTTTCCTCGGGCCTCATGGACCGTCTTGATGATCTTGTCGACAATGCTGGGGTCCGAGAGCTGCGCACGTCGTTAGCCCCTGGGCCCGGTTACGGGGTTCAACTATCCAAACGACTTACCGTTGTGATGTCGCCGAGCTGGTCCTCCTCGCCCGCCAGCACCTTTCTCAGGATACGGCGCATAATCTTGCCACTTCGCGTCTTGGGCAGATCGGGCACGACGTAGATGGCCTTGGGAGCGGCAAAGGGTCCGATGCTCTTCCGCACCTGCATGATGAACTCCTTGCGCAGCGCATCGTTGATCTCGTTGCCATCCTTGACCGCTACGAACGCATTGACGGCCTGGCCGGTCAGCTCGTCGGCGACACCCACCACAGCAGCCTCAGCCACAGCGTGGTGCTCAATCAGAGCAGCCTCGATCTCAGCCGTCGACAGACGGTGACCGCTGACGTTGACGACATCGTCAACACGCCCACGAATCCAGTAGAATCCCTCGTGATCGCGGCCGGCACCATCACCGGTGAACTGGCCAAGTATGTCAGCGGCAGTGACGACCAACATTTGAACATTCACAATGATGAACGTACATAGTAGCCCTTGTACACATTCAAGTAGGTGTCCATATACCGCTTGTGGGCGCCGTACACGGTGCGAGCCATGCTGGGCCAAGGTTGCTTGAACGCGAGCACGCCGTCGACGTCGTTGCCGTGGATCTCTTCGCCCGAGACGGGATCGATGATAGCAGGCTCGATGCCAAAGAAAGGCAACGAAGCGGAACCAGGCTTGGTCGGGGTGATGCCAGCCAGGGGGGTAATGACGTTGGAGCCCGTCTCCGTCTGCCAGTAAGTCTGGGGGCTGTCAGTATTTCCACCCACGTACGTTTCTTCGTGTTGTCGGGGCCAGGAAACTCACATCAACAATGTGTGACTCCTCCTTTCCAACAATCTCAAAGTACCACTTCCAGACCTCGGCAGCGATGGGCTCGCCGACGGAGCCTAGGACTCGGAGGTGCTTCATCTCACCCTTGACGTGCTCGTCGCCGGCACGCTTGAGCAGGCGAAGGGCGGTCGGGGCGACGTAGAACTGGGTGACCTTGTGCTTGTCGATGATGTCCCAGTACCGCGAGAAGTTGGGGTAGGCGGGGGTGCCCTCGAAGACAACAGTCGAGACGCCGAGCAGCAGAGGGGCGTAGACGACGTACGTGTGGCCCGTGATCCAGCCGACATCGCCACCGCAGAAGTAGCGGTCGCCGTCGTGGATGTCAAAGACGTACTTGCCGGTTATGGCGGCACCAAGCAGATAGCCGGCGGTTGTGTGCATGACACCCTTGGGCTTGCCAGTGGAGCCAGACGTGTAGAGGAGGAACAGGGGATCCTCAGAGTTCATGACCTCGGGGGCGATGTAGCTGGGCCACTTCTCAACTTCCTCGTGCCACCACAGATCACGGCCGGCCTGCATGGGCACGTCGGCGCCGGTGCGCTTGTAGACCAGGACGCCGGTGACACCCGGGCACTGCTTCAGAGCGTCATCGACAATCTTCTTGGTGCCGATCAACTTGCCGCCACGCTTGCCCTCGTCGGTGGTGATGACCACCTTGGACTTGGCATCAATGACGCGGTCGCGCAAGGAGTCGGCGGAGAAGCCGGCGAAGACGACGGAGTGGACGGCGCCGATGCGGACGCAAGCCAGGATGGCGACGATGGCCTCGGGGATCATGGGCAGGTAGATGGCGACGGTGTCACCCTTGCGGACGCCCATCTGCTTCAAAGTCCAGGCCGTCTTGGAAACCTGGCGCAAGAGCTCGCCATACGTGACGTTGCGGCCATCCTCGGCCTCGTCGGCCTCATAGATGATGGCGACGCGGTCGGGGTCCTTGAAGGCATGGCGGTCAATGCAGTTGTACGAGGCATTGAGTTGGCCTTCGACAAACCACTTGACATCGCCGTCGTCGAGGGACCCGCTGGAGACGGTCTCGAAGTCGCGGTACCAGGTGAGCAGGTCACGGGCCTGGGTGGCCCAGAACTTGGTGGGCTCGGTAATGGACTCCTTGTATAGCTTCTGGTACTCTTCGAGGTCTGCATGGTGCGGGTAGGAACACACAGTCAGCGCGTGCCTGAGCAAGGGGGTGGGCGGCGGACGAGCGGAAGAGCACGGTGTGGGAATGGCGTCGGGCGGCGCGACCAACCACCGAGGCCGGACGAGAGCACGGTTGGCGACCAAAATCCAGGGCGGCAAGGCGCCGAGGACCGGCGCTGGTGCCGGTGGTGCTGGGAGTGCTGCGGCAGGCGGGGCAGGTACAGTAGGAGTAGGGTCTGGCAGACTTACTGGCAAGGTGGGGCTTGCTTGGGTGCTCTGGCAATCAAAAGGCGTCAGCTTTCCATGGATGCGTCAATGGGGGTACCACGCGCGTTTCGGCCGAGCTTTGACGATGCAGAATGTCGCGACTCTGCTCGATCACTCTCCCTCCCTGTCTCTTTCTCATGACGTGGTCGCTATGAAAAGCCATGACCACGCACGGATTCATCATCTCTTCAAGAGAGAGAGAAAGAGAGAGGGACGGGGGAGGAGGGACGGGGGAGGAGGGACGGGGGAGGAGGGACGGGGGGAGGGTGTCATACTCTCCAGCATCTTTTGGGGAGGATCTGCGCAGAAAGAGACAGGCATGTTAGCGACACGGCTTCTGGCTTCTGGCCTGGGTCTGGCGCCCTCAATTGGATCTTACGGAATGTGTCCACCTCGTGCGCCTCATGGACACGAGGTCCCTTCTGCTCGTCGGCGACCATTCTTGCAAGGCGGCGTGTTTGTGCGCGCTGGGCTTTGTGCGAGGCGCTGGGAGAAGGCGGTTACGCGGTTGCGTTCTCGACGCTGCTGCTATGGTTGCTGCTGCTGTGGTGCTTGCGCGCAGTGCGGGGTAGCTTTTAGTAGCTACCTAACTTTTTGGGGGGGCGGCTCCCTGTCAGCGGCTGGACTGGATGCGTTCGCTGTGACGTTGCGCCGGCCGCGAGGCGCACGACAGGAAGTATAAGTCGGGCGTGACGAAAGAAAAGGTCGCACGTACTTTGGCGCGCGCGCTTGTTCACTGCAAGACGCGGTCCGACGGAACAGCGTTCTGCAGGACAAGAAACGTCTTTGGCCGAGTGTGACGGCAGTGGAGGCGGCGAGTGGGATGAGCGACGACAACAAGGAGTGAAGGGATGAGAGAGATGAAAAGAGAGGTAGTGGAGGAGAAGGAGGAGGAGTAGGAGTAGATTCGAGGAAGTAGTCGAGGAAGAGAAAGGAGGGTTGCGGCGGAATGGTGGGGGCACGCGAATGTCTTTATACGGTGGTGGAGGCAAAGACGACGGACCGGCCTGGTGGTGGTGGTGCGGTACGGGTGCGGGTGCGGTGGTGCGGCAATGGGGATGGATGTCTCTGCCGGAAAGATGGAAGGCTGTGACAGCGTGCCGACCTTGGCTTGCCTTTTAGTAGCATCGGCAGGTGGAAAAGGCACTGATCAGAGGTCTGGTCTGTTACTACTAGCACCGTCAGTCAGATGGTCGCTCGGATGCAACGCAGGAGACAGGAGACAGGGTGCTGACCTGCTACGTACAGTACCTCACCTTGTTAGCTTTTCTTGCGACACAACACTCCAACACACAACACACAAGGCAAGCAAGCTACTAAGGTAGGCCATGTCAGGTACCAAGCGCACACGCGGCGATGCAGACGGGGTGCTAACGTATGTACATACTCTTCGCAGCATGCACGATGGGCCTGGTCCCCGTCCACTGATTGCAATCCTCGCCGCATCTACCCAACGCGGCAAGGTTCCAGTGAATGCATGTCGCGCCCCGTCGACGCGGGCAACAGCGACCACCTCATCAGCGGGCCGGTCAGTCGAATCGAGCCCCGGTGGGTGCCGGGGAGGAGCCAGAGTGCAGACAGTCACTTCAAGTCGTTACCCCTCCGTGGGGTAAGTACTGATGGTGGGTGGGCGGGCTGCATCCTGTTGAGGAATGGGACGGGATGGGTGGCATTGTGGGTAGGTTGGCAGATGGGTGGGCGTCCCGCCCGCCGCTTATTGCGAGGAGCAGCGTCATCCATCAAGCTTCTCAGTTGCTTCCACGCCCGTCAGTCCCAGTCCCAGTCACCTCACAGAGCACTCTGGACAAGCATGCCCAAACAAGTCGGTAGGCTAGTACCCAGCGTTCCTGGTTGCACCTGCGTCACGGGAGGTACCTACCTACTAAGGTACAGTATGCTACCCCAGCACCAACCAGCACGAGCACAGGTCAGGCCAGATTATAACTGCCCTGCCCGCTGCCGTTTGCCCAACTTGCTTTTGCCGATGCCACACTCCGGAGCGAATCCCATCCTGAAGAAAACCATGTCCGCCTCCAAGAACACACACAACCTCCCCCAGCGAGCAAGCCGCCAACCTAACTTAACCGAACCTAACCAACGACGCGCTGGGCAATCCAATCGCCATCCGCTGCGGCACCCCCTCCGCAGGTTGGCTCGGGCAGCCGGGGCAAAGGGTGCTGGCGCCCTCCTTGCCCCAACGCCGCCACTGTCGACGCCCGCACGTCTCATCCTTTCCCCCGAAGCCAGGGTTCGGTTCCGTCTGCTAGCTCGCCCTCACCCTCCACTTTAACCACGGGTATTTGTAACGTGAGGCAGAGAGCGTCGTCCGGCGGTGCACAACCGCCCGTCCGTCCACCGCGAGCGGAGAGCCGGGACACGCCCTCATCATTCCCTTTGCCTGGGTCGGGTCCCCTTACCCAGAGACAACTTGCCGAGGATCCAGCTTTGGATTACGAACCAAATTCGCGGGGGTGGGATACGGGCCGTCGCCTCGTCCATCTTCCTTCACCTCGTCGCGGGGCCTTGAAGATTGGGCGAAGGGACCGCGGGGGCTTCTCGCTGGCCGCCGGGGCTGCGGATCGCAGCGACCTGGCCGTCTGCCGCGCGAGCCACGCCGGGGCTGCCGCTGAAACGGCCCCCATCCCACGCGCCATGCTCTGTCACTCTCTGTCCTTGTCGGTGCCAGGAGGGGGCCGCTTGTTCGTTGCTGCGCCGCTTCATACAGTCCTTTGACGTCGTACTGTACTCGATCAACATTTGACACTTGGCACAATATCGTACAGCACGGTACCGCACACTATGCCCCAGGATCTACTGCAGCGCGTAGGGGATGCATCGAGGTTGTGGTGGGCTATAAAAGGATCTTGACTCAGCTACTAAGCGGCTGCAGCCAACCTGCATCTGCATGTTCGGGCTGGCTAGGAAAGCGCCTTGCTTGCTCGTTTCTCCTGCGGCAAGGATCGCCCAGCACTCCGTCCGCGACGTCGTACAAGCACGCGTGCAACCAGAGTTCCAGACGTCTGGGCCGTCAATGGCAACCGACCTGCATCGCAGGCGGCGCAGCGCAGGCTCGTCAAGCCGAGAGGAGAGGAGAGGCGAGGCAAGATGGCAGGCGATCGAGGCCAAGCCATGCTTGCCATGGCTGCTGCACAAAGACGGGCCTGTGCCGTGGAACCCGTGGTCACAGCCCTGTCACTTGTTGGAGTACATCCCATAGCCAGCCGCAGCCTCCCCACTCTGTTGTTGCATGCACTCTGACACTAAACCACTCGTCCACATCGCTGCCCTCTACTCTCAATGTCGATACGGCGCGCCGCAATTCGTCAAGCCTCTCCACAACCCTCGAGAGCCGCGTGGGCGTCTACGGAACGTAACCCTGCGCTGTCGTCCCTCTCTCCGCACCTTTTCAAACGTCGGACTTGTCACAAGTCAGAGAAGAGAACCCGGGACGGCCCATGCCCACAGAAAAAAAAAACGCTCACGCTCGGTCAGGAACCCGCCACAGCTGTTGTTGTCTCCCGCGCTCTGCTGGTGCTGGGCCTCTGGGAATCATCGTGGGGCACACTGGGTTGCACAGACGAAGTGAATTACTCAATTCGTCCGCCCGCAGTCACAGATTTGCCCGCGTGGATGTAACGAGACCACTCGTTGACGATGCCTACTCCATCATTCCATACGGCCCATCTACCTACCACCATGAATCTTACAGTGCGCGGGCTTGATTGCCTAATTGCCCGGCAAAAACTTCGGCTGCGGTCTATGGTGGCCACTGTTTGCGCCCCAGAGCGCAAACTGCTCACCTTGTGCTTCCTGGCCGAAGTCGTGGACGGCTTGGGACCCTTCGATGGCCCGTCGGTTTCAGGATTGATGTGCTCGCTACACGTACGAAGTAGTACGTATGTGTGCAACAGACCTTGTTCAGAAGCCCCTTCCTGGCCTTTCCCCGCATCCGATATGACCTCACTCAACCGCCCCCAGTTTATGCTGCATTTCTTGGCCTGCGTAGACCTGGACGCCGAGTCAGGGCGTCCTAGCATGCCATGTCGTTTACCCGGCCGCCCCGGACTGTCCGTCATTGGCACACGGTAACTTAGCTCGGAGGAGAGTCTGGGAGCAGGCTCGGCAGCATGGGTGAGGTTGGTTTTGCATTGCGCCCGCTGCTGAGCCGCCCTCCGGCTGCCAATAAGCTACGCCAATATATGAAGTAGGGGTATACACATACTTCGTAGACCCGAGATAAGCATAGTTGTGCGCGGGCGCCCGGGTTCCTAGGGATCGCCACATCCGCCCAGTACGGGGGTACTTACAAGTATGGAAACACGATGCCGAGTAAGACGCCTCTGCCGCCTGTGGCATCGACGATTGGAGACGATGTTCCCATGACCTCCCGCGCTGCGCCACCGACAGCGTCCTTGCGCCTCAGGGCTGAGGGGGGGGATGGCAAGCCTGGGACGATGAACCCAGCCAAACTCACCCACACAATCTTTCACCCCAGCTATCCGTTTTCCACGATGGTGGTTTGGCGTGAAGCCACCGGCGTCAATGGTATAGCCACTGATGACGAGCTGCTCCGGACCTGATTGCTGTCCTACGCAAGCCCTGCTGGAAGGGAATGTGGTCGAAAAGAACATGATCACACGTATGTCTACGCAATAATTTGGCTACTTAGTGGAAGTACGCGACTGGGTTGACTGGAGGGTAAGCAACGCCGTCTCCAGGGTAGGCTGGCTTCTCTAAGCCCAGAACGTGGCGCGCTCACCGAAGCCCCCCCTTCCACCCCTCATTTGTTTGCCGTCGCTCGCCAACGTACCAGAGGCGACGGTCCTCGCGAGGGCGTCCGTGCTTCACGCTGAACTCAGGGTTTGTCTTGTTGGGTTTGAGCAGCTAAGCCACGCCAGACGTGCATGCTGAGGCACCCCACACCTACCTCGTAAGGTTAGATCTTGCCAGCCTTATAATTACTTGCTCCCTTGGCAGCGTGCTAATAATGGAACATCCAGATCAGATAGTCAACAGACTCCTCGTTCTTGTCGAGAAGACGACGCATAGACACCTGACAGAAACGGCTCGCGCGCAGCCTGCTTGATTATGCCCACCAGGTTTATGTACCGCTGTACTAGCGCGGTCAAAGCACAGCACCCAGTCGTGATGAGAGAGGGTGGAAGGCCGGCGCCTCCCAGAGCACGAACCACTCAACTCCCACAAGTCCGAGATGGACAAAGACGGATGGCGCAACCGGGGACAACACTCGGACCAACAAACCCACGATTCGTGGGCGTTGTGCCTGGCGCCAAGGGCCCCTTGAGCGGATCTGCTGCTGCTCCTTGGTTTTCACCCATTCTCACCATTTCACCCTCGCTCGCCGCTTGAAACGACAACAACGTCGGTTATAGATGTGTTGCCGCAGACTCCGATGGATTTCACCATCATCACCATCGTCCTGACGCTGGCATCCACAGCCTGGTCAGCAAGCCCGCTATGCTACTGGCCTGGCGGGGGCGTCGCCGTCGGCCAGTTCCCATGCGGCACCAGCGGCCACTCGACGTGTTGCGGGACGGGCTACGCGTGCCTGAGCAACCACATGTGCCAGGCGGTGACGGACGAGGCCTTGATCAAGGGACCTCTGTACGCGCGCGGAGCCTGCACGGATTCCTTTTGGGAGAGCCCCAACTGCCCGCCCTTTTGCAAAGCCGTCGGTTACGATGTCATGGACGGGCAGCAGGTCATGCACAAGTGCGACAACAGCGACCGCGTTTTCTACTGCGAGTCGTCGGCAAAGCCTGACTGCGAGCACACCAAGAAGGTGATTGTCGAATCTAGTAAGTCTCAGCCCTTCTACTTCAAGGCCCGTGTACCAGTTTATATCTCCTTTGTGAGATGCGTGGCTGACAAGAGGGGGGAACTATAGCGAAGCCGACGGCCCAAACCACCATCACGGCGACCATGCAGAGCCTCGAGACGACTGCTACGGGAGCGTCGACTGCGACGTCTGCAAGCTCGACGTCGACGTCGACGTCAACCGCCGCGGGCGGCGGCTCGTCGGACGGCAACGGCGCGAAAATTGGCATTGGGGTCGGCGTCACACTCGGCGGCCTGGGGCTTATGGCGGGCCTCCTGGCCCTCTTCCTCGTGAAGCGACGCCGTGGAGGCCGCAGGTCAGATGACAAGTCCGAGCCGACCATCCCCGTGCAGGAGCTGCCGGCCGACCCCTTGCCGCCCGCGAGCGTCTCCATGCCCGCCTCCCCGCCTCCTCCTACTTCGAGTCCTCCCCCGGCCTTTTGGCCGAGCGACTGCAAGACGCCCTTCCCGCCTTACACGCCCTCGTCGATGACGACCCTGGAGCCCTGGTCGCCGAATCTGCAGGAACTGCCTGGGCACTGACGACGCCGACGAAAATCTTTTTGACCAGACCTGACCTGACCCCCTGGGAAGTCGTCGTAGAAACAGGTGGCGGCTAAAGAGTGGAAACAGACTCTGAACTGCTGCTAATATATCTTGTGGTTTGAGAAGGTGCGGGCGTTGGGGAGCGGCATATACTGTAATTCATGTACTACATTATTACGATTGCAGATGTGGCATCACGAACAGTCAATGGGGAAACATGACGGTGCTTCCACCCGCAGCTCTTGCAAATCAACACGTTATAGAAAGTCTTGTCGTGAAACCCCGTCCTCGTCATGCCCCCCTCACGAGTGTCCACTGCCATGTTGGCGTGCGACGCGAAACACGCTCCCTGGCGGGATCACGGGCGCGGGGCCACGCAGTGTGGCAACATCTCGGCCCTCCCTCCCTCTCCTGCCCGTCACTGCTCAGAGCCTGGCTTGAGCGTCCTGCAGGCGACGCCGCCCCAGGACGATAGACGCGCTGCGCGCGAAATGCACGGGACGCGCAATGCCCTCCCCTCCCTCCCTCCCATACCCAAGATCCAAAAGCCCTACCTACGTATTCCACGTCCCTGTACGAAGTACCGAAGTAAGCTGCAGTCCAAAGTCCCCACCGCCGCCTCCCCGGGGCGGGATCATCGGACAGGCTGCAAGCCAGGCCGCTGCCGTGTCTCCCTCTCTCCTGCATCGATGTGAGTTGTGACAAGCGCAGCAGTACGTACTTACATGGAAGTACGAAGTACTAGGAGAGGAAGAAAGTCCCTGGGCCCTTTTGTCTTGGGACTCGGCGGGTGGTACGCATTGGGCGTTGCACAGGCGCGAGACTGCACGAGGTAATGCATGTCTGACATCGCCGCAGCGATGCATGCGTGAGATGTGGGAGACGTGTTGACGCGCGCGCGGCGGCAAGAGGTGAGACGGTGAGGTGGCGTCACAGGACGTCTTACTGCCTGACGAGTGTTGGTGATGCCCCTCGATGCGAGAGGAAAGAAGCCTGACCATGCAAAGCCTGTGGACGATTGCAACTTGCATATATTTGCCAGATCATGCTGTGTACATGGGGGGATGGACGGGTCGGTAACTAGTACATAGGTCGCGTTGTGCAACGATGCACGGCCTCTGGCCACGATGAGTTCCTGCCCGTCCCGAGCCAATGCGGCTCCAATAAGTTTTGTTTTGAAATCGAGTAATTGGATGCAGAAAGCCAAAACACACGCCAGACTCCGATACCTCCGCCACGAGACTTGTTGGTCCGCTTCCCCTGTTACATGTCCATGCTCATCAGGTACATCTCGAATATCCGCATAAACTTGGCCACAAACGCCTCGAGGTGGAAAATGACCTTGGTGCCCGTCTTGATCCGGTGCTCGTAGAAGGCTGACCATTGGATCACCTCCCTCTTGAGCCCGTCGTCGATGAGGGCCAGAAGCTTGAATGTCAGGGTCTTGAGGATGGTCGTCGGCGGGATGCAGTGCGTGAGCAGGTCGTAGAGTTTCGACCGAACTTGCAGGATCCTGGCGGGGGTGTGCTCTTCCATGATTTCCTTGGCGATCTGGCCGATCAATGCCTCCCAGTCGGCAGGCGGAATCGGCGTGCTTTCCGTTACTTTTTCGCTGCAGAGGTCATGTTAGTCAGGACCCGTCTCTACGAACTGTTAAGGAACAGCAACCTACTTTTGCGCATGGACGGCTTCGTACATGAGGAGGGCTCTCCGAAGATTTCGGCCGCTATCCTCGGCGATGCGTCTGTGCAGACCCTTGACGACCTCCCAGCCCTCCTTCTTCGCCGACTGGGCGAGCACGTCGCATATCTCCTCGTGCGTCGGTGCCGCGACTCGCACCAGCAGCGTCCTCGAGCGAATCGGTGCGATAATGTTGGACGTTGAGTTTGCGAGGAGGATCAGACGCAGGTTGGGCGAGTACTTCTCCATGGTGCGACGCAGCGCGGCCTGGGCGTCGCGCGTGAGGTGGTCGGCCTCGTTGATGACCACCACCTTGAACCGCTGCTTGGCCGACTGGTCGACCTGCTGCGTCTGCGCCACCTCCTTCAGGAGGTCCTGTACGACGACTCTGTCGTAGTTGCCGACGTCAGAAGGGGTGATTTCGAGGTGGTAGATGGAGGCGACGATGTTGAATTCGAGCTTGCGGTTACTGCTCGTCTGGAACACGCGCGCGTCGATCTTGATCTTTTCGACGCCTGGGCCGTACAGCTCCTTGAGCGTGGCCACAATCCTCGTCTTCTTGCCGGCGCCTGAGGGACCGTACACGAGGAGATGGGGGAAGTCGCCGCTTTGAGCCTACATTACGGTTGTCAGCGGCAGTATGCGCAGGGCCGGCCGTGCAGGAACGACGACGAGGTGGTGGTCGACTTACGAGCGACCGGAGCCGCTCCGACAGCTCATTGTGATATGTCAGAGCCTCGAGCGACCGCGGCCGATGCTTGTCGACGATGAGGGCCATTTTTGCGACGCAAGGCACCCGTGCTGGGAGGTTGAAGCTGGCGCGGTGGGTTTTTGGTTTCGTTGGAGACGCGTTGGCGCGTAAAGTGTACTGTAAGGCAGGTGGGCTGGGCCACGGTGGAGATGGTACGTACTTCGCACCGCTGGGGTTGAGTATCAGCCCGCGGACTCCACTATACCCTCAAGACTGGACCGCTTGACCCCCAACTAGAGTCGTGACGCTGACCAAGTACTATGCCTAATGCTTTTATCTGTCACTACAAGGTCGATGGTTCAAGTTCGCGGCCTTTATGGGCCTCATTTGTTACAAAATATATGGTACATGACCGCGCTTTGGTATGAATACAGCTAAAAAATCATCGTGATGATTCGGAGGTGCTCCCAGCCTCCGTGATGGTGGTCGGCGAAGAAGCCTCCAGCAGCTCGGCAGGCGCGATTTGTCGCCTCGGTCTCTTGAGCTCCTCCAACGTAACCCCGTCGAGCTTCGTGATGCCCACCATCGGCGCATCTCCCCTCTTCACAAACTCCCATTGGCCTGCGGCATCGTCAGCGCGAGTCAATTTGACCACAAATCGTGCATGAAGACTCACCAGGCAACTTGTTCCCCGCCAGACGGAACGCATCCCGCACGATCTGCTCGTGAATGCGTCCTCTGATCTCGAAAAGGACTTGGCTCACGGCCATGCGCGTCGCCCAGTGGTCGAAAGAGCCCTTGCCTTTACCCATTCGCATCTACCGGGGCAAGTCAGCAACTATGCTCGTTCCGCCTCGAGCGCAGCTCAGTCCGTACCTCGTTACCGCTCACGTAAACGCCGACGTTGCAGCATTTTCTCTTGTAGAGCCGGTATTTCTCGCCTCGGAGCCGCACCTTGATCGTATCCTCGGCCATTTTCAGATGCTTAGCGCTGATTCTTCGGTGATGGTCGATCATTCGCAGCCCGTAGTCGCCCCATATGACCGTTGTGCCCTTTGTCGAGCCGCCAGTTGCGACGCGCGGACGACCCTTGGCCATCTTCTTTCTGCGATCCAGGCTCGGCTCCAGCCAGCTGCCCAGGACCGGGGCCGTCGTAGAGAAAGCTCTCGCATTCTGGAGTCGTGACGGCGCGGCGACCGTTCTCGATGCGTGCTGAATCGGGGCTCTGAGCTGTCGCAGCGGCGAAGAGCCACTTAGTCTCAATCCCTGGAAGGCATTGAGCAATGCCGTCGTGCTGACGGACTTCATCGTGGCGGCTGGTCGTATCGTCGTTGAGGCTGTTCGGCGTCGAGCTCCGGAAAATCTTCCCCAGCAGGTCAAGCTGAGCGCCGTCAAACCGCTGACTCATCACGATTAGTGGTGGTGGTTCATAGGCCTAAATTCTCAGGCCCAAGGACAGGCCAATTAAGCTCAAGTCACGGACTTCGCGTCAGCTTCGCGTCCTGCTGCGGGTCTGGCGTGCACGTCACCAGGCCATCAATTTCCAGGCTGCCGCGCTGCCTTCAACGACCGCTCTCGGGCATCAGGCAGCACACCGCCAATGGTGATAAAAGGACCCCGAGGTCCCGACCCGAGACTTGGAATTGGCTTTTGAACATCCGACGACGTCAATCTCGGGGACGAGATGCCTGACATTCGGTCGTTCTTTGCACCGAAAGGTGGTGCGGCTCCTCCAAAACCAGCTCCGGTCAAAAAAGAAGAGGCGCCAAAGGTTAAGCGAGGTATGCTCTGCGCCTCGAGCTTTTCATGTCGTCGCATGCTAATTACGCTCAAAGGTCGCAAAGTTATCGAAGATAGCGAGGACGACGAGGTTGTTGAGTAAGTTCACATTGATAGCAACATCGACCCCTCGGCTGACCCTGAGCAGAGAGAAGAAGCCCGCAGCAAAGGCGGCACCGAAGAAGAAGAAGGCGTGAGTTTGTGCTTGGCCGCTAAGCGCAGATATACT
Source organism: Purpureocillium takamizusanense (assembly GCF_022605165.1). Classification (NCBI taxonomy): domain Eukaryota; kingdom Fungi; phylum Ascomycota; class Sordariomycetes; order Hypocreales; family Ophiocordycipitaceae; genus Purpureocillium; species Purpureocillium takamizusanense. The sequence goes on from NC_063072.1 coordinate 2,192,797, forward strand.
CTCTGACGCTATCACAGAGATGTCGAGCCCAAGGGAGTTGCAATTTCTGCCGACGATTATTTCGCTTCGACCAATGACAGCAAAAAGCCCAAAGTCCCAACGACTCCGAAGAAAGGCGCAAGCAGGGCGCAGGTGAAGGAAGAGGTCCCGGTTCGGTCCAGTCCTCGAACAAAGCAGTCGGCTTCAAAGTCCGATGCTCCCGCCGCAAACGGCACTCAGACAAAGAAGAAAGCGGTTTCTTATAAGCAACACAAAACGGAGGACGATGACGCATATATGGAGGATGCAGACGAAGATCCCGATGACATATATGCCGCTGACGCCAAAGGACGCAACAAGCGCAAGAATGACGAATACGTTGAGTCGGATTCCGAGGACGAAGTTGTCCCACAGCCTAAGAGAGTTGCGTCTCGCGGGCGACAGTCCGCTGGGACAAAGAACGTAAATGAATCTGCTAAGGCTGAAAAGACCACAGCTGCCGGTAGGAAGCGTAAAACCCCCTCGCAGGACTCTGATGAAGAAGAGGAAGAGGAATTGCCCAGAAAGAAGCCGACCACCGCGAAATCCCGAGCCCCAAAGCCCAAGAAGGCGGACGACCCTGAAGATTCCCAGATTCAAATCATTCTGGACAGCGTCGCCACAGTCCGCCCTCCAACGCCTCCGCCGAAAGACCCCAATGCCAAGTTCGACTGGCGGAAAGCAGCTGCTGGCGGAGGCAATGCGTCGGCCCAACCAACAGGCATGGCCGACGTTCCAGAAGGAGCCGAGGAGTGCCTCAGTGGACTTTCGTTTGTCTTCACTGGTGTTTTGCAGACGATTGGGCGTGACGAGGCCCAAGCGCTTGTCAAGCGCTACGGCGGCAAGGTGACTGGTCAGCCGAGCAGCAAAACAAGCTTCGTGGTTCTTGGTGAAGATGCTGGTCCAAGCAAATTGGCCAAGATCAAATCACATGGCATCAAGACCATTGATGAGAACGGACTCTTCGATCTTATCCGCAAGCTGCCTGCGTACGGAGGATCGGGCAAGGGAGCACAGAAGGCGCAAGAGAAGAAGAAGGCTGAAGAGGAGAAGGTGAAGCAGCAGGTGGCGGAGATGGAAGCAGAAGAAAATGCCAAAAAGGCGGCCGAGGCAAAGGCGGCCAAGAAAGCCGCAGCATCTCAAGGCGCTACCGGACGAGCGCCACAACCTACAACAACAACTGTTCAGCTGCTGACCTCCAAGTATGCGCCGACACAGCTTAGCCACATCTGCGGCAACAAAGGCCAGGTCGAGAAGATTCAGTCTTGGCTCAAGAACTGGCCAAAGTCGAAGAAGTACAATTTCCAGCGGCGTGGTGCAGACGGCATGGGTGGAGCGCGTGCTATTATCATCTCTGGCCCGCCAGGTATCGGCAAGACCACTGCTGCGCACTTGGCTGCCAAGCTGGAGGGCTATGACGTCCTGGAGAGCAACGCCAGTGACACGAGAAGCAAGAAGCTCGTCGAGGCTGGAGTGAGTGACGTGATGAACAACACGTCGCTCTTGGGGTACTTTGCGGGCGATGGAAAGGCTGTGGACACGTCGAAGAAGAAGATCGTCCTCGTCATGGACGAAGTTGACGGCATGTCTGCTGGCGATCGAGGTGGCGTTGGCGCATTGGCGAAATTCTGCAAAGTTACGGAAGTCCCCCTCATCTTGATCTGCAACGAACGCAAGTTGCCCAAGATGAAGCCTTTCGACCATGTCACTTTTGACATCAGGTTCAACCGGCCGACTGTCGACCAAGTTAGATCCCGGATCATGACCATCTGCCACCGAGAAGGGCTGAAGTTGCCCGTTCCCGTGGTCGACGCACTCATCGAGGGCAGCAACAAGGACATCCGACAAATCATCAACATGATCTCGACGGCGAAACTCGACCAAAGTAGCATGGATTACGACCAGGGGAAAGCAATGACCAAAGCCTGGGAGAAGCACGTCGTCTTGAAGCCTTGGGACATCTGTCAAAAGATGCTGGCCGGTGGGCTGTTTGCCCCCGCCAGTAAAGCAACGCTCAACGACAAGATTGAGCTGTATTTCAACGATCACGAGTTCAGCTTTCTCATGATTCAAGAGAACTATCTGCGCACGAAACCCATGGCATTGAACGGCAAGGGCTACACGAAACGGGAGGAGAACCTCAAGGCCCTGGAACTGTTCGATAATGCGGCGCAGAGCATCAGCGACGGTGACCTGGTGGACCGCATGATCCATGGTCCGCAACAGCATTGGAGCCTGATGCCGACCCATGCCATTTTCAGTACCGTTCGTCCTGCCAGCTTTATCGCCGGACAACTCATGGGTACCAACTTCACGTCTTGGCTGGGCAACTTCAGCAAAACTGGTAAACTGGGCAGATATGTTCGAGAGATACACTCTCACATGCGTCTCAAGTCCTCGGGTGATCACAACGAAATTCGCCAGGAGTACATGCCGGTTTTGTGGAATCAAATGGTCAACCGACTGCAAAATGAAGGGACAGACTGCGTTGACGATGTCATCGAATTGATGGACAGCTACTACCTTACACGCGAGGACTTTGACGCGATCCAGGAGCTCGGCGTCGGGCCGATGACGGACGAGAAGGTCAACATTGAGACGAAGACGAAGGCCGCCTTCACCAGAACGTGAGTCTTATTGTTCCTTGCACCGTTCTGCGCACCACTGAGCTGACACGCGACGCAGATACAATGCCATGAACCACCCTGTGCCCTTCATGAAAGCCAGCAACGTGCTGGCCCCGAAAAAGCAGACCAAAGAGGCGCCTGATCTGGAAGAGGCTATTGAAGAGGAAGACGAGGCGGACGTGGCCGAGCCTATCGAAGTTGACGACGACGAGATCGACTTCAAGAAAGATAAGTATATCAAACAACCCAAGGCGAAAAAGCCGGCCAAGAAGGCCACCAAGAAGTCCAAGGATGCTGCAGACGATGACGGCGGCGAAACCAAGGCCAAGACGGGCAAGGGAAAGAAGGGAAAGAGATGAGCCCGGAGTGAGGGCACTTTTGCATTTGTATTGAATATGCATATCTTGCCTTGGGCGCGTTGTTTCGAGTCTGCAAGCCGTGCGTGTGCATGAGCGGGATACGATGTTGGAGTTACCGGCGCAGCAACACGTTACTCAGGTTCTGGCGCCAATATCAACATAGTTGGACCTTCAGCGGTGTACCCCCTGCATGTGAAATCTGAACCATGAGAACAGGGCAACCAGCGAGGCGGGTGGTTGCCCTGGTGCCTGCTGGTGTGCGCTCGAAGCAGCTGTTCGCACAGCGCCACGGTAACGAACCGACTCTCTGCCGGTGGCCTTTTGTTGTTCTCGTACTTCCAGACGCGTCTGCACTTGCACCAGTCCTACCTCTTCTCTTCTGTGCATCCCACGCGCAGCTACTTGGACTCCGTCGTCACAACCTCACCGTGTGTGGCTGCTGCAAGCCGAGATCTCCATCCGCTTCCAAGGCGCGCTTGACACTTCAAGCTCACAATCATCGATCTACTCTTGAACGCACAGCTGCTTGCAACTGAAAAGGTTTGTCATCTCTTGCACGGAAGTGTGTCCATTCGACCGGGCCATCGCTGAACCTTGACAGGTGTACGAAACGAGCACGCGTCACGATGTCTTCGTTGGGCGACGGCGACGAGCATCGCAACCCGGATCAGTCTCTCATAGAGCAGGGCGTCCACTACAATCAGGGAGGTGGTTATTCTATGGGCTTCGCTGCCGGTCAGGTCTCTGAGGACGACCTCATCGATCACGCCATGGAGGCGGACGACGGCGACCCCCGTGCCCGTGCCACTCTCGAAGGCCTTTCCCTCAGCGATGACGCTGCTCCTGCGGGTGAGCTTGACTACGGAGCTGAAGATTTGGTCGCTTCCTACACCGAAGGCGAATATGCCATGTTTAATGACACGGCGGCCTTGTCGACCCCGAAGACTGTGAGATTTGCCGACGAGCTGGAGACGGTGATTCCTCCGTCGCCCGACTACTATTCGACCTCGACCTCCTCCTCCTCCTCGCCCCTTTCGGCGTCGGACAGCGATGAGCCGTGCCATCGGGTCGAAGGCTGCACTGAGAATACGATCGACGGAGGCGAGTGGCGCATGAGCAGCTCGATGATGATGGCGTACAGCGCCATGCGCGGTGGAGAGAGCATCACCGACTCGGGCTCGGCGGATCAGGCGGCGACTCATCCCGGAGTGTCGACGGGTGAGGCCAACATTTTTGCGCATCATGCGTCGTAAGTATCTTCTTCTTATTCTTTCCGTTTCTCTTGGATTTGCTTCCTGCCAAAAAAAAAAATTGTAAATGCTAACGCGTTGTCAGATCGCTTACGGCGGACGCTCGAAAGTCAGACAACGACAACCCAGGAACGCAGGATATCTTTGCCATCACTCGCCCAGACTATGAGCACCTGACTCTCCCCGCGGGCGCGGCGAACAACAACATCAAAAACGATGACAACAACGCTGGCCTTCCGGAACACATCGTTCAGGGCCTCAAGCGCCAGGCGCAACTCGAAGGCAAGCACAGCATCGACGGTAAAGGAGCCCTGCACCCCATCAAGAAGCCGCGGCGTGGCACTGACCGAGACGGTTCGCACCCAGTAGTAGGCCCCTCGGATGCCGAGTTCTAGAGCAGCCCGGATCAGGAGAGGCAGCCGGAGCCATCGTTTGCCGGTAAGCGGACCATAATCCATGCCGCTCAGCGTCAATGATGAGCCAGAGAGCGGGCACGCAACACAAAAACCCCCCAAACTAAAACATGATGTTTTTTTTAAATTGTAGAGTTGTATGATGTGTCTGATGGCGAGGACGACGTCGCGGACGGGCGTATCTCGCCTTGCACGTTCCGCCTATGGGCCGACGGCGCCGCGGAAGAGAGCGAGCGCGCTGGTCCCCATGAGGGAGTAACTGAACAGGTCGATGATGTATGTGTTTGCATTGTCTGGCGCCTCTGGGTGGCGACGATGGACTAAAAAGCGCTGTTAGGAGATTGACGATTATGAGTTGGATTCGGCCGTTGCAGAGGCGGGCTCTGATCGCGACTCTCCGCAGCAACATGACGACGCCGAGGAGGAGGCCAACACGGTCTGGCCGCCGGCTCGCTACGCCGGCAATCTTGATTTTGAGTTCTGGCTGGAGAGCATCGCGCCGGCCGGTGTCGTCAGACACTACCCTCGCCCGGTGACCATTCCCGCACAGCAGGAATACTTGAGCGTTCCCATCACCGATGTAAGTCCTGTTCTTCTTCTTTCACTACCCTCTTCCTTCTCCCCCTTTGTGTACAAATGTCCTAGAGCCCTGAAGCCGACCGCTGACTTGGGGTTCGTTTCGCTCTCGTAGGAAGAGATCCAGGCCGCGCTCGCCGCCCCGGACCTCCCGGAGGCCTTTGACGGCATCGCGCCCGAAGACGTCTACGAAGAGCTCCAAGACCGCCACCAGCGCCTCGCCGCCGCCAACCTTGCCGTCACCGACGCCATCGCCGCGCAGTGGACGTACGCGCAGCGCATCAACCGGCGCGCCCTGCTCGTGCAGCAGGCCGCCCGGGCCGCCGCGGCCGTCGAGCAGCGCGCAGAGCAGCAGCAGCAACTCCAGCAGCAGCAGGACCCGGCCGGCCGCCGCCGCAGGGAGGTCTACCGGTACGTCGAGGCGCGGCTGCGCGGCGTCGCGGCGCACGCCGACGAGGTCGAGGCCCAGGCCGTGAGGCTGTGGACCGAGGTGACGGACATGATGCGCGTGGACCGCGCACTCGGACAGACGGCGCTCGACCTGGCGCGCGCTGTTGGCTTGACCGGCCGTGATCTGGAGGAGGGCGATTTGGACGCGTTGTGTGAGCGCGTGATTCAGATGGGTCGCGAGTGAGAGAGCCTGAGTGATGCGCATGCTTCTGGTGAGAAGCGAGTGAGAGAAAAAGGGGGGGTTTGGTTTGGGTTTGGGATCGTTGTTTGTCAGGAGATGCGGAGACGACGACGACGAGCTCCTATGGCGTTGGATGAGAGCGCGGCTCAGTCCAAGACCGTTGTTTGATCTTTTTCTTTTGCGGAGGCGAGAGAGTCGCCAGGACGGATGGGCCCTTGGGAAACGGACGAAAGCGCCTCAATGTCAAGACTGGCCCGGCCGACATTGCCTTGTATCGCGTCTGGGAGACGCTGCCTATCCCGCGGTCTGCCGTCTTGCAGGGACTTGGTGGCGTCAATGTCCACGTCTTCAAAGGACTGGATCCCAACAACTGTGGACGACGTCAGAAAACAGTAAGGGTCATAGTATGGATGGTGGTATACACATGTGCAACGAGTGCACAGGGTGGATTAGGAGTAGTAGGTAGTCTCGCGGGCGTCCGTCCCGACCTGGGGAACAGGGGCGCGTCGTGAAGCAGGCTGCATGAGCATGTACATGGAAAATACCACTGTCCTCCCGAAACCCTTTGCCCCTTTTATTCTTTCGAAAGGTTGCATCGCCGTCTTTCTTCTTCTTGGTCCACCCGCCATGCAAGACGCAAAAGCTCGAAAACGAAACGTAAATCCACCGTCATGAGAGGAGCATGATGTTACATCTTGTCCAACAACGCCGGCCCGGATAATCCCCGACAGTAACAGTATATAATAGTACAATGGTTCGGTTTTTGGTGGTCCGACGACCCGCGTAACGGCACGGGCGAGCCGTTTATTCATGTCATAAGCGACTCGTCTAGCTGTTCTTGACGACGCCGACCTTGGCGGCGCGTAGGACGCGGCCGTTGAGCTTGAAGCCCTTTTGCTGGATGTGGAAGACGGTGTTGTTCTCCTTGTCGGGCTGCGGGGCCATAAAGGTGGCCTCGTGCTCGTTGGGGTTGAACTTTTCGCCCTCCGGGTCTAGCCGCTCCAGGCCGTGCTTGGCGAGCGTCTGGAGCAGGATGCTCTCCGTCATCTTGAGGCCGTCGTACAGGTTGACGAGGTCCTGGTTAACGGCGGCGTCGAGCTTGTCGGCGGGCACAGTGGTGAGGGCGCGGTCGAGGTTGTCGACGCTCTCAACGAGGTCCTTTGCGAACTTTTGGATGGCGAAGTCGCGGGCCGTTTTGACCTCGCGCGCGGTGCGGTCCTGAAGGTTGCGGAAGTCGGCGACGGTGCGCATGCACTTGTCCTATTCTCTCTTTGTGAGCGTGCCGTGTCTATAGTAGAGCTCCTATTTGCAACAGGTCAGGGGCGGGTGAGAGCGAACCTTCCACTCCTTGGCCTCGGTCTCCTTGGTCTCAAGCGTCTTCTTCAGCTCCGACAGCGCATCGGCGTCGCCGCCCTCCTCCTTGGTAGCTTCGGGCTTGTCCTTGTCGCCCTCGGCCGGCGTTTCCTTGGCCTCGCTGTACCAGCGAGCAACGGAAGGCTGGGCTGCCCGGGCGGCGAGCGGTGACGGCACAGCGGACTGGAACTGGGGCCGTAGCAGGGGCTTGCCGGCGGCGGCTAGCCTTGGGGCAGAGCGCAGAGCTCTGGAGGAAGAAGAGAGGACTTGTCGGAGCATTGTGGCTAGGCTGGGGGAGATGTGTGTCGAAAGGGGTATCTAGGAGGCGGAATTGCGGTCAATTCGTCTCTCTGGCGGCTGCGAGGACGAAGTGGAAGCTATCGCGTGAGCGGCAAAAGGTAGCAAAGCAGCTTCTTGGAGTCGGCCTAAGACGGGCGCTGAAATTTCAACGCCGGGTGCCGGAGGCGGGAGCACGGGAGGCTGCGGATCAACGACGGGCCGCCATAGGTGGTGCACTGCTCTGCTCGCTAGAAGCGGAAGGAACTCAGCGCTGCGGGAGGAAGGAACCTTGCTTGGTTGGAAGGGAGCTTGGAGCGGCGCCCCGGTTTTCCGGGAGCCGCCATTGCTTGCGCTGTGCCAGCCAGGTCCCGCCCCAATGGCTGACGCGCGCTGTGGCTACCTGCTGCGAGGCTGGCTGAGGTGGCTGCCGACACAGCTCAGACACTGACTGACTGGCCTGGCTGCGACTTGCACATCACCACCATCATCACCATCACCGCCTCATCAACCGTCACCAAAAAGTCTGCCCTCTGCAGCCACCGACGACGCAGCGGCAACTGATCTCGCGCCACTGATTCTGCGTGTCATCTCACTCGCACCTTGTCAGTTCCTTCTTCGCCGCCGCCGCCGCGCCCTCGCCTGCCCGTTGCGCCCGAAGAATCCACATTCACGATGGCGGCCGGCGACTCGAGCCGGATCCAGGAGGCCCAGAAGCTGGCCAAGACGGATCCTCGGCAGGCAGAGGCTATCTACAAAGATATCACCTCCAAGGCGCCCCAGGCGACTTCCGATGCCGCCACCAGAGAATACGAGACGGCCTTGATAAGCTTGGGCGAGCTCTACAGGGATGAGAAGTGCGTCTCCCCTTCCGTGCCGTGTGCCACCCGCGGGAGCCTCGCAGAGACGGACCGCTGACACCTGGACAGGAAGACGCAACAATTGGTAGACCTGGTGCGCGAGAGCCGCTCCGTCTTCTCGTCCTTTGCCAAGGCAAAGTCTTCCAAGTTGGGTGCGTGCGGACCCTGACGCCCTCGCTTGGATATAGTGGCTGACTTGTGCGCTCCCTCAGTCCGGCAATTGCTCGACCTCTTCAAGGACATACCAAACAGCACCGACACCGAGGTATACGTCACAAAAGACTGCATCGAATGGGCCACGGCCGAGCGCCGCGCCTTCCAGCGCCAGGACCTTGAGGTCCGCCTCGTTGCCCTCTACATGACCAAGCAATCCTACTACGACGCCCTGACCCTCATCAACGGCCTCCTGCGTGAGCTCAAGCGCCTCGACGACAAGCTTCGCCTCGTCGAGGTTCAGCTCCTCGAGTCGAGGGTCTACCACGCTCTCGGCAACATCCCTAAGGCCCGCGCCGCCCTCACCACCGCCCGGACGAGCGCCGCCAGTGTCTACACGCCGCCCATGCTGCAAGCCAACCTCGACATGCAGAGCGGTATGCTCCACGCTGAAGACAAGGACTTCAACACGGCATTCTCCTACTTCATCGAGGCCCTGGACGGCTATCACAGCCTCGACGAGAGCGCCAAGGCCCAGGCGGCCCTGCAGTACATGCTGCTGTGCAAAATCATGCTCAACCTCGTCGACGACGTTAACCAGCTCATGGCCTCCAAGCAGGCTGTCAAGTACGCGGGAAAGAACCTTGAGGCCATGAAGGCCATCGCCCGCGCGCACTCGAACCGCTCTCTCGAGGAGTACGAGCGCGCCCTGTCGTCGTACCGCTACGAGTTGGGCAGCGACGCCTTCATCCGCAACCATCTGCGGCGCCTCTACGACGCCATGCTCGAGCAGAACCTCATCAAGGTCATTGAGCCCTTCTCCCGTGTTGAGATTGACCACATCGCCAAGATGGTCGGCCTCGACACCCAGCAGGTCGAGCGCAAGCTGTCCCAAATGATACTCGACAAGGTCATCATCGGCGTCCTGGACCAGGGCGCGGGCTGCCTCATCGTCTTTGACGAGGCGCAGCGCGACGAGTCGTACGACGCGGCCCTGGCCACCATTGAGAAGTTGAGCAACGTCGTGGACGTGCTGTACACGAACCAGGCATCCATGCTCGAGTAGACGGACGGCGGGGAGCTTGGAGGGTCCCAGGGCGGTGGCGGGGGAAAGCGGGTGTCTTTTGTACTGTATCATGTATGTCACCGGTAGATATGCGGCGTTGAACAAGGACTCACCCGACGAGCTGCGTGGCGTGGCGTGCAAACAGCTGCGCTGGTATCTCATCTTGTCTCTTTCGTGAGCGCCTTGACGTGGCGTGAATGTGCTGGATACTCGTGTGACGTGATGGGTATCGGTGGCTTGTTCCAAGGATTCAATATAAACCAGGGAGGACGCTTCAATTGCGAGAAAAGGTATCTCCAAACAAGTAGCTAGATACAACGGATTCCAGGCTGAGAGACAAAAAACGATACGGATGTGGTATCTCGACAACCAAAACGAAAAAAAAAAACACAAAAGCTGGCAGCCCAATCTCCCAACCCCCCTTAAAGGACGAGGCATCATCATACACCCCAGACATTGCTGAGACCAGGCGAAACGCCTCGCCTCGCTTCGTCTTGTGATGCCTTGCCTTGCATCCTCGTTTCCTTTGCATATGTGTCTGTGCGTGCGCGATTTCATCATTCATCATAATACGTCGTCAGTGAAACATGACCGTGGTCGTCGCGGCGGCGGCGGCGGCGGCCCCCTTCCTCTTCCTCTGCTCCTCGCCCAGGATGAGCGCAAACAGGCGCTTGGCCAGGGCGCCCTCGTCCCAGCCGCCGACCTGCGCGCGGAAGGCGTCGACGCAGTCGAGGTGCCAGCGCTCGAGCCGCATCGCCTCGCCCTGGCTCTTGACCGTCTTGCCGAGGTAGCGGTCGGCGCGGCGCGGGTAGGGCGTGCGCAGCGGGCCCTGCCGCCGGAGCTGCAGGATCGCGTCGAGGAGGAGCCAGTGCCTGCGGCTCCAGACGGACAGCGAGAGGGGCCCTTGGTCGTCCTCTTCGTCCTGCTGCTGCCGCTGCTGTAGTCGCTGTCGCCGCTGCTGCTGTGCTTGAGCCGCCCGGGATGGCGCCCGCTTCTGGGCTGGCGGTGGTGCTGGTGGCTGTTGGGCCACGGCGTCGGTCATGAAGAGGTCCTCCGTGTCGTCGCTGTTGCTGTTGGAGGTGCTGTTCTCCTTGTCCTCCTCTGTGTCGACCTCGGGACCGGCTGCCTCGGAGCCGGAGCCGGCACCTGCGACGACCGGCTGCGAGTCCGGCTGCTGCTCGGAGAGAAACGAGCTGGAGATGCGACGCTCCTGGCGCACCCTGGCCTGCTCGGCCGGCGAGAGGACGCTGCTCGTAAACTCGACGACTCGTCCGGGGGTGCGGGGCTTCAGGGGCGACCGCAGGCTCGACTTTGTCGGCGACGCGTTCTTGGGAGGCAAGGGCCGGAGCAGGCGGCCGAGGCCGGGCGACGACTGCTCCTCGCTGGCGTTGGACGTCTGCTGCTGCCAGCGGTGAATGTCTTCGTGGGACAGCTGCATCCTGGGCGGGGTCTCGGTGATGGTGCGCTGTGACGAGGGCTGGAAGAAGGTCTGGCTGGCCTGCCTGGGCCGGGGCGTGAAGTTTTGCTTTTGCGACACCGTGATGGGCACGGAGATTCTCTCTGGGGTCGCGGGAGACGACGGGTCGGCCTCGACGGGAGGTACAGCGACGACTGGTGGCGGTGGCGGTGGTCGTGCGGGTGATGGTGCCCCGACGGACTGCTGCTGAGACCGGGCTGGAGAGAACAAGTCTCTTCGCGGACTGCTGCTGGGACGAAAGTCCTTCTGCGGTATCTGGGGGAACATGGAAGTCGTCGGCATGGCCGCCGTTGGCTGGGACGACGTCGCCTGGCCGGGCTTCGATCCAGATGCAGACGCGTCGTTGCCCTTGATAGCAATGGTGGCCTTTGCTGGGAGGAACTTTTGTGCCAGCATGCCGGGGATGGCAGCGGGGGAGGAGAAGAAGGACGAAAGCTCGAAGCGGCTGGCCTTTGATGCCGACTCGGGGAGCGCTGCTGGAGCTGTCGCGCCCTCCTTTTGTTGTCGTGATGTCCTCAGCAGCGAGTATTCATCCGCCTCGCTGGGCTGTGGTTGCGGCGCGGCCTGCTGCGGTTGAGGAACGGCGGGAGTGTCTCTTGCCAACAGACTCGCTGCTACCCCTGCGGGCTTGTTCCTCCAAGGGCTTGCTATCCCGCGGCGACGAAGGCTAGCCGCTGTGGTCGTCCTCTTCCCAAACGGCTGCTGCCGAGTCGTCTTGACCGGCGACTCGCGCTGGGCCTCCAGCTCCCAGATGTCCGTCTCGTCGTCTCGCACGCCCGCGCTCAGTTCGTCGGGCTCGTCCACAGTCTCGTCGGTCTGTCCATGGGACGCGGAACTCTTAATCGCGCCGATGGTGGACGAGTGCGAAGCGTGCTGAAGCGGAACGTCTCCTCTCAGGCGTGGGCTGATGGGTCCTTCTCGCACGATCCAGCTCATGGCCTCGCTTGCCGGGGAGATCCGGATGGAGCTGGCTGCCGACTCTCTTGAGCGAGGCCGCTGTTGCTTCTGCGGCGAGGCGTGGCCTCTCGCAGGTGATACCATGTGACCACCACGGGCCTCATCAGCAAGAGTCTCATCCTCGGGCCTTTGTCCTACGGCAGCCTCTCTGACCGGGCTGCTCGAGGCAGCTACGGGCTCGCCAAAAGCCATGGGCTGAAGAAGATGCTGCTGCTGCTGCTGCTGCTGCGGGCTCTTGCTCCTGTGCTGGCTGTTTTGGCTGTCGCGCGAGCCGTTCCACGACTCCTTGCTGCCGGAACTCCTGAACGGGCTGCCTAGCTGCTTCTCCCGGCCCTCGGGCGATGGCGGATCCGAGGTGATGCTCTGTAGCATCCGCCCAGCCCTGACAATGGCAGACAGAGCGGGCCGAACCGTCTTGTCCTGCAAGGTCTCTTGCTGTAGCGACTGCGGCTCTTGCAATGGAGACGAGATCTGCTGAACCGGAGTCGCGTCGACCGAGTGCTCCGACGCGACCACTGCCGCCTCCGGGGATCGCTCTGGCTCTGGCTCTGGCTCTTCCTCCTCCTCCTCCTCCTCCTCCTCCTCCTCCTCCTCCTCTTCCTCCAGAGGCTCTGCGTAGTCGACGGGTTCAGTCTCAGCCATGCTGAGTCTTGAGCCAGCAGACGCCTCCGCGTCAGCTTGGGATTGCACAGGCGAGGCAAGCTTTGAAGACGCCGTTGATCCTCGCACCGACTGCTCGGGCTCGCTTTGATCCTCGGCGTCGGGCTGCGAAAGGGTGTCGTCTGGCGTCGGCAGGCGACCGGCGTCGGACCGTGCTGCGGAACTGCCAACGGACGGGGCAGGCAATTCTTGCTCCTGGTCTTGTTCCTGCTCGTCCACTTCCACGTCGGGCTCGAGCTCATGCTCAACAGTCTCCACGTTGTCGTCATGATCGTCTTGTTGTTCGTCCGTTCCCATCTCGTGCTCGATGGCGGCCTCATGACTACTGAGCATGGCCTCTTCCTGACGATACCCTGCTTCGTCCAGGTGCAGCCGCTCTCCGCCTGCCTCTTGAAACGTTTCTTGCTGTTCTTCCGCTACCATCTCCACATCCTCCTGCTCATGGCCCTCTTGCAGCTCGTCAATCTTCGTCTCACCAGCTGGACCCTGTTCATCGCCGACTTGCAACTCGTCAATTTCCGTCTCGTCGCCAGCTTCCTGCTCTGCCGTGGCAAGGTGTCTCCCCGGCGTAGCAGCCTCAAGGATGTCCTGCGGAATCTCGGAGAACGAGTCGTCATACAAATTTGACGCCTCCGCATCAACACGAGGGGACCGCGCGTTTGCGCGACCCGACTTGGGCGTGCCAGACGCCGCCAGCTTCCGAGGAGACGGAGAGCCTTGCGCTTGTTGTGTTGTAGCTCTCAGCACACGGTACCGAAGCGGAGAAGAGGCGGGACCTTTTCGCGGGCTGCTGGACCATCTTGGGGCCGGGGTAGGCCGCGCGAAGCTCCGAAGTTGCGGGAGGGCAGAGGGAGGGTCGCTTGAAGCCAGCTCATCCCCATCTGCGTCTGGTCCCGCATCTCTTTGTTGCCGAGGCAGATCCATTGCCGAATGTTCCTCCCGGTTATTGCTGCGAACCTCAATTCCCCCATGCGGGGGATCGGAGCGTGGAGAGTCCAACTGTATTGCGGCGGCCTCCTTTTCTGACTCTGGCGCCGCGACCTGATCAGGCGTTTCCCTTTGCGCAACGCTCTGCCGTAGAGTCTCGAGCGTGTTGTTGATGATGAGGCTCGTCTCCTCACCGAGTTCCTCCTCCTCGGCCGCGGGCGCTCTAGGGGGGATAGAGCTGTTGAAGAAACCCTGTAGGGATGGGATTGAATCCATAAAAATCATGCTAAAGTCCTCTCCCTGGGCAATGGTGTCGTTGGTGGCACCTCCGGGTTCGTTGACAGAGGATACGTCGCTTGGCGCGGGAACAAGGTCGAGATAGTCGCCAGCCTGAGAGCTGTTGGCCCCGACTTCGCTCCGCCTTCGCTTGTGCCGCGGCGAAATCGAGGCGCGTCGCGGCGTTGGCGACTTCGGTGCCAGTGGTTGTCGCGGCTCTTGCGCCGCTGCTCTTGGTGTCGCATCATCGTCGAGTGCATCCATCCACATATCCGGCTCCGGCGCATCGTCGTCCGACGCCGGTTCTGCCAGTGGCGCGTAGCTCGCGGCTTCCGAAGGCGCCCCCACGAGCTCCATCTCGTTTTCGCTTGGCGCCGCGACTCGGGTGAATAGCTGGGGTTGGCTGTGGTCCGCAGCCGCATCGGCGAGCTCGATCAACTCCTCGGGCGCGAGCGCATGCCGCCTTCGCTTGCTCTGTCTTGTCGCACCGGGGGTGGTCTCTGTGCCTGTCTCGCTAGGGGGCTCGGGCGCAGGGTTCTTTCGAGGTCGTCCCCGTTTGCTAGATGTTGGTGTGGGAGCAATTCCGGCCTCGGATGGAGCTGCATCTTCGTCGTCAGTCTGCGCGGTCCGGGGGCGTCGCGGCGTCCTGGTCTTAGCAGGAGTGCCAGCTCGCCTCTTGGCGGCGCTGGGCATGGGCGTGCCGTTGGACTTGCGCGGGCGGCCCCGTCGCCTGGGCGTAGCGGGCGCGTCGCCGAGGACGTCTGCCTCTTCGGTGGTGTCGCGCAGGGGTACTGTCGTGGTGGTGACAGCGGGCGTTCTGCGGCGGCGCGTCACGGATCGGGGGGTCGGAGACTGGAACAGCTTGCGCCGCGGGCCCACGGTGGCAGGTTCGTCAATGCCCGCGGCGGCGGCGGCGCCCCCCTCAGTCTCGACGGTGACGAGCAGGCGCTGGGGGGATCTCCTGTCGCCGACCTGCAACTCGAACATTTGCTTGCGCGGGGAGCTGCTCAGGGCGACGAAGCGCTGGGAGCGCTGGCTGCGCGTGACGCGGCGCGTCGCCGAGGAGGGGGGCGCGAAGAAGTCGCCGCCGGGCAGGGTGTGATCGTTGAGGGGATCCGGCGACGACATGATGTCAGCGCTGGGCGTGGCAGGGTCGACGACGCTGTGCCAGCGCAGGTTGAAGGATTCGGGCTGGGAGCCGGAATACCGCGGCCGGGGCATTGGTGGCGCGTGAGGATCGTCGTCGTCGTCGTCGTCGTCGTTGTGGGCAGCGGCAGCGGCAGCGGCGGAGGAGGAGGAGAAGCGTTATCGATTTCGTCCGACATGGAATGTGGTCGCCGGGCGGTGGGCCGTGACGTGAGCGGCAGCAGTCGGCAGGCGAGAAGGGAGAAGTAGCTCAAGGGTGCGTGGTGGCGGCGGGAGAGAGCGCGTGCGACATTCTCACGTCTTCGCACGGCGGGCGGCCAACCAGTCGGCGTGCGTGGGGAGTTTTTGCCCAGGCGGTGTTGTGTTGCTGTTTACTTTGCTTCCCGATTGGGCTAGCGTGCAGACGTTGTCTGGGTCAAGGGGTCCAGTCAAGCGGGATGAAAGGCTCCACTACCGGGTAGGCGACTTTTGCCCCTAGAAGAAATAGAAGGGTCGGCCGCCTCGTTCACATGCGAGCGAACAAGACAATCGACACACCCACACCCGATCCCGACCGACCGACGCTCTTCATCCCGTCCCACTGCCGTGCATCCGCACATGTAGGTACACACATACACACACACAGCAGTCGGAAGAGCGCATGACTTCATTTCCGGCGCCCGCATTGTCAAGGACCCGAAAAGCGGGACGCAACATCCCGCCTGGCGCCCCGCCCCGCCTAATCAGTCGGCTTCTTGGGAGCTGCATCCATCCATCCATCCATCCCACCAACGACCACCACCAACGAAAGCCACAAGGGACCTCGGCTCAAGCAAGGTGCCAGGGAACGAAACCACTACGGAATTTCGTTTGATCTTCGCCCTCAATTATTCCATTAAATATCTCGACGCGAATTCTGCTTCGGGCGCACGCGGGTTGACCTGACGGCCCTTCCTTTTTATTACCCTTCCCTTCCCTTCCCTTCCCTTGTAATAAAACCACCCGCTTGTCACTGCGACTCACCCCCGTCGTCACTCTCTCCACCCTCTTCATCTACATCTGCAGCGCGTCATCGCCATGGCAGCCAAGGCCCCCATCCCGCAAAACGACAATGTCGCCCACGCCCTCGCCGGTGCTGGCGGCGGCATCCTCTCCATGGTCCTGACGTGCGTTTTCGGCCCCCCCCCGGGGAATCTTGTCCCGCGCTCCCTCTTGCGCCGCCGAGACTCTGACATCACCATCACCATTGTAGGTACCCGCTCATCACGCTGTCCACGCGCGCGCAGGTCGAGTCCAAAAAGGCAGAGACCAAGTTCGTCGAGGCCGTCCAGAAGATCATCGCCCGCGAGGGCGTCCCCGGCCTGTACGCGGGCATCAACTCGGCCCTCTTCGGCATCAGCGTCACCAACTTCGTCTACTACTACTGGTACGAGTGGACCCGCGCCACCTTTGAGCGCGCCCGCGCGAGCAAGAAGCTCACCACCATCGAGTCCATGATCGCGGGCGCCATCGCCGGCTCCGCGACCGTCATCATCACCAACCCCATCTGGGTCGTCAACACCCGCGTCACCACCCGCAAGCAGGATGCCGACGGCGACGTCGAGGCCGGTGGCGCCGTGGCTGCCAAGCGCTCCAGGGCGCCCTCCACGATCGGCACCCTCATGGCGCTCCTCAAGAACGAGGGGCCCCAGGCCCTCTTCTCCGGCGTCATCCCCGCCCTGGTGCTCGTCATCAACCCAATTCTCCAGTACACTCTCTTCGAGCAGATGAAGAACTACGTCGAGAAGAGGAGGAAGGTGACGCCCACCATCGCCTTCTTCCTCGGCGCCCTCGGCAAGCTCTTCGCCACCAGCGTCACCTACCCGTACATCACCGTCAAGAGCCAGATGCACGTCGCCGCCCACGGCAAGAAGAAGGAGGGCATGTCGCAGACCCTGCATCGCGTCATTAGAGAGGAGGGCTACGCCGGCCTCTACAAGGGTAAGCGAACGAAGCTTCGGCGCATTCTTGCGCATCTTCCTCGCACGGTTTGACTGACCTGAGATTCCCCAGGCATCGGCCCCAAGGTCACGCAGAGTGTCCTGACGGCAGCCTTCCTCTTCGCCTTCAAGGACGTCTTGTACGAGCAGACCATCAGGCTCCGCTCCCGCAAGAGCGCGTAAGCCTTTTGCAGAGCCTAAATACGGTCCCATGCGCGCACCGCTACGCACCTTGCAAGCTGGAGCCTGTAAACCAGACAAGACCACCCAAGCCCTTAGCGGCACGGCCAGTGGATATTTAGGAACATAGTCTCGCCAGAGACGATGCAACTGTATGATGACATGTGCCAGGGGGAAGTTGATACCACAGAGAGAGGAATAGAAATTGGGCTCGGGATTGGATACTACAGGATGTGCATCTACCTACGGTAGTCGTCTTAGACCAATGTGGACTTGATTATACCTATTTATGCAATAAGCCTCCACGGCGCTCGTGTCTCACGGCGCCACTGGGACAATCTTTGGCACGATCCACCACTCGTGATACGCCTTGTCTGGAGTCGGTACCTCGGCCTTGATCCCCAGATGGCTACCCTCGGCAGCCTGCTTCGACAGCGCCTTTTGCACGCTAGAGACCGCGATACCCGTGGCGATAGTCGATCGTAGGGCACCTTTGACCGATGCAGCCCATCGGTCGTGGGAGCCGACGGAGAAAGACTCCTTGGCTGATAATTTGCTCAGCGCCTCGAACCCGCGCTTAGCACCCGCCACAGCTCTCTCTGCGTACTCCAGCAGCTCCTGCAACGTAGACTCCGACTGCGCCACGCCCGCGGTGAACTGGTGAAAGTTGGGCAGTGCCGGGAATCCGACGGCCACAAAGGGCTTCATGCGCAAGTCGTACCGCAGCTCGTCGTTGCTGTATGGCCTGGGAGGCGGCTTGACCAAGCCGAGGCGGCCCAAGACGGCGTACACGCAGCACAGCGCGTCGGCAAGCTCCCAGGTCACGGCGGCGTCGAGCAGAGACAGCCGCGTGTAAGCAAGGGATCTCTGCAGCTGTTCGTCGGCGTTGGCGTCAGCCATGGGGGCCGGCTGGGATCGGGCCTCCTCAGTCTTGTGAACGATGAACCCCTTGATGCGCTCCGAATGCTGTAGGCGGGATTTGGAAAGGTAGTTGAGGTACCAGTACATCCCGCCCAGCTCATCCGGCTGATAAACCTCGAGCTCGAACCCCAGCTGCACGATCCATTCCATTTGCCGCAGCTTGTAAAGGTAGGTCCAGGACGACAACGGGAGCGCATACGACTCGACCGGTGGGGCGCTCATGGACGGTCGATGTACCAGGGGCGTCTCCTTTGTCTTGACCTGCAATACTTGATCAATCTCCTCGGCCTCGACCTGGAGACTCTCCCATTCTCGGATCGTGTGGCAGAGCGTTCGCCGCACCCGGCTCCTATTCTGGCAAGCGGTCCTGAGTATGTCTAGGAACGGCTGCGCTGCTCGTTGTCTGAAGAACTCCATTTGCTGCGACATGGCGAAACGCGGATCCTGCACGACCTCGATCTCGTCATTGCCGCGGTCCAGGAGCGGGCTTGCGGGCATGGAAATGATTGAAAAGTCGTCGTCAAGAAGTTGGCGAATGCTCATGGACCCCAGAATCTCCATGGCGTTGAAGAGAAAGGTCTGCAATAGTGTTCTCACATAGACCAAAGGCTGGGGCTTTTTGGCTTGAAAGGTAAGAACGAACGTCTGCCCAATGTCAGCATACCAGTGTGACGTGAGTTGCGTGTATCGAGCCGGCTTACCAAAAGGCATTGCGAGTCGACGTAGTCGAGGACACTGATGACTTCCAAGCCATCTGCGAAGAGACGACTCAAGTGGTCAAAGGCGGCGTCGAATCCCAACTCGACTATCGGTCGTGGAGGCATCGTGCTCGCGAGCTTGCGCTGAAGCTTTGCGCTGAAGGCCTCGTCCACCGGCTTGGACAGGGCGTGTGTCGCGTTTATGCTTGGTAATACAGCTTGTGCCTCTTCCCAGAGACGTCGGGCCTTATTTGCATCTTTGACATACTGAGGGCATTCTACTGCCTCCAGAAATAGCCACCGCAGCTCCAAGCGGCTCGTGAGAGCGTCAACCAGCTCCTCATCAATTAAGCCACGCTGTGAGGCAACAACAGCCTTTGCTTCAGCGAGCGTCAACAGAACGTCACTGGTGGGTATGTTTGTGAGCAACGTGCGATGGTACGTGTTTGTGACAAAATCTTCTTCCTGATTTCCGTGGTCAGTACCGGCTAAGTGACAAGCGAGAATAGGAGCGTCATGCCTCGTAAAAGTGCTCCGACTTGATGCGCTCGTTGACGTAGCTGCAGACTTTGAGCATGCCCAGACAATACGCCCGTAGAACCAAGAGCATCGGGTGTCGGTTGGCATCAAGATTTCCACGTCGGACAAAGTAAGCCTGCTCTATCGATGAGGGTACGGGCATCAGAAGAGCCTCGACGTAAACGCTGGTGAGGATTGTCTGCGCCAGAGGGTACCCCAAGTGCCAGGACATCTGAACCAAGTGTGAGACGAGCGATCATGTAAGCTTCAAGAGGTAGTGAGAGAGTGAGAGAGCCAACCTCATGGCAAAGCAGCTGGTCCATGACACCGAGAACCTCCTGAGCGTCCAGGGCACGTGATACGTCGAACAGCTCCTCGAACTCATCCCCAGGCTTGACACAACCACTGTCCATCTTTGGATCCATAATCTGTCCTCAGTTAGCCTTGCAGGTTCATTATCAGGAGCTATCGGGGTAAAACAAACCTCGAGGGCAGAGACCGACTCGAAAAGCGTAAAGAAGCCATCTTTGACTAGCTCTCCGGGCGCCAGTGCTGCAAGGGACACGGTTCAGCATCGACGTCTGGCGAGGAAAATCTCCTTGCCACTTACTTTTGGCAGCCTGCGCAAACTTGTGCGTTATGTCGACGGCGACTATGCCGGGGCTCGTGATGTTGGGCGGCGGGGCCGGCTCCGGTTCAGCAGCATCCTGCTGCCCCAGCGAGAGCCTCGCGATTTCTGCAGGCGTGTCAGACCGAGGGGGGAACTTTGGCGGCGGCGGCGGCGGCGGCGGGATCCGCAAACTCACCGTCCGCTGCACCTATACCATATTCGGCCATTTCGATGGACGTGCTGCTATAATAATCCCCCCATGGGTGGCGGCGGGCGAGACGGGAGGACGATGGCGAGGTGTTTGGTTGGCGGTTGGAGTTGGTGAGTGAGTGGCCAAGCGCGGGCGCTGTAATGAGGTGACTGTCACAGAGGGGCTTTCGCCTAAGACTGCGGCAAGACGAGTTAACGCCGCCATCGGCGTCAACGACGTCGATTGCATCGTTCGCGTTCTGCGCAATTTTCTACTGGCGCCGAGTTTATTTTTATTTATTTTCGGTCCTCAACTGCAAAGCGCACCCAAATACTTATTGTTTGCTGTCCTGCAGCAGAGCATCACGTTGCAGTAAGGAGGCTAGAATATCACGCCACCCACCCCATCCTGAACCACAGCACAGCAGGTCATTGTCGCCAAGACAACGCAATCAATCGACTTTCCTCTTGGTAGATTGTTGTCTATTGCAGCAATCGTTATGTTACAAGGGTAGAGGCGCCACGGGACCGAGCTACCCAGCGTCACCGTGCTTGTCTATCGCTTCGAATGCATCCGGCGCCGTCCTCGGGACTCACGTCACAACCAACCCACCCGCCAGAAATCCCTCCCCTCCGCTTCCAAGGAGTCGATTCGATTAGGATGAGGCGCTCTCGGCCATGGCGGCGGTGTTGGCGCTCGCAAGGTCCTTGACCTCGCCCTGCTTGCCACCCTGCGTGAGGTAATTAAGGCGTTAGCTGCGATCCCACGCCCGACCCGTCGTCTCGTCTCGCTCGGCGCGCATCGGCGACGTACCTGCCACTTAGCGAAGCGCAGCTCCATCTCGCCACGGCGCTCGGCGGCGATTCTCTTGTCCTCCTTGAGGCTGCGGCGGACAGCGCGGGCCGCGATGGCCAGGTAGCGGTTGTAACTGTTTCGGCAAGGCCCGGTTAGCTTCGTGTGCACACCCCGTCTTTCGCTCGTCGGGGGTCGCGGCGCATTGGGGGGGGGGGAAATTGGGTTCGGCGCTCGGAAGGGGTGTCAATTGACGTACGTCAAGCCGGCGGCTTTCCACGCAGCAGTCATTTTGGCGGATTGGAGAGGTTGCGTTTGGGGTTGAGGAAGGGAGTGGTGGTGTTGCCGATGGAGCGCTCGCCAGAATTCATCGCGGCCAGGACAAGCCGGTGGGGCCTGAGGCAGCAGATCTGGGCAGCATATCTGGGCAGCATAGCACGTGACTTGTCGACGCGCCCACCAAGCACATGCAAGGGTGGAGACGTCCACCATGGACGCCAGCTCTTCTGCAGTCCTGACTCTCGGCCCAGCTGAACCCTGGCGGGCTGTACGATGGCAGTGCCAAGATGGGATTAAGTCGACGCCATGATTCGAAGTTCTGGCCAAAGGCCCAAGCGGAGCGGCTTTCAGCTACGGGAGCAAATGCTTAAATTCGATTGATGGGCAGAGGGAGCGGAAGTGTCTTTTTTTTTTTCATTATTTGTCGTGTATCACACACCCTATCGTGCGGCTCGGTGCCTTGCACATTCTTCTGAGAGGGGTTTCCTGGGCCCTGATTCCTCATATTGGCACGGCCGTGAGCGTGCCTCTCCCGCTTGACGTCCCTTTCGAGTTGTAAACTCACTCGCAGCCTGCAATGTCGACGACACCGACGGGCAGGCGGCGCGGCCGCCCTCAGGAGTTCACCCTCCCAGACGGCAAGAAGGTCATCGTGTCGCTGCCCGAGGACATGGACGCCCTGCGGCGCAAGTACGGCAACAGCGAAGAGCTGCAGACCGAGGTGGTGATCCAGGGGTCCGCCGAGCACGCCAACTACCTCCGCCAGTCGCGAGAGCATCACGAGCGGCGCAAGGAAGCGTTGCGGAGCCGCCACGGCTCTGCCTTTGACGAGTGGGAGGACGTAAACGGCCAGCTCAACTCGGTGACGGCGGAGTTGGAGCGCCTGTCGAACCAGCAGTCGGGCTTGGGCGGCAACTTTGGCAAATTTGGCTTCGACGCGGCGCTGCGCACCTACGACAGCGAGCGCGACGACGGGGCGGGCTCCTCGGGCGCCTCCATCTCGGAGCAGGGCGAGGCGCGTCCCGCCGAGACCATTAAGCTCTTCAAAAAGCCCGTCGTTAAGCAGTGGTTTCATCGCGGGCTGCTATGGCGTGCGTCGGAACAGACCGAGGTCATGGCCATTGAGCTCTTTTTCGACCTCCTTTACGGTGAGATGAGAGGCCCGGACCTTCCTTGCGTGCGTGTGCGTGTGTTCGTCCTCTGACTTGTTGTCGCAGTCGGCATCATCCACACCAACGGCGAGCACATGACGGAAGAGCCCAATGGGTATGAGCTGCTCCGCTTCTCCGTCACGTTCATCATGTCGTGGAAGGTGTGGACAGACATCACCTTGACGTTGAGCTGGTTCGAGTCAGACGACGTCTTTACCAGGCTAGAAATCCTCTTCATGATTGCTTGTCTGCTGGCGTGCGTTTGCCCCCCTTTCCTTCGATGCCTCGACGGCGAATTCAGGAGCTGACTCGAGCAGTTTCACGACCAACATGATCAACAGCTTCAGCGAGGACCCCAGTACGAATACGTACATGCAGCTCGTCGCCTACTATCTCGCGGCGCGCCTCTTCGCGGCCCTTCATTTCGCGCTCACCGCCTTCACCCTCCCCATGGTCAAGGGGGTCATGATCTGCAACGTCTTCAACATACTCGTCCCCGCCGCCCTCTGGATCGGCAGCATCCACGTGGAGATGCCCGCGCGCCTGGGCCTCATCTGGACGGCCATTGTCCTCGACCTGTTCGGCGCGGGTGTCTCCCACTCGTTGTTCCGATGGGCGCGCTCCGCCGGAGCGGACTCGAAGCTGGGAGCCCGGCTGAACCGCGTCTTCGAGTTCTACCCGGCCATGAACATTGAGCACAGAGTGGAACGCATGAACGCCTTCGTCTCCCTGGTGCTGGGGTACTCGGTGGTCAGCATCTTGTTCCAGAGCGGCGGCGGCTACAGTGTCAACGCGTTTTTGGGAAAAGCCGTGATGGGGCTTGTTCAAGCCTTCATCTTCAACTGGATCTACTTTGACGTTGACGGGAAGAACCTCAATTTGCACGCGATTCGTCGGTCCGCCAACACCGGTATGTCAAAATTCTAGCCGTGGAAGAACGTACATGCATATAAGGAGCTTGGACTGACGCTCTCACAGCGATTCTGTGGCAGGTCGCCCACCTCCCCTTCATCATGGGCTATATTGTAGCCACCTCGGCCTTGACGACGCTTGTTCTGGCTTCAGATGTGGCCAATGCCAACCCCGCTGAGCTCGCGGAGCCCTACTCGGGGCACTCGGAGGGCCACTTTGGCAACGCCGTTCGCTACTTCTACTGCCAGGGCCTCGCCATCGCGCTCCTGTCCATGACGGCCATCTCCCTGAGCCACGACCACCGCGCCCCGGCGACTCTCCGCTGGGCGAAGAGGTACAGGCTGGCAAACCGCGTCGCCGTCTGCATCATCCTGTTCCTGCTGCCGCTGGCGCACTCGCTCGACTCGCTCGAGCTCATCGCCACCACCCTGGGGCTGTCGGCCTGGGCCCTCGTCGTGGAGCTCTTCGGTGACTCATGCACGGACGACCCGTTCATCGGCGAAAAAGGGGGCTGCCACGTACGATACCTGGCGAGATGCAGCAAGAAGGACATGGAAAAGGCGGCGCTGGCAGAGCCCGACGCTGCGGGTCGCCGGAGCGCAGACGTCTTTGCGCTCGACAGGCACGACAAGACGGCGGCCTAAGGGGCACCGGGTTCACGGCTTGCACTTGCAGCTATCCATGCGATGGGTACTGGTGAGCAATCTGGTATTGTTCGAAAGGTGAGAGACGAAAGAGATGCTGTCTATGAACCCCCCCCAAGATTGATAACTTGCTAATACGTAAAATCAGAAAAAGAAAAAGAAACAGGTATCTGCGTCCATTCATTCATAATCGCTCCACGCCCGCGTCCGTCGCCCGACGCTTGACTAGCCGCCCGGCGCATCACCCATGACGACAATCATGAGGCAGCACCCATGATGACAATCATCTGGTGCATCCTCCGACGGTCGACCTCCTTCTTAAGCATGGTGATGCAGCTCGCAATGACAAAAACCTCCATCTGGTGGGCGGCGCCCTTGATGTCGGACCAGCCGCGGAGGTCCATGATCAGGCGGCCACCGTTTCCGGCGGTGCTCCCGCGCGAGCCCTCAGTGCGCAGCTCCTCGTTGCGCACCAGCTGCGCGACGCGGCGGCGGCGCTCCTCGATCTTGTTACCGCCAGCGAGCGCCACGACAGTGACGAGGTCCAAGACGAGCAGGCTGTTGACTCCGCCGGCGGCCTTGCGCTCGGCGCGGCTCGCGTAACGCCACTGGAAGGTGCCGAGGTGGGTGCGGACGTCCTGGGCGCGCGTGCTGCAGCCGCGGTTGCGCACCTCGTAGACCTCGTCGCAGGCCACGTCGCCGAGCAGCTCGATGCGCGGGGGGCGGTTGGGCCCGAAGCGGTACGTGGTGCTGCACAGGATGCGCTCGTCGCTGGGCTCGTCGCCCGCGCGCACCAGCACGCAGTTGCCCGACCCGCGCGTCGACCGCAGCGACTCGTACGCCAGCGGGCCGACGGCGCCGCCCGTCCCCGGCAGCACGCTGTACACGGGGATGGGCACCGGCCTGGTCGGGAAGGGCAGCGCGATGAGCGGCAGGCCCTGCGTCTCGATCTGGAAGGCGGCGGTAACGGCGCCGAGGCCCGCGGCGCCGGGGACCGTTGTTGGTGTTGCTGCTGCGGCGGCGGACGACGACGGTGTGTCGTCGCCGGCGATGGAGTCGTACGCGGGGAGGGAATCAACCGACGTGGTCGCCGAGGGTGCGTAGCCGCGCAGCTCAACGTACTCGCCGTCGGTGGCGTCCTGATACTCGGGCGGGAGCGAGGAGCGCCGGCGGCGGAGGAGCGACGCCCCCTTGCTCTGGGAAGGGTGGACCTCTACGCTCGTCATTGCCGCGGCGGTGACCTTGGGGGGTATGTAGTATGTGCTTCGGGATCCCGTCGTATCGAGGTTGAGTTGCGGTCGAGGGATGTCGTGTAAGTCAAGCAAGGAGGCTGGCTCAGTTGCTGTCGAGTACCCCGAGGTGCGGGTAGATAATACGATGACGATCAGTGTTGCTTGATGCTAGCAAACTGTTTGTTCAAGTTGTTTCTTGTATTACAAGAAGACTCTCTCTGATATCTCCTGAAATCCCAACGTCGCGCCCGTCCCATCTATATACCCAAAAACTTCTGACGTCGGGCCCCCTGTCTCCGTCCTCGTCTGCATCGCATTCCCGAATCGACCCCTCCATCGTCAATCCACCAGCAGCCTCAAACTCTCCCCCTGTATTATTAGCTCGCCCGTGCTGAGAAGGGTGCCCGCCATGCCGGCTGCGCCCCCACCTCTACAGCACGTTTCCTTTACGCCCCGGACCCACAATCGCTCAACGCGAAATACGGCGGCGCCCTCGCAATCCTCGTTTACCCTTTTCAACCCACCTCACCCACCCCACCAACATGGAAGCTTCCCAGCCCAGCCTTGCCAGCCAGCCCATCGCTGCCTGCCTGCCTGCCTGCTGTACCACACCGCCACCGCCCCGGCCAGCCGGCAGTCGCCCTCATTGGTCCGCCGCCATCAATACGACCGATGCGAAGTGAAGAGAAATGCAATAGCCACCGGCAGTCGGTGCAGTCTCACCCATGATGACTGTACGTACCTCCACGGGCGGCGGCAGGGCAAGCCAGCGGGCGCGGACATGGCTTGCAGGCACGCACATGTCCTTGCTACACTACAGTATAGTGCACGCCTAATAACTTAGGTGCCCTACCACATTGCAAGTTTAGTACATACCTGGCCGCTGCGGCCCAGGTGCATCGCGAGGCAAAACCAACCTAACATGGAACAAACCTTCTAGAACGTTCCCGTGCATCCCGTGACATACTACTGACCTTTCTTTCATACAATGTATGTATGCACTTTACGGCGTACGTTGACCTCATGTCCCCTTGCCCATCCAGGCACACCCGCTGCCGCCAAGCATCACGATGATCCACGATGCTCGGTGTCACAGACCTACGACGATGACGGCGGGTTTCCCAAGGAGGAGGGAGGGGGGGAGGGGGGATGGCGACTTGCCTCTCTTGTCAACCGCTCTGGCTGTTGTAGATCAAACGTAGTAGTGCTTGCTCCTTCATACGTACGCTCCTCTGAGTCCTCTCGCGGGCGGGGGCTCATCTCAATCTACCTGCACGGCGGACGCAAGAGGAACGAGAGCCACGGCATGCATGTCGTAGTAATATCAGCCACAAGGCGACTGAGAAAACCGTCGTCATCCTTCGTTCCCTTACCCAAGTCCCCAGCAGGGGCAAATGTCCCCTTGTCGGGCTGTTGTTGCAGATACGCACGACGGAGTGAAACGGCCCCTGCAGGACGCCTGCCCAGGTCCACCGCCGTATTCGTCGGCTTGACAGACAGCGTCACATGAGATGCACAATCGCGGCACCTGATATTGAGCATTACCCGTCCATCGGGACTGCCTGACCAAAAGTGTCACTCCCACAAAGAATTCCTCTGCCAACAACGCCTGACCACGACCATTCGCCCGAAAAACGACCACGAGCCCGTATCATATACACACGACGCCGCCAGTCTCGTCCATCAATGGCCCACGCTCCTCATACCCGCTTTCCAAAAAATGACATGTCCCGATCCAACTGCTCGTCTACCCACATCGGCCACTGGTTGTATAGCTGGTGCTCGTAGTCGACGCGCGCGTTGAGGTACTTGAGCCATCTCACGAATCCCGGATCCGCTTCGTCCTCCTGCTTCAGGGGCATCTTCTCCCGCAGGTCGTGCTCCCGCTCTGTGATAAACGCCATAATCTGCGCCAGCGCAATCCAGTGCGTGTGTAGTAGCACAATCGTCTGCCGGTTGAAATTGATGAGCTCCTGGAACGAACCGTGCGGCAGCATCATCCACCAAGCGTATTCTCTCGAGTTGGCCTTGTACGCTACGTCGACGAGTCCGCGTCAGTATCCACGACGGCGACATCATGGCAATCCAGGGTACATACCATCAAAAGAGTTTGTATAAAGCTTCTCCGCAATCCCAATCAACTGCTCATAGTATTCCACCTCGATGGGATCGACACAAAGCGGCCGCAGGTTCGAAATAGCTTCTACCGCACCGTCCACCCAGCCTCTCTCGATCAACGGCATGTCCTGCATCAGTGGCGCCATCAACTCGTTTTGTTTGTCGTTGAACAGCGTCGTGAACAATGGTTTAATGCCCTTGAACATCATTTGCATACCCACGATTAGAATGCCGCGGATGAACGTCATGTACTCGGCCAGCCCGTCGTCCAGGCTCACCGACTGGAACGTCAGGGCGAAGCACGTCGCGACCAGCGCATTGGCCTCCTCGTATGTCGTGTCGCTCTTCGACGCTTCGCTGAGTCGCTTTTTGATGGCTTTGATGGCTTTGATTCGGTGGTTCATTGCTGCCGTCACTAGGCTGCTGTCTGTGGGCGTGAGCGACGAGGCCGCAAAGCCCAGAATTGCATGCATCAGGAACTCGTGCTGGTTTCCTGCAGTCAGCGACATTGTCTCGAGTCGTCCAAAGGAAGAAGTCGCATACATTGTGGGCTATACAGGGGATCTCGTGCGTCCAGATCTCCTCCTGCCTAAGCGGGTGATGTGGGTAGCACTGAGTGAGGAAGTGTTGGAAGAAACGCATGTCCTGCAGGCTGAAGAGTGGGATCTGATTGTGAGGCTAATTTTCACAGTGTCAATGCAAGTCACAGGCTTTTTACGAGGGAGGCGGCCGTATATGTCCTACCTGATGTGTGATCTGGGGCATGGAGGGGTATTCGCACTTGAGGCCCGTCTTGACGCAGTGTCCACAGGCCGGACGAGTCTCTTGACACTGTGAGACGCTTAGCTGGGCCGCTCGCTCCCGTGGAGAACAAGCGCTGGGTTGAGCATCGCGCATACCTTGATGCGCCGCCTCTTGCAGTTGTAGCAGCCGCGGCGGCTCTTGGTGTGGCCCCGCCTCTCCAGCCTCTGCTTCTGCGCCGGTTGCCGGCGTGCGACCATATCCGTGGCACCGCTCGCCGTGCTTCTATTGTCGGAGCCGGAGCTGGGCGGCGTTAACTTGCCCGACGACTCGGACAAGTGCCCGCCGGAGTGGCCGCCGTGCGACGGATCGTGAAAGGGAATATCCTCGCCCTGGAGGAATGACGAATAGTCAAATTCGGGTGGTTCTGGGTACGACAAGAGACCCGGCGAAAACTGATGCATGTCCATGGCGACGATGTCACGGCGTAGGCGAGCGGTGAGAGTATTGAGCTGGCGAAGTCGCTGTGCGCGCCGGTCGGGAGTGGTGGGATCGCAGATGCGAGGCGGAGGAGAGTCGATGGACTCATTCACGGTTGAGAACTTGAGACCAGACACAGACCCGGCAAGAGGCCATAGCCCGTCACGTGTAGCCAATCAATCTAACCCTGCGAGCGAGTCTAAACGGGAGACGGATGACAGCCGAAAGACCCCCCGGTCTGGGAGTTGATGCCAGAGGCGTAAGAGTGGCAGCGAACCGGGCCATCAATACCCCGGCTACCATGCCATCACGCCCTGTCGCGCGGTAGCTATGAGGGGGCTGCGGCGACTCAGCCCAGTGGGCCGCGCAAGGCGCCACCTCTGCTGCCAGCCCGCGGGGGCGCCTGGTCCGTTGCTGTCACTCGCCGACGAGGGAGGGTGTGAGCACTGAGGTCCTTGGGATGAGGCTTGACGTATGCCCTGTGGTTGACCGTCGACGTCGAAGCACGCCCGGAGGGATGGTCAGGGCGCAAGGGGTTCGCCGGCTTGGTGGGTTCGGTCGGAGAGTTCCCATCGCCCGTCTGATGGCCGTCGGCCGTGGGCTTGCGTCCTGGAGTCGTATACCACGGCTTCTTTAATGGCTTCTTCCCCGCGCCGTGCCGTTGCAGAGAGGCGCCGGGCGCGCTGTGCATCTTGGTGACAACCTCAGTCACCCAGCCAAGCCCATGCCGGGGCCTGCGGCCAAGCACCTGTCCACCTGTTTCGAGGCACCTGCCTGTCTTCAGCCCTGCTGGACAGCGGGCCGGCTGTCGCTGGCGCTGAAATCGTGCAGTACTACACGCTTCACAAGTTAGCAGAGAGTCGGGGGAAACGGCACAAGGTTACGGCTAGCGTCAAGAGGTGTCGATCATTCCTCTGGCGAGCCACCAGAGCAACCGTGACGTCGGTATCTTGTTCGTCCTTCTTTCGCTGGGTTTTGTGAAGATGACATCGAATGCTTTGACGGGCGTCAGTGTTGTCGCGTGGCGACGTCCTGGACTTCAGTTGTGGCGACAGCCGTGGCCCATGGCTCGAAACAACCTTACCTTACGCAACGAAGACCGGCAGATGATGGCGGTCTCGATCCATAGGTACCGGCGCATATTGTGTCTCCAATAGGCAAGACCAGGGCATTTTGGCACCTTGCGCCTTCTCCAGCAGCCCGTAAGCAGACACCACCACGCTGAGCAAGGTCGCGCTAGCACAAAATGGGCATTAACGTTGCGCGTGCGTTCCATCTCTAACGCGCCAGCGGGCCGATGTCGTTCGTCGTCTGTCTGGGCTGTTGTGGTAACTTGTAAGACGACAGGTCTGTGTGCACGCTCCTCGTCGACAAAAGTAAGAATCACACCACTACATTCACACTAGGTGATGCGGCTTGTACTCATAACTTGACTTGACATGCTTGGTTCGTGGTCTAAAACATCAATCCAGTACTCTGCCTCGCCCCTGTGGTGTGCAAACAAACGTGTGACACACCACGCCCTCATACATCTGTGACTGACACCCCCGCTTGGTACTACTACGTCCTTTCGGTCGTTGCCAACCCGTTTCCGTCCATTGCCTACTATCGAGTTTCAGGGTCCATCGCCAGGTTGTGGAGCCTGATGAAGTGACACGTCAGCAGGCAATTCGAAAACATCAAGCATGGCAGTGCATCTCACCCAACGTCTTCACGGTGCTCGGGGCTACGGGGCTCCATTCTGACAGTGACGGGGGTCGTCATGCCACCGTTCCCATTGACAACTGTCGGCGAGCCGTCGGCGGCCGATCCGACCGGCCCGCTGTTGCCAGCAATGGCCGGCTGATGCGCTGCCTCAACGACAGTCTTGGACTTCTTGCCCCGAATCTGGTTCAGGTGGTCGAAGTAGCCGTCCGGAACCAACGTCTTGTACTTGCCGCAGAAGACACCCACCTCAAAGTCCTTGATCTGACTTTGCGGTGAGGCTTCCGCGCACGCAGCTTTCAGGTCCTCCAGGTCCTGATAGATGACGTCGTCCGCCTTGATGTGTCTCGCAATGTCGTGCCTCGTCTTCTCATGTGCGATGAGCTCCTGTGGGCTGGCCAAGTCGATGCCATGCTACTCCAAGTTAGCTTCTGTAACACGCCCAAGCATGTCAGGGATGGCTTACAATGTGAGGATGCGTGATAGGCGGGGCGCAGCTGGCGAAAATGACTTTTCGTGCTCCAGCTTCCCGCGCCATGCTGACAATCTCCCGGCTGGTCGTGCCACGGACGATGGAGTCGTCTACAAGACAAACCACGCGGCCCTGGAACTCGGAGTCCATGGCGCTCAGTTTCCTGCGCACACCCTTTTCGCGAGCCTTTTGCCCCGGCAGGATGAATGTTCGATATACGTATCTGTTCTTGACAAATCCGTTGGAAAACGGTTTGCCGAGTTGTTCTGAGACGATGGCGGCGGCAGTGTTACTTGTCTCCGGGACGGGGATGATCACGTCGATTTCCTTGATGCCGTCCTCTCCCAGCGTATCCTTGAGCTTCTGGGCCAACTTGACACCCATAATCTGTCGGCTCTGGTGGATAGAGATGCCATCCATGACTGTGTCCGGCCTTGCGAAGTAAACGTACTCGAAGATGTCAGGCGAGTAGGCCTGCCTCTCCGCAACCTGATGAAATTGTGGCTTGCCTCCTTTTTGAATGAAGACGGCCTCACCGGGGAGGATATCGCGCATATTCTTGAAGCCCAGCTGTCGGAGTGCGATGCTCTCAGACGCCAGCATATAGTCGGTGCCACCTTCGACGGTGGTGGAGGGTCGGCTGCCCATAATGAGCGGACGGATGCCGTATGAATCCCGGAATGCAAAGATACCAAAGCCGGCAATCATAGCCGTGATGGCCCAAGCGCCCTCGCACTTCTCATATGTACGCGACAAGGCCTTGAAGATGTCGTCGACGTTCACTCGCGCCTTGCCAGTGTCGTTGAGCGCGTTGGCAAAGACGTTGAGCATCAGCTCACTGTCTGAATCGGTATTCACATGACGGTGGGCCTCTTGATCGAGGTAACGGCGCAGCTCCGGGGCGTTTGTGATATTGCCGTTGTGGGAGAAGCTTGTCACGGTCAGCGGCTGCCAGAGCCATGCCATTTGACGACGGGTACGTACCAGATGCCGTAAGGCGAGTTGACATAGAATGGCTGAGACTCGGCGCTCTTTGTGACAGTCAGTGTCTGTGTTACGCATCGCGAAGACAGCAGTCAAAGTTCCAGTTCCAACTTGGAAGGTGACTCAGTGATGCCGGTACTCCCAACTCGTGGAGGTAACATACCGAGCTCGTTCCCGCGGTAGGGTAACGGAGGTGGGCGATGCCCATGTATCCGGGCAAATCGGCACAACGCTTGCCATCCGCAAAGACCTAGTGCTGTTAGCGACATGTCACCAGACAGTTTGGGCGCAACATGCCTTTGCTACCATGCCGTTGCCCTTGCACTGGTATATTCTGCCGCCAGACCCACAAGTCGTGATGCCGCAAGCATCCTGACCTCGGTGCTGGAGATAGTAAAGGCTCTCGTGCAAGTCAACGGCCGCCTCGACGCCGGGCGAGTCGGTGTCGGCAAGGATTAGCCCGACAATGCCACACATTGTTTGATTCGGTCGGAAGCGCTCGGGATGATGCTGTCGGCGGCTTCGGATGATACGGCGGGGAGACGAGGCGCTCCGTAACTAAGCAAAGCGCTTTGCGACAAGTCCGACGTGCAGTGGTGCTGGCTGGTGGTACGAAAGTTGCAACTCGACTGAGCGGGGTGTTTGACAGCGACGCCGAGACGGCGGGTGGTGTCGATTGTCTCGGAGAAAGACGTAAGTAGAAGTGAGACTCGGTACTTGGTCGTCGCGGAGGGGCTGGACGGGGTGAGGGCCGAGAGAGGGACGAAGCGCGTCGAAGGGCCACGATCAGACCGTCACGATGCTTTGAGCGTGAGTGCGTTGAGCTGAGGAAACAGACGGTGGCTCGAGGGGCGGGACCTGGAACCTGGTAGAATACGCAACGTAGTCCATGGTTGGGTTGGGGCCCGAACATTCTGGCGGCGACAAATTTTTGGCATTTTGGAGGGGTTCTTCCTTGGGGCACGCGCTGCATGAGCCGCCGCCGCCGCCGCCGCCTCCGCGGGGCCAGACGCTAAAATAACCCGCAAATAAAGCCCCAATGGCGGGTCCAAGGGGAAAGCGCATCTTATCGGGGCGCTTCGGAAGCTTATCCATTGGCTTATCCGGGTCGTCGGGAGCCGGAACCCCTTGCCGCGGGAAACCGCGTGCGTGTGCCCCTTCCCGCGACTCGTGGGCCGCGTGCGGATGGCTTGCATCGATGGCAAGAGAGCTGTCGATGTAACCTGCCAAAAGTCCAAAACGACTCGCATCGGCAAAAGAAGCCCCAGGAGATTTGTGTCACCCAAGGCGTCGACAGATTGTGCCACCCTTTTATACTTTGACATGGCGGCGCGGATACCCTTGCACTACTCGGCGTAGCTGACATTTCCTGTGCGAATCGCGGTCAGTGCGATAGACCAATGCAGCTTGAGGCTTGAGCGAGAGTTCATTACTCACTCATCGTTAGCAGTCGTCTCTGTTGGCGCACAAAGAGACGCCACTCGCATCTGCATCGTGCTTCGTGCGATTCAACGGCCGCCGATCGAGGACCATCGGACGTCGCGTCGTCGTTCAACCTGCAAGCCGCGCTGATCCGGGTCACTACCCGAAATTGGCGCCTTTGATAAATCGAACAACGAGAACGTAGAGGGCATCTTCATCTGCTTGACTGACGACCCTGTACCTTATACTGTGCATCCCATCCAAGGTACCCTCCACGTGGACTCCGGATAGAGAGTCTATGGGTTGCGATAAAATTGTGTACTCACACGGGGACAGCATTTTCAGCAGGAAATAGGAGTTGCATACTTGGGATACTTAGCATGTGCATGTGCTTCGGCGAACCGCGAGTACTATTGTCGCCTCACCTGCGCTCCGACGCACGCTGTGCCTCGTCACACCGCTGCCGAGAACCGTCGCCGCACAAGCCTACCGAGCCGGCGAGCAGTATGAGGTCACACAGCGTGGGGACAACCTCGGACTGCAAGTTCCGGTTCCCCGCCCCGTTGCGACGGTCCGAATTTTTGCATATGTAGAATCTCAGCAATCGGAGCGAGTGCAACGCTTGACAGGCAAATACAGAAGGAGGCTGGACTGCCGGTGGCGCATGCTGCTTGGCAGACTTTCACCATTGACCCGCTCGTCAAACCGGTGGGCTTTTGATCCTCTGCCAGCTGAAGTCACCGCGAATTCCTCTACCGATTACTTCGTATTCGTACATCGCCATCGAAATAGGCCCTGGCACTGACCAAGTCTTCGCTCTTTGATAGTCGGAACAAGCACTGGTATTTCGCCAGCGGGAGATCAGCACGCTGGAAGCGAAATTGCACCTGCTGTGACGACAGAAATCGTCAATGGCACGCGAACGGTATTGACCTAGATCACCCTCTGTCAGTGCTCTACTGGGAGAACGTGACACCCGTTGGCATGAACGTTTCCGTCCCGAATCCCCGAGCTCTGCCAAGAGCCAGGCTGAATTACGAAGTACGTAGTACGAAGTATGCACTTGTGCGAACGGATGTTTTCCGGCCGACGCCGGTTCTAGAACCAGGGCAGCGTGGGCGACATGGTTGGTTTTACGAAGTAGGTCAGTTCTCCTCACCTCAACGAAACGATTGGTGCTGCGCCGACGCCAGGCAGTCGCTGTTGGCTCCCCGAAGGGGGCCTCACCGTCCTTGAGTAATAATAAGCTGATATAGGAGATGCGGCACACACTTGCAATCTAAATACTGCCTCCAACGCCACGCGTTCAACTCATGAGACGCACTCAAGCAACAGTGTACTCCATGCGTTCTGGGTAAACAGGCCTGGAATTGGCGCTTTTTTTTTGTTTATTAAAAGGAGTAGCCCAAATCGCCGACGTGGCGGTATTTTTCGGAGATGTGACACGTCGCACGCGACGAAGATGCCGCCTCAGGGTGAGCCGAAGTCAATGACGACTCGCTTTTCCGTGAATAGCTTGGATGATGGCTCGCTTTCGACCGTGGCACGAAACAAGATGGTGACCCCCTGCTCCTCGAAGATGCTGACCATACCGAAAGGAGATGCGAAAGAGGCCCGACTTGTGCCCAATACAGCAACAGTATGTACGAGCTGTATCCGTCAGAATGTGGCGGACGGCTGACCAACGGAGCGGACCGAGGCGCATACGGTCGTTCTCGGATCTCATGGCCGCACCGTTCTTTGCACAATTGTTCCTCCTCGTTACAAAGTATGATAAGTGCAATCTGGGGGGGCCTGTTTGCATGGGGCCGCATGGCAGAGGTGGAACGCGCATCAAAGCAGGACCAACAACGGCTGGAAGTCATATAGGTCGCGCCCTGAGCAGCCTTGAGGAGAAAACTGCGGTGAGCACTTTACCGTCATGAATGAGGGCAGCATAAGTGCTCGATTTACGCGTTGAATTGTTGCCGGGGTGTCAAGTGTCAACATCTTAGGTGAAAGGAACAGAGGTTAGTTACTCGACTGGCGGCGAGGTGGCGGTCCAACACGCCACGCCCCCTGGACAGAGACGAGGGCCAACCAGAGGCCAGTGCCTGGCATCAGTGGCTGTACCAACGACCCTTGATATGCAAATTCCTGGGGTTGGCGGGGCCCCTGCAATGTTACCGCAGCATCCTGTGCTGCAGACGCGACCCCAGCCGGCCCGGCCGACGACGACATCCGTCCAGTCGCCCACAGCCGTCACAGCCCGAGTTTGCTTCACAACAACAATGTATGGAGGCCGTTCCAGATTGAGTGCGGCTATTGGCTGCTTTTAATACAGGCAGTTGTCCGCCTAGAGGCAACGGGTGATGTCGTCTCGCGAGATTACGTTTGCCACGCCGACGGTGGCCTCTGTCGTTTAAAGTCTTGGGGATGAGAGCAGAAGCTGCTGCCTCATGACTGTTGCAGTGTCAACAGTTGTCCCTAACCTTAATGCTGTAGCTATCTTTTGTTCTTCGAGCGTATCCGTCAACGACCCGTTGGGCCGGTGCTCGAGAATCGAAGCATGGCCCTCCCCACGGCCCAGGCCTCGCCGGTCGCGTGGGCCGTGATGCCACATTTTCGGCGCAATTCTGGCACGCTCGTGCCGGATAGCAACCGTTGTGATCAGTCTTCTGCGTGTGTGTTGCAAGCGGTCAGTGCCTCGAGGCTACTTGTGCGGTGGCGCCTCTTCCGCTTCTGCGTAGGCACAGGCCATGGCTTTGGCTTCCATCTTCAACGAGAGATCTGGCTAGGGTGTCGTGTGTCGATGAGAGACTTCGCGATGCTGTGTGGATGGAGAAGGAGGCTGTTTGCACACCATTTTACCCTACTTAGTCCATTGTGTTGGACATGCAGGAAGAGGATGCGTAAGATAGCGAATACTGTACTTGCTTGCTGTGTAGGATAACAAGAGTTAGATACCAGTACCCTGTCGGTACTGGGAAATGGAAACATATGCTAAACCCGGCGAGCCCTGTTCAGGAGACCAAACCTCCAGCACCGGCGGCTCTTCTTCCACAGGCAAGTGCCCGTCACCCAACAGCCGGTTGCGCCTGCCTTATCAGGGGCATCTCCCGCTGGGTACGACGCACAGTACAATGTCGCGCCTCGCCTTATTGTCCACCGCCCATTCACAGGGCTCCTCCTATTTACTGCTTTCCCTCCCTCCTCGTCCTACACTCCATCGTTTTTCCTCTGATTATATATTTGCGCACTCCTTCGCCCTCGTGTTTGGAACAATCTTTCGCTCCAGCAACCGACAGTTCGTTTCAACCCAGCCGTCTTTCTATTTCCTGCTTGTGCCCGTCATCCCCTTCTTTCTCTTCAATCTTCTCGTACTTTCCCATTCGAAAGCAAGGTAGGCAGGTGCGAGCGCATGCACACCCAAGTTTGTGAAGTATATCAAGGCTTGGAAGCAATGCTAATCACGTCGTACCCTCTTAGATACTGAAAACCGACTCCATTCTGAACAATCCACGATGCTCGCCAAAACTCTTCTGGCCCTAGGCGCCTTCGCATCCTTCGCCGAACAGGCCATCGTGCTCCCATCCGAATACCACCTCAACGTAGTCCGCGACGAAACCGATGTAAAGCAGCCGGTCGAGGTGGCCCTCAATCTCGAGCTTGATGCCGGACACGAGCCCACCACTGATGAAACTGCCAACGAGGTGCCCCGGGCCCTCGCAG
Organism: Purpureocillium takamizusanense; assembly: GCF_022605165.1. Lineage (NCBI taxonomy): Eukaryota > Fungi > Ascomycota > Sordariomycetes > Hypocreales > Ophiocordycipitaceae > Purpureocillium > Purpureocillium takamizusanense. Next base: position 2,229,540 of record NC_063072.1, read on the forward strand.
CTCAGGGCGACGACAATGGCAACAACGCGACAGTCGCCTCGATGTCCTTCTCCAAGCGCGGCATGGTCTTCAACGACGCTGGCATGGCTAATGCCCTTGGCGGAGCTTGTCAGAAGTGCGGCTGGGGCTGGAACTGGGACCAGACTCCCAACGGCTTCGACGGCAGATTCAGCTTCGTTCCTATGCTCTGGGGAGACCGTCCCGTCCACACCAACCGCTGGGCCGCCAATGCCCAGAGGGCCATCCAGAACGGCGCCAAGGCCTTCCTCAGCTTCAACGAGCCCGACAATGGCGGCCAATCCAACATGACTCCCGAGGCTGCCGCCGAAGCCCATATCAGGTACATGAATCCCTACGCCGGCAAGGTCAAGATCGGCGCCCCGTCCATCACCAACAGCGGCGCCCCCAACCAGGGCGTCAACTGGCTCAATGCCTTCTTCAGGGCGTGCAATGGACGCTGCCGTGTCGACTTCTGCCCCGTCCACTGGTACTCGGACGCCCAGTGGGCCGACACCCTCATCACTCACATCAACTCAGCCTCCAAGGCATGCGGCGGCAAGCCCGTCTGGCTTACCGAGTTTGCTCCCACCGGCGGCGACGTCAACGGCTTCCTCCGCAAGATGCTTCCCAAGCTCGACGGCCTCGGGTCTCTTGACGCCTACTCGTACTTTATGGTTTCCCAGGGCAGGCTCATGTCGGGCGGCCGAAGCCTCAGCAGCGCCGGACAGCTCTACGCCACCCTGTAATGCGTTGCGACGCGAAAAGGACCCGGTTATTTCTTTGTACACTAGCCAGGCGCCGTCTGGACGGCTTATCTTTCTTCGATCACATATTCTGCTGGCCAAATCGCACGGTCTGCGGCTGGTTCATCTCTTCGCCGTACATTCTTTGACTGATCCACCTTCAACGCCCCGCCAGGGGTGCAACGGCTCAACATCTCGCGAGGCATATATCGGCGAGAGATATCAGGGGACTGGGACTGCACGCCGCGGAGGAAGTCTTCTGGATGCTTGCGTCATCTTTGGCGAGATGCGGCCCATTTCCATATTTGTTTGTGCAGGAGAGGGTGGTGGCATAGGGGCAACAGACACAGCAAGACGGCGTGTCGGTGGTATATAGATTGCGAAAGCCACTACCAGTACATAGCCACACACACAACCCTTTAGAATGGAAGCACCGGATCGGTACCGGATCGGTACCGCCCATGCTGCATTGCATGCATGCATGCATTATAAGGCCTGCGTCGTACAAGGTATAGAACGGTGTTGCTAGTATCCCCGCTTGTCTCTCCGTTGGCCACACGAAGTCAAACCGCGCAGCCTGCTGCACCCCGCGGGCTCGTTGAGAAGTCTGGGACCCCGGACCCCTGGATACCGCAACGTGGGATGAGACCTGCATCATGTACGTGGAAACCGGCCGTCATGCATCTATCTAGTACGTGGGTAGTATTTTATTTACTACGATGCGCGCGTGACGGTCACACGCCCACTTGGTTTTTTTGGTTTTTTTTTCCCCGGGGGACAACACGAGTCGGGCTCCAAGCCTGACGGGGGAGACTTGCTGCAACAAAACGAAGCACACGTTGTACGTACTTCTTTGTACGTGTCGTAAAAGTAGGTGGGCGATGAGCTGACATGTGTGCGTGCGTACCAACTTACGTAGTGCGAAGACACGAGCGCGGGCAACATCACCATTGCTATGTACCCTGTGTATGTACTGCATCAAGTACGTACGTATTTGAGTTGGCGCGTGTCCGTGTCTCGGCAGCTCCCGCGGCTCCGTCGTGTGAGACAAGACAAGAAAAGACACATTGTATGTACACACACGGGCTAGCTTGTGCCGGCAAACTTGACGTGAGCAGCCAACGGGCACCCGTGACAAGAAGAGCGTCATTGCTGCACATGACCCATCTGACACAAGCTTTTGAGAAGAATAGGGGATCTCTAGAGGAGCGGAAACGAGTATATACAGAAGGTACAAAGTAATTAGGATCCAAGGCTTTGCTATCCAGCACCGTTTCCCAACAGTACGGCCGCCGCACTTCTCCAACCGCGCGATATCTGCCACCGTTCGTACAGATTCAAAAAAGCCCACGTCATCAAATCCTTAGGGATCTGGCAACGGATGGCTTGACTTGGAGCCAACGTCACCTAGTGGCTCTGCCACCAAAGTGCCCGTTGCCGCGGGCTTCGGAACGCGGTGGTTATCAGGAGTTGGGGTGCCGCAGCTCGGTTTCAGCGGTGGCGGATACTCGGCAAATCTCACGTCGCCGCTACGTCGCGCCTTTCTGTCGTACGCCGAGGGAATGTTTGGCTCACCCTGGTGCCTAATCCTCGCCGTGGGGATAGCTTCACCCAGCACCGTGGGGTCCCCTGGGCCGTCCGTGGAGCAGTCACGGGAAAACGGGGTTTGGGGCGAGCTGGGGGCGGATACATCGTCCATGGTTAAGAGCGATCTCGTGGCGTAGTTGCGTGGTGTCGCGAGTCTTGTGGAGCTCGGGGTGATGCAATCGGGAGGGATTGGGGCTCTGTGGCTCGAGGATGCTGTGCTGGACATGGCTCCCGCGTTGTCGCGGGAAGTGACCCATTGGATAATCAAGGCCGAGAAAAGAACTGGAACTCGACGTTAGGCCTCATCGAGTACGAGTGCTAATGTCCATGGTCTCATACTGTCGCAATTGCAGCACATCAGACATACCCAGCCGGGCTCTCCGTTGAGCGCCGTGAGAACCGTGAGGTTGCTTCCGTCGGAGCTTCAAGTTAGTATCTCTGAGACAGGTAAGCAAAGGGGCGAGGACTTGCACAATACTGCTGGTCAGCGTGCACAAAGCACCGACAAATGTCCTGACTGCAACTATGCGGAGGCGACGGTTTGCCGGTGTGCGGGCCATATTCTTGAAAGTGTACAGCTCTGCCCCGTGTCAACGGTGTCGATTCGCGCGCCCTTGCCCTTTGCTCAAGGATACTCACTGCTTAGCGGTATGAGAAACAGGAGCGTCAAGTACACATTGGCGATGGCGTCAAAAGATATGAGAGGGATCATGGCCTGGCTCTTCATGCCGATGATGCAGTGCCCCTCCCTCAGCTCAACGATGCGGCTACGCCCGTCAGCAATTCAGGAGGACAAGGAGAAGCACACTTTGATGAGCTCACAATACGAAATTCGGAATCGCCACGATGATGTACATGCTGAGCATCCCACACGAGTTGAAGAGGTACAACTTGGACTGTACCCTCATTTTCGGAGTCGCGCGAATGATGTGCTGGCAGTTGCAGTTAGAGAAGTACTTCGCGCCCAAGATGGACCACGCACGCTTTTCTCAACCAAGAAGAGGTAGATGAACTGAACGATGAGGTCAACAAGTAACTTCGATCAATGTCTTCGAGATGGTGTTCCGGGAATCTCACAATCTGCGACGCGTCTCCGTGTCAGCCGGGTGTTCAACGTGCCCATCGGGGGGTTTCTGCTGCCCATCACCTTTGTCGTGACGTAGCACACAAGGCAAAGCAGTATGGCGCTGTCGCACGTCTCGTGGCTCGCGTTTATACCAAGGGCGTGCTGCAGCGTGGCCGTCCCAAAGACGAATAGGTACGAATCGATGTAAATCGCAAAGACCACTGGCATTTGTCAGGCATCAGCAGAGGCCTCCCTCTCTGTCGGGAAAACAAGCTGGACGGCGGGGAAAGCGCGAGGTCACTCACACCAGGCGACAAGCGGCAGACGGCGCCATGATCGGATAGCCAACACCCTCTGCGCTGCGGGCGAGTCTTAGCACAGGGCAGCAGATCTTGGGGGGCCGGGGGGCCGGTGAAACCGGTGCGAGGAGAGAGTGAAAAAGCTCACTGAGGAATAGAGTGAGGATCGTCGTGGCCGCCAGGGACAACACCATGCTCGCGATCCGACCCGCCTCGGGCACACTCACAGGCGGCACGCCCGCTGTCGGCGGTATCATGTCCTCATCGAGTAGGAGACGAGGCGAAGCGGCGACATGTGGCGAGACTTCACTGAGCTGGTCGAGCTCTAGGTCTGGGGGAGGGTTCAGGATGGGCGGACGGGCGACAAGGCAGGCCAGATCGTTGCTCAGGGTCGTCCCAAAGAAGCGAAGAGGTTTCAATAAAGACAATGAAGAGGGAAGACAAGTCAAGAAAGCAAAAAGGTAGCTTCAAAAGGCCCAAATGCTGCCGTCGCCTTGTCGTAAGCCCTTTTAGCCGACAGACGTTCCCCTGATCGAGAAGGAGGGCAAGATGCTTTGCCTCTAGGATGATGGGCAAACAAAGGATGTCCACCTCGCTCCACCAGGGCGCGGAGACGAGTTGCGCGACCGGCCAGGGCGGCGATTATCTGCCACAATAACGGTTCGTGCCGTGGCCGTGCCATTAAACAGGTAGGCACGCTTTCTATAACGAGCAGGCGTGGACAGGAAAGCAGAGGAATGGCATCCGAGGTCGCCCCTGACGCCTGTGATACATGCGGTGGACCAACGAAGGAAGTGCGACTCAGCGGCATGGCTACAGTGCTTGATGCCGGCAAAACACTATGGTAAATCAATGGCACATGTACTCCGTATACATTCATTCTGATTCGAGCACAACACATTGCTCTCATGTGTCAAGCAACAAACGCCGTGCCATGCTCCTCAAATGCTCCTGTGCCCATCCCGTGTTCTGAATGTCCCAAACGCCTCCCATAACAGCGCAGCCCAAGATCGAAACACGCCCCTCGCCCCCTCCCCCCTCCTCGGTCTTTACAAATTCGCCGAGAAACAGCGAGGCCCGGCCGTTGATGGGGTCCAGCCCGCCAGACCTAGGCGGTTAACCTCGCACAGGCTCTCATGCCGCTCGCGTAGCCTCATCAGCCTCGACTTTCCCGGTGGCGCTGGGCAGGCTGGGCACGGGTCCGAATGCGAAACTTGTCCTTGAGTTTGTCAGTCAGGCGTGCGCCATGCGGCCTGTCGCTTGCATCCGTCGCCTCCGTGTCGTGAGCCTCGTGGCTGTGTTCGTTTCCCTGTGCCCTCATCTGTCGGAGAGCTTCGATTCGCTCCTCCACGGGCGCTTGCCGCAGCCTGTTGACGTCAAATAGGCGCGACAACCGGTGGCCATGTGTGCTAGAGGAAGCGTGCTCGTCTTCGCCTTCCATGGCCAGGGGTGGCGCCAGGGACTCGTTGTCGCCGGCGGTGGAGCCTTCGTTGGCGTTGCCCTGACTAGGTCGAAGATCCAGTCGGCTAATTCACGTTAGCAGCCGCTGCCGACTCTCAGGTTTCACAAGACTCACCAGAGCGGACATGTCCCAGACACGTTGACCAGCCAGGGGTCGACGCAGTGGGGGTGGAACTGGTGGTGACACGGCAAGACCCTGACGTCCTCGCCCACCTTGAAGTCTTCGGTGCAGATGGAGCAGCCTGGGTGGCTGTCTTCGCCATGCCCGGCGTCGGTCAGGGCTGAAGAGTTGCGTGTGGACCTCGACGTCTCCCCGCTCTGTCGCCTAGACCCAGGAGCGGCCGCTGCGCCGGTGGCGGTGTCGGGCTGCTCCTCGTTGACGGATCGCTGTGTGGCCGCGTCGTGACCATCCGTCGTGGCCGTGTCCAGCTCGAGTTCAGGGTCCGGCTTGGTAGGCTGCTGGTTCCCAAACTTGACAATGGGAATGGTGTCGAGCACGGCACGGGCCAGCCCCTTTGCTCGGCTCTGCCGGGGCCGCCCACCGAAGGCGCCCCTGGGTCCATACCTCTCGGGGTAGCGGTGCGCTCTTATGGCACCCGTGGCGATGATGATGAGGAACAGCAGAGTGATGAGGCCCGTGATACTATATAGAATGCTCATCGCCACCGCCGAGTTGCTGCCTCCACTGCCCGTGTCGCCGCCGCCGCCGTGGTTGTCGGTCGCATTGCCAGAGATGAGGACCTTGACGTCTCGCCCAGCTCTAGTGCCATTGAGGAAGCTCAGGACCTCGGTTGCCTCGCCCGCGTCCGCCATGGTCAGTATGCTGGTGTACGGGAGGGAGTCGGTGTCGCTGATGGAGCACCAGTTCTTATTGGTGGAATAGAGAACGATTGCTTTTGGCTTCTGCTTCATCAAATCATTGAGCATCTTGTCAGGGTTGATGAAGCTGTCATCGCTCGGCTTGTCGCAGGATAGATATGCGACGTCGTCGTGGTCTTTGATCTCGTTGTAGTTGGTTACGTTGGCGGGCTTCATGTTGCCGTATATCCGGACAATCTGTCAGAACTCCCACGTCAGCAGCGAGACTTGGTATGTGGCGGCCGAGGCAGCTCACCCCGCGAGCCGGACTCGACTCGTTGAGGCCAAGATTCGACGTCAACGGGATCGTGGTCAGTTGCAGCCCCGGCTGAGACGACAGCGTCAGCTGTAGGGCATTGTTGGACGCCCACTCCGGAACATCGCTCTCTGCCTCCGTAGTAACGCCTCCATCATCGGCACCGACAAAGGCAGCAGCGAAGAGCAGCGCGAAGAGCAGCACCATCAGCCGGCTGACCCGGTCCAATGACGGCGCGGCGGCCATGGCCGATCGGAATGTCGCGAGGAGCCGATGCTGCTGGGGCGATGTCGGGCCGTGTGCGGACAGCGGCAACGGAAGGCGAAGAAACTGATCTCAGCGTCCGGGAAATGCGTGCCAGTGGCGTCTGGGGCGAAGGGGGTGGTGGATGGGTTGCGTGCGTATGGATGGCGCAGGCGACGGGCAAGTCGAGAGGAGCCGCGGAGGCCACGGGCTCGGGCTCTCTGTTAGTGTGAGACGAGCGACGACATTGGGCGAGTGATTGGCGGTGCCGCAGCTGGATTCGCCTGCGGCGAGACTGATTAAATCAGGCGCAAGACGGCAGGGACGGAGACGGTGTCGGAGTCGTAGGAAAAGGTTGAGCAAGAGAAGGGTGCACTAGGGGGGGGGGGGGAGGGCGAGTGGTTCGTGCGGTCGGGAGGAACTGCGCGATGTCGATGCAGGAAAGCGGATGGATCGAGCCCAGAGACGGATGGATGGGACCAGGAGCTCTCAGCGGGTAGACTGGAGAGAGAGAAGGGGGGGCGGGGGGGGCGGGTGTTCACCAGTGCCATGGATTGATTGATTGCCTTGCGGGCGGGTGCGGTGCGGCACAGGCGAGCGGGGAGCCGATGGAACGGCCGGCAACCGGCGCAGTGCTGGAAGACCTCAAGACTTGGGGGGGGGGGGCCTCATCATGGAACCGGCGGGCAGCAGCAGTGACAGTGGAAGAGTGGCAAGGCAAACCGCCAAGCCAGCCAGCCAGCCAGGGGACAATGATGAGAGGCGCCCAGGCGAGTCGCGGTGGAGCCCACCCGCGCCACCTCCACGGGCTAGAAAACAGCCGCCGTGGGGGCTCGCTGCGAACCTTAGTACTGTAACCTACTGTACTACCAACGCTACCTAGGCTAGGTACTAAGGATCCATTGCTTGGCCAAGGCTCTAAGCGGGCATCGAAGAGCCTGGGTCTTGAGGTACTTGGTCGCAGCAGCCAGCAGCCGCCCACAGCGCAGGTACCGCACCGCACCGCACCGCACCACCCGGGGCAGCATCCCGACGCCGCCACCTCAACCTTGTGAACGCAGCGATGTCTGGGCATCCAGCGCCCGCAACCACTAACACACAGCGCCGAGGCCCACGGTGCAGCTGCCCACCGCCACGACACGCTACCGGCTGGGCGCGAAGACTTTCTCGACTCAGGCTCTACCGATTCATGGAAAGGGAATTATAAAGTACGTACGTCAGGACCGAGTTAACAAGTTGCTCCGGCCGACGGGCCCAATGGTCGTCAGTCGGGCCCGGGTCGGCCGGCATTGACCAAGGGCGCGGGCTGGGCGTCAGAGATCAGTCAGTCAGTCGGTCCGTCACCATCTACCAGCCAAGCAACAACGAAAGCGCGCCCAGCCCAGCCCAGCCCAGCGGCGAGCGGGCGTCTGTCTGTCTGTCTCTGTGGTGCGTCTGGTGACAGCCGAAACCCGTGCATGCGCGGTACACGTAACCAACTATTGTCTTGGCCGGAACCAGGTAAAGAAAGCTGCGTGTCTACCACGTACATGCAAAACTCATCATTTTTTCTCTTCTAAATCATCGTCAACTCCGCTGTTGCTCGACCGCTCATCCGGCACTTTTTTTTTGCATACACTTTCCTTCCATGTCTCTGGTACAGCAAGTCAGACTCATCTCTCCCCCTCTCCCAAAGTGCCGGAGGAGGCGGCGGTGGGTGGCCCCATCCATGCGTGAGGGCAACGACTGAACGGATGGGCGGCAGCAGCAGTCGGAGCGCTCGGGAGGAGAGAGGACGGTGGCGGTCGTCATATCCATCGGTCGTCAAAAACGCTCTCGTGACCCAGCCAGGGCAGGGCAGGGCAGGGCAAGGGCACCATGGAATCATGATTACCACGACGCGAGATGATGACGACGGGAAACGTTGCCGCCACGCAAAACGCGCCTGGCCCAACCAACCCTGTTTCCCATCCCATCGCGTCTACGTCCATGTACAAACAAGCGTTACCGAACCCGAACGTTGAGTGAGCACGGCTCTGTGCAGGGACAGGTAGAAAGAAGCGGCAGCAAGCTGTAGTAAAAGTTCATAGCTTGTACTTGCTTGGCCTCCCATCAAAAGGTCGACGGACGGACAGACAAGGCAGTCTTACCAACAACAAAGGCGAAACCCCCCCCCCCCCTCCCAAGCACACGAAACGGCGGGCCCCCCATCCGCCGCCCCTGCCACTACCACCACCACCACCAACCATCAACCACCTCCCACAGCCAGTGCCGCAGAAGCCAGCAGCCGCTTTCCGAGTGTTTGGAACCTCCATCCCTCGCTCGTAGTGTGTACTCGCGCCAACGGCGACTGCATGCGCTTCACCTATTGTCATCGTTGTCGTCGTCGTCATCGTTACACCGGTTTCCCCCCCCCCCCTCACAACGGCGTGATCCATCGCCGCCATCCCCTTTTCTCACTGTGTGTTCCATCGTTATATGTGCGCAGTCGCGCGAGAGGAGAGAGATAAAAGAAAGTCCGCAACCACTTACTTTGTTCATTTTAAACGGAGTCTCTTCATTTCACCCTCATGCACCTCTGCATCACCTAGTGGTACTACTACTTTGCACTACGTACGAAGTACATCGTGACAGCGCGCGCGCACGCGCAAGAGCCTTCCTCCCCGTCTTCCGTGTCTACCCGCGACCTTCAATCATACTACGACGTACTTACTTCGTACCTATCGAGCGTTGGCCCCGACAAGAGTCGCGCCCCCCCCCCCCCCTCCCCTCCCCCTCCCCGCCCGTCCGCCCGCAGTGTGCGAGACAAGACTCGTTGTTGGTGAGACTTCCGACCGAGCCCACCTGCCGGCGTACATACGTACGTAAAACTACAACTACCACTGGAGAGTGTGAGACCCTCGAGGGCCCACGAGACTGGGCTTCGCAAGACCAAGGAGGAAACACAAGGCTTGGGCGCCCCCCAACCCACCGCCAACAAAGAATGCCCGCCGCCCTCCTAGTAGTAGCGGGAACGGCCCGGTTTTCAAGACCTCGTAATGACGACTTACGACGCCCTCTCCTACTAGTAGTACTAGGTAAGTAGCAGCAGTAGTAGTAGTAAGTAGCGGCTGGAGGGGTAGCATCTCTTGCGCTTGGGCTGTCCAAGTACGTAACGGGAAAATGAGAGAGACCGCGTAAGAGCCAGCCTGTGTTGTAGGCGGAGCTCATTTGTTGAACGCGTTTCGACGCCGTGCCATGGATCCGACCAACGGGCGAGGTGTCGATTTTCCAGACGACGGCGCGCATCGTCTGCGACACGGGGTGGCCGAGCCCGAGACTTGCTTCTAGTCTCATGCTTGCGCATGGAAGACTGGGACTTGCCTGGCGGGATGCATGATCGAATCGTCCGAGTAATGGCAGGAGCAATTCTGTACTATCGTAAGTTGTCGACAAGTACAGTATATTGTATGCGGCCGCAACCGAGCAACGCATCTCGACTCCCACTTGCCGTTGTCGTCCGGGCCCCGACCTATCCGCCCGGCCCGTCAAGTGCCGGGTCTCGGAAGCGCCCCATGCCAGCCACGGTACGCACTTGGCTGCTTCACTCTTCCGCAACTCACGCCCCCTCTCTTCGCCCGTGGACGCTGAGGTAGGTGTTAGGCGGGCACTGCACAGATCCCCCACGGTACGGTACGGTACTCACGGACGATCACAACGGACACTGTTCCACGCCAGCCAGCCTAGTCGTTCCCATACAAAAAAGCACCGCGCGACGAACCGTCGTCCCGTGCGCCCGGATTCGCCGCGGCCGCCGCCACCTTTTTGCTGCTCCTCGAGGGTGAGGTTAAAAGCAACGAGCGCAGCGGCCGGTTTCTTTTGCCACGCGACCATGGCCCCCATGTACGTGGCCCTTTACGCCACACTCCCGGTCGACGGGTTCATGTCTATCAGACGTACCAGGTTGCATGTCGCGGCAAGACAGGACCAGCGGCGCATGTCTGTTGAAATAGCAAGAAAACAGGCGTGTCGTGGCCTGGATCCGACAGTGGCGCCCAGTGTCGTCATTAGTCACATAGCCCGGACTCCATGTATAAATCTGCGGACCGGGAAGCACAAGCGTTACCCCAAGTTATGTGCGTGGGCTCGTATAACACTCGTGGATATGATCGACCGCAGCCTTGAGCGGCGGTGGCGTGACGCGGCCACTGCCGAGGTGACTGGTCAGGCATGTCTTTTGTGTGGCGTCGGTGTGAGGTCGTCCGCAGCATACCGCACCCTCCCCCTTTTCGCCCTCCCCCTTTTCGCCCGCCGCCCAGCGTACCAAGGCGTCCCGGCCGGCCTGCTCAAATCTCTTCCATGTCCTCCAAGTCATCCAGCGGTGGGAACTCGCCCACCTCGACCCTCTCCGGCCGCACAAAGACACCATGCTTGAGCTCCACTGGCTCGCCCCAGTATCGGGTTCCCGCGATGCTGCCGTCGTTTTTGCCCACCGGCTCGTCCAGCTGCACTCCGACCCAAGTTCCTCGGCCCGAGGGGATCTCATTGACTTCGCCCACGTATCGGACCACGCCGCGGCGGGCGTCTTCGCCCCCAACCCGGCACCGCTTACCCACTTGGATGCCGCGGCGGCGCACCTCGTCGTCTAGGGCTGCGAGCTTGGCCTGCTCGTGGTCAGGCGCGTTGGGGTCGAAGCGGCCTAGCTTCTGCGCCTTCTTCCATGCCAGCACAGAGTCCGTCTTCTTCTCGTACTCATCCTCGGGCATCACGTACTTGTCCACCCCGGATGTGTCGGTGTAGTTGGGTCTCGCACCCGGCGGTCGGGCATCTCCCACCTGCAACGCGACCGCTCGTCGTCAGCCTATGTTCTCGGTCATCCCACGCACCTTCGCGGCCAGAGACACGCCCGTAGCAATGCAGTAGCGGAGATGGGTAGTGATGCGCGTTGGACCTGGCTGGACGCATGGACAAAGCCGTCGGCTGGGGAAAGCCTCACGCCGACCGACCCATGCACGCCTCTCTGGCCCTTCTCCTTGCTCTCTCTCTCTCTGCGCGCGCAATGTGTCGCTTCGGCGTCATCGACACGGTTGGTCATGCGGCCGCTTGCCCGGTCCGCTGCCGCAAAACGCCTCGACAGCCAAGCGTCGCATCGATCCAGCAGGCAGAGCGGACGCATGAGACATTTTCCGACATGCACATAGGGCAGGACGGTGAGAGCTTGGCAGCACGGGAACGACGCTCGTGGCCGGGAGGAAAACCCAGGATCCTGGACGACGTCCCGTCACGCTGGGGGCGGGAGCAAATCAGAATGAGGTAGAGGCCCAAGACTTACATGCAGCTCCGCGTAGGGAGCCAGGGGGAAGCTGGACAGGCGCACGCTGTCCTCGTCGTCTCCGTCAATGAGGACGCGCTCCGCCCCCGCTGACGGCTGGAGACTTAGTATCTGTGACGAAGGGGGAATGCCGGTGATGGTCTCGAGCTTGGCGCGCAGCTGCGTGATGGTCCACGAGGGCGTGATGCGGCGCTCCGAGGCCGCGTTCTCCGAGATGACCTGGAGGGGGACGTCGGCCATGATGTCGGTGTCGATGTCGATGTCGATGTCTGCTTCCTGCGACAGAGAATCCCCCGTTGTAGTAGTCCAGCCCGTGATGAGAGCAGTTTCAGGACGATCGATGGCCCGTCGTCGTGGGGCGCGTAGGTCGGATGGACGTCGTAGCCTTGCTGGTCTCGGAAAAAATAGAGTGGGGTGGGGGCCAAAGGGGGGGAAATCAGGGTCTCCCCTCTGGACGCTTACAGAGCGAGTGGCTCACAGAGCGGTGCTGCCGTACAGTACGAAGTACCTACGTGCAGGCAAAGCAGAACAGAACAGGCCAAGGGAAGGCAAGATGAGGCAAGCCGGAACGGAGCGAGGGTGTTTGTTTGTCGTCAATGAAAATGCTTACCTTGATACCTTATGGTATGTAAGGCAAGGCAAGGTAAGGAAGGTACAGTCAGTCAGTCGAGCCACGCTCTCCCAAACAAGGTCCCCGAGGTATCAAGTACCGCGCCATGTCTGCGGAGTTGGTTCCGGTGCATTATCATTGGACCCCTCATCAGTTGGACGGGCAGTCCGTCATACTACTTACTAACGTTACTGATCAAGGCACCACCTCACCTTGGCCTCTGGAAACCACCCACGGCGCACTGCGACTCTGAAACTCTACCGCCTACCGTAGGCACTGCAGGTAGGTAGGTAACTAAGGCATAGCAGGCCCAGTAGCCATAATAAGGCACCTAGAGCAAGGCGATAACTTGCCGCCCGCCCGCAGCCCCACGAACAAAGTGCAAAAAACCTACCCCTGGATTAGTACATAGCATCTGCCATGTTGTTGCTTTTGGTGCCTGTTCGAAACACATAGCCACCATGACCTTGCCCATACCTCGGACATGTCCGTGAAAAGGGGTGGGAAGAAGGGGGGGAAGTTCCTTGGTCTTTCCTGAGACTCGGCTATCATGCTCGCCGAGTCGGGACGAACCACCCTAGAGCTCTCCAAAAACGCCAGCACGCTCATCATCGTGTTTCTCGTGGGCATCATCAGCGCCAGGCCTCTGCGGATCGTGCCCGGCAAAAATGGCTGCCGGGTTATTTCGTACATACAGTACAGTTCGTAGTAGTTCCAAAGGTTGAGTGAGTCAGTGAGCACAAACGCACCGCACTCCCCCCCCCCCCCTTCCCCCGCTGTTCATTCACCATCTCAAACTCGACCTCACCTCATTGTTTTGTCTCGGAATGGCGTCATTTCCATTTGCCCGCTCCAACAGCACGTGCTGCCCCGTCCGTCCCTTGTTGACCGTCCGTCCGTCCATTGGAAGCCCGGTCCAGCCCAGCACAGCCCAACAAGACCCTTCTTCGGTTTCCTGTATCAGCCACAATGGCGAGCGAGCGACCTCATGGCAACCAAAACGATCCCGCCTCACCCCATTTCTAGACCCTCAAGTCAGTCAGTCAAGTGAGTCCGTCACTCGGCGAGTGCCGTTCATCATCAAGGAGCAAGTAAGCAATCAAGCCAGCAAGCCTCGTCTTTGCATTGGTTTCCGTCGTCACCGCCCACCACCGTTGCCCTGTCCTTTGTCCATCATCGTCACAGTCGCACAAACCGCGTCTGCTGCTCGGCAAGCAAACTTTACACTCCCCCGTCCGACCAACCAACTGCCCCAACCATGCAAGCTCTTTCTTTGGGTTTGGGTTGCGCGCTGCCGCATCGTCGCCGCCGCCCGCCCGCCCGCCATGCAGAGACTCTACATACATACATACATACACTCTTGACGTAGCAGTCACAATGCAAACCGCTTTGCTCGGCCGTCAGCTCGGCCCTTGGTGTCATGCTGTACGACGACCAGCCCCCAGGTATTGAGTACCGCCCGCGCCCTCCCGAGGTGCTCCATGCCATGCCGGACAACAGCTCCGCTTCGTGAACCCATAATATCGCATCCTCGCATCCGGTGGGCTGGTTGCTGGTGGCCAAGGCCGACCATGCGGCATCGATGCAGCCCGCCCGCCAGCCAGGCATTGATGCGCCGCGCCGTACGAACACGCGCAGCATGTTTGAAACCGCAGGTGAGCAAACCACGATGCGCTACTTCGCACACAACGTATACTACAACAGTACAGCACCTGTGCCCATGCTGCGGGCGTCAAACCGAGCGACCTCGTCGCCGGCCACGGCTCTCAGAGCCCTGAGTGCAACCCCATCTGCCTTGCCGGTCCGCCGGTGACCCGTGTCGCCCTGGCATGCTGGCCTCGGGCGCCTGTTGCCGCTGCTAACATGGAAGCGGTCTGCCGCCCATTGGTCCAGACGGTCGACACATCACGATGCTGCGCTGCAAGAGCACAACTCTGAAACATCCCCCTTTCACGTCCACTGACAAAAAAGTGGTTGTCTTGGCTGTCAACGTGCTCCGTCTGCCCCCCCCCCCCCGCCCAGCCTTCTCGTGGTGTCACCCAGACATTGGGTAGGAACCGAGATACGTACGCACGCCTATGGTGCCCCAAGGCATTGCTTTGCATGGAGCAATCTCGAACCAAGAAACAAGGTAAAACGCCCAAGTTAGAAAAAGCAAGTCGTCCCCGATGACTAGCGCATCATCCTACCGCCGCCATGGTGAAACGGGACAGCGAGCCCTCAAGAAGAAAGCCTTGACGGCCCAAGCACCATCAATCAGTTCGCGGTTTGAACGAGCGAGACGACGGCCTTTGTGCGTCTTGGTACCTGATACTGACACCCGGGAGATGCCCAAGGTCAGGAAAAGAGAGGCCTCTCACCGCCACGTTTGCGCGGCGAGTGGGCTGAACCGCCGCCGGCGTCATCGTCGACTACGTTGGGCTGAGCTGCGTTTGCCGTCGAGCACGCACCTGTGCTTTCTGACTGCGCCCCAGCACGTCCCTTGGAGTTCTGCAGTCGTCGTGCCAGCTGCCTCGAGGCGGTGGAGGTTGATGTCCTGTGTGCGGCGTGTGGGGTGCCTGTAGCGCCCGAGTTCGTGATTTCTCTTGCCGTGGCGGCGTTCGCATCACCTTGTGCTCACCGATTCCATGGGCGACGGATGGACTTGGAGGCGCCATGCCGAACCTCACCTCACCTTGAAGATGACGTCGGATGTTCGCACGGGGGGTCGAGCCGTCGCTCCGCGGAGCCGTGCCGTGGGCTGCCTGAGATCAGAAGTGGGTGTCTGTCATGCATGCTGGCCAACAAAATGCGTACGAAGTACATGGCCTACAACTACTTCGTAGTAACTCAGTAGGTCCTTGTTGAACAAGTTGGCGCTTTCCTCACCGGGCCGCCTCAAGCCCGCCTCCGGGTTCGTTCTCTCCAAAGCCACGTATGTATGTGTATGGGAGCCCAACGGCCCATTCACCCTTTCTCTAGCCTGCGTAGCTCTGTGGCAAGTGCGCCAAAGGCACGTGTGGGTGTGTGAGTGTGTTGGTGCGGCGTCGCTTGTTCGCGGTCGCTCCCCAACAGCCGCACGCCACCCTCCCGAATTAGTACATGGGGAACCAGCCTCGCGCAACGATAGGCCACGGGAAGGCGGCCGCCGGCACTGCATACATATGCCTCGACTCACTTGACTTGGCTGAGTGTGTCGAGGCTTCCAGGCACGACGCCTGAGCAACGGGGTGGAAACGCTGTGCCTAAGAAACACTCGTCCAAAACCGTCGCAGCTTGCACCAAGTATGTAGCCCGACCAGAGCATCTTGTCTTGCAGAGACGGTCCGAGGGAAACAGTTGGCCTCCTCCCTCGGGCATGTCCTGCGAAACGGAACGGAGCAGGCGTGACGACTCATCGCCGCCATCGTCGCTTGGGCATCAAGATTTGGGTTCGCCTTTGCGCCTGAGGCACGACACCCACGATGCCACGCATCGCATTACACTAGAGCCACGGGACGGCATGACCGGGAGCGACGGCCACTCTCGCCGCAGTCGGTCTGTCGTTGCCAATGATCGACCTCTCTATATGGCAGCGGGCTTCGCCTCAGTCGCGGCTTACACGTGTTAACCCGGTGATGCGTTTTTGGCCGATAAGGCGGTGTCGAGTCTGCTGCCCTGTCTAGCGGTCACGGAAGAGGGGCTGGTGCTTGCTTGCTAAATATGTGTGTAGCCACCACCCTTGGACCATGTGGCGTTGGTGCTAGGGGGACGCTGGATTGTAGGTCCGGACGGAGAGAGAGATGGGGGGAAGGGGGGGGGGGGGGTCCGGTCCCGTTGGCAGCATGGAAGCAGGCGGCTCCCAGGCCCGGCCAGGCCAGACCAGGGCGGCGCTGAAGCGGGATGCGTTCGATCTCCAGTGTGATGACGCTGGTAGCTGCATCCATGTGAAGCGCCAGCGGGCGCCGAGCGAAGGCTCCAACCTGTTGGTTGCAATGCGCGTGCTCGGCCTGCATGTTGGTGGTCCGGGGGGCATGGCGGTGATGAACAGGCGTTCGTGTGGCTCGCAGTTTAATCGATGAACCCTTGGGCATCCCTGGTCTGACGTGGACACGGCGCCACGCACCCGGCGTCCGCCCACACACCCACCCATCCCATCCCATCGCGAGCCTCCTGCTTCGCCCTCGAGGAGGATTCGCACTCTTGCCTCCCGCAACGTGTTACGGCTGACCGCCATTCCCACGCCGCGCCTCCACGACCGGTGCCGTGTTGCCTCCTTCCGCCTGGATGGCGCAGTCCCGTCCGCCCGCCGCTTTGTCTTGTCCTCGAGCCGAGTTGGGGCATCAAGAGGCCCTTGAGGGGGACGGTGGTGCTCCTCCAACGGAACAAGATGCGTCGTCGCGTCCGCTCGAAACGGCAGTGCCGACCACCACCGCAGCGGTTGCTGCTGACCATGAATAGTACGTATGTACTGTATGTGTATCCCCGGGAGCAGGCGATGGTGGCAGCACCTTGATCTGGGTCGGGCAAGCTCCAGCCGAGAAACATGGCTGTGAAAATAGCCGTCGGTGCACAGACGTCGATGTCGGCTGCGACAGTAGGTACATACATAGTGCGTAGCTAAAATCCCATCCGATCAGAGGAGCATCAAAGCTTCTCCATGGAGGACGCCCGGGCAGGCTAAGATCGGTTCCCCATGTCATGCTGCTGCCCGGGCCTTGCACTCCACGAGGTTGCAGACAGGCTGCAGGCTGCGAGTCTTTTCACACGCGCGCTCGACCTCGATGCGAACACAGCTGCTCGCAGCGCCTGCCAGAAGCAGACGGCCATGGTGGATGATGCACATACAGTACACACAACGTCGGGGTGGGCGTTTCTGGTGACAATGCGGCAGCAGCCCGGAACGGTGCCACAGCAGCCAGGAACTGCAGATGGTGCGGGCCAGATCTCCGGCGGCCATGGACCGACGAGGGAGCGTCCCGGCGGTGAAGGGTCAGCCGCGCGTTGCCGTCCAGACGCTGACACGCCCCCCGAGCAAGTCCTGGATCGCATCGTGTCGCATCGCATCGCTTTGGTACTGGTCCGCTGCAGTCCGTCGGGGGTTCGTGCCCCACACAAGGACCGGTCAACGGCATTACTACTACTACGTAGCAGTTCCTTTTCTTCCGGGGCAGCAGCTTTTCCTGGGCAGTTCAAACGCGAACGCACGGGAGTCGGTGCCGGCTCCGTCGTGTGCTGGGGCCCCTTTCGGCGCTGCCCGGGAAGAAGGTTCGTGTCGAGTAGAGTGCTAGACCAGACGCATCAATAGACCTGCGACGCGAGGATTTTTGGCTCGCAATTCCAGGCACACCCCTCCTTCCTCCGTTGGACGTCAGGCAGGGTGAGGTGCTTGGTAATACGTACTCGCTCGGCGCAGTAAAGCCAGACTGGACCTTTCAATGCCTTGCGTCGCGAGACAGGGCCTTAGTGTTCATGGGCCGGCAAATATCTCACCCTGCTATCAAAGGCCCTCTCCCCCCCTCCATATCGCGCCTTGTTGCGTGGCTTCCATTGTAAGGAAGTGCATGCGACACACACAACAGACACATCGCAGCTCCTGCACCCCCCCTCCCGAGGCTGGTGGCCATGTCGCCCTCCACGGCGCGATGACGATGGAGCGTGGCCAGCCAGACACAAGGAGGTACGGCATCTGGAGACACGAGCATGCATGGCTTCGTGGCCATGCGCTGGCAACCGAGCGAGCGAGGCTCTGGCCTGGCCCTGGCGGCGGCGCCCGAGATGGTAAAAACTGGAGCGTTGGAGGGGCCGACTGCGAAGATCAGCTGCAGCGCGGATTGCGAGTGGAGGCCAGGGGGCTGCCGCCAGGGAGCCGACACGCGCTTT
Organism: Purpureocillium takamizusanense; assembly: GCF_022605165.1. Lineage (NCBI taxonomy): Eukaryota > Fungi > Ascomycota > Sordariomycetes > Hypocreales > Ophiocordycipitaceae > Purpureocillium > Purpureocillium takamizusanense. Next base: position 2,247,794 of record NC_063072.1, read on the forward strand.
GTCATCGGCTGCTGGGAATCGCGACCGAAACGTGTGCGTCTGGGAGAGACGACTTTGTTGATGCTGAAGATTGCACAGCGCGTACCTAAGTACTGTGCATGCAACACTTTGTACAGCGCGGGAGAGAGACTAGTATGGCGGTTTGAGAAGAAGAAGAAAAAAAAAGGGTTGAGTCGTGCAACCAGAACCGCCAAGGCCGAGCCTACGAGTAAGTCGCGTGCAACAACAACATGCTCGTCTGGCATCTGGAAGTCGCAGACGGGGCGAGTGGTGGGCGAGCGCTTGCCTGTTTCGCATCTCGTGTGCGTGACAAAGCGCTGGTACCAGGTACCGCTGGGGGCCTTGGCTGGATCTCGAGGGGCAGGTGGCAGACCGTGGAGGGTCGCCAACGACCACTTACACGTCCAAAGTACCCGGTACGAGGCCAACCCCTCCACGAGTGCTTCGTCGTCGACGGGCGCGGCGCAACCAACGGCACCAGTCCGCACGTTACTAACGTTTGCATGGAGCACAAGGGGAGTGAGTGGGAACCTCAGTCATCCAGTTGTCACAAAGGTCGCGCCAAACAAGACGCGCAGACGAGCTTGGAGGCGTCTTAACGTACAAAGTAAGGGGCCGGGATGCCCCCTCCGGACCTCGCGGCGCGCGCTCTGGTTTGTCTGTCTGAACAATTCGGGCTGGGCAATCGTCGCAGAGACGGGGTCAGAGTAAGCCTGGGTTTGCGGCTGCAGCGGGGCCACCTTGCCTTGACCCAACATCAGGATCGCAGAAGGAATTATACGACGCATGTCTGATGTGAGCACCGAAGCGCATGGCGTGGCCCAGCAGGCGGCTCATTCCATAGTATTGCCTTGTCGGTACAGTACCTACGAGGGCCTCATCCTCATGCGCCCCCCTAAGCCCGCCGTGATCCGCTCAGCGGAACGGGCGCAGGTCTCGTGCCCGTGCGCTGGGGAGGGCCGACCCTCTCCCACGCCTGTGCGCCGGCGGTTGTGCTTTGTGCGGATGCTGGCGTTGGTGTTTTGGCCCGTCCAAAGAAAGCAAACGCCCCGTGGCGGATAAGGCCAGCACCGCCTGGAAGTGGCGGGCTCGAGCACAGGAGCAGCTGGAGAGAGAGCGTGAACACCTTGTTCCCTGCCCGCCTTCCCTGAGGACCTACCTGTAGGTAGTACCTCCCAGGTAAGTAGCTACTTGGGTAGGTACAGAGCAAGTATGTAAATGCAAGCCAGCCTTTGCCTTGCCGTTGTCTGTTCTTACTTTGCGCATTATGGGACCGGTACGAGTGGGCACATTGAGACTACCGAACAAGATGCCTTAGAGCCAATAATTACTAACCAAGCACCTCATCGTGTACAGGCCATTACGATGAATTAATTCATCGAGGCCAGGATTGGCGGCCGTTGCTTCTGCTAATTTACGTACCTAGGTACTACCTTAGCCAGGACGATGATTGCCACTGCCGCGGTCGCTGTCGTCGCTGTCCGGTGTCTGGGTAAGGAAGAATGGAAGGAAGGAACGAAGGGGAGGGATGGGGATTTTCGGGAGAGGGGTGGAGAACCAAAAAAAGAGAGGAGGGGGGGCGTGTCTGCAGCACAAGCCTGACAGGTACCTGACGGGGTCCTGCCCGGCCTCGCACGCAGCGTAACTCAACTGACTTTGTCCACACTGATGAGGCATGAGCGACCCGCGAGATGGTAATCAGGTCAGAGCATTATCCCTCCCCTCGTCGTTAATAATTTCTGCTTTTTACTTTTCCCTCTCGCTCGCTGTCCGTTACAACTTGGTCGCCAGCCTTGGCCTCACATCCTCGCGCATGAGTGCCGAGGGCCCGTCTTCATCAATCAAAACCCACTGGCAGGGGGGGACATGGACGCTCGCATTCATTCCATTTACTACCCAGGGCACTCGAGGTCGGTCCCCTCCCCTCCCGGCGGCGCTTCACGACAACGCAAGCACACAACAACCATCATCCCGTCATGTCCAGCAACAGCCCCAGCCGCTCCAACACGCACGTACATACCTATGTATGTACACGCAACAGGGGGGCACCGGACACACAAACGCCAGGCACCAGATGGGAGGCGCCCGCGACCAGGCGGCTGACAGGCACGCTGACAGCTGTTGGGTGGCGTCCAGGGCGCCCTCAGGGCCATCCAGGGCCTATGACGAGCCATCTCCATCGGCGCCCCGTCCCGGCCAAACGGCCGCCAATCCGACGCACACACTTCGCCACGGCGGCGCACAACATTCATGGATGGCACAGCGCAGCACACACACGCACAGCACAGCACATTGTTAGAGCACATGAGAGCAGAGGAGGAGAGGAGAGCACAGCGTAGCGTAGCGCATTGCTGCACCGCGCGGCTTATTCCACGGGGGGTGGCCGGCCCTCCTTTTGCGCCTCGCAAACGGTCGGTGGTGAGAGGTAGCGAGGGGCGTTCAACGCCGGTGGCCCACGATGCACCCGACCCGTGGCTGGGCCCGCTCACTCACTCACTCACTCACTGCTAGCCTTCGGCCCACGCCCCTCCACTCCCTCCCTCTTGATGCAAGAGAAGAGGGACCCCCAACCTGCTGGGCTCTTCTCACACACCCCTCATCATGCGTGTCTCTCCATGCTCTGGCTTGACGTTCATCATGCATAGGCAGCTAAGGTTGTTGAACTTGGATAGCCCTATGCCGGCCCACGCACTCTGCTCACGTCCGGCCCGGCCTTGCCAACGCGGCGTTGTATCGGCGCACCAAACCCATGCGTTGCTATACTTGGGGCTGCCTGAGGTGCCTCCATGCTCACTCACGCGCCTCCCTCCCGATCCCAGCAATGCCAGCAGGGCAGGCAGGGCGGGCGGGCGCCAGAGGCCAACCTTGGCTCTTCTCATCTGCCAGCGAGGCATTCGTTATGCTGCCCCCCCCGGCCTCTCCCTCCTCCTCCTCCTCTCATCCCTCCCCCCCCCACGGTTCACCCTCGCTGGCGTCGATGAAGTGCGTCGATGCCTGCCAGGCCGAGCCGGGCCCCTCCAGACCTAAAGACCCAGCCTGCTGGGGCCCTTTTTTGCTTTCTTTTTCGCCTCGACCGACCGACCCCTGCCCCCGGCCGTCGCTCTGTCGCCGTGCCGCCTCGAGCAAGACGTCGCGCAAGGAAGCGTCAAGTACCAGCAACCTCTCGGCCGGACGTCCGCCTCGTCCCTGCGCCGTGGGCAAAGGACCCCTGTCGGCGTTGGTGCCCCATACTCTCATGCTCGTAGTAGGTAGCCATACGTACGGCCCACGCAGTACCCAAGCCCACCTCGTCCATCCATCCATCCGTCCATGGCTTGGCTCGCCGGCTCGTATACATACCTATCGTCCCCTCTGACGTTGTCCCTCGTCTGCCGGGGCTGGGGCTCTTGCAAACCCTTCGACATTGTGCCGCCACCTGATGTCTGTGTCTGCTTCGCGGGAACCTGGTCTGGCCTTTTAATGTACTCGTACTGGCCCGTTGCCGCTGCTCACTCTGCTTCATCTCCTGCCCATTGGTTGACGACTGCCCGGCCGAGACCAATCACAACCCCAAGCTGGCCTCCAAACACGACTCCAGGAGCCGTTGTCTACTTGGGTCATCCCCAGACACAGACACCTCCAGAACGCTTCCGTTTCTTCTCTCCTCCTCCTCCTCCTCCTCCGCCTGCCCTCATCTGGTTCCCTCTGCTACCTGCCCCGAACTGGGCTGCCGAATACCAGTTCAGAGGCGCAGGCACTCAGCCGGCCAGCTCCAGCTCGCACGCATTCTCATCTTCGCCAAACGTCTCGCCGACTCGAGAGAGCTTACCTGGAGTCACCCGCCGGCCCAACGCGAGCCCGGACCTAGACGAGGACCCGACTGCCGTGTGATCCTCCGGAAATACGCCCATCGCTACACCAAGGCAGCTATTTGCTGGGTCTCGCTACACTGCGTCGCTTGGACAACGCAGTTTGCCCCCCAACCAAGTTCAAGAGCAGCCAAGGCCGCGCCTGGCAGCCAGTCGCGGAGCTGGCCCAATTCAAGAGCCAGACGCTGCTCTGCCTCCCGCGGGCGGAGCCCTTGTTCGACGTCATTCCCAACAGCGGCGACGTCGCCCTGCACCGCGGCTCCTGTGCCCCAGCCCCAGGCCCGGTTCCGTCACGCCTCGCAGGCAGCAGACGGCAGGGTCACGTCTTCAACGTGGATATCGGCTCCTTGCTCAAGCGCTCCGACTCAAATGAGTCTTCCGCGTATACCCAACAGCCTCGATCCGCCCTCGTGCCGCCATCGACGGTTGCCGCTCCGGTTCATGGGCAGCTGCCCGCGCAGGTCGCGCCGCCTGCTGCGCCCGGCCCGATGCCCAACGCCAGGCGCAACATGCCTCCCCTAGCATCTGATCAGCCCGTGAAAAAGCAGAGCAAATGGTCACAGGAGGAGGATAGCCTCATCATCGAGCTCAGGGGGAGTGGCATGAAGTGGGAGGACGTCTCCAAGCGGCTGCCCGGCCGCAGCGCCATAAGCTGTCGACTCCACTATCAAAACTACCTTGAACGGCGAAGCGAGTGGGACGAGGAGCGCAAGAACAAGCTGGCAAGACTGTACGAAAGGTAACGTAGTTCGGGCATCTTCCTCGTCCACGCAAGGAGGCTCGCTTCGTAGCGTCGCGACACGCTTGCTGACATGGTGACAGGTTCAAAGCAGAGATGTGGGCCAAGGTGGCCGAGGAGTTGCAGGTTCCATGGCGGGCGGCCGAGGCCATGCACTGGCAGCTCGGAGAGGTCGACATGGCCCGCAGAGCCGGCGTGGTTCCGTTCTCACTGGCGTCAGGCAACGTCGAAAACACGGCGCGAGCGGCAGGACCACGGCCCACGGCCCACTTCCAGCACCAAGAAGGCCTCGGACATCACCTGACGCCGCCCTCGCCGCGGTCCATATACGCGCGAAACCCCGGGCTGTCTGTCATGCCGGTAGGGGTCGGACAACCCCAGCGAGTCGAGAGTTTACCACCGGCCCCCCCTCCGCCTCCACCACCGGCCGCAGCCCCTGGGCCAGGATTTCCTCCTGGAATGCCGCAGGAGCACGGGGAGCTCTACTACACGTCTGGTCCGGGTCTCGCGCCCATCCAGACTCAGGGGCAACCTCGCAACCCGGGCCCGCTGCCCAGCCTGGCCGAACTCACGACGGGTGTCAGCCCCTACGGAACCCCTATCGAGCGCCCGCGATCCGGACCAATGGGGCCAGGTCCGGCCCCGGGCCCGGGTCCGAAACATGGGCCAAGCCTGCCGCCGGCGCCGGGTTATCTTCCCCCAGAGCCCACCAGGGCCAAACGGCGAGCGAGTCCAGAAATGATGCAACGAGAGAACAGCCACAGAAGGCGAATTGGATGACACCATCCGCCTCAGCATTCGGCAGCGAAAGAGCGAGGGAGAACCAGGCACGGAATAGAATGAATCCCAAGGGACCCGACGCCGCGTCTGCGGAGTCATAGATTTGAAGACGGGAAGACGGGAAAGCAAGAGGCTGCGGAATACACCGGGACTGGAGGTTGTGTTTTTTTCCCATTGCGAGCGAGCCAACGATTTTCATGTCGCATTTGTCCACGATGCATCGAGCGAAAGGGTCCACAAGGCTCCCGAGAAGACGAAATTCTGGGCTGGAGCGAGGTCACGGGTAGGAGCACGTTTACGAGTCCATCTTGTACTGATAGAAGGTGTTGGTGGCGCACGACAAAGGGATGATGGTCCCGGGCTTTGGGCATTTTGACATTACTTTTGTTTTGCAACTCTGCGGGCGGTGCGGGAATGGGGGGGTTCATGGGCTATAGAACCGGTCGCCAGCGGTGGCTAATGGTTGCGGCGCCAGTTACACCGCTTAGATCGATCATGGGAGGGCGATTCACCCCCTCCATAGGTACCTTAGGCTTGCTTGGTCGCCGGGGGTGGGTGGGGGGTTTGGGGGTCTTTGGGCTTGCGGCTTTGATCGTCGGAATAGATAATGACAAATATGATCTTGCATGTTATGACATGGCCGAGGGAGGGGCAGGGCGGCATAGAGTGAGAGACATGGGCACCAAGCCGTGATGTCCTATGCGTGCCGTTTAGGCAAACACCCTCCATACTACTATAGTACCTAAGGTAGGTAAGGTACCAACCCAGGTATTAAGATGTGACGTCCGAACCATTGCCACTGCGTCCCTCTCCGGCAATGCGGTAACTAAGCACGTACTCTTGTGCTACTGACCGCCGCCACCTTCTTGCTGCCTTGGGGCGGCGCAGTGACCGACGCTTGACGTGGACTGGCGCGGCATCATGTCTTTGTTTTTCTTTATTTTGATCCAAGAGAGACGACGACTACTATCTACTACAAATCACCCACCAGTTGTCCTTTTCGTAGCCGCTCTCGCAGCACGTCCCGCCCGCGGCGCGCACGTCCTCGTCCAGCTCACCCTCGCGGTACAGGTGATAGTAGCGCTGGAAGGTGGCGTCGGGCTCGCCCTTTCTGCGCATGACCCAAGGCACCAAGGTGTCCTGCTGCGACGACTCGTCCCAGCCGCGGCGGCTGCTGCTCTGCTCCAAGGCCCAGGCGTAGATGAGGGCGCGGGCCCCGGGCCCCGGGTGGAGGCAGGCAAGAAGCGCGGCGATGGCCTCCTGGCGACGATGGCGCGTGGAGAGGTGGTGGACGACGGCGATGCTGATGACAAAGTCCACGGCGGCGGGGCGGTAGGGCAGGGCGAGGCCGTCGGCCACGGCGACCTCGCCGGAGTGCCGGGCGGCGGCCAGGCGCACGAGGGAGGCGCTGCGGTCGGAGCCCAAGATGAAGAGCGAGGGGTTGACGGGCAGGTACTTGCCATTGCCGCAGCCGACGTCGAGGCCGATGCTGCCAGGTGGCTGGGAGAGGAGGAAGCGCTCAACGAGGGGCCAGGGCTTGTGGCGCGTGGCCGAAAAGTGCGGCGCGATGGCCTCGTACACGCTGTGCACGTGCGTGTCCTCGTACGCCTCCGCTGTCTCGGGAGGGTTATTCGGCTGCTGCATAGTCTCTTGGGACATCCCCCGGCCTTCTTCAGAGACCATGGGCGCCTTTGATATTGGAGGCCGAGGCTGTGCGTCAAGCTGCGCTCCGGTCGGCCCGTCCCCGGATGAGCCCAAGTCTAGCTGGCTCATGGTCCCGCTCCGACGACGCTCCTCCGCGGAGCAGATGGACAGAGGCCCCTCGGAAGCTTCGATTGAAACCGCCTCCGGTCAATGCTCGCGCCGTAGATCCGGACGGGGTGGTGTGTGTAGGTGGGTGGTGCTGGCCTCGCAGCACATATGCCAGACACGTGGGCCGCGGCTGTTACCTCTGGCCACGTATTCGACTGAACGTCGAGATGTCTTGGAATCCCCGGAAATGGGCTGAGCTTCCTTCTGCGGTTTCCGGGCAGTTACTTGGCTCTCGGGGTGCTCGCTCGAACAGCGGGCTGCCTTTCGTGCATGCGTCTGTGACCTGGTTGCATGAACGTTCATCAGCGGAGGGTGGGCGCCAGGATGGATTGGTGTCGGGGTCCCTGATGGATGATGATGGATGGGTGGTAGGGACAAGGTGGAGCCGGGGTGGGTGTCGACAAATTCCGGCAGTCGCATAAAGTTGGATCGCAGCGCCTGAGATTACACGCGCCGAACCATGCGCGGCAGAGGGTCACGCCGGCACGGGAATCCTTGCGCGACGTGCCTATCTGGCTCGTGCTCCGGATCGGAGGGCGCGCGCTCTCTGTCTCCCAGGCCCACGGATAGGCGCAATCCGGATTCAAGAGGATCAATGGATGCGAAAAGGGGGCCGTCTTTGACTGCGCGTGAAGCTCTCGGGACAAGAGGTGTGGTTGAAAATGCGTCACGTGAAGCTGGGCGCGCCGCGGATGTACGTACCTGCCTACTGGCACATGGGTACGTACCTACGAAGTACTTGTGAACAGGCAGGTGCGTGCTCAAGCGGCCGTCTGGCCAGGCGGCTCAGGAACGAGGGAACCTGGCCGGGAAGGAGACGGCCGGCCCGCTTGCCCGGAGCCCAGACCGTTCGTGACGGCAGGGCAGGAACGGTGGGCGCAGCACGGAACCTCCACCGGAAGGCGTGACCCAGCCAGCAGCCCCAGCAGGTCACCCACCCGACAGGAGACCAGATCCAGCAGGAGACACGGGCGGGGGACCCAGGAGCCCCAGCGGAGGCAGCAGAACAGAACCCAGCAGGGCTCCGCAACGATGGGATCGAAACACCATGCAACTATCCCATCGTCCTACTTAACCTTTTGCCGAGTCAGCATTGAAACGGGGCCTGCGATTCCGAGCCACACGCCGCGACGTGTGGGAGGAGGAGTGTTGTGAGTGAGTTTACACGCACACACGCACACGCACAAACACGTATACGTACGAGTCGGCGGCATTAAAACGGGCCACGGGACACGAGACGTCGTACAGCGAGGCCAAAACGGCGGCGCCCATGTCAAGTGCACGCGCGAATCAAGGGCCTGTCGCGGCCGGCACTTTGCCCCGTCAGTCACTCTCCGGGTTTGGTCGTGCTCGCACGGCGTCTAGGTGGACAGTCAGCGGCGGTCGTCGTGTGCGCGCTCGCTCCCTCCGTTGAGGCAGGGGGTAGAAGCCCTATGATGGAGCGGTTGACTTCCAGTCCGACTTCAGGCCCGACTCTCGAGAATGCCCACCCGTGACGGGGAAGGGGGCGATTGGCAAAGGCAAACCGGAATCCTACGGCGCACGGCATGGTTCACGCCACGACACCATCCCTGTCCGTCCCCAAAGTTCAAACGCTCACGACCCCAGAGCTTCATGCAGCTCAGGCCTGGGCGGGACGAACGCGAGCCACTCCCGCGCGAAACAAACCCCCAACCCTCCCTCCCTTTCCCCCTTCCCGCCCTGTGGGACCTCGGGCGGACGGTCGGTCGGTTGACGGGCCAAAGTATCCTGTACTTGGGCGCCCTCGCGCAATGTACCGACTACAAGGCTTGCTGCGTGTGACAGAGTTGCGATCGCAAACACCCCTCCTTCGGCCCCGTTTCTTCGCAGGGATCGAGGAACATTCCGTGGCTTTGAGTGACGTTACAGGGGTCCAGGGCCATGCATTGCCAATCTCCCGAGATTCGGCCAGCCCGAGTCGCCCAGTCAGTTGGGTCGACGAGCGGCTCCTCGAACGCATGGACTTTTGACATGGCAGCCGGCGCGTCAACGCGGCGGCGAGCAAGCAAACCGCGTTGAAGATGCATGGGGCAATTAACAACACCCCTCCGATCCGCCGAAATGAAAGTCTTTCGGGGCTTATGCATATTAAGTACATAACGTATATTATACAGGGTGGGACGACGACTGCTTCTGAATTTGCCCATTGCGTCTTCAGGCCAAAGACGGTATGTGCTATGTATAAAAGTATTGAATGCAACAAGGTGACGTTCATGCGCCGCCTCTCTACCGGATCCATACTCATCCCGTTCCTCTCTTCCAGGTTTGTGCAATGTACTGGCTCTTTACTGATTTCCGGTGTTGAGTGGGCTCTTGGCGTCGTACACGTCTGTCGTGATGAGCTCCGGGTACTCGACACTTCCCTGCTTCAACACCTCCTCCATTGTCTCCATGATGACAATGCTCTCAGACCACGGCAATGTCGCGCTCTCCTTCTTGCCATCCCTCACGCAACGGGCGCACTCGTCGGCCTCCCAGAACATGCCGTGACCCCAGTCCCGCTTGGGGTCCTTGGGGATGGGGCATTCGACGACGTCGACCTTACCCTCCCTGCCCTTCTTGATGACGCGGAACTCGGTCGGCCGGAAGGCGGGGTGCGTGACTTGGATCTCGCCCTTGGAGCCTTGGATTCGGATTGCCGGAGCTGTGGAGTTGTCGTCGGGGCTGCTGGCGACGAGGATGGAGGTGGTGGCGACGCCCATGCTCCTGTGGCCGGGGAACTGGCAGATGATGCTAGTGGTCTCGTCGGCGCCGGTCTTGTACTTGTTGATGGCAGCGACGACCTTGGGAGCCTCCTTGTCCTTCTCCGGCTGGACGTGGTAAAGGGTCTGAAACACCCAAGTCAGGGCGTAGATGCCGAGATCCAGAAGAGCGCCTCCGGCGAGGTCCTTGTTGACCATGCGATGCGTGTCAGGAAAGTTCACCGTGCCGTCTTGGCCATCCTTATTTTCGTTGAAAGACAGATCGGCTGCGTCTGTCAGCATGCTGTCGTGTTGTGCAACGCGAGTTCTGCCAGCTGACACTCACCTAGGGTCCTGTAGACGGTACCAATCTCGCCCGAGCTGATCAAGTCACGAATCTTGATGCTGAGGGGGAAGTAGCGGGTCCAGACCGCCTCCATGAAGAAGAGGTTCTTGGATCTGGCCTTTTCGACCAGCTTCCGCGCCTGGGAGGCATTGACGGTGAGGGCCTTTTCGCAGAGGACGTTCTTGCCGGCGTCGAGGGCCAGCATGGCGTTCTGGAAGTGGTGGCTGTGGGGGGTGGCGACGTAGATGATGTCGACGTTTGGGTCGGCGACAAGCCCGGCGTAGGAGCCGTACAGCTTGGCCGATGCCGGACCGTCAATCTTGGTGACGAAGGCGGCGGCCTTGTCGACGGAGCTGGAGGAGGAGACGGCGACGATTTCATGGCGGACATCGTGGACGTCGCGCGAGGCAGGATCGGTGAGGAGGTCCTTGCAGAAAACTGGGCGGTTGTCAGCGACGGCGACATCACCCGGGCCGACGGTGATGGGTTTGTTTGGGGGATGGGTCGGGAGGTCAGGCCGTACCCTCGGCGATCCAGCCGGTGGCCATGATGCCCCATTTCAGGGTGTGAGGTGCGCCGGAAGAAGCCATTGTGGCGGAGCGGAGCGGTCAATAGACGGGGGCGAGGAGGGGCGACGGCAATTGAAGAGTAGGGAGCGTATATGAGGAATGAATGAGGAGGGAGATCTGCTCTCGGTGAAGCTCTGGAGGGGTAGAAGGTGCCGGACGGCTTTTATGGCTTTACGATCCCGACACGAGCTACTAATTTGGTTACCGTTGTCACTAGTAGTACGGAGGGGATGGAGGGGATGGAGGCGTCGGCGGTTTGTGTGGAGCGGGACCGCGATGGAGAAGCTCATGGCTACGTACGTACACTAACTTGTTACTACGTACTAGCTTGCAGCTCGCTCCGTGTAGCGTCGCGGTCTCTCTCAAAAGCAGAGTGTCGAAAGCTCTTCGAATCTATCGTGTTGTTTGTCACGGGGAGGGAGGCTTTAACTCGTGTTGCCCCGGTGAGTTATTGCCGTCGCGGACCAAAAGGGCATCCGTCGGCTAATGGAATGACGAGCCGCGCGAAAGCCACGAAGCGCCCGCCAGCCTTTCTGCGCGCGTTTCTTACTTGCTCATTCTTTTAGAAGCAAGCACTCCCGGTCCTGACATGCATGCACTGACACCGGCGGCCGGCACGCCGTATCATTGGCGCGGGTGGCTTTCCTCCCACATGGGCGTGTTCTTCAGCGTCGACGAAGGTGATGGGCTTGGATGCGATTCGGAGTTCCAGTGTTATCTCGCACTGACCGCCGTACATGCGCGATTCGCGAAATTCTGCATTTGGGTCTCTCGGCTTCTTCCCGTGCCGGGCCGAGGATCTTTGGATCAACAAATCAACTGCCGTTCGGCGTGGCTCTTTTGCTTTTATTACCCGCTCTTTTCTCACCCTGGCGTTCTCCATACGGCATTCGGGGGGAAGCAGCTATGAGGCGGCGCCGGGTGCGGCGAGGGTGAACCTGTCCGGACGGTCGGTCGTCGAATGGGAGGGGGGGGATAAAAAAGCTGGAGCAGTGAGGGGCTCAGACTTTTTTTCTGCCCTTCCTGAGCAGATAGATGGTGGGGTAAAATTGGACGGACGGGAGGGGGAGGGGGAGGGGGAGGGGAGGGGAACACACAGTCGCGCGCGGTGGCGTCGACGTCATGAGTTGTTCAACGTTACATACCAAGTTTTCTTCATTGGGAATCAGATGAGTCTGGCTCTTTCGTACTAAGGCTGCAAAAGGTAGGTTGCTCTGTACGGCGCTGGGTGATTTGCGGGGACGACTTATAGGGCTTGCAAGCTCTCTGCTGTTGACGTATTCGTTTCGGGTCGAGGGAAGCGCAGTAGCTGGCATACGTGCGGCTGTTGAGGCTCTTTCTTGTGAGTTGGTCGTGGGCTCTGCAAGTATACGGGCTTTAGCTACAGGCAACTGTGGATGCTACAGTACGTACTTAGTTAGGTAGCCCATCTCTTCTGTGGTAGGTAACGTTAGTATGTAAGTTGATTTTCGTCTGACGACCAGCAGATTCCGTTCGCATGGGGCCTGACGACATGTCATCGCACGCTGGAGGCAGAAGCACGTCAAGTCCGCGACGACATACTCGTATGGCAGACATGAGATGTGTGAGGACGGCTGCCCTTGATTTCAGTATTACTATCCTAAAAAGAGATATCACGAATGAAGGAACAGGTTTGGAAGGGCAGGTGAGTCGAGTTGGCGTGGGAGGCTGTGGAGCAATCGCCTGACTCAATTGAATCGACCAAGCTGGAAGTCTGCAAATAAAGCCAACCACAAACACAACTGGATGAATTTCATCTCACAAGGTCTACTGACTGTTCAAGGTAGACGACAAAGATTTGTTCTGAGTGAGGGTGTTAGATGGGCATGACTAAGACACCATCAATGATCAAATATACTGTAGTGGCAAGACGTCTGTGTCACTGGAGGCACTGGTATTTGAACACTGAGTGACCACCAGCATCCCCATCCCAACGTCCATTCAACCCCAGCATCATCCCCGCCCCACGCCGGCCTCCTTCCAGAACCCAGCATCACACACTATAGCCAAATAGTAGAAATTCAACTAGGTCCATCTGAACTCACAGTAGCCAATCGCCATCATGGCTCCGCCCGTAGCCGCCGCCATCGGCGCGCAGGCCTCGCGCCTCGCCAAGGACCTGCCCCTCGGCGGCAGCGCCTCGTCATCGACCATCCCCAGGCTCGTCTACGGCACGGCCTGGAAGAAGGATCGCACCGCCGACCTTGTCTACGCCGCGCTCAAGGCCGGCTTTCGCGGGGTCGATACGGCCGCGCAGCCCAAGCACTACGACGAGCGCGGCGTCGGCGAGGGCGTTAGGCGCGCTGTTTCTGAGGGCATCGTCAGGCGAGACGACCTCTTTGTAGGCGGCCGGCCCCGTTCCCGACTCCTCACTCTCATACTCGTGGCTACGTGTGCATCTCTAACGAGGTGTCCAGGTTCAAACCAAGTTTACGTCGCCCGGGGGCCAGAACCACATCACCCCGTATGACCTCGACGCGCCTCTCGTCGACAAGGTGCACCAGTCCGTCCAGTCGTCCCTCAGAAGCTTTACGCTCAAGGGCCAGGAGCCGTATCTCGACAGCCTCGTGCTGCACTCGCCCATGGACACCGTGGACGAGACGCTGACGGTGTGGAAAACGCTTGAGTCGTATGCACCGCACCGCATCCGTCACCTTGGCATCTCCAATACGACCCTGGCCATCCTTGATGCCATCTACGCGCGCGCGTCGGTCAAGCCGGCGGTCGTGCAGAACCGCTTCTACGGCCAGACGGGCTACGAGGCGGACATGAGAGCCTACTGCCGTGAGAAGGGCATCGTGTTCCAGGCCTTTTGGACCATTGGCGCCAACAGGATGCTCGTGCAGAGCATGCCGGTGGGGTTCGTCGCGCAAAGCGCCGGCGTGGATGGCGTAGCCGCGTACTACTCGTTGATCCTCGGCTTGGAGAGCATGACGGTGCTCGATGGAACGACGGACGCGGCACACATGACTGCGGACCTGGAGGGCATCGAGAGAGTCGGCTTGTGGGCCGAGGGCGACGGCGCGAGTGACTGGGAGCAGGCACTGGCGGCCTTCAAGACCATGGTAGGAGACATGTAGGGAATGGACGACAACGCGACCAACGCATCACAACGACAAGCTCGGGTGCTTCCGCTTTTACAAGTTTGAATCGTCTTCATTCAGTCGTCATGGAGTTTGGTGATGCGTCTATATGTCCTTGGCAAACGTGTTGGCAACAATAAACGGGAAGCAGGCGGTGGCTTCAAGATAGACCTGCAGCAAAGTTAGTCCCGAAAGCGAACACCCGTGCTGCGGAAAGGAAAAAGACATGCCTTGACGTTGTCGGCCCCAATCTTGATCTTGCCCCACGATACGGCCTCGTCGGGCCTCGCCCCCGCGTCGCTCCCGTCAAACTCCTGCGCCGTGTTGATGTAGACGGCCGACTCGGCGCCGTTGCGCATCAAGCACGCGTTGCAAATGTGGTGCTTAACCAGGCCGCCGCCGAGGATAATCATGCCCGCCCGCTTGGCGCGGATCGCGATGGTGTTGATACGGCGGATGTCCTCGACAATGTCGATCTTGAGCTGCAGCGGCGACGCCTTGAAGGTATGAAAGTAGAGCATGTCGCCGAGGCTGCCATCGGTGAGGGCGGGGCAGAAGACGGGGATGTCATTCTTGTAGGCCCAGTAGTAGACGGAGCGCTCGTCGTTGATCTCCTTGCCGAGGCGGTGGATGACCTTGGAGGGCGTCCAGTTGATCTCGTTGTCGGTGCCCTTGCTGGCCTCCTGCTCCTCGAGCATCTTGTCCAGGATGGGCACGACCCAGTCCTCGAAGGCGCAGTAGTTGGCGTTGGGCACGAGGAGGTTGCCGATGCGGTTGAGGCCCTTTTTGCGCAGGTCGGCGCCCACGGCGCTGAAGGAGCTCATGTACGTGTGGCCGAGGCACTTGATGAAGTCCTCCTCTATGCCGCCTGCCGTGGTGACGATGCACGAGACGTGCTTGTGCTCGACCAGCCAGCGCAGGACGCCTCGGAGGCCCGACGATATCAGGTTGGACGTGTAGCCGAGGAAGATTGTGGTCTTGTCTCCCGTCTCGGGATCCCTCCACGCCCGCTAGTTTTTTGATGATGGCTCAACTCAGCCAACGAACCTACGACGCGCCATGATCGGTGTGGGCAGCACTCACCATGTCGTTGATGATACGTATCGCCTCAGCCATGGACGAGGCCTGGAAGCCCATGTGGCGCATGCCCTCGAGGAGGTCCTCGGCGGTGACGGGGCCCTTGAGCTTGTTGAAATCGAGCTCCTCGACCTGCTGCGACCCCGCAGGCATGGCCTCCGACTTGACTAGGACGGCATCTTTGGCCCCCGTGAGAACGGCGCCGTCGGAGTTGCTGGCCATAGCCACGCAGGGAAGGGTTTATGAGAGGCGCGGTCGCAAGTTTTTTTTCCCCTTGCCCGTTTCCGCTGGCGATTTTTTTTTTGGCGACGCCTCGAGCCGGGTCAAGAAAAATGGCTGAAAGGTTCGTATTATATCAAGCCGTGATGAGAAGATTAGCACGTGCCAGGAACCGAAGATTTGACCGATACGGCGCTGTCACAATGATAAAACAGTAAAGTGGAACGATTGTGAATGACACCGTCGTAGTCGTCGATGGACCGACCTTTGGGAGTTTTCGTGCCGTCCATCCAATGCCCCGTTCCGTGTCTAACCTTGGGACGCGCCGGCGGCTCGCCCAGCGGGCTCGGGTGGCCACTAGAATGGCGCGCCCACGCAGCCACTACCTAGTACGGAGCCGGCGGCGGCGGCGGGCGGCGGAGGCGGCGGATCGGGGGCAGGTATACTGTACACGGTACTGCAGGTGAATCAATCCGGGCTTCCATCGTCTCGGTCGCATCGCTTCGCCTCAGTAGCCGGACGTTTGTCTAAAGAGGTACAAAGTACCCACGGCCCGGCCTTGCCTGCAGCAGGCAGATTCCCGTTGGGAAGCCCGCGACCGGGGAGCGAGCCTGGATGGAACGAGCGATGGGACCGTATAGTACATCTAGGGGCTCATCTTGTACTGACACGCAGCGCTTAGGTCTGGGGGTGCAGGGAACTGGCTGCAGCCTGATGAGCGGCCCACCTGGGGGCACCAGCTACTGATGCTCGGACTTTCAAGGTTGCGTTTGTCATAGAAGCGATGGGACCGCCTCAAGGTTTCTGTTGGTGCATGTGCGTGCGCTGGGCTGCCCGAGGCGCCCCCGTTTGGCGGCTTGCATGCGCTACCGCTGCCAGTTCAATTGGTGGCCCTGGCAGCGGCAGCGGCAACGGCAGCGGCAGCAGCACACTGGTAGCCATGAACCCCCGTACCAAGGCACGTACATAGAGGCACGAAGGGAGGCACTAACTTATCAGGTACTAAGGTAACCTGGCGTCGGGTAGTACGTAGCACCAACAGCACGCCTCGCACGAACGTCGCTGCAGTCAAGGCAGTGAGCCAACTGCAAATATGAATAACGGAAACACGGGGGAAGGCTTACAATGCACGCCATCTTCGAAACCGTGAGCAGACTATGTTCCCTCGCGACTTCCAAGTCTCTTTCCGCATGACGCCGCTGTGCATCGCATCCAAACCCTTCCTTGCCGTCCGAGTAGACCGAAGTTGAAGGCATCGTCAAGTGATGATTGATGCCCCTCCTCTTCTCCCCCCAAAAACCAAATGGAACCAAACGTCGAGGCCCAGCGGCCACCCCGCCCAAAACAGCCTAGCGCGCGGCGGCAGTTTGGCCTGACCCAATCCAACCAAGCGCCACGCGATCCGGGCGTATTTTGAAGGGCTGACGGCCGGCAGGACCACCTCAACCTTCAATCCTGCACCCCATCCCATTCACCCTCACTCTCAGTATTCATTGCCTTGGGCCCCTGTGCCAGCTTGGCGACCCGCCCGGCCTTGAAGCACGCGAGACCTCGCCGTCGAGGCAGTTTACAGCCCTTTTGGACGTCCCTGGGGGTGCCGCCGCCGTCACCTGCTGGTTGCCTGCTCTTCACGGGGCGCGCCACTGCACGGCCTCGTTCATAATTGCCGAGGGTCAAACGCCGGGCCTCAAACCTTTTCTTACCTTGTTCATTCTGACCTCCTACGTCCACGTCTCCCTCATTCCCCTTCCCGGATGGGACCATAGCCACCTGCGCATCGAGTGTTGGGCTCCTGCCCGCCATACGTTATGTACGTATTCTCCAGCCTGGCTTCCTAACTCTTGCCATGCATCGAACTCCTCGCAGCCGTGGTCAAGGCCGTAACCACCGCGGTGGGCGCGGCCGCGGTCAGCGCGCGGGATTCTTCGGGACTGGCTGGGAGCCGCCCGGCCCTGGTGCATATCTTGCTCACAACATTTCACCCCTCAGGGCGTCCAGGTACTCCAGGTACGAACCCGACCGCCGGTCGAGGTCTCCTAGAGATCGTTCGCCGGACCGTTTCGACAGGAACTCGCAGTATGGCGATGGAGACAGGCGGCGCTCTTCAGCCGAATCGCGACCAAACGCGCCGGGCTTTCAGAGCCGCGATTCCTTCGGCCGAGAGCCCCCGCGCGGGCCTAAGGCGCTCGTCGATGCTCCCAGCGGCCCTCGCGGCGGAGGTTTTGCCGGCGACTTCAGAGGCGGAAGGGGCCGCGGTCGTGGACGAGCCTGGCCCGCGAGAGATGAGTCTCGGGATCGCGGTCGAGAGAGGGACATGGATTACCGAGACAGGTATCGCGACGAGAGGAGTCGAGACCGTGACCGAGACAGAGATCGAGACCGCGACCGAGATCGAGACCGAGATCGTGACCGCGACTGGAGAGAGACCAGAGAATTTCGATCCCGACGCTCTCCTCTTGGCCGAGCGCGGTCGCCAGCTCGCGACTTCAGAGACCGAGACCGAGATGGGTCCGCCATTGCCGACGCCGACAGGTCCCGACGCGGGTCACGGGACGGCGGTCCGCCTTCTGCAGGCTCTACGTCCTCGGATCCACAGTTTGGGATGCCTCCCTTTGGGCGTGGCGGGAGTTTCATGCGTGGTCGCGGCGGTAGAGGCGGTAGGGGCGATTGGTCCTCGGACAGAGGCCGCGGTCGTACCCCATATGATGAGCGAGGTGATCGCTACCCTCGGAGCCGATCTCAGGAAGGGCGATGGGGCCGAGA
The DNA here is from genome assembly GCF_022605165.1 of Purpureocillium takamizusanense. NCBI lineage: Eukaryota > Fungi > Ascomycota > Sordariomycetes > Hypocreales > Ophiocordycipitaceae > Purpureocillium > Purpureocillium takamizusanense. The sequence continues at coordinate 2,265,753 of NC_063072.1, forward strand.
TCGAGACGAGCGGGACCGTGGCGACAGATATCCTCCCGAAGCCGATGCGCGACGAGACCCTCGCGACGAACGAGAAAGGGGCGAGCGCGACTTGATACGGCCCAAGAAGGAAGCGCGGCCGTCCATCTCCCAGGAACCCTCACAGGTCCGCGACGTGTCACCCCCACCCGTTGCACCTTCGGCACCGGCGTTTGGGTCCGTGCCCAGTCGTAGTGCCAGCGGGAGTGACGCCCCGGCGGCTTCTTCAGCCACCGGCAAACCTCCTCCGACCGCTCCGCGTGCGTACAGCGAGCGACCTGTCTCCGCCGGCCACGACTCTGTCCTTCCGACTGGACTGTCCCGAAAGTCGGTTCACGATGCGGCTCAGATACCTGTCGGGCCGCGGGCGCAGCAATCTCATTCGGGTAGCAAGCAGTGGGCCAACCCCAACCTCAAAAAGGGCCCGCAATCGCCACAGAGTGCCAGACCGCAGACCTTTTCGCAGACTGGACCGGCTTCTGTACGTCGCGAAAGCTCTCAAATCGACCATACTGAGCAGAGTCGACCTCGGAGTAGCGATGCCAAAGCGGACTCTAGGCCATCGGGTTTTGAAGACAGGTCTCGGTCTCACTACAGCGCTGAACCTGGAGAGATCGTTAAGTTCGAGCCCGAAACTCGGGACCAGGGCGATTACAGAGACCCAGGCGCAAAATCCGCCTCTGCCGGCAATTCTCCTGCTTTTCGATCCTTGTCCAAATTTCCCAATGGCAAAGTCGCGGAGCCAGAAAAGCCGAGCAAACAACAGCCCGTGGAGGCACCGAAGCGACGTCGAAGAATGCCGACTGTCCCAGTTGTACGATTCGCAGTACCTGCCAAGAAACCGCCGGTGCAAGAACACGACTCCGAGTCGGACGATGACGACATGGCCGATTACTTCGATATGGAGATACAAAAGACCGAGGCCGAGCTCAGCAAACTTCCCAAGCCAAGCCTCCCCCGCGGCGTGGTGGCACGATACGCGGCCATGTCCCACGGTGCGATGGCCGAGTTGCTTAGCAAAAGCGAGGGCTTGACCGAGATGCTTGGTGCGATTCCCGAAGAAATCCGTGTTGCTGAAGTCAAACCAAGCGAGCAGTTGCCTCCTAAACCCAAAGCCGACAACGAGACGATGGCGCCGGGTTCGAAAAAGGAGGAGCCGACTTCGTCCGACACGCTGGCCAAGGTGCCTGAGCTTACAGAGGCTCCCGAGCCTCAACCAACGACAGATGCAATGGATATCGACGTCCCAAGCGCCGATGCACCAGCACCTGAAGTACCGCAAATATCTTCGGCCGAGACCAAGGCGGATGCGGAGGCAAAGGGAAGCAGTGTTGGTCCAGCGCCGTCAACGAATGACGTTGGTGCCGGGTCCGCTGAACTTTCGCGACGGTCCGTTCCATCGGAAACGACGGGTGTCGGGTCGAAGCCCCCGAGTACTCCGTCGCAAATCCCGGACGAGGACGATGACGAGACCGAATCCGAGGACGAGGCATTCGTGGATGTCGAAACGGTGCGCAGGTACATGAAGACGCCGCCGATCGATAGTCTTCCGAACTACTTCACTGGCCAGGATTGGTCCAAGGACGAAGATTTTCTCGCCACACTCGACTCCGATCCTGTTGTTGACAATTTCGTGGCCAAACATCTGGATAAGATACATATTCAGGAGAAGGAAGAGCAGATCAAAGCACAAAAGGCATACGAGGACAATTATGTTCAGTACCTCCACTTCACCCTGTCCAGCGACCCCATCGCCGTCAAGAGTCGAGACAAGTTCTCCGTTGCAGCCCCCGTGCCTGAGGTCCCTGGTACCGCGACTCCCGAACCCGTCCCGAAGCCAGAGGGACGCGGCGCCAGAAGATTTGCCTCTGAGCGCGATTTGGAACGCGTGTTGCAGGCATCCATGCGCGAAGACGAGGAGCGCAAGGAGCGAGAGCTTCGGGCCCAAAAAGAAAAGTACCGCAGCGAGAAGGAAGCTGTGATCCCCGACATGTACTGGGATGCCGAGCAGCGGGCAAAGGCACAGTACACGGATCGCTCAGGATACACGCCTGTGGAACGCCTTGTTTCGGCTTGGCAGGTGTTGCCCCCGGTCAACAACTTCACGGCAGAGGAGGCGGAGCTCTTTGAGAAGGCATATTTGGAGTTCCCCAAGCAGTGGGGCCGAATCGCCGACGCCGTTCCAAACCGTGACTTCCGCGCTTGCATACAGTATTATTACCTGATGAAGAAGGAGTTGAACCTTAAGGAGAAACTCAAGAAGCAGCCAAGACGACGCAAGAAGGGTGGCCGAGGCAAGCAACGATCTAGTGCATTGGTGTCGGAGCTTGGAAATGCAGAGCAGGATGGGGAAGAGACACAGGACACTGGGGACAACGGGGAACGGAGGCGACCACGACGCGCCGCGGCGCCCACTTGGGGTTTCGAGCAGCCGGCGACCGACAGCGAGAATGCGACTCCCGCTGGGACTCCTGGTCGCCGCGGGGCATCGGCCGCGGCGAGGGCAGAACAAGGCGAGAAGGTGGACGGCAGAAAAGGCAGGCGTAAGGCTGCCAAAGACAAGGAGGCCAAGGGCGCGAAGGCGGGCCAGAACCTCGCCGCTGCGGCCACACCGTCGTCTGCGCGCGGGCGCTCGCGATCCAGCTCGCGCGTGCCGCCCAACATTGAGGCTCCGACGCCAGCTCCGGCAGAACCGAACCGTGCGCCTGCTGCGTTCGAGCAGCCGCCGGCCCATGCTGGCATTCAGCCCCCGTTTCCAGTGCAGCAGCAGCAACAGCCCGTGCAAGCTGCTGAGCGGCCGAAGCCCCTTGCCGCGTCATCCATCGCCGAAGTCATGGCAGCGCCATCGTTGCGGCCGGAACCGCCGCCACCGCCGCAGCAGCCGTCCATGACTTCCTTCCACCTGGCTCAACCCCAATCTGAGCGCAAGACGACCACGCAGGCCTCAAGCTACTGGAGCGTGTCAGAGGCGAACGACTTTCCGCATTTATTGCGGGCTTTCGGGTCGGACTATGCAGCTATCGCCGCCCATATGGGTTCCAAGACGGCCGTCATGGTAAGTGGCAGTAGTCCTTCGTTCCCGCTACAACCGTCAATCTAACTCTCTATAGGTGAAGAATTACTTTGTTCGGCAAAAGGACCAGGGAAAGCCTGAGTGGGAAGCAATAGTCCAGGAGGCGGATGCCAAACGAATGCGCGGTGAGAAGCGACCTGATCCGCCACAACCAACCGCTGGAGGGCGAGGCAGGAGGTTCGAGAACACAACAACCGTCCCTGGCACATCCAGACCTCTGGCGGTTGCACCCGGAGTGGACGGTCATGGAGAGCCCTCACAGGCGAAGATGGATGTTCAGCCTCAACAGGCTCGACCCCAAGGGTTCCCGGGATATGGAGTGCCGATTGCACAGGCTCCTGCCCAGCAAGCTCTTGCGCAACCTGGACCCCAGCCCGGGCAGCAGCCGATTGCTATGCAGCAACACCCCGCCGCCGCCGCTGCCGCCGCCGCACCTCCGGCATCGCAAGCCATGTCCCCCGGCAATCGCCCCCTCCGTGCGCCGCTACAGCCTTTCGGTTTCCCTGAGCGCGAACGCGAGCCTGCTCCACCGGCTCAACAACAACAACAACAACAACAGCGGGCCCAACTCCCTCAGAAGGCTGGGAGCTCTGCGGTACCAGAGCTTCGCGAACAACGACCGCTTGCGGCTGCGCAGCCCCTCCCAGCAGCGCATCAGGAGGCGATGATGGAACGACAGAAGATGGAGATGCAGCAGAGGGAACGGGAGCGAGAAATAGAGAGAGAGCTCCAGCGCCAGTCGGAGCGCCAGGCCATGAGGATGACGCAGCAAGAGGCCGAGCTCGCTGCCCAGCGCCACTACGACCCGTACGGTCACCGCCAGCAGTCGAGCCTCGGGGGTGGCCCAAGGGAGCCCCTGTCGCTGGCTAGACCCCCATCTCAGGAGCCGTCTCGATCTGCTGCTGGGCAGCCGTATCCCCCTTCTATGCAGCAGCAGGCTGTCCATGCTGCTCGGGGCATGATGGGCGAGCTTGGCGCTGCTCAGTCGCCGCCTATGGGCCCCAACCCCGGCAGGCCGGCCTCGTCACTCCAGCAAAGGCAACCCCCTGGGCCCGGCCCGGAGCCATATGGCGTTGCGCCTCCAGCAGCGCCTCCGAGCCGACCACCAGAACCACGTAAGACGTCCAACATTATGTCTCTGCTAAATGACGATCCACCGCCCACGGCGAAGAGAGTCAGCGATGTTGCGAGCACCGCTGGACACTCGGCGACACCGCCACCGCAAGGCATGGGTCGCCCTCCACCTGGGCCGGCGCCGCCATCGCAAATGCGCCGCGAGCCAGAGCCACAATACTCTCCCTATGGGCGAACACCATCCGGCGGCCCAAGCATGCCTCCGTTAAAGCCGACGTACGGAGGGTCTCCCAACCCCCCACCGCCAATGGGTTCAGCCGCTTCGGAGAGGGAATATTATAGACAGCATCCATATCAGCCACAGCCAGGGCACCACAGCAGTGGCACCAACTCGCCCCAGACGTCACAGCGCTATCCACCCCCCGGACAGCCAGGCCAGGGCCAATATCCGCCACAGAGTGGCTATCCCACGGCATACGGAGGTGGTGGTCAAGTGCCCCACGCGGGATCGCCTCCGCCGCCACAATATGCAGTACACCAACCCGTCCCACGGGGTCGTGAGATGCCCCAGGGCGGGCGTGACAATGCATGGCCGCAGCAGGGCCATCAGCAGCAGCAACCGCCGCCGCCGGCGATGCAGCAAGCAACTGGGTGGCCGACGCAGGCCACCAAGTCTCAAGCTCCTCCGCCCCAGCAGTCATGGCCACAACATCCGTCCAGCACGCCGAAACCGTCGACGCCGGCGCCAGCATGGTCTGCCGCGCCGCCGCCTCAACAACCTCACCCCATGAGCATGCGGGACGAGCGCGGCGCATCGATGTACGGGGCCGGCTCTCAGCCCCCGCAGCACCGCTACGGACCACCCGCTTCTCGAGGACCGGAACAAGTGCCCCCGCCAGCACAGGCATACCCTCGGTATGTCTCGACACCAGGACCTGTCGGACCGCGAGACCCAAGGGAGCAGGGCAGGAGTTACACACCGGGTGTGTATGACGCACGCGGACCTCCACCGCCGGCTCCTGGGCAGGCGTACCCAGGACCGGACCCGCGAGAGCTGTCGCTCCGAGACAGCCGTGACCCGCGCGATCCTAGGGATCCCCGGGAGATGATGGCCAGGGGGCTCCGGCCCCACGAGTACGAGCGCCATCCGGAGAACCGATACGGACGATGAGGGAGCAAAGGGTGGGAAGAGGGGCTGCGACAGGTCATTAGACGGCTATGATGACTTACTCTTGTACAAATGACGAATGAGGAGGGGGCCAGGCGGGCTTCGGGGGAGGGGAACTGCGACGGCGTTGGACAGGGAAGGTGTATTGGACAAGCGGCCGACTTGGCTGCATGGAATTCGTGATGATGGGTGTGGCTTCTTACTGGTAGAATATGAAAGCGTACTACTGTACATGTGTACTGGACTAACCTGGCTGGCTTTCTGTGCATGAATGGATGCTGGTGGCCATGGTGAACTTGAGATCATGTTTCAGAGGAGCCTTGAGTTCCACCCCCACCAGCCCAAGAAGAGCCGCCACCGCAGGGCCCACCAGCAGCGGAGAGCTCAACCTAGCAGGCGGCCCGCGGCGCGTCATGGCCGTCGCGACGCGGGGTGAGAGGGGGGAGGGACCACACTGTACCTAGAAAGTCGCGAAAACGTCGACGACGCAACACAGCGTAGCCAGCCATCCACGAACCTGCCAAGGCAGCCAGCCAGCATCGGGCTCTGTCAATCTCAGTCAATCCGCCCTCCGGATCATTCGTCCGTCCTCTACATTGTTTTCCCTCTTGTGCCCTCCCTCCATGGCGTCATCCCACCAGCGCTCCGCCTCCACCGCCATGGACGCGGCGCCGTCGGGAGCGCGCGATCGGACGACGACGACGACGACGACGACGACGTACTTTGAGCAGCACCGCGAGGCGCTCATCGGTGACATTGCCATGGTATGTATGCTTGCCTACCTTGGCTTCCCCTTCCCCTTCCACTCTTCGCCCCTCGTCGTCCCGCGCGTCTCTTCTCTGCCGCCCCTCTCCTTATGCCTACATTACGACGGACCGGCGTCGCCCAGCCCATTCCAATTGACTAACCGTTTGGCTGGGGGGTGGGAATCTTGCTCCCCCTGTGATACAGAGCTTCGAGCACGTCCTCGCCAACATCAATAAGCTGAACCGGTCCCTCGAGGCCGTCATCGCGGTGCGTCTATTGACCCTCTCCTAGCCTGCCTACATCCCGCCTACTCGCCCGCGCACGCACGCATGCACGTACGCGGGTGGGACAAGAAATGCGACAGCGGCAGCGGCAGTACCAGCAGCAGGGGCTGACAGTAAAGGGGGAGGGGGAGGGACGTGCAGGTCGGCAACGAGTTCTCATCAGTCGAGGCCCTATGGTCGCAGTTCGAAAACGTCATGGCAAAGGACCAGGAGGGGGCCGACAGTGGCAACAGGCCGCAGGGCGGCGAGCAGCAGCAGCAACGACAGCAGCAACAACAACGCGATGGCGAGCGGTGAAGAGCCCAGTCTGCAAGGTAGTTGGTGGGCTTGGGCGATATACCCCGTGGCGGATCGGGTCTGCGAAGAAGCACACGCGAAGCAACCACGACACAATCTTGTTACGATACCAAAGACACACACCCAATTATAAAGGTGAAATTTTATTCCCCTATGCCAGTTCCGGGGGCGGAAAAAATACAAGGCAACGCAGGAATCTTCAGCAGACAACAAAAGAAAAGCAACTGCATCAGAAAAGACGAGGCCAAACAATGAAGACGACAAAAACAAAAAAAAACAAAGAGCAAGCTCGCAGAAATGTTCAACGTCTCGTCTCTGGTGAACCGACTAGCGGTCTCGTGTGAGCCGCCGTTCCATATATGCCCACGCCCATGCCCATCATGCCCAGCCCATGCCATTTTCCTTCGGGTCCTCGCCCCTCTGTACGCCGGCGCGCGGCCATGGAGGAGAGTCCGCGCTCTTCAGATATATTCATACTACGCTCAGCAGAGCGACAGCGCAGCAGTTATATACCATAACTCTGGGACAACGACGCCGGTGTTTGCGGGAGCAGGTCTCGTGGGGACTGCCTCGCGTCGGCCCGGTGTGTCGTCAATCCCGTCTTCCCCGACCTGCAGTTGCACCATGGCAACGGTCGGGGGCTCGTGTTGTGTTGTGTGTGTCCGTGTTGGTCGTAATAGGTCCAGTCGTGAAAAGACAAAAAATTTCATGCAATGGTCATTACAAGTCTGTAAAGGGCCTGCAAGTCAAGCACCCAGGCCATACGAGGCCAGTGGCGCTCTCTATACCGCCGCGGCCAAGGCGCAGGGCGCGCTCAGAGGAACTGACACTTTCTCTTCTTGCGCCTCGGAACGCCCATGCCAGGCAGAGGCGTCCGTGAACGCTCACCCGCAGAGGTCCGAGGCGGTGCCATGGCTTCCTGGTTCCTTCTGTCGTTGGCGACGACAGTGAGGATGGCGCGCTCAAAGATCTCGTCGACGCCGCGCATTTCCTTGCTGCTGCACTCCATGTACTGGGCACCCATCTTCTTGGCGACAGTCATACCTTGCTCCGTGGTGACGGGCGTAAGACCCTGGGTCTTGAGCATGTCGATGCATGTCTTCTTATGCCGCAGGTCCGACTTGAGACCGACGAGAACGAGGGGCGTGTAGGGGCAGAAATGGAGCACTTCAGGATACCACTGTGCTGGTCAGTAGGGCAGACGAGGTAGATGGGAGCGGTGCGGCACCCATACCTTGTCGAGGACATTGTCAAGTGAGTTGGGGCAGTCGATGGCGAAGCAGACGAATATGAGATCCGTCTCCGGGTACGAAAGCGGCCGCAGCCTGTCGTACTCTTCTTGACCGGCAGTGTCCCACAGGGCGAGCTCGACTGTCTTTCCAGTGGGGGAGTGCGTCGGGTAGGTGATGTAGTTCTCAAACACAGTAGGGACGTATTTCTGTCACGGCGCGCGCGCCCACTGTCAGTCAAAGTCGGTGCAAAGATTTGGGGCATGTTTTCTTGATCTCACCTCTGGGAAGTAACCTTGGCTGTAGCTTATGAGAAGGCAAGTCTTGCCGCAGCCGCCATCGCCGACAACGACAATCTTCTTGGAGTAGGTGGGCGCCTCGGTGATGTGCGTGCCAGCGGACTCGCGGCCCGAAGAGGAGCTCATAGTTGTGCTGACGGTGCCTTCGCTGGAGCGTGTGCGCTGGTCGCGACGCGGCGGCTGGTCATATGCCGCGGGGGCGTAGTATGAGTTGTTTTGTTGTTGATACGACGCCATCATGCGCGACGATGTGTGTGAAGGGAGGAGGCCTGGAGAGGCTCGCAGAAGTGAGTCGACTGCGATGGGTCAAGCCGGCTGCGCGTATGGCTGGCGATGGGATTGATGTCTCCGAAGCGTCTGCTCGCGCGCGTCTCCGAGCGTCAAGTTAAGATGACGTTGCTGCTGCTGCTGTTGCTGCCTACCCGTTGCGATCTCCACCGGTCGTCTGGCCGCCCGCGTGTTTTTCCTGGTACGGGGCCGAAGCGACGTCGTCCGGGCTGGGCAAAAGCTTGTTATGAGGGAGCGCAAGAGAGGCTGATGGTGGCGCTTCGAGAAATGAGATGCGGGTGGCGGCGCGATAGTTGTTGGTCAAGCCTCGAGGAGGATGTGTGTGCTTGATGGAGGGGGTGGATAGGTATGTTGACGGGGCCGCGACGAGGCAGATGGAGTGGAGATGGGACAGATGGCCGGCGACACGAGGAAGATGGAGTTGGTAGGATGGAGATGGGGGGAGGGGGGAATCGGGCGGGCAGAGAATGGAGAGATATGGGGGCGGTTCCGCGGAAGAGAGAGGGAACGAGAGACGATCGATCGAGGAGACGGAGCGACGACGACCGTCTTTTTGGGGGGCGGAGTGGGGGGAGGAGGCGGTGGTCGCCCTTGCCCTCGCGCAGGGCAACAGGTGGGACGCAGATGGAAAGATACGAGGCGAGGGAGACGGCCAAACCCGACAATAGAAGGGTCGGGAGGAGGGCAAAGGCAGGCCTGTGCCGCGACGGGTTGCGGGTGTGACGAGGCGACGGACACGAAACATGAGATGGAGGTGTAAACACGTTGGTGGGGCAACGCCGGGGGAAGAGGGGGGGGGGGGCCATCGCCCGTGGCGGTGGGGGGGATGATTGGCGCTGTTCCTCAGGAGTGGTGGCATCAATTGTCCAGCGTCAAAGAGCCTCCCCAAGCGATCAAGGTCGCCGCCTCCACTGGGCTGGCCGACACCTGGTTCCAGCCATGCAGGGGTCGCTGCGGGCTCCATGGCGTGCCTAGCGGGCGGGGCAACCAAGTCTTCTAGGAGGGGGTTCCAAGGCACTGGGCTCGCTATGAAGAAGGCCCCTGGCCATGGATGTCCACCGCATCAATGTCCTAAGTTAGTGGAGTCTACCGCTGTTGCTGCTGCTGCTGCTGCTGCTGCTGCTGTTCAGGTTCGTCTTTTTTGCGCGCTCCACCGCAAACAACCACCCTGGAACAACCCACCCAGCGAACCGACAGTGGAGTGATGGAGTGGACGGGAGGCGTGGGCTTGCCCTCCAGCGCTCGCCAGGCGGGCTGTTCCCCCCCCACTTGTCATGTGCTGTGCCACGGGCAGGCAGCGAATCCATGGACACCATCCTGGATACCTTGGCCGCCTGCCCTGGACCGGCGCGGTAAAACGATTCGCCCAGCCGAGACTCCACCCGCAAAGTCGTCCAAGCTCCAACCGCACGCAAACTTCACACACGAGCTCTCTCTTCTCGCAACTCTGCCAGCAAATCTCTGCGTCGGGCACCCCTCGCGTCCAACCGCCGTCCCTTCCGCTCCTTCCAGGCGGCCAGCTCCCGTCATGGCGACGACGATGCAGGCCCTGGCGCCGCCCAGCAAGTACGTCACGCTCGTCTCGGCTGATGGCTTCGAGTTCGTCGTGTTGCGCGAGGCGACCATGGTGAGCCCGATCCTCAAGGGCATGCTCGACCCGAGGAGTGCGTGACGACTTGGATCCTTCCTCTTGCCCTGCTCCTGCCAAGTGACTCACCGCAGCTTGCTCGCAGGTCAATTCGCCGAGGCCAAGAACGCGCGTTGTGTCTTTCAAGAGATAAGGTGAGCGAGCAACTTTCCGTCTGCACGCACGCACGCACGCACGCCCGTCCGTCCCCTTCCCATGGGCTGGTATGACGAAATCTTGGCTTCGCTCATGACGGGAGCCGCCGCCACGCTCTCACTCACTGGCTGGCTGGCTGGTTCCTCGTGATTGTCTCAGCTACACTTGACCTGACCTCGGCCTCATCTCTGGCCCCCCCAATTTCTGCTCGTCCCCGTTTCGCTGCGACTGGTTGCCCGCGGCGAGAGCTCGCAGCTGACGCCCCAACGCAGCGGCATGGTGCTTGACAAAGTGGTCGAGTACTTCCACTACTGGTACAAGTACCGCGACAGCGAAGAGGTGCCAGATCTGGACATCCCTGTCGAGCTGTGCCTCGAGCTGCTAGCGGCGGCCGACTACCTTGGCTTGGACCAGTAAGCCAGCTTTCTCTCGCCGTCATTGAGGGCCGCGCATCCTGACGTTTACGGGCAGAGCCAACATGAGCATGAAGTAACCACATACCCAGGGGGGCGTATCGTGGACACGGCGGCGTTCAGGCGTTTTGAGACACTCCTACTTGATAAACGGTTAAACCGGGAATGAATGACGATGCTCCAGTTATCCAGGGCGCTCGATCCCCGCGACCAGTGACGCAAACGTGAAGCGTGATGGCACCATTTCAGCATATGCGTTCTGCTCCTCTACTCCTCCGTGGGCCGAACGTCTATTAGAGATGGAAGATGAATGTACCTCCCCCTCACTCTGCGTTGCTCAGTTGACGCATTGGGTTTTCGCTTTTTCTGCGGGGACACATTTCCGTCGTGATATGGACTTTGACGTCTGAGTGACAGCGTCAAAGTCTGCGAACTTGTATACGCCCAGCTATTTGGCACGTGGACTGTGTCTGTCACGGACACCGATGTGCGGTGGCGCCTGCTGTGCGCCAATCTTAGCCCCAAGATGTGCATGGTGACACGATCATGAACGGGCCAGCAGGCCGACGACTGCGGTCCGCAAACCTGGCACCCGGGTCTGGACCGTTCCTTTGTGTCTTGCATCGTGTTGCCATATCGCTCCACGTGTACAACCCCGACGTCACTCGGACATCGTGGTAGGCGTCGCCGTCGATGTTTCAAACGCCAAGGTGGCTTGGGTCAAGTGCTGGTGTAAAGCGGGTCTTAGTTGACGAAATGAGAAATAATGACGACTATTTGAGCGGTGAGATGGCCATGTGCACAAGACCGTCGACGTTGGCCGCTTCACTTTCGTGATATTTATATCAAGTCGCAGTCATCCGGCCAGACGAGCCTGTCGCGGCTATTAATGTACTAACTTGATAACCGAGCCCGGCTCTGCTTTATGAGAATTCATGGCGCCACGGCCTACCGTCATCGCATTTGGTGGTCACGATTTTGAGGTGGACGATGTTGTAGATACTCATAAGGTCCACGTAAAGGTGGTTGAGAGGTGAGATGTCCCTGCAGAGCGCATTCATATGCAATGGCACTCACACCCACGTCTACTCTGCAGAGACGGCGCTGTTGCGGCGGCGGATGCCCTCTTGGCTGCCAACGGCCGGACGTACCACGGATACAACTCGGGCAGTATGTCTCGCTTCCTTTCTTTTGCTCATCAACTGTACTGTTGTTAACACGAAGAAGCATACTATCTGCTCAATGATGCTGTTGGTGTTGGACAGTCGTTACGGTCTTGAGCCGGGGTGCTGACAATCCATGCCACAAAGGAGGAACAGGACCGCCTCGGTAAGAGACCCGGCCCTGCAGATGCGGACTGTCATTGATTTAATGCGCTCTAGATATGCAACATGAAACCTGCCTGCTCTTGCTCGAAGGAAAGTTGGGCCTCGCTCCCGTGGTCGAGCCCAAGTACGTGCTCGATGTGGCGACTGGGACCGGTATCTGGGCCGTCGAGTACGGTATTGCCCCCTCGCCCCAAAGCCGGCATGCTGTGAGACTAGATGGCATGTTGATGTGAAACAGCTGAGAGGCATCCCGAGAGCGTCGTCGTCGGCAGTGACCTCAGCTGCATCCAGCAGGCCTCTCGCCCGCCCAACTGCTCCTTCGTGCAGCATGACGTAGAGCGCGACTCATGGGAATTGTTTGGCCGCATGTTTGACTATATACACATGCGCTTCGTCATCACCTGCTTTGACGACACCCAGGTGGTTCTGCGCCGCTGCTTTGACAATCTTCGCCCCGACGGCTACATTGAGATTTTTGACGTCTCGCACGACCCCATCGACTTTGACGGCTCCGCCCGCGGCTCGACTTTTGAGCGTTGGACCCATGAGATCCGCCGGGCCGCGCTCAAAAGGGGCCGAGACCTTACCGAGGCGAAGCAGTATCCGGCTTGGTGCCGCGACGCGGGCTTCGTGGACGTCACCGAGGAGCTCATCCCGGTGCCGTGCGGCCCCTGGGCCAAAGACCCGCGACTCAAGGCCATCGGGAGGCGATGGATGGTCACCTGGACGGGCGTGCTGAGCGCGCTCAGTAAGCTCTTCGCATCCGAGGGCTTGGTGCAGGATGGTATCGAGGGGCTCCAGGAGGAAGCGATGCGCGAGTGTCTGGATCCAAACATTCACCTCGGGTTTGTGCTGTGAGTCTTCACCAACCTGATGACAGGGCCATCTCCTCTGTTTGTTTCATTGACCAACGCTCCTTTTCATATTTAGGCGTGTTACGTATGGACGGAAGCCAGCCTAGAGGTCTTAGTTGATGTCTCGGGCGTCGCTGCTTTCTGTCAGCAAAGCTGGTACGAGCTGGTCGCATCGCAACATCCCAACGAGTGCTCTAGTGTTGTCCTTGTCGTATAGACACCTCAAACTCTTCTTGTCCTTCTTGTCCTTCTTCTTGGATAATCACCTCAAACTCCTGCTGCTCCCTCGGCTGGTTGAACAGGTCCCAGGCGCGGTCCGCGATGAAGCGCGGGTTCAGCCGCTTCTTCTGCGGGTCGACGACGCCGCAGACGGTCACGAGGCCGACGTGCACGCCCCTGGGCCCAAACTTGTGCTCCATCGACTGCGCCATGTTTCGCTGGGCCGCCTTGGTCATGGACAGGACGAAGGCTTCCGGGTCGGGTCGGTGGGGGAGGTGCGAGCCCGTGATGAGCAGCGAGGGCCGCGCGGAGGGGTCCGTCTCGGCGAGCTTGAGGAGCTGCGGGACGTAGTGCTTGGCCGTTGCGTGGAGGCTCGTGCACGTAACCTGCCGCCTGTTAGTTGACTGACTTGAGAGTTTCGTTCCATGGACACCCCCTCCCTCCCGATATAAGGCCTCGGGGGTCTCAGAGCCAAATGCGTCGAGTGGAAGAGACGAGAAGAAACAAAACACGCACCTTGAATTCCTGCTCCATGTCGACCTCGCTCGTCTCCAGCAGCGCCGAGGGCCGGACCGTCGCGGCGTTGTAGAAGACGCACTCGGCGGGGGAGCCCATGTCCTCGTCCATCCTGTTGAGGGTGTTGTGGAAGGCGACGTGGTCGGTGATGTCGGTCGCGTACGTGCCGACGTGGACGCCCGCGCAGCCTTCCTGCTGCTGCTCGACAATGGCGGCGCGGTCCCTGTTGAGCTTGGCCTGGTTGCGCGCGACGAGGGCGACGCGGTTGAAGCCGCGGGCGGCAAAGGCGGCGGCGACGTGCGCGCCGATGCCCGGCCCGGAGCCGATGACGACGAGCAGGCGGTCCTTTCGACGCGGTGATGGCGGCGGTGGCGACGACGGCATGGCGGGCGGGCGGGCGGGCGAGTGTCTCGTTCTGTTGAACGTTTTGCCGAAGCAATAGTCGACGATATCGCGGGTATGTGTACGCACGTGGAGGGCTGAAGACGGGGGGGGGGGGGGATCATGAAGTAGCATCCCGGCGTCGCAAGTGACGCCACAGCGTCGTACGTGATGGAGACTTTCCCGGCTTGCCTGATGGCGTCAAGCCCGGCACTCCCGGGTTGGCCTGCCCTTTCTATGTACACGGAAGCCAAGCCCGGCGAGCTGCTCAAACGACGCGGAATCTCAACCTGGCCGACGGGCTTATTCAGGTAGAGCCACCATGATGGGCGCAATGCATTTACAATCCCTTGCCTGGGATTCAATCACATGCCGCGTCAATGACCGTCAACGACGGCGACGACAAAGCATGACGTCGGCTCCGAACTTTGCCCCACTAATGCTCTCCGGTCCGGAAGACCCACCCGGAGATGACCCCCGGGGTCGCCCCCCACCTTCACTCGGGCGAACAACAGCAGTCGCCCGACCCCGCATCATCCCGGCAAGGCGTCCGCCGCTTCAGCCTGATCATGGCACCAGCCCCGGGGACATCATGTTCATGGACGCTCATGGGGAGAGCATGCATGACACACTTCAAAGTCGTTCCCCTCTTGTCCCCGCAGCAAAGTCTGGTTCCCTTTTTATGATTCTTCTCCTTCATTCATTTTTTGTGCTCTGTTCGTCTTCTTTTTTGGGCGCTTTTCCTTTCCGCGAAACGTGCTTGTAGCAGTCTGTTTCGAAAACAAGAGCCCGAGTGGGTGCGGGTTTCACGTTGGCGATTCTTTTGGTGGGTTCGTGGCTCGTGCTATGCCCGGTTTTGCCGGCGACCTGGTTCGAAGAAACCGTTGCTCGAGCCAAAGTCGGCGCACAGAGCTGACTTACACGCAAGAATAGACATCAGACAGATGTGAAGAGTGTCATGTATAATTTTAAGACGGCTTGAAGTATGTTTCGACATCGATATAAACCCAACGTGGAATGTCATCGTCGGCCATGACTCTTTTAAAACTCGTCAAGTTTGCACTCATCAAAGCGTGGCCCAAACCCGTAAACAGCACCAAGCACAACTTATTCGAAGCCTTTGTCAGAGGAGAGTGAGACAATATGAAGCCCAGTCTCAGCGCCGTCGTGTACATCCTGTTCGCCGCAGAATCGGTCTCTGGCCGAATCCTCAAGAGGCGATATTACAAGAGGAATAACGAGGAGTATTGGGCTATGGATGGTGTGAGTTGGGCAGCAGACTTCCGCCCCCCTCCCCCCCCTTGGGACTGTTTCTATGCTGACGGGCCCCGCCATGAACTTGACCAGACTTGCGACGCCAAGACCAACATGTGCTCGTACAGAAAGACGTGCCACGGCGGTACAGAGTTTTGCCAATTCCCGGGCGAGCGCTGGGAAAAATTGCACTTTGACGCCAAAACATATCATAAGCCTTGTTTTGATGGCCCAAAGGAGAGGGTACGTTGAACCAGAATAGTGTCGCCAACGCGTCCTACCAGCCCCGTTCCGAGGGGTTAGGTTGGCGGCTGACAGTGCCGAGTGGCGGTCCAGCAGACAGCTCAAGCTATGATGAGACCAGCTAACAGCTATGCTTAGTGCTACCGGACTGGCGACTATTGCAACGGCCACGGGGAGAAGCATGCGCAGACTTGCACGTAGACGGGCGAGAGGATGGGCGGTGATGGGATGCCTTGGCGAGGGCGTATCGGAATTTGGTGTTTGTCTGCAACAGCCACGGACGGCTTCTCCCGAGGCATCGTTGGCGTACTTTACTTGTTATGGGGCACGCACAAGCAGGTGAGCGGGGATGAGCAAGGCATGGGATGACGTGGGTAGCGGCGATCTTTCCTTGCGTTGACATCCCCCCTCTGCTCGTCAATGTTTTATACGCTGATGCAGCAAATTGGGGGTCACTTGATGTGTATCATAGGGAGTCACTTATAACAGTTCCTACTTTGGTCATGACCGGGCTGTTCACCCCCATCAATCAATCCCCCCTGCACGGCGCTCGGCCCTCCCGGCCGCGTGGATGTAGGACTCGGTTCCCGGCAAGTGCTGACAGGCGTCCAGGGTGCGCCCTTGGGGGCAATGGGGCTCTTCTGCCCCGACCTCTGCCTTGCACATGAGGAGTCCTAGGCAACAGAACAGCTGCCTCTCCGACTGGGTGAGGTGAGAGGCTCTGCGCCTGATTCGGGGACGCCATCCGGATGCGTCTTGGGCCGAGTGTGCGCGGCCTATATAGGCAGGGTGCTGCCGCCTTGCATGCGTTTGCCTTGGCCCAGGTCTATATAAAACAACCGCGTCGCCCCTCCCCGTCTTACCCATCTTTCACATCAACATCGGTGCTACGCTACAAGAAACATTAAAAAAGAAAAAGAAGAAAGAGAAGCACCAAAAAAAGACAGCAAATCAAGAACCTCATACTCCCTCGTCGCCATGGCACGAGGCAAGCTGTCAGGTCGGCGGATCCAGCGCCCCGAGGAATTCTCGGATCCTCCCGACGAGGAGGAACAGAACGAGATGAACGCCCTGCTCACAGAAGAGGACAAGCAGCGGCGCCAGGAGCTCGAGAAGGCGCCCATGCAGGCCGAACTAAAACATCTCGAGAAGCGCTGGACCAAAAAGGGCCGCGGGTACATCACGGAGCCCCGGGACGACGAGGAGCTGCCCGACGACAAGTTCAACTGGTACGACAAGTTTGCCCTGTGCGTGACGCGTCGTTACAGCCGCGACAACAGTTACGTCGATAGCACGTCGCTGCAGGTCAACTCGCCGGCCCTCAAGAGGGTGCTCCGCAACGTCATAGGCCATTACCCCGGCGTATCGTTTCACACAAACGACATCTCAATCCCGTTCCCACCTCGCTGTCTCTATCACTACCGTCCCGAGTTCAAGGCCGAGCTGGAGAGGCTCGTGACCGAGGATCCCGACTCGGAGGCGGCGAGGCACCTGCCGATCCTGATTGACTTCATCAACGAAGAGTTCCACGACACCATCGTCGAGGGGGACAACCTCCGCGACCAGGGGCTCATATCGTATGAGCACCTGTGGACCATCTTCAAGCCGGGCGTCTTGGTGTACAGCACCAAGCTTTCGCAGCCGCGAGGGTTCCAGCTCCTGTCCGCCGACTATGCCTGCGGCAGCTGCCCTGCGCTCGAGCTCTCCGTCGAGTTTGTGGACTTTGACGGGGACGGGTTCGGCACGCGCCAGGCAAGCCTCAAGATCCCGGCGTTTGGCGGGTCGGCGCCGATCCGAGGGCTCAACGTCATCCCCCTAGCGTGCAGCCCCAACGAAGCCGTCATCAGGAAGCGCCTCGTCGAGCGCGGCCGTCGGTGGGAGGCCCACGCCGGCCAGCACTTCCGCCACTACCAGGGCATCGCCATCGACGTGGATGGAAACCGGTACAACATCGACTCGAGGGTCATGATCGACGCGCGCACGTTCCACCGTCTCGAGGCGGACCATGCCTTTGGCGTGTCGGCTCTGAGCGACGGAAACAGCGACTGGTCAGACGACGAGGCAGAGCTGATCCCGACGGAGAACAAGGACTCGTTCCCCGCCCTGACGGACGAGCAGTGCCTGATGGCGGCCTCGTTGGTGCGCGGCTTCTCCATGACGGAGAAGAAGTTCCTCGACTTCTTCATCGACAACGTCTCGGACATTGAGTGGAACACCAAGTGCTTCGAGCAGCTCGTGCTGCCGCAGAGCCAAAAGGACCTCGTGCAGGCGCTGGTGGACGAGCACACGAAGCGCGCGACCGACCCCAACTCGGCCTTTGAGGACATCGTCAAGGGCAAGTCGCGCGGCCTGATCCTGGTGCTGCACGGGCCCCCGGGCGTGGGCAAGACGCTGACGGCCGAGTGCGTGGCCGAGTTCAGCCAGCGGCCGCTGTACATTGTCTCGTCGGGCGACCTCGACACGAACCCGTCGGTGCTGGACGAGCGGCTCGGCCGGACGCTGGACCTGGCGAGCACGTGGAAGGCGGTCCTGCTCATCGACGAGGCCGACGTCTTCCTGGAGCGGCGCTCGCTGCACGACCTGCAGCGCAACGGGCTCGTCAGCATCTTCCTGCGCACCCTCGAGTACTACTCGGGCATCCTGTTCATGACGACGAACCGCGTGCGCACCTTTGACGATGCCTTCAAGTCGCGCATCCACGTCCCGCTCAAGTACGGCGAGCTGCCGGCCGACTCGCGGGCCAAGATCTGGCGCAACTTTCTGGGGGCAGTAGGGAGAGAGGGAGGCAGTCGCGGCGACGGCAGCGGCAGCGGCGGCATGTCCGCGTACGAGTCCATCGGCGACGCGGGCATCGCCACGCTGGCCGAGGCGCCCCTCAACGGCCGGCAGATCAAAAACGTCGTCAGGACGGCCAAGAGCCTCGCCTCGCACAAGAGGCGCAGGCTGGACCTGGAACAGCTCCAGCAGGTCATGGAGATCCAGATGGCGTTTGAGCGCGACCTGGACGGGGCGGCCGACGGGGGTCGTTGACGTCGCGGATCGTCCCTGAGGAGAGGGCGCTTGGGGCGTCTGCATGTCCGAGCAGCGGCCCTCCCTTTTTCCCCCCCGGGAGGGAGGGGGCCATCATGGTCACCCGCAGCTCAGACAACTGGCAGGGCGAAAGTACGTACATGCGTAAGTGGGCTGTGTATCGCGCATGGGGCCGGCGGCTTGTTGCTGCGTCGAGTATCTGTGACAGGTTACTGGCACGCAAACCGCGTTTCCGGCAGGGTTGGAAGGGTTGAGCACAGCTCGCCACGCGGTCGGTACCGCTGCCAAGCTCCTGCATCGCTCAGTCAACGTAGGAGTTTCCCTCGATACGGTGGCGTGTTGCAGTTAGACAGTCGGTCCGGAACACGTCTCACGAGTCCGGGGTTCCGAAGGAGACTGAAGGGCGCGCAGCATAGCATAGAACAGAAGACGTACAGGATCCTGCCGCAACAGGCGGTTATGTATACCTCTTCGTGATGTCACTGAACATGGCAATGATATATCTGATGATCGGCAACTTGCAAGCAGCCCGAGGACGACGGGCTGAACATGAAGTCGCGTGATTCGTAAAATCGGCTTCCTGGCCCATTGAGCTTGTCAAGCTGCCTTCCAGAACTTTGTGCAGCATCGCTGCGTCGTGGAATATGTTGAGATGTGCGGAGGCAGCGCAGTCTGTCTGGGCCGTGCCTACGCACTGATGCTTTGGAGGCATAGACGGTCGGCTCGAAACGCGGACTCGGGCTCTCCTCTGTTCCCTTCAAGCACCGTTGGCTTCCTAGCTTTTCATGTATATAAAGACAACGGTGAGCCCGTGTCGACTCTCGTACCCTCTTTCGTGACTCAGATCATTATCAAACAATCTAATCCGGCTACTCTTGTATATAAAACATCAATAGTCCTCTAGTCGCCCTCTCTCTAGCAACAACACTCCTCAGCCGTCGCAATGAAGTCCTTTATCGCCATTGCTGTCTTCGCCGCCGCGGCCCTCGCCTCGCCCCCGGCCGATGAGATCTGCGCACAACAATGCAACGCGGCCTTGGATAGTTGCGTCGCGGCCGGCCAGGCCATCGCAGACTGCACGGGCACGTACATCAACTGCCTCGGCTTCAACCCTTATGATCAGGTGCCCTTCAAGAAGCCCACAGCTTGCCGCAAGGAGACTGAGGGGGCGTGTGCCGTCAGGTGCAACAAGAACATGGACACCTGCGTCGGGGACGGCAACGCCGCCCAAGCCTGCACCCAGACTTACGTCCGGTGCCTTGGTTACAACCCCTACGAAAACGTGCGATACAAGAAGCCGACGGCTTGCCGTGCTTCCCAAAACAACTAAGCCGGCCGGCTCACTATGGTTATCCGCAAGCGCGGGTCGCAGGCGGCAACACCATCAAGAGCTACACCCATACGCACGCCCTGTGCCTCGGGCACAACCCCTATGACGAGGCGCCGTTCAAAGAGCCCGCTTCTTGCCGCAGATAGGAGGATCGAGGACGAGACTGAACAGCCGTCGTGAAGCGTGAGGGAAAGGGGCGAGGCCGCAGAAAACCCAATATATATGACAATGGCACTGGCCGATTACCCATCGGCTGTCGAATGTGGACGGTTGCGGCTAGGACGATGAGGTGGGAGAGAGCCAAGCTGTAGTCAAATGCAAACTCGCAGAGGCCAATACGATACCATCATAGGCATCCACGTTCTGTCGAGCAAACCTTGCCGGGTCAAACAGACGATTTGCAATGACGATTGGATCAAGCCGCCCGTAAAATGGCTATCATCTTAGCAGGACTTATTGATGCAACCCTCTGATTCCCGTGGCAACGGAACGGGCAGCGACGACACTACACTCACGGATCCCCAGGGAGGGAGATTGATAAAGAACAAAAAGATAGGGAAAACATGGAGATTCTCATTTTAAATAAAAGCCCGTGTCATGGAGAATATGCCCAAAGCGAGGCAGGTGCAACTCCGGCTCCAGGGGCACCTGCCGTTCCAGTGGGGGATTTTGCCCCAGTGTAAATTGACAGTGGAGGCAGGTGCGGTCAAGGGGTGCAACTGCCACCACCTCGCGCCTGCCCACCCGCCCAGTACCAGGCAGCACCAAACAGTGCTGCTCACAGTGCTCAGTGCTCACCATCCAGTCGTCCCGTCTCACCGAAAAGTCATCGTCAACAAGCCCCCCATCATCCCTCCCTCACCACCGCAAACTTGACGCCCGGCACAAAGCCGAGCCCAACTCACTACCCATGGCCGCCAGCACTTTCGAGGCGCAGGGCGTGCGGGTTGCTGTCGAGGGTTGTGTGAGTTGAACCGTCGTACCGATTGATTCGTGCTTGCACGCGACTGACAGACAGCCTCTAGGGCCACGGCACCCTTCACGCCATATACGACTCCGTCGCACGCTCATGCAAGGAACGTGGCTGGGATGGCGTCGACCTGCTCATCATTGGAGGCGACTTTCAGGTACGTTGACCTCAGTGCGCGTGCGCTTTCCTCGATTCAACCCTTGCGTGTGCTGACTACGCCTCAGTCTGTTCGCAACGCCTCGGACCTGACGGCCATGTCTGTTCCCGTCAAGTACCGCCACCTAGGCGACTTTCCCGAGTACTACTCCGGGGCCCGGGCTGCCCCCTACCTCACCATCTTCATCGCCGGCAACCACGAGGCTAGCTCTCATCTTTGGGAGCTCTACTATGGCGGCTGGGTTGCGCCCAACATCTACTATCTCGGCGCCGCCAACGTCCTGCGGTTTGGTCCTCTTCGCATCGCTGGAATGTCCGGTATCTGGAAGGGACATGACTATCGCAAGCCACACCATGAACGGCTCCCGTTCAACTCGGACGATGTCAAGTCCTTCTACCACGTCCGCGAGGTTGACGTCCGCAAGCTGCTGCTGATTCAGTCGCAAGTCGACGTCGGTCTGAGTCACGACTGGCCGCGTGCCATCGAAAAGTATGGCGACTCGGAATGGTTGTTCAAAACGAAGCCAGACTTTCGAGCAGAGTCCAGAGACGGATCTTTGGGCAGCGTCGCGGCAGAGTACGTCATGGACAGACTCCGTCCACCGTACTGGTTTTCTGCCCATCTCCATGTCAAATTTGCTGCCTTGAAAAAGTACGAAGAGACGGGCGGTGATCTCGGCTCTGCAGCAAACAGCAAGGAACCTGAGATTACCGTACAGAAAGATGCCGAGCCCAATCCCGATGAGATTGATCTGGACATGGATGACGATGATGCTGGGACCACGGAACCCGCTGTCAAGCAAGACAACGCAGAGGCCGGTCAGGAGGACACGAACCAAATACCTGATGAGCTACGGGCTCAGTTACCCGCATCTTTTGCCCCTCCACCACCACAGCGGCCAAGACACACGCCGGGCCAACCAGTTCCTCCGAGCATCGCCAACAGGGAGGTTCGCTTCTTGGCTTTGGACAAGTGCCTCCCCAGACGACAGTACCTTCAGCTGTGCGAGCTTGTCCCGTATGATCAACAGGCGCTGTCACGTCATCCTCCTCAAGACTCATCGCCTCGCTATCGGCTTCAGTATGACCCGGAGTGGCTCTCTATCACGCGAGCATTTCACTCATCCCTCTCAATTGGCGACCGAAATGGCCAGGTAGCCGAGGATCTGGGAGAGGACAAGTATTTGCCACTGATCCACAAAGAGCGAGAATGGGTCGAAGAAAATATAGCCAAGCCTGGAAAGCTAGATGTGCCAGAAAACTTTGAGTTGACGGCACCGCCTCATGTCCCCGGGAGTCCAGAGATTGTCCATGAGCAACCGGAAGAATACACAAATCCCCAAACCGCGGCATTCTGCAACCTCCTGGGAGTCAATAATCTCTGGGACGCCACTGACGAGGAAAGAAGGGAGAGGAAAGAATGTGGCCCACCGCCGTCTGTTTTCCGCGGAGGGCATCGTGGCGGAAGGGGTGGTAGAGGTGGCAGAGGCGGACGAGGAGGCGGTAGGGGACGAGGGCGAGGCAATCGAGGACGGTGGTAGGGCCTTCGACACCAGGTGCCGAGACACATGTTTTATTCTGGCGTATGGCATTCTTGTTTGGAAGATTGGCGCATGAAGTGACTAACACGAGCTCGTATCAAGAAGGGGGAGTCGGAGCATGGAATACGGTCAGGCGACAGCATAGGGTAGGTGCTGAGCTGGGCATTTGAAGCCTCTAGGAAGGATGTGGCTGTTGACAGATACAACCAGACAATGTTGAGCGATTGGCTCATGGCCAAGTGGCACGACCTTTGATGTGTTCTCTGGCGATCGGCTGTGAGTGCGAGTTGGAGGCGAAATATGCGACGGCGCATTCAGCCGCGGGGACGCATCCCTGACGGCGCATCGACAGTGACCCGTAAAGGCTGAACAGCAGCGCAGCGCGCTAGGAAGTAACAAATAATCTCTCCCGAATCGCCGACAACGCGACGAAAGCGGAAGCCATGCCAGAATCATTGCCGTACGTATACTCACCGCTGCCGAGCACCTCGCACATCCGGTTGCTGAGGCGCGAGGACCCTGGGCCTGATGGGACGCTGCGCTTCTCGCTCACGACGCGGCACGTTGGCGACCCCAAGGCGCCCGACTACCACTGCCTGTCATACACATGGAGCAACCCGTTCGCCCACGGACGGTACTTCAGCGAGCATTTCGAGTCGGTGGCGCCGCGGTACGAGCCGGGGAGCACGGTGGCCGTCGAGCTGGACGGGCGGACGCTGCGCATCCAGCGCAACCTGCACGACGCGCTGAGCGAGGTGCCGCGGTCAGCGTACGTGGACTACCTCGACAGGCCGCTGGCGGCGACGGGCGGCAGAACCTATCTCCACGATGTCGTGGAGGGGGGCGACGCCGAGCTGGTGCGCGAATGGCTGTGGAATGGAGCGGCCGTGGACAACCTCGACGATAGGGGCAGAACGGCGTTGCACTATGCGGCGGGGAAGGGACGCGTGGAGGTTGTGGAGATGCTCTGCAGGGCGGGAGCTCTACGTGCGCGGAGGGACAAGGAGGAGAAGAGCGCCTCCGACCTGGCGAGGGATGGGGGACACGACGACGTGGTGGCCCTGCTCGAGGGGTTCGCCGGGCAGCAGCCGGATCCCCTGCCTCATGACTGCCAGTCTCCGAGGAACCCTGCCCCGGCCGACAGGTTGATATGGGCCGACGCGATATGCATCAACCAGGCCGACGTTGACGAGAAGAGCGCGCAGGTCAGCATCATGGACCGCATCTACTCCAACGCCGCCTACGTGGTCGCCTGGCTGGGCCCGCCGGACGAGCGGTCCTCGCTCGGGCTGCAGACGCTGAGCGCTCTCAAGGAGCACCTCGACGCCTTCAGGGCCAGCCGGATCGAGCCCTTTGGCGGCTACGACGGGGCCAATTACGAGGAGGCGGGCGTGCCCTTGATCCCCTGGGCCGGGTGGGCGGCGCTGGCGAGCATCTACCAGCGGCAGTGGTTCCGGCGGGCGTGGATCGTGCAGGAGGCCATCCTGCCGCCCGTGCTGCTCATGTACCTGGGCGACGCGTACGTCTCGTGGTACGACCTGGGCGGCGTGGCCGACGCGCTGCGGCACAGCAAGGCCAAGCTGGGCGCGAGCGGCTCGACGGCCTTTGTGCCGCTGCACGACGCGGCCGTTGCCGTCGAATGGAACATGGGCGAGGTGCACAAGTACCGCACCAACAGGAACAGGGCCCTGCGGAGGGACGTGGATGCTACCGCCGGGAACGAAGAGGAGGAAGTGCGGGCATCGAGGTCGCTGTTCGTGCTGCGCGAGCTCGTCTTCAACTTCTGGACCTTTCTCGCCTCGGACCCCCGGGACAAGGTGTTTGCGCTCTACGGCGTCGTCAACGCGTTTGCGGAGCGCCGTCTCCTGACCGACTACCGGCTCTCCCTGGTCGACGTATACACGGCGACGACGAGGCAGCTGATCCTGGACGCGGGGAACCTGTCGGCGCTGTCCGCGTGCGTCTACCCCGTCCAGCGGCGCGACGACCTGCCGAGCTGGGTGCTGGACTTTAGCCTCCCGGGGATCAACGGCGTGCCGGACATCTTCTCCGCCGACAAGGGGCTCGAGTACAGAGCGCCGAGGGCGGACGACGCTCGCGTCGACAGCCCGGTCCTCGGTGTGCGAGGTGTGAGGATCGGCATCATCACCGAAGCGGCCGGGCGGCCCAACATTGGACCCTCCGGGAAGCTGCAGTTCGACCCGTCATGGCTCCAACTGCTGCTCTCCATCCGAGCTCAGGACGCCTACGGCGAGCAGCCCGTCCTGTCCGAGATACTCTGGCGGACGCTGTGCATGGACATGTCGTCGGGGAGCCTCTTCGACTCCAAGGTCTACGGGGCGCGAGCGCCCGACGAGTTTGGCGCGCAGTTCAGGATGTTTATGCTCCTCATGATCCTGGCCGGGGCGGACCGCATGGTGCTGGACAAGGTCGGCGTCGAGCCGAGCCCGCAGAACGACACGATGACGGTCAGCACCCTCCCGTACGACCCCATGGAGGCGGACATGGAGCCGACGCTGGCGGCCCTCGACGCCGTGGCCGCCGCGCAAGACGGGGGGCCGCCCAACACGAACTACCTGCCGAGCCGCGAGGAGGTGCTGTACTTTTGGGACAAGCTCGAGTGCACCATGGTGCGCAACACGGCCGTCGACGCCGACGGGGGGCCGCACGACTTTTACGTCCCGCCCGAGGTGCGCGCGGGGCGGCAGCGCATCGTCGGCGGCGGGTACGTGGTCCGGGGGTCGCGCATGTTCCAGCGCTGCGAGGGCTTCGCGAGCGCCTACAGCAGCGTGTACGGCGGGCGGCAGCTCGTGGCCGTCGACGGCGCGTACCTGGGCATGGCCGCGCTGTCGGCCGCGCCTGGGGACGAGGTCTGGGTGCTGCCCGGGCTGACGGCGCCGGCGGTGCTGAGGTCCATGTCCATGTCCGGGTCCGGGTCCAGGTCCAGGTCCATGGGCACGGGGGAGGCGGAGGCGGAGGCGGAGGCGGAGGCAGAGGAGACGCCGCCGCGATATCACTTTGTGGGCGCGTGCTATGTCCACGGGCTGATGCATGGCGAGGTGGCTGCCAGTGGGCGGGGGCAGCCTGAACTGTTGGACGTGGACCTGGTGTAAAGTTGGACAGCAGCCTCAACCTCTGAGGAGTTGGACCGTCGTTGCGAGATGGATGTATCGGCATTGACAGACACCAGCGAGTCAGGTCCATTACCATGCGGGCCCCTCGAAGCGAAGCCGACGATCGCAGCCGCCGCTTCCATGGTGCTGTCAATGTCAGCTGACCATCCCTTTCTTCCTGCACCGAGGTCGTTGGGCCCTCATTCAGGGCCGAGGCTCATGAATAATCGAAGTGGGCTCCATGCACGTCAATACCTGGCATACCTCTTGACCGTCAGGCCGCTCGCGTCGCGACTGGTAGTAGGCCCACCAATCGCTATATCATCAGTGGAGGCACACCGCGGGGGACGCGGAGATTGGGGGACGGACTCTACAATACTATACTTCGTATAAGCCTGAGGGAATAACAAGCCCGCGCCCGAAACGGCTATACTGGCCTATGCCCTTGATGGTACTGATGTGGAGTCTGGTTGTTCCATCCCAAAGCACCGGTTCCCAAAACCAACTCCGTTCGCCATTCCTTCTTCAATTCTTTCGTCCCAAGCAAAAAGAGTTCAGCTGAAAGACGCGAAAAGCTCTTCGGCAGCAGCAATGCCATCAGACACTGCTGATCCGGCCGAGTCGGGGATACTGTTCGTCCTCTCCGACATCGTCGACACGGCGACACTCTCACCCGACGTATACTCCGAGTGGTATGATATGATTCATATTCCGGAGGTACTCAACACAGGAGGCGTTGCCAGCGCGGCGAGATATATGCTGTCGGATGGCGCAGGCGATGATCAGTATCCCTATTTGGCCCTCTACGTCATACCGGACATGAAATACCTCAACAGCGAGCCATTCAAGTCAATACGCGTTCATCATGAGATGCTTCCTGGTCCTAGGCACAGTATCCTTGACCTTGCCAGGTTTGACTTTGGGCGGTACATTCGCGTGCAAGGTCTCCCAAGCCAGCCCCTCGCGCAGGCCGGTATGCCACCACGCCTTGTCTTTTGCGACCGTAAGAAAAAGATCGACATTTTGATGCTGAAGCTCGCAAAAGATTTAGGTACGGGAGCAGATCTAGTGACTCTCGTCTTCAAGTCGCCTCGGGAGGCCACGGCAGCCAACGGTTGGACCGTCGCCAACTACATACGGCCCGTCATCGACGCTGCCAAGATCTCGCACGTGCAATGTTTCGGCAAGCTGAGCGAGAGCGCAACCGGTTCGTGGTCTTTGGGGGATGATGCAGAAAGTGGGATGGTTGAGTACCTGATTCTATGCTACGTTGGAAAAGGGGTGGAAGAAGTCATTCGGCGCCACGCACCCAAGGATTCTAGAGTCTCTAGTTACCGCTTGCTCCGGTCGTTTAGCAGGGACTAGTATAGAGAATATGTTTCTGGTGTCTCGAGTTTAACCTTGGCCGTCTGCGTTTCTAGCCTGCTGCCACGATTCATGTTGCCGCCTGCATTACGTGCCCTAATCAATCATAGCTACATGTAAAACTGGCGATACTGTCCGTGGACACGGTGCCCTGGCAGGAGGGTGTATAGCGTACACTAGAAGAGACTTGTAAAGGAAGCGGTCGTTTCTACTTCCTACCCCATGAGCTGACATGAATGTGGAACAGCAAAAGCTGAGACAACGCGGCTTGATCAGTAACCTATATCAAGTCGGCCGAACCGCGAGATGGCGACGATGCAACGCTGACAAACTCAGTTCGCGTCTCCGAAGCTACACGTCCGACCCGAGTCTCAAGGTAGCACTGGGTATGGACTTCGCGAGACGTCGCTCCAGCCGGGCGGCAAGCGTGCTTCTAGAAACGTACCTGGCTAGTAAATCAGGCACCTCGGTAGTCGCTCGCCCCGGATGCTTGCCTACCTAGCCCCGGCTGGTCGTGGCCTTGGTGTTGATCAGCACTCACTGGGATATAAAGGAAGCAGAAGGACCGGAGCTGCTTGCGCCACGACTTGCTCATCATCACAAGCCCAAACAACCATACGATACATCCAAACGACTACAATGACTGACCCAAAATCTCGAACGATTGCAGTGCTAGGCGCCACTGGTAACCAAGGGGGCGGGGTGGTGCGGGCTCTTCTCACCCGACACCCGGATCTCTTCACCATCCGTGCCATTACACGCGACCCGAATAGCCCTGCCGCGCAGCGCCTTCTTCACGAGCACGAGGGAAGCGGCAGGCTGACCTTGGTTCAAGGTGACGTATACGACGTGCAGAGCCTGCGCCTGGCGTTCAAGGAAGCCCATGGAGTTTTCGCCGTCACAAATCACCGCAGTCCAGAGGGGGCAATCAACAGCGAGGAAGACCTGCGACATGAAGTGCAATCCGGGCGCAACATAATTGACGCCGCAAAATACTGCAATGTGCAGCATTTCGTGATTAGCAGCTTGCCAAACATCAAAGAAGCAAGTCATGGCCAGTTCGGAAAAGTCTATCACTTTGACCACAAGGATGAAATTGAGGTCATGGCCCGCTCGCAGCTGCCTGCCGTAACGGCCTTGTTGCCCGGTATGTGTGCATGTGGCGCGCTCACGTATTGAAGGAAGAATCACGATCTGACGCGGGGGCTCCTAACAAAAGGCCTGTTTTATACGAATCATTTATGGGAGCAGTATACTCGAAGAGAAGGCAAGGAGACCGCGCTGTGAGCCCGATGGACATGTTGCGGAAGCTGACGGACGATAGATGATGGGACTGTCCGATTTTGCGCTGCCATCCCCGGCAATGTCCAGTCAGAATGGGTGGATCCTGGATACGACATTGGTGTCTACGCGAGCGGTGAGCATGCATACATACAGATGTGGCGGGTGGCCGGCTATTGATGTGACAACATGAGCCGTCGTGGCTAACGCAATTCACACAAGAGGTGTTCGCAAAGGGACCAGATCTAACGAGATCTAAGCGTTACCCTGTGCTTGGCCAAAAGATGGCTTTTGCCGACTTCGCCGACATCTTCACAAAGATGACATCTCAACTAGCATATTTCGATCCCATCTCGGTCGAGGAATGGGGTGACACTGTGACGACCCAAGTCGGCCCGGGATTCAACGAAGACATCAAAGAGATGATTGAATGGATTGCCGTGGCTCCAGTCGATAAGATTTGCTATGGCACAATGGATCCCTCTGAGGATTTGTCACGCGAAGACCTCGGCCTCGAGGCGTCGACTTTTGAGGACTGGATGCGCAGGTCGCAATGGGAAGGGCCGCCCAAAGTGGTCCGTTAGTTGCGAAGTATAGTACGAAGTATATACTGTAGCGGTATGCAGCTTCAAGTCGTCAGAGAGGAAGACTGGATCCAGTATAGGACAGGACAATGCAGTCGTATTGAAGAATCAAGTCCGATTTCTGCAAACAATGCGCTTGTTTCTCCCACACAAGTCATCACATAAGAACACTATACTTGGAATTTATACACGGTACTACTTGTAGGTGCCGCAATCGCAATCACAGCGCAGGCACCCAGGTGGGTACGAAGTACCTAAGAAGGTACCTACAGTATGGGTACTACCTTAGGCAGGCTGCGACTGCCAGCCCCTGGCAACCAACCCCCATGTACTTGGTACCAATCAGGAAATGCCGTAAACAAGCAGCCCAGCCCAGCCCAGCCCAGCAGCGCCCAAGGAGGGCCAGGGCGCCACACGCTATTCGTACCCCTGCATCACCATCATCATCATCGCCGCCGCCGCCCTGCGAGTGCAACTTACGCTTCATCAACAACACCGCCATCATCCATTACCACCACATTGCTGTGCCTTCAAACTGTCGTCTGCATCGCGCTACCCCCGCCCGACACTTGCGCCCTGCAGGACACGCCGAGAGGACTGACGCTTCCGCTGCCGCGCAGGTATGTGCCCTGTGCGACCGTTGCTGGCGCGCCCCTCGCCGAGTTGTCATTGTCCCGCTAACCACTGGAATGCCGCAGGCCTCGACATCACGACCCTTTGTCGGCGCTGCCCAACGTCGCCGCCATGGCTCAGTTCCTGACCACAGTGTTAGTTCTCTCCCCATCCTCGCAAACCCCCCATACATAGCCCATTCTCGCAAAGCAAACATCATGGGCGCCGCCGTCGCCGCCGCCGCGTTTCGCTACCTGAGCCCCAAGTCGGTCGTGACCATGTCGCGCATCGACAACACCATCATCCCCGTCCACGAGGACGGCTCGGCCGGCCGGCCGCTCTCCGACGCCTCCATGGACACCATTGCTAACGTCCAGGCCCTGGCCGACTGCAGTAACCAACGGACTAAGAATCAGTTCCGGCCGCGCGTCGGCAAGGGTGGCGCGACGAGCTACCAGCTGCGACAATATGCCGAGGTCACATTGGGAGGTGGCAGCCTGAGAAAGGTTGTCAAGCTGCCCGAGGGCGAGGACGAGAACGAGTGGCTCGCCGTCAACAGTAAGCAGGGAATCGCCGCACGACAAATGGTAGCTCGCTGACGTTGCTACAGTGGTCGACTTCTACAACCAAATCAACCTGCTCTACGGCGCCATTACTGAATTCTGCTCTCCGCAGTCATGCCCCGAGATGAAGGCGACCGACGAGTACGGACCCTCCCCACCACATCCCCCATGTCACGGATGAAGCAGCTGACGAGTACAGGTTTGAGTATCTGTGGCAGGACAGCGAGAACTACAAGAAGCCGACCAAGATGCCCGCCCCGGCGTACATCGAGCAACTCATGACGTGGGTGCAGGCCAATATCGACAACGAGACAGTGCTGCCGAGCAAGATTGGTTCGTTGTACTCCTAGCAATATGTAGCGGGCGACGGCCAGGCTGACTACCATCTAGGCGTACCGTTTCCCAAGTCGTTCCCGGCGCTGGTCCGCCAAATCTTCAAGCGCATGTACCGCGTCTACGCACACATCTACTGCCACCACTACCCCGTCATTCGCGAGCTTGGTCTCGAGCCGCATCTCAACACGAGCTTCAAGCAATACGTGCTCTTCATCGACGAGCACGGCCTGGCCAGCGGCCGCGACTACTGGGGTCCCTTGGGTGATCTCGTGGACAGCATGTTGCGGAGCGACTGAGCCGCACGGGCAGGCATCTCTCTCATTGAGGGACGCATGACTTTGTATAAATAGTTTTGGGAGCTCCGGCGTTGTGGCTTTCAAACATGATGACGGATATTAATGCTTGCAAGAATTGGCAGACACAATAGAGTCAAGGTTTCACTTTGTTTGCCGTGCGGCACTCTGTGCTGCTGCCGATCAGATCATGTCAAATTCCATCTGCCGATGTTGAAATGATGAACCAATGATCCGGGTTCGCTTCGTTGCGGCCTCAGGATGAAATGTGACCACGACCAACGAGTTCAAAAAAACACACAACCCGGGCTAGGCTGGCCCGTGGGTATGGTGGGCGTAGCCACACAACAAGGTGCCTCTGGTGGTGGTGGGCCGGTGGTAGGGGCAGCTTGGCGTGGTGGCAGTCGTGGCTTGTTGCCTTATGTAATAACATTGGTGCCTCACAGCCGGCAAGGCATCCACTTCCAAAATTGCCGACCGCGAGAACCTCAACCGCCGAGCTCCACGACTTGCCTCTCCCACGTCGAACCCTTTCCTCGCCAATTCTACCTCCCACGCCCGCCATGCTCTCCCGACAAGCCCTCCGTGCCGTCCGGGCCACCGCCCCCCAGCGTGCCCTCCCCATGCGCGCCGTCCCCGTGCGAAGCTTTGCCGCCGCCGCCGGCGGCACCGAGGGCCAGCCCCCCATCACCGTCTTCGGCCTCGACGGCACCTACGCCTCCGCCCTGGTACGGCCTCCCCCCCTCCCCTACCCCCTCTGTCGCTCGGAATAGGCGCGGCGGACGGCCCCGTGGCCAATTGATGCAGTGGCCGCCCGCCGGCACGCGTCGTGCGTGAAAGCGCTGGGGGAGCCCTGAGACTAACGACGCTGACGCCTTTGCGCCAATTTACAGTACACGGCCGCCTCCAAGTCGTCATCGCTCGACCCCACGGCCAAGGCGCTCGCCAACCTCGGCACCATCGTCGACAAGGACGCCAAGCTCTCGCAGATCCTCGCCGCCCCGACGCTGACCCCCGAGGACAAGTCGGCCATTGTCGCCGAGCTCAACAAGCACGCCGGCGCCAGCAGCGAGACGGTCAAGAACTTCCTCGACACCCTCGCCGAGAACAACCGCCTGGGCCTCCTCCAGGGCGTCTGCGCCAAGTTTGGCCAGATCATGTCCGCCGCCCGCGGCGAGGTCGAGATGACCGTCACCAGCGCTCAGGTACGGACCCCGCGTGCCCGTCGACCCCCTCCCCATCACGGAATGGTGACGCATCATCATTGATGGGCGACATGGCATATGGCTAACGAACCAATAATCAGGCCCTCGACAGCAAGACCCTTTCCCGCCTCGAGACTGCCGTCGCCAAGTCCTCCTACGTCGGCCAGGGCAAGAAGCTCAAGGTCACCAACCAGGTACGCGAGTGGCCCCACCCGGGAACTCCCGATACCCCAAAATGGGCAGCATCGCCAAATGTTCCCGAGATCAGGCACTGACGATTTCTTTCCAGGTCAACCCCGACATCGTTGGTGGGCTCGTCGTCGAGGTCGGTGACCGCACCATCGACCTCAGCGTCTCCGCCCGCATCGCCAAGATGAACAAGCTCCTGACGGACACCCTGTAAATGTACCAACCAAGACCTCAACCGCATGACCACCATAACAACAACAACTACATCTTATTTCCTCTTTTTGCGTCAAGTCCTCCCTCCAATCTTGATGTCATGGCGGCCCCTCGTTCGGGACCCGAGCAAGAAGCAAAGCGGAGGGGGGCAACGGTTCGAACACCCCTCGGTGGTGGCTGGACCGTGCCGGCGCGGGTGGCCTGGGAGGCTGCCCGGCCGTGTAGAAGGCTGTCGATAGTGATATGAAATAGAAAGCATTGTCTCGCCTTTCTGAATGCCTATGACGAATCTGCTCTCAGCGTGCCACCTTGTCCTTCCGGCGAGCAACGCATGTCGCCCCAGTGTAGCCTGAATGGTGTAGAACGATATATGTCAGTCTATCTATATGTATCCGTTTTTAATAAAGGCGCCCCCGGACTGTATGCTCTCCATTATTCGCCTCCCGTCTAGCGCCGGGCCACCCGCCGCTACCTGCCACCTCCAGTCCCAGACATAATCTATTCCCGACGGTACAAGATATCCAAACACGTTTTCAGGCCTTCGTTTCGAACTCATCTTCATGCTCAAAGTCGCCGTTTTGGGTCTTGTACCGCGTTAGCTGGTCCGCAATGTAATGATGCATGTGCTCGTCGGCCTCGGCCTTTTCTTTCGACCTGGTATCGTCGTGAACGGCCGAGTCAGCATCGTCGTCCGCGCCGTTGACGGACGTGTCAAAGTCACTGCGGGCGCCTATGGAGCGGGCTATCGAAGACCGGCGGACATGCCGCAGGCCGTTCGAGCGGGGGGTTCCGCTGTCGATGGTGCGCTGGAACATGTCGTCAAAGTAATGCGCCATGGCGACGGACGGCGTGCGAGGCGTTTGCGGCAAACGGCAGTTAACACTGCACGAGCTGTCAGCGATTGTTCAAGAGGTGGGAGGGATGGTTCGTTGAAAAACTTACCCCGTGTCGTGAATCATCCGCGCAATCAAGCCTGTCCATCCGCACTGATGTGACGCGCCCAGGCCACGACCCGAGTCACCATCGAAGAATTCGTAGAACCAGAGGTAGTCCTTCCAGTGTTCATCGAAGTCGAGGCGATCGTCTCCATGGTTGACGCTTCGTCGGCCGTCGTCTTTCCGCGCGAAGAGGTGCTGAAGACGGTGCTGAATTTCCTCGGATACCTTGCCTAGATGCATGTAATCGCCACTGCCTGTAGGGCACTCGACCTGAAGTTCCGGTCCGTAGAAGAGGAAGAACCTCTGGAGAGACTCAACAAGCAAAAAGTTGACACACAGCCAAATCGGCCCTCTCCAATTGCTGTTGCCACCGAAAAGTCCAGTGTCGGAGTCTCCCGGCACGTATCCCACACAGAACTTCTGGCCGTTGACATCCATAGAGTACGGGTGTTCCTTGTGATACTTTGACAGCGAGCGGATACCATGGTCGCTGAAAAACTCATCCTCGTCAAGCATCCGCTTGAGAATTTTCTCCAGACGATCCCTGCTGACGATGGAGAGCAGGATGCGGTCGCCCTTGCCCCTCTTCCTAATACTGGCCATGTTTCTCTCAGCCAGATCGACCCGGTTGTGCACGAACCATTCGACCCTCTTCTTGAAGGACGGGAGCTTGTTTATCAATTCTGGTTCCAAAGTTGTTGTGGCATAGAGAGGGATGAGTCCAACCAAGGACCGAACGGGGAGCTGCTCGATCCACGGGCCGCCCCAAGAGATGGCGTCGTAGTAGAAACCATCTTCCTCGTTCCAGAGGGACTTCTCGTCCTTGCCCGCCCGGAAAGTCATGGCGTCACTAATGAGGATAAAGTGTTCAAAGAACTTGGAGGCAATGTCCTCATAGATGCGGCGGTGCTTGGCCAGCTCGAGGGCAATGTTGAGCATGGACAGGCAGAAGAATGCCATCCAGCCGGTGCTGTCCGCCTGTTCCAAGACGCCCCCGGTGGGCAATGGCTCCGACCGGTTGAATAGGCCAATATTGTCGAGGCCGAGGAAACCGCCCTCGAAAACGTTTTTGCCATCTGTGTCCTTTCGATTTACCCACCAGGTGAAATTGAGCAGTAGCTTTTGGAACACACGCTCGAGGAAGTCGAGGTCCTGACGTCCATACATCTTCCTCTCAATCTTGAAGACCCTGAAGGTAGCCCAGGCGTGGACAGGCGGGTTCACATCACCAAAGTTCCACTCGTATCTAGATGAGGTAAGCATGGGCGTTTGAGACGTTGCGTGACTTCAAAGAGGGACTCACGCTGGGAGCTGGCCGTTCGGGTGGCAGTACCACTCCCTTGTGAACAGGTCGAGCTGTTTCTTCGCAAAGTCGGGGTCCAGCATGGCGAGCGGTATGCAATGGAACGCGCTGTCCCAGGCTGCGAAGAATGGATACTCCCAAGAGTCCGGCATCGACAGGATATCGTCACAGTACATGTGTTTCCATTGCGAGTTGCGCACTCCTATGCGATCCGGCGGGGGTGGGGGCATCGACGGGTCGCCGTTAGCCCACTGATCCCAGATAAAGTGATAATGCTGCTTTGTCCACATCATGCCTGAGAAGGCCTGCCTTTGAATATTTCGCAGGTCATCCGTCATCGGCATGGGGCTGATTCTGTAGTAGAATTCGTCGGCCTCTTCTCTGCGCTTTTCGATGATGTCGTCGAATTCCTCTTCGTCCAGGAAGGTCATGTCCTTCTTGGTGAACCGGAAACGGACCACTGCGCTCGTTAGCCGGGCTTTTATATGCATTGTGTGATGTTGGGAACAGGGTCATACCTGCGCACGCTCCAGGGTCAACGCCCCCGTCCTCGTTGAAGTTGAACCACGCAGCGCATTTGGTGCCGGTGTGAGCCGGGTTCACAGCCGCCTTCTCTCCGTCTACAATGTACCTATGGAAAGCATCCTTGACGTAGGGCTGCTTGTTCTCCTGCTTGTACAAAGCCTTGAAGTTGGTGTCATTCTCCGTATACATCAGTTCGGGCAGCACGTCGTCTCCGCTTGAGCCAACTCCAGGCGATGGTGACAGGAGAAAAAAGCGCTCGCCGAGGTCATGGTGATTTGACTTGGCGGCGGTCTCCGTATGCGTCGCAATCGAAGGCTTCTTATCCTCTGACTCTCTGCCCCAGCTCCAGGTGTTTCGAAACCAAACTTGCGGGATGATGTGAATCGGGGCGGGGTCAGGCCCTCTATTCCACGCCGTGACGCGGAAAAGGAGTTCGTCGGGATCATCCGTCTCTTTGGCCGTTTCGATGAAGATGTCCCAGTACCTGTTGTCGTCGAACACTCCAGTGTCGATGATTTGGTATTCCTTCTCCTTTCGCGACCGGCGAGCATTTTCCTTGATAATATCCTCGTAAGGGAACTTTTTCTGGGGGTATTTGTACAAGAATTTCATGTAGGAGTGCTGTTGTAAGGGTTAGCCATCGTTGCGGCAATTGTTGCTCCCGGAGCGGGATCGTACCGTCTACGGAGCGAGATATATTAGCACATTACGCCTGGCCGTTAGATTGTATGATATCATTGGTACTGACTGGTGTATTGTCAAGGTGAAAATGGGCTTCCTTGACGCTCTCTCCATGGTTGCCTTGAGGGTTGGACAATCCAAATAGGCGCTCTTTCAGAAAGTCGCTATGGCATGTTAGGCATGAATTTTTTACTTTTTTCGCAATGTTATCATGGAGTTTTTTCGCGTACTCTTCCTCATTCCAAAAGCTGAAACCAATGTTTTGTAGGCCATGCGTATCAGACACGCCGGCGATACCGTCCTCACCCCATCGGAAGGCTCGCGATCGGGCGTGGTCGTGGGGGAAGTCTGGGAGTAGAAGTTAACGGGAATCGTCGGATGCAACGGACGAGGTGTTCAGCATACGGCTCCAAGCGTCTCCGTCGGCACTGTAGTCCTCTCTCACTGTCGACATGTCAGCTTTATGCCTCATGGCAGGCGTGCAGCGAAAGCTCGCAGCGGCGGAGGGTGGTTACCTGTCGCCCATTGGCGTTCGGCGACGTAGGGTCCCCATTTCTTCCAGTATTTTGTGCGCTCGCGATCCTCTTTGAGGCGTTTCTCCTCCTCGGTGAGGTACTCGTGGCCATCAAAGACCACCATGATGGCGGCGCGTGCGAAGGCGGGACGCGGGAAGCTCTCTGCACGGAAGCTTTGGAGACGGGAAGCGGGGAGCTTGGAGTATCGTGAACGGCACAGGCAAGCTTCGTGAAGTTGCCAGACAAAGTGCCAACACGGACGGGAGCGTTTCCAGGGATGTTGGGGAGGCAATTGTTTCGCAGAGGCCGAGTTTTACGGAGTTGGCGGTCTCGTCATGACATCGACGATGGAGTTGGCGACTAGCTGCAATGGACGGCACTGCGTCGCCAGCGTGGGGCAGCAGTCGCTACTGCTGATACGGGCGGCGGGGCATTCTGGCTATTTTGCTTCGAGTGGCCACTGACAGGCGGGCTGGGATGAGGTGGGCTACGCTGGTTCGCTTGTTGGTA
The DNA here is from genome assembly GCF_022605165.1 of Purpureocillium takamizusanense. Taxonomy (NCBI): domain Eukaryota; kingdom Fungi; phylum Ascomycota; class Sordariomycetes; order Hypocreales; family Ophiocordycipitaceae; genus Purpureocillium; species Purpureocillium takamizusanense. The sequence goes on from NC_063072.1 coordinate 2,302,474, forward strand.
GCGGCTGCCGCATGTGCCAGTGATAGTGCCGGTGCCGGTGCCATTTTGATGCCGGCGGGCGGAAGCTGCGCGCGCAGTGCGACCAGCTTAGCGTTGGCTGGCTCCTGCCTCTGATGCCTTGCACACGAAGTACCTGTGATAGTGTGTAGCTTGGAAGGCAAGTCAATACTCCTATCATACTAGTACGCAGCGTGCGGAACGATGGGACTCTTTTTGCACAGCAACCCCCGCCTGCCAAGTTTCTGCGACGCAGTTGCCATGCGGAGGTGCTTCGTGCTCTCACATATAGGTACTAAGTACCCACTATGTCTTGCTTTACCATAAAAAGCTGCCAGAGGAGCCACAATGCGGTTCTGCGGTGCGGCAACTCGCAGATGCAGATTGGTGGAGATTCGACGTGGTCGGGATTTTAACCAAGCATTCCTATTACTCCGTCCCGCTGCCCGCCGAATCGTGGCAAGCGGAGAGGCTGGCGAGGTCGAAGCCTTGTTTACGGCGCGGAAAGTACGGAAACCGAGCTCCGGGTTGTCCAGCACGGCACGAGCACCTGTTGCTGACGACAAGGGCCGTGTTGCGCCTCGGAACCGTGCGCGCTCGTCGAACGTCCCACCGAGCCTCACCGGCTGCTGGTGATGGATAGATAACTCGAGTCGTAACAAGTTCACGAGCCAGCTTTGTAGATAGAGGTGTCACAGTGCCCACCGCGAGAGAAGTACATCTTCATCATATGTAGGAAGTCCTTGGCTGTCCTGGCCCGCGATTCCACGTAGGCGACTAAGATTAGATGAACAAGTGCTTGCACCAGTTGGCAAAGATGCGGCGAATACCCAGCTCGCCTTCAGGGGCCGACCTTGTAGTCGGCCCCTGTGCTTTGTTTGCATTCACGAAGTACGCCGAGGGACGAAGACGAGTGCGGGACGCGACTCGTGCGTCGGTGAGCATGACGTACACCGGCACGCACGCTTTTCCTGCGGCATGTTTCGTCAAGAGGAGCGATCATGGTCACCCGATCTTCGGCGCCGCGTGGCAATGCGCCTCAAGTGCTACAGATCTGAGCCACGATAGGCGGAGACGGGACAATCACGGCCACACTTGGCGGGCCCAGCCGGCCAACAAAGGAAGAGATGCTATGCAGTCTGAGATGGACGTGAAAGACGTGAGCTGTTCATGTCGCTATCCACCTCTTTGTGCCGCGCCGGGCGCCCCCAAGAACGCTCACAGCATGTGCACAGACCTGTCGACAAAGTGAACTTCAAAAGGCTCCAGGCACGAAAACATGGGGGTGCTAGCGAGCCGTTTCCATAAAGCCAGCGGGCTGCCCACCTCTGGGTACGAAGTACGAAGACCAACGTGCATGTACCCCGTAAGCCAACGAGGGCCGCCATATACATCGCCTGCCACAGCCACAGGCCTTCTGACCAAAGCTTGAAAGTGCGAGTTCAGGTGGCCCAGCGCCGCTCCCAGCAAGGCGTCCAATTGCGGCTCGCAAGCACCGCCTCCAGCCCGTTTTCGAGCAGCCCCCCCTGCGACCACCCAAGCCCGCCATCCTTCAGCGCCAAGGGGCCACATTGCCCCGAACAAGCTCTGCGGGACTCGGGAGCCCGTCTGCTCCCGTCGCGCCTCGTCAGCTGCAGCCAAAACTTCCCATCTGCCCTGGCCACCACCTCTCGACACCTCCAAGACACCGCCAACACTGCCCCGGGCTGTCGTGGCCTCTACTCCTTGGTCTCCTTCCCCTCTTGCCGCGTACATCGCCCCATTGCCGCCACCCTCATCCTACTTGCGACGATGCTGCGTAAAAGCGACGCTTCCCTCACCCGCTAACCTCAAGACCCCGTCGCGTTCCTCCCCTATTCCGAACGCAGCCTCGGCCCTCGTTTCCTCCAATCGACGCCCCAGCCTGCTCGCCCATCATGCCCAGCTCCGTATCTTTACTGCGCCGTCTGATCCTCGAGTCGCCGCCAGGAGAATGGGCTCTGAACCAGCTTCGCAGCCTGCTTATTGGTGCTCTGCGGCAGGGGCCTATTCCTCAACATGTCGCATTCGAGATGGACGGCAACCGGCGTTACGCCCGATCGCATCGAATGGAAACCGTTGAGGGCCATCACCGTGGCTTTGAGGCGCTCGCCCGGGTGAGTACCTTTCGTGCTAGACTTTGCGATCCGGAGACCTAATTAACGCCGTTCCCCAGATCATGGAAATCTGCTACAGGTGCGGTGTCAAGGTCGTCACCGTCTACGCATTCAGTGTCGAGAACTACAATCGCCCCAAGCACGAAGTCGAGGGGCTTATGCAGCTGGCCAAGGTCAAGCTAGAACAGCTGACCACGTACGGAGACATCCTCGACCGCTACGGCGCGTGCGTCCGAGTTCTCGGCCAGCGAGAGATGATACGGGAAGATGTCCTGCAGGTTGTGGATAAGGCCGTGGCAAGGACGAAGCACAATAACAAGTACGTTGAATATGCGCCGCGCGGACCCTACATGGTCGCGGCTAACATTTATCCAGGGCCGTCCTCAATATCTGCTTTCCGTACACATCAAGAGCCGAAATCACGACCGCGATCAAGTCGACGGTCCAAGAATTCCTGGCTCCCCCGCCCCCTAAGAACACGCCATTCTCACCGTCGCGCATAAGGCAAAAGATCTTGTCCTCGCAGCTTGATGGACGCGACCCGTTACCTACAATCCGGGATGATTCGCCGGATGATTCAACCGCGCGGGACGGCGACGAGGCAGAAAAGGAGGCCGAGGTCGATATGGATGGTGGGGACTCGTCCTCGGCAACACTACCACCGGACTCGCCCAAGTCACGCCTGTGGTCAGGAGAGGGCTCATACAGTGCGACCAACCTGCCCAATCCCGAGAGCATCACGGTGGAAACTCTCGAGAAGCACATGTACACCTCCCAGGACCCGCCTCTGGAGCTGTTCGTCAGGACTAGCGGCGTTGAGCGGCTCAGCGATTTTATGCTGTGGCAATGCCACCAGGACACGCATCTCTTTTTCTTGGAGTGCTACTGGCCCGATTTCGACCTGCAACATTTCATCTGGGTCATGCTGGAGTGGCAGTGGAGGCAGAAGCAAAAGGAGCGAGACGATAATGCAGAGCGGGCGAGAAACGGCAAGGGACGGCGGCTGGTGGAATAGACGTCGCATCGATACCCCAACGGTTCTTTTTAGCGGCTGTGCATGTCCTAGGAAGGAGCATGGGTGCTGGCAACACCCTTGGTGCTGTGCAGGGGAGGGGTTCGCGAGTGAGGTTTCATAGCGTCGTTTCGTCTTGTCTCTGCGCGTCCGGTTTGGCGGCGCCAGGTGTTCAATTACATGAAGTCACACTTCCATGCATCACACGAAGTCAGGTTCCTGCTCTTCGCATTCAATTGCTCATGCGCATAACCTGGCGGGCCACCGTGGGTCCGCCGTGCCCGTTGCGCACCAGGTGGGCAGCACGGTGGGTTTTGTCTCTTGTGGCCGTGATGACGACATGCGGGCGCACGTTATCGGCGAATAAAGCTTGCCAAAGCCGGCAGCTCATCCTTCCCCAAGCAGCCAATGGAGTGACAAATCTCGGTGCTGTGCACCTCGCGAACCTGGCATGCCCTGTCGCGGCAAGACACCTAACGTGCGCCCGAGGCAAAACCAGAACTCACCTGCTGTGACGAGATGGTCAGCCCATACTAACCACCAGCGTTGCCAGGTGCAGGGTGATAAGATAAGACGACGACAGCTGAGCGGGCGCGCGTATGGAGGCCAGCAGGCGCCGGACTCGTCGCGGTCGCAAGCAGGTTCCAATCGCTATGGAGTGGGCCCCCACCACCTGTCGGCCTAGCACCCACCACACACAGGGGCCTGAGGCCCCCGTTAGTAATTGCTGGAGTGCCCGCCGGAGGCACCTCCAGGGCTCATGGAGGCTAGCTTGAGCCGTGCCCAGCTGCTGTGGAGGCCCGCGCCCGGGCAGGTGCCAAATTCGAATGGAAGAATTGGCTAGGGCGGGCGGCATCTGATCTGCATCTCTCGTCGTTCCGGCTCGGTCGTCGTCCTCCACCACCACCACCAGCACTACCACGCCAGGTGCACCACCGCTTCCTCCCGCTCTCCGTCTTCCTCTCTCTCTCTCTCGTCACCCGTCCTCGCCACACGGCTTACCTTACCTTCATGATCCCGTCGACCGGTTGCTGGGCCCTTGCAAGAATGGACTAGACTATCCTCAATCTCAGGGCCTGCTTCTGCGTTATTCTTTTCTGAATCGTCTTCGCCTTTCCCTCGTTCTCGAGAGCCAGCCCCCCCGCCACGAGCGCGGAGAGACCGACAAGCAAAGCCGGAATCAGCCTTCGACTACGAGAGACACGACGCTTCCCCTGCGAGCCCTCGCGACCAACTCGAGCAATCCCCCCCGACACGCCCACGACCCCTCCCTACCACCGCGTCGCGACCGCCGCGCTCCTCCACACGATGAAGTCTGCCAGGCCGTCCCTTGCGGACGCCCCAGCGCATCGCAGAGCCCAGCCTGTCCGACAAGCGCGCACCAACCCGTCGCGAGGACCGGCCCACGCTGGCCGTCACGGCGGCGGTAGAGACGCAGCCGGCTCAGGCCCCGCGGGCGACCAGCCCATCGACATCTTCCCGGCAATCACGCACTTCGCCGACACCATCACCGCGCTCCCCAAGGAGCTCGTTCGACACTTCACACTGCTCAAGGAGGTCGACGCCAAGCTCTTTGGGCCAGAAGACCAACTTTTCAAGCTCGTCGAGCAGGCCGCGAATGCACCTGCGCCGGAGCCTCGACATGCCAATGACACTGCTGGCGTCGGCGCGTCCTCTTCGGCGCCCATGAGCACACAGAACAGCTCCAGCGGCTTCGGTTCCAGCCGTGCCGTGCGCTCGGCTCCCCCGTCAGACGGACCCAACGCCGCCGCCCCTAGCAGCGTCTTCGATCCGGCGAATATTCCTCGCCGCCAGCTCTTCCGACAGACGGCTTTCAAAATCCAGGAAATGTTGGTGTCGCTCGAGGAGAAGAATCATGTAATATCGACTGCCAATGAAGCCCTGAACCGGCAGCTTGCCCGCGTCGAGGACGTGTGGCCCTACCTTGAGAGCGAGTTCAGTGACGAGGCGAAATGGGGCAGCACCACACACTGGGCCTACCCAGAGAACCGCAACGGCAAAGCAGCCCACGCCGAGCGCGCCCGCCGTGATGGCGCCGCTGCCATCTCCGCTGCCGCTCAAGCCCTCGCCGAGGAAGCTGCCGCTAGAAGTGATGCGAGAAAGCAGGCAGTTCAGGCGAAACGGAACCAGAGAAATCAGCATCACGACTCCGACGCTGACGATCTCGCCGCTCGCCACAAAGCAGAAGGCGGCAAGAAATCTCAGAGCAGCAAGTCGAGGAAGGTCGCCGAGGCTAATGTCGGCCTGGGCATCTCTGGAGCGACCGCGAACGGGAACCCGCCGCCAAAGCGACGCAAAGTGGAAAAGACCACTAACGGCGGAGAGCCCATGGAACGTGCCATGAGCAGCGTCTTTGGGAACGCCGCACCCAAGGCCAAGACGAGCAGCCCGCGGGGGACACCGGCGCCAGATGGCCCTAAGAAGCGCAAGGCTCTACCCACTGGCAGCAGCCAGGCGAAGAAAAAGCCAGTACCCTTGAAACCTCTAAGCGCTTTTAAGTATACTTTATCATTATGCTAACAGATATTGCGATTCAGGAATGGCATGTCTCCCTCGATTGCTTCCTCGCCGGTCATGGGTAACTTGCCCGAGCCCAAGACACAGGCACGCGCATCGCCCGCACCTAGTAGCGCTCCACGGCCGGCGTCCTCGCGTGCACGACAGAACTCTATATCGTCCAACGCGGAAAATGGGAGGGCGAGGGCGCTGTCTTCGGCGTCGATCAAGCCCAACGGCAAGGAGTCCGGCACTCCAGACATGGCCTCTACAAGCGGGTTCCCACGGCCCGCGAATGAAGCCAAACCTGTCAAGGAGACCATTGTTCCACTTAAGCCTGAGACGATCAAGAAGGAGGCGGACCGACCAGACAGCAGCTCCAGGCCGCCGTCCACTGCAGGGAAGAAGGACAGCAAAGACGAAACCGAGAACAAGAACGAGCCTGTAGCACCACAGCCGCAAAACACTGCAACAGTGACAACAAAGAGCGGCAGGGCAAGCAAACCGTCGACTCCGGCGCTGGCAACCTTTCAAGAGGCGGCTCGGCCGCGATCATCCAGGAATACTGATAACGGTGGGGCGAGCAAGAAGAGCCATAAGAAGGGTGGCTCCGTTGCACAGGCTCTGGCACCACAAGTCATTGAGTCTGACGCAAACAGCAGCAGCCTTCAGGGCGACGAGGACGATGATAACGACATCGATGCAGACGAGCCAACGTACTGCTACTGTAACAGCGTCAGCTACGGCGAAATGGTGGCGTGTGACGCGGACGAGTGCGAACGCGAGTGGTTCCATCTGCAGTGCGTAGGCCTCAAGGTCGCGCCAGGCTCGAAGAGTAAGCATTTCCCCATGTTTGCAACTACTGCGCTCCTTTATGTCGCGGTCGTCCGTCCGCTGACACGGGGCGGGTCTACAGCGAAATGGTACTGCGAGGACTGCAAAAAGCGCCTCAAGATGGGAGACAAGAAGGCCGGCAGCCGATAGACGAGGAGCGGCCGGAGTCATTGAGGCGGTCTACGCCGAGTGTGAGGCACAGTCTACCGCCCTGACCTGGCGCACAAAGCAGAGCACGCTGGACACGGCAATGATCAGGCGCATGAGCGATACTATCGACTGCACCTTCGCATTGCTCCAGGATTTATTCAGACACGAGACGCATCCAGCGCTGGAGACGAAAAAGGCCCAGCCACTGGCGCATCACAGCGGAACCAGGCGCGCTGTACATTGCAAGAAGCGTCTTGAGTTTTGAGCCGTTATTTCTTTACATGCAGCACGCACGTCCCGCCTCTTTTTTCCATTCATTTTTCGTCTTCTTTGTTTTATGGACACTGCTGGAGTTTACGGATATCCGGAGCTGGGGGAGTCATTGCTCTAAGCACAAGGGCAACAGGTCTGTCCAAAGCGTTGATACGATAGCTGGAAGGGGGGATCAATGGGACCCGCCTCATCAGAACAAGAGGCGAGCTGCAACCACTTCAGGATGGAGGGTAATGTCCTGGAATTTGTCCCAGTCATGGGGTCATAGATGCACAAGAATGTACTGTTGACCGGGAATTGACGAAATAAGTCGGTGTGATGGATAAAATGCTTTCGCGTCGCTTCGCTGTGTCTTGGTAGCATGTGAGACCCGTCACGGCGGGCTGCTCAGGTCCGCCCACAACCTCCGTACCCCGGAACGACGCAACTGTCGACGATTCCGATGCGGGTCATCGCCTAATTACCATTATGTAAAGGCGGCCGCTGACTTGAACGAGGTGGGCGCAGCTCCCCACGTTTTGTTGTTGGGGAGCATGGGAGGCATGTCGGTTCCCACGCATCAACGTACTGCACGTACTGCATGTACTGCACGTTGACTACTGCAAGGGAGGGCGAGGGCCGGGGGGAATGGGTAGCTATGGAGGTGGTGGTGGTGGTGGTGGTGGCATCGTGAGCCCGCCGCTTCGGCCCAGATTCCAGATAGTACATGGATGGAGCGAGTCGTCTTGTTTCTTCGCCTCGGGCGCTTCGACGGACGGACGGACGGGCCACACACGGTACGAGGACGATGCCGATTACGTACTGCAACCAGCGAGCTCGGTCGGTCGGATGCAAGACAAAGGGGTAATTCTTTCACGCCGCGGGCCCCAACAGTCCGCCAGCCAGTCAGTAAGTAAGTCAGTGTTTGCCATGCAGAGGTGTCCCATGCTCTCTCATTGTCCGTCCCGTCTGTCTGTCCCAACGGGGAAGGCGGACGGCCAAGGGAGGTCCGCCGCCCGCACGCTCGCACGTACCTGGTAGGTTTGTGGCTTGCCGAAGAGCCAGCCTACCTTGGCCGGGGCCCCCCGCGCGTCGCCGCCCCTGGCTCACTCATTGGGGGCGGAAGAAAGGGGGGGGGGGGTGCCAGGGAGCCATTGACCCCGCGAAAATCCGGGGGGGGGCGTGTCGAAGCGCAGGGCCGAGAAGGCGCCTGGAACGCGGTCAGCCCCTGGACAGAGACGCGGTGGTCGAGGTCAAGGCTGTGGTGTAGGCGAGCGAGTACGGTGGCATGAAGGTACTCGGTTCGAATAGTTCCTATGTATGTACAGATGCCATCGCGCGGCGCCCTGCCCTTGGGAGGCAGATTCTGAGAGCGGCCGGTTGGTCGTCTCCATGGTCGCGATGGTTGTTATCTGCAGCGCTGTCGTCATAGTATAAAAGATCATAGCATTTCCAGGACGAATAATACGGCAAAGGCATCATCATCAAGCAGGTCGGCAAGAGAGTCGTGGCAGCAAGACAACTTACGTCAGAAGGATGGATGGTCCTTGAGCAGCAGCAGCAGCAGGGTGGGCATGCCAGTAAGACCAAAAAGCAAATCACGGTCGCGATATCGGAAACCCTGCGGTTCCGTCAAGTCGTCCCCCGGGTCTTCGGGCTACCACTCTAGTTGGTATGTTGGTGCAGCGAAACCGCAGATGGGCCGTCCTTTGTGTCACGCCAAGGCAGGCAAGGGGGTAGCTGGACGTCCTGATGAGCAATGCTGTGCGCGCACGTCGTGACGGAGGGACAGATACTCAGGTAGCACGGAAGATGCAAGATGGGCAACAACAGCATTACTAGTAGTGGTAGCGGCGGTGGTGCCAGCGGCAGTAGCTGTAGCAGTACAAGCAGCAGCGGGCAGGCAGGGAGGTGTGCGTGCATGATGACGTCGAGCAATGGCCACAATAAACAGTTGCTGTCTTGCAACGCCGCCTCGGCAGTCTCATCCGAAGGAGGGGGTTTGGCCCCCCCTCTGTCTGTAGGCCTCACTTCTGGAGAGAAAGCCCGGTGGGCAGAACCACGATGACAGAACGGTCGCACCGCCGACAACGACCCCGTCCACGCATATCATGGAGCAAGGAGAGGAGAAAGAAAAGGCTAAGGGCCCATCAATTCGAACGAGCCACACAGATGCCCCGAACGCTGCCGCGTCTGCAAGAGAGTCGTCCGTCCCCGAATCTCGTACGTCGTCGTCTGCCTGATCAGGAGAGACGACACCTTTGGCCCGATGGAGACGATGGTGAGCCGGCGAGACGAAGACGTCGACCGACCGTGCCAACTCATCAGCAGATCAGTGGTCTCGTGACCATTGCCTTGCCTGGCGCGCGCAGGGGATTGGAGGAGCCGTCTCTGGGGCGCCCTCGTGACATGGCCAGCAGGCTTCGGCTCGAGCGGCTTCTCAGCTGTCTCCTCCAGTCTCTCTCTCTCTCTCTCTCTCCTCTACCGCGGTCCTGTGCCGGCGCCTCGTTCTCTCGCCCACGCACGCACGCACGCACGCACGCAGAGCCGTTAGTTACCTGCTCATAACGTACAGTGCCTACCTACCCATCGCATCCCTACCCGCTGCCGTGACCGGACGAGTGCGACGACGATGCATATATTGAATGAGACCCCGTGGGGCAGCGTCTGTCCAACAAGAGACCCTGCATTGGCAAAGACTTGCGGTGAGACGACAGGCTTCGCCGACGACGACGACATGCACGCCGGTCTTCGGTTCGGGGAGAGAGTGGGAGCAATAACATGCTGCGCTCCGTTAGTACTGACCTACCAGCACACCAAAGGTGCCATGCTCCAGCTCCAGCGCCTTGTTACGAAATAGCAGGGAAGTATTAGGTAATTCCGTGAGCGGTTGATCCAGCGTACATATGCGGGCGGGCTGGGCATGCCATGGTGGGTTTTTTCCCCTTGAGTTTCTCCACAGCCTTCTAGCGCGCAACGAACCAACATCCATGCCATGCCCAGTCATCAACGACACAACCTACCTAGTCAAGAGAAGCGCGGCTGGCTTCGGTTCATGACCGCCTGAGACGGGCAAGATGTCGGGGGAGCCCGCCTCGGGCGCTACGTGCGTAGGTACCTTGTCTAACCCTCTAGCGCGCGAGCGCGGCTGCGGCGCGGGGAGGAGACGACGACGACGACGACGACGACTACGACGACTGATGACTCCGTCCCGCATCATCTCCACTCTTCGGCCGTCGCTCGCCCGCCGGGCCCCCCATGTGCCGTGTATACGAGGGAAGGTCCGTCACAGAGGGTGAGATGAGCAGCGGCTCATGTCGCCGTCGTCGTACGGCGGAAGTAGTACGTAGCGCCATTCGGGCACGACGGCAACGGAGCAAACCAGATTCCAGGCCGTGGGGTCCTCGCCCGGATCACCGGCTCGGTCGTGCGACGAGCGTCCCGCCGTGCAGGCACGTTGACAAAGACAAAGGGGGAGGGGACGGGCACGCAATTTGAAGGCCAGCTGCTCGTACCTCCGTGCCGATGGCTCCGAATTCCGGCTCGGTGCTCCCGTGCGCAGGGCTTATCTGGACATGGCTCGGCGTCTTCGGTGATGGAGCTCGGCGCACGTCAGAACGGGCACCTCTCCAGCGGGTGCGTTCTACTGTCTCAGCATATAGGCAGGCATGTGGGATTGAAGCACAGATAGGCGTCCGAGTCACTCGACAATTAATGAGACCACCACCGGGGTGCCCTACGCTGCCCTGCCCTGCCCTGCCCTGCCCTGCTGCACTTCGTGGGTCGTCATGACCCTGCCTCGCTGAACAGAACCATCGCCGCCCATCATGGAGAACGAGCGTTGGGCAGCCGCTCCGGCCACCGGAGCCGCTATGGAGCGATGTCGCAGACCTTGCGGCTCTGTCTCGCAGGCCCCAAGGAGCGGCAAATGCAACGTACATACGACGCTGCGGTCGGGGGGAGAGCTCTTGGCAGGTCACGAGGGACCGACAACAGGGCTGTGCACCGAGTGCGAGGCGCCCCAGCACCACCCAGCGGCTCGTGCCTCGTACATATGTTTGTGACGACAGACCACGAGTTTGTGCGAGGGGTATGGGCCGTAGTATGCTTGTTTGTACCTACGGAGCACGGGATGCAAGCGATGGTGGTTGGCAGCGAGGGGCTCGCACGCGCTCGCACGGGGGAGCCGGACTCCCGACGCCATGTCGCGGGACGCTCCCCTTGCGACGACAGAACGCAATGAATGGATGGAGGGCACGGGGCTCGGGGGGGCTAAGGGGGTAGGGGGGGACGGAGACAGACGGCGAGCGAAGCCGGTGAATCCGCTGACTGGCTGGTCGGGTTGGCGGTAGTATGTCACTGTTGTATATGCAGTTCCCAATTCGAGTCACTCGGGCCGTCGTCGTCGTCGTCGTCGTCGTCGTCGTCGTTGTCGACTGAACACTTTCAATACCCGAGTGTGTGGTGCGGTGCGGGGATCCAAGAGTAAAGAGTGTGTGAAAGAAGACCCTTGCCCAAGTTGGAATTTCCATTACCACATCCTAATGCTCGCCTTGTTGGCTGGATGACACGGCGTGGCGCCGCTGAAGTTGAAGGGGGGGGCCGCAAACCGGGCGGCGCTCTTTCTGCTTCCCCGACACAATGGCGCCCCCGCGGGTGCTGCTGGGAACGCTGGCATTGAGCAAGACGTGCCGACGTTGCAATGTTGGTGACCAGTGTGGCTGGTGTAGGTAGAAAAAGGTGGTGTGTCGGCGAGTCGCCGGAGCAGCAGTGCCAGCAGGTGGAAGAGGAGGAGGAGGACTGTCGCCGCAGGGGACGGACCCCGCTGGCGACGATGTGATCAGGTACATATACGATGAAGGGGATGAGGGGGTAGCGTTTTGTGTGTGTGTACGTGTGTGTGTGTATGGTTAGCGTATGGATGACCGGGAAAGCTCTGCACGAAGCTGATGTGTCGCAACGTCGTTGGAATCTTGTGCAAGCTGGAGACCTGGCGATGACGACGATTTCTTTGCCCCCGCGCCTCATCATCATCAATCAGATCATTGCCAAAACAACCAACGCCCTTTTGGGGGGGGGGGCGTCCCGCCGGACCGGGCAGCAGCAGCCGATGACGCCGCAGCGCTGGCAGCGAACAGCGCTCGATTACACCCCCGGCAACCTCGGGAGCTCAGGGCAGATAGCTGGCAGGGCAGGGCAGGGCAGGCGACTCCGTCCGGGGGCCTTTCAAAGCCTTGCGCCTGACTCCCTGCAGCCAGGAGCATCCATCCATGATGTGCGCTGGACGGAGCGGACGGTGCGGGCGGGCGGGCGGGCGGCGGCGGCGGTGCACTGCAGTCCGATTTTAGGGCTGCTGCCAGCGGGATGGGGGGCGAACCAGGACGTGGCACTTGACCTCGCCTCACCTCACGTCACTGTATGCGAGCAGCATGCGACAACCTTAGCTCGGCCCAACACAGGCGAAGGGGGGAAAGAAAAAGGCAGCAAGCACAAGGCAACGCAGGCAAGGTGCCTTCGGTATATCGGCATGGAGTACCGTGGCACAATAGCATAAGGTACCTATAGCATGACCTAGGTGAAGTACTACCAAGGTTGATAGTAGAGACTCAAGTACAGTATACTAGGTAGCAGTTTACTGTGAGGTGCCCTATTATGCGCCAATGCCACCGTGCAACACCGCACACACGCAGGGCACCGTCGTACCACGATACGCGAGGGGTGCCCGTCCTCCACCGACCCTCGCGTTGCCTCGCCTCGCCTGGCTCCGTCACTGCGCAAACTTGCGTCTGGTGTCTGGAGAAGCGAGAGGCGGCGCCATTCAGTGCCGGGCGGTGGCAGCACTGAATGTAATAAGTCGGTCGTCCATTATGTGGTGCAACTGTACATGCCCGTACTTGGCAGGGCAGGAGACGCGCCCATGGGCAGGACCGGAGAGCCGCCCGCATGCAGAACCTCACCTTGTAATAAGTTGGCAATACTACCAAGTGTGCCTTATGCCGGGCGCGCGACGTGCATGCTGCGACGGGACTCTCCACCCACGAACTGGGTTCTGCAGTGCACTGCAGCAACATGAAGCACCAGAGGCGCGTTGTGTGTTCCTACTGTATGTACTTGGACGACTGTCGTCTCGTCCATGGAAATAATAAGCCTCCCGCCCTGACAAGCCCAAACCCAAACCCGGACAAGAAAGAATGGCCCCTCCCCCCCTCCCCGCCCAGCAGTGCGTGCAGGTCTCAGAGCCAAAGTAAAAAAAACCAACGAAAAGGGCCGTCGGCGAGGTGCTCATGTGACCGCCGCATGGAGCGCGCGCTGGGTTTCCATTACCAAATCCTTCCAGGTTCGGCGCTACCGGGTCGCGCTAAGAGGCCAAGGCGCGGTGCCAGGCCAGCACGTTTTGCGCCCCCCGGTCGCCACCAGGAGCCCGGGGGCCTAGAGGAAGCGCCTGAGGTGGGCTGCATTGGGGGGGGAGGGGGGGGCTCCCCTGCTGCCGTCCGTGTGCCAGCAGCAAGCAGCTCTTGTTTGGGGGGCGGGGGGCAGAAGTGGTGTGGTGTCTGGCAGCGGCAATCCATCCATGCCACCATCTTGCACCGCAGCACCGGTGGCGTCTGTGGATCCCTGTCGCCCGCCCGCATGCATTGGCTTCCCATCCAGTTCCCACCTTGGACCCAGAACACGACGGACAGATGACTTATAACCCAAATTCTCGGCCAACGAAGAGAGTTACCACCACCACAAACCAAAAATCCGACCCGACCTGACCCTGACCCTGACCTGATTTGACCTGACCTGACCTTTGTCCTGGCCCGACCCGACTCGACTTATTTCTTTCTCTCCCACGCACACACGACCAGACCGGCTCGCCTTTCTCTCCATCGTCACTGTCGCCGGAACTGCCGTCTCTGACTCGCTGCCCTCGAATCGCCATCCGCCTTCTTTCTCGACTCGGGCGCCCTCCTCCCACGTCCGCGGAAAACGCCCTTCTCGCCAGGAATCAGCCCGGACCGCGCGCGACGACCCGCCATCGCGGTCCGAGCACGCCTCTCTAAGCGGCAGACGCGCCTTCAACACACACCTAGGCCGCTTCCTCGAGTCCGTCCCTTGCTCTTACATGGCCGTGCCCAACGGAGCCGGGCCCCGACGGGTGCTTGACTTCGACACGTCCATGATGATCAAGTCCAGCATGGCACGGGCTCTTTCTCCATCCGACACCGGCTCACGATCTTCCTTCTCCTCGGTCCGCGAGAACGACGATGGCCTCGCCCAAACCTTCACCCGCTCCAAGGTCTCCTCCTACATCGACGCCCCAGAGGATGTCTTTGACGAGTCGCCCACCAGCGAGCTTGCTCAGCCCAGCTTCCAGCCGCCCCTGACCCAGCCGCAGAGCAGGCTCCATGGTTTTTGGTACCCCTCGGACAGCTTCAAGGGCTGGAAGCAGATCCCCATCAAGGGCAAGACGGCAAGCCGCAGCTGCGAGGACCTCAGGAAGCTGTGCATGACCTGGGACAATGTCCCCGAGGTGACCCCCAAGAAGCTCGGTGGCAGCGCGCTGCCGGGCCAGTCCACTCTGGAGCAGCTTCCCGGCGAGGTTTTGGGTGCGTACACAAAAGAACCCTGGCCTCGCTCTTCCTCAAATTTCCTCGATCTCAAACTAACCGTCTGACAGGCGTCATCATCGACTACTTGGTGGTAGAAATCCCCCCCAATGGCCTCACTACGCGCAACACCGATCTCATGTCTCTCCTCTTGACCTCGCGCGCCATGCACGCCGCCACCCTCACCACGCTCTACCGGCACATCACCATCCCCCACTCGCGCATCTTCCGCAAGTTCCTCGCCACCATCAACAAGTACCCCGCGCTCGCCACCATCGTGAGGCGCATGGACTTTAGCCACTTCAACCCGTCTTTCATGTTCTCCACGGCTAGCGAGCGCGCCCAGGCGCGCAACCTCACTGCCGACACGCTGGCAGAGTGCCTGGACCTCATGCCCTTCCTCCAGGAGTTCCTCGCTCAGGAATACATTGACGACGACCTTGGTCCCGCCGTTCTGAGGAAGCTGTTGTTTGAGATGCCTCAGCTTCGGGCTCTGGACATTTGCGGCTGCTCGACGACGGCTTTCAAGAACTCGTTCAAGACGATCCTCGATGATCCTTGGCCTGACATGCTCTCCATTACGCGGTTGTCGCTTCACAAGTGCATCAGCCTGCCCTCCGCCGTCTTCGAGAAGCTCCTCCCACGCTTGGGGCGCCTCACGCACCTCGATGTCGCGGGGACGCACATCAACGACGAAGCGCTGCAGATGATTCCCACCACGGCCAGGCTGACCCATTTGAATCTTGCCAAGTGCAAGGACCTCTCCGCCGAGGTCGTCATCAAGTTCATTTCGACTCATCCCGCTGCGTCGAGCCTAGTCTTCCTCAGCCTCGCTGCTGACGCTACCAACCACCTGCTGCTCGGCAAGGACGATGTGGACGCGCTTTTGCCCGTACTCCCACCCACCCTCAAGTCCCTCAGCCTGCGTGGCAGCAGGATGCACAGCTCCCACATGCCCGAGCTGGTCCGTCTTTCTCAAACGCTCGAGGAGCTCGCCGTGGGACGCGGGCTGGACATGAGCGACATCCATCGCATCTTCAAACACGGTGACTCGTTCCTGCAGCACAACCTTCGATACCTGGACATTTCCGAAATCGACACTATTATTGGAAGCGCTAGCACTCTCCTCGCGCCGGCGTGCGCCCCGCTCGGCGTCATTGAGATCGAAGAGCGCGCCTATGAGCGCGCGGCAAAGCTCAACAAGAGCCTCGATAAGGTAGGCTGGACGGCCAGCGAGTTCGGAAGCCGCTACTGGCTGGTGCGAAAGCCGGCGCCCGGGACCGTGGCGGAGAACCCGCGTCGGAAGTGGAAAATGGGCGCCGAGAGCTGGGGTATGAGGAAGATCCCGGTCGCCGTCGCCGAGGTCGGAGGCATGTATGGGTCCTTTATGTTTGGCCGGCGGCTCTGATACCCTCGCATTCGCAGCATGTACGAAGTATTTCGTTGTTTATCGTTGGTTGCATCGCACGACACGCACGACAAGGCGATACGACTCGGACAAAGGCAGCAGCAGCATCATCGGCGCATCTCTCTACTCATGCTTCTTTTTTTTTCATTTGGTGTTTGGGAGGCTAGGAGATACCATCAAAACGCATTTGCTGAGTCGATACCTTCGGGGGGGCCTCAAAAGGAAGACAAAAAGGGTCAACCTCGCGAATTCGGGTTTGCAGACTGTATGTTGTTAATGGGTAGCGTTAACCACTCAGTAGCGTTAAGCACGATCAAAACTACCTAGTAGCCAGGCATCCCTGTCTGTGATGTTTTCGTAACTTGTCGATGCAAGGCGCAAAAATGCCTGATTGCTGTAGCTGAAAAGTTGACAGATCACCGAACTCAAAATATCCGTAGCAGTCCAGCAGCACCACTTCAATTGACATGTGCTTTTAGTGGTTTTCTTTTGTGCAATTTACGTGGTTTTGGGACGTAAAGGTGCGTACTGTCAAGATGCCGGGTTCGTATAGCTGTGCCTCTGATGGATGGAAGGCGTGACGTCGCTCACGACACGGGATCCATCACGTGATTGAGCCGGAACAACGAGTCGCCCGCGCGTCCAGCGGATCAGCTCCTGCGCCGCCTCACCTGGGAGTCCACAACCACACCTGGCTCGTTGACGAGCTCCAACTCAACTTTCCCTTCGACCGAGCCGTTTGGCGCTTGAGCTGCATCGCCATGGCTCCCAACAAGGACACGCCGTTCCGCTCGGCGGACATGAGCATGGTGCAGCTATACGTCTCCAACGAAATCGGTCGGGAGGTCGTTACTGCTCTCGGCGAGCTTGGACTCTGCCAGTTCCGAGACGTGAGCAACCATGACACAACAAGCCCTCGGCCACGGCGATGACTGACTGAGGTATACAGTTGAATGAGGATGTCAGCGCATTCCAGCGAACGTATACACAGGAGATCCGACGCCTAGACAACGTCGAGAGGCAGTTGCGTACGTCCGCGCCCGGCAATCACTGAAGGCCCGCACATCGTAGCTGACCATCCGCAGGATACTTCTATGCTCAGATGGAGAAGGCCGGCATCCCGCTCCGCAAGCTCGATCTCGACAATGAAAGGCTGGCCTCCCCGTCGACCTCGGAGATTGATGAGCTTGCCGAGCGAAGCCAGAAGCTCGAGCAACGCGTCTCGGACCTTAACGACAGTTACGAGACCCTCAAGAAGCGCGAAGGCGATCTCACCGAGTGGCGATGGGTCTTGCGCGAGGCGGGCAGCTTCTTCGACCGTGCCCACGGCAATGTCGATGAAATTCGGGCCTCGACTGATAACGACGATGCGCCCTTGCTCTCCGACATCGAGCAGCATCACCAGGCCCCCGAGGTCGAGAGATCCTTCTCTGGTATGAACATTGGGTTCGTCGCGGGTGTCATTGCGCGTGACCGCGTAGCGGCCTTTGAGCGCATCCTCTGGCGCACGCTGCGTGGCAACCTGTACATGAACCAGTCGGAGATTCCCGAGCCCCTGATCGATCCCACCAACAACGAGGCCGTCAACAAGAATGTATTCGTCATTTTCGCCCACGGCAAGGAGATTCTCGCCAAGATCCGCAAGATCTCCGAGTCTATGGGTGCTGAGGTCTACAATGTCGACGAGAACAGCGACCTCCGCCGCGACCAGATCCACGAGGTCAACGGTCGTCTGGATGACGTGCAAAACGTCCTACGCAACACTCAGGCCACGCTGGAGGCCGAGCTCAACCAGATTTCGCAGTCGCTTTCGGCGTGGATGGTGCTCATTTCCAAGGAAAAGGCCGTCTACAGCACGCTCAACCTCTTTTCGTACGACAGAGCTCGCCGAACTTTGATTGCTGAGGCCTGGTGCCCGACAAACGACATGCCTCTCATCCGGTCCACACTCCAGGACGTGACCAACCGCGCCGGACTCTCCGTGCCGTCTATCATCAACGAGATTCGAACCAACAAGACGCCGCCCACGTATCTCAAGACGAACAAATTCACCGAGGGTTTCCAGACCATCGTTAACGCCTATGGTACTGCCACGTACCAGGAGGTGAACCCCGCTCTGCCCGTCTTCGTCACGTTCCCCTTCCTCTTCGCCGTCATGTTTGGCGACCTGGGCCATGCCATCATCATGCTCTCAGCTGCGCTTGCCATGATCTACTGGGAGAAGCCGCTGAAGAAGGTGACGTTTGAGCTTTTCGCCATGATCTACTACGGCAGATACATCGCCCTGGTCATGGCTGTTTTCTCCATCTTTACCGGCCTCATGTACAACGACATCTTTTCCAAGTCCATGACTCTCTTCCCGAGTGCCTGGTCGTACGAGAAGCCCGATGGTTGGAAGGAGGGCGACACTGTCAGTGGCGTGCTGAACACGAAGGGCTACCGCTACCCCTTTGGTATCGACTGGGCGTGGCACGGAACCGACAATGACCTCCTCTTCAGCAACAGCTACAAGATGAAGATGAGCATCATCCTTGGTTGGGCGCACATGACATACTCGCTCTGCTTCGCGTACATCAACGCGAGGCACTTCAGGAAGCCCATCGACATCTGGGGCAACTTCATTCCGGGCATGATCTTCTTCCAGTCCATCTTTGGCTATCTGGTCATTTGCATTCTTTACAAGTGGTCAGTCCAGTGGATTGACTTGGAGAAGGGCGAGACGATTGCCCAGCCGCCGGGCTTGCTCAACATGCTCATTTACATGTTCCTGCAACCAGGCACCCTGGACATGCAGCTTTACCCAGGACAGCAGTATGTGCAGGTGGTCTTATTATTGCTGGCCTTTGTGCAAGTGCCTATCCTGCTCTTCCTCAAGCCGTTCTACCTCCGCTGGGAGCACAACCGTGCGCGCGCAAAGGGTTATCGTGGCATAGGTGAAACGTCTCGGGTTAGCGCCCTGGATGGTGACGATGAGAACGAGGGCCTGGTCAACGGGCACGGAAACAGCTTCGACGACGACGGCGAAGGCGTGGCTATGATCTCCCAGAACATCGGCGAGGAGCACGAGGAGTTTGAGTTTAGTGAAGCAATGATCCACCAGGTTATTCACACGATTGGTAAGTCAGACGCCTTGCATTGTTTGGAATGCACATGCTAACGGGCCTCAGAATTCTGCCTCAACTGTGTCTCGCACACTGCTTCCTATCTGCGACTCTGGGCCTTGTCCCTTGCTCATCAGCAGCTCAGCGTCGTCCTTTGGAACATGACTCTTGGGCCCGCTCTGGCCAGACCAGGCATCGTGGGCGTTATCATGATCGTCGCCTGCTTCTACCTCTGGTTCTTCCTGAGTACGCCTGACCCTGCAAACATCGTGCCTTTTATCAGTATGCTGACCACATCATTACAGCCATTGCCATTCTGGTGTGCATGGAGGGAACCAGTGCCATGTTGCACTCGCTGCGACTGGCGTGGGTCGAGTCGTTCTCCAAGTTTGCAGAGTTCGGGGGTTGGCCTTTTGTGCCGTTTTCGTTCAACTCATTGCTGGAAGAGTCAGAAGACTTGAAAGAATATTTGGGATGAGACGGCCATGACCATGGAGATGCCGTGCTGCATTGTTTCTTTTCTTATCGTGTAGACCTAGCCCTAGCTAGCTAGCCCCTTTGTATCATATCATACAAGCAATGCATCCCTAGACTCTTGTCTTGGTCCAAACTGCGCCTTGATTCGCTCCGTGGGCCCTGTTAAGTGACCTGCAAAAAATCCGTACGTATGGTGCGTAGCATGACCAACGCCGAGGAGGCCTACGCCCAGAGCGGAGCCGTGACCTCGACCGCACGCTCCATAACTGCCCTAACGCGGTCGGCGAACACCTTGTTGTTGCACTCGACCTCGAGATCCTCGAGCCAGACGGTGGCCTCCATCTTGTCCACCTTGATGCGCACGCCCGGCACGGGAATGCCCAGCTTGTGCAGCCGCTGGATCTCCCTGCTGCGCCGCTGCTCCAGCTCCGAGTCGGCGTTGGTGTCCTCGTCCATGGCGTCGGGGTCGGCATTGTCCTTGCCCTCCGCCTCTTGCCCCTGCTCCTCCCTTTTCGTCTGCGTCTCGGCCTCATCCTTGACACCGTTGCTCTCTTCCTCCTTTTTCGCCGTGTCCTCGCCGCCGCCGCTCTCGCCATCCTTCTCTTCTGCTACTTCCTCCTCCTTCATGGTGGCGTCTGCCGGCGCAGACGAGGGGTCCTCGATTTTGGCCACCGGTGCGGGCGCGGGCGCGGGTGGCAGCTTAGGGTTCTCGACGGGGGCGACATTGTCGGCGCCAAACTGCGCCTCGAGGAACCAGAAGAGGCGCTCGAGGCGCTCTGCGGGGGTGCAGTTGGCGTGCGGGTTGCGGCCGTAGGGCGGGCCGTCGGGGCTGCTGCTGTCGGCCTTGTCGTCGCCGTGCGAGTGCGAGTGCTTGCCGTTTGCGGCGGAGCGCTTCACAGCGGCGGGGGAGCTCTCGACGGAAAAGAGCACGGCCATGACAGAGTCGGCGATGCTATCGTTGAGCATGTTGCCCTCCCACTCGAGCTCGACCTCACCGTTTGTGCGGTATCTGACGGTGATGCAGCCCATGACGAGGTACGCGGCCACGAGCGTGCCACCAACCTCCTCGTCCGCGGCCTCTTGCTTCATCTCGTCGTCCTCTGCTTTGCCGTCGCCGTCGTCGCCGCCGGTCCCCTCCTTCGCGGCAACAAGGGCCTTGGCGCCACGCATTTCGGGCAGCTCCTCGATGGCGCCAAATGTGCCCTCGAGCGCCCAGCGGATGAGGTCGATGCCGGCAGCGCTGAGGCGCAGGCGCTGCTTGCACATGATGGTGGTGGTGGTGAGGCCGGCGTACTCGCGCAGGTCTTCGGGCGCCATGAGGGAGAGCTTGAAGTCGTTTTGGACGAGCACGCCGGTGACGAGCGGCGCGTCGGCGGGGGCAGCGGCGACGACGGCGGTCCCTGCGTCGTCGGGTCCGGAGCCGTAAAGGAGCGACGGTGGCGGGATCGAGGCCAGCTTGCCGACGACCTTGGCCGTCTTGTCGCCCTTGAAGGGGATGCGCAGCTCCTCGCAGTTGCGCGGCGAGTAGACCTTGACCTTTGCCGTCTTGCTGGCGTTGAGGGAGAGGAGCTTGGACTTGAGCCGCATCATGTTGTGCTGCTCGCCGTGGACGAGGATCTACGCGAAGGAGTTAGTAAGAAGAAAGTGGCTGTGGCGCAAAGGGGGCAAGGGGAGCGCATCAGAACGTACCACTACTGGCGCCGCAACCTCTTCGATGAACTCGCGATTCTCGACGCCGTCAACGTGCGCGGCAAACGAATACTCGGCGACGCTGCAGCGGCGAGGAATGAGCACCTTCTCCGAGTCACCTCCAGGGGCCCTGCGTGCGCCGGCGATGCTGCGCGACATGACGGCCTGGATCTGATCGGGCTCCTGCATGATCTGCCTCGCCATGGTGCCCTCGACGCTGTAGCCCGTGATGATGACGCCGTTCTTCTCGCTCGGTGCCCAGCGCTCGAAGAGCTCTCTGCTGACGCCGCTCTGCAGCATACCGGGGCTGGCAAGCATGACGCAGCCGCCCACATCGTCGAAGCGGTCGAGGTTCTTGAGCGAGCGGATGTATTTGAAGTCCCAAGGTCCGCCCTTGCCGGCGCTGTCGCCCGCGGCCTCGGCCTCGGCCATGCGCTCGCGGAAGAGGCGCTTGATGTTATCGTTCATGGCGCCGACATACGTCTGGTACACGACCATGCACTTGCGGGCCAGGTTACTAGCGTAGTAAATGGGGTACTTTTGAAACTCCGGGTGTTTTCCCCAGTACTCGTCGAGGATGAGGAGTAGCTCCTGCGCGCGGCCGAGGGCGAAGACGGGAAGAAGAGCGCGACCGCCGCGGTTGAGTATGCTGGTGATGGTCTTCATGAGGGCCTGCTCGCGCTCCAGGCGAGGGACGTGCGACGCGATGCCGTACGTCGACTCGGTGATGAGGACGTCGATCTTGACGCCCTTGGGCACCTCGGCGGAGACGAGATGCCTATCCTGCTCGCGCGAATAGTCGCCGGTGAAGAAGATCCTGAGACCAGCAATCTCAATGAGGAACATGGCCGCGCCGAGGACATGGCCGGCGGGGTAGGGGGTGATTCGGATGGAGGAGATGGTGTGTGTCGTGTGGTAGTCGATGGCCTCGATCTGGGGAAACGTGTTGAGGTGGTCCTGTTCCGTGTACACGGGCTGCGTCGTTGGGTTCGACGACGTGTTGCCCACGCGGACGCTGTCTTGGATGAGCCACTTGTAGATGGCCTTTGTCGGGTGCGTCATGAAGACGCGGCCCTTGAAGTTTGTCTTTGCGAGAACGTATGGTAATGACGCCGCATGGTCGACATGGAAACTAGGATAGCTCGTCGTCAGCGCTGGAGTCGGGTGATGTCGTTGGAGACGGTGATGGAAGGTAGAGCGGATAGTGGGCTCAGTGAGTCATGGCAGCCAGGACGGGGCGGCATCACGAGCAGCAGCGCAAGGACAAAGGATGGGAAACTTCTTGTATTGATCTGGCATAAAGGACGGATGCCCGCCGAGGCTCGAAAAGGTCGCCATCGCAGCCGGGAGCGACGCAGCGGCCGAGCCCGAAGCGTCCGTCCCATCACAAGATATACCATGGTTCCCCGCCACCGGGCCACAAGTCGCGGTTGGGAATATGCGTGGGCTTGAACTTACTGGCTAATTAGGAGCACGTCGACTGTACTAAGATCGAAGTCGTCGTAGAAGGGCAGCGCGGCGAGACCGTCATACGCGGGATGTTGGCCGGCGTCGAGCTATCCGGGGCGGAGCCTTGATGTCAATAACTCAAAAGCTACAACGAGTATGGATCGGTCGCCTGCGATGCAAATGACAGACGGGAGACGTACCATGACCGTCTTCCCCTTGTACTGTATGATATGGCAAGACCTGCCGACTTCGTTGCCGCCGCCGAGGCACAGGAACATGAGCTCATCGGAGGGGTCGACGGGCTCCTCGACAGAAGCCGCGTTCATCGCGGACGCCTTGCGCTTCGACGCCATGGCTGCTTGCGAGATCAGGCGTGGCAATCGTGGGATGAGTTGTGTTCAAGGGCGGCGTGAAGCTGGCTTTGCTGGTGGAATTAACGGGTAGTGACTCCTGAACGTGAATGGTGCCTTTCGCGGCCGCTGCAGACTGGCGACGCGCGTGCAAGCAACGATTCAATGCAGCGCTGAGCGCTGCATGCTACAATTGTTGTGTCCCGTCAATATAGCGATATTGGGGCGGACAATCGTGTATTGTGGGAGAGCTCAAGTCCGTTTGTCGTTGCAGGTCCAGCCAGGCGTGACGAGGCTGGCCAAAGTAAGACCGGATAAAGCGCGGTTCGACCGCCCATTGGCTGCACCGGCTCTGGGAGCTCCTTCTCACGTGACTTTAAATTTACGCAAACCCCCTCCGGGAGAGGCAGCTCCATCTTCCCTCTCGGTCAAGCAAACCTCCACCCTGCTCGACGACGCTCTCCTCCGCCGCCTACTTGTGCCTGTCGCATCGCATCAGCATCAACGACCGACTCGGTGGCGCTCACACAGATAACTGCATAGATTACACGTGTCTGACACGTCCTCGCGCGTCGGATGGGCCAAGCGACCTTGATCGAGGCAGGCTCTGTTGCCTGCTAAGTTCGCGGCCGCTGGCCACCCTTGCCGCGCCCTTCGCTCGCTCACGACCTCTCGCCGCCGCGATAGAACCGCCACGGCAAGATCCCGGCAACATGGCGCAGCCTCAGCACCAGGCGCCGCCCCCGCGTGCCTTCTCGCCTCCGCAGCACTCGCCATCACCGGCCGCCGGTACCCCGTCGGCGTTCGCCTTGCCCCCGAACAAGCGTGTCCGGACCGATGGCCCGCCGTCTCAGCCCGGGTCGCCGTACGCGCCCTCGCCATTTGCTGCGAGCCCCGGCGCTGCTGGCACGCCTCCGATGACGGCCGCGTCACCTACGTTCTCGGCGACTCCTCCGCTGTCTGCCACATACGCGACGCCATATACCAACGGCGCCGCGACGCCGGGCCTGAACCTGCCTGATGGTCGCGCAAGCAGCGCCACGCCCGTACAGATGCCACATGCCGCGCCTCCGCAGATGGCTCAGCCTCAGTATACCAACGCCATGATGACTCCCATCCAGCAGGCGGTCGCGTCTCCCGCCCCGTCCGCGAACGTTATGGGCCCTCCACAGCGCCCTGCGGATAGACCCACGAAAGATTATGAATACGACGTCACGGATTCGTTGGCCGGGACGGGAATCGATTTGCGCGCCGAGGAGCAGTACATGTCCGACTTGTACTCGAATGCGCTAGACTCCAATACGGCCGACGCCAGGACGGGACTGGCCTACAACCAAGCCGGTTCGAAGTCGACTTTCTACGGCGCAGGGCCCGCCAATCAGCCCGCCGAGCCGACGTCTACGTCCAACCAGGATGAGCTCGCCGCAAAGGCCGCCGAGCGAGCCTGGGCTGAGTCGTCAATGCGGCTGGCCGTGCAAAGGACCCAGGAAATTAATGACCCTTTCCTGTTGGTGGCTCTGCTCCATCAGCGCGCGGACAAGATTGCCCGAGAGCATGGCATCGGCCTCAACCTGGAGATGAAAAACCCGCAGCCTATGGGCAAGATGAGGCTGCCAGAACAGTTCCCCCAGCCGCAAGTCACTGTCCGCATGGAGCCAGGCCCCGACTCGGCCATGGTCCAAACGACCGGCTCCTACATTCCGCAGGAATCGTTCCTCGTCGATCAGCTCGCCCTTACGTCGATTGCGACAAAGCACAGGTTACGCGGCCTTGTGGAAGAGGCTTGCGTGATTGCCATTCATCGGCAAAAGACATCCCACGGAGACGTGCCCAAAGAGTGGGAGTCTGCAGCTGCACCCATGAACGCCGAGGTCTTGGAGCCCATGCACGAGCCAGGTGAACCCATGGATATGGACTGTGCCGAAGACCCTGGCACGAACCCGTTGAAGCGTATGCAGTATCTTGGTAATTTCTGTGTCGTGGTATGGCTAACACTACGTCAACAGGGTCCGCCGATGCAGCGATGCTGGGCGATGGCGCGTCTCCACCACCCGTGAAGAAGCTCCCCAAGATCGGAGGATCCAATGCCACGGTACCGATGAGAGAGCGAGCCAGGCAGGACCGCGAGTGGGAAGAGGCTCGGCTTCGAAAACGCCAGCGCCGCAAAGATGGCGGTCCAGATGGGACTGCGACGCCGACACGAGCAGGCAGCGTGGCTCCCGCAACACCTGGATCGGTCGCGCCGGAACCGGAGAAGGCGATGACCAAGAAGGAGATGAAGAAGAACCAAGCCTTGAAGGCAGCGGAAGCCAACAGCCACGCCAACCAGAACTTGACCAGCAGCATGTTTGCAGGTCTCGGCGGCAAAGGTGGCTTATTCGGGAAGAAGAAGACGGGCAAGACATACGACTGGATGAATGTCGGCCGAAGCGGCAGTGGCGCAAGCACCCCTACTCGGCCAACGCCCGGGCCCAAGGGCGCGAGCGGGATGCCTGGCACGCCGTCCGGAGCCAACCACCCCCTCACGACCGAAGGCCGCAATCGACTCGGCACGTGGCGTGAAGACAAGGAGAAGGGCAAGAACATCCAACTGCGAGACTGGGTTGTGGTCCTCGAGAGAGACGGGCGAGAATCCAAGGCCCTGTCAACAGCCCATTCGCAGCTGGACGCCTCTCTCCCAAGATAATTTAGAAGCACGGACCAGAAAATTGGATGACGACGGTGCCGCTACCACCACGTGGAAAAGGGGATACCAGGTGTGGGCATGGGAGACGGGGGGCTTGCGGGAGATACCCATCGCCGTGCATTGGTCTTTTGATTTGATTGTGATTTTCGTTAGCCCGGCGTTATACCAGGACAAGGTTGAAGTGGCTGTTTTTCGACAGCTTGGGCGACATGTCGAGCTCATGATGGGAACAGGGGCACGTGGATCAACGCCTACGCGAGTGAGAGAGGGCGAGAGAGCGCTGGTGTCAGCTTCGGAACGGAGTAGCTGGCGCCTCACAATACCTAGTCGAGTCGAGGGCTAGGAACCCGCGAGGAAAACGTCATACAACTATTAAGATATGGCCATTGACGATGCGATATGTGTGAAGCATGGTTTGTGACTCTGGCGCTGCTGAGGTTGTGCGCTGGGGTCCAAGACTGCCCAGAGGATTTGTCGTTGGAGGGGGTTCGCGACTTCCCAGCCAGGCGTCAGTACTGTAACCACAGTAAGTCGTCACAACGCTTCGCCTTATTAATAAGCGGCGACTCCTCTTTCAACCTCACCCACCCTCGATGCGCACTCAGGCTCATTTCCGTGGCTCAACTCACCCTAAAAAAGCCAACTTAGACCAGAGAAATCTTTGCATCCCGAAAACGCCATGGCAGTGCTCGCTGTATGTCCAGGAGTCGAAGACACGGCCCGCCGGCTCAGGCGATGCGAGGCGAGGGGCTGAAGGAGGGCGTGCAGCTAACTCGTTGACAGGCCGTTGGGCAGATCTGCGCGACGGGATCCCTCAAAGCAAACCTAGACCAGTGTGTGAGGCTCGTCAACAAGGCCGCCATCGGCGGGGCAAAGGTGAGTGAGAGTGAACACGCTGATGAGACGGCGCCGGTAGACTAGACATCTCCAGCTCTCTCCACCGACGAGCGTCGGTGGGGAGACTGTTTCACTGACGTACACCAACCGGTCTCTGCCTGGCATTGTTTTGATTTCTCGATCGCGCATCGAGATATTGTGAGACATCTGCAGGGCGGCGGCGCGGAGAGTGCCGATTCTGTCGGTACCAGAGACGAACCAACCCCCCCGCCCCCTCCCCTCCGGCCGACCCTCGTTGAGAGACATCTATGCACGCGAGCGATGGCATCCACTGACCTGCCCTGTTGATCCTCAGATACTGTTCCTGCCAGAGGCTTCAGACTACATCGCGCCCGACGCCCAGACCTCGCTGGAGCTTGCGGTGCCGCAGTCGACGTCGCCGTTCGTCCTGGGTTTACGTGCCGCGGCGAAGCAGCACTCGATCGCGGTCCACGTGGGCATCCATCATCCTTTAGAAACGACAACGGGCGGACCGGTCCGAAAGCTGCTCAATCGTGCGTTATACATCAACGCAGACGGCGCCATTGTCGAGGCGGCGACGTACGACAAGCTTCACGTGTTTGATTACGGGTCTCTCAAAGAGAGCAACACGGTGCAGCCGGGGACGAGGCTCACGCCTCCGTTCGAGTCACCGGTGGGCAGGATAGGCAGTCTCATATGCTTCGACGTGCGGTTCCCCGAAACGGCCATCGCCCTGGCGCAGCCGGGCAAGTCAAGTCGATGGTTCAGTCGCCCCGCACAGATCTTGACGTACCCCAGCGCGTTTACGATCCGCACCGGCGAGGCACATTGGGAGACGTTGCTCCGGGCGCGGGCCATTGAGACAGAGAGCTGGGTGGTCGCCGCCGCGCAGGTCGGGCAGCACAACGAGAAGCGAGCGAGCTACGGACGGAGCATGGTCGTGGACCCGTGGGGCACCGTGAGACTGCGGCTCAAGGGCGTGGTGGACGCCCGCGGGGAGGCGGAGGAGGGGGCCGTGGGGGAGATTGGGTTCGTGGAGATGGACATGGACGTGGCGGGCCGAGTGAGGGAGAGCATGCCGCTGCAGAGGCGAACGTAAGTACGACCGTATACGCCGGGCAGTCGCGAGAGTGCAAACTGACAAAGTCACGGCGCAGGGACGTGTACCCCGAGTTGCCCGGACGGGCGGACGGCGCGGACTGATGATTGGCGACGTCGGCACCCGAGGCCGGGATGGGATGGGATGGGATGGGATGGGATGGGAATCTAACAATGTCCCATGTAGGGCATGCATTGTGCACAAGAATGCATGAGCATTTGTGCCGCCTCTCGGCTGCCCCCCCTCCACACGAAGTGGCCGGAATCTGCGCTCGCCCCCGGATTTCCAGACAGTCGGGAAGACCCACCGAGCGAGGTGCTAACTTACGCCCTGCGTACACGTATCGAGGCGAGGCGTGCGGCGGTGCTCGACTGACCTCACCTGGTACGGCCGTCCCGCGTCAGGCAGTGTAGATGCCGCGCGCATGGCACTCTTGACGCGCGCCGGGGCAGCGGAAAACAAGTCAAGGTCCATAACCAGGACATGGACGCAAACTCGGCCGCCACCTGTACATGCACGTGTGTCGTGGAGTTGCTACCGAAGCCGCCCACCCATGCGCGCGCGTGTGTCCGTACAACACAAATGACAGATACGAACAAGTGCCGAACGGGCTTCTTGGCCTTGTTGGTGCGGCAGAACACATGGGCAGACGCGCGATGCGAACGAAGCATGATGGTCAGGAAGAAAGAGAGTTTGCCACGAGGCCATGTGGCCCACGCCCCGCGCCCTGTCGCGTGCGGCCGGCCGTGCTACATTGCGGACCGCAAGGGACGAGGCTTTGTGATACGGTGGCTCTGTAGTTGGTGATGGCTTCATCGGGCGGACGAGCTGCAGAGATGCCTGTTTTGCTTCTCCAAGTCTCTCGTCTCCCGCGGCCCAGCTAGCCCACCGAGGGTGAAGAAGCAAGCGCCAAATGTTGGTTCGATTCAATCTAGTGTTTTGCTACAAAGCACCGTAAGGACTCGGGTCCATCCGTGATGGATACCTAGCACTAGCAAAAAGCCACACCGGGTCAAAGGCGCCCAACATGGCGGCACACCGAAGGTGGTACCGGACAGTCGGTCCCAAACCTTTGTTTTTCTTTTTTGTCCTTTCCTGCCCCTTCCTTTCACTCGCTTGGACCATGATGGGGCTGCTGGCCCTCTCTCTCTCTCTCTCTGTCTTTCTCTCTCTCATTCTTTCTTTTTCGTTTTTGGGGGAGCGCTTTCCTTTTGCCATTGCCGCCGTGCCCCGCCTCTCCAGCCGGCCAGCGACCCGTCCCGGCCTCCTGGGTCCCGCGCCGCCGCGCAGGGCAGGGGAGGGGGGACGAAGAAGGGAGGGGCGAGATGGGGGTGAGAGGGGCGTACGGACGGGGGCGTGCCGCAAAAGGGGGGGGGGCGCAAGCGGGTGGGTTTGGGGAGGGATGGGGAAGGGGGGGGGCCTTGCATTAGCAACGCGGCAAGGGAAGCCGGTTTGAGTGGCTGCATGCTGCTGCCAGATGCGACTGCATGACGCTTGGGCGCGCGCGCGGTGCTTGTCTTGCTTGCTTGCTGCTGGGACGAAGGGCTGCAGAGCTGCTGCTACTGCTGCCGCTGCTGCTGCTGCACGATGCGAAATGCGTGATGCGAGATGCGAGATGCGAGATGCGGCATGCAGCAGGGCAAGCAGGGCTGGCTACGGTACATACATACTTGGGCTTGGGTAGTAGGTGGCCGGCCAGCAGGGCCAATGCTTGGGCTGCTTGAGCGCCGACGAGTCAACAAGCTAATGAATGGATGAACGAATTGATGAATAGATGGATGAGCGACCTACTTCAAAGGGCATGTCTGCCTGCGTGGGCTGCACTACTACGCGCGCAAGGTAGTCACTGCGCACCCACGATGCAGCAGCAGCACGAACAAAAAGTACTAGGCAAAGAACGCACGTACGTACGTACCTTGGCACGCCCTGGAGCGCTGCAGAGGGTTTTTTCCTTTAGGCACGCAGATACCTAGGTAGGCAACTACCGTACCCAGCAGATCTGCTGCTGCTGCCTGTGTAAGACGCCTTGTCGCTACCTTACCCTCATGGGCGACCGTTTGTTGGTTGCTTGCTTGCTCGGTTGCTTTCTTTCTTGCTTGCTTGATTGATTGACTGATTGATTAATTGTCTGCTCGGCACCCCAGCAGACCGACCGCCGCGCACCCCCCGACCGACCGAGCCGACCGAGCGTACCTGAGTAGAGTAGGTACGTCGTCCTGAGAAGTCTAGAGTCTGCCCTGAGACCGGACTCCCCCCGCCGCCCCCCATGAATCATCACCGTCACCCATCAGCACCACATCATGACACACGCACGACACACGACGACACACGACGACACACACACCGAGGGTGAAGCGGCCTTGGTTTGGTAGTTAACTGACTTAGTAGGTACAGTAGTACTCAAACTCAAAGCCGACGTAGTCGCACGCCCTCCTCGCCTCTTAACCCAGCCCCCGTTCCCCTCCCCCCCTCTTCTTCCCCCTCCCCGGGTGCCCGGCCCCCCTTACCTTACCCTCCCGCCCGCAACGCAACGCAACGCACCGTACCGTAACTACCGTAACTACCGCGCGCGCATCAGCTGGCGTCATCGCCAGGGTCCGCGCGCGCAGGCCGCTGTTTAGCAGCAGCAGTCAGTCAGTCCGCACGGTAACTTTGGTACGGAGATGACGCAGACCTCTCTCGCCCACCTTCCCTTGCGCTCCCCATGCCGTCTTCACTGGGTACTTCTCATTGCTTGTTTTTTTTTTTTCAGCGCGTCCTCGCCCCCCCGCCCCCCCGCTCCTATCCCCCTATTCCGAGGCGCATACATATGCATCCATCTACTATTCGAAGGAAATCCTCAACGTCCTTACAACACAATGTCTTGTTTCTCTGCCGCGAGTTACATTATTTCCTTGTAGCTGAGCACCGTTAACTGCTATATGCTACTACAAATCCTACTTCGCACGCACATGCTACTACGAAGTACACATGTGTGAATTCCATCCATCTCGGGCGTGACACCAACCCGGAGGCACCTCTGTCGTCTGATGGACATCAATCATAGAGATGCCTCACCGATGG
The DNA here is from genome assembly GCF_022605165.1 of Purpureocillium takamizusanense. Lineage (NCBI taxonomy): Eukaryota > Fungi > Ascomycota > Sordariomycetes > Hypocreales > Ophiocordycipitaceae > Purpureocillium > Purpureocillium takamizusanense. The sequence goes on from NC_063072.1 coordinate 2,333,143, forward strand.
CGTGCTCACACTCCCAACTACGCACCGTCTTCGTCGTCTTCTTCGTCGGCCCCACCGCTAGACATAGGTAGCCATTGAGTGAGCGACTAGAAAGAAACAAGACCACATATGAGCCCCCCAGGCGCTTTACTTCGATTACGCATACAAGTTACATACGCACTTATTATACACATGTCGTGCTCTCCGTCCCGTCACCGCGCTCTACCACGGCCCCAACGGCCCCAATGCCTTTCTTCCCCCCCCCCCCCTTCCGCAGCCTGGTCAAGCCACACCCGCCCTCCGCTCCCGGCATCTTGGGCCTGCGTCGCCGATCCGAGACGGTTGTGGCGGCGGCGGCGGCGGCGGCGGCGGCAGGCAAGCAAGCAGGCAGGCAGGTGTTCGGTCGGACAGCATGGCAAGGGCAGGGCAGGGAAAGCAGCAGGAGGGGTGGCAGTCTTGCCGCGCCATCGGTGCCCTGGTGTGCGTGCTCTGGCGAGTCTGGCATCTGGCCGCCGTTCACCAAACTCAAGTCTGAGACTTTGACTCGGCCGGCGTGTCTACTCGTTGTGGTACGTAGGTAGTCGTCACCGACCCCCCCAAAGCCCCCTTTCTCCCCCATCTGTGCTGCTGCCCGGCCCGGGCATTGTCGCGTCCCTTCCAAGCCCGCCCCCGCTTTGTCGATCTCCCATCGTCTTGTCACCTGAGAGAGCCTCGTCTTGGCGCGTTTCCGTCCATTGCAAACGGCCTGGGCCTTCATTTTGTATCTAGTCTGATAGGAAAAGAAAAGCCAACTATCTAGGGTCTCTTTCTCGCGCGTACCCAAGTGCACCGCACGCTGAGACCCGCCCCATGGCCAAGAGTCGACCCGAATCTTCTTGATCCGGGTACTGTACATTGTCGAGATTAAGGAAAGGGGGTATCATCCAGCCCACATCCTGAGTCCAGCCCAGAATTTGATCGAGCTGGTCGGCTTCTTCGTCGTCTCGCCTCCGCCTCGTCGCCAGCGCGGCTTGCCCGCGAAAATCGTACACAATCGCTCGAGACTGGCCCCCTCGTGACGTCGACGCCGGCGTGCTTTCGCGCGACCGGAGAGATGATGACGAAATGAAAAGGGAAAATAACCGATCCAAGCCAGAGCCCCAAAGTCTATATGCGCAAAATATCACCAGTCCGTTTTTCCCTTCCCGTTCCCATTTCCCATTTTTGAGCCACCCAAATCGCAACGGCAGGAAAGAGAAACGATAAAAAAGGAAATGAGCGCCTCGTCCATGGCTCAGCCCAACAAGATGCATCGGCCAGGCCTGCGGCACTCCGGGCCCTGTCATGAGCGGACGAGATTGCCTGCCTCTCGGCATGAACCCCGCCGCCTGTGGCCGATCCCAGACATGTCGCGAAATGGCCGGATCTGCATTCCGTTGGGAATGCACCCCTCCTAACGCGGTTGGCGCGATGTCTTGAGGGGCGAAAAGATGAAATATGACGGGGCAAGTTGCCTAGCTCGGCAAAAAAAGAAAAAAGGCAAAGAACGAACAGAAAGAGCAAGGAAAGAAACTCAAAAACTTCCCGAGATCCTCCGTCTATGGTCAAACGCCGCACATTCAGCCGTGCCAGAATTGTGAAGACAGAAACTTCCACGCGTGTACTGGAAATGCAAATCGTCGAGCATTGTGTGAACGGTCCTTCTTTTGGTGTATCTTGCTGCTGACAAGCAAGGTGGCTCCGAAGCCGGGGTGTATGTATACAGACGACAGCAAGTTGATTAAAAGGTCGTATCAGGAAAAGCGTTATACAACATTGGTACAGTCGATGACCGTCAGTGAGGCGGCCGAGGAGAGATGCCAGATAAAAGTGGCTGCGTTGGCTTAAAGAGCATCACCGCGGCTGCGGCCGAGGCGGCGGCTTGGGGACGCCGGTTGTGTCGTAGGCACCGCGGCCCATGTTGCAAAGGCTCGAGTCCTTGTGTATCATTGTGACGGAGGCGGTCGTGGGGGGTAGGTAATGGCGCATGTGCTGTCAGCCGAGGCGCAATGTTAGCCAAAGTGATCCCTTGACACCAAGCGAAACGACGCCGACATTGCGACTCTTATACGCAGACGCGTTGGCTTGACTCGATAACGGAGTTTACTGGTAGGCAGAAGGCTCATTTCAACGGCGAAGCGAGTCTTGCCTGGAGGCGAGTTCGGCAGGCCAACACGAGTCGGGCGGATGGTAGCAAAAAGCCTACAAGCGACAGTGACTCACAAAAGTAGATGCCGTGGTGTGACCGCGGTATGAGGGAAGCTTGCCCAGGAAGGGGCAGCGGAAGCGGGTTGTCGAGGAGACGAGGCGGATGCGATGTTCCCAAGGGACTGAAAGTCGAGGGACAGCCAAATCGGCGGCCGATTTGCGAGCGCGGCCAATATTACTGGGCTGTTTCGGGAGCGCAGCTGTGGCAAGGGAAGTCGTGGTCAACGAGGCGAGTAGATCGGCACCGGAGCGTTGGGACGAGGCGTTACACGAGCCAAGATGCTGTCGCAGATGTGGCGTGTGACACGGGAGACCTCGGTTCGGCAGGAAGTTGTTCTGCACGAAGCGGATAAGATTTGGTGTTGTCGGGGTACAACAGGACTTGACGTAGTCGCTGGTAGCCTAGGCTCCCGTATCGGCTCTACTTGCGGCCCGTTGATTCTCGAACTTTTTGTTGCTCGCGGCGTGGGTAGACGGAGCGTCACGCAAGGCGAGGCGGGTGTCGCAGGCAAGTACACGCAGCGCAGTGGAGTGGGTCGCGCGGTCGGGAGCGAAGCTGCGCGGAAGTCGAGTTATGGAGCGGTTGATTAGGTGGACAGGTTGATTATAGCAGTGCAATAGCAGGCAAGAAGGAGAGCAAGGGCAAAGAGAAATGAGCGTGCAGGTGCCCCGAGTGAAGCCGACGACGGACGATGAGCAAGAAGATCCAGGGGAGCGAAGGGACAGTGCAGTGGCAGGGAGGGAAGGGCGCTTTTGTATATCAGGGCGCAATCCAAGTGAGAGGAAAGCGCGAGACAGAGACAGAGCGAGGAAAGAACGGACCCAGCCTGCCGTCACCTCACATTTTGGAGGAAAGAGTCAGGGCCCTGCTCGCCCAGACCAGGGAGGGAGGAGTGGCCAAGGGGGGCGTGCCGTTGGTATGCATCGAGGCAAGGTACCTGCATACGGTACCTGCCTTGCCTTGCCTCGCGGTTGGGGGGGGGGGGGGGGTGGGGGGTAGAGCCAGGCATGTACAAGGCGTGTGTGGCGTGAGTTTATCCCATCCCAGTTGGCGCGGGAGGGCCTCCGTCAGGCAGGTACGTGCAGGAGGTGGTACCTTATTACCCTCCAGGGGCCTTACGTACCGCAAGGTCAGTACCTACAAGAAAGGCAACGCCCAGGGGCCTGACACTGACTGGCCAGGCAGGCAGGCACGATGGCAAGGTACTACCAAGGTAAGGTTGCTGCCACCCAAAGGTACTAGTAGTGCCTTGTTCCTGCGTTTTCAGGTCTGGCCTGGTCCTTTCCGGCGCTGCTTTTTGCGCCGCCTCGCTTTGCTTTTAGGTCGCTTCACAATTTTGCTTTGCCTGTGCTGCGGTGCGGTACCTAAGCCGTCCGTGCTTTCTCCCATGCTGCTTGTCTGTCAGAGGCGGTCTCATCGCCCAAGCCTGCAGCGTTGCGGGCTGCACGATGGCTCGCCCCTTGGACCCTCGGCCCTTGGCGACAATGCTCGTAAATAGCAGCCTCCACCAGGGCGGCCTCGCCAAAAGCAGCACGTTACGATGAGGCTTGAACCTCACCGGCGGGCCAGGCGGTCGCGCAAAGGGGAAACGAGCAGGCAAGCAAGCAAATAGCTGCAGGAGGCGCGGAAAAGGGAAAGAAAAAACTTTTTTTTCCCGACAGTGGCCCGGGAGACTGGGAAATTTCCCCTGGACCCTGTTTTTGGCGGAATTGAGAGAAGGGTAAGGAGGCATCCCTGTCTTTCGCATCCAGCAGTCAGGTCAGCCAGCGGTACTGGTGGCCGCTCAACCCGAGGCCAATGGTCGCTGGATGGAAGGAAACTGGCTGGGGAAAGGCGGCAGCATCCAATACCCATCCATCGGCCATGGCGTCAATCCAGTCGTCCCGGTCAGCAGAAGCCCAGCCACGCTGCTCCTGCTGCATCCTCCTGTCGCCGCCGCCAATGGGCTGTCTGGGCAGATGCTCGACCCGAGACCGCTGCAACACGGAACCGCCTATGGACGTCAGTGCCCGAAGGAAGCTCACATTACTCGTTCGTGTTGGAGCGACTCGCAATCGAAATGCTGGGGCCTGCTGCATGGGTGATGGCGTCGGGCCTCCTGCCTGGGTGGCGATCTGCCTAGGGCAAAACGCTGGTGCTCGTTTGGAGAGCCGTGCAATCCGTGCCCCGGCTCTATCATCGGGGTACATTAGTACCTTTCTTTGGGTACTAAGGTAGCCGCTCTGCCACCCTACCGCGTGCAATTGCAGCTGCCCGCACATGCGGATACAAGTTGCCTCTCCCGCCATCCTTCCCAGCGGACGGGTACCGTAGCTTAGCGGCCCCATTTGTGCCCCGTTAGCTTGGCTTAGCCAGGCACAGCAATGATGAGAGGCCGCTAGCGGGCCTTGCCTTCCAGGCTGGGACCCATGACGCACGGCGGGTTCTGGGGCCGGCCAGTCGGGGGGCCGTCACCTCGGACCATGGAGGCAGGCCAGGCCGTTGATGTGTGCCCGCCCTGAAAGTTAGTAGACTGGAGCCCATGAATTAGGTAAATTTGCTAACTTTACCAACCAAAGAGCACGGCAACTACTAAGTTACCAAGTGATTTGGCAGGTAATGATTATTGTAGTTTGGATGAGGCGACTCAAGTGCCGCCAGTCCGCCGGCCGTCTCTCGCAAATGGCGCTCGTTACAGCGTCCAAGCGTGTCCGCAGGCATATTGGATCATGCCGCGGCGTTGGCGTTCGCGTGGGCATGGGCATGGGTTGCTTGGGTAGGTAGTACCTTTACTTCCTTCCCACATCCGTCCGACCTTCAACTGGCGTCTACCCCCCTCCCGGTAAGACAGGGGTTAGCCAAAGGGGGATTTTGGGGGGGGGTGGCCAACATTGCCCAATCCACCATCGGCCGCCAAAAACACACAGCGACGCAAACACGGGAGCGTGACGGGGGGCCGGCTGCGCTGCCCGGAGACCTGGTCTGCCTGGGTAGATGGAGGTGCAGGGTTCTGAGGTTTCTGATCGCAGAATTCGTCAGTCTCACTTGAAGAGGGCGCATTGTCTCCCCAAATCTAAATCTGAGGACAGGATGCCGGGCTTTCAGAGTTGCTTTTTTGTCTTTGCTGAGGGCGGTCGGTTTGTCCCGGTGGTACCTGTCCTGCTCCAGTGCAGGTCTCCTTGTCGACGAACGCGATCGCCCAGTCCCTTGCCTTGCCTCATCAACAGGCAAGGTAGCGTACTACCTTAGTACCTACCTTAGGTAAGGTACCCTGGGTGCTACTAGGTACCTAGTAGATATTGCTTGCAGACCGCACGGAGCACGGGGTAACGTCCTCGCCATGGCCACCTGGTACATCACCCATGCCAACTCGACGAACGCACCGCACCTGCTGTGTGGCAGTTGAAACTGCAGTACAGGTTCAATGGAGGCAGGAGCGGCTTGGTACCGATCAATGACGGGACGGTGCCATTCTCCACCTGCCATTTCTCGCCTCTGCTGATTTCGCGACTAATACGGCAAAGGAGTGGCGTAGCGCTTGGTAACCCTTGCCATTTTGCACCTTTGGTACTGCACAGAGTACCGACGTGCAGGGCAAAGGACTACAGGCGTCTGTCTTTCATGTCTTTACCCACCTACTTAGTACTTCATATGAGAGAAGGACGCTTGCATTGGCGCGTCATCCATCTCGGAGCGCTCCGAGCTCATGCGTTACCCTCATGCGCACAACGCCCACCCGATGTGTTGAGCTTTACAAGTTGCGAACGTGCAAGTGCTTCTTACGATGCAAGCAACCACATTACCCTTTTAGGTACCTGCCTTAGGTACTAACTTACTGTGGGCGCCTCCCTCAGCTAAAGGACGTACTGACTGGTACGTACCTTACAAAGGCACCCAAGGTTGTGCTAAAGCTACTGCATGTATATAAGGAAGGAACACGCAGGACACGTCGGTGAGGCAAATGGGATGCTGCCCCCCGTTCACCTGTCGTCGCATGCGACTGCTCTTTCCCGTCCGCCCGCCCCTCCAGCGGCAGCTGTTGGAGAGACGCAAGGACGCACTGCTCGCCGATCTATCGGTTGCCAGCTGTCTGGATGCATCGTCCGGTTCCATTCAGCGCCCCTCCCCACCGCGCCTTGCTTCTCCCAAACGCCAGGCCAGGTTGACAAGGAACCTGATTCGGCCGCCCAGTCTGTCGGTTCCAGCCGCCCACCGGCGTCTGCCCGGGTAGGCCCCGTTCTCCTGCTTCCGCCGTCGCTTGCTTTGCCCACGCCAATCGGCGGGCGCCCGGTCCCTGCTTGATTTCCCGTGCAAGGATATTTTTTGTAGGTCGGATGGCATTGGCATGGCATGGCATGGACATGACAGGACGGGCCCAGCAGCAGCAGCGCAGCAAGGGTACAATCTGCGGACACCACGGCCACAGCAACTTGACAGCAGCCTCTGTTTTGCTCCCATGTTGCTCGACTCAGGCTCCCGGCCAGCTTTGCCTGGTACATACATACGTGTGTGTATGTACGTACGCAAGGTATGTACTCTTGACGTTTGCCTGTGTATCCGGCATGCCCGTCTTGTTGTACAGGCCTTCCCGTCCGTCGCCGACGCTCCTTCTGGCGAGCCACGATAGCTCCCGGTTCCGCGCCGACCCGTTCGTTGCTTTGGGGCGTGGCTTCTGACATCGGCCGGTGCGCGTTTACACCCCTTTGGCTGGCTGGACTGTCGCACTTTGCGTCGCGGCTGATCTCACTCTTGCAGATGGATGCGAGCTTGTCCGTCGACAGGGCCAAGCATTGTGGGCAGGTCTCGCTCTGTGCGATCCCCTTGCAGCTGTTGTCTGCTTGCGCCTCGGAGCCGAAGACGGGAGCTGACCGATCCTAGTCTCAGCTACTATCACGAACCGTCAGGCGGAGAGCTGAACTTGAACCGACTTTCGAGTGCCAGCTTCTGGAGGAATCCCGGGCCTGGCAGCGCGACGTAGTGTCCGCGAGGTCATGTAACGACAACCGGGCAAGCCGAACAGTGCAACGGCGTGCGGGCTCCATGGCCGTACCCGATCCGCAAACATCACAACACAATACGTACATCCTTGAGGCGAGCGATGGTGCTGTACAGTACCTATACACGACTCCTAGGAGCGGGCAGTGTTCAGGTGGCCCGCTTCCCCAGTGGTCGTTTGCGGGCCACCCCCCGTTCGCTCCAGCGACCCGGCTTTCTGGGTCTTTCCTCACGCATCCTGGCAACCCTGGCATCCCGGCTGGACTGGACGTCTTTTTTGCAGCTGTCCCGTCCGGACGGCCCACGTCCCGGATTGTTCGACATGTTGCGACCCGTCTCATTCTCTCAGGGACCAGCCTACGAAAACTCTGCGCTCCTTGACTCGTCCCTTGCATTGCATCACACAGCAGTTGGTGATGATACGGGGTGCTGGGGGCCATGATGCAGCCTGCATCGAAGCCGAGAACCAACCAACACCACCACCACCACCACCAGCAGCCCAGATGGCGTTGCCCCGACTATTGATTAGTAGTACGACAGCAGCAGCAGGACACCACTGCTTCGTACGTACCACAACGGCTGCGAACCCTCTGGCATTGCTACCGTAAGTACTTACTGTGCTGTACTGTATTGCACACACGGGGTACGCATACCTATGTACACCAAACATACCGGTTGGAGCAGCATGACGACGGCAGGTTGGTCCAAACAGACCGCGACCGAGTTGCTATTTACGGGCGTCATCCTGACATGGGTGACATCGAACAACCGCCAAGACGCTGCCAGAGGCACTCCCATCGCGCGCATAACCAGGCACTACTTCGTTCTGTATAAACAGGAATGTCATGGAAGGCGACTCAGACGCGTGGCTGTTCAATGTGGCAAAGGGTTATACTCGGTAGGCTGCGACAATGTATCCGCATCACACAGTTCTCCGTTAATGAATAGGCTGCGCAGTGCCACTTCTATCATGGTTTCTATCAACGCGACGGGGGACGTCTCATGCTGAGCGCATTGCCCGTCGGCCCTGATGAGCCCAGTCATGCTGGATCCACCCGAGTAAGTCTCCGACCTGGGGGTGGCAGCCTGGTTGCGGGCATCAGCTCGATGCAGGTGATAGTAGCCAACCCCAATAAGCAACGCCCCCATTGACGTATGTACAATAATAGCTGGCGTCGTGCCGTCTTGTCATTGACAAGCTCAGCTTCCGACTCAGCCTCGCTTTATTCCGAGCAATCCCAAAAAAAAGGGCTCCAGCAGCAGGCAGCCCACCAAGTTGAGAGTGCGTGCATAAGCGGGCCTCCTTTCCCAGAGCACCGTTCTCCTAGCGCACCCAGAGAAGGCGCGACGACTAATGATTGGCGCCTAACATGCAACTGGCCGGTGCTGCATGTCCATGGACCGCCAACTCGAGGCGCAACGAACGCCCTGACGGGCGCAGGAACGACGAAGAGTGTTTGCCTTGGAGCCAGGAAGCTGCAACGTCGACAAGTCCGTGCAAACCGCCAGGGCCATGTTCGAGGTACATACGTCTGGTGCAAAGGCATTCGTCGCATGAGATTAACGGCGGCCTCTGAAGAAGACGGCACGTAGCCCATTGTTTCGAGTTTGCTGCCAGTCCCTTGAATCTTCAGGGGCACCCCCCGGACGCCAGCCCCCACAGCCCGGCCAGGAGACGCGTGGCTTCCGAGCTGGGCTAGGCTGATGCCTCGGAAGCTTTCTAGAAAAGCAGGGGTGGCACGAATCCCAGTGGTTGTTGGCTGCGTTCAGCCAGTCCTGACAAGCACCACAACACAAGAAAAAAGTCCCTTGGGCTGCAGCCCGCGGGTAAGCATGTGCTGTTTGTCCACCCGCGGCTATCTGGTTGGTAAGGACCACATACTACAAAGGGGGGGCTGTCCGACCGCGCTGGTCAGCGACGCTATTATGGGTGATGGGGATTGCACGCTCGCAGCTTCGGCGGCTGATGCTCCCCGGGGCCAACACCAAAGAACCTTAACAATTCCTCATGACCCGGCTGGCGCGGTTGTGTTCTTACGGCGTGCCAGACATGGCCCTGCCTGGCCCATGAAGTCGGGGGCGCAGAAGTCGCTCATACGTGGTGAATGGTCTCACCAAGCGAGTATGGCGCGATGAGGCCCGTGGCACCGTAGGACTAGGTCAACGTATCCGTCGGCCATGCCCCTCGCCTGTCGATATTGGCCTTGAAACCACGCCAGGGTATTTGCCCGGCCAGTGGCTGAGTTCTCGCAGTCCATGGGCGGAGAGCGACGGCCGGGTCCCGGGACCTTGCTGGTCGTCAGCGTCTCATCGGAGTGTTGAGGCTCGACGCTGTTAGCCGATAGGTGGTCACGCTGTTGGCTGGTTGGTGCCACGCTCGACATTTTGTGCTGCCAGGAGGACGGCTACGTATGTACATCGCCACGTACGAATACGTACATATAGTACTCCTCCGCTCACGGTGTGTGAGTTGTCTCATGGACGGGCCTTTGGCAGCCGTGCTGTCGTCTTGCTCCCCCACTCGAGGGCCGCCGCAGGGGCATTCCTTGACTGCTCGAATAAATGTCCTTTTTCCGTCTCAAAATGGCCAATGTGTCATTTTGAGCAGCATCCGCAACGAACAATCGTCATCATATGCCACTTCGGAAAGCACCAAGAGCCGCAGGATCATGGCGTTGTTTCGGCGTACATGCAAACCTAGGCCGGCGCGATGCGGCGTTCGCTTCCCTACCCCCGGGGGGGTGCGCTGGGGCAATCATCCATGGAAGCGGAGCTTGGGGGGCAGTTGGCAGAACCCCATTGCGATCACTTTGACAGACATCGTAGCGGAAAGGCGCACAAACGGCACGGCGCGATGCTGAAGCCCCTGAGCTAGAACGACTGATTCACGGAGAATACGACGTTTGGTCCCATCAAGGCAGATCCAGGTACCGCGTACGCACAACGATCCGCAGACTTTCCGCCTGACTCGGTTGGGGCAAATCAGTTGTAAATTGAATGCCATTCTGGAGGGATTTGGTGACAATCGTTGAGCCCGGACGGCTGATCCCTGTCGGGTCTCGTTCCCTCTTGCCACGAGCACAAGCCTTCTCGAAAGCTTGGGGTGCTGAGTGGAGTGCATTAGCATTGAGTCTTGACGTGCCGTAAGGCGTACGTAGTTAGTATGTACGAAGTACTACTGCCACAGCGATGGAAGCCCGACAGCCCCATAGTTCTTGATCGGCTCGCGCCCCGTGTTGGCCGATGACATGCTTGGCGAGTTCGTCAATCGTCCAACTCACCGGCCTCCGGTCATCTCGAGTCACTGGCGGGCGGGCGGGCGGGTAGCTGCCACGGTTGTATTTGTCTACTTGGTAACTATATGCATACTTCGAGTCCCAGACGGAAGCTGTCGCGCGCCATGTCTTCGCCGCCTGCGGCATGGCCCTAACACGCACAGGGAGACGGAGACTGAGGGAGAGAAGGATTGCTGGGCCACGCTGTCTTGTCCGCATCGCCCCGGCGCGGCCCCATCACACACAGCGTCACGGTGAGGCGGCGGGACGAGGCTGGCGAGCACAGCCCAGCGCAGCCAAACCCCAAACCATCGTCAAGCCGACCCCGTTGCGTTGCCGTCGCGCCAGTTGGATGGGGGGGGCGCCGCCGTCTGGCTTTCATGGCCTGCCGGGGAAGCCATCCGCCAGCAAGCATACCCTGTTCCACGACGACGTCGTTAATTTTAAAAAATTTTCCCATCCCAGCCAAGTCAGCAGGCAACCCGCCCTCTTTTTCCCTCCCCTTTCGTTTCTGGCCTGGCTTGGACACGGTCCCTCTTCTCTGCCCGGTCGAAACGTGGGTGCAGGGCAAGGGTGCTCAATCCGGCAACTGGTCTTCTGGAAGGCCGCCTGGGAGGAGGAGGAGCAGCCCTGGGTGTCTAGGATCGGCCGCCTCTCGCGTGCGGGCCCGCGTTGCCGGGGGGGAGGGGAAGGGGGGGAGGCGGCCCGCGTGTGTGTGATTCCCAAAGAGATTCGTCGTTCACGCTGGGCCACGTGGGGTGGGCATGGTGGTGACTGTGTCACCGAAAGAAGAAAGACGGCGGCTGCTGCATATTCGACGATGCAGGTTTGCTGCGGCTGCGTGTCATCTGAGTGACCTCGGTGCCGCAGGTGGTTGGTGTAGAGTCGCGGCTGAAGCTTCTTAGACATGCGCACTCGTTTCCTACAAAATACTTTTGAGTGTGATTGCTTGAGTGGGATGACACTGGCGGTTATAGTGGTGGTGCATGCACCTGCCAGGATGTGTTGGTATGGGCAACGGCACAAGATGTTCCACCGCCACCATGAGACTCCAGGCGTAACCGACGACGCAAGAAACCAAAACCGACACGATGATTCAAGATTCGCATGCCGATTAACCGCCAAAAGAAATGCTGTTCCGTCTTTCTTCGGGAGGCCGGCAAAGACGGAATCTTCCTCCTTGACTGAGGACGTGTTGGATACAGGGTAGATGAGTGTTCCAGGCTCGGGCGGACATCGACGTTGCCCAAGCGAGAACCATGAAAGTGGCGGCGATCCATTGCATGGAGCGGAATGTGCTACCTGACAGGTCCAACTATACTCACTGAAGGAGACGTTGCGAACTTCCCCTGGCTTTGCTGGACGAGATTGCGAAGCCTTTCTTATACGTTCGTGAAGGAAGCTTGAAGTGAGGCCGTTGTCGCCTTGTCAAATAGTGGAGTACTCATTATGCCGCGGAATGGAAGCATGATTAGGGGTATCTCACTAATACAAGCTGACAATCAGCTCTTCTGGGTGCCCGCCCCACACATGGTCCTGCCAAGTCGTCAGCCGTGCTGTCCACCCCGCCATCCGTGACGCAGCTCCTCCTATCGTGACATGCGACGCAAACAGCTCTCGAGAATCCCTTGATTGATTCACCCTGCCCGACGAATTCCGCAGGAGCCTCACCCCGTTGACGAGAAGCAACGAACAAGCTACCTCCGACCGACCGCCCGCCGAAGACGGGGCACGCAAGCGCGCCGCGCGGGACAGCCAAGGCCGACACAAACATGTCCATCATCCAGCAGCACACGAGCGCGTCGCTCAGCGACGCCTGGCGCACCATCAACATCGACGCCCTGACCGAGGACTCGAGCGTCAACTTCGACACCTCGACGCTACACCCGCCGCAGCCGGAGATCTCGGAGGCCGAGGTGCGCCAGCTCGCCGGCCAGGTCAGGCAGCTGCTGAGGGGCGGCGACGCCGAGGGCGCCCTGCGAGGCTGCCTGGAGACGCCCGTCTACAACGGCACCGACGGGGCAAAGGTGCGTAGCAAGCCGCAACCAAGAAACAGAAGCCCCCCCCCGGAGGCTGTGGGAGCCGACGGCGAAGCTCGAGCGGAGATCAAAGGCTGACAATGCGTTGCGCGCGTTGATAGGAGGCTCACCTGCAGACGATCATCGAGGTCCTGCAATCCATCAAGGCCAGCGATATGAGCCCGCTCCTGCGCGGGATTTACGAATCCCCCGGCGGAAACGAGTCTCTGGACGTGCTCATGAAGTACATGTGCGTTCATACGGCGCCGACCCCTCCCCCCCCCCCCCAGACAAAGAGGGATTTGAAGTCGGCGGCTAACGATGCGCAGCTACAAGGGCATGGCAATGGGGCAAAGCGGAGGCGCCGGGCGTACGCCCTCCAAGGTTACGCCGCAGTCGACGGGCGGCTTCAGCCAGATCGGTGCCCGGCCCGGAGTGTCCAACGAGCCCGCAACGGCAGCCATGAGCGTCCTGCTGAGCTGGCACGAGAAGCTGGTGGACGTAGCTGGCCTGGGCTGCATTGGGCGGACAATGACGGACTGGCGCAGGGTGTAGAGGGGGGCGGGCGTGTTGGCAGATGGTGAAATGGCGCATGTTATACGGATGGACAGCAAAAGATGTAGAGTCGCTGCAGGGCACTCGGCGTTTCCCCCCACTATTCTACATACACCATGGTCGTCTGGCATCGTCTTTGATGCCTGTTGGTACAGCGCTCCGCGCCCCACGGGGCACTTACTTCTTTTCCAAGATATCCTTCAGGTTCAGCTCGCCGCTTCCTCTTGCAAGCGGTTTCGGCTGGTTCTCCCCCTCGCGCCAACCAATCATGTATATGATCCTAAAGGTTGCTGGGATGGATCCGTCCGGGTTTCCATGTAGCTCCCTGTATATGGCTTCGTTGGCCATGAGCACATCCCGTCTGATTGGGGCCATCTCGCGACCGAGGATGGCATTGTTCTCGCCCATGGATTGCAGGTCTTGCATCAGCGCAAAGGTGTCTGGGTAGTCGACGATGATGTCATCGACGTCGACGGTCAGCATCTTAAAGCCGGCCTTCTGGAGCAAGCCGCCCACATCCCGGACGTCGGCCAGCGGGGAGACGTGGGGGGAGATGCCGCCTCTGCGCTCCTGCTCTGCGAGCTGGAGGGACGTGCGCAGTTCGAAGAGGGTATCCCCGCCGAGCATGGCCCCGATGAAGGGGCTGTCCGGCTTGAGGACGTGGTTGATTTGCGACAGGATGCCGGGGAGGTCGTTGATCCAGTGCATGCTCAGGGAGCTCAAGACCAGGTCGAACGACTCTGCCTCGTAGGGGAGGGTCTCCTCGTCTTCGAGCACCTGTCGCGTGATGTTGAGCTTCTTGTTGAAGTCGAGGTCCGCATCGCGGTATAGAAGGGCCTCGGACGAGTCGGCGGCCACGAGCTCTGATATCCGCGTCGCCAGCGGCGGTGATTCCGGCTGTGAAGGATCCTGGTCCGGGTTCTCCTGGACCAGAGCCCGCGCAATGTTGCACGAGTTGGCCCCGAGGTCGAGGACGCGGGGGAAGTGCCGGTTGATGTCCTGGAGACGGGGTGTCAGCACACGACGGGCATGTGTCTCGTGATGCCATGATGCCATGAAATTAAATAGGCCGAACAGCGCGCGCTCACCAGCAGCCGATCCGTGAGCCGCAGGGCGACTTCGTCCTTTAGGTAGTCGGCCTGGCGGCCCTCTTCAGGCTTTGAGGCCGCGCGCTCCTTCTGGAGCCACTTTGTGCGGCGATTGAAGACCTGGAAGCGCGGCGCGCCACCGGCGAGGACGGCGTACGACGAGCGTTGTTGGCCGTTGAACTTGGTGATGACGGCATTAAGGGACGGCATTGAGGGGCCGCTGAGCAGGGGCAGGCGTTGCCAGCCCTTGCCCAGCAGTGCCGAGGCTGGCCACGCGCATGGCGACATTACACGACGCCGGTTCTGCAGAGCGCGTGCATCTGCCGACGGAGGAGAGGTCGTCGATGACGGGATGACGCCCGCGCGCCGCGAAGTGGGAGCTTGCTGTCGCGGACTTTTGGAGCAACCTCTATTGGACGGCTAACCCGGGCATGGTGGGGCATGGCAGAGCGGTGATGTTCTAATTGGCCTCGCGGCATTGCCTTCAGGTTCCCGCTGCGGTGGTTTGACTGCCCGGCCACAGGGCGCGTGCCGTGGTGGAGGGGTCACCCAAAAATGGCTGTTAAAACTGGCGCAGCATGCCCGCGCTGGGCATGCACCCCCGGGCCGGGCCTTTGGTGGGTTAGGTGCCCGCTAGAAGCCCTGCAGGCTGTGCTGAAGGGCGCTGTACGCGCCCGCCCATGCCGCCCTGCCCATTGCCCACGTCCGGGCAGTGGAGGGTTGCACCGGTGTGCCCGGGTGGTCCAATCCCATCAGCACCGCCGCCGCCCGTAGCCAGAGCTAACAACGACCTGGACCACGGTCCATGCCTCCGCTCCCTTTCTCTAGCATCACGACTCTCGCCCGCTTGACGCTTGCACCGCCTGCGACCGTTGGACGGCTGCAAGCTTGGCCATCGCATCGACACGGCAGCAACGTTCGTTCGCGCAGGCCGCCAGCTGCACGTTTGTCTCGGAAGCACGCCGCTCCCTCAACCGTCAAGACCCATCCGACCGACCCAGCCGCTTCGCACACGACCCCAGACAGACCCTGCAGCGGCAGTGACGACAACGCGCGCCGTTGACAAACGGTTGGGAGCCAACGTCGACGCCCTGCTCGAGTATGCCAGCGCTTCAATTTCCGACGACGTAACTGAGGATCCGGCCTCTCGTAACGAATTCCTGACGCATTCTACTTCTGCCGCCCTCGGGCTACCATCCACCGTCGACACAATAAGGGGGTAACCAGGCTGAGGGGCAGCCGCCGTCGCCACCGCCATGTCGTCCTCGGGCACCGGCTTCCTCGGCCGCTCGAGCAGCAGCAATGCCAACATGCGCGGCCTGGTACAGTTTATTGCGGACCTCAGGAACGCTCGCGCCCGCGAGCTCGAAGAGAAGCGCATCAACAAGGAGTTGGCCAACATCCGCCAAAAATTCAAGGATGGCAACCTGAGCGGCTACCACAAGAAGAAATACGTCTGCAAGCTTCTATACATTTACATTCTGGGGTGGAACGTCGACTTTGGCCACCTCGAGGCCGTCAACCTCATCTCGGCCAACAAATACTCCGAGAAGCAGATCGGTTACCTCGCCATGACCCTCTTTCTTCACGAGAAGCACGAGTTGCTACACCTCGTTGTCAATAGCATCCGCAAAGACCTGATGGACCATAATGAGCTGTTCAACTGCCTGGCTCTTCATGCCATTGCCAATGTGGGCGGTCGCGAGATGGGAGAGGCCCTGAGCGGCGAGGTTCATCGGCTCCTCATCTCACCGTGAGTACTCCTGCTTTGCGCTGAATGGCGCATGTCCCCGTGCTTACGCTGTGCTCTGCAGGACCTCGAAGCCGTTTGTGAAGAAGAAGGCTGCCTTGACCCTACTTCGGCTCTATCGGAAACATCCCGACATTGTCTCGCCGCAGTGGGCGGAGCGCATCATCCACCTGATGGACGATACTGACCTCGGCGTCGCGCTTTCCGTGACCTCGCTGGTCATGACGTTGGCGCAGGATAACCTAGAACAGTACAAGGGGGCCTACACCAAGGCGGCGGCAAGGCTGAAGCGCATCATTATCGACGGAGAATACACCACCGACTACCTCTACTACAAAGTCCCCTGCCCCTGGTTGCAAGTCAAGCTGCTCCGGCTGCTGCAGTACTTTGCCCCTTCTGGTAAGTACTTTAGCGAAACGGGACTGGTAATTGAGGGATTCTGACTCTCCGGATAGAAGATACCCACGTACGGGAGATGATCCGCGAGTCCTTGGAAAGAATCTTGAATCTCGCCATGGAGACGAACAAGAACGTTCAGCAAAACAACGCCCAGAACGCCGTCCTTTTCGAAGCAATCAACCTCATAATTCACCTCGACACCGAACACGCACTAATGAAGCAGATTTCCTCTCGCCTTGGCCGCTTCATCCAGAGCCGCGAGACCAATGTACGGTATCTAGGCCTGGAGGCCATGACACACTTGGCAGCGCGCTCAGAGACGCTGGGGCCGATCAAGCAGCACCAAGATATTATTCTCGGTTCTCTCAAAGATCGTGACATCAGTGTCCGGCGGAAGGGGCTTGACCTTCTCTACAGCATGTGCGACTCGACCAACGCCCAAATCATTGTCGGCGAGCTTCTTCATTATCTGCAAAACGCCGATTTTGCCATTCGCGAAGAAATGGTGCTCAAGATTGCGATTCTCACGGAAAAGTACGCGACTGACGTGCAGTGGTACGTGGACATTTCGCTGCGTCTCATCGCCATGGCCGGGGACCATGTTAGCGATGAGGTCTGGCAGCGGGTCATCCAGATCGTGACAAACAACGAAGAGCTACAGGTGTATGCCGCCCAGAATGCCCTGCAACACATCAAGTCAGAGCACTGCCACGAAACGTTGGTGAAGATTGGAGCCTACATCCTCGGCGAGTTTGGCCATTTGGTCGCCGACCAGCCGCGGTGTAGCCCGATCGAGCAGTTCATGGCTCTCCGAAGCAAGCTTGCGGGCTGCTCCCCGAGCACTCGCGCCATGATCCTGTCATGTTTCGTCAAGTTTGTCAACCTCTTTCCAGAGATCAAGCCGCAGCTCCTGCACACCTTCGACGTGTATACGCATACGCTGGACTCGGAGATGCAACAGCGAGCATGCGAGTACTTGGCCCTGGCTAGGATGCCTACGGATGATCTCTTGAGGACTGTTTGCGATGAGATGCCACCTTTTCCGGAACGAGAGTCGGCACTTCTTTCTCGCCTTCATCAGAAACACGCCAACACCAGCGACCGGCGAACATGGGTTGTTGGCGGCAAAGATGCCAACGCTGACGGCACCGAGCTGGGCATGGCCAAGACTGGTAGCCTTAAGAGGACTTTCAGTGCCGCTGTACCCCTGAATGGCGGCAAGGGGGGCCATGGCGGCGGCACCAACGGCAACGCGAATGGCGCCACGGATCTTGCTGGGCTGGACATGAATGCGCCAACGCCATCCGAGCCCAAGATGCTCAAGCCACCTAACCTCGCCAGCGCCGCGCATCTCTCCCCTGGGTGGGAGGCAGGCTTCGATAGACTCATCCTGCGGTCGGAAGGCGTGCTATACGAAGATGGCCAAGTCCAAATCGGTGTTCGGTCTGAATACCGTGGGCAGATGGCCTGTCTCATTGCCTACTTCACGAACAAAACTCCTGGGGCCATGACGTCTTTTACGACGACGCTAGACCTGGACGAAGCCGAGAAAGGAAAGCTCACGTGGGATGTCAAGAACCTCCCCGAAAGCACCATAGCCCCGGGAGCCCAGTCTCAGCAAGTGACAATGTTTGAGTCGAAGAGGGTGTTCGACAAGAGCCCGACGATTCGAGTCAGCTACCTGGCGGGCGCGCTGCAGGCGCTCACACTGAAGCTGCCCGTAGCTATTCACAAATTCATGGATCCTGCTGACCTGTCTGCTGAGGACTTCTTCAAGAGGTGGAAGCAGATCGGCGCAGGCCCTCGCGAAGCACAGGAGATCTTTGGTCTAGCTCCGGGTAAGGGTAGTGGGAGAGAGATTACGGAACGGTTCGTCAACAAGACGATCGAAGGGTTCCGATGGCGCGTGCTGGACATGGTGGATCCGAATCCCAAGAATCTCGTGGGGGCCAGCGTGTTGCACACCTCGGAGGGGGGCAAGTTTGGCTGTCTCCTGCGGCTGGAGCCGAACTACGGTACTCAGGTGAGTTGCGCTGAGGTGATGGGACACGAGTTTGAGCTGTTCAGTGCTGACCCAGGATGGTAGATGATCCGACTGACGATCCGAGCCACTGACGAGTCGGTCCCATCTGTATTGCTCAAACTCATGCAGGAGAGGCTTTCCGCGGGGCAGTCGACACGTGAACAGCCCGGAAGCCCAACTTTTTCGTGGGATGCCTAGGTGCTTGTTGTGAGTGTCGTTGCGGCCTGGTGGCGACAGAGAGCCACGACGAGGAGAGAGAAATGGATCGCGGGAAAAGCACTTGTGGCGCGTTTGAGGTCTAGGATGATGGGCGGCGCGAGGGGCGTATGCATTGATGCCTGGGGCTGGGGGAGTCGTCGGCACTGGTGGAACATGAGTTGGGGACGGAAGGACGCCAGGTCGGTAGCATCGAGACGCGAGGAAAGTCACGGCGCAGGTACAGACGGAATTGCACTCCGGCGAATTCGAGGAAGCGAAAGCCGCCATGACACCCGCGAGACACATGCCAACATGTCGGTTGCTGCGCCCGCAGAATAGCTGCAGTCAACGTGGTCCAGGACCAGTCCGAGCCGGACAGGCGCTTAATACATTTGGATGAAATCTATCATATACATTATTAGGTTCTTTGCCCTTCGTTTCATCATTCAGTCCTTGATCTTGGCGTCGGCCTTTGCCGGCCTCTGGCCAAAGATGGTGCTGCCGACCCTCACCTCGCCGCTGCCCATGGCGATGGCGCCCTCGTAGTCCTCGCTCATGCCCATGCTGAGCTCGAGCCTGTCCGGGGCGAGGCCGAGCTCCCTGGCGACGAGGTCGCGCTGCTCGCGGAGGGCGACAAAGTCCTCGTTTTCGGCGGCGTCGGCGGTGGTGGCCCTGCTGCGGGCGATGGCGCCAATGGTCATGAGGCCGAGGAGGTGGAGGCCGGGCCCGCAGTGCTCGAGGATCTCGCGGCAGAGGGCGACGGTGTCGGGGCCGGGGGCGCAGCCCGACTTGGCGTCCTCGCCCGAGGTGTTGACCTGGACGTGGACGGACAGCTTGGGGAGGGAGGGGTCGGCGGCGAGGAGGGCGGCGCGGGCCGAGGAGAGGAGGCGGGCCTTTTTGAGGGTGTCGACGCTGGAGACGCAGAAGAGGTTGGGGA
The DNA here is from genome assembly GCF_022605165.1 of Purpureocillium takamizusanense. Lineage (NCBI taxonomy): Eukaryota > Fungi > Ascomycota > Sordariomycetes > Hypocreales > Ophiocordycipitaceae > Purpureocillium > Purpureocillium takamizusanense. The sequence goes on from NC_063072.1 coordinate 2,352,566, forward strand.
TTTTGGCGAGGGTTTTGCAGTGGCCTGGGTTTTTCCATCAGTCGGTTGCTCATAACTTCAGCCCGGTAGATAGTTGTGTAGTAATAAGAGGCTTGACTGCTCTCTGATTATAGTGACTTGCACGGTGAGAGATGAGGAGGGTCAAGGCAGGGGGAGGGGGGGGTTGGGTTGGGTTGGGTTGTTTGCTGTGAAAGTCCCGCTCGTCGGTCCCCCCAACGTACCAGACTGCAGGCCGCCGATAAAGTGCCACTGAATGGAGCGCGGCAGCAGATCGGCCTTTTGGCTCAGCTCCTGGGCGTAGTTCTCGCCAAAGTGGGCGTGGCGGGCGGGATCCTGGTGCAGGGCGAGGATGTCGTTGGCGGGCTTGAGCTTGGACACGGCGACGAGGCGGACCTGTGGGCGAGCGCCAGTCAGTCAGTCAGTCAGTCATCAGTGAGTTTGGACGGACACGCTCGTCAGGATATCGAATGGTATGAGGCGTGGATGATGGGGGAAAGTCGTCGTATAAGAAGACGTCGTGTGCAGAGAGCAGTGCCAGACGGGATGGGAGCGCCACCACTACTACCACTACCACCAGCGTCCCTCGAGAGAAGAATGAAATGCACATTGAAACGGAAGCGGCAGTGGGAGGCTGAGCAGCATTTGCACATAAAGACATGATCGAATATACGAGGACTCACATTGCGGCCGCCGGCCAGGGCGGCGAGGCGGTCCTTGACGGCCGCGAGCTGGCTGGCGAGAGCCTGAGCTCTGGCGGGGTCGACGCGCATCTCGTGGGCGGCGGCCGTCGTCGTCGATGTCGTCGTCGTCGTCGTCGTCGGCGCGGCAGGCGGCTCGCTCATGGCTCCCGTCGGCTCGGCTCGGGATGACGACGAGCTGTGCTGTTCTTGCGGGCGGTGGCGGCGGCGACGGCGGTGGTGATGCCCGGGGTGGGAGGACGAGTCACGGAGCAGTAGCAGCAGTAGCAGCAGTAGCAGTAGTAGTGGTATGTCAGTGGTATGTGAATGTGTGTGTGTGTGTCTGTGGAAAGCGGGCGAGTGTGACGTTGGGAGTGAAGTCCAAAAGTCGACAGACGGGGTGAGTGAGTGGGAACATGGGAACATAAAATGCGGCCCGCAGCAGCATGGTGGAACGTGGGGTTTTGCCCGTCCGGTTTGTAATGTTAGGCCATCAATCATTATCCTCCCTGTACTGCATGCACGTAATACATAGCACAACCAAAACCCTCCCTCAGAGGGCGCGGGCCCCGCTGTTTTGGGTGCATGCTGATTATTGGCCGTGCTGTAAGCGACTCTGCAGCGGGCATCGCCAACAGCATCAATCAATCACAACTCAAGCTGTCTTTGCAACGTACACCAAGTCGCTCTTTGGCGGCGGTCCAAGCATCACCGCAATGCCATACGGAGGAGCGATGCATGCAATGCACCAACGATTTATTCATCCATCATTCAAGGGGCGTTTGACAAGGAAAGCTGAAAGGCCTCCATGGCGAGGCTCAGATACGTCGTCACTTAGTATGTTTACGTTTCCAGACGTCTCAATGCGCCGTGCTGCAACTATGATATCCAATCATGCTGTGCTGTCGGTGTCCTTGATCGCAGAACCGCCAGTACGCTATAAAGAATCGCCGCCTCGCCGTCAACACACTACGCCAGCTTGACAAGCATCTCCTCGGGCCGCGCCGCCGAAAAGGCGCAGTAGCTCATCTTGCCCGCGCCCACCCTCCGCGACACGCCGTCGACCGTCTTGAGAAGAAGCACCTCGTAGACGTCAAACACGCTGATGACGTGGAACCGATCCTTGTCCCAGTGCGGATCGCCGTCCTCGTTCTGCGGAGAGCTCGACGACGGCTCCGCCGCCTCATTGGGTACGATGAGCTTGCTGGGCCCGAGACGCCACTCCTCGTCCATAAGCGACGACTGGATCTTGCGCGGCTCGTACCCCCAGTAGGCGTCCCAGCCCGGCGGCGGCGGCGGGACGTGCGGCAGGCTCCCGCGCGAGATGGCGGCAAGGTGGTACTCGCTGCCGTCGCCCTCGACGGGGAGGGCCGCCTCGTTGTTGAGGGTGAGGAACCCGGCGCGGTACCCCTGGTGGTAGACGATGCGCTGCCATGGAGGGCGGTAGTTGGCCGAGCGAGACTCGTCGTTGATGCCGAGCTGCAGGAACCGGTCCTCGAGTTTCATCTTGAACGTCGTGTTTTGCATATCGCAGGGAACCAGCGGCACCACGTGAGCGGAGAATATCAGCACGCCGTTTGCGTCCGGGCGGTCGGCAATGTCCTCGCCTGGGAGGGTGACTGGGTAGGTGAACCTGACACCGGGGTAGGCGTCGTGGGAATAGATGTGGTGGTTGTACTCCTCGTCGTGCTGCACCACCCAGCCATCCTCGTCGATATTGTCCAGGTGGCGAAGGGAGTCAACGTCGAGCTCCCTCAGGAGCAGCTTGGCCTGGGATATTTTCTGCGTAAAATCCTGCACCTCCTCTTCCGTCTTATCTCCTGCGGCGTTGAATCTCTCAATGAACCACTGCGGGCTCTCCCTGACGAACCACCGTATGACGGCTGCGGAACCCCAGAGCACCGAGTTCTTCCATCCTCTCCCGCGGTAGGACACTTGCCCTCGCCATGCAGCCCACGACCAGCTCGGGAAGATTGCCCTGTTGTCCCGAGCACGTCGCGTGAGGGGCTCTTTAGCCTGCCAGAGCAACGCCTGCTCGAATGCAAACTCGGGCAGCCCAAACCAGAACTTGGTGTTGATGCCGTGCCGGACAATGTGCTCCACGCCAGAAAATGCGTCCACGGCGTCAGACTCCCACGTCAGCTTGCGCTTCGTGTAGTCGTCTACTGCGCGGCGATATAGATCCCATGGCGTCGAGCCACCGCCCGTATCACCTAGCGAGCCCATGAAGTCGCGGGGCGCGTCCACCGAAATGTCAAACACGGGCGCCATCTTGTCTCGCTCCTTCGCCGCCATCTTCATAAAGTCTTCAATGTCAATGTCCTCGGAAATCATCATCGTCGCGCCTGCGTTTCGTGACGACAGTCCCACGTTGGCAAACCGACTGAGTGAAGGATGTGCCCAGGCCAGGTACATGAGATCAGACTCCGCCTGATCCTCGATCTTTGAATGCCGGAATGCCGGATCGGGGGTCGGGGCGGTCTCCTCGAGCATGACCGCTCCGTGGACGCACTTGAAGACCATTTGCGAGCGTGTAAAGTGAACCGCCCGCGTCGAGAGCGCCCGCTCCTGGAACGTCCACGCTCGTGAGCTCCACACCGAGCTTTCCAGGTCGGGGATCGGTTGACGCGGATCGTCGAGGGCCACGGCCAGCGTCATGCCTTGGATGGCTGCCACGTCCTGTGCCACCTGGCGGTGGGCGGTACCCATGCCGGGAAGACCATCGTGCGGATCGTCGTTGGCGGACGCAACGATGGTCAACGCGGCGCCGCCGTAGATGGGACCCATCTTTGATATGATTCTGGCCTTGTCTGCAGGGTCGTCCTGCAGGATGCACAGGGCGTCGACCCATAGATACCGCAGGCCTGCCTCTTTGGTGACCGTGATTGCATCCTTGATCGTCTGAGGCAGAGAAGCAGCTAGCAGCCCATTGGGCGCCTCCAAGCTGTCTCTTGTGGCGGTGGTGTACTGCGTCTGACTGCCCTTGCCCCAGACATATGACAGGCAGGCGTACCGGCATGGTGTTTTCACTTGACGGACGCGGAGCTCGTCCGTATCGATGACCCGCAGCGATGCCATGTCGACGGGCTCGAGACCCTTCTCAGAGGGCTGATGAGTGTCCACGCAGATCTGGAGCCACTGCCTCAGTCGATCCATGTCGGCTCGATCCTGCTGCACGCCTCGTCCCGCCAGAGGCTGCTGCGGGTCGTCTTGGACCTTTTGCACCACGAACCTGTCGACCGTCTTCCCCAGCCCTTCAACCTCAATCTCCAGCCTGAGGGCGTACCCCGGGCCCTCGTCGATGACGTTGATGTAGAACTGGCCGAGCTCAATGCCATCCTCCGTCATTCGAGATGCGATTCCGCCCTCGATGATTCGGCGGCGCAGGAGTCGACAAAAGGCACAGTTGTTGCCCTGCTCTTGCATCACTCTCCATAGGCCATGGATGACGATCTGGGTGGGTAGCGAGGGCACGTTGTTGCCCGGGATTCCGCGCTGGCTGAACAGGACCCCGAAGTCGAGGTGTCGACACATGTCGCAGAGATAGCCGGGATCATCCTCTTGGAGAACATCCGGGTCGGCGATGAACCATTCGTGGTCCAGCAGCGCATCGGAACTGTTAGACTCCCAGCGCTTCACAAAAGAATGATGCTTGTACTGCTTAAACTTGCGGCGTTGTTCCTTGGTAGCCTTGGCGACCACAGCGTTATCATCGCCGTCCTCATCGCCATCGCTCTTGAGACGGATGGTGAGGCGCTCCAGGTCCTGGTCTGAGAGAATGTCGACGTCGTGCTCATTCTCGCTCCGGGGCGCCTTCATCGCCGCCATGAGTCTGGCCCCTCGCTGTGCCGAGAGTTGGAATAGGTCACTGCGATATGCAGCATCCGGGGCGGCGGGTTCCTGGCTCGAGGTGCCGGCCTCGGACGAAGCTGCCAATGCCATGGCGTCGGACATTCTGCTGGTGTCTTTCTCCTGATTGATCAAGTTTGTGCTTCAGGGACAAGGGCGAGCAAGGTGGCTCAACTTCGAGTAGACTGTATTGAGCTGCGAGTGAGAGGCCGCCGGGGCAGAGACTCGCGACGCGGGTCGTGTACACGCATCTCTTTATACATTCCCAAACGATCTGTATGCCGGGCGGAGATGCATGTCAGACTGCCGCGGAGCAGCACGAAACAGGCTATGGATGGGCGGAGCGTGTCAGCATTGGGTAGCAGAGAGCGGCGATGGTTTGAACCCATGTTGATGTGACTGTTAGGCAACCAGTTGCCTTGTGTAGGGAGTAAGTACTAATGTAGGTTGATCGGGAACTACCTATACGTACCTAGCTAAAGTTGCCCGTAACAAACCACCCCTATAACAGGTACAGTACTAATACTAATAAGCTGCTGTACTGACCACAAATGTGCAAGGTCGGGGTGGCTCCGTGGTCCACCCCGTCCCATCAGCCCGGCCCCACGCGGCGCAGCAGCGGTGCTGCGACGTTGAGGCTCCGCGGCCTCCAGCCCAGGGCTCGATGGGGGCTTTACAGGCGCCGCCGCCGCCCACTATCTGAGCACACCCACTGCACGCAGCGACGGCGGCAGCGCATTGGTAAATGAGTTTTGCTATTGGCAAAGGAAGAAAAGTCTAGGGGCAAAGGTGTTCCACTTTTTTTCGGGTCCGCGCCCCACCCCCATGCCACGCCAGCCATTTTTGGTGCGCAAGCATGGGACGAGACCGGCGCGCTGTAACGCACGCCGACATCTCAATTGAACTTCAATTAAACTACATCGTCATAACGCAGCGCCCGCGCCCGCGCCCGCGCCAGCACGCCGGCAGGGCTCAATTCGCTCGAAAACGTATTTCCTCGCGATGTTACGATATCGGAGCATTGTTATTCCGCTCCGGGCTAAGCCTGTGCCCGTGACCGCGCCCGTGACTGCGCCTGTGAGGCGCCCGCGCCCGAGCCCGTGGCCCCGTCTGCCCCTTCGCCGGCAGGGCCTAATCTACCCAAAAAACGTATTTCCGCTATTTGCTCGAGATGTCATGATATCGGGGACTCGTTTTTCCGGGCCGGGCCGGGTGCCCGCGCGTGCTTAGTGCCGTCGCTGCCGTAGCTCGTGATGCCGCTGGTCGGGGTCAAGCAGCCGCGCCGCCGGCTACCTCGTGATGCCTTATTCGTCATCGTCGTCGTCGTCGGCAGCAGCAGTCTTATTCGAAGGGCGTCGCGAGAGAGCTATTCGATGGCATCGTGGGCATCGTGGGCATCGTGGCCGGCTCCGTAGGTGGGTGGCTTTGAAAGGCGTTGGCCACGATGTGCGAATTGAGGCAGCTGCTACGCGCCCTATCGTGGGGTGGCCGGGCGCTAGCCCCGGCGGCGAACGGCATCCGGGTGTGGCAGGCTGCGCGGCGCGGGATTGGTTACAAAAAATTAAAAAGTGGAACACCTTTGCCCCTAGACTTTTCTTCCTTTGCCAATAGCAATCCTCTTGGTAAATACAGTATACAGGGGGATCGGCTTATTGTCGGCCCCCCGCCATCTTCATTCAGCTTCGCCATCAGTAGTACCACGTATAGCCCGCCTGGCACCTCCACTACTATTCGTCTCACTGTTCATCACGCCCACGGTCTGCCTCAACACCTGTGACAGACGACCACCTCCGCATAGCGACTTGCATGGGCATCGCCCATTCGATTCTTGCGCACCGAGGAAGCGGGGGGCTTGACAGCAAAGGCAGTCATCTATGGCCTCGGACCTGAAGCAGGGCCGCCGGCGCGCGGCTTCGACGGCCTCACAGCGCAACGGCCGCTCATCATCATCGGTGGCGGCCAAGGCCATCATCGAGCCAAAGTCGAGCCACACCGCCGACGAGTTTCTGCGAGACTTTCTCAATCCGTCCTTTGACCCGGCCGCATATCTCAACGCGACGCTGCCGCCATTGGCCCAGAAGCCCGTCGCCGCCGCCTCCTCGGCAGGGTCTGACGCGGTGCCCCTGGCCGAGCTGTCGGCGCAGGCGCAGGCGCTGCTCTCTCAGCTCAACGCGCAGACAACGAGGCTGTCCAACACGCTGACGCAGCTGACCGACGACATCCTGAGGAGTGGCAGCAGGCTGGCGTACGAAGTGGAGCTACTGCGTGGAGAAACACTGACCCTCTCGGAGACGATGCATGAGACTCTGCACGAGGACATCAAAAAGTTTGTCCCCGGTGGCCTGCCGCAACGAGACGGCGCGTCAAAGGTGGCTAGCGGAGGAGAAGAGCAGCACACCACTACGCCGTCTGGGGACGTCGCCACCGTCAGTGGCGACGCTCAGGACCCCGAGTACATTAAGCAGCTGCAGACGCTGACGCTGGTGCGGTCACGCCTCGAGTCCGTCATCAAGACTTTTGGCGACGCCATGGAGTTCTCCTTCCCACCGTCCGAGGTCTCGGTTAGCTCCGGCTTCCTGTCCGTGTCGGCGCCGGAGCCGGGCTCGGAGCAGCAGAGCTCCGAGGAAAAGGGGCAGCAGGTGCTCAGGGGCCTGCGCGACGAAATCTCCAACCTCCTACACCGCAGCGACGACCCCGTGCAGGGCATCGAGCGTGCGGCGACGCGCATCGAGGAGCTCAAGGAGCTGACCACGGTCTGGCGCGGCACCGCCGAGGAGAAGGGGCGCAGTAGGTTCATCGAGAGCCTCGCCAAGATGGTCGAGGACCGGCACCGCGAGCTGGTGAGGGACATGGAGCAGGCGGCGAGGCGCGAGGGCAAGGCAGCCCAGGAGACGGCCGCGGCGAAGCGGGCCGCCGGCGGAGCGGATGACTCCAAAACGCTGCCGGGCGGGTTTGGCTTGATCAGCCAGCTACAAAAGCTGAGAAGCGGACTATAAAAAAAGTCTACCACATTACCGCAGCTTGCATGGAGACATGAACCTGCATACAATACGACCACAGAGACATCCTTGTGTAAGTCAAAGTGCTATAAAAGGATGTGTCGGGCCAGGCCTTCAAGGGTCGACAACGAACTGTCCCCCTGCGAAACCAACGAATCGATGATTCAATCTATCAACAGGAATTACCGTGTCTATCGAAACATGTGCCCCGGCACTTCTGGAAATGCCGTAGACGTGATTAGCGTGTCCCTCGCCAACGGATCGAGCAGGGTCAGCAATCGTTGAGTGAACGCGACCTTTAAGCTCTGCCATACTCCTTCGTGCAAAACCGGGGCAACGGATCACACGTCGACTTGCCAATGTCGAGGCCATTGTGCGCAAGCGTATTGGGGACGTTGGCCGCCAGCCCCTTCACCGCGCCCTCTAGACCATGTTCCAAAAGGGTCTTTACCAGTTCCTTGGGGTCCTTGTACTCTCTGCGGCCAAGCTCTATGGCGGCAAGGCCGGCAACGATGGGGGCGGCCGCCGAGGTACCGCTGGCCGTGTGTGACCGGCCCTCGGTGTGAGAGAGGGACTCAATGTTCACGCCGGGCGCGTGGAAGTAGACGTACGGCCCGTGGCTTGAGAAGTCGGCCTTGTGCCAGCATTCATCGACGGCGCCGACGGATAAAGCGTAGGGACTGCTCCCAGGGCTGGTCTGGCGAGTGTCCTTGCCGTCATTTCCCGCGGCGCTCACCAAGAGCAGGCCATAGTTGTGGAGAATCTCAATGGCCGCGTCCATGGCCGGAGAGGTTTTTGTCGCAGTGCCTGCTCAGGTTAACAGACTAGTTCTTTGCTTGACTCAGGAGACATGGGTATAAGGGGGGGAATGGGGAGGGGGAAAGGGACATACCAAGCGATGTGCTTATGACTGCGCGTCCGAGGAGGTTGTACTTCTTTGAGTGCTCCATGATAAACTGCATGGCCGCTACAAAGCCGGAGGCGAATGCATCGTCCACTCCCCCTACCCCTACTCCTCCTTTTTGTTCGGGCGTGACGGCAATGAGTCTAGCTTTCTTCGCAACGCCGTACGTCTTGGAACAAACAATGCCGGCGACCCAGCTACCGTGGGGGCGATTGTGATTATACTTGCCGGGGTTGTACACCTCTATGGCGCGGCCTTCGAACTCGCTGTGCCTCACGTTGATGTTGCTGTCGATGACGTACACGTAGGCGCCCTGGCCTGCGTTCTCCTCGTCGTACAAGTACTCTGGCGCGTGCGTGAGGTGATGCGGGCAGTGGTGCGAGATGGAGCTCTGGGCCCAAGTGCTCCCCTCCTGTCGACGGATGCGGCGGGGCGACAGCGGTAAGTCGACTTCGACGCGCCGAACCTGATCCGCGGGTCAACAACGGTGACACGAGGCGAGTGATTCGCTCCGTAGGGTGAGCATGCTTACGCTGGAGGAGTTCTTGATAGCGTCGACGGCATCGGGGTGGAGCTCAGCCACATAGGCGTGGAACGAGTCCCCGAGCTCGATCCTGTCCACGATGCCCGTGTGGTTGAAGCCGCGGCGTCCGATGGTGCTGTCGTGGATACCATGCGCCCAGTCAATGTGTGAGTCCACGTCGCGGGCGCTGATGCCTTCCTTCAGCGTGATGATGTATCGGACAGAGGGATGGGGCACTTGATGTTGGTCGTCGCCGGCGACAACAAGGGCCCAGAGCAGGCATGTGAAGCGTTGGAGGGCAACCATGATGAGTCTTGTGTTCCCTCAACGGTCCTAGAGAGAAAGTGGAGGAGGGATCAACCTGGTTTTGAACAGAACAAAACAATGTGAAGAAACGAGCGGAAGGGGGGATGGCCTGATCGCACACCAGCCGAGTCCAGGTTGCTGTACAGCACGAGACACTCGTTATATATTTCTTCCCATTGTGGCTCGACGCCGACGAGCAAGATATCTCGCGACTTATGGTGTGTACCGGATTTCTTTGTTGCCCCCCTGCGCCTCCACATTGCGTTGGTGTATTGAATGGTCCTATTCAATGTTGACCCGAGCCGAACTTTACTTCGCAGACAATAGAAGAACACGCCCTCTCTGCCACATCACCTCGAGAACCCCCACGACCGCGTTCAAATTTGGAAGCCTCGCTGCCTCAGGGCGATTGCATTGCGTTGAAATATCAAATGCTCCCGTTCCATATTGACCCAAGCTGTATCGAATTTGTAGAAGAGATGGCCGCGCACTCTCCTGCCTGTCGTCTCGAAGAGGCCCGCCCCCACGGCCATGGTCAGGCTTGGGACGATGAAGGGGCCATCGAAAGTTTGGTTCATGATTTACACCAAACAAACTTTGATCCAAAGTATACTGCATTAGTGTCAAAGATTTGATGCTGGCGATGGAAACGGCCGCGCCTCGGGCCGACATGTCAAGCAGAGAGAGTTGCACCCAATATTGCGCGTGGCGTGTTATTGCCGCCGAGAGGTGACGCGCTGGCCTTGATCTACTCCCGACGCCCGCCCTTGCGTCGGTCATCATGTGAAAGGAAAGAATATACGCAGTGCTATTCGGCGTAGAATAGCCGAGGTGCCTGATGAGTTGCCATCGAAAACATTCGCTTCTGTTAAAGGTTGAAAGACAAGTACAGTGCAGCACAGTGCCAGCCGTCCTCCCGACCGGCACACAGCATCGACGGCCTGGCACTGTGTCCGCGGCGTCCCCTTTCGGGACCAGCCGCCCGCCCGGGGCAGGCGGTGAAGCCGGGGCGCACTAACACCAGCCCAGACGCCGACGCCAACACTAACACGCGCGCGGCCCCGTCAATGGATGGATGGCGGGCTGGCAGTACTATTCAATGCGGTACAATCGATCACACTGCGACGGGCCACCCTCTCTCTCTCTGGCTGCCGGCTGACCTTTTCCCCCTCGACTGCAACAACACCATCACAACCACCACCATAGCACCGCTCCTCCTGGTTGCGCACCGCTGCAACGTCGCCTTCTCTCTTGCCAGTACAAGCTTTGCCTCGCTTCCTCTGTCTATTTTGTTAGGCAAGCCGCCTTGTTCATTCCGCCTCCGTCTTTGTCTCGGCGCCCGCAGGGCTCAAGTTTTGCCAACCGCCGACGGGCAGCTTCGCTTCAAGCAACCGGGGCAGAATCCAAACCGGCCCTTCCGGCCCCGTGGCCCCTCGCGACAGCGGTCCCCTCCTGCGACTGCCTCCCTGCGGCTGTGATCCGCTCGGGAGCTCTGTCTATACTTCCTTTCAAACTCCATTCGCCGTCTCCGACACCGACGCGCAATGGCCGCCAGCGAAGCCGCCGTCTCCTCCGCCCTCGGCGCAAGGGCCGAACGACGCTCGCCTCCCCCGACCACCCAATCCAAGCGAGACCGCAAGCGCCAGGCCGTCTTGGAGCGGCTCGCCGCCTTGAACGACAAATTCCAAGATGACAAGGACTCGACCTACCGCGACCAGCTGCAAAAGATCCAGTTCGAGATCAACCACATGCAAAAATTCGACCCCTACGCCAGCGACGCTCTCGACGTCGCCGCTCGGCTTCAAGACGAATACAGCCAGAACATGGGCACGCCCATGCATGCCGAGTCTGCAAGGAGTCTCATGGACATGGCCGGCGTCCAGCTGCCCCAGTTCATGTCCGACGTCCAGGACCTGTGGGAGATTCGCGACTTTTCCCTCACGCAGGCCAAGGTGAGCCACGACGCAACCCGCACAGCGACCGATCCGTGCTAATTACATGCCTCTCTCTGCAGAACGAATACGAGCGCAAGGTCCAAGAATTCCAAAACACATTTACGTTCAAGATGGAGACGGCCAAGCGCGAACACGAGGCGCTCAACAGCACCATGCGGGACCGCCTGATCAACCAGCTCACCAACAAGAAGAACCGCCTTGTTAAGGAAAAGGAGGCCTTTGAGATTAGTGAGACCAACGCGCTGCTTCTGCATCCCTCGCAGTTCAGCCTCGCCAACCCGGGCAGCCCCGGCGGCCACCCGGGCAAGCGCACCACGCGCAACCGCAAGGAGGCCGACGACTTCTCCGACGGCAAGAAGCGAAAGCGCAACGGCGGTGAGGACGACGGGTCTCCCGCGCCGTCGCGTCGTGCGCTCGACCCCAACAACACGACGCCCTTTTGGCAGTCGGAAAAGATGCGCAACGAGGCCAAGAAGCGCGGCGCTGATTACAGCATCGGCAGCCTCTTCACGGACAAGGAATTGTCGATGCACTACAACACCGCCGCCCTCGCGGCCCACAAGTCCATGGTGCGCCATCGCGTGACGGGCAGCGACTCGTCGCCTGAAGATAGCGACTCAGGCGACGGCGAGCAAGCTTCTTCAGCCGCCATGGAGCGGCAGGTGTCGCACCAGACCCGGAGCACTCGCGGCAATGCCAACCAGAATTTCCTTGACGACAAGCTTCTTGGAATTGAGGGTGTCACGAGCTACGAACTCCCTGCCAATCTGGACCTCATGCACTCCCAGGTGGATCCCAAGATCCCAGTCGGCCAGCCAAGCTACTACCTGAAGACGTCTCTCAAAGCTAGCAGCGAGAACAGCGCTATTCCACAAACGCGCGACGACGACTTCAAGGCGGATATGCAGATCATCGCGGCCCTCAAGCAGTACGACCAAAGCCGGAAGCCGGGCAGCCACTTGGACAACCCCAAGGGTCCGCGCAAGACGTTCGAGGCGGTCTCGACGCCCTATAAGTCGGGCAAGTACCTCGGCTTCGCGGCGTTGGCTCGCGACCCGGCCGACCTGGAGAACTACGCCGAGGTTCTTGAGGAGGCTGCACCGGCCACCAGCAGCCTGCGAGAGACGCTACAGCCAGCCAGCCGTCAAAGCAGCGTCGGCGGCGGCGTGGCTATGAGCCGCCAGGGAACAGCCGGCAGCGGCCGCGGTAAGCCGCGCAGATCTTGATTGATGGAATGAATGCACAACGGATATACCGTCGGCTATCTGGATATTTCGTTGCATTTACGGTCAGTAAGCGTGGCGTCTCGGTTGCTGTTCTTGTTGTTGGCCTGCCGAGCGGGACTGTATCCAAACGCGATTTTGGGTCTCGACGGCATGGTTCGCGTTGTATGTTCCGTTCTCGCCTGCCGTAGTGGGAGGTCATCCGTCTGTTGAGTGGTGGAGACTTGCCGTCAAACGTGCGAGGTCTTTTGCACAATTCTGGCGCGGCGGTTGGGATTTGATATGACCGCGTGGGATCTACCCCTTTGGTCGCACCCGGCCCCTATTCTTTGGGTTCCACTGGCTCGGCAGAGCGGATCAGGTTTCATTTCGTTTGATTGTGGCCCATTCGGCTTCTGTCTTGCGTCTGACGTTGAGGATTTCGTCACGAATACAGGGGGGGTTACGCTGTGCAGTGGTGGTTTCTATGCCCGACGGTCCTTTGACCGGATGAAGCCGGCGCACTACCTACCTACCGGACATTGCGGAGTGCCGCGCACCACGGGGGACACGGGAAGCATGTGCATAGTAGCTCAATCGGTAAGGACCGGTGTCATCAAAGATCTTCCATTACTTGAACAAGGGTGCTAGCTGTGAAACCTGGACGGTGACTAATGTCCAACGCCATCCCCTCGTTCCCGCATGTTCTATCATCATGTGTATCATTCATGTCATACAAAGCGTTTTGCAGGTCTCAAGGCCCAAATACCAGCGCGCGAACCTCGATGCTCTCACGGCCCTCGGCGTCGGGCCGGGTGCGGGGATCGACAAAGGCCGAGTGCGGGACGCGGCCGCCAATCTTGGAGCCGGGCTTGAGGGACTCGCTGTCGAAGCACTCGAGCAGGATGCGCTCGCTGCCCGTGATGCCGCTCAGGTAGTACCAGCTCTGGGCAGGGTTGTGGCGGATGGCGGCCGTCTGGCCGAGGTAGCCGTCGGCGTAGCGGTGCTCGATGGGGACGACGTCGGCGTCCTCGAGGGTCGAGGTGGAGGCGAAGGCGAGGGGGAAGGACTCGACGGGGTTCTTGTTGAGGGGCCGCCAGACGTTGACGATGCGGTAGCGGCCGCGCAGCAGGGTGTCGGCCTCGTCGGCGTCAAAGTAGCGGCGGACGCGCTTCTCGACCGAGGGGGCCGTCTGGTCGATGTGGACGCGGGTGACGGGGCTGCGCTCGGCGTTGGGGCTGGCGCGGCGGATGGTGTGGTCGAAGATGCGCACCTTGTTCGCGCCGGGGACGGCGTCGAGGAGCAGGCGCTCGACCTCGGGGTAGTAGTTGCGGCGGATGGAGTCGTCGTCGACGAAGTCGCGCTCGGCCGACTCGGGCACGCCGCCGAGGACCTGGAAGGCGTCGCGGTCGAGCGTGAAGTCGGCCTCGCGGCCGCGCAGGTCGCGGATGAGCGTCGCGTGCTCGGCGTCGGAGTAGTTGCGCTGCGGCTGGCCCGGCGGCGGCGTGTTGACGAAGTTGAAGGGCGCGGCGGACTTGTCGGCCGGCGGGTGGTAGTAGTTGAGGGTGGCGGTGACGTCGCCGCGCGGGACCGACGAGGCTGTTACGGCCATGATGATGTGGCGCGGCTGGCTGGCTGCTTGGCGTGCTTTATCGAGGAGAGAGAGTATGTTACGTTGCGGGCGACGACGATGCGGCTGGGGATGTGCGAGGGTGCGTAGTGATATATAGTAGACTTGTGATGATGGGTTTCCCGCTGAGGGGAATGGCGTCTTGTTCTTGGCGGCTGGTGCCTGAGGGGATAGTTTCTACTTTGTTCGTCGCCGACTTGTTGATGTGCTCTTACACGACTAACCGTAGACGCTGTGAGATGGTGACGGGTTGTTTGGTGGTGATGTTGGACCACCTTTATACGGCGCAAACGTCGCGCCGCGGCCTCTGCGGCGACATGTCGACATTGGTCGATTTCCCCATTCCCCCGTTGAAGATTTCAAATCAGGCCCAACCCCTCACGCACTTACCCGTGCTCAGCGCGACGGAGACTCATTGCCGGCTCTACTTACTACCCGCAGAGAGTCAATTAGAGTGGTAGTCTTGCCCGTCGACAGGGCGCGCCATGAGCACGTCACTTCCGGTGGCGGGGGTGCCGATTCGCCCGGCCGGCCGACCGACCCATTTGTAAGGGCGTGGGGGATTAGTAACGGACGTTTCTTGACCGTTTGAGCGTGGCCGGGTTGGCGGTGCTGACGTCGGTCGGGTCGGTGGGAGGCTACCGGGGGGAAGCATGGCATGCAATGCACGTGGAGCGGCCGATTGCGTGCTGGGGCAATGCGCACAATGATGATGAAAGTTAACATGGGAATTTGATGGAGCCCGCCTGCAGTAGATTACGGGTATAAGCGGGCGGGAGCGGCGGCATCCCCGGGGAGAGGGGAGGGGGGGGGGGAGGAGAGGCCGTGGAGCTTCAACTACGTACATTTACTACTGTGGTGCTGAAAGCCCAGTACGAAAAAAACGTCATCTTTCTTATCCAAACCAACAACCGCGAGTCAGCCGCGAGCATCGACGCAACATGGGCAGCGTCGCGGCTGCCCAACCCCACGCAATGCCGAGCCGGGGCTGAAGTATAGGCTGCTCGGTGCACTCATGTATCTACAAGGTACCCCGCGTACATAATCCGTACGTACACGATACTCTGTGCAACGAGTTGGTCAAGTCTGAGGCTTCGCTCTGGAATGCGCGCTTTTGCGCATCGAGCAGCGAGGAAAAAGCAAATCCAGATTGGGAAATACGAGTACTGAAGCCAATTGGCCGGCCCAACTATGCCCTCTTCCTCCAACATAACGACGGCGCCCGATGTTGGTTTCCCTGCCTTTCAGCTCCCACATTGCCATCGCAGAGCTCGCTCTTCAGCTCTCATCAGCTCCTGCCCACTGCGGGCCATCAGGCCCACCGGCATTATTAGGCAGTCAAGGCCCCATGCCCCCCCCCGATGGGCAGTCGGCAGTTGTCGGCGTTTCAGCTTATATACAGAATGCGGGGGGGGGCGCGCCGCGTGATCGAGTGCGAGCCCACCCCATCCTCGCACTGTATCACGGCCCCGGGCTCTCTGCAGGCGATACAGTGCGCCGTCCGCGGACCCCTGACCGCTGTATTTTATCCCGCTTTGCCCCAGCCTTTTCGGACCTAATTTACAACCTCATGTCCTTGTCCTCGTTGCCTCTCGCCGTCACCGAGCGCGAGACCTTGACCTACCCCCCCTTCCTTCTTCTCCCAATGGTCGGCGCTCCCTCCCGATAGGCCCCCGGTCACATTTCGTCGTCCGCCATCCTCCCGTGTGCGTCGCACCGCTGTCCCGTCGGCAGCACGGCTCCGGAGCGCCGTCTTGTGCCGTCCCGTCCTCCGGATCTCATCAGGGGCGTCGTCGCCGAAGGGGGAAAAAGTCCCACCATCGGCTCCGGTCCGCAACGCTTCGGTCGCCCTGGATGAGTGACGTCCTGTGAGACCCGTGTCTCTCGTGTAGCACGACGGACCGCCCGCGATGCTGTCTCCTCATGTGGACCTGGCCAGAAGCCAGGCTCCCCATGAACAGCACCGCTATCACCAACAGCACCAACAGCAGCAGCACCAACAGCACCAACAGCACCAACGGCAGCAGCAGCACCACCACCACCGGCAAGAGCACAAGCAAGAGCCGGAGCCGGAGCAGCAGCTGCAACATCTGCAGCAATACTCCGCCGACGAGTCGACGGAAGCCGTTGCTGCTGCCAATGACGCCATACGTTTTCAGTCTGGATTCACCTCTCGTCCCGACCTCCCCGACAGGAATGTCACCGTGGACACCATCGAAGACGCCTATGTGCGCTTCATCTTTTACTGCAACCCCGCAGTGCGCCTGAGCGTCGACACGGACACGCTCAGAGAGGCCTTCCGCAACCCCCCCAAGAGCGGCGGCAAGGCCTTCCACCCCTTCGCCATCTATGAGCTGGTTCGCAGATTCTACGCCCATGAGATCCGGACCTGGACCGACCTAACCATTATGCTCGGAGTCGAGCCCCCCGATATTACCAAGGACGAAAGCTCACAGAAAGTTTCTCAATATGGTGTCCGTCTAAAAGTGAGTTACAATCTACCGCCATATTCGACTCAGCCTGGCAGCACTAACAAGACAGAAATGGATGAACTCGATGCATGTCAAGGCGTTCTTCGAATATCTCATGGACATTCCCAATGACTATTGGACCAATATCCCCACCGATCCCAACCCCGTAGCCTGGCCTGTCCGCGACGGCGTTGCCATCGAGGATGACATGGCCCTGAGGGCTGTAGTGCCTGAGATTAGACCCAAGAGAGGCCGCAAACGACCAGATCCTGACAGCGGGCCCGGACCAGCGGCTCGAAAGCAGAGGAAAACGCCGCCATCTGCAGTTGACGGCCACAATCATGGCGCGCAGCCTTGGTCGGCTCACCCTGACGGTAGACCAGAGATGTCCGCGGACACAGAACGCTCCACCAACGGCGCCAGCTATGGAAACCTACAGGCGTCACTCGGCCGATGGCCGCAGTCTGCCGTGACGCCAACGACTAGAGGCACGTTCTGGGACGACGCCCTTGAACCTCGGTCGGCTGTCACGCCGTTGAGACCGCGGCAGTCTCATCCCCGGAGAGGCCCCAAGAATGTTTCGTCGGCGTGGAAGACGGGGCCCCACGACATCGGGGGGAAGCTGAGAGGACGGCCACCGATCCATCGGACTCCTGTGGAGAGCAATGCGCCGACTAACCAGCAATGGAGACCGACAAGCCAAGATGCCCATGACGCCAACCCCGCGTACCCGAGAGCGCCAGAACATTACGACCATGGCCACGCCCAATATCAGCCAACCAGCCAACCCCCCCTGGGTGGCCACGTGCCGCCTCCAGTGTCGCTGCCGCCTGCAATGCAGCACCAGCATGCCGCCAATGAGGGAGCACGACCAGCGAAGCCCAGCATATCGCTGCAGGTCCCAGAGCGGCAAGGAGGCTCCGTCAGGCTGGCTACACCACCACCCCTTCCGCCTCAGGCCCGACCACCAGAAGTCCACATCAACGGCCAGCCCAATGGTCAAACTCACGAGCGAAGCAACGCGGAGAGACCATTCGCACCGCCAGGGGCTACCGACTCTGACCCAAGTCAAGGGCCATCAAGGTGGCAGCGTTTTGCCAAGGAGGCGACGGATGCCTATGAGCAGGCCGCCAGCCTCCCCGGTACGGGGTGCGACCCACCTGTTGAGATGCCCGAATACTATTTCGAGAGGATGGGGGATCGCACCAACGTGGATGGACTCTTGGCCTACTTTGTGCGGTCCATGACGGACTCGGAATGGCTGGATGCCGAGGGAAATCCAGGTGAGCCGGCGGGGATCGAGGAGTCAACCGCCATGGTCAACTCGATGCTGCAGAACATGTACAAGACGTCGACGTCTCCGCAGGCCTTCCTCATCAACCTCGCGGCGCTCGCGGGGTCCATGATGCTGGTGACGACCCGGCCCAAGTGCGCACGCATGGGCGAGACGGACGGTACGCACGTGTACAAGTGCGACTGGGAGTATCGCTTCGGCCACGTCAAGGGCAGCTTCACGATGTCGCAGTACGTGCCGTCGACCATGTGGAAGCCAAGCAAGGCAGAACCCCATGCAGGCGACAATCAAGCTCAAGGGGCAGGCGACGCTGGCGCGGGCGCCAGCGGCGATAAGGAGCCGGAAGTGCCCCTGTCCGCCGACGAGTGGAGGAAGAAGTACCAGGCCTTGACCGAGGAAATGTACAGGCGCAACAAGGAGATACACGACCTGCGGTCCAGGGTGATGTCGTCGCTGGGGCGGGAGTGGATGGAGACGTGATACCAATTTGTTTTGGCGATGCATCATGGCGTTTATTGTGTGAACTAGGCAGCATCAACGATGGAAACCGGGCTGTCGGCACCAAGCAGTCCCAGGCTCGAGCGGCTGCTCGTCCTGCACATGCATGCGTTGTCGCAAGAAAAGATGCATAACGAAGCACCGCCCCCGCGTCCCGTGTATTGTATACTAGTTACATGAATGCCTTCTGTGGTGGCACCGATTGTGAGTGTAGGAACCCTGCATGGATGAGGCGTAGCGTAGGCCACCACCTCCGCGACGGCGCATGCAGAGTTGACAGGGTAGGAGAGTTGCAGTCGTCGCCCAGACGGCGATGGAGTCCGATTGGCGAGGGACGGTCATCAGCGGCTTGGAGACCGGGGGGCCGTTCTCTGCCCGTGTGTCAGAAGTTGGGGGAATATTCGACCGCCCGCCCCGATGGATGGCCCTTCAGGCACCTCCGCGAGCCCGCTGTCGGTGCATGTGAGCAGTGATAATAAACCATGGTGGCTGGTGGTGGTGGCGCCAGCGCGGACGTACAATGTATGGCCTGCGGTTACAAGAGGTTCAACGTTGGGAGAACATGCATACATATACGGCTGCCTGGTCTGTGCGGCGGACGCCTCGCTGCGGGTTGTGCCGCTCGCGCGCTCTCTCTCTCTCCCTGGATGCACGCACAGACTGGCGCCCGCCCCCTGTTGTCGAGACAGACGGACAGACTGGAGAGGACAGATGGGAGGAGGGAAAGGGGGGGGGAGAGTTGGGGGCGGGCTGCTTCTCGCGCGGGCTTTTGTTGGTCATCGGTGATATGAGGCGGACAGATGGGCAGACAGACGTCACATTGTTCGTTTGTTTGACGCTCGCTGCATTCCAGGGATGGCTGTGTGAAGTACGGATGGTTGTGACGACCGGATTTGGACGCGTTCCTATTCGGGAAAGTTGTCGTGCTATGCTCGTTCTTCCTGGGCTGCTGCTGTGCGCAGCGCCTTATTAGGTAAAGGGGATCGGTTTTGGGTGGGGTACAGGCATTGAGGGTACATAAGGTACCTGGTATAAGGGACCCTAGTACCTCCCCCCACGAAGTACATGCACCTGTGGTGTAAGAGTCCCAGGTTGTGCCTGAAAACTCGAGGCTCTGACTCCTGAAACGTAGGGAACTCGAGGTCGTCTGCTTCATTACTGCTATAGTGTCAAGACCATCTTTCGTAGGGGATTTGATGCAACGGCCGCAGTTTCTTAGGTGCTGCACGTGATCATCCCGGTAGTATAGTACGAAGTAGTCTAAGCCTAGAAGTCGAGGCTTGAAGGAAAGACGACGGCCTGGATTTCCAGGACGTCCAGTCCGGTGGTGGCACGTCTATTTTACGCGTGAAATGGCGTCAAACTTGCAGCAGGTTGAAAGGGAAATACCACTACCTCGAAGACACATGCACAAAATAGAGCAATGCCCCAATTACCAACATTGGTGTTCGTCCCGGGCGCATGGCACAAGCCGTCATGCTACGACAAGATCATTCCGCTGCTGCAGGAGAGGCACAAGCTGAGGTGCATCGCCATCACCTTGCCGTCCACGACCGGGGACCGGGACGCCACCTTTAAAGACGACCTCGACGTCGCGCGCGAGGCCATTGCCGGCGAGACGACGCGGGGCCGCGACGTGGTCGTCGTCGCCCACTCCTACGGAGGCATGGTCGGCAACAGCGCCGTCAAGGGCTTTACACGGCGGCCGCGAGATGCCGCGGGGGCAGAAGACGACGACGACGGCCACGTCATCGGGCTCATCCTCATCGCGTCCGGCTTCACCTTCACGGGCGTCGCCTTCATGGACCCGTTCCTGGGCCGCCCGCCGCCCGCGTGGCGCGCCAACGCCGCGACGGGCTTCGCCGAGCTCGTCGCCGACCCGCGCGACCTCTTCTACCACGACCTGCCGGCCGACGAGGCCGAGCGGCGGGCCGGGGAGCTCGCGCCGCAGAGCCTCCGCGCGCTGTTCGAGGGCGGCGAGCACGCGTACGCCGGGTGGCGCGACGTGCCGGCCTGCTGGCTCGTCGGCACGACCGAGGACCGGGGGCTGCCGCTGGCGGTGCAGCGGACGCAGGTCGGCATGGCGAGGGCCATGGGCGCGCGCGTGGAGCACAGGGAGCTGCGGACGAGCCACTCTCCGTTTCTGAGCCGGCCCGAGGACACGGCGAGGATTGTGGTCGAGGCTGTCGAGGCGTTTGCGGGTATACCCGTCGTCGATGGCGGCGGCAGCAGTAGCAGCAGTACCGCGGCGGAGGGGGAAGGGAGAGGGAGCACTCAACGGGAGGAGGACCTCCCCGCGCCGAGGCTTTGGCAGCCCTTGACGTGGTTCCGCTTTGGCCTGCCGCTGGTGGTTGGCCACATGCTGGGGAGAAGTATTCTCGTCTTCCTATGGGGGCGGAGACTCTGGAGGTCAATATGGTAGTACTACTAGTTGATCAGCATAAGAGTGCCGTGTCGGAACAAATACTACTCTCCCCTCCCCCCTCTCTTTCTCTCTCTCTCTCTCACCCCCTTGTCAACGGCCGCTTCTTCAAGGCAGTTGAAATTGCGGGATAGACATGGGAAGAGGCAAAACGAGCCTCTGTTAGTCGTTGCTAATGTTCTCCCCCCCCATTGTTACGTATTAGTGACAGACAGGGTCAGCTGGCAAAAAGTGTGTCTAACCCATGTAAGTCACGCAAAAACCACAAAGAACTATTGATAAGTAAAAACCCACGGACACACAAAATGGGTGCTGCACAGAATCGGAGGGTAGTTTCGCCTCTCTTCCGCCTCGAGTAGGTCTCAGCGCTCTCAGCCGGAGGATAGCCTGTGCCTGTCTCTCGCGCGCGGCGGAGAGAAAGAAAAGAGGGGGGGCTGTGCCGAGACACGCCGACGACAAAAGTCTCATGGGACGGCGCGAGACATGGTAAGCAAAGGGCAAGGCAGGGCAAGACAAGGTATTTTCGGGCACGCGTGAGAATGGACAACACGAGACACAGATGGATAGAGAGAGGGAGAGAGATGACGAATCTGCATGCCTGTAAGCATGCTGCTGTTTGGCGGGACATGACAGACGGGGGGGGGCAGCGTGCTTCGGAGTGCCGCTCCTCGAGTTTTGAGTGGACTGTGATTATCATGATGTCGACGATGATGACAAAGGTGATAAGAGGGCGAAACAGAAAGGGGCCAGTTGCGCTTTTGTGGTGTGTGTGTGTGCAACTGGGCCCGAAAAGAAAGGTGATGAGACGCTCGGCAGACCGCGTTGGAGGCCAAGGACGGATGGGTGGATGGACGGGCGATGGGCAGTGAGTGCTGGGGAGGGGGGGCCCGCAGAGGCACAGAGTGCAGCGAAGAAGCCGTCGCGTGAGTTTATGGGTGATGAGCCGCCCCCCTGCAACTTTCCCCCCAAGTTGCTGTTCCGTTTTGGCATGTCGACAAGTCGGGCAGTAAGCCCGGCCCCCCGCATGCATCAGTACTTAGCATTGCCGAAGCACGACGGCGGCGGCGGCGACTGGGCAGAACGGGCACTGCTGCAGTTTGTCCATTGCATACCTTAGTACCTAGGTACTAACTAGGTAGGTACGTGCATTACGAACCTGCCATGATCAGTGTACTTGACGTGTTGCTGTGCTGGAGCAAAAAAAACCGAGCTATTGCGTCTATAGTACTAGGTACTCTCTCTTCATCTAACTCGGCCGCCACCCTGCCTGCCTGCCCGTCCGTCTTTCCATGTGTGAAGCGCGTACTACAGATAATAATAAGGTACTAGAGGTAACTACCTACCACGCAGATGCCGATGGGAGCGAGACAGCCGCCCCCTGTATGTACCAGTTTGTAACTTAGTGCCTTCACGTTTGTAGCAATCCGCCCCGCCCCCGCCCCGCCTGTCACCGGCCTGGGCCTGCTGAACGCTACCTTAGTTACCTCCGGATCTCGCCCAGGGTCGTCAGCCCAAGCAAGGACCCGGGCGGGGCGATGCTACCCTGAAAAGCGTGCGCGCCAACGTGCTTCGGCATGTGCTCGTAGCGTTAGCAGCATGCTCGTCCTCGTGGGTTATTAGGGCTGCGACTTTGTCTCCCAAGGAAACTCAAATTAACGCTCAACGACGCCGGCCGCAAATCATCGCAAAAAGAGGGAACGGGGACAACGGAAATCGGTTGGTGGCGCCGCCCGAGGTGTCGCCGCTCTCTGCAGCGCATTGTTCCATCGTCCCATCTGCCGACGCACCTCTGTCAGTCCTGGAAGCCCTTCAGTTGTGGTCGTAGGTCTACTAAGAGGTACTAAGATAAGCGCGCTGTTAGGTTGTCGGTAATGCTGTGCTTGCTTGCTTTGTGCTCTTGGTGCCGCGCTTAGAGGTACCTAGATACAGGCGCAGAAGGTAAGGTGCCGCGAGATACGAAGTACGGTCTTCGTACTTCGTACTCAGGTGTCAGATGTGCACAAGGCGGTAGAGTTGAGGTGTGTCTTCGCGGCCGTGCCATAAATAGGCACTTGGGCAACTAAGTTAGTCGTTACGTACGCGGCCAAAAGGTTGGAAACCCCCAACGCACTGGCCGGAGAGTCGATGCGCTACTCGCGATGCACGCAATGGCGCGGCGCCCCCTTGAAACCAACAGAGCGGTCGAGGTCGCTCATTTAATAGCGAAACTGCTAGCGCCCTCATGCTCGGCGCTCCTCATTTGAAAAAAAGATTCGTGGATGCTGTCTTTTCGGCAGTTTTGCTCATGGTCTATTGTCGCCCCCGGCACACAATAGTATTAGTAGCTGCTACTTATTACCTCCGACGCGCTGCTCGCTGGCGTCGTCGCCACGGACGGCCGGCGGGCTCAGATCACTTGTGCTGCTGCTGCGACTGCTGGCCGCTGCTCCTCTCGGGCCCTCGCCAGTCCCCTGACGCAAAGCCCGAGAGGAGAAGACGCCCGGGCCACGCATCCGCGATGGCGCCAAAACCGCCCGCGGCCAAGGCTAGCAGGTTTGCCACGGCCGACGTGTGAGTGAGTGTGAGTCTGTTGGATGGGACATGGGGGGGCTCCTCGCCAACACGCGAGGACGGCAGATGGCTCTTTAGCCTGGCCCGCACAAATGCGGGGCGGGGCGAGGAAAGACACGGCTTGCTTGTAAATCCCCCCCCCCCCTGGGGCCCGTCGACATGCCGGGGGAGGAGGGGGGGGAGGGTTTTGGAGAGGAAGGAGGCCTTGCTCCTGGTGGTGCTACCATGACGTGCAGTGCAGTTGGTCACCGGCGCTCACGGTAACGCCGTCCAACTCTTGAGCATCATCGACATGAGGATGGACGGATGGGCTTACCGAGAGATTCCAGGGATTGCCTCCAACTCCCCTCCCTCCCCCTTTCTCCCCCAAGCCCCCCTAATAAGTCCTGGTGCGTGGTGCGCTGCCGGGTTGCCTTGCAGGCAAAAGCCATGCGACGGCGGGTGGCTTCCTACCCTCCGATGGCTCACCTCGAGTCGCACAGAACAAAAACATGAAGCAGTAGGAGCGGCAGCGGCAGCAGCAGCGGCAGCGTATGTCATACTTTGTGCGACGCCGACCGAACGCGCGAGGCACAGCCAGCCGCCGCCTCTTCTCCGAGGTCCTGGCCTGTAGGTTGGTCCGTCCGATCCCCGTAGTAAGTAGTACAGGGCGCCACCCCTTCCCTTCCCTTCCATCCTTCTCTCCTTTCTCGTTGCAGCATCCATCCCATCTGGCCATCCATCAATCTGTCGTCCGCAAAGGTTGCTCGTTGCTCGTCGCTTGTTTGCGCCCAAGGTGCGCCCCGTCACAACGCCGCTGGTGGTGGCGCCAACCCTCGAGCCGAGCCAAGCCAACACCAACAAAACACCACCACCCGACCGACCGTTCGTCGACAGATCACCGGGTACCGCCCGCCCCGGCTACTACGTACCAACAACCTAGTTGTGGAACGACTTGGGGCTCAAGACACCGACGACGACGACGCCGTCGACCACGAGGCAAGGCAATCAATCCGTCTGCCGCAGAGCCCAGAGGCAAAGACAGAAAAAGTAGCAGCACCCTCCTTCTCATCGGGGTTGCGTGCAGCATCGGACGCACCGAAGACGCAAAGTCCAGCTCTGGGCCCGCTCATCCATCCATACTTGCGTGAGCCCGCCCTCTGTGCTTCTGCTGCCGCTGAGGTGCTGCAATTGAGGTCGGATTCTGCCGCTCCACTCGATCCAGCAGGTCTTCCAGACATCCATCGGCCCTAGGACGACTTACCTTACCTTAATCACCAAGCAGGTCGCTACCTGAGGTAGGACTAGCGCAGCACATCCCCCAGCGCCCGCCCGCCCGCCCGCCTCGAGCCCTCGTCCAATTGCGCCTCGTCCTCCCCAAGGAACCTGCCGAAGGGCCTGCGGTGACACAGCAGGTACCCCAGCTGGAAGAGGTACCTGTCGTAGTACCTTATGCTCCATGAGGTGCCTGCCCTCCACGTTTTCCTCCCAGCGTGGGCGAACCCCCTGGTAGCCCCAGTCCGTCAGTCGTTCTCAAGGACCCCCCCCGCCGTCAGTGGGCCTGCCTCGTCTCTTCCGGCGGCGCTCGCTGATGGTCCTGGCCCTGCTGAGGATCCCACCCCCGGCCTCGACTTGCCGTCCCGCGTCCTCCTCTTTCGACCTCACTCTTCCGTCTTCCCACTCTTCCTTCTTGCTCTCTTTCAAGCCTCATGCCATCACCTCGACAGCTCTGACTCTGGCCTCGCCTTCCGTCTCGGGCGCCGGCGGGATCTGACCCATCCGAGTCTGTAAGACAAACCGGCCCGTCTCTAGGCATGGCTTGCCGCCGCGACCCAGCAGCACCAGCAGCACCCGCGAGACCCTGATCCGATCCGACCGTCTCACCTTCTCCACCTCCATCCCGTCCTGTCGCGACGACTTCCCCGGATTTCCATCATCACGAGCCTCACCCCCGCGGCAGCGGCAGCGGCAGCGGCAACGCCAACGCCAGCGGCGGCCACGGCCACGGCCACGGCGGCGGCGGCGGCACCACTACCATCACCACCACCACCAGCGGCAGAGCACGAGAAGCAGTAGCTGTCGCTCCCACCTCTCCCGCCATGGCATCACGAACCGACCACGTCGAGGTCATTCATCGGAGGTAATGTTCTGTGTTTCATTTTGGTTCCTGGCACCACGACGCTCGACCGTTGCATCGCATGCCTGTCCCGCCCACTACGGGCCATGCCGCAACGGTCTGGGGTGGCATTCCATTCCATCCAAAACCTTAAACTGTCTCCTCCGAATTATTCGGGCGTCGCGGCCCTCGGCCCTTCTATACTAGCCGTTAGGTGCCCATTTACTGACGCCGTATTTTCGCGCGACGCAGCCGCTCCGAGGATCGCCATGTGTACTCTTCCTCGACCGAAGCGGGCTACCGTCCTCGCGGCCCAGAGCCCTACGTTAACATCAATTCAAATATCGAAGCAAAGTATGTCCAGATCCCCTTTGTCGCATACTTGCCCGCAATGCCCTCTTAACCTTGTCGCCGCCGCGCAGGATCAAAAACCCTCTCATCGGCATACCGCGACGGACTTTGCTCGCCGATGTCGACAAGTTCTGCCGCAGGAAGGGCCTCGAGGCCCATCGTCGCATCCTCCGTAAAGGCGCACTGGTTGCGCAGGACCCTACTGGCTACGAGGACATCACAGGCGAGGAGGCCCTTACCGACGAGGAAATAGAGTCTCTCCGTGACGAGGTGCTACACAAGTGGCGCATCCCTAGGGTTCTGTATCTCACCATCATCACCTGTTCTATCGGCGCCGCTGTTCAAGGCTGGGACCAGACCGGCTCCAACGGCGCCAATCTCGACTTCCCGAGAGCATTTGGTATCGGATCAGCTAGCATCCACGATAACGTCATCGTCGGCCTCGTAAATGCGGCTCCCTATATCGGAACAGCTCTCGTTGGCGCTTGGCTGTCTGATCCCATCAACCACCGTTGGGGTCGCCGGGGGACCATCTTTGTCGCCGCCCACTTTTGCCTGTGGCCGGTGCTCGCAAGCGCTTTTTGCAATACCTGGGTGCAGCTGTTCGGCTGTCGTCTGCTCCTGGGCGTCGGCATGGGCACCAAGGCTTCTACTGGTAAGTGCGACGTTGTCCAGCTACGACTTGACATTGCGCCTGACCCCCACGGACAGTACCCATATTCGCCGCCGAGAACTCGCCGGCACCGATTCGAGGCGCGCTCGTCATGAGCTGGCAGCTATGGACTGCCTTTGGTATATTTCTGGGCACATGCGCCAATCTCGTCGTCAAGCACATCGGCCCGGAGTCGTGGAGATACCAGCTTGGGTCGGCTTTCATCCCCGCTGTGCCCCTCGCTCTTCTCATCTACTTTTGCCCCGAGTCGCCGCGTTGGTACATCAAGAAAAACCGCTACTTAGATGCACTACACTCACTGCTTCGCTTGCGCAATTCACCAGTCCAAGCGGCCCGGGATCTATACTACATCCACGTTCAACTGCAGGTCGAACAGGAGTTCATCGGCCATGGCAACTATATAGGCCGCTTCATCGAGCTGTTCACGATCCCTCGCATCCGCCGAGCAACCCTCGCGGCGTTCGTCGTCATGATTGCGCAGCAGATGTGTGGAATCAATATCATCGCCTTTTACTCGACTACAGTCTTCCGCGATGCCGGTGCGAGCGACTTTAATGCCCTCCTGGCCACCTGGGGCTTTGGTCTCATCAACTTTCTCTTTGCCTTCCCCGCCATCTGGACTATCGACACCTTTGGGCGTCGCTCACTGCTATTGTTCACCTTTCCCCAGATGGCCTGGACGCTTCTTGCGGCTGGGCTCTGCACGCTTATCCCTCCGGGACCCGCACACATAGGCATGGTTGCTTTGTTCGTGTACCTCTTTGCTGTCTTTTACTCGCCGGGTAAGTGACTGAACTAAGGTTGGGAGTCAACTGAAGCTGGTGCTGATAAAGACGTAGGTGAGGGCCCGGTTCCTTTCACGTACTCGGCCGAAGTGTTTCCCTTGTCGCATCGTGAGGTGGGCATGGCGTTCGCCGTCGCGACATGCCTATTCTGGGCATCTGTGCTGTCCATCACGTTCCCGCTGATGCTGGCGCAGCTGGGGGTGCGCGGAGCCTTTGGACTTTACGCAATGCTCAATATCCTGGCTCTAGTCATGATTTTCCTGGCGGTCCCAGAAACGAAGCAGCGTACGCTGGAAGAGCTCGACTACATCTTCGGTGTCCCCACGAGGGTGTTCGCGCGGTACCAGGTTACCAAAGCACTACCTTGGTGGTGCAAGCGGTGGCTCCTATTCCGGAAGAACGCCACGCTGGAACCCCTTTACCAACTCGACGTGGCGGAGCACCATGAAGAAGAAGACGAGGTTGCGAGTACAGACAATGGATACGAAAACGACAAGGCGAGGGTGGAGATGAAGGACATTGTGGGATTCCCCAGAGGGGCGAGTGGGCAGCAGCCGACGCAACCACACAGCCCGTCTCCTCGGACATCGGGATGAGGCGACGACTGTACGAATTTATTTGGCTCCTTCTGCCGACAAGGCTCGGCACGCGGATTTGGGCGTTTTGGCTGTAGGCATTTAGCGATCTGGTTCTTCATCATTGGCTACGATACCAGGGGACAGAGTACGAGAGACGGGCGCCGCGGAGTCATGCGCCACAGGCACGATACCCTTTCAACGCCCTTTGCGTTGCGGCGTTGACGCCAAGAATTGTCATGTAAAGCCGATCGAGACCTGAATATTTTGAGATGAGCAAAGATGAGCCGAGGTGAAAGGACCGACGTGGTTGTCAACTCCAGATCTCGAATGGGATCGCCGTGATGCAATGGGGGTCATAAGTAACGCCAAGGCCAATCGATCGCGGAGCCTTCGGATAACCGTAGCGAGGAGTGCTGGGGCGATTCGCGTCAAGCGCCTGGATGACGCGGATCTGCCCTGTGTCTGCAGTGATGGGTCTCGCGAAGAGAAGCGTTGTGGGGAGGGTTGGTTTGGCGACGTCAGGGGCCCACCGCCATGTGCGATTTATACTGCAGTTGCACATACTAGCACGAGTGCAGAGTTGACTTGGGAACACCTGGTCTTGCGAGAGAGAGAGAGAGAGAGAGAGAGAGAGAGAGAGACGGGCTGGCTTGGCCATCCGGAGGAAACATCTTGACGTAGTCAAATAGACTGTGTGTGCCCTCGGATGATGAGGCCGAGAAGGAAGGCGGCCGCGGCGTGTGGCCGAGCGAGGTTCTTAACTGAACTACTTCTCTCCCCTTGGACAGAGGGAGGGAAGGAGCCATTTCCACGTTGACATTTGAGATGCCCCAGTTTCAGCCCCAGCCGATCAGCGCCGCACCGGGGGCAAGGCATGCATGCAGGTGCCGATCGCATCGCTATTGACAAACACTCTTTGACGCGGGAGAAGAGGTTGGGACTTTAGCCGGGGTGCTGTCCGCGCGACGCGTTGCACATGTGCAGTAACATTTGGGAGCTCCCCCGCCCTGCGCCGCGCTGATCGGTTTGACGCACGGCGCGGACGGGGCGCGGCCGGTACGGAGAGGGGAGGGGGAGAGGGGGATAACCGCGGCGACCTCGGGGACTGCTAGGTTGACGGATACGTAGAAGTTTTGGTTTTTTCTCTTGCCGACTGGTCTCACATGCCGCTTCTGCCGCTTCTGCTGCTTCTGCTGCTGCCGTCGGTCGTGGATCGGGCTGTCACTGATGATGGGCAAACTCGGCGTATCCTAGGCGGCCGGCTGGCCGGCTGCGTGGCAGGCTCGCGGGCACCACCATCCCCAAAAGTACAGTCAGTTACAGCAACTCGCAGTATTTTCTTCTATGCCCTATATAGGTAGAGTTCTAGATTGGGGGGGCGTCTCAGGCACACGGCTGACTGTTCTACGCGCCGAACTCAAACTCAATCGCCCGCGGCGTTGCAAAGTGAATTGGGTTCGTTATATTACACGGAATGACCCAAGCCACGGCTGATCCAAGATTTTTTTTTATTTGAGGAACATTGCTCTCGGTTGGCTACAGTACGTATTTGCAAACAATCAGTATAGTTGTAAACGCTGAATCGATGATTCCGTTTCCTCCCGTCCCCCCTTTTCCCTTTGCCGGGCTTTGCTCATGGTACATACCCGCGCATCCGCGCAGCTGCTGTTGTTCGGAAGGTGAGTTAGTAGGCATCGGACGGCTTCGCCGTCAGACGTCATCCTGTTCGGCTCCGGCTAGCACAGAGAACCACAAACCCCCCGGTTGAAAGCTTGGCGCACGGAAGATAGAGAGTGGGGGAGCTCTTCCGTGTTTGTGCCGCACAAAACCTAGCGATGTCCGTGTGTGCCCCGGCGTTAGGTCGTTGACGGTTGGCTCTAGCGTGCAGCACGGCGGCGGGGGCACCCACCCCGTTGTGCTGGCGCCGTGGCAAAGCCTTCACTCGCGGCACTGTGTGCTGTTGGTTGCCCCCCCCTCCCCCCTGCGCCTGAAAATGAAAAATCCAAGCGGCGGCGGCGGCATGTGTCTGGTAGCTGCTGCTTGCGCGCTGTGGGACGAGAGGGCTGCAAAACAAAAACCCACAGCGGATCGCAGGGGATAGAGCTGAGCTGGACGGGACCCCCCTGTTCGTTCTGGGGAGGTCAAGACGCAGGGGTTAGAGAGAAGGGGCGGAAGGGGCCCTTTTTCTTCGCCCGCTGGCTGCACTAACAGACGGGATACTCCGTTGCTTGATGGGCCGTGACGTGCAGGCGGCGATTGCAAAATGTCATCGGCCAAGGAAAGAACCAAATCAATTGACATAGATACGTAAAGATGACACTTTCAGATGGGGCGATGCGATGGAGGCATCAAAGACCACTGCAAAAGCCAATCGAGTGCAGATGGTACCTATGGAAGCAGGAAGGAGTATCTTGGCCTCAGTACCTTAGTACTACTGTAACCACAGGCATAACAATGCAGTGCATGAAAAGCATGCCTGTGCTCCTGTCCCACGTTCTTCCGTGCGGCACCCAACGATGCGCGAATGGGGCGCGTCCCAAGTGACCTGCTGCGAGTCAATCAATCAATCAATCGAGCAATCAAGCATGCCCGGGTTGGTGGGCTTGTCCCAGGAAGGCCGCAAAAGCCATGGCGGCCACAGGCACAGAGAGAGGGGATGAGGGGATCACACATCATCAGCCCATCGAGCATGACAAGGCGAGGCGAGGCGTTGATGCGTAGTTCCACAAACAAAAGCTATAAAAAGAAGAGCAAGATTGATTGCTCATCAGGGATCTCGCGGCGCGGCAACCGAGGGCTCACTCCACTGGTGGTAGTACGTACTACCAAGATGTATGAAGTGGCCCTGCGTCTTCATCTCCTTTTCTTCTCCTCTCTAGTCTGGGGGAGAACACAGTGCTGCTCAGTTGTTCCCCTTGCCTTACCGCGTCTGTGGCAGCATCTGCTCTTCTTTCTTCTTTTCTTTCTTCTTTTTTTTTTTACACCAGTCTCTGCTGCTCTTCCTCATTAATTTGCCATGGAAGTTGGGTGCGTCAGTCCAAAACCTGCACTAGGATCCGCCCACCCGCCCCGTGCCCCTGTGGCGCTGTCAAGGCACTGTCTCAGAAGCTGCCCGATGGCCTGCGATGAGGTCCCTCCAGTGGACAGACGGCCTTGACTTTTCTGCACAGTCAGCGGGCCAGGGGCAAATTCATCGGGGGGCCGTGGCGGATGTGGGACCGGTGGACCCCACTTCGCACACCCCATCCAGTGGACCCCTGCGCCATCCGCGGGAACCCTTGCTCGGTCGCATGCAAGCCTCCCTCCCACGGTCACACCCCTCCTACTCCTCCTCCTCCACTGCGGTACGCTGTTGCGCCTGGCTGGCAGCTCGCTTGGATGCCATGCGTTGCTTGGCTCGAATTGCCCGCTTGGGTTTGTGAGATGCGGCCATTGGAGAGCGGGAACGCGGGAAAGCGAGCAGTGCAACCCGCCCAGTCATGATACGTTGTTGGTAGTGCGTAGTCGAGCGTCTGTATCGAGCATCATCTCGATTACTAGTCTTTTCCAGCGACCTCGACCCCGCAAGAATTTTTCTGTAGGTACCTAGATACAAATTATTACTACGACGGCACAGTACCGCCAACTTGAGCGAGCGTTGGCCCATGTGGGCGGGCGCCTCACAGCCCACCCAGCCCAGCCCAGCGCTCTGGGCGTGGCGTTTCAGTGGGTGAGCTGTGATGTGGGCACCCGACCCGACCCAGACACAACCCAACATCAGTCCGTACGGTGGGGACGCTCGTGTTCCTAGCACCGCTTTCTAGCCTGCATAGCACTGTACTGTCACTGTGTGCCCCCCAGGCGCAGCTGCGCGATCCGCAAAGGAAAAAGAGATCATCATCGCCAGTAATGGCCAGCCTGCGTTTCACCCTTCTCTGATCCCTCTCCCCTCCACATCCTCGCACCGCGCGCACTGCGAACCGTCCGTCCTTTCTTCTCCCCACCTCTTCTGTTTGTCTCTTTTCCCTCTGTCACACGCTCTTTCGTTGCGTCCCCTGCCTCTCGCTCTTTGCGTCTCCTAGAAACAAAAAAAGACGTCGTTTCGTGTCTTCGACGTAGCGCACCCCCTATCGACGCTCGGCATCGTCAACGACCGAGCTCCCTCTCCCGTCCTCCCGTCCCTCCCCTTTTGCCGCGGCCCCTGCACGACCGGTCTGAGGACCGTGAATCGTCAATTCTCGGAGCTCTCCCCACAGCTAGCCGTCAACCTGAAGCAGGCCTTCAGCGAGCTGCTTGACGGAACGGCCATCCTTTGTGGGATAGCCCGTATCACGACTGAACGATTGCCTTTAGACGCGAGCCAGTATACCTTTTGGCCGCAAATCACGACCCTGGAAGCATCTGATACGAAACATCATTCATCGGCGCACCCACCAGCATCTTAGCGCCCCCCTTGGACAGGAGCTGAAATCTAGCACGACGACACTGTAAAGAAGAATCGTCCATCCACCTAGCCGCAGGCCCAATGCAAAACAGACACTCCTCCCGGGCCTCACGATCCTCGGGCTTCATCCCTCTCGGCGGTGGCGGCACCTCCCGAAACGAAATGGACAACGGAATTCCCCTCACCACCGTCCGTAGCAATGCTTCCACGGGCGCCCGGAAGCCCATGATCGGCAACTCGACGAGCTTCGAGTCTTCCCAGACGGCAAACGAAAAAGGCGAAACGCACCACCGTCATGCTGGCCGCCGGAGGAAGCAGGGCAACCTCGGCCGCAGCGGCACTGGCGACTCGGAAGACGTGAGGCTGAACGCCATGGGCAGGCTCTACGCGAAGATTGTCGGCTTCTCCGTCATCACGCGCTACATGGTCTACGTGGTGCCGGTCGGCATCCTGCTCGCCGTCCCTCTTGTGGTCATTCCCATGGTGGGCGACAAAGACGGTACGCCTCTCGGATCCGTCACCAAGAAGAATGCCAAAGGCGAGGATGAAGTCACCGAAGGACCTCCCCTGTTCAAGCTGTTCCTGTGGATCGAAATCACCTGGCTCACGCTGTGGGCTGCCAAGATCGTTGCCTTCTTCATCCCCAAGATCTTCATGTTCTTCTGCGGCATTGTCAGCAGGGGCGTCCGCAAGTACGCCACGATCCTGAGCAACCTCACCATCTCGCTGTCGCTTCTCCTCTGGGCCCTGGCAACATGGATCACCTTCATGAAGCTCTTCGAGGCATCCTTCAATGCCGACATTCAGTGGGTCGTCGTTCTTCAGCGTATTTTCGGCGCTCTCTTCGTGTCGTCTGCGTTGCTGCTGGCCGAAAAGGCCATCGTCCAGCTGATTAGCGTCTCGTACCACCAACGATCATTTGCCAACCGAATTAAGGCTTCGAAGCGCGAGATCCACTTGCTCGGCCTTCTCTACGACGCCTCGCGCACGCTTTTCCCCATGTACTGCCGCGAGTTTGCAGACGAAGACTACGTCATCAACGATAGCATCGAGATGATGTTGAGGAAGAAGGCAGGTCGCAAGTCGAATGGCGCCGCGACGCCCATGAAGCTCATTGGTGACGCTGCCCGTCTTGGCGATAAGGTGACCTCAGCCTTTGGAAACATTGCGCATGAGATTACCGGGAAGCAGGTCTTCAATCCCAACTCGGCGCACTCGATTGTCCTGGAGGCTCTCGAGAAGCGTGTGCCATCAGAAGCCCTGGCGCGCCGTATCTGGATGTCCTTTGTCCTCGAGGGCAAGGACGCGCTCTACCTTGAGGACTTTCAGGAAGTCCTCGGGCCCGCGTACAAGAACGAGGCCGAGGAGGCGTTCAACGCCATCGACAGCGACATCAACGGCGACATCAGTCTGGACGAGATGGTGCGAAAGGTGGTAGAAATGGGCACCGAGCGCAAGGCCATAGGCGAGGGCATGAAAGACATTGGCCAGGCACTCCGGGTCTTTGATAAGGTTTTGCTCTTCGTCGTCTTCCTGCTGGTCATCTTCGTCTTCCGTAAGTCCACCGATCTGAATACGTGACATGCCCAACTGACGAGCTGGCGCAGTTGTCTTCTTCAAGAGCAGCTTCGTGACGACAATCATTAGCGCTGGTACCACGTTCCTTTCGCTGTCTTTCGTCTTTGCCGTCACTGCCCAGGAGTTTTTGGGATCCTGCATCTTCCTCTTCGTCAAGCACCCCTTCGACGTAGGCGATAGGGTTGAAATCACCAGCACGCAGATGATGGTCGATAGAATCTCTCTCTTGTACACTGTCTTCACCCGTCTGGACACCATGCAGACCGTCCAGGTAAGTCTTGGTTCTTTGCGTGGGGTCCCGGCGAACACGGCTGACAGCATACTCCAGATCCCCAACATTCAGCTCAACAACCTCTGGATCGACAACGTTACTCGCAGCAAGGCCATGTCGGAGACGGTCGAGCTCAATGTCTCTTACGACACGTCGTTTGAGGACATTGAGCTGCTTCGCACTGAGATGGAGAAATTTGTTCGCGCCCCGGAGAACACCCGCGACTTCCAACCCGACTTCAACATCAGCGTCGGCGGTGTCGGCAACCTGGACAAGATGCTCCTCTACATTAGCATCAAGCACAAGTCTAACTGGCACAATGACAAGGTTCGCGGCACTCGCCGGTCCAAGTTCATGTGTGCACTGGCCATTGCGCTCAAGAAGATCCCCATCTACGGCCCCGGTGGCGGTGCTGAGGCCCTGGGTGGACCGACCAACCCGACATACTCTGTCGCCGTTACTGATCAATTTGCCTCTGCTGCCCGTGATGCGGCCGCGAAGGACAAGGAGACGGGCCGTATGGTCCCGACGCACGTTGGCCAGACCCAGGAGGAGGCCCGCGAGACCGAACAGCATGCCGTCACGGAGCTCAACAACCGTCCTTTGGTGGTCGAGACGGAGGGCCTCTGGGACCCAAGCGAGCGTGACGATCGATCCCCCGCCGGGCATGGCGCATCGGACGATCCGCGCCGGTCCAGGGACATCGAGTCTGTCCGCAACGAGCTTAACCGGGCGAGCACCCGCGGCCGTCGCAGGGCTGGCGAGGGCCTGCAGAATCTCACGCCGACTGATAGCCATGCTCCCGGCCACCACCAGCATGCCACCAGCCCACGGCTAGAGACGTTCGACGAAGAGGCACGGACTGACATGCCGTCTACGTTTTACGACCTCAACCGCGGCCAGTCGGACGCAATGGCGCCCTCCGAGGAGGATGAGCAGGGACTTTATCCGAGCGGCTCGCAGCACATGCCACATAGGGGTCCGAGCTACCGGGGCCCGCCGCCCAGCCACGGCCAGCGCTAGTATTCGATCGCATGATGGGCTGACGCATAGAGAGGAATGAAAATGTATCTTGCAAAGCATATACCCAACAACCCTTGGGTATGGACCTGACGCGACGCAACGGAGTATTTGCATTTTGACACGGCATATGGTGCATTTGGACTATAATGTGGAGGCATAACGCGTGCCGCGCAGCAAGCAGCTGCGGACGGGCAATGCTTGGCCGGATTGCCTACTGAGGCATCGCCGACAACGATTCGGCTGTAGAGTTTTACGAGTGTATCTTCACGATACCATAGATTAAAGGAAGAGACGAGAGTATTTTTACCACGATGGGTTCGTTGGTGATTATTACATTGATGCCTTTTTCTCCACTACGCAAAACATTCAGCACACGTGCTCTGGGGGAGGAACCGCTCCGTCACGGGGTCCGAGGTCCGTCTTGAGAACCCTGCCAAACAGCTCAAGCAGAACCTCGAAGCAGACCTTTGTGACGGCGGGGTCGTAGCGGCCCTTACTCAGCTCGTCCCTGATGAAGGCGTGCTGGGCCCAGGCGAACTCGTGGAAGCTAAAGACGACGCCGGCGTCGCGCAGCTTGGCGCGGATGAGATCGCGGCCGGCGTCGGGGACGTGGGTGTCCTTGATGCCGAAGATCATGGCGACTTCGCCGCGCAGGCGCGAGAATAGGTCGAGCGTGTGGGCGGAGCCCGGAGGAGGGGCAGCGGCCGCGTTGGGCGCCTCGTAGGGGCCGAGCGTGCGTGAGTGGATGTCGGTGGCGAAGTAGGAGACGCAGGCGGTGATGCGCGGGTCGAGCTGTGTGGAAAGGGGTCAATTGTTGTCAATGCGGATGAGCCGAGCAGACAGGAGAAGACACGGAGAGAGGATCGTGAGAAGGGGGGGTTCGCGTACGGCAGCGCGGACCGCGAGGTGGCCTCCCAGGCACATGCCCGTGGCGCCGATGAGGCCAGTGCAGGTCGAGAGGGAGAGGAGGTGGTCGACGGTGGCGCGGGAGTCTGCGTCGTACGAGTCGAGGGTCTGTCGATGGGACAAGGGGTGGATGTTAGTAATGGATCTTACTTCTTGCGTCATGTAGCGTGTTGCCGACGCAGCAGGTATGGCGAGAGAGACTGTGCGTATGTGAAAGACTGAGTGAGTGAGTGAGTGAGGGCAGACCTTTTGAATCTTGAACTGGTTCCCGCGATCTGTATCGGCGGCGTCGTAGGCCAGCGGCTCGGGGCCGACAAAGTCGTGGTACGACGACGGGGCGGCGACGATGTAGCCGTGGCCAGCGATTTGGCGGGCGAAGCGGGCTACGGGGCCGGTGACTGCGATAGAAGCGCGTTGATCAGCGCTTGGTGTGCTTGTGATGGAGATGGACAGACGGATGGCGGGGGGCGGGTGTGCAGGTCGCACCTTGGTAGATTTCACTGAATAGACAGACGCCGGGGAAGCGACTAGCAGCGGGGGGGTTGGATCAGTTACTGTCATTGGTATCGAAAGTGAGAGGGAGGTATGGTCTTGACACGACGTACGCCTTGGGATATCCCGGGATCGTCGGGTGGAAGACGTAGATTCCTGCCATGGAGGGGCATCGTGTTAGCTGGGTGGATGGGGGTCTCGGTAGGTGATGTTCTTGTAGGTGTAAGGGGGGACGTACGCATGGGGCTGTCCTTGCCATTGGCAGAGACGGAGACGTCGACGTGGGATTCCTGGATCAACATGGTGATGGTGGTGGATGAGCGAGTTAGGGTTCGCGTTTGGGCGCGGTTGATGTGCAAGTGAGTGAGAGGGGCAGTGAGGTGAGGTTGGAGTTGATGCATGGAGTCTACAAAGTAACAGAGTAGCGAGGATGGCGGGGCAGCGGCCCCGGAGCAAAACCTCCACCTATCAACAACACGCCAGTGATGGACAATTGTACAACCTCATGTCACTGAATCCAGCTCTTGCACGACTGGCATCGACATCAATTGCGAAACGTCTACCATCACCGTAGGCCATAATTTAGGCCGCATATGTTTCACCTAGCAGCCAAGATGCCAAAGTCCCGCCCGGCCCAGGCACACCAAGCAACCTACAGACCGACTTGCAGCTCCGCGGCGTTGAGGGCTTTGCCGATCGCCGCACGCAGCAGCTCGCTGTCCTCGACGCCGATGCTGATGCGGACCAGGTGCGCGGGAACGCCATACTGGCCCGCCCACTCCAGCTCCGAGTAGTGCGCGAGCACCGTGTACGGGCAGACGAGCGTGAAGCTCGTCCCGAAGCTCGGCCCCTTGGCCAGCTCGAGGGCGTCGTGGAAGGCGACGGCGGCCTCGGGCCGGTGGAAGCGCACCGACAGCAGGAAGCCGTAGCCGGCACCGGGCTTGCGGAACCTCTCGTAGCGCTCCTGCGAGGGCCCTCCCCACGGGTACAGCACCTCGTCGACGAGCGGGTGCTCGCGCAGCTGCCCGACCACGCGCCGCGCGTTGGCGCTCGCCGCGGCGACGCGCGCCTCGAAGTCGGCGCTGTTGGCACGCAGCACGAGCACGTCGAGCGGGAACATCGTGTCTTCGTACCGTCCGCCCAGCGCCGCGCGCAGGATCCCGCGCTGCCGCGACCACGGGCTCACGACGATGCTGCCGCCCATGACGTTGCACGCGCCGCTGAACATCTTGGTCAGGCTCGAGCTGACGAGGTCGCAGAACGGCGCCGTCAGTACGTTGGCCGGCGTGCCGATGCTGTCGTCGACGACGAGCACGAAGTCGTGCCGCACCGCGAGCCCGTGCAGCCGCTCCAGGTCCACGAGCTTGAGCTGCGGGTTGGTGGGGAACTCGGTGAAGACGGCGTCGATGCGCCCGCCCGCCTCGAGCTCCGCCTCGAGCGCGTCGAGCTCTGCCGATGAGGCATGGCCGTAAAAGGCGCTGCCGAGGCCGAGCACCTTGCTGAGAACCGCCACTGTGTCGACGTTCAAGAAGCTGTGTGGCGTCTCGTGTCAGCAGCTCCGAGCTCGTCCGATGCTCAATGACACCAGAAACGCGATATCCATCCGTGGATTGTGAGGGACGAAACCTACCCAAACATGACGATCCGATAGTCTGGGCGCTCGTTGGCCAGCATCCGCAGGACACCGGCCGTCTGCGTTATGGCCGCCATGCCGCACTGAAACAGGAACACGTCCTCCGCCGTCGCCTGGACGTCCTCTGTTGAGTACAGAGACGCAATGTGACTACGCATGGCGTCGGCCGCCTCCCTAGCCTCCTCCACCGGCAGTGCCTCGCGCCAGCTACGTGTCGCCTTCTCCGTTCTGGACGCGAGAAACGGGGCATTGTGAAGCCAAAACGACGAGAAACGGCTCGAGACGCCGTAGCCCGTGAGCAGCCAAAATTGAAAGGCGACGCGGCCCAGTGGAGCGGGATACGCCACTACGTAGACGTGCCCGTAGGCATGGTCATCGTAGGGGCCCGACGTGGACTCCTCGCCGCGTACCTGCTCCAAGTCGCCATCCAGGGTAACGTGTGCGATGCGGACTAGGTCCTTGCTACCACCAATAGCGTTCGCAACCTTGTCCAGATGTCCTTTGCACGCCCTGGCCATGCGTTCGCTTGGAAACAGCTTCACGGCCTCCTTTGGGGGGACTGCCAATGCCGGACCAGAGGTCGACTCCGCCGCCGCTGCCGCCCATACTATCAGCTTCTTCTCGAGGTCAAGCACGTCTCGGTGGATGTTGAACCGTGGGTATCCGGCCTTGAGGGTGTCGAGTACCTTGGCGTCGTTGCGGATGATGGATACGAAGTGGTCCCATTGGGGCAAGGAGACGCTTATGGCCTGGAAGAGAAAACAAACTGGTCAGTCAAGTCGAGCATCGCGGGGGCAAAATAGTGGTTATTCGGCATTCACATGCTCATCATTGGCGGGCATCGCCTCTCCAAGTGCCGTCGTCATGGCTTCGGCTAGTATCTTCAACTCAGGGGGGTGGGTAAGCAAAGGTGTGCTTCCCGACTTCGGCCGTCTCTCTCACTTATTCACTCATTCACACGCACACTCACACACAGACTCGGATCCGTCTTATTATAAGACATTGAGATACCTACAGTCACAGTTACCTGGCGTAACTTTCTAACCCCTTGTTTGGCTGCTGCGCCCCGGAACCCGGAGCATGACATGAAAACAGAGAGAGCCGCGTTGCTCTGCCGCCCGCCGGAGAGCCACTGCTTGGTTGATGGCCGCCTTAGGCCGTTGGGTGCCTCACGACCAATCTTTTGCAAGTTGCGCGAGCCAGCCGAAGGCCATCCAGCCAGCTGCCAACATGGCCTGTCGATGTGTGTAACTGCTACCCTCCCCCACTCGAGCCGTCCTGCAGTCGCACCGCTTTCAGACCCGGCCTTGATGATAGCCCCATTGTTTTCTGGCGAGTCTCTCGCACGCTATATGTCGTATGCATAAACTTCTCGATCCGGCACGAGGGCATGACGAGCTCGGCGAGATCGCGAAGTGGCAACCAGGGCTTTTGCCTTTCTGACCCCTCACGTTCCTCACGCCCAGCTCTTTGGCTTTGAAGCACCGAACCATCTCGACACTCATTGCAAGGCCACTCGGCCGATGTGTCTACGAACAGGACGATATTTGATCCTCCGGGCTTGCGTCTCATCGTGCGGATGATACTGAGCTCTGCGCACCGCTCGTCATCCATCACTGCAGAGGAATCAATGCCCCCTATGTCTTCCAGTCTTCCCATCGCAAGGATTCACAGCTGTCAGCTCGGCGCCTTTGCTTCACCCGTTACATGTTCAAGCTCTCAGGCTTTCAGCTAGATGGGTTGTGCGGGCTGGGCCTCATGCATCTGCGGTGGAAGGGGCGACGGGTAACCCTCACGGTCACACAGCAGCTTTGGAAGACGAACAAAGATGTGCGACGTCATCCGCGAATAGGCCAAGCATGCGTCCATCCAAGAATGTGTTCGGTTCCAAGTGGCAACTCATGTTTGCGCGGGAAGACTCGAGTCTCGGGGCTCGGCTCGTTCTCTGTCTCGCACATGTGCCAAGGCGGGACCTCGTGTACATACGGGGATAGGGAACTTGCATCGCATGGCTGCCGCGTCTGGCCTTGCCTAGGGACATAAGATCTCCATACCGGTGAGCCCACGGCTTCAGTGGTTCCGGCTGTAAACGCCGCGGATTCCCCATTAGGGTTCGCCTCCAGGCTTCTCGTTTGCAAGGCGAAAACCAATGCAACGTATCCCGCGTCTCTACCGTCTCGCTCGGGGTCGGAGCCTCTCCGTGACCCGGTTCGATATGAACGGAAGAGAGTCGCGCCCAAGGCTTTACATCCTCGACCAAGACGGGCTGAACCTTCGATAATAATTACTTAAGCCTCTCCACAACATTGGCCGAGACGCCTTTGGTTCACTGCCTCTGATCGTCTCTACCGTCTGCATATAGCAACACGAACAGACATAATCTCAATAACGAGGCCCCTCTAAATAACCCTGGCACCTCACTACGCGGAACTCGAAATGCAACAGCCTGTTGCAAATGGAGTGCCAAGCGGCCAGGACAGTGCGTCCACAGCGCCATCGAAAGGAGCCTCCATCACTGAGAGCGACCTCGACAAGATATGGGGCTGGAATAGCATCGTCCCAGCAGCTGAGGAGCGCTGCGTCCATGAGATGATCCAACACCAGGCCCAGGCTCGGCCCAGCGCACCAGCCGTGCATGCCTGCGATGGCAACCTCACTTACTATGAACTGGACCGCCTTGCCACTGTCCTAGCCGACAAGCTCGTCGACCTCGGTGTCAAGCCAAACACGTTTGTTCCGCTCTGCTTCGAAAAGTCGTTGTGGACTACCGTCGCCATGCTCGGCGTAATGAAGGCCGGAGGGGCGTTTGTGCTCCTGGATCCGTCACTCCCGGAGCAACGCCTCCTGTCAATGGTCCGCGAAGCCAATGCCAGGCTGCTTGTGTCGTCCGCCGGCGAGCATGCTTTGGCCTCGCGGCTATGCCCGGATACTCTAGTTGTCGACCATGGCTTTTTCCGTGAGACCGTGGACCATCCGTCCACTCGGAGACTTCCTGACCGCGATCCGAATTCGTTCATTTATCTTGTGTTCACGTCGGGGACGACGGGGGCTCCCAAAGGGGCAATCATCACGCACAAAAGCTCTGCTTCCGGACTCCAGCACCAAATCGACAGCCTACGGTACACGACTGAATCGAGGGTTTATGATTTTTCAGCATATAGCTTCGACATTTCAATTTACAGCGCCCTCACAACCCTCGTGGCTGGAGGGTGTCTATGCGTTCCCAGCGAGCAAGACCGCAAGTCCAGCTTGGCGGGAAGCATAAAGTCGCTGAGGGCAAACACGATATCTCTGACGCCGTCCGTCGCCCGGTTACTTTCCCCCGACGAGTTGCCTCAGCTAAAGACGATGATTTTGGGTGGTGAGGCGCTCCATGTTGGAGACATTGAGCCATGGTGGGGTCGTGTGTTCACAGCCTACGGACCAAGCGAATGCACTCCGACGAGCATGATAAACCCCCATCCGTCGAGCCTGGGTGAGGCGTGCCGACTGGGACGGGGCTTCGGAGTGGTGACCTGGGTCGTTGACGACCGTGACCACAACGTCCTGCTCCCAGCGGGTTGTGTCGGCGAACTCCTGCTTGAGGGCCCCTTGGTGGGCACCGGCTATCTCAATGACCCGAAGAGGACAACTGCGGCGTTTATCGAGGACCCGGTCTGGCTGCTCCGAGGTTCGGTTGACCAGCCCGGGAGGCGCGGACGACTATACAAAACGGGGGACCTAGTCAGGTACGCCGAGGACGGTAGCCTGGTCTTTGTCGGTCGCAATGACTTGCAAGTCAAGATCCGCGGCCAGCGTGTCGAGCTCGGTGAGGTTGAGACTGCGGTCCGTATGTGTGTGCCTGAAGCGAAGCAGGTTGTGGCCGAAGTCGTGACACCCGCGAAGGACGACGCAAGCCCAGCCCTGGCCGTCTTTGTTCGGATGGGCGACTCAAGCATCGCCGAGTCTGGTCTAAGCATGTTGTCCATCACCCAAGACTCGAGGAGAAGGCTAGAGGAGCTCCTGCCAAGCTACATGGTGCCAACGGCGTTCTTCTCCATCCGCGAGATGCCCATGACGCCGACCGGCAAGACAAACCGACGGCGGCTGCGCGAGATGGGCGCGTCCTTTTGCGAGGAAGCTGGGGAAACGGCAGACACGACACCAGGAGGATCGGCAGACGACGGCGCGGTGATTCTGAAAGCCGAGCAACCGGCGTATGCCTTGGCACAAAAAGTGGCTGCGATGCTGCCGCCGTGGCGCCAGCGCGACGTGGCGGCAAACGGAGAGTCGGGCTACGAGGACATCTGTCTATTCCCGTCTGGCCTCGACTCGATCAACATGATGGCGTTGGCGTACTTTATATCACAGCAGTTTCAGGTCGAGGTTGACTTGGAGGTGTTGATGGACCCGAGTACGAGCATCCGCACGCTGGCCGGGGTCGTGACGGACCTGCAGGCCGCTTCATAGATGACAGGCTCTGTGTAAATGACGAGGCGTTTCCCTCTCTGGCTCGCGAACCAAGGTTCCTCCATGTCACGACACGCATCGGGTGAAGTATTGATGGTGGTGCAGCCTGGAGTCATGCCGAGGTGTCAGAAAGCCTGCGGGAGACGACGACCTCACCGTGATGAGCTAATTGTTCTTTCCGGTCTTCCTCCGCCGACGCCGTAATGGCGTTTTGGCGGGCGACGCAGAAGGCGGAGGCGGTGGATCGTGTCGTTCCGGCGGCGTGGAGGCGAGAAGCGGACATCACAGGTGGCTGAAGAAGCGACTGTTCCGCTGACGACGGCATGAGCTTGGGGTTTGGTGGGGTCCATGGATGGCTTGTGGGCCGTGGCTGGTAGGAGGTGCATGTGCGCAAGCGTGAACGTGAGCGTGAGCATGAACAATGAACATGTGGTCCCTTGCTTGCATATTTTGGTGGTACGAACAAAGTATGTTATTAGTGGTGGTGGCGGCCCCGCGGCCAGATCACAAGGTCGCCATCGTCCCATGTTCAATTCTCGGCTCGTTGGAGCGAGAGGTGGTCTCAACTTACAGCGGCATCGGCACCAGTCGGTGGCCCAAGTTGCCCGCCCAGGGCTTGCTCGCCTGCCCGCCCAGCGAGAGCTTGATTGACGCTGTGGGTAAGGTACCTACCAAGCCGACCTGTCCGGGCCTTTCAGCTACGTACCTTCATAGCAGCAACCCAGCATAGGTAGTGGATGGGGCTGCCGCTTTCAGGCCTTTGATGCATGGTGGCATGGAGGCTGGAGACCTACAATCTGCCACCTGCATCCGCTAATGCTAATAATGCTCGCTCAATATTACTGCATCCCTGCATTCCTCGGCCCGTCGACCACAACCATCACCCCTTTCATTTTCCCTTCGTCGTGCTCTGCCCCCCAGCCTGTCCACAGCAGCTGCACAGCGTCATAGGTTTTCATCTTCAGTTCCCTCCTGATCCTCCCCCCTTCCTCGTCGCAGGACCCATCGTCGGCCGTCCACCACCCGCGCCCATCCCATGCGTGTCCGCCCCTACACGCCATCATGAACGGCCACTTCTCTGCCGTCGGCGACAAGCCCGGGGGCGCATCCAGCTACGAGCATGGCGTCCAGGTCATTGACGAGGACAAGGAGTTCAAGTGCGCGCGCTTCATTCCCCCATTCCCCCCTCGTGTCACCCTCGCGACCGTCGTCAGGAGTAGAGGACGAGGTTGAGGATGACGACGAGGACGGAGCAACAAAGAGCCCAGGCTAACATGCGCTTGCTTGCTTGCTTGCGTGCTTGCAGTGACAACCTCAACGACTATCTCCGCCTCAGCCACGTCGCCGAGGCCGGCTTCAACTACCACCTCATATCCGT
The DNA here is from genome assembly GCF_022605165.1 of Purpureocillium takamizusanense. NCBI lineage: Eukaryota > Fungi > Ascomycota > Sordariomycetes > Hypocreales > Ophiocordycipitaceae > Purpureocillium > Purpureocillium takamizusanense. The sequence continues at coordinate 2,396,481 of NC_063072.1, forward strand.
CTTCGGCTCCCAGTCGACGGGCAAGTCCACCCTGCTCAACCACCTCTTCGCCACTCACTTCTCCGTCATGTCCGAGACGGAGCGCCGCCAGACCACAAAGGGCATCTGGATGTCCAAGAACCGCCGCACCGACAGTCACATGGCCGACAACATCCTCGTCATGGACGTCGAGGGCACCGACGGCCGCGAGCGCGGCGAGGACCAGGACTTTGAGAGGAAGAGCGCCCTCTTCGCCCTCGCCACCAGCGAGGTCCTCATCGTCAACATTTGGGAGCACCAGGTCGGCCTGTACCAGGGCGCAAACATGGGCCTGCTCAAGACCGTCTTCGAGGTCAACCTGCAGCTCTTCCTCAAGGACAAGCAGTGCGTCTCTCCCCCAACACCCCGCAGCGGCAGCCCCTTATTAGGGCACGCACCGTCTCGACTGACAGACAGGCCCTTAGATCCACGCCCCGGTCCCTCCTCTTCTTCGTCATCCGCGACCACATCGGCAACACCCCCCTGTCGAACCTTCGAACCACCCTCATCCAAGACTTGACCAAGATCTGGTCCACGATTTCAAAGCCTCAGGGGCTCGAAAAGTCCACGATAGAAGACTACTTTGACTTCGCCTTTGCTGCTCTCCCGCACAAGGTACTGCAGGAGGACCGGTTCAAGGCCGAGGTCCAGAAGCTAGGCACGAGGTTCACCGCGGGCCACCGGTCCGGCAAGCCCGACGGCCATGGTGACCACGAGCTCGAGGGGGGCGTTTTTCTGCCCGAATACCACCGCCGAATTCCTGCCGACGGCTTCTCCGTATATGCCGAGGGCATTTGGGACCAGATCGTCAACAACAAGGATCTCGACCTGCCGACTCAGCAGGAGCTTCTCGCGCAGTTCCGATGCGACGAGATTGCGCGCGAGGTCCTTGTCGGATTCGACACGACCGTCGCACCTCTCGAAGAGCAGCAGAACGAGGCCGTCAAGCTCGGCAAGATCCTAGTATTGGGCGACCTCGGCACGACCGGCAGCGTGGCTCGCCAGAAGTGCATCAAGGCGTTTGAGACCCAGGCAAGCCGCTATCACAAGGGCACATATACGCGAAAAAGGCAAGAGCTCGAGGCCAAGATCGATACGAGACTCAAGACGTTGTATCTGGGCCAGCTGGCGGCGGCGCACAAGGCGGGCGTCGCGGCTTTCAGCGAGGCCGTCACCCACAAGGTCAAGGCCGGGCAGAAGGCGGGGGGAGGCTACGAGTTCGCCGAGATTGTGGCAAACGAGAAGAAGAAGACGCTCGACATCTTCAAGACGGAAGCCATGGGCCTCGCCATGGAGGGCGTGCCGTGGACCAACTTTAGGTCGCAGTACCAGCTCTTCGAGGCCGAGCTCGACGAGGTCAGCGCAAAGCTGCGCAAGGAAGAGATGCGGCGGCTGGCCACGCGGGTCGAGCGGTGGGTCAAGTCGAGGTTGGGAGAGGCCATTGGGCTCGAGTTCAACAAGCTCGGGTCCGGCCGAGCTGGGTCCGGCGCGCCGGAAGAAGGCGAGCAGCCGACGGAGAAGGACCTCTGGGACCGCATCTGGAGCGTCTTCACTGGCATCGTCGGGGAGGCTGAGGGGCGGTTCGCAGAGCGAGCCAAGAGCTTCGACGCTAGCGACGACGAAGCCGAGGTGGGCATGTGGCGCCTGCGCCGCAAGAGCTGGGTCGGCCTGCGGGAAAAGATTGAAGAGGAGGTGATGGAGGGCAACATCCTCCTCAAGCTTCGGGAAAATTTCGAGGATAAGTTCCGCTACGACGAGGCTGGCGTGCCACGGATATGGCGCCCGTCGGACGACATTGAGGGCATCTACACCAAGGCGCGCGAGTCAACACTCACTCTCATCCCGCTGCTCTCGAGGTTCCGACTGTCAAAGACATACGGCCCGCCGAACCTGCCGGGCTTTGTTGGACCCCAGCCCGGCGGCGTCGAGGTCGGGGACGAGGAGGATCTGGCGCCCATCGGCGGTGTGGACGAGGAAGAAGGCAAGAGCCTCGAAGAGGAGATGACGGTGCTGAGTGAGAGCAAGCGGCAGGACCTGGTTGTGCGCTTCAAGAAGACGGCCGACGGGGTGTACGTCGAGGCCAAGCGTAGTGCCATTGGCGGCGTCGCGCAGGTGCCGTGGTACTTTTACGGCCTTCTCCTGGCGCTGGGCTGGAACGAGATCTTTATGGGTACGTCCCTCGTTCCCAGGGTTGCCGATCGTGCTAACAAGGGAGAACAGTCTTGCGCAACCCCTTCCTCTTTATCCTCATCATCATGATTGCAGGAGGAACGTATGTGGCTTACACGCTCAACCTCCTGGGCCCGATGATGCAAATGAGCAACGCGGCCCTGAACCAGGGCGTCGACATTGCCAAGCAGCAGCTGCGCGACTTCATCGCCAACTCGGAGACGGCGAGGCAGGCTCTGGCTGTGCCGGCCAACAGCAACGGCACGCGCGAGGACATTGGCATGGACGACTTGGACAGCAGCGGCAAGAGGACAACGACGAGACGGGCCGAGGAGCACGATGACGAGATTTGATGCACTACGAGCGATTCCGCCGCCTGTAGGAAGAGGACGCGCGGGTGACGTCGGGACGACGGGTTGATATGATGATGTCTAAGACGGCTTAAACGGGGTTTGATCCCCCCTCTGCCTACGTGTAGAAAAAGCTGTGCCGGGTTTAGGCGGTTCTAGTCTATAAGTACATTTGATATCCAACCAATCCTTGACTCCTGCTTGTTTTCAGTATGATCCCTGTATACCAAGTGCATAATATGACCGCAACGCCGTGAAACCTTGGAATTCGATGGCAAGGAAAAGGGGGGCGGCGCAGGTGCCTAGAATGCCTCGAGGCCCGCCGGCGCGCCATACCACGCGCCCAGCTCATTGATCTCCTTGTCTGCGGGGCCTGCAGTGAAGAAGTCGGTCAGGCGACTCGTCTCGCCGTCGTCGTCGTCGAGGGGCCACTCGACGCGGATGCCGTTGTTGCCCTTGGCCTCGAGCATGTCCTTTGCGGTGCCCCAACTGAAGCGGCACTCGGGACCCCATCCGAAGAGCGGGTGCATGTTGTTCTTCATCCAGCCGACGCAGCGCGCGTCCGAGGGGTACCCGGAGCCCCAGGCCATGGAGGCGGCGCCGTCTTCGCCGTTTCCGTCGCCACCTCTGGCCCTGTAGAGCTCCTCGAGGGCAGCGTCGCGGGTGACCTTTGCGCAGACGGAGGCGGCGCTGACGCAGGGGTACAGGCTGTCGGCCTTTTTGGCGACGGTGATGCGGGCGGTGGGGAAGACGCGCTGGAGCTTGGCCTGGTAGGCGGCGGGCTGGCCGACGGTGTCGACGTAGATGTGCTGGACGTTGACGCCGCGGGCGTAGACGCCCTTGATGAGGTCGACGGTGGCGTCCATGGCCTGGGCGTTGAGGTTGTAGGGGGCGGCGGGGCGGAGCATGCCGGCGGCGATGTCGCGGGCGGAGAGCGAGGCCGTGGCCCAGCCGCACGAGGCGTGCAGGTCGGTGCCGGGCGTGCAGAGGGCGCGCATCAGGTCGGAGCGGAAGGCCGGGGTGAGGACCTTGGAGTCGTCGAAGCGGTGGGCGGGGGAGCGCAGGAGCGGGTCGGAGAGGGCGAGGGGGAGGAAGAAGACGCCGTAGACCATGGGGCCGAGGACGGGGCCGCGGCCGGCCTCGTCGACGCCGAGGGCGCAGGGCGGGCCGGTGGTGGTGCTTCTACTGTTGCTGTCGCTGTCGTCGTCGTCGTCTTTATCGCGGTTGACGTTGTCGGACATGGAGGAGGAGGAGGCCGGTGGCAGGAGGGAGGGCGGGATGGGCGAAAAGTGCGTAAAGGAGGCACCCGAGAGGAGAGGCTTGCGGTGGACCGACGGCGGCACATAGGTCGACGAGGAGGGGGACGGAGGCGAGGCGGCGCTGGCGGCGGCGGCGGCGTCGTCGTCGACGACGTCGACGAGCATGGGCTCATCCATGGTGTGTCGTTGTCGTCGGGGTGGTGGTGTCCCGGGCGAGTGAGCCGATGCGCGCGGCGCGGCGCGGCGCAACACGCAGAGGATGAGCGCGCGACGACGGGAGGGAGAGAAGATGGCGCTAGTCGTCAATATGGTGCGCGAGTGCTCCAGCGACCCGAGTCGAGTCGAGTCGAGTCGAGGGTAGGGTCGGACAGGGAAGCAAGAGAGGGAGTGCGAGGCGGTGAGGGAGGAGCGGAGATTGGCCCAGGACAGGATAAGAAGATGATGTCGAGAGGCGTTGAGAGGAGGGAGAGGAGGTTGTGCGAGAAGTGGATTGTCGCAGTTGGAGCGACACACACACACACACACACACTGACTCGGTCTGTCCGCCGTGGTTAATTGGGGCTTATATTAAGTAACAAACATCAGGGTTATTAGCTTTGGTGGTGGTGGTGGTGGTGGTTGATGGGCAGAGCGGTCGCCCCGCGACGCGTCCGAGACGCGAATTAGGTCTAGCGAGGGTCAATCCAATCCATCCATCCATCCACGACTGTTAGCGTGTTTGCTTTTTTTTGTGTGTAGAGTGCGTGATGTTCCTGAGTCCAAGAGAGGCAGGCAGACAGACAGGCAATTACTTGCATACATGGCTGCTGTTGACGCGACATGTCGGACAGCAGCGATATCGAAATGCACATGGTAGAGTGTTTCTCAGGCGCATGCAGGTAGTAATGGTTAATGGGTGGGTTTCCGCTGTGAGACGGCAGGCGGGACGCGCATGATGGAGGCGGTCCGGTTCCCCTGGGCTTGTGCTCTCGGTCTTGGTGCTACGTGCAGTTGCGCATTGAACGGCGGGGTCGAAAGAACCATGAATGGAGAGGCTGCGTCGCCTTCTTTCTTGCAAACTTTTCTCTTCCTTTGGGAATGTGGCATCCATGCGAACGACTACAAGGGTTGATTTACTGATGTGAGGGCTAGGTATCCTCGTAGATGGGCCATCCAATGATACGGTACAGTACCTTACCTACGCAGCTCATCGCAGTGGGCACCCGGCGGCATGCAGCACCACCAGCACCAGCCGCCCCGACCTATGCGGGCCTCCCGTACCCGCGCGCCAGCGGGCACCTGGAGGCACTGGAACGACTGCTGCCCGCTGCGGCGCTCAACCCCAACCCCCAAACTGCCCTGAGGTACCTACAGTAGGTACCTACACTCGTGCCCTGTGCTGTGCCAACCACCACTGAGGGGCTGCCTGGCGCCCGCTGGCTGCCGGTCAATCTTCAACACGTCAACAAGCGCGTCGTTGTGACCCCAAACTTTCCTCACCACCACCAAACTTCCTTCCCGACCCAGCTCGTGACGCCTCGCCCCGACGCCGCCGCGCACACACCACACCGTACCCCTTCGACGCAACCTCCTGCAACGCGCAGCAGCAAGTGCATAATCGCAGGATACACTCCCCTCCCCGCCTCGATCCCACGCGCGGGACTGCGCGCAACCATTGACTGCCGCCACCATGGCTCCGCGCGCGAGGCGCGGTGACGCCGTTCAACAACAGGCCATCCACGAGTTTGGAAAACAAGGCCGGTATGTTTCTGTCGCCCCCCCCCCTCGTCAGCCTCGCCGCTGCTTCCACGTCTTTCTTCATACTAACCTACCGGCGCTTCAGGAAAACGGGCGTCTTTCTCCCCGACGATGGAGCGCGCGACGAGCACGGCATGCAGCCTCTGGAAGCCATCTTTTCGTCGCCGCGCAAAACGAACGGCGCACACCATGACGATGACGACCAAGATGATTCTGGCAGCGAGGACATGGAACTAGCATCCAGTGAGCGAAACAATTTCCGCCTTTCCCTTGGGAATCCTCACGGCGCGCTACTGACCGCTCCGTGTTCGTCCGACAGGTGGTGGCCCCGGCCCGCGAACCCTGCTACGGAACCAGCGCAACACCAAGCTCCCCCTTCCCAAGAGCAAATCGCCCCTCAAGACGAACCTGAAGTCCCCTGCGCGTAGGAACCCGCATATGGAGCAGCGTCTTTCTTCTCCCACCCGCCGCTCCCTTGGCGGCGACCGCGACACCACCGTGACCCGCCGGCTCGACTTTACCGGTAAGCCCGATAAGTCGTCCAAGCTCGGCGGTGCCAGGCCAAAGGTCAACGGCGTGGCCAGCAAGAGGCGGCTGCCCTCCTCTAGCGATGACGATGACGAAGACAACGACGACGAATCGATCATCGGAGGCCACACCGACCTGGCCGTCGACGACATGGTGGAGCAGTCGCTGCAAATGGTCGACGCTATGGGCGGCGACGATGACAACAGCGAGCTTGGTGACACGCAAGTCAACGAATCCGCGCACCAACTACCCGAGGCGGACGATGACGACGAGCCCCCGGTGAGGAGACCCAGGGGAAGACCGCCAGGCTCTAGTCGCCCGAAGCCGAATGCTCAACAGCCGCCACCAACTAAGAAAAGGAGGTCGCTCAGGGGCTCGACCGGCGGCGACGACGTGGGCGGCACGCGACAGGAGGAAGAAGACGACGACGACGATGAGCCACCGCGGCAGGCCAAACGCCCGCGGACAAAGGCTCCGTCCGCTTCCAAGGCAGCGCCCGCACCGACGAAGCCGCAACGAGAACCGGCCAGCAAGGCCAAAGGGGCCAAGACGACCAATTCCAACCCCAACCCCAACCCCAAGGAAGTTACGCAACCGGCGGAGAAGCCAAAGGCAAAGGGCCGGCCGTCCAAGAAGGCCAGGGCGCTGGAACCGATCGGAGAGGACGCAGGGGAAGCTTCCTTCATGGCCTTGCAGCGCGGGCCCCCTATGCCCAAGTCGCGCGGCCTCGTCTCGGTGCGCCGCGACCCCGACGCCGTGAGCCAGACACGGTCCGGCCGCCACTCGTACCGGCCCGTCGAATACTGGCGCGGCGAGCAGGTGATCTGCGAAGAGGAAGAGCAAAACGACGCCTTCCACCGCGATGAATTCGTTGTGCCAACCATCAAGGAAATCGTCCGCGTCCCACACGAAGCGCCGCCCTCACGCCGCGCGCCGCGCAGCAAGGCCCGCGCTAATGCCAAGGGCAAGAACAGCCTGGCCGTGGTCGAGGACGAGGAACTTGAGGAGTGGGAGCTCAATCCGGGCACCGTGACGGGCGAGATCGTCCTGTGGGAGCCCGAGCACGAGGAGCACCCGCCTGCCGACGACGAGCCCGTCCAGGTCATGGACGACCGCATCGCCATCTCGGCCGACGCCATCCAGACCTCGGACATCAAGGACGCCACCTTCCGCTTCGCAAAGACGCTCACCATGCCCTTTATGGGCGCTGGCGTCGTCGATCTACCCCCCGGGGCCGAGAAGCGGCCCAAGAACTCGCGCAAGATGCACATGGTCTTTTTCGTCCACTACGGCAAGGTCCTCGTCACCATCAACGAGGCCCAGTTTCGCATCTCGGCCGGCGGCACCTGGTTCGTCCCCAGAGGTGAGTTCTGGACTCTGCCCCTTTGTTCTTCCCACGATTTTCCGTTCCCCCTTTCCGCACCTCAACCCCCTTCCTGTTCAGGGGGGAGGGGCAATTGTTCATCGCAAGAGAGCTGTGCCCTGGCTGACCACCGAGACTGCAGGAAACTACTACAGCATCACAAACGACTACGACAACCCCAGCCGCATCTTCTTCGCCCAGGCTTGCGAGGTCCGCGCCCCCGACCCAGACGCCTCGCAGCTGCACAACGACACGACGGGCGCCCTGGGCTACTGAGAGAGAGGAAATCCGATGCCGCCGCCGCCACCATTGTGTTTGTCACCTGCGATCCGCCGCCTAAGAGAGAGGGGGGGCTTTTAACCCCGATGGCCCAGTACATATTATGCTCTCTCATCTGCCCCCCTCTCTCCCTCTCTCTCTCTCCACCTCTCCCACTGGCGCCCACCACCACGCCCGCAACACCACCACGCCTTTTGACATCCAGAACGAGCCTCTGTTTGCGTCTTCTCATCTTTATTCATCTTTTTGTTCGAACCATCCGGAGTTTTGGAGGCCAGCGCGAGGGGGAATTGGTAGGGGGAATGGCGGGGTTTGGGTGCGCGCGGGGTGTCGCACCCTGTTTTTGTCGTTGTGTGGGCGGGGGGCGGCGAACGGGCTCTCTACTTTTGCCCTCCTCATCCCCTTGTTTTTTTGTTGACGCGTCCACGAGATGATTGTACTACTGTCCAGCCCAGTTTGCTTCGTCTTGGTATCGTCCATGCTGCTATGTCATTCTCTGCGTGCTATATATCCAGTCAGACAATTCACCAAGGCGCTCATTCGCCTCATCCCCGTGCGGCGGGCAGATTTGAGAATTCTTCTCTCCTTGTGTGTGTGTATGTGTGTAATCATCATTATGTCTTCGGGTGAGTAGCGTGCCTCGCTACGGAGCAGTAAAACCAACACCCTCGTATCTAACACCCAACCGTCCGACCTGTATCACCCAGAACAACAGGTGCAAACGCCGTCTCTCACCAGCCCGCTATACATTACGTAGTATACAATTGCGATTCGCAGAGGCAGACAAACCTCAGCCTCCCAATCAGCAGCAACACGTCAAAGGTCGAGGCTAAAACTCCTCGTTGAGCACCTTCTTCAGAGCCGCCATCTCCCGATCCAGCTCCGCAATCTTCCTCTGCGACGCGTCGAGCTTGCCGAGCAGGTACGTGACCCGGCCCGCCGTCTCGTTGGTCTGACGCGGAAGCGCTCCCAGCAATGTGAGCTCCTGCTCGACCGAGCTTATGCTCTTTGCCTCCACCTTGGACAGCTCCGTCAAGGCGGCAAGGTCCATCTTGGCCTTGAGCACGCGGTCGCGCACAAGCACGGCAAATGCGGCTTGGTGGAGGGGCTTGCCCGCGCGGACGAGCTGGGGCCGGCCTTGGTGAGACTTCAGCGAGATGAGCTCCGAGCTGGCTAGGGCCTCGAGCGCGGCCTCGCCATCGGCGGCCGAAGGGGTCGTGGAAGATGCAAAGGCCGGTGACATGAGAACCTGGTTGTATCTCAACGATGGGGCTTCGGCGAGAGCCTTGACGACATGCCAAGCCTGCTGCATGGAGTACTTCTTCTCTTCGCCCGCCTTGGGCAGGAGGTACATTTTGACAATGTCCGTGGCACTTTCGCCCACAATTTCATCCATGGCTTGTCGCGGGCTCTGTCCGGCCTTGATGCGTCGCGAGAGGAACTCGAGATCTGTCAGGCGACCCCCAAGTGTCTCGATGCACTCGTCCAGTCCATTAAGGTTGTGTTGGGCCCGGAGCGTCTTTTGTTGGCCTTCCTTGGTCTCGCTGGCTTCGCCCTCCAGTCGCTGTTCCTCTTCCAGGCGGCTAAGAACAAAGTTCTTGGCCACGCTGTGATCGAGGTCGCCAAGAGAGATCGTGCGGAAGACCCTGTCCGGCATGGCCTTGGACAGTGGCTTCGAGTACGCCGAGTCGCTAGTCAGGAACACAACGTGCGCGACGTTGTTTTGCACAATCGTGGCTGCCCACTCCGCAATCTTGTCGTACACAAAAGATTTGTCATCGTTCTTATGTAGAAAATTGTCGATGACGATGACAGGTCGTCGCTCCGGATGAGCCTCAAGGAACGCGTCTTCGGAGAGCGCGGCATCCTTGTCCTTCTTCGACCGCCCAGAGAGCGCCACCTCCTTGAGTGCCGTTGCAGTCGTATGAAGGATGCTGTTGACCTGTGATTCCAGCGTCTCGGAGAATCCTGCCTTGACGCCCGTTGTGCTTTGCACAGCAAGATCCACCATGCTGCTCAAGCTGTTGGCCCACGAGAAGATCGGTCGATATCCCACGGCACTGGCTAATCGCCTCAGCGTCCCGGCCTCGCCGCTGGCATCCACAATAGGCCGGCAATCAATCATGAGCACGTTCTTGCGTCCAGGAAGCGCTTGGTCCATGACCATCTCCACCTTGCCGGAGCCCCTTGGGCCAGTGACGACGATGAAGGTATCTGAGCTTCCATCGAGCCATCCTTGCAGCTGCTCAATGACATCACGTCGATGGTTCCAAACGGTACTCAACCCTTCCATGCGTTCCTTGTTCTTGCCGCCGAAGCTGAAACTCCCTGTTTGAGACTTGAACCACTTGTAGAGGCGGGATTCGGTGAAGCGGAGGGATTGTTGAACATGAAGCTTGACGAAAAACTTGCGGATGGGGTCAAAGACCATGACTGAGATGCCCGCAATGAGGGCCGCGACGATGGGGATGACGATTCGTGGATGATTGGTGAGCCAATTCCAGATGCTGTGCGCTTTGACGCGTTTCACGTACGAGAGGCGCAGGACCGTGCCATCTTTGCCTCCTCCCATGCCGTCCGTCACGACGAAGCCGTGGAGACAGTTGCGCGCCATGATGGCGTCTCTTATCCTTGGGAAGCCAATGATCGCATGCCTCGGCGTCTCCTTGGAGTCCCAGGCCTGAGGGAAAATGTCGGCAATCTTGCCGTACCGACGGAAGAGGCTATACAGGATTTCTTCAGAGAGCTCTGCCGGGGTTTGGCCCGGTTCCTGGGGAACAAATTCGACTCTGACCAGTGATGACGGAAACCTATAGAGGTCTTCGAGCCACGGAGTGCCCCTCACTAGACGAGCCTGAATTCCACGAAAGGGGCTGAACCACGGTTTAAGCGGGCGCTCAGTGAGTTTCCGCAAGAGAGTACCTGCGGGCAACGATTAGCATGCCATGAGCACAGCGCGTTACTAATGATGAAAGAGATACATACCTTCAATCTCGGACGGGCTGATGCTGGGATCGTACTGCACCTTGACGAATGCACCGCCGTCCTTGAGCCTGGGCATGATTTCCGTGACTTTGAGTGACATGTCGGCGGGTATGGCCGACTTGACGAGCCGGATGGGGTCCATGATGCCCAGGGACGAGTTCTCAAACCGCCGGAGAAGGCCTGCTAGGTCGCGGTCAGGCTCAGCGGGCATCCTAAAAAAAGCGGGCAACCTGGCCAAGGAGCTCAGCTTGATTGGGAAGAGGTCTGTACGCGTGTCACGTTAGCGAATCTTGGGTGCCCGAGGGCCAGCATGAGGAGAGACTCACTGTCGAAGAAGAGAAGCGACTCATTATGTTTCACCGAGAAGTGGCCCGTCTCTTTTTCCTCTGTCGTTGTCTCAGCGGTCTTCGTCGTGGTGCTCTCCCACGCGCGACCCGCGGTGCCGCCGACCTTGAAGCCATGGTGCACACGGAGCCGGGGGCTGGTCGTGGTCGCGAGGATGCCCAGACGTCGGAACACTGCGCTGGGCGGAGTTGCGCCTCGCCGGAGCGCCAGCGACGCAAGGCCCCCTGTTGGTATCATATCCCTGCCACCGTCGCACGGCGTGCGGACAACGATAGGTAGCAGAAGGAAAGTGAGAGGTGAAGGAGTGGTGGGAAGAAGTCGTCCCGATCACGTCCACCTTCATTCACACATCATGGTGACGGTTGGGAGCTCGCTCCTTCCTGCCCCGTACGCACACTCTGGCAGAGCTCCAAAGCTCGCTCCACTGCCAATGAGGTCATAGCATTGCCCACCCGCGGGGTGGCTCCATAGCTGGTCGGGCCCGGCAACTCCTTTATCCGGCCCGTCGAATGCTGGTCGCGGTCCAGACTCTGGGCTTTTGATGCCCAAGACCGCGACGACAGTTTGATGGTATGTCGCTGAAAAGCAAGAACATCGGAATAACAAAGCCAGCACGTTATCTGGGATTCTATTTTCCGTATTTTCAGACAGTCTCCCAGAACTAAGCGACCGAAATCTACCCAAATTGCGCCCGTCGAGTCGAGCGCAAGTGGAACTAGACTTCAGCCATCCTAGACCACCATCCTCCTACCGCGTCTCCTCGTCCACGACGCTCGCTGTCGTCAACGCACAATGGGCTGGCTCTGGGCATCACCCTCGGCGCCCAAGCCAACCGAGTCACCACAAGACGCACGCGCCGAACCAAACCCCCCCACAACCGCCCAGACGGCCGCCCCCAACGAACCCGTCGACCCCGAGATCCAAAAGTTCTACGACCTCTTCAAGAACGACGAGTCATCATCACCCTCCGACTCAAACCCTTCCGAACCCGCCAACGACCAGAAAAAGTCCACGTTAGCCTCATGGCTCACCCTAAAAGCGTCCCCCAAGTCCTCGCAGGCGCCGCCCGAGGCCCCCATCGGCGACCCGCTCGCGGAAGCCCTCCTCCCCACCGACATGTCCTGCCGCCAAGCCTTCGACCTCGCCTGGTCCTGCAACTCCCTGGGCGGCCAGTTCAACGCCGTGTACCGCTATGGCGAGATGCGCTCCTGCTCTGATCAGTGGGACGACTTCTGGTTCTGCATGCGCACCAAGTCGTACACTGGCGAGCTCAAGGAGAAGATGATCCGCGCCCACTACCGCGAGAAGGAATGGCGCAAGTACGGCTCCGGGAAGCCCAGCTCAGAGGATATCTGGGAGAGCCGGAAAGAAAAGGTGCCGCTGGGCACCGCCTTCACTGAGAGGGTTGACCCCCCGACGATCGGCGATGACGAGTGGCGGACTGCCGAGGAAGCCAGGAGGAGGGCGGCCCGAACAGAACTTGGGCACGACAAGGCTTCATGACGGCCGAGAAAAACCACATCATACCATTATATACCATATACATAAACCATCACGCAAATCAGGCGCGTTTTCTCTGCTCCATACGATCTGACAAACGCCTGTTGATGTTATTTATTCCTGATTGTCCTGGGTGTGTAACGAGCCGGACGACAAGAAGAGGACCTTGTTCGTTCTTGTGCCTAATTGCACAACTCACCGGTGTATACTCCGCTTGATCACTGGCTTCTGGACTCGAAGCCATCATACAAATTTCCACGACCACGTAACAGATAACCTCCTGCTCACCGGTTGCGCCAGCCAGGCAAACACACGTATAACCAACGTGGGTAAATGTCAGCAGTCACTGGGATTATTTCCCTCGCGAATTTCATATCAGGAGATCTGGATCACAACTACTGCCACAGCAATAGAGGGCTTTGTGTAGTCTATGCCGTTGAAATTTTAATTCCTTTGCTCATTAAAGTACAAATGCAGGGGTGACCACCCTGTTTTCCGTTCCCTGTCATAACCATTGAAAGTGCAACGCAAGCGCAAAATCTAATCAGCTCGTAATCCCTGAACCCCGTGAACCTCCGCATCGTAAACGCATTACCAATTTGGAAGGGGTATCAAGATATTTAGTCGACCTCCTCGACAGTGGGACCGTCGTCGCCGCCAGCGCCGCCAGGGGGGCCACCAGCACCGGGGAAGCCGCCGGGAGCGCCACCGGGCATGCCACCGGGAGGACCGCCCTCGGAGCCGTAGAACTTCATCATGATGGGGTTGGCAACGGCCTCAAGCTCCTTCTGATGCTCCTCATACTCCTCACGAGTGGCCTGCTGGCTGTCGTCGAGCCAAGCGACAACCTTGTCAATCTCGGTCTTGAGGGTCTCCTTGTCGGCGGCCTCAATCTTCTCGTCGACCTTGGGGTCGGACAGAGTGTTGCGCAGAGAGTACGCATACGACTCGAGACCGTTCTTGGCAGCAACACGGCGACCTTCGGCCTCATCCTCGTCCTTGTACTTCTCGGCATCGGCAAGCATGCGCTCGATCTCCTCCTTGGACAGGCGGCCCTTGTCGTTGGTGATGACGATCTTGTTGGACTTGCCCGTACCCTTCTCAACGGCGGAGACGTTCATGATGCCGTTGGCGTCGAGGTCGAAGGTGACCTCAATCTGGGGCACACCACGAGGAGCAGGAGGGATGCCGGTAAGCTCGAACTTGCCCATCAGGTTGTTGTCCTTGGTGCGCTGGCGCTCACCCTCGTAGACCTGGATGAGCACACCGGGCTGGTTGTCGGAGAAGGTGGAGAAGACCTCGGACTTCTTGGTGGGGATGGTGGTGTTGCGGGGAATGAGCTTGGTCATCATACCACCAGCGGTCTCGATACCAAGAGACAGAGGCGCGACGTCGAGAAGCAGGATCTCGTTGGTCGACTTGGAAGAGGTGTCGCCAGACAGAATGGCAGCCTGAACGGCAGCACCATAGGCAACAGCCTCATCGGGGTTGATGGACTTGTTGGGCTCCTTGCCGTTGAAGTAGTCGGCAATAAGCTTCTGGATGCGGGGAATACGCGTGGAGCCGCCGACGAGGACGATCTCGTGGACCTGGCTCTTGTCGATCTTGGCATCGCTGAGGACGCGGTCGACGGGCTGAATGGTGGAGCGGAAGAGGTCCTGGCAGAGCTCCTCAAAGCGGGCGCGGGTGATGGAGGTGTAGAAGTCGATACCCTCAAACAGGGAGTCGATCTCAATGGACGTCTGGGCAGACGAAGAAAGAGTGCGCTTGGCACGCTCGCAGGCAGTTCGGAGACGGCGCAGAGCACGAGCGTTGGTAGACAGATCCTGTGTTTGAAAGTTAGCTTTAGTACTTTGAAAAAGTGGGGACGGGTCGCTGTCGTATCCGGCGGTACTCAAGTTGCTGTCGTGCCCGGCGTTGCCACCATGGCCGTCGTTGCCAGCATTTCCCGAGTTGCCTTCGTGTCTGGCGTTTCCCATGTTTCTGGGAGATCTCACTTTCTTAAATTTCCTCTTGAACTCCAAGACAAAATGATTGACAAGACGGTTGTCGAAGTCCTCACCACCCAGATGAGTGTCACCAGCGGTGGACTTGACCTCGAAAATGCCCTCCTCAATGGTCAGGAGGGACACATCGAAAGTACCACCGCCAAGATCGAAAATGAGGACGTTGCGCTCGCCCTCAACCTTCTTGTCCAGGCCGTAGGCGATGGCGGCGGCCGTGGGCTCGTTGATGATACGCAGGACGTTGAGGCCGGCGATGAGACCAGCGTCCTTGGTGGCCTGGCGCTGGCTGTCGTTGAAGTAGGCAGGGACAGTGACGACAGCATTGGTGACCTGGGTGCCCAGGTAGCTCTCGGCAGTCTCACGCATCTTGGTCAAGACCATGGAAGAGATCTCTTCGGGGGTGAAGGTCTTCTGCTCGCCCTTGAACTCGACCTCGATGGCAGGCTTGCCAGCCTTGTCGGTGACCTTGAAGGGGAAATGCTTCATGTCGGCCTGGACCTCAGCGTCGTTGAACTTGCGGCCAATCAATCGCTTGGCGTCGAAGACGGTGTTGTGAGGGTTCATGGCGACCTGGTTCTTGGCGGCATCGCCAATCAGACGCTCAGTGTCGGTGAAGGCAACGAAAGAGGGCGTGGTGCGGTTGCCCTGGTCGTTGGCAATGATATCGCATCGATCCTCGCGGAAGATGCCCACGCACGAGTACGTGGTACCCAGATCGATACCGACGGCGGGACCCATGATGACGTTTGTGTGTGAATACGGCTGTGATGTGTGGAGGGGGGTATGCTGCAAACAAAGAGACGGCGAAACAGCGAGCCAATTCAATCAATGAATTGAACTGCGTAGAAGAAGGAAGGTGCGATGTGTGCGGGTATGAGAGGAAGGATGAGGGAAAAGAGTTTCGGGGCGAGTTGGGCGGTTGTGAGAGGCATCTAAATAAAAGAAGGCGGGCGGGCTTCGATGTGCTTCTACACTGTTCCAAGCCAGCCCACCAGAAGGTTGCAGGGGGTGCCGGAAGGCTCTGGCAGCCACTGGCGGCCGCTGTACCCCGCTAGAACCGCTGGCCAGGCAGCGGGCGACCCGGGCGCCCGTCCAGCTGGAGCGCTTAACCGATGAATCAATCCACCAATCTCTGCAGTGACGATGGAGCTGCAAGGGTCCTTTCGATGCCGCTCGTCACTCGCTCGCTCACTGCCTTTGCCCGGCGCCCTTGCATCATCATGGCCGCTGCCCCCCGAAGCTGCTGGTGTGCCTCCAGAGAGTGGGGGTGTCCTTTTTTTTTTTTTTTTGATGTCATGGCTGCCCGTCGAGAGCTCCCGAAAATTCCATGTCGCGGGGCACCGTCGTCACCTCTCCAAGTCGCCGGAACCTTGTCTCACCCGCGGAATCAGGCGGTCTGCCAGGTAGCACATACCCGTTGCCCAGGTGCCTGCCCCACCTGTACCCTCTGGAAGCTCGACGATCAAGTTGGTCGCTTGCTGGCTGCCCTGCCCCTCTTTTCCCGTCCCCTCCTCGTCCGCGTCGCTCGCTCACACCACCAAGCTCGCTGCCTCACTGCCCCTCCAGGTCCCTCGCCGCCGCCACCATGATCGCGAGGGGCGCTGCACGATGAGACGAGACGACCGAATTCTGCGCAAGCGAAACGGGCACGCCCCATGCTCTAAAGGCCCAGCCGGCATTCGACTCGAAACCAACCAAGACGAGCGAAACTCGAAGCAACATGCAGCATGGCCTGCCGAGCTGACAATGGTGGCAGGCTTTTGGTCCGTCCACTCGCCCAGCGCAATTGAATTTTCGCTTCCCTGAGCTTCTGGTGGGTGGCGAGGCAACGCCTCCTTGACCCGTTTTGGTGGGCCATCATCGTCCGTCCGTAACCCGCAGCTTTTACACCGGCGGGGCCATTGTGGGCGCCATCTGCATGCGGGAAAAACTGGGATCGCGCCAAAACTGCGTTGGCACGGCGAATGATGGACCCTGGTGAGGTGCCTCCTTGAGTCCTTGGGATCGGTCTCGTCTAGCCTAGCACTCTCCTCGAAGCTCGTTGAGTTCCCCGAGCTCGAGCTCTGGATGCTCGAGATGTTCTCGACGCCCTCTCAATGCAACGCTCCGTCGTAATCTGGTGATTCTCCCCCGTCTTAAATTCCAATTGTCGGTCACAGTGGAAGCTTCTTCTGCTAGTGCAACCGCCGACCGCGCAACGTCAAACTCAGTTTGCCCTGAAATGGCATCCCAGCGAAGAGCTCCCGAGAGGTCCGGAAGCTGGCAAAGGACGGCAGGAAATCGCCGATGCCATCATGGGCTGAAGGCTGGTGGCATGGATCACGCATGTTAAAGTTGATAGAGCCGCCGCTCCCGCCAGAGTACACATGAGCACATGAAACGGATGTGGCCCGAGAGGCGTGAAAGACTCAACGGGGTTACTCCTCTATCAATGGGGGTATCTAACACAAAGGGAGGCCCGCAGCCGACGTACCATCCTCTTTCAGGCGGGAGAGGCTTCGTTCAGCGTCGTCTTGAGCCCTTGTCTTCCGCCAGGGCTCTCGAGCCTTATTCCCGTGTAATCCTCCGCTCGCATCCGGCGGCCCCTCAACAGATTCCAGAGATAGGGTTTATCGTAGACGACATCTTGGCTTCCGTCACCATCGTCATCGACCGCCGACTTGCTTCCAAGCACCACGTTTCCGAGAAAGAAGCAGCAGGACCAAGACTGGTAGAATGGCCAAGTTAGCCCTTCGGCATCCCATAGTTGCCCGCAGCTCGGGGTACCTACCAGGACCATGAACGGAACAATAGCAACAAATGCCCAGACTACACCCATCTTCTCTTCCGTTAGCACCTTCACGCAGGAGAAGCAGTCCGAATAGTTCTCGCTCACCTTTGCGTCGTAGATTGCCTGCCGCCTGGCTCCTTCGGGCAGCTCTCCCAGTCTGGAGAAGTCGCTGTGCTTCGAGTCAAGCCCAGACGTGTTGTTGAACACGGTCGACATGATGGTAAGACCGATGGTCCCGCCAAAGGGAACAGCAACAGCCATCAGCCCAATGACCGCCGCACGGTGGGCTTTGAAGATGCCAATGCCATGAAGTGGCGCAATCATAAACCGGAGACCCATGCCGCAACCGACCAGCGCCATCATGCCGAATATCGTTGCCGTTCTTTCCATATACAAGGCCCACGCGAGGACTCCAACACCTACCATCTCAATGATTGAGCCCAGGAACAATGGCGGAAACGTCATGCGCGGCCAACGGTTGCAGAGGATGGAGCACAGGTAGATGCCAACTGTCACGATCCATGAGTATGAGTGCGTTCGCAACTGGAACGACGCTGCTCACCTCCAATTCCTGGCGTAAAATAGAGCAACTGAAGGCCTGCCTTGTCTGAGCTGTTCCCCTGTACAGCCAGTAAGCATTCGCCATGTCAGGTGCAATCTCGGGATGTTTTCCATACCTTGACTGCGATAAAGTAGATGTTGCAAAAGTAGAGCACCTATGGCTTTCAGCACGAGGTCCTCTTGGGAACATGAGGGTAGCCGCCTACAGAAAACATGGCCATGCCGGTGGCGCACTCGGTGTAGAAGATCAGCCCAAGATCCCGATTCGTCAACATCGCCCACGGGATCATGGCTCTCTGCCACGGCATCTTCTTGGACAACGCCCGTCCTGGAGAAAGCATCCTCTCCCACGCGAAGAAGAAGCCAACAAACAAGCATCCCACGACAAGAGACACAATCACGGCAGCCGAAGCCCAGGGATAGGTCACGCCGCCCCATGTCAGGCCGAGGATAATGAGGCCAAAGCCAATGACGAAGAGTGCCTGTCCACCCACGTCGACTGTCTTGAGGCGCACCACCAACTTGGCGCGACGCCCAGTCTCAGCCGTCTCGTCGAGCTCCGGGATCGGCTGTGGCCCCAAGAGCTCCTTGCGTAGGACGAAAAAGATGGCCAGCAGGGCAACGGCGGCGATGGGGAGGTTGATCCCAAAACACCATCTCCAGTCGGCCCTCGTCAGGTAGCCGCCGACGACGGGGCCCATGGCGTAGGAGATGCCGCCGACGAACGCAAAGATGGCCCAATTCTTGGCGTTCTCTCGCAGGGTGACTCTGTCGGCGAGAATGGTGCGAACAACGACGTTCAACCCGGCGGAGGCAATGCCTTGGAAGGCGCGACCAAGCAAAAGGACGGCATAGGCGTTGGTTGGGGCTCCCGTGCACAGAGCGCTCCCGACCATCATGATGAGTACGGCCGCGGTGATGGCGGCGTATCGGCCAAATACATCGGCCATCAGGGCCCAAAACGGGATGAACGCAGCAGAAGTGAGGTTGAAAGCCGAAACGATCCAATTCTGCTGGGATATTTCGTTGAAGTCGCTCGCGATCCATGGCAGTGCGCTCGCGATACTTGAGATCAACGAGTCAGAGTAAGCAAGCCAGGTGAACTCGCATGGGGTACGTGTGCGTACATGGTGGCATCAAGCGCTTGCAGAGAGTATGGCCATAGCAGGCCAAAGATGATTTTCCATCGGTATTTTCTCACTTTTGACTTGTCTGCCTTGCAGTCCGGGCATGTTGCGGTTTCCGGCTCTTGTCGGTGGGGACACGTCCTTGGGGGCGGTTTTGGGGACGATTCATCGCGCGACGGGCTGAGAAACTTCTTGTATATGTAGGTTGCCATTGTGAGCGGCACCGGAGACCCTTGGTGCGTGTTGAAGAGGTGCGATGACAAGCGAGAGGCTTCACTATACTAGAGTCGCGCGTGTGATGGACATATATAGTCTAGATGTCCCACAACCATTCTGCCTCAGGGCGGAGTGCTGTCACAGTAGCCGCCCCGGCCACATCATGAGCCACGACAGTCAGGGGTATAATCTGGGGGCCTTCGGCCAGCATTACGGGTCCAGGCATGCTTCGGGATCTTGCACCTCGAATGAGTTCCCAAAGGGATGTGTCGATTCGAAGGCAGAGCCACAACCAGATGGGGCCATAACCAGATGATGGACCAGGGTTCTGGCCATAGGGCTGTGGCTTGATGCCGCAATGCCGTCGGTCAGTCAGGGCGAGGGATGGCATAGTGGGGCTTGCCGAGTTGGCCTCGCATGACTATCCTGATTGGGAGGACCTTGACTGACGACGCCGATGATGCAGCCCCAGGAAGACACGCAAGAGTTTGGTAGACTAAGCACGCTTGACTGCTCTTTTACCCGTTATCCTCACTACAGAGAATCACGCGCGATACAATCGTCCATCGTCTTTGTCTGATGTCGCCTTGCTCTGCTCGGACAGCATCACTCCGTAGGGTTACCATGGGCGTTGAGGCTGGTGGATGGAAAGGTTCTCTAGCGTCGAGGCTGCGCATTGGGGCTGATCCATGCTCAACCGGTTGAAAGACAGGGACTCAGCGCAGCGAGCCAGAACGCGAAGAATACGCGGTGCCTGAGGGCTGGCAGCGACCGGCTCCACCTGGAGAAATGTCAGCCTTCGGTGTGACGGGACGGTCAGCGCAGAGATATGCGGAACACGAGCCATGCGATGAGAACGGCCCTTCGTTCAAAAAGACGCCCGGCTGCAGTAGCCCCTGCCGCCCGGTCCTGCCCCCTCTTGCCGCGCCCAGAGCATCCCGGTTGGCCTCAACCGACCCGGGAATTGCGGGGCCCAGGCGGCTGCGGCTCCGAGGGTGAAGCAACACGGCCGAGGGTGGGGTCCGTCGCCCCCCCGAGCCAAGCCGGGTCGTCCACCAGTCACGTGCCAAAGCAGCTGACCAAGAGTCAGTCAGTCAGAGCCTGGAGCCCCGTCACTCTCGGCGGTGCGGATGTAATGACGAAATTCTAGGCCTCCAAAGGAAGGCCGCCACCAGCCGACTGCTCCACGTTTGGTTGGCGTCCTTTCGTCCGAAGCCCTGCGCACCAGCCAACGGTGCTGCATAGAGTCGGCCGGTCTCGAGCTGGCCCTTCAGAGCCGCTTCGCAGATTCAGAGTCGTACCAAGGCCGGAGAGTCACGACGAAATTTGACGACGCCCAACAGCTAACTTACCATCCTCCGGGGCGCGGGGAAAGGGCTTTTTGCTGCAGCATATAAATTGTACATTTCGGTCCCCGTTGAGGCCGCTGGGTAGCGACCCTGCAGAGAGGGTCCCAAAAAGAGCTGGGCACCGTGCTGGCTATATCAACAGTGATCCATGCTGGCAGTGCGGCCGTGTCAAATGAGCTGGCTGGCTGGCAAGCCACGACGTCAGCAAGATGCAGCGACGCGACAGTGTGGACGGATTGGTGCTGTCATGTTGACGTTACAGCGTGACCGTGACAGTGACAGGTTTCCATTGAGAGGGGCGGCGGATCCATCCAGTGCAGCCCCGTCCCGTCAGGCCCAGGCAAGGTAGGCAGCCCTCCGTTGCATCCTGAAAATCTCGACACGGCAGGAGCTCCGACTGCTGCGCATGCGTCGTACCTGCCCCCAAGAAGTAAAAAAAAAACTACCCACGTGACGGACAGTAATGAATGAGGACACTCGCAGTTTGCCTTGCAACGTCTCCTCTCTCGTCATGCATTCCCTGGATTCGACAATGGCTTTTGACACCGCTACAGCACACCTCACCACCCTCCAACGAGGCGAGAGCCGCTGCCTACTGTAAACCGAGTGTGGAACCTGCCGCCATACGGATCACCGGGCGTCCGCGTTTCAGCGCGCGCCAGCAGTCGGTCCGCGAGCTACCAAACCAGCCCGGCCCAGCCCAGCCTAAGCAGGCCGGTCCGCAGACCAGTCACAGCCGCCAGATTAGGTCGCATTACGCTGTTGAAAGGCACCCTTCTTCATCAGTCCGGTGCCTGCTCTGCTCTAGCCCACGATTACCCTTGCCGGGGCGTCGCGCCTCCACGGCGCCTGACAGCTCCCCCCACTGCCGTTCGTCCACGCGCAACGAACAGCCGAGATCCCTTTCGCCCGAAGCTCGCTCTGCCCGCCCCCAACTTCTGCGCTGGCCATTCCTGGCACCGGCCCGCGCCCGCCGTCCGGAAGTGACGAAGCCGACAGCTACTGGCAGCCCGGCGGTGCGATCGATACAGTACTTACATTAGTAGTGCCTACTTGGGTACCTTTAGGTAGCGAACGACGCAACTGGCCTTACGTACCTACATACAACGTTGCGGTCAGCCCTTTGCCAGCAGCCTCCTGTGTCCAACCGTCTTCCTCTTCGACACATGTGAGTGCGCGACGTCTTGGTGACCCCCATGTCGCACCCATGACCACTGGTGGGCTTCCCTCTGTCACAGCTTATCCGCGTTGGCACATGTACGCAAAACCACGCGACTAGCAGTAGTCGCACATCGCACGGCAGCACATGCGAAGCCACCTCTCGGATCAGCCGCTCACTGACTGCCTTTTCCGTACAGGTCCTTTCCCTACGTCTCCTTCCGTCCCGTCGATAATTCCCTGCGTCTTCTAATACGCACCACGGCAGCCCCGGTGTGGCTCCGTTACCAAGGGTAGGTTGAGTGCCATATCAGCTATTTCCCTCGTTGTCTTCCCTGTCCATCAGAGTCGGTCCCCGGCTCCCCCCATTGCCCCTCCCCCACAGCGACGGCTATTGCTCCAAGTCGTATTGACTTTCGGGCCTCCGGAGGAGGACTCAAGCGAGCACTTTCCCATGAGCC
The DNA here is from genome assembly GCF_022605165.1 of Purpureocillium takamizusanense. Classification (NCBI taxonomy): domain Eukaryota; kingdom Fungi; phylum Ascomycota; class Sordariomycetes; order Hypocreales; family Ophiocordycipitaceae; genus Purpureocillium; species Purpureocillium takamizusanense. Next base: position 2,418,662 of record NC_063072.1, read on the forward strand.
GTCTCCCGCCTCCCCCGGCCCACGTACCCCAGTCCACGTCTGCGTCTGCCCAGCTCTCCCCAAACATCCTTCTCGATCCCGTTCCTGGGACGGTCCACTTGGAAGCACGACATTACCTCTTGCACCCACGGAGTTTGTCAACCAGACAACACCACTGGTACCCTGCGGCGACCAGTTGCGGGGACTCCGCTCCACATCCCGACCATTGCCGTGCCTGGCAGCTCTTATATAACCTACCTCCCATCCCTTCTTATCCCCCCCCTACCCTCACGTACTCGTGCTTCATTGTTCGATAGTACCGCAACTCAAGCTGAAGTTGCCACATACACAAACCCGGCCAATCGTGGTCCAACGAGCGAGTGTAATGCCAGCCTACTACCTTCAGGACTGCCACTACTTCTACCGCACCGCTCTGCGCGGTCTCAGCATCAGCACCAGCGTCTCGCCGCTCTACTCATAAAATTTCACGGACTTGCTGACAAGATGACCGCCAAAGTCCGCGTCTTCAGTCCTCCAAACTCCCTGGCAGCGCGGCTGGCAGAGCCTCCCGCCGACCCAGCTACGCCCCGAAGTGTCCCAGAGCCTCCGGCTTCCGTCTCGTCACGTCAGCCTCTGAACCTGTCATCGGCTTACACCAGAGTGCCCATGGCTACCCACAGTGCGCACAAGGAGGGCGGCATCACTTTTGCTGCCCAAGACAAGCTTCCCAAGCTCCCCATTCCCAACCTCGACGACACTTGCAAAAGATACTTGGAGGTTCTTGCGCCACTTCAGGCCCCCCGCGAACGGGCTGAGACGAGACATGCCGTTCAGGAGTTCCTCAAACAAGACGGGCCCGATTTGCAAGACAAGCTCAAGAAGTATGCCCATGGCAAGACGAGCTACATCGAGCAGTTCTGTAAGTGGACCCCCTTGGCCAGCATACGTGACTATGGCTGACAATGGCAGGGTACGACTCGTATCTCAACTTTGACAACCCCGTGGTCCTCAACCTGAACCCATTCTTCCTTCTCGAAGATGACCCTACGCCGGCGAGAAACAACCAAGTCACCCGTGCGGCTTCACTGGTCGTGTCCGCCCTCGACTTTATCCGAGCTGTCCGAAAAGAGGAGCTTCCTCCCGACACGTTCAAGGGCACGCCGCTCTGCATGTACCAGTTTTCTCGCTTATTTGGCACTGCGAGAGTGCCGACCGAGAACGGCTGTCAAATCGTGCAGGACCCGCAATCAACGCATATCGCGGTCATGTGCCATGGCCAGATCTACTGGTTTGATGTCTTAGACGACAACTCCGACGTTATCATGACCGAGAAGGACATTGCCATCAACCTACAGACAATCACCGAGGATGCCGCTCAAATCCCGATCCAGGAGGCTGCCAAAGGTGCTCTCGGTGTCTTGAGCACGGAGAACCGCAAGGTGTGGTCTGGCCTCAGAGACGTTTTGACGAAGAACCCCGGCTCAAACAACGCCGACTGTCTCAACATCATAGACTCCGCGCTCTTTGTCCTCTGCCTTGACTACACGGAACCACCCAACGTCGCAGCATTGTGTCAGAACATGCTGTGTGGCACAAGCGAAGTGAAGAATGGAGTTCAAATCGGCACCTGCACCAACCGCTGGTACGACAAGATGCAAATAATTGTTTGCAAAAACGGCAGCGCAGGTATCAACTTTGAGCATACAGGTGTGGACGGCCACACCGTGCTCAGATTCGCCAGTGATGTTTACACAGACACGATTCTCCGCTTCGCCCGCTCCATCAACGGCCAAGCACCCACCCTTTGGGCATCAACAAGCCCCGACCCATCCAAGCGAGACCCCGAAAGTTTTGGCGATGTCAATACCACACCACGGAAGCTTGAATGGGACATGATTCCGGAGTTGAGCATAGCTGTCCGCTTCGCCGAGACTAGACTTGCCGATTTAATCGAGCAGAACGAGTTTCAGTGTCTCGACTTCGGGTCTTACGGCAAGAACTTCATCACCTCAATGGGGTTCTCGCCCGATGCATTTGTGCAGATGGCTTTTCAGGCCGCGTACTATGGCTTGTACGGCCGCGTCGAATGTACTTACGAGCCGGCGATGACCAAGGTGTATTTGCACGGCCGCACCGAGGCTGTTCGGACAGTTTCAAGCGACTCGGTTGACTTTGTCCAAACGTTCTGGGCAGACAATCCGCTCGAGCAGAAGATAGAAGCGCTGAAAACTGCGTGCCAGAAGCACGTCAATCGAACGAAGGAGTGCGCAAAGGCCCAAGGCTGCGATCGGCACCTGTATGCCTTGTTCTGCGTTTGGCAGAAGTACGTCGATGACGAGATTGGCAGCGGCATGAGCAGCTTCGGCCAGTCTAGCCCAGTAGATGGGTACTCACCCGTAGGCAGCCCTGAGAAGGCCTCAAGCATCTCATCCCTGGACGGTGTCGAAATAGGACGCAGCAGGGAACGTGGCGATAGCACCAACTCGCGATCACGAGACAGTCACCCTCTGCCATTTATATTCGCAGACTCTGGCTGGGACAAGCTAAACACGACGGTTTTGTCGACATCAAACTGCGGCAACCCGTCGCTCCGGCACTTTGGCTTCGGCCCGACCTCAGGCGACGGCTTCGGCATCGGGTACATTATCAAGGATGATTCCATTTCTATTTGCGTCTCGAGCAAGCATCGCCAAACGAAGCGCTTTGTCGACGCGCTTGAGAGCTATCTCCTCGAAATTCGACGGATCCTCCGTGTAACAAACCGCAAATCGTCGACAGCCAAGACCAGTCGGGCACGGGAGGCAGAGGAATCAAGGCCAAAGCCCGTCGGCCGGAAGTCACGTGGCCGGCTCGTCACCGGTCTCGAGACGGTGAGGACGCCTCGATCCCAAGACGGGTCGTCGCTCGCGGAGGAAAGCATTACAGCCAGTGATGACGACGAACTTGGAGGATGTAAGTTTGCAACCACCCAAGAATGATACTGCACACAATGCTAACGCGCATCTCCAGACGGGTTCTTTGACGCGGGCATGCTGCGTCAGGCACTCAAGGCACGGGATCCCGCGGCGGACACGAGTGAGACCAAGGCATCGGAGCGGGCGGCAGTACAGGCCCGACGAAGGGATGTGGGCAAGAAGCTTCGCTTAACGACGGAATGATGATGAGCGTGTTGTATGAATTGTAGCTTTTGGGCCTTGTGCGCCGTGGGGGATTTGTTTGTTGGATATCGATTGCCAAAGCCATAGCCGGATATATTGCACCGCAATCATATGGCCCAAGAACCAAGTGCGTTATCCCGAGTTTGCATCTCCGGCGTACAAGCTTGGCTTGGATGTTGCTGAGAATGGCCATGCCCACAAGTCGGTTGCGGTCCAAGACATACCTGGTCGCAACACATTGCCAAGCTCACATGTTTCGAAGAGAAGGTACAAGTGCAGAGCTTGCAGCATGATTGCTCAGACGCCATATATGCACATTATATATATATGCCGTGAATGATGACTCCCTGTACGCCGCGTCGGGCTGTCCCGCAACTGTGACCCCTTCTAAAAACCCAACGCCAGACCTCACAATGGATACATACAACATGACGTAGAAATACACTTCCTCCCAAGAGAATTAATGTCCCGTCACCGCGGAACCAAGACCACGAGTTTCCTTTCCCTTTTCGGGAGGGGCCCTTTGGGGTGGTCTCGTCATCGAGCCAATGACGCGGGCCTCCTCGCTCTCCGCTCAGTTGAGCTCATGCATCTGGCCACGGTGGTTATCCGATGTCTGTGCGGATGCCTCATAGATGACGGGCTGCTGGGGCTGGAAGCCGTGCGGCGGTGGCGGCTGCTGCTGCTGCTGGGGGCCCGGGCCAGGAGCCGGGTAGCCGCCCCATTGGGGCACGCCGGGGCTCGTGCTGTTCGTGCGCGGGTCCGTCATGTGCGTCATGTGCGAGGCCGTGGGAGATGTTGGGGCGAGCGACGGGTCGGCGGCGGCAGGATAGTATCCACCAAGCGGCGGCGGCATGGTCTGAGGGTACTGCTGGTTGGGAGGGAGATAGCTCTGGACAGAAGGAGCGTAGTTGGGGTTGTAGTACGACGTGTGCGGGCCAGGCTGCTGCTGCTGCTGCTGCATCATGCTGGGCGGCGGCACGCTTGGGTGTTGCACGGGAGACTGTTCCATGGGCGGGCTCGCCGTCTTGCCAGCATCGGCCTGCTTCTTGCCGCGCCGTAGGCAGAAGAAAGCGATGATGCCGGCGATACCAATCGCGGCGACACCACCAACGACACCTCCGACAATGGCTGCCACGGGCGTCTTCTTGCCTCCGCCGCCGCCGCCTCCACCACTGTTGTCCTTGTCGCTGCTGTCGCTGTTGCCAGAACCATCGGTACTGGTGGTGGCAGCCGCTGATGAGGTTTTTGACAGCGCGCCAGATGGAGTTGGGTCACCGATAGTGCTCTTGCCCGTCTGCTTCGTGTTGAGAAGTGAAGTCGACGAGCCCGTCTGCGTGATTGTGAAGTAGGACCGGCTGATGGTCTGGCCGGCGAAGGTCGTGAAGGCCTGGTTGGCCAAAGAGTCGCTAATGGCCGCACACCAGTAGTCTGTGATGCCGCCAGGAAACGCAATGGTGTTGCAGAATTTACTCGCCGCGTTTGTGCTTGTTTCTTGCGTTAGTCACAAAAAGGGTAGAGCGAACGGCAGGGTGAGTGAGCAGAGGGCAGCGCATACCACTTGAGCACAAGAGTGTCCTGAGCGCAGCTGTCGCCACACTTGCTCGACGAAACGATGTCGTTGTAGTCCATGCATCCGAACCGGAAGTTGGAGCCCCCGTCGTTGTAACACATGACGACACCGGAGTGAGTCGGCTGTGAAAAGACGAGGCCGCATGTCGCGCTAGGGCCACAGGTGTAGGCCCAGCTGGCGTTGCCCGAGATGTATCCGCAGGTGTTGTCGGGGGCCACGGCCATGGTCAACTTATAAGACGTCGAGTCCTGGCGACGCAGCAACTCGTGCATGCTCGGCGGCACTGTCGGCCTGGGAGACATGCCGTCCGCAGGCAGGACGACCGAACGCGTGGCTTGGGGTATCCGCGCGACAAGCCGGGCTTCGACGGCCGTCGATATGCACATGGCCGCCAGAGCGGCCATCAACTGAGTGACCTTCATGACTTGGTGACTTATACACAACAGAGGAGAATCCACCGGAAGGACGTGACGTGACGGATGAGGCTACCGAAACGGGCAAGACAAGAATAAGGAGAGGAAGAAGAAGCAAATAAACGAGCGAACAATTCTTCAATCCTCTTCTCCAGACCGAGGGGGGCACGAGGCGGCGGGGAGTTGTTTTATTGCGCGAGACACCACGAATGGTTCAACCCCGGTCCCCCATCATGGCGGCGGCGGCGGCGGCGGCGGGACCTCATCGCAACTCGAGCACACCCGGACCATCCCATGCAGCCCTGGCCTAGCGCCTCGGGCGTCAGGAACAGGCATTGGCCACGATGGAGCGCGATGGTGAATTGAGTCGTGACGGGAGGCATCAGCCTCCAATGGACGGTCGTGGAGGAGCGAGCGTGGCTTGCAGGAGCTGAATTTTAAACGGGTCCCGACAACCGTCTCGCCCCGACCCAGGCGGATCTGCCTGGTCTGCGCGCAAAATCAGCCTGCCGCCAGGGGAGCCGCTTGACGTGGCTGCAAATGGCCAGGGTTTGTGCAGCAGGCAGGGTCTCTCGTGTTAGGACCGGTGCTGCAGCATCGTCGTCCCCCGCGCGGCAACTACCCACAACAAAGATTGCCGTAACTCGTACGAAATACGCACGCGAGAATGGCTTCCCCCTTTTCGGCGTCATCGTTGCTGTCGAATGACCTTGCTATCCAGTTCAGAGGGCGTGAGAGCCATACGGCTCATACTGCATGCGCCTTTGGCCGAAGCGGCACGAGGAGATTGTCATCCGAACCGTCATGTTCGATATGGGTCCACGGTGGGAAAATGATCTGCGCGTCGTCCTGGGGCTTTGCAATGCCGTCAACGGCGCGCCCCCAGTTCGTGGCTCGTGGCCATTTGGTGTGCCCACAGGACCGGCGCATCCTCGTTTTGCGGCGGCATGACAGCGAACCTGCTGCCGGCGCCGGCACGTTTGACGCCACGAACCAAGTTAGGCGACCGGCTTCGAATGGGTATGAGTGAGGTCCATGCTCCATCAGTCCCTCCCTACCCATTGTCCTCACATCTCGTCAGGCAAGGCAAGGCAAGCCGCCACCCGAGACATGGGTGTGTGAGTTGAAGACAGCGACACCAGCAAACAAAGGGGTCGTCTCTTTCGAGTGGCCCGCCCGCAGACAGACGCAGGTCGGGAATCGGGTCAATTTGGAGTAAGCATTGGCGGCCAAGTGCGAAAGCGGCTGTGAACCAGAACGGACAAAAGTGGGCGGCGGGGGAGACGGACGTCGAGCCGTGGCAGGCCCCCCTCCAGTCACGTGGGTTGGCGATGCCCAGGACGCGATTTGGCGCGGCGTCACGACTGGAGCTGTAACCGCAGGGTAGCTGCGCAGCATTCGACCTCGTCTTGATGCGCGCAGAAAACAACTCGAGAACGGAGTGGGTTGAAGATTTGACATAGAGATTTGTTGGATTATTGGATTTCTCTTAGGTTTCTTCGTCTCACAAACCAACGTGGCGCGTTGCGCGTAGCGCGTAGCACGGCCTGTTGGCGAAGAAGCTCTCATCCTCCACGCCTCCTTCCATCGTCATCGACCTCACCTGAGCACTCTTGGGCAACGGCACCAGCGCCCTCGGCCTGACCCTGCCGCCCGCCCACTCCAAATCGCCAGCAAAACACGCAATCTCGCCTCTCCAAGTCGCGTATCCACGTCGAGATGCGATAAACAGCCCGCACACTGGACACGCCCCCTCCCGCCTCTCCCCATCCCCCATGACGGACCTGTTGCGCATCCTCCCGTCCTTCCGCACCGCGCCCTTCTCCGCCCTGCTCCCCGCCATCGAGCAGCATGCCCTCACCACCGCCGAGCTCCTCGCCCTGCACCCGGCTGACATCGCCAAGCAGACGCAGCTCCCGCTGCTGGACCTTAAGCGCTTCGTCGCCGCCATCCAGTCGTCGCTGGTCGACGACCTGGTCCCGGAGCAGCTGCTCGTTGGGCTGGACGACGACGACGACGACGACGACGACGGGCCCGGTCATCAGCACGCCGCGAGCATCGCAGACAGCCGCGGGAAGGAGGAGAAGGGAGAGGAGGATGACGATGGAAGAGAGGGAGATGTTGCGCCCAAGGGCACCCAGGATGACCCCGGCGCAGTCGCGGCAGAGCAGCAGCAGGAGCAGCGGCCGCCGCCGCCATCGCCGCAACGACAGATGACGCCCGGCAACATCCCGTGCGAGGCCATCAGCACCCTTGACGACGGCCTCGACGCCGCGCTCGGCGGCGGCGTGCCCCTCGGCTGCATCACCGAGTTCGCCGGCGAGAGCGGCGCCGGTAAGACGCAGTTCCTCCTCTCCCTGTGCCTCGCCGTGCAGCTGCCGCCCCCGCGCGGCCTCGCCAAGCAGGCCCTCTACATCTCCACCGAGTCCGGCCTCGCCACCCGCCGCCTCGCCCAGATGCTCGCTTCCAACCCGGCCTTTCTTGCCAGGAACGACGCCGACGCGCGCCCGCCGTCGCTCGACAACATTCTCAGCACCGTCACGCCCGACCTCGAGTCCCAGGACCACATCCTCGAGTACCAGGTCCCCGTCCTGCTGTCGCGCCACGACATTGGCCTCGTCGTCGTCGACTCCGTCGCCGCAAACTACCGCGCCGAGTTTGAGCGCCAGGGGTCCCGCGGCTCTAACATGGCCGCCCGGAGCGCCGAGCTCATCCGCCTCGGTGCCTTGCTGCGCGACCTCGCCCGCAGGCACAACCTCGCCGTCGTCGTCGCCAATCAGGTCGCCGATCGCTTCTCCTCGTCTTCCCTCTCGCCCGGTACCATCCGCGGCCGCGTCCACGCCGGCGCCGTCAGAAACGTCGCCACGACCCTGCAAAGCACGCAGGACAGCCCGCTCGCGTCGCGGAGTGACAAGGGCCCTCCGCCCCTTCCCCTCGCCAGCACGCCGCCGCCGCCCTCCTCCTCTGGCGCCGCCCCCTTCTCCTTTCCCGACGACGGCCCGCCACCTGCGCCGCCCGCCCTGCGGCTCGACCACCAGCAGCGCTGGTTCACCGGCTGGGGCGACGACCCGTACTCGTCGCAGGCCCTCAAGACGCCTAGCCTCGGCCTCGTCTGGTCCACTCAGATCTCGTGCCGCGTCGCCCTATTCAAACGCCCTGTCTACGGCCGCCCGCGGAGGGTCGCCGCGCCGCTCCACGCGGACGACTACGACGACGGCGACGACGTCGCTTCGCGCGAGCCAACGCTTAAGGCGTGGAGGAGATGGATGAAGGTCGTATTTGCGCCGCACGTCGCGGCGTCGGGGCGGGGGATGGACGGAGCGGCCGAGTTTGAAGTAAATATGGGCGGCCTCAAGTCTGTAAAGCCTAAAGCGAAGCTCAAAGCGAAAGGCATACACTGAAGCCTTGCTGCGCCTTTAGTTCGCAAGGCTTACGAAAGGTAGTCACATAAGATTAGACGAATCACGCCAGAACAAGAACATGCCTTAATGGTTTTACATTTGTGTCGTCGAAGTCGCTAAATGCTGTCGATCTAGCTGTACATGTCCCCTAGATGCCTCCTCCTCCACGCCAGACCTTCCATAGTAGCTCCCCCGGCGACCCATCATTGTGGGTGCGGAAACTCGTCCTCGAGCTGGAGGCGAACACCAACGTTCATGCTGATGAGCTCCTGGACCAGCAACTTGGCGGCGTACGGCATGGTCATCTTGGTCACCTCCCTCGTGCTCTTGCACGTGTGGCAGTAACCGCGGTATCCAAACAGACCGCACTGCTGGCAAATGTCAATGTCCACGCTGTCCGAGCTGAACATGAGCCGCTCCAGCAACAGCTGTGACGCTCCGTACGCGATCAAGCAGTCGCGCTCCATTTCTCCCAGGCGGAGACCACCGTCTCTGGAACGACCTTCGGTCGGCTGCCGGGTCAGGATGGCCCTGGGGCCCCTGGAGCGAGAGTGCATCTTGTCTTGCACCATGTGCTTCAAGCGCTGGTAGTAGATGGGGCCGTTGAAGATGTACGCCTCCAGGGGCTCGCCTGTGAGGCCAGAAGTAAAGTAGTCCTTGCCCTCCCACGAAAAGCCGTGGTCGAGTAGGACCTGGCTCATCTCCTCGACCGGATGCGACCGGAAGGCATCGCCAAAGCCATAGTCCTTGCGGCCATCGAGGATGGATGCCTTTCCTGTTAGGCATTCCAGAAGCTTGCCGACAGTCATTCGAGACGGGAAACCATGAGGATTCATGATAATGTCAGGTGTCAGGCCATTATCCGCAAATGGCATGTCCTCATGGTCAACAATGATGCCCACCACACCCTTTTGACCGTGACGAGACGAGAATTTGTCGCCCAACTCAGGACGGCGTGTCTGTCTCGTCTGGACCTTGATGACTGTGGTATCCTTTTCCGTCTGGGAGATCATGACCTTGTCAATGTAGGCAGGATCAGGTATGCGGTATGAAACGGCGGAATCGCGATATTCGCTGGGCCCCCGATCCATACCGATGCCGGTGGTTGTGAGGTCAAGAGGTGTTTCCTTCTTGACCATGACTTCTCCAGACTTGACTCTGTACCCGACCATGGCAAGGCCATCATTATCAAGGGCCTCGTACTTGGCTTCGCGCTGATTCGTTGCGCCGTTGATTGGATCTCCTATTCGCTCTCTCCGACCGTTCGGATATTTCTGCAGTTCTGTGGTGTACTTGCGGAATACCTGGCACCGCCCGAAACCTCTGTCAATGGACCCCTTGTTCAGGACGAGGGCATCTTCGATGTCGTATCCTGAATATGACATGACGACGACAGTGGCGTTTTGCCCTGCAGGAAGCTTGTCGTAGTGAATGAGCTCGATAGTCTTGGTGATGACCATCGGCCGCTGTGGGTATACGAGGGTGTAGAGTAGTGTGTCAATTCGGTTGAACTGATTATATGCAATGGCTCCGATGGCTTGTTTACCCATGGCGCATTGGTACGTGTTTCGAGGCGACTGGTTGTGGTGAGGGAAAGGAATCAGACCGGCGACGGCACCAAGCAGCGTGAACGGCTCAATCTCCAAGTGTGTCGTGCTTTGCGTCACCTGGTCCTCGTAGAGCGTGATAAGTGCGTCGTTCTCTTCGTTGACATCAAGGTATTCCACGATGCCCTTAGTCAAGAAGTCGTCAAAAGTTGCTTTGCCCAGCTGCAGCAGCTTGAGGTGCTCAGGCTTGAGCTTTTGTTGACCATTTTTAACAATAATGTAGGGCCGACAAATGCGGCCTTCATCGGTTGCTATATGAACAGCGTTGAAATGAGAGTTGAGGTTGATGCTGACGAAGGGAGATATCCATCCTCGTCGACGCATCGTCCGAAATTTTGACGCAAACCTCTTGGGATATCTTGTCAACGCAAATGGAGTACCGTTGACGTGTATGATGTATGAGCCCTCACGATGCATCTCGGCACCTGAGAAGTTGCGAATGGGCTCGACACCCGTGTCGAGGGTGAAGATCCACCGCTTGATTGGTGTTTCGTCAATGTTCGTCGTAATGTGTGTCATGAGGGCCAAGTTCTTGACGAGACCGCAAGCTTCACCTTCTGGTGTATCCGACGGACACAACATACCCCACTGGGACGGTTGAAGGGCTCGGGGACCCGACACCTTGCGAGTCTTCTCGAACTGACTGCTGATTCGGGTCATCATGCCGAGTGCACTGATGTAGCTAAGGCGGCTGAGGACGTGCGTGACGCCGGCTCGGTTCATGTTGAAGCGCTTGACGCTCCAGTTTCCTGTCTGGATGGCGCGATTGATTCCCAACCCGATGTTGTTCGCATGATTGCTGATCATGTGCACTGCATCGAGGGGAACTGCTCGGTTGTTCTTCTTCAAGAACTTGTCGATGGACATCTTGACCTCGACCATGAAGCGCTTGAAGAGATCCTCGAAGAGAAGTGAGAGGAGCTGACCGGCCAGCTCCAGGCGCTTATTCCCCACAAAGTCCCGATCATCGACCAGCTTCGAATCTTGCGAGGCCATGAGAACTCTCCGCGTCATCATGGCGACGTATATGGCCTTGGGATAGAAGTCAAGCCCTTCGATCGGAACATGGGCAATGACCAGATTGGCCAAGGCGTCGAGTCCCTCCTCCACGTTGTTTCGACGAACCTGAGGGCCGAACTGGGACCGTCGCGAGCCCATCTTGACGCGGGCGCCAATATATTCCAGCGCCTGGTGCTGAGTGAAGACGCCGACCTTTGTTGCCTCATCAAAGTTGACGATGAATTCGTCCTGGTACCTGCCGTCCGAGCCAGCCACCAGTTGCATGATCTCGTAGTCTGAGAGGCCACCCAAGGCCTTGAGCACAATGACTATGGGAATACCTTCGACAAGGACGTTGTGTGTGAGCACAATTCTGTCCTTCTTCAAGGTGACGTATGTCTTGGACTTTCGTTCGTGCGTCGAACTGGTGACGGAAGCGGAGATGACGTTGTTCTTCTCGTCGGCCTCGACAATGACGCGGTTCTTGCTCAGCTGTTCCTGGATCAAAATGACTTTTTCTGTGCCATTGATGATGAAGTAGCCGCCGGGGTCCAAAGGACACTCGTTCATGGCCTCCATCTGAGCATTATTCGCACCACTGAGCCTGCATTTGGAGCTCTTGAGCATGACGGGCATGCGCCCCAACGGGACACCCTTTCGAACGATCTTTTGCTTGTCACGGATGTAGGCGATATCGACCAAAATAGGCGCGGCATACGTCATGTCGCGTAGTCGGCACTCCATGGGAGTCACCTCGGTGCGGGACTTGGCATCGTTGTAATCTTGCCGGCGCGGGCGGCCGACGCGAATATCCGTGAACCTAGACACGGCAGTCAGCGATGGATTCATGCGGCGCAACGTGGTTGACCAGGATAGATAGTCCTACTCGAGCCAGAAGTTGCTGTCGACATCGCTCCGAATGGTGCGGTTGGTGCGCACAATGTCCTTGATCTCGTGCTCGACGAAGAAGTTGTACGAGTCGATGTGCCTATCGCCCGGGTCAGTACAACCCAAGGAAGCGAGCCCTCGGACGCGCTGAGTGGGAAAAGTGCGTACTGTTTGACGAGACCTGGCGCAGTGTTAGCTATGCGACGAGCGAGAGAGACGACCACCGGGAGGTCCTACCCTTGACCTTGAGGAATGCTGGTAGCAGCTGGAACTTGTCCTCCTTGGTCGATACAGGGTCCGTAAGCTTCTTGCCGTTGTAAAATGGCTCCAAGAGGGCCTCGAAGCCGTCGTCTACGAATGGCATGTTGGCGATTACCACGGGAGGAGCATCTACAGACCCGCGCGACACGGCGGTGCCTGCGGCTCGGTGGTTTTGAGAGTCGCGATGTTCGTCGGTTGCCACGGGATATTGCAGTAGAGTTGCGAAGCAAAAAAAGTACAGAGTCGTCTTGCAGTCACCGCGATAGGCAGGTGGGGCTGGCTATCCGACCGGAAGGCGCTCAGTGGTGGGGGACGACTCGCAAGGTACGAAGTACCTTAGTACCGTTCGCGCTACACGGTAGTTACGGTATACTTCGTACTTAGCTGCTCCGTCCATGCATCCGCAGCGCGGCGTGCCGGAGAATTTCTAGACGCAAACAACACTGCGGATGGCTAGGACCTGGCAGGCCGAAAGTGCATCTTCGGCCATCAGCAAATGCTTCGTACAAAGTACGTTCCCATCGTAATGCCATTCACTAACAGCATCTAGGCGTCATCTGAGGTGGGGGTCTGTCGCCGCTGCCCCTCGTGCGCACACACCAGCGAGGGCAGTCTGACTCCATCACCTCCAGCACACATGCAGCTGCATGCCGTGTAGACCTGGGGCCAATGCAAGAGCCGTCCTCGAGACAGCCAAGCTCCAACGCCGAGGCAGTGTCAAACAGGCTCTTGAAGTATGCAACCACCCATGGCTCGATAATATAAGGTTCTCTCCATCACGTGCCAGGCACAGCCCTCACTTTAACCCGGCGAATTCACACAAGGTTTTTGATTCCGAGGGGCCCTTAAATAGACTCAGGAATCACTCCGTAACATACAGTTCGACAGACGGTGGAAGAGAAAAATGTAGCGTTCGCCTGAGGGCCCCCTCGCCTCTCATACGTGGCATCTCTTTGTTGGGCGACGAGTCATCTATGCCCTGAAGCGACCGACTAGCTGGCGCGAGAGCCTGGAGCTCATGGGCGAAGGTGGCGCCCGCCACCAAGATGGAGGCACGCGAGCGCCAGGCCGCATCGTCATCCCTCGGTGTCGGAACAAGAAGCCATTTCGCCGGTGAAACAAGCATGCGTCGAAATACACGGCCACCTCTGTACTTCTTCCACCGCTCGGCCCGGGAGGGGTTCTGCGAATGATAAGCCGGTCCATGCCGACCCGACCCCGCGCCGATGACGATCATCCCCTGCTGCCAACAACAAGGACGTTGCGCTTCTCTCGCTGTGAGCCGGAATGCCTTCATTAGTAGGAGGCGCTCTGTGGACCGGCGACAGAAGGTGGCAAGCAGGGTCCATGACCGCTGCGGCGCAGACAGGCGTGAAATGGACTGCAGGCTGCAGAGATTGTTGTGCTTGGTAGGCCCCTCCCTCTCTGTATCCGCAGAGTTACGTAGCAGCCTTTTTCCACATCGCACGTAGGTAGTAGTACTGTGATTCTCCGATTTCGCCAAGACGAACCAGCCCTCTCTGCCTGGCTGACGAAATGGCATCCGATCTCTTGAGAAGCATCCATGCTCGCGTGGAAGCCAGTGCGGAGCCACTTCCTTTCCTCCCCCCCTCCATTGAATGTATTGGGCGCCGCCCAACCACCTCAGCGGCGTCCTTTTTGGCGTGGCTGGCACAGATGGACCCTCCAACGACCCCTCCCTCCCTCGTCCGTCCGCCCGCCCGTCCCTCCTCAGGTTCAAGAAGGCTGTCAAGACATGCCATGATGATGGTGGGACGGCAAGACGGAAGCTTTGTTGTGGTGGTGTCGCCTCCCCCAACCCCACATGGCCGGCGGCCAAGTTCAACGACTTCTCCACTCGGCGGCAAGCCATTCAAAAGTCGGTGAAGATGCCGGACAGACGAGTCTGCACAGCACCGCTGTCCTTCTTCTCCAGAGACCAGGCGGCCAGGGCTGGGCGAATCTCAGGACTTTGGACATGCGTCGCCGTGTGTGCGTAGCTATGACGCCGCCGACTTCACTGGCCGAGTGTAGGAGGCAGATCTGATAGGACAGGGTAGGGCTGCAGAGGAACAGGACGCCCGCAGTTCGGTGACAGAAGCAACCATGGGAGTGAGTACCCGGCGGTAGACGATACATGTGGTGACCTGCTGGGCCATGTCTGCCTGACGAGCGGCGACGACGCTGCATCTCCCACACACACAGTTCGGCAGGGCAGCAAACTACCTACTCAGTTCGCGTTCCGGATTGCTATCGCGAGGGCGACCTTGCTTCGAGACGGTGGATCGTGGCCATCTCGAGACCGCCCTAAAATGCCTCGACCAGCCATCGAAACTACGCGCGAGGGGCAAAGTAGCGTGTCGGCTGCGCAGAGCGCGCACGAGCGCCCAAGTCCTCGCCCTCCTCGATATGCATACCATCCACCGCTCGCCTCGATCCGGGTGCTCGGCCGTGCAACCGTCCGATCATATGTGGTTGACACGCTAGGGTGACATGATCCACTGACGGAGCATCCAGGCCTGCGTGTAAGGGAGCCGCACGCCAAGGCGGCCGTCGTCGACGACAGGGCACGGCGACGTCTGCCGCTGCAGCAGCCGCAGCGAGTTCGGCTTCGCTCCGGACAGGATAAGTACCAAAGGGGCGGCGGCCTTGGACACACAAGAAGAAGAGCCTCTTGACCAGGCAAGTTTTTGATATTCTGGGTTGGCAGTGCCTGCCAACCCCTGCCCGTCGGCACCGTCTCGTCAAGCCTCCGTGATCGACGGGGCCGGCTGTCAGGCCGCGAAACAACAGTATCTACAAGAGGACGCTTGGCGGTTATTATATGCGTGTGACTTGTATTGGCTGGGCGGTTGGGTTTGTGACCAAAGCCCTGGCCCAGTGACGCCATCCAAACCGGATTCTGTTGCCTTGGGCGGGGGGAAGGTAGGTAGTGTTGCCCCTCAGATGGAATCAGGAGAAGCCGCTGAGTCCGCTGCCGGCAGCTTGGGGCCTGCTCAGGGCGGACGGTCAAGCCAAGCACACAATTCATGGCGCGGGAGGGTTAGGTGTTGTGCGAGTCTTGGAAAAAGAGCCAGACTTCCAATGCTCCCCCGCCAAAGCAACACCTCTCTCCGAGATGCTATCTTTTGGTGGCTGATGTGCGAACTGGCCCTTTCCGTTGGGCCCGAGGGTGATTTGCTGTCCTGCAATTTTTCTTCTCCTCTAGAAGGCTGGGGGACGCATAAAGTTCCCCAGAAAAAGTGTTTCGGCGGCGTGGCTGGCGACAGCTGTCTCGCAGGAATTAGGGCTAATAGTATCCGTAAAAGTATGTACTCGTAGATTTGAGTCTTTGCTAGCCAGGCCAGGGTCAGTGGGACACGCAGGGTCCACAACTGACGTCGCCTATAGAGGTACTAACTAAGGTAACTATTTGGTGAGAGGTACGTATGAAGTACCTTGCTTGGCCGCAGAAAAGAAGGGGGAGGGGGGGGGGGGCGGCATCGAGGAAGTGGGCCGGCAACGCGAGACGAGAGGGGCAAGTGCAGTGCGACGAACCCTCTCGGAGAAGCGAAAGGTTATCAATTACGCGTCCTAGATACGGATCAAAGCAATGAATTCGATTCCCGACTTAGCTCATCGACTCCTTGGTCAACTCGGTACTGAGGAAACACCTGCCGGTGAAGTCTGGACGCAGTTGGCAGAGTGACTGTCTGGGAAGGGTGTACAAAGTACTAGCAAGAGGTGCCACGCTCGCCGCCTCTTTGGGTCGCCTGCAGCCCACGAGCAACGCGTGTGTATACGTATCAAGTACGTTGCCGGTGCGGCAGCACGACCAGCGGCAAGTACGTTGCTTCGGTAGACTTGAGAATAGATGGATGTGAAGTCTTGGTGACGTGTAGGAGCGATACAGTGTTGCCGGCTTTCTGCGCCGCGACGGCTTCGCACAGCGTCGACAGCGACGCGGACACAGATGGCGAGGAATGCCCTGCTTGTGCTCGTCCTTGGATGGTCCGGTGCCCACTGGCTCCGAGATGCGCGTGCAATGTGTCTATGCGCTTTCTTACTGAGTAATTTGTAGATGCCGCCGCCACCACCACCACCACCAAACCCCCGCCCCCGACTGGGCTGTCCGCAAGGAGCGGGTGGCCGGACCTGCCAGGGCGGTCCAACTCATCACTAGGCGGGCGGTTACTGGGCACCATCACCCGCACCCTATTTGCTGTCACTCTGTCGCTGATTTGCTGTTCTACGTTGCATGAGATGCTTGTCCCGCTGCTGTACCCAGCAAGGCCGAGGGCCAAGGCACGAGGCGTCATGGGCTCTGCTGAGCAAAGGTTGTTAGACAGCTGGGAGAAGGCGAGCTAGTAAAAGTATACAAGTAGTAACGTTGGTAGGAGCTCGACGCTTCGACACTCTGAAAGCAAGTACCCGGACCACCTTACCAAGTGCTCAGGGGCCGTCTCGGAATAACAGCCAGAAGCCATGCCATGGAGCATCATCACCCACAAGTCATGTTTCGCAGACGACCCAGCCCGCCAGCCGATGGGGACCCCTCCTCCGCTTGGCTGATCCGTCTGTGTCTCCCGAGCGAGTGCTGCGTGTCTCTCATCAGACGTCTGCGCCCTGAGTTGCGCCGCCGTATGCCCGATGATTGGGTGCCGCCGAGATCTCGTACCTTTGCAGGGCAGTGGCCCGAATACAGAGGTACGATACGGAACCTAAGGTACCTTAGTACTGCAGAACTTCAGTACCTGACCTACTAATGACTGGGTACAGTAGAGGTAAAGTACCTTCAAGGTTGTCCCCGATGCGTGTTACCTGTCCGCTCCACGGGGGGGGCTCGCGTCGCCATCGGGCGGATTGCTAGTGCGCGCGTCGCTGGCCAGCGGCCGGGTACCGAGTACGAAAGGGGGACGCGGCCGAGCTGGTCTTGTACCTCCATGCCACGCTGAAGCTGGACCCCGAATGTGCACCCGACCCTTCCTCGAACCCCCCCCCCCCCCCTCCTCTCCTCCCGTCCCAAGCCCCTTCCCCCGGGCTCCCAACCTCACCTGATGAGAGCTGGAGGTCCTGGCCCGAGTACCCCCCATGTACGTATCCAAGGCAATGTACCTAGCCCAGTAGCCAGTACTCGCACAAGGAGGGTACCACCTTGCCTTCGGCGCCCCCCCCCCCAGCCGCCAACCACGACGACGACGACGACCCGCCTGTCGCTCGCTCTAGGGCGCCATCCCAGGGCAGACGACAACGCCGCCGCCGCCGCCGACGAGCCCCCGGGACCACCGTCGGGCACCCCTGTCGTCCACCGCCCAGCGGACGCACCCTACAGCCCCGGACAGCGCCAGCCCAGACCTCACCTCTTTGCAGGTCGTGAAGTGGTGGCCCTGACAGAGCAGACCAGAGCCCTCTTCACCAACCCTCATCGTCGACCCCCTGTCTCCTGGCCTGGCCCAGACCCATGCCCACACAGGCCGCACCGACTTGTCCAGTTGTCCATCACCCCGCCTCCCGGCATCGTCGTCTTGGTTCCTTTTTTGCTCTGTCCTCCACCGGGCAGCGCCTGCTGACTTGTTGCGACGCTCCTTGTCCCATGCCGGCAGCGACATACGAGTAGACGGTGCCAATTCGGCGTGTACGAGTCCTGTCCTGCCCTCGCCCCTCGACCACCATCGCCACCGCCATGGACGAGCTGCGCTTCCGGGCCCAGCAGTCGCCGCGCAACGAGCCGCCCATGGCCAGCTTCGTCTCGCCCCCTCGCAATGGTGCTCGCCTGCCCCAACAGGGCCCCCACGACCAGCGCGCCAACATGCCTCGACGCTTCACCACCGACTCAGGCCGCGTCCCGACCCTGTCGTCGGTCAACTCCAACATGAGCTCGCCACAGCGCGGCCCGGGCCTCGACGCCAACCCGGAATATAATGTCCGTCCCTGTGCCCCGTCACGTCGACCTCGGAGCGTCGTCTGGCTGTCCAAAGCATGTTGGCTAACTGTCAAAGCCGCAGACGTTACACAAGGTTCAGCTGGTACGCTACCCAGATGCAAGTGCTCAACCCCTGCCACGATGCTGGACGACCATACAATCTGGGAGGGAGTCGGAAGCGAGAGTGACCGGGCCAGTTGCTGACCCATACCCGCAGATCGAGCAGAAGAAGTTGGAGTATGAGCGGATCCGAGAGCAGCGCCACCGTTTCGAGCTGGAGATGCAGCGTCTCGACCAGCGACAACGACGCGAGGCCCAGGAGCTCGCTCAGATGGAGGAGGAAATCGGCAGACTGGCCGGCCATCAGTCTGAGCCGACGACCCCGCCCGAGTATCGCGACAACTCGGGCTTCCCATCCATGTTCTCGAGGCCGAATCGTTATTCCATGTCGAGCTTGGCTTCTCCCCCGGGCTTGTTCAACCGCCCTGCTCGTTCAGGCTCGCAGTTGACCTCGCCGCCCTCGGGCCTCATACAGAACCGGTACGGCTACGAAGAGCCGATGCCCTCTCGCTCTGTTCCCACCACTCGTCGAAACAGTGACGACGAGGAAAAGGAGGAGGCTGTCCGTCAGGACCCGACTAGCCACAGGTCAACCAATGCGTACGTGCCCCTGCCCCCCCGTGCTTGTTGTTTTCCCTCGAATTGGTGAATTCCACTTTGCGTTCGTCAACCTGCTACTTCTTCTTTTCTGTGCAATTTCGACCACGCGCATTACCTGGAGGGCCTGCATAGTAGAGCTCATCACGAGTGGCGGCGTGACTCTGCTCCAGGCGATGCGCAGGGTAACGGGGATGTGCACTGCTCGTACCTCTAGCACCGTCTGGCTTTGGGTCGATGACCAGCGCATCAACTGGGGCCTGTCAAGCTTCCACGGCCCGGCTCACTGGACCCAGAGTGCAGGTCAACGCCGAAACTCTCCTCCAACACAGCCTGTGCTCCTCGTTCGCGAGGTGCACCTGAAGTCTCGAGCGAGGCTGCTACTGCATTTGCGACGGGACGTCGTCGAGTCACAAAACATCGCAAGAGGCTTGCTGCTGCCGCTCCACGCCTGCCTCTTATCAAATCGCTGTGTCCGCCGAACAACACAGCCTGTCATTTACCCTCCTTGTCGCCGCTTTTCTTCCTCTACCTCCCTGCCTCCAGCACACCTCCTGCCAGTGCAGGCGCTTTGTTGACCGTGCTTGACCCGCCAGAAGAGCTCAGCTTTCACTGCAATTACCTGTGCACCCGCGATTGCTGCCTTAATTGCTCGAATGCCTCAGCACGGTGCACCGCAGCCATTGCGCGCGAGCCTGTCCGCCTCCACCCGCACCAAGGGCTCGTTGCATCAAACATCTTTCAACTTCATGCTTCCCACGCGAGCTGATGCACCACTGACCGACTCCGCCAACAGCTTGAATCGCTACTCAATGCCGGTAACTCGGTCGCGAAACGGATTGTACGACATGAATCTCGACCAGACCAACACTACGCGCTTCCTGTTTGGCGACGAAGAACCCAAGGCGCTCCATCGCGGGCAGACGCCTGACGAGCATTTCCCCACTCTCGTGAGGCGGGAAGATCAGATGGTAAGAGCGTTTCTTTTCTCTCTTGTTCTATGCGTTGCTGTGCCTGTTGCCATGGGGCTGGGGCCACGCTAGCCTCGGGTTGCTGTGACTGTGCTGTTCACGGAGAGCAGTCACTGCGCACAGGGGGCCGTTCTCTGCTGCTTGGCCGATTCACAGCGAGATCAAACCCTAGGCGCCTGAGGCTGCGAACCACGTCTGATGCCCCGGAGCCTTGTTTACATGGCCAGTTCCCTCATCCCGTCGCGCACACCGCACGCACGCCTCTCCCGCCCTCTCACTTCTGCATCGCTGCTCCGCAACATTGCAGGCGCTGTGTTGGGGGATCTCCTGTACTTCTACCACGCATTGTCATCACCCTGTTCTTCTGACATTTGTGTTTTGGTCCAGCTTTCAGCGTCTTCTGCCGCGCTCGATCTTGCGCTCTCCCCGTCTCCTAACCCTGAAGCATCCGCCATCAACCGCTGGAGTCGTGTTAACCATCACCGCCCGCAACAGAGCCTCTCGTCCATCAACGGGGTGTCTTCGGCCCAGGCTGGGGACCTTGCAAGCATCGGCAGCCGACCGAACTCGCTTCGCCACTCACTTGATCTCAAGTATATCTCGGAGAACGCGATCGAGTCGTCTGGTGGCATCATGAATCCGTCCGCCAACCACAACATGAACACCACCCCGCCCCGACTGCAGAGCTCCTTCTCTGCCAATGACGTGCCTACGGTTAAGAACCCGGCAGGCGCTGCTATAATGGGAGGCAACGCAAACAACCATGCTCAACAGCATTTCCACAATCACAACGCCAGCATCGGCCGCATCCCCGCTGGTGCCCTGCCTACCCGCGGTCATAACCGCGAGCTGTCGAGCGACAGCAACGCCAACGGTGGCCGAGAGCAAGCGGGCGGCTTCCCGTCCATCCAGTCCGCGCTTCATGCTAGCGCGCCACCATTTGGCCCAAGCATCACGTCGGCAGCGCCAACATCGAGCGCTTCGGCCATCTCGTCGCCTACCAGCGCAGCCCCTACAGGCCAGTTCCACGGCTTCTTCCCCACCAATGGATATGCTCCAGCTGGTGCCAACGGCGCGGGAAACTTTGGCATGCCGATGCTTGCAGCGCAAATGCAGCAGATGAACATGAACGGCGTCAACAACGGAAACACGGTGTACCCCCCTCAGAACTACACCGGCTACGGCTCCATGCCATACAACCCGGCCGGTCAACGTGACAGCCAGGCACGTGTGATCCAGCACCGCCGCCAGCTGGATAATGAAGGTCAGTCAAAGCAGCTACGCCACCCCCCCAAACGCACTTATGCTAACTTGATCAAACTTGGCAGCCATGTCGCGGTACCACAACATGCCTCTGGATTCGTTCCGAGGCCAAATCTACGACCTGTGCAAGGATCAGCACGGCTGTCGCTATCTTCAGAAAAAGCTCGAGGAACGCAATCCGAGCCAGGTCACCATGATCTGGGAGGAGACAAACCAACATGTCATCGAGCTTATGATGGACCCGTTTGGTAATTATTTGTGCCAAAAGCTCCTCGAGTTTTGCAATGACGACGAGCGTACCGTTTTGATTCAAAACGCGTCACAGGACATGGTCCGCATCGCCTTGAACCAGCATGGAACCAGAGCTCTGCAGAAGATGATTGAGTTCGTCAACACTGGACAGCAGGTCCGACTTATCATTGAGGCCCTGCGCTTCCGAGTTGTTGAGCTCATCCAGGACCTCAACGGCAATCACGTCATCCAAAAGTGCCTCAACAAGCTTACCTCGACCGATGCCCAGTTCATCTTTGATGCGGTTGGCAACAACTGCGTCGATGTGGGCACGCATCGACACGGATGCTGTGTGCTCCAGCGTTGCATCGACCACGCCTCCGGCCACCAGAAGTCTTGGCTGGTCGACCGCATCACGGGCCATGCTCGTGTTCTCGTGCAGGACCCTTTCGGCAACTATGTCGTTCAGTACATCATCGACCTCAACGAGCCGAGCTTCACGGACCCTGTCGTCCAATCTTTCAAAGGCTGCGTCGGATCGTTGTCTCGTCACAAGTTTAGCTCCAATGTGATTGAGAAGTGTCTCCGATGCGCTGGACCCGAGTCCAAGGACATGATTGTCGACGAGCTGCTTGCTCCGCAGGAGATTGACCGTAACTTGCGGGATTCGTTCGGCAATTACGTCGTTCAGACGGCTCTGGAGTTCGCCACGCCACATCAGAAGTATCGCCTGGTCGAGGCCATTCGCCCGCTTCTCCCACAAATCCGCAATACTCCTTACGGGCGTCGCATCCAGGCCAAGATCGCCATGTACGACAATCGTGGGAGCGCGGCTTCCAGCGGCCAGGCTACCCCTGCCGACAACACCCAAGGTCAGATCCCCATCCGTCCCGGTCATGGTCATACTCGTGGCATGTCTGGGAACGCTCCCATGTTGGCCAGCAATGGACTCGCAACCAACGGTGGCAGCTTGTCAGGATTGGCCGCGCAGGGTATGCGTCAGAATGGCCCGATTCATTCCGGCACCACGGCCTTGGGAGCCCCCGGCGCAACGACGTCTGGACCGGCGCAGTATCAGCCCGCCCAGCAGCAGCCGCAGCAGCCGCAGCAGCTGCACACCGTTCAACAGCCCGGTGCTCAGCAAGGCCAAGCAGAGCAAGGCCACATGCAGCCTGGCCCTGTCCAGCAGCCCCAGTTCAGCCAGATGCCGCCGGCCGAGTACACGCCGAACAACTCCTCGACGGACACCAGCGAGGCACGCTGGGTGTAAACTACCTTCCCTTCAAGTGTACTGCCACCCAGAGGACCATTTGCTTGTACAACGGTTTTCATGATCCTCTTTCCAGGCCACTGGGTGGCATTCTCATGCAGCACGGTTACGACACGGCCATGACTTGACGATTTTCCTTGCTCCGCGTTTGCAATGAGCCGCGAAGAGCAAACCTTGACGCCAAGACCGTACGTTTGGCATGATAACACGACGTCTCACTCTGACCAGCACAGCACCCTCGCGGGAGCTTTGTGTGTACATTACCCAAGGAAAGGAAGTCTGGAAACGAAAACGCTCACCGGTCCACATCCATCAAACTCTTGCACTAGAGAAACCGGACCGACAACGGCATCCTGTATGTGTACTAGGATCGTCACCACATCTCCATCGGCATAGACGAGCCCTTGAACTCTTTTTTCCCTTTCCCCCTTCGATTTTCGAATTCTCTGTTGTTGTTGCGCCTGCATCTTGCCTCTTTTCTTCTGCAACATGTGCCACGCCATCTGCATTGATGGCTTCGGCCGACGAGAGACCATGAGAGCGTGCCTTCTTGCCATTGATGTCGCTTATTGCGGCATGTTAGCGGGGGAAGGAAGGACGTCTGGACTCGGGGACCGGCATTAACTTGGGGGTGTGCGCGCACGTTTGGGGTAGAGACGTCGTGCTGGCTGGAGGCTTCTCCGGGTTTCTCTTTTTTTTTTCTCGCGGTGTTTGTATGAGTTTAGAGACAGAAAAGAAATCGACCTTGCTTTGTAAGAAAAAAAAACAGAGGCTCGTTCGTGCATACTTGTGTGGTCCTCGACATGACTTTTTTCCTGACGGGTGGACTGAGCGTAATGCTAGGATAATCGCTCGCACATAGAAATTTCTAGTGACGCATAAGGGGCAGCCCATTAAGATATTACTCATATACCGAAGCCTCTCTGTAGTCTCATATGTGCCTTCCACAGGCCATGCCTTTGCAATGCTAAGCTTGTAGCCCAAAGCTCGTAGCGATTTGCCAGGGGTCTCACGCGGAGACAGGACAGGCCTAGCGGGGAGGTGGTGCGTGGCTTAGGGCTCTTCGAGTCCGAGCAACTCGGAAGTTGGAACATATCATGTATGATATACCACAGCAGAGTGACACAAGCGGAGGGAGTGAGTTATCGCCGTAGACTTTCGTCAACTACGGGAAACTATAGTGTTCTTTCATTCCATAATTTTTGTGTGTGTATCAGACTACCAGACGTGAAAAGGCGCTCCCAATCGCGATCCCGTTCCACGCAAGCATGCATGCAATCCCCCAACCAAACACCGCGCCTAGCACCGGGCCCGCAGCCGCGCCGAGGTAAGAAGCCCCCGAGGCGGGAGCAACGACAACGTCGCGCGTCAGAAGCGGCACCACAGCCGCCACAGCCTCACGCACGCCCTGAAGAGTAAGAGCGACGGCGCGCGGCAGAGCGACGAGACGCTTATCGGTAGCGCCACAGGGACAGGGTGTTGTGGCGCTTCCAGGTCTTTCTGCGGCCGGCCTTGGTCTTGTTGTAGCGGTGGCCCTTGTTGAGGCCGCGGGACTTCTTGCCGGTGGCAGTGAGGCCGCGGGACTCGCGGTGCTTGTGCACGGGGTTGACGATCCAGTTGATGCGGGGGTCGATGCGGATGGCCTTGTGCTGGGGGTCGACGAGGATGACCTCGTAGTACTTGTAGGTGGAGTCCTGGTTGATCCAATACGAGTTGAGGACGCGCAGGTTGGCGCAGCGGCGGCCGACACGCTCCTCGGCGGTGGACTTGAGGGAGCGCTGGTACTTGAGCTGGTTCACACCCTGGTTGGTGGGCTTGCCTGCAGCGCGAATCCACCGGTCAGCAATCTGATGCTTTTGCCACACCGTGATGTGCTGTCAAGCGCTCTCCAGCCATGCAGGCCTCGGAGACGCTGGCAAAGTCCTAGGTTCGTGGACATACCATAGGTGGCACCCTTAGGGACGGGGCGCTTGCGGCCACCGCGGCGGACGCGGACGCGGTAGACGACATAGCCCTGCTTGGCCTTGTATCCGAGGCGGCGGGCCTTGTCGGGGCGCGACGGGCGCGAGGCGCGGTGGATGACGTTCAGCTGACGGAACTATAGCACTCTCAGCAAATGTTCAACGAGTGTATAGTATGGGACGAGCATCTCGGCGTGGCCTCGCCGGCTCCTTGTCCCCTTCTCCCGTCTTCCCTCACTGTGTGTGCGTGCGCGCGCGGCGGCTATCCCGCTACCAGATCCATGTGGAAACCTCGTCTCGGACAAGAGGGTATGCGGCAGCACCAGCAGCAGCGGCGACGACAGTAGAGATATGTCGGACAGAGAGGAACTCGTTCGGCCACGATCGATTGCTCGTCCGGGAGGGAGAGGGAAAAAGTCGACGTCGGGTCTCAGCATACCTCCCAGCAGCGCACGCGCAGAAGGAAGCGCATCACATCGGACTGCTTCTTCTTCTGAAGCTCCTCGACATACTTGAGGGCACCCATCTTGGCTGTTGAGCAAATGTCAGTACGACAGCAATTCGTCTTTGTCGACCTGAATCGGGCGGAGAGACAGCACGAACCGGATTGTGAGGTGAAATTCCTGCCGGTGGTTAGTAGTGGTGAGAGGGAGGAGGAGCAGAGGTCAAAATTTCCACAAACTGCAAATTCCCGGGCAATGGTGAAAATTGAAAGCGGTTTGTGGGTTAAGCGATGGGCTAGTCCCGTTCTGGCCTTAGGGCGCTAGGCCTTGCCCCTCACTGCCCTCAGCAAGGCACCCGAGGTGACCGTTGGGACACTGAGCAGCTTAGTCATCCATTGACCCACTCAGATGCTGGTTCACCGGCTTGACTGGGCCCTCACAGGCCTGCCATGTTCTCCTTTTGCCGCTCGTGCAAGGCGGGATGAGTGGGCTGTTCTGCGTTGCACCCCAAAAGAAAGATGCACTTGGATGCAACAGCAAGTCGTATTTCGAGGATTCCACACTCATATGCATGGGCCTAAGTTGTGCCATGTTTGCCCTCGATTCCAAAACGAAGCTCAAGCATTTCAAAGCTCAGACCTTACCACCTCACCACCATTTGTGTACATCCCACTACTCAACCTCCATCGGCAGCAGCTCGGCCGCACTACCAAGCAACTTCACAACCTTCCGTGCCATCGTACCCCATGTATCTTCAATGTCCTTTGGGATAGCCCCTTCGAGTAGCTCCGATGCAATCGCATCGATTTCGTCTCTTGTTCGTCCGGCGTCCCTCTGGGCTCTTGCCATGACGATGCCATTCAACGCCTGAATTGACATGGTCATAGCGCGATGGTTCAGTGCCCTCAAGTCCTTGACGTCCTGATTCCAAGACTCCAAGTTGGGTTTCTTGATCCCAGTAGGCCGTCTATTGAATTCCTGATATTGCCTCGCTATTTCAGCGCAGGTCTGCAAGCATTTGCGGGCCTTGATAAACGTCTCATTGTGCTGCGCTCCTTTGGGAGGACAGCCACCTGGACGACTAATGACCGCCGAAATCTCTGGAGGCAGGTCTTCGATCGCGGGAACGCATTTATCGGGTCTTTTAAATGCTTTCATGTCAGTGGCGTGAGGGTGCTTCAAATAAAACAACTGGGAAATGACTTGCGGTCCAAAAGTCAGCTGTTCCTCGACGAGGTTGCACAATTCCTCTGCCTCGTTGCGGGCCGCCAACTTCGCGTCCATAGCGCTTTGGGCTTTCTTTGAGTTGGCGAGAAAGTTTCTAGCACAAGGCGATCAACGTGAGCGGCTTGCCTCCCGATTGACAGAGCGGCAACGGGTAGCGGAACCTGCTACTTTCTCTGCCTTCATCCTCGCTGGAGCTCTCTTCTTGTGTACGCGGTTTCTTCCTTGGCTTCGCGACCTTTGGCGCTGCGCGTGCCCTTTTTCGTGATGCGGGCGCTTCCTCGCCGTGTGGTTCTGCGGTGTCGTCCGCTAACGATACAATCAACAGCAAATCCTTCAGTGATACAAGACTGCCTACCCTTCGCAGCTCGATTCTTTCGTCGTGTAACGGGTGCCATTGTTGTGCCGATTGGAACTCTGTAGAGACAAGAAGGTAGTCGTGTTGTGTGCTTTGTTTAAGAGATCGCGACGGCTGTTCGACTCAGTTGGTGAATCTCAACGGGGCCTGCGGTTGAGGGCACAGGAAAGTAGTTGTGAAACAATTTTCGAGCAGCGTCAAGGATGGGATTGAGTTCTCTCCGCCAGAGTTGCTCCTTCCATATATAACGTTGGATCAGGTGATGTGCGCTGGCATTCCCGGGCTGACAAACACATGCGGCAGGAGCGATGGAGCTGCCCGAGTGCTGCTGAGAAGCCCACGGAGATCTCCCTGCTACATTGTGGCCTGGGATAATCGCCTGCTTGGACGCAGCTCATGCAACTTTGTTATCAACTTTGAATGGAGCGGTTAATGGGAAGAATCTCTTGAACAAGGCCGTCCCAAGGCCCAATTAGTGCAGTCCCAGTCCCAGAACACGCATGGAAGAAGACTAGAACGAAATCTTTTGTCATACATGACTTTAGCCATACCCAAGCCGTATCCCTTTTGGTTGCGTATTAGTTACAGCGTTCTCATGTTTGTATACTCAAGCCTCTGTCTATAATTCTCAGCCGTTGGAAGTAAGCAATCGATACGTCCTCTGTCTTCCTGAACCCCAATCCCCAGTCTTGTGTCATTGAGCCGTATCGCAGCCCTAACAATCTTGAATGGAAAAAAAACGAATGACAGGTCATGAAAAAAGAACCGACTGAAGCAAAAGGTAAATCAAGAAAACAACCCGTTTCCCTAAATGTTTGGGACGGTCAAAGGAGTGTGTGTGGTGGCGGACGCCGGCCCACATAGGCAAATGTTCTGGTCGGAAGGCCGACCCGCGCCAGGGAGTCTGTCTGGCAGACCGGCACGCAAATGCAGGGAAAACTCTTTACTTGAATAGCAGTCGTAGTCGCAACGCCGACTGAAAAAAGATAAGAGGGGAAAAGGTGGGCTTGGACCACCTCTGAAAGCAAATGTTTTTCAGGGCAATCTAGTGCGTATTCAAGGACAGACCCTGGAATGCCGAAGCCCAGTCGTTTTGATGAGAGATTGGTGACGCGCCGTGGCCATGAGGTGTTGGACTGGGGATCGTCTGTCCCCCGGGAAGCCGCTGGCGAACCGATTGGAGGTCCACCGGCTGCTGGAAGCCTGCGTTGGGGAATCCCTCTAGGCCTGGAGATAGACTAGGGGCATACGCTGGGTTGCTTCGAGCGTTGCCGAAGGCGCCACCTCCACCAAAAGCATAGTTCGCAGTAGGATAGGCAGTGGCTGGAGGCCCTTGCCTGTCTCCGCCAAACGGCTGAGAGAAAGCCGGACGAAAGCCGCGAGCCACCTGTGGTGCTTGGCCGAAAGCTTGTGACGACTGTTCCTGGGCCTGCTGGTTTTGCTGGCGACGCTCTCCGCTGCCGGGTCCTCGTCCTGCGCCCACGGCACCTGGCCCAACACCACTGGGCGCTTGGATGCCCAGAGTAGGGCTGGCGAAAGACGCGGGGTTGATAGCCGACATCCAGATTCGAGTCTTGTAAATCTTGAAGAGATCAGTTACAAGAGAGTTGAAATTGATGTATGAGTCGGCAAAGTAGTAGAAAGTGAGCTTTTTCCAATCCCTACGAGCACGTCAACACTCTGGAAAGCCATCGTCTGCAGTGTGGTCACTTACATTTGGAACTCGGCATCGAGGATCTCCATGTTGAGGCCATGTTCCTTCACCTTCTGCATGCAGACTCGCTTGGCCTTTGCCTCCTGACCTTCCTTGTCGCGTAGTGCGTGGATTTCGTGGTTTTGTGCAAGGCGCTTGATGAGCTTTGGACGGAGCTCGCCGGCATTCGGCTCTTGAACGTGATGCTGGCTTGGGGGGCCCATCCCGCCGATGGCGCTACCCTGGAGGCCGTTGGAGGAGGCCAGCAGACCGGCACCACTCCCCTCATTGGCCGCCGCGGCACCTTGCGAGTACATCATGAGCCACTTATAATGCTCCTCAGCATAATGCTCCTTCATTTCCTTGGCTGTCTGCCAGTCAACGTTGTCCTTGGCTACGGTGCCGAGGTCTGTCCCCCGATCAGCCTCAACAATGACCAGGTCACCTGGCTTCACCGTCAGTCCAGTGCCTTCCTGTATGTAGAATACATCGGCCCTGGCACACTTGAAGAGGACGACGTGGAGGAGCTGGTTGTGCCTCGGCTGGGCCATGCTGTAGACATTGCGGTGCGGTGACGGGGCTCTGTTGTGGAACTGGTTCTGGAGACCAAAAGATGAAGCGTAGGGGTTGCCGAACGGAGTCTGCATGGCACCGACGCCGGCACCATACAACGCTGCTGCTGATTCACGCGGTCAGGTTTAGCAATTCATGTAACACCTTGGAGTGGGAACGTACGATTGCTCGTAGAGCCGGGGAAGCCGGGTCCCTCGGGGAAGCCAGGGACAAAACCTTGCGATTGCTGGCCATCGGCGGGGTTCGCATCCAGGGTCGAAACCGAGTCGGCGATTGAACTTATTGAACCCTGACGTGTGGGCATATTGGCGAAGGAGTGGCGACGACTCTGAGATATATCGCCAGTGAAGTAGCTAGGCGTGCTAGACCAGAGTGCCTTCTTGAGATTCATGCTGTCCTTGCGGTTTTCCATGCCGAGGGGCGCCCGGAAGCCGCCGCCGCCGCCGCCGCCATATTCGCTCATGCGACGGGCTGCGGAACGTCTACCGAACGGATAGGTCGAGTCCCCAGCTTCGTCCAACTCGTCAATGGCATAGTCAGACTCCTCGGGCACGGCCTCGCGTAGCGGATAGCCGTTCCCAAGGTAGCCCGCCCCTGTCGAGGCGCGCGGCCGAAGACGATTAGTATACTGTTGCTGTTGCTGGCGGAGCATGGCGTTCTCGCGCGCCAGCATTTCGATCTTGTTTGAATCCGACATCTGGTGGAATGATCCTTGCATGGAGTCTGTCGAGCTCTCGTCATCATCATCCTCCACCTCCTTGACCTTTCCTAAGACGGAGCCATCGTTCGCCATTTCGCTCAGCATGCTCGGCCGAGATGGCCGATGTTGCAGAGCGGAGTGGCGAGCACGACCCAAGACAGTTGATGAAGTCATGGACGCTGGCACAGCATTGTCCGGCTCCAGCTGTCCGACCGAGTAGGACTGAGAACGATATGTTTTCGGGGTCGGGTGCAGAGGAATGGCGAAGGGTATCTGCGAATTGGGATTCGGATCACGTCCAGAGGTAGAGGGCTGCGCCATGCCAGCGTCGGGCCCAAAGAATGAGGAGCCACCGCCTCCTGGAGGTACAGTCGAAGTCGGCGACGGTAACACCTCTGTGAGCCGCGAAGGCACATCCTTGCGGTCATTCCATATTCCGGTTCCCCATGAGAAGGTAGACGCGCCGGAGCTGCGTCCCATCACAGAGGAAGTGGAGTGTGAGCCCCAGGGAACGTTGCCGCTCTCGGCGGATGGGGTGCTAGGGTGTGAACCCGTTGGAGACATCGAGCTGCTCGCAAACGAGCCCTTGCGAGGGCGAGGCAGAGGCTGTGAGGTAGTATCGTTGAGCCACGAAGACCGACGGACTGGCCTGGGCGGCTGAGAGCTGTTGGAGGTTTGAGAAGTGTCAGGCCGTTGTTCGCTCTCGTCGTCAGAGCTCGCCAAAGCTTCAGAATCTGGCGTCGAGGTTCGTGCGTTAACTTTTTCCAGAAGAGAATTTTGGCCGGTCGTGGCAGGCGGGCCGAGCTTCGATGAGCGGCCGGACCTGAGGGAACCGGTGCTCATGATCAGACTTGGCGACCGAGGAAGAGGGCAATAGTAGTACACGGGGTATATGTGGCTAGCGTAGGACGTGGACGACAGGGAGGGAACTCGATGCGTACGTCCCCCAAAGTGAGAAACTCAGTATACGACGAGTACGCAGTCTGTAACGAGTCTCGACGGCGCTTCAGAAGGGGTGAATGTGGACGTCAGTCTAAAGTACGTCGAGGTTTGGTACGTGAAGGCGTGAGAACGTCGGGGCAATCTGTCGGGTGGTCAATTTCGTGATACTCTGCAGACACCACCAATGGCCAATACGCCGCCGACGCATTGCGCACGCCTGCGCGGGTTTCTCGCCAGCCAGGCAAGATAGCTCGACCATTTCTGGCCAAAGCAATCCGGCCCAACGCCACCCAAAATCGGGTAATACTCATGGGTCGACAGGAACGAGGGGATCGGCTCACCAGAACTGAGTATTTTGGAATATCTCTATCGTTTGTGGGGGAATCCAGGGAATCAAATCAAGCTCTCTATGTCGTTTTAAATTGCCCAAGTGGTGTCGTCGCGGAGCTGGTAGTGGGTTGCGAGTTCGCTGTCTCTATCCAGGACAGCAACGCGGCGATGAAGCACTTGGGGAGCAGGCGCTCTGGTCGTCCAACGATTAGGAGGGTGATGTGGTGTAAGGGTATAAGAAAACGTCTAAAACACTGCGTCTAAACCCAGGGCCCAAAAGGAAACAATCCGAACGGAGATGACGGGAAGATCAAGTACACAGGAGCACTCCCATCCGCGGCTGTAGCGTGAGTGTGCGGCGTCTTGGTCGTCGCAGTCGTTGATGAGGTTACTTTTGGGGAGCGGCGCGCCTACTTGGCTGGCATGTTTGGACGAAGGGCCAAACTGCGCTTCCCAATTTGCGCCGAAGCAGCCCCGTGCTTGTCACACCGCGCGCACGTACACGAGAGGGGCCGCCGGCAACAGCCTCCAACTGGTGATGCGATGCGATGTAGGCGCGACAGGTACGGCGAGGACCTGGTGGCGAAACCTGCAGAATCTTGCGCTCCTGAGGCGAGGGTGGCGAGTGAGGTGAGATGGCCTTTGATTCAGGCCTTGCTCGCGAGCGGGACGCGGCGACGACGGAAGTCAGCTGAGGCCAGGAGGGTCGAGCGTCGCGCACCAGGTAAATGAATGGCAACGAGAGGTCGAGAAGAAGAGCGGCCTAGGACGTCGCGCGCGTGTGCTGCCAGGAGCAGGCGAGAGAGGAAAAGACGAACAGCGGGCGTCGAACGAGGCCAGAAAGCGGGGGAGTGGGCGGCGATCAGCACGAGACCCCGGGGGTGGTGCAGAGGCTGGCCTGTCGGGAGTCTGAGATTGACGGAAGGTGAGGTTGAGACTGGAGGGTCCTGCGGGACTCGCGGTGGCGGGAGCGATGCGCCGGAAGAGGGGGGGGGCACGATGGGGAGCCTGCTGGCAGTCACCCCCCAGCTC
The DNA here is from genome assembly GCF_022605165.1 of Purpureocillium takamizusanense. NCBI lineage: Eukaryota > Fungi > Ascomycota > Sordariomycetes > Hypocreales > Ophiocordycipitaceae > Purpureocillium > Purpureocillium takamizusanense. Next base: position 2,450,491 of record NC_063072.1, read on the forward strand.
TCCCGTCCGTCTGTACTAATGTACCTAAGATGGCAGCGGTGCGGTGCGGTGTGGTGCAGTGCGGGCACTGGGGTGGGCGACTCGGTTTGTTGGAGTGGAGGGCGCGGCACGCTCTCCTGCAGGGGGGGGCTACCTAGGGGGCAAGCCGCCGCTCCTCAGTGAACGGGGTGGGTGAGGCCGGTCGGGTGGTTGCGTGGGTGCCGGGGTCGCCCAGTGTAGGTGGCCGCACACAAAGGGGGGAGCTGCCCGCTGCTCAAGGAGGGACGGGATGCTGGGCAGGCAAGGTAGTCTGGCCAGGCAGCGCAGCATAAACGGGGAGCAGGCGAGTTGTAATGACGGATGGCCCCAGCGCCAGCAGGTACCTGCAGTGAGGCACTGTATCGCTTCACAGGCGATCCGGTCGAGAGGAGAGAACACAAAAAGGCAGTATGTAATGAGAGGGAGGCTTGCTCTCGCTGGCAAGTAGCACAGTCGGAATGTCCCGAGGGAAAACCAATGCGCTGTCAGTGGTGATGGTGGTGATGCTGTGAGACAGGCCACGAGACTTTCTGCTGCGCTTTTAGAGTTTTTGCCTTGGTTCTTCCCACTTTCTCCGTGTGTCCACTGCAGGCGAATGAGGCAGAGGTGTGCTCGACTGAGGTGCGAGGCAAATAAAGGCCGGCCTAGATTAGACAACAACGCGGGCTGGGTGAAGCGTGGATGCGGTGGAGGAGAGACAGGGCCTTGAGCGCATGTATCAGAGTACTGCGCGTAAATTTCCCGCGACGGAGTCGCTGTCGGTGACAAGGCGTGTTGTTGGGTACCAGATATTGGGTGGAGGGAATGTCTACCTTGGCTTATTCGCCCAGGAGGCCGATCTTGGTTTCCCCAGAGTCGGGCCCGAAGCGCTTCGTGGGGCTGCGTGGAGGCGGGCGATGAGCCTTTTTGAGCGCACTGTGTGCGGTCTCCGGGAACACCGCGGCACGGACAGAAAATGAAGCCGCGCGCGACAGGGGGGTTGGTGGGCAGAGGGATACACCACGAAGTTGAGGGCCAGCAGGGCTATTTAGACTGTCAGATAGAGGTCTGGGGAGGTGGCGATCCGGATCTTGTCGAGAAACACGGAGGGGCTGAGGGCAAGGAGGAGGAGCGGGGATGCGGCTGGTGGGAAGCGGAGCGCCTAATAATGGTAGCTGCTGCGTGAAGCTTCACAGCTGCGCGGACACAGTAGGGAACTGTCTTTTGATATGCTTTTCGTGCTTCGATTCGGGGCCCCTCCTTCGTGGCTGCAGGCGCGGGGACAGATGGAGACTACGACGCGGATATGGACAACAAGGCGGTCTCGGAAGCTTCCAATGCCCGTGCAGACATGCTACGATGAACGAACAAACGAACCAGCGGGCGAGTGAGGAAAGAGAGCTTGACGAGGAAACGCGGGGAATCGGTAAGTTTGGCAGGCACACGTACACACAGTAGCTGCCGACGACCGGACGCCCTAGAGAGGTCTGGTGGGCTTTCTGGCGCTGGTGGTGCCAGGTTGTAGTGGTGCATGAGTGGTGGATGGAAGGGTGTTGGGGGGATGGAGGGGGGGCAGCCTGCCCGGCCTGTCCTGCTTTAGGGTGCCCGGGCACATGGTGAAAGGGGGGGGGGGGGGGGGGGGGGGGGGGGGGGGGGGGGGGGGGGGGGGGGGGGGCTGCTCTGTGGGTGAAGCATGGCACCACCTGGGACCAACCCGACCAGCATGGAAGTGCTATACAGTACGGCAGGCCTGTGTACGGCGTGCCTTGTGTATGCTCATTGAGTTGAACCTCGGACAAGGTCCTTCGTCCAGAGCGGCCTGTGCCAGCCCGTGGCTCACGGCAGAACTGAGCCTGTCCGGGTGCATGCGCGATGCCACGACCATAAGGTACCGCGTAAGATGAGCTGGTCGATGCATCCCCCCGGAAGCGAGCGGTGGTGGGAGCAGCACTGGGCACATCTCACTACCATCTGTAGCAGGTAGTACCTACCACCAGGGCAGACACAGCACAGTGCCATCCATGGTGTCCCGCCCTGGAGCCCTGGGCTGCACTGGCTCACCGGGGCTGCGTCCTTCTGCACTGGCCACCTCTCCTGAATGCGATGCGAGGCCCCGCCATTGGATGCGTTGATGGATGGTACCTAGGTACGTAGCCCATAACTTCCAAGTCCGCCAACCCTTGCCGCCCACCCCCGCCCCCAGACAGAACCCGTGGACCCCTGTTGGCAGCACGCCAGCCGCTGCTGGAAGCGGATTAGCGCTCGCTGTGAGGGGTGGGGTGGGGAAGCAGCCTCCCGTCCAGTTGAGAATGGGATCCTGTAGCGCTTGTCGTCCACCTACCTGGTAGGCTCCCAAGCTCAAGCGCTCCACGACCCCATCGTCTTGTGAGAGGCCCTCCCATCCATCCTGTTGACTTGTGCCTCGTCATTGCCGTCGAAGCTGGGCACCTCTTGTGGAGACCTTTGGAACCTACCGGTGGGCTCTCGTGCGCATCCATCTTGTCCCACAACACCACCTCTGTCGCTACATTGATTGCTTGCATGGGCCAGTCGGCGTTGGGCAATGCAAGGCTGGCCCGGTCCGCTGGCTTACACCGCGCCGGCCGCTCGTCTGCAGCTTTACGAACAGTCCTGGGGGCACGACCAGGTGCGTGCGTCGAATGGAACGATGTCGCCGCAACCCTCGATGCGAATCGGATGCCTCCAAACGACCGAGAATGACGGACGTCGTCCTCGTCTGCGACCCAGTCTACATTCTGCAGCATCTTTCTCCATGAGCCACCTACACCAGATTGTCGTCGAAACCGCGCTGTCGTGGCCCGAGCTTCCAACCCAGCTTCAACATCATGGCGAGACATCGGCCGGCCAGTGCAGCCAGAAGCCAAAGGCATCTGCCTGAGCAAGCCACGGCCGTTGGGGCGCACCGGCTAGCAAAACTCAGGGTCCTCCAGCTGATCCAAGGGGGTTGAGAGTCGACGCCTCCGGGGCCGGCCATATACTACTTGACTTGCGCCTAATAGTGCACAAGACAAAGAAAGCCCCCCGGAGATTGGAATGTGCACGCGACGACGGCTCAGACGCATGAAAGACGACGGCACCTTGTGCAAGGAGAAGTCTCGCTGTTTCAAACCCAGCGCGCCTGTGCAGAGCACCATGATTCAGACACGTGAACCTCGCATGGCACGCAGGGGTACCGTGCTGGCAGCCGAGCTTCTCACACAGTACGGCGGCAAGTCGCATGTCCTTTCCCCGCCCTACCTTACTTTACCTGTAGGTAGGTAGGTTCTCGGGTGGACGACTGGCTTGGCTGGTGGCTCCACGGCGGCCCCCCCCCCCCCGCCTTGTCAAACTATCAAACCAACATAGCTCGAGGCTGCTCTGGAACATGGATTGACGACTCCAGCGGCGTCATCATGTCATGACAATCTGCTTATTTGCCGCCGAACGGCAGACAAACTCAATACCAGCCGCATCGTGCGACCCCCGCCAAGTCCTCCGGTCATTGTGCTGGATGCTACCACGCACGGCTGACGCACAATCCGTGGCAGCGTCGTGAGAGTGCGTATTGCGACACACCACGGCCGGCCATTGGGTGGGGGGTGGTCGGCTTCGATATTGCAGTCAGTACCGGATTAAATCTGAGCCCTGTTACTAGTCGACCAGGCTTCGTGCTCAGGCAGGTCTGGCTTGTCAGTCGCGATGCCTCGCAGCTTATCGACTGACGACACGACCATGACGACCTGCACATACAAGCTTCGACCCGACCATGACCACCGAGTCAACGAATGGCGGCCAAGCAGCCACTGGCAGTAGTTTGCGATCCATGCTGACCGTCCGTCCATGCGCCCCTGGTCCATGCACGGCACACAAGTTTGGGTGCTCGCAGACATCCACCTGACTCACTCGTACATATGTATTGCGGCACGACAGCATGCGACCTCGACGGCGCCGCGCACTGAACCCAGTGCGCCCATCGACGATCCCTCGCTCTGCAGTCCCCCTCCGCCCCCCTCTCCCTGGGACACCCTCGGGCCTGCATGGCAAACGGCCTGGACCTGAACGGCTGTAACAGCGACAGTGGGGCTCACGACCGACCACGGTACTTCGGTCGGCAGCCTCGCAGCTATAACTGCGTGGAACAGGCGCCCTTTGGAAGATTATGGCTATCTGGAGAACAAGCCGCAGGCGACCCTGCGCGCGGGTCGCTGATGCAGAGCAGGCAGTTTAACACCGGGAGAGCTTTCACGTCTGAGCCGCCAAGCGGATCGTCACCCCGCAATCGCCCAAGTGCCAGGTTCCAGAACCCCACTTCAGAATGTGGCTTTCGAGTCACCTGCCTCGCCATCCGCCCAAGTTGCTTCTGCAACTACCAGTTAGTCGATCCAAGAGCGGGCAAGGTTGACGCGGGGGGATGGATATCGCTTCCGGCGCGGGTCAACATCCTGCCTAGCGTTGGCTCGTGGATCGCCAGCCGCGTGGGCTTGCCATCGACCGAGAGCCTGCTACACAGACGTCTGCATGAAGTCACTGAATCACGCCCAGGCTGTGGCTGTGGCGCTCTTGCCGACGCCTGGCGTCTCATCGGTTCTCGATGCTTGACCAGTGTCTCGTCCCCGGGGGTTGCGGATCGAGCATGGCTTCCGGGATTGTCAGGTCCTTGCCGAACGCCCCGCTGGTCTCGAGGGAAAGGGCCCGCAATGTCCAGGGGCGTGTGACCCCGGAGCCGTCGGGGAAGGGATGGCCACGGGATACTGATCTTACCTCGGGTCTGCATCGAGCGCCGCACCCTCGCAACACGTATTCGAGGTTGCATACTTAGGGCTCAGCCTGTCCGATGCACAAGCCTTGGGACTCAGCGGTTTCCCATCATTCACTTTAGCCTCACGGCTGCAGAAACTCCACAGAACTCTCTTGAGGAAAGGGGACCTCGTGATGCCCAGCGGGGTCCCGAGCCACTGGCATGGCCCTGCCCAATGTCTGGCGTCATTCCGTGAGGTGCCTGGGATTCAGAGCACTTGGGCCCCTCATTGTTCATCGCACGGTCGTAAGCGGCCCCCAAATGCAGGAAGCAGCCACATCCCTGTTACCCCGGATTTCTCCTGGCTGGCGGAGGCGCCTGCAATGCAGGTTCCCAACACTGGGGCGTGATCATCCGTGGGATTATCAGGTCATACCGCTTCATCTGTTGGGCGGCGCCGACGAAGCCCACAGCAGCTCTAGCGCCCGCTAAGCGACTCCTGGGCTAACTAGTGCTCTGCAGAATGCGGCGAGGCCGTCACGTTGACGACGGGCTCATCCCCTGTAGAAACCAGGCTCACATTCGAATGCCACCGCGGTTCGCGGCACGGACTGGACGCTGTTGGGCCGCTCACATAGGCTACGTAGGGCATGACGCGCGAGGCTCGCCAACGACGTCACGTATTGCCACAGAGATATGTCTCGGCTCCGGGGTATCATCCATTCTCCACATTCTGAAGCGGTTCTTATCGTTATAGTATACAGGATTGTTCACTTTGTGGCTTTGTGCATGTCACGCCCGACTCTATGCAGACGACGGCTGTGCAGACTTTTGCTGCTTCAGCTTCTCCTCGAATTTAGCAAACTCTTGCATGGCAATCTCCTCCTCCTGGTCGAGAATTTGATGCACCCCTTTGACCTCTTCTATCTGTACAGTAGGTTGTCAGTAACGGAAAAGCACACAGGGGGGGTCCGAAGACCAATGTCTTACATAGTGCATCAACATGCCCTCTATGCCATTTTTCAGCGTGACAGTACTTGAGTCGCATGTCCGGCAGGCTCCGCGCAGCTTCAGATTGACGTAGCCGTCTTCGAACCCACGAAACTCAATGTCGCCTCCGTCTTCCTGAATGGCAGGCCGGATGCGAGTCTCGAGAAGCTCCTTGATCATGCCGACGACCTCATCGTCGTCCTCATTGTAGGCCAGGCTGTCCTCCTCGGCAGCCTGGTCGCCTTCCCGTCGCTCGGCGACGTTGACGATGGTCTCGCCCGAGGTGATGGCCTCCGTGATGAGGGCGAAGACCTCGGGCCGAATGTGCGCCCAGTTGGCATCGCTCGCCTTGGTGACGGTAATGAAGTCGGCACCATAGAAGACAGAGGTGACGCCATCAATGTTCATGAGCTTGGCGGCCAACGGGGACGGATGCGGCGGCGAGATGGTCGCTCGCGGGTTGAGGTACTCGATGAACGGCGTGTTGAGCTCGGCGGGGACGACGCGGTGATTCGGGAGGAACTTGAGGGCGTCTGCGTTGGGCGTGTTCTCGGTCTGGATGAAGATGGTGCGCGCGCCGCCGGCACCCAGGCTGGGCGCGAGGTTTCGCTGTTGGTGTTTCAGAGACGCCAGCGTCGTCGGTCGCAGGCCGCTCGCGCTCAGGACGGCGGGCATGGCTCTTCCGGACGTGGTGCTGAGTTGCCGAGCCCATCTCGGCGCAGCTCGGACGTGGTGGTGGCATCTGGCTGCTGGCTGGGTGGCGAGGGCGCGGGTGAGCGCCCTCGGTGTCGTCGCCGCGGACATTGTTGACGGCTGGAGTACCCCGTTCCTTCTATGGCTTGCGATGCAGCGAATGTGTGAAGCCGGAGGTTATCAACGGCTCGTAGGTTCGGGTGCTGCGGCAATATACATGTGGTTTCAACGTTGAAGGGAAGTGACGTCGAAAATGTTTCTGGGGAAGTGGGCTCTGGCGCAGTGCGTCAGTCAAGCCCCGAAGGCGGCGCTTCTCGGAACTGCAATTAGTAATGCCAATGCCTGGTCAGGCCCACTGCTGGAACTCCCCCACCCACAGCGCAGGCAGTGGAGGCAGGTGCAGGAGTCCACCCATGCTGGCCGTGCTCCTTCGGCAGCGGCCAGCTCTGCCGGAGGGCGGGCACTTGCTCGGCTGCGGGTCCGTTGTTTTTTTCCCCCAAGCAGTGCCTGAGCTATCACCTCGCCTTGCGAAATCTGCAAACGATCGCCCTTCTCTACTGACTGTCCACGGTCGAAAGCACCTCCACGCCGTGCCCTTTCGAGCCCCGAGAGACCGCAATGATCACCGCGGCGGCCTCTCCTCCTCCGCCGGAGCCGGGCTCGGATCACGAGGCACAGCGGGGACCCTCCGACATCGCCACCGAGGCCAAGGAGCTCAACGGCAATGCCGCGATCGCCGAGATAAAGACCGAGCAGACCATCGACGTGGACAACAATGGGGAACAGGAGAAGGCTACCGTCAAAAAGAGTCCGGCAATGTGCGGCATTTGCGAGACTATAGTGTCCAAATACAAGTGCCCACGTTGCTACTTGCCCTAGTACGTTATTGATCATGTCGTTAACAAGCATCAGACATCTTGCCGCACACACGCTCCGCAATGCCCCGGGTCGTCGCTGACAATCAACTGCGTCACAATAGCTGCTCCGTCGCCTGCAACAAGATACACCAGGACAACCATCCTCCAGACACGAAGCCCAAGCTCGAGCCTGCCCAGGCTCCAGAACAGGCTCCCGCCACGTCTCTCCCTGCCAAGCCGTCTGGCCCTCCGAATCCCTTCTCGGCGCTCGACAACTCTGACAAGCTCACGTGGCTGTTCCGCAAGTACCCAGACCTACCACAGCAACTGCTCGACATCCACGCCGAGACGCAGCCACCGCCTGAGGACCCTAGCAAACAAATCCCAGCGTCGCTCATGCAGGGCGTCGCCAACCCGAGGAGGAACAACTGGACTCGCGATCAAGGTATCAAGAAGGGCAAAGCGGCCCTCCGAAAGGCGCGGCAGCTACCGGGGAAGGCAGGAGAGGCGGTCCGCGAGTATTGCACGCTCATTAAGATGCTCCTCAACGAAGACGAAGCCGACGACGGCGGCGCCACGGCGACCCTCCAGCGACAGTTCGCCCAGCAAGATGCAGAGTTAATACGCCAGCTGATGGAGGAGGAAAAGGGCCGCCGTTGAATCTTGCGGGGCGAGGATGTTTGTCTGAGTCGCGGAGCTGGAGCCTTGGAGGCGCCATCTTAATTCAAATCTATCGAGCTTTTATGCAGCCGGTCTCGTGGAGACAAGGTAAGAGGTCTCGAACCCATGGTTGGCAAAATTCTTCCTAACGCTTGAACCGCGCAAAGAATTCTGCAACCGGAGATTTGGGCGATTCCAGCGACCCTACCTTTTCGTCGGGCGGAGAGGGTGTCTTATCCTCCTTTCCATGCTTGGTGAAGCTTCCGAGGCGACCTCGCAGCGTCCATTTGGATTCTGGCTTTCGAAGTGCCGGAGGAGATTGGCGCGGCATGTTGACAGGTATCGCCTGGTTCTGCGCCTCATCGCTCTGGGTCCAGTCAACGCGCTGATGCTCGAGTGGCCCACCAACAACATCGTCGTCTTTCCTCGGATCACTGTGCTCTGCCAGAGAAGGTATTTCGCAGGAAGCCCTCGGCTGGGGGTCGGCCTTTCCTAGGATGCTGCCTGTGCTCCTCCTTCTGGCCTCCTTGTCCGTGCTCTCCTTGTGAGAGCTGAAGTGCGTTTCAAACGTCCGCCGCTGCGGGACAAGCGGCGGCAGCTCATCGACTTCGCCCGCTGTCTCCAGATGTACCGGATGCTGGAACTGGTTGCGCTCGTACTGCCGCTCGCGTGCATTATGTGCCCTCCGAAGCGCCTGTGCCTGTTCAAAGGGGGCAGTGTCTGCTGTGATGCCCGCCATCTCCCGGCTAGCGTTAAGGCCGTCAAGGTGGAACCTCATGGCCTTTTTGGACAGCTTGTTGGTGATATGCCTCTCCGATACGGTCTCGACCGTCGTCGTCCGGGTAAATTGCGCCGCCGCCACTTGGGGAACGTACGGATGGCCATGGGTATGGCCTTCGTGGTCCTCCTTTTGGGTCGAGGAAGACGAGTTCTTCGAAGCCGTCGAATGGAGCCTGTTTTGGTGCGGCTCGTCTCCATCGTGTCTCTCTGTAGCCTTGGCTGGTTGCACAAGAACATTTGGCGGCTTTGCCTTAACTGTCACTCGAGATGAATTGTGCCGCGTCCGTCTCTCGGCTTCAACTCTGGCCCTTCTCTTCCTCTCCGAGTGTGCCTTTTGCTCAGCGAGCACAATACGAAGCCTCCGCGAGAGGTCGTCGGCATCTAAGGGTTGAGGTTGCGACGGCTTTGACTTGGGCTTGTGGTGCGCGGGCCTAGCGGGCCTGAACGCTGGTGCCGCAGCCATGGCAGTTGTCCCCCTGTACTCCCGTGGTTGGTAGCTCATTGTGGCGAGCATGGTGCGGCGCGCGGGCAATCCGTCTTCTGAGCCTACCAGCCGTGCTCCGGTGTTGCTGCCGGCCCTTGTGCTACCTGTTTGCGTGGTAGATGGCGTCGTGTCGCCCGGCAGCCGGCCGGGTTCGGGGCCAGGCGGGGTGGTGATTCAGGAGCGCAGGGTGTCTCTCTCTGACAAGACAGGATACGCTGCCGGGGAACGGAGAGGACAGCTAGCTAGCTCAATATAAGGCGGGTGTTGTTGGGAGGCTTTCATTCGTGTACAAACGGGTATCTGTATCTTCAAATTGGCCGGTCACTCGGAAAACCGAGAGGAGAAGCGTAACGGATTCGCACTGTCGTCGCCTAACCATGCAGTAGACGTGCCTATCGCACAAACGCAGCCGCCGGAGCTAAATTTACAAGTACGCGGGTACCAGCAAGGCGGAGTTTGCTTCTCAGATGAGTCGCGGCTGTCCCTGCCGGACTCTCGCAGTCGACTCGTCCAGGAATTGGACTGCCCCTCGGTTGGTGACGCCGGGTATTCGTTATAGAAGGAGCGAGGGGCCGGTAGGGGTGGATTCGCGTGAGCAGTAGGGTCCGCAAGCAAGGGGTGAAGGGTCCCTCCCCCCGTCGCAAACCAGCGGAATGCAAGGGAGAGTACAGCCCAGTTCCAACTTTGTCAAAGCACGCCGCCCGCTTCTCGACAGTTTCGATCCATGTGTCCGAGGCAAAGCAAGGGGAAGAGAGGCGCTGGAAGAAAGAAGACGGTGGGGGTTTTGGGGGGGGGGAATAACGGTCTTGAAGTAAGGGAGGATGAGAGAGTGTGTGGGAGGAAATGGGGACAGCCAAAGGGCGGGACAGGGACAGGAAGAACTATAACACCTTTTTTTCTTCTTACCTGTTCAAAGCGGGCAATGCAACCTTCGTCTACCAACGGCAAAGAGTAAAAGCGAAAAAAAAGAGGTTTCGCGAGTTGGTAGTAGCCGGGCGGGCTCGAGCGCCTGACCACTTTTGGTGCCGAGAGGGTCCCCCCCCCCGGCCAGCCCTGACAGCCCTGACAGCAACGGAATGGGGATGATGAGACAGCTGGGGAAATAGATTGACCAAACAAGCTACGCTCCCGGTACTCTAGGAGGTGCTTAGTTTAGTCCGTATAAAATACTAATGAATCACCAGACTCGATGAGCTGGGCGGGCAGGCGGGCACAGGCGGCGGCGGCTGCGGCGGCGGAGAAGGAACCGCCCCAAAAGCCCACCACCACCAGCCATTGCCGCCGCCGAGGCACCCCTCCCAGGCAAGCCAGGCACGTCCCATTCGGCCCTTGGGGGCGTGTGAGAGACTGGAGCGAGTCGCTCCCATCCACCATCCATCCACCCACCCATCCGTCCGTCCGTCCCCGCGTCCGGGCGTGGGCGTGGGCGCTTGCTGTTGGGTTGGTCCCCGCGGCCCGCTTGCTCGCTCGTGCTGGAAGGGGACGGGGGCGGGCACGCGATCAAAAACAGGTTGGGAAAGGAAAGAAAACCCTACATTTTCCGTACGTTGCGTGCGAAGCACCTACACGTAGCTGGGAGAGCCTACTAACCTACCTGCAGCAGCAGGTTTTCCCCCTCCGCAGGGCTGCAACCCCTTAAAGGGGAAGCCGCAAAGAGTGGATGAGGGACGGAGGGAGAGGGGGCGTCGTCGGGAGAGGACACCATTGAAGCCACGTTCCGCCTGGTTTCGGTCCATCACCTCTCTGTAATATTGCTGGTTTGTAGTAGCGGGCGCCTCATGAGTGGTGATATCAGGTGATGGGAGTGAGGAGGGAGGAGGAGGACCGGCCCAACACAGGTTTGCGGCCCGTGCAACTCGTGACGGGAATCTCCACCGGCACCCAGCTGGATGGATGGGGGGGGGGGGAAGAGGCGCCATGAGGCTTGCAGCTGTCGAAGCCGAAGACAGACCGTCAGCGGGGACAGCCTAGGTTGGAAGGGCGCTGCCGCTAGTTAGGGGACACCCCGTGGAGGGAAAGGCGATGCCTGGCCCCGCCACAATGTTGGCGCGCCCACCCGCCGGCGCTTAGTATAGAGGGCACCACCACCACCACCACCATTACCTCACCGGGGCATCTTTCGCTGCCACCATGCACAGCGTAGGTTGGTTTTGTTATGTTCAAGGTTCACGGTCAGTATGCATGTATGTACTGCAGGTGCGGTGCCTTAATGAATTGCACATTGCATCAGGGCGGGAAGGGGCTCTTGATATATGCTTGAAGAAGCAGTTGACGGGCGAAATAATTTTTCCTGTCCTTCTCTTTTCCTACGCGATGGCAAGCATTTCTCATCACCCAAGGTACTTACCTACCTACAGATGGCGGCGTTAGGGCTCTACGCCAGGTGCCTCTCTACTACTACTCTGCAGCAACCTACCGACAGGGCAGAGACAGACAAACACACGCTTCTACAGCTGCCACGGGGTCGATCGAATACCTTGACTGAATACTTGGACACCTGGACATCAACCGGAGCTCCCAAGGGATTCGCTGTTCGAGTGCTGCAGCCATTGGTCGCGCACAAAAGCTTTGTGCAGAAAGGCATCGGTGCGTGCACGATGCATGAACCCTGGGGCTGCAAAGGCAAATACATCCTTGGGTCAGGTGCATACCTACCTACTTGGTACAGCCTACCTGCGTGAAGAAAGAAGTTGGCACAGATAGACGGCACTGTACTGCACGGTTGTGCATGATGCACCAAGAAGCACATGCCCGCCACTAAACGGGCAGACCGACCACTTGCTCCTCAGCACATATGCCGCCTCCATGACATACCTAGGTCGTCTACGCCAACCCAAGGCACCCTGTCCCTTCCTCTATTTTAGCTCGACCCGTGGACGAGGTTACCTGCCAGCCCGCAGACGTCGCGACGGCGCAAACCTCTGCGCCGAGCAGCACGCCTCGGGCCCAAACTACTAACCTTAGTACTAACCTCTAGGTAAGGTACGTGACTGAAGTCCCCCACCACCCAACGTTTCACCCGTTCTTGCTGCGAGAATGGCCCGGCCGGCCGTATCCTTGAGCGCCAGCCCAGCGTCGCATCGCGCCTCCGCCCGCGTCTCAACGATGCCGGCTTACGAAATACCTGCCTGCTGGGCCCGTGCGCCACCCAAGTTGTTGTTCCCAGTCCACAGGCCTGCCTGCTTGGCCGTTCCTTTCTAGTTACCCCCTCGTACTACTACGTTGAGTAGGTACGAAGTACATACGTCGTAGGTCCGGTTCTCGCCGCAACTCTATCCACCGTCGGCAACGCGCGTGGCAGGTCACCGTGGTTGCGTGGCTGGCTTGGCTGGCTTGGATTTTGAGTGGGGACTGTTGGTAGCCCTCGGGGTTCGTTGCACAAACAAGCCGCCCGGCGAGGGTAAGCGAACAGCCAGACCCTTGCAAGACCCAGTCGATAGTGAGTCCAGCTCGGGTTGTGAATGAATTGCCCATGCAGGGGTCAGTTCCTCGGTAAGTCGATCAATCTTTGTTTCCGTCTTGGCACAGCAAACCTTACCGACGCATATCTGTCAAAATAAGTGCTGTCCAACAAAGCCAGCATTGTCTCCGCATCCCACTTGTGGCCGACTTCGGAATGTCAGCCTCATCATTAGTCAATGTCAACAATGCCAGTGTAAATCTACAGCAGCCGCAGTCACAGTCTACTCGGTCCGAGGGCGAATATGCGAGAGCGCCTAGATCCAGAGCATATGCAACCTTGCGCCGAGCTCCCTCCACTTTGGGTTCATGAGTTGGAATGCCGGATCGGGCTTCTGCAGGCCTTGACATCCCGTTCGTTCAGTGAGTGCTCGGATCATCGCGGCCCTCCTACGACAGCTGCAACTTTTGGGACGACATGATGGCGGCGCTGTCAAGCTGTGGCCAATTCAGGCCATAACATCGGAAGGGCCCCAAGTATCCACCACACCACCCTGCCAGATCTGGATGCCTTTCCGCTGCGCGGAGGACTGGGATCGAGCATGTGAGACAGCGGGGTCGGCAAGACACGATCGAAGTCCCACCAGCATGAACGCGCTTGCGCGGCATCGTGGATGCCAAAGCCTCGCATTCAGAGACGACCTTATGTCGGAATGTTGGCAAGACCCTGCCGAGCTGGAGCTTGTAAACCAGGGCCTGCCACGCTTTTCTGCTTCGTCTGCTCCCATAGTGCCAGCTCAAAGGTGGCGCACCAGGAGAGTATTCCTCGTTTTATTAAATACCAAGAAAGTTGCTCGCGGCTCCTCAGCCCGCGGCTTCTTCAGCTTTCAAGACGGCCTGATAAATTCCACAGAACATGGGTCACGATCAGCCCGTGTGGAAAGTGATCCAGGGTACGCATTTGATACAGGGCCAAATTGCCCGCCGCCATGGGTCGGCCCACGTGGTCTCGATCGATGCAGGGCCCCAGATGGGTACCGTAATCATGCGCTCTTGGTCGGGGTCTCCTGAAGGGATTCGCAGTCGCCTTCGCAGGGCAACAAGGGTCAGGGGAAGAAGGGCAAGACAGCTGAGAGAGGGCCAGACGGGAACTCTCACAAGGCAGCCGTACGACGAGGAGCTACTACGCTGCATAGCTGAGCTCTGCGTGGGGCTCGGGGTCGGGGTGCCGTCGATTGGCCAGGGCCACTGACAGCCTTTGGTGCTACCGCCGTCTAGCGAAAGCCAATTGATGGGCGAGGACGGCCAAGCATCTAAAAGCAGTCCCTAGTGCGTGCGAGCAGAGGTCTGAGATGAGAAACAAGAAACAGATCGCCGACCTCGAGCACCAGTCGGAGACGCAGACAGGGTTGGATGCTGATTGCTGATGCTGCCGGACGCGGTGCGAGATGCACGGCAGGTCCAGCTGTCCTCCGCTGCGGAGCTCCTTCCCGGTGTTCGTTGGCTCACCTCAGTCGAGGCCGCTCTCCATTCTTCCCCCGCCTCCTGCTCCTCCTCCCTCTGCAATGTCTGTCTGCATTCATTACTGGATGGTAGTATAGAATCAAGGCGCTGCCAATATTGTCCTCGCCAAGCATTTACCCGCCCTCGTCGAGCCTGCGCCTCTCCCTCCGCGAACGCAGGGCCGTACGTAGTACATACCTGCGTCGTGCCTCGGACGGACGACATTGGGTGTCATCATGGCCCATCCAATCCATACCTAGTGCCTGAGGAAGATAGCTGTCAGCGCCTGCTATAGGCACTTGCTCCCGCTCCACCAAGCACATCCCATCGTACCGAGCGGACACCCGGACCCTCACAGCGCAAGACCGGGGGTCTTGTCTAAGACGAAGAGAGGTAAACACCCGTGCCTTGGTCGATCGCACCGGGGGAAATCTAGGCAGCGACTGGAGGAAGACAGAGATATAAGCTGTCCTTGCGCGAGCGAGCCCGTCCCCGCCCGAGTTATAACGCCCTCGCTCCCAGCTGTTCCCACGAATAAAGGCAGCCAGCCTCAACGGCAACCAACAAAGCCTCGGAGATCCTACCACTAGTCCCTCGCCCCTGGCCGAACAGGAACGGTCGAGAACCATTTGAGAGCAGCTACCGATGCGTCAGCAACCCTCGTTATGACAAGTCGACGTCTCAGCTGCGCATCACATCGCATCGAGCACCCGTGCTCTTGATCAAGCCAGCTCGCCAACCCGGAAACCATTCCTCCATTGCTTGTTGATTCGTGCGCCGCGACAAATTTCCTAGCACCATCTTCATCGTCGTGGCTGACCCGGCTTGTCGATTGCAGGCTGGTAAGTGGCCCTCTTGTCCAGTAGTGTCCCAGTGGCTTTCGCCATCAACCACAAACGCCTCAGCGGTGTGCGCTTCTCCAACTCGTCTTGGGTCCGTCCCGCAAAGGTCTGCCAGCTTCATTTGCTGTTCGATCATCTTCTCGCCGCCGCCGCCGCCAGTCGCTGCCTCCCCCCCATGCCACCACCCACGTCCCCTTCGCGCCGCTGAGGCCGCGATCGCGATAATGACGTCCAGCAATGCCAGCTCCCGCGAAGCTCACAGGACTTCAGACGGCCCCAGGCCCCATAGGCGCCCCTCCGGCGCCACGTCCACCACCTCGCCCCGTCCCTCCGCATCCGCCGCCCGCGACTCGGCCCAGAGCAACGCGACTACCAGCGTCTTTTCGCGCACATCCACGTCGACGGATCTGACGGCCAACTCCAGCGCGGCTTCGTCGGCCGGCGGCCTGCTTCCGTCCCGCACAAGTGGAGGCGATCGCGATTCCTTTGTCTCCATTGTCGACGACCCCTTTTTCCATCGCCTTGGCCCCGCCATCGACGAGAACGACGCCGAGACACCCCACCGCGAGCCGTCATCCGAAGACGAATCTTCCTCGACCGATCCTTACGATAGCAATGACAACGACAAAACCCAGCGCTGGCCGCCTCCACGTCGAGAGTCATTAACTATTGGCCCTTCGCAATATTACTGGGTAAGCTGCAAAAAGCAACGCGAATACTGAGAGCGGGTGGACATGCCCCTCATGAGCTCTGCTCATGCCCAGCCAGCCCCTTCGCCGCGAGCATCCGTCCATTGCGCGTCGCGCCCCTGCTGGCGACCCGCGCTGACAGGGGTCGGCGGAGGAGCTCCGGCTACATGGCCCCGGCGCCCGGGGACGCATGGGTACAAGTCTTGAAATGCAGGAAAGCTGACGCCTGTCTTCTGCTTGCTTCAGTCCAAATCAGGCTCCGCCATGGAAAGCTACAACGTTGCCGTCATCGGCGCATCTGCCGTCGGCAAGTCGACCCTCATACAGCGTGTCTTTGCGCTGCCACGGCCGCCCATATCGAACGCCTCGACCGTGCGCCAAGTCGTGGACAATGTCGCAATCATGGTCACACTGCTCGAGCTCGATCTCGACCACTTCGAGTTCAGCTCGGCCGAAACAATACAATGGCCAAAGCAGATCAACGGCCATATCATTCCTCGGGTGGATTCGGCAATGATTCTTTACGACGTCACCAACAAAGAGTCACTGCTGCCACTTCGCGACGTCGCCAGTATGCCTGCGCCCCCTCTCAAGCTCCTTGGGCTCTTGAGCTGATGCGATGCACTATATAGCGGCTCTTGCCAACTCTAGCCTTCCCGCCGTTCTTGTTGCCTGCAAATGCGACGGCGTGGAGGAGGACGACGAGTGGGAGGTCCAACCAGACAAAGTCGCCGTCCACGATGTCTTCAAATCGTGCATAGCTAGCTTCAAAGTGGCCATCACGAAGCCCGATGCGTGCCGAGCGTGCTTACAAACTACCTTGAGAGCTTCTATGTCTAATCGAAAGGGTGAGTAGCTGTCGTCTCCCACGTACGGGCCCCTGTCCGTTGACCGTTTCTAGATGACAACGGCGAGACGACGTCACGAAGACGAGCTCGATCAGCCGCCAATCTGGAGGCACCCGACCACACCGGACGACCTCTCAGCCAGCACAGCAAACACAGCCGAGCTAGCTCCGACTTCTCAGCTTTGCGCGGCTTCTCTAATACACAAGGCGCCGACTCGCATCGGGCGCAAACTTCGAGGAGTCCGCGGCCAGGTGCGATTACTTTTCTAGAGGTCGTTAATTGTGTTTCAAGCTCATTTGGACCACAGGTTTTCGATTCGACAGACCAGGGGGTGATTCATTCCTGGAGCTGGAGGAGTCCGAAGGAGACTCGCGCAGAAACTCTGACGACATTCCGTTACTACAAAGGGGCGACGATGCAATTGTGGAGAAGCAGCCGAAGGTTGCCGGTTTCACTTTCGACGAGCTAGTAGACCGGCTGCTTGCAATGCGGCTGTCCAGGGCCGACAACAACTTCTCTGACATCTTTCTCTGCCTGTATCGAAAGTTCGCCGCGCCCGGCGAACTGTTTTCCGCCATCCTTCTCCGGCTAGATCGAGTTCGTGACGACAAGACGTCCCACTATCTCACGAAGACAGCAACGCAACTAAGAATCATCGAAGTTGTGGCCAAGTGGGTATCGCTGTACCCCGGCGACTTCGCTCGACCCACGACGCGCCGCAACTTGGAGGACTTCATCAAACATCTTTCGACGGAGCCGGTGTTCTCCTTGGCTTCGCAACAGATGCGGCGGAATCTTCAGCTCAACGTGATTGTCGATGATGACACGGGGTGGGCAAACGCCGACGACGCAGGCGATGAGCTTGCCAGCAAGATCTTGTCCAAGGATCTGAACGAGCTGCCGACTGGTGTTGGCGGCCTTCAGCTTGACGAGGAGGCAGGCGGGCGGCCTTCAAACAGCTCCGAGGCTTCGGTTCCTGACAAGGCAAGCACGACAGGGTCGCAGTTCCAGTTCAAGTCGTATGAGGAGTATGAGAAGGCGGCAAGCCACTTGGAGCCTACCGACTATCTGCCCATGAACAAGTTCCGATACCACATCTTCATGGATATGTCGGATGACGGTATTGCCGATGAACTTACCCGCATCGATTGGATCATGTTTTCGTCTATCCGCATCCGCGACTTCGTCCGCCACGTCAGTTTATCCAGCGCGCAGAAGGAGAAGTGCAAGAGTTTGCGAAATGTGAACCGCATGATCAACCACTTCAACCACATCGCCAAGTGGGTTGCGAACATGATACTGCTCAGGGAAAAGGCAAAACACCGAGCTCAAATGCTGGCCAAATTTATGAACATTGCCGTCAAGCTGAGGCAACTGAACAACTACAACGGCCTGGCTGCGGTGCTGGCTGGGATCAACGGGACGGCCATCCACCGGCTCGCCCAGACGCGAGCTCTAGTGCCACCCGACGTCCAGAAGCGCTTCGCGACGTTAACAATCTTAATGGGTACGCAGAAGAGTCATTTCGCGTACCGATTGGCGTGGGAAAACTCACCTCTACCGCGGATACCTTTTATTCCTCTACATCGGCGGGATCTTGTATCGGCGGAGGAGGGCAGCAAGACGTTCGTGGGACCCAACGGCGATCGCATCAACTGGAAGAAGTTTGAGGTGTTGGGGGAAGTCTTACTGCCGATCATGAAGAGCGGCGGCACAGCATACCGAAATCTCAGCAAGATTGAGAATACCCAAGATCTGATACTGGGATGTCGCATGCCCACAGACGACGAGGTAAGTTGCCAGGCAGCACAAAGCTCCATGGCTGGAGATGCTGACAGCGCGCAGGAGATCTACCAGCGGAGCTTGCAGGTTGAAAGCAGTTCGTCTGGCCCGGTGGAGCCGAGCAAGAAGAAGTTTCCTTGGTTTGCTAAGTAAGGCCTTGCGTGAGCCGGACATGGATCTGATACGGTCGGAAGCGGCGTGATGACTGAATGATCTTCGGGACAGTTATGAAGACCTCAGGCAGGTCGAGATATGACGACTTTTCTAGTTGGAAAAGATAGATGCATCGTTTGCGAAGAATTGAAAGCGAAGCATCCTGACGGTGCGGCATTATTCTGTCGAGTCGACTCGCCTTGTGGGCATGCATGTGTGCAAAGGCGAAGTTGGCCTTGAGCTGTTTAGGGGTTCTCCATGCCTCCTGCCTATTCTGCTCTTGCCAACCTGGCAACGCCACGCCGGGTGGCTCTTTCCAGCTGGCAAGGCAGCCCAGTGTCGAACCATCTGTCCTCTCGCCTTTATAAAGCTGGGCTTAGGGACAGAGATTAAGAGAGGTAGGGCCTCGAACGTAATTGCAGGAGGAGGCCTCACCCGCCGTGAATCAACCAGTCTAGCCGTTCTTTGGGCAGTCTTCGCGTCTCGCCATGCAACACGCCACCGTTTGCCTGCCGCAACTGCGCCTGGCCAGCAAGGTCGACAACGTAGAGCTCCTTGTCAGGAGCTCGCTGACGCTGAAGCTTCCTGCAGTGCTCGGTCGGCCGCATACCAGCACCCAACTTTTAGACTTGGTCGCCCGCGATGGGCTCTGGATACGGCAGGCCGGTCCGTGTCATTTGTACGTCTCCGTAACCGTGGATGGCCATGCGCTCCTGGATCCGAATGGCGTGGCGCAGATCGCGCAGTGGGTGGAAGGATGCGAGGTAGGGATTCATTCACTTCAACACTGGAAGGCGGCTTCCAGGAAGCAGTCACCCCGTTGCTGACCTGCGGACGCCAGGTATGGGAACGTCTGGGCTGTCGCGTTCAACACTGCGCCGACTCGAATGGTAGCAGCTGTTCGGATATGGTCTTCTCCATCCAACATCCCGATTGGTCGTCCGGCTTGGTCGCCCCTACAGGCGCGTCTATCGCAGACTTTGGGCTTTGGTCTTGTTCCCTCGAATTCACTGCGGCGAAGGCGACCCAGCAAGAGACCAAGCGCGCGCAGAAAAAACGGAAGCTGTTGAGGCGCGAGAACGACCGTGAAGCCAGAAGCGACGGTCTCTTTTCCGAATTCTTGACAGAGACCGATCGAAAGGCTGTGGAAGACTTTGTGCGAAGCATTAACCTGCGCCCGAGAAGCGACACGACCCGAATTGATGCCACGAGGAAGACTCAGCGTTGTGAGTCAATGCCGGAACTGTTGGGGTCTGCAGGTGCCCGAGACCTTATTCAGGCAGCCCTGCGAACCATGACCATTGGCCGTAGGGGTCAGGTAAAGGGAGTGACTTGGAAAGAAGCTGCTCCGTCGCATTCCCTCGTTGATTTGGCACCGGCTGTTTTTCATATGCCGTATCTAAAGGTTCGTACCATCATCAGATCCAGGCTTTCAAGCCGTGCTTACCGAGTCGCAGGAGATATCGGAGCGAGCCAAGTTACTACCAGTGATAGCAACATCCCTGGCGAAGCTTATCACCGCACAGTCGCCGACCCTGAGGCAAAAAGTACATTCACTTGGATTGCCACCCAGTCTAGAGTCCGAACAAGGCCATGCGCATGAAGGAGTCGACACTGATAGCTTGGAATCAGGCATCGAGAGAAGGGTCTGGGGCATCCTTGTATCAACGATCAAGCCGCGATACTTAGCAGCTGCAAGAAAAGGCGCGTCAGACGCCCTAGTACCAACAACAATGAGAGATGAGCTCGAGCCAGATGTAGGAGGCAGGCCGCTGGAGGACAATACCACCAAGCGACCGACGGTGATGACATATTTTGACGAGGACGATGATATAGCCATGTCGCTGTCCGGGTCATCGCTCGTGTACAGCAGCCCCAGTGCCGGCTTCCAGCACAGAGAGGTCTCGCCTTACACATCTGGAAGCTCTGGGTCCGAACGCATCCTTGCGGCTGCGCCGTTGACTATGGATACATCGTTAGTGGAATCGGAAATGCACTCGACACTGTTGAACGACCAAGTACAGAGCCAATCGTATCGGCACTGGCCTGCTTCGAACCAGGTTGGAGAGCGACGTATGGATGGCTTTGCCTCGGGACACGGGAGATGGGAACAGCCACTGATGCTGGATTCAGATGCTTTTGTCGATGTGGATCCAGCCCTGCATCGTGATTGATGTCACCGATATGATTTGCATCGGGTTGTGGGAATCTGTCAAATGTATTAAGTGCAACAGGAGAGGTGCAACAAACAATAGCTGTCGCCCAGTCATCGCTTGCCAGCAAGACGAGTCAATCATGTAGTGTCTAGTGTTTAGTCCACCCAACGCCAAAATAAAAGGTTGTGGTCGCTATTTGAAAGCCATGAATACCACAGGCGGGCCACGACAGAATCCAATAAGGTGCCCCGAGACAGGAGATCGGTCCTCCAGAACGGGCGCAGTCGTGCAGGTGCGGTCGCGCCACCTTTTACCTTCTGGCGGGGGCAGCCTTGCCGTTGTCCTTGGCCGGCTTCTTCTTCTTCTTTTGCTCGGGCTTCAGGGTGGCGAAGTGGATGTACCAGATGAGGGCACACTGGACGCCCAGGCCGACGAGGACGAGGATGAGAGTGACGAAAAGCTGGGGCTGGTCGTTGAGGACGGCGACGGCCTCGGGTGTGGCACCGACCTTGCGGAGCCACGAGAAGTCGGCCATGGCTGCTGGGAGCTGGCTCGCGCGCACACACACCCAGATGGCTGGTGCGCTGCAGCGGGATGCAGAAGTTCGCGGGGTGGGAGGCGGGTTTGTCGTTGACGGCTGGTGGTGGTGGTGGTGGTGGTGGACGGTGCTCTGCTTATGAGGCTGTCGTCTGCAGACGGATTTGATGAGGCGAACCAGCACTGATAGCACCCCACAGGCAGGCAGGCGGGTGGATGGGCTGAATACAGAAAATAGGTAGTAGACAAAATAAGACGACTAGAATCACAGCCTGCACACGGTGAGGGGAAGAACAAGCGAGAGAGTGATCAAATGGATGTGCACGCAGGAGGAGAGTGGACGAGCGAGCATCATCAGCAGCATAGGAACGACCCCGCGGAACGGAACGGCGGGAGCGAAGCGCCGGCTGCTTCGCTGCGGTCGGCTGCGGGACGCCGAGATGCAAATGCAATCAGGAGGCTGCCCTGAGACGTTTCACTGGTGCGCCAACCTTGTCAGAGCTTGGCGGCTGGATACGAAGTACAGTGCAGTACGAAGTACAGTGCAGTACGAAGTACACATGCTAACGTATGGGGTGCTCGGACGCATACACACAAGGTAAGTAGGTACATTGGACGGGGTGTGATGCGTGCACACAAAGAGCTGCCAGTTCTTTATGAAAGAATAAAAATTCGTGCATGCTCCCTGTCCAGGCGTACGAGCAGCCAGCACGCGAGAGGTGGTGACGTTGGCACATGCCGCGCGAGGGAGGGGAGCATGCATATACGGAATCACAGAGCAACAAGGGCATCGAAGAGAAGCAGTGACCCGCGCGGAACGGCTTCTAACGAAACATGAAACAGGGGCAGGCTGGTACCGTCTTGCATCACATGATCATTCACGTGGCTCTCCCGTCCGAAGGCAGGTGCCCCCATGTCGCGCTAGTACCAATCGGGACACAACATGTCAATTGGAGGCATCGCAGTTCTCTTTGGAGGCTCCAGAAAAATCTCGAGCTCGTGTGAGAGCGCTCACATCACGATACTATCACGGCCAACCCGCCCTTCCGCCCCCCCCAGGCGCCGTTCTCGACGACGCCAACACGACGCGGCCCCCGTGCCCACCGCCCACGTATACTGCTCTTTCTAGCTTGCTCGCCTCAGCGGCTAGCCAGGCAAGCAGCAGGCAGTTTGGCGGCCATGAGCGTCGCACGCCGGGCAGCACATGGCCTCCTCGGCCGGTGCCTCGCCCCCTCGACGCGCTCCCACCGCCCGGTGCCAGCAGCCGCCGGGCCCGCGGCCGTCCAGCGCGCCGCTCAGTTCCACAGCTCGGCGGCGCGCTCGAAGCGGCGGTCACGGTTCCGCAACGTCAAGGCCGAGGAGCTGGGCCTGCTGAACCCCGCGAAACTCGCCGAGTACCGCGAGGAACACTTCCCCGAGTACTCGGAGCAGGACCTCGAGGCGCTGAAGAGCAAGTACACACCCGAGCAGCTCGAGGCCCTGCAAGCTGGCGAGCAGGCCGTCAACCCGGACGACCTCGTCTTCCAGGGCCGCCTGCGCGACGACCCCTACCGCCCCAACTACGTCGAGGACTTCACCGTCCTGGACCCGAGATACGACCTCAAACCTCAGACCGAAGTGACGCCCCGCGAGCCCGAGTGGCCCAGTCGATCCAAATGGAATGCTCTTCACGCCTTTCGCTTGGCCAAGCTGGTGGCGACGAAGGCAACGGACCAGCATCAGCGCGCCCATGACCGCGCCTTGGTCCGCGCCCTGCGGAGGATCAAGGCTGGTGAAATGGGCGAGGACCACTACATCGACCTGACCATGGACGAGCTCAACGACATGGAGAAGGACCCGGAGCTGTTCCAAAAGCACTTGGCCAACGAAGAGAAGGAGGCCGAAGTGGTCGATGAGGCCGACCCCGAGTTTGAGGCCTTGTGGAAGGAGCGGAAAGCTGAGACGAAAAACTTCGACAAGCTGTTCGACGAGGAGCTCGCGAAGGAGAATCGTAACATACCGGACCCGGTGATCACCAACCTGGAGCTCCTCGAGAACGGGCCCGCAGGCGCCAGCCGCGCGCACTCGGCCGAGGCTGTGGAGCTAGGCAAGGTGCCTGGCGTTGAGGGCCTGTACAAGTCGGCCGTGGACCCCGAGGACGAGGGCCAGGACGACTCCGGTTACTACCAAGAGATCAAGCGCCTGACGGGCCTGAGCCTGAAGGACCTCCAGTCCATTTATAACAAGGTGCTCGTCACGCGTTGGGTCGCCAACCAGACGCGTCTGGGCAAAGTCCGCAGCTCCTCAGTCGTCGCCATCGCCGGCAACGGCAACGGCCGCCTAGGCATAGGCATTGCAAAGTCCACTGAGGCCAGTCTGGCCGCCGAGACGGCCCAGCTGCTGGCCATTCGCAACATGAAGCCCATTCGCCGCTACGAGAACCGGACCATCTACGGCAACGTCAGCGCAAAGGTGTCGGGCACTGTCGTCGAGCTCTTTGCCCGTCCGCCAGGTAAGCCACCATTTTCATCCCACCACCACCACCACCCCCCCTCCTTTCCTTCCTCTCCTACTCTTTCCAATCAATGATCCGGGGTTCTAATCCCACTGTTCCGCAGGCTTTGGCCTCCGCTGCCCGCACCGCATCTTCGAAATGTGCCGCGCCGCGGGCATACACGACATCGCGGCGCGCATGCCTCGCTCCAAGAACCCCATGAACTCGGTCAAGGCTGCCTACGATGCGCTCGTCAACCAGCCCGACCCGGAGGAGATTGCCATTGGCCGCGGCAAGAAGCTGGTGGACGTGAGGAAGGTGTACTACGGCGGCTCTGTACACTAGGCGAGGGTCCGGGAAGAGACGGAGAGGGGATGTAAGACGGGGTCTTTGATTCATGGCGGCGCGTCATGAGGAACGGCAGCGCGGCCGGGCGTGCGTGCGAGCGTGCGTGTACACTACCAGGGATGTCTGTATATTGTCGACAGAGGAGCCAAGGGAGACAACGTAAGATTAACTACCAAGACGTCTTGTCCAAATGCTGCTATCATCAAATACTCGTCGTGTGGAGCCATCAAACGCCCACCGCTGTCCGAGTCTCGTGTCATTCCGTAGGGTATCAAGAATTTATAACCGAAATCGCCGCAACGCCAATCCCATCCCCTCGTTCATCGTCGTTGATGTTGCCATCCTTGTCGCCGTGCCCCCCAGTTCCTCCACACAATGCTTCTCCTCCTCTTCCTCTTCCTCGTCCTCCGCCTCATCCTCTGATCACCATCCATGTTGATGGGTCGACCCTCCCCTTGTCGAGTCTGCTATTTTCATGTCCTCCCCCCCCCCCCCCCTCCTCCTCCTCTACTGACCGCCGGATTCCGCCCTTGTTTTGCCCCTTCTGCTTCCCTTCTCTTTCCCTCTTTCTATTTTTGTGTTGTGTGTTCAATCGTCGTTTCAAAATTTCATTTTGATTCCCTTTTGTCGGTCCCCTCCCCCCTCCCTTTCTTGATTTACTAGACGTTTTCTACCGCTCGTCGTCGTCGCCGCCACCGCCAGGACCGCCGCCGCCGCTGCCCCAGTCAATCTCCTGCTGCAGCACGATGCTGTACACGCTCGCCTTGAGGAGCGTGAAGGCGAGGCTCGTCTTGCGCTCCAGCTCGCGCAGGCCGTCGAGGATTTGCGTCGTGGGCCGGGAGGCGAGGTCGTCGAGCACCGAGGCGAGCTACATGGAAATCCTCCTGGTCAGCTACTAGTGCTTTGATTCCTTGGTCCTGTTCCTATCCTGCCCTTTGGTGGTGGGTGTCTGCTCTATCCGCTTCCCTTCCTTCCTTTCTTTCTTTGGTCTTTTTCTGGGGAGAGGAGGGATGTGCTGTTTCCTCGGTTCAAGAGATTGGAAGTGTTTTCTTCTTACCTCCTTCATGTTATTGGCCAGGCGCTCGTACTCGTCCAGCACTTCTTGCTCGAGGGGCGTGAGCTCCGGCGGGGACAGCAGGTTGTTGTTGTTGCTGCTGCTGTTGTTGTGATTGCTGCCGCCCGCGCTTGCAACCGCGCCGGCGCTGTTGCTGTTGCTGCTGCTGCTGTGGTCCATTGGGCGACGAGGAGCGTGACGCGGCTCCTTTCGCCGTTGGCGGGGTGGAAGGGGCGTGCGTGACTTGGGGCCGGCTGTTGGTGTGGTGCAGTGGGTTGTTGTTGCTGTCGCGTGTGATAATGGGAGAGGGAGAGAGAGACGTGAGGTTCGTTCGCGTGGAGTTGACTTGGCGGCGGTGGTGGGATGGATGGTGGGGTTGGCAATACCATGGCCAGACCCTCCCCCCCGGCACATGCAACAAAACCATGCCATGTACACAGACACACAACACAGACAGGCAACGCCTTAACATGCATAACCCATGCGCCAAGGCATGCATCGTCTCCAAAAGGTGTAGTAAACTGAATACTTGTTGTTTGTTACAATTCAAAGCCATCCATCACACACGTCATGTACTCGTCATATTCCATCCGTCACGGATCATGGACGTAAACAAACACATAACCCAAGACAAGACAAAACCCAACAAAACTGAACGCTCAAGGCGGTAAGGCAAACAATCTCGATCTGTACTAGTCCATACAAGCAACATACTGTGTATCCTTCACGGTTGAAGCGCATACCCGTCTCCCCCCCTTCACTGGCCGTACAGCACGAGGCCGTTCTCGGCGCCCAGGTCGGTGCCGGTGTCGGTGCCCATGACGCTCCCCGTGTAATCGCTGTACTCGTCGCTGTATTCGCTGGTCCCGGCCTCGGACCCGTCGTACTGATCGGTGCTCGACGTCATCACCGTGGTGCCCATGCTGCTCCGCCGCAGCGTGCCGGTCTCGCTGTGCACGTCGTCTTCTCCGTCGTCGTCGAGCGTCGAGTCGAGCACCGTCGTCTCTTCGCCCGCAAAGTCAATCTCGGCACTTCTCTCCGGTTGGGGCGTCTCTGGCTCTTCCAGCTCCTCCACCGTCTCCGCAACGCCGACATTCTCCTTGTCCTCGGCGTCAAACGCCTTGCCGAGGCCGCCGCCCCAGCTGCGCTTCCGCAGCGCGTTGGCGCCCGCTGGAGTCCGCACGCTCTGGCTGCGCTTGACGAGACCTGACGACATGTTGCTGTGCATCTGGCTGAGAGACGCAATACGTCTCGCGGCCCCGTTGGACGTCGGCGGCGCCAGGTTGCGCTTTGCCTGTAGCGCCATGTTGACTACCGCCCGGGGCTTGGGCATCTCGGCGGCCTCTGCGCTGGCAGGCTTCTTGACGCGCTTGCGGCTCATGTTGTCACGGTCCTTGCTGGACTTGGACATGAGCAGGACTCGCGAATGGTCCATGACGCCTTCCATGATGCGTCGCTCGAGACGTTCCGCGCGGTGCTCCATCTCCGAGAGCTCCTCCTTGCGCAGGCGCATAGCCGTCTCGAGCGAGGACACGTCGCCTGTGAGCCTAGTCTTCTGACGGATGAGACTCTCCTGCTCCGTCCGGAGGCCCATGACGCTCTTGCGAAGTCTCTCTTCTTCGTCCCTGAGGCTGAGGATGGACGCCTCAACGTGCTCCTTTTCGGCCTGCCGGCGCTCCAGGGAGATGACCGTCTCTTGCAGAGACTTCTCGCGGTCCTCGTGGTCGTCTGAGATGCGCTGCGTCTGAGTAGACAGGAACTGAGAAATCTCCGCAGCCGTGTTGACGACAGACGCGTGCACCTTGTCCAGGGTTTCAAAGCGCGCAAATGCCTCCGTTGCCGTGGCGCTGTGATCGACAAGCTTGTCCAGCTTCTCGTGGACACCAGCGTCATCGTACTTGTCCTCGACCAGCTTGTCGAGCTTCTCGTGAAGCATTGAGTCGTCATACTTGTCCTCGAGCAGCCTACCCAGCGTCTCTCGGACCTCGGTGTCGTCGTACTTCTGCTCCACCAATTTGCTGAGCGTTTCCTTTACCTCCGAGTCGTCATACCTCTGCTCCACCAGCGTGTTGAGCTTCTTCTGCACCTCCGAATCATCATACTTCTCCGGAGGAGGCAGCATGGGCTGCTCAGGCGGCTTCGACTCCACAATCTTGTCTTGAAGGTCCGTGGCAGAGGACTTGGAGTGCTCGTAGTGCTCTCCGACGAGGAGGAGGAGGTCCTTGACGGCCTGCAGGATTTGGGGCTGGTATTCTTTGACTTCGCCCTGCAAGCCCTCGACCACTGCGACGGCCTGCTGGATATGCTCCCGCGTCTGCGCGTGCTCAGACTTGCCCTCGGTCTGGTGGTCCTCGGTCCGAGAAGCAAGCTCTTCAACCTTTTCGAACACAGTCTTGGAGGCTTCCTCCATCTTCTCGAGCGAATCCGTGACGGTCGAGCCCAGAGCATCAATCAGCAGCTTCAGCTCGTCCGCGACCGCCTTGGTTCCGACAACAGCAGCTTCCGTCTCGATGTCACGAGCCTCGCCCGCCGCCGTCTTTTCGTCGAGGGTGGTCTTGAACTCGTCGTATTTGGCAATGAGCTCCGTGACCTTGTCGTCGATCTTGGTGCTGATGCTTTCCGTGGCTTCCTGGAGCTTCTCGTCGGATTCGAGCCTGGCACCAGCGACCACTTCCTTGGACTCGTCGAACTGCGTCTTCATGGTGTCGAACATGTCTTTGAGATCCTGGCCGACGTTTTCGTTCTTGTCAATCTTCTCGCCCATCGATTCGAGGAGCTTGCTGAGTGCCTCGACACCAGACGCCCCCTCCTCGAGCTTGCCCTTGATGGCCCCTTGAAATTCCTCCAGGAATGTCTTGACTTCGGTCACTCGGTCCGCCACGCCAACAATCTCGGCTTGCCGGTCATCCTGAGCTTTGGTCGATGCCTCGGAAAGCTCTTGGAGCTTCTGGTTGGCCTCCTTGACAATGTTCTCCATGTTTGTGAGGTCCTCCTTGTTGGACAGGGCCGCAAAGTCTGTACCTGTAAAGCCGTCGAGGGCCGTCTTTATCTCGAGCACGACCGTTTCAACAGCCTCAATGTCCGTTTTGGTGGCCTTGTCGTCATTTTCGGCTTCCTTGTCCGCGTGCTCCTTCAACTCGCTCAAACCGACAGTCAGCTGGGTAAGCAGAGTTTCGAAGTTGGTGAGGTCCTCCTTTTTGGAGATTGCTCCCAGCTGATCGACGATGGAATCCATGGTCTGCTTGGACTCCAATGCAGCGGCCTCTACGGCATCGAGCTGCTCCTTGCGCACAGCTTGCTCGCCGTCAATGAGGTCGTCGAGGCGGGCTTTTGTGTTCCGTAGGATTGTTTCAATGGCTTCGACGTCGTCCTTTGTCGCGACATCGCTGGGGACTGGAGCAGCGTCCGACGCCTCCTTCTCTGCTGGTGCAGGGGGCTCTCGAGAAGAGATCTCTTCGACGCCCTCCTGGACGTTTCGAAGCATGTCCTCCAGGCGAGCCAGGTCCTCCTTCTGTACATTGTCCGCTTCCGTTTCCGGTTCGGAGCCCATAGCCTCGACCTTGATCCGGAGCTGCGTGATGAGAACCTCGAGATTTCTGATATCATCTTGCTTGACCATGTCTGCCGGGACGACGGCCTGATCCGACCCAAGATTTTTGACCGTAGCTACTGCTTTGTCATTGCTGTCATCGCGCAGCGTCTCAATGTCAGACCTGACGGAGTCCAGACCAGCCTTGAGAGCGTCCAGAATCTCATCGTTAGCCGTTAGGTCGACAGGCTTGTTAGTTACTCTGTCGATTCCGGCTCGAATCTCGTTGAGGCCATCGTTGATGGCATCCAAAATTTCGCTCGTCTCGGGTCGAGGTCTCAGGATCTCCTGCCTGAGGCTGTTGAGGCCATTCTGCAGTGCATCGAGGACTTCGTGGTTGTTGGTTGCGGTATGCGGCGTCGCAGGAACCATTGACGAGTTGACAACGTCACGCAAGCCATCGAGCTCGGTTTGGAGCTGCTCACGCGCGCCATCGTTGGCTTGCGTAACCGCACGAGAGAGCTCTTCCTTCATCTCCTCGACAGTCCTGGACATGTGCTCCATGAGCTCCTCATGTCCACTCGTGCCGGAGACGCGGTCAACGTAGCTCTCGATGGCGATGCGGAGGTTCTCCAGACCATCTTTGGTGGCGTCGAGAACCTGTTCCGTGTCTCGACCATTGGCCGCGACATTGTCTTTTGCCTCTTCGGAGACCGCCTTAAACTCAAGCTTCATGTACTCCATAATATCTTGGAGACGCAATAGAACTTCGTCATTGTCGGATTGCGCTCTGACGACGGCATCTCCACGGGGAAACTCAAGCCCTTCTAGCCCTTCCTTGACTGCGTGGACCATTTCCTTGTGCGTCAAGTCGTTTCCAATCGCAGAGGCTGCCACCGGGAACTCGAACTCTTCGAGGCAGTCGCGGACAGCTTCGATGATCTCGTCCCTAGACATGGTCGCCGAGGTGTCCATCCGCGGCGGAACAAAGTGCTTCAGACCTTCGACGACGGCCTGGAACACTTCATCCCTGGTGGCGCCAACCGGGCCTCGATCGCGAGGCATGTACTCCTGGATGCCTTCCTTGAGACAGGTAAGAACCTCGTCGCGCTCCAGGCCAAGCTGCTGAACCTCAATCTCGGGCTTGTAGTTCTCCCAAGCGTCACGCACAGCCTCGATGACATCCTCTCGGCTCAGATCGGGCATCTCGCCGCGGGATGCCTCGTTGTCTCGAAGGGCCGCACGCATGGCGTTGTAGATCTCCTGATAGTCGATCAGGGTCTTCTGCGAGGAGGCAGATGCCTGGGACTGACGCCGATGCTCGCGAAGGACGTTATTCAGCTGCTCCTTCATCTGTGCGAGACCCTCGTCAATCACTCTCGAGACCTCGTCTTTGCTCGGAGGGTCGGACTCCTCATCGGTCTTGACGCCCATCTTCTCCAGGCGCTTTCCGAGCTCACGTCCCATCCCCAGGACCTCGCCCCGGAGTTCACGCACCAAGGCCTTGACCTCGGCCGTCAAACCACCGCCCTGCGCGACGCTATCCTTGACCGACTGAATAATCTTGATCAGGTCTTCATTTAAGAGTCCGGCGCCGCGCCCGGCTGATGCTGGCAAGCTGCGATTCTCGCTGCTCTGAAGAAGACGCTCGACTCTCTGGGTCATGGCCGTGGTGGGAATAACATCGCCGCCAAACTGTGAGCCGCGCGCAGACACATCTGGAACGACTGCGCTATGCGACTTTTCTCGAACGAAGCGAGCGAGATCGTCCACCTTTGAAGCCGTCGCCAGCCCGGACACCTTTTGCGAGAGCTCGTGAAGGAGGCCGACCAGCGACTCCTGCCCATCCTTGGTGCCCAGACCGCGCAGGATCCTTTCCAGTATGGCGACGGAGGCCGGGCCATCTACGCCCACAAGTGAGGGCGTACTCACGGAGGCGCGGTCGATGGATTCGGCGAAGCTCTTGGGTGATGGTATTCGGGGCAGCTGGAACGACCCCCTATGCGGCGGCGAGGTACAGTGAGGCTTATTGTCAAGGAACAGCCCAGAGTAGTGTTCGCGCGAAGAGATCCTGCTCGAAGCCTCGCTCACGTTACCCATCAGGTCCCGTAGGCTCCTGCGGATGTCTTCGTCCCTGGTATTGGTGGCCTCTTTGAGGCTGAGAAGGTCAGTGGCATTGTCGCGGCTGCGCCTGCTGAGCGCTGAAAGCTCCTTTTGCAGCGATTGGGCGATGCCAGTGAGGTTGATGATTTGACCGGACAAGGCCTCGATGTTTGGAGTGCCTTTGCTAGAGGTCGCGCCATTTGTGGCGCCGGAGAGACCCGGCGTAGCCTCTCGGGATGCTTGTTGGATGCCCATGTTTTGAAGAGCAAGCATAGTCGACGACTGCGGCGGCGTATTCTCTCCCAGGATGCTCTGGGGAGGCGGTCGGCGGACCGTCGGTCGAACAATTGGGGTGAGGCTCGGGCCAGGACCCGGGGTGGAGGTGTCGTGCTCGATGGCGCTCTCTCGGAGCTGGTTGGTGTTGTTGTTGTTATTGGTGGTGGGCGTCGACGGTCGGTCGTGCCTATCGAGGGATCGGCTGGGTGAGCCAGGAGTGTTTCGCCCGCCGTCGATCATGAGACTCATGTCCCGGACGGTGCCAGGCTGCAGCGACTGCATGCGACGGTGGCCCTTGATCATGGATTTCTCGGGGGAGCCGTCTTGGACTCTCTTGGCCAGGGAGGGGACGACGGCGGCGGTGTCGCGCGCTCGCTCGCTCAGCGCAGCATGGGCGGACTGGATGGCAATGCTAGTGCCGGCCCGCGACGAGAAGCTGGGCGACTGCGGGTTCAAGGGCAACGGCGGCGGTGCACGTTCAGGGTCGGAGCTGTCCCACCTGTCGGGCCATCGCCAGTTAGTAGAGATGTCGGCCAAGGCGGAGCAACGAGGAGGGTAACAAGAGCATGTCCACGCACATGGGAATCAAGGCTCGGCTGCCATGATCAGAAGAGGCAGAGTGTTGATGTTTCAGCCGGTGGTCCCCGTCGGACCAAACCGACTCTCGGTCCGTACTGGCGTGTGACTGTGGCATCGTACGTTCGGACTAGTACTAGTCGTCCGCAGTACGAGATGAGTCTGCTGGAGAGGGCGGCTCTGGAATGCCAGGCGCGAACGTCAAGAATGCGGACGGGCGCCCGCTACCACGCTTGGGGCAGCTCCAATGACGTGCGCGTGGAGGGGCAGCAGTAGCAGCAGGAGGAGGAGGATGTGTGTGCGTCTGCCTGCGGGATCAGCGCGGCGGGCGAGATGGAGCACTGGGTTGCTCAATTGAGGTTGCGAAAGGCTGGCTGCTCGAGCAGGATGCGGAGGGAGCTTGGTGTTTAGGCGGGCAGGGTTAGTAAATAACACGAAGACCATGGCAACTTGGGGCGCTACAAGCAACTGACTACTAGCACTGCATACGGGGGAGCCGCTCAGCCCTCACCTCAAACAGCCCATGCCTACCTCAAGCTTAGTTAGCTCCCGTCCCAAACAATGAAACCGCTGGCAACAGCACAGCACAGGCCCTCGGCAACCTGCAGCTCGCGGGCGGCGGATGCTGCTGCTCTGGTTGGGCGCCGCCGCCCGGTGTTGTTGTGCCACACCCGCAGCAGCCACTGGTGCAGTGCGGTCACTGCGGTGTGTCCACCTCACAGTGTGCTGGCGGCCGGGGCGGGCTGTTGTCCAGGGCAACGGCGCGTGGCGGGTCACCGCGCTGATGTGACGCCGCCAATCGAACCTTACTTTGAGCTCCCTGCTGCCTGAGAGGTGGCAGCGGTGGTACCACTGACTAGACCAGATTGAAACAGCCCAAGGGTGCCCCCGCGCGCCTCGCCGAATTCGTTTGTGCCACAGGCACGAAGTACCTTCAAGGTATCTCACGCGCAAGACTAGTGAGGTAGGTACCACCTAGGACACTTCAGTTTTAGAAACCATGCCACTGACTGTTGTCGACCAGGTCTCTTCTCTCCAGCGTCGTTCTCCTGCCAGCAAAACTCGATGCCGAATTTTCAATCAGCGAGGCGCAACCGCATATTGGGCGTACCTAAGTGTTTTGCGAGGTACGAATTAGGTGCAACGCAGTGCAGTCAGTGCCTCGGACACGCTACACCTAGGTGGGCAGCAGCATCCATCCGCAGCTCAGACCACGGCCCAGACGCCACGGCTACAGCAATGGCCACTCCGAGGTGCCACTCGCCCGCGCAAGTCTTCGTCACATGTCGCTGACTCCCATCCGTGGAGCTGAGTGCTTCTATAATACGAGGGTACCCAAATACACAGTAACGTCCCCTCGGCCGGTACTCGCCAACGCCCAGTTCGTCCACTCCGTCCTGCTCCGGCAAGCCGCTGAAACTTCTATGTCCCAATTACAAGATTTTGTTTTGTCCTTTTACATTACCACGACGACGGAACTTCTCATCGCTTGAAGGCGATATCAAACGCCGGAATGAGCGTCTGCGCGAGCCAGAACGAGAACACCAGCTTGGGCCCCGTCATGAGCAGCTGCGCCGGTCGCGTTAGCCTTTATTACACGCAGCGAGCCGTATCGTAATTGACGGGCCAGTGGCCACTCACCTTGGGCACCAGGCCCTTGAAGAAGCTCGAAAAGCCCTCCTGTCGGGCCATATTGGATAGGATGCGGAAGCCACTCTCCGGGTTGTCAAAGTTGCGATTCTGGATGCGCGTCTTGATCACATCGAGCGGCGCGGAGACGACAAGCGATGCCGACGCTCCGGCGATGGACGCTACAAAGTTCTGGAACCAAGACGCCTTGTTGTAGTCCTGAAGGTGGAACAGGTACTCCTTGGCAAAGGCCGAGCCACCAAACAGCTGATCAAGGCCGGCAGTCAGCATGTGAGACATCACCAACGCAACGCCGGGTTCAACGCACAGCAAAAGAGCCAGGGGCATTGCGGGCGGCTGTCCAACCCCAACCACGGTACAGGCCAAATCCTTCGTCGCGGACAATCTTGAGCACACCCCGGCCCTTGAAGGCCTCGGGGTTCGTCTGGCGCTTGATCTTGAGGACGTCGAGGGGAAGGAGGACAATCTCGCCGATTCCGATCAAGCTGTCGAGAGAGGTAAGGTCAGTCGTCTCGCACATTCTCGCAGAACATTGCAGCTGGAGCGCGCCTCACCTGCCGGCCGTCGAGTGCATAATGGCCTTGCCCGTCTTCTTGCCGAAAGCCGCCTCAAAGTCCTTGCCGTAGTGCTGCGCGAGAAAGTCGCGCGCCACGGGCTGACCGCCATACTTGTATATCCGCTGCAGCACCTTGTAGCCCGCGGCGTAGCCCAGACCGGGAAACAGGGAGAAGAACTTGCGGCCAATGGGCGCGCCGGCCTTGTCTTTGAATATGACCTGGTTAAGCTGGCTGGCGTTGGAGATCTGCGGCAGTGCAATGCTCAGCATTTGAGTTCTTTCGGTAGCAAGCTTCGAGTCGTGGGATGCATCCCCCTTACCCGAGTCTGGTTGCTCATCAATCGCTTCGCAATCGTGTCGACCTATGCAAGACAATGGTCAGCGCCATGCCCGGGCTGTCGAATCTCGTGGGTTAGACGTACGGGGTGGAAGACGGCCAGCTCGGCGATACCAGCGGAGCCTGTCGCGAAGCATCGTAGGTCAGCATATGCACACATGTGCCGACCGTGGAGGGGGGCCGCCCAAGTACTAACCAGAGCCGACGATTCGGGCCAGGCCCGATTCCTTCTCGCGGCCAGAAACCATTGCCGGGGGCGACATGATTGACAAATTGTGGGTGAGGCGGATGAGGATGTCGCGCTCGTCCCGAAGGTTGTCGAGGTGGCCGCGGCAATTTCAACGCTGAGGAGCGCCGCCTTTGGGGGAAATTTTTTGATGGCGGCCGGGTCTGCTTCTCAAGGCATGGGACAGGTAGGTACCGATCTCGGGAGCACGCGACGGGGCGGGCGGCGGTCCAGCGGTTCCTGGGGGGGGGCGCCAGGGTCGGCAGGGGGCTCGGCTGCAGTGGGTGATGGGCAAACGAAAGGACCCACTGATGGGATGTCGGCGCGGGTGGGCCAGGAGGCCCTGCTTGAAGCACGAGTAAAGTGTGCCGGGCCTCGCGCGAGATGATGCATATCACAGACGGCCTGTCTACCCTGCGGGTCGCTCAAGCTATAACATCCTACAAAGCACCACGTCTCCCACCGCAGAGCACGTCGATGGCATGGCTCATCTATAGCTTGGCGTCTTTTGATTGAGAAGCCAGTCATTCTCTCCGTCCTTGGCCCTTGTTTCCGGATAAAGTCGGTCACATGTTGCACTCTAGCTCAATCTTCACATGCACAAATGTCACCCCCAACTATCCGACAAAACATCCAACAAAACGTAACCATCTACCATTTCTCGAGGAACATATCTCATCGCCCTCGGCTCGAATGCTAGCTCTTGGTCGCCAGGGCGGGTCTTCAAATCCTTGTTCAATCCACCGGCATATCCATGGTCGTATGCTAAGCTACGGGCCTTCAGCGTCAATAATCCCGAAAGACTGCCACCATGTCGTCTAGCCTCATGACCTGTGCGATGAGTTTCTCTTGGTCCTCCAGGTGCTGGTTGTACGTGTTGTAGTGCTCCGCCCCCATCACCTCCTCCTCCTTGCCCTTGACGTCCTTGCGCTCTACAAAGGACAATACCTCCCTTTTCTTGTACTGCTCCACCTGGAGCGTCTGCAAGCAGCGCAACATGGCCTTGTAGACATCGTCCAAAAGCTGGGACTGCGTGCGCTCACCATCAAAGAACCAGAAGAACATGGTTCGGTTCGCCAGCCGGCTGTTGTCCTTTGGCACCTCTTGCACGTCGACAAGTCCTGCCATTTGCATTGCCAGCATCTTTCCCTGCACATCCGACTTCTTCATTAGTGCAGCCGTGGGCAACATCTTTTCGTCAAGCTTGCCCTTCTCTCTCAGGATTCGTGTCAGGCGCAGACCATGGCGGCCGAACGATTGCTCAATGAATGCGTCGAGCTCTACCTCGCGGAGACTCTCCATGAGCTGGCCAAAGTCAACTGTCCACTGGCCTCTCCCATGAGTGCCACAGTGTCGAACGAACCGATGCTTTCCTTCCGCGAGGAGCAACAGGTGTTGTCTCATCTGGTCAAGTCGACTATCCTTCGACGTCCCATCGTCCTCAAACTTGACTTTCGTTTGCCGTTCGCCATTGGGCCGCTGCGTTTGGTGATTGCTCTGTGCAGGAAATCCATCGTCATCGTCCGATGCGTCGAAATCACCTCCATGGCCATTGGAAAGGGGTCGCGGGGCCCTTGGGCGGGCCGCTGGTCTCTCATCCGAGTCATCCTCAGAATCACTCTCGTAGTCGAGCGGCGTAGCCTTGATCTTCTCGGCGCTTTGAAAGTCGATCTTATCCTTGGGTGCCTTGCCTATGCCGCTCTGCACGTTGACACTCTCATCGAGATGCTCCAATATTTGGACCGACGTCACCGCTACTTGCTGTTGACCACCTGACTGGTCGCCGATCAGAGGGTCCGGCTGACACCTCGGCAGCTGCGCTGTCAACAGTTCCAACAAGGCACGGTATATCTGGCCAGTGACCTCGCCGACGGTGTCCGCGGCAAATTCCGCCAATCGCTGGTTGCGAAGCTGGACCAGGCACTTCTCGTGATTGACACGAACTATGATATTGGGCTGCCAACTATTAGCTGGAATCCCCGGAGTCAACGGTAGCGCGTAACCTACGTTGAGTTGGGCGACCTCGTCAAAAGGGTCGTCGACGTGGCTTGCGCCGTTCTGGAGCTTCCTCTTCTTGGTGACTGGGCCATTAGACTGATCGAGCTGCCGCTTCAACATTTTGCCCTGATCGCGGAAGGTCCTGAATCGGTCGATGATGGCTGTGTGTTGTTCGCCCTTGCTCTTGGTAGCCTTTTCTCCAGGACCGGTTTTGGTGAGCTCCGTCTCAATCTCGCGATACACCTCCGCCGGATTTCGAAAGCTGTCGGGCCGTACAGTCTCGACAATCTCGGCCTGAATGAGGCGGGTCAGGACAGCGTTGAGGTGATCTTCAGATTCAATCAGCCCGGATGTTGATTCGTGCGTCCCGTTGGCGCGCCCATTGGCCTTTGGAGCCCGCGATGAGAAGGCATGAGTCAGATCTGCGACACGGGCATAACCCAGCTGCATCAGCGTCTGGACGAGGTCGCGTTCGGCGGTTCCATATTGGCTGTCGATGACCTCGAGGATCTTGCCTGACCGGACGAGGCTGTAGCAGGCATCGGGGTTTGTTTCGTAGCTGGTGATTCTGGTATCGGGATCTGTGTAGTGGTAGAGGAGATTGTGTTGTAATAGGACGCCGAGGCCATTTCGCAACTGTCGTGGGCCGAGAGACGTATACTGGGCTAGCTGCGCGATGCTTGATCGCCCTTTGGTAAAGAGGGCAGCGAGAATTCGCTACAGAAAAGGTTGAGTCAGCCCCGCCCCATGACGCTGCATCACGTCGCCCAAAGGATGCGCAGGAGAGGAACATACTGATGGAAGCTCGCCAAAGAGATCGCTAACTAGGAGAGCACAAAGCTCGGCTGCGTGTTTTGTCTGCGGGCGACAGGTCAGCAATGACTGTATGGATCATCGATCTGGAGGGGTCGCAGGCGGCACTCACTACAAGCATTGCTCTGCTCCTAGAGATCCTCTCACTATCTCTAGAGCTGCCACGGAGACTACCGGGCCGTCATTGAAGAGTAGCGGTCGAAGGATGGGCGGCGCCGATAAGGCGTGCGCAATTTCGGCGCGCGGAAGCAGAGGAATTGAATAGTCGTGATGGTTGGCGATGAAGCAAGTGCAGCCCACCTTGGTCGCATCCGTCAATTTTTCTGCTGGTGTAAGTCGACAAGAGCTTCGAGGTGGGCTGGTCGGGTACGGGCTGTCGCACAGTATAACTCGAGTCCCTCTTGGCGGACCACATGTGGGTGAGATACTTGATGAATACTTTGCTGCTGAGGCTCCCCGGCGCCAGCCAATCAGCAATCACGTGATTCTCGTAGTCTTCGCCGGTGCCGAAAATTAGACGGGAGCTGGTTCGACGAGGCACATCTTGAGAGATCAATTGCTTCACCACGCCGGCTGAAGGACCGCACATCGCCTATGCCCCTATCCTCGACCATGATCTCGAGAACCTCCCTCGCGAGAACCGCGCAGCAGGTCGTCCGGCGCTCCTGCAGCGTGCAGCCGCTCCAGCGCCGCGGCTTTGCCGCCGCCGCCTCGACCGGCTCCTTCGACACGGCGGACGTCTCTGGCCTCAAGGTTGCTTCGCGGGACGGCCATGGCCCGACGACCGAGCTGGCTATCGTGGCAAAGGCCGGCACTCGTTACCAACCGCTGCCCGGCCTGACCGTCGGCCTTGAAGAGTTTGCCTTCAAGGCGAGTCGCAGGTCGATTGCCGAGGATGACGGGATCGTGAGCTAATTTGCCCTTAGAACACGCAAAGGCGATCTGCCCTGCGCATCACGCGCGAATCCGAGCTTCTGGGTGGTCAATTGTCTGCCTCGCACTCCCGAGAGGCTCTTGTCCTCAAAGCCAGCTTCCTCCGCGAGGACCTGCCGTACTTTGCCGAACTCTTGGCTGAGGTTGTTTCCATGACCAAGTACACCAGTGAGCCGCGTCGCCGCATCGCCATTGGGGTACCAAAGCTAAAGACAGTTGCAGCGCACGAGTTTCACGAGGATGTTGAGCGTGTTCTGCACTTGAAACAAGCCGCTCTCAACGCCAATGTGCCCGCTCTCGCCCTCGACAATGCCCACGCTGTCGCCTTCCACACCGGCCTCGGCGCCCCCGTATACCCTTCGCAGTCGACCCCCCAGAAGTACCTGAATGAGGAGTACATTGCTAGCTACGCCGACGTTGTATACTCCAAGCCCAATATCGCTGTCGTCGCCGACGGTGCCTCGCCTGATGCCTTGTCCAAGTGGGTCAGCCAGTTCTTCAAGGACGTCCCGGCCAGCTCTCAGAGCGGCCAGTCGCTCAAGGTTGAGGCGTCCAAGTACTACGGCGGCGAGCAGAGGACGAACCACGCTGGTGGCAACTCTATGGTCATCGCCTTCCCCGGCTCCGACAGCAACGGCTCGAAGCCCGAGATTGCCGTCCTCGCCGCCTTGTTGGGTGGCAAGCCCACGATCAAGTGGACCCCCGGCTTCAGCCTGCTCTCCAAGGCCACTGCCGGCTCGGCTGGCCTTTCGGTCTCTTCCGCCAGCCTCGCCTACTCCGACGCCGGCCTGCTGGCTGTTCAGTTGACTGGCCCCGCCGCCGCTGTTCGCAAGGCTGCCGAGGACACTGCGAAGGCGCTGAAGAGCGTTGCGGATGGCTCGGTGAGCAAGGAGGACGTCGCCAAGGCTGTTGCCAACGCCAAGTTCGACGCCCTTGAGAAGGCCCAGTTCCGTGGGCCGAGCATTCTCCAGGCCGGATCTGGCCTCGTGCACAGCGGCAAGGCATCTGACCTGGCTGCCCTGGCCAGCGGCATCGACTCTGTCACCGCCGACAAGCTGAAGACTGTAAGTGTTCTTTTTTCTTTGCTTTACGGGCGGATCCCCATGTTTGCGCCATTTTCTCAGCGCAGGCCGGCTAACCTTGTGTGTAATAGACCGCTAAGGCCCTTCTGGATGGCAAGGCCACCGTGTCGACGGTGGGCGACCTGTTCGTGCTGCCGTACGCCGAGGAGATTGGTCTGCGGGTATAGAGGGATGCTGGCATGGACGCGAAAAGCTTGTACCAATAGTTGTCGAGGTGGTCTAGACGGTGTGATTGGGGACCTCATGCCTGTGAATATCTGTAGTAGAAATCCCCTTCGTTCACATGGCGTTTCCTTTCCTCTATCTCTTGTGCCATATGCCGCAATTTGTTGGCTTATTTACAGGTACCTAGTACCTATGTAAATTGCCCTACCAGGCTTGGTACCGCAGTGATCACTGAAGGGTCCTCCAGACCAACAAGCGGGCGTTGATGGCGAAGACGTGGACGGCTGCTGCGGCGGGGCCGCAGGCTGAGGTACGGAACAAGGACGAGTACGAAACTGCCGTGTCCCCACGGCCGAAACTCCGAGCATGTCCTTCCGGCACCGCGAAGCTTCTTGTCACAGCCCGAAACTGACGGGGCCCATGCTTCCCGCCATGCTCCCACGTCGGCCTCGCGCTGTGCCTTCGACCTCGGTCGGTCACGTCGGGCCACAGCTCTACGCCTGGATGGGTGGATGGGCCACTCGTGCAAGCTCACACGAGTGCGGATCGGGAATCGGGATGGCGTCAGTCCATCAGGCCTGGCTCTCCAAGGGCCGACGAGTGCTGCCCTGCGCGCCCTCAATGCGCCGTGTTTCCTATTGTAGGGCCATCGTGAAAATGACGGCGGTCTGACCTCCAATAGCTTTTGGAAGCCGTTTGGTCACCTCCTCTTGTACCCTGACAAGGTCCTGCATTTTAGGGGTAGCACGACCTGGCGCCCGGCGAGTCGTGTGCTGCCCGAAGGGACACTGTGCCCACGAGCGGGCTGGGCGGCCTGGCGCGCACACGTTTGCTGCGGGGAGGACGGCTGGGATTGGCGTTGCTGCGCAGCGCTGCGGGTTGCGCCACAGTGTCCCGCCGCGAACATGCTCCCGCCCTCGCACGGTGGACTAGGTCTTCCGACAACCGTGTGCCCCGTGCCTCCCACCCGTGTCTGCCCACCTGGCTGGCTGGCGGCCCACCACGCTTCTTTGTCGTTAGTCTAGCAAGAGCGACAGGGTTGGGGAAAACAAAGCCTCATCCACCACCTCCACGGGCAAGCCTCCTCGCCTTCTGCCGTCTGCAATTTCCATCTCTTCATGCTACTTTGGCCCATTGCGAGGCATTCGTAACAGCGACGAGCTGGGCGGCACGCCGGAGAGCCATCCCGCCTCGGATCCTGTCTCTCGCTTTGCCCTCAGGTGAGCCAAACCATCCATCGCTGTCCTCTCTCCTCGATGCTGCCGTGCTGGCCTCGCGTCGTCTTTGGTACCGACCGCCTTCGTCCGCTCTCAGAGCAGCCCAGGCAATACTGCGTCGTCAACTGCGCAGCTCGAGCAGCTGCATCTGCAGCGTCCGGGAACCCAACTGACGCTTGTCCCAGGCCGCGTTTGGAGTAACCCGTTCCCTGCGAGCCTCCGCACTCCTAAGGAGCCCGATCGCACGACGACACCTGTGCCTCACACGAGTGCCACCAGATTCGCTGGACACAGTCGCAAAGGTTTGTGGCGAGATAAATACACTCCGTCCAGGCACTCTATCCACCTGCGCGGCGTTTGGTCGCCACGAGAACTGGCCACCTTTGGCCATTTCCGCCTCGTTTATTCGACTGCACAATAAATCCCATCTGTGGATATGATCCCCTCCTCCAACATCTCAAATTCCACCAGTAAAAGGCTGTTCGAGCGTACTGACTCAATTTTGCGATAGAGAAAGGCGGACATCGATTGTCTTGCCGATTTGTGGCAGGGCGAAAGACGAGCCGTTTCATCGTCGATCGAAGGCGGATTGGCAGCTGGTGAATTTGCACCATCGTCTTCAAAGTTGTTTCGACTGCGGGGGTGATTTAGTCATGCCTCTTCCTAAGAAAGAGGGTGCGTCTGGTGGGGGTGCGGCCAAGGTCGATGGCCGCAACCAGAACGGTATGCCCCCTCTTGCTGCTCGTCCTCCTTGTGAGGACACGGGCAAGAGCTGTGGGCTAACAAAAAGCGCCAAACAGGAAACCGACAAGGTTTTCGCACCGACACCGCCATCTCCAACAGCCGTTTCGGAAACGAGCGGACACTGCAACCATGGGTCCCCGACTCTACTGATGGCGTCGACGGTGGTTTGGAGGCATCATCCAGCACTGGTCACTGGGATCAGTTTGCGGAGAACGAGAGGCTGTTCGGCCTGAAGACGGATTACGACGAGAACATCTACACCACTGCCATCAACAAGAACCATCCGCAGTATAAGGAGAGAATAGCGGCGGCCGAGCGCAAGGTCAGAGAGATCGAGCGGAGTGCTCCTGTTACGGCCCATGTGGCCGAGGAGCGCATCATGGATTTTGTTGGTGGAGGTGCAGGGGGCGACAATGAGGAAGACAAGTTCGTACCTTCTCGATATCGCGGAATATCGCTCCCCTAACATGTCTGCAACAGATACAGTGGCGTTCGCCGACAAGAATTCCCCCCTCTGTCGGCTGGCGGTCGCGAGAACCGATACACGCCTCCGGCGAAGAGAGCTCCGACCGGCCAGACCACAGTTAAGGGTGCGCCTGTTGACCCAGCTATTATCTCGTCGCAGATCAAGGCCCAACCCAAGAAGCAGTCACCAGCACCAGAGCAGCCTCGTGAGCCGACTCCTGCTGGGAAGAATGGCGTCTCGCCTACCCCAGAGGCCCAAAAGACTGCACAGCCAAAGGTTTCCGATGACAGATCGGCGGACGCAAAGCCGACGTCTGGTGCTCGTGAGTCCAAGACGCCAGAGGCAAAGTCCACCGAAAAGGCGGGCGACAAAGGCGCCGCATCTGGTCCCTCATCTGCGGCGGCCTCCACTCGCAACGTGCCTGCGCAAGCCAAGGAGGGTACACCAAGCGCTACGTCTACTGTGGAGCGTGATGTTCTCAACTCTTTCAAGTCGTTTGCCACTCAGCAACGGCTCAATGCCGAAAAAGTTCGCAGCAGCAAGGCACGTGCGGACAAGGAGGTCAAGTTGACAGAGCTCAAGAAGTTCGCAAGTAGCTTTAAGCTCTCGACCCCTGTCCCTTCCGATCTTGTCTCAATCATCGCCAAAGATCCCGCGAAGCAGAAGGAGATACAGGCAAAGGCCATGAAGAACGCCGAGGAGATGAAGAAAACCAAGTCCGACGTGGGCAGTAAGGACAACAAGGGACAGACTGCGCCGAAGGACGCGCAGCCTAGATCTGCGGAACCCGCGACAGTCACTCCGTCCACCGACAGGCCTGCTCGCGCGCCTGGCGCCCCTCAGGCAGCCGGAGCGGCAGCCACGAATAACAGACATGCCGGACCTCGCCAGCAATACCCTCAGCAGTCTTACCACGCGCAGGCTTACAGGAACACCCGTGGCGGTCCGCCCCACGTTATGCCGCAGCAGCAAACCGGCAATCTGGCTCAGCGACTGCGTCACATGGAACAGCAGAGATACTCCCAGCCCGTCCCGCCTAACCCCCACCAAGTCGGCCCCGATGTTCGCGCACCACCCACTGGCCCGGCGAACAACACCGATGCTGGCTTCAACCGCAGGCTTAGCGGAGCCCCGGCTCACATGGGAGCCAAGCTCAACCCCAACAGCCACGAATTCAGGCCCAGCCCGTTCGCGGCTTCCTTCAACCCAAACAGTCACCCAAGCGCCGGCTCGAGCCCACGAACAAGTGTGAACCATGTTTCCGACAGCCCTGCCTCTGCCACGGCCCAGGCGGGGCAACTGATCCGACGAAAGACGAAGGCTGTGGATGTCGGGAAATGCTACATCCTGTCCCACATCAAGACGTTGACCCCCCCTCAGGGACGCAACTGGGACGACAACGGCGGCCTCCGTCCGTCCTACGACACGCTACCCACCTGGCGACAGCTTCAGGACGACGAGAAATCGGACTCGACCATGCACCTTACGTACAAGGAATATTTCGAGCGCCAGCCATTCTCCAATGCGGCCATGAGCACGCCCAACCCGCCGCATGTTGTTCCTCAGCTGGCTCATCAGCACCAGCTTCCTTTTCATCTGCAGCACGGTGCTCACAACATGGGTCCTCGTCAATCGCCGCACATGCCCCCCATGCAGATGCACACTCCCCAGCAAGGCCCCGTGCCTCACCCTCCCTTCGGCGGCGATGATCACCGTATGATGCACTCCAACTCTGCCCAGTCCTTTGCTTCCCCACGCATGGGACAGCTGCCCGTCGCGTACCCGGCACAGGTCACGTACGGACAGACCATGTTTATGGGGCCGAACACACCTCAGATGGGACAGTACCGGAACTTTTCGGCCAACCCACACTACGTGCCTCAGCAGGGACAGATGGGCGGACCCATGATGATGCAGCCTCAGTTCATTCCTGGACCGCAGGGCATGGTGGCTGCTCCTCAGATGATGTATCACGGTGGACACCCGCAGTTCATGCCAC
Source organism: Purpureocillium takamizusanense (assembly GCF_022605165.1). NCBI lineage: Eukaryota > Fungi > Ascomycota > Sordariomycetes > Hypocreales > Ophiocordycipitaceae > Purpureocillium > Purpureocillium takamizusanense. The sequence goes on from NC_063072.1 coordinate 2,494,144, forward strand.
CGTCGGGACCTCCCCAGCCGATCCCCGGCGCCAACGGCTATCCAAGTCCAGGGCGACCGGCGGCCCCGGTCATGATGCACCAGGGGTCACAGCAGGGTCAGCCAATGTACGGAATGAGCCCAAACGTACAGTATAACCAGCCAGCGTACGGACCGGGCCAGCCGACCGGACCGAGCCAGTAATGGCGAAGCCGCGTTGCTGGCACGATGCAACACATGGCAAGCCCCCATGAATGCCCAAGGCGGCACCAGGACCAGGGCACGGCGGCTCTGGATTGCAAAACATTGGCGTCGGCTAGGTGCCGGGTGCCGCTTGGAGTAGCTGGGATGCCGGACGACGACACGGCGTCCATGGCTTGAAGAAGGCCGTGTCTAGAGCCCACACGCTTATATGTTTCTTTGATTAACATGGAAGGCTCAGAGGGCACGAGCGCCTGGTGTCAGGATTTATTCACCCGAGCCCAGCTACGCATACGACAACGCTCCCCTACTGTGATGGTAGGTGCCGTCCTGCGTCGGATACGTCCCGGGACCGCACTTGCTGACGGTCAGCGACTACTAGCTTTTCGGCACCGGCCGCGAGCCGGAGCGGGAATGCGTCGGATTGGGGGCGCGTGTTTTACGAGGGGGGTTTGGAGAGAGGAGAGACGAGGCATGATTTTGTTGAAAGCTCATGGCAAGGGTCGTGAGAGGAGGGAGGTGGCAGGCAGTAGGTAGGAGGCCGTGGACGGGGCGGACGCGGAGAGCGGAGAGTGGAGAGCGGAGAGAGGGCTGGGGGCTCACTGCAGCATCTACACGTAGTACCTGACAGGTAGTTGTAGGCTGGGAGCAAGAAGTCACATGGAGCAGAGGTTACGTTACCGTCCGCATGGCATGGGTGAGCTTGGCAGCGCGTGGCGAACGTGGGTGAGGGCGAGCGCGTCCTGGTACGGCCTATAATAGCGGCATATTGAACCGTAGTTCTGGGGTAGTGACCTACCCGATCGGTAGTTGGGGTGGCAGTGGAAGCAGGAGACGAGATGACGGAGGGGGATGGATTGTGGGGGTGCGCGGGTGCGGGTGCGGGTGCGGGTGCGGGTGTGGAGGTGGCGGCGGCGGGAAGTCTGTCATGGCGTCGTCTCGCATGATGGAGCGAAGGGGGCGGACGAACCAGACGAATGTACATAGGATTAGACGCCCGCCGGAGGTGCAAGGGTATACCGCCAAGACGTTTGTGGCTGAAAAGAAGGTTACAATGACCTACGATGATCGAAAAGGGGGGGGATCGGGTCGCGCATGAGCCCAAGACAAGATTGAGAGATAAATGACTGAAGTGCAACCAGGCTTGGGCATGGATATGGCACGAGGCATTCTTGCGGGAGCGGAGACGCGGCAAAAGCAGACAAACAGGCTTTGTCCCTGTGATGCGGCGCGGTGCGACGCGATGTGATGCGATGCGGCATGATAGTCTGCGATGCGATGCGACGCGACGTGAGGCTCCGGCAAGCATAGAGTGAGTGCGCTCGCCCCGAGGAATTCAAGATCCTGGGGTGCAGATGACTGACTGACCTGCTTGTGCAGGGTTGCAGTGTGGACGAAGAGGAAGGGGGAGAGGAAGGTTTCAAGGTACTGTACTACGCCATAGGGAAGAAACGCCGCTTTGGGACACGCGTGGAGTAGGATTGCGGGTATGCAGTTGTGACGTTGATGACGACGACGACGACACAGATAGACGGACGAACGGACTCGGGGGGAAAGGATGGTGCCCGGTGGTGTTCGGCCGTGAGGACGACGGGGAGCGGCCGAAACGGGCGAGGTGGTATATGGCGAGCTTTCCTCTGAGCCTCTCCGCGACATAGACTACGAAGTACAGTGGTACGTATGTAATATTTTGTAGTCAAGGATATGTAGTGCACAGAGTCATAGACCACGTAGGGAGTGAGTGCGACGGGTCGTCGGGGGGCATCGTCCCACGGTGCGACGAGATGGGCTCGGTTTGCCGCTATCTTCCCCGTTTTCGCAAGTCAAAACTCTTGTATTGCTGCTGCACTTGCGGTACAGCGCAACGGGAGAAGAAGAGATAACGCAAGTTCAATGCTCCTAAGGTGGGCGGGGAGGAGCGCTAACAAACACCTTGTCAGGTTGCGAAAGGGGAAGGAGGCCTGACGAAACGGGGACGGACGGGGCGACCAAAGGAAAGAAAAGAGACGTTGCAACCCGGGCGTGGCGGTTGACGAAGCCGGAAACACCAAAAGTTGGTGGTGTGATGCACGTGGCGGACTCGTGATGCCCCCCCCGGCGGGGGGTTGGTTAAAGGGGCCGAGTGACGTCGGATGCTATCGAGTAATGGTAAGGCTTTGCACGATGGGGTGGGCTGGCTGCAAGAGCGCGAAGGGGCGGCGACTGATGGTAAGCGGAAGAAGCGTGATTCAAGATGTCTTCCCCCCCTTCTTGCTGCCTTTGCTTTGCCTCTGGAGTCTGGATGCGTGTACTTCGTACAGTGAGTGGGTGTACTACCCTGTGGTGGTGGCAGATAATAATCCCCCACCCCCGTGGTGAATGGGGCGCGGACCTGACGCAGATCATCGGTTTCGAGCAAAGGAAACAATGGTCGGTTGACTTGGTTTGATTTGATTTGGTTTGGTCTGGTTTGGAATGGTTTTTGTGCCTGGCAGTCCGCCGACGACGATTGGCTGTCGGGGGCCCGCACGCGGCGCGACGGACGGACGGACGAGCGCCTCGCCTCGCCTCGCCTCGCCTCGCCTCGCCCTGGTTGACGTCTAACTAGGTAACTAACGTTGCTAGTCTTGTTGTTTGCTTGTTGGCAATGACTGGACTGGATTCGGCAGCACCGGCGCTGGACGCTGATCAGGGCAGCGATCCCTGCCCGAGCATGAGCATCGGAGGTCGCACTTGTCGCATCAGTCAATTCCATTTGGAGGCCTGCGGAGGACGTTGATGAGCTTTGAAACCGGCCGTAACTGGGACAGGGGGTGGGTTTTCTCTACCCTGTCCTGTCACTGGATCCATATACCAGAGCCTTAGTACTCACGTTATAGGGCTACTGTAGCGGACCTGCCTTTGTACTTGCTAGTGGTTCAATTGGTAGTAGGAAGTAGGAGGCTCACGTTTCACAAGCTTGGCAGGCACGACCAGCAGAATGGACAGAGTCAGCTCTGGCATATACTGTACTGTACCACAAGGGACGAAGTACCTACCTAGGTACCTACTTACGAGGAAACATACCAAGTACAGCATACGTAAGTAGGTACCTAAGAATAACTTGCAAGGCAGGAAAGACCCAGCCAGCCAGTTACCGGCCAGCCAATCTGCAGGGCAGGATTTTGCAACACGAGTCGGCATGTCAGGACCGTCTCCTCCTCCTCCTCCCTCCCCATCCATCCATCCACGGGCCTCTTTGCTCCCCCGTATTTTTCTTCTTCTTTCCTACTAGGTTAGGTACTATAGGTCTTTGTTCCCTCACCACTGCCCTGGCGCCTTGCTGTTGGCTGGTCTGCTGGCGTGACGACTCGTTTATCCGTCATAGCCGTGGCCTCACATGTCGTCTCGTCTCGTCTCGTCTTGACTCGCATCGGAGCTCCCCCACTGGGGGCATCACCGTTCGTCCAGCGTTTCATCAACAGGCACTCGATGACGGCTTGCGCACACGGGCTCGCATTGGCGCCGCCACAAGCGCCAGCGGCGTTCTGTACGTACGGGAGCGAGCGAGCGCTGGAGCCCAAGGTTAGATCCACACGCAGAACCAGTCTTTGGTTGACGTCTCTATCGGCCAACTCCTGGCCAAGATGGTAGGTACCGACTTGCCTGCCCCCATCATCTACGGTACCATTACAGTACTGTAGGTGCCATGACCAAGTAGATGGCGGCGCCATAGGTACCTTTCCCAACTGCGTCCTCCGCTTCACGCATACGAAGTATAGGTACTGTACGTCTCCGCCACCGCCGCCGCCGTCTCTCCCTTGTCTTCGCCGTGACTCCCCAGTGGCTCGTGTCACCCGAGCCCCGATCCGCTGTTGCACAATGATTGGGTGGGGCCGACGGTGGCTTCCGCTTCGCGACGACGACGACGACGACGACAACGACAACGACTAGTTTTCGTACGACTACGTTCTGTGACCGAGCTAGCCAGCCAAACACACCACAGACATGGACGGCTCTGTCCAGACATCCCAACGGCCGGCCCATCCCATCCCAACTCTGAGACAGGTACCGTCCCGCCCGGTAGTAGCTTGCCCACTCGCCTTACCAACATCGCTCCAACTTTGGGTTGCGCCCTGCGCGTCTCCCGGCGATCCCTCCGCGGCCCTGGCTCCCGTTGATGGCCTGCCCCCAAATCACGCCTAGCCCAAGCTTCCTGTAGGATGCGCAGCATGGATGATGGTGGTGGTCCGCGGGGAAGCGATGCTGTTCATGTCTCGCCCAAGCACGAACACCACGCGACCTCAACAGCGGCTCGGGGGTGCCTGGAGACACAAGACCGGCAAACAATGAGCGTGGCGTCTCCCCAGCTCCAAGCGGTTTGCGTCGACGGCGACCTCGGCATTCTTTCGTCGTCTGTGCCCTGTAGACAGTCGTATCGCACCAACAGTCAGGCATCTCACTCGTCGTAATAGTTGTGAGTAGCGCGTTTGTTTGGCGAATGTAAGCAAACAGCGGCCTTACGACGACCTCTCGCAAGCCATCACAAAGAAGCCGTGCGGACCACCCAAAGGGAGCCAAAAACAGAAGCTTGGGCACCTTCGGCTCGCTACAAGCCAAATACATGCAGCCAGTGCGCCCCATGTTTCCGGCAGCTGCAATATTTCTGCCGGAGACCCGAGGCCATTGGGCCGAGAGCAACATCCAGGCGACAAGTGCGACACGCGCCCCCCGGCACAAAGGGGCTTCGCCGCTCCCCCTACGTGGGGGCTCCTAGAAATGAATGGGGTGAAGCATAACCAAACGTTACCTGGACGCGGCTCAGTCCCATTGTCGCCTCCTTGTCAATGGAGCCGCCGCCGCCGAACGGTTGTCTTCGCCCCCAGTGCTGTACCCGCTTGCTCCTTCACTCTTGCCGCTGGGGACTCTTGATAGGCAAGGAACTCACCGAAACCTATGGCTTGCTCCCCAGATTCACAGCTCTATATAAGTCACCCGTCTCCCTTCTCCCAAGACGACCTCTTTCTTTCTTGCCTCTCACATCTCGACAAGCCACAGCAAGTCTGTTCTTCGCTTCTTTGTTCTTCATTCATCAGCTTTTCGGAGCTTTCGATCCTTCAAGTCCTCTCTGTATATAAGCCTCTGCCATCAGCATCGCCCAGTCGCCCTGCTCAGCCTCGACCACCACTCACTCGCACAACGCACAAAAGCTCACCAAGGAAAAATAAAAAAACACCACCGCAAACTTCCAACCCTCATCATGAAGTCCTTTGCGATCCTCGCTGCCTCCCTCCTGGGCCTGGCATCCGCCCACATGGAGATGAAGAACCCCCCGCCTCTGCGGTCCCAGTTCAACAAGTTCACCACGAGCGTCGACTACGACATGAAGAACCCGCTGAGCGCCGGCGGTAGCAACTACCCTTGCAAGGGCTACCACACGCTCCTCAACACGCCCCAGGGCCAGACCGTGGCCGACTGGACGCCCGGTCAGTCGTACAGCATGACCATCACCGGCGGCGCGGCCCATAACGGCGGCTCCTGCCAGGCCTCGCTCTCCTTTGACGGCGGCAAGTCGTTCAAGGTCATCCACTCGTACATCGGCCACTGCCCCGTCGTCGGCGACTCGAGCTTCCCGTTTACGGTTCCCAGCGACACCCCCGCGGGCAAGGCTCTCTTCGCGTGGACGTGGTTCAACCAGGTCGGCAACCGCGAGATGTACATGAACTGCGCCTCCGTCAACATCGTCGGCGGCGCCAAGAGGATCCGTGGCTCCTCGGAGGCCCGCGCCGACCCCATCGGCAACCGCCCCAACGCCTTCGTCGCCAACGTCGGCAACGGCTGCACCACCGCCGAGGGCCGTGACACCAAGTTCCCCAACCCCGGCCCGGACGTCACCCAGACCTCGGACCAGACGCCCGTTGCGCCCGTCGGAAACTGCAAATAGGAGATTGCCCAGGGACACGACGGGGGCAGCAGTGGCGGCGGGAGCAGTGACACGAGCAACCCTAGTGGGGGCGGCAGTGGCTGCGCTGCTCGTCGGACCTGAGACGACATGGCATGTCGCTCTCCCTCACTGCCTCTTCTCGACTAGGACGAGGCACCATCTAAACGTGGGGTGATTTCAACCAGTACATATTTTCTGATTTCAAACCTGAGGGAGAGAGAAAATGGGACCTCACATAGCTGTACATACACTTCGAGTCTTTCGTTTCTGCTTTTTCGGTAAACAAGACGAACAATGCATGGAGGGAGGGGTGGGGGAAGTTGAGACTTGGTTAGCAGGACTAGCTGAGAATATGAAGTCATGAGGACCACCACCACCACCACAATCCTCTTTGCGCGCACGCATTTCCCATCCATGGCCATATGGAGGACTTGTCTTTGTGATGCAAGCGAACTTGTAATGCGTGTTTTCCTTGCTGCTCACGTGTACCTTTTTGTTTGTTTGTTTGTTTGTTTGTTTGTGTGTGTGTGTGTTTTCCTGCGTGTGTATGTTTGTGTGGCTGACGACTGCGATTGCCGGCCCAGATTCTCGTCTCGCATCGGACAAGCCGACGGCGACGACGGCGGCGACGCACATAGGTACTTTTCGTGGTACGTACCTTTGTATGCGAACGAGCACGCGGTACTCCCCGCCTCGAGTGACGACAATCTATTTTGTGGCGGGGCATCCTTTTTGTTCTTAGGCTACCTAGGCTTTGGACGACGATTGTACGTATTAGTTAGAGGGATGTACTTGAACAAGCATGGTGTCCGTGTAAGCCGAAACGGGAGAGGCTTGGGCAGTGGTTTTCTCAACGGGCACAGACGGGCCTTGACCACACACACACACACACACACACACACACACACACACACACACACACACACACACACACACACAGGGACGACACGACACGTGCAGCTAGCGGGCCGTAGGTTGCTGTGTGCCGTTCGTACATCCCTGCAGCAAAACCATGTCATTAGTGACAACAGTTCACGGTCGGTGAGCCTGACGCTCCATTCCCGCAAAGCACCATCAATATTTATTTGACATTCATTATAGCATGGCTCTTTGAAAGACAGGACTGGGTGCATCTGGTCTTTACTAATAAAATTCCACATCGTTGCCTTGATTCAAATTTGACACCTCTGGAGCCTAACTCTGTCATTCGTCCTCGTCCGATACGTCGGTGACAGTCATCTCTACATAAGCGTCAGCATCTTTCGTCAATCCCAGCCCATCATCTGCTTGGGCGATTATACTTCTCGTGAGGCTCCTTCCCCGGTCTGCGGACCCTGTCGAATCGTGTTCCTGGGGACTTGAGGAGACGTTTGGTCCCACATTTGACATGGAGGAATGATTGCTCGTAGGTAAGGCCGGAGCAGTGCTTGTACTTGGGCTCCATCGGATCTGATGCGGTGCTTCGGCATGATGCCGCCGTAAATGGTACCAAACAGGGTGGTAACCCCCAGTGTACGGTATTATATCCCAACATGGTGAGTCTGGTGAGGCATTGACTTTTGCTGTGGCCTTGGATTCCAAAGAGGCGCCCTGAGTTCGAGCATCTGTTTCTTTGTTTAGAATCGGACTGCCTTTCTTTAGCTGCGGATCCAAAGTGACTCACAGAGTTTCGCGCAGATGAAGATTTGTTACTCACCGGCTGAGCTACCCTCGCCTCTGGGAGCTCGTGTGTTGGCGGCTGCGTCTTCGGTCTCGTTTGGAGCAGGTTCAGTTTTCTGAGTGACCTTTTTCGAATCGCCGAGCAAGGCATCTTTCTCACGGGGTGGATGCGGCCCGGGGCGCTCACGGCTTGGGCTTCGATGCCTAAATATTGTTCCGTTGACCGGTTCTGGCAGTCGTCTTCTGTCGAGCTGTTTTTCTGTGATATCCCTAAATCGGTATGGCTCACGCGCGAATTCTATTGAGCCCCAGTTGTTGCTCCAGCCTATACCCGTTTCGCGCCTCACGAACTCGCTCATCTCCGGTGGGAGCAATCTGCCGTAAATCTCGATGGACTTTTTAAAGGATTCGGTAGGATATTTCCGGTGCACGTTGTGTCCTTTCAGCTGACTCGAAAGGGCTCCTCGAATAAAGTCTCGAGCAAAGCAGGCTGGTGGATCAGACAACGCGTCTCGATCGACCCAATCCGGAAAGCTTTTCAGGTCTTCAAGTAGTTGGCGTTTGGAAGCGACATCTCCGGAGATGAGATACTTTGACAAGCAAGTCCACAGAAAGCCACGTCGGTTTTTCTGCACGGAGTTTTGCAGATGGGAAAGCTCTTCGAAGTAAGTCTTTGGATCCTGAGAGACTACAATTAACAGCTCCAGGCAGAATTCTTCCGTTTGGTAGTCCTGTAGCTCCCTGGACAATCTCCAAGCCATGATTATGGGCTCCTTTTGTTCCGGAGGCACGCCAGGCATCTGCCAATTTGGGTTCTCAATGGTGGCTGGGACATAGACCGGAACCCCCAGCCCCCATGCGAAAGTCAATCCTGGCGCGGATGCGTGACGTTCGCTGACGGCACCTTCAAAGCTTCCGTATTCAATTGAAACCAAGCCGGCCGCTTCAACTGCTACCCACCTTGCAAAGGCCCGGCTCTTCAAGCACCCGATGTGGTTCAGTTTCAGACAGTGGGCAAGAGATTGGGCGTCGCTCATCCACTGGTCCATCATTTGGAGCCTCCGAGGGTTGCGAAGATTGCCGCGAAGCACAGAGACAATAAGGCTCAACAACGCGAGAATGGTAGACTCGTCCGTGTCGCTCATGTCGCTCACCCAGTCGTCGAGGAGGCGTCGACTATAGCCAGCAGTGCCATAGATTTTCATCATGACAGTGTCTACGCTGAAGTTGAACCATGGGATGAGCGCGGAGAAGAAGTCATGAAAATCCCAGATACGGCCTTCAGACAAAAGCTGGCTGTAAATTTTCGGAATGCTAGGAAGCTCTCGCGTGGCCAGTCGGGGGCCAACGTTCCAGGCTCTGGCTTCGCCCAGAATGTGCGAAGCAAGGCAGAATATTTTGATCTGTTGACTCTATTCCGTCAGCTAATTATGATTGAGATTGCGTCAGAATAATGTCGAACGGGGTCTCTCCATACCTCTGTGGACCCAGCGTTCTCGTCTAGGTTTACAGTCCGTAACGCTTCTTTGGCCACATTGATAGCCTGATGAATTGTGCCTTCACGGTACACCAAGTATGTCGTCTCCAATAGATCCCAGTTGAGGTGGAGCAAGTCGAGTTGCTCCAATGCGACGGCATCGGGCTTTCGTAAACAGCCGCGAGCTCGCCTGCCGTACGACCTCCGCCTGTTGAACAATGCGCTCCTCGAATGTTCCGGAGCCTCACTTCGGAGCTGGCGACACGGTTGACCGAATACCGAATGAGGATTGAGAGCGCCAAAAGACTTATAGTCTGACATCTCTAGCAGCATTTCGGCGTACTGCACAAAGACGAAAGGCTGTGCTTGGTGGTCTGCCAAATTAGCCTCGAAGTAGCTCTTGGCGGCCTGGAAGTTCCCAATCCGCATTAAGCGGGAAAAGTCTTCCAACTCATCACCAATGTCGTCAAAGATTGGGAGGTCGATATGGGTCGTAACATCTTGGGGGCAGTCGGCATTGAAGCAGGTTTGGAAAAGAACTTCTTTATCGGGACTTTGGTTTCCACGAGCGACAACAGCTGAGTTCGCGTCGCGGCTGATGAGTTGGACATGGCTTCTGCCGTCATAGTCATCATCTGACAAGGACTCGTCGACGAAGCGCTCGGTAAAATTGAAAGGGTTCGGCGCAGATGGCGGTTGGTCGTTGCGGCGGCGTGAACGGGATCGCGAACGAACGGGCTCGCGTTCCACAACAACCCTGGCATGCTGCTCGAGCGGGATATAATTGACGCCGCTAGGGATATCAAAAAAGCTATGACCCCTGGACGGTGGTCGGCTGTAGAGGTTGGGACGGGGGGATGGTCCGCGTCTTCGAGCACGGATGTCGACGTCGTCGTCGTCATCGTCGCGATAGTAGCTCATGGCGTCGGGTCGAGTGCCAAATCAAGCCATGCGATTATTCCTTTCATAGAGCGCTTTTTCCAAAGGGGCGCGCGCATGTGTTGTTTTTCACAACGAACATGATTGGAGGTCGAGCCGATGCAAAATCAACGCTGCTTCTCCCCAGCGGCAAGCCTCGACTTTCGCGTTACGGGGAGTCGGATGGGGACAGCTGGAGGGCTAGAGGAGAGCAAAGGACCTGAGGGGCTTCTTGGGGTGGTGTTGAACATCGGAGCTCCGGAAAATGAGATAGATCGAGAGAGGTCCTTGTTGTAAGCCGAGATGGATTGTTCAAGATGCAGGCCTCGGGTACTGCGTAAGTCGACAGGAGAGGCCAAGCTCTGAAGCCGTTCGTAGACTGCCTAACGTTGAAGTCAGCCACTGCCAGCCCCTTTCAAACTACCAGCTCCTGCATGACTGCTGCGTTTGGCAGGTGCAAATGGACTGCAAATGGGCGGGCCGCCCCCAATTACTTGCAGGCAGGAGCGGCCGCCCCCAAAGCACACGATCCAGACGTACCTTACCTACGACACTTCGTACTTCGTACTACCAGGTATCTCGTGCGTTGACTGCCCCAGTGCGCTTCACAGAACAGTCAACGACTTATTTTCACGGATAAGGTGGTGCCTTCCTCGGCGCTACGTCTTGTACGTCCTTCGTACTCCATTTTCGTCTTTCTCATCGACTGACGTGAGCGTTAGCCCGACACACACAATGGCTGTGGTTGTACCGGGAACAGACATGGCTAGAGTGATGAGAAAAATCACGAGTGCGCCTCAAGGTCCTCCGGCAAAGCTGCGAGACATGCAGAAGGGGCTTGGAGTCATTGGTTGATCCGTCGCGGGCGGGTAGGAGCTGAACAACCTGTTCGGGCCACAGCATGAACGTGCATGCTCTAGATGTCCGGTTGCGCAAGGGAGAGGGTGCTTACGCCGAGCAATGCACACGAGAAACCAGGGGCTCAAGTGTCGAGCAGCCCCGTGCAGCTAAGGCAAGGCTGTCTAGAGGGTCTTTGGAGCGTCAGCTCCTGTGCTTCGCCATGCCCGGCATGGATCCTTTTGTCGTCGGCCATTACCCCGACCCCAAACATTTAGTCGTCCACCGAAAGATCTCAGCACGTAGAGTTCTGCCTCCATTGCACCTCCGCTGGGCGACGCAGCCTCTTGCATCGGTTCTCACAGTCATCGTCCTTTCGAACGTTGGGCGTCTGTTCGTAGCTCACTCTAATCCTAGAGCCCTTTGACTACTACTTATATCTCAACTATTGTTCCACCACCTATCAAGACGAATGCCTCAACAAGATATGGCTGCCGTCGACACAAATATCGACATACTTCCGGCAAAACCATTGTTAGGCAAAGGATATCGGCCAGGCGGTAAGGTGCGGAGTTTCGGCCGCGCCGACTACGATCGGTTCCGCAACCTCTCTCCATGGTACATGTGTGCTGGCGAAAAGGACATCGGTTCCGTTCACGTCGATTGCCGATTGCTTCTGAAGAAGTCAAAACTGGGTGTCTTCGACTGTGGAGCCCACGAGCAGCCCGGGGGTATAATCTACTTCAATTTGGACATTTCTCAGCCCCGCGACTGCTCGCTCTCGGATGCCACCGTCGAGATCACGTTTGACCAGGAACACGCGTCGCTCAGACAGCAACAGATCAAACCAGTTAACCCCCAGACCCTCGCTGCCCCCGTGCAGGTGGCGACATGGGGCCCTACGAAGCTCACGGGCGAAAAGCGGACAGTGACGATCGAGTCCGACGCCAATGGAACGGCATCTATACAGTTCCCCGGGGGCGGCATTGGGGGCGTTGGGATGAACAAGAAGAAGACGGTCGAGCGCTGCAGCCGCTGGACGTTGAACAGTTCCCTTGTCAGGGGAAGGACTGGCAAGCTGTACCAGGGCCTGAAATGGTCACTGGCGGCAAACAAGTTCGATGGGGGTTCGCGACCCGGCGGCAATGTTTACACTGCCTTCTCCTTCCAGTACAATGGCCAACCTTTTTTCATGAAGATCAAAATTGAGGGGAAGCTCGACCAGGCCACTGACCGAGTAAAAGAGAGGGGGAGAAGGCTAGGAAGAACGATTAAGAAGCACTTTGGACCACGCCAGGGTCATGCAGAAGATATTTGCACAACCCTAATTGGATCGTGCAGTGAGAGAGGTCTGCAACTCAATAGGCTTGCTGACGATCTGGAGAGAGAGATGGAGATGAAGAACTTTATCAACGGCGTCCCGATCGAGATTCCGGATGCCCAAACGGCAGGTTTCTTCACGGTCAAGACGGATCGCAGAGCCCAAGACGACCACCCTGCTGAGCCGGAGACACCTACCAGCCAAATACCACCACAGAAGGACAGACGACCATCGCAAGCGCCCGACCTCTACGCGCAAGGTCCTTCGTTTCCCCAGATAAAAGCCCTGGAGGAAAATGACGGTTCTCGAGCGTCGTCTCGGGAAGATCCAACAGCGCCTACCCTCGTAAACCTCTTCAACGCAGAGCAAAGGTACTTTAGGCCTCCCGCCATCCGATCCGATGCCCCAAAAGCGCCCATAGTATCTCCCCAGGAGGCTACGAAAAGCGAGGGTGAAAGCAGCAGGTCGCAGCGATGGGTGGAGGATGACAATGCTGTCCAGCTTTTTACAGACGGCAGAGATACACGGCCGGAGACGCTGGGGATGATGGCGAGAATGTTTGGGTTCACAGCGGTGCGCCTGTTCTTGCAGCTTCTGAGTGAGCTCCTCTGTATTGAGTGGCGGCCGTCGCAGAAGATCAGGCTCATGGAAGAGGTGAGAAGGAAGGGTGGCCGAGATGTTCGGCGTAACACAGTGCAACCCTGACATGGGAGGCTCTAGAGCTTTAGGCCGAGAATGTGGAGGGTGATGCTACCGTGTAAACGCAATGAACGCACAGGGGATAGTCGACATCCCATGCTTCGTACCTCCCTTATTATCATTGCCTGCTCAGTATCTTGCCGCACTGTCAGTACGTCTAGTAGCCCGTACAAAGTAGGTATAGTCAGGTGATCCGAGGTCTTTGGGCTTCGCACGGACACACACATCGAAGGCGCCGTGGGGAAGTAGGGGGGAGGAGGGAGGGGTTATTTTCAGGCGCGAGACAGTGAGCACTTGGGGACACAAAGGAGCGGCCAGCCGGGTGAGGGAAATAACAAGCGAGGACACGCGTGCGCGCGCATGGGCCTTGATATTGACCAAGCTGGGTTGTTGACTCTGACGGGAACCACGAGCTGCCCGAGTGATGTCCTCGCGCGTTGAGCGTTCCGTCCGCTGCCGGATCGGCGTTGCCGATGTTGTTGAGAACTTGGGAGGAGGGACGCGACGCCTCACCAGGTGCTGCGCCACAGCTGGGAGAGGCCGACGACGGAGGGACAAGCACAGGCACAACCCGGTTGCTGTTGCTGTTCAGCCGCTTTTATCAGCGAGGAACGGGCTTCTGCGGTTCAGCTCTAGACGGGCGGCGGTGCACAGTCCACGCGCGCAAACGCCCGCGCGCCCCGCCTCCCCTCTGTCCATGTGCTGCCCCGCGCTGCTTCCAGCGTCATCCCCATCGATATTGCCCACGAAGTGCTCACACAGCTGTCCTGTATCAGAGGCGCGTGTCGTTGGGAAGTGATGCCGTGCCGCATCACGGTTCACTACTACCCGTTCGGCACCCATGCGCGTTGTCGGGCTGCCTGCGTGCCTATGGACTCCGAGTCGTCGACCCCTCGGACGACGACCAGCAGCCCGGCAACGGGGTCGATCAGGGTCCAGTCCAGTCCAGTCCAGTCCATGCCTGCTTGCACCTCAATGCACTACGTACTCTATTGATGCGTTCCACCCCCGATTTGTCCGGCCCGCCTCCAATGGCGACGAGTAAAGTGGTCCCAGTCAAGGAGCATGCCTGCCTCGGGGGGGTCGCGATGGCGCGGGTTCCGAGATACTTGCTCTTCACACCGCAGAGCGTAGAAAGGAACGGTACGGTACGGTGATGGTGACGACGGATGACGCTGGTGAGCGGGCGTTGCTCCCATTCTGGGCGGTCATGCGGCGTCATGTGGCTCCTTGCGGCGCATACGCACGAGTCCCAGAGACCATGAGAAAAATGTTGGAATAGGTGAGAGTAGTAGCTTCGTAGGCCTCCCATGGCAGTAGGTAGGCGGGCAGTGGGCTGGATCGGACACGAATGATACCTAGATGGATGGGCTCCTCGGCTCGATCGTGCCCATTGATTGTATCGGCGACGCTGTGGTGCGGCAATCCAGGTAGCGGGCAGCGGCACCAGGGCACGGTGCAGTACAGCACCTCACAGCGCAGGTGGGCTGCTTCCACTGCTTCTGCCTCTTGGTTGCCCCCCCGCCACTCGCCCAGCAGTGGAGGCCCACCACCACCACCCAATCCGACCGCCACGCCACGCCGGCATATCATCCCGCCTTCACCTCTCGCTCCCGCCATCCTCCTCTTCTCTTACACGTTTGAGCGTCCCTCTTCCCGCCCCCCAAATCCGCCCTCTTTCCTTCCTCGCCTCGGCATCTCGTCAATCGACGACGGGTCCCCTCCCGCCCTCGCGCGCCCGCGACGCTTGCGAATTGACACGACCCGCGCACCGCCACCCAGCACCAGTCACGTCATCGCCTTCTCTCTCTGTACCCTGCCCTGCTCTCTACTAAGGTACATACCTACCACCCCGCGGAAGGAAGAAAAAAAAGGCCACCCATCGCTGCCCGCAATGGCTGGCCCGACGTCCCCCAGCACCGAGGGTCCCACGTTCGCGCCCCCGAGCCTGCCCGCCGGCTGGATCGCACAGTGGGACGGCGCGAGCAAGAAGTACTACTACGTGCAGCTCGCGACGGGCGTCTCCCAGTGGGAGGTGCCCACGCAGGCCGTCCACCAGACGGGCAACACGCCCGCCCATGAGTCCGCCGAGCACCCGTACGGCCAGCCTCCCCCTGGCGGCGTCGGCGCCGGCGCCGCTTCTGCGGGCGCGCCGCCGCGGCCCTCGGAACTTATCACGCATCCCGACGGCTCCCAGACGGTCAAGCACCCCGACGGCACCATGGAGCCTATCATGGCCGACGGCTCTAGGGGTTTGGACGGCCCCAATGGTGACAGAGGCCTTGGTGTAAGTCCCTCGCCGCGTTGCCCGCCCGCCCCTTCCACATCTGCTACCGCCTAGGCCTTGACCCTATATGGACATTGGTGCTGACAGACTGGCAGAGCATGGCCATGAACGCCCTTCTCGGCGGAAAAGGCTCGGGCGGCGGCGGCGGCGGCGGCGGTAGCCACGGCAGCAATCCCCTCGGTAGCCTCGCGAATCAGTTCCTCGGCGGCGGTTCCCACGGCGGTGGCGGCGGCGGCGGCGGCGGCGGCGGCAAGAACAATGCCGCCGGCAAGCTTGTCGGACAGCTGGCATCGAACCTCTTCTCCCCGTCCAGCAAGCCCGAGCAGCCGCAAAACTACCACGGCGGACAGAACACGGGCCACGGCCAGCACCAGGGCGGTCTGGCCGGCGCCGTCTTTGGCGGCGTCGCCCACATGTTTGGGGGCAAGGAGTCTCACGGTAGCGTACGTTCTCCGCAGCAGCATGGCAAGAGAGACACAGACGCGAGCTGACAGCTTCATGATACAGGGTCAAAATTACGGCTATTCGGGCGCCGGCACCGGCAATGCCTATTCGGGCGGCGAAGCCCCGACGTACCACCCGCCAGGCTCCGGTCCGTCCTCGTCCACACATACACCCTCCGCCTCGCAACCGAGTCAACACCAGCAGCAGCAGCAGCAGCAGCAGCAGGGCTCGTCCCACCACCAAAGTTCCCCGAGCCAGGGCCACCAGCCTCAGAGCCACCAGTCGTACGGCGCCCCATCATCCGGCGGCAGCCAAGGTCACCAGCCGCCGCACACCCAGTCCCCGTATGGTGGGGGCCAGTCGTACGGCGGCCAGCATGGCGGCCAGCACGGAGGGAATGGCGCATATTCCCATCAGCCTGCGCAGCAAAGCTACGGCACGCCTCCCGCTGGCGGTCATCAGCCGTCGTATGGGCAGTCCCACCAGGGCGCTCCCTCTAGCTATAGCCAAGGACCTCCTGGGGGCTACCAACAGGGCCCTCCAGGTGGCTACGGCCAGGGACCATCGGGCGGATACAGCCAGGGTCCACCCGGCGGATACAACCAAGGCCCCTCTGGAGGGTACGGCCAGTCGTACTCTGGGGGACATGGTGGCCAGCAACAACAGCAGCAGCAATATGGCGGCCAAAACCAGGCGCCGTACCATGGCGGTCCCTATTGAGTGGTCAGGGAGCTGCAGGTCATAGAATCAACTCGACGTTTGGCAGCCGCGTTCACTCAAGTCCAGGCTTGATCCATGTCGAGAGCAGCTGGAAGCCACCGCCCCGTGCCCTGTCGGGCGAACGAGCACGGGATTACTCAGGGTGAGTGTTGGGCGAGGGTTCAGCCAGTCGTGTGCTACATCCTTCGCCCGTGCTCGACGTCTGCGACGATGGAACGGTCGACCATGAAGCATCTGTAACGAATTTTCGAAATGAGGTGTGAGCCTTTTGCGTCGTGTATATATCGCATGTGGTCGTCCATCAAAGAGTGGCGGGGTGAAAGACTGAGGAGAGTGGAAAGTTTGGCAGCAATGAGCTTAACCGTTAGTTTTTCTTAGTCTGCTTTAATGTCTGGTCTTCCGAGGAGCCGGCAACAGACTGAAGACGGGATGCGATCCATCTTGATGCGAACCAGGTGACGACGCCGACGACGATGAGGTAACCCACGGTGGGCATAAGCGACTGATTGGCCAAGTTAAACACGAAAGGGTCAAGCACAAGATCTACCAAGACGGGTGGAGGGTTCTTCATGAGCTCGACATCGTCGACAAAGTAATCTGCCGCGGCGCGAATGTGGACAAGTAGCACAGACGCCTTCCGCGCCCCCGACTTGTTGGATGAAGCTTTATGCGGCGCGGGCTCCTGCGCGTCCGACTTGTTGCCAGGCTGGCGGGAGGCGGCATACTCTGCCAGGGACTGGATAAGCTCGGGCGTGTCCCAGACGGTGTCGAGCTCATGCGAGTCCAACGCGAAGAGGGTAGGTTCCTACGCAGCAAGCCATCGTCAGCAAACATTGACATGGTAGCCCATCTCATTCTTGTTCTGTTCTGCCTCCAGCGAGGGGGCAGGCGGAGGGCAGGTATAAACGCACATTGGCGGCCCAGGAGACATGGAACTCGTAGCGCTGGCCCTCGACCAGGTTGTCGAGCAGTACCCACGACGAGCGTCCCTGGGACGAGTTGCCCTTGTCGACGGGGAAGACGCGGTCGAGGGTCGTGCGCAGGGTGAGCGTGTCGGGGGTGAGGGCGTGGAGGTTGAGGTCGGCGAGCGAGGGCTTGGCGAGGGGGGTATTGGCGGGCGTGGGGGCGTCGAAGATGATCTTTTCGACGTTGGCATAAACGGTCGTGGACGCGAGGAGAAAGAGTAGCAGCTGGAGGAGCAGCAGCTGGTGCTGTGGTGGCCGTGGTGCGCGGCTCGAGGTCGCCATGATGCTCGTGGGTGGTGGTCGTTGGTAGCTATTCCTTGATCGTCGGGGGGGAAATGCTATGAATTATTGCGCAATGGAGAGACGACGGAGGAAGAGAGGGAAGAGGGCCGGCGGCAAAAGAGACAATGGGAGGGACCGTTGAACTGATGCGTCGTCGCGGTACAATGGCATGGGTCGAGGCGCGGGTTGCGAGCTTGAACAAGGGTGCTTGCGCTGTAGTGATGGCTCCATCATGGTTGGTGGTGGTGGGACGGACCAATCTAACGTGAGCGGCCCCGTGGCGCCGTCTGGACGCGTGGCGGGGCGTTGGGAGCAGTGGATCTTTTGAACTTGATGCCAGGAGAGCTGTCGCAGCTATACTGGCCAGGCCGCCGCAAGTACCCCGCGACAACACTCTGGTGGGTGGTCCAGGATCGGTTCGTCCGTCATCCCAAGGCCGCAGAGACCTCGCTGAGTAGCCTTCAGTCGGTCATGGCAGCTCATCCCAGACGTCAGGTTTGGGACTTGCATGTCCGCGCTCGGGACGCCTTCAGTTGGGCCTGATCGCTGACAGTTGTTACGGATAGAGAGAGCGACAGTGAACGTGAGATCAAAGAAAGAGCGTGTGCGTACGAAACAGAGGACCTCAAAAAAACTTGACTGTGGGAACGGGCTGTTTATTCGAAGCTTTCCATATACATTAATAAGAGTAGACGAAGTCCAAGAGTGACGGCGGCACGACCCCCGGCCCCGGACATGCTTCAATTCAAATTCATTTGCCGGGGCATCGACAAGCACGGCCACCCAGACGAGCGGCAGTTGTGCGGGAATGGAGGTTCCGAGGCATGGATGTCTCGGCCGAGGGTGCAAACTGGGAAACAGTTGAGGGCAGCGAGGTTTCGGCTGTGACTTTCCCGCCGAATAAACAGGGGTTACTTAAGGTTTGATGGTACTGAAGTACCCAAGGTACTGCCCAGGTATGAAGTTGTACTTTGTAGGCACCCTCTCGCCGTTGCTCAGGCACCACGCCAGACCCAAACGGCGACGCCTGGCAGAATCGGGCCACCTCCGGGGCTCGAGTTGCTGCCTCTCGGGAGGCGACTAACCTACATAAACGGCACCACGCACCACGAAGTAGGCATCGAGCCCCAGAAGAACGTTCGTGGTGCTGTATGTTGTTTTTGTCGTCATCACCTCGCCCGGCAGTCTCACAGTAGAGAGTCACCGACTCCTCGGCCAGCTTATTAGGAAGATCCGTAACTTATACACTGTCCAGGTGGGCTCGAGCACAAACGCGGCGCACGGAGAGCCGCTGATGAGAGAGAGACAGAGTGAGAGAGAGCGCTAGAGCGGTGAGCGCCCAGCAGGGACCAATTCGCAGACGCGCTTGCCTCGTTCGAGACACGCGCCCCTGTCGTACCATCAGCAGCCGACCCGACTCGCCCAGCCAGCCAGTGGGCAAAAAGTCAACAAATCCAATCAGTGCGGCCCCCCCCTGGGCCAAGCAGAACACGGCACCACAGCGCACTACGACGCACCTCAACCGAACGCACCAGCACCGCAGCTCCCTCGCCAGGGCCCCTCCTACCCCTGTCGCCCAAATTTCCCCCACCTATTTTCTTCTCCCCCCGTCCCTCGCACGCACCCCGAAGCACCTCCTCCCAAGCCAACCTTCACCCGTACCCAACCCGTGGCGAGCAAAAATCACAGGATCCGGTCTTGCGACTCCCTGCGTTCGTCCATCTCCTGTTTCCACCTTACATTATCCCCAGATACCTGAGAACGTGCTTCACACAAGTCCGTCATCATGCGTGAGGTTATCAGCATCAACGGTGAGCTCTAGCTTGTGCCCCTCATCTCCCGCACGCGTCTCGGTGCCGCCCCTTCACCGCATGTCCCGCCACAGCTGCTGATATCGTCACCCATAGTCGGCCAGGCTGGTTGCCAGATTGCCAACTCCTGCTGGGAGGTACGTTGTGTCCTGCATCGCTCTTTTGCCCCCTTCATGCTCGAAATGATGCTGACTTGCGTCTCCAGCTGTACTGCCTCGAGCACGGTATCCAGGTAAACATGCACTCCGATTTGTTGACGCGGCTCCGCTCGGCATCGACTGACCGACCGCGACAACACAGCCCGATGGCTACCTCACCGAGGAGCGCAAGGCCCAGGAGCCCGACCAGGGCTTCAGCACTTTCTTCTCCGAGACTGGTACGCGTCTACGCTTTTTCTACGCGTCTTCCGCGCCCGACTCGGACTGTCTAACATATTCGTGAATAGGCCAGGGCAAGTACGTCCCTCGCGCCATTTACTGCGATCTTGAGCCCAATGTCGTCGACGAGGTCCGCACCGGCCCTTACCGCAACCTCTTCCACCCGGAGATGATGATCACGGGCAAGGAGGATGCTTCCAACAACTACGCTCGTGGCCACTACACCGTCGGCAAGGAGCTCATCGAGGGCGTCCTCGACAAGATCCGCCGCGTCGCCGACAACTGCGTTGGTCTCCAGGGCTTCCTCGTCTTCCACTCCTTCGGCGGTGGTACCGGCTCCGGTTTTGGTGCCCTCCTCATGGAGCGCCTCTCCGTCGACTACGGCAAGAAGAGCAAGCTCGAGTTCTGCGTTTACCCTGCTCCCCAGACCGCCACGTCCGTCGTCGAGCCGTACAACTCCATCCTGACCACCCACACCACCCTCGAGCACTCTGACTGCTCCTTCATGGTGGACAACGAGGCCATTTACGATATCTGCCGCCGCAACCTGGGTTTGGAGCGCCCCAACTACGAGAACCTGAACCGCCTGATTGCTCAGGGTAAGCATGACTTCTCGCAGCGGTCACGCAGCGCCTTGTTGAGACGAGGAACCCGACGCGCTGACCCTTATCCCAGTCGTTTCGTCCATTACTGCTTCTCTCCGGTTTGACGGCTCCCTCAACGTCGACCTGAACGAGTTCCAGACCAACCTGGTGCCCTACCCCCGTATCCACTTCCCTCTGGTTGCGTATGCCCCCGTCGTCTCGGCGGCCAAGGCCGCCCACGAGGCCAACTCGGTCCAGGAGATGACCATGTCCTGCTTCGAGCCCAACAACCAGATGGTCAAGTGTGACCCCCGTCAAGGCAAGTACATGGCTACCTGCCTGCTGTACCGCGGCGACGTGGTCCCCAACGACGCCCACGCTGCCGTTGCCACTCTCAAGACCAAGCGCACCATCCAGTTCGTCGACTGGTGCCCCACTGGCTTCAAGCTCGGTATCTGCTACCAGGCTCCCGAGAACGTGCCCAACGGCGACCTCGCCAAGGTCAACCGCGCCGTGTAAGTATTCCCCGATGCGCTGAGTTGCATACAAAGGCTGACGATGCATAGCTGCATGCTTTCCAACACGACCGCCATCGCCGATGCTTGGAGCTCCCTGTCTATGAAGTTCGATCTCATGCACTCCAAGCGTGCGTTCGTGCACTGGTACGTTGGTGAGGGTATGGAGGAGGGCGAGTTCTCCGAGGCGCGTGAGGATTTGGCTGCTCTGGAGCGTGACTACGAGGAGGTTGCCGCCGACTCGATGGGTGACGACGAGCTGGACGCCGAGTACTAAGCAGAGTAGCCGAGAGTCGTGTTTGCAGAGGTCGCGGCACTGTTGATTCTACACCAGATCAGGCCTTTTGTCATACCCTGGACTTCACATAAAGGGTGTACTTTTCTCTAGGTCACAAGCCACTCCAGTATTTTAATGTTCAGAAACAAAGATGACATGCCCGATAAATGTGTGAGGTTGACGGCTAGCACATGGCCAACAGAGGATAGTATTCCGTGCTCGGAGGTGTGTGTGTTGGCAATTCGGCTTCTTGTCGTGAGCTGGGGCGACGCGGCGGCGACTCCGCGCGGGGTGCACCCGCCCGCTCGGCTGATTGCCGGACCAGCCGCCTGGAGCCGACGGTACGCGGGTTCCAACAGTTGAACCGGCCGCGACCACTCTGCATCCCCACGGACTCTCTTTGACAACAAAATCGTTGCCGGCAATTGAGCAGGCTCACGATGGCTCTCCTCCGATCGGCCGTGTGCAGGGCCTGCAGGCGATCCCAGTTCCAGCTGCAACGAGGCTTTGCGACAGCGAGCTCTCAGCAGGCCACTGGCGGCAATCGGGTGAAGCTCGTCGAGGTCGGACCGCGTGATGGCCTGCAGAACGAGAAGACAATCATCCCGCTCTCCACGAAGATCGAGCTGATTGAGCGCCTCGCGAGGACGGGCGTTTCGACCATTGAGGCCGGATCTTTTGTTTCTCCCAAATGGGTCCCTCAGGTATGTCGCGGAGAGCCATCAGACACAAGCTACAGGGCACTGACGACAGCTAAACCGTTAGATGGCCAACTCGAGCGAGATCATGGAGCATCTTCTTCAACAAAAGGTGCAGGCTCCCGTCCCATTGACTTGGTCGTTCCTCGCCCCGAATACGAAAGGCCTGCAGAACGCAGCCACCATCCTCAAGCAGAATCCCGGCACCTTCTCGAGCCAGCTAGACCCGAGCGACAAGCCAGCCCTCGAGGTGGCCGTCTTCGCGGCTGCGACCGAGAGCTTCTCGCAAAAGAACCTCAACTGCGACATACAGACCTCTTTGGAGCGCTTCAAGGCTGTGATACAGGACTCCAAGGCCCTCGGGCTGAGGGTGCGGGCCTACATCTCCGTCGTCCTGGGCTGCCCGTTTGAGGGGTTCGATGTCGACCCGCACAAGGTGGCCGAGATCGCCACGGACCTGCTCGAGTCGGGCGCGGACGAGATCTCGCTGGGCGACACGACAGGCATGGGCACAGCGCCGCGGACCAGCGCGCTCCTCAAGTGCATGTCGGCGGCGGGCATCCGGAGCGAGGACATCGCGATGCATTTCCACGACACGTACGGCCAGGCGCTGGTCAACACGGCGGTATCGCTGGAGCACGGCATCCGCACGTTTGACAGCAGCGTGGGCGGGTTGGGCGGCTGCCCGTACAGCCCGGGCGCGACGGGCAACGTGGCGACGGAGAACATGGTGTACTTTATGGAGACGCTGGGGATGGAGACGGGCATAGATCTGGATGCCATGGCGGACATTGGCGCGTGGATCACGGGGGAGCTGGGCAAGGCAAACGACAGCTCGGTAGGCAAGGCGGTGCTCGGGGCGAGAGCCAGGGCAACTGCAGAGGCCACCAAGGCGTGAGGAGGATGGACGGCGTTGGACGTCGACGCTCTGATGCATTGTCTTTGTACCAAGATATGTGTGACTCAATCAGGTGTTGCTCCATGTTTGAAATCCAGCAAAAATATTCAGAAAAATAAATAAATACAGTAACATATTCAGAGAGCTCAAATTCCATCGGCAAGGCCAACAGCTCTTGTCATCCCCTGACCGGCGTGAGCTCCAAGGCAGCTCCAGTCATGTGATGTCACTGTCGCGATCGGGGAACGCAGGCGTGGGTCCAGCTCCAGCGTGTGCCATGCCCACTGGAAACAGCCCGCGCATCGCTGTGAGGCGGGTGAGAGAGAGTGGAGTGGAGGATGGACGAAAGGGCTCCACCATGGTGCGGCCAGCCAGCCAGCCGGCCAGCCAGCCAGCCAAGCTTAACCTCATCAACCTCCTGCAACCTCGTTTCGGACCGCAGCTGGCGAGGCTCTCTTTTGCTCGTCCTTCCTCGAACGCCCTGTTCCCTCCGCCCGCTGCCACTGCTGCTGCGCCAGACTCGAGTGCCACGACAGCGGCTCATCCTCTTCCTGTCGCATCCCTCTCGTCCTCCGCCGCCGCCGCCGCCGCCTTTCCCCTCGTCGCCCTGGCCGGCTCCGTAATCCCGCCATCGTCCGTCGCTTCGCCCCGCAGAGCCAAGCGCCCTTTCGTGAGCACGTTTCCGCCGGCACCATGACGGACCCGCGCGACTCATCGTCCTACTCGATCGTGCCGAGGATTCGGTACAACACCGTCGGAGGTGTCAACGGCCCGCTGGTCATCCTTGAGAATGTACGGATGGAGAGATAGGCTCGCTCGTTGTTGTGTCGGTGCGCCTGTGGGCTGACGCCGCCGCCGCTCTAGGTTAAATTCCCCAGATACAACGAGATTGTCACCTTGACGCTTCCCGATGGCACCCAGAGATCCGGTCAGGTCCTGGAAGCACGAGGTATGCTGTGGAATCAATGCACTCCTGCTTGACTAGCTGGCTAACCGCGGACAGGCGACCGAGCTGTTGTGCAGGTACTTCAGCCTGGCTGCTACATCGACGAAACGCCGGCGAGTGCTAATGCCAGCCGTATAGGTCTTTGAGGGAACATCCGGTATCGATGTGAAGAAGGTTAGCCAGATAGCTCGACCGCCGAGCTCGGATGTAGGAAGCTGACAGCCGTGCAGACCAAGGTTGAGTTCACCGGCTCGAGCCTGAAGCTCGGCGTTTCGGAGGACATGCTTGGTCGCATCTTTGACGGCTCCGGCCGTGCCATCGACAAGGGCCCCAAGGTGCTTCCCGAGGATTACCTCGACATCAACGGCAGCCCTATCAACCCCTACTCTCGTGTACGTCGAACCCTATACCGTCGATCAGGGCGTAGAGCTGACGGACGCAGGAATACCCCGAGGAAATGATTTCGACCGGTATTTCCGCCATTGACACGATGAACTCGATCGCCCGTGGCCAGAAGATCCCCATCTTCTCTGCCTCTGGTCTGCCTCACAACGAGATTGCTGCCCAGATTTGCCGACAGGCCGGCCTCGTCCAGAAGCAGGGCATCACCAACAAGGGAGTCCATGATGGCCACGAGGAGAACTTCTCCATCGTGTTCGGTGCCATGGGTGTCAA
Organism: Purpureocillium takamizusanense; assembly: GCF_022605165.1. Taxonomy (NCBI): domain Eukaryota; kingdom Fungi; phylum Ascomycota; class Sordariomycetes; order Hypocreales; family Ophiocordycipitaceae; genus Purpureocillium; species Purpureocillium takamizusanense. The sequence goes on from NC_063072.1 coordinate 2,518,615, forward strand.
CTTGGAGACGGCCCGTTTCTTCACGCGCGACTTTGAAGAGAACGGTAGCTTGGAGCGCACGACTCTGTTCCTCAACCTGGCCAACGATCCTACGTAAGTTGAAGCCTGGCCTCGATGGGGCAACGCGGCAGTGGGAGCACGTAGCAGCTAACCAGTCGGCAGTATCGAACGTATCATCACCCCTCGTCTTGCACTCACGACCGCCGAGTACTACGCCTACCAGCTTGAGAAGCACGTCCTGGTCATCCTTACTGACCTGTCGGCCTACTGCGACGCTCTTCGTGAAGTTTCGGCGGCGCGAGAGGAAGTGCCCGGTCGCCGTGGTTTCCCGGGTTACATGTACACTGATTTGTCCACCATCTACGAACGAGCCGGGCGCGTCGAGGGACGCAACGGATCGATCACGCAGATTCCCATCTTGACGATGCCCAACGACGACATTACGCACCCGATCCCCGACTTGACGGGATACATTACCGAGGGCCAGATCTTCGTCGACCGACCGCTGTACAACCGCGGCATCTACCCGCCGATCAACGTGCTGCCGTCGCTGTCGCGTCTGATGAAGTCTGCCATTGGCGAGGGCATGACGCGCAAGGACCACGGCGACGTTTCCAACCAGCTGTATGCCAAGTATGCCATCGGTCGCGATGCGGCGGCCATGAAGGCCGTCGTCGGTGAGGAGGCGCTGTCTGCCGAGGACAAGCTGTCGCTAGAGTTCCTGGACAAGTTTGAGCGGCAGTTCATCAACCAGGGCGCATACGAGTCGCGATCCATCTACGAGTCCCTGGACCTTGCGTGGAGCCTGCTGCGCATCTACCCCAAGGACCTGCTCAACCGAATCCCGGGCAAGGTGCTCAACGAGTTCTACCAGCGAGCACAAAAGGACGCCAAGTCCAAGGGCAAGGCGCGGGCGGACGTGGCTGCCAAGGACCAGCAACAAAACGAGGAGAACCTGATTGACGCATAAGGGAGGCCAGTGAAAGAGAGAATGTGTGTGTTTGTGTGTGTGTCGCGCGCCCAGACAGGGTGCAATGCAGTCCTAATAGACGCCACGGACGGAGGGCGGTAGCAGCGCAGGGGGTGGCCACTGTCATGTGTATAAGTCGGGCTGGTGGAAGCGTTCCTACCGTTCGAAGTACTACCTCTTTTCCTTGCCTCCATCTTTTCTTTTTGGTAGGAGGGACAAACAGCAGCTTAACATGATGCATTGAACAGGCAAGAGAGGTCCGTAGAGACGCCACATGGCGCGGGAGCGTTGCGTCGTGAGGCAGACATTGGTTGTGCATGCGACGTCGGACAAGGAGCGGCAGCCGGCTGTTGCCGGGGGCAAGGCGAGGTGCGCCTCGTCTGCTCGTGAGTCGTGAGTCGTGAGCCGAGAACCACGGTTGGAGAAGGGTGGTTCGAAAGACAGAGAAAGGCGACACGGGATACGTGCGGTTGTCAGCTGCTGCTGCTGTACGTAGTAAGGTGCGGTCGGAGAGGCGCTTTCGGGCCTTTTTTCCCCTCCCCCATCTTCTTTTCCTCCCCCACCCCTGCGAGGAACCGCAAGCCGTTGTAGGTACATGCCGCGGCCTCGTGCGCGCCAACATGGAATGGGGTGAATGAGGTCGGGGTTGGGAGGTAGGTTCAGCCCACGTCCCGGGCACGCCCCTGCCCCTCCCCCATTCCCCATCCCCATCTCCACCCCCATCGCAGCCGCGCCATGACAAGACCGATTCACCGAATTGAAGACCGTGTTTACCCCCCCGTCCGGGGCGCGGCTGGCTGCTCACTCACGGGGTCGCTTTACTGGAAGAGGGGGCGCTTGGGTGAGTGACAATGTGTAAGCACGATGGTTGCTTGTAGCTGTAGCGATTGCAGCATGGTTCGATGGAGGGGAAGGAAGGCAAAGGATATGAGTGAGATGATGTCTACGAAGGCGGCACGTATCGATCGTATACGAATAATACTAGGTGGTTACATACTACACGTCGTCCGCCGTTGGTTGGTTGGTTGGAGAGAGATAGGCACGTAGGGCACAGGAAGCAAAGGGTGTCCTGGGCGACGACGATGCTTGGCGAGTTCGTGTTGGCTGCCTGCCTTGGGTACGATATAGGGACGTACTTCGTAACTACTATACTACTACTAACACAACCAAGCGAGATGTTCATGCCCACATACTTTCACTACGAAGTACTGCACACTGGACACGACATATCAGGCTACCTGGTGTATAGATGCAAGCGTATCTTCGTGCCTTCATAGAGCCTGGTGCGTGCGCCAAGGGCAAGCGGAAGTGTCGTCGTTCCTCCGCTGCCGGTTCTCTCTACTAACACGAACAGTGACAGTGGCGGCGCTAGGCATCCATCCTCTCTCCCTTGGTCATTTGCTGTGCGACAGCGGTGGCCGTGAGTTGATGGATGCGTACCTACCTACCAAAGTAACGAAACTTGCCGACAGTGCCTAAACAGGTACAGTTCGTAGTATGGAGTGGATGAGGCAGGAGGGCTGGCCTCGCGCGCGTTGTCGCTGCGGGCGCGCTCCGATCTGATGATGGCGATGCCGAGGCGGCAGCCAGGCAGGCAGGCTAGCCGGTGGGTGTCACGGCACGGCGGGTGGTCGGCCGATGACACCCAGCCATTAGTAGCTAGGGGATAACTACTAAAGAAGATGGCTGCTGAGAAGGGGCCATTCCCTTTCTTTTCCCCCGCACAAACGAGCAAAGCTTCTGCCACGGACCTGGTGGACCCTTGCAAGCGCAGCGTGGGGATGGGGTTGTCCAAGGCTCCTCCGTTCTGCCGCCACGCGCACGCATCCGTCCTCCGTTGACCCGGCGGCAGCCCGTCCGTCCACTGACTCCCCCCTCTGATCAGGCTCAATGAAGATGTCGTCGTCGTTGGCCGTTGTTGCTCATGTTAGTTGTGGTGTTGTTGTTAGTGAGCTGACGGGGTTTCGCTCCCCTGCCCTGGCCTGCCCTATCTGCCTGGGGGGGCTGTTGGGCCCAGGATGATGGCGCGCCGCGGAAGGGCTGCGCATTGGAGCGCATGTAGGGCGCGCGCCGGGTAGCTGCCTGGGCGTTGGCGGCCGGCGCTCGGACGACCCGAACGTTGGCCTGATGCCATCCATGGTTTAATTGGGGAGGCTCCGTAGAACAGTAAGCGCTGTAAGGGGGGCTGGCCACCCGGATGATAGAGGGAGAGAGAGGCGGTTGGCTTTTGGGTAGGCGCTGGCACTGGCGTTTGGCGTTGGCCTGCACTTGGCTCCTTGACTGCAGTGGCCTGGCGTGGCCTGGGTACTACCTTACAGAGGGTGTACCTACCTTGGCGGCGGGCTGGGCTGGGGGGGGGGGGGGGCGCCGCCCGGGCCGAGCAGACAGGGGGAGCCCATTGATCAATGATGATGATGATTATGCAGGTGATTGAGTACCTGGTGTGGAGGAAGCTAGTAGCTGTGCTTGCTTACCTTGCAGTACGTACTGAACATGCATCTCCAATTCTCCATGGATGTTGATTGATACATACTCCGCAGCAAGGTGAGCTCAGTTAGTACCTCTTACCTTTTGGCGTCGACAAACCCCGGTCTGGGCGTGCAGGTGACATCACACGGGCACCGCCAGCGCACCCGCACCCCGCGGGGGGGAAGCAGATTCTCGACACCTCACTCGCACGCTTGGAGCGAAGGGGATAAAGATCGTCACCGCCCGTTTGAACCATCACCAACTTGCACTACCTACACTACTTGACTACTACTTGGTAAGTACGCGCTGCAGTGCACTGCATCCGCACTACCTACCTAAGTACCTACGCACTTGCCAGAACCAACAGCCAGCCGGGTGCAACACCACCACCACCACCACCACCACCACCACCACCTCGAATCATCCTTCCCGGTCAACACGCCGACGAAGTGGGCAGGCTTCCACGCATGCGCGAGGCCGAATCTTGCGCGACCTGCGAGGCTACCCCAGCTCGGTCCGGCGCTGCTGCTGCTGCTGCTGCTGCTGCTGGCGAATGCGGGGAACAACACCCCGGACAGCGTGTGAGAGAGAGAGAGAGTGAGAGAGTGAGAGTGAAAGAGTCTGGACGAGAGAGATGGAATGTGCCATGCATTGCGTCCCACTGGGGGCCATGTGCCAAAGGTCCAGTCAAGATGCCGATCGCCACGCCCGCCGGCCCGCTTCGGGGTGGGCTAAATTGGTCCTACGCACGCACGAATGTACTTCGTACTACGTACCTACATGCGAACCAAGGTAAACACACACACACACAGACGATCCCAAGGGCCTTACTGATGTCTCGCCCTTGGAGATGAGGGGACCCGACCCCGGGGAGGCCAGCGTCGTACCGGTCATGCTATGCACCTCCGATGGACGTCGTGGTTCGTGCGACTCGTTATAATAAACAACAAATCTCCTCCTCCTTCTCCTGCTCCTCCTCCTCCCCTCCGTCTGCCCTCCCCCCCAGCAGTAGCCCGCAAGTCTTGCCGCGAGCCTCGCCCTCTCCCCCGCCCTCTCTCTGTACACACGCACAGGAAGGCCGAGAGTCCTGTACATAAAGAGCGCCGCGCCGCCCGGTCGACCTCTGACCTGCTTGGATCGTCACCGTCATCATCATCATCATGAAGTGGTCGTCGAAGCTCCTGGCCCTCGCGGCCCTGCCAATGGCGCTGGTGGCGGCGGACGGCGACGACGCCTCCGCCTCCAGCAGCAAGCCCAAGCCGGACAAGGACGGCAAGTACTGGATCCACGGCGACGGCATCTCGGCCGCCTTCATCCCCTACGGCGCGTCCGTGACCAACATCCTCTTCAAGGACCAATACGGCATCGAGCGCGACCTGGTCGCCGGCTTCGACAACGCCACCTACTACGGCGTCGACAAGCAGCACCCGCACTTTGGCGGCGTCCCCGGCCGCTACGCCAACCGCATCAAGAACAGCACCTTTGAGATTGACGGCAAGAAGTACAAGGTCAAGGCCAACGAGAACCCCACCAAGGAGCACCCGGACGGCCTCGACACGCTGCACGGCGGGCCCGACGGCTGGGACTGGCGCAACTTCACCGTCCTCGCCTACACCAAGAACAGCATCACCTTCCAGATCGTCGACCCAGACGGCAAGGAGGGCTTCCCCGGCGAGGTCGTCTCCTGGGCCACCTACACCCTCAACGGCCGCGACTGGGACTTCAAGCTCGTCGCCCTGTCCACCACCAAGAAGACCCCCATCATGCTGAGCAGCCACACGTACTGGAACCTCGACGGCTTCGCCAACAACGAGACCAACACGGCCCTCAACCACACCCTGCACCTGCCCTACAGCGGCCAGCGAGTCGGCGTCGACAACATCCTCATCCCCACCGGCGACATCCTCGCCAACGCCAAGGGCTCCGTCAACGACTTTTGGAGCAAGCCCAAGCAGCTGGGCGCCTCCTTTGGCGACAAGGACATTGTCAACAACTGCGGCTTCAACTGCACCGGCTATGGTAAGCAATCCACAGTTCCTGCGTCCCCCCTACCGCAGGGTTGCGAACAGAAAAATTCACCGGCTGACACTGCCCGACCACAGACAACTGCTACACCATCAACCGCCAGAGCCTCAGCCCCTACGACTGGCGGACCTCTGGCCCCGTAGCGACCCTCTCGTCCGAGTGGTCCGGCATCCAGCTCGACATCTTCACCGACCAGGACGCCTTCCAGGTCTACGGATGCCAGGGCCAGAACGGCAGCATGGCGCTCAAGAAGACGCAGGGCGTCAAGACGTCCCGCAACGGCAAGGACTTCCCGCGCACCATCGCAAAGTACGGCTGCGTCGTCCTCGAGGTCCAGGACTACATCGACGGCATCAACCACCCCGAGTGGATGCGCAAGCAGATCTGGGGCCCCGAGGACGGGCCCTACGTCCTGCAGGCCAAGTACAGGTTCAGCCTGACGTCGGAGCACAAGAACAAGTGCGACAAGTAGACGACGCGCCGTCACCAGGTGTGGGGCTATTTAATATTGTTGTTATCACCTGCTTGGCTGCGGCCGCTGCCTGTCAGCCTGCCAGCCAGCCTGCCGCCGTCGACGATTTTTTGTTAGCGCGCGCGCCCGCGAAAGGGAGGGACGGTCCATAGTGGTGTTTTGCTACGCGGCCGGCGTGGTGGGTACATAATGCTTCAGACGTCATGATAGGCTTCTCGGTAATGATTGACATGCGCCGCTTCCTGACGACAAAGTCTCGGGCGAGCACTTATAAAAATAAAGAGAATTGGCCAAACGTTGCGTCTTCGTCCGTCCGTGAGAGTACTGTAGTGTAAGTGAGTTGGGAGGTCGATGGGTAGGCAGGCAGGCATGTTGCGGCCGCGCGCGCCGACTTACAAATTCTCTCTTATTCATTCATGCCCACCACCAATCGAATTGGGCAGCGGACCCAGAAAAACTTGGGGCAAGGAAACCGCAACCCGCTCACTCACTTTGACGGCTCGTCAAACCTCGTGCGTGCGTACTCACTCATTCACCATTGCCAACACACCATTGCCGCTCTCGACTGTCTGAAACCCTATATATCTATACTTCGTCAGGTCTCAAGTGAGAACCCCTCCCGAGACACACACATCACGCCCTCCGGAGGATGGAGGACGACCGGGCGCAGGTCGATCTCGGCCTCGCCGCCGACATCGAAGAGTCTCAGATGATGGCCCAGCAGCAGTCGCAACCACAATCACTCACCCCGGAACAACCCTCGGCGACCACTTCGCAGGACGCCGCCACCACCACAGTCAGGCAGCCGAAGAAGCGATTTGTCGGGAGACGAGCCGCTGCGGAAGCGGCTGCGGCCAAGACCGGCGGAGGAGACACGACCGGCGAGAGTGGCGCCGTCCAGCGTCAGTGATGATGACCCATCCCCATCGCCAGCACCCTCCGAGTCTCACACATGTGACCAACGTCTCACAAACTGAACTGACACCCTCACGATAGCTGCAAAGCCCCGCCGGCCGCCGCGGCTGCTCAACAGGGTGCCCCAGGAGATCCTGGACGACCCCGACCTCAAGGAGGCCATCGCCCTCCTGCCCGCAAACTACAGCTTTGAGATCCCCAAGACGATACACCGAATACGCTCGTCGGGCGCCAGGAAGGTGGCGCTCCAGATGCCCGAGGGCCTCCTGCTCTTCGCCACCACCATCTCCGACATCCTCACTCAGTTCTGCCCGGGCATCGAGACGCTCATCATGGGGGACGTCACCTACGGCGCCTGCTGCATCGACGACTACACGGCCCGCGCCATGGGCTGCGACCTGCTCGTGCACTACGCCCACAGCTGCCTCATCCCCGTCGACGTCACCAAGATCAAGACGCTCTACGTCTTCGTCGACATCAGCATCGACACGGCCCACCTGCTGGCCTCGCTCGAGCGCAACTTCGCCTCGGGCAAGACCATGGCCGTCGTCGGCACCATCCAGTTCAACGCCACCATCCACGGCGTCCGCGGCGCCCTCGAGGCCGCCGGCTTCCGCGTCCTCGTCCCCCAGATCGCCCCGCTCAGCAAGGGCGAAATCCTCGGGTGCACCTCGCCCCGCCTCAGCGACGACGATAAGGTCGACCTGATCCTCTATCTCGGCGACGGCCGCTTCCACCTCGAGAGCATCATGATCCACAACCCCAAGGTCCCCGCCTACCGCTACGACCCCTACTCGAGGAAGCTCACGCGCGAGACGTACGCCCACGACGAGATGCAGTCGGTCCGCATGGCCGCCATCCGCACCGCTCGTACCGCGAGGCGCTGGGGCCTCATCCTCGGCTCCCTCGGCCGCCAGGGCAACCCGCACACCATGGCCCTCATCGAGCGCCGCCTGACGGAGCGCGGCATCCCCTTTGTCAACCTCCTGCTCAGCGAGATCTTCCCCGGCAAGCTCGCCATGATGAGCGACGTCGAGTGCTGGGTCCAGGTCGCCTGCCCGCGCCTGAGCATCGACTGGGGCTACGCGTTCCCCCGGCCGCTGCTGACGCCCTACGAGGCGCTCGTGGCCCTCGGCGAGAAGGAGCAGTGGGACAAGCAGCCCGGAGGAGGCGTCTACCCCATGGACTACTACGGAAAGGAGGGCCTGGGACGGACGCGGCCGGCCGTACAGGAGAGCGGCACCCCGGCTACTGCTGCCGTGGGAGCCGGGTAGATTGCTATTTATGTACCACGTAAATGAAAAATGCGATCATGATGATCACGATGACTATGACGATGATGACCATCAAGTACGAGTGTTGAGAGCGAAGGGTTCTCCCCGATTAATACTACCACGACGCTCCGTAGGGCTCCTGCGAAAAAGCGTTTTGCTGGCCACCAGCAGCACCACCACATATTCATGCACTCCGCTCAGCACCCGGAAGGAAGGGCCCACGCAGTTCTGGCCCGTATACCTCGTACACGCGTGGAGACGATCTCGCCGTTTAGGCACGTGTGTGTTTATATGGAATGGGCATGGACGTGCGATTTTTCCGTACCTACGTCTCACGTCGTCCCTCGACGTCGCGGCAGTGTGAGTCATCAGTAGGTAAGCTCGTGTTTCGGACTGCTGCACTGCGCTTTTGGTCTCTTTTGCATGCGCCGATACAGAACAATTTTTAGACGCCTCGGAGAGCATCACACACACACTCACACACACACACATATATAGAGAGGCATTTGTATTGAGAGCGTCATCTACAAGCACCTTAACCCTGGGAGCCTAGTGAGAGACTGAGACTACGCACAAAAAGACGAGCCTCGGAGCCCTTTCACCCGCGCCTCCGGGTCAACCCCTCCCTCCCAATGGAACTCGCCCGGCCCTTCATCGCCGCCGCGGGCCTGACCGACGTCGAGCCCGTGGCCCAGGGCCTCGAGTTCAACGTCTTCAAAGCGCGCTCGGCGGCCCACGGCCGAGTCGCCCTCCGCGTGCCCCAGCACCGTGTCTTCCGAAACGTAAACGACCCCAGCAATGACGCCAAGGAGCTCATCGAGCAGGAGCTCAAAATCTACGAGCTCCTCCGCGGGGGGCCGGTGTCGGTGCCGACGCCGATTGGGCTCCTCGAAGTGGACGACTACCCGGCGATGCTGAGCGAGTACGTCGACGACGACGGCTCGCAGGCGCCGCCCGAGGAGCTCGGCCGGCTGGCCGCGCTCATCCACGCGACGAGGATGCCGCGCGACTGGGACGTCAAGCTGGTGGCCATGGACGGCGGCACGGATGCGCTCAGCGCGCTGGTCGATAGGATGGGGCGGCGCTTCGAGCAGCTCGCCCGAGAGGAGCCTGGCGCCAGACGATGGATCCCCGCGCGGAGCGACTTGGAGCCAGTCGCCGACGGCCTCAGGTCGCTGCCCAGTTGCCTGCTGCACATGGACCTCCGCGACGTGAACCTGCGGGTGCGTGACGGGAAGGCAGCGGCGGTGCTGGACTGGACGAACGCGCTCATCGGCCCGGCGGCGATTGATTACTTTCGCATCTTGGAGCTCAGCCAGCCGGGGGACGCATTCGTCGAGGCCTACTCCCGAGGGGCGGGTGCGACGCCGCGGGTCACGCCAAGGCAGGAGACGTTTCTGCGCCTGGACGCCGCCTTGATGCTGGCACTGGTCTTCATATCTGAGGCGCCTGATCCGGACAGGCGTGGGCCCAGTGTCAGGCGGGTGGAAGAGCTGGTCGCGCAGTTGAAGGATCTGAAAGAGGATTGACGAGACCACCTGGCTCCAGCTCTTCAGTCTTGGGGTAGATAGACCACTAATTGTCACTGACGGTGAGGATGATGGGCGAAACCTCCATCCCTGAGCTATTGCGCCACGCTCGTGTTGACCGGCTCGGGACGATTCGAAAAGAGCACCTTGTACTTGATAATCTCCACCACCTCGAGGTCGTCGCCCTGCTCCTCCTGCACGGGGCTGCCGCCACCCGCCTTGCTGTTCTCCCGGCGCCGGCGGACGACGGCGACAGCGCGGGGCAACTTCTTGACCTCGCCCGTCAGGCGCTGGTGCTGGCCGACGTAGAGGTGGACGCGCTTGGTCCAGGCGGAGCCCTCGGTGCCGGGGACAAAGTCCGGGAAGTCGAGCCGCCCGACCTCGACGTCTGCGAGCGTCTCGCCGTCCTCGCCGGCGGGGAGGTTGATGGTGCCTTGCAGCTCGACGAGGGCCAGGCCCGACGGCGTGTGCAGCAGCGGCGGGAGCGGGCTCGAGGCCGGCCGGTCTGGCTTGGTAGGGGGGAAGAGCTTGGCGGACATTGTTTGTGTGTGCGAAGGGCTTGGTCAAAGAGTGGATGGATGTTCAAGAGCAACTTTCTTATGCTATGAGGGGGGAGGAGCGGGGTGATCTTGATCTAGACGCCGACAGTGACACAACATGGCGCTGCTCAGCACACAAAGAAAGTACCTGCCCGATCTGTGAGACGCGACACTGCACCACACCAGCACCGCCGCACTGCGTTGACAAGTCCAAACCGCGTCTTCTTGGTGGGGGCGGCACAACTTCGCTGTTGTGGCGCACCACGCGGACACCAGCCACAGCGCATTTCACGGAAAATCCACAGGTGGGTCAGCATGTTCTTCCGCCCCGGCGGTCGCCAGAATGCTCACCCCATGATTGGCCCACACCTTTTTTCTCGCCTGCCCACGCTCCCAGAGTGCGAGAGAGAGCGTGGAACCCTAGCGGCACACACTTTCTTCTATTTCGCCCAAATTTTACCACCGCCTCCTTCTCAAACCCGCCATCACCAACCCCGAAACTTCAGTCAGCCAGGTCAAGTCAACTTGCACCACCACAGCACTGGCAAGATGAAGGTACGGAACGCGTCCCTTCTGCCCTCCCTCACGGATCGAGCTTGCTCCCTGCGACGAACACGACAACGCCGCCGACGCCGCCGCCTCTGCGATGAATGGCCTCTTCAATGGCCGTTGCACGGTCTCTGTTGATGGTTGCACACCGCGCGGCGACGGCGCTCGGTCTGGCGCTCGGTTTCAGTCAACGGCAACGACAAGAAGAAACATTGAACCGCTTTGCTGACTTGGGAACCATAGTTGAACATCAGCTACCCTGCCAATGGCAGCCAGAAGCTCATCGACATCGAAGATGAGCGCAAGCTCGCCGTCTTCATGGAGAAGCGCGTACGTCGATCCCTGCCTATGCGACCTCGAACAAGCGCCCGCACTCCGCGACGTCGAGGCCCCCCGATCTTTTCGAGCCAAGAGAAACACCCGTGCTAACGCAAGACTTCTAAACAGATGGGCGCTGAGGTCCCTGGTGACTCCGTCGGCGACGAGTTCAAGGGCTACATCTTCCGCATCACCGGTGGCAACGACAAGCAGGGTTTCCCCATGAAGCAGGGCGTCATGCACCCCAGCCGTGTCCGCCTCCTGCTCTCCGAGGGCCACTCCTGCTACCGCCCCCGCCGCACTGGCGAGCGCAAGCGCAAGTCGGTCCGCGGCTGCATCGTCGGCATGGACCTGTCCGTCCTCGCCCTCAGCATCGTCAAGCAGGGCGACAACGACATCCCCGGCCTGACTGACGTCGTCCACCCCAAGCGCCTCGGCCCCAAGCGCGCCACCAAGATCCGCAAGTTCTTCGGCCTCACCAAGGATGACGATGTATGTTTCACCCTGCACCCATACTCGATCATCGCCTGCCCGGAGCTGCGATGGAGGTCGTGGCAGTCCGGGTAGAGTGTGAGATGGACCGCCCCAGGCGCGGAATTCGCTCCCCCTTTTCCTCGGACGGGACGGGGGGAGGTGAAACCCGTGACTGGGGCGGGAGAGAGTACAAACAAAACTTTTGAAGAGACGCCACGAGACTAATCTTCGCTGCGGCGGTCTAGGTCCGCAAGTACGTCATCCGACGAGAGGTCCAGCCCAAGGGTGAGGGCAAGAAGCCTTACACCAAGGCCCCCAAGATCCAGAGGCTGGTCACCCCCCAGCGTCTGCAGCACAAGCGCCACCGCGCCGCTCTCAAGAGACGCCAGGCCGAGAAGGTCAAGGACGAGGCCGTGAGTACACCCACCAGCACCACCTATCCACCCCAGCGAACGTGGATTCGTCGCAAATAAAAAGAAAATGTCGTAACTGACCCCTATTGCAGAACGAGTACGCCCAGATCCTGGCTAAGCGCGTCGCCGAGGCCAAGGCCCACAAGGCCGACGCTCGCAAGCGACGGGCGAGCTCCATGCGCAAGTAAGCGTTTTCGGCGTTTTAATGAGGAAAAAGTGGAAATCATACCTTGGTCCCCGGTCTGTGGTTTGCATGCATTGGGAGTGAGGATCTCTCGGTCTCGAATTAGGGGCCAAAATCACGAATGTACTAGAAGCATTTCGGGTAAATTCAAATGCATTCATGATGCCATCTACACGTCCTGCATTCCTGGGAGCGTCCCGCTTGGACGACTTTGCCTGCCCCCTTGGTATTGTTGTATTATCCTACTATGCGTCATGCGGAAACCCGCACTAGGCATATACGGTCTCGATGCTTCCGAGCACCAACAAAACACGGCCTGAGCTTGAGGTGGCATCCTTTGTCTGCTGTATTCTTGCTTGTCTAATGCTTGTGGCCAATTGGCCCTACTCTACACTCCAATATGCCTAATTGCCACCATCCACGGCGCTTCCCAAGCAACCCAAGCAGCCTCTGAGACCTGCACTTCTCAAAGACTACGAGATAGGAAGTTTGAGAGACCGCGCTCGCGGGCATTCCAGTCCTTCCCGAGGCCATTCCCTAAATATTACATCCCCGAAAGGGAAAGTGCAAAGTAACACAGCAAACCAAGGAGTAGTGTCCAGCTCGGGACTCCCATGCTCCCAACGCCTGAGCGCCATGGCACGCTCGGGCTTTGCCTCCACACGTCGTCTATTTAGGCGAAACCAAAGTACTCGCTGCCTTGTGTAATGGCTTTGACGAGCTGCGAGCGCAACATGTCGTAAGTCTCGTACTCGGGGAGATCGAGCTCTGTATTTGCATTGTTAGCCTGGTGCTCATCATCGCTGCAATAGTAGGCGGGTTACTTACGATTGAAGCATGTATGCGACGAGGGTAGTCGGTCTTTGCTACCATAATCGCGATGAATGTTGAAACGATTCACACCATTCATACCCTCCAGCTCCTTAAAGCCATTGAGAGGGACTTTGCTCGTGCCGGTGACGAACTGCAGAAGCTTGGCTCGCTCCTCCTTATCAAGTGATCGGACTGCTCGCCAGAACCACTGAATCTGCTGAGAAGACGGCGTGTAATTCTGGTATTCCGTGTTGCTCTTCCAGTCATCAATGTCAATATCTGGCAGGCCCGAGATCAGGAGTTCCAGCTCCTGCTCGCTAAAGATGGAGATCAGGTTGGCAGGAATGATTTCATGGAAACCTGCTCAAAGGTTAGCCCCGACCCATGAGGAGGACCATCTGAGCAGATGTGGCAGCTTACCCTTCAAGAAATTCTCCATCTGCTCCTTTACCGAGGACAGAAGCTTGTGCTCCACCACAAGGCGGACGTACTCCTGCTTGTTTTCCTCCGTCACGGATATTTCTCGACCGTTTGGAACGAGGTCGACCACGTTGGTAACGCCAAACTCATCATCCTCAACTGAGAATGTCTCCGTAATGATATCAGTAATGTCATTGTCGAGCATCCAGCAAAGAGATTTGTAGTAGTCTGGGTCGAATGACTCCATGTCCTTGACCGACACCGACTTGCCCAAAATGCGCTTGTACACCGCTCGGCTGAAGAAGCAGTCAAGCAGGCGGCCCTCATACAGGGCTTTGCCTATGATACGGCCAATGAACTTGAAGAACATCAAGTGTGCCTCGTTGACACCGCTGAGCTTGTTGGGGTGGAACGTTGTGCGGTCTGAGGAGACGGGGATGAAGAGGGCGTAATTTGGATCGAACATTTGCCGCGCCAGGACTTGGAACCATTCGCGCGTCACGCCTCCAGCATCAACACCTTCTTCGCCATGGAAGCGGATGTTCAGCTTGCCGAACTTCATTTCGTCACCGGACTTGAAGTAAAGAGCCTTGAACGAGTCGCGGAAGACCTGGTCGCGACGGACAGACAGCTGCAAGGCTGGGTACGAAGGGCGTCCGTTGCCCTGGCCCGATCGCGAATGGACGCTGCGGTTGAAGTAGTTCCGCTTGTTGTCAAACTCAAGGACCTTTGGATTTTTGACCAGCAACGCAAATGTGCCGGACATGAGCTTCGGGTTGTTGCGCACAAGTTCGTTGAGGATGCGTCGATGCTCTCCTGTGAAATGGAAGAAGAGGTCGGCTGTGTAATGCTCGGCATCCGGCTTCGGGGCGGCCGTGTCCTTCGTCCAGGGCTCCTTGGGCTGCTCCTCTGCGGTCGTGTTCTTACAGACCACCATGAGGGACTCGATCAAGGGAAGCAAGATGGTGGCGACGTTGAGCATGGTCTCTCGCTGTCGAATGGCGCTGAGGCACGCGCTCAGCTTTTCCCACATTGATGGGAAGGTCGAATTGTGGTACAGCGAGTCGACCAGGTACTTCTTGTCTTCCCCAGCCGCCGTGTCCTTGTCATCACCCGTCTTCTTCTTGCCGTCAAACAGATGATCCAACGCCGTGAGCACGCGGAGCAGTTTGTTTTGCTCGGACGCTCCCGGAGAGAACTTGACTAGCGCGAGGCCTTGAATCTCTGTCCCGTTGGCTGCTTGATCAATGTGCGGAAGCAGATCGTCGAGATCTGAGACGATGTTCTCGCTCAGCAGTCGGGCTTGGCGGACAAGCTCTTCTCCAAATGCTTCTTTGGCTCCCGGAATCGCGGAAAGGTTCTTGATGGTCGAGATCGTGTTTTGGAACGTCTTGGAGTTGCATTCTCTTGCGACGAAAATGCGAACGACCAGAATCAGGTTCTGCGTCGGGATGATGGGCGCCTGCAACTGCTTTGGTCTCTTCGAGGACTCTTTTGCTTTGCTTTCGTCCTCGGCGCCGGGCGCCTTTTGTTCCTCGCCCTCGTGCTGAGCAAGCGCAGTTGTAGCATCGTTGTTGGGCTCATCTGCTGCTGTTTCTTGGCCAGCACCGGTCTCTGGTTTCTCACCACCAGCCTCGTCTGGCTTCTCAACCACTTGAGTCTCCTTCCGGCGACGCTCAAGGTTTTGCAAAGGCATGGTGACCCGGTTTAGTAAGTCGGCAAGGTGGGTCATAACCAGCGAGCTTTCGGTGACGAGCTCACGGTCCAATAAGGTCAGCAAGGAGTTGATGGCGTACTTATGGGCCTTTGAATCCTTTGCTTTGCCTTTTCGACTCAGTGCCCTCTTCAAAGTGGAGCCGACGATTTCATGCTCCGTCAAGAACAGCCATGGGATGTGATGGCTCCTGGTACAGAGGTCGACGAGAAGATCCAAGCATTGCTGAACAATGAGCAGAGGCGAGGTTTCCGAGTTCGGCTGTGTCGTGGAAGTCGCTCCGATGCTTGTCAGCGTCCGCTTAAGGGTCTGAGGAGTCTTCGGCTCGTCCTTTTCCTTGTGTCTCCGGGCCTTCAACGACAGCTGGCCAAAGCTGCGCTCGACGGCGCTCATGTCGATGCTTCCCTC
This sequence comes from Purpureocillium takamizusanense, assembly GCF_022605165.1. Taxonomy (NCBI): domain Eukaryota; kingdom Fungi; phylum Ascomycota; class Sordariomycetes; order Hypocreales; family Ophiocordycipitaceae; genus Purpureocillium; species Purpureocillium takamizusanense. The sequence continues at coordinate 2,534,101 of NC_063072.1, forward strand.
TTGAAGAATCTGCAGAATGCTGCTAACAACCTCGAGGCGGTTCTGTCGATTCTCGCAGACGTCCGCAAAAACACTGAACAAGTAGTTGCGAATCGAGCCCTGCTGTGCAATGAACATGAGTCGCAGCAAAGTTGCAATGCCGGACTTGTCCAGCATCTGCACCACAGTGCGGCGCTGGACCTTGTTCTCGCTCTGCCCCTCAGCTCCGGTACCAGCCGTCACTCTGGCTCCGCTGGGAGGTGTTCTTCCGGGTGCGACAATGGAGTGGATGCCACCCTGCTGGGGAACAGGCGCGTGCTGCTGGACAAGTGCGCGAGCTTGGGCGGCCAACTCCGGGGGCAGCTGATCCATGAGATCCTCTCCCTGGTCGATGAGAGCCTGTTCCCGCAACTCTGGCGGGAATGTGAGAAGAATGCTGGCAGGAGACATCTCGGCGGCGGCGGCGCTCTGGCCACCTTGCGCCGGCTGCCGTCGGCTCCCCTCCCGTAGACGTCGGCGTTCGTCTTGTCGTTCCTGCTGAGCAATTTCCAAACGCAGCTCCTCGGGAAGAGCGTCAAGGAATTCCTGGAACACCTCCGTGGACTCTCCCGTGGCGGCCTCCTCGCGGGCTTGCGAACGTCTCTCGCTTACAGTCTGAGCAATGACCTCCTCTCTGAACTCCTCGGGCAAGGCGGCCAGGTAGTCAGGGTCAATGCCTAGTTCCGTGACATCGACTTCTTCGCCCCTGAGAGTGGTCATTACACGTGGCTGGTTGGCAGCAGATGTGCTGGTCTGAAGATCACTTCCAGCCGTTGCAGTGGGCTCCGTGCTTTCGATGCCTTCCATGACACCGACTTCAGTGTCGGCAGCCGATGCTGCCTGCTCACTGGCGGTGTTGTTGGCCGCAGCGGCCTCTGCAGCGGCTCTCTCGGCTGCCTCCCTCTCCTCGGCTTCTTTCTTTTCTCGAGCGGCCCTCTCCTCCGCTTCCTTGGCCTCTCGAGCCTTGCGCTCCTCATCGCGCCTCTTCCGCTCTGCCTCCACCCGCTTCTCGATCTCGGCCTCCTCAGCCTTGAGCTTCTTCTCTCGCTCTATGGCCGCTGGCGTGAGGTTCGCTACGATTGCATTCGCGAGCTTGCCGGCTTCCGTGTTATGCGCCGAGCCGAAAATCATCCGAGCCTCCTCCTGGTAGCGGTCCATTGTTGACTCGGGCGCGAACGACACTGCCTGGTGGGGTTCTTGGGTCGACGAGCCATCGCGACGCTGGTCGCCTCTAGCCCAGCGAGACGTACTGGCGAGCTCTCGTGCCTCGCGCACACCACCAGGTCCTCCTGTAATCTGGAAGTGAAACGCTTGGTTGCCATTGCGGCCCATGATTGGAAGAAACTCCATCAGCTCGCCCAAGAGACCCATAGGCCCATCGATGACATGCCGGCCAGGACCAAATCGAAGAGATGGCGAATGGGAATGGCCCACCCGTGGTGCGCCATCGGCGGCGTGGTCGGTACGTCGCAGGAGAGGGTTCACACCGTCCTCAGCATTCGGCTGTGCACCGGCGGGCCGGTGGCTGCGAGAGAAGTAGCTTCGGAAATCCAAGTGATCCCGATGCGCGCCAGTGTTGAAGCGGGGCGGAAACGGGCTGCGTTCCATACGAGCGAGCATGGGTCTCCTATGACTGCCGTCGAGGACGAAGAGCGGACGGTGCCCGTCATCCATATCTGCGTTCAGTGAGTCCCACCCGAGGCCAGACGGCATGTGAGGCATCTGGTCCTCGGGGTAGTCATCATCGTATATGTATTCCTCGTCGTCAATGTCCTCGTCGTCATCGTCGTCGTCTTCTTCATCGTCGTGACCCTCGTCCAAGTAGTGATCGTCAAGGCCGAGATCTTGCTCGTATCCCTCGTTATCGCCGCGCATTATTGCCCGTGCCATGTTGTCTAGCAGTTCATGCGGTCCCAGGCCGTGGATGTGGGCTTCCTCTTCATCCTGAACCTCGGCGTCATAGTCGATATCATCGGCTTCTGGATCTTCTGCGTCTCCAGCGTCACTCTCACTCTCCCATCCAGAGTCCCCATCATCATCAACGGGGTTGCCTTCTTCGTCCACGATCTCAACGCGATCCTCGACGTCTTCCATGTCAGCCGAGTCCATGTCGTCGTCTTCGTCATCGTCGCTAGTGTCATCGTCATCCTCGTCATCATCCATGATGACTTCGACGACTCCGGGCTCGCCGTGGAGACCTTCGATCTCGCCCATGCCACTCAACTCCTCGTCATCGTCGCTAATGTTGTCTTCTCCATCGGAGATATCATCATCGCCGTAGTCCATCTCGTCGTCGTCATACTCATCACCGTACATGTCTTCGTCATCTTGCTCATCGTCCTCTGACTCGTCGTCCTCGCCTCGAGGCTCGAGCATTCCTAAGGCGGAATTGCGATACAAGTCCGGAGTCTCCTCCCGATCGTCATCAAGGTCAGACAGAGATGATGTGGAAGCAAACTCCTCGTCGCTCTGGTCCACCGCCGTTAGATCAGACGGTAAAGAATTTGACAAGGGCGAAAGGCTAAGCTCCTTGGCTGTGGCCGTAAGAACCCGCAGAACACGCAAGATGTACTTGATTGCGCGTTTGACGCCAGGGTAATTGAGGCTGATTTCCGCAATTGACGATGTCAGCTTGTCCACGAAGCCCTTCTCGTACATGAGGCGCCGTAGCTGAGCCTGAGAACGAGACTGCGCTTGGTCGACATTTCGAACGCCTGAGCTCTGCTCCTTGTCCTTCTCGCCTATCATGTGATTCATCAGCTCAGCTAGGCCTTGCATTCGAGAGTAGCGGGTCTCCAAGGGCTCGTCGGTGAGCGGAGCCTTTTCATAAGCTTTGAGGACCGTGTCCAACACGAACTTTCGGACAAAAAGGAGGTCGCTCTCGTCGTCGTACGCAAATTTGTCACGGCTACGCTCCACAGGCCGCTCAGCGGTCTTGGAGACCAGCGCTACCAGGACCTTCTGCGTCAAGGAGGAAGTGGCAGCTTTCTTCTTAGACGCAATAGTATCTGTGGCTCCATTCAAGTTGCCCTGGCAGAGCAAGTCGTAGATGAGGTAGTTGAGAATACTGGACCTGGGTTTGATAGGAGTATTGTTCAACAGCGGCGGCGCACTGCGCTTGAAGTTGATGAATTCAACCTTGGTCCTCGTATAACTCTGGAGAAGCTCGGCCAAGCAGCTCAACAGGAAGCAGCGGTAGACGAAGATAGGGTGTTCCTCTGCTTTGAAGACGGGTTTGGACAGCTTCTTGTCAGATTCATCCATCGTAACCTTGTCTTTAGACAACGAGCCCGCGGCGGAGGTGCTGGTCTCAGGCTCGGGCTTGCTGTCCTTTGCCGCTGGCAATGGTTCCTTATCGTCGACCTCGCGATAGTTCACCAGTTCACACAGCAGGAAATGAATGACCCCGTCGGGGTTCTCGACGACCGGACGCTTGCTGTCATGATGGGCCTTCGGTACGTCTGTCATCTCCTTGTCCCCGGCCTCCGTAGACTGCTTGATGTCCTCAGTTGCCGTCTCGTCGGGAACTGGCTTGGAGTCGGCGGCCGCTTCTCCAATTGCCTCCTGCGTTTTCATACTCAGGCCAGGAGATCGTGTGTCGTCTGCTGGCGTCACCTGCCACCTCGAGAATTGGAGCAGCTCATTTGTGACATCGACAAACAGGTCAGGTGCCCGAAGCGCCACAGGAGTCATGCTATGAAGATATTGTGAAATCTCCAGAGTCCCACGGTGCGTCCTCTGCAGGGTCGGGAAGTCGCTTCGGATCTGTGCACGCATAATTTGCTTGATGATCTCTTCGTCCTCGACGACATGACGGAGAACGGTCACGATGTAGGCCGTCAATCTTGTCTGCCGGAGACGCTCAGAGCCAGATCCTGAAAGTTGCTTGGCCATGAGGAACAGGCGCTGCAAGTTCCTCTTCTCACCGACAAGCTTGGCGGCAGCGCGCTTTCGGGTGAGAATAACCAAGACTCGCAAAACGGCAGTTGCTAACATCTCTTCCTTGCCAATTCGAGGCAGAAGTTCGAGCAGAGAAGTGAGAATATCCTCTCGTTGCTGGTCGCCGACGAGCACAGATCCCTTGTGTACGACTGGTGCCGCTACTGGTTCGTCCAACGAAACAGGAGGCTTCCACTGCGCGGCGACGGGCCGTTCGTCACGGCACAGCAAGGTCTCAACAATGAGCAGAATGTATGGGATCCAGGGAGGTAGCTCATCTGTCGAGGAAGAGGTGGGTAGCTTCAGGAAACCAACGTATTCGTCAACCTTGTCTCCCAGGGTCTCGAGGTTACGCTCGAAAAACTTGTCATCTTGAAGCAGCAAAGCCAGCAAGTGGGCATATGCGGCGATGCATTTGCCATTCCGCTTCTTGTCCTCGTCATCGAAGGCGAGCGACGACAATGCAGACGACACCGTGGGCCCGACATCCTCCTGAGCCTCTTGATTTTGCCGACGTAGCACCACGGCAGTAATGAGATCTGACACCTCGATGGCAGTCTCCGGATGGGCCCGAATGACGTCCAGGCATTGGTCGATCAAGTTGTTTTTCAACTTTTCTCTCAACGAACCAAGGTTCTTTTTAGCAGCAACGAACTTGCGAACAACTTCTGGTTCACCCGAGTCGGCCACAGGTGCCGTAGGGGTAGACGATTGCACGCGCTGCCCCTCGTCAGCGGTGGCATCACCGCTGTCCATTAAATCGTGCAGCCCCTCTGTAGCCACGTCTGGTAACGCATCCAGGGACATGCGATCTACATCAGACAGGCTGGGACGCTCGCTTGAGACGGCTTCGTTTGTCGATTCATCCTGGTCGTTATTTGCCGGCTCGAGAACAGCAAGAGCCGAAACGTCGGCGTCTTCGGGCGGGATAGGGTTGCGTGGACCAGCAAGCCCGTCTCTATGGGCACGGCAGTATTCTGTGGTACCTGTCATGTTGCCATTGGTCCTGTACGCAGCCTCGTGCGCGAGACTCTCTTCATAGCCATTATTCAGTGTCTCGGCCACGACATTGCGGTGCGGTTGCCAGTCGAAACGAGCGTCCGTGTATCGAAACGGGTCAAAGGGCGGAACGGTCTTGGATAATTGCGGCAACTCGTGCTCGCCGAGGGAAACCACTTTGAGAATGTCAAGCAGTCGCTTGACAGTGGAATCCGGAACGCTCTCAACCAGATTCGAGTCCCAGAGCTCGACGATCGCCGGCATCGCAATGGCGCGGAATTCGACAACGACTTGCTGCAGGGCCAGACCCGAATGTGATCTCTCGCCGTTCCAGGGGTGGAGATTGAAGAAGTTCCCAGTATCCGTGAGATACTTGCCGTTGAGCAATATATGGTACAGATCGAGGACTTTCTTCAGCCCAAACGCTGCGACCTTGCTTTTTGACGACTCATCATTGTTATTACCAGGTACCTGACGGATGGCGCGAGCGAAAACTCGAAGCATCGTGTTCAAAACATCCAAGCCGCCTAGCTCTTTGAACGCAAGGAGCACCGGCATAATGATGTGCATGCTTGGACGGTCGCTCTGCCTGGTCGGAGGCTGGTCGATGAGCATCTCGTGCACTGTGTGCAGCATGATGATCCAATAATGGAAATCTTTGGAGGACGGTTCTGGCATCATGACTGAAGGCGACAGATGAGCTAGAACGCAGTCGGCAAGGGCCTTGGCTATTTCGAGGTGGCGACATCTTGTGAACGGCTCAGGATGTGATGTCTCGCTGCGCCGTGGTAGGAGCGATCGCCCCAGCGCTTGGAACAATGGAAATGAAGTCGGGATCATGGGATGCAGCAGCACTCTCAACGTTTCGTAGTTCTGAAAGCAAGGGCTAGCTTGCTCTTGCTCCGTAGGTCGTCGCGGCGTCGTCTCGTCCGCCTTCTCGCCTAATCTCCAGTTGCTCGTGCCGTTGATAACATCTGGCAGAGATGCCGCATCGTCGCCTTCGCCCTGGATCTCTCGGGAGTTGGTGCCACCTACCGACGGCTGCCGCCTAAGCGACCAATGCTGTGGGACGACCGACAGCTGGCCAGCTTCTTCGGCCAGAACACCCCGTAACAAAGGACCAATCGATTTGACCAGCGCCAGATAGTAGTCATAGACATTCACCGGATAGAACGAAACATTGTTGTTCCTTGAGGTAAAGAAACAATCAGACGCGATCTTAAGCAGCGTCTGTGCGTTCAACAGTGCTTTGATGATTCTGGTGCCCGTCTTGACAGGCTCCGGGAGATCCGCGCCATCCTTGGGAATATCCAAGTCTCGGTCCAGGAACGCGGCAAAGTACGGCGGAAGGGCCTCAGTCTTGGCACCTAGAGGCTTCAGCACGTCGATCGCATCTTGGGCGCGCCGCAACAGGGAAGGAAGAGCGCGCATGGGAGATTGCTCCACCAGCTGCACCACAACCTGAGTCAAGCCCCTAGAGGCGGCCGTATCGCCAAAGGCAGCAGGGAGACTAGGCGATTGGCAGATGTCAAGCAAAAGCTCGATTCCACCCTTCCGGATGAAGTACGTCTTGAGCATTCCGTTTGACAAGTAAGCTGTGAGGAAGCTGGCAAGCGCGTGGATGTATGGCGTAATCGACTCTGTGGCAGCTTCGGGCTCCTTCTCGACCTTGGCCGCCGGAGCTGCGTCTTTGGGAGATGCAACATCAGCCATATCGACGTCCAGATCGCCGGTGGACGCGGATTCCTTGCCTGTGGGGAGTGTGTTGACATCTTCCAAGCTCCCAGTCTCGGTGACCGTGAGTAGCTTGCCGCCGGCCCTTGTGAGAAGCAACTTGGCACCCCATCCAGCTGTGCGCGCCCTTTCAAGGCCCAGGAAGCGCACGCGTGCCACCATGTCGATTACGGCGTTTGATATCGGCGTCCGCAGCTGGGGGTGGTGACGGGCGAGCTCGTCAAAACTGCTGCCAATGGTGTGGGCGAGATCTCTATCCGACTGCATGCACTTGACGTGGGTGGAGCTTTCGAATATTTGCAGGTAGCTATCAAAAGCCCGCGAGGACACGACCATCTTCATGCCAGTGTTGTTGAGAGAGAGCGAATTCAACACCTGGGGCACAACGCTCATGGCCTCTGCCGAGGCCAGGATACCTGCGGCAAGTGGTCCACGTCGTTCTCGACGCAGTGCTTCGTCTGGAGGCGGATGCGGTCGGTTATCTTGTTCAACGATGGAGTTGATGGCATCATCAAGGGAATCGTCATCATCTTCACTGCCTTCCTCCCCCTCGTCCCCCTGAGTTTGTTCGCCGCCCGAGTGCAAGTCGGTCACAGAACTCCCAGTGATGGCCTCTAGGTACGTCTTGACCATGCCCGATTCCGAAATGGCTGCGAAGCTGGTGGGATCGTTGTTGATGAAGTCGCTCAAGATTGTGACAGTGTGCGTCCATACGACCGAACCGAAAGACTTCTTGTCTTCCATTATTTCACGCAGGCTGCTCAACAGGTCAGACTTCTCGGCCAGATTTCGCAGGAGCCGGTCGGTGTTGGCCCCATAGGTGTACGAATTAGCCATGATGTGGTGAACAAACTTGAGCAGCCACTTGAGCGTCTGCTGCTGATAGAAAGGAATCAAGTAATCAACGGCGCTGGACTGCTGCTCCGGCTTCAAGCCTTGAGAGGCTTTCAACAATGTTCGAGCGTCGCCAACCGCATCGACAACCAACTTAGCAACAGCATCCAACCCATTTGTGCTGAAGAAGGCCGTGAAGGCATTCTGGTATGTCCATATCAGACCATCCACGAACGCCAACACCATGGCGTGGTGGCGCTGAGCGATCTTGGACCGGATGTTGAGAATCTCAACGAGGATGTCCATGAGGCCGGCCGATACCATTTCATTGCCGACACGAGTAGCCATGGACAGATGTAACGTCAAGGAAAATAAGTTGTTTCGCCATTCATCCGCCTCAGTGACATGTTCGCTGTCATCATCACCACTGTCCTTCTCCATTCCGGCAACGGCTTTTCGGATGACATAGAGTAGGATTCCATGGTTGACGTTGGCGTTGAGAGCTGACAGCACGTCCTGGCATCTGGCGTGAAAATTCGAAACTGCCTCCATGAGAGCAAGTGCAATGGATTGCAGCCATAAGGGCACCTCGACTCGGCCACTGGCAGACGGGTGGATGAGCTCTGCCAGCTGATACACCAACTGATAGCGTCTGGTCTCATCAATGTCCTGGCGAAGCACCTTCTCCAAAAAGTTGGATTCGGTGTGGATGTATGCCAGGTTGGTTATGGCGAGTAGGCGCGTGGCCAAGATCTGCCGACGGGTCTCAGACGACTCAAACAAGGCCTTGGCAGCGCGCAGCCTGTGGAACACTTCGTACTTGGCGGCAGCAGGCATGTCCTGAGGACAGCGGGACGTGAGATCTGATATGGGGGTCGAGATGACAGCCGATCGAGGAATATCAAATGATTTCTGTCCTGGGGTGACGTGCTCTTCGGCAACAGCTGGTGTTCGAGGCCCCAGGGGCGACGAGTCCTCGCCGGGGGCGTTGCGTGTTCTCGGGGTATGCTGCTGTGCAGTCATGGTGGAGCTCCGTCGCAGCGGCGTTGGCGTTGAAGGAGCCGACGTGCGACCATGATCCACAACAGCATCGTTGCTCGGCGCCGTCTCCTCCGGGTAGTAAAAGACCCGGACATCGGCCCAATCCTTCCAGCCAATGTCGTCTGAGGACACAAGGGCGGTGAGGTCGTTTGCATGCATGGAGGTGGCAGCTCGAGCGGCACTGCTATGCGCTTTCTCTTTGCCCTTGGCAGACGCGGGGGTCGCATTGGGCGCGGAGTCGGCGAGGCTCACGATGGGGGTCTTGACAAATGGCAACGCAATTTGCTGAACGCGATCCAGGTCGATGTTGTAGTGGTTCGCCAGCAAGGCGGCACTGATCTGCCTCGAAGGGCTGCCGAAACGCTTGACGGACGCTTGATAGCGTTGGGCCAGCTCCGACCCAACTTCGAGGGTGACAATGAGGATAGACAGCGATGTGCTGTTCAAGAGATCGTTCAAATGGGCGCTGCTGGCGTAAATGCTTCGGTTGCCGCAGTGTTCGAGGAGCATGCGAGTGAAGCGCAGGACGGCTTCCACTAGCAGCCTGTCGCCGTCCGACGCAAGTCCAAGTTGCTCCAACTCACGCACATCCCACAGCTTCTCGCTGCTAAAAGGCGTATCCTCGGCATGGTTCGAGAGCATCTCAGCTCCGAAGTCGCGCGTCTGGGGGCCTTCATGCAGCTTGTAGGTCTTGCAAAACTGCCCCAATATACTGTCGAAGCGGTTGAGAAGAGGTATCCAGTGATATAAATCGCCACGTCCAAACGGCCATCTCGACGGAAATTCGGAGAGGTGCTTTGGCAAAGATGGCAGTGGGAGGGCTGCGGTGGTCTGGACATAGTTACGAAGCCAGGGCGACTAATCAGGCGGGGTCAGAGACGGTGTTCTCGAGGGGGGGGATGCGAGAGGGGGGAATCTCACCAGCGTCTCCCTATGTTTGGGCTGCATCGTCTTTGTTATCTTGCCCATGGTGAAAGCAGGAGCGGCAGAAGCCGCGGCGACGAAAAAAACAAGCTCCCCCTCCACTACAGGCGGCCAGCCGGCCGGAGCAACAACGCTGCGCGCAAAGGCGAAGGGCCCTCAGTCGGACAGTTGCTGGTGCGTGTCCTTGCGTGGCGGCTGATGCTAGAGCGAGCAATAATGTAGGAGGGCAACTCGTCGGTTCTGTATGAACGCGGGGGGTAGTGTCGTACAACAGGCGTCCCAGGCTGGGGAGCGCACAGCACCGGAAGAGGGTCTCGAAAGGCGTCGACAACGGCGACTCTTTGCACCGGAGTATGCAGTCCAGGCCTCGGGCAGGTAAACGGAAGGGGTCTGGTAGAAGACGCTTCGACGTCGTTCCTATGGCCGAGATCCAGGCGATGGGCACGCAGCCAGGCGAAGCAGGTCCACTGGGTTCCTTGACGAGTGCAGGTCGTCCAGGAACAGGGCTTGATCCGCGAGGCTCCGGCTCGACGCAGGCGACAGTGCAGATTCAAGCAAGCCGGTCGTGAGGCTTGCTTGGACAACGAAGTGCGGGTTCGGTGAGCGTCATGCACAGAAGAGACGGTGCCGTAGTGGTGCTGGTTGGGACAGATGGGTGTCGGCGGAGAAAAAGAGGTGCTTGTGCTGAGGTGGTGGACGTCGAAACGTCAGGTTGGGAGAAGTGGGCCTTTGCGTAATAGGCGTGGACCAGCGATCGGGCGGTGGGCAGTGGAGACCTGGAAGTTCAAGGTTGGCTCAAGTCGGTGCCTCATCAAGGGACGGGCGGCACTGGACACCTCGTGAAAGCCCCAGTAGTAAAGTACCTTACTGCCCAAGGTACCTTACCTTATTTACCGAATGTCCAAGGCAGGTGCGTGTTGCGTTGCCGTGAGCCGCCGGACGGAGTCGGCTGCAGGCAGTGACGCAGGGGCGGGCACTCACTCATTGTAGAGGTACCTCACCTCGGGTGGCCTGTTATCGCTGCCAGGAAAGGTCGAACAACTTGTGGCAGTGCCAACACGTCATTGGACTGAAAGACGCCAAAGATATATCGAAACCACTGTACTTGATACAGTGAGCAACTGCAACTCCCCTACTAAGATGCCCAAATAAGGTACGGTACCTTAGTACTAGGTAGGTTAGTACCTTACCTACCTACCTAGCAGTAAGTAGGTACCTGATCTACCTTAGTACCTTCAGAGGCACTTCGGTCCTGCTGATGGTCTGGGGGCACCACCGCTCCGTGCGAACCTTCAAGCTTTTAAAGTAGAAGCTCTACCTGAGGTACTGAAGCAATTCCCCGCCGTGGAGGTGGCTACCTCGATCCACGGATCTCATCAAGTTCTCAACACCACGTGCCCGACATCTGCCCCAGCCAGTCTGCGCCCATCGGCAGCACGACCCAGGCCAGGCAACCCCATAAAAGATACCTGCGTACCGGCGACTCACGCGTACGCATCGAGACACAACAAGCACCCAGGGCATCCTACGCACAGCGCCCTTACTACCTAGTAGTAGGCACCCGTCTACCTACTCGAAGGACAGCATCGGGCTGTCTTGCTGTGGTCGACAAGAACCGCGATTCCTATCAGGGCAAGAGAGAACCCGACGTCGTGACGCCTGCCACGGCCGCCTTGCAGGACCTTTGACGATCCATGGATGTGGACGACTATTCGAGCCACGCGCTGTCCGCGTCTCGGGTGGCCCCTGGCGCGCCTCTCCGTGAATGGCCTATGCCCGTTTGAATGCGGCTGCAGTGCCGTGCATCTCTATCGAAGCCTCGCGAGGCACAGAGTTTCCCTATGGATGCGGGCCGGTCCTGCTTGCTTGCCTCGCCAGCAGTGATGATTCATCGCGTCTCAACATATGCGTGTTGCCGTCTTGCATACGATGCTTGTCGCACTTTGTTTGATGCCCGGTCTTTCACAGCACTACGACGCCATCATATTGTGACGTGGGACGGATTGACTTTATCTCGATGGCGCCCAAACACCTCTTTTGTCACTCGCATCGGGTCGCCGCTCCATTGTCAGTTTCCCATTCGGCCTGGTCGCGCGTGACTCTGCCCACATTGACTGCTTACTTCGCTAAGCATCCCTACCCTGGACTATGCCAAGGACCTTGTCGGCTCTGCGACACGAACCATTGATGATGTGCTGTATGATGTGCAGTGGGGGTACGGCAAGCGGTCCTCCCTTACGAACTCGGATCTTCTTCCGTGGCGTTGGAGATCGGAACTAGGTACTAGCAACAGGGCTGCTGTCACATTGATCTTGTGCAACAACCAAGTTAGCGACTACAGCATATGCATGGAGCAGCGAAACGTTGCATGACATAAGGTATGGCATGTTAGCCGAGGTCGCCAAAGGCTTCGACTCAATGTCCTTCCCCTCGTTGTCGTCTTCGCGGTGCAGGTGGGCAAGGAAAGGCATGGATGCATTATATCTCTGCTCGCGCTGAGCCCTAACCCCGCGTCTGGTATTTGTGCCACCGTACGTTAGTGGTGAGGTGCCGTCACGTTCCATGCCGGTGATGGCCCTGTACGCGCTCGCCATCGACCCAGTCTGCGTCGCGATGTGAGACAAAGTCGCAGGATGCTCCGCCTTAGGGGGGGGAGTGTCACGCGATGCGATCATTGTTCCTTGTTGCTGGGGAATGGGGAAGCGCGCCGTTGCGAACATGAAGCCGAGTAGAGGCCGTGGTGGCGGTCATTCCGTGGTGTATTGGATCGGGATGCCTGCCTCGCCCAAGAATGATTGTATATTATGCCGCCGTCGGTTTGCGACTTGAAAGAGAAAACAAGACCGTCCCGTTGACCGCCAGAGGCCACACGCTGGCACGGGGTCTCTGGGCGGCCCCATGCTGTCGCCTAATGAGAGCCATATGCTAAGGTACCTAGTACTAATGGTTGCTGCGAGCAGGGCCCTCTTTGGCTGGCGGTCCAGATGCGGTGCAGGCCTACGACATACAAAGTACTAAGGGGTCAGGTGGTGTGCTGGCGACGTGTGTACAAGCGCAGGTACGGGCAACTGTGCACGTTTGCTGCAGCGGGCAAGCCATGGAAGGATTTCACACGACCCGACGGGAGGGAGGGACATTCAAAGCAGCGGGCATCTGTCCTGCTTCCAGGTTCCAGGTTGCTTCTACAGTCGCTGGTGCCCAGGTGGTGGTACGAAGTTAGGATGTCATGGAGTGGAGGTCGTACCGCCTGTGGCCACTTGCTCGCCCTGCGCTGACCGCTTGGCCACGGAGCAACCATCCCATCCACACACGAAAACGCCCTGAAGACGGATGGATGCGTTAGAGGGGCGGGCAGGCAGCCAATCCTGGAGACGCGGCCCACTGAAGCTGCCGAGCAAAGCGGGCCTTTTATGCCCCCACCAGCACCAGGGGGAGCGGCCCAGTGGCGGTCCACCCGTTGTTGAGTATGAGTGGCTCCATTGTTTCGTCGCAGTTAGTACCTGCGTAGCTGCAGTTTCGCGCAGCAGCAGGTGAACCGCCTGAGATGACATTGGCAGCTCCCAATTACTGGACCTGGCCTCCTGAAATCACGTATGCCCCTCGCGAGCCGCCTGACTGGGGAGGCAGAGGCAACAAGAAAAAAAAAGTGGAAGGCGAGCACCTGCCGCTCCCTGTGCTAAGCCAGGCTAATTACTGTCAACGAAACCTCCATGCTAACAAGACCAATGCCATGCCCCACGGCATGTGCCATGTGCCCCTAAACTTGTCGTCCCCCCCTAATTCGTGCTGTCGGAGCTCCTCCCCTCGAACTCGTAACCCTTCACTCGCCCACTCTACTCTGTCTCTCTCTCTCTCTCTCTCTCTCTACCTTACTCCCCAAGGGCGACTGGCACATTTGACTTCTTACCCTCGATTCGAGCCTGCGCCGCCCGTTCTCGACCCCATTCTTCGCCGCCCGCCCCTGCGCGAGCGACCCAAGACGACATCGAGCGAAATTCGAGTTACCCACTGGGACCTCACGCCACGCATCCCTGATACCTCCCCTTCAGGCAGACTACTCTCGTCCACGAAACGGCCGACCGGCGAACGACAGCGTACAACATTCATCCCTCACCAGGAGGTCTCGAGCGCCACAAGGTCGTTGCTTGATGGCCACTGGCTGAGCTGAGGCAATCCCCTGTTCACGTCTCCTCCCTGAACACCCGGCTGCCTCGCCGGGGAACCATCGAAGCCATGTCTAAGCAGGACGACGACGTGGCCTCGGCGGCGCAAGACAGTCAACAGAACCATCAAGCACAAGAGTCAAAAGATGTTGCTGCCCCGTCCCCACCGGCCTCGGAGCCAGATGCTGTACGTCCCTCTTCCCTGCTCCGCAGGTGATGGAGTTGCGCGCGGCACGGACCATCGACTGCTGCGCTTCCCGACCGCTGCCCTGCATACCGTTGCTGACTGCATCAACCGTAGGCTGCCGAGAATGACTCGTTTGAAGATGCTGTCGACGCCGTGTCCGTGCGGTCCCTGACAAAAAGATCTGCATCCGCCAGCAAGAGCCCGCCACCTCCCGACGCTGAGCGAGACACCAAGCCCGATGCGAACGACGACACTGGGGATGGTCGCCGTGACTCGTCCGGGACTGATACCAAGCCTCAGCAACACCGGTCCTCGTCGCAAGTCTCCAAACGCATATCGCACGACTCAAATCTCGATAATGTCGATCTGGACGATGAAGCCCCGGCCAAGGCCAAGGGTGAGAAGCTTGTCATGCTGGAAGCCCATCCAAGAGACGTGAGACTGACTTTCGTGCAGAGTCGCACAGCCCTGTCGAAAAAGAACCGTCCGGCAGAAAGCTGTCTCTGGGCGGCCTCACCAGCGCTTTGCCCTCCATGCCCTGGTCGCCCCAACCCGAGTCGCCCGCAAAGAGTCCGAGACCACCGTTGGCCGCGGTTGCCTCACCGCCTCCAGAGCCCAAGCCACAACCTCCCACCCGAAAGCTTACAAGCCCCTTCTCGTGGCTTTCGCGCAACACATCTAGCAAGGACAATCAAACCTCTCCACCTGTACAAGCATCCACGAGAAGGAATACGGCTAGCTCCATTGCGACCCTGATGAGCAACCCGGAGATGATGTTGAGCCGTTTGGAGGAGGAGAGCGAAGGTACGCCCAATGGCAAAGCCGCCCCGAACCGCGAGAGCCTCAAGGACAGGTTTAAAGCAGTCCGTATGCGAGAGGAGGCTGGCATTGCGGGCGGCGGCGGGGGCTCAGATGGGGCCACCGATGCGCTAGGCCTGGTCAACCAAGCTGGGGATGCCTCACCCACCGAAAAGACCCCTACACAATCTCTTCCTGGGCCAGACAAGGCGCTGGCCCCCGGGACAGCCTCGGGTGTCAATGTTGGCCCGTCAGCCATGCCGGACACACAGGTTGACTGGGATCTGTGGCAGTCAGTCGTCTATGAGGGACCTGCCGCAGTAGCCCGCACCAGTGCCGAGGAGCTCAACAAGGCCATCGCCACGGGAATACCCCATGCCATTCGGGGAGTTATTTGGCAGGTTCTAGCACAGAGCAAGAACGAGGATCTTGAGGCGGTTTACCGAGAGCTTGCAGCGAGGGGCACGGACAAGGACAAGAACAGACAGAGCAACAGCACAACGTCGAGCACAGTCAGCAATGGCAACCTCAGCACACACAGCGGCGACGCAGCATCCTCGGCATCATCCGTGCACTCTGAACAGTCTGCCGGCAATGGTAGCATCTCCCCGAAGGGAGAAAAGAGCGCAGAGGCCATTGCTAAAGCGCAAGCTGCAGCCACTGCTGAGCGCAAAAAGCGAGAAAAGGAGGATGCTGCGGTATTGCAGAAGCTGGAGAAGACCATTCGCCGCGATCTTGGGGCCCGTACAAGCTATTCGAAGTTTGCGGCCGCCGCCGGGCTTCAGGAGGGCCTGTTTGGTGTCTGCAAGGCCTACGCTCTCTTCGACGAGGGGGTGGGATATGCACAGGGCATGAACTTTCTGATAATGCCCCTGCTTTTCAATGTGAGTGCCAACCCAACTAGAGATGAGTGACTTCAGTCGCTGACAGAATTTGCAGATGCCAGAGCAGGAGGCCTTCTGCCTTTTAGTTCGCATGATGAACCACTACCGCCTCCGGGACCTCTTCATCCAGGATATGCCGGGATTGCACATGCACCTCTACCAATTTGAGCGACTGCTAGAGGATGTCGAACCTGCACTATACTGTCACTTACACAGGCGAGGCGTCTCACCACATCTTTATGCCACACAGTGGTTCCTGACATTGTTCGCGTACCGTTTCCCTCTTCAGCTGGTGCTTCGAATCTACGACCTGATTCTGTCCGAGGGCCTGTCGGCAATCCTCCGCTTTGGTATTGTGCTGATGCAGAAGAACGCCAGCACGTTGCTGGCTATTTCGGATATGCAACAGCTCACGACGCACCTTAAGGACAAGCTCTTCGACGTGTATATCGACAAGGACCCGAGCCAAGGAAGCATTCTCGAGAATGGTTTCTTCGGAAGCTCTAGTTCGAGCATGGACAAGGAAGTGTACAGGGCAGACCAGCTGATCAGGGACGCCTGCGAGGTTAAGATCACGCCCGAGACACTGAAATTGTACACGGCCGAGTGGGAAGAAAAGACAAAGGCCGAGCGAGACCGCGAGATAGAGCTGCTGGAACTCCGCGCGGCGAACCAGAACTTTGCCATCCAGGTCCGGAAGCTGGAAGAGCGCGTCCAGGTGTGCGACCGTGAACAAGCTGCCCTAGCCACGGAGCTCGTGCACACGAAGGTGGAGAACGAGGAGCTGCGGGACGAGAACGAGAGCCTCAAGGGCCAGGTCCGAGAACTGAAGGTTGTCATCGAGCAGCAGCCTGCCGAAATTGAAGAGAAGTGGAACATGGAGAGGGACGACTTGATGAAGCGGAACGGGAACGTCCACGAGGAGAATCAACGCCTGGAGAAGGAGATGTCCGAGCTGGAAGAGGAGCTTGTCCAGACGAAGATGCAATACGCTGAGGTACGTGACATCCCCTATCTCCCCGGTTGCGGCTAGCACATCATTTACTAACATTGGATCCACGTGTAGATCAACTCGCAGCATGAGGCTCTGACTCGCAAATGGGCCGACTTGAAGCGTCAATTTTCGTAGGCGTAGGGGCGGAGTGATGGAACCCGCTCCCATACCTGGGGTCGGGAGCATCAGACAAGACAGCGCCTTGCTGCAATGGACCACAGGTGTCATTCGCACAAACTCGGTCGTTTTGAGCGCGCGTTTCTCTCACACAAGTGTCATCGTGTCGACACAGGGTGCTCTGTTTGTAAGATGAGGCGTCGGAAGCATTATCTGGCGCGATGGTCGTGAACACACGATTCAGGGGCCTTTTCTGCCCCGAGGGAAGAAGAAAAATCCAAGGCATGAAACGTTTGGAGGCATTCATATGTCGATATCGGTGACAAGCAGTCTCAGCCGAGGACAGCGGCGTCTGGCGACATGTGACTAGAAATGTATTGTTGGTGAGAAGCCTTCCGCTTCTGCCTTGACTGGCAGCCAAGAGCGGCCAAATAACTTAGGTGGTCACTGGGGGACAAAAGGTACACAACGACCCGTTCAATTTGAATGCGCGTGCCAAGAGTGTCATAATGTCTTGGTTGTGAGAAATATCTTTTTGATTCCTTATGGACCCGTCCCGATGCTTATGAAGCTCTTCATGCCCTGAAACGACAAGACAGCGAGAAAATCCTTGAACACCATACCAAAGGGCCACACATCGTGCCCCCTCCGGCCCCGCACCATCCCGACAGCGGCCTTTCGGCTCGCTTACTTGTGCAGCTTGCGCTGGTAGAAGGCAAGCTCCTCACCCTCCAGGATGTAGCCGTCGCAGCGGCCGGACTGGCCGGGGCGGCTGGAGATGATGGCGTAGAGACGACCAGCCTCGAACTGCTTCTCAACAGCGGGCTCGACCTTGCCCTGGGAAGCGTAGCGGGCGGCCTGCTTCTTCTCGACGGCCTTGCTCTTCTTGGTCTCCTCCTCAACCTTGCCCTCCTTGGCGGCCTGGGCCTTCTGGCGTCTACGGCCGATGGGCTGGCCGTAGTGGGCCTCGTACCATTGCCGGAAGGGGGCAGCGTCGATCTGGACGACGGCGGAGCGGGTCAGGGTATTGGTGCGGACAAGCTCGTTGTTGGAGGGGTGGTAGGCGACGACGATGACGCGGGTCTTGCGGGTGCAGCCCTCGGAGGCCCAGGCGAAGTTGCCCGAGTCGAGGCGCAGGGCGCGGTACTTGTGGTTACCGCCGCGGGTGCGGACGGTGTGGATGCGCTTGGCGCCGATACGGGTGTTGGCACCCTGGCGGCCAGCCTCGAAAGCGCGCTTCTTCCCTGTTGGCAGAGGTCAGAACGTATGATCTATACGAAGAACCATACGGGCTTTCGATTGTATGTATATTGTATTTCTTGGATTACGCACGGTAGTATGCGCGCTTGGCACCGGAGGCGGAGCGCTTGTGGCGGGAGTCGCGAGAGATACCCATGATTGCGAGCTCTGCGGGACGAAGAGTGTCAGCACTCTGCTTTTCTTTTTGCTTCTATTCACGATAACCCCGACAAGGGTCGAGAGAGAGAGAGAGGTGGGAGCTCCGAAGGATTGAGAGGACCGGAGAGGACGGAGCAAAGGCGAGCAAATGCCTGGTAGACATAGACGCCCACATGTAGCTAGGAGCACGAGATCGTTGGGGTATCGAAATCGCCATCAAGCCCGCGCGGCCGAATTGAGAAAACGTCGCGATGTAGCCGGTGACGGCTGCCTCGTCTTTCTGCTCGTGGTTGTGCTCTGCGCGCGCGCGCTCTCTCTCTCTCTCGTCTTTCGTCGCGATGGTGTATCGGAAGGATGTGGTGTCGTCTTACCTGATGAATGGTATAATCACCAGTGCAATCGAATTGTCGGCGGATGTGGGAGGAGTGAACTTTTCGACGGGGGACGATGTTGGAGGGCTGAATTGCAACGAAAATTGTGGTTGTGGGCACGGGGGTTTCGCTAGCGCCAGGTACGTACCGGTCTCTCAGGGCTTCTCGGAGGGTGCGTTAGTCCGGGTGACCCTATCACGTGCCATCGCGTTGATGGGCCGCCGTTACAGGCGACGACAACTCGATGACTAAGTGGGGAGCTATTCCGTTTTGGGGGCGTGGTGTGTTGTCGGAACGGGGGACCCGTGCCATGCACCACAATGTTCTCTTTTTCAACGTCGAAACTCTGAAACGGTCTTTGTGATGAGCTCGTGGTTGAACTGCTACATATGGCGCACGTGAAGCGTGCTATGCACAGTGTTCGTATCGTACATTTGCTTCTCCTTTTTTAATTTGCGCCACCATGGCGCAGGCCTGTATGCTCCTCCATCCATTAGACATTATCCTGAACGTCCACGTGACGGTTCCTTTTGCGATCCATAGGCCCTGCAAGCTTTGCTCGCGAAAGTGCTGATCACCATTCTCAGCTCCGCGGCCCATCTGTAACTTCACTCAGGCGTCGTGAGCTACAAATCGGAAAGGGAGTTGCCCTAGTCAGTGTCAGCTGCTCGCAAGTGCTATCTCGCCGCTCGACTCAAAAGACCAGCATCCCCTCAGGCCGGAGTCTACCTTGCCACAGAGTCTCTGGTACTTTTGTCTCTCATTCATTGCGGTCAGAGCCGTACATTTGATCGAGTCAGCTGAAGTTGTTGCTAATATATATGTGTCTGTGTTCCGACAGCCAGGAAAGGTTCAAAGCTATGCGTGGGCGTTGTGTAGGAACTACCACTCTTCGGGTGGCGAGGTGGGCAGAAGTAAATGCGAGTTGGGGACCGGCAACTTGGCCTGCCAGCGGATGGTGCCATCGGGATTGTAGACGGCGTCTGGATGGGCCTGGGCGTAGCCGGGGTCGACCACGTTCATGCGCGGCACGGGCAAGGCGCGGCCGTAACGACCGACTGGCGCTTCTTTGTACTCTGCCATCGTGGGCCAGTCGGCACGCAAGTGTTCGGGAGTCGGGTCGTTGTTGTTGAAGCAGTTTGGCGCGCCCAGCACTGGGGAGAAGGCGGCGCTCAGCTGCCGGCCGCCAAACAGCGGGCCAACTTTCACGTCAGCCTGCTCCTGCTCTTCTTTTGTGAGGCCCGAGTGCTTCCTGCGTTCCGCGGTGTTCTCCCGCTGGCGAAGCGTTGCCTCCAGCTCCTTGCGTCGATCCTCGGCAAAGGCGGCCTTGTGAGCGGCCATCTCCGACGGGCTCTGCGGGATGAAGGGCGACTTGTCTACCCCGATGTGGTGAAGGTTTGTCATGAGCCGAGAGAAGGCGGCGCGGTCTGTCGCCTCCTGACTCATCCATGTCTTTGACTGTGACCACGATCCAGGATCTAGACTTTCGGTCAACTCAGGCGACTCGTGTAGGAGCACAGGTGTTCTCAACGGCTCGGGGGGAAACGCACTTTGCTGCGTCATATGCTGTGAGTTTTGCGCTGCCGCACCGAACTCTGGCTGCGATGGATCGAAAGCGAGGTTGGTGGTCCCTGGCTGATGTGCAACAGGGAAACCGTGGGTCGCATTGATCGCAACCTGGGTCACATACGGGCTCTGTAGGTCGCACCGTGTCAGCCTAGAACTCCCTCAAGGGGGTGCGTACAGGGTGTTGGGTGACTTACGGCATACTGAGTCCGAGGAGCAGGCGTCTCTGCAGCGGCTTGGCTGGGTTGGACGGGAAGCAGGTCCGCTGACTGAAGCTGCGTGTCACTGTGTACCGCGAGCGGCTGCTGATGCTGCTCTTGTTGCTGAGCTAGATAAGGAGTCAGATTAGGGGCAGGTTGGTGCGGTGCAGCTGCGAGGCCCGCCAACATGGTATCGAAGTATTGGGCGCCTTGAGATGCCGACCGTAGGTGTCCATCGTAGTAGTTCGCCCTGTAATGCATACCTGAGTTTCTAGTATCGGTTGAGAAGCTTCGCGCATGCTGAGGGACGGCACCTGTGCGGGAGCTGTGGGATTCTGTGCGGCGCCCTCTATTTCGACGTCCGCCTCGCTTTTGAGGTTTCTCGCTCGGGGCCGAAGGGCTGCTCACGGTGCCCTGGGACAGGGCTGTCTGACCGGGTGCATTTTCCTCTGCCTGATAGTCTCCGGATCGAGGAGTACCGAGGGCACTGTGTGGAAAGGGTAAGTGTGCGTATGAGGATGAAGCCTCCCCCTGAGCCATCAAGTGAGGTGGAGGGGCGTAGCGATCAGGAAGGTTGGTGTTGACGGACTGGAAGCCGTGCTCGCTGGCAAACGCTTCCATCTGTCTCTCAGTCGTAAAAGAGTGGGATGGGTACCTTTGATGCTGCGTGACCTGAGGCTCTGGGCCTGCGATACCGGTAGCCATCGCCGGACCAGTAAATGGGTCCGTCTGGTCGTCACCTATTGCAGGATCAGCCACAAGTAGATGAATTTAAGGGAGGTACTAGCACTTACCTTCCAGATTCAACTCCGAGTCACTGTTTATGGCAGCTGGCAGCTGGGTCTGATTGTAGTAGTCAGCACTGGTAGAAGGGGGGTATGCGTTTGGCCATTGCTGGGCATGAGCCCGAAGGGCAGGATAACTGCCATAGCCGATATATCCCGCATTTCCTGACCAAGAGCGATAGTCTGTTGACTGGGGAGGGTAATTTGCAGTCTCTTGGGGTGGAAAACCGGGGTGGTTTGGGGCTTCAACGACCGGCTTCGACGCGAGTCCGGACGCATGGTCCGGTGTTGCTGTTGGGCTGACGGCCTGCTGGGCAAGAACCGCCAGCTGCGCATTATGATCCGCCAACTGTGAGGCGTTTTTGTTCGGACTGGTCAAGGGGGTGAAGTTGGGGGCGAGCGGATTCATCCTAGGGCTGGGTCCCCAGGGAAGCCTGGGGTCGGTGATTGAGGGGGTACTCGTTAGGCTTTGTGAAGCCACAAAACTGATGCTCAAGAGGCCGCTGGCTTCGACAGACGTGGCAAAGAGCCGAAAGCTGCGGGTATAATGAGCCTATTGGGCGGACTTGGCTCGAGATGGGGGAGTCTTGGGTAAAGGACGAGCGATAGCCGCTTCGGTTGGGATCAGCGTCGTGGTGCGAGACGAGGCACGAGACTGTGGAAAACGACACAAGAAAAGAGAATGTCGGCGGTGTTTGGGAGAAGGAAGTTTGGTATGATTCACGGTCGCGCAGAGGACATTTGAGGCGAGCGCGTCGCGAACAGGCCGTCATAGTGGTTGCTCCGCGGCAACGGGAGCGATGCCTGAACAGGCGCCTGGGTCACGGGACGTATTTGCGCAGCTGTGCGCACGAGCATGAAGGTAGTTCTATTCATGTGTTTGAGCAGAGAATTTCGAAGAGCAATGAATTGTGGTGGAGAGATTGCTTGAATAGTAGTTTTCTGATCTCATCTCATGTCAAAGCTGGTCGCGGCCGGCTGGGCGTGTAAGCTAGAGGTGAGAATATGTGCTTTATTGATGTCATTCATGAACAGTCAAACTCGAAGATCCCATTGATAAATAGACCTCCAATAGCAAACGGTGAGTTTCAGCTGATGAACAAAGATCTCAGCTCTCTGATGCAGAGTGTTTCGTTGCCATCGCAAGTTGTTGTAAATGCCATTTTGGGACGACGTTTCGTCAAGCCGCATCCCTGTCCAGTAGGGCTGGCGGGGCCCCACTTGTCGTCACTTGCCAAGGTACCTCTAGCAACAGTACGAAGTACCTGCGGCGCGAAAACCCTCAGCTTGCGGCGCGACCACAGGCTAATGAATGCTGACAGGTAATTTGCCCAGAAAAAAAAAAGAAGAGGTGCAGAGCACCACCGAGGTACGCTGACCTTCATCACAGCCAGGGTGAGGTCACTGAAGCAGGTACCTCCAAGCTTCGAGTACCTACGACATAGCTAGCGTCTGCTCCCCCAACCATCGCACCTCGCTCGACTCTGCATCCTCAACATCGCTTGACCACCCACCCCTTGAGCCGCGCAGCAACAATGGCGCCCACAACGCTCAGACTCACGAACCGCTGTACGTGCACGCGCCTCCCTCGTCACGAGCACCATGCGCGTCCCCTGTGTCCCTGTGCCTGGGCAATTGCTAACGAAAGAGCCCTTTGCAGCGCCCAAGCAGCCCGTGAAGCGGCTCCCCGCCTCGGTCGAGCTCCCTGCCGAGGCCACCGTCGAGGACCTCAAGAAGCTCATCGCCCAGACGTCCAAGGTTGGCGACTTCAACCGCATCGGCCTTTTCGACCCGACGACGAAGAAGACGCTCAAGAACCGCAAGGCCCGCATCTTTGATGAGCAAAACGTCAGCGCCGCCGGCGAGGTGCTCGTCAAGGACCTCGGCCCGCAGATTGCTTGGCGCACCGTCTTCCTCATCGAGTACCTGGGCCCGATCCTGATTCACGTCCTCGTCGTCGCCGCGCGGCCGTACATCTACCGTGATGCCGGCGCCACCCCCGAGGCCATGTCCTTCACCCAGTGGCTCAGCTTTGGCATGATCGTCGCTCACTTTGTCAAGCGCGAGCTCGAGACGCTCTTCGTACACAAGTTCTCGGCCAACACGATGCCAGTCTTCAACATCTTCAAGAACAGCGTCTTCTACTGGGCCCTGTCCGGCCTGCTCTGTGCCTTGTCCATCTATCACCCACGCTCCCTGGCTGCCCGTGCAGACCTCCCCGTTATCGACGCTGTCGGCACCGCCCTGTACCTGTTTGCCGAGATGGGCAACGCCACGGTGCACCTGTACCTGTCGTCGCTGCGGTCGCCTGGCGGCACCGAGCGCCAGATCCCCTCGGGCAACGGATTCGGGCTCGTCACCTGCCCCAACTACATGTTCGAGATCCTGGCGTGGGTGGGCATCATTGTCGCCAGCCGCGACTGGGCCGTCGCCGTCTTCATCAGTGTGGGCGCTGCGCAGATGTATACCTGGGCGCGGGGCAAGGAGAGCGCATATCGCAAGGAGTTTGGCGACAAGTACAAGAAGAAGCGCTACGTCATCCTCCCCGGCTTGCTGTAAAGCACTGTTGTAAAGTAGGGGCGGTTGACGCCACATGGCCGCTTGGGCAAGTCAAGGAGTGGAAGTGTGACTCTGCTATGGGAGGATAAGCCTCGCTGCTACCAGCGTCGCAAGTGTGCAACTACACCAAAAGAATGAGAGTGGGATGTGCTGGGGCAGAAAAGGGAATACATAACGTATTGATACAATGGGCATGGAGCGGGTTTGAAACGGTATTTGATCGTGTATTCGTTGCGCGAGCTTGGCCGTGATCATCATTCATCGTAATCGTCATACGGTGCGCTTGTAAGCTTCCATCATCCTAGGTCACGTCTTTGGACGAAGAGCCGGTAGAGAGAGACGCAGTGTCGGATCCCTTTGCCCTGCCTGTCCCTGTACTTGATTCGGGCTCCATGAGACTGCGGCTCGTGTCGGACCAGGCGCTGCGCGTGCCGTCCGCGTCCACGGCCATGGCGTCCGTCTCGACGTCCTTGCCAGGGGGGCCGCCCCTTCGGCCAGCCAGGTCCAGATCCACATCCATTTCCTCCTCAGGGCCGCCGGCATCGGCACGCTCCCTCCCACACTCGCTACAGCTACAGCTGGTGCAGCTGCTACCGCTGCCGCTGCCGCCGTCTCCACCGTCGTGGTCGTCATGGTCACTACCGGCGCCGTTGGCCAGACGGACCGTCTCCTCGAGGACGAGGAAGCCGCGCTCGAGGACCTCGGCCCAGTTCTGGACGTTGCCGAGCTCCTTGAGCCTGCGGGCGGCGGCGTCGGCCTCGCGGGCGAGGCGCTCGCGCTCATGGCGGAGGGCATCGGCGGCGGCGACGACGTCGCGCTCCTGGCGGTCGAGGGCGGCGGCGTTGTCGTGCAGCACCGAGGCGCGCGTCTGCAGCTGCGAGTCGAGCATGTTGCCGATGGAGGCGACGACGGCGGCGCGCGCCTCGGCGACGTGCCGCTCCGACGAGGGGGAGGGGAGGTGCGGGTAGAGCGGCGCGAGGGGCGGGGAAGAAGGGTGTGATTGTTGTTGCTGTTGTTGTTGCTGCTGTGTGGGCGTCTGTGCCTGTGTTTGCGTTTGCGTCTGTTGGTGTTGGTGGTCGTCGTGTAGTGGATGCTGGTTTTGCTGCTGCTGCTGCTGCTGCTGCTGGAGGGCGTGTTGTGACAGCGACGTGGGCGGCGACAGGGACCTCGACGTCGACGTCGACGTCGCCGTGGCCGTGGACGTGGCCGTCGTGGCCGTCGTCTGGCGCGGCGACGTCGATAGTGACAACGACGGCGGCTGGTGGTGGTGCTGTGCCGATGACGAGGAGGACATGACGATGATGGTGATGCTGCTTGTTGGTGTGGCGGTTGGTGGCGATTGAGAGAGAGGGCGGGGGCACGCGGGAACGCAGGCAGTCAATGTCCGATGAGGGAAGAGAGTCAGTCC
Organism: Purpureocillium takamizusanense; assembly: GCF_022605165.1. NCBI lineage: Eukaryota > Fungi > Ascomycota > Sordariomycetes > Hypocreales > Ophiocordycipitaceae > Purpureocillium > Purpureocillium takamizusanense. The sequence goes on from NC_063072.1 coordinate 2,559,020, forward strand.
CCCGGGGAGGGGGAGGGAAGACGGCGGCGGGAGAAGGGGGATGATAGTAATTACGACTATGTGTGACGACGTTGGCGACGGGGGTTTCTTGAACACCACACACGCGCGGGTGAGAGCGACCAAGAGATGCATGGACGGCGGACCACCTGATCAACTCCCATGTGTCGGGCAAGGTACGCAGTACTTCGTACCTACAGTCTACATGCAGCATTCAATTGCACACACACATTGGCCGGGGGAGGGGCGTCGCGCGGCGGGGTGCATGAGGCGTCTGTCGCCTCTGCTGCTGCCGCATCAAATGAAAGCGAGCGAGCTGCCTCCCTCCCATCCATTGCAACAAACTTGCCATGTAGATGATACGAGACGGCCGACTGCTCCGGCAGATGCAACAGCTAGCGCGCCATTAGCCAGAGACTCGCCATGGGTTACACATACTCAGCATCAATTGGCCTATCTGGATATTACATCTGCCCCAAAAATCTAGCAATGATATAAGTTACGACGCCACCCGGCATCCTCGAGTGTCGCCTCCATGAAGCCCATTCCCCGCAACCGTCTTTTGGTCCTTTAATGCCCGCGTGCGCAATGTATACCCGTGCCAATCCATCCGGTCAGCCCACTGAGAAGCGCGAAACCCAGCCGTGTGCCGCGACATGTACAATTGTAGCTGTAAGTCCGCTCGACTTGGCTCCTCGCCAGCACGCATCTCCAACCTACAACCCAAAGAGGGAGGAATAACATCAACAACAACGTCCGGGTCCCCAAACTCCAATGCTATGCCATATAAACAAAAAAAAAAAACAAGCGATAAACCAAGAGAAGAACCGAAGAAAACGCCCCATGACTACATTGCGCTGTTTCTCGGTGTCGTCGTATCAAATGTGGGTTTGCCTGTAGACGAAGCACCCTTCTAATCGAGGCCATCTCGTGAGCGAGATAGCAAAAGCCCCCAAAAGCTACCTTTCACCAGACTAGATAGCCACCCTGCTGCCGTTCATGCGTGGAGGCACGAGCCCCAGTCCGCTGTTGGGGCTGAAGGCTGCCGACGGCGGCGGCGCGTTGCCATCCGACGACATGGACGAAATGGACGACAGCGAGTTGAAGCCAGAGTGACCCCGGGTCATGGTTCCGCTCCGCGACATGGAAATGCCCGGGTTGGCGATGAGCGCGTCTGCTCGATCAAAGACATTCCCATGGAAGGCAGCGGCAAAGGCCGCGCTATGAGGCGTCGTTGGAACCGTCGCCTGCATGGCCGGACCGAGCGCTGCACTCTGCGGGGTGATCGGTAGTTGCGCCTGCGTCGGGGAGGCGCTTTGAGACGAATACATTCCGCCAAAGCGAGCCTGATTCTCGCGCTGGAACAGGTACTGCCACGGTGACTGCGTAATGGCGTTGGTCGTCTCCTTGATGCTCTGCTGCACCGGTCGCAACTTGGTTCTCGTTTCCGGCGGCAGCGGGATCGCGTTGGTCCCAGCCTTGAGGAGGGACAACATGGCCAGCCACGCGTCGACGAATTCGAAACATTGGCTCCAGAGGCCAAGTTGAGTTCTAGCATTGGGATCTTTGAGCTTGATCATCGACAGCTTGTTCCGCAAAATCTCTGTCTGCTGTATTGTCGCGTTGACGCTGCCGAGCAACGCCTTCCACTGTCCTAGAGCTGCGGCCGGGGCGCGATGCGCAACGGCATGCCGCAAGCCGCCCGTCAACTGGACATGGAAGTTGGGCAGGGTGCGGAGGACCACGTCGATCGACTTCTGAAGAGACAGGTAAATTCGGTCGAATTGTGCATCGTCTTCTGAGAAGTCGATGCTGATGTCCCGGCTATGAATGGGCGGGAACGGCTCGCCCGAACGAGGAGTCGCCGACGTCATGATCGCAGTCCGACCGCCTCCATTGAGCTGCGGGACAGGAACGTTTGTCGCCACTCTCAGATTCGCAGGGTTGTGTACGACCGTACCATTACGGTGTCGCGCAAAACCTGGTCGCTCCGCAGTTGGAGTCGCAGTGAGCTCGCGGTGATAGGGGCGTATAGTGTTATGGGCGTTGTCCAAGTTCTGCTGCGTCCAGTGCCGGGGCTTGGCCTGCTCGGCCGTGACTGACGCCAGGGTCACGCGGAGCTCCATGATACTGTTGTAAAGGCACATCAGGAGCGTCCGGATATAACGGGCGTCTCCGTTGTCCACAAATGTATCGATGTTGTCCGCCAGGAGCGTGCACACATGTCCGTACGCACTGACGAGAGTCTGGCATGCGCGCAGGATGTGCTCGTTCTCGCATGTGGCGTACTCATCGCCCTCGGCCACAGCTGCGTCATGTTTTTGAACCTCCTCCTCCAGTTCCAAAAGGTGAGAATTAGTATTGTAGACTACAATCTCCAGGCTCGACCTCTTCGCAGACCCATCGTTGGTCAGCGTCATGAGTGCTTGGATCATCGGGTGTATTTGGAACACAGAGTAGAGAATGCCCTTGGCCGCTTCGATGATGGGGTCGAAGATCTTCGATTCGCGTCGGCGTTCGGGGAGAACCGAGAGCCGCCGGATGTATGTGGGATGCTGCATGTGTGGCTCGGTCGGTGTCGCGGGGCTCTTGGCAACAGGTGGGTTGCCCTGCATCGCTGAGCCATGGCTCAAGCCCCGATAGTGGCTGAATCGCACATTGGCCTGCGTCTCGTCCAGAGTCCCGAGCTCCGACGTCTTCCTCGTTACGACGCCCATGCGTCGATTCCGTCCGTCGGGCCTGTCAGACCGCAGTAACGATTCGGAGTTGCTGCGAAGCCTCTCGTTGACGTTGCCAATGGTCAATGGCATAACCCCAGGCCGACGGCCAGAGGTGCTTTGTTGCGATAGGCCCCGGTAGTGGGATCTCGAGGGAATGGGTGGTGGCCGTGATGTGGCGTTTGGCGACCGCATATCGCTACCATCAGAGCCGCTGATCTTGATGGGAAAGCGGCCACTCGCGGCTCGCTTGAGTGGAAATCGTGGCGTCTCGGCACCTTCGCTAGACTCGTCGCCGGTACCCTCCGCCTCCATGCGCCCGTTGATCGCATACTGGCGCAAGTACTTCTTGATAAGCGCAGTCGTGGCCACGTCCGTGACCTCTGCATCTCTTGAACTGCCATCGTTGGGTGGGCTTCCGCTTTGCGGTTTGAAGGTATGCATGGGAGGAAAGCTAATCGGATTGCCCTCCAGCTTGAGTACCTGGAGCGAAACCATGTCCGCAAGGCATAGGGGGAGCTCCCGGATCTGGTTCTTTGGTATCGAGAGGACTTTGAGAGACGACAGATTCACAATGTCGTTTGGCAGAACCCGGAGCTGGTTGCGACCGAGATCGAGTATCTCAAGAGACCTCAGGCCGCATAACTATACTTGAGTTAGCGCAAGGTCCAGAGCAACGCCTCATGCATAGCATTCGAGTAGTTTCTCATACCGGCAAAGGAAATTCCTTGATTTGATTCCCCCTGATGTTCAGGTATCGTAGCGACGTGCACTCAGAAAAGCAGGCTGGAAGAGAGGAGAGCTGATTATGCGACAAAGCAAGTCTGTCCACGTAGAAATGCGTTAGCAGCTTGACCTTATCTCAAGGTGAGGTGGCATGAACCGACCTTTCCAACTCGTCTTTGACAACATCGACGACCTCCTCTGGCAGCTTGTGAATATTCTTGCGGCTCAAATCAATGGTAACGCCGGACCGGAGCCCCGGCGCAACGGCTCCGGCTTCCGCGGCTTGGCTCTTTTCACTTTCGAGGGCGGTCCGCATGGCCTCGCGGGCAAGCGAAATGACCTGCGATGGCGTCAACGAGTTCGAGGCCGACAATGTCGCGTTGGAGGAAGCGTTTCGCAGGTTTGGCATGGGCGGGAGCGGCGGCGGAGGGCCGTTGGACGTGGCAGCGGAGTTCGGTACCGGGCGTCGTCCGTGAGCCGGGTTCTCGGGGAGGCCCCGGAGAGACGATGCCTGGGCGTTGGACGGCCCGGGCATTCGGTTCAACCGGTCCATGGCGATGAACGTGGGCGAGCTTCGCACGCGCGATGCGGATGAGAAGGAAGGCTCGCTGAAAGTCGGTCGATCGAAGGGGAGGCTCGGTCGGGTTTGGCAGGATGTGTTTCAGAGACCCCTCTGTCCCGCTAAGGCTGGTTTCTCGAGTCTCAAGCCAGGGCACGCGAGTCCGGGGACGTTTAAACCGATCGGGGCTGCGACGGATTGGCGGACGCAGCGCGAGATGGCATTGTGGTCGGGAGGCAGCGTGTCTGGCTGCTGGCGCAGGTTGATCGGGGCTGTGATGGCGCCGCGATGATACGAGTCGGCGCCGACGGGCGAAGGGCGCCACAGCTGTCAATCACAGCCACCGATGCACAGCAGACAGGCGATTGGGCGGCAGTAGCGGAATCGCAAAGGCGAGCCTGGTCAATGTCGGATGCCAGCGGCGGCTGGGTTGGGCATGTAGTGCAGAATGCGGCTCTCCAGATGTGGTTGAGAGCACCGATGTGCGGGATGGACTAAGGGAGAAGAGGTTCCAGAGACTAGAGGCAGGTGCATGTGAGGTGCCCACGCGAAACCCCCTAAAACCACGGCTGCATGGCTGGTGGTGAGAAAGGGGCGGTAGCGCAGCCGAAGGCGAGGTGGCTGGCCACCACCAGCATACAGTGTGAGGACGCGACGCACTGATGCCCCCTTTGCGCGCGCACAGCATGCCATTAGCTACTACGGCTGTCATTGGTCTGCGCTGGGGGGGGCGGATGCACAGTGCGCCGTCAGCGTTCGGCACCCGACGCAGCGAGTGGAGGGCGGGCATCAATTGACCCAGCTCAGGCAAGTCAGGCTTGGGCCACCCAACTGGCTGACGGGGCTTGGGGGCCTTGCTGAAGCGTCCATTGCTGCGCCCCAGCCGCTGACCCGCCGGCGCTCCTCGGCGTGCCTGGCAGCCCGACAACCGGGGCTCCCATCACACCTCCAGGGCTCAGGCCAGCCAGCCATGCCTGGCAGCCCAGCACAGGCAGGTACGGTACACTGCCAAGTGGGGGGCCGCTCGTGGATTGGGCCCGGGGTGCGCTGGAGGCGGAAAGGCTGCCTCCTCCCTTGTCAGCGACAGCGACAGGCTGCCACCTCATGCAAGGCACGCCCAGCTGCCTCCGCGCCCCGCCTCCAGCTTCTCGGTGCTTCTTTTTTTCTCTAGCTCACGAGGAGGTGCCGCTCGTTATCCGCGATTGAAACCGAAACAAAAAGGAAACAACAAACGCCGCTGCTCTCCTCCGAGCCAGGGGGCCCCTGGTGCTCGACGTCGTCCCTCCCAGCCAGCCGCATGAGCATCCCGCCCTCGCCTGCGTTCCCTCGAGCGCCTCCCGCTGCTGCCGTGCAACGGCCTGGACGGGAGGGCGACACAGTTCGTGTCGGCCTCGATTGGCTGTCAGCGCATCGCCCGACACCAACCAGGAGCAAGCACGTCTGATTCTTCGCCCAACGCTTTGTCGCCAAATACGAGGTCCCGGAGCCGCTCGCCATTGCCGACGTCACGTCGCGGCCTCAGTCGAGGGAGAAGGGGTAGGCGCGGTGCATTCGACGTCTTCTTTTGGCTACCAGCGTTGTGGAGGCGTCGTGTAAGTAGGTTGTGGATCTCGACGCGTCGACGCAACAGCCTCGCCGCGATCTGCCCCACGGCCGAGGCCCTTGCATCATGCCGGCTCTGCAGAGGACAAACTCGTGCACGGACATCGGCTTCACCCTTCGGAGACAGTTTCAGAAGGATGCGTTCCGGTTAGTTTTGTTCTGACCCTCCACAGACGCCCGTGAAGCTGGCTTACACTGTATTCTCGCAAGGCCGCATCAGCGAGAAATCATCGAGGCGGCGCTCAGTGGCCACGATGTGTATGTGCAGGCGGCTACCTCTTTCGGCAAGAGCCTATGCTTTCAGCTTCCAGCCGTCGTGGATCAGGGCAGCAAGTGGCATCCATTCCTCTGTATCGTCAGAAGAGTCAAGGGGCTGACTCCTACATTACCACAGTCACAATCGTTGTGTCGCCGTTATTAAGTCTGATGGTGGGTGGGACGAGCCTGACTTGTGGCATTCTTGGATGCAACTGACGGCTAGTCATTAGATTAACCAAGTGGCGGCCTTGCGGGCGTCAGGCGTCGATGCGAGCTCTCTCAACGGCGATACGCCGCGCGACGAAAAATTTCGAATCCATCGTGACCTCGAGACGGGCCACCCAAGGACTCGTCTTTTGTATGTGACACCTGAACTGTGCTCTCGCCCTGAATTCCGCGAGCGCCTCAAGCTAGTTTACACGCAGAAGGAACTGGCCAGAATCGCTATTGACGAGGCTCACTGCATTTCGGAATGGGGCCATGACTTCCGCAAAGACTTTAAGCGGCTGTCGTGGTTTCGAGAGACCTTCCCAGATGTTCCCATAATGTGTCTCACGGCGACCGCAAACCCGCAGGTACGTCAGGATGTTCTCGGCACGTTGCGCCTCGACACGACGCCTGAGCGCATAAAGACCTTTCTCATGAGCCCGCAGCGCGGCAACCTCCATCTTGAGATTCGGTATACCCGAGATGAGGAAGACAATAGATTATCGGATTTCCTGCGTTGGATACGTGGCGTATATGAGCGGCGGCGGGCCGAGGCTCGACGGGCAGAGCTGGCTCAGGTGGGTGAACGGGCAGACAGCGTGCCTGGCATTATCTACACAATATCCCGAGATGAATGCGAATCGCTGTCGGCTGCGCTGCGCCACGAAGGGGTCGGAGCTCGTCCGTTTCATGCAAAGCTGCCGAAGGAAGTCAAGGAGCAGACGCTTGCCCGGTGGATCAGGAACGAGCCTGGATACGATATCATCGTGGCTACGACGGCGTTCGGAATGGGCATCGACAAGAACAACGTGCGATTCGTCGTGCACTGGCGCATACCAAAGTCGTTTGAGGGCTATTACCAAGAGGCCGGCAGGGCTGGTCGAGACGGCAACGCCAGCTATTGCTTCTTGTACTACAGCCGCGAGGACCTGGAGCGGGTGACGCGCATGATTCGCGGCGATTCCAAGGACGGGTCGAATCAGGAAGCGCGGCTGCGAAGCCTCCACTCGCTGGCGCTGTATTGCGAAGACACGGACACGTGCCGGCACGCGGCGATCTGCAAATACTTTGGCGAATCGGCAGTGCCCGACTGTGATTTTGCCTGCGACTGGCACAAGGATCCAGACGACCTCGAGAAGAGGTTCGTGCGTGGCCTGGCGACGGAGGAGTGGGTGAGCACGCAGGCGATGCAAGGCACGTACGACGGATACTATGACGAATGACGATTTGTTATGCCGAAGCCTTGCAGCGTGAGACGCCGAGGCACATGAGTGCGTATGAGTGCGGTAAGAAGGTCAGCCCAATGTTATATAGAACGAATAGTGCTGCTCGCACAGATAGAAAGTGCTGGCCGCACCGATATTCCATATCTTTCTGACTCAGCGCTCCCTCCCCGCTATTTCCGCGCCCTGGCAATCAAGACGACAAAACAGTCCCTTGACCTGCTAGTATCCTTCTTCTCGGCCTACCGCCTTGGCACCTGGCGTGACGACAATTAGACTACACTGCGGCCCACGTTGTCACGAAGTATCACCCATTAGCCGGTAATGTTTCCGCCAGACTTCAAGCATGGTTACGAATAAAGAGCTGAACGACCGTCGCGAGCCGGGCTGCTGCGTTGTACTCGCCGACAAGAAGTATTTCCATGTTGGGGATTGGTTCATGAAGCGCACACTTCGACGACACGAGTGGCAATCTGTAGCCAATGACGTGACCATCATTCCGCCAACTACATATCCCCAACGATGGAAGACCGACGCTGCGATTCTGCCATTTCTCCGACAGAAAACAAATATTCCGCTTCCACGGGCCGAATGTACATTCGAAGACGATGGAGCCTTCTACTTCCAGAGCGCATATGTAGAGGGCGTCAGCATGAGGGAGCTCAAGGAAGAAGACAAGAACGTTGTGGTGCGGGAGCTAGAGGAGCATGTGTCAACTCTGCGGCGCCTAAGATCTGACACCCCTGGTGTACCTGGAGAATCACTCATGTGTCCTCCCCAACGGGTCACCAGCAATCGATGGAAGATCAATAGTTGTTGGCGGCCGCGGAAGGAGAAGGGGGAATATGTCTTCTGCCATAACGACCTTGGACAACACAACGTGATAGTGGATCCCGGCACACTCCAGATAAAAGCGATCATTGACTGGGAGTTTGGCGGGTTCTGGCCTGAATGGTTTGAAAGGCCGTTCTGGAAGCGCCCAGGGCCTAGTGCGGTGCTTGAAGGGGAAGAAGACGACGTGCAGCGATGCCGGGACTGGTTGATCACCCACTGTGATGAGGTGATAATGCCCGGTCCCTAAATACTGCAGAAGCAAATCTGCAGACCTTTCGCTTTATATACTTGCTGCCTCTATATTCTTCTGGGCTTGCCGAAGAATGTCCGTCATCAATTCATATAGCCCCCAGCTCAACGTCCTTTCAACTCTTACCATTTAGGAAACGTAAATAATACGCACTTGCGGCAAGTCTACGTTTGAATGTAATAGCTATTGCGGTGGTAAGGATATGAAGCTAGATTAGCCTGGAACCAAGCGGTCCCATACCTAACAGGACCTGGGTGACAGCCTATCTTGCTGGAGTCATGGTCAAGACAGCACTTGCTCAACGTAACAAGGCCGAACAGAGAGATGCAATTCAATCTCGTTTCCGACATGACTTACTCCTTTTTTCCTTCCTTCTGAGCTTGCTTGCGGGCGATGAGGACGTTGAGTCGACGAAAGGAGCAGAGACCCTCAAAGAAGCAGCTTGAGACCCAAGCCCACCAAAGGCCGCTACCACGATCGACACCGTGCCGGCGCAGCTTCCTGTCGAAGAGGGCGCTCTCGGTGAGGTGGATGCCGACGACGGGCAGGAAGAGGACGCGAGTGAGCCAACGGAAGTTGACGGCGCCGCCGGGGAAGTAGGCGTCGAGGAAGGTCCAGGCGGCGGTGCCGGGGAGCAGCCAGGGCAGGGAGATGAAGGAGCCAAAGTAAAAGACGACGGCGGCGAAGACGACGGCGTCGAAGCCGCGCGGGGCCAGGTACTCGGTGACGTAGATGTCGCTGATGCCGAGGGCGCGGCGGGCGACGGCGTCCATGTCGATGATGCGGGCCTTGGCGTCGGCCCACGAGTCGAGCGGCGGGTCAAAGGGCACTGCGTAGTCGCGGCCGGAGGCGGTGCGGATGCGCATGCCCTGCAGGGTGAGGTCCCGGATGGAAGGGGGGCCGGCGGAGGCGTCGCGCGGGGAGGCGCCGGCGTAGTGGCGGATGTAGTGGCCGAGCTCGCGCGTGTGGGAGTGGTTCATGTGCGTGATGATGCGGGCGCGGCGCTCCTCGTCGGCGGCGGAGGGTGGCGAGGCCATCTTTCGTCGGCTTGGTGTGACAGGAGCTTGAGAGTGTAAGATCAGTTGGATGCCGGGATGTATCGTGCTGGCGGCGGCGGTTGGCGGGCTCTGGCGATGCGCTGCAGGCTAGCTAGGTAGGGACGGCGGCAGACGAAAAGTGATGTTGGGATGCTGGCGGTTCGGTCCAATTGCCGGACAGACAGAGGCTCAGGCAATCGGGTCAGGGCGAGGCTCGTCAACAAGGTTTCTCGTGCGGCCTGATGGACCGAGGCCAGGAACGAGTGGTGGGGGAGGGAACCTAAGGGTCGGGGAGGAGAGGCGCATCGGTGGTGAGTGGAGGGGCAGGACCCGTGGAGGGCCCGCGGACGCACGGGCGGAGCAATTCAGGGCACCGACCGCCGCTCTGATCTGCCCGGAGCTTTGGGCGACGTTTGAATCCTGAACTCTCCCGTCCCCGTGCCGCATCCTCCAACACGGAAGGCCTATGCGCTTCCCGTTCGACCTGTCACAGGTGTCGATGCACCACGACGAAATAAAACCTCATGGGCTACGTGGCCCCGGCTACGCACAGGACTTTTAAGGCATCCACCTGTCCATTTGCAAATCGAGGCACATGTGAGAACACCATCCGACCTTGGCAGCAGGGCATGTTCCCAGATGCCAGGCAGGGTTCCTTGCCATGTCCCGTGCCAGGACACGAGGGATGGAGGGATGGGAGGGATGGGGAGGGGGCACGCCCACATCCATGAGGAGCCGCCAGTCCATATTCCGTTGGCTCGTGACGGGCTCGCGATGCAACTGATTGATAACGGATCGCCCAGCCGAGAGACTCAATAGTGGCGGGTTGACTTGCAAGGGGGGCGTGGTCCATATGTGTGTGTGCGCATGGTGGGGAAGGAGGGAGGGGCGGCGACGATGCAAAACGCGACGACTGCGCGAATGGCTTGTGCCTTGGCCCGGAGAAGCAAGATGCTGCTGGGTCCCTTTTAATACGTAGTACTACTATTACGGAATCAGTAGTACCTGGTAGCTAGACACGCGTACCACGCAAGACACGGGCGGACCGCGCCTTGGCACCCAGGATCGAGGGCTTCCATCGCCATGGGCATCGCTTTGCGTCCCCCTGCTGGAACCGAGAATTAAGCTCGCGAGCAGTGGAACCCATATTATGTGTCGAGGAAACGCATTCATCGCCGCCTTGGCTTTGATCTCAAGGCGGCCCTTGGTGTGCCGCCGGATCGTGCCTGGCTGCATGAGGTGGCGGCGTTTGGTCCATCGGGAGCCACAAAGCTCCTCGCCAAGCGGCGCATTGGTGCGCTTTACTCGCTCACGAGGTGGTGAGGCGGAGTCGCGAGACATTTCGAGAAGAAAGGGTAAATGGAATGCACGCACTGTAAGTTATGGTACAATACTACAAGATTGAGTTCTTTGGGGTGGGTGCGAACTGTTGCATGGCGAGGGCACTTGCCTTCAAGGTTGGGGCGGCTTTTTGGGGCAAATTTGTGTCGGCGGCGAGGCCCGCCCCTCCCCCCTCTCCACGACGCGAGCTGTCTGAAACCACGATCAGTCTACGAAGCACGCCTAGGATTCACTCATCAATACGGATGCCACGGGACAGGCCAAGGATTCTGGGAATCAATTCTATATCAATTAATACCACTTGCCATCCTGGCCTCACCGTGAGCTGTCGAGGCTGTGCAGCAGCGCACAGGCGGGCCGGCGGACTGGCCAGGTGGCAAGTTGCGAGACCGGCGGCCGTGAGCGGCACGCGGGTTTCCGTTTCGGGACCGGAGTGGAACGCCGTTCCTTATCAATCAGCGGGGGAAAGACGACATCGCGACACCCGGCGCCGCGCGGTGGCTGCTTCGTCCCAAGCCCACCACCCGCCGCGCCCCCGGCAGCCCGACCCACTGCCACACTCGGCTGCGGGTCGTTTGACGCACCGGTCTGACCACCCACACCAGGAATCGGCGTTTGGCGGGGTGTCAGGGCCTCGTAACTGGGCGCCCTTGGCCGCCGGGGATCCAATCGGGCCCTGGTCGGGCAGCGCCCATCTCTCCCCCAGCGCCCGCCTCCGTGGGACCCGCTGGCGGTGAGTCAACGTTTTCCCCAATTGCCCCCTTTCTCGCGGGCAGGTATGGTACTATTGTACAGTGTACTCCGTACGAGTACGAGGACTGTGCTGAGCCTGGGCGAGACGGAGACAGGATTGCCGGCCAGCTTGCGCGCGCATGGGGCAGCGCTAGACATCACGGATCCCGTACGGGAATGAGATGGCACATCCTGCGTCGTCATGGCGGGAGGCGAGCGAGACAGCAACGGCCGGGTGGGCGGCACGCACGCGGATCTGCAGCCGGTGAACCAATTTCACGGACAAGGAGGCAAACTACGTGAGGGATCGTGAACAGTCCAAACACACTCTACTACTACTTGCTTGCCGAAGATGGGCTGGGAGCCGTCGCTTCCGAATGGCACCGCCTTGGCCTTGTTGGCGGCGGCACTTGATGCGAAGAAACAAGGGGACAAAGACGTGGATCTGAACGCAGCTGGCGCGCGTGTGGAGGGTCGCCGAGCAGGATTCCCAGGGATGGGCTGGGCCTGGATGGACTACCTCGTAGTTGATTGCTTCCATCGTTTGGGTGAGGTAACGAGCGCCAAAAAGTTCAGGTCCAGCATTTCTTCATGGGCTACTCGCTGCGGGCTTCCTATTTGGGGAGTTGCAAAGTCCGTCCGACGGCCGGGGCTACGTACGGTATGTACTACCTACAAAGCTGGGGTACGTACTGCACGGTGCCGGTGCGTCAAAAACTCGGTCGCGGGCCGGCCAGGTTTTATCAGATGCTGGGTTTAGCCCAGAAACGCCTCAAGTCACCGCCGTGGATGGCGGCGGCGGAGTGCGTGGGCCGCGTGGTCGTTGCCTTATTTATTCAACGGCCGGCCGGCCGTTCCTGTTCGCGGGCGTTCCGGCACGTTCGCGCTTTCACTTTTCTTCGAGCCACAACGTCGTCTTACCGTCCGTCGCCAGCAGTGGAGCGTTTCGGTCGCACAGAGACACACCAAGTGCGCACGCATTGAGACGGCCAATGGTCTGAGCAGTCCACGACGAGCGGGCGATTCGTCCTTCATATTTGTTTTCCCAAACGAGCATCGCGCCGACTTTCCCTCCCTGGCCTTAGGCCCCCGACGCTCGGAGCTCCGAGCAGCGCGTCGCTGAGTCATCCGTCCCCCGCCGTTGCACAGAGCGTGGCGTCGCCGCGCTCGTAACTCCGCTCGGCGTTTGCCATGGAAAGTCCGTTGGCGCAAAATCTGCACCCATTTTTATCAGATCAGATTGATAAAGAATCCCTTTACAACTGGCCGGGCCCCCTCACCTCGATTGAGCCGCGTCTCATCCTTGGACACAAACGTCGTAACTCCGACGACCACCGCACGGCAACCTCACCGACAATGCCTGACACTGAGGAGCGCAGCGAGAGCCCCGAGTCCGACGCAGGCGGCGGCCCTCGCACCGGGGGCTCAGGCGGCTCAGACCAACCGCCCGCCCGCAAGCGCCAGCGCGTCCGCCTGAGCTGCCTCGAGTGCCGCCGGCGCAAGCTCTCGTGCGACCGTGGCTTCCCCTGCGAGCGCTGCATCAAAAGCGGCACCCCGGACCGGTGCAGCTACGAGGCCCGCAACGGCGAGGTCGTCAACGCCTCCTCCGGCGTGCCCCCGCCCTTTGCCCAGCTCGACTCACGCCGCTTCGGCATCGGCGCCGACGCCGCCGCGGGCTTCGCCGCCCGTGAGGACCATGACCGCATTCGGAGGCTTGAGCATGAGATCGCCCAGCTCAAAAACCTCCTCGCGCGCCCCGGTGCAGGCGCAGGCGCAGGCGCCGGAGCGGCCTCCTTTGACGGCAGCACCATCGCCGGCACCAACTCACCCTCAACCCAAAAGGATGACGCCCTCGACGCCGACTCTGGACCCCGCCCTGAGGTCCAGGAGTGCATTGAGGCCAGCAACATGAGCGGCGAAAAGGGCGAGCTGCGGTTCTTCCGCGGCAAAGGCTTCCGCACCCGCTACTTTGGCCCGCACAACGCGAGCATGGCCTTTGTCGAGCTCACCGGCCTCTGCCCCTTTATGAGGGAGACGGCCGACGAGTGGCTGCGGCCCGTCATTCTGCACGACCGCAAGGACCGCAACCGCCGCAAGGAGGAGCGCGAGATCATCTTTGAGCAGCCCGATGCCGAGCTCATCGCCCTGCTCCCCACCAAGGAGGAGACGGACGCCCTCATCAACGTCTACATGGACCAGTTTGAGCAGGTGCACCGCATCGTGCACATCCCCACGTTCCGCAAGGAGTACGCCGACTTTTGGACGCCCGACAGTAAGCAGCGCTACGCCGCCTTTACCGCTCTCATCCTCTCCATGATGGCCGTCGCCAGCTGCGTGCACACGCACGAGTCGCTCAAGTTTATCGGCATGATGTCCAACGCCCGACACATGGCCGAGAAGTGGATCGACGCATGCGACGCATGGCTCTCACGCCAGAGCCAGAAGCACCGCAAGCTCATCCATTTCCAGATCGCGTGCCTGCTATACCTGGGCAAGCGCGTCAACACCATCAAAAAGAAGCGCTTCTGGACCGGCGCCGGCGCGCTGATCCAGGACGGCATCTCGGTGGGCCTGCACCGCGAGCCCAGCCACATGGCCGGCAAAATTAGCGTCTACAACCAAGAGATGCGACGGAGGATCTGGACGACGGTTCAGGAGTTTGACATGCAGGCCTCGTTCGACCATGGCTTGCCCACACTGTTGAGCCAGCTGCACTACGACACCAACCCCCCGCGGAATTTGGACGATGAGGACTTTGACGAAGATACGGCCACGCTGCCGCCTTCGAAGCCGCAGAAGGAGTACACCTTTAGCTCGTTCCAGAATCTCGCGCGGCAGAGCCTCATGCTTCGTCTGGAGCTGAGCCGGCTGCTGACGGGACCCTTGTCGGACATTGACTATGATCAAGTCATCCGATACACCAACGATCTCACTCAAGAGATTGACGCCCTTCCGTCGTGGGATATGAACACGGACAACACCAAGAGCAAGAAGAACCCACTCATCGCTTATACCCTCCTGCACGTGCAGCTGCGGCAATACATCATCCCGCTGCACCAGCCCTACCTTAAGCTGCGCAAGCAAAACTCAAAGTACCAGTACTCGGAGATTATCTACTACAACGCCGCCCGTGACATTGTGCTCCTGCACGACAAGCTCTACGAGCAGGGCATCCGGTCCCTCAACTTCCTGCGCGAGGACGCGCTGACGACTGCCATCAACCTGTGCAGCGTGACGATGCTGCAGCCGCGGGGATCAACCAACATGATCATGATCAACTCGCACCACACGCTCAAGCTTATCGAGAAGTGCATCGCCATGAAGGAGGACCGGCTGCTCCGCTGCGGCAACAACGAGCCGTGGGGCTACTCCATCATGTGCTCAGCGCTCGGGCTGCTCGAGGCGCACCTGGGCACCAAGACGCCCGAGGTGGCCAAGTCGACGTCGGCGGAGCGGTTCGTCAACCTGCACTATCGGCTCCTCGCGAACCAGGAACCGCCCATCTCGTCCGGACAGGGCCCGAACACGCCGCTGAGCGGCGCGGCGGCGACCATGTCGGCGCCGGGGCTGGGCCCGGGCCCGGGTATGGAGGTGCCCGACAGAGCAAAGGTAACCACTTCCAGTGCGTCGCGCCGCCTTGACAGTGGATCTGACGCTTTACCGCAGTCTGTGACGCCGTTCGCGTTCAACCCGGCCATGTCGGCGGTGCCAGTCGACCCGGCGACGGGCGCGGCTCCGTGGATCCTGGGTGGGGACCAGACGCAGCCATTCAACCTGGATCCGAGCCTGGAGTTGCTGGGGCTCAATCTCAATGAGATTTGGGGCGAGTCGTGGGAGCTGGGATAGATATATAGATATACGTGTGCATTCGGGGCGGAGTGCCATGTCATCGACTTATTTTCTGGGGGAGAGCGTCGTGTACGAAAGAAGTATATATTTATCGCGTGGACGGACGGGTACAAAGGTTTATTTATGGGAGATACGAAGCGACGAAGTTATGGCGTTTGGGCAACCATCATGTACAACAGAAGATACCAGATATTCATCGAACCTCACGGCTCATATTGCAACACCCGATGCGTGTTCCCAGCGAGTGAGTGCACGAACTCGTAACATTGGAGAGCGACGACCTAGGCTTACTCACCGTCGGTGTCGGCAGGGCGTGTTTTCAATGAGACGAGACGTGGCCCACATAGAGTTGATTTGAGCCAGGTGGCGCACCAAGCAAGCAAGCCAGCACACACTGCGGAAGGAAAAAAAAAAGGTCGAGCCGCGCTTTCCCCCCCACCGCAGAACAGGGTCATGAAAACATGATTGTGACTCACGGGGGGGCTCTCTCACTCTTCAACCCGATGCCGGCGCACAGGCGAGTGCAGGCACGCCCCCCCCCCTTCGGTTCCTTTCTTATAGCACATTTGCTCGAGCATTTTTCAGCAAGAGCCACTCGAGCCGCCAAAAAGCGGTTCCAGTTAAGAGTTCAGCAACATAGCTCAGGGGAAGAGCGACGGGCTCATAACCCGTAGGTCCCTGGATCGAGACCAGGTGTTGCTAACGTTTTTTTGTTCTTTTATTGTTTCTTTGGTCGTTTGATGAACATGATCCGTGTTGTTGGATTTTTGTGTTTTCCCTTGCGTGATTCTTTCGGGGATGCTCTTTTTTACGAGGTTAGAGTTGTTTTTTTCGCTCGCCATGTTGGTGTTGTGATTTCCGGACTTGTGCATCTCGCTTGAGGGTCTCGCCAGCCGCCTCGTCACCCACCACCACACACACACATATGTGCAACACCGAAAACTACGACTTTGCACCTAGTATTGTCGGGTACGAGTACTAACCGCGATGCTGGCTGCCCGCTGGCCGAACCTCTTCAACCTCACCTTCGGGCCAGCGCACACGCGTCAAATGCAGGCCTATCTATCCGCAACCACCTGAGCAGTCGGACGACGACATGCAGCGTCTTGTCGTGATGATCGCTCGGGTTGTAGGGTAGGGAGGGAGGGCCGCAGCTCGCCCAGCAAAACTCGGGGGTCCAACCGAATAGTGGAACAAGACGTAAAGCAAGCACCTGCGGAGAAAAGGAATGAATCCGGAGAGTGTAGTAAAGATGGCAACGCCTTGGAGGCAGGCACGCTTCCCGGTAAAGGCGCAGCGTGTGAAGCACTTGGTGTTCGTATCGCCTCGCGTTTCGGCAAAGCGTGCCGGATGGCAGTGTGGCGCCGGCGCGACGCTCTGCCTCTCAGCGGCCACCCACCCTCGCCTCGTAGGGCTGGGACTCGAGCGGCTGGCAAGTCCCCCACCGCATATCCGTCTGCTTCGACGTTTCCCGTGCGAGACTTACTCTTGCACGGGGTGTATCGACAAATGCCGACTTGTTGGTCATGACGGACGTGTGTAGTACTGCAACGTGCGGCGGCGGCGTCATCTCGTGGCATGGTCCCCAATCGGGTGATTCGAAGCCAGATCCTGCGAATGAGCGATCAGCCGCAGCTCCAAGCAGAGCGGAATGGCATGGAGATGACGGGCGCCAGCCACACGGCGCGCGCGTGGGAGCCACGGAGGCTCAGGTTTCTCGCAGCATCATGTCCAAAGCGGCTTAGCCCCGGCAGCGCCAGGGGACGATGCACATAGGGAGTGGAGTGGAAGGGCTCCATCCCGCTGGAAGGTGGCCGGAGCGGCAGCGGCAGCGGCGGCGGCGGCGGCGGCGGCGCTGGTCCCGTTTGGGCACGATGCTGCGAGAGTCGCGCGGGACGGCGTCACGGCAGCGCTCGCCCCAGGTCCGCACGGGGCAAATGGCGAGGAACGACGAGAGTATATATATCTATCGATCGCGAGCCGGTCTGTCTGTTGCGTTATGCTAGAGGGGAGAGCCAAGGGCGAAAAGCAAGAATCAGAATCAAACAGTGGCAGTCCAAGATTGCTTGCTTGACACTTTGCGCCACGACAACCACTTACTATCTCTTACCTTATTTCCCTACTACGTTCGTACGTTGCGTGCACTTCGTGCGTGCGTTGCGGCGTCCATCTCAACACCACTGCCGAAAGACAGGCGCCCTCGACAAACACGTCATGCTCGACCCTCATACCAGCCTGGGCATTGCCCAGATCGTCTTCTACGCGCCGATGGTGCCGCTCGCCATCTACCTCATGAAGCGCAACGGCAGGATCCGCCCGCGCATGGCTTGGTGGCCACTGATACCCTTCTCTCTGAGTTGGTGTCCCCCCCTCCCCAAGAAGAGTCGGTGACAGAGAAACTTGACGACTAATAAAACGTCTGTGACAGTGAGACTTGCCGGCGGACCCGTCATTATTGCCCTGGAAAAGAACCCCGAGAGCCTCGGCCTCATCATTGCCGCAATCATCCTCCTCAACGTCGGCGTCATCCCGCTCATCGTCGCCGACCTGGGCCTCACACGCGTCATGTACGTGCCACGGCCCCTTTGTGGCCCCGACATCAGAATACATCCTATCCTGGGCACATGTAGACGATGCTAACTCCCGTCTGTTGCAGCCTCATGGACAACTACAGCCACAGCCCCCACTCGAACCGCATCGGCGGCCTGCTCCGCGCCACCTTTGTCATCGCCGCGGGCCTCCTCGGCGCCGGCGGCGGCCTCGGGTCGCAGACGTCGGCGGACCTGCGCGACGTCGGCCACGGCCTGACCCTCGCGGGGTACATTGTCTTTGCCGTCGAGCTGGTCGTGCTGACGGCTATGCAAGTCTACTTTTGGCGACGGCGCTCCGACTACCTCGAGAGTAGCCGGAAGGTGAGTGATGACGAGAGACCCGACAGGCCCGGCCTGGCAGGAGACCACGGAGTCGACGCACTGACATGCAGCCACAGGTCCTTTGCGGCGTGCTCCTAGCGAGTCCCTTCATCATGGTGCGCACCGTGTACGGCATCCTCGTGGTCGTGTACCAGAACAACGGCGCGACCAGGTGGAACCCCGTGTACGGCTCGGCCGTCGTGTTTGCCTTTATGGGCTTGCTGATGGAGTACATTGCCCTGTGCCTGTACTTATATACGGGCTACTCGATCCACCCGGGGCGGGGGCTGCCCGTTGAGCCGGTCACCGTGCCGGCGGGCAAGGTCTGATCTGATCTGAGGTCGGATGCGACCACGGCAAGGAGCAGGAGGAAAAGGAGGAGGAGGAGGCGCCCTGGAAAGGGCGAGGATCGACAGTGCTTGATGCAACTGGTGTTGGTGTATCGTGGTTGTTTGTGCTTTTTTGGGCAAAATGATTGTCTTTGATGTTTCATGATACCAAGAGGCTGTTCAAAGTAAAATATTGACAAAGAGACTGCTGCATGAGGCAGGTTATCGTCTTTGACCCCAGGTGCATGGCCAGCGGGACGGAGCCGACTTACAAAGAAAGGCTGGCCCTACGTTGTAAGCAGGCCAGCCTAGCCTAGCTTGACAGGCCTGCAACAAGCCCGTGCCAACCGAGCCCGCTCGCATCGAACAGGAACAGAAAAACAATCACTTGCAGCGAGCGTTGCATCTGTGGAGATCCGCCACGTTTCGCAAGACGGCGAGCATGAAAGCGGCCAGACGCCAGGTCACCGCAAGCCAACTTGGACTCCTCGTATGCAAGGCAGCCGGGGGCGTGGGGTTGTGGCGTCCAGGCAGCCCAGGCAACCCAGGCCACCAGTGCGACACCGAGGTGCGCGGCGTTGTTCGCACGGTCTGCGAGCAGCTCTGTGGCGGCCGCCCAAGGCATCCATCACCTGCGGTTTGATGGTTCGGTCAACCTCCAACACCGAACACGGCTGCCCTACTGACACAGTGCGGAGACGGAACCTCACCCACCACCGACCGAGGAGCCGTCAACTGACCCTCCCAGCCGGAAAAGAGAGGGGACAGATGGGAGGGTCGCCTGGCCACACGGCGGACCAGCAGACGCGCATCACCTCCCCTCCCCATCCATCCCTTCGTGGCCACGCAGCCCACTCATCATCCGTCAACCGCGAACCGTCCTGCCTGGCCGCCCGCCTGG
This sequence comes from Purpureocillium takamizusanense, assembly GCF_022605165.1. Taxonomy (NCBI): domain Eukaryota; kingdom Fungi; phylum Ascomycota; class Sordariomycetes; order Hypocreales; family Ophiocordycipitaceae; genus Purpureocillium; species Purpureocillium takamizusanense. The sequence continues at coordinate 2,578,494 of NC_063072.1, forward strand.
CCGCCCGCCGACCACTCGGAAATCTCTGGGACCTTGCCAACGCACCGCCCGTTCCCGTTCGTGCGCTGCCGAACGCGCCGCCGTCCCTGCGTCGCCCTTGCAGAGAGCTCCCAGTGGGAGAGCGAAGGTGTGCTGCCATGACCCCCTTCTTGGGCTGCGTCTGAAAGAGACGAGAGCGGCCGTTCCCCGGCTCTCCGTTCCCGACATGTCGCGTCGGGGCAGAGGCAACGAGCGGGCAGGGCATCAACATGCCCAATACTGCACTCAAGTGCCCGAGGTGCCCCCTTGTTTGTCACCGACGGCTGCCTCTCAGACATAACCGGTAGGCTTATTCGTAGGTGCCTGCACAGTTAGCACCGACGGGTTACTGGCGTGTGACGCCGAGCCGTGTGTGGCAGCATGGCCCCCAAGTTCAGCCTCGTGCCACACTGCCACCGAGTCGGCTCCCTCGCCACAGAGCCTTGCGTGCCCAAGGAGTAATGAGCAGTCCGCTTCAACTTGGCTCCGCTGACTTGCAGCGACGAAGGGGCGGCGAAGCGTACCGAACACCGCGAACCGTTGTCTCTTTCTCTCGCCTGTGCGGGCAGCTCGTCCTCTACCAACTTAGAACGCCCGGTCGCCAACGCCGGCCCACGCCTGTACTGTACACCCCTGGTCGATGCCCGCCCGCGCTGGCCCCTCAGCCACGAACGGCGTCTTCTCTACACCTTGACCCATTTCCGGCCATATGGCCAAACCGCGTGCCCCCGTCTTTATTCCCATTCTGCTGCTCCCTACCATGCAGCCGCGAGCAGGCCGGGCTCGCCCTCCACAGCCGTTCCTGGCAGCGGGTGGTTGCTGGGCGCGCCGAGTGGCTTGCTTCTCTTGTAACGAGGGGGGGTGGAGTGAGGCTTCTCACACTTGATGGCTCGACGTGACCTCGCTGCTCCATATACATGATCTCCCGTCACCGTCGCCTGCCCATCTTTGTTCGATCACCTGCGTTGCCCAAGTGCCAGCTCTGATTCATATCTTCGGCTCGTCTTCAGCTCATCGTGAGACTTGCAGCCTGAGTCTGTCTCCCATGGCCTATACGCCGTGTTGAATCGTTCATTACTTTAACAAGCGCTCTCCTGCTTTGCTTTGCTTTCAGAGCCCTTCTTTGTCTCTGTTTCTCTTTGTAAACGCTCACTTGTCATATAATCGACCTACAAACCGCCTCTAGAACCCGTCTCGGTTTCAAACAGACGGGTTCGCGCAACATCACACAAACGGCGTCCTCTCGCCGAACGAGATCAAACCGCCAACGTGGGTGCCCAGCAGAGCCAACCCGGCCTCCCCAAGGTCGACATCCCCGACCTGCCCGACCTCCCGCGAATGTCGCGCCGCTGGTACTTCGAGACGACACCGGCCGGCAAAGAGCAGTTTGTCTCCATCAAGCGCTCCCGCTCCCATCACCACCGTCGCCACCACCACCACCACCTCGACCATGACACGGTTCGGGTCAGCCGTGACGAGTGGAACCGCCTCGTGGAGCGGGAGCGCTGCCTCGAAGAGGCCAACAAGAGCCTCGTCGCCGAGGTCAGCGCCCTAAAGGCCAGCCTCTCCGCCGCGCAGGCCGAGGCCCACCACCTCTGCCACGTCGTCGTGCCCCAGCTGCAGGGCCAGATCAACGTGCTCCTCGCCGACAACGAGGCCCTCCGCCGCTCGCTCGACAACGCCGGCAACAGCTCGTCCAAGCACTGCCACGAGCTCGACCGCCTCAAGGACATCATGGCCGCGCTCGAGAAGGAGAAGTGTGCCCTCGCTGCTGACAACGCGGGGCTCAAGGACAAGATCAAGGGCCTCGCCAAGCAGCTCGAGCAGGCGTGCGGCCGCCGCGTCTCGGACCTCCTGGCCGACATCGACTACTGGAAGGACCAGATGCGCTATTGGAAGTGCAAGTACGAGGACACGAGGCGCCGCCACGACGACACGTGCGGCATGCTCGAGATACGGACGGAGAAGATGAGGGCGTACGAGGAGATTCTACGGCGCCGCCGCATCATATAGTCGGGGCAGGACCAACCGCTGGAGGGACGAAGCGTGCCGCGACATGGGGTCATGCTCGGAGAACTGATGACGAACACACCAGGCAGGATGGTAAGTGCCAAAAAACCCATTTAGTCGTTGCCTGGTTCCAACCACTAACGGCTTTGAAGACGCTGGTTGCGACATGAGGTGTCCTAATGTACTTTTCGCTGCATTTTGCAAGCATTGAAGTCGAACGGTGGATGGCGGCGAATACCGCGCACTGCCTGTGCTCTCTGCTACTGCCAGAGCCTCTCATAGATCTACTGCATAGTCATAGCCTATAGATGACGGTATAAATACATTTTTTTTTAACGAGCAAACGCTTGTTTTGGGGGCGCGTGTCGCTGCCTCGTGATGGTGGCACGTTGGTTATAAAAGGTTCCCCGTGTAAGTGAGTGGAGAGGTCATGTGAGACGCGCCCCAAAACGGGCAACGCCAAACGCCAACCACCAGCACAAGCGCGCGAACATACCTACACACTTATACGAAGTACGTACCTAGTAGTATGGGGACGGGTAGACAAGGTCAGGCTCGCTGCTAATAGGACAGGAGGCCTCGCAACCGGGCGGATGGGGATTTCTCCTTCCTTTTTCTTCGGGTTCGCGCGGGACGGGACGCTCGGAATGTGATGCATCACGTCGGAACCAATAAAGATCGATAAGATGCCGCGCCGGCGCCGGCCTACGTATGTGAGCAGGCAAACGAGTACCTGTTCAAGGACATTTGACGACGTGCAGAACACGGTGGGCGGCGCGATGCCATCGGTGGGGTGGGCTGGCGCGCAGGTGTGGGAGGGAACCAACCAGGCAGGGGGGGGGGGGCAGAGAGGCAAGCAAGAAGCAGCAGCAGTGCTGACAGCGGCGGCGGCAGCGGCGGCAGCGGCGGCGGCGGCGATGATGGGATTGACCGGCTCGGCCGCGCGCTTGCCAGCCAAGCACTCCATCGCGCATATTACTAGTTGCGTAGTCCTAGACGCCTGCGCCTAGGTTAGAACGATTAGTAGCCGCGTTGAGAAGGGGGGTGGAGGGGGATTGCGGTTCCTTGGCGCAAGGTTCCTTGTGAATCTTGATCTGCCCAGGTGACTAACCCGAGGACTAACGCTGTCTGCGTGATCTGATGAGCCTTTTGTCATCAGGCATCGCTGTCTGGTCGCCATCAGCCTGATTACTTATTGAAGGTCCTTTGGTCAGCAAGCGCCGCGCGTTCCGCCCGCGCAGAATGAAGGGGGGGTGTCGTTCGGGCCGGGGCGGAAACGCGAAATAGGCGACGATGGATCGTAGCACTAACGTAGCAACTTAGTGTCTGCGGCTATGGCGTCTATCCTCCGCTACTGCACGCAGTGCCTGGTTGAATGTGCGAGGAGGAGGCAACCGGTCCCCGCGAGGGATTGACGCCGCGGCGGTGACGGCTCTCAACGAGTAGGTTCCTTTACTTGTGCTCCTGCTGGGGACTAATGAGCGCGCATAATCTGCATGACGACTCTACAGCATCGCGCAGATGGAAGAAGATGCAGACATAGTACCTATGGTGAAAAAGTAACGAGGCTGTTGAGAGCTAGGTACCTATTCCAGGATGCAGAGCAAGTACCTGCGTTACACAATGACGCGCGTGGGGTACATGTCGCTTTGCTTTGCTCTTGGCTGCCCAGTCATGCCGCGAGCAGGTGACCGAAGAGGAAAGAGGTAAGCCGTGGCTCGCCGCTGGTTGGAGGCCGCCGGGAGAAGGCGGGTCCTACGGGGCCGGACGCGGGTGAAGCCGCCCGCCCGGGGACGGACGGACACAAACGTCAACTGTGTCACAGCGTGCAACACTTGCCGCAAGTTGGCGTGTGTCACCACCGGCATGCACGTTGTGCGGCATCGAAGCGGAAGCGCGGAGCAGCAATCGCGTGCGTGGCTTGGGCTCCCGAAGCGCGACACTGGGAGGGTCACATCTTCGGTCAGCCCTACGCCTCGCGCCCCAAGCAAGGGATCCCATCCCAATTGTGGCTGGGCCCGGAGACCTTCGGGGAGCACGAACAAGGAAGAAGGAGGGTGTTCCTGCTCCGACACCCTCGTCCCTCCTCCTCGCCGCTCATGGCCGTCGCCGGCTTCTCACCGAGCACAAGCAACCCCACCGTCTTGCGGCTTCGATGGCTTTCTGCGAACTGGCGCGCTGGCGCTGGCGCCTGCGCCTGCGGGCCGGAACGACACGAGTCTGACCTGGATGGGCCTGATTGTGTGCGCGTCCCTGGCAACGAGTGGCCGACGGTGCCCACCGTGGTGCAATCGTGGCTGGCAGGAAGGCTAGTACGAAGTAGTAGTACGAAGCACTCCAGACTGCTTGGGCGTGGCCAGTGTCGGACCCCGGGGGGGAGGAACGTCGACGCCTCACCATGCCATGCAAACCGCTCGTGGCGGACGCGTCTGTGCAACGATGCACGTCAAGTTCTCGACGCTTCGCTTCGCCGGCAGGTCCCGTCCATGGCGACGACCATGATGAGTCACCACGTCACCGATGTCGCGGCAGGGCCGTCGTCATCGCGTCACCTGCCCTCCCTCCATTAGTGACCAGGCAGGCAGAGGGCTCGCCCTTTGCGTGGCGATCCGCCCAAAGAGGGCAGCGGTGCGGCTGCCAGGCGAGGCGGACTGCCTGGCGGACCACGTTGGGGGCCGAAAGGGACGAGGCAACCTGCGCACACGGAGCCTGCGGACCAATGGTGTGCCTCGATGGTGGGATTCGTGCTGCTGGCGCGCCGAAGCCTTTTTTCGACTTTGGCGGAGGAGGAGGAGGAGGATGGGACGATGCCTGCTGGGGAGGAAGGGGGGGGGGGGGAGGCAGGAGTAGGAAGAGGTATCGTGGACCGGGCAGAGGTCCCGACGGCACAGGGCCATTGCGTGGGCGCCGTTCACGGCGGACTGGACACTGGTACCTGCCGGTTCAAGATCGACAATCGCCTCGGCGCCTTGACCGGGGTGGTCTCCGGTGGGCTGGGCGCGTGAGATTGACGGTCTGGCTGATGATGTGCTGACGGGGAGCGGGCCGTGTGCAGCAGACATGACGATGGCGAGCATGGTGTTTTGCCCCGGGCTAGGCACCGGCGAGTCCGTACCTCAGGGAGGGGACTTCAGCCTCTAGCGACGAAGTACAGTGGTAGGACCGTCCACTAGGTAAGGTACGCTAGAGAAGTGGCAGGACGACACCCGGGGCAAGGGCGGCAGGCTGGCGTGGGGCATGTCATGGAAGGAAGGCAAGCTGGCGGCGCCGCTGATGACGCCTCGACCTTGCGCTGTAGGGGTACAAGCAGAGTCCTGGACAGGACGCCCCAGGGCCCCCAAATGCCCGGGGGGTTTCCGGAAGGGCGGGGGGGGGGCTCCTGGTCCCTCGCTCCCGGCCACTGGGCGCGGCGCAGCGCAGCGCAGCGCAACACAGCCTGGGTGGCCTGGCGAGGCTCCTGGCGCTGCCCCGTCCATGCTATGATGGATGGACTGCTCCGAGTTTGGCACTTCCATTCTCAGCGGCCGTGGACGAGGCGCGCCACCTCTTTCCATCCACTTCCCTTCTCCAAATGGATCCCCTTCGTCCTCCCTTGTCCATCGCTCACGCACTCCAGCACACAAGTTACAACCCCCCCTGCCCACCCCCAGGCAGCAAAGGCCCACGGCTTGGCCTCTCACTGCCGGCTCAGACCCATCCGCCCGCCAATCTGACCGAGGACCTGCCTGGCGACGGCGGTGGCTGCTCTTGCGCTGAAGAGAAAAAAAAAAAATCTATACATACCTATCTTGTCGACTCCAAACAGCCTCCGTCTTTTAAATACCTTTACTTGGCCTGCCTTATCGCGTGGCTCTTCTTGCCTGGTCGTTCCTTCGCCCAAGCCTCTCGTCGAACCCCGTCGTTCATTCTTGTTCGTCCTCGCCGTTGACACAGACCCCGTCCACCCTTTGGTAACTCTCTCTTGCTGGGGCCCCGCGAACCGCAGTGCCACCACTGTTGCCCGCCAGCAGACAAAACTGCCGATACCCGAGCGAGATACGCCTACCACTAAGTTACTACCACCACTATTACCTACGACGAACGAAGCCAGTACCGACCGACCAGGGTCCTGTCCCACCAGCTTGCGCGCCTGGTTCTCCAACGTTCCTGATTTGCAAACCCATCTATCCTGGGCGTGCGCGGCCTCAGATCCCCATCGGCGCCGTTTTTGATTTGGACTGGACGTCTTGCGCGCGACACCCTTGCCCTTATTCTTTCGCAGTCTTATTGCCTGGCGCACGCCAACCAGGCAGACGCTCTCGCTGCTTTCCACCCAGTTGGCTTGCCTACCTCCCTACCTACCTTACCTGGGCACCCGACGACCCCAACCCATTTACCTACCTACCAACCCTCTGCGACCCGCCCTCGCGCCGCAGTTTTCATTTTCACCTGCTGCTGCTGCTTGACACGAGACTTGGCCGCGCACCAAGTCTACTTCGCCGCCATGCCCTCTTCCTCGTCGCACCCGGCCTCAGGCCACCACACCTCGGCCAATTCCAGCAGACGCACTCACCATAGCTCGCGGCCCGGCCAGACAGCGTCAGGTTCGTTGACATCCCTGTTCATGTCCAGTCCCTCCCTCTAAAGACAGACCCTGGCCCTGCATCGCCGTGCCCGTACGTGCGCCGAACTGACCCGTCCCGCCCAACTGTAGAGTACGCCGAAGAAGTCATGGAGCAGCTCAAGAACGCAAACACGCAGCTCAACAAGGCCAACTCGGAGCGCGACCGCTACAAGCACCTTTATGAACAAGTATTGGCCAAGGTGTCCCAATCCAACGCCGCCAAAGACGACTTCAAGGCCCAGGCCCAGTCGCTCAAGGAACACTCCGCCTTACTGCGCGCCCGCGTCCAACAGCTCGAGGATGAGAATGACCAGCTGCTGTGCGATAACGAGTTGTGGGACAAGGACTACACCATGCTTGAAAAGAGCTACAGTGAGCTCGCCTTGCAACACGACACCCTGCTGGCGTCGATGCCGGCGTCATCATCGTCGCACCGCATGGCCACCCACCTGCCTGAGAAGCCCAAGCGGACCTCTCACCACAAGAAGAAGTCGTCGTCTTCTTCGACGCGCAGAGAGCACAAAGAGTCGTCGCCCTCGTCGCGCAGGAGCAACAATAGCAATGGCGACAAGGACCAAAAGGACCGATTGTCGAAGCGCTTCGAAGAGAAGCGGTCGTCCGTGAGCGGGAGCCGGGGCTCGCGCCGGGAAAGCTTCATTGAGGGTTGGGGTCCCGCCTCCGGATCGTCAGCACCGGCTGCTCCACCCACGGCCGGGGTCACAGGCCGGTCGTTTGCTGGCTTCGCCACGTCGGGCCTTGGCCAACCTCCGGCCGTGTCGCCATCGTACAACAAGGTGTCCTTCTCCTCGGTGCCCCGGACCGCCGCAAACCCGCTCAGCCCTGGCCTGTACAGCACCACGGCGCCATACGACGGCGAGTACCACGACGATGGCAACTACCATGTGTACCCGGTGACGCGGTAGGAACATTGCGATACAATGCATTGTCTCAAAACGCCAGGCCCGGCACACAGCGGCAAAAGGTACCCCGGCCGGGCTGCTTAGCGGACGAGGTCCACTGTTTCCGCCACGCCGGCGCCGCGACCCAAGAAGCTGTTGCTCGTACTTCGTACACGTCGGTGTTGTGTTTGGTGCGAAGTGGCTGGAAACTGGACCGGACCGGCCTTGCCTCAACTGGCTTGTCCGACACCGCCCTCTTGGATCGTCAAAGCACTAGCATCGGAGCGCCGAAGACGCCTCCTTAAAGGAAGCGCTATAAACCCGTCGGTGGACCGTCATCGCCCTCCAGTTGTCCTGATTTGCAACCCCCGCTGTCGAACAATCCCTGCCATCACATCCGGCTCCGACGCTGGAATGTGGCCCTGACCTGACTCACCTGCCGGAATTCCCTTTTGAGCTGTTATTACCACGATCCCCGCTCCATTGACTTTCGCCGACGACACTCCCCGCGTCAACGAAAGCAAAAACCTTCAACTGCCTTTACCTTTGCAATCACTGCGGCCTTGGACCTTTACCGACATCGCCCCGGCCATGAAGCTCTACCCTAGCCTTTCCGATGATCTCGCCGCCTGGGCGCAGAGACAGCCCGTCTTCTTCACGGCATCGGCAGCTACGCATGGAGCGCACATCAACGTATCCCCCAAGGGCCTCACCGACACGCACTTTGCCGTCCTTGGGCCCAACCGATGCGCTTACATCGACCGCACAGGCTCTGGCTGCGAAACCATTTCCCACGCATACGAGAACGGCCGCCTGTGCCTCATGTTCATGAGCTTTGGAAATGCGCCCCGCATCATGCGCATCTTCTGCCGCGCCAGCGTCGTCGAGTGGGACCAGCCCTCCTTCCCCGAACTCGTACGAAAGATTGCCCAAGACAAAAGAACAGCATTCGATGGTGCTCGCGCTGTCATTGTTTGTGACATATGGGAGGTGCAGACAAGTTGTGGCTTCGGCGTGCCACGTGTCAAGAAGGCGCTGTATGCTCCTGAAGAAGAGGGCCCACCGACCCCGGTCGAGGATATCTTGCGCGACGGTTTTGAGCCGGACAGAAAGCTGGATGAGCTTGCCGTCTTTGAGGCACGTCCGACCATGGACCACTGGGCCTCCAGCAAGACGCAGAGCAACACCCTTGTCGAGTATCAGGGCGTCAACAACGCCGACAGCATCGACGGTCTGCCCGGCCTGCGCAGCGCCCGCCGCGAGAGGGGGGAGTGGCTTTGGGTGCGCGACTTGAAGGCTCGCATGAAGCGCATTGGTGCCGAGAGGGAAGCCGTTGCCTTTGGGTTTCTGCTTGCCTTGGTCATGTACTTTGCTCTGGTGGGCATTTCCAGTCTCCCGCTCAAGCTCTAATCGTGCGGTGTACTTGTTTAGTGTTTGATTTTGTTGTAGCTGTGTAATCTCTTGGGATTGTGTATCGTGGACATGCCCTGTTGACTTGGCGTTGTGGAGCATCTACATTTGATTTGGCCTGCGGCAAGGGCCTTGATTTGGACATGGGACAAGATGATTTGGATAATACCCGCTTCTATTTGGCAATAACACTAGGCAACGATGCTGTTCACAGGGAAAAGTGCTATGAGATGGCATGGGTCCATCAAATCGCTGCTTTGAGTGCACGTCTCGTTGCGCTGAGGATGCAGCGGCCCGCCGCTCGCGATAACCTCAAAACTGCTGGCGTAGGTAGCCCTGGTGAAAGCCACAGCGCAGCGCCTTGATCAGATTGAATCAATGTAGTTGGCCATTCGGTTGCTTCAAGATGCCAGATTCCGTAGATAGTCTCTAGCAAATAGAAGAACAAGGCTGTTTGTTCTACCGTCGTGTCTCTCTCGGGCAGTGCAGTGCAGTGCAGCCACTCCCTTTTATGTGACTCCATCGGGTGCTGTTAGTCTCACAGAGAACACTGAGTCCTCAAGAAGGCTGCCGCCGCTGGGAAGTGTACCCAATCTTGCAGCCTGTCTTGACGCTCTGGTGGGCTTTCTCCTACAACTGAAGCCAGACCCTTTCCTCGTCCGCCACGGCCGCCGCTTTCTTTCTCGCTCGACCGGGCTGGCTGCCCTGATGAATACTGTTGTTCCCCCGGAGAGTCGCAGCCTCACGGGTCATTGTACAGCGTTATTGGTTCCAGTCCGGTGCGGATCCCATCCCACCCGTTCGACGACTCTCTCTCCCATCAGCTCCTCCACCTCCCTCTTCTGCGCGTATCAAGACGGTCCAATATGCGTAAAACTGCCCGTCTCGGTGGTTCAAGGCCACGACGGGAGTGCCCGCTGGGATGGGATGGCTGGATACATGCCACGATGGCGCGTTCGCTGGGTGCTACGCTCCAACTAGCCCAGGATGCGAAATCGCGCCACAGCACTCAAAGCTACCATGGCGAGACAAAGGCCATAAAGTGCCCAACACGGTTCATTACTGCCTAGACACGAGTATTGACTGCGCGACGGTATCCAGCCCTAACTAACTTAGTACGCCAAAGCTGCGACAAAGGCATGTCATAGGTACAAGCATCCGCCTCATCCTTGCCACCCTCGAAGGAACTAGTGGTTTCCGTTGTAAGCAAGCAGGTTAGGGGTTTCACCCTTGATGCCGGTGATCTTGTCCTTAGTGGCAAGATCCTTGATGCGCTTGATCAAGGCGGCTGGCGTGTTGATGTTCTCGAGAACAGCAAGGTAGATGGCGAGACCAGCAACGTGAGGCGCGGCCATGGAGGTGCCGGTCGAGGAGTTGGTGGCCGTGGTCGAGCCGATCCAGGTAGAAAGGATGTCCTCGCCGGGCGCGTAGATGTCGACGACGCTTCCGTAGTTGGAGCCTAGCCGGGAGTTCTCAGACCATACAGCCCATGTGGCATTGACAGCGCCGACGGTCAGAGCGTTGGGGGCGGAGGCGGGCGAGGTGTGGGCAGCGTCCTGGTTGTCGTTGCCCGCGCCGACGACGGTTAGAATACCGGAGCGGAAAGCGCTGTCGACGGCGTCGTTCACGGCACGGGAGACGGGACCACCTATAACGAGCGTTAGGTCTAATGTAAACCAAGTATGCCCTAACAAAACATACCAATGGACAAGTTGATGACCGAGCGGGCCTGGCGTTTCTTATCGATGATGTCCTTGACGGCCCACTGGTAGCCGTCTAGGAAAAGGGAGATATCGGTATATCCGTCGTCGGTAATCTGGACGTCGATGATGGAGGCCTTCTTAGCTACACCGTAGCTCTTAGAGGCAATAATTCCAGCAACGTGGGTGCCGTGGCCTAGAAAGTCTTCGAGCGCGCTGCTTATACCGGCGGCAGCGTGGCCCTTTGAGGCACGGCCCTCAAACTCGACATGGGCAGTGTTGACTCCGCTATCGACGACATAAGCGTATGCGCCCTCGCCGGCACTGCCGTCGTAAATGTAGTCGAGAGAGCCCGAGTTGCGGTGCGAGATTGAGCCGAGGCCGTGGGTGGCGCCAGACTGGGTCGCTAGACCAAACAAACTAAAGACTTGATCTTCTTCGACGTAGGCGACCTAGTCACGTCAGAAGAATTCATTCATGCATCCACTTCATGGGTCGACGACGGAGTATACGCACCTCATCCTTGTTGCGAATCTCCTCAATGGTCGCGGCGTCAAACTGGCCCGAGTACCCGTTGAAGCTGCCGATCTCGAACTTCTTGCCGAAACCAGCGAGGTCGAGATTGTGGCGGCGGCGGCGGCCGATGCTGCGAGCGTGAATGTCGCTAACCCACTCGAGGTGAGAGTCAACATCGCGGGCGGTGATTCCGCTCCTGAGGGTGACGATGTACTTGCCAGAGGCAGACGGGATAGTAGCAGGAGTGGCGGCGGCAAAAGGAGCAGCAGCAGCAGCAGCCGCCAGCAGCAGAGCTGCGAGGTTCTTGAGAATGGCCATTGTTTGTGTGAGTCGATGGACTGCCCTCTGACGGATGTTGTTGGGATGAGCACAAACCTGGATAATGGAAGAATGAGTCGGTGTCTATAGATTATTTTTTTTTCGACGTTGAGTCTTTCTTTAGCTATAGTGAAGGGTCATTTACTCCCTCTTGTCCTCCAGCTTCCTTATTCGCAACATACAAGCAACTTTAGACGGCCCATAAGTTGTGAATCGGGACAAGCTACCGTGTAATTTCGTAATATTCGTCTGCGCCCCGCTGGGAGGGCAACCCCCCCCCCTGCCGTCATACCATATGGGCACATTACTTGACGGCACGAAAACCGTGGTAAAATTCTCACGACGTCATGGCATGATTGGGCATATCGACTTGAAACCGAGACTCCCACTCTATGGGACATGGGACGGATTTTACGAGATTATACGGTAGCACGTTTGTGGGAGGCCAGAGTCCTCGAGAGCACATCAATGTAGCCTACTCTCAGCGAGTATGAAAGATCAAGCAGGTCGTCTCTATTCGCAACTCTTTGCGTGCAGTGCTGTGCTCAGACTACATAGACTTCAAAACTCGTATATACTGCCCAGTTGCCGCGAGAGCTATCCGTTGCCGGATAGGGTCCGTGAAAAGCCAAGCCTGCCCGCCGAGGCGCCCCACGCCGGATGGCACGCGCGACGCCTTGCAATCCTCTTTTGGGGCATCGGGCCTCGTCCAGCCCTCTCCGCCAATCCACCAAGTTAAGAGGATCGGCCCACTCCATTACTCGTAGCAACTCATCTTCTACATAGAGCTGTATAGCGTGGAAAGGGGCATACTCAACTAATAACACGAGCGGATCTCGTTGTTCCCAGGCAGACAGTGGCCAACCTCTTTGACACACCAATGACAGGGAGCAGTCCATTTGTGCAAAAGGGCTGACTATAGTCGGATCATAATCTTAGTTTTGGTGCATTATAGCGATGGTTTCATTTTCTGCGCGACTCACTTTTCGAAGCTTAACCCAAGCCGGGTTGGCAGGCGGCGAGTCCTGCTCGGGTTGCTTTCTCACTTGCCTGCAGTCGGCAAGTAAAAGCTTTGGTTCGCGTCGTAGGGGACCCAGGGCATTCATTCCTTAGCTCTGGGGCAAGCTGCAAACTCACAGGACTATCCGTCCGCGAACGATGTCTCCTACCTCGAGTTACTCACACTATGTTGCATCAAGGGCTTACTGATGCAGGGTGCACCCAGATGCCCCAGCTCAGACACGGCTCGGTCGGCGAAGTTGTGCGCCACCTGAGAGACAACTCGACAAAGGAGGGCGCTACAAACACGGCATAGATATGCAGGACGGCACGTCTTGCTCGGCAAGTATCTTCGGCGAGTACATCGTAAAGCCTATCTGTCTGTCGCGCTCCTCGTGTTTGCCGCTCTCATACCCGTTGCCTTTGGCTCGACTCGCGGTTTGCTCAGGGCATTGGCGTTTGGTGGATATCGTCGACATGGCTTGGGCAACACTCAAATGCAGATGGCGAAGGGATCAAACGGTGCTGCCAGTCGCTAGATGCATCGTTAAGGTCGCGACGAGGCGGCTCGCCCAAGGCATCTATGTATTGCCTAGTCAGCTCGCGCGACCCCACCGGAGCCAAATCCGCATCTTCCACCGAGTCGAGAGGAACTGGCCGCCTCCCATAGCAAACGCTGTGCTCTAGAAGTGAGGCTCAAGAGAGACCACGTGTAAGCGAAGTCAGTCACAAAGTGTGGCACGGGGCAATCATATTCAGTATGCATGACTTTCGAAAATCATGTCTGCACTATCGTGAATGAGCATGTCGCGTACACAAGGCACGCCCTGCGGCGATACGACTGCGCATTCCTAAGGCGCATTCTGCAGCTCGCCCAGAGGCAAGCATCCAGTATGTAGTTGCAGCTGAGGTTTCCTCCCATTTCCCGCTTCATCCATCTGTGGCTGCCCACTCCCTTGCATCGTTCCGTCGGCCTCTCCATATCTTGCATTTCGATGACAAGACAGCTCGTCATCAGCTGCCAGCTCATGGCACAGGGGCTGTGTATATCGGCAGTGTCTTCTTTGTCTCTTTATCGTCATCCATTGAGATGCTCCGCGGGTATCTTCTGGACAGTGGCATTTCACGAGCCCTTGCGCGGGCCATTCGAGTCGATAATTGCCTGCTGCACAAGGCAGGGCGGCCTGCGTGAAGCGGCCGATAGTCCCGATACCATTGAATCGGATCCTTCTGGGGTTCGCTAAAATAATGCCATGGCACTGCATCTCCCGCAGGATTAATCAGCCACCGGCACTGGCAGCTGGAGGAGCAACAGCAGGGGTAGACTGGGCGTTGCCCTGTCCGCCTGACTTGTTACCGCCGCCGCCGCCGCCTCTGCCTCGACGACCTCGTCCAGAGCCCTTCTCTGCATTCGTGGATCCCGTTGAGGCATTGACAGAGGCGGTGGTAGCTGGCTTCTTCTCCTTGCGTTCGAGGATCTGGATTGACGTCTGAGCGACCTGCACGGGGCTCGCGGCCACGGCCTTGACGAGACCCCCGTGCTCCGCAAAATCCACGTAGGCGAAGCCCTTGCGCTTGTCCATGTCGACAGATGTGACGGCGCCAAAAACTTCGAGGGCTTGCCTGAGCATGGCTTCGGTGACGCCCTGGGACGCGCTGGCGTGCTTTACGAACGCGCGTGTTGCCCCGGGGGACACGCCTGACGACTTCTTCTGCGGGGCCGCCGCCTTGCTGTTCGCGGCCTTGGTGTTGGTGGAGGACGCGGCTGTCGACTTGCCATTTGGTGTCTGAGGTGTTGCCGTCTGGCCATCAGTAGCCGGTGTCGCTATCTCGGCCTCCACCTTCTTCTTCAAAATAACTGGCGCGGCCGTGGTCGCCGGCAGTGAGGTTGAGGGTGAAGAAGCCTCGGCCGCCTTGCCTTTCTCGGCGCCCTTGCCGCCGCGAGCTCTGCGTCCAGACGGTTGCGAGGCCTTCGCGGCCACCGGGCTGTCGGGTCGACTTCTCGGTGGTTGTACAGTCGAGTCTTGGGCCGCTTGAGCAGCGTCGCTCGCGGAAGTAGTCGGACTGTCCTTGGCCGATGGCGCCTTCGCATCGGCTTCGGCTTTAGCGGCGTCGTGTCTAGCGCGGCGGTGGGCGCTGCCGGGACTCAGGCCCAGGTCTCGTTGCAGGATCCTCGCGGCAGCGGCGATGCCAGCGCGGCGACTCTTCGGGGCATCTGAGGAACCAGCAGCAGAAATTTGGCTGGCCACGTTCTTGGCCGCATCGGCAGCTTGTTCCGTGGCCGCCTTCTTGCTTAGGATCCTGACGGTTTCCTTGGGAGCCTTTTCGGACTTGTCGGCCTTGGAATCTTTGGATCTCTTCTTGGAATCATCATCCTTGGAGCTGGTCTTCTTGGAAGACTTGGCATTTTTTCCAGAGTCCTTGCTCTTGTTCGCTTTCTTCTCCTTGAGATACTCGACCAAGGGGGTGGTCGTGACCTTGGCTTCCTCCTTGGCCTCGTCAGCGTCCTCGATGTCGATACTCTCGCGAAGCGGGACAGGATTCGCGAGGCCCTCGAGAAAGATCATGAACTCCTGATCCTGATCGATGGTTCCCTGACGGGGGTCTGTGCGCCGCTTGTTGCTTGGGATCTTCTTGTACGGGGAAAACTCAAGAGAAGGAGGGCCGACGAGTGAAGGATTAGTAAAAGTCGCCTTGGCGTCTTCCCACGTTGCAGATCGAACGACTTGGCCAAGGGCCATGATGTCGTCTTTGCGTGTCAGATGGAGGTATGCACGGCTGGGGCGTGACGGCTTGGAAGGACTATATGCAACGCGTTAGAGCTGTTGTGAGGGAAGACATCCTATGAGAAGAAACGTACTCTGTTGAGACTTTGCCGGGGTTGTACGACAGCCAGTCGACCTTGCCCTTGTTGAGCTCCCAGTCAGGGCCTAGGATGGCAACACACTCGGCCATGGTCATGCCGGGTGGCAAACGTCGGATGACAAGTTTCTCGCCTTCATCATGAACCCTAGGCTTTGAGCGCCTTGGGGGCTCCGTCCCGCTTGAGTTCTAGTAATCCCGGTTAGCGGACTAGCACAGTTTTGATGAGGCGGCGGGCATACGTGCCTTGGTCGCGTCGGTATTTCTGTCTCCAGAGCCCTTGGCCCTGGACGGCCTGATGCCTACGGCCTCGGCTGATGATGCCTTGCCCTGCAGCGTATTAGCAGGTGCCGCGAATGACAGGGGCAGCGGCGGGGGAAATACTTTGCCTTCGGCAGGCTGAGGGACGCCGTTGGACCTACGGGTCAAGACCTGTGGCCCCGGGGCCGACATTGCGCGGGCCGTCGATGAATCTGGCCGATGGCGCAACTTGCAGCTGGAACCGGGGTGCTCGCATTGGTGAGACCTCCGCGGGTGGACGGTCGGGCGGGTGAGAGGCACTGTGAGGGCGGATGGTGGACGATGATGAGGGCGTGTTTGTGACGCTGCACTGGCTTTGGCGGGTGAAGGTCCGGCGCCCCACCACGAATCGAGTGACTCCTGGCGGGCAATGAAAGGGAGGGAAGCTGGAAACTGGTGAGGTATGAGAGTGGGCCACAGGGGGCTTTGGCGGATCGCCCGCTGCGCATTTGGTATCGGATGGCGTGCGTTATGGCGCAGGGGGTACTTGACGGGTCACGTGGCCTGCCTGCGCATCCGATGCCTGCCCAGTGTGTGTGTCGACGACCTTGGCTTGGGTACCTACCTACAACTCAAGCCAGACGCCTCAACCCAGGCAGTTCGTGCCGTACGGTAGGTACCCTCCCTATGAGGCAGTACATGGAGCCCACCTCGTACCCCCTACGCTCGCCAATGCCTGCACTACCGCGGGCCCTCCAGCGGATTTGCGGACGGACAGAGCGCTGTAGCTACCTAGGACCCTGACTGCCCTGCCTGCCCGATCACCAAGCCTGGCCTGCTGCAGGCCCTTAGTAATTGTCGCTGCAGCTGTGAGAGGGGAGACGGGAGAAGCATCGTCCAACTTCACTCTCCGACACTGTCGCAGCATCTCTTCATACAGTACCTCGGATGAAGCGCCATCTATTCGTATTCAGCGTCTAACATCATTTTCATCGCCTCAGCGCCGCCGCGTCCGGAACCAGGGCAGACCACCCGGAGTTTAGGTACCCAGCAGGCCCCCTGCGCTGTCCCGACAAACTCCCGTCCCGATCGAGTCCGTCCGACGACACGCCCCCACCCTCGCAGCCAGCACGGGCCAGAGCCTAAGCATCCATCGTAGGTACTGCACGCCCCTGGGCTGCCCAGCTTGCCCCGACCACATCAACCTCCCCTCCACGGGGCCATCGCCATCAACCACCCCAGCCGCGCTCCCGCTGGGCTGCAGATACCGCCCTCGTCTTCGCCTCGCGGCGTGCCCGAGACCCGTCGCCATGGCGTCCACCGTGCCCCGACCGGGCCCTGCCAACCTCACCCCCAATGCCGGACTGGACGAATGGCTCGAGGAGGCCAAGCAGTGCCACTACCTGCCCGAGCGGGCCATGAAGGAGCTATGCGAGAAGGTCAAGGAGATTCTGATGGAAGGTATGTCGTCGTCGTCGTCGTCGTCGTCGTCGTCGTCGTCGCTGCATGCATGCGCGTCCTATCCGTGCGCGCCTTTCCAGGGTCTGCCGCCCGCTGACCACGAGCTCTCGACACGTGCAGAGTCCAACATCCAGCCTGTGTGCACCCCCGTCACAGTCTGCGGCGACATCCACGGCCAGTTCTACGACCTCCTCGAGCTCTTCCGAGTCTCGGGCGGGATGCCCGGCGAGAACAACGTTCAGCCCCCCAAGACGGCCACCACGGTCATCACATCCGAAGACATCGAGCCACCGAGTGAGATTACGAACCCCAAGCTGCGAAAGAAGCTGCGATCGCCCATCCCAGGCGTCAGTGCTGATACCCAACAAGATGCCGCAGCCCGAGCCCCAGCGGCCGACACGTCGACTGCCTCCGCCGGCTCCAGCCCTGGTTCCGGCCCCGTGCCCACGGTGACTTCTTCCCAGAGCGCGGAGAACAGGTTCATCTTTCTTGGAGACTTTGTGGACCGCGGTTACTTTAGCTTGGAGACGTTCACGCTCCTCATGTGTCTAAAGGCCAAGTGCGATCTTCCCCCGTCACCAGGGGCCTACGGAGGATGCCCTGTTGCTGACAGCTACGTAGATATCCCGACCGAATTGTTCTCGTCCGCGGCAACCACGAGTCGCGGCAAATCACCCAGGTGTACGGCTTCTACGAAGAATGCCAACAAAAGTACGGCAACGCATCTGTCTGGAAAGCGTGCTGCCAGGTATTTGACTTCTTGGTCCTGGCCGCCATTGTCGACGGCGAGGTGCTCTGCGTGCACGGCGGTCTGAGTCCGGAGATCCGGACCATTGACCAGATCCGAGTCGTCGCCCGCGCTCAGGAGATCCCTCACGAGGGGGCTTTCTGCGATCTCGTGTGGTCCGACCCTGAAGACGTCGACACCTGGGCCATTAGCCCTCGCGGTGCCGGGTGGCTGTTTGGTGACAAAGTGGCGACCGAGTTCAACCACGTGAACGGCCTCAAGCTGATTGCGCGAGCGCATCAGCTCGTCAATGAGGGATACAAGGTTGGCGATATTCGATGACGCACCTACAGAGGATGGCGGCTGACTTTTGCAGTATCACTTCGAAGAGAGTTCGGTGGTGACGGTTTGGTCAGCGCCCAACTACTGCTACAGATGCGGCAACGTTGCCTCCATCATGTCTGTAGACAAGGATCTGAACCCCAAGTTTAGCATCTTCTCGGCGGTGCCGGACGACCAGAGGCACGTGCCGGCGAGTAGACGGGGGCCGAGCGACTATTTCCTGTAATGAGCGATGGGACTCTTTCAAGCATCGGGACGGATTGGGCTCTAGATGTACACTAGCACACGGTTGAGATATCCATGACTTGTGAATGAATGGCAACGCATAATGGTTGTTTGGGTAGCTGGCGTTCCCGTTTTGAGTGAGTGAGTACCGTGGCCAAACTCGTTGGCGATGGGTCTGTCTCGGATCTCCTTGTCCACTCCCTCAAGAAACTTCGCCATGAAAAGCACGCCTCACGCTACATAGCAATCAATCACACAGCCCACTGGCTCTCACTTGGCGCCTCTCCCCGCCAGAGACGCCGCGCGCGCCATCTGCGCGTTGCGCGCCTGGTCCCTGGCCTGATCCCACGCCCGCCCACTGCCCCCGGCTCGCGCGTCCCGTTCCGCTCGCTTCTCCTCCTTGAGGGTGCGGGCCTTTTCCCTGGGGTCAATCACGACGAGTTCCTCCTCGGCCTTTCTGCGGTTACTCAGGTCCTTGCCTAGCCTGTCTGCCGCAAAGGACAGCGAGTGCGACATCCAGCCCTCGTCGTCGCTCTCCTCCTTGTCCTGCTTGTCCCACGCCGTGCAGCTCTGGCAGTTGGCGATGAAGTGCAGGTCGCACAGCTCCGCCTCCTCGCCCTGGTCGTCCTGGGCGCCGCCGTCGGCCTCGGCCTGCTTGTCCGTGCCCTGCGCCTGCTCCTTTTCCGGCGGGGCCTTTTCCAGCCTTGATTGGAAGGACTTGAGCATCCGGAGAGTCGCCGAGTCTTCGTTGCTGATCGCGTTGCTGCCCCCCGGTCGTCTTTTGCGACCGCGTATGGAGGTCTCGGGAATCATCGACTCCAGCGTGGACTTGGGTCGCTCCTTGACGGGCTGCTCGGTGTGCATCATACGTCGCATTGACGCCTTGATCGCCGCCAGTTCCTCGTTTGCCCTTTCCAATGCCGATTTCTTGGGAGGCTCGGGTTCTGGTGATGACTCCGGTGACGGTTCTCTAGGCTTTTGCGTTGGCGTTTCCCTCTGCTTTTCCGAGGCATCGGCCGCGCCCTCCTCTTCAGCCGCCGGTGTGCTCTCTATTGCGCTCTCTTTGGTCGGCTTATCGGGCTTCGGCGCCTTTTTCTTGATAGCTTTGGGCTCCTGAGGCTCCTCTTGGGGCTCTTCCGCGATTAATCTTGTATCGAACTTGGCTTTCTTGAAAACCGGCTCCTCCTCCTCTCCCTCTTCATCGCCGAAACTCAGCAGCTGCTTGCCACCCCTTCGCTTCTTCTTCTTCTTGTCTTTTGCGGCGGGCGGCTTTGTCGGGGCTCGTGTCGCTACTCTTGTCCGCTTCTGCATATCCTCGAATGGGTTCACCAAGATCTCGATTCGCTCGACCTTGACGGCGTACAGCGGACGCTCCGAGCCCGGCTCCACCTCGGACTCACCTATCTTGGCGAGGTTGTAGATCGTGTCGCCGGCCACGCGCCCAAACAGCGTGTTCTTGCCCGTCAGCTCCTCCGTCTTGTCCAGCGTGAAGAAGAACTGGCTGCCGTTGGTGTCCTGGCGGCCCTCGTTGGCCATACCCAGGAGGCCGCGCCTGTTGAACTTCAACCTCGAGTGGAATTCGTCTTTGAAATTGATTCCCGTCAGACCCGCGTTCTTGCCGTGCCGCTGATCCATCGGCCACGGGTCCAGGTCGCCGCTGAAGGCGCCGCCATCGTATATGGACTCGCCGCCGTTGCCCGTGCCCGTCGGGTCGCCGCCCTGGAGGATAAAATTAGGAACGAGGCGGTGGAATATCGTCCCATCGTAGTAGCCGTCCAAGCTCAGTTGTAAGAAGTTGCGACAAGTCAGAGGCGTCTGCTTCGCGAAGAGTTCGACCTGGATCTCGCCGAGAGTCGTGTGGATGATGGCCGAGGCCGTAGGCTGCGGCTCGAGGTTGTATAGGGACGACATGGCGGGCGCACTCGAGATGCGGTAGGTGGTGGCAGTGTACGCACTGCGGGCGTTTCGGTGTTGCCTCGTTTCGCGTTGGAGCAGTTGGAGAGAAGGCTGAGAATGATCGTCGCCCTCCAAGGAAGCTATACCTATCGATAGGGGCCCCACTTATTTCGACATCAAAGTGCCCGTGAGCTACAACCGCTCGTCGCTCAAGAACAAAATCATCGGTTTCTCAGCAAATGTGAACAGCGGCCTGACCGCCACAATCTAAGCTTCCGCTTGATTTCTATTCGTCATCGTGAGAGTGCCAAAGGCCATCGTGATTCTCTATATGCAGGGCAGTAGATGCAACCACTACTCTACAAGTCGTGAAGAGGGCGATTTTGTCCTCTCTTCAGCTTCGTGAGAAGCTCTCCTAGAGCGCCTCTCGTACAGCCTGGTTTGAACGTGGAACTGCCTACGTACGCACCACAAATCTGTGGGCATTCACCTCCAAAGCCCCTTGTTTGGACCGACCGAGGGATTCGCCGCACAGGGAATCCATGAGAAGGTGCAATCAAACATCGATGAATGGCAATCTCTTCCAGTCTGGTCGAGCTATCGCGGTCGGGGTTGGCTAAAGCCTCGACTGCTGCGTAGAGGAAATTCGAAACTGGCACGACCCCGAAGCCATTGCGATGTTCGTGGCACTCATCGGCCCGCATGCTGCGACCGGGTTCGGAGTTGGAAAGCAGGCGAACCCGTGGCAGGCGCCACTGCGTATCGCAAGACTGGGAAGGAGCGACCCCATGCCGCAAACCGTTGAATGAAGCGGGTCCGGGCCTGGGCCGCTTGAGCCTCAATTGCAATTTGGCGACGACCTCCCGCTTCGAGAGCAGTGAGCCCAACCAACAGACCGTAACGCGGTAGCCACCGTCAGCCTTTTGCAACCACCGCAACCAGCGCCTGAATCATCGAGTATTACTCTAGCCGCCCATATGTTAAAAGAGGTTTTAAGTTCATTCATTTGCACCTCCCTAAGCTTTTTCAGCTTTTCAGAACGATAAATTACAATAGTAAAAGCCCCTTATACTAAAAAGCTTCTTACGCTAAATATACTCAATTTTTAGCCAAACAAGGGGCCTCCGAGCCGGATAGCAACAGATTTATGCTGGGTATACTCAGATAGCGCGGCTTGGCCTAGTTCTCGACCAAGCCCAGATTCCTTAAAACCGCCGAAAGGAAGCTATTAAGCTTATTAGCATGCTTATTAAATTATAGGAGGCTGAAACGATGAAAAGGAACGTATTTTGATGAGTATTAAAAGGGGGGGGGGGGTTTGGCGAGAAGGCGGCGAGGGGGGAAGTTGCGGAACATGATGTAGGACTTACAGCGTGGTTCAGAAGGTTGTAGCCTAGGTGTTACAGCGGTTAGTAACGGTACTGGACAGCCCCGGAAGGCGCTGTAGTGGGCGCCGGCGAATTGACTTACAGTTGACCCAGACAGTGCCGGCCTTCAGGGCGTTACTGACGCGAATGGCAGTGTTGAGGTCCCGAGTATGGACAGCAGCGGCAAGGCCGTACGAGGTGTTGTTGCCGAGGGCAACGACCTCATCCTCGTCCTTGAACTTGGAAATGGCGCAGACGGGACCAAAGATCTCCTCCTGCATGATCTTCATGTCTGGGCGGACATTGGAGAAGATGGTAGGCTGGATGAAGTAGCCCTTGTCGCCATGGCGCTCACCGCCAATCTCCACGGTGGCACCCTCCTCCTTGCCAGACTTGATGTAGCCCATGATGCGGTCGTACTGCAGCTGACTGACTTGGGGGCCCTGGAAGGTATCGGCCTGGAAGGGATCGCCGACCTTGTTCGCCTGGGCGCGCTTCTTGAAGGCCTCGAGAAACTTGTCGTAGATGCTCTCGTGGACGAAGATACGGGTGCCGGCACAGCAGCACTGGCCGTGGTTGAAGTAGATGCCGAAGTTGACCCAGGAGATGGTCTGCTCGATATCGGCGTCGGCGAAGACGATGTTGGGGGACTTGCCGCCAAGCTCGAGGGTGACCTTCTTGAGGTTGGAGGCGGCGGCGGCCTTCATGATGGTGCGGCCGACAACGGTGGAACCGGTGAAAGCGACCTTGTCGATATCCATGTGGGAGGAGATGGCGGCACCGGCGACCTTGCCGAAGCCGGAGAGGAGGTTGAAGACGCCGGGGGGGAAGCCGGCCTCCTTGATGAGGTTGGCAAAGACGAGACCAGACAGAGGCGTCTGCTCAGCCGTCTTCATGACGATGGTGTTGCCGGTAGCCAGGGCCGGGCCGATCTTCCAGGAGAGCATAAGCAGGGGGAAGTTCCAGGGGATGATCTGGCCGCAGACACCAATCTAGAAGACACATTAGCAACTCACAAAGCATCGCTACAGCATGCGTGGGTAACGTACGGGCTCCTCGCGGGTGTAGTGGAACATGTCAGGGGCAATGTCGAGGGTCTTGCCCTCCAACTTGTCGGCCCAGCCACCATAGTAGCGGATGCAGCCGGCGACGGCGCCGACGTCGCCCTTGGCCATGGTGATGGACTTGCCGTTGTCGAGGGACTCGACGGCGGCGAGCAGGTCGAGGTTCTTCTCGACGAGGTCGGCGAGCTTGAGCATCAGGCGGCCGCGCTCCTGGGGAGTGACCTGGCGCCAGGTGGTCTCGAAGGCCTTGCGGGCGGCGGCGACGGCCAGGTCGACATCCTTCTCGGTGGCCTCGCAGACGGAGGTGATGACCTCCTCGGTAGAGGGGTTGATGACCTCGAACTTCTTCTTGTCGACACCCTCAACCCATTCGTTGTTGATGAACCTAGGGCGTGTGTTAGCTTGGTGCTGCCGCGGCCGCTTCGACGCCAGGTGGCGATTCTTGGTCTGTCGACTTACAGGCCGATGGGCTGCTGGTAGGCGCCCGTAGCCGGGGTCTTGAGCTCGACGGTCAAAGACATGGTGGCTTCGTCTCGGTGGGTATCGAATTACAGTAGCAAGGAGTCTGATGAGGGCACGAGGAGGAGGAGGCGATGTAGAAATAGAGGAGAAGAGGGAGACTGCGCAAGAAAAGACAAGCCGACGGGAGTTGACTGGCAGCGGCAGCAAAGTCCTTATAAAGGCGGGGAACCCGTTGTGCCGTCCGTGTCGCCTCCCCCGCAGTGTGAAGGCCGAGCGAGGGGCGACGCTATCCGAACAATCTCGACGGGCGGACGCGATGGGGCAACGCCACACAGGGGAGGGGGGGAGACAGAGGCGGGGGGGCGGGAGGGCGGCCGGATCCAGAGGCGGAAACGGACTGGGAACATGGAACGGAGGAGCTCCCTGGCAACCGCGCGCTAGACGCCAACAGACTTGTCACCGAGGCATATGTAGGGCACCCACGATAACGCAGCAGCAGCAGCAGCAGCAGCAGCAGCAGCAGGGCGCAGCACAAGATCGGTGGGATGGTATTATGTCAAGCTCCGGGGAGAGCTTCTAAGAGGAACTTGCCCCTCCACCAGGGGGGCCTTGGGGGCGCTCTGAGATGGATGGTGTTTGGTGGCAGCGAATCACGCACGACGCTCCGATGCCGCTGAGACGCGATGCCACACCATCCGAGGCCCAACGGTGGAGATTCCCCGCAGAGACGCGGCCAATGGCTTGGGATTTTTGCTGGGGACTGCCGATTCGACACGTAAAAGCTCATCCGAACGCGGGCACTTGTGGGAGAGAAATCCTCGCGCGGGCTGCACCTGGGGGCACGGGGTGGCGGCATGGATGGCGGCGGGGGGAAGGGGAGGGGACAAGGGGTGGCGCTTTTCCCGTAATGTGGCGACAGTCGTTTGTTGCACCTTGTGCTATCACGGCAGATGGGTGTGATGATGATGCTCGGAGACGCGACGACATGTCCGCTCGATTTTAATTTTTTTTTTAATTTTTTTGTGCTACGTGACGATCCTTGATGTGCTATGCAGCATGCAACGGTCAGCAGCTCTCCAGCCCGCGGCAAAAGCTTGTGCGACGCCAGTTGACTTGATCGTACGGAGGCCTCGGTGTGCAAGGTCCAGGCAAGTTACAACAGTCCAAGAATGAAAACGCGAGCCAGTACGAAGTACACGACACATCCCCGTCTGTCCGGGCGCCGACTGGACACGCAGATGCGGAAACCCCTCTCTTCTTCCCTACCTCCCTCGATGCACCGCCCGCACGACAACACAACACAGACATCTCGCTCGGACAGACACGGAGCCGCTGACCAAAAACTGGTCCAGATTATGCCTCCTTCCTGATCGCCATGGTGCTGCGCCGCCGCCGATATGGATGGATGGGCTCGCACGTACTCGCGCTGTTTCGAGGAAGAGTAGACGAGAAGCCATCCATCCATTCCGCCTTCTCCCGTTCCAAGCAATACCGAGGCGGAGCGGCTATGTACATATGTACGAAGTATGTACTCTGTGTGTCAACGGGCGACACGCATCATCCCGGCCAACGAGGCAACAAAGACCCGTCGGAAGTGAGACCAGACACGGCCCCGGTGGGGACCTGTGCGGGCTGGACGCGGGACCCGAGTTGATCAAAAAAGAAAGTGCTGACGCCGAGAACCCCGCAACCGGCATGACGATGGCCAAACGATTTGTCCTTTAGTCAACTGCCTTTGCTCTTGTTGGGGTTTCGAAAGGGGCCACTCGGCTCTTTCGTATCGAAAGTCAGAGTTGCACCCACAGACTTACATTGATGCTCAACAGTTTACCAGCACAGCACATTGTACAGGACGCGAGATACGCGCAAGGCCGCTATGACATCAAGTTCAACGACCAGCCCAAAGATTCACCCTAGCATCTGTTAATGCCGACGTCGCCCATCGGCCTTTAGCCCACTATCGAGTTTCGCGTGCTCGGCAAAGCGCCTGGCGAGGAGGCCACCCACCCCCAGCCCAGCCAGACCTCAAGGGTCAAGAGACATCGTTGGTTACCTATTACCCCTCCGCCCCACCAGCGGTTCCGTCTCGTGGAGACCCTGCTCGCGTTACATCCCACCTCCATGCTGCCGTTCCTGCCACTAGTTGCTCCTCCGTGACAGTGTATGTGGTTGGGTCTTGCCCAGCTGCGGTGAAGTGTGGCTGCCTCGGCCTGCATGCCCGCTGGTCCTAGCGCCCAGCCCAACCTCGACATCCGCCTCCCCGGCCAGCCGCTTCTCTTCAGGAAGCGTAGATCTGCTGTGATGTACCTGCTGCGTGTGTGCAGCTCTGGGTGTCCGACAAGGTGTCCCGTCCCGTCTCAACATCGTGGACTTTCCTTCCCGCCGCGCCTAGCGCGCCGCTTACGAAGGCCTACTATCTCATACGGTTCTTCTTCTTGACGCTCTGTTCGTGTCTCAAAGTCTGCATGGTACGGCAGAAACACCCGGGGTCCTTTGTTCGTACTCGAGCCGTCGTGGCCATCGCCACGGCTGGTCAAGTCTGGGGCGGCGAGCCGTCACGCCACCGGTGCCCGGCTCTCAGAAGCTTACTGTATCTGGAATGGCTGCTTATTCCAATGCCCATCAGTCGAGCCTGGCAGGTCTGCATGCCGGGACGGCGATTGACGAGTTGGTGGCTGGGCCCCGCCCTTGCTTGGTAGCAGCACTAAACATTGATGCCCGGATGTCCTGCAACAGGCACGTGTGCAGGACATCCGACGATGAGGGGTGTTCTTTCCAGTGTTGGTCGTGGCCATGACCCAACGGCATTCTGCCTTTAGCGGATCTTGACACCTGCATGCTCTGCGCATCCCTTAGTATGGGACGGGCCGAGAGTGAGCACGTACATGCAGTCCTGCCTCGGCCATCCTCTAGACCGATTGTGATCCTCTCGCCTCCGAGCCATGATGTCCTGCTTGCGTAGATCGTGTCGGTCGATGCAAGATGGGAAGTACAACATCCAGAGCGCTTGCATAGCGGTGTCCACATGGTGGCGGGAATGCCGGAAATGCATGGCACCCAGATGTGAGAAGCGTGTCCGGATATCAGAGGAATAGGCTACTAGGTAACACAAGCGGGCTTGCTTACTTTGTAATACTCCTCATCAGGCCCTGAGGCCCACATCCTGGGCATTTTGATGTCTTCAACGCCGGCTCGAAGAAGCTCTGAGTCCCGTCCCAAGGCTGTCATCACGGGCCTCCTCAACAGCGCAACTCGCAGATACCCATGTGCGTATCGAACGCATCAGCAATCACTCGCCATACCGGGCACAGAAATGACCCGCGATTGCAAAGAGTATGTTCTAGGTCCAAGCACGTGAGACACATACGCGAATAATCATGCTCACTCCAAGTGACTAAGAAGTGCTAGCTAGGATCGCCATCGTCCTAACTGATCAATCTGACCTAGGCAGTATCCGTTTCCTCGAATCCCCGGCTATCTCAACTCAGTTCCTTCAAAGTAAACGACTGCCGCATGAGTGGTGTACGAAGCACTACGGGCACGACTGGAACCCATCAGGGCCAATGCTGGGCGATATCCCTCCAAACAGTCTTGCTAAGCGCCCGGTGTTTCCCATGCTCATCTCAAGAATTCTGAGAAAATTGAACATATACCGAAGCCCTGTGACTGTGTGCTGGTTTGGGCCCGTCGCCGTGCCCTCCCAGTCGGCATGCCTCGCGCCTTCACAGTCATTGCTGCCAACAAGGCATGACGAGTTGCACAAAGC
Source organism: Purpureocillium takamizusanense (assembly GCF_022605165.1). NCBI lineage: Eukaryota > Fungi > Ascomycota > Sordariomycetes > Hypocreales > Ophiocordycipitaceae > Purpureocillium > Purpureocillium takamizusanense. The sequence continues at coordinate 2,605,379 of NC_063072.1, forward strand.
CAAACCACACCACCAACCGCGCACGCAACACGCTACTGCGAAAGCGATCCCAGAGAACTCAGCCAGTACCTAACGCGGAATGAAACGAGCAGCTGCAAAGAGATCAACATCCAAAAGTCTTGCTGTCAATTGATGAGCATGATGTCGCACGAGATGATGACGGCGGTTTCTGCGCAGCGAATGTCAACGTCAATTTTCGCCCTCAGTATTGACCCCTACCCCCCTCAAGAGATGAATTCAGGCACTTGCACTTTCTCTATTGTTAAAGTGAGTTGTGCGGGCTTGTTCTAAAGAGTGCACGTATGAGCTCGAGGAGGCCGCCCTCAGGCGCCCGAAACTGCGCGTTTGCTCCTGCCACTTTCACGCGCGGCGCACCTTCCTTCCCGCTTCCCATTCACTGCTCTCCCACGCTGCCTTGCCACACAAACCCGGAACTTGAGAAGGCTGAACCCTCAACCTTGTTCTTTTCCTTCTGCCCTTCGCCTCATCTATCAAGTCACCGACGTCGGGAACGCAGCCATGGCTGTTATATCAAAAATCCCGGGCTTGTCCGTCAGCGTCGCAGTCAACAACGAAATCGCGACAGAATACTCTACCGTTGAAAGCGAAATCAGCGGTTCTATTGACGGGGAGGCTTCAGCGGCTGGAGATCGAGGCGAGCACGTTTGGCCCCGTACGACAACGTACATTGAATCCTATTCGGGTGCCCCGTTTCGCATCGAGGCGACATTCAGCGCTGGTTTTCAGACTGCAGTTTCGAAACACAAAGATCATGACGCCATCTCCGTTGAGGTATACGTCGATGGAACTTGGGTGACTAGCGGGTGGGCCTATTTGGAGTCGCTCGGCAAGGACGCCCCGTATGTCATCCCAATAGAGAACACATGGACACAGTCAGAGACGGGCGGCCTGTTGGAGGAGCGCCAGTTCGCATTTGCGCCGGTATCTAGGGGTAAGTCTCCCATCGAAATTTCCGTTCCGCTGTATGCTGATTGTAGGTGATCACAGTGGACGATGCGAGCAAGCAAAAGATCGTCGAAGACTCGAAGATTGCCGAGTCCTTGGGTGAAATTATTATCGGGATTGATTTGATGACCACCGTGGACGACGACTTCTTCGACTACCCAGAAAACGTCGCCAATCCGGCCGGCGTGTTCAGCCTGGCGGAGAAAGCAATGAAGGGAGCGGCGATCTCCCACGGCACGTCGTAAGTTCAACACAAGTCTGAAATCGAAACCGACAGCTAGCTCAGAAGGAGTAGGTTCCCTGTCGCCAGAACGGTCCCCACGGAAAGAATGCAAGGGTCGGAGAATCATACCTTGATCGGAGACTTCGTCTTTCGATATCGATCTCGAGGTAGGCAGGCTCCAACAACGCTATACACATGCAAACTAACAGGTTGAAGATGCCCTCCGCGAGGAAATGATTCTGCGACCGTCGCAATCTCCACCTGGTGCTGAGCCTGATATCAACACTATGTCAACTGTAGAGCTTCGCGCCTTCGCCCAGAAGTTACTTCACGAGAGAGTAAGTCCACTGACCTGACCTCGAGTGGTTCTGGCTAACAACAGTTAGGACTCGCGACCCCTGAAACGGGAGGTCGACATTGAAGACGTGGTGGAGTGTGAGGGACGCAAATACAAGCTTTTGAAACAGGAGAACGGCGAGGAGGCGGTGGATCTCACCGAGGACTGAGATTTCACAATACTATGGACTCAGCGAAATTACTTCGCAATGAGACAAAAAGATCCAAGGACAGGATTACAATCACACTAGGCAAGAAGTGCTTTGGGTGATGGATAGCTCTGAATATAGTCGCTGAAAGCGGTCGATTCTAGAGAAACTAGACAGGATTTGCTTTTCAATAAATTCTAGTTGAAATCTGGATCCAGTGTTTGGGTGCCACGTACTCGAAGAATCACCAAGTCCGTGCCAAGTTGAATGTAGCCATAAGTCGCCTAGGCCGAAACCTGGCGAGGGATCACGCACGGAATGTTTCCTATCTAGAGGCGTTAAGATCCTGAACCTGCACTGCCCCTGCTCCTGCCTCACTGTATGACAAGAGTTGATCGACAATTGCCCGTAGAGGTGGTTATAAATCACCTCTTATGGAAGCCTTTATCCAAGCCATTGTGGTAGCGTCTTTGTGTTTTGCGGCGAAGCCATCAGGTGAGATGGCGCCGGTCCACGACAGCGCGCCTTGCTGCTTGAGATGGGCGAGATCGCAACCAGCACAGATCTGTATTCTGACCACGCCCTGGCGAGGTCCGGGTCCTCTGTATCCCGAACCGCCCAAGTCAGCTGATGAGCAGTGCTGCCATGGAGTCCGGGAAGCGTGAGCCGACCGACTGTCCTTTCCTCGAGGCGTGAGGCTCTTGGCATGGAGGCAGCTCTTCATCGGATGCATGTTTCGGTGTATTCTCTTCACCCCGCCAGAGGATTTGCATGGATCGTCACGCGTTCGATGCGAAAAGGCTCCTTGGGCCGGCTCTTCTTGTCCACCTCGACCTTTTCCATCTTGGCGAGCGTGGCGAGCGACTCGTCGCCGATGACCTTGCCAAAGATGGTGTTGAGTCCGTCGAGATGGGACGCCTTGTCGAATGTGATGAAGAACTGGGAGCCATTGGTGCCGGGTCCCTTGTTGGCCATGGAGACGACGCCGCGCGAGGTATGCCGCAGGGTGGGCCGGATCTCGTCGTCGAAGGCACCGCCCCAGATGGAGCGGCCGCCCTTGGGGTTGCCGGCGGCCGGGTCGGGGTGCGCAGGGGCGCCGGTCTGGACCATGAAGGACGGGATGAGGCGGTGGAAGGGAGACTCGTCGTAGTAGCCGGACGCGCAGAGAGCAAGAAAGTTCTAAGGGCGACGGAGGGGTTAGCTGCTGGATCGCGGTCGTGGTGCGGCGCGGGGGGGTGCATCGCCAGCCACGTACCTCTGCCGTATTGGGGACGCTCTCGCAAAAGACCTCGATCTTGAGGTCGCCCAGGGAGGTGTGCAGCGTGACGGACATGGTGGCTGCGGACCGTCAGCGGCGCCGGATACGCGACGGGTGCTGCGACGGACAGGACTGGCGATGGTGATGGCGAGGTTGCAGTGTCAAAAGCCTGGCGCAAGCCCCGGAGGGACCAAGCTCGAAATCTGAGGTGGGCCCCCCGCGATCCGTGACCGGCGGGCCGGGGCTAGGCCGTTTAAGGCGCTCACGGGCGGCTGCTAAGTACCTTACCAACTTACCTATAGCACTGCACTAGGTAAGTACTATGGTACGATAGGTGTTATCCAGCAGGCACCAGCCTCCCAATGGAACCATGGAACATTGAACCTCGGGGCACCTCATGCTTCCATGGTTGTTGTCAGTGTCGGCCCGCCGCGGGGGGGCTCCTCTTGCACCCGTGCGGCCTTGCGTATAAGTAGGAGCAGGAGGGGTCTAAGAATGGAACGTCAGGGACGGGATGAACGCGCAGGCACCTGGACGGCCATGGCTCCGAGCGCCGCAGTCGCACCAGTCTAGGGGCAGGGGGAGGCGGAATTCGGGGGTTTGAGGAAACATGTTTTATCTGGTCCCGACGCGCCGGTTGGCAAAACATCTGTCGCTTACATGGACTACACTGCGAGGCGCATGGAGGAGAGTGATGCCAATGGCTGGGCGCCAAAACACACGGCCTTTCCATCCTCCACTGGAGGAACCCCCCACCTTCCAAGGCCGCGCGGTAGGTTACTCTGCCCACCCAACGCAGATTAAGCTGCCTCGGGCTGAATCGACGACCTGCCCGTCGCCGCCGCCGCCGACAACGACGACGACGACGAAGACGAAGACGGCGCGACGTATGTGCGGCGGTGACCCGAGCTGGATGCGGGCTGACGCGGGGGCGCATGGTGCTAAAGATGATCAGTTCGCCCGAGCTGTGTGTGCTGCTGCTGCTGCTGAAGCAGGCTCCAAGATTCGAAAACACGGGGTCAGTCTCACGCCTTGTCCCTGGGGCGATTACTGCTCTGCGCGCCATCCATCCACCCACCCACCCTTCCTCCCCCAAGCGCAAAGTTGCCATGTGGCAGACGGCCAGCCCGCCCTCTCGAACAAGCAAACCAAGCCGACCCAACCCAACGCGACCCACGGTACGGCAGGACAGGGCTTGCTGTTGCTTGCTCGCGTGTTTGGGAGTGGTCAGGTTGCGAGCGAAGCCCTTTGGGCGGTGCGCGCGTGGGCAGCGAGTGCATTGGCGGTCGGAGATGACACGACGTGATTGGCAAAGGGGGGTGTTGATGGCTGACGAGCGCAGGCAGGCAGGCAGGCAGCCCACGGAGTGGCTACGTACGTACTTGCAGTCCCTAGGTTGTAAACGTCACCTGTCGTCCAGGTAATAGAGGGACATTGGGCCTTCCATGGCAAGCATGCGGGATTGAAGTTAATCGCGGGGCTGGCCTGCAGTGCACTGCACTGCACTGCACTGCAGCCAGCGCTTGGCCGGCGCCCAAAAGAGCCTCCAACTCCACCACAGCAGAGGCGCAGGCAGTACCTATACCTATACGTAGGGTGCCTCCAGCTCTGCTCCGAGGTACCAAGGCCTGGGCAGGCATGGCAGTGGCCCGTCAACATGAATCGCACGCCCCGGCAACGTGCGCCCCCATCTGCAAACACCAAGCAACGTGCTTCGCGATTGTCGCTCGTCTTTTTAAGTTTCGGCTGCGTGTTGTTTTCCGAAATCCCCTTTGTCACCCTCGAGCGTCTGTCGCCCACGTGCCGCTTGCGCCAAAACAGAACCAGCAGCAGCAGCCTTGCCGCCGTCCAGGTCTCTCTACCTTAGGTTTCCATCTTTCCAGCTTACCTACCTAACAGGCCACCAACCGTCCTGCACTGCGGGCACCTAATAAGGGAAATCTGGAACCAACCTGCCCGAGTCTCTCTGCCGCGCCTCGAGCTGGAGCTGGAACAACCCTACTGGAAAGCCCCCGCCCTCCTCCTCCTCCTCCTCCTCCTCCCTCCTCGGCGCCGCGCGGTGGCTCTTTCAGCCGGGACTCGGACTGCGCAGCTGCTCGTCTTACCTTACTAACGTCAACCTAAACCTCCTCCGCGTCGCTCAAGAGCCGCAATCCGCCTCTCCCGCCGTCCTCTCTCGCCCCAGCTTGCTCACGCACCGCCCCGGCGAGCTTGCATCCCGGCGCTCCACTTGCACGGAAAGCCTGACATCCGTCCGAGGACGCCTCCCGACCATCGCTTACGCGACCCTCGCTCACCAGCTGCCTCCGGTCCTGCGGATGCGACCAACACCCCCGCCGCGCGCAACCACCGCTGCTGTCAGGAACATCCATTCGCGACGCTGACATCGACCTTCCGTGCGAGGACTCTTTGTACGGCTACGACGGCGGCTACATTCCCTCCGCACTCGGCGCGTGCCCTATCCTGCTTCTATCCCCTCCGTCTGACCGACGACGACAACGGCGACGATACCTACGCCTCATTGCGTACGTACCACATCGGCGACCATCCACGCCACCCTGCCCTTGTCCCCCCGCCGCATGCCCACGGCATCACGCTACATGACGATATCGCCAATTCCCACCGCCCGCTTGACGACGACGACGACGACGACGACGACGACGACCGCAGCACCTCTTGCCGGCGCACTCCGACGCCCCTATAATACATCCTCGCCCCCAGCCGCTGCCGTAATCGTCGGCGAGCCCGCGCTGGCGGAAACCACGACGTCATCATGGCCTCCGCGCCAGCCAGCGTGAGGGTCTCGGGCCCTCCAAACAGTAGCTTCCTCGTCGGCTACCCTGGCATCTCGGCGACGTTGGTATGCTTGCGACCGCACCCTGTCCTGGCCGCACACCGGAGCCCCGGCCGCTCCCCCGCAGACGTGGTACAAAAGAGCCAATGCTGACAAGTCGCAGCCGCGCATCGAGGGCAAGGTTGAGATACGCCCCGGCCAGGGCTTCTCCATGCCGGTCCCCGTATCATTAGTGCGAATATGCTTACAACGGCGCGAGACGATACATCCGGATGCGGACAGCCTCACCAAGAGGCATCTCGGCGCTCCCCGACGAGAGGCGACTGACGTGGTGGGCAAGGAGGTTTTGCTCTTCCGGTGCTCCACGGGAAAGGAGGCCGAGAGCGTAATTGCCATGGACCTACCGTTCGTGCTCTTCATTCCCTTTGGCAGAGGAGGCGAAGAGACCAACCGCCGAATACCTCCGGCCTCATTACAACTTCCGAGCCGGACCGCCGAAACATACTACGAGCTTGTTGTCACGCTACAGCAGGGCCACAGCAACCAGTACAAATACAGCTTCCCCGTGCCCCTGCAGCGCTACGACACCCTGTCAACGTTTGGCATGTATAACAAGCCCGAGACGAAGCTGGTCACCACCGACAACGTTGTCCACCTCGGAATCAACCTTCCGCGGTGGAGCTTTGGGCCCAGCGACCCCATTACTGTATACATCAAGCTGTCCCCAAATGTTGACTGGATGAGCAAGGCCAAGCGAGTAACAATCGAGAAGATTACTCTGACAATCGAGGAAGAAATCACATTCAATCCCGAAGGCGACGAGCCCACAAAGAAAGTCAACAAGCTATCAAAGCAGGTACAGGCTGTCAAGATGAAGATGCCTGAGGCCGGGTACGCCACCAACATTGGCTTGGTGTTCCCATCCAAAGACCTCCGAGATCCAGACGGCATCGTCAAGAGGGGCAAGCCGGGTTTTCCTCAATACGAGGTCGCCACGTTTACCACCACGTCAAGTCTGTACAAGATTGAGTTTTACGTCAATATCAAGGTAAATTGCCTCCATTCCTTTGCGGCACGGCTCTCCTTGACTCTTCTAATTGCGTCAACAGGTGCAACTAAGTGGCGCTCGAGATGTGACCCTGCGGCAGCCCATTGTTATCTGTCCGTTGGACCAACAAGGGTGCAAAGAGGAGATGGAAGCCATCGAGCAGGCTGCCAAGGACGCGGCGCTCGTCGACGCAAACAACCCCATGCTACCGGCCCGAAACATAATTCTAGCCAGCGATCGAGATTCATTACGCGCCCTGGGGTTGTGCATGGTTGGCGGGCAGAAGAAGCCCTTTATTGATTGAAGAGTTGAGCGTGGACGGCGGCGGCGGCACAACGACCGAGCACAAAGCGGCTGGGCTACGTGGACGTGTACATGGCGGACGGCGCTCTATACCCTTACGAGGCGTTTGAAGCCCTGGTTGGGCAAGCACTGGAGGAGGACATTTCGTCGACTATATTCTGCCGAGGTATACTCGGGGCGTTTGGAAAGGCGGAGTTGGCGATTGCAGGTTCGATGGCTTCTCCCGCCGCTTATAGAGCGGGTACGGCGGGCATGATTGGAATGGATATACCGAATTCATGTCTCTAGGCGGCCTGGAGCCATACGAATATGCTGATGAGCTACGCGAGCATATCTCGTGGAGGATCTATTGACATCGACCCAACGCTGGTGCGGAACATGTGATGAACCATGTTCGAGGAATGAACGATGCAGGTGCAGGTGTCGTAGTTTGAGTTGAAGCTGGCAGGCAGACCAAAAAAACCAAAGTGATAATTCATAAAACAATAGCACGGATGCAAAAAAATAATTGATGTTGGGAGCCGTAGGGATCGAACCTACGCGGGCGATGCCCATTGCGGTTCAAGAACTGAGCGTGCCACCATTTCGGATGACGACTTCCTAAACACAACGCCTTAACCACTCGGCCAGACTCCCATAGTGTGAGTGGCAATTCGTCGAATTTAGACACTATAAGGGTGGACAAGTGCTCCGACTGGGACTACGGCTTGGTGGACCCACCTACTCACCGAAAAGCAGAGTGGCACTCCGACGTGAACCATTCATGACTGCTACGTTTAGAACTGAGAAAGGACCACCACAGCGTCGGACAACCCATGCTCGATTGAGATTTTTTCATCATTTGATGAGGGAGATCCGCTGGAACGGTAAGTGCGCTACTGGTGTCGCGGCGGCCACGTTGGATCGCTGACACTCAGGCAGCTCGCTTTGGGGCCTTGTGAGAACATCTGGTCCGATACTGGACCTCACCATCGGCCACCACCCACGACCATCTATCCCTGGGCTGGCCCAAACCTCAGGAAACAAGCCAGACTACAGGACAGTCCAGCAAAGCAGACACGCCGCTCGCCCGTTCCGCTCTGCCATAGGCCCCGGAAGGAACCGCAGGCATGCCGTTCGACGACGACGACGACCCGCTGCAGGCGCCTGGCCTGCCTGCCGCCCAGCCCATCGCAGGGGGTGCCGCGCGCAACCTCGAGGATGAAGACGGCATGGAGGACGATGGGCTGCCCGACTACAAGCTCTTTGCGGCCATGTTCGAGAAGAGGGGCGTCTCGAGCAAGACGATCCGCAAGGGCGAGAAGGACTTTGAGTCGCACGGCACGCGCGCCCAGGACGGCGCCCTCGAGGCGAGCCGCCGCGCCATGGAGGAGGTGCTCGGGTACACGCGCACGCACCGCTCCGACGCGTGGATACGGGCGTGGTACTTTCCCGACTGGTGGACCGTTGAAGCCGCAGACCGTCTGGCAGCGCCGGCGCCGGCGCGTGCTGCCACCACTGCTGGAGCCGCCGGCCGGGAGCAGAGCGGCCAGACGCAGCCTGATGCCTGGCTGGCGGACCGCGTCGTCGTCATGGAGCACGAAAAGGGCAGCTGGATGAAAGACATTGGCCGCACCGTCCCCGGGAGCAAAGACCGGCCAGGAGTCGGGCGCCTGTGGCTGCTCCCCGAAGAGGCTCTCTACCTCGTTGAGCGCGGCACCGTGGACCTGTGGTGGCCGGACCTGGAGCTGCCGGAGCTGCTTCCCGTGGGTGAGATGCCGTCACCGGGTTATGGCCACGACGATTACGATGTCGGGCTGCCACTGAGCGTGGAGGCGGCATACTCACTACTCATCGGCTACGACGGCGACAGGGGAAAGACGACTCTGGCGAAGTACCAGGTATACACGCATCTGAAGCGTGCGGGCTTTCACATTCTACGAGCGCCGCCGGATGGGTCATCTACGACCGAGGATAGGGACGAGTTGCAGGGCCGTTCGCCGCGGCAGAGTCTCTGGCAGTGGCTCTTCTCGTTCGTGCCGAGCTGGGAGAGAAGACCGAAGCGCGATCCCATGGGGCCCCTCGTTTCTCCCGGGCTATATCGCTCCTACGGCCCCATCTACCAGCGCCTCGCGCTCCTCCCACGACACAAGCCTAGCCCGCGCCGCCCAGCGTCCAGTCACAGCGGGACGCAGGAGCCGTTCCGGGTACACTACCACGTGTGGAAGCCCGGCGGCGCGCCCTTTTCCAAGAAGAGCCCCCCGCCGCCCGACTTCCGCATCGCCGTCGCCGACACGGCCGAGTCCGGGGTGCCGACGCTGGAGGAGGTCGACGCGCTGCTGGGGTCGACGCCGTGGAGCCCGCCGGGGGAGTCGATGCGGGGGCCTGGCCGGCTGTACCAGCGGCTCAAGCACGGGTACCGCAACGTGCTGGTGGCGGTGGTGGACTGCGGGCTGGTCAACTTCATGAGGTTCGGGGAGGCGGCGTTTGGTGAGGAGAGGCTGTTTGAGCGGTTCGATGGCGCTGGTGGCGGCAGGGGCGGCAAGAAGAGCGGCCGGGGCGGCGGCGGTAGAGGGCGAGGACGGGGAAGGGGGAGGGGGAGAGGGAGAGGGGGGCGTGGTGGTGGTGGTTGATGAGCCTTGTTTGTGTGTTCAAAGGCTGGTGAAATTTCCCGGTCGCGTTGACAGGACGACTAGACAGGCATTGAAGCGAAAATACCATTTGAAGAGCGCCAGCACAGTTGTGGCGCCGCCGACCAACAGGCCCGGGTCGTACGACCTATGCCCTTTCACACCCAAGTACAAGATGCCATGCGGAGAGAATGTGAGCAGACCTGCTGAGACTCCGCAGCACACATTCACAAGATACAATATACAACACATACATCAAATATACACCAGTCAGGTATACCAAGCGCATACAGTCCACCCTAGGCAAGTCGTAGTAGACTGGTTGGCAACCAAAAGTGCGCGACTTAAAGGCATCTCGGCACCACCATGCAGAACCCAGAAGTAGCAAGCCGCCACCGAATGGTCTAGCCTGCGAGAACGCAAGCAGTACATACCGGTAGGCAATAATATCAAATGGCATATACGTAGTAATCTTGTAGGTGGCATGCAAGTACGTACGTATGTATGTACATCTGTATCATGTGGCTCACATCTCACATGTGCCGTGCTGCGGCCCGGGCTCCCGCCTCCGCCCGTCTTCTTCACACCTTTGTTACCAATTTGACTCGCCGTACGGTGTGCGGTGCTGTAGGACGGCTCGTGATGGTTTCTTGTGTGTGTGATACTTGCAAAGAGCCCCTCTAATTCTGTGTGTGTGTGTGTGTGTGTGCGTGCGTGCGTTGCTCGCTACAATATCGGGCGGACGCCTCATAGAGTTGAGAGGTTGCAGCAGACATGAGTAGCTGTTGAGTGAATGTTAGTTAGTCCCCCTTTTGCAAAAACAAAACAATGACTCAGTTTCTTCTGTTATTGCCGTCGGTCGCTGCCGGACCTGTGGTTTGTTTGCTGACTCTGTTCATGTCCCGAGCGAGACGCATGCGTGTGTAGAGTTTGGTTTCACAGGCTGCCGAGTCACTCCCTCCCTCTCTCCGTCGCCCGCTCTGTGAGCATCGCATCGAAACGCGCGCTTCGCCCCGGGGCCGAGCAAGCTTTTTTTGGTTCCTTTTTTTCCTTCTTTCTGTTACGCGGGTTGATTCCACCGGTTTTGTCCTCCAGCTTGTGATTACTGGGCACCCTCAGCCCGTAGAGAAAAAAAGCCGTTGAGGAGAGAGAGTGGTGGCCCGGCCCCTCCCCCCTTCCCTCGCACAACGGGCATCTGTGTTGCCTGACCAGTGAGTGTGGCACGCACGAGCGGGAGGCGTGATCCGCGGGTATTGCTTGCTTGCTTGCTTGTCATACCCTTTGCGGATGCGGTTTGACGCTGGCGAGCATGCGGGCGTGCATATGACTTGTGTTGGTCTGTGCCGTTCTCTGCGCTTCTCAACCTTTTGTTCTCTCACGTTCTCTCTCACACACATACACACATGCGCGCTCTCACTCTTTCTCACCTACGAAGTAGTCTCTCAGTCGCTCTCTGTCTGTTACAGTAAGCATCCCCAGACACATATAGATACACGGACACTTTTCCACCCCTTCTCTCTATTGATGAGCTGTGCAGAGTCCATGGGGCCGCACGCCAGGGCCAATGTTGATGCATGTGCTCAATCAAAACGAGCGCGAGGCCTTTTGCGCGTGACGATTTACTTACCCCCCCCCCCCTTTCATCAGAGTTGAGTAACACGATGCCGGCGCACAGATGAAGGAGCAAGGCCCCCGAAGAGTCATGTCATGTAAAAGACGCTGCTGCCTACTACATACAAATTTATGACTATTGACTTACTTCCAACATACCCGCCTTGCCTCGGCCCATACCCTAAAGGCCTACTCCTCGCCTCAGGTGAATTGAGCTTGGACGTTTCGGGCAATAGGCCCCCCCTCCCAGTGGAACGGACGGCGCCGGGCGCAGATCCCGTCTCGGATCAGGGCAACGATTTGAGTGATCCGACAACCATCGTCGCAACCGCGGTCCTTGCCTTATTACCACCCAACCTACACACATGGCACTACTAGTCATGCCCGGTGTCACTACTCCATCCATACTTGGTACTTGTTGACAGTACATTACTGTACAGCAGCAGTAGTAGCAGCAGCTGAAAGAGTAATGGTAGCGGCTTTCGATTACGTACGTCGAGAATCCCGCTCTGCGGCGCCCCCCCCCCCCTTCTGTCTTCCCGCGGGGTGTGTGTCATTTCTGCGCAAAAAGATTTGAGCGACATGACGAGCTATGCGAAGCGAAAGCACGCGGCAATTGAATCAACCTTTGACAATGATTCGGCACGCTGAGAGGGAGGAGGTTGGTACGTAGACGAAACACATTATCAAGGGGTTGCGCTGCCTACCGTACTGTCCCTCGAGTTGAGCACATGGGCGTTTGCCAAACGACCCACTCGGAAGCGATCCACGGCCGACGAGGACGGCAGAAGACAGGGCAATGCAGAGCAGACAGGGGGGAGTGGACGGCCTTGCCGTTGGTTTCTTTATATTAAAATTTGTGTCGGGTCGGTGGTGGCGGTTGGCGGCGGCGGCGGCGTAGGCGGCAGCTGCTGGGGTGCGGCGTCCGCGTGTGCGTGTTCCAGGTTCTCATTGCTGCCAGAAGGACACCCCGGTGCGAGTTGTCAGCGGGTTGGGAAAGTTCTTTTGGGTCCCTTTTTTTTTGCTCTCTCTCTCTCCAAGTCGGGTGTTCCCCTTTTTGCTGTTGGCGCAGATGCAGATCAATAATAATAATATCGCAGGCACCCCGCGTAAAGAGAGAGCCTTGAGCGGGTACTAAGTGGTGGTAGCTGTATTAGTAGTACCTGTTAAGGCAGGCCCTTTCTTTCCTCTGGAGTCCTGCGGTCCTCATGTTGCAATCATGTCCCCGAGAGAGGAAGAGACAGAGAGATAGAGAAAGAGCAGCAGACAAGATTCCACACGCGAGACCTTCACGTTGGTTGGGTTTCACACCGGCTGCAGACCGCGAACGGGCAACCAAGGCGAGCGAGGGTCAGTCAACTTAAACTGATGCTGTGCTGTGCTGTGCTGTGCTGTGCTGTGCCGTGCCGTGCCGTGTCGCGCTCAAACAACCTCATCAAGCAGAACGGCGCTTGTCCAGTCGCAAAGAGGGCGGGGTGGTCAAATGATGCAACATGGCACGAGAATGAGTTTCGCCCAGACACACAGCCAGGGCCGGGATTGGGGGGACGGGGGCAGAGGAGACTAATAATCATCAAATCACCAAAATCACCTCATCATAACGCCAAATCCAACCATGCACAGAAACGCCTTTTTTTTTTTTTACATGTACTTTCCACCGCCGCATCCCCTTGCTCTGCCACGCCCAAGAAAGCAACAAAAAAAAGGCGCAAAAAGACCCCTCGGACATTGTGTATTCGTACCTGTTGTATGTGCATGTACTATATCCCTGGCTTGCCGCATTTCGCATTGGTGGTGGTTCGAGAGCACTCCCGGATGCGGTATGTTGTCAACACAACAAACAGGGTCTCTCACGCTTCTGCCTGCTCCTGCCCCCCCCTGCCCTCATGTTTCGCCTGTTTGTTTTCTTTTGTTTGCTAACTGGCCCTTGCAAGCAAGCAATCGAGCAAGCAAGCAGGGCCAATTATTAGCACGTGCGCTGTCACAGATACTACTAGTATTGTATAGTAACTTAGTTAGTAGAGCCGACGGGAAACAACCCACAACCGCGAAAGTGTGCGGCGGGCGGCGGCGCATGGCGTTGACGTCGACGTCGTCGACAGGCCAACATGAACCGAACCTGAAAGCGGCCGCGTGATGGCAGCAGCAGCAGCACGTACCAACTGTAGTACTCGCCCACAATGCAAGAAAGAAAAAAGTCGTTGCGGGCCCTTGTGTGAATCAATCATTCAGTCATCAAATCATTCAGTTCAACAAAATTGTCCTCGCGGCGACGCCCATCACCATGGGCTCGGCCCACGCCTGCGGCGCGCCCATCAGCCATTCATGAGACACCATCTGGCCAAGGGGAGGGGCGGGCCGCCACAATTGAGAGACACACATGCGCGCGCCGGCTCTGTCGCGTCGCTCGATCCGACTCGCTAGTCGCTTGGGGGGGGGAGCAGACTCGATTCAAGTCGGTGGTGGCAGCGGGAAAAAAGTGGCAGAACAGGGTTACTTTCAATGCGACGCGGAGGCAAGTTGAAAAGCCACCGGGAAGGAAATACGAAACTACCAGGAGACCGATTGTGGAAGCAGAAAAAGAAAGAAAAGGTAATTATGGATGAGGTTGACATCTCGAGCTTGCAACTGCCGACAAAGAGGGCGTTGATGACGACAACGAAGAAGAAGATGATGACGGCCAAAAAAAAAAAACCTGACCGCCATCCTTTTCTCAACACTTGGACAGTCCCCCAATGTTCTTCTTGGAGTGGCGCCGGGTCCAGCTGCTGCTGCTGCTGCTGAGTCTGCGTTGTCGACGGCGGGGACGACTGAAACATTCATGTCTGAATGATATGCTTGCTTTCCCCCCCTCCCAATTGATCTCGCTCGCAAGCAAGCCCAGCAACAAGCCCCAGCTACCTACTAGCGGTCTGATGATACCAATTCAGCATTGACCTGGCCTTGGCAACCTTGGACAGCTGAACAAGGGGGGGTGGGCGGTGCGCCAAATTGCATCTCCTTTGTCAGTTTCTCATGTACAGTAACGTTAGTATGTACTTTCCTTATTCCTCCCCAACGGGACACCTTGAATGAGAGAGGGGAGGGGGGGAGGGGAGAGAAAGCCTCCTTCTGCCAGGCCAGGACATGCCCATCCCTGTCTCTTGCGTCTAGCCGTACGCAGTTGTTGCGGATCCCCTGCTCTCTCGAGTTCGTGCGCAATAAAGTTTGGCGGCGCGCATTCCATTGTGCGCACGAAGTCTAGTAGCGTCGGCACATGTATCTCTCGAGTCGACGAGAAGTTGCGAAGCAACTGGACTGTACTCGTCATAATCTCTCTTTGATGTTTTTGGCAAGTACTCTACTATGTAAAGCAATGGCACTGAACAGCACAGTACAAGAATGGCACTGCATGTACCGCACTGCGTACGTAGTTGCATGGGAATCTCGTACGATTGATTACTACAATGACCCGTGTCTGAGTCTCTGCGCGATCGATTGATCGCTGGGCTAAGTTGCGTGACATGTCCATTGCCCACCAGACGGCCATCCCCACCCACCGCCTCACGCCTCACCAACCCTCAAATATTGGGAAGCTTGTTTCCTTCCCCCTACCCTTGCCGTCAACTTACCAGCCACCATCATCATCCTTCCGCACGCCACAACTTCCTCTGACCGACGGCAAGCGCGTTCCGGCGCGGCGGCGGGCGGGTTGGACAGAAGGACGGTTTGCGGCACAATAATGATGGATGGTAAAGGTGGGTTCCACTGACGGGATCAAGAAGAGAGAGAGAGAGAGCATTCGATCAGGAAACACAGGAACCCGTGTCCCCGACAGGGATTGGGGCAGGGGGGGTGCTGGCCGGGGGCGCACAGCGCATGGCATGCGAATTACGAAGAGCGTACGGGTGGGAGCAACAACAACAGCCCTTGGAACTCGAGGGAGGGAGGGTGTCCCGCTCTTACGCCGACTATTATCGTAAGCAACAGGAGCGAGCAGCACCGCATCCAGCCATCCTCGCAAGGTACCTATGCAATTCGTTGCTGCGCCCTTGCTTTGCTGACCGTATCTATCGCTGGCGGGCCAGCCGCCGAGGGAAGTAAAAAGACAAGATTGGACGAGTTGCATCGTCATGGCCTGTAATCATGGTCTCGTCACCCTGCACACTAACTTGCTGCTCAGGCGCCGATTGGGTGAGGCGGCATTTTCCTACTCTGGCTCTACCATTGATAGTAGTAGTCGTAGGTCTTTTGTGTGTGTGTGTGCGCGCGCGCGTGCGCTCGCTCGCGCAACACAGTATGATATGCGTGCCGCATGTGGTTTCCCATGATGTCTGTTTGCATCTTTGCTCCAGTCTCCCTACTATTATGCGCGATTGCGCGATTGCGCAATGGCTTGGCAACAACGCGCACGTCAATAGTTGCTAGTCTAATAAGCCTGCGCGTCTGTCTTTCGGTGAGCAGACTTCAGAACTGTTGCGTGCGTGCGATAGACGAGGCAGGGGTGGTAGTAGTAGTAGTAGTAGTAGTAGCAGCAGCAGCAGCAGAAGGGAGGTGGTGGAGCAGTAGTATGCGTTGCACATCACGCGCGCTCACGCGGGTGGGTGGGCTTTTTGCCCCATCAATGCCCATCTCAATAAAGACACGAGGAAAAGGATACGAACGAGCAAGAGGCCGAGGAGAAAGGGGGGAAGGAAGGGGAGGGGAAGAAAAGGAAAGATAAAAAAAAAAACGCCGTTTCGAGACTGAACGATGGACAACGACCCCACCCGCGCCGCGTTGCTGATCCCCTTGGACTGTTATGGGCTCTGCGGCGTCATGTGTTTTGTGGTGTTGTCATGCACAGTGGGCGACATGGGACCTCTCAAACTCAACCCGGCGTCCGTCGGCGGCACTTGAAGGGGGGAGGGGAGAGCGACAAGCGAGAGAGGAGGGCAGGTGACGTTGTATAGGCACGACGTACCGTAGCATGGATGCGGTCGATATTGGCCCATGGATGCAGGCGTCCCTTGCTGTTGTGTCCTTTTTTCTTCTCTTCTCTGCTTCAATATTTCGGTGGTACCGCTGCTGCGCCTGCGGTGTGGCTAAGGACAGTACACTGGTCTGTCGAACGCGAGTCGATTCGTGGCCCCCTCTTTGCCTTTCTCTCTGTCTTTGTCTCTCACGCAGTTCCGTCATTTTCAAAGTAGGCAAAGTACCGTACCGGAAAGTATAGCCAGAGTTGCGTGTTTAGTTGGGTGCGATTCAGCACCCGAAACCATTCCAAGTGCTAAAGTTAGTACATGAAACGAGAACGAACAGACGTGGCGGCGCGGAACCAAGCTTGTGTGGTACTAAAAGTACTTGTTATTACTGTTGGCTGAAGGGGAGGGAGGCCTGCCTGTTGTCTTGCCTGCCTGCCCGCGGTTGCCTGTCGGTCTGGTGGTGGCATCAAACCAAGCAATCAAAACGGGCCTCTCAGTTGGTTGTTGGGGCCTTGGCGTGCCATTGAGCGAGCCATGAATGGACCGATAGTTGTCCCCTGGGGCGATGAATCAGAGCTCGGGGTAGCATTTTGCGTCGAGACGATATGATACATACATAACGTACGTACAGCAGACAGCACAGCACATGCATGCGCGTGCCCCCCAAACATGAGAGAATATTATGTGTCGAGAGACGGATGACGAGGACACGGACTGACTGGGGGAGGGGGGGGGCCATCCTTGTTCATAGTCGTGTCATGCTCTTTCCAGGTTTTTCTTTCTCACACATCCCTAGGTGGTGGCCGAGGGTACAGTACCTTACTACGTACTGTACCGTACGTAAAAGCAGCACCGCCCTGTAATCATATGGTCATACTACTAATAAAAAAAAACAGAGTCAGTTTTTCCGTTCTGGGCGTTCCAAGCTCAGGTGGCCCAGGCTTTAGTATCGCACCGCGAGCCAATGGCGATTGAGCCTCGCCCGGGGGTGACGGAATCTGCCTTTGGGGTCCCTCGAGGGCCTCCTGGGGCCACCTGGTTCGGGCCGGAAAAGAAAGAAGGTGTCGGCCGCGGACTTGCTTGCGTGTTGTGAGGGCATTGATGTTCATGTATATTGGGCTCATTGAAAAGCTTGGATTGGATTGAGGCGAGGCGAGGTGCGTTCAATGTTGCTTGGCTGCTCCAGTCCAAACATGGAGAAGCCTCGCCGCAACTGGCAGGTGGAGAAGCAGTGGTAAAGAGCAAAAAAGAGAGAAAGCCCATTCCGTGTTGCAGGACGGAGGTCGGGAAGCGAGGGAGGAGGGTTTTGATGTAGGCGTGTGTACTCGGGTACTCGTCTTTGCCCAACCTTGCTGGATGCACACATGGCAGTCATGGAAGGAGCAACCAGACAGAGGTAGTAGGTAGGTACCTTGAGGACTGCACCTTACTAAGTACATGTAGGGGTCTGCCTGAGAATCAAGGTTGAGGAGTGACCGACGGTGCTTTTATGCTTTGCATTTGGCAAAAGAGGTACGTACCTCTTAGTATAGCAAGTCGCGGCGCCGCTGCTGCTGCTGCGGTGAGGCGAGGTGAGGTGTTCGGTCGCCCATCCATCATTATCATCATCATCATCGGCCCGTTCATGCACCCTCTGTCCATCCATCTGCGTATCTGAATCCACAAGCACTGCCTCTTCTCTTCTGCTGCTACGTACCTGTTCTCCCTCCTTGGTGTCCTTTTGCCTCCATTGTGGCCGCCACAACCCCAGGCACCAGACGCAAGACAATTTGGTACTAGAAGGAGTAGTAGGAGGAGAAGGAGTAATCGTAACCAAGTTTAGTAGTGGCACTTTTTCGTACCCATACATACGTGGTATCCCCCATCGTCCCATCATCCTGCCCGCCCCCCCCCATGACACCCTTTGCAAATCATTCGTCCCTGCGCTCGTCCTTGTAAAACCTGTCTCTAACCCGTCATTCCCGCCGCCCCTGGCGCGCCGCCGCCCACCCCAGGCTAGGCGCAGGCCAGGCCAGGCATCCAGACCCCCTCGTCCACCCATGCGTGCGTGCCATGGGGGAAAAAAGGTTCAAGTCATCGTAGCTGGTCCTCGTCGCTCTTTGGCTGGCACATTGTGCGTGGGTGCGTGCGTTGGTGCGTACGTGCCGGCGCCGCCCAGGCAAAATTGCCCACACTGCTGCTAATCTCTCTTCGCCGTAACTCTGTTTTCAGCGCTCTCTCTCTCTCTCTTTTGGTCTCTCTCCCACACACAACCTGTCTCCCTATCTCTCTTTCACGTCTTCCCCCCCCCCCTCTCTCTCGTGTGTTTGCACGTTCGAGGGCCAGTCTGGTGTCGTCCTCTTTTGTCTTTTCTCTCTCACACACACCAACCCACTCCCTCTTCTCCCACCACGACGACTACTACCACCCACTCTCTCACTACCTTGCCGTGCCTTATCTCTCTCTCCCTCTACCTCCGACATTGAACGTACTTGCGCTTCCATTCGCGGACGCAGCGGCACCACCCCCTTTCTTGTTTTGGTAATTCGGGTCCCCGGCTAATGCGGTGCTGTGCTGGACTGGACTGGACTGTCTGTACTTGTTGTTCCCTGGCCCCCTTCAACACGCCTTGTCCAGCTTCGCTCCGGCCTCGCCGCTTTTCCCGACCGTCAGAGAGTGCAATTGTCCGCTGCGCTGGCTGCGATCGTCCACACACGTTCACGCTCAACTCTCTCTCCCACCTGCCCACCCACCACCTCCCTCGCCAACAAGCACGCACGCACTTGACGCCCATTAATCCACGCCCGCACGCGCGCACACACAGACACACGCATCATCACGCCAGCGCACGCAACTCTCTCCCACACACAAGACTTCTACCGGGATTGACCTCCCCCGTTGCCACCTCGCCCTTCCGTTCTTGGCCTTGTCAGCATTTGTCTTGTCCTGTTGTCCACCGCCTCCCAATCAGGCCAGACGTCGCTTAATATCTTTGCATCTCCACATCACCCCATCTTACTTCGTACTCTTACCTCTTCGAGTTCGCAAAAAGGGCACGGCTCAATCAGCTACTGCGCCATAGCTCGCCGCCCCCCCCCATCCCGATTACACAATCCGCCGCCGGCTCTTCCCACTCCATTGACAACCTGCCGGCTCATTTGCGGTTGACGTCTCGTCTTCTTTTCGTGTGCAATCCCACACATCATTTCATCGACAGCGCCGCCGCCGCCGCCATGGAGGAACCCGCTGCCGAGAAGCGCAGCGTGTCCACGCCGGCTGCCGACGACGACGACGACGCGAACAAGTCGTCTACTGCTACTAATCACCGCACCGCGTCGCCAGCGCCTTCAGCCAAAGCTGCCGCCGCGCCCGACGCTGCAACGCAGGCCGCAACTCTGGCCGAACGAGAGGTAGCCGCGGCCAAGACGGCAGCCGAGCAACAGCAACAGCAACAGCAGAAGCGTCGGGACGCATCACCGCAACAGGACCGCCCGCAGGCCCCTACGCCGCCGGCCGAGCCGCGGCTTCATCAAGAGTCCCAAGAGGAGGAGCCCGAGGCCCGTTCTTATGAGCGGAGCACCAGCAAGCCTCTGGTTGAGTCGCCAGAGCGTGATGACAACGACGACAACGACGGTGATGAGCGTCCGCCGACTGGCGCCGCTACGGACTCTGTGTAAGTTTCGGTTTCTCTTTTACAACTATGCTGCATTTCCAATTCGCATGGCCGTTTTCGTCTTTGTCGTGAGTGCCTCGAGCACGGAAAACCTCCACATTCCCTACCTTATCTATGGGACGCAGACTGTGTCGATTGGCATGCGCCAGTTGCTGCTGCCAACCTAAGCAAGTGCTGGGAGGTTACGCAACCTTGCAAAACCACCTCACAGCGCAACTCTCGCTCTCTTGCCACTCCGAGCGAGCACGCAGATCTATCCGGCAGGAACGTGAGCGCTCCTGCCCTACTCCGCTCTGGACTATCTGCTCCTTCCCTCTCGTGGCCGCCACTTGCCCCAAAAAGCAAGCGTGCCAGTGGCATAAGGCAGGGAGGGTATCGGTACTTTTCAGTCGCGGCATCAGGCGCCGCTTCCCACCTGAGCACTGCCACGGCTGCGCACTCTATGGTTGGCATTGGGTTAGTACCCAAGCCAAAGTACCGCTACCATTGAAGGTTTTGCTGGCTGGCTGGCTGGCTGGAGTGCAAGTGCGTGCACGGCCCAAAAAGAGCGCCGCTTCAGCCCACGCAGTAATTGCTGGATCCATCCGTTCAGTCCCCGATTCATTCCCCGTTGAGCTTCTTTCTCACCTTGCCCTCTCACTCTCACTCTCTCTCCCTCATCCCTCCCTGAACGCATCACCTCGGGCAACTCGTTGGCAACTCGCATCTCTGGCAATACACTTCCCTTGACACCAAGGTCCGTCTTCGAGCAATCTGCTTGCCATCTGCCGCTCTCTTCGTCGCCCTTGTCTGCCCGAATCCGTCTTGTCAGACGTCGAGTTGGTTGCGCCTCTCCGACTGCCCTGCCCACAGACCATAGTTGCCTTTGCAACCAACCACAGGTGTCACCAACAAGGGCAGAGTGAGTAAGGCCTCGCCGACCATTCGGGTTCTTGTTTTTGCCCTCCTCTCGCGCTATTTGACTTTTAACGGCTTTCGTCATCAGCCTGCGGGTCGAACCAGCCCCGGCGCTTTGCCGCCAAGAGTCAACTCGCTCAAGTGTCGGCAAACCTCAAAGAGACGCTCGACTCTAGCGGATGCCCCTGGCGTCTTTTCCTGGCCGTTGCGCGCCTGAGCGACTGTCTTCGACGTTGCAACCGGCTGGTCTTTTCCCCCGTGCCACTTTGGGCCGCGCATCCATTCGTTGGGTTCTCGTCTTCAACCCCGTCGTGGCTTGCGTTTCGAACCTGTGTCACCCCTGCGCGTTGCACCGACTTCAGCCTGGATGGGAGCAAGCTGTCTGCTTGTCATTGCTTCCGTTCTCGTCTCTTTGCGCTTTTTCTTTCCCTAACCTCATTCCGCCTATTTGTCGCTAGTGGCCCGGCCGCTGAAGCCTGGTGGAGCATTCGTTCTTCACCAGCCACCAAGAGACTCATACACAGCCCAACCATCTCGTATTAGTTTGAATTTGGACAATGAAATCCGATGACAAGTGTCGTCACCGCGGCCCAGCCGATCAATCCAGCCTGTCTCCAACTACAGCAACTTACATACCCATCAGGCAGCCCAACGGCCACAAAAGCAACGGCGTGGCCGAGGACGGAGAGGCGGAGAGCGAACTGAGCGAACCCGACAGCAATCTTCACTCGCCACCCACTGCGGCGCCTGTCGCTGACCCCGAAGACGAGATAATCGTCGAGGCCCGTGCCGACAAGGAGCAGAAGCCCCAGGTCCCCGCACCTGCGCCGGCCAACGAGGATGCCGTAATGGAAGACGCCCAAGACGAAGCTGCAGTCTCTCATTACCCCAAACGGAAGCGCACCTCGCTGTATCCTGACCTGAGTGAGACTAAGATGGAAAACTCGCAAACGGCGCCCGCTGCACCAGCTGCTCCCCCCACCGCCAGGGACGCCAGGAAGCCCAGGGTGCCTAGAGAAACCTCGGTCAAGGCCGCCCTTCTTGGCTCCTGGAGAGATTCCCCCGTTCCCGAGCCTGAGCGCCGACACGCTGTTATCGGCTTCATCGACGTGCGCGAACGGCTCCGCACCCGCGTCCAGCCACACACTACTGCCGGTGACCCCATTGACGACTATCGGCTGCCTCCTGGGCCTGGCGGCAGCTGGGTCACGTTCGAGCGCATTGTCTTCGCCGAGCACCTGGTCGGGCTGGATCACTCCCAGATCAAAGAGTATGTCCGGCTGGTTGCCCAGATGCAGGCAGGCCAGTCAATGGAGATGTCAGACGAACAGCTCGTCAGAGAGGCCATAGCCTGCGCCAAGGCAAACCCGGCGTACGAGAATCCCGTCGTGGCGCCCTCGATTGCCTATGGTTTGGAGCTGCCTGATCGCGGATCGTCTCGCCCCGAATCAAAGCGCCGGAAGACGAGCACGGGCTTTGCCGCCATCAACACCAACTCGGCTGACGCTGCCACACCTCCTCCAGACTCGGCAAAAGCCTTGACTCCGCCTCAGTCAATGGCGTCGCACCAGACTCGCTTCTCAGTCGACCCTCTCCCAGGAACCCGCCCGACACGCATCCTGCTCGGATACTGGAAGCCGTCCAGTGAGCCTGATCCCAGAGATCGACACGCCGTCTACGGGATCCTCGGACAGAATGACATGTTCAGGGTCAAAGTGGTTCGAGAGACGCGGGACGGTCGCTACGTCGACGGCAACTTCCCGGTGGGCGCGGGAGCCCTCTGGATTCAGTACGATGAGGTCGAGTTTGAAGACCACCTCAAGGCTCTCCAACGCTCTGAGATCAAGGAGTACTGCCGCGTCCGACAGTACCAGCTTGATAATGGCGAGACGCCGGACCAGAGGATCGAAAACGAGACCAAGGCGGTCTTTGACGCACAGGCCCGTGCCGGAAGCGGTCTCAAGATTTCTAGTAACGCAGCGAGCTTCAGCACAGTTGCGTCTGCCGGCGCCGATGGTGACGCGACATCCCGGTCTGGCTACGGCGGTCATGAACTGCGTCAATCTCGCAGGATCGAGCCCCGGCCAGACGGCCGTAACCTCCGCCATTCCCTCAACGAAAACGATTTACGATCGACTCAGCAGCGCGCCCAGGTCAGTGGTAACGCGGCCGCCCTCGAGCGAACCAACGCCATGGCGCGGCGGGAACTCGCCAGAGCCGAGGCCGCCCAGGTCCGCGCCGATCGTCACGCTACGAACCGCGAGCGCGCGGCCGCGGCTGCAGCTGCTGCAGATGCTACCACCGCTGCCGCTGCTGCCGCGGCCGCGACGTCTGTGTCGATGACAAACGGCCGCGTCCTGTTCCACGAGTCGGACGATGTGCAGCGACTCAACGACGTCTGGGAGCGCCAGGAGACGCTGCGTGTTAAGGCCGGCGCAGAGGAGGCCAAGTTCTACGACGGTGTCAAGTACGAGCGCAAGCCTACCGGCCCATTTGTTGGCAAGCTCGTCTCGCAGGGCACCATTATCAACATTGAAGGCGATGACTATGTCGAGTACCGTGTTCTCCTCAAGCCCTCCTTCTTTTAATAAGGTCACCATCATCGCGCCTCGCATCGTCCCGCGAGGCTGCTCGGAGAGTGTCGAACTCTACTTACGTTGACAGCGCTGATATTTTCAACGCTACTGGGGACGGTACGGTACAAAAAGAGAGGATTTCTGTCTTTCTTGTTGGCGAAACTAAAATGGAACAATGCTCGCGCCGCGTTCTTGCGTCTGTGGTTTTGAGATCTTCAACTGTTTCATGCGCGCGGTACACACGGTCGAGGGACACAGGCGTGGTTCCTGCCAATGGCTTGCTGGTTGTGTTGTTTTTTTGGTCAGGAACCCCTATGTCCACTCACTCCTCTATCGGGGGCTTGTCGGTTTCCTCTAATGGGGTAATTCTTACGCGATGGGATTCGCGCGGCGGTTTATGTTTGCACCCAGAGCGTGTATGCGACAGGAGGGCTTGCAAGAAAGAAACCCCCTCCCAGGGATGGATGGGCGGACTGGTGGGACCGCGGGGTTTCGCACGGTGACAATGGAGAATGGAGTTACGGGAGACGGAACACGGTACTTATACCCGGTAGTTGCTGTTGTTTCCCCCTCAAGTTTGAGTATAATTGAACCTGCATGAAGTCATTGTCATATATGTACGTGACCGGTGAGAGTGCCTTTGAGAAGACCGTGAGGTACGAAGTAGGTGCCCGCCCACCCGCTTGAAACATCTTAGCAGGGCAAAGGAACGGTGCATTCGGCGGAAACGAGGTTAATAAACGCTCAAAGGTTTGTTATTCATTCTTTTCTCTATCCGTGTCAACATCATGACCCGTGATGTTCAGATATGCTAACCAAGACAAATGCCCAACATGGCTCTGTACATGAATGTGTATGTATGTATGCACGCATGCCTGCTCCCCACCCCAACCCGACCGACTCTCAACGCCCAGTTTCTACCTAAACACCGGCCTGCCTGCCTCTTGAACTTCTTCCCCATCATTCATTGCGCCGGCGCATCCTCTGCCCCCGTCTCGGCCGCGGGCTCCTCGTAACCCTCCGTCTTCATGTCCTTGAGGCCCAGCTCCTCCTCCTCCTCGTCGGTGCGCTCATACCTCTCCCGCTTGATCTTGGGGTCGGCGCTGGGATCGTCCGTGTTGGGCTGCACGAAGCTGCTGGCGAACGGGTCCGTGAGGATGACGGTGAAGGGCCGCCGGCCGGCGATTGCGTCGTCGAGCCCCCCGAAGAAGTCGTCCCACTGGGCCTTTTCGTCGGCGCTGAGGGAGTCGCCGCCGTCGGTGCCGGGGGTGGTGTTGGACGACGGCTGTTGGCCCGCGGCGCCATTGGCCTGGAAGATTTGACTGCGCAGGTCGTCGCGCACCTGCGTGAGGAGGCCCTCGACGGTGGTGAAGCGACCGCCGAGGGTGCCGGGGTTGACCTGGAGCTTGAGCTCGGGGCACTCGAGGCCGCATGTTTCGCTCTTGAGAATGTCGCGGGCGAGGTCTGTCGAGTCCTCGACCGTCAGGGTGATCTTCTCGCCGAGCTCGGGGATCTCGCCGCCCGTCTTGACGTCGTTGGAGCGGTAGCCGCAGTCGTCGCAGACGGTGGACATGAGCACGACCTGCTTAAAGTGGGGGATGTCCACCATCTTCATGTGTGTCGTGCACGGGTGCATGCATCCGGGGCACGACGCGGGGAAGCTGTAGACCTCGTTGGGGATGATGTCGCCGTCGGCGGTGAGGCCCGGGTTGGACAGGCCCGCGGCGCCGGCGCTGTCGCCGAGGCCGAGGGCGGCGTTCTGCTCCGGCGTGCGAACAAATTCGCGCTTCTCCCACTTGCCCACCCCGTCCTTGAGGTCCGGTGCGATGAAGGAGTTGCCCGCCGGGTCGTCGACGTAGACGCGGAAGGGGAACGACTCGCCCGCGAGCATGGCGCGGCCCTTGGCGATGATCTCGGCCACCTTGGGGAAGACCTCGGGCATCTGCTCCTTGCGCGCCTCCTGTCCCAGCTCCAGATCGTCCATGACGGTCGTCAAAAGGCCCTCGACGTTGGTGAGCTGGCCGCGGCCGGCGGGGATCTCGAGGTCCAGCTCGATGAACTTGACGACGGCCGTGTCCGACTTGACCACCTGACGGCTGAAGTCGGCGAGATCGGTTAACCGCAGCTCGTAGTGCGTGCCGCGCGGCTGAACGGTTCCAGCAGCCTGAATCTCGTTGTTTTGGGTGTTGCAGTGTTCGCAGGAGAAGGACATGATGACGACTTCGCGGAAATATGGGATCGCGGTGAGGAGTAGCCGGGTGACACCCTGTCTCTGGTCAGCATGTTGCTACCCGCAGAGTGCATATCAACTCATTATTAGGGTCCTTCAAGACTTACATTCTCTCCGCAGTTCATGCACAGGGACTCAATCTCCTCAACGGGTTTGCGCTCTTCGTCCTGGTTCGTCGGCTCGCCATCGGTCGCGGGCGCAAGCTTTTCTACCTTGCTCCCGATGGATTCAAAGAACTGCTCTGGGTTCTGGGTGTCGACCACCTCCTTGGGCTGGTCGGAAGACATGTTTTCCGGGTTCGCTATGCGTGCTCTGGGTATCTCGGATGTTGGTTGCGTCGTCGAGAAGCGGCGGCGGCGCTGGCGGGGAGGGTCTTTTTTGGTGGAGATGATGCGGATGGAGGGGCTCTGAATTTTTTGGAGGGGCAAACAGTGCAGCGTGGTGTCATTGGGCGCCTGTCCGTCTGGGGGAAGTGCGCTAGAAAGTTCGCGACGCTGCGCGTCCGCAGGCAGGCTTGTTGATTGCGCGGGCAGACAGCAAAACTGGCAGACGGACGTCTGATGTCAGTGTGGCGCGAGCTCTTCCATGGTGCTTCCGCCGGCCGAATCGCATACAGGTAGTTTGCCGTGCGCGTCGAGGCGATTGTGCTACCGACAGCGACAGGAACAGGCGCCTCACTTCTTCATAAAGTCGGCCAACGACAAAGACGGCGTCGGTTTCTGCTGGCTGGCGAGAAGAGCCTGCAGACCACCTTTTCGGTTCTTGGCTCGCTTCTTGCTGCTGGCATTGGCGGACGCCTTGAACGATGCTGCCGTAACCGGGGGCTTCTCAGTCTGTTTCGCCGCAGACGGTTTTGCGACTCGCCCACGCACGGCGGCTGGCCGTTGCCCTAGACTGACCCTCGTGATGCGATGGCAGCGACCGCAGGTCAATTCCTTGGATGGTCCCTGTACGGCCGCAGGCTCTTTTGCTCGTGACCGCGCCTCGCCAGTCGACCGCTTCTTCTTCTCCTGGCGATGGGCATTGGGCCGCTGCAGCCTCAGCGTCGTCTCCGCGAGCCCGGGCACCATGATGTGTCCGCAGGCAGAGCAGACGTGCTGTCGCTGCAGCTCATGCTGATCCAGGTTGTTGTGCAACATGAGGTCCGCTCGATGCCTCATCAGGTGCGCCGACGCGTCGGGCGCAGTGTCCCGCAACAAGTGCGCTGCATCGTTGAGGAAGTCGAGGTCCCTGGCAAGCTGCTGCTGGTGCCCCGAAGATGCCATGGCGGACCGCGCGTGCCGTGATGCGCGCTCCGAGTGGGTGCGAGTTTTGACGATGGATGCAAATACGGAATTGCTGCTGAGCAGGGCCCACGGCGGTCTGTGGACTGACTCGGGCTAGGCGTGCGGCTAGCGATATGCCGGGCGTGGGCCTAGTGCCACGGCAGACCTGTGGACCCCCTGTGCTGTTGCTTCGACACGCTCATCGCCACCAACAAAACATTCACTGGCACGTCTGACGGTCACGAGGACACTTTTCATCCCAAACGCAATGGTTGCCTAGGCTCGACGAATCTCCCACGTGATGTCCTTGATGCTGACCTCCTCTCCGGCCTTTTCGTCGTAGTCGAACCATTCGCCATCGACCAACTCGATGCCTGTAAACTTGGTCCCAGACTCGAGGCCCTCGGCCAGCCAGTCCCCCTGCAACACTTTTTAGCAGCGTTCTGAAATAGGAAAATAGACTGTGACGACATGTGTCGCAGCCATGCGCTTCATAGTAGTAGCAAGGGAAGGACTTGGACGGTTTCCACATACCTCTGGCTTAAACTCCACGAATTCCAGCCCGCGGCAATCAAACTCGATGATCCGCTGGGCTTTGGCAGGCTCCGACTGCTCATACGGCTTCGGGGCAGCCTTGATGGAGGCTGACGACTCTCGCTATAAGACGTTAGTGGTCTGCTCGTATGCCGGGACTCAAGAAGCATGACCTTGCAATTCTTGCACTTCCACACAAAGTTGGCCTCGCCGCGACTGCCGCTCATCTCGTTCGTCTCCTAGTCAGGCCAATGAGTGAGCAACCATCCGGGTTCAAGCCTGGGTGGCCTCGACCTACAAAACGGTTCACGCCCACGTAGTTGCTGTGCGTCTCCCTGCATGACGTACATTGCACCTTGAACATGTACCAAAACGGGTTGTCCTGGCTGTCGTCGGGCCGCAGGTTCGTCACCCTGGAATTTGTGAGCTTGGCTTCAATTATGTAGCCGCAGACAGCGACAAAGCAATTGGGACCCTCACCCTGTGAGCTCCGCTTTCAATTCAAGCGCGAACATGTTGGAGGGAAGAGTAGCCTCAGCAAGTTGCTAGAACGACGCCGAAACTTGGTCCAGTTGAAGTCTCATTAAGCAGCAGCCGGTCGTCATCGCCCGTGTCACAAGCTGTTTGCGTGGTGGGGGGAGGGGGGGTGCTCCGGCGATCACGTGACTCTGACCATCCGGCCCGGAATTGCCCTCGCATTTCTTCGAGCTCGCCTGACCACCAAATGGCCTCATGCCGACGACCACGGCGCCCATCCCAATTGAATCCCAACAACCGCCACCTCTACGCCAGTCTCTGCAGATGCCACGGTGATGCAGTCTCTGTGGTCGAGGGCCGCAGCCCAGGCTCACCGCTGCGGATGCCGGACCTGCAGCACCGCTGTCGGCGCCGCCGGGAGACGAACCGCGGCTGCTGCCCGTCGTCGCAAGCCGACCTTTGCCGAAATCTTTACCGCGTGCTACAGCTCCATGTTTGCAACCGCCGCTATTGTCGATGCAGTGAGGAAGGAAGATCGCAGAAGGGAGCTGGATCGGCAATTGGAAGAGGCACGCCAGGAGCTGTCGGATCTTCGAGACCGAGGAGCTCCCGAAACCCCCAAGCGCCAGTTCCGCCCAACCGACCTCACCATCGAGCAGATGGACGCGCTATGGCGCAGTATCAAGGACATCTACAGCAACCGGCCGTATATGAAGGAGATTGACAAGCCGGCCACGATCAGCGCGTCGGAATTGGTGTCGAGCCTGCAGAGCGAGTACTACGGCTGTCCGACGGACGCTTCTATGCGAGCATCCCGACGAACAGACTACGAGCGCCTGGAGCAAGCAATCATGGCTGAAGAATCCGACAACGCCATTCTGTCGCGCGAATCGCGGAACAAGCTGCATTTGTTTCACGAGTCATCGAGCATCGAGCATCTTGTCCAGCAGCTCCTTCGCCGAGCAGAAATCATCGACAAGGGAACGTCGCCGAGTCCGTCGTTTGACGAAGCGCGAGAACTGGCGGAAAAGGGATGCCCCAACTTTACTTTCAGATCAATCGACCCAGGGCGAGCAAAGAAGAACACCGCACTGCTCAATCGACGCCTAAGGTCCTTGATGGACGCTCCGCAGCTTGGGGTGAAGGAGAGGATCGGCCGGGTCTGCTATAACCTCCTAGTCTCAGCGCATCCGCCGGACATGCATACATACAACACCCTCATTGTCGCGTTTGACAAGGCCGGATACCATGCTTTTGCCGACGCACTGGTCAACTCCTTCTTCCATGAGCGGCTCCTACGACCAACGCCATCTACCTTTGTCGCCATCCTAAATCACTACAAAGCCACGAACAACCACGGCAAATTCTTGCGCGCACTCGCGTGCCTCACAGGTGCAGACTCCAAGACCGGTGCCAAGATCGGCAGACGGCACGTCGAGGACATCGAGAACAGCCCTATATTGCAAAAGTGGGCAGCCGACACGAGACGTCGAACTCGCACCGGAGATTGGGTTTGGGAACACGTTCCCTTGAGCAGCCCACTTGTGGAAGAGGTCATCACCGGTCTGCTGCAGTTCAGGCTTTTTGATCAGGCGGCCACCTTCTTCGTTACCTGCATGAGGTTCGGTGTCGTTGTGAGCACGTCCATAGTCAAACAGATACTGGACGAGTTCATTGTTGCCTTGGACTGGAGAGCGGCGGTCCAGCTCATACGCGGCTTTTCGAATGCGAGCCAACTGTGGAAGTCACTTCTGCTAACCGGCAACGAGACTACAGATTCGTACCTGGTCGCGAGGATCTACACCCTGTTGGATCTGTGCGGCCTGCAGGGCGCGGGTTCGCCCTGGTCAAAGGATCTCCTCGCCAACCTGAATCTCTCAGAATCCAAGCTTAGCCGGTTCCTTGAGACTTTGGAAGAGTCGCGACGGGAGTTGCAAAGGCAACCTGAGGGCGCGACGGCCGACCAGTCCGTACAGGATAATACGCTCATTGGCCGGTCGGCGAGGCGGCTGCTCCAGTTCGAAAGTCTATGGAAGGAGTACGTCTTTGTGAGGAAGACAACGGCGTCCATCGAGAGCAAGCTCCTCTACCCAGAGCTAGGCCCCGAGCTCCGCGCCGCCATGGCATCGCACATTGGGTCTGCGGCTGTTCGGCGGTCAGAACTACTGGCCCAGGATCTGGCGGCGGCGCTGGCCAGCGGGAGCCTGTTGGGCCGCCAAAGGATTGGCGCTATTGAAGAGTGTCGGAGTTTTGAACAACCCAGATTTGAGGACCGAGAAGCCCGAGACGATATCATCACTGGCACTGCAGCGACTGCCACGCGCCGTGCGCGCGCCGGAGGCAATGCGTCAAAGAGGAAGATGGAAGTTGCCGCTTATAGGGGGCGACAGGGTACAGATGGGCTTGCAGTGACGCCCAGACCCAAAAATCTGCTGGCGTGGCCAGCGGTGAGCCGACGCGAGGTGTATTACTCGGACGGGCGCCAGTGGGCGGTTGGGGCCTAGGTTCTCCGATTGTTGATCACGTCATGTATCGTACTGTACAGCACAGCATCTCTGTACATGATGCCTGTAGAGGGAGACTATAGTGAATGACGAGCGATTTCTTTGTCCGTTACCTTGGCGATGTCAATCGCACAAGAGATGGCCACGACGTCGGAGCCACGCTTTGAGGTTGCAACGAACGCTGCACCCGAGGCTGCCTTGCTGCCAATGGCAGGCCAAGAAACAGGCAGGCGGCCTGCCATTGGCAAATGAGAGGTGCAGCAGACGATTGCTGTATCACTCGTGTTTTGTCTTTTAAGTTGGTAAAGTTGCTTCGCCGGGTCGCAGCCGAGGGCGCTCGGCCTCGATGGCATGCGCGGCGCGCGCGGCGGCTGGGCCAGTCACGGAGCGGTGCTGGTCCACGGTCGCCAATGGCCGGCCCAGAGTCGCCGGCGGGCACGGCCGGAGGCACCGGAGGCACCGTTCATGAGGAATGCGCCATCATTGTTCGTTGGTCGAGGGAGGGCAATGCACGTCTGGGGAACATGCCACCCGGCATGCACTGTGTGCCTGGGCGCTCGCTTTGGGGCCGCAGCTGGGAGGGAGGTCAAGCTGGGGGAGCTTTGGAAGCTAGATTGATTGATAACTTCATGTTGATATTGATCGAGGCCTGGGCAGCAACAGACGACGGCACAGTGCCGTGACAGTGGTCCGGGGGCGGTTCCGGCACCACCTGACCAGCTTACATGGAAAGGGCCAAGGCGCTAACAATGGTCAACAAGGTGCCTGGAGCCGCCGCCGTTACAGTGCATTACAGCGCCTCTACAGTGTGTCATCGCACGTGCGTCGCGCTGGCCAGACTGTGTCGGTCATCTATTATTAGGCGCACGCCCCTCGCGAGACAAACTACCACCCCGGCTCTCGCGAGATGACTCGGCCTTCCCCACATGGATTCTGACACGGCGGCCTTCTCTCGGGTTCGTCTACCGCCAGCACCAGACGCACGCATCAGCTCAGCTCTTTTCCACCCCGAAAAATCTCTTTCGCTTCTTCGGTCTTTCGTCACGAGGAGGGGAAAGGAAAAAAAAAGTGGACGCGAGTGCAGATTTATTTTGCCGGCAATGTGTCCAGCCTCGTCGTCGCCGTGAGCTGCCTCTGCGCAAGCAGCGCTGCGTCGAAGCATCATCGTTCGGACGTCTGTCGAACAAAGAGCAAAAAAGAACAAAAGTTCGCCGCCACCCCCGCCGCTGCCTGCCCGCGCGCCCGCTTTGCAGACCTTGTCGTGCTGCTGCTGCTGCTGCTGCTTGCTGCGGCACTGTGGCTCAGGCACGGTCTCACGATACTTTCAATTGGCGCTGGTTAGGGCTCTCGCTTGGTAAACAAGCTCTGCCGGCGGGCTGGACCGGTGGACGGACTACTACTACGTACTGCCCGGTCGTCTGGACGGCAGGCAATTCAACCTGGGGAACTCGGACACACAAAAACAGATCACGCGACCTCGTCGCCCTACCGACCTTTATTATCGTCGCTCCTCCGTCGTTTCGACACGTTCCAGCTCATCCCCTTCTCTCTTCCCCCCCTCTTGCTTCTTCTCATCGGTTCGTCGGCGGCGTCGAGGCACCTCGTCTCGCCCCAGCGCGTTCTTGGTTGCCGTCGCCGCGCGACTCAGTCCTGTATCCTCAGCCCCCACAGCACCCCAGGGCCAGTGCACCTGCACCATGAAGTTTGGACGGAAGTGAGTCTGCTTATTGCCCCAGAAGCTCTTCAATCGCGAATACATAACATTACTAACACGGCTCCCCGCCAAGCCTCCCGCGCAACCAGGTGCCGGAGTGGGCGTCGTCTTACATCAACTACAAAGGCCTGAAGAAGCTCGTCAAGGCCGCGGCGGACAAGGCTCGTAACGGAGAGGCAGTAGACCCGGCAGGTGGGCGGAACCCCCTGTTGACCGCATCTCGTCAACATCCCCCGAGGGGCTGGACCCTGATCCCCTAACTCAACCCTGCAGAACTCTTCTTTGCCCTCGACCGCAATCTCGAGGATGTCGACTCCTTTTACAACAAGAAGTATGCTGAGGCGTGCCGTCGCCTCAACATATTGCACAACCGCTATGGCAGCGTCCCTGATGTCGTAGCCACTCTCGACCAGGACGAGGTGGAGGAGGTCATGGGCGCTCTGCTCGAACTCCGAGCGCAATTCAGAAACCTTCAGTGGTTTGGCGAGATTAACCGCAGGGGCTTCGTCAAGATCACCAAGAAGCTTGACAAGAAAGTCCCCGGCATCTCGTCCCAGCACAGCTACATCTCCACCAAGGTCGACCCCAAACCCTTTGCAAAGGACGGCAACATCTCGAGGCTGCTCAACGACATCAACCGCTGGCTGTCCGTCCTCGGCGATGCCCAGAACTTGGATGACTCCAAGTCGGATCGCTCCACGCGTTCCCTGGGACGAGCCTCCGCAAAGGCCATGCTGAACCTGCCGCAGGCGCAGCTCGACGTCCTTGATCAGGCCGTCCGCACTGGTGAAGTCGAGGCGCTCAAGGCTGGCTTGGCTGAGGCGACGGTTGGGTCAGACTTGCAGATGCAGAGTCTGCTGCTCAACTTGCTCCAACGCTCCATCTCAGCCCGCTCGAGGAAGTGCATTGCGCATCTCCTATCGCAGCTGAAGAGCCTCGACGAGCCGGACGACATCAACGGCCGCAACTGCATCCACCGTCTCGTCATCCACATTGGAAGGACCAAATCCTCGCCTCAGGACGACGATAGCGTTAGCGCATATCCCGTCCCCGTCGGGTCTCACTTCACCAACAAGCATCTGCAGCCGGCGGTGTCGTCTACCGTCCCGGTCAAGGCCATCAACACCAAGGAGTCCAATCTCTTGAGCCAGGATGACGAGGCCGTACAGCTACTCATCTTTCTATTGGATCAGCTCAGCCCTGACCAGAGGATTGCACTCAAGAGCCGGGATTCGTTTGGTCGCCTGCCCCTGCACTATGCTGCCCAATTCGGATTCGTTATCATCTGCCAGATCATCATGAAGAAGATGCAAGACTGGAACCAGTTTGATTCTAAAGACGGCATTGACGCCCCCGAGTGGCAGGACCTTGAGGGCTTCGCGCCGCTGCACCTCAGCGTCATTGGGGGTCATCCCTTGACGACGCAGGCTTTGCTCCAGGGCGAGAACTGGCAAGGAAGCAGCGAGGCCAAGGTCCAGCTCCGGAAGACTGTGCCCAAATCGGGCGCGGTCCTGGCGCTGGCCACAAAGTCCAACTATGAGCCCATTGTCGAGATGCTGGTCAAGGCAGGTGTGGACATCAACTGGACCGACAAGACGGGCGAGACGGCGCTGCACGTCGCCGCCAGGTTCAACCACGTGGGCTGCGCTCGGATCATTGTCAAGGGGAGCGCGTCCCAAAAGGCCGACCTCGAGATTGCCGAGAATTCCTACTCGTGGACGCCCCTGCACGTGGCTGCCGTCGACGGCTCCATCACTGTCGTGCAGCTCCTGATCGATAGCGGCGCAGATGTGTCGCGCCCGGACGCCTCCGGCTGGACTGCAAAGGAACACGCGGCGCTCCGTGGCCACATGGACATTGCGCGACTGCTCGCTGCGCACACAGACGAAGACGAAGCCGCCTCGCGCGTTGCCGCCGGGATGCAGCAGCCCGGCAACTCGCCCGAGAACTCTTCCATTGATGAGCGACGCTCTAACGGGGCGAACGCCAACAGCGGTCCCCGGCCAGCTGAGCCTGTCAAGAGTTTCGGTCACCGCTATCTGACAAACGAAAGCCTGGTGCTCGTCAGTCTCGGGTCGATGGACATCCGCAAGACGACGGATGCCGTCCACCTGGACCGTGTCCCTCTCACCGAGGCGCACAACACGCAGCTCGACACAGCACTTTCCGTAGTCATCAGCGCCAACGGAGCTGCGGGCGAGGCGACGGTCGTTGATCTGCCGGTCCATGAGAGCATCGCGACGGAGCCTGTCGTCTTCACGACGCAGGATGCCACCAGCGTCAAGCTGCTCTTCGACATTGTCCCGACATACTCTGGAGGAAGCGGAAAGAACAAGATCGGGCGCGCCGTGGCACTGCTGTCATCTATCAAGCCGACGTTAGGCACCCAGCGGATGAACCTCCAGGGCGACGTCTGCGTTCCCATCATGTCGAGCAATCTCGACGTCATCGGTACCGTAAACTTCAACTACGTCGTCATCACGCCCTTTCACCACCCAAACATGGAGATCACGTCGCGGCAGACGTACTGGAAGAAGATGTCGTCGACGATGCTCATCGGTCACAGAGGCCTCGGCAAGAACCTGACTTCCAACAAGTCTCTGCAGCTCGGCGAGAACACGCTGCCCTCTTTCATCGCAGCGGCCAATCTGGGTGCCCAGTACGTCGAATTCGACGTGCAGCTCACCAAGGACCATGTGCCCGTCATCTACCATGACTTTCTCGTCAGCGAGACCGGCATCGACGCCCCCGTCCACACGCTCACCTTGGAGCAGTTTCTGCATATCAACCCCGATAAGGGAAGGGATAGAATCCATCATAGCGGGCCCAAAGTTGCCAACGGACGCACGGTTTCGCCTCGGCCAAGAAGCCACAGCTTCACGCCCAAGCGTTCACAGTCCATGGGCTACGCCGGGAGCGGGCACGCGGAGATGGAGGAGCGCATGAAGCACACTCGGGACTTCAAGGAGAAGGGCTACAAGGCCAACTCCCGCGGCAACTTTATCCAGGCTCCGTTTGCGACGCTGGAGGATCTTTTCCGCAAGCTGCCCGAGGAGATTGGCTTCAACATTGAGATGAAGTATCCCATGCTGCACGAGAGTGAGGAGCACGAGATGGACACGTACGCGGTCGAGCTGAACTCATTCTGCGACACGGTGTTGTCCAAGGTGTACGACCTGGCCGGAGAGCGCCACATCATCCTCAGCTCCTTCAACCCAGACATTTGTCTATGCCTCAGCTTCAAGCAGCCGTCGATTCCGATTCTGTTCCTCACCGACGCGGGGTGCAGTCCGGTCGGCGACATCAGAGCGTCTTCGTTGCAGGAGGCGATTCGGTTCGCAAGCCGCTGGAATCTGTTGGGCATCGTGTCGGCGGCAGAGCCGCTCATCAACAGTCCGCGGTTGGTCAAGGTGGTCAAGGAACTAGGGTTGGTGTGCGTCAGCTACGGCGTGCTCAACAACGACCCAGCCATGGTACAGGTATGTTTTCCATGCCATCTATAGGTCGCTTGTGTTCCGAAACTAACGGCCTGGCAGCGACAAGTCAAAGAGGGCATCGACGCTGTGATTGTCGACAGCGTCCTGGCGATTCGCAAGGGCCTGACGACGGCTGAGTCGGCCAGCGGAGAGCAAACACGAACGGCAACTACTCCCGAATCAGAGGAGGGGCTCAAGACGTTGGAAGAGGGGCAGTGATGTGCATACGAAGTATTTGCTTGCATTTCTGGAGCGGGAGCCTTGGAGGAAACGTCTTTTCCTCGGGCCTAATACAGCATACACTAGCAGCATGTGATGAGCAGGGACCGGCTTTTTGCAAGGGAGACATTTTCGCA
Organism: Purpureocillium takamizusanense; assembly: GCF_022605165.1. Lineage (NCBI taxonomy): Eukaryota > Fungi > Ascomycota > Sordariomycetes > Hypocreales > Ophiocordycipitaceae > Purpureocillium > Purpureocillium takamizusanense. The sequence continues at coordinate 2,641,300 of NC_063072.1, forward strand.
GTAGCAGGATTCGTTAGACGGCTGAATCTGTCTGAGGAATCCGTGTTGACGGCGAGACGACACTCCAGGTTGACGGATTCATCATGTATCTCGGAGCTGACGGACACAACAATTCAGCGGTTGCGGACCGCGAGACAGGGACTGCACCTGCTCGCCGGGTCACGCACAATGACTCGCCCCCTTGTTGATTCTCTTTTCCCTGGTGTTTCGCTAACGACATGCTGCTCGCCAGTTGCTACGTAGCCACCGGGTGGGTATCGAGCCCCAAGTCCCGTCACCTGATGCGATGCGTACGCGGCAAGCATGTGCCCAGCCAGGCTACGTGAGTGATGCTACCTAGGCAGTACGCACTGATGAAAAGACGCGAGCTACCTTGACCCGTATGCATACCTATATGTGTACCTTCCATATATCTTTATACGGACAAGGCTGCATACGGGTTCGCGCAGCCGGCGCTCCGCGACCCAGAGTCTGCCCGAGTTTGGGATATGGCCTGGCCAAACCCAACCCCCCCTTGACCCCTACCTTTATACACCGTCCGTTCAAACACCTCCTGCGTGCGCCCGGGGGGATGCGCTGCCACCACGCACACATTGCGTGGGCAGTGGCAGTGCCGCCATTCGTCTACGCACATCACATGTACGAAGTACATCCCATCCCATACAATCTCACTCTTAAGCACAATAGTTACGTACGACGTAAGAAACCCACGCTGCGCACCAGGGGTTCGTGTCTCGGGGATGTTCAGAGACAGGGGCGGGCGACGGGCCGCGTGTGTCGGCCCGGCCGCCCGCCCGCCCGGGGGCTCAGGACCGGACCGCACCGGACCGGGGGGTGTCAGTGGTTTGCCTGGCAGCGCAGCAGGATTTTTGAGAATTTTTTTTTTTGTTTGTCATTGACAGTTTTACATCATTTCCCATGGGATACTTGTAAAATTGCGGTGTTTGTACATGCATGCATACATGGGTGCGGAGCATGTCGTCAGTGAGTAGTTACGGTACGTAGGATCGGGCAGGGTCCTCGGACGGGCGGGGCTGGGGCTGGGGGGGGCGCGTTCTTTCTCGCCAAGGTCGCACGATAATGACGATGATGCCGGTGACGATGGTGTTGTTGATGATGCCGGCTGGGCTTGGCTTGTCTTGGCTTGGCTGCTTTTTTGCCCATGAGAGGCGGTACGGGGAATCGAGTCGCGGCGGCGACGACGGCGATACCCGACGATGGACGACAGAAAGAGGCGAGATGAAGTGTCGGCGGCGCAGCGACAATGGAGTTCAATGATTCGGGGCTCAGCTCGGCTCGGGTTCGTGTACGGTGTGACCATCGTCATCGTCCCATGTCCCGAGTGGAGAGGAGGAGGGGGGGGGGGGCTTGGCTTCATCCTGTTGCACTCATATCGCGGATGCACCAGTTTGTAGCCGCCGCCGGGAGACTTTCTTTCACCCCCCCTGCCCCCCCAATCCCATCCATTCCGTCCCATCCCCATGCTACTACTGCTACGTACTACGTACTACGTACCCTGCTGCTGCGCACGCCACGCATCGGGTCCTTTTTTTTTCTCTTTTTTTTTCTCTTTTTTTTTTCTTTTCTTCTTCTTCTTCTTCTTCTTCTTCTTCTCCCTCGTGTCCCTCCTCCTCCTTCTCGTCGTTGCATGCGCCCCCCCGTCTTCTCTTTGGCTTGCTTGCGCATGCTTGCGTCCCGCCCTCGTGGCATAGGGTGGGTGTGTGTGTGTGGGTGGCGGCGGGCGCGGCGAGACACTGGGAGGGAGGGGGGGGGACGCTGACGCGCACCAAGGCGAAAGAAGAGAAGAAGAAAAAGAACAATAATCTTTTTATCAATAGGAGACGCGATGTACGGACCGGCTGCCGGGAGGATGAGTACATGTAACCACCTCAAGAAGTACCGATGGAGCCTTCTTTTGTTTTTCCCTTGGCGGGATGGGATGCTCTCCTTCCCCTCACCCCTCCTGCGTCCTCTCTCTACAATTTTTTCTTCTTTTTTTTTTTGCTTTTCTCTTCCCTTGACGACACCAGTCCATTCATCTGATAAATCAATCCTCCTCTTGTCTCCTCCCTTGTTATCCCTCCCGCCATTTATGTAAGAAACGTCACAGCACTAACTTGAATTGAGTTGCCACTAACATGGAACGGCTCGTACGGTACGGTAGTTGGTTCCGCGCGGCCCGGCGGCATCGACGATTTGAATCGGGATGGTTTCAATGTATGGATTACCTACGTATGTACTGTACGTGCTGGGAAGCCGTCCCCGGTCCGAACGAAGAAGGGGAAGAAAAGACCAAACCAAGTTCCGTATCGCTTCGGATGCTGTTCCCCTGGGCCCCCGAGGAGGAAGGGGGGGGGTGGCGGCGCTGTTGCATCTCTTCCGTATCTGGTTTGACCGAAAGGTGTCTGTAGTACTACTATATGTGCATATACTACTGTATATATATGCGATGGGGCGTCGTTACCTTTTCCACCTGAACTGATCCTGCATTTGACCATGTATGTACCAGGCTGCCCACATCAAGTTGACATTCTGACCAGGTACAAACGATACCTGCCCGGGGTACTCGAGGCAAAAGTCCCCCCCCTTCTTGCCCCCACGGCTATGCTTCACCATCTACCATAACCACCACCGCCCCTTGCCTTTGCCTCTTCTTTTCTTTTTCTTCTCCTTCTTCTCTTTAGTGTTGCACCCTGCCATGGTCGTCAACGGGAGGGAAGACCATGAAGGGCCCCTTACCGGTGGACTAGGCGGGCCGGCAGTGCCGAAAAGAAGAAAGGAAAAGAAAGAACCGAGAGGGACACGAGAGTGGGGGGCCGGCTTCGACGATGGGAAATGAAAAACCCCTCAGATTCCGTAGGCCCGTCAGATATGACAGCTTTGGCGACGGCGTCGTCGTCTTTGCCACACAGTTAGTAGTACTACTCTATCTGTCAGGAAAGGAAGGGAGGGGGCGTGCCGTATGAGCGCCTACGAAAAAAAATAAAAAAAAACTTCGCTCTCTTTTCGTCTTGTCCCTCGGGATGGCTAGTGCTTGTTCCTTCGCTTCGTTCGTTTCGCGGCAAGGTTGCGGAGTGCGTCTGGTGTTGTCAATCTGGGGGCGGGGGGCGACGGCGGCGGCGGACGGGGCAAAGCGGATACTATCGTTTGCAACTGCGTAGTTGATGTCAGTTGTCATTATTCTTGAGTGAAGTCGTATTTTGCTGCGTGTATCTGCGCGCGCTCAGTCAGACTCCAAGTCTTTCTTCACAAACACACACACACACACACACACACACACACACACACACACACACACACACATTATCTCTCTTTGCTTTGCTATCCCAAAAGAGGATCTCGACTCCCGTGAGCAAGCCCGTTACCGTGGGCCAAACTGTGCTCGTGATCAAGTGGCGAATCCCCCCCTCCACCGGGCGGCTCGGCGAGGGGAAGAAGGCCATGTGCCTTTGCATGTCTTCGAATTGAGGTTACTCACGACGGCGGGGGAGGGCAGGTCCGTGACTGACTGGCGGAGGCAATGGCTGCCTTCATTTTCTTTAGTGGTGGTGGAGCAGAGAACACGCGCCGTGGTAACTAGAACCGCCCCCAAGAGAAGGAGGAGCCCACTTACATGCAAGTCTTACACACACGTTGTTACTCTTTACCCTGAACACGTACGACGATACCCCTGGTGTTTTTGGACCATGGAGCACTTTATTGTAGACAACGCCCCCCGCCGGCGCGCACGGCTGCTGCTGCTACTACTGCTACTACTGATGAATCATATATACTACCTTTCAAAGGACCTGCTAGCGTACATAGGTACGTCAAAGTATGTATGTACGCATGTATGTGCGTAGCAAGCGGCAGTTGACGCGGCAAAACAGCAACAAGGAATACTCTGAAGCGGCGGCGGCGGCGGCCACCATGGTATCATCTCCAGTAGGTGGACGGAGAAGAAGGTCCTCCCCCTCCCCTCCCCGTCCTCCCCTTCACCTCCACCCCTGCTCCTCTGGTTCGCGGCTGCCGGCCGGGAAACCACAAACATGGGCGGACAAGGGAGCACAGACTACGGAGTCCGATGATGCAGGATGCCATGTACGTAGTACTGTTGTTATACTGTAGTACATATGTGTGTATATCTTGCCAAAGCAGTCGGGCAGATCTGCCTCATCTGTGATTGAGCCCGAGCGCGGGTGGCACGACATGGCCGTCCGTCCGTCCCTTCACTTCCTTCTTCCCTGCTGGTCCCCCCCCCCCCCCCCCCCCCCTCCTCTGCTCCTCCCAGTTCCCCTGGTACGATGCGGTACTGTCGATGCGGTACGGCACGATGGGCGTCCAGGCCAGCCCGGGTCGATGCCCGCTCTGCCCTGATGTGACGACCGCGACGTCTCTTCACGTTGCCCCCGGCAACACGTACTTTGTATGTACGAGGTAGTAGTAGTAGCAGCAGTACTACGTAGGACAAGTCTGACCTCTCTCTCTCCCTCCCTCCCTTTCCGCTCCTCGACACGTCCCAAATGCCAAAACCCACCAATCACTCCCCCCTACCCATCGTGGCCTCCCCGTGGTCGTGGTTGCAACGACGCTGTCCCGTCCGTCCGTCCGTGCCGGCCCGGCACCGCCGCCGCTGCCGCCGCCTCCCGGACCCCCGAAGAGTCCGTCGGTACGGCAAATGACGACGCCGCGGATTTCGTTCCGCCCCCCAAAACCATGGAGGCGCGAGAAACCGCTCCCTCCGCCCTGCATTCTGCTCGCGCGCGCGCAAAACACCCCCCCCCCGGCATATTTTTTTGTTACAGCAGCCGCTGAGATGACCGGCCAACCGGACAGCGGGCTGTCTGCTCTCTCCATGAACGGGTTTCCCTCCTGCAGGGGCCTTGGGTGGATGGATGCTACTATCGACCCGCGATGCTGCGCACTTTCTCCTCCACAAACCAAGCTGGCGAAAAGCTTGGCGGCGCAGCATGGCCAACCAACTACGTACAATGTATGTATGTATGTATGGTGGCTGGCGTTGCGTGTAAGTCGTTTCGTCTAGATCTTCACGGCGGCGTGTACTGTATGTTGGTTGTCCTGTACAGTATCGTTAGGACGCCTCTCGCCCTTGAACAAGCCGTCGTCGCCATGTGGCTTGCCTGCCTCTCTCCCTTGTTCCATGTCTCACGCCCTTTTCCTTCCACCACCCACCCACTCACCACCTCCTCTGGCCTGTCGTTTGCATTTAGACTCGCTCGCCTCAGTCCGCGAATGTGGTGAGGCTGAGAGGTTCGGCATGAAATCCAGTCCTCGACCTCTCGGCATTGCTTTTATTGTCCAGGGCTGGCGACGCCACCCCCCTCCCTCCCTCCCTGCCTTGCCCCGGTCTTTCTATACCCTGTAAATGTGGCGTTTATCGCGCCGTTGGCGCTCCCATCACATATCATCTTTTTTTATCCTTCTCCAGCCCTGCCTGCCTGCCGACTGATGCCGTTATATTCGTCCCCTCTCCTCTTTTCCGCTCAAACGCCGCGCGCAGCCGGCTCGTACATGTACTGGGGTAGTATCACGCTTTGCCTCAGAGCCTTGGAACTGAGAGGAGTCAACGACAAAATAGGAAGGCCGTTTTGTCGGCCCGGGTGCGGCTGCCTGCCCCATGTTCTTCGTTGCGTAAGCGTTCCGCCATCGTCAAACGATGCATTCATGTCCTCTGCACCCCTTGGCCCGTGCCAGATGACCATATGTACGTATGTACTTCGCAGCGTGTAACAAAGCCCGCAGGGCTGCCTGGTATCCCTGAGCGATCCAACCAATTCCATCGGCGGACGCCAAGATTTAGGCTCTTGGGTCTGCCGACGCCACACCCGTTAGGCCTTGTTTTCGCGAAAGCGGCAGGGAGGGGAGGAAAGAAGAAGAGGAAGAGGAAGAGCCAACAGTCCTTTCAGAAACGATGCCGGTCTCGCGAATGTCTTGTGAGGCCGCGCAGGACCCAGTGTTCCTCATCGGCCACGATCCTTCCACACTGTGGCAACCGGAGGCCTGCCCATTATTGAATTCGCCGGACGACCTGGTTCCTGTCTCCGGCTTCCTTCCTTTCTCTTCTTCCAGACGCACGTATACCCAAACGACATTCCTGCGGTAATTGGTGGCATATTGCAGGCTGAAGTGTTCATGGCGAGCATGTTCAGTCCCTCTCGACAACTCCAACCAAACCGTGTCATGACGTAACTATTTGAGCGACATGTGAAGCACGCTACTTGTCGCCCCAACATGAACAACCACGGGTACTAACGTTAGGTAGTCTGAGTCTCTTTAATTGGTGATTTCTCAGATTCCTGGCGGCGCCACGGTATCTGCCGCGCTGATCACGACCTGTGTGTCATTGACATGGTCCTTCGGCAGAATTGGGCAAGAGGCGCTGGCGGGTGATATCACGCTCATGCGCGTCGGCAGGTGTGGCAGCAAGGGGGCGGCTGGCTTTCTCAAGCCTCCACGTATCTGTCCAACATGAGCATATCCCCCCCCTGGTCGAGTATCAAGCAACAACCCCAGATTGCGCTGAGGATTCCCATGCACTCCGTCGACACCCCCACCAACAACCGACCATCGCAAGGGGGGGGGGTTTAACTCAGCTGGCGGCTGCTATGCCCACGCATGTGTGCCGTCGGAAAGCCTCTTCCGGTTCGATGGGATGCCGCGATGAGACTTGTCGCCGACACTCATGCATCCTCCATACATGCATCTTGTGCTGTATCTTGCATGTGAGCTTCCACAGACGCAACCAACAACAGACGGAACCTTGCCTCAGCCCGCCAACGTGCTTCCATCTCCGGTCTCGTCCTGGTTCTCGGCTCGTGCAGGCGCGTCCATGAGGGGGCGCATGTATGCAACGCGTCGTACCGAGCAAGTGGTGCCCATGGTCTCGAGTCCATCCATCGGCCTTGGTTGATTCATCTCGCGTGAGACTTGACACGCCACTTCACGCATGCTGTATGGCGGCGCAGGGAGTGTGCACTATGCACTATGCCTACCCTTCCCCATCAGTGCATCGTTTCAGGAGAGGCATACCGGGAGAACGGCCAGACCGAGCCGTCCTGTGATGGTGTGAATTCGTCTCAAACGCCTCTCGCCTCCTGCCTCACGGCAACGCTTCCGGACTATAATGACCCTGCGCAAAAATGATCGGTAAGTGCCCGTAGTCGAATCCGCAGCAGATACCAAACCTAGGAAGCGACGGCCACATCTGTTGAACAGCGTCGCGCAGGGTTGTCGGCCTGACACGCCCCCAGACATGTATCCTGTCGATAGTCAATAGCTTGCCCACAATAGTACGAGTCGCATCCCGCATGACGCACACGCTTCCCTCTATAGCTAAGGGAGGGTGGTGGGCAATGATTGGTATCGAGGGCACTGACGACTCCCATGGCAGACGCGAAGGACGCATTTCCGCAGGAATGGGGCGGAGCATCTGTTGGCCTCAAGTCAGTGCCTCGCATCCAAAGCCTGTGAATAACGAGGCCAGACTCAACACTGCGGCCGGAGTCTTTTGCAACCGGCCACTCGAGATACAGAACAGGTAGGCGCGAGTCGTGGCCAACCCGGTATACTGCCACTCGGAGAGGTTGTGTCACTGTCGATGCTCTTCCAGAACGCGTCACGAGTCGAAAAGATGTAACATCGCGTATCTCATATCCCTCAGTGCAGTGAGGCGTCATATTTGCGCCAATGTCTCCTTAATGAGCTTGTTGGAGCGGTATATCATAGTCAGCAAAGAGCTATGGCCGATCCTAGAGACAAGTCAGCGTCGAACTCATGAAGGTGGGATACAGCCTAGGGGTACCTCGACAATTCGGCGTATGTACATGTCAACTAGGTAGGTATAGTCGGCATGGAAATGCCACGGAAGCAGGTCGTCTGCAAGCGAGGTTAACCGTTCCGTCCGATACAACCACCCAAATCTTCATCACAAAAACAAAGATGTGTCGCGCACCAAGCTAACGTAACGCAAGGATTGAGTTGTCGCCCCGGAGGCGCGAGAGTGGCCATGTGCCGTTCCGAGAAAGTACAGAACACGGAAATTGAGGCTCTCATTGTATACATGCTCAAATGTAGGTCATATAAGCATGGACTCTCCCGCACGACAGTTGAGGCGCTCCCATTTTTGGTAGAGGGGCGAATAGCTGGACGCTTACACGAGGTCCGGGCAACCCTGGACAGATGTAAATTCTGCAATTGCATTCGCCGAGCCCTGCATACGGTATATGGTTCGTAACACCGACTCAGTGAGGGCTGTGCGATGCCTTCACTCCCGATCTGTCAAACAGGTGTGAGACCCAAGAGCGTGTCCGGCGCCGTGAAACCACAATCAGTCTCATTAGGGGGTTCAGGGGCTTTGCTCTCCCGTGTTCATAGAGGTCCCAGATCCAATAGCACGCAGATTCGATCCTATTTTCCCAGCGTAATTGGACAAGATGCTCCCTTCTTGCTGCTGCACGGCAGCTGTTGTTGTGTCGCACCGCATGTCTGCGCCTCGCCGTCAGTCAGCGCACCAAGGATCCCCGATCGTATGTATAGCCAGAAATGGGCAATATGCTTCCTACCGAAGGACCGCTTTGCATCTCTGTCGCTGCCATGCATGTCACTGGGCGTAGGTCACTCTCAGCAATCTCGGCGAGATTGGAGCTTGTCGGCCTGCCAAAGACCCCTGCCCTCCTGGACTCGCGGCGGCTATATGATGAAGTTGCAGATTCGAAGGTAGGAGTTTACCTTCAAAAAGCCACTCGGCCAATACGTGCTGCTGTGTTTCGAAAGCAGCACGGCGAGTAATATGCCAACGTTTATGCTCAAGGGAACTCCAGCTTGGTGCGATTGCAGTGATGAGCTCGACAATACTTTGGCGCTCAGCGTGTTGTATGTTATCTTCGTGCGCGTTTGACTTGCGTCGTAAGATCAACTATTCTTCTCGAGTTAATACTCATTCAAGCATTTGCTGCTGCACAACCGCCCAGTGAAACTTGACGCTGCCTCATGGCCACTTGACCCGCCGTCTTTTGCGCTACCAGGTACTAAAAGATCTCGTTTTCCTGTAAGGCGTGGCGGTCGAAGACTCGTTATCGTATGTGGTCGCAAATTTCCCCTAGGTTGCCTGTGTCAGCTACACAGACGGTATAGCGCGCTGGATGCAAACATCGCCTTTGCCGTGGGACATTTTCATTGGATTTCGATTTCCCCTGGCTACCTTTCAGGTTATTGAAACGACCCATTTTCGATACCCTGTGAAAAGGCGGACTAGCAGAAGCATACTTGCTGCTTTTTTAGGATTCGAGGATGCGGCAGCCAGCCTCCGGTGCTTGGCTGTGACAGTAGCTTCTCACTGCCAGGCCCGAACCTCCCAACTATGACAAACAAAATGTCCCCGCCGCTTGGTTTCTCCTATGAGAAACGAAACGGGCTGTCAATTGTCCCTGTGGTCCCTCAACCGTCCGTTGATGGTTCAAGGGTCTCCCTGTTCCTGTCGACACATCGTGTGTGGGGAGGTGAGCGCCACGGCGCCACCAGGCCCGCAGTACCAGACTTCGATATCCCTGCAACTAGACATTACGGTGCGGCCGACACCATTGTCGAGCGCGATATCCGCTTACATCGCCGGGCCTTCTTGCCCGCCACGGTTGTCATCGAGGATCTTCAGTCGGGTCGGCCTGTGCGGAGCTCCGGGTCCAAGGACGACATCTCGGTTCATGCGGACGCGCAGGCGATCATCGGCCTTGGCATAAGACCATGGATGCCAATAGCATAGCCTGCCCACCGGAGCCGAGGTAGCAACGCTTGCGCCAAAGCTCACCGACGCCCGTGGGTGGTGCGTTCCAAGACAACAATGGCAGCCTCGACCTGGCTGACTCGCGCAACGAGACACAAGTCACCTGTCAGAGTGATGATCCGTCGTCGGCCTAGTTCAGCGCTACGTAGTTGATAGCCTGGCCCGGGCTGACAGCCCTACCGATGTAAGTTGGTAATTGCTCGCTGCCGAAAGGTGACACGCGAGGCTCGGGTCTGTGAACGCTCATGATCACCACGGGTTCAATAAGCGACCAGTGGCGGATCGCGGTAGCTCCCGAGAAGGTCGGGCCAAAAATTTCCAATCTCGCGCACCAGCTTCTTGTCACATCGCCGAAAGAGCCATTTTTTTGTCGACAAAGGGTATCATGTGGCATCGGTGTCTTTAGGCAAAAACCGTCAGGCGGTGGAGGGCATGAGTCCCAGTCGAGTTAGTCACCGTTTCGTCGTGATCCCAGCCGTATCTCAAGGAGGTATCTGGCTTTGCCTGAGAAGAGGAAACGAACCTGTTCCACCAGACCTTTCCTTGATGTAAACAACAAAGGAAAAGCCTGACTTGGCGGCCGCTCCAGAGGTGATCAAGTCTCCAACAGAACCACTCGGTTGGATTCCAATCATTTTGTGTGCCGTCTGGACGGGTCAAATGGGGCATGATCATCTGTGCGGAAACCTCTGACGCTCCCCTGGCGCGTCAACCTCCTCTCGGGGCACGACAGCGGACGGCTCGATATGCTGTCCGCGGCCAGGGTGATGCGCCTCGTCAACAGCCAAGTCCTTCGTATTCCATGGCTGCGAATAGCTAGATCGCGTCCCTGTCCCCTGATGCTCCTGCAGCTGCTCGAAAGAGTGGCCGGTTCGCGACAAAGACTCGGCTGAGCCTCTGGCGGTGTCAAAGGCAGAGCACAGCGTGCAGCCTGGTAGACCCTGACGCTTGCCAGCTGAGAGCCGCTACGCTTCAGGTGGGAGGTCCCTAACTAATCTCCTGGCTTCACATGACAAGTCCACTGTGACAAGGTACGGCTAGCAGCGACCTGATGTGTGGTGGCGGCTGTGCATCGTGCAGGCCGAGTCGGCAGCGTAGCCGGGACTCTGGTCGCCTCGGGCTCGGATCTCGGGTCCTACCGCAGAAATCTCCTAATCAGGCAGCAGGTGCCTGTACGTACATACTCGTGTGTAACGACAATGGGTATGAGCCGTCAGCCGATGACGACGGCCCCTCTACCAAACAATGTCGCCGCCGTCTCGGGACGTGGGGGGAGGCGATCGAGCCACGCACTGGACTGGACTGGCCCGCATCCGCATGTCCAGCAGCGAGCGACTATCGGTGGGAGAGGCGGACTCCAGCTAATGACCAGCCCGTCCGTCGTCCATCCTTCCCGTCACGTCGCGCAGGCGAGGCCAGGAAGGCAAGCAACAGCAACGGATGAGGTCCCTCATCGTTCGTCGCCAACGTCGGTGCCTTTCGGGTGGATGCGATTGGTCGTGAAATGCGACTGGCTGCTAGCAAGTACCGGATCGCGCCATGTCGTCCCTGGTGCCATGAGCGAAGGCCGCCCACCGGCGATGCCACCGCACCAACAAGCGCAGGGCGCCACTTTAATCGGCACATTCCGCCATCCAGTTGGCTGCCCGGCACTCGTCCGAGGCACTGCGTTTTGAGTTTCTGCCGCTCCTTGTCCAGGCCCAGGTGCTGCTGTCATCAACAATACCGTGGACCCTGCATCGTGGTCGCTGACCGCCGTCCGCATCGCCTGGTCGCGCCGCTCCTATCAATGAGACTTGTCCAAGCATCGCTATCTCCCGAAGACCCCCGTTTTTCAGTTGAGCCCGTGCAAGTCAGCCCTCGCGGCCGCTGTGTCGCGGCGTAGGCGTCTGTTTCACCCTGACGCAGGGTGCTCGTGCCCATGGATCCAGAAGTCTTGCCTTGTCGTAAATCGGCCACGACGCAGGCAATCCGCCACCGCAAGCACACAGTGAAAGCTCGCACCCTCAGAGGCTAGATGCAACCCTGGCGCGGTGGGTCCCCGTGTCGACTCTGCACGTATGTAACTATGTCGTAGGTACGTTGTCAGTTGTCGCCCGTTGCTACCTTGACAGCTTCCACAGCAATGGGCACGCTTTTGGCTGTCGACTCCATGTGCCTTTTGCGTCAGCCCCGCGTGTCCTAGACCTTCTTCTAACTTGGCCACCCCCTCATGTATAAGCCGCTGACGGGCATGCGGGCACAGAGTAGGGCTTCTGATGCGGGCTTGCCTAGTAGATGCATTGCCGAGTCATGGGGCGACCAATTACCCAGTCCGCCACTCAAAAACGGCCTGACGATCGCATCCACATACATGCCAACTGCAGAGCCGAGATTAACTACCGGAAAGACGCAATCGAGTCGCAAGCCACTGAGTCCGGAGCTGTCTTCGGGGTCGTAGTTCAAGCCGCATCCTTTGAGGTATGACCACCAGTCGGGTGTCGTGTCGACAAGCCAGCATGATCGCACTGGATCTCGTTTCGCCAGGAGACAGGCCCGTTCGATCAGGGGTCAAGGCTGCAGGTCGGCCCCATATTCAAGGCTACTTAGCCATCTCGCAAACTTGCTCTACCAAATGTGATGAGCCGCCGTGGCGTGGGTATTGCGCGATATCGCCGTTTGTACCGAGACCGCGTGCAGGCATTGATCGTGGCCATTGCGAGAGTTTTGGTCACCTTGGAGGCTCATCAGACTAGGAGTACGAAATATGTACTTCTCTTCCTCTGTCTCATGCGAGGCCCACTCATCCGAGTCACCCCATCCAAGACCTCGACAGACAGGGCAGTGATTACAAGTCCGTGAGTGGGTAGTCTTACTAGCATCTCCAACACTGCGGCAGAGGAGCACCAGCGCAAGCAGTCGCCGCTCGATTGCGCAGAACCGTTCGTCGGCAGCCTTTCGCACTGGCCATGATGAAGGCCCGCGCCTCGAGAATCCCAAATACAAAGGTGTGCATGAGTTCGGACCACTGGCGTTCATCTCATGTTGAAAACACACGCGCGGGTATCGAGCGCACCGGCCGCGCGGGACGGACCTACACCCCTTCATCATGGTCCCCGCGGTAGCGTGGCAGCTGATCCAGTGCGCAGAAACAGCTACACCCGCAAGGGTCGCACGCCATCAATGAAACTGTTGCTCAAGACCATGTGCTTGACAAGCTCGCATCTTCCTCGCTGCTGTGGTCGTATTCAGTACGAGGGGCGCGTCCCGATGCTAGGGAATTCGCGCCACCACTGCTGATTCCCGTTTCAGTCTACACCAGCTCGGACTGGTCGCTTCGACTCCTTGTCAACGACTGCGAGTCAATTGAGATTGTCAAAGCTCACAGCCGGCGACAATGCCGACGGTCGGGCAGACTAGACTCGATTTTGAACCTTGCCCGAGATGATCTGCTCTGTCAAAACGTGGCAATGACGCCCATGGCGGAAACGGCGGGTGATGGTGGTATTTGGGGCTGAGGCCCAGCGCCAGGGTTGGCCGAGAGCCTCAGGCGAGGTGTGGGTGGCCGCCGACTCCAGCCAGATGCCAGGGACACTGTTAGGGGGGGGGGGGGGGGGGGGCCGCACGGCGGAGCACAAGCGCGGCGTCGTCGCTGTGGCGTCGTCGTCCTCCACACTCAGTTCGTCATGGTGGGCAGCAGCGAGGCGTCTGAGCATCTGCGACATACGGCACGTGGCACCCATTTGCCCTGAGCCAGTGTTTCGGCATCAATGATCCAACTCTCACAATCAAGACGCCTGGGAACCATCCCAAGGCGAGATGGGTCATGACTGGCAAGCCAAATCGTCCAAGCCCGATCACAGAAGAGCAAGTCGTCAAGACGGGCGACGTCCGGGTCTCCGACTGATGACGTCTGCGTCGGCGAATGTACCAACAAAGCAACAAGGCAGTAGAGTGAGGGCGCAGGCGGGTTTGCGGGGTCACGATGGCTGAAGCCGGAGCAGGTAGTCGCCACGAGAAAGACAAGGTGCGAAGAACGGCAAGACGAGCGGCCAGCACAGAGAGAGGCTGGGAACGAAAGGTAAGTGGGTGTCAGGTCAATGGTTGATTGATTGATTGATTAATCGAATGACTGGCTTTTGGCAACAAACGCCGTTGCATAGGGGATGGAGGGACACGAGTCTCGGCCAGTCAGCCAGGGGGGCTGCCGTGCCACGCTTCAGCTCCGACCTGACCAGCCTTGGTTGAAGAAGGTAGGTACGGGTCACTTCAAGAGGAGGTGCTACCCAATGTCCATGATCTTCAAAGTACTTCGTACCTAGGTACCCTAGAAGGTGGTCACCAAAATTTCGGGCCACCACCCCCGGCTTGTGCTGTCTTCCACGGTTTTGTGCCTGAGGACATCCGATTACATGTCCGGTGAAGTCAATCGCGCCAGCTCCAGGCAGGGAAGTGACTGCCCTGCGGACGCTGCGGGCTGGGCGTCTGGGACGCGCCTGCCTGCGCTGCACTGCCCGTGACCCCAGCCAGGTCCGTGTGCGGGCATGGATCAATCAATCGAATCTGCGGCAACCGCGCCAGAAGCGGGGAGGAAGGAGCCATCGAACGCAGCCGTGGCCGTGGCATCACCCATCTCAAGCCCCTGCAATACGCCATCTCAACTTCGAGACCAGCCACAGAACAAGACGAAACAAAGCTGTCTCTCCAGATGGCTGGCTGACTGCCTGCCCACCTGGCTGTCAGGGCCAGACCGGTCAACGCGCCCATGCATGTCGGTTTGCGCCTCCGATACGGACTGTATCCACGACACGGAGAAAGCTGCCAAATCCAAAGCAGCACCGTCCTTCCTTCGTACAGAAGCACCGACAATGACAGGCCCGATGTGGGCATAGACGCTCATCATCTGCAGGCTAGCGGCGCTTGTCCCGGCTGCCAAACATGGGGAGGAGGAGCCTGCATGCTTGCATCTCCGAGCCACACCTAACTTGCTTGTCCCCAGGTCAGAGCAGCGAGACGACGAGGCGCACCACGGGAAGGCAAACCCCCCCAACCCCCCCCCCCCTCTCAAACAGCGCTACGATCAGCGGCGTAATTTTGGCAAGCTCCGAAAACTGCGTGCACAAGCTGGCCCTAGCAACGAACCCGGCCTGGCAGCCAACGAAAGGTGCCGATTCGGGCCCGCAGGAGCGCGACGTGGGATGGATGGCTGGAGCCGTGGTGGCGTGCGGCAGACGGCGGCGATGAGCAGGGCCCCCGACTCGTGGTCGACTGGGGTCTGGCGGGAGTCGACAGCGCGGGGTCGACGGTGACGCCTCTCGTTGGTCCACGGTCCTCACCCTGTGGTGGCCAGCCCTGACGCCAACAACCAGAGCGAGCTGGCCCTTGAACTCGTGCGTTCGTCGTCTACAAAGTACGGACCTAGCACTACTACCCTACAACGGCCGGTGCGCGGTGGCAGGACGCTGTCAAGATGCGATTGGGGGGCGAGCTGGACCCGACAGCTGGGCAAGGTGTGCACCTTTGTCTCAATCTTTACAATGCCATGGTAGGATCGACCGCATGCCGGACAGATCGTGGCAAACGGGGCCGTCTGAGGAGTCCTTGAACTTTGATCTTGCCAACTTCCAGGCCAGGCTCAACCGTCAGCCCAGAAACCAGTCTATCGCACGCGCACGAGACGAACCATACCGAGCCACGACAAGGATACTCCCTCCCCCCCACTTCCCATCGGAGCCGACGAATTCAGAAGCGCAATGGCGCATCACAGACCAGACCCAGGAGGCGTATCGATGGCCGCTGCCCACCGAGACTAGCTGCCGTGGCTACTGTTATCCACCGATAGCTGATTTGGCGTCGTGGGCAGGCGAACAAGTTTCTTGGCGGAAGAATGGGTGGCAAAGGAGAGCCTACCGACCTTGACCCGTGCTATCCACCCACAGTATGTCTGATTAGCTCGCGACCACTTGCACCCCTACTGCGTCTGTGAGCCGCCCCTGGGAGCTGGGCATTGCAACCCTCTGAAGCAGATCATCTGCCAAGCGCCTCAAGCAAACGTCGTGGCGGGACACAGGCACCAGAGGCCAGGGGGTAGCAGTGGGGTTCTTGCTCACGGGTCTTAGCTGCCAGGCATAACAGAGTGTCTTCGGCTCCTGTCAACGTTGAATCCAGCGGAGACTTCGCATAGGCCCGATGGCACCAATATCCACCCACGCCAAGGACCCGTTTGCACAACTGGCCCTCAAGGTTCTGCCTCCTGGTTCAGCCTGACGGAGACGTCAACATTCCGAAGCCCCTCTCTTCAGTGAGGTGGTAGGGAAATCTCCGGGCCAGTGGCGTGGCCGGCGAGGCCAGACTAATTCGTTGCAGACCTTTGTGCCGGCAATCACCACTGTTTCAGCTTGCCCGCCGTAGGTCAGGACCAACTGTCGTTGTTCCTGTTATCCGGCAATTGTCCGATAGTTTTCATCACTACCATGCCTGTTCTGACTCTCCTGGTACATGGTCCAGTGGGCCGTGACAAGAGGGACATGTTCGTACTGACCGCGAAAGTGACGATGCATGACGATTCTTACACGACGGGCTGGCTCAGTCGGCTCTTCGCGAGGCCATCGCCTGACAGGTTCAACAAGCGTCGTATCGTTGGAAGCGAAGAAGATCATCGTTACCCTGAAACGCGTCGACGGAGGGTAAGCGGCGCCGATGATGCGGTCCATGGCCCGGTTGTGTGAGCCAAGTGAATCGGCGCATGCCACTCGAATGCCCGCGCCTTGCGACGAGGAAACAGGGGACTGCGATGGTGTCATTGCTTGCTCGCTCGTCAAAGGTGGGCCCGTATCTCGTACAGGGGTGAGAGTCGGCGGCAAGACGTGACTTGAGTGCCTGGACCGGCCTGTAGGGCAGGGCCTGGCGCCCTTTGGCCGCAGCGGGGTGATGAGAGGCTTAAGGTCTTGGGTTTGATTACCTGCGTTAGCGGCCACGCAGTCTCTTCTTACACAGCGAAGCTAAAGGACGCTGACCCTAAGGTCAGGAGGGATGATGCTGCTTGCTGTGCAGATCGCTGGCGCCAATCGGTGGTAACATGATGTTTGACGAGGAGCCTCGACGGAGCGGCCCTGTCGGCCCCCTTGGCGATGATGCCTCGCAGTACCTACAAGGCACGCTCCCCAGAGCAAACACAGTGGATGACTCGTCGCATGCCCGGTGGACGGCATCGCACCAGGCCTGTGCGCACCCATCATACCGGTACTCTGCACAGAGTTCGGGAGAATGCAGCGCTCAGCAGCGAAGACGGACACCCGAGCCAGCCAGCGCTGGGCGTGTCAATCCCGCTTCGGCCTTGGCCGCACAGCGACTGCTGTGGCCGGCAGGTCGTCATGAACCCTCATCAGAAGGAGATTGTGTGACGCCACGCCCCTGGTCTATGTCTTGCATCCGTTGCTCCGGTCTAATGCTGCTTCGTCGATGAGGCGGCCTGCAGCTGACATAGTTTCGCAGTCTCGAGTGCAGACACGACTCGCCGCGAGGCCGGCTGCAGATCGCCCCGGACTGAGGCAGATGGATGTACAAGAGCATCAACGGCGTTGCATCAACGGCCTGCTCCAGACAGGAAAACACGAACAATGTCCACTTTGTGGAGGCGGACGAGCTGTCAAGCGATGCGGGTGGAGCGAGGGCGACAGTACATGAGGACGTATGTATCTACGCAGGCCTTGGGCTCCCGCTAAATTGATTGGCAACAGACGGGTGAGTTCCGGCAAGGGTGCATGAGATACTGGCACTCGCAAACACGACTGCGCCATTTGTTTGGGCTTTCGTACTGCGGCGCAAGACCGAGATGGGATGCTCGCGCCGCGGCAAGTTGACAGCCGTAGAGTCTTGACCTGATTGAGACTGGAGCTCGGGTAGAGAGCGCATTGCCGCGTCGTGCTTGGATGTTGATGGAGCACCGTCCAAGTACATCGTGGTCGCATAGAACTTGTAGCCTCCAGGTGCTGTACGTATTGATCAACGACAGGCGCTGTCCCGGCATCGGCCGTAACGTACCCCGCGGGCGGCGTTGCGTTCTGCCTCTGCGGCCTGACGGGGAGGACGAGAACGGGCGTCATGCTCTTGGTACCTACAGCACAGCAACCAAAGGGTCCCCTTCACCCCTTTGGGACACGATGCCGATGAAGACAACCCAATCGACTGGCTACCTAGTTACCGATGGAGACTCGAGGCACTACGTACTTGGAGCTTGCCGCTGGGCGACCGGTATCAACTAGGCCGACGGGTTAACGTGCGGGAGGAAACACGACCGACGGCTCGGAGCCAACGCCTTCCGCCATGTGCTTGTTCCACTCATTGTCTTGGTTGCATGACACAGCTGCTGCCTCGAGACCGTTCCTCTGGAACGCCCTTCTCGGCCACCAGAAAATGGCGTTGGCGCAGGACACGGATGGGGCGTCTGGGGACCCAGAAACGGGCTGCTTCCCAGGGCCATGGGTGCCCGGCCATGGCCCAGCCCAGGTCCCCACGGGCGTCAGCGGAGGGCAATGCCGGTTCTGGGCTGGGGCCCACCGTGTCTCCGGAGCCAGATGATCTGCAGAGCGTCTCCGCTTTGCCGCCGCCGTGCCTTTCACATGAGCGAGGGAGAGCCCGGGGCAGTGGGGAGCGGCATCGATGTGAATGCCGGGTCCCATTACCGCCGGAACGGAAAGCTTCCACGTTGCCTGTCCGCTCAGTGATTGGGTTGCCAACCAAGGCGCCTCCTGGGTAGCGTGGGGTTACATTAGGTGGCTGCCATGGAACACTTCCCGACTGAAACCTTGTGAAGAATACACCATTCACCTGCCACAGTCCGTGTTGAGTCCCGCGTGGCCATCATGGGCTGATGAATACTGGGCGAGCCGCGGCGCTCAACCCCTGATTCCATCCATGCTGGTGCCGATCCGTTTTGACAAGGCCCGGACCAGCAAAAGTTGACGTTGACCACATTCGCTGTTGCACCCAGCTTAGATTGAGTACAGAATATGGCCGCTTAGCTTTCGCACGGAGTTTAGACGCGCGACGATATGACTTTTGCCTCTCGGTCGAGACGCCGCCGAGGGAGGCGAGTCGACCCTTGCGCAGCTGAGTGAAGGCAAGGCTAAAAAAGAAGCGCGATTGGGATCGAGCAATGGTCTTTGAGGGCGAACGGCAGCAGCAGCAGCAGGCAGCTGGAGGGCTGCAGCTGCAGCCTTGGCTAGCGGGTTCCTTTGAAGCCTGGGCGCCACAACTTAGCTAGAGCACTACTAGGTAGGCCTGAAGACAAACGTCGGGCTACTGTGGAGCATGGCCGAATCGAACTTGAAGCCGAAGAGCTTGCACCGACGTGCAAAAGTCCGGCAGTGGCGACGGGGAATTGAAATGGGTTTCGCGATGCATACACATCTCGCATCTAAGGCTTGGTGCAGATGCAGATGCACGGGGGTAAGGCTCGTCGACCCCAGGGTCCCTTAGTACACAAAGTGCGTCGCCACGGTGTCCTGGTCTCATGGGCCCTCCCTTTGCCAATTACCGAGAGCGTTCAGCCGGATCGAAGATGCCCCCGGCACAACACAAAGTGCAACGCCGGCCAAGGACAATCGCAACACCAGCCCACTGAGCAACGGTGAGGCCATCGTGACGGAGATGGGAACTTTCAGGGTCCGTTCAGAGCCACGTGGGGTGTATGTACGTATCGTGGCACGATGCGCTCCCAATTGCCAAAGTAGTTATGACGTGCAAGATATACGCTTTGTTGGCGGGCTTCCTATCTGGATCGGCGCCGAAGCAGCCAGCAGGCAAAGCACCCACCGTTGACCGTTGAAGGTGACGACCTCCACTTGCGGTTACTTGGTGGGTTCAAGTTGGCCAGCTTGCTCGGGAGCGCACGCCTACCTACGCCAAACGAGGGCCCTGGTTGGCGCCCACTGGTCCCGCCTCACGCGGGTAGGTGGGTGGGGAATGCAGCTGGCGCCAGGCCGCAGGCCGGACGTCTCCCGTGATATTTCCTCGGGGACCGGCAACCCCCCCCCTCCTCTCACCCTCTCTGTGTTAGTAGCAGGCGCGATGCATAATTAACCTTTGGACATGAGGCGTAATTACCGGGGAGGCAGGTCTGAACCTAATCGGCCCCGGTATCGACAGGAGGTGCTCGGGATGGAGGGCTTGGCCGAGGCTGTCTTGTCTGCCAGGGGGTGCGCCTGCAGCAAAAAAATCGTATGACTTGAACTCCGTGGGCGGAGATGGGATATTCCCAGATCGGGTAATGGGTCCTAAGAGGGGCGGGGACGGGGGACGGGGGACGGGGGACGGGGGACGGACTGGGCATGGGGGAGGGAGGTGGTACATACATAGATAGGTACGTAGTAGTGTGTATACCAGTAGATTGTACGAACACAGTAGTGACCCTGTGATAGGGTATCCCGGAAGAGCATACAAGGCATGTTGCACGTACGTTTTAGACGGCTGTGGTAGCAAAGCCGTTTCATGATAACCTTTGGACGCTGTGTTGCAGTGGCCGTGATGATCGACATGGGGTTATTGTGGCGGCACGTGGCGGGACGTGCAAGATCTCGGGTGTGCGCCACGGTAACTACTAACTTACTACTACTACTATTACTAGCAACCACAACGACAAGGACGACAACGACAACGACCATATCGCGGGAATAAACAACACCAGCCGGGACATGTCTAAATCCGTCCGATCTCCGGACACGTATGGGGAAGGTGCGGTCAAGTCCCGATGGTGTATGTACCAGCTCATCGCGTGATTGCGCACCAGGTTAGTAGTCTAGTGCTCAGCTGTAGCAGTTATCGCGTTTGCTTGTTTCCTTCCTTCTCCGAGGATTTCTCTATCCCGGCCGTTGTCCTTTTGTCGTTGTCGTTGTCGTCATTGGAGCGGTGGTTCTATTTTGACTTTTGTTGAGGCGGTGGCTTGACGGGGCACCTAGCCTAGTTATTACCTAAGGCACTACCTACTACTACTGGCCTTGCTTGACTTAGTGCCAATGGTACTAGGGGGATCAGTTTGAGAGCGTGGCTCATGTGCCCTCTCCTCGGCGAGCAGGAAGGAGGAGCTGGAGATACTGTGGGCAGCCAGTCACGAGCGCTTGGAACGATGAGGCCGAGCTAGCTAGCTAGCTACTAACTTGGCTACCAAGGCGGAGCTTGGGAGGGCGCAAGACAGGGGAGAGAAGGACATGAAGACAGATAGCAGTAATAGTAGAGAAAGAAACCTTGATAATCCTGGCGCGTGTGTCTCCGTGGACGGTACAGGGACGTTGAGGAATTTCAAACACAAACCTTGTGTGGCTGGGTGTTTGGGCGCTGGCCTGCGTCGAGGCGAATGTCACAAGGGGGGGCGCAAGCAGGGTGTGGCGCTGGGACATAGTACACTACGACTACCACCTACTACGGGAACTCGGCCCGACGAGCTTGGGGGCTTGCGACCGCGGGCGGTGGGTGATGCATGCTGGGCGGCCGGGCAGGCGGGAAGGAGGCAGAGGTAGAGCATGCACTTGGGTTGAAAGTCGGAGGAATACGATACTGTGTAAATAATTTGAAAGGAAAAAAAAAACAATCAGTAATGACCAACGACAGGATAAAGAAAATCAGAGGGCGGCGACGCGCGCGCGCGCGCTCTGTGTTGTTTCGTTTGGCCAACGTTTTGGTATTTGCACGCCAAAACACGAAACTCGGCATGGTGGTCGTGGGGCAGTTTTGCCTCGGCGACAGGGCACAAGAAAGTAAGGTGCTGACTAACTATAGCAGGGTGGGCAGGCGGGCGGGCTTTGCCGTACGTTGCGTTTCGCCTTGGTGCAAGTAGTAGTAGTCCATGGTTGCTGTGGTGGAGGTCGTTTTTGCTGTACGTAGCAGTAGTTAGCTTGAGAGCCTTTTCCATCTTGGTCTGTCTGTTGTGGGGGGGAGAGGTGTAACTACTCTATAGTGTGAATGTGTGTGGCGGGTGTGTTTCTTCACGATCGTCTTGTACAAAACTAGTCGAGGTAGTGAGTCAGTAACTACGTACGTGCTCTACAGTCAGTCCGTGGCAGTTTGTTGTAGAGACGCGGGAGCGAGCGCGCGAGTCGAGTGCAAGACAATGTTTAATATCGCCAGGAGCCAAGCGGCGGGTTCGTCGGTCTCTCGTTGGCGGGAGGGGCCAGCCACGTTCAGGTAAAGGAGGGAAGGTACTTTCACGTCTCGGTGATTTACACATGTTCACCGTTTTTTTTGTGGCTGCAGTACGTATGTACGTCCTTGCGCCTTGACCGAGCCAACGCCGCAGGTACGGCTTCGGGGAACGTCCCGCGATCCTGGTTCGTAACTTGGTGTTTGGATCGTTGTGCATCCTTTTTGTCTTTTGGTTGTCACTCGCCGAACGGTTGTCATCGCCGACGTTGTTGTCGATAGCGGATCTGCTGCTGGGGGTGGGGTAAGGTACCTAGGTAGGTACTGTAGGTCGCGGCCGTGGCGGAGAAGAAACAGAGGGGCGCAGGGCTAGCCGTGGTGGGCTTGTAGATTCATTGAACGGCCGGGCTGGGCATGCCCCCCCCCCCCGGTTCTTCTGCGCGCACACGGCGAGTCAGCTGCCCGCGTGGGCTGGCGCACTGGACCGACCAGTGGCCCAGGGAAGCGGCCCTCCATTCCCACCACCTCCTCCCCCACCCCAAACGCCCGTCGGCCGTCATTTGCGCCCCCCACTCCCCCGTCGAAACGGCTCTCGTCGTCGGGTAAGTGGGCGGACGGACTGGCCGGGGGGCGGGCATGCGATGGATAGATAAGGTAGGGAAGAAAGGTAGGTAGGTAGGTAGGTAGGCAGGTAGGTGATGATAGACGGCAGGCGGGTAGGCGGGCGAGCGGGTGAGCCAGCGTTTTGAAACATTCCCGGGCCTTTTTGGTGGTTCAGGTTCAGGGCGCACGGTGTGCGGGCGTCGACTAGAGCACCTACCCGTGCAGCGGGACAAGACATCGTCATCTTCAGCAGCAGCAGTAGCGGTGGCGGCGCTGTCGGCGACTACTACTTTGTACTCGTGAATCATCTTTGCGCCGCCAGGGAGTGCGCACTCGTGTTGGTATTGGCGCGGCTAGGTACTACTAACTGCTCTTGCCCCAACTGCTAGGTACAGTACTGTAGCAAGTAAAGTTGGAGGTGCTGTTGTTGCTCCCCACAGGGGCAGCCAGCTTACACCTTGGCTACCTGTAGATGCCCCCTCTGCGCCTTACCTTGGGTACAGCCCCCCCCCCCCCAGCCCAACCTACACACACCTCACTGTACTAAATCAGCCTGCCTGCAGGGAAGCGCGTGGTGGTGCTTGAGCAGAATGGGGGAGTGGAAGGGGCGCATTGTTATGTATGTATGTACTAGTGGTGGTGTATATCCATGCATGCAGACACTGGAGTTGCGCACAGTCTCGGGACGACGCGACACAACGCAGGAACCCCCGGCCCGGGGCCGCTCAACCCCATCCATGCCTCCCCCCATCGAGTTACTGCTATATGCAGGCGCACAGTCTGAAGACTCCGGCAGCCCCGGGCCGGGGGGGGGGGGAGGAGCATCAAGGCGAGCATGCACCGCACGCACGTACTAGGCACGTTCTAGGCACGCAGAAATCTCCCACGGGAAGGGGGCACGCGAGCGCGAGCGAGAGGAGGCGCAGGAAAGGTAAGAAAATGATGATAATTATGATAAAAAAACGCCCGAAGCCGCGGTAAGCGACGCTTATTTCTGGGCTGCGATCAGCACCACGGCATTGGCTCTCGGTGGTAAGGTAAGTGTATGGCCGCCCACCGCTAACTAACGCCGTTGCTCATGCGCTTGCGATGCAGACGTGCGGGCGACCCCAGGGCCAGGCCGTTCCCAAACCCACTACGTCCCTCTCCTGTCTCTCTTTCGCACACGCACACGCACACACGCACGCTATCCCATCCTGTTTGGGCGTGAGTCGCGGAGCACTCAAGCTAGCTAGCTAGCCAAGTACAACGTGTACGAGGCAGCATCATGACGCCGTGCGTGCCTGGTCCGGCCGGCAAAGAATTTGACGAGGGCTGGACCAGGGGGGCGGGGGCGGGCAGGGGGGTATGCGAGCAGCATCGAATCGTGTGTGAGAGGCGTTGGGCCACAGGGCTGTTACAACCGATACCAAGTACAGAAGAAGCCGGGCAAGCCACGCAGAGGTGCCGGCAGTGAAAGAAGAGACAAAGACGTTGTGAGTCTCCATGTGGCGGGGAGGAGGTGGAGGAGGAGGAGGAGGAGGAGGAGGGGTGCGTGGGAGCAAGGCAAGCCCTCCACGAGTCCATCCATCCATCCTTACGTACGTATCCGCCTGTCTCTCTCCCCAACGTCTCCGCCTGCTGCAGGCCCCGGACGCTGCCAAAACCGAACAGGGGTCTGCAACGCGGGCGACAGGGCTGGTGGGAACATGTCTAGCCTGCCTCTATTTCTTCATCTTTGGGGGAGCTGCATCCAGTGAAACTTGCTCGCATTGTATGTACGAAATATGCAGGTACCTTAAGTAGCCTTGACATCTATCTACCCAATCTTCCTCCCGCCGACATGGGAGAAATAAAAAAAAATCCCTCTCCTGTTGGGTGAGGAGGAAAAACAAAGAAGCCTGCTTACCAACTGTAGAGCCATGAGTGCATCGACGCTGTCAAGGAAGAAGGCAAAAAAGACGCGAGGTCAAGCAAGGCACTCAAACACGAATGGCGAGGATCCCACGGCCGAGGACGGGCAAGATTGGCAAAATGTGCCATGAATCCATCCGGCCCGTCCGGGGTAACACGAGTAATGTGCGTACGTTCGTACTTTTGCACGTCTTGTACGAGGTACGCAGTTGGGTACTCAAGCTACAGTTGGCAGTTTACCTAGTAGCATGTATGTAGGCGTTGTAGGGACAATGCTGGACCTGTTGTTACAAGCCTGCCTGCAAAACCAGTTGCTTTCTAGGCTGGAGATGCGTCGGTTTCAAGCAACAGGCGAGCTGATTAATGGAACACCGGCACTGCTGATTGATATGATTGATGTAAAGTGCGTTGCAACCCTCGGCCTCTTCCTCCCGGGTTATAGCGGCCCGTCCACTATACCGACACGCTTCGCGACGTGGTCCGTTTTGCCCTGCCCAACGTGTCGTGTTTGTCCGATGCTTGTTTGTAACGGCTTGTCCCTGGTGGGGGAGGGGCCCTTTCGCCCCTCCCCCCCTCCCCTGTGTTGTTGGCACTACACTGACAATGGCTTTTTTGCCCGTTTACCCATTCTCTCTCTCTGTCCCTTACACACACCCTTTCTTTGGCTGGTCCCGCTTCCGCTTTCCGCTCCCGCGGGCCGCCCGCCCGCGTCCTACCTATCATCGTCCTGTGGGCGAAAAGGGATGCTGCAGTATAGCAGATTCGGGGAGGGACTGGGGCTAGCTTTTTTTTCTCTTCCTTTCTTGTTTGCCAGCACAGAACGCGGGCCCCTGGCGCAGCCCGGGGAGCCGCCGCCCGGGGTCGGACGGAGGAATTACGGGACGGAAGTTGCGACGGCGGCAGCGGCAGCGGCAGCGGCATTGCATCATGGGAGTTGCGCGACGAGCGCGGCGCCACGATGATGCGGGCCCTTCGAGACCGGGCCCTCCTTCCCCCGTCCCGCCCGCCCGCCCGCTGTCCGTCCGCCGTCCGAACCCCGGGACGAAGGGCCCGCAAGGAAACACTAGGTGAATCCATGGAGGGCGCTGAAATTTTTTGAGGATTGTGGCCCGTAGGTAGGGTACATATACTAACTGCACTGCACCGCACCGCACTGTATTCGTATATACATCAGGGATTGCAAAGCGAACAGATCCTTGGAGTGGGAGACGGGCGTGGGGGGGGAGGAATGCGACAATTAGGGCGAGCTAACGAAAAGGAAATATCCTAGGCCTGGCGCGGCGCGCGAGAGAGAGTGACATGATGAAAGAGAGGTCGACGGCCCGCACGTCACTTGCAGCAGCAGCAGCAGCAGCAGCAGCAGAACGAAGCAGCGCACCCGCCCGCCCGCCTCGTCCGGCGGCCGGACGGGCCCCGCGTTCATCGGGTCGGCGTTGGGACCGGGATTTGCCTGCCTGCCTAGGTCGAGGCTACTTGCGCAGTCGGCCGTCGCACCGCATTGATCTCGCCGCTCTGCCCGCTCTCTGTCTACCTTCCTTACCTACCTATCCCCAACCCGGCCCGCCGCCGTCCGCCGTCCGCTTGCATCACTCACCCCGCGAGCGAGGCGGCCCAAAAAGCACAGCAGCACAACAAGGTCGCATGATGGTACACTGCATTGCATGTGCGTAGAGTGAGCGAGTGAGCGAGTTGATGAGTGGCCGCTCAGCGTCAAGGCCCGTAAATCAATTTACTAGACCAAGGTGAGCATGGTGCGAAGCAAGCACCGCCCGCCAGGATCGGGATTTGCGCTGTCAAACCATAACATGCCAAGGTCTGGGTGGAGGCTCTGCTGGAGACCGGGCGGCACATCACCCGCTCCGTCCTGCCGTCCAGCCGGGTGCGTTAGCAGGCAGGCCGCGTGTGTCAACAAGTGTAGCGCAGTCAGCGCCGACCTAACGCAACAACAACAAAAAACCCCCATTGGGCACTGCAAACCGCGCGCGCACGCATGTACGAAGTACGTGCTTCACGAATGCGAATTACTCCGTGACCCATGCTATGCCATGCGAGCCGGTACGCATTGTGCGCGGCATCCATCCTTCCCCCTCCCCCCCCTCCTCCGAGATTCCCCGTTGTTTGGGTCAAAGGGCTCGAAATAGAAAGGAAACACTAGGCACATAATGAAATGCCGAACCACAAGAACTGGCGGCTTGGTACGCGACCGCAGGTTGCATCTGTCATGGATGTAATAAGGCACTGCTAATAAGGACCGCACCCTTAGGTAAGGTGGGGATCAACGCTTGGTAAGGCCGCCCGCCCAAAGTCCGCTGGGGCTGCGGCTCCGTGGCGGCACCATCACAGTCGTAGCAGTAAGTACGTAGTAGTCATCGTCGTCGTCGTCGCTGCTCGGAGGCACCGTGATGCCGCAGCGCGCGCCCATCTCTCCTGGGGGTTGCGTGGCGACGCCATGGACGGATTGGGTGCCCTACGCGACCGTGGGTTCGCCTGAAGCGATCGCTCACCTTGGACCATGACGGGAGGGAGCCTCCACGCCCTCCTTCCAAACCAGCCCGTGGGAGACCTCGCCCCAGAACGCCAGGATGCCACCCAGGCCAAGTCGACACACCACACTTCAACACACTCTCGCACACATACACTCACACACCTCACACCTGAAGCCGGCCCCCCCGCTCCCATGGGCGGCGCCACCACCAACCCGTCCACTGCAGCCGCCTACAGCGCCCCGCCGTTCCATGCCCGACAGTGGAGCTATTGACACCTGTAACGCCGCTGGCCGCGCCAAACGTCTAGGTACCTTACAGTGCAGCTGCCCCGGCCGCGCTGGACTGGTTGTCGTCAGTGAGGAAATGGCCCTCGCCTGGCCCGGCGTCGGAAGCCACCTCAGGCCCGCTGAGTCGGATCGCGGCCGAACGAACGGGGCCCTACCGGTGGGTGGTGGGCGTCACCTCCCCTCCCGTGAGGTGAGGCCCTCTAGGAGGCTGTCCAGGCGAGGCCCTCGCCGGCCCCGGACATCTCTCATCACCCCGCAGCAGCATCTGCATGGCGAGTCGAGGGGCACCGATAGCGTACTTTCCACCGTCAGTCAGATTGCGCCCCCGTGGCGCGCCCTTGTCCCGCCTTGCATTGCTGTTGGAGACCGGGACAACAACGACGACGACGACGACGACGACTGCAATGACGTTCATGGCAGTGGCCGACGTGCTAACTCAGTACGTAGGTGGGTAGGCGTGTACAACGATTCCCCGCGCTGGTGCCACACCGACGCAGGTACCAGCCAGGCAAGGCCTCTGCTCCGACGACTCGCGTCCACAAGGCCCGCCTCAGATTTGCTTTCCACGGTCCCGTCTGCCATGGTCCTCCAAAGTAAAGACTCCCTCATCAGGGCGACTTCGCCACCGCAGCAACACCTCTTGCTCGCTAGATGGCCCGGCGTGCCCGTTGCTTTGCTCGAGCGGCTGGTCCCCCACCCGCGATCGAGACGGGGCGCGTTGGGACGCCTTGGCGACGGCGGCGACCTTTGTGATCCGTTTGACGGGCCCTCTTTGTCGCTCGACCCCAGATCCTGGTCCCAGTATGGCTTCAGTCGGGTTCCCTGGTCCCTGGAGCGAGAGGCCGCAGACCCCCCCATTGTGCAAGCGGGCGGGCGGGCGGGCGGCCCAGAAGCCTCTTCCCGCCGGTGGTAGGCAGGTGAAGAGAAGGACGACTCAGCGGCCATGACACAAATGCCACGAGGAAGACGGCGCTCCAGGGGGCCTGCGACACCCATTTCCGCCATCGTCGTCGCGCCCAAGGATGGCGGGGGCCCTGATGCCCAGCCCAGTGCCTGCGCCTGCCCCCCATTGCCCGTGCTGTGGCGCCCCTCATCCTGTCCGAAAGGAGGAGGTGACTGCCTCTGTCTGTCCGTCCGTGAAGGCGGGCCCGACAGAAAGAGCATGCTCGAGTCCGTAATGAGCGTCATGTCGAGTGGGTGCTCGCACCGAGCACGCACACATGTGCGTCTGCTTCGTGCCACGACAGAGGGGACGGCGCCTCTTCGCAAGTCAGTGGGCCAATCGGCAACCCAAACCCTCCTGGAGAGGCTGCTGGCGTGCCACCACATGTCGACGGTCCACGGTCGTCGCCTTCATGGGCAACTTCCGACTAACACGGCCGAGACGGGCGCGCGCGCCATCGCATCGACACGCCAACGCCGGACTCAACCTCCGGAGCTCTCTTACCTTTGACTGACCTGACCTGACCTGATCTTTGCTGACTGAAGTCGGCGTCTGGTCGGTAACGTAAAGTCAGTGGGAAGGGGTCACGCCAGGCCAGCGGCGCACTGGATCGGCCTAGGCGGGACTTGGCCAAAGTCTGTCTCGTTGTTTTCCTTTTCCTCGCCGATGCGGTCCTCGATGCCCACACCACCACCCTCCCCTCCGTCGTGACCCTCCTCCACTGCGCGTCCAATGTCCAAAACCCACCCGCACCACCACGTCCAGCCGTCTGGTAAGTTTAGGTACGTACCGGCATGGCTCCCCGAAGACTGGCCTGGCTAGCCTGGGCATGAAGTGGTCACGGGTGGTGTGGGATGTTTTTTGGGGGGAGGGGTGGCAGAGGGTGTGGGGGGGCCGGGGCCGCCTGAGATACCGGGTACCTACCTACGGGAATTGGGGCAGCCTTGCCTGGAGCGAGATGGAACGCCCAGAGCAGCGACCGCGAAAGGTACCTGACTGCAATACCTGGCAGCAGGTACCAAGGTACTCACCGGCTTGTACCCAAAGTGCCAAGGGGATCTCGACTGGGCTTAGCGCGCCCCTTCCCCCGTTATGCCGGGAAGAGCTCCTGGCGGCGCTAACGCAGGCAGGGCAGGGGCGCAGGGGTCCCTTTCCCATGAATCCATGCTCGCTTGGATAAGTGAGGCATGAGGCAAGAGCGATGGGAGAGCGGGTGGGCGAGATGGCATGGCCGACCTACCTTGCCTTGCCTTGCCTGCCTGCTATGCACACCTCAGAGCAGGGCAGGCGCATGGCGAGCATAGGTGAAGGCAGGTGCACGGCGGCAGTGAATGGTGAGGTGACTTCCCCCCCCCCCCCGGTCAACAACCCGTCAGTCCATCCAGTTCGGTTCGTTCGGTCCAGTTTCCTTGCGATGCGGCGTGGTGCACAGCAATGAAGTCTACCTACACGAGTACCTTGCCTTGCGCAACTGCCAGCGGTTGTACATACCTTACGTACCTTCTCTACTCTTACCTTCCTCCTCGGCATGCACGTAGTACCTCTACTACAGTACTGTACTGTATGTGGTATGAGTATCCACACCCCCTACCCCGGCCCCCCGAGAGACGGCGGCGCGCGCAGCCAGAAACGTCTCCAGTTTCCTTTGCTCACTGACGCTCTCCCATCCCATCGCGTTGCCTCCCGTCCGCCCATCGATTGCGCACTTACACACACCCGTCCTGCCCTGACCTCATCGTGGCCTTTTTGCCAAAGTATCCTAGCCACAAACCATGTGCTTGTCGTTCCCGAAAGCCAAAGTGTCTGGCGAACGGGCTGCCCGCGACTCGATGCCGACCTGACGAGTCCCCACCTCACGCTCCAGCATTACCCGATTCGGCACCCTCCCAGCTGCTGGCTCGGCCAAGTCCCATCGCCCGCCACCCCTTCCACTCCATCCACACAAAGTGTGGCATCGTGGCTGCTGCCAGCAGTGCGCGTTGCTTCTTTTCTTTTGGCCTTGTTTTCTTCTTCACCTTTGAGTCTCCCTGCATTCAGAGGTGTGCCGTCTCTACGCCTCGTGGTGCAAGTATATAGAAGCGCTTCCTTTGCCCTCCAAGACGTTAGTCACTCTCTGCATGCATTGCCCGTGACGGCCCAGACGCCTCCATCAGAAAGAACGGCAGCAGCAAAGCCCCGTTCTCCCTTGTTGCCCTTCACCTTGCTGCGTGTAAGCCACTGGCTCATAGTCGTCGCCCACGCCCCTTTTGCCAGCGTCAGTCGTCAACGCTGCTCCAACCACCGCCAGACGAAACACTTCACTTTTTGTCGGTCCCTTGTCTCGTGAGACGCCAATATCATATTTCGCCTGCTGGTTCAATCTGACGCGCCTGCCCCCGAGTCATAATCCCCAGGCAGACAGATCCTCAACGGGCCAGGCTGATCTCCGCCCTGTTTCTTTACTCGGCGTCACTGCGCCTCCCCGTCTTTCTTCTTCAGACGAGCGAGTCCCTCGCGAAACCACGGTGACGGGCCACGACTCGCTGGCGGTAGGCTTCATTGGATCGATACGCAGCGACCTGTGTGACCTTCTCGATCCCGATTTTTTCTGGCCCAGGCTGAACCAGCACAGCCAGCCGCCCTTGAAAGGAAAGGACCGATATTAACACTCGACGAGCCCAACGAAGAAAGGGCCTTGTTGCGCAGGCACCTTGGAGCTCAAGACTTGCCCCCTTCACTCACTCACTCGCCTGGACCTGACTCGGCGCGCGAGACACGCCCCTGATAGACGACGACGGTCCTTGCCCGACGCAAGATAGCACTGCTTCCGACAAACTTATCGCCGTTTCTATCTGCTTGACGACTTCGCCGCACAGTCGTCGAAGCGACCCTCTTCCCACGATCGTCATATCCGCTGCAACGACAACTGGTCTATGCCCTCTGCTCTAGCCGCTTCTGTAGCAGATCCTGGCTGGACCGTGCCCGAGCGCTCCCACGATTGCCGCACCCACTCCTGGTCGACAGCCCACGGTCTTCAGGGTCTGTGACCGGCCGAAAATAACAAGAACCTCTGCTGGTCTACCCACTTGACACCACCCCAGGGCTATCATTCTCCTCCTTGCCCCTGGACCCCCGACCCACCACTTTGATCCAGAGTTCCACCACCCACCCCCCCTGCCTCCCGACCCCGATCATATTCCACTGCCTGTACCTACCTTTTCGCCGGCAAAGCCTCAGGTGGACTCTGCCGTACACACCACCTCCGTCAGGTACACGCCTACAAGTACATATCGAGCCCTCTGCGATAGCCTTCCACCACCTCTCCCGTCCGTTGCCGTACATACATAACCTCCTCCCTCTTCCTCGACCCCTCTCCCCGATCTCCTCCATCACCACTTATATACCCTCCCTCCCATACCCTCATTCACTCCCTGCCTTACCACTCGTCCCTTACCGTTGCGTCTCTTCCTCCTCCTCGTCTCAATCACTCGTGTCTCTGTCTCTGTCCCTGTCTCAGACACCAGGCTCTTCCTGAATTCGACCGTTTCTCGCTACCCCAGAGACTACGCCGGCGCCATCACAAGCGCAACAGCAAAAAGAAAGCTCGACTCTTTCTTGTTGCACTTGTCTGACCATTATCGACGCCGTTGCTACTCGATTGCATCAACTCGGCCCGGATACGTCAGCAGTACGGACCGCTCACTACCGGACCATCCGCGACCATCCGCTTCAGGGTCCTTCAGTCATCCCTGTTTATGACGGTCTAGTCCTCGCCCGTCACCTGGCAATTCCTCATCAACCATCTCATTGCCATAACCTCCGACAAAACAGACACAGAATACAACGTCTCCCGGCCTGAGTAACAGCCAACGCACACCGCCATGGAACTTCTCGAACTCGTCGAGTACGAACCTACGACTCGCCCTTTTCAGTGCGACTGGGAAACATGCAACAAGGCACGTCTTTGCTCTCCACGGCATCGCTGTACAGCGCTCGCTAACCCCGCCCCTCAGAGCTTCAACCGCAAGTCAGACCTTCAAAGGCACTATAGGATACACACGAATGAGCGTCCTTACATGTGCTCTACCCCTGGTTGTGGAAAGAGCTTCATCCAGAGGAGTGCTCTTACAGTCCACATCCGAACACACACTGGCGAGAAACCTCACCAGTGCCAGCACATTGGTTGTGGGAAGAGGTTTTCTGATGTACGTGACTCCCCTGCGGACCCTGTCGACCTCTTGACTCACCCTTTTGCAGTCTTCTAGTTTGGCTCGCCATCGACGCATTCACACCGGAAAGCGCCCTTACAAGTGCGCCCACGATGGTTGCCTGAAGAGGTTCGAAACCACCGACCCGCACTCCGCCATCAGTGACACTGACACGTCCTAGCTTCTGCCGAAAGACGACCATGGTCAAGCACCAGCGGCGGTCTCACCAGCGCGGGCTACATCCGAATGACTTGTTGGACGACTGCACCTCGGAATCAGACGGATGCGAGTCGCCTCCCACTCCTACACAGTCCTCTGTGTCCTGGCCAGGTCACGGCCCGTTGGCCTCGCACTCGTCCTTGGCCCAAGCCCACGCCATGCAACGCGCTGCCTCGTTCGCCGACTTTGGCCACCACATGAACTACAACATGGCCCAGCAGTTACCCCATCGCCACAGCGTCGCCGCCGAAGCGCAAGAGTACCACTCGGCCTCGCCCCATGGCCAGCAACAGGGCCTACAGATGGTACAGCGCACGGCCAGCATGCCTCAGCACTATTACGTTATTGAGCAAAGCAACCCTGGCATTGCTACCATGAACACCACAAACGTCCAACAAGCATACATCCCTCGGCAACACGTCGAGCGGGCCAATATCGAGATTCCCTACTCGGGGGGCAGCGTCACGTCCTTGAGCAGCAGCCCAGGCAGCTTTTCGCCAGTCTCGGGCAGCAGCCCGACAATCCCTGAAACCATGTACACGCACCAACCTCCGCAGGCACCGGCGTATGCCATGCAAGCAGCTTCACCCGTCCAGCAGCAATCCTCAATGGTCCAGTACTCTCAGCAGATGCCAGCGAACATGCCCAACCAACCGGCGCAGCAACCGGCGCAAAATGCGCCTGAGCAGTACCACCAACCCTCACAGCCCGTAGCCGAGGCCTGGTACCAGTACCAGGCCCCGGTAGAGGTCGCGACCATCGGCCAGCTCCCGCCATTTGGTTCAGGTGTGTACGACCTGTACGGCGGACCGAAGATCGAATTCGAGGACCCAACGATGCAACTTCCCAGCACTCGCATCGAGACAATGTGAGAGACTACAGCTGCAAATGTTCGAGGATTCCTCACCCCCCTGTACAAGACTGGGGCTTCTTAGGGAGCCGCTGTACAACTACGTTTCATCAAAGACTACCTAATCCCGCATTTACAACATTTCTAATGTATTGCTCTTATTTCAATGTGGATATACCACCTGGGCGACAGAGAATCACACATACAGGGTGCATTCGTCGCCCCTCCGGCTGCAGGATGCGCTCGCCCCGGTGCTTCAGCTGGGGCGGTCTGCTGCAAACCCCCCTCCGGCAGCATGAACAACATCATCGACTATCATACTACCATGGCGTTGCGTTATGACTGGCTACTGCGAAGCCCCATACCGATAAGTCATATTTGGCGCAAAACGGTCTTTTTTTGCTTTACGATAACCCTGGGCGACTGGCTTGGACGTGTAAACGATTTTCTCCACCAAGACGGTCGCGCCTTGCGAACGGTTGTCCTCGTCTGTGGACTGGGACAAGTCTTGATTGCGATTGTCAGGCGTGCCGCCGCAGCCTGCGATTCCCACAGCAATTTCAACATGGCACCGGTTTAGCCGGGTGTACCTGGTCACGGCGCCGCAGCACCGGGCGATTCAGGGTTGCAACCCCGGGTGGGCGCTCTGGACAGCCATGGGGATGCTTGTTGTCTCTTGTGGCCTCACGGACGGCGGACGGGACCTGTGGGATGGCGGCCGCTTGGCTGGCATCTGACAGACATGGATCGGCGGCATTTGGTGGAGTTGGGGTGCGGGTTGGGTGATTTGGCGGGTGAATTACTCGTACTGGATGGCTAAAGCCGAGATGGCAATTAAAAAGAGAGGGGGGGGGTCTCTCTTGGGGGGTTTATGGCGCCGACGAATTGGCCTGCTCATGGGAGTTGCTTGGTTGGACTCCTATGCTACTATTCTGTACATGTACAAGTCACAACAATGTGTGATTGATTGCGACTGGCGTTTGTTGCCTGCTACTTCGTGCAGCCGTCTTGTATAAGTGAAGCAAACATGACTGGGCCAGTTCGGTTGTTGGACTGATACTACGTAGGCAACATGAGGTCATTACAAGGGTGTGGACCGGCTGGTATTACTTTTGCGGTGTCGAGCAGCAAAAAATCGGCTTGTCATATGAACAAACGGCTGGGGGCCCAACTGCTTAGATAGATGTGAGATGGGATCGGATCGGCGCGCGAGTCAGGGGTGCAGAAAAGACGTGCCGGGACGACGGCCCAACCATGGTGGCCCTTGCCTAGTTACCTGGCGTGCGCAGCAGCAGCAACAGCATCAATTGAGTGAGAGGCGCGCGTGTCTCCACTGCGGAACATGCCCAGACTGGCGTCTACTCTTGTTTTTTGTCTGTTATTGCCGACAGAGCACATGTGAGCGCAGGCGGGGACCAGCAGGGGGGGAAGGGCCTTGGTGGAGGGGCGGGTGGGCGGGCGGGCGTATGGATACATACTGACAATGGTGGATGTCAGTCATGCATTCAGTCAATTTAGGTGTCCATCAGGGCAGCCCGAAAAGGCGAGAAGGGGGGAAGGTGGGTCCCGGTTGGATCGGCGAACAGACTTGTCAACAAATGCGAACGGAAATTCATTTGGGCGGCGGGCTGGATGCGGAAGCGAGGAGGAGGAGGAGGAGGAGGAGGAGGAGGAGGAGGAGCTTGCTGGGGAGGCGGATGTGACTGGTACGAAATATGGTACAACACATACTTCGTACCGAGGTATGAAGTACGACACTGGGTGGTGCCTGCGCGGATGAGGAGGAGGAGGAGGAGGAGGAGGAGGAAGAGGAGGCGGAGGCACTTGTCTTGCCGGCTGGGTACACGGGTGGTAGTGGTGGTGGTAGTAGTAGGAGTAGTAATAGAGGTAATAGTGGTCGGGTTTTCCCAGATGTTTGATAGAATACAGACTCGGTATACCTTGTTGACATATACTACGTTTCTATATAGGGCGCAGCAGTAATGCAGGCAGGGAACCAGGTTCATGTGCGCGAAGGATAAGGTATCTGGCAGTAAACACCGATGCCACATAATACCACCTCAGCTAGTACTGTACCTTAGGTACGGACTCTGAGCAGTGCCATCCTGGTGCACTACGTACTAATGCAAGGCAGCCATGAACACACCCTGGCTTCCTTCCTTCGTACGCACCCAGTATCAAGGCAAGGCCAGACACTTTCACAGGGTTCCATCCGGCCGGGCTGGCCCCGGCAGTTGGGGTCCGGACCAGAAGGGCCATCTCGTTCGGCCGCAGCGATGTTGTCCATTGCTGGGTGCATCCATCCATCCATCCATCCACTTGGGGGCCGCCGCCGCCGCCGCCTGCGGCATGTTGCGAGCAATGCGCACATACACTCGTCTAATAGAGTTGCTACTATACATACATACTGTTAGGTGCCTCGGATTGGGAGTACAATGAGCAAGTAGTATTGCCGACAGACCAGGAAAAGCCCAGCAACCCGAAGGAGGGTGGGAGGGCGGAGGAAGGGGGGCTGAGGTGAGTCAATTATAGGACGGGACGGGTGTCGCGACGGCAGGTACGGTACGGTACGGTACGGAACGCGGCACGAAGCAATATGTAATTGAATGTAGTACTTGTTTGATGCACCTAGACGGACCGTTTGAGGGGCGTTGACTGTAACCTCGACCTGACATCAAGCAATAAATCTGTGGGGACACATGCTGGGGTGAGGAAAGAGAGAGGAGAGAGAGATTGAGGTGAGAGCGCAGTGAGAGAAAAAGAAGGGTGGACGTCCAGTGTAGGGGTTCAACGGTCTGAGGTTGACTGTCAGTGCTGCTGTCTGTCGGCCTCGGCCGAGCGATCCAATTCCTGGTGATTCGGTCAGGTGACCTGCGGTGCTGGCCTGCTGGCCTGAGGCTACAGAGAGCCTCCCCCAAGTCGGAGTTCGGTGGGTGTGCCGTGCCGGCTTAGGGGGAAAAAACGTGACTTGTCTGCTGACTAAGGCTCGGAGAAAACCAACGCATGACGATGTCGGGCGCTGTTGAGACACGGTTGAGTGAGTGGCAAGTCCCGAACACCCATCACCGCACGCACGCCTCTTCATCACGCTTGCTCTAGTCGGCGTCGCCCTCGCATCGCGCCGACACCATGCGAACGGCGAGGTAGACGCTCTTGAGACGATCCTTTTCCCCCGCCGCCGCCAACCTCGTCCGGAGACGTTCCCTGCCGCGCGCGACCCTTTCAGACCTCGCGGCCCCTCGATCGAGCCGCCACCACACCGGGCCGCACAGGGACCACAAACGTCATCGTCACCTGACCGACCGGTGCCTCTCTTTTTAACCCCTGCCCTTTCGACTGCGACTCTCCACCTAGTGTGCATCTCCTGGGGCGCCGGAACTGAGTCGTCGGGTAACCTGACGA
The DNA here is from genome assembly GCF_022605165.1 of Purpureocillium takamizusanense. NCBI lineage: Eukaryota > Fungi > Ascomycota > Sordariomycetes > Hypocreales > Ophiocordycipitaceae > Purpureocillium > Purpureocillium takamizusanense. The sequence goes on from NC_063072.1 coordinate 2,678,062, forward strand.
AGCCGTGATGGCTTTCCAAGGAGCGCTGCTGCCGGTGAGTCAAGCTCGTGACCACGCTCCCCATCATCTTGCTTGAGGCGGGTCATGCTAAAACGTCCTGTCCTTAGAACATGGCGGCCGCCGCTGCGGACGCCTGGCCCTCGGTCGCAGGCACCCTCGCTGCCCCATGGAGAAGCGCTGCCCTGTCGTCCCGGCACGCGGACCGAGCTGCGTCGGCGAGACACCAGGCCGTTGAGCAGCCGCCGAAGCAGGCGACAAGTACCCTTCCCGACTTTCTTCAAGATCCTAGTATACGATCGCAACTCCTACCGAAAGTATCCGGCACCGTAACCTCCACGAGCGCCCAACATGCCGTGCTGAACTTGACCCGCGTCGGCCTACAGGCAGCGAACCCGATATTGCGACGCCCTCTCTTCCAGCCCCAGATGTCTGCCACGTCTGCACTTGTACGCCCGTTTATGCGCTCTGGCTTCAGCACAATGGTTACGGCACGGAACATGTCCTCCTCTCGCCTTGGTTTGAACCTGCGGGCTACTGGCATGCCACATCGGGGATTTGGTACCTCGAGCGGCATCTCGCGCAACCAGCTGGCAACGGTGGAGGAGTCGGCAAACAGGAATCCCGGCAATGCGAATGTGCAGAACGCATTCTACCAGTTGCTCCTCCGAGCCAACATGCCCGGCATCTTGGTCGAACGCTATCAGTCCGGACGTTTCGCGACCAACGCTGCGACCGAGGAGGCGTATAAGAAGGCTATAGCGGCCCTCAACGCCGGTACCAACGCAACGGCAGGCTCGGTCGGCACAGCTTCGTATGCTAGGGGTCCATGGTCCGGCCAAGACCAGGTCTTCGCTGGCTCTGCAGCCGGTGGAAGCGGCGCGGCCAACTCCATGGGTGCCAAGGGAGAGCCCATCCATGTCGTTGTTCAGGAATCCACCCGTTCGCTCATCTTTCGCTGGGTCAAGTTCTTCGCCACGTTTGTCGTCGTCACGTATCTCTGCTTCGCGGCCGTCACCATTCTGATCGAAACACTGAGCTCTTTCCGCCGAGGCCCCGGGGCCAAGAACGAGTCCGAAGTCAAGGCTGAAAAGCAGACAACCCGGTTTAGTGATGTCCACGGTTGCGACGAGGCGAAGGACGAACTCCAGGAGGTGGTCGAGTTCCTCCGCAACCCCGAGAAGTTCTCTGACCTGGGGGCCAAGCTGCCCAAGGGCGTTCTACTCGTGGGTCCTCCCGGAACGGGCAAGACGCTGCTTGCCCGAGCCGTCGCCGGTGAGGCCGGCGTGCCCTTCTTCTACATGTCCGGAAGCGAGTTTGACGAAATCTTTGTCGGAGTTGGCGCCAAGCGTGTTCGGGAGCTGTTTGCCGCCGCCAAAGCCAAGTCACCTGCCATCATCTTCATCGACGAACTGGATGCCATCGGTGGCAAGCGAAACCCTCGGGACCAAGCCCACGCCAAGCAGACGCTCAACCAGCTGCTCACCGAGCTGGATGGCTTCGACCAGGACACCAAAATCATCATCATGGGCGCGACTAACCTTCCCAAGCTTCTCGATAAGGCGCTCACGCGCCCTGGCCGCTTCGACCGGCACATCAACGTCGACCTGCCGGACGTGCGGGGTCGCCTTGCAATCCTGAAACATCACGCGAAGAAGATCAAGTGTGCGCCGGATGTCGACCTTGAGGCGGTCGCTGCCCGGTCACCGGGCCGCTCCGGTGCCGAGCTGGAGAATATGCTCAACCTGGCTGCTCTTCGAGCGTCTCGTGCTAGGGCGACGATGGTCTCCAAGCAGGACATGGAGTGGGCATATGATCGCGTCACCATGGGCGCCGAGAGGAAATCGATGGTGGTGACGGAGAAGGAGAAGGAGATGACGGCATATCACGAGGCTGGCCACGCGCTGGTGCAGCTTTTCGACAAGGATAGTTCCAGCCGGCTCTACAAGGTCACGATTCTTCCCAAGGGCCCTACCTTGGGCCACACGGCGCAAGTCCCTCAGATGGACAAGTACTCACACACTGCTGCCGAGTACATGGCCAACATCCGCGTGCTGCTCGGTGGCAAGATGGCCGAGGAGATGCGCTACGGCGACGACAAGGTGACGTCGGGCGTGTCGAGTGTGAGTCTACTTTCGATAACAAGAATGGCTTGGCCATGTGTGTTAACTATACACAGGACCTAGAACGGGCGACGGACCTCAGCTTCATGATGGTGACGCTTTTCGGCATGTCCGACGTGCTGGGCCCTGTCGAATATGGCCGCCGTTATGAGAACCTCAGCTCCGAGACGAGGAGTGTGATCGAGGGCGAAGTCCAAAAGGCGATGAAGAAGTCGTACGAGGACGTTAGGAAGTTGCTGACGGAGAAGCGCAAGGAGCTGGACCTGCTGGCCAAGGCGCTCATCGAGTACGAGACTCTGGACAAGGCCGAGGTCGAGATGGTGATTCGCGGGGAGAAGCTGCCTGGACGCACCATTGTGCCCAAGGGACCGCTGGTCCTGCCGATTCCGGACGACACGCCCCAACCGCCCGGGCTGAACGGAGTGCCTCACCCGCACCCGCCGGAGTCGCCTGCGCCTCCCGCTCCTGCCAAGTCGTCGGGCGCGGACTGAGGACTCGAGAGCGGCGAGGCTGGGTGCAGTTGATTCGCGTGTTGTCTGGGTAGGTGGGTGGGTGGCAGCCCCATTTCTCGGGCCTCTTCGACTCGACGAGTCGTAGTGGAGGACAGAGGTTCGATTGGCTACGGCTGGTCTGCTGCTTGCAGACGAGTTGCTGCATCATGATAGCCCCCCCGCCCGGAGCAAAGCAGAGGTGGGGACAAGCGAGTGCCTGCGGGAGGAGTGGTGTAAGTTGCTGGACCACGATTATGCGGACAGCGTTTGGTCGGCGCCAACAGTCATCCACGTGTATAACTGTCAGTCATCTGTGTGACATAAGCTCGCATCGCAATGCATTATTCCATTGAGTCACGCTCAAATCATCTCATCGGCCATGCGGAGTTGCGACGTGAATGCCAAAGGAACTTGTCTGTGTGTCTTGGCAAGGGCCAGGCCACCCAGCTGTCTGAGTAGTCAAGTACGTATTATCTTATATTCGTATGAAGCACGTAGCTCGGACTGCTTGACTTGACCCCCGTGGTGACCCCCGCGCGGACCCAGTTCTATGTAGCGCCACCGCCAGCCAGACTTGGACGCCGCAGGAGCGGCATCGCGGACATGAGGTAAGGGGGGGCCGCGGCGCTCTGCCGGCTCCCAGCCCCCCCGCGCCTCCCCTAACATGGCGTAATCGAAGTCAAAGGCCAACAACGTAACTACGTATGGGGGGGAGGGGGAGGGGGAGGGGGATTCCTGCGGGAGGGCGCGGCGCGCGCCCACGCACGAAGGCGGGGAGCGATCCCGGACGGACGGCGGGGGTTGAAGGTTGATTTCGTGGGCCAGCCAACAACGACCGTTTCCTTCATTCATGCTTTCTCTACGGTACTATCCCACCCCTTCCCTCTGTCTTTCATAGTCTTGAAAAATCACCTTTTCGTTGCGCCGGGATTATTCGCTCTACGACCCTGAGTCCTGACCGATTGGACTGATTGTTTTATTTTATTTTATTTTTTTTGATTGCCTATCTCTCTTTCGTGCATCTGGAGGGAAGAAGGAGAGAGAGCCCAAGGATCGTCAGCGTCTCAGTTTGGGGTTCTTGACTCTTTTGGATCGGCTGATTTGGCAGCAAAGATGACGAAGATTTTGGTCACTGGTGAGTCTGTTTTTTATTTCCTTTTGCTGCTACGCTCTACGGCTTGGAGCGAGCTTACGTTTTAAGCTCGTGGTGTGGTGATAGAAGAGTGAATGAACGCTGACGATGAACAGGTGGCTCGGGCTTCATTGCCGGTAATTCCCCTTCCGACCCCCCTCCCCTTTACTCTCCTCCTTCTACGCCTCCAACCACCGCGCAAGAGCCAACCACCCTCCTCCTCCTCCTCTTCCCCCTTCAATCCCCCAGGGGGAGGGAACATAGATGGGCGGCGGCGGCACGGCAGCAGCAGCAGCAGCCGGGGGGGGAGGCTTTTCCTAACTTTTCACCTTCCCACGACCGCTCCTTTATTCGGTGGCTAACCACCAAACACTGCCTGCCCCCCAACAGCGCACATCGTCGAGCAGCTACTCGCCGCGGGCCACACGGTGGTGACGACGGTGCGCTCCGAGGACAAGGCCGCGCGGCTGCGCGAGGCGCACGCCAGCGACAGGCTGAGCGTCGCCATCGTGGGCGACATTGCCGTCGAGGGCGCGTTTGACGACGTGGTGGCGAAGACGCCGGGGATCGAGGTAGTGATGCACACGGCGAGTCCGTTTCACTTTCGGTGGAGTACGTTTCTTTTTCCTCTTTTCTTTCCTTTTTGGGGGGTTCTTACTCTTCTCCTCCTCCTTCGTCTTCCTATTTTGGTGTCGACCTTGTTTGTTTACTGTTATGCTCTGTGGCTTTCTATCCATGAATCATCGTGAAAGGGGGAGAGGAGGAGAGGGGAAGAATCAAAAGCCCGACTGACGAACCCTACTATGCACCCACAGCCGACGCGCAGACGGAGCTCATCGACCCGGCCCTCGTGGGCACCACGTCCATCCTCCGCGCCGTGCACCGCCTCGCCCCGTCGGTGCGCCGCGTCGTCGTCACCTCGTCCTTCGCCGCCGTCTTGACCGAGGCGCTGCTCGGCGACCCCGGCACCACCTTTGACGAGTCGTCGTGGAACCCCTCCACCATCGCCGACGTGCACTCCTCGCCCGCCACCGCCTACCGCGTGTCCAAGACGCTCGCCGAGCGCGCCGCCTGGGACTTTGTCGCCCGCGAGCGCCCGGCCTTTGACCTCGCCACCGTCTGCCCCCCCATGGTCTACGGGCCCCTTGCCCCAGGAGGCGGCGTCGCGTCCCTCGACGCCGTCAACACGTCCAACGAGCGCTTCGTGGCCATGTGCCGCGGCGCGTGGGCCGCCGGCGGCGCGCCCGATACGGGGCTCGTCACCATTTGGGTTGATGTTCGCGATGTGGCCCGCGCCCACGTCCTCGCCATGGAAAAGCCCGACGCCGGCGGCCGGCGGCTCTTCCCCGTGGGCGGGCGCTTCTCCAACCGCCGTCTCGTCGACATTGTGCGCGAGCGCTTCCCCGAGTACGCGGACCGCCTCCCGGGGCCCGACGTCCCCGGTGGCGGGGCACCCCCGGCCGACAAAAACTTCAAGTACAATAACGACGAGACGGTCCGCGTCCTTGGCATCCAGTGGACGAGCCTCGAGGACAGCGTCGAGGGAGTTGTGCGATCCCTCAAGACATACGGGCTGTAGGGGTAAGACAAACCAAAAATTGGTGAGGGAACTTCGGATCCGCAGATGGCATCATCACCAAGTGTCGTTCAATTAAAGAATCAAGTCAGGTATCGCTGCTCATGCCCATTACTATGCGTGACCGTCATCATCATCGGCACCCTCTCTCCCTTCCTCCTCATTACTCACTTGTACGTACCACCTAGCCGCTCGAGTTCCCCCTCGTCCATGACGGGGCTATTAAGCTCTCTTGTTCGCGTCGAGGTCACGACAGACGATGGAGCCATGCCGACGCTCCCTGGTCCGCTGCGCCCGCTCCATGTTCCCCAACTGCGGTGTGCCTCCTGCACTGGCTCCTCCATAAGCTCGAGCAGCAGCTCGCGTGACCCTCCGGGTGTCTGCGACCATGACCCGATGGCCACACCGATGCCCTCCCGCTGGCGTCTCGTCGACGGACTGACTGACGGGCTCCGCTCCGTCGGTGTCGAAGGCAGCGCCCTTGTCGGTGGCGGACCAGGACTCGCGATGCTGAAAAGGTCCAATGATGTTTGCTGTCGCGGCGTTCGGGGTGTCTGGGGTGGCGATGCAACGTTGCCATATCGCACCGTGCCTGTTCCAGTCGTCGCAGTGCCTCTGGACGTGGCCACTCTGAGAGACCTGGCCCCCGTCTTTAAAGAACTTGGTCGAGCCCTGTGTTTCCTTACTCCTGGCGATGTAGGCATGTCCTCATTACCCGTGACGATGCCCTGCGGAAACTCATCCATATCGCTGAGTGGCCAGTTGCTTCCTCTTGCGAGGAACCGGCGGTCTCGCAGTCGCGCAGGTGGCCTCAGCGGCGAGTCACTCGGATTTGTTAACCTGGGCGCAGCGGACAGTAGGGGCATCGGGGACCCGTGCGCCCCGATTCGGCTATGGTCGTCCTTGCTGCTGCTGTTGCTGTCGCCATGAAGTCGGGCCCGGCGAGCCTGCCGCCTGAATCGCAGATACCACACGAGGACGAGGCTGGCGAGGATGAAGAGCACCGCGGCGGTCGATAGAGCAATGGTAATCTTGGCACCGATGGAGAGGCCGGTGTCACGGCTGCCACGGCTCGCGGCGATTATGACAGCAGGTGGATGCAAGCCGGCAGCGAGCGACGGATCCCTTATGGGACCGCCCGCTATTGCCGAGGATGCAGACGAGGGAGTGGTGATGCTGGCACTCGCAGGCTGCAGCCCGGCCATATCAGGTGAATATCTGCTCTCGACTTTTGCCAGAAGACGCTTGAGTAGGCTCTGGGAATAGGGCCCATCTGACTTGATGGAGGCTGCAGGCGTTTGTCGGCCGCATGGATGCGGACCCTGTTCATTTGCGGGCGTTGATTTCTTGCTGAATATGGCAGGCGGAGGTCCAGGATCTGTCAGGGAATATTGTCCAAGCCTGCGCAGGCCACTTAGGAAAAATTCGATGAAATGACGTCTGAGGAGCAGGGATACGGTACCTTGAGCAAGTGTCAATGAGCCAGTTGACATTGGCTGGAAACGTGTCGGCATGAAGTGTCAGCTCCCCCGAACCCGGCGTGACGGCTCTCATTCCGCCCGGGGGCAGGGCACCCACGATCTTGGCCGCGGTCGGTGCGGTTTTGAACGCCGCATAGCTGATGGTTGCAAACATATGCGGCGCGGAGCGCTTCACTGGCGTTGGCACTGTCTGAAGACAGCGCCTGGCACGATTCTTGAAGCGTTTCGTTGCGCGACGACACGGACTGAAGCAGGCGGCGGCGGCAGGCAGCAATACACGAAGGGACGTCTGCTACGCCGACAGTCAGGATGCCCCGGCGGCTTGGGCCACACTTCACGTCGGGTATAGCGGTGCTGCGCGACATAGCCACGGTAGTGGCAGGTTCCGAGGCTGGGCAGGAGTCGAGATGGAGGGTCAAACCTGAGGAGCCTCAGAGTTGGCCCCGGGAGACCCATCTAGCCGGTTCTGCGACAAGGCGTCAAAGGGAAAAGCGCAACGTCCAAAGGAGCGAGAGCCGTCGTGGAGAGGGAGCAGGCGTCTGCTTCTATGTTGAAACGAAAGCCCGGCCCGAAGGTGACAGCAGCCGTGGCATGTCTCGATGCCTCGACGGACGGCCCAGGACAAGGGCACCCGGCCAGTCGGGCGCCACATACGACGGCGACGCACGGGTCCGCGACGGTGACGGACATGGTCGAGAACTCGAGCGTGACGAGGCTGCGGTGCCATGAACCGTTCGGGCCTGGTCGGGAGAGTCGCGGGTTACACGGCTTGCTGGGCTCCCGAGGAGGGCTCGTCTGTACGTTGATACTTTTGTAGGGAGCTCGTCCGTCTCATGTCATCTCGAGCGACCATGGCACTGCAAGTGGTCCCACCCTCCCGCACCAGCAGGTGGCGCCAGATGCTGCTGACAGGACGGGTCCCCAGCATCGAAGCCATGTGGAATCTGCAGCGCCCGCCTCCCCGGCAGGGGTTCCGGCCCCAGAGACTGCCGTGGTTCGTCGGCGGCGGCCGAGTGCTGTAGCTCCCGTCACAAGGGGGGATCACTGCTTTAATTATCAGCACTCTGCTTGCCTGCCCCCTAGGTGCTCAGGCAGCGACCCTGCGGCTCTGCCTGCCACGTCAGGCGGCGTGGCACCTCGACTGGCCATTTGACGAACGGCATTGGGCTATGGCAGGCCCTGGCCAGGGGTGCGGCGACATCGGCAGTGTGCCCCATCAGCCGCCCGGGTTGGGTGATGAGCGTCGTCCGATAAGGCCGGTGATGTCGGGATGGCGGCCCAAGGACGCAACGGGCACTGCTGTATCGTACAGGCACCGGTGGAGAGCGGCCAATGGTTGGCTGCGGAGTGATTTACAAGCAAGGGTTGGTTGGTAATGAGGCGAGGTCGCATGTAGTGAAGACGTACAAAGTAGAAGGGAGAAAGAAGTGATGACGCTCGGATGCGGTGTGACGGTAGCCAAAAAAAAAAAGCCTTTCAGGGCGGGAGGGCAGAACAGAGACTGGTCGGGTCCATGGAGCCCAGGAGTGGAGGGCATGCAGTGGATACTACTAGTACTGTACCTACAGTACCTACCTGTAGGATGCTTACAGTACTAAGGTAAGATGGGTGGCCCGGCATTCACCCCCCAAGGCTTAGTAGATTCAGCTGGAGGGCTCTAGGGCTTAGCGGCCTGGGGTCACCTATAGCTGAGGTTACTAGTTACAAGGTATTCGACGACAACAACAAGCGACGACCGCCGGGTAAGAATTGGGATGGGCTATGAAGTATACTGTATTAGTTGGTAGGCAGTGGAGACTGCCTTGCTCGTGTGGCAGGGGCAGGCAGGCCCAGCTGCTCGTGCTTGCCTTTTGCGTACGCGCATTGAACGGCAGGCGCGAGTCGTAGGCACCACGCACGCACGCAGATACTCATACGCACATCTACCCTACCTCGTACGCAGGCAGCCTTTACAAAACACCAACGTAGCTACACCTCACTTTGCACCTGTCGATGCCGTCCAGAAGCGAGACCTCCAATGCAGCGACGCGTGTTTGCTCACGTCCAGCTCCCTCCTCCGTCCCTCCAGCCAGCCTCGGCGGTAAAGTAGAAGACGAATTGTCCAATCGTCCGGCCTCAGAACGACTCGATCGGCCGCTCGTACTCGGCCCGGCCCTCGACGCAGCTCTCCACGGGCAGAGGCCCGTGGGCAATCACCTCTCTCCGGGCCCTGCTGAGCGGGCGTGAGATGACATGGGCAGCGTCCCCTATACGAAGTACGAAGCACCAGCATGCCGTGCAGGGCACTCGTACTCAATTTTTCAGCGCCACGTGCGCCCATCACCGTCGACCTCAGGGCAGTCATACCTCAACTTGACTCGGGAGCGAGGCCCACCAAGACGGGCATCCGACGTGCCATGGCGCTTGCGCCCACTCATTGGCCCAGACGGCCAACAATGGTACGAATGAGGTGTCTCAGTCGCCGACGGCCATGGAGGGCCGGGGCACCGTCCGACCTCGCGGGGACAGCGAGACATTCGCGGCCCGGGGAGGCCAAAGCTTGTCAGACCAGACGCAACGGCCTGCGGATTCCTCTCTACGGTACCCTTCCCTCTGTTTCTCTGCCCCGTTTGCTGTCCGTCCGTTGATGGCGGCATCGTCGCGGACGGAATGTTCGCTGCCCGGCGGTGTGACGAGGCGACAAGCTCAACAAAGGCCCGACACGAGCGCCGCGACCGAGACGCAGCCTCCCGTCTTGCATGCGCCGTCGTCGCCGTGTCGGAATCGCAAGGCCCCGTTGGCGCCAGGCAGCCAGCCTCTGGCCCTCGACTTAGCAGCAAAGTATCCAAGCGAGGCGGCTGCACACGCACGCCACATGGTTGCCCGGCACTAGACAGCCTGCCATGGCCGCAGCCCCAATCGCACGACACGGATTTGACTTTAAGGTATGTCAAAACCATCGGCTTGGGCAAGTAAATGGGGGTCTTTACTCCCCTCCCTACAAGTAAGGGTTTCCACCGAAGGTCTCTTGCTTGCCATGCCACAAGGCCAGCCGCTTCGGTGGCGTTAAGCAAAAAGGGCCCATAAAGGTTCACAATGCTGGGCATTGGCAGGACTGCGATGGTCGTGACCCGCTACACTCGCTAGCTATTGATGCGCTGCTCAACAGCTCTTACAGCTCGTCAAGCTTTCTCGGGCTATGTATGTTCAGCCGCGAACCTTGACACCAGCGGCGGCGTCTGTCCGTTTCGGCCATTGGCTCCGTGCCATTTGTCGAGACAACGTCTACCACAATCCGTCTCGGTCTAGACCACAGAAAGTGCGGTTGTCCGGCTTCGCTTTCTCCCCTGCCCTGATCCGGCAGGAACAGCTGATGCGACGTGGAGAAGTTACGACATTGTTACATCACTCCAGAGAAGTGGTCAGCTCACTCCGAAGCGGATATATGAATGCGCCGTGGGCACGATGCTCCCAGTCACGATGGTGGATGCGCGACACAGAGTAAAGCACGCACCGTGATACCCAGCAGACAGATCATCTAGCCGAACCTACAGTCGAAAAAGAATCAGAAGGACAGAAAGACATACAGGCAGGCAGAGATGGCTCACGGAACTTTGCGAGCGGTGGCAGCGTTCTGCCACTTCATGGTTTTCGCGTCGGCAGCAATCGTGACGGGTCTCGTATCCGCCTTTCTCGACACTTGGTCCTTTCGGGGCTACCGCGTCGTCTTCCAGGAGGTCATTGTACGTACTACGATGCCTGAGTCGGAGAGGTGTTGCATGAGCTTACCATGAACTGTCGACAGGCCGTCACAACCTTGGTGGTATACCTGTTTGCCATGTTTGTGCCGATCTTGAAGTCGTACCGGGGCTTCTTTGCACCGGTCAACTTCATCTTCTCGTACCTATGGCTGGCGTCCTTTATCTTCTCGTCGCAAGACTGGAGCGGACGGCTGTGTGCGCAGACGTCGCTGAGCAATGGCAGGTGTGCGCAGAAGAGGACAGTGGAAGCCTTCAACTTTATCGGATTGTGAGTATGGTGGTGCGGCTGACGTGACCTGCTGGGGCCGCATTGCTAACGGTTGAGGCGCAGCTTCTTTTTGATCATCAACGTCATCTTTGAAGGAATTCTCCTGTGGAGGTCGCGCGATGACTCGTATGTCACGCCTCCGCCGGCGGCCAAGGAGCGCCCTGGGACCGGAGGCACGGATGCGAGCGCGCCATCGGCCGCGCAGAACCCGGCTTGATGAGGGCTCAGGGAGGGGTTGCTGGCCTGGTCCGCTCAGTACAGGGCATGGAGGCAAGGCAACCTGAACTGGGAGTGTGCCTAATGTGGTTGATTGTCGAGTCGCTTTTCGCGCGGGTGGTGATGGTATAATTTCTAATGGTGAGTTGGTATGGCCATTTTGCAGGCCGAGGGTCGACGACGTAGGTGCAGTTAGTGTATTCAATAATGCTGTGATGACGATGGCGATGGTGGTGGTGATGATGAAGGGTGTGTAAGAAGTAAGCACCAGTGGGCAGAATGCATGTTTGCATACTATGCACGCACGGGCGGATGGGCGGCAGGGGAGACGCGGGCAGTGAGCATCGTCACCTTTTGCAGCCCAGCCAACTTCGTAGGGGCTCTCACCTGGCAGCTCACTTACTCACCATCTCACCACCTGAGGTGTAAGTGACGGCAGGCGGGCGGGCGCCGCTCACAGAGCCCCGCGGCCGCCTGGTAATAATAGTGCTAACTGAGCCCACATATCATCCCTAGTAGTAGAGATGCCCATCCAGCATGGAACCCACCCACCCACCTCGGTCCGTCGGGTGTCAATTCTTCAGTGGACAGCCCCCTCCGCCGCCGCCGGGCGTCTCTGCCAATGGAAACGTCGGGACTTACCTATGCTAAGCCTCAGCCTCGAACCTCGGCCCCGCGTCCCGCTCGCTTCGATCCGGGGTAATAATAGGATTGATTGATTGATTGCTGGACAGAGAGCCAGCCTCGAGCATTCGTTTGCCCACAACGACGGCGACATCTCGTCCATCAACACCACCAGGCGATTCCCCCGTGGCCCCTTGACTTTTGAAAATCATCCAAGACTCCCTCGTGTCTGTACGTTCGTATCTGCAAGCAAGCGTGCGCCGCCTCCGCCTGGTTCTCGAGGGCCGCCCACCACGCACGCGTGTTCCCTCCCCATCTTTGTCAAGTCAGTCCGCTATTTGCATCCCGGTTGTGCGACGGACATCGAGTACCATCTGAAACAGACAGCCCGCGGCAACAAACAGCGCCGGCTCGTCATCGTCGGGCGCGCCCCTACCCCTCTCAGTCATCATAGTAACAAGGTCGCTCGTCTCAGCAGCAACAGCAACAGTAACAGCCTCCATCATGGCCGACCAGCAGCAAGACCCGGGGCGCCGCATTCAGGCCATCGGCCAGCATCTCCAGCCGCCGTCACCGTCGGGCCTCCCGCCGATCCAAAGAGTAGCCGCCGGGTCCAGCACCCCACGCGTCCAGGGCAAGGTGGCCATCATCACGGGTACGTATCAAGTTGCAACCCCCCCCCCCCCCTGTCCGTCCATCCGTCCGTCCCCCGGGACACACTCACCTGAGGAGAGAGAGGGGGGGCGGGGGCTTTGGGGAGAAGACATCATCGTCATGCTCATCACACACATGAACAAACAGGCGCCAACTCGCCCATGGGCATCGGGCGCGCCTCGGCCCACCAGTTCGCCGAGAGCGGCGCGCGGGCGCTGTACCTGTGCGACTACGACGGCACGCACCTCGAGGCGCACGCGCGCGACATCACCGCCGCCTTCCCGGGCGTCGAGGTCCACGCGCGCCGCTTCGACGCCGCCGACGAGGCCGAGGTCAAGGCCGTCGTCGACGACGCCGTGCGCCGCTACGGCCGCCTCGACGTCTTCTTTGCCAACGCCGGCGTCACGGGGCCCCTTGTCGGCTTTACCGACGGGAGCGCCGACGACTTTATGTCTGTCTTCCGGACCAACACGCTCAGGTATGGATGGATGGATGGCTGGCTGTCTTTCTTTCTTGTAGCTGTGCCGTCGTCACACGGCGTTTGTTTCTTTACGGACTCGGTCCGCCCGCAACAAAAAGGCTGACGGAAATCTTGTCCCAGCGTCTTCCTCGCGGCCAAGCACGCCGCCCCGGCCATGGGCAAGACGTCGCCCGACAAGCCCGCGCCGGGGGGCAGCATCATCGGCACGGCGTCGGTGGCGGGCCTGCGCTCCAACGCCGGCTCCGCGCCCTACTCGGCGTCCAAGGCGGCCGTGGTGTCGCTGGCCCAGACGCTGTCGTACGAGCTGGCCGGCACGGGCGTGCGCGTCAACGCCCTGTGCCCGGGGCTCATCGAGACGGGCATGACGGCGTTCGTCTACGACTCCGCCCGCGCGCGCGGCCGCGAGGGCCGCATCGGCCAGCTCAACCCCACCAGGCGCGGCGGCCACGCCGACGAGATTGCCCGCGTCGCCCTCTTCCTCGCCAGCGACGAGAGCAGCTACGTCAACGGCCAGGCCTGGGCCGTCGACGGCGGCCTGAGCGCCGGCCATCCCTTTGTGCCCGGCCGCCTGAGCTGAAGTCGTCGGTTCTCGGGCCGCGGGGGGGGGGGGGGGATGGAACACTTGAAGCGAGAGTGAGAGAGAGAAGGAGGGCGGGCGGGGACAGAAACCGATGAAGCATCACGCACTTCGCGCGTAGCATATACTACATACCGTTCCTCAAACCTCGCCATTGCAGATTGTGAGCGAGCACCGACACTACCCGGGCCTGTACCCATCGCGCCACCATATATCCACCACGTGCCGGTGATGCTACGTCACCTACGCCAAACAGCACGCGGACAGTCATGAACTTGAAAAGCGAGATCGTGCCATATTCTTCGTCCTGCTTATCAAGCGAATATTGAGCGTGACATCCGTGGGGGGAGAGGAAGAGAAAGAGAAAGAACGAGAACTGCAGGGAAACAATGAGGGGCGCGCCATCTCGTCCGCATATCTGACTTTCCTTCCACTTGGCCCCTGAGCGGCAGCGGCAATACGTACGTACGTACGTAGCACCACCACCGCCCTCGCCAGCAAAGCACAATCTTGATTCTTGAACAACACACATCTCTCCCTCTCTCTCCCCTGCCTGCGTGTCTCCCCTGACCAATGACCTTGGCGCCGTTGCGCATTATCAAGCATGACGCCCGCCCCCCCCCCCCCCGTCCAGTCAGTCCCTGTTGTCATTTTCCCCGCCATCCGCATACCCTCCCTGTCCAATGTCAGCCAGGGTTCCCCCCCGCGGACCCAGAAAGAGAAAGAGGAAGAGGGAGACGAACCAAAAAAAACTCGCGAACTGCGCTGCAGCAGCACAACCACCCCCTTCCCTGGTTGGCGCATCGGATATCCCACACGCGCCGAGTAGTCGCATCCTGATCCTGTATATGTACGGTCATGCATACCTATACCAGTACGTAGTTAGTTTGGTCAGGTAACTAGTAAGCACATGTATACTAACGTTAGTATGCACCTCGGAGGCTCAAGGCCTGCCCCCCCGTGCCCCTGTCCTGTCTTGGCTCGCTTGTCTTCTCTTGGCTTGGTTCACGTAGATACGTACTTACAGTCGGGATACGCGAGCCTATTTTCGACCCAACTACCGGGATTGTATCTCTTGTGTTTCTTCCCTGTCTCTGCCGCCTGCCCACGCCCACATCGCAGACAACGCACCTGATCCCCCCGCCCCTAGTACTAGTTGACTTAGCATCCCCATCAACGAACCGTCTGTAATGTACCTACATGCAACCTACCTACCTACCTACCTACCTACCTTACGTCCCCGAGTCGTTTTTGTCTTCCCCAGTTCGTTCGTCCTTTATGACAAGAAGAGCGCGCGCGACCAAGAAATCAAACAATCCCACCTGCTCTTTTTGGCTGTCGCTTGGGTTTCATTATGGCTTGTGTTGTTATTCGCCCCCTCCCCCCAATGGGAGCGGTGATGATGCCCGTCCGGATGTTGGGAACTTTTGGGCGGTCCCGGAGCTGTGAAGAAGACGGATTCTCAGGGACGCTAACTACTAAAGTTGGATTGCCCTTGGGGCCTTTTTTTTTTCCTTTGGCTTTTCTACGGCCAGAGGGGTGGCGACATCTACTCGCGATGTTACTGCGGCATATGCATATGCAGGCTTTTACCTCCAGCGTTTACAGTATATTGTGTGTATTTCAGAGGGATGTTTTGCCCTCTGAATCGGGGTATCGAGGAAAGATCCGTCAGGGTATACTACGTATGTACCGATTCTACGACAAGAGAGTCCGAGCAAACGATAGTCGTTCTGGGGTCTCCCCTCTCCACCCCGTTCGTCTATGCCAAACGGCCCCGGAGAGATCGCGGGTGGGACCCGGGCGGAGGATCGCGCCCGCTCGACCGCTCGCCCGCTCGATTTCGCCATCGGGCGGAGGGAGGGGAGGGGGAGGGAAACCAATGCGTCGGCCAAGAAAGATCAACCGTGGATGCCCACGCCTTCCTTTTCCGCCCTTTTCGCGCCCGCGCCCGCGCGAACCAGAGAAAGAATAGAGACGCAAACAGCGGTCGGGGCTACTAGTTTCTCCTAGATCGCGGCCTCTCCCACAGGCTCCCACTCGAACGTTGCAGTCGACCACAAGTTTTGCGATGTGTGGCTGCTACTCCGTGGAGAATAACCGGGGGGGGGGCGAGCGCCATGCCATGGCGGTGCGGAGTACCACAGCGGAATATAGCAGCATGCATGGGTTCGTCTAAGGAGAGAGAGTTGCTTCGTACGACGACGACGATGACGGCGGCGGCGGCGGCGAGGTACGGGATGTGGGAGGAGGAGGAAGAGGAGGAGGAGGAGGAGGACGTGGGCCATTATCGTCGTCAAAAGAGTATAAAAGAGAGACGATATCCTCGCTTCCCGACCCAGGTAGGCCCCTTAAGCTCACCCAGCCTGCCAAAGACAGACGAGGGAATCTTGATTGGGTGCTTCTCGAGAAAAGACGTCCTCTTGTTCTTCTTCCTCCTCCTCCTCCTCCTCCTCCTTCTTCTTTCAAAGACCAGAGACGAGGACGACGACCCAACTTGTTATTGGAGTACACTCCCATAAGAAACTTACTATTATTACTTGGCATTACCACTTCGGTCCAACTACCACTACTACTAACAACACCACCGCAAGCAACCCAACGTACCCATGCGGTCCCTCTCCACGACGCTCGTCGCCCTGCTCGCCTGCGTGGCGGCGACGGGCGTGCTCGGCCACCCCAGCTCCGAGGAGGACAAGAAGGCCTTCTTCGAGGCCCGGAGCCGCGTCGTCGCGCACACGAGGCGCTCCCTCGAGCGCTGCGCTGACTCGCCCGAGGCGCGCGCCCTCGAGGAGCGTGCCGTGGCCCGCCGCTTGGCCAAGGCGGAGGAGCTGCGCGCAAAGTACGGCCTGAATAAGGGTGAGTTGACCGAGAAAAAAATGTTCCACGTCTTTTCTTGTTGTTGTCCTTTTTCTTCTTCTTCTTCTCCTATTTGTCGTGATCTTCCTCTTCTTCTTTGTCTCTTGATGAACTCGTTGTTTGATCGTTCTTCTTGTTCTGCTCCTTCTTTCCCCTTTTCTCTTTCCCCCCGGGACATGTCCATCAGTAAAAGTGATGCTGCAGAGGAACGTAGGACGAGGATGGATGGATGATATTGTGTCGAAGAGAATCTTCTTACTCACACACACAACTTGTCGCCTTTTCTCCAGACAAGCGCGACAGGCAGTGGTTCCAGCACTACAACAAGCTCTCGCATGACCTGTCGTACAAGGGCTACAACCTCCAGACGCCGGCCAAGACGCTCTTCTCGTCCAACACGACGTGCGCCCTGGTGCCCGAGACCATCATCGGGCCCTACTACGTCGAGGGCGAGCTCATCCGCTCCGACATCACCGACGGGCAAAAGGGCGTGCGCGCCCACGTCGACTACCAGTTCATCAACATCCGCACCTGCAAGCCCGTGCCCGACCTGCTCGTCGACATCTGGCACTGCAACGCCCTCGGCGTCTACTCGGGCGTCTCCGCCCCCGGCCAGGGCGGCCTCGACACCACCTACGGCCGCGGCGTGCAAAAGACGGACTCGGACGGCGTCGTCCAGTTCGACACCATCTTCCCAGGCCACTACGCAGGCCGCGCCACCCACATCCACGTCATGTCCACCGACCACGCCCGCGTCCTGCCCAACGGCACCTTTGAGGGCGGCACCGTCCGCCACATCGGCCAGACCTACTTCGACGAGTCCGTCATCAAGGCCGTCGAGGCCACCGAGCCCTACAGGCGCAACCCGGCCCGCCGCACCACCAACCTCCAGGACTCTTTCGCCAGCGACCAGGCCACGCCCCAGTACGACCCCTTCGTCAAGCACGTCTACCTGGGCAGCAAGGCCCAGGACGGGCTGCTCCTCTTCCTCTCCATCGGCATCGACCCCGACGCCGACTACAACGAGTGCCGCACGCCCGCAGCCCACTGGCACCCGGGCGGTGGCGAGGACCTGCCCGACCCTCAGTTCTGCAACATTTGAGCGTGTCAGCCTGTATCTGTGCCCTTGCCTTCTGTAAATAGCACCTTGAGGCTGGTATTCCGGGGCTGGCTCTGGAAGTAGTGCAACCCGACGGCTCAATAGTCGGGGACCAGCTGAGGACTCGGGAGCGAAAACGAAAAAATTGATCACGCCCATCGTACATGCAGTCAGTTGTGCACCGTTCGTGTTGGCGTCACCCGTCAGGAATCGATGTCCATGGCGCCGCCGGCTGTCATGGCCTGTCCAATCCTTGCCAGGATCTGGTCCTTCCACGCGGCGTAGTCGGACAATCGTGACTCGCTCAGGAAGTCGTACTTTTCCTGCAGCATCGTATCCGCGCGCCGTGCAGGTAGCTGAGCCTCCGAATCGTCATGGTCAACCTCGCCAGCTGTGCCCGTGTCGTCCTCCCGTGTCGAGTCGACCACATCGACGAGGCCCTTGTACCAGTCGCCGGCGAGCCAATCCGTGTCGTTGACGTGCGCCACCGCGGTATCAAACTCCTTCGACTTGACGGCTCTCCAACCATCCCATGCCTCGCTCTCGTTTACATCCTTGATGGTGACATGGTGGCGTGCCTGAGCTAGCAAGCCGAGAATCTCTTTGCGCAGTGGGACGTAGCCCTCGCGGTCGATGGCGTCCCCCGAAGTCATGGCTCGGACACGCATGATGACGAAGAAGTAGATGGCCGCAGCCAAGTCGGCGATGTGCTTGCTCACCCACGGGTCGTCTGTCCTCCGTCCAGCGGGCGCGACGATGGACTCGACGCCGGCTAACACGGTCGGGGCCAGCCTTCGATTCTCCATCTCGGCACACATGTAGCGAATAGTAGGGCGGATCCACGGGTGCAGACCGTCCTTGAGGGCGGCTGCGTCTCCGCGGACGGTCGACTTGGAGGGCGTCACCTGGCCGGCTTGTGAGGGCTGCCGGAACTGGGCCAGGCTCGACTCTTTACTTGGGGTGCCTCTCGACGGCAGCTGACGGGCGCTGGACGCGGGCGAGGCACCCAGCTCGCGTTTCTTGGAGCTAGGAGTGCGCAGGCGTGAAGACCGCGGTGTTCCAGACGTGTTGGGCAAGATGTTGTCCAGGTGCGTGTAGAGCCGCTTGTAGATGCGCGGAGGGATGGGCGGTCGAGGCTCGATGGGGGGGAGGTTGAGGGTTATCTTGAGGCTAGACATACATACAGTATTGGGTCAGCAATCTATGGCGACGCGAGGAGTTGGGAGCACTGAGAAACGTACCGATCGCACGCAATGTTTGCGCAGGCATAGTGACGACCAACTTCTTCTTCGGCCTTGAGGGTGCTGGCTCTGTTGCGGGACTGCGCGAGCAGGGAGCCGGCGAGCTCGACGAGCGACGGGGGAAGCTCTGAGCCGTGCGCGGGCATCAGCGACAGCAGCGCCAGCTCCAGCTGTTTGCTCATCTTGGAGATGCTGGGGAGGCGGGCAGGGCGTGTGCGAAGGCGGATCGAACTGGAGGCACAGGTGACGATGGTCGAGGGCAAGATGGACGTTTGTTTAGTACAGACGCGAACTGGGTACAACTAGCTAAGTTGTGCTGAAGTCCGGTTGACGCGTTGAGCAAATCCATTATTTAGCGACGAGACAGCGGGCCGGTCCCGCCCCCATAGTGGTGCCGTTCCTCCGGCCCTGCAGGGGCACGGCGCAGTGGGACGGGCCACCCGGCGACTCGTTCGCCCGGGATTCGCTCGGGGCTTCTGATCGGCCTGCGGTGGGCATCGCATCGCATCTCAGTGGCAGACTCATCATCATCAACCCCGTTCCATCACTCGAGGAGCGCAACGTCACAGGCCAGGGACCAACCTCGTCACAAGAGGCGTGACTATCCTCCTCCATCCCACTCTCACCCACCCGCACCCAGCATTGATTGCCAAAAAAAACTACGCGACGCCAATTGAGTGCAGCCAAGCCGCCAATCGCCCCAGGACCACGGTTCGCCCACGATGCGCACAGCCGTCCTCTACCCCTTCTTCTGCGCGCTCGCGGGCCTGGCGCTCGCCCACGACGCCCGGACAGGCTCCCACTTGCAGAAGCCCATGGTCGACGAGAACGCCGACTGGATGACCAAACACATGGCCGGTATTGTCTCTCCATCTCTCCACCCCTCTCACCTTCTTTCGCGTATGTGCTGATGGCCCGACTGCCAGAGGAGCACCACATGTCTAGCTGGGACGCCGACTCCTTCTTCACCCTCCACGACTACAACGCCGACGACGTCTGGCAGGCCGACGAGCTGCTGCGCACCTACGGGCTGTTCGACCAGTCCAACAAGGACGTCTCGGGCGACCGCCGCGACCAGATTACGCGCGAGCTACTACACATACTCGACACGGACAAGGACGGCGACGTCAGCCGCGCCGAGTGGAAGGCCTTTGCCGCCAAGGGCCACACCCTGCCCGACATGGGCACGGGGCCCGGCCACCACGGCGACGACGAGTACGAGTACGAGATCCATCACTGGGAAAAGTACCACGACGAGAATACGAAGCTCGAGGACCTGACGCACCCCGAGGACATTGAGCACTTCAAGCACCACGAGGAGATGGAGCGCGCGCAAGAGGAGCAGGAGGCCATGGACAAGAAGGCCATCGTTGAGGAGAATATCCCCCTCAAGTTCCGCAGGCAACACTAGATGGGGCATCAGCAAAGAAATGGGTACAGACAGATGGGTCGTCATTGGCGTTGCAGGACTGGCGCAGGACGGCATGTGTTGGGGGGGCGCGAGGCTTGATGCCGTGTACATAGATGCCCCTTGTATCATCGTGGCATGTACGTTTAGACCCTGGTTATATGCACATCAAAGACACAGTGCCATACGCCAGGTGCAAACGTCTTGACCAGCTCCACGTGCTCTACAGCTGCCGACCGGCCACGGCCCTCCTCCGTCTCGCCCCAATCCGTAAATCGCCGCTGGATCTCGTCCCGCCTCGTTTCCGTGTCGGCGGCTCCAACATTCTCGTGCAGATGAAGCCACGCCTCGCGACTCCAGCGCGCCATCTCCCATGCCGGTCGCCATGTCGGCTCACTAGACGGCAAGTACCCGCAGTTGACGTGCCATACCATGCGCGCCGCCGCCGCCGCCGCGCCCGTCGCCCCTTGCAACTCCGCGACCCTGCTCGCGGCATGCTCGTTGCTCTCCAGGAACACGATGATGTCCTCACGGCCCTCACCGCCACTGCCGTCTGGTTCGCCGCGCCTGGGCCGCACCCATGACCGCGTCGCGCGCGCCGGGTCCGCCGTGCCGCCCTGCACGACCCTCACGCTCCGTCCGTTGGCCCGCGCGCCGCGCCGCAGACCCTCGACGCTCCACGGGTTGATCTCCCAGCATAGGACACGCATGCCCAGCGCCGCATAGCAGAGTACAAAGTAGCCGATGCCCGCGTACAGGTCCAGTGCCCAGACGTCGTCGTCGCCATCGCCGCCGCCGCCACCACCCGCCTCACCCGCGACGGCGCGCGGAAACTCGAGCAGCCGGGCCTTCTCCTTGACGTTGCCGCGGCTGAACATGGTCCACCGCGGCGCCCACGTCTGGTAAATGCCGTTCTGCTTCGTCGAGACCCAGAACGCGGCGTCAAAGTCCGCGGCCGAGGGCGGATCGTGTGCCGGCTGCGCGGGACCAAAGTCCCCAAACAGCATCTTCAGCCTGCTCGGACTGCGCAGCACATTCTCCGCGTCGCCACCCTCGCTCTGTAGGGGAATTCCCCCGTTGATCGCGAGGTTCGTCAGCGTGGTTTTAGCGCTCTTAGACAGCTCGTCTAGGATGAGGCGCCACAGACGTTCCCGCGCCTCGACGTCACAGCGCGCGAGCGCCCCGACCCAGGCCGTGCCGCTGAAGCTTCCGGATGGCAGCAGGACCATAGGCTCGTAGACGGTGAAGCGCTTGGGGGCGCTGTTGATGAGAGACTCGCGCCATGCTTGGGGCTCGTTCAAGGGACCAGTGTTGAGGGTGGTGGTCCATCGCTCCACCGCCGCGCGGATGGGGTGAACTTGTCGTTGCCGCGGCTTGGGCATATTTGAAGCCATTGGCTAAGCGGGATATTCTTCCGATTCAAGGCATCGTTCGTTGGCGTAGGTAGTTTGCGATGCGACCATCCACTCTCCAGGTACGAGGTAGTTATTCGTACTTGGTAGTTTTACGTTGTCAATGCTGAAGTGGATCGAAGTGGTGTCAGTCAGGATCAATGGAATGGACCCCACCATGGATGTGACGGGTAGACACGAAAGTACTACGGTGGAGTTCAAGCGCCCGCCACAGTTGATCAAGGCGCAGGTCGTCGCAGCCTGCAGGCACCAAGCTTGCCAAGCTACCGCTGACGACGAGAATATCGGTACCTTACAACACTACAAAATTAGTAGTGAAAGGCTCTTTCCCAATGATAACGCAGAGCAACACATGCTCTGCTGCTATACACTCATGTCGTCTGCGCTGTACATGTTTTAATACTTCGAATATATATACTGTCCCTTATACGCGAGTGCTGTGTAATGTACGACAGCGGCGGCTGCAAGGAGCTCGGGCCTGTGACGATTGAGCGACAACACCATCACCGGTAAGCCCAAGCCCAGGCCGGCGTCACGTGGCCAGAGGGGCTGTCGCAATGCAGGGCAGACAGGCAGTGCAGTGCAGTGTAGCGCAGCACAGTGTAGCGCAGCGCCGCAGAAAACGGGCGACACTGCACCCCAACAGCAGCCAGAGGAGCGGGCCACTGATGAGGTGGGGTCGTGGAGTCCAGCGGCAGGTAGAGGTGGAGCACGTCTGGTAGGCCATTAGCGGCAGCAGCGGGCAAAAGATACGTACCTCTTACGCTGCAGTGCTTTGCAGTTTGGACCGGTCCGGTGATTTTTAGAACTGCTTGCCCGTACTGCCACCACATGGCGTAAACCCAAGATTAATCCGTCAACCGTCGCTTCGTTCGCCCTGTTCCTTGTCCTCACCGGCCCGCCCTCCCGTCCTCCATCACGGAAGAGACGGATCGCTGCGGAGAAGCCTCTACCGGAAGCCCAGCCCCTGCTGACGGTCGCGGCCATCCCCCGCCATAAACTCTACGCCCGCCAGCTCGCGACGCTTCACCACGAAAGAGCCTGTTCACACAAACTTCTCGGACGTCCGCGTCCGCCTGGCCATTGTCGATAAGCCTGCAATTGCGCCATCACGTCCTTCGCCCCCAACGTGTCGCTCGGACGAGCCGCCAGCACAGCGCCGCCACGATTGCTGCACTTCGCTGCGGGGGAGCAGAGCCGCACTCGCGACGCCTTGCCGCCTTGACGGCTTTGCCTTGTACCTACGAGCGTCCTCATCAAGCTCCGTAGCTTCGTGCGCACGAAGGTTGACAGAAATTGTGTCATCGACGCGCCTGGTATCGATCAGACTACATCTCGCCCGCGGCTTCCTCTGCCTCCGAGCCCTCGCACGGCCCGACGACGAGGTCACGGCGAAGACTCGACTGTCGAGTGCCTGGGGTCCCACTCTCCTCCTACATTTCTGTTCTCCGATCCTTCCCATCGCTTGCACGAAAATCCGAACGCCCTCGCTTTTCTCGCGCCTGGCGCGACCCCAGTCCAACCCCATAGCACCGAGGTCTACGAGCTACCCACGACCGACCGCGCCATGTCTGCCCAGAATTCCCGGAAGCGCGCGGCACCCGGCGCGGCGCCCGGTGCGGTGCCCGTGGCAGCGTATCAGCAGCGTATGCAGCAGCCGTACATGGCGGACAACAACGTGGGAGGAAACGATCCAATGATGCGGTGGAATGGTGCCGCCGACGGTACTGACTTTATCGACCCGACGGCGCACGCAGCAAACCAATATGGCCTCGTCCCCACGCAGCCGCAATTTGGGCAACCCGTTCCGACGCCCTCCAACTCTCTCACCCGGCGGCCCATGAACCAGGCGCTCGTGCCTACCAACCACCGAGCCAACTACGACTCTTCCGTCGAACCATGGGCTGGCTTTGGCGACGACAGCAATGCGCTTCTGCAGCAGAACAATGGCGAAGGCCTGGTGGAGCAGGACAACGTCGAAGTGCTCGAGGACATGGCCGCCAAAGCCAAGCGTGAAGCGCAGAGCAAGCGCAAGCAAATCCCTCCTTTCGTCCAGAAACTTAGCAGGTAACACCCAGAGCCCTAGACTTCATCAAGGTCGCTCCATGTATTAACATCGTCCAGCTTTCTAGAGGAGCGAAAAAACGAAGACTTGATTCGGTGGTCCGAGAAGGGTGACTCTTTCATTGTTTTGGATGAGGACGAGTTTGCCAAGACCTTGATTCCGGAGTTGTTCAAGCACAACAACTACGCTTCCTTTGTGCGACAGCTCAACATGTATGGCTTCCACAAGCGCGTGGGCCTCTCGGACAACTCGATGCGGGCCAGCGAGCGCAAGAACAAGAGCCCCAGCGAGTACTACAACCCGTTCTTTCGGCGCGGGCATCCAAATCTGCTCTGGCTCATCAACAAGCCCAAGAGCGGGAGCAAGGCTAACAAGAAGGGGGCTAAAAATGCTGAGGGCGAGGCAGAGAGCGACGAAGATGCAGGACAGGAAGAAAGCCCCAGCCAGGGGCAGGGGGCCTCGGCTGCTCCAGCCGGCCGTTCGCTTCCAGCTGCAGAAGCGCCGCCTCTGCAGAAGAAGGAGATGGCCGTGATTCGAGAAGAGCTCAACAAGGTCCGCGAGCAGCAGAAGATGATTCTCGGCGCCATCACGCAGCTGCAACGGAACAACAACGATCTGTACAACCAAGCGATGATGTTTCAAAATCAGCACGACCGTCACCAAAACTCCATCAACGCCATACTGAATTTCCTTGCCAACGTCTTCCGCAAGACACTCGAAGATGGCAGTCACCAGAACGTTGGTGATATCATCTCGAGTATGATGACGAACCAGGGCAACCAGCCGTCCCATCAGCAAGGAAGCGTGTTTGATCTCGGCGATTTTGTGCAATCCCAAGTGGACCCCGCGTCCAATATGAGCGGCACTCACAAGCGAGCGCGTGGCTTGCTGCCTCCTATTCCTAACCAGACTGAAGGCGTGAAAGCAAGCAGATCTCCTTCGGCCGCCAGCACCCCCTACCATGCGGTCGGAGGCCAGAATCCAGAGATGGGAACGGTGACGGAGCTGTTGGATTCGGACACGCCGCCGACCCTTCGTCAGGAGTTGGAGACGAATCCGCAGGAGCGCATGATGAAGATCATCAACGACCACAACGCTACCAACACGTCAGGAATGGATCTTCCCGAGGCGGCCAAGCTCGTAGCCAACGCGCCCAATACGCTCAACCATGACCAGCAAAGCAAGTTGGTTGACTTGATGTCGAGACAGACGTCGTCGCCATCCTCTACATCGCCTACACCTACCCCATTGCTCAGCGGAAAGGTTCCCGCTGCCGCACCGGCTCCCTCCGGCGCATCTTCTGGTGTGTCGCCGCCGCCGCCGCCGCCGCCTGCGTCTAGTGCGGCTGCGCCGTCCCTCTCGCCAATCTTGCGGTCTCCAACCATGCAGCCCCCGTCTCTGAATCAGATCAACGCGAACCAAGTCGACTTGGGCCAGCTTCAGAGGCTGCAGAGTGAACAGGATGCCAAGATCCACGAGCTCAGTGAGATGTTGGGCCCCCTTAGTCCGTCGGGCCACATCCCCGGACTCGGTGACGGAAACGAGGCCTATTTTGATCCGCCAAATGTCGATTTGGATCAGTACTTCGACAGCAACGCATTTTTGAACGATGCAAATTTTGGGGGCGACGGCACCGACTTCAATTTTGGACTTGACCATCATGACGCGCAAAATCCGCTTGACAGCGATAAACAGACGAACACTGGCAAGGACACGCCTAGCCCTACAGGCACGGAGGAGATACAGCGGGACGACTTTGGAAACGACAGCATTGGCAGTCGCGACAACAAACGGCAGCGGGTGGGTTAGAGACATACCCTTTGGGCTGGGGGTGGACAAATTTGGGTTTCTGTAGATACCGCCCGTGGATAAAAAGGGATTACGGACATATGGCACTGGCGGTTATGGGCATCGAATCGGCGAGGGAGACCCGCCTTCCATTTGATATTCAGGGGGCGTTTATAACGGGACATTTGGTCACTCGGCAGGGAGTCCGGGAGACAGTAGGGATTACCACAGCGTCGGGGCATGCCGGTCAAATGGGCACTGCGGGTAGCCGTGCGATCGCACCGGAGGTACTGAAGATTTGGACGAATACACCACGGCATCCGAGGATTTGACTACACTTGGGCCAGTCTGGCTGGCAGTCACTGATTGATCCTTGTTAAGAGTCGTATGCTGATGAAAGTGGGAGCAGGTGAGGCTTCCCCCACCCTAGTCGCTCAAGACGTTCACGTCCAGCCCCCATGTTATTGCATAGAGGCCTTAGGTTGAAAAAGCATTCCATAAAGAGATATGAAGGGAAAGGAATGATTGGTGACGACAGGCAACTTACCTGCCATGGGCCGACTTTCCTGTCGAGGATGAAGTATATAGGGTAGGCCATTCTTGCCTGGCGGTCTCAGTTTGGGTCGGCGGGCGTGCTGCGCTGCGCTGTCTCGGGTGACGGGACCCATCCCCGGCCGAGCCCCCGCCTCCCCCCTACCCACCCACCTGAGTTTAGCTTGTACTTTTTGGAGCGGCCCCGTCGCCTCCTAGTAGCTGCAGGCGGGCCGTTCTGTCCCCTCCAAGGTCTAGGCTCTGGACAATGGCCAACTTCCATGACGTTGGTTGACGCTGCTCCAGACGTCCACCATCGCGCTCTCAACACCCCCAACGCCTCGCGGAACCGCCGCCACGACGGAGATGAGAAGCCCGCGACCGCGTGAACGCTCGCCCGTCGCTGTCCCACGCTGAGCGACCTCCTAGCCGCCCGCGTATACCCATGCCAATGGCGCCCGACGGCCCCAGCAACATCCGTGTCTTCGTGCACTGGGCCGACCAGACCGTCTTTGCCGGAGAGGACGTCAAGTGCACCGTCACCTTCAAGAACGTCGCCCCGGACCAGAGCCAGCAGCAGCGGCAGCGGCAGCATGCGCAGCAGCAGCAGCAGCAGCAGCAGCAAGGGACCGACAGGCACAGGAACGGCCGGGCCAAGGCCGCCGCGAGCCTCACTTCTCCGCCCCCCGCCAGCTCCGGCAGAGGGCACCGCCGGTCAGCGCTCTCGCTGAGCATACCCGGGGCGGCTGCGCACAGTCGGTCGGGCTCGATACAATGGCCGCATACGGCGAGCAGCGCCGAGTGGCGGACGGGCCACAACCATAAGCGTTCCCTCTCCATCGTCTCGATTGGATCCGCCAGCACCGTCGACGATCATGCCCAGCGGAACGAGAGCCACTCGATGCCTCAGCGCCCGCGCCGGGGACACAACCGTGCTGCCAGTCTGCAGATACTGCCTCGTGGCCAGCCGGTGCCGTCAGGCCCAAATTCAGGTAGATCTCCTCGGCCCTGCCTAACCTCCCAAGAACAATGGCTGAACTTCTTCGAGCAACGACGAGGCAAAATAGTTCGCCCTTGTTCAATGCATCATACCCCCCCGATCGTTTCGGCCGACAGACAGGAGCATCGACGGTGCCCACCACACCCCATCCCGGAGGGCTTAGGCGATCGCCGAGAACATCCCCGAATCTCATGCCGGAATTCCGATTTCCTGCCACATCACCGTCCGAAGCTGACCCTCAACAAAGCCCGCGGAAGCCCCCTGTTGATGGTCTGTTGAATCCCAAGAGCGGCGGTGGCGATCACAACAACCTCGCTATGCGACAAAAAGACCTACCCCTAAGTGCTATAGACAGGCCTGCGGCGCGAATCCTGTCGAGCACGAGCATACCCGGAGGAACACCGCGTAGTAGCGGCGAGTTTTACTCCATGAGCAACAATTCATCAGAGACGCTGGCATCGGAATACGTGGCGCACCCGCTCACCAGAGGGCACGGGAGGTCGCCGCAACTCCGGCGCAGCTTCGGTATGATCCAGCAGCAGTCACGAGCGCCGGAGTCGCTCATGATGGGCTATGCCCAACTTCAAGGCTCCTTCATGCTGGACGGCTCACTTGTCAGCCTGGGACCCTTCGAGCAAGTCAAGAAGAAGGCAGCGGTTGGCGGCAGAGGCGGCGGCGTGATTGGCGTTGACTCGCAGAGGAGAGAGAGCGGACTGCTGCGTGGTTTTGGCTGGAGCAACATTAGCAGCTCCCTGGGCGATTTTCTGGGTGGTGGGGAGTTGAGCACTATCAAGGAGATGCGGGGAGTCGCAAACTCAAAGTCCGTGCCGCTCCTGAGCACGCCGCAGTCTATCCTCTTCGTCGACCTCCAACTGGCTCCAGGCGAGAGCCGGTCTTTTGAGTACACGTTTAAGCTGCCAAAGGGCCTCCCGCCGACGCACAAGGGCAAGGCAGTCAAGATCTCGTATAGCCTTGTCATTGGCACGCAGAGGGTCGGCGGCGCCAAGGAGCAGCAGGTTCGCTCAGTCGAGGTGCCATTCCGTGTGCTGGGAAGCGTCAACAGCCACGGGGAGATCTTGGGCCACGACTTGATGAACCCATACGTCTTGTTGCGGGACGAGGCCATCGTAAAGACGCTTGGCAAAGGCAAAAAGTCACACGCTGACCGGGGGCCATGCGACTCGCCGGCAACGATGAACGAATTCCTAACGTATGTCGATGAACTCCTTACGCGACCGCGAGACGAAGTTGGCGGCACATTGTTATCTCCGACCGAGAGCCTTGGTGGTGCAGGACGGCAGTCTTCATTCGAGGATACTACTAGCGCCAAGGAGGCCATCCATCTTGCCATTATGAGGAGCAACCAGGCTGGGGAAGGACAGCAGAGCCCCAACCGGTTCGAGATTGCGCGAAACGGGCAGCGTGTCGGTGTTGTCATGCTCACGAGACCGGCATACCGGCTGGGCGAAGTGGTCACCATGGCCATTGACTTTACCGATGCCGACATACCATGCTACGCAGTCCATGCGACTCTGGAGACGTCGGAGAAAGTGGACCAGTCGCTCGCCCTGCGCTCCGAGTCGAGCATCCACCGCGTCACAAGGAAGATCTATGTAGCAGCGTCGGAGGCCGCCCTCTACTCACGACGCGTCGTATTCACGCCAACAATCCCGATATCCGCAACGCCCGAGTTTGTCACGAGCGGCGTCAGCTTCGAGTGGTCGATACGCGTCGAGTTTGTCGTTCCGTACCAGGGCCCGCAGGGGCCAGACACGGGCGAGCCGCGGACGGTGCACCCTCTTTTGGAGCAGATCTCGCAAGACGAAAAGGGAGGGCTCGTGCTGGTTGCCATGGAGAACCTGGCGTGCGAGAGCTTCGACGTATCTGTGCCGCTGCGCGTCTACGGGGCCGTGGGTAGCGGGCTGGAGCGCCTTGAGCGGGATGAGGCCGCCGAGGAAGGGCTGGTAGTGTGAAGATTACGGGCGGGCGACGGAGTTGGGGGTTTAGCTGGCACATAGATAATTGGATACACGGCGCGGCTCGGATGCCCGCTGAAATACGCGTTCGCACATGTATATGGACCTGAGCGTCCATCGTGAAACACGGCGGCCAAGATGTGGACATGAATTCGAACGCGACAATGGCTTGTTCGACGTGGTACTATGTGCGTACTTGTAACTCGCCATGCGCCGAGGCGGCGAGGTGAGGCGCAATTGCAATCTTGCCATCTCATGGAAAAGCCGGGAGCGATTCCGGGGAGGGACGGGGGTACGGCAGGGGGGAGAGCTTGGACGTCTGGGGGCTTAACTTGGGGGAAATGAGCAGCGTTATTACGCGAGGCGACGTCCTGGGCGGCGCCTGCGTATCATCAAACGAGACAAGATGGAGGCGGGAGGCCTAGGCAGTCAATAGAAGTGCATGTGCATGCGTTATGCGCCTCGGAATGGCACGACAGCACAAGGAGAGTGAAACAGTTACGCCTTTTCCTGGTAGAGAGATGTGTTTTAGTGGTGATTTCGGTGGTGGTGGGTGGGAAGCGAGAGTCAGATCAGATCAGGGCAGCAGCAGAGCCAAAAACGCGAACAAGGACCCGAAACGAAACGAAGGGGGACCGACCCTGCTGATACCGTACCGTTACGAGATCAGCCCCCGCCGCCCGGTGTCGCGTGGTTCGAAGGCGCGTCTGTCCCTTTTTCCTCTTCCTTATCACGAGCTCATTTGAATGGCAGGGTCGAATCGAGCCAACTGCAGACAGACAGACAGGTCCGGCGATCCGGCAATTGGCCGTGGCTGGCCGGGCCTGTCTCCATCGCTTGCCCCAGACCCATGGGGGTCAATTGGAGCTGGTCTGGGCTTTGCCGTCACAGCAGCAGCGTCAGCACGTTGGCAAAGAATGGAAAAGGATCATCGTCATTTTACTGCGCTCGGCCTGGGCGCCAACGCACAGAGGGATCAACGAGCGAGCTACGTGTACTCCGTACAGTGTGTACTTGGTAGCCTCCGGGGGCTGCTCACCCTCTCTCGGTGTGGCCTGCTGCTGAAGCCGAATGGCTGCCCAGGCGCTGGGATCCTGGGGCGATCACCACGACGGTGCGGCGTGTGGGCTGAGGTGACGAGAGTTCTGGGCCTGGGGCTTGCCAGGGCGCGGTGGCCAGACGGGCGCGCTTTCATGGTCCTTGGCTGCTGCGTGGTCGCCGGTTGCTCTGCTCTGCGATGACATGCTGGCCTGTGGTATCAATCCATTCGTGTGCAACGTGAGGTAGGTACTGTATAAAGTAGGAAGTAAGTATGTACTTCGTACGTACGATGGATACGGATGGCTGTCCAACGCAAAACGCCTTTTCCATACTGCAAACGCGGTTGGCGTTCCCGTCAAACGCGACGTGATGAAGAATACCACGTAAAATGGCAAGTCCCGAGCTCTTCTCCCGTAGAGGCCAGCGCATTGGACGCCCTGGGGAGATTAAAAAAGCACCTGGTAGGTAGCTGCTGGAGCGCGCAGGGCCTGACTCCTCCCGCCGGCTCGGGATGCCTCCAGTCTGGAACAAACGTCCCAGGTGGTCGCACCGCAGCGTCCGCCACGACGCCACCCATGCGTGGAGGACTACGGCGTTCAAAATGGCACCTCGTGCACTTCGTATTCTAGCTCAAGGTTTCACTCGCGCTTTCGGATCAGGCATTGGCCTCGCAGGACCCGGATCAATTGCGCCTGGGCGAAATATGGTGTGATTGCTCGCCTCTCCCGACGTCGTTTGTCTTCCTTGTGCGCCAAAAGGGCGCTAGCAGAGCTGGGGGGGACGACGCTCAATTGATGGCCCGGCAACAGCGGCCGGGAGGGGCATCAAGGTTGGGGCGCAGCCCAGTGCTGTTATAGTGGGCCTGGGGAGCTCGAGGTTGGCGCTCGGCACGGGCCATGAGGTTGCCCACAGCGTCCCCCCCGTCACCCCGCCAGCACCAACAGCCCTCCTCCAGAGCTCCACTACCAGGTACGAAGTACGTACCTGTACTGGCGCACACCAGGCAACCAGGGGGAAGGGGGGGGAGGGCCCTGTGACTTACAGGGCACCTCCAGCCTCGAGCCCCGGCCTTGGGGCTCCATCGCGCAAGAGCTCCATCCGACTGGACGGGAGCTGCCAATCGTCCCCCGTATGCGAATGAGCTGTGGCCCAGCTTGCTGTGCTCTGCGTCAAGGCGAGCCGCATCCGGGCGCCATCTGCACCAGGGAAGACGCTCCATCGTCCAGCCCAGCTGCAGCTGCCGAACCAAAACAAATGCTAGGCGTGGCACCCTCACCTCCTCGCCTCGCCTCACCTCATGCACAGGTGACACCCGACGGGCCTCAACACCACACCCGCACCACCCACTGCCGGTGACCCGTTTTCTTCGCCTGCAACACGCCGCCTCGACTCCACGGCTGTCCTTTCCGCAGCGTCGCGGCCGAGCCTCTAGACCAATTGGTCGGTTTGCAGATTTTTTTCCCTCTTCCAAGCCGAATTCCAGTCCTTCCAGTTTCCTTTCCCGCTGCTACTACGACGCATATTCTCTCTCCGCTTAATTCGTCCGCCGTAGGCTGCTGTGAGTGCTTGCGGAACCTGCTCTTCCTTTTGCGGCACCCGTCCCTGCATCATCATCGCTGACTTCACACCGCGTGCAGTCGTCCCCAGCCTGTCCTCACCTCACCTTACCGCCTTTGCTGCGACACGCGCCGCTCGACGGCCCCGGCCAGACATTGACTTACATTGGCGGCCCTCTCCTTTGTCACATTTTGCACCCGACAATCGCGTCTTCGAGGGTGCTCTGGAGTTGCTTTGTTTCTTTTGACCCCCCGTATTCCTTTTTCTCGTCCTTTGCGGCCTCGTCTTGGAGCCCCCGCTCCCGCGGTGCTACTCGCCCACCACCCGCACTCTCGCCTCCTGCTCGCCAGGTTCCTCAAATGATCCCGCGGCATTCCTCGCCTTCTCCGTCAACGGCTCTGAGGCACCGCTGAGCGAGTCAATGGCGACATCATGGCCGCTACGCCATCCAACAACCGCCTGAAGCTCACACCGTCCAATTCTCCCTTTCTTCCTCGACCGGTCAGGACTCCTGCCCGTGGCCGGACCACGCAAGAGTCCCGCCTGTCCCTAAAGAGAGTCGTCGGCACCACGTGTCGCTCTCCGACCGGCTTCGACACCGTCGACTCCTCCTTTGCCTACATCGCCGGTGGCGCCGTAGTGGTGGTGGACGTCGACGGCCAGCAGTATTCGCAGCGCTTCTACCGAGCCCGCCCGGCCGCGGTGCCCGTATACTCCGTCACCACAGCCCCGAATGCGCCTTGTACGCCTACGGCAACGACGCCCAAGGCCAACGACAGCCGCAACCGTGTGGCGCCCAGCTTCCGCGACTCTCAGTGCAGCCCAGGGGACTGGGGAGACTCGCCCGGATTGAAGACGTGGACCAGCAGGGAGCGGATCAAGGCGGCTACATGTCTGGCCCTGAGTCGGGACGGCAAGTACTTGGCCGTCGGCGAGACGGGTTATGGCCCGCGGGTCTTGATTTTTAGCCTTCAGGACGCTTCATCCGATATCCCTCTGGTGTCCATTAGCGAACATGCCTTTGGTGTAAGAGCCGTGGCATGGTCCGCAGACTCCAAGTATCTTGCCTCCCTCGGCGCGGCCAACGACGGATTCCTCTACGTTTGGAAGATTGATCCTCGGACCGGCGCCGCGCGGCTCTTCCAGCAAAATCGGTGCACGTCCTACGTCAGGGACATGGTATGGATGGACAATACCCTCATCACCCTTGGCGTCCGCCACGTCAAGGTCTGGAGAATCGAGGGCGGCCAGAGTACCTCGCCTTCAAAGTCCAGATTTGCAAACGACTCGACGTCCACCCCACCCACGGCGCAAAAGCCTCTGCCCGGGCGCAACATGCTCCTCGGCGACCTTCTGGACGCGACCTTTAGCTGTGCCGCGGTGGATGGGAAGAGGCTCATTATCTGCACGGAAGCAGGAGACGTCTGCGTACTGGATCACGATGACAGGCAAATGAAGCTCGTCAGAGTTTTGAATCTCGGGTTTGCTATCACGACCATCACCATACGCGGCGACGTGGCATACGTCGGAGGCAAATACGGACACTTTGCGACGCTCGACGTCCCAGGTGTCATGGATGGCAATGCGGACAGCATCCTGACGAGTACAGAGGCGTCCGCTGGCATTTTGGCGCTGGGGTTTCTCTCGGACAAGCTAGTCACTATCGACTCAAAGCAGTCGATCGACGTTTGGAATCCTGACTACCTGCCTGGTCAAGAGGCTGAGGCTGTCATGCATATTCCGATACCGGGACACGGAGAGCCGATTGCAGGCGTACATACGCTAGGGCGGCCCAACAAAGCCAACGCCGTTTTTGCGACGTGGTCCTCTAACGGAAACGTTACCTACTGGGACATCGAGGGGGGGATTCGATCGTCGATTGAGGTACCCCTCGATCCTGCCGAGCCCGACTCCGAGCTTGAGCTGGTGAACCAGCTGTCATGCGCACAAACAAACAAGGATGGGACGCTCCTAGTGACGTCGGACCGATTTGGCATTCTCAAGATCACAGAAGTCGACACAAAAGCCTGTCTGCTGGACACGAAAGCACATGCATCCGAATGCATCTGCATCAGCATCTTCGAGGACGACTCCAAGTTCATCATGGCGTCGTGCGGGCGCGACCGTACAGTGCAGCTGTTCCATCGGCACTCGAGTGGCAGCATCGAGCACTTTCAAACTCTTGAGTTCCACGCCAAGGTTGCGCACGTGCTGGTCCCCTCCGAAGACAAGGTGATTACGTGCTCCCTAGACAGGACGTTGCAGATTCACGAACTTGTCTCAAAGGAGGGAGAGCCAGACACCTTAGCGGCCATCCCCACCAGAGCTATTTCGCTCAAGGCGTCACCGACATCAATGACGCTAGGCTCCGACAATAGAACCATCTTTGTGTCCCTACTTGACCGGTCTATTTGCCAGTTTGACCTGACTACCGGGCGGCAGCTCGGCTACTTCAAGTGCCTGGATGAGAGCGGCGCTGAATCGGCCACACTGGAGTCGCTCTCCATCGGGCAATGGGCGCCAAAGGATATGGACTACCTACTCGGCTCTTCGAATACGGACAAGTCGGTGAGGATTTATGACGCCAACTCGGGCACTTTTCTTGACCGTGAATGGGGCCACACTGAGGCCATCAATGGCGTCGCCTTGGTGGATGACGATAATGGCACGCAGAAGATTGTGAGCGTCGGATCGGACGGCACGATCATGATATGGGCCATCGATTTAAACGATCCTACGCCACGGTCGATGAGTAGGGATCCATCGCCGGTCAAGGAAACGACGTCAGGCCGGCCTACGCTGAGGAGGATCTTGTCCAAAGCAGAGCTCGCGGAGTTCCAGCGTCCATCGCCTTCGGGCGGCAGGCGCTCGCCGCCACGGACACTCCAGCGCAGGTCTTCACGGGTGAACCTGGTGCCGGGCGCCACCAACGCACGAACGCCCACGGCGTCTTTCCAAATGAGCCCTGGCAACAGCACCATTATGGAGGATACGCCGTCGCGGCGCCGGCCTTCTCACGGCAACCAGGCGGAAAGCCCGCCACCCAGCCCTAAATCGCGAGTCGCCAGGGCGCCATCCTTGCCGTCATTGGGCTTGAATACGGCTCGGAAAAAGTCTTCCCCTAATCTTCGTGGCTTCGGTTCCCTGAACATGGCCACGGAGCAGGCCTGTCGTACGCTACGGGCGTACAGAAAAAAGCTCTCGTCTGCGGAGCCCATCACCGCGGATGTGCTAACGGAGCTGGACCACGAGCTCCGGCTGACTGCTGCCGCGCTCGGCGATCGGGCGATACGGAGCAAGGCGATGAACGAGACGGTGTTGAGTGGGCTGCTGGACCAGTATTCCGAGCGGCTCGTCACCCTACTCGACGAGAAGCTGCGGCTCACGAGCCAAGCAAAGGAACGGGACGACGGAGACTCCAATTCCGGCGAAGAGCGGCGCAGAAGCTCCCCGGACACGTCGAGCACGTCGTCGCCGTGACATTTCTTTTGATTCCATGCTTTATTCTCCAGCTTTTCGACATTGCTACAAACGCCGCCCTCTGAAGAGGGTTTGGGGCAGGGTTAACGGCGTTGAGGATTGATCAGCCATCTGGAGCAGGCGGCGAGTGGACGCTTGCCGTGGAGGGAGGTGTGCGCTCATTGAGCTATTCTCGTGATATGATACCATGGGTCAGGAGTTACGGATATCGACTTATACGTCTGGCTTAGAGTACAGGCCTCAAATACAGCCCGTTCAGAGGGTCGGTACTCATTGATGAAACTGAAACTATGCAAAAGAAATGATCCTACTCCGTGACCCGACTGCTTATGTTGCAGCATCGCCGTGCAGCATTGTAGATGTCCCAAAGAGGCACATCGGTTTGCGCCAGGGTGGTTGCTCGAGGGAATCACGTGATAGCACCGCAATTCAATGCCCGTCGGTGGACGGTCCGCCGAAATTCTCCCTCTTCCACCTCCCAAAAACCTGCCACCCATCCGCGCAGCCTGCAACTAGCCTACGATCACGTGATAAACAGGCAAACGGTTGCGACCTAGAAAAAAAAACATCGCGACAACGGTTCGAATCGTCGCATCGAGGACGAGCCTCAATATCCACGAATAGTCGATGAAACAGCCGGGAACGACGTCCTGAGACTCAGAGGCACCGACCGAGGCCGCGTACACGCGTTTGGCGGATCCGGAATGACGTAGTCGATCGCGAGCGACCTGTCGAAGGGAAGCCTCGAAACGCAAGCGCGGCGACGACACCGACGCGGCGCGCGCGCGCTCACATCACCCGGCCTCCGCAATCAACGCTGGCGCCGATTCATCTCGCCGCGAAGCGCGAAGGTCCCCTCGGCCGCGGGCGAGGCGGGCCAGGGGGCATGAATAACCCGGCAGCCTACACGCCCCTCGAGTCGCTGTTCCTCTTCCAGGCGCTGCTGACGCAGGGCCTCGATGCGACGGCTTTCGTGCGCATCTCTGAGGGGCTCAGGGGCAACTCCCTTATTCGGGATGGTGCCACGTACGACCCGGCACGCCTGGCGCCCGAGGCGCTGCAGCAGCTCTTCCTGCTGCTGCTGCGCGACGAGGTGAGGAGCGAGGCTGACAGGGCGTCGGACGGAGCCCCCGATGCGTCAAGGTCGCCCAACTCGCGGAAGAGGAAGATTGGAAGTCCTCCGCTGCCATCGCTCCAGGACGCTTACAATCACCTCGAGAAGATCCCGACGCTGGTGGACCGACTGTACGCGCGGTATCGCGACGGTGTCGTCAAGGAGGTGCGCGAAGACGAGAGGCGGTTTGGTACCGTGCAGAAAGAGATCCAGCTTCTGGAAAAGGTCGAGAAGGAAAGGCTCGCCTCCAAGGCTGCCCAGGGAAGCTCACCAGCACCAGCCGCGCGCGACGTCAAGGTCGGCGCCGGCGCGCACGCAGCGAGCCCATCTCACGTCCCGATCGCACCAAACGCGACCCCGGGCGTCAAGCGCGGCCCGACACCAAATACACCAGTCTACCCGCCGAAGCCACCCACGGTGACCCCAGTACAGACACCAGTCGTGCCGCCGAGCCACCCACCGGTTGCAGCACCGTCCGCGCGGCCGGTGCCTTCGCCCAAGCCGTCCGCTGGACCTGGGTCCGTGTTACAGCCTCCGGCCGGCGTGCCGCACACCGGTCCTCGAGTTCCGCAATCCCCGGCGCAGCCTGGCAAGCAAGCTGTCCCTCCGCGTCCAGACGCGGCGAAGGTTGCCAAAGATGCCGCGCCAGGCACACCACAGCCGGTACCTTCACCTGCCAGCGGTCTGAAGTGGGAGAAGCCATATCAGCCACCACAAGCCGGACAGGCCACTCCAAGTGGGCAGCAGCAGCAGCAGCAGCAACCACAAATGGCAAACGTACCGCCGACTGCAACGAGTCAGCAGAAGCCCTTGCAGCCTCAACCGCCGCAGCCCATCCAGCCGGCGCAGCAACAGCAACCCCTGGTGGCTCAACAGCGACAGCAACAACAACAATACCCGGGCTATCCACCGGGCCACATCCCAGCGACTGCACAACAAGCACGTCCTGCTGGCAGGCCCGTTTTGGCGTCTCCGCAAGGGACAAGTCAGGTGCCAACGCCGTTACAACCCGCACCTCCTCGGCCAGCAGGAGTCGCTTCGCCGCAAGTTCGTCCTCCGTCGACGACACCCGTGCTGCCGCCCGGAAGACCCATCCAACCGCAGCAGCCTCAGCTGCAACAACACGTTCAGCAAGCTCACCCGCAGCCTCGACCTATTGCGGCTGCATCTCCCACGCCACCAAAAGGCGCTGCTGGCCCTCACGTTGCACCTCAGAGATGGCCTCAAGCCCAAACAACCCCTGCCCAGCAAGGACAGCGGCCTTCCCCTTCAGCGTCGCCCGCACCTCTGGCTTCCGCAAAAGAGAAACAGTACACGTCTCCCTATACCACGCAACCCCCCCGACCCGCCATCCCAGAGCACATCATCCGCCAAGCTGCTGGAACCCCGGCTGTCAGGCGGCTCAGCCCTGTGGCCGCGCCCACCACGCCGGGGGCGACAACACCTTCTTCTCTGACTCGCGGCTTCGGCACCAAATGGGCATCGCAGTCGACACCTTCGACGCCAGGTCCTGTTGTTGCCGAGCCAGAAAGCCCGGCCTACGAACCCGTCAGCCCTCCTCCGCGAGATGCATCCATCGTGTCCGATACGCCGAGGACCGGAATGAGGAAGGTGATGCCAAAGCCTACGCCGCAAAGCGAGGCGCCTACATCGCGACCCCGGGGTCGCCCGCCGCGCAATGCCCGGGCGAGCGCTACGCCTTCAGTTTCGAGGAGGAGTCAGTCGGTAGCGTCCCAGGCTGATGAGCTGGCGTTGGACCATCACTCTATGCTCTCTACGACCAAGATCAAGAAGGAGGCAATGACGCCGCGGGCGCACGACGATGCCGGCGACACCACAGCGGACGAGAGCGTGCACGGCCGGCCACACATGGCCACACCAGGCAGCGTTTCTTCTCGCCTCGCGAAAAGGAAGCGACAAGAATCACCACATGAGTCGACACCGCCACTGAGCCAGGTGCTTTGGACGCGAGGCTTTACGAAAGTTTCGTCGTCGGCCCTAGATCAGATCTCGAGCCATCGCGACGCCAACATGTTCGCAACGGGGGTTCGTGAGAAGGATGCGCCCAACTATCGCCAAATCGTACTACAACCCCAGGACATCACGTCTATACGGGCAGCGATCAAGCAGGGCAACAAGGCAGCGATCCAGGCGGCCTCCAGCCTCTCAGGAGGAGACCCTGGCACCGCGAGCGTATGGCTGCCTTTCTCCGAGGACCTCGTCCCGCCCAAGGGCATCGTCAACAGTGCACAGCTCGAGCGAGAGCTGGTGCACATGTTCTGCAACGCCATCATGTACAACCCGGACCCGGACCGCGGCCCCGGTGCGGCGTTTATGAAGCGCTCTCAGGACGAGGAGGAAGAGGTGGTTGGGTACCACGTTGACGAAAACGGGGTGGTCAAGAATACGCGCAGCATGTTCGTCGAGGTGGAGAAGCTGCTGGGCGACCTGCGCAGCGCCGAGAAGGAGCGCGGCGTGCCTCCGCCGCTGTCGGCCACGCGCCAGGCGAGCGTGGCGACCCCGGCCGACGACACGGCCGAGGACGAGGACGAACTGGCGGGAGACGGCGGCGCGGCAGCCAGCATCGGGAAGAGGCGACGGATAGGGACGAGGGGTTGACGGCTGGGGTCGTGAGGATGGTACATAGCCCAAGGCAGCGTCAACGCTCCGGTGAGAGCGCGCTCCTGAGCGACTGTCAATGTATCGATGTGTAGATAGCGTGCAATTTCTACGACCACCAACATCCTCTCAAACGCTGCGTCGGGTATATTAATGTTCTAAGGCTGTCTCTGCTCTGAGGTTGAGCGCTTGGAGCCAAGGCTTTCTCCCCTTGCCTCGGAGACCTGCATTATCATGCTCCTCCCGAGGCTATTATTACCAGCATACAAAGTCTTTCATTCAATCCGTAATTATTATCGTCAGGTCGCTGCTGGGGCTCGTTCAATCCAACTTGGCCGTCGCGCCGTGCGAGCCACTGGACCTGTTGCTCGCGGCGGCGGAGGCGGCGACACCGGCCTTCTTGCCGTTGCCACCGGGGTCGAGCGTCTTGCGCGGCCAGTCCGGGCATATGTCAATGTTCTCGCGGGGGAACCACCACTCGAGGAAGAGGAAGAAGAGGTAGTCGATGACGACGCAGAGGCAGAACAGCTTGCCGGCCCATATGCCGCAGCCGTAGTAGCGCTTGAGGCGGTCTATGAGGGCAAAGTCGCGGACGCGGCTGCCACTGTAGCCGCTCGTGTCGAAGCCGTAGAAGTCCTCCTCGGAGATGGCGCCCGAGATGCCGTCGTAGACGCGCTCCGTGCGCAGGGCGACGTTGGCCCACGAGTACATCTTGCGGACCTGGTCGTGGAACCTGTCGGTGCGGACCTTGCCGGCGCGGACGGCGGTGATGGCCTTGCCGGTGGCGAGGACGAGGTCGTCCTCCTCGGGCTTGGCGAAGGTGGTCATGTGGGAGGGCAGGACCTCGGGAATGCCGCCGACCTGGGTGCAGACGACGTACAGGCCGCAGCTGGCCGCCTCTACTATGACGGTGCCGAAGGCCTCGGTGAGGGAGGGGTGGAGGTAGATGTGGCCGCGGATCATGACGTCGCGCACGTCCTCGTGGCGGATGGGGCCGAGCATCTCGACGCGGTCCTGGAGGACGTTGGTCTCAATCATTTGCTCGAGGTCGATGGCCTTGGGGCCCGAGCCGGCGATGATGAAGCGCGTGTTGGGGTGGTCCTCGAGGATGCGGGGGATGGCAGCGGTGAGCAGGTCGGTGCCCTTGTTGTAGAAGAGTCGGGAGATGATGACGATGGTGATCATGTCGTTGGGGCCGAGGCGGTTGGGCGACGTCTCGGGGGCAAAGGTGACGGCGCCGGTGGTGCTGGACATGGGGGAGGGCGGATAGTCGCGCGGACGGAAGCTCTCCGCGACGATGGCATTGGGGATGACGGAGACCATAAGAGGGTCCAGCGAGGCGCGCAGGACGGTATTCTCTTTACTGCGAAGAGGTGTCAGTCGGATGAG
Source organism: Purpureocillium takamizusanense (assembly GCF_022605165.1). NCBI lineage: Eukaryota > Fungi > Ascomycota > Sordariomycetes > Hypocreales > Ophiocordycipitaceae > Purpureocillium > Purpureocillium takamizusanense. The sequence continues at coordinate 2,718,001 of NC_063072.1, forward strand.
AAGTCTCGCGCAGCGGGTCATGATGAGAGGGGGGGGGGCAAGGGATTAATTACCACGTGTGGCTCACGCATATGCTGTGGTCCACGTCGCTGAGCGTAAACTTGAGCAGCTTGTTGGTCAGAATGCTGGCAGCGTCGGCGAAGCCAAAGAGAGAGTGATCGGTGAAGACGGCGCGCAGGCCCATGGTGCGGGCGTGGAGGATGCCTTCGTGGCACAAGCTGCTGAGGCTGCCGTGGCCGTGGACGATCTCGATGCGCTCGCGGATGCAGATGTAGCGCAGCATGGGGAAGAAGGAGAAGACGGTGGGGAAGGTGGTGTGGCGGTAGATGACGAGGAAGGGCACGTGGTAGACCTTGACGCCGTTGGTGAGGTAGCGCACGCCCTTGCGGTCGTCGTAGGCGTGCGTGATGATGATGACCTTGTGCCCGCGGTCGATGAGCTTGCTCGAGAGCTGGTAGATGTGCGACTCGACGCCCCCGGGCTGCGGGAAGAAGAAGTCGCTGACCATGGCGATGTTGTACGTGCGGCGCGCCATGGTGAGCCGGGCGGGCGGGCGGGCGGGCAAGCGCGCCGCCGCCGGGGGAGTGAGGGTTGTGGTGATGTGATGACGATGGCGCGTGTTCAAGTTGGATGAGAGAGCTGGCGTCGTGTGGAGCGTCGTCGCCGACGAGGCCCGGTTGCTAATGGCCAGTCCTCTGGAGAGTTTTCCTTCAGCGGGGGCGGATGGCGAGGAACTCAGTTTATCGATGTCGCGTAGCGTGCCAAAGCGTGGACATGAAGGCCGGTCGAGAGTGCAAACGTGTGATGAGTGTCCGGAATCTGGACGGACGGTGGTTTAGTTACTTCGTAGTGGCTGCAGGTCACTCCGCTCGCGATCTAGGTACCAGAACTCGGTGCCGCCTGGGCGAGACAGGGGGTGCGGTAGCACGCACGCAAGGCATGTTACTTATACTGGGGCTAGTCGCCGCGATACGACCGGCGGTGGGGTCTGGCAGAACCGCGATAAGGCCCGCCACCGCCTAAATTTTTGGATGAGCTTCCATCATTGCTCACCTCGCGCAACCTCCAACTTTGCACGCTTCCGCCTCAGCCACGCCTCCGTCACTCGCAAGGGGCCAATCGGTCTCGCAGCCATGTATGCGAGATACATACCTCCGGCAAAGGGCGCGAAGCCCTCCTCGGCCCCCACATCCTCACCCGTGCAGACTCGACCAGCGGCTGTGCAGGCTTCCCCTGCTGCGGAGCCCCGCGATGTCACGAGTTACGCCCGCTACGTGCCCCCGGCCAAGTCTGCACCAAAAGAGCCGGAGCCGACTCCGACAGTGCAGTACTTTGACGATGAACCCAGCCCGCCGAAGCCCAAGCGCAAGCGGGACGCAGAGGAACCGACGGGCCCGCAAGGAACCAAAAAGACAAAGACGGTGGGGGATGCGCCGGCCGCAGTAAAGGCGACCACCAGCCCGACAGAGCCGAGTGGCGATGCCGCGCCCAAGAAGAAGAAGAATAGGCGGAAGCGCAAGCAACGGACGAAAGCAGCCGAGAGCGACTCGGACGACTCTGATGCTGAGGCACCCCGTCCCGACACCGTGTCCGCCAAGACACCCGATGACGGGGACATACAGGTGGACGTTCCCGCAGCCACAAACAAGGAGCTGAAAAGGGACAAACAGAAAAAGAAGAAGGAGAAGAAGGCAAAACATCAAGAACCGGAGCCTATACTTGAAGCCGAAGTCAGTCCGGAGCCGCAGCAGAAGCCCGATGATGCAGCCGCACCGGAGGGAGAAGACGATGTCATAATGGCGGACGCGGATAACGTTGCCCAAGACACAGAGATGGCTGCACCGGAAGAGCCGGCGCCTTCACAAGAAAAGAAAAGAAGGAAGGAAAAGAAGAAAAAAGCCGTCGAGATTGATCCCGCCGAGGAACAGCTCCAGCGGGAGCAGGAAGATGCCCGTCACAAGGCCGTCCTCGAGCGCAAGGCCAAGTCCTTGAAGCTGGCACAAGAAGTTCGCAGAGAAACAGATGACTCCGACCAGGAGCCCGAGGAACTCCACGGCCTGGAACCCTTGCCGCAGCCCAAGGTTGTCGAGGATGAAGAAGTCAAGCCTACCTACGACACTCTCCCTGCATGGCTGGCGAACCCTACCCGCGTCTCTCAAGATATGCGCGCTTCCTTCAAGGACCTCGGAATACCCCCCAAAGCCGTACGTGTTCTAGAGCAAAAGGGGTTCCCTGAAGCATTCGCCGTTCAGACAGCTGCGATTCCCCTTTTGCTACCTACGAGCAAACACCGCCCTGGGGATGTCTTAGTCTCTGCCGCGACCGGTTCCGGTAAAACGCTCGCATATGCCCTGCCCATTGTGCGAGATATTAGTCAAGGCGTTGTCACGAGGCTGAGAGCTCTTGTCGTGCTGCCCACGCGAGAGCTCGTCAAGCAAGCACAAGACGTCTTTGAAGTTTGTGCGAAGGCTTTCGACGGCGACGAACGCAAGAGGGTCCGAATCGGTGTGGCTGTGGGTAGTCAGTCGATCAAAAGCGAGCAAGAGGCGCTTATGAGCAGCGAGTCCCGTTACGATCCAGAGGTCTACCAGGAAATTCTCAAGCAGTCACAGGAGCAGCGACGTCGGAACGCCACTATCGCCGACATTGACGAGTTTCTTGACCAGGGAACGGAGGAGCGGGATCCTCGGCTTGGCCTCTGGGACGGTCAAGTCATTGATCATTCGTCCAGCGTGGACGTCTTGATCTGTACCCCGGGTCGCCTCGTGGAGCACATCGAACAGACACCGGGCTTAAGCCTGGACTATGTACGGTGGCTCGTGGTCGACGAGGCCGATAAGCTCCTGGCACAGAGCTTCCAGGGCTGGCTCGACCTGGTGATGGAGAAGTTCCAGGTCGACCGGTTCAGCGCGAGGGACTTTCCGGACATGGCCTACTCGGGCGTGCGCAAAGTGGTACTTAGCGCGACGCTGACGCGCGACCTGAGTCTGCTCAACCAGCTCGCCCTGCGGCGGCCGCAGCTTATTGTGCTAGAGAGCGACGGCAGCGTTCCAATCGCAGAACACACCTTGCCGGCGCTTCTCCAAGAGTTTGCAATCCGCGTTCATGAGACGAATCTCAAGCCGCTGTATCTTCTGGACCTTCTGCTTGGCCCGTACATGAAGGCGGGACTTGCCGATACTGAGGTGAAGGACGTTGCAAATACAAAGGATGTCGCCGAATCAGAGTCGTCGTCAGATTCGAGCTCCGACTCGGACAGTAGCTCAGAGTCGTCAAGCTCCGACTCGGACAGCACTTCCGACTCTGACTCGAGCGCCGACGAGCCGGCCAAGCCGCCGGCGAAGTCGCAGCTCCCGCACTGCCTCATCTTCACCAAGTCCAACGAGTCGGCTCTCCGTCTATCGCGACTGCTCGCCATCCTAGACGACACGCTATCGGCGCACATCAGCACCCTCACGTCGACGACGCCTACGCACATTCGGCGCAAGACGCTGCGGGCTTTCTTGACCCCTTCGTCCCCCATCCGCCTCATCGTAGCGTCCGACCTGGTGGCGCGTGGCATCGACATACCCAAGCTAGGACACGTCATCAACTACGACCTGCCCGCCAGCGCGGCCGGCTACGTCCACCGCGTGGGCCGAACCGCGCGCGCTGGCCGGTCCGGTTGCGCGTGGACGCTGGTCGGCGACGAGGAGAGCGGCTGGTTCTGGGGCAAGATTGCCAAGGGACAGGGCGTGAGACGGGCGCAAAAGGTCGAGCGGACCAAGATCGATGAGATGAGCGAGGAGCGTGTCCAAGACTACGAGAAGGCACTGGCTAAGCTCGGAAAGGAGGCATTGGAGGTCCGAAGAAGATGATAAAACAAGTACCACGAAATAAATAACAGAAACTCCAAACGCATCGCTACCGTATATCATGCGGCTCATAGTTCCGATACGTGCCCGTGTCCGTGCAAGTCGATGACCCAACCACTGCCTAGCGACTTCTGGGCGGATTCCCTTCCTCGACGGGTCTGACCGTGGGCGTCGGCTGCCTCTCCTGGAGCGCGCCGTAGCCCTGTGCCTGCGGTGGTGGATCGGGGTTTCCATCTGCCTCGTGTTCCTCGTCGGGAATGAGAAGGGACTGGCTGGCAGTGTCGTCGCAGTACGGCTGCTTCCAATCTTGGGTGCGCAGCGCCGTCCACCACTTAGTGCGCTCGCGCATCAGGAGGAGGCCGATGATCTGCGCGTGGCGTCAGAGGTCAGTCAGTAGGTGTGTCACTACGAACCAGGAACAGTTTGCGCTCTGAGTGTACGAAGCTCGTCAATGGAAAAAAACGCTCCGTCTTACCTGCATCAGACCGACGACGAGGACAACGCCAAAGTCGACAGCCGAGGTGATCTGCATGGCGCTCTTCCAGGGCGCCTCGCACGAGGCGACGCGGCCATAGACGTCTGCGCAGGCGCGCGGGCCGTCGTCAAAGGGATAAGCGCGGTCGTCGACGGCGCGGAGGCCGCAGCAGCGGTACGTGTCCTGGATGAGGCGGATGCTCTGGGCATCGCGGGCGTCGTAGAGGCGGCCCCACTCGTAGTCGACGAGGTAGTCGAGGGCGGGGGAGGGGACGAGGCCCTCGAAGAGGAGGGTGGCGAGGACGCTGGTGACGACGGCCTGGAGGCCCTGGAGGAGGACGGGAGCGAGGCGCTCGAGGGCCGAGTGGTCGCGGGGGGCGAGGGCGCAGGCGTGCGAGTTGCGCAGCAGGTTGGGGTAGATGTAGGCGTTGAGGAAGGCGGCGATGGGGAGGACGACGGCGAGGACGGTGATGGAGGACGAGAGGGGGAGTGAGAGGTGCGCCGTGTGGAAGTGGACGACGCTGTTGTCCCTTGTGGTGTCAGCAGCTGGTCCGCGATGCTAGTGGTGATGGTGAAGCTGGGGTGGGATTGGGATTGGGGCGGAGGAGGGTGAAGAGGAGGAGCCGGAGGGCAACGTACACGGCGACGGCAAAGAGCACGACGCTGGCCTGTGTGGTGTTTGCGGTTGTTGCGGTTAGCATCGTCGTGATGAGCTTTCTGGGGCCGCCGCAGATGAGGGACGAGGGTCGTCCGTCAGGCGGCGGGCGACTTACAAGCATGTAAAAAACGCCCGGGTTGAACATGATGATGGCTTTGCGGCGGCGAGGTTGACGACGACGATGACGACGTCGACGACGGCGGGCAATCAATATCGTACCCCCGCAACTGTGACAAAACAAGACCTCGTCAGGTGTGTCTCTGTCTGACACCGACGAGGGCAACGAAAACAGGCCACGGCGGAGGGGGGAGAGGCGGTGTCGAGGGGGCAGAAAAGGGAGTTTGGCGGGTGTATGTATGTACAAAGTACAAAGTGTCTTGTCTCAGCGATCAGCCCATTGGCCCGCAGGGGGGGAAGAGTCCCATGGCAGGCCGAATTAAAATTGATGAATTCGATAAATTAATACACATGCGCAGCAAGTAGGTACTGACTGTACTGTGCCTACCTAAGTTACCTTATAGAAGGTGACGAGCGAGCCGTTGGCCGCCGTGTGACCAGCTTGTCTTGGACGAGCCCCGCGCGCGCTCTGTCCCTTTACTTTGTTGTTTGGCTGGCTTGCCCGGGAGGATCATCCGGGTGGCATGGTGGGTGCATGAGTGTATTGTCAGTTGTCGGTTGTCGGGCGTATATATATGTAGGTGGGGGAGTAAATGGCTGGCGGCGTCGCATCCCGACGTCATATTTGTGTAGTGAGTGGTGCGTGAGGCGCCAACGGCGGCGGCTGCCGCTGCCGCTGCTATGGCGGGGGGGGGGGGGGGAACACGGGACGTCCAATACGGCCCGCGCACTGTGACCCTATGAGCTGGCTGTGCGGCTGGAGGGACATGCTGGACAAGGTGCGCCTTGTCCAGCGTTCTCACCTCATGAACCAACAAGGCCAAGAAGAACCAAGGCATTCATACTTTGTATGCACTGTATTTCCAAGTGCTACCATTCTGCTGAAGCGGGCATCCAGGATTCGATCCAAGTCTTGATGCCGGCACTCGTGACCGTATAGTTCGTACTACATGGGCCGGCATTCTGCCTGCCCGGTTCGGACGAGATTGGTGATAAGTGATTGATTGCCTTTCGGGGCGCTGGCCCGCAGGTCATCGAGAGCCGAAGCACGCTGGGTTAGATGGGTGGGTGGTAACTAGTTACGCAGCTGTCGTCTCTGCATCCGATTAGGTAGGTAACCGATGCCATGCGCGGCGCGGCCCATGACGTGTCCAAGTCGGGAGCTGCAAAATGCGTCCCTGCTGCATGTCAACCCTCTTCCGTCTGCTAGTCGTCGTGAATCGTGATGCATCATCATCCATGGCGGCACTGGTTTCGATCAAGGACCGGACAACACAAGGGCGGAAAACAAACCACCACTACGAGCTACTTGTCCACGAGAGCATCACGTGTGAAGCGGCATACACGTAACTTGGCAGGCACGAACAAGGTACTTACCCCAGCCAGAATTTCATGCATGTACAGTATATGCATCATCCCCTCTCCTACTTTGACACGACAACCACTTTGACCTTGCCTTCCAGATACCACCATCGAAACCATCAACAGTGCAATGGGCCCGACAGTCGGCATCCTCGCCTCGCCCCTCCCCGTGCCCATACGCGTGCTCTACGCAGCATTGTTGAAGAGAAGGAGATTCTTCGTGCCCCTGGGAACACCCTTGATCGCGTTTCGGTGTGCCATCTCGCGCATGAGGCTGCACAGCGGTGCGCTGCCATTGATGCCGTTGAGCGCCCCGAGATACGCCGCCACGCCGACAACGTGAGGCGCCGCCATGGACGTGCCGTCCGCTATGCCCTGCCCATGTGTTGATCTTGCTGTCAGCAGCTCGCTCCCCCCCCCCCTGCCGAAGTCGAGGACAAGAGGAAACTTACAATGGCTCCTCCCGGTAACGTCGACCGAATCCCCGCTGCCGGGGCCAGGATGTCGATGCGCGCGCCATAGTTGGACTCCTTGAACCAGGAATCGTCCTCGGTGCTGCCCCCTACCACACACACCGACTCTGCCGACGCCGGTGATCGCAACATCGCCTCCCCTCCTTGGTTGCCGGCTGCGACCCCGACGAATATGCCGGCCTTGACCAGTTTCGAAGCCGCCTCGTTGGCTGCCACCGATGGCGGACCGCTCAGGCTGAGGTTGACGAAGACGCCTTTGGGGCAACTGCGCTTCTTCATGTCCCTGAGCACCAGGTCGGCCCCCGCGATGAAGATCGACCCTGGGCTCGAGCCCGAGTCCCCCAGGATCTTGACTCCGTACAAGCGCGTCTTCTTCGCCACGCCATACGTCTTGCTGCCGATGATGCCCGCGACATGCGTACCGTGGCCCTCGCCGTCGGTTGGCTCATCTTCAAAGTATGAGTGTATCTGCTCGGCCCTGCCCTCGAATTCCTGCTCGAAGGTAAGCCGCTTGCCGTTCCCCTGGGCAAACGCCCCGCTGCGATAGCATGCTTATGACCTACAGGATGAGTGAAGTCGATGCCGGTATCGAGAACGTAGGTGCAAGTGCCTTCTCCGGCGCTTTCGTCGAATATGTACTTGGACGCCCCCATCTTGTGGGCCGAGATGCGGCTCAGGCCCCAAGGTGCGTCTTTTTGCAGTCTGAAGCGGCTCGGCGTGTACTTTGAATCGTGCTCGATGTATTCGACCTATGTGCGTGTGTGCTATCAGCAAGAGACAGGCTAACATCAGTCGACTAATGACGTTGATCTCTGCCAAAGACCTACGTCTGGATGATTCCGCCAGCGTTCCAGTCCAGCCGTGTCGAGAGTCGCACTGAAACCAGGGAACACGGTTTTGTAAACCTCATGTGCCTCTTCTTTGATGCTGTCCATGAGGGTCTCGACCTGGGCAGCCGGGATGTCGTCTCGGAGCCTGACGATGTATTTGTCGGCAAGGATTGCGGCCGCGTCCCGCGGTCTTAAGATGGGCGCTGGTTCAGCTCTCTTCGTGAGAGAATGAACGGTTGCCGCATCTACCAGAGGCAGCATCCAGAGAAGAGTGTGCAAGTGCATTTCGCGGGTAGTAGGTGACCTAGTCGACTCACACCGCTATCTATCAGGAAGCTCAGGCTTGGTTTCGAGACACCAGGAGTAAATGTGAGTCGTGAAGCTGATGGGCAGAAAGGCTCGGCCTCCTGGCGGCCATGGCCATCTATTTAACCTCGTCGCCAACGGAATAGGTACTGCGGCATTGTAATAGGCAGTCATGGAGTCGAACAACCTACCCCAGCGGCGGCATCATCGACACGCCGGGTTGTTGCTAGTGCGACGCCTCCTTTACGGTTTGGGGAACCTCGACGCGTTTGCAACACCCATTACCAGAAGCAAGCTCCTTTAGGAACCGAAAGCTCAGGTATCAGGCGACTGGCGTGGTAAGAAGCGAGGCGTTGCCCGCCCTCTCGGCAGTCCTGAGGCACGATACAACCGCAGTGATGGTCATGCCACTTGCATTCCGCGTGGTTGGCAGGAGCATCTACCAGTCTATACACGTGCCTTCAGTCTTGCACGCCTTGTGCCTGCATACTGCTGGCCGCCACGGACTACCTATGCACGGCTCATTTCGTCTCAAGCCCTGCAGCCCGAAACTCAAACACGCGATCCCGACGCGGACGCCACTTTTGATACGCGCAGTATTTCCTGCACATGCATGACTGGAAGGAAGGCGCTGGCGAGAATGATACCTGGACCCGCCGGCTAGCGAAGTCCGGTCAGTCGCTTGTCCGGGCTTACAGAACGACACCAGAGATCAGGTTATCGATGGCATGGATGCCAGAGATCAGGTTATTGATGACATGGATAAGACGTGATCGCTTATGAATGTTAGATATACGCGAGTGTCTCAAGTTCACGCGCCAGTCATAATAACTCAAAAGCCACTGACAGTTGATGGCGTTGCAGTGGTACTGGGGTAGCGTGGGCTCTAACCGTCCCTGACGGAGAGCGGAGCTCGCCGGCAACGACACGGTCATTAACCGGTATGCTCACGACGGAACTTGTTTCCGTGGACACTTTTCGAGTCGTCAACCAAACCTCTTACGATCTCGGGAGACGCGTGGGCCTTGACGAAGCGAATGCCTCGGGATGGTGGAATGAGTTGCCTTGTCGCAAAACCTGGCGACGTGCAGATCACCTTGGGCTCATGATTACGAGATGCATTCGTGGACATGTGAGTAGCTTCTTCGCGCGACTGTATCGAAACGCGTGCGGAGCTTGGGGCGCGGTGATACGGATCAACGGTCAGGCCGGCATTTGCCTCGGATTCTGCACAGGGACAACCCATTCACGCCATGGCCTCTTTGGCTAACGCCTAGTAGGCGACATGCCTAGAAGTCTCGTTGGTCCCTGCTGGGGGTCTGTCATTTCTTGGTACGCGTTGTGGCGTCACCGTTCGATAAAGTCTTGCGATTAGGGGAGATGCTTTGACTGTCTACCACCTCGCGAAAACCGCCACCCAAGTATGTTTGTTTGCTGATGTGTGGTGAAAACCAAAACTCAAGCAGCATGTTTTGCAGCCTATACTACCCTTGATACTATTTCGTCCCGATGCACCACGGCAAAAGAAGGTGCAGTCTGCATTGGACTTCCACCACAGCCAATATTGTGGCAACCATGTTGACAATTTCCTTACCTCTGGGATAAGCACAAAACAGAAGCCCAGATCATGTTCACTCGCTAGCAAGCCAGCTTTGACCAACAACATCTGCATGTTAGCACGAGGCTTGCTAAAGTGACAGAAACAGCAACGGCAGAGAGCAAGAAAACACGGAAGAGGCACTTGGGGACGCACCATAAACACTCACGCAAGGCCTCCAGAACCGCGAAAGGGCGCGCCGAGGAACCGATGGCGCACGCACAGGGCGTCTATGCCGCGGCCGTCGACGTCCCTGCCACAGCCGTCGACAACGCAGCGCCGGTGTCGGGCGCACACGGAAACGGAGCCGCATGCCGCTGCGCCGCGGCCGCGGTGCACCCTGCGCTGGCACCCGTCGCGCTCACACTCATGCCCGCGGCAGTACAGCGACGTCTCGCCGCGCACGGGCCCGTCGCAATTGCGGTCCCGGCACCGGTGCTGCGTGCAGTAGTCGCAGTCACGCTCGGCACGCCGGCTGCAAATGCGGTCCGGTATGGGCCCGCTTCCGGTCCGGAAATGGCAGGCCCGGGCCGGGGACCCGCTCCGCTCCGCCGCCCCTGTGTGGGTCCCCGGAGATCGGAGATCAGTCAGCTGGAGTCCTGCTTCATTCACCGCACCGCCGCTGCACGGAGTTTCCCGCAGCAGTTGTTGCAACTCTGCAGAGTAGCTCACCTCGCACACGGGATCTTGGCCGCCATCTACCATGGCCATCTTCGTCGTCATCGTCGTCGTCCAAGTCGTACTCATCGTCATCGTAGTCTAGGTCATCAAGCTCCTCGTCGTCGTCGTGGTCGTCGATGGTGTCTTCGAACCGAACGCCGGGTGATCGTGACCACGATGAGCGCCGCCGCCGCCGCCGCCGCCGCCTGTTCCAATGCGCGTCACACCAGCCGCTGTTGACGGCGCGCTCTCCGCAGTCCATGTGTGCGCAACCATGCTCGAGGCAAAAGCGCCCGCTGGCGAGCTTCCTGTGCGAGCAGACGCGGCACTTGTGCTCGAAGCAAAAGTTGGCCACTCCTGCAACTATTGGTCCCAGGCACTCACGTACCTCGCACTCGTGGATATTGCAGTACTGATGCCCCGACAGCGCGCGGTGCTCGCACGCGTCGAAGTCACATGCCCAGCCGCTGCCGACGCCGCCGCCGACACCGTTGCCGCTGAACAGGCCTTCGTGACGCACGCAGTAGAGGCTCGCGCCGCTAATGACGCCCTCGCGGCAGCCCTCGGATCGGCATGTGTGGTTTCGGCAGTAGTCGCTCCGTCCGCGCGCCTCGGTGCAGTTGTGCAAGTGGCACCGGTGCTCGTCGCAGCGCCTCATGTCTCGGCCGCCGAACCATCGGCGCTGGCTGCGGCACCCGTCCTCGACACAGTTGTCTGTCATACGCCACCTTGGGTCAGACAACATGTATACTGAATGAGCATGGTAGAGGAGGAAGAGACCACCGACGATATGGCCAGCAGAAACGATAGTCGCCGACCCGGCCCTCCCTCACTTCTTGCATGCACCTGGCCCCTTCGGCTGACCCCTGACATCTGATGTCTGTAGTCCCCTCTCGCCAACCCCCGCGCCTCGCCGTCAGCCCCTTCTTCTTTTCATCTTTCTCTCTGTCTTCTCTCTTTACCGTCCCCCGGTACTGTTTGCCTGACTGCCCATGCCGCATGCTCGCATGCGGAACAGACAAGCCCATGGGCAGGGACAGGCAGCAGGACAGGGAGCCGGAAAAACAAGCGGACAGGGGGGGGGCGTTCGCCGCGGCGGCGGCGGCGGCGACGGCAAGGCAACAAAAACTCACGCTCTTCACAGTAACTCGGGTGGTTGACACGAGGCAGGTCACACACCCTCCCCGTCTCGTCAAAGTACAGGCACGTGTGCGGCCCGCAGTACAGGGACAGCTGGTACTTACCCGAGCCGTGGGGCCCCCTGACGGCGCAGTTGCCGTGCGGGCAGCGGTCGCTGGGATGACTGCAGCGCGCGCGGTTCCGCTTGAGACTCGTCAGGTGAATCATTCCTAGGATGGAAAAAAGGATCGACTTTGCCGTCCGGTGGAGTGCTTGACTTGATAGCCGAGGTGTACGTCGGTGGGGAAGAGAGAGGTGCCTCTGGAGGGCCTGCTAAAGTCTTTGATATAAGATGTGATTCTCCTGTGCTCTGCGATCTGGCTGCTGCTGCCACTGGTGTTTCCTAGTCTAGGAACTGAGCGCCCCAGAAAAGGACTCGAACAAAGTCAAAGGAAGGACGGAGCGGGGGGCAGCAGCACTAGGTATTTATACCAGAGCCCTTGCCGCCTTTTCGGTGACCATCAGTATACAAACCAGTGCTGGTGGCGCGCGAAAAGGCGTGGAGTCACGCGCAGCTATATAACCACCACCGCTCTCACTCGCTGCCCCCGCTCCCTCCCCTCTCTTTCCTCCGTATCGACTCGACAGCCCAAGCGTAAACCCAACTTCGACAAGGCGGTCAGCAGGCAGCCTCACGTTTACCGACATTCTTCAATTGTTTCCCGTCGCACAGCACCGCACCGCACCGCACCGTCTCACTCAGTAGCAAGGGCCGGTCTGCCCGGCTGCCCATCATCGCACGGCATGGCCTTCCCCCCGTGCGACGACGACGACGACGACGACGACTAGTACTACTTCTGATGATACTACTACTGCTACTACGACTACTACTACTACGACTACTACTACTACGACTACTACTACTACGACTACTACTACTTTCGTTACTACCTACTACTACTACTGTACTAACAGCTCCGGGCCCGGGCCCCCCTTCCCCGGGTAGTAGCAGCACCAGCACCGGCACCAGCCACGGAGACCGACCGACCGACAGACGACGTTATGACCCCGGCGGCTACCCGCAGCGATGTCGTGCCTCCCCTATTCACCACCCGTATCACCCTCCCCCTTCCCCTTGTTCTTAGAGAAGGGGGGCGGGGGGTAGGACGGGCTAGCAGTAGGCTGGTGTGAGCTTGGCACACGCACCTGACTGTTTCGTTGTCGTTGTCGTTTTCGTTGTCGGTGACGTTGACGTTGCTGTCTCTTGGATGATGATGATGATGATGATGATGATGGCTGAGTGAGTGAGTGGTCTGGTCTATGACTAACACCCTCTGTAGGGTCTTTCTTTGTGCATCGCGAGGAGGACAGGTAGTAAGTAGGTGGAGGAGCGTGTGAGACAGAGAAGGGAAAGGAAGAGGAGGACTTGGGACAGAGGATGACAGTCAAGAGGCTCATGGTTTGCCATCGTCACTGTCTCGTCACCACCGATAGAGCCGGAGCACTCCTGGACACACTCGGAATGGAACAAGTCACAATGTCGCCACTCGGCCAGAACCAGTCCCCACGTGGAATGCCATGGCGAAGGAATCAGTCGAGGAGGCATCATCTCAACCACCCAAGGGTATTTTTTAGTCTAAATACTCCCCAAGATGAGGCGTCTGTCGCCGCGCATAGACCCCCAAATGTGATGATGACGAATCCCTACCCTACCCCATCATCCGTCCCTAAGACTCCGTGGTATCATTTCCCATGCAGAAAAGCTAGAAAAAGCGTAATTTTGGCTGACCACCCCGGTGTAAGATGTAGCTTTGAAAGGATCGCGCCAGCCCGGCGCCTCTCCGCCCCTGCTCCTCCTATTGCGCCGGAAAACAAGATATAAGGTAAAGTGATAATGAGAGAAAGCAAGCGGCCCAGATGAGGAAAAGCATGGGGCTGCTTGGACCAGCTATGTTGCGGCCCTCCCCTCCCTGCCCGGTGTCTGTCATTAGTCGTACATACAGCGTGTGTGTGAGAACATTCATGTCGTGGCAGTGCGACTCTCTTTCCCGTCCACCAAAGGGTGGTGGCGCGTAGACAAAACGATGTGTGCGACGGGAAAGGTCCTTGGCATTCACGATGCTAGGCTCTGGGCCACAACGGCCTGCAGACCCTCGAGTAGGGCGGCCTCGGCGGCATTGTCGTCGGCCTGTGTCTCCTCCTGAGACTTGGGTGGTGCTGCCTCGAGCGGTTGCGTTGGCAGAGCGAGAGGAGCTGGTGCCTGGGCGGTAGGCGCCTGCTGGGGCGGAGGCGCAGACACGGGAGCCGAGTTGTGGTTCGCCTGTGGTTGTGGTTGTGATTGTGGTTGCGTTTGCTGTTGAGGCAGGTGTCCGTGAACTGTCGACGCCGCTGCGGGAGGATGCTGCTGAGGCTGCGGCGTCGCGGGAGCACTAGGCGGACGGGCCGCTGCAGGCGGCGCAGCATGTGACGGTGGAGGCTGGCTCTGCGGCCGCTGCGGTTGAGCCAGACCGTTCTGGAGAGAAGCCTGGCTCTGCTGGTTCTGCTGCTGGTTCTGCTGGCCTTGCTGACCCAGCGCTGTAACGGGGAGGGCCGGTCGACCTTGCGCCGGCTGGCTCGGAGTCAGTGGTTGCACCGGTCTGGCCTGGTTTGTCTGGGCCGCAGCCGCCTGACCGTGTCCCTGGGCGCCTTGCGCAGGAACGGGCGCCGGGCGGGCAGGGGTCTGGGCCTGCCCCTGTGCTGCTTGCGGCTGTGGTTTCGTCTGAGGCTGCATCTGGCTTTGGGGATGCTGAGTCTGTGCCTGGCCCTGAGGTTGGGTCTGACCCTGGGAATGTTGCGCGGTGGCCTGGCCCTGTAGCTGCGCCTGTGCCGTCGCCTGAACCGGAGCCGGAGCCCGGGCTTGAAGCTGAGCGGCAGCCGGTGTGTGCCCCTGGGTAGGCGTCGGGGCTTGAGCAGACAGTGGGCGTTGCGGTTGCGAGGGAGGCGCCGCAGGCTGGGGCGTTGCTGGCGACCGGGCGGCAGGGCTCTGCTGTTGCTGTTGCAGTACCTGCGTGTTTTGAGCTTGCGGCTGGCTCTGGCCTTGTTGAGGCGGTTGCTGTTGAGGCGGTTGCTGTTGTTGCTGTTGTTGCTGTTGCTGCTGTTGCCCCTGCTGCCCCTGAGGCTTCTGTTGTTGGGTCTGCGGCCGGGCCTGTTGCTGGGCTTGCTGCAGATGCTGGTACTGCAGCTGATGCGGCTGGTTGCCGTACGGCTGCGGCCTGTGTGCCTGAGGGGGGATCTGAGCCTGTGGCCGCGGAGGAGCCTGCGGCATCGACTGTAGCACCTGCTGTGTTGTCGCCTGCACGCCCGGTTTGGTACCCTGCGTCGTGGTCGATGTCGTCGTCGTCGTCGTCTGCGCCGATGCTGGCGTCGACGACGATGATGCGGCGACGCCCCCATGCGGACGGCTCGCTGCCTGTGCGGACGCGTGCCACGGACTGCTTGGCTGCTGCGGACTCGGCCGCTGCGCAGACGACGTAGCGGCCGCCGCGGCTTGCGCCGGTGTCACGACGCTGCCACTTTTGCCCGTGGCTGGGCTTCCTGTGGCTCGTCCCTGGGGTGGGTGTTGCAGCCCGCCGGCCAGCGTCAGGATCCCTTGCAGCTTGGCCTGGTCCTCTTCCGAGGTCATACGCGCCCGCTCCTCCGCCTCCTTCCTGGCGGCCTGAGTAGGAGCCCTCGTCTTGAGTTCGCCAGTGACGGCCTGCAGGTAGTATGGCATCTCCGAGTTCGTCTTGAGGAAGAACAGCTTGAGGTTCCGCGCCTTGTCCTTGAGCTGGACCTGCGTCCGCTCCTTCAGAATGTCCGAGATGGTGCCGTTGTGCCCGAAAAGGGTCAGAATCTGACTCCAGTGAGGTCCCTTGACCATGTCAAGTCCAGCCATGAGCGCCTTCTCCTCGTCCTGGCTCCATGGCCGCCTCGTCGAGTGGGAGCCCTCTCTCCTCGTGTGCGATGACGTCTTGGACAAGGCCGCCTGTCGGGCTTTATCGTACAAGGTCGCACTGGAGCATGTCTGATTCGGGGGGAGGTTTTCGCCAGGGGCCGGGGCCGGGGCCTGTGGCTCGGGCGGAGGCTGTGAGTATGAAGTGTAGTAAGGGTGCTGCGCCTGATGTTGCTGCAGCTGCTGAAGGTACGGGAGCTGGGCCGCCAACGATTCCGTGCTTTGGGGAACGGTCGGCTGGTACGGGACAGGCGAGAGGCCGTGCAGCGTTGTCCTGACATAGTTGGACGTGCTCTCGGCAACCAGCGCCTCCAGTTCCTTGTAGTCTGTTGTGAGATCGATCTTCCCGTTTGTTTGCCCAGTCGTGGCCTTGGTTACGCCGTTGGTGTGAACGCCCTGCTCGCCTCCCTCTGCTGTCGACGCCTCGTTTGTCTCCTCCGTAAGACCGGCCAGCGCGTCCTGTACCAGCCCAGAGGCCGTCTTTTCGAAGAATGACGACAGGTCATCCAGGTCGACGTCTACTTCGCCCTCGGCATGATGGGTGTCGGTGTTGGCGTGGCCGACGCTCGTGTCACTTGCGACGTCTGCTGCGGTAGAAGCGTCGCGTATGTCCATGGATATGCCGAACTTGGGTCCCAGGTGCGATGTCGCCGCGAGGCGCTCTCTGACGTACTTGACGTACAATCGCAGCAGGTCTTCCAAGGGGTGCTTTTCCCGAAGGGCGGCTATGGATTACATCAGTCAGCTTTTATGGCCTGAAGCGTTTTCAAGGCAGGGAAACAAACTGGGCTCGGGTTGCTCCTTTGCCTCCCCCTGCAGGGTCTCTTTGCGGGACTGAACGGACGAGACAAAGTGCTGGTCCGCGGACGTAAGCTCATTGCCGCCATGCTGACCGCGCAGCCGGTCCTCGAGCCCCGACATTAATATCTCGCCTAAAATCTCCTCCGAGGGCTTTTCCGGCTCCTTGACGGCAAGGGACTCGACGGCTCTCTGCGTCATGATGCCCAGATACAGTTCCTCCATACCGGCTGGCAGGTCGGAGACTTGGCAGTCAAACATTGACAGGAAGGACTCGTCGGCCTCGTCGAGCGAGTTCTGGCTGCCGTCGACCAGCCATGAGCCGAGCTGTGCCAGGTTCGCCAGCTCCAGGAGGGTGCGCGAGTCGGTGTCATGGATTTCCAGCTCGAGCGCTGATAGGACGTGTTTTGAGGTGTATAGGGATCGGGTCTGTTCTAGTGACTGCCTGAGCTGACGGTACGAGCGCCCGTGGTCCGAGTCGCCGTTGCGTATCAGTTTGATAGTGTCTTCGAGCGGTGGCTGCGCTACGATGAGAAGTAGAGAGATGGCCTAGAATCATGCAACAAGCATTTGGTCAGCGGGCTGCGCTCGCTTGCCTTTTGTCGCGCCACCAGAAGAGGCAGCAGACGCACCAAGTTTCCCAGCGCATGCATGTTCATCTCGCGAATGTACCGCTGAGGCTCGAGCGCAAACGTGGCCGGGGTCTTGGTCGGCTCCGGGGTCGGCGCGCTGTCCACTTCCATGGGCTCAGCGGTCGAGTGCGCGGGCAAGGCGTCGGGGCCGGCGCTGAACTGGTCGACCAGGTCGCCGACGTTGGATAGGGCATTCTGGACAAGGAGGGCGAGGCCGTCTTCGAGCGAGTCCTCCTCGACTTGGCCCTCCTCCGTCTTTGCGCGCTTCGCCTCTGGACTGTCCGTCGCGCCGCTTGCGACATCGTGGAAGGGCCGCTTGGACGCGAGCTCGGGCGACAGGCTGAAGTCGAGGCCCTCGAGGCCAGTCGTCGGGTCATGCTCTTGTTTGATGTCTAGATCAATCATCAGGGTCAGCAAGGGACATGTCAGCGTCGCTGCGCGCACCGGGACAGCGTCTGTCGCAAGGACGGACAGCAGAGAGCGGTGCCATCTATGGATGCAGGCGTACCTGGCGCGGAGGCGGCTGCGCCGGCGGTGGTCTGCGCCGGCTCGGCCATGATGCCCATTGACACGGTTACCGCGTGGGGGGGGACATGCGCATGAGTGTCTTCCGGGTGGTCGGAGACGGGCGGAGAGGAAAAGAGGCGGTTCTGCTGCTACAGCTGCTGCTATCTTGGCGTGTCTCTCTCTCTCTCTTCTATCTCTGGTGCAGAGCGGCGGGCGGGCGGGCGGGCGGTCGGAGAAAATTTGCTGAGTCAGTCGATCTGGGTGCCCTTATATCGTGCCCCAAAATTCTGCCGCCCAGAGATACACAATCCTCACAGCCGGCGCCCGGAGGCGGAAAATAATTGGGCGGCGCCCGTCAAAAATTCTCAGAGCGTATGATTGATGGGGCGGCCAAGAGCTGGCGGGCGGGCGTTGGCGATGTGCAACAACAACAAGTGTCGTTGCTTTTTGTGTACGGCATGTGCGTCTCGTCTGGTGCGGCCTGTGAATTGCTGGCTCGTCGCGTTGTGCCGACTTCTATCAAGGCTCCAGGGGAGACTTTTTTTTTTCTTGGCCTGCTACCTCTGCCGTCGCTGTCGCGAGATTTTGCTGGGCGACCGACAGTCAGTCCACTCCACTGCGCTGCAATGAACTGCACCCAGCCAAGCGCCAGTGGACGCGACCTGGAAGGCACGCATTGACTGCAGCCACACACGCTGGGTTGGCTGGCGGCTGCGGCCTCGGCTTCTGGTCGCGGGCGACTTAGCCTTAGTCAGCGAATGTGGCTTCGGTTGGTGTGGCGTCGTCCATGGACTCAGCTGCCGTCACAGTCACAGCGTTTGAACGAAACATCAGGCAGGAGTCGCAGGACGCTGGTTGGTGGTTTCCGTGCCTGGCGCTCCGGATCCGGAAAGTCTCAGCCTCTGTCCCATTGCCAGCGCAAGTCGGCAGATGTAAGTGTAGCTGCGCTGGAGGTAATACGTTAACGTTACTACCTGTGTAAATTGTAGCCAACTCTTGTCCTACCTCTCTGCTCAAGCAGAAGGACCAACCTTGCCGTTGCAATCCGCAACCACCAGCGGAAAGCCCGCTGCAAGTCAACGCATGTCCTCCATACCTCAGTCCTAGTAGTACCTCGGTCGAAGTCAACAAAGCATCGCCGCTTCATACAGTTGCCGCCCTCACTCACTCATACCATCACCAGTCCTCGTACCCTCTCCTATCCCTATTACTACCCTATTGACCGCATCACGCCCACTCATCTCGCCCTAAAAAACCATCGTCACGGAAACACAGTCCCTCGGCCATGATCGTCGACAGGTCGCGATGCCCGGCCCACACGCGCACGCCCTGGGAGAAGCCGTCTCACCGCTGCGACTATCGCCTTCGCTATCTCCTCATGGGCCTCCTCGTCGTGCTCTTCGCGGGCGTCATGATCCTTGGCATCGTCTACACCTTCATTCGTGGCGGGCTTGGCGCCGGTCAGGCTTCGAGCTGTCGGCGAACAAACTCGCTGGAACGCGTCGCCGTGCCCCGTGTCTCTCCGAATCTGCCGCAACACGCATCTCTTTTCCTTGTTTCCCCAACATCAACCAAGTCCCGTGAATCTCCTCGCGATGGCAATGCACAGCTATCAAGGTGCGTCCTCGAGACCGTTGTCGCTCAGGTACCGGCATTCACACGCCTCGACCTTAGGACCTTGGAAAGATATCCTTGGTAAAAGTGCTACTTGTTAGGGTGGCGTCTACGTAATTATAGTCCTTCTAAGTCTAAGCAAGTCATGCTTACGCTTTATACAATACCCGTCTTATACATGTAATAAACATATCGACATGCTTGCATCGCACAGCAGCAGCCATCATCCCGTGATACGTTGGCCGATACCTGAGTGTACGTCGGAATATGTACCAAGAAGTCCAAAAAGTGAGCACGGCGCTGACACTAAGTGAATCGGAGAGGAGCCCTCCCTCGATAACTGGCTAAAGTAGAATCGCCAGAGACAAGACAAGTGCGGCAAAAGAAGCACCAAGCAGTGCCGGCGGTCTGTCAGTCGAGTTCTCCTTGTCGTTGTTGCCCTTGTCGGCCCCGCCCGTCTCCTTGGGGCCGCTTGTGCTCGAGCCCGACTTGTCTCCCGTCTTGCCGCCGCCGCCGCCGCCGCCGCCCGTCGCCGTGGCGCTGGGATCCGCCGTGGCGCTCGGGGACGACTCGAATGCACCCGTCTTGGTCTCGCCCAGGGTAGGCAGCTTGACATTACCATTAACTTGCCACCAGCCGGCCGAAGTGGACATGGGACAGGCGCGTGTCGAGATGCTCTTGGTGTCGTAGTCGGCCTTGCTGACACCTGTCGGGTGGAGGCTCGCCCACTTGGTCTTGAGATTGTTGAAGTCAGGGTTCCTGGGCGTCGGGGTGCCCTTGCGAATGAAGCCGCCGACGGCGTCGTTACCCCTCCTGTTCTTCTTGGCCGGAGGCCCGTACTCGATGAGCCCGTAGTTATTCTCCTCTTGGATCCACTCGTACACCATGGAGCCACTCCAGTCATTAACCATGAGCTTCCCAAAGACGGCATCCTGGTCTTGGAACCTGCGTGGCCCCGGGACGTTGCAGCCCGTCTCCGAGAAGAAGATGGGTACGGGGAAGTTCTTGCCATACTCCTGGAGCTTGTCATAGGTAGACTGCTCATAGGTGCTGGGGTCGCACCACGAGTACGAGTTGAGAGCAAAGAAGTCGACAATCTCGGATGAGTTGCCTCCGCACGTCAGGTAGTTTTGGAGCATGGGGCGCAGCTCCTGAATGTCGGCGGCCGAGTAGCCGACGGGGATTTTACGGTAGCCCTTGCGGTCGCGATAGGCCTTCATGTCCCGGGCGGCAGCCTTGAGAAAAGGGGCGACGGGCGAGTCCTGTTTCTTGGCAATGTTTTCGTTGCCGACGAACAGGCCCAAGAGATTATCGTACTTTTGGAACGTATCCATGACCTCGGCGTACTTTTCGAATTGACTAGAGTTCCAGTAAAGCTTCGTCTGCATCGTGTCGGGTCAGTTCGTCTTGTTGTCTGTAGGGGGCACGTCCCGGAGCGAGGGGCAGCCATACCGGTTCAATGTACGTGTTAAAAGTATCCATGTCGAGCATGACATAGACGCCAGCGTCGTCGAACGCCTTCATGCAGCCATCGTGATTCTTGCCTGCGTCGACATGGTAGACGCGGATGGCGTTGGCGCCCAGGTCCTTCATCAACTTGGCATCCAGGTTGCACTGGTTTGTGTCGATTAGGGGGTCATCGGGAACAAGCTGATACGCCACGCCTGTCGAGGTCAGCAGCGGGCACGGGAAAGTACGATAGGACAGTAGAGGGCGTCAGGTCGTGTCATACACACCTTTGATAAAGAACTGCGATCCGTCCTTGTTGAAGAACTTGTTGCCGTACGCCTCGACGGGGTCCAGGGCTGCGGCCGAGGCCACCAGGCTGGAGACAATGGCCAGGGTGCTTCGCAACATGGCGGCTGTCTCACTGACGTGTCTCGGAAGTGCTAGAAGCGAAGCAATTGGGGGGGGGTTCGAACTGAGCCGATTCTCGGCAGGGCGCAAGCCAAGAGAGTCCCTCCACCAGATGCCCGTTCCAAAGATGGCTTTTTCTTGAGCAAGCAAGTGGGGGAAGAGAAGAGCGCAAGATTCGGGAGCGGGAATCACAGCAAAGGGCGAGTCAGACGCCACAAAAACCGGGCGCTCGCGCAACTAGGCGACAGTTCGTCTCGATGGGGACGAATGGCACACACACGGGACGCGAGAAGGGAAAGAAAATGGAGAAATGAGCGTAAAGAAGGTCGACGGGTCTTGAGCACGACGAGGGGCAGACGAGGCGCACGACAACGTCACCCAAGCTTGGTGCAAGAGCAAGGAACGGCGGCGGCACCTCTTGATTTTGGTCGGAACCTGAAGGAAGAGGCAAGCGCGCGCGAGCGCATGGACGGGCGGACAATCTCGGTTCTTGGCTGCCGCCGGAAGGGACGATATACGTCAACGAGGGACAATGCGAGCAATCAATCAGTTAGAGCCGGGCGGGTTCTCTTGCCTGTCCCAAGAAACAGGGTCATGCGCCAGGTGGCAGAGGGTGCACCGGCCGGGGGGACGAGGGTGGAAGAGCCCAGGACATCATCACCCACCTCTACTCGGTCCCGTCATCCCATGTTCGATACTCTGTACGGGTGGGAGAGCGCAAGAGCGGGCAGGCAGGCAGCGTCAACAGGGGCGCACACACCCAGCCAGTCACCTCTGTCGGTCCATGCCTCGTAACGGAACTTGGGAACCAAGCGGGACGGGCGCTAGTTAGGGGAAGTGCGAGACAGACGGGACGCGCCAGGGCCAGCAACGGGCAAGCCCATCGCGATCGGGCAACTGCAAGTGAGAGCAACTTGCGTGCCTGGCTGGCGTGAGTGGTGGATTTGGGCCTACTGTAAGTGTGGGCGGGGATCGCTGGGGGTGGATGAGAATTGAAGACTCCTGGGATGTCAGTTACGTAGTGGGTGGGTGGGTGAGGTGTGCTTTGGTGAGGTGATGGAGGGAGGGAAGGTGAAGGATGTCATTGATTTGATCCGGCTTGGCGCCCCGCGGCAAGGCAGCCCAGCCCAGATGGGAAACCACCAGCATCGAACCTGCGGAGGGAAGCGAAGCTTGCTTTTCGACGACGCACGGCCGTGGCGCGGTGGCGGCGAGACAGCGGACAAACTCCCTGGCACCTACCCAATCCTCCTCCTCCTCTGCAGCCCTGGACGAACGAGAGACGAACGACCAGGCAGGGGGAGGGGGATGGCGATCCGCCGTTGGTTCTGTTGCATCCATCGTGGGGAACCCTTGGAATCCAGAGGAGACGACGACGACGACGACGACGACGACGACGACGGCCCAACAAACAGACAGAGACGGAGACGAGCATTTGATCATCAGCGCATTTTGGACAAGTTTGTTGTTTGACAGATGGGCACACAGCAGGGGGGGAGATCAATCTCGAAGCCCCTGTCGAGTCGACTGCCCACCCATCCGCCCGTTGCAGGGCCTCCCCCCCAGTGGCTGACATGCCCGCCTCTTACTGGGCTATCTCTGGCTGTCATCAGCATCAGTGGGGGCGGAAGCACAGTCCAGCCTGCATGCGCTCTCATCTTCACAAGGTAATTTATTCAAAAGATTCGAGCTACACTTAGGTAGGGACCCTTCTGCGCGAACAGGCCTAGGGCTGACGGGCCGAGACCTGGAGTGTCTGGCCGTATAATACCTTGGACGCCCGGCTGTTGATAGCCTGTGAGTAACTTATTCCGTGGATACGAGGTCAAGAATTAATTTGGCCCCAGGCCCTCGGCGGACAGCCGGATTTGTTTCCAGAAAGCAGCCCCCCGGTCTAGCGGGGAGCCTGGAGGACCGAAACTCGTGGAGGGCATCCATCCATCCCCTGGGCGTTGCCGAGACGAGCTACGTACTAGCCGTGGCACAGGTAGAGAGAGAATGAACCGAAACGAGGGACCCCGTGTTCCCAAACGGCCCGAGACGCGGCAACGAACGAATCAAGGAGGCGGGGACTCTTGTGTTTTAATCTTCCTTCTCCCCCCGTGTCTGTGTGTGCGTGTGTCTTTCATTGCTGAATTGCTCACCTCGTAATTCATTGACCGTAATGATGACACAAGCGAGCAATCGCGTCGTCGTGTCTTTCTTTCTGCCTACGTATTGAGGTGTGCGCGGCCTGCTCCTGCCGACGTGCAATGCGCGCCTGCCGTGCAAGGCTGAGATAGACTGGTGTTATACGAAGTATAGTACATACGTACTTTGTGTGGTAGCACAAGGTATAGCACAAGGTATAAACGAGGAAGGGTTAGGGAGGAGAGGCGGCTTGCAGACGGGATACGCCACCACTTTGCACTTTGAAGCATGTCTCTGTCCGAAGTGGTGTCCCGCCTCTGCTGGCGGGCTGTGACGCACGGCAACGGCGCCAGCCAGCAGGTGGGATGAGGTGCGCATATATCTAGGTACGCAGATAGGACCGTTTCTGCCCATCTTCATGGTTGATGTCGTCTGCTCCACGTATAGATGCATAGTAGTCATCAGCTCAAGTATACGGACCGCAGCGCCATGCATCTAGCTGAGTACCTAGGTAGTTATTATGCCCTCCATATACCATCCATCCAGCCAACCCATCGTATTGCCCGCCTTCATGTCATGACATAGTATACACACACCTCCCAAAACCCTGCGCCCGCCCGCCCGCCCGCCCGCCCACGGACCATGACCGCGACATCAACAACGACAGACGCCCGCGCCGTCTTGTCCTCACCCGAGCTACCTTAGGTAGCCTTGCCATCCCCGTCCGCGGCAGCACCAGCAGCAACGGCGGCGGCGCCCTTCCTGCCGACAAAGGTCCTCATCCCGCGGTCGACGCCCGCCAGCCTGCGCGCCAGCACCTGTACGCCCGCGGGCAGCACGGCGTACCAGTCGACCCAGCGTGCGTACAGGGGCATGGCCGCCCAGCCGCCCGTCCCCGCGTCCACGGCGGCGATGATGTCGCGGGCCACGTCGACGGGCTCCACGACGGGGGCGAGGAACGCGCTCGGCGTCTGCACCCCGTAGAAGAGCGGCGTGCTCACCTGGCCCGGCGTCACCAGCACGGTCCGGATCTCCGGGTGCGTCTCCCGCAGCTCCGCCGCCAGCGACCGGTGCAGCGCCGTCAGGCCCGCCTTGGCCGCCGCGTAGTCGGTCAGCCGCGCCGCGCCTAGGTGCCCGATGACCGACGACACGTTGACCACGGTCCCGCCCCGGCCCGACCGGATCAGCGCGGGGAGGAAGGCCTTGAGGCAGTAAAAGGGCCCCAGCAGGTTCGTCCCCAGGCTGGTGTCGATGTCGTCGAGCGTCAGGTTGAGGAACGACTTGCCCACCACGATGGCTGCGTTGTTGATGAGCACCGTCGGCGTTCCGAGCTGCCGTTCATTCTCTTGTCAGCACCTCCTCGTATGTCTTTTCTTTTTGCGCTTCCGCCTGTATACCACGATGGGAGACAAGGCAAGGGAGCAGAGGAGAGAAAGGACCACAGGTGTAACTCACCTCCTGTTCAATCTGGGCCGCGACCCGGGCGACCTGCGCCTTGTCGCTCACGTCGCACTTGTAGTACGTGACGCCCCTGGCCTCGCCATTCTCCATCTCGTTGACGTCGAGCACCGCGACGGTCGCGCCGCGCATCCCGTAGACCTCGGCGACCAGCATGCCCAGCCCGCTGGCGCCGCCCGTCACCACGATGACCTCCTCGCCGAGGTCCACCTCGCGCGGCGGGCCGTACGCGACGCGGCGGTCGACGGCCGCGGCCGCCCAGCCCAGCGTGACGAGCGTCGCCCACGCGAAGGCGGCCAGCATGGGCGGCGCCTCCCACTTGACGGTGCGCGCGCGCAGGCACAGCGGGATGATCCAGCACACGAACGGGTGCAGCAGCGTCACGTACAGCACCTTGAGGAGCAGGTCGACCGACAGCGGCGCGAACCACGAGTCGCGCTGCGGCGGGCGGGGGTAGTAGGTGCTCGTCGGCCGCGCCATGATGGTGGTGGTGGTGGTGGTGGCGGTGGAGGAGGAGGAGGTGGTGGTGAGTTCAAAAGTCTTTGATGGCGAGCGACGCGAGCTGCCTGCCGCTGATGACTGCCCGCTGATGGCTGGCTGGCGGTGATGGATGGAGCTGTTGGCCAGCTTCGTGTCTCGTCCGTGAGCGTCAAGTACAGTGGTGCGAAGCGAGGACGTGCCAAAGGGAGCAGAGAGGAGAGGAGAGAAGAGAAGACAGTCTGCGCGCCCGTCCTCGTTGGATAGATAGCTGGTGAGGAAATGGCATGGAGCTGCGGCGGCGACTGTCTGGTTTGGTCGAAACCCGCCTGGTGCCGCATGTGAAGAGAACCCCTGGTTTGACACCCCTGTCAGGCACCAAAGGCACACGGTGAGTGGGCCCCGCCAGTCGGTTTGAGCCGCAGGCCAGCCGCACCTCCAGGCAGGTCACCTCATACATAGAGAAACGCCACGGGCGCTTCCTTCCGGTGATCGACATACACCGCCGGCACTTCAACAGAAAACGACGGCCAAAACAGCATCATTCCGAGTGAGTGTACATGCGTCGTGGCAGCTATTGAAATGGTTTCCTTGTTGTTGTTGTTGTTGTTGTTGTTGTTGTTGTTGTACAGTATACGCTTCCACCACATTGTAGACACCACATTGTCTGACTGGGCTTGCATTGGATGATAGATGGCTGCTTCATTAAATCCCATCCAGGCCTTGATCTCGCCTGAGCACCAATAGAGCAGTCGAAATACAAGTACGAGACAGGGCCGAGTATCGCCAACGTATATGTAGCAAGTTGGGTATTTCTACATCGTCCCACATCTACACTCTGCGGATAGTCCGGTATATACCACATTCCGCGCATCGTACACACCCATACCAAACTCCCAGCCTTCAGGTGGTGGGGGCTCCTGCTCCAGCTCCCGCTTCATGTTAGCGCTGCTGCCGCTTCTTCTCCTACTCGTTCTTCTCTCGAGATTCCCTCTGCTGCCGCCCCCGCCGCCGCTACTGCTGCCCCCCACGGCCTCGCCGCTCCTCCCTATACCGCCTGTCCTCCTCCGCCTCCCGCTGCCTCTCCCTCTCGATCGCCTTGGCCCTGCGCTCGTGATACGCCGGATCCCGCACGACGCCCTCGCGGCGCCACTTGCGCGGCGGCTTGACCCCGAGCGCGGCCTTGTGCTCCCACACCTGCAAGCCGCGCCGGAACCAGCGCTGCTGCCGCTCCTCCTCCTCCTCCGCCGACGGCTGCCACTTGCTCTTGAGGATGCGACGGATCGCCTCGGCCGACACCTCGAACTTGTCCGCCAGCGCCTGCGTCGTGTACACGTCCGGGAACTGCGCGTTGAGCGCCCGGATCCCCGCCAGCGCGTCCGGCGACAGTCGCTTGCGCGGTCTCCACCCCTCGGGGAACTTTTCCCGGAGCGCCGCCTTTTGCGTCTGCCACGTCTCCCGCTGCGGCTTGCTGACGCCAGCAGTAGAGGATGAGTCGCCGTTGCCGCTGCCCTCGTCGTTTTCGTCTTTCTTGTTGCGGCCTGAGGGGGAGAAGGGGTGGGATGAGGAGGAGGAGGAGTCGGGTTGGGGCTTCCGCCCGCGCTTCGCCTTGGTCGGGGGCTTGGCTCCATCGGCCGGTCTCGCAGCAGATCCGTCAACATCGGCTTTCGCATCGCCGTCGCGTTTCCTCAGTCTCAGCTGAGGCTCTGTCGGCGTTGATGATGCCTCCTGCTGCGACGACGGTGGCTCAGCGCTCAGCCTCTCCGTCGCCCGCGTCGTATTCGGCGGCTCGTGTGTCTTCGCCGCAGCCGCCCCGGCGACATCCTGCCTCGGTCCCCGCGAGGCGTGGAATCCACGATGTTGTCCCTGCGGCGGCGCAGTGGCAGCGTGAAGCGTACGGCTCTGCAGGGCCGGACGGGGTCGAGCCACAGTCGCAATGCAGGCGGCGCGCGTGACACTCGGGAGCAGCGGCGATGATGATGATGGGGGTGCCTCGAGCCGGTGGACCTGCGCCAGGCCTTGGACAAAGGCCCTCCAGGGCGCGGCCCGGCACGCGCAGCTCATGGCCGGCGGGTGGATGCACGCGCGTCGTGTGTCGTCAAATCGGTGACGTGATGATTTGCGGGCGGGCAAAACCAAGTTGCGAGCGAGGGTGGCAGCAGGAGGAAGAGGCAGAGAAAAAAATGCCTAAAGCCTGTGGTGGGCATGACGCCTCGAGGCGCAGAGCGAAAGGAAATTCAGGCCGACAGGGGTCCTCTCTCCTCCAGTGGGTGGGGCCCGGGAGGGAACCCGCCCCGGCGGAGAAACCTCTCCCGCGCGCGCTCACGCGGGTTCCTCGTTTGCTGATGGATGAGCCGCATCCACGCCAGCATCTCGTGCCCAAGTAAGGTTGTGCTTTGAAGTTTTGTTTCCTGTTTGATGATGTGCATCAATGCCGCTGGGCGTGGCAGGGGCGCAGCAAGCCGACACGCCCGCTGGGGCATGGGATTGATGACACCCGCCATGGCCCCTTGGGCCCCGTAGGTACATCATACGGCGCAAGCCTTCAATCCTGCGACATCGTGGGGCCGTCGAGCCATTCAATGCTGGACTGCGGGCACACTCCACCCTCCGTCTGATGAGATGAGCTTCGCACAGCCCGGCGCGTGGGGATGGCACGAGATAGATGTCTTTGCGGCCCGCCCCGGGGCTTAGACCGCTTGCGCCTCCCTCTCAACAGCAAACGTCTCCAGAGCACCATCGCGCCATCTGCCTATAATCAGGTCAGGGACGTTATGCGAGCATCATGACACGACAAGACGGCACGCGGACCCGACGCTTGCCACGATGCCCTCGAGAGACTGGCTCACAAGGCCATTGCATTCCCTGTGCCTGTAGTGATATTGTACACTTCTGAACAAGTCTATCTGACAAGACTGCTTTTCGATGACGCTCGCTGGCAGCAACTGCCAGCATCCTCATCTCTCAATTTGTACCCCAGTCATGTATTAAGAGTCGACAAGAGACTCATAATCCCGCCGCGCGTGTAACTATGCATTGTCCGTCGACACGACGGCCAGCCCCAAAACTTGCGCCTAACTTCGCTTTAAAAAGAATAAACCACGTGCTGAACCGTAAACGCCAATTCCCGCAAGAGCGCATGGGCCGGAGCCCATGTCCCGTAACTTAGTTATGCGTGGTGCATCAGCTCGACGGGTGGTCGGGCTGTGTGCGCCAGGATGGGACGAGTGGCCTCAAGAGGGCTCATCTCCTCGGGCTCCTCCGTCATGTCCTCCACCACGACGGCGGGCAGATCGGGGCTGCAGCCGTTGTCATCGGGGTGCCAGATGAGGGTGGAGCTGCGGCTCCTACCCCGGACACCGGGCAGCGTACCATCGACGGGGCTCAGCGGGGACTCGACGGCATCCTTGCGCTGGTGCAGCTTGGCCAGGGCATCGGCGAGGTCGTCGGCATGCACCATCTTGTTGGGCGCGTCTTCCAGCCGCATCTCCCACCCGTGTGGCGGGCTGGGCGGCGGCGAGATGAAGAAGAGCTTGCCGGCGTCGGGGAGGGCGAGGTGCTCGTCCTTGGCCTCGACGGACGTCTGCTGGCCATAGTAGACCTTGAGGCGCTCGCCGAGAACGGCCTCGCCGTCCCAAATTTGGCGGACGGCGATGGCGGCGTCGATGTCGAAGAAGGAGACGACGATGCGGCGGAACGACTTGAGCGGCGCAAAGGCATGAATGGGGGCCGTCTTGGTGATGAGGTCGCGTATGCTTTGCAGGTTATCCGGCCGAAAGATGTCGGTGTTGTTGAGGTTGGTGAACAGTAGCGTATTGGACGGCGGCGTCGGCTGGACCAGCGGCGGGAGATTGGACAGGTCGAGCGTCAGGTTGGACTTGCGAGAAGCCGACGACGACGATCTTGACGGGCGCGGTGTGAGCTCCATTGCGTCGTCGGGTGTGTGTGTGTGATTATGCGGCGCGAAGGCAGCAGCGGTCGGTCGTGGGGAAGCGGACGGGGGCGGTAAATATGCAGACCAGACGGGGTGGTCCGGTGTCGAAGAGGCCTGATAGTCTTGCGACAGATGGGGTGGCGAGTAGCGTCTCGTCGAGGCCTCCGAGTGCACAGTATCCGTTTCGCGAAGGCGACGATAGGTGCGACGGAGAGCAGAATGTGGCAGTAAATGGGAAATGTTGGAAGAATGATCAGGTTGGCACCGGCGAGTGAGGGGGGCGAGAGCGGCGGGGAGAGGCGGTTAATATGAAGAGGCGGAAGTCGGTGTCGGGTCGGGCTCGAGCGCGAGTTCGGTATGGTGTGGTCTGCGAGGCGAGGAGGTGTGGCACGCGCACGACGAAAGACCACGACGACGACCACGGCGGCGGCGGCGGGGAGAGTGAGGGGCGGCCCCTTGTGTGGCAGGTGGCAAAAGGTTCAAAGTTGCCCAAAGCCACGCGAGGGAGAGGCGAAAGCGGGCGGTGCTAGTAGTTGGTGGACAACGACGGACGATGGAAGAGAGTCTTGGCTTGTCGGAGGGGTTGGCGAGGCAAGGTTTGACTTGGGGTGCGGGCGGGCTCGGCGGCGATGGAGAGAGAAAAGAGTGGAGCATCTGTCAAGAGAGCACGGGCTCGTCAGCATTGCCCTGCCCCAAAGCGGCAGCTGGACATTGGAACCTGGCCGGGCTACCTGCCCCTAAGGAAGAATCTAACGGGCTCTGACATTAATAATTGGTGGGCTCGCCGTGGTTGGTTTGCCGGCCACCGATGGCGACCTACTAACTTAGGTACATACACGCAGCAGCGCTCCGCACAGCACGGTCCAGCACTTGCTGCAAGCCGCCCACAGGCAGGCGGCGGGAATTTACAGTGGGTGGTTGTTTCGCCCGATAGCGCACATGCGCACCTACCGAACGACCCCGCCCTCCATGGTTCCAAACTCCATCGTGGCAGTGAAGGAGGGTCATCATTCCGTGGTCTCATCGTGGCCCGTTAGGTACTTTACTCCACAGGATACGGACTACGTATCGGAAGAGGGGGAGGGAAGGCATGGATCGACAAATTTCCTCGCAACCGTCGGGTGCGGCGCGTGGCTTTCTTTGCGGGCTCTGCACCTACTAGGTAGGGTAGGTAGAGACACGGACAACACAGACAGATTTTTTGTGTTGAGGTTGGGCGGTGCAATGTGCAATCCAATGCAACCCAACCAGGACCCGGAGCCTTGGCTTGCCAATGCGCGCGGCCCCAGAGGG
Source organism: Purpureocillium takamizusanense (assembly GCF_022605165.1). Taxonomy (NCBI): domain Eukaryota; kingdom Fungi; phylum Ascomycota; class Sordariomycetes; order Hypocreales; family Ophiocordycipitaceae; genus Purpureocillium; species Purpureocillium takamizusanense. Next base: position 2,748,121 of record NC_063072.1, read on the forward strand.
CAGTGCTGAGGATGAATGGGGGATGGACGGCGACGCAGCTCAACGCAACGCAACGCAACGAAACATCATCCATGCGCTGCAGCCACGCACCCTTGCCGCTGCCCGTAGCAATAAGACGGGTTAAGTAGTACAGTACCTACGACGTAGTTACTTCGTAGTAATACAGGTAGGACAAGTCTGCGACGATCCACCGAGATGGGCACGGTCGCGACGCTGCTCTCGCCACTTCCACGATGCTCCTCTTTTTTTTTTTCTTGTCTTGTATTAGGTTTCCATCGGCAACGTCCTCATTTGCAAGACTGATGCTCCAGGCCGTATGCCTTTTCAGTAGGACTGTAATTAATCACTGTCCACCCAGTCGTTGTGTCTGTCTGTTTCTTCTACCGTCCCGTCGATGAAACGGTCGCCCCACTCGTCTCAGTTCGAAACGGTGCAGTCGGCCACGTTATTATTCGCCGTCTCGTGCATGGGCATGATAACGGTCACTTACACGACGTCGATACGCCCCGGCCCCCCAGAACGGTTGCGCCCCAAGAGCCCTCATCGGACCCAAATCAAACTTTCGATAGGTTGCCATGGACGAGTGTTTATAGCTGGCTTGACTTAAGAACCACACGTCGCACAAGCAACGCGTAAGCCTGCGAGAGGCTCCCGGGCGCATGGCATGGCATGCCACAGTCCCCCCCTTCCCTGGGATCGCGCACTGCCTGGCTCGAATTCCACATCGTCGATGGCCCCATGCACGCACCGCCGCCAAACAAAACCTTGTCCGAGACTTTTGAATTCGCGAATCCAACTGCCACCGCCGCAGAGCATAGCCCCCCTGGCGGTGGACGGGGTGCGATAGCGTCGGCCCCAGAGTCAATCTCACCCCCGCTTTCCAGTGTCTTTTTGACGTTTGGCACCAACTTCTCCACAAGTCTCTCCACTCCACTCCCCCCGACTTACACGGCGGGCAAGGAAAGGAAGGCAAGGAAGGGGATGTGAGGGGTGTTGGTTTGAATGGCATTGGTGTGTGTGCGTGTGTTTGCGCGCGTGCGTGTTGCATGCATAGACAGATGCAAATGCAGGCAGGCTGCCCGTCGTTGAGTTGTTCCTGGGGGTGCGCCGCCGCTTCTGACTCCCGTTGCACTTGGTAGTGTCTTGCCCGTAGTATCTGCATCTGCACCGCCGTGTCAGCTTGTATGTATGTATGGCTGGCCATGACCTGCCCGTTCAAAACGGTAGAGACAGTTTTGCGCAAAGCACCAGTTATCTGTGCGAGTGTTCAATTTCATAAATCCGTTGCCCTCATTGGTAAATAGGCGATGGAGCAATTTCGTCGTCGCACAACAAAGTGATCCGTAGTTCCCCACGAGCAAAGTCTTGCCATCACCACCACCACCAGCAACCACAACAACAACAACAACAACAACATCATCATCACCATCCTCCTCCTCCTCAGTCCGTGGCCAAGACGGCCTCAATCACACTCTCGCCCTCCTTGTGCCACACGCCGCTCATCCGCAGCCCCGCGCCCTCCAGCAGCGCCCGCCACTGGCTCTCGGTGCGCTCCTGGCTCACCAGCAGCGCCATCATGACCATGTCGAGGCTCGTCTGCCGCCACGACGCCCCCCTGTCCGGCAGCACCAGGTCGTTGATGATGAGCCGCGAGTACCCCGGCGCCATGGCGTCCCGCAGGTGCGACAGGATCACGCCGCACTGCTCGTCCGGCCAGTCGTGCAGGATGAGCCGCAGGTAGTACGCCCGCGCCCCCCGGCACGACGCCGGCTGCGCCGTGAAGAAGTCGTGCGCGACCGTCGTCACGCCGCGGCCCCCCGGCGGCGGCGGCGGCAGCTGGCCCGACGCCTCGGCCGCCGCCACGATGTCCGCCTGGTCCTGCAGCACCAGCCCGCCGCGCAGGTCGGGGAAGCGCCGGTGCAGGTCCGCCAGCTGGTGGCCCAGGTTGCCGCCCACGTCGACGAGGAGCGGGCTCGACGTCCGCAGGCCCGGCGCCCCCAGCCGCTCCCTCACGGGATACATGTCGGTCCACGACGGCACCGAGCTGGCGTATGCCCTCAGGAACTGGTTAAAGCCCGCGCCCAAGCCCGCGTCCCGTCGCATCAAGCCGAAGAACGTCTCCTTGGTGCCCAGGGCGTGCTGCAGCGCGCACTTCTCGCCATTCTTCGGGTTTTGGTAGTTTGTCTTGGCCAGGAACTCTGGGAGAGACGCAAACGTAGGTATCGTCGTCATGCACGTGTACTGTAGCGCCACGCGTATGTCTGGGTCGTTCATCGACCGGGAGAACCGCGTGCTCACGTACGAGTCCCTGCCAACCTCCCTGACGATGCCGGTCGCCGCCAGATGCTTAAAGATCCGCGCTGTATGTTTTCATACCACATGTCAACAAAGAGTCACGCCATCCTGCGTACATGGTGTGGAAAATGTCGACGCACCAACTAAGACTGGATCCGCCACGGTCCCAGCGGCCAGTTGCTCGCTATTTTGTGGTTCGTCGGACAGCTTCTTGAGAAGGCCGAGATCGACGGCGACTCGCACAGCCGCCGTCCTCGAAGCCTCGCCCCAGCCGATCCTCACTGCAAACTCAAAGGGTGTGTACAGCTCCAGCGTGAGCGCCTCGGCCGCAGCCACAAGTTTAAGCCGGGCTTCGCCGTCGTTGGGGTCGCCGAGGAAGGCCTTGCCAAAGTTGGCAACATCGTCGAGGAGTCTGGCAGCAGTCATCATCACAGATACTTGCGTGCTAGCAAGATGGGCAGCGATGAGGCGACTTACACGACCCCCGTGGTCGATACCGTTTATATACATTCTGGCAGCCCTACGAGATGGAGGTGCATCGGCGGCCAGTGCCGCTCGCTATGCTATGCTATAGTCTGCTGCGTCATGCTATGACATGCCATGCTACGCTACCCTACTAAGCTCTGCTATATCTTGCTACGTACCAGCTTGTGTCGTAGACGTGGGGATAGAGTCGGTTGACTCTGATACTACCTACATACTTTCGTGCATACCTCGTGAAGGTCCCGGCCGGATTGCAAAGGGAAAGGGACAATTCAACGCCTCGAAAGGGCGGCAGGTGGACCATCGGGTATTGTACCCAACTAGCACCGTTGTCAATTAGTACTCCTTCCATTTTGGAACAACGTTTTGTTGCTTACTGTGCCACGAGGTTTCGAGTCGTACATGTGCCACCGTGAAAACACGTCCGTCCCAGGCTGTCGGCTATACATGCCATTGCAAGCTGTGGTGTTGCACAGCATGTCCTTACTAAGAGTTGATTCCCGCGTGGTCATTGTGTAGTGATACGAAGCAGGTCTGCGTGTGTGTGTGTCTATCTGTGTCTGTAAGTTGTGCTTTCTCTCCTCCTCCTCCTCTTCTTCTTCCTTCGCGCCTCTCTCTCTCAGTCTCCGAGCTCCGCCTCGCCTCTCCGTCTTGGCACCATCACCGTCCAGAAAGGCGACGCGCGCGCGCGAGCGCGGGTGTGTAAAGGTCCCTCCCCCAAGAGAACAGCCAGAAGCCACTTACTACTCAATTACTACCATCCGCCGCCACCAATGCCACCATCACCAGCGCCCGCTCCGCGCCGTTTTGCACTGCCCCCCCCCCCTCCCTTGTTCCCGATAAAAACATTGATGCACATCTGGCACGGCACGGCGCTCAACCCCGTACAGAAACACAAACCCCCGCTTGCGAGCCCGAGGCGGGATGGGACCACAGTGTGCTGCGCTGCAGATCAGAAACCCGTTCACTGTGGGGTCTGGTTTCTTTTCCCCGTTCTTTGTTTCTTGTTCTCCTCCTTGTGTTTCTTTTTTCCTTTTTACTTTTCCTTGTTCCTCCTCATCTCTCTAAGCCACAATGACGTGTAAAGTAACGGGCGCATTACAGTAGCAAAGTAGTAGAAAGACCCCCCCCTTTTGCAACAAAACGAGCTTGATAAGACAGGCGCCCAAGACGGGGTCAGTCGCAGCCGAGATAGTAACTATGTATGCCCATCTAGTGTAAGTCGCTGCGCCTCCACCACCTCTCGCGCCGTTGCGCCGTCCCCACCACCGTCCGGGGGGGGGGGGGGGGTCGGGCTGCACACACATCCCCGACCGACCAGACACAAACGCGGGCGGACGGACGCGCGGGTGGGTGGGCGGTGAGAACAGTCCCGTTTAGGCAAGCACCTCATGATGCCAACAAGACTTCGTACAGTAGAAGTCGCCAAGCTTGGGACTGTCGACGCCTTAAATTTTGCGAACGTAAACGCCCTTCTCAGTGCAGCCTTATGCCTCGGTGGCGAGGAGGCGCATCGGCCTTGGTGGCAATGACATGCAATGACAGTAGCATGCTTCACAGGAGTGTTCAAGAGGAGGTCGACGTAATCTCAGCCCTCCACTGCGAAGGAGGTGTTGCATCACGTCTCACTTGACGTCTAGATACAGAGTTCGTGCTGCGCCTCCAGTGCTCTCGCCATCCTAAGCTCCCAGGTATCTTGCAGTCTCGTACTCGTACAGACACCTCTACCAGCTTGTGCCCTCCAGTATCCTCGAGTGACAACGTACTGTACAGTCCTGGCTTCACCCATTTCGCCAGGTGCGGTGGCTGCGCCCCCCTTCGTGGTCTTCCTCCCGCCCGGCTTTCGTGGCCCCTCTCACCGCAGCTCGACGCCGAGCTCCCGCACCAGCGCCTGGCGGACGGCCTCGTGGAACTGGTTCGCCTCGTCGTTGGTCAGCGTCCGCTCGAGGCTGCGGTACACGATGCGGTACGCCATGCTCCTGCGGCCCGTCTTGGGGTGCGTGAACTCGTCAATGACGCGCACGTCCTCGACCACGTCGCCCGCCACGCTGCGCACAATCTCCATGACGTCGTTCTCGTGAAAGGTGCCCCGCGTGTTGCCCCCGGCCGCCGACGTCGCCCGCAGCCAAAACGAAACGTCCTTGGGGCACGGCGGGTACTTGGAAAAGGGCACGAACCGCCTCAGCGTGTCGAGCCGGTCCGAGACGCCCGTAAACTGCGACAGGAAGCGCTCGTCGCGCGACCAGAAGAGCCGAATGTCTGGGATCTTGAAGAGCAGCATGGCGATGCGGTCGATGCCGATGCCAAACGCCCAGCCCAGCTGCGACGGCACCCCCGCGTTGACGTACAGGTCCTGCTTGACCACGCCGCACCCCAGCACCTCGAGCCAGTCGCCTGCGTAGTAGACCTCGAGCTCCCACGACGGGCTTGTGAAGGGGAAGTAGGCCTCGACCCACCGCATCCGCAGTGGCTCGTCCACAAAGGTAGGGTCGTCCTTGAGCGCCGCCGCCTTGGCCCGCGAGAACACATCCACCACCATGTTCTCGAGCGAGCGCTTTAGGTGCTCGCCAATGGCCGTCGCTTCGGCCGCCGAATGGCCCTCTTGCAGCGGATTGCGCTCGGCGTGAAAGGGCGGGTTCGGGTCCTCGACGACGACGTCGTGCTTCGGCAGTGCGTCGATGTCGCGCCGCACGGCCGCAGCTATATCCCCGTCGGGCACCTTTTGGCGGTCCCAGGACCTGGCCCCCTCCATCTGGTGGAAGACGGGGTAGTGGCTGCGGTCGATCTCGTCGCGACGGTAAACATCAGCCGAGATGAGGTAGCCATCACTCTCGTTGGCGCGGAACGTGTCGGCCTGGTGGGCACTCGTGTGCGTGCGCAGGAGGGTCGTGTCGCTGATGTAGTACGAGTCCGTCAGCGCCCGCCCGGGGTGGTTGGCAGGGAAGCCGAGCGAGTCGAAGTTTTGGTGCGTCGAGACGACGGGGCTGTAGTCGTTGTAGTACTTGTAGGTGGGCTGTGGGAAGTGCGACTCGATGATCTGGCGTGTGATGTAGACGGGGTGGTCGGGCTCGAGGTGAAGCTTGCGCGACGTGGCGTCGAGGACGTTGGGCGGCACGTTGAACCAGTCGGGGTCCGTCTTGTAGGACTTGCCGCGGACGACGACCGATGACGGCTTATTTTGGCCCAGTGTCCTGCTCCTCCTGGGCGGCGTCGACTCGGGCTCTGCATCGTGCCTGTCGTCAGCATGTCATGTGGAAGTGCTCTCGCCGGCACGTGCACGAGAGAGGGAACTGACGAGACGAGTATGGCCGTGGCCATGAGCGGGAGCAGGCCAGGCAGCGGAGAGGGAGAGAGGGGGGAGCTCCGGCGCTCCGGCGCAACAAGGCGAGCGTCGTGACGGCCCGCAGCGACATTGCGAATGTGTCAATCGGGCTGCAATCGCATCATTCGAGCCGTGTGCGAGAGCGGGCGGGCAATGGGCCGGGCACGGTCGCCTGAGAAAGCTGTCGTCGGACGGACGTTGATGGGCGTTGGCAAGTTTTGAGCGGATGATGGATGGATGGATCCCAGATGCGATGGACCCCCTAGCTTGCCTGGAAGCCCACCGTGGCGTCGCCCCGCCCCGCCCCGCCCCGCTCCGACAGTGGACGCGGCCCGGGGCGACCAGCTAACTACCCGGAGCTCATTTACAGCTCTAGACCCATTGCCCATCCCTATGAGCTGCCTTTAGTTGGCGAAATCTTGTCTTGCTGCGGTCACCGAAACCATCTGCGACGAAAAGTTGGACCGCTGTAAGTGTATGGTTGACTTGAGAGAGCAGGAGGAGGCTTGCGAGGCGTGACTGGGACGCGCCGTCGGTCGTTGTCGCATCTTCTTTCATTTGTGGAATTGTCGGTCATTTGTGGCGTGACACAACGATGAGGCTCTAGGGGAAGCCGACGCTCCTACATGGAATCGAGAAAGAGGTAATAAGCTTCCCGAGCTAAGTAGTGGAACTCCACAGCATATCCTGGTTGCATTTCCCGGATATATAACCTAATCCTCAGGCAAGGGGTCTGTTAGCCACACCGGTTTGCCAGCGAGCGGCCCATATACAGACTCCGACGCATATCTCATATAGTTGAGACACACCTCCGCACTCTCTACAATCTCGGCCACCTCGCACTTAGCCAGCTCTTCGAGCCTCTGAATCCAAAAACGCCACCGGCTCGGACTGAATCCGGGGGAGGAGAGCCCCGACTGGATCGCCAACTCGCCCAAGCTAGACACCTGCGGTGGTGGTCGCGTAGCCTCTGCCATGTCAACGCCGTCGCCATTGCTCAGGTCGATGATTCGTCCCTCCGAGTGACGTAGCATCTGCAGGAGCGCATGGATCAGACTGTTCACGGGCAACCGTGTGTCCTTTGTCGTGTCACCGGTGCCGGGTGATGCATTAATGCTGGCCTCCGCTGACACCAGGTGTCGAGGCGTCTCCAGCGTCTCTCGAAACAAGGAGAGAACGCACGCCGCCGGCCCGCGGTGGATGCCTACCGAAATGAGGCGCCCTATGAAGGCGGCCAAGTTGAAGCGCAAATCGATCTCATCGCAGTAATCAGCCCGATAGTAGCGTTCCGTCCACTCCTCTACAAGATCTTGGCCGAGAAAAGGTAGGTCGGACCAGAATTCGCCACCGTCAGAGCAAAGAATGACATCCAGTCTCTCGTCGCTAATATCGCCGTCCGCTTCAATGGTCGCCAGTGGCCTCGTAAGAGTTCCCCTCGCCCTCGCACTTAGTATATGCCGCACGAGAGTGTCGTGTTTTGCGTTAGAGGCGCTCCAGTACTTGGCCGCTTGAATGACCGTGTTCCAAAGATTATGCATCTCAGCTTCCATGACGGACAAGGGGAATGTCGTGTTCATATAGCGAAAGGTGAGAACCGGGATATGAGATTGCACAGTTACGTCGAGGGTATGCTCGTCGCCGTTCTGGGCTTCTGCAAGAATACTGGCCTTGCTCATTTCCGAAAACAATTGGTAGCTGCGCAACGCTTCGGCCTCCTCCTCCTCCTCCTCTCGAGTCGCACGTTCAGTGGTTGCGGCTGACATGTTGCCCGTTCAAACGTGCCGTCAAGGACACGGAAAGGCAGCATTGCCGATAGCGCTAATGGAAGCACCTTGGAGTCGAACGGTCGTTGATGATCGTGTGAGCCCGCGCAGGCGCCTTTTCGCTGAGGTGATCGTGGGAAAAGTATGGCGCAAGGAGAACAAGAGGCAGCCGTAGGAGGGGTAAGAGAAGTTAAAAGACCGCACGGGTAGCAGGCCGGCTTGATGGCGGCCGGGGTACGGCTTTGACTAATAACAAAACGTCTCAAGCCCCGGGGTTATGTCATTGGGACATCTTATTCTTCGGCATTTACCCCTTGAGGTGCACGGTATATTCGAGACCCCTTACTCGTGACGTAAACTCTGCGGGGGAAGAGACAACCTCAATCGCCTGCCACGGCTGCCTGTTCAGCTGCCTTCAATTAGAAGCTGCAGTAACTTCTATTATTGATGTTATTGATAATAATAAAGAATCCATACCTCTCCACTATACTCATCTTGACTTTAAAGAAGCATGACCTCTGAGGACTTCCCCGCGTTAGCTAAACCCCAGACTTTGGGGGTTTGAGGCCTTTGACACTATGGTCACCCGTAGGCTGGGGATTCTGCTCTACCCGAATCTATCTCGTACGCATATAATAATGATTCTGGGGCGGCTTTTCTTTTACATAATACCCCATATTAGGTTGCCGTATAAATACCTGTTGACGGCTTCCCGTCTCGACCGGGACAGACCAACGAATCTCAACGAGTGGCCTGCTATCAATACCTAAAGATAAAAGACCATCTACAAATACTTTTACTTCAGCAGCCCTCGATACCAGAAACTCACGACCTCTTCTTATCAATTTTTCCGAGACGCCCCGCCGCAGACCAGCTACAATGCAAGCCTCACTGTTTCTCATTGGGTTCGTTGCCATTATCGGCGTTTCCGCCGACGTGTACAAGGGCGTAAGTGGTCGTCTTTCCGCCTTGCTCGATGACTATGCGAAACCCTCGCGTAGCAACCCGCTCCCTTGTCTACATCTAGCTAAGACTTTCATTATAGACATGCAACACGGACACCGGCCTGTGCTCCTTCGTAGCGAATGGTCTCGTAAAGAAGTCTCGATGCCCCAGCGATGGGGTGTGCGTGGTACGGGCCAGCCCCCTCCCCCGTCTGCCATGCCCTGCCGCATTCGTCCTCGAATGCTTGCTGATATTTTACATGTACTATACTAATTGGCGCGTAGTGCACCGAGACTGGTAACCCTTGCTGGTATACCGAAGCTCTAGACAAAACGACCTGCGTTTGAGCGCATCCGGGTCTGGTTCTCAAACCCACCAGAGGCAGTTGTGGAAGAGAAGATATCCTCCAGATAAGAACGGAAAGAGAGGGGGAGGAGGGTTCTTTCGATGCAATATGGCTGGAGAAGAATTGGCCAAGACCTGTATGTTGCTTACAAAATTAGGTCAATACAAGGCTGCTCCCACACGCGCCAAGGGTGTTCCGAACGATGTAGCGCAACTGGCATACCCAAACTAGCAAGAAGGTCCTGGTTTAGGGGACATTTAATTTTCGTAGCTTATGGTGTGGGCTGGGGCTGGTCAGCAAAGGCGATTGCTGTCGTACATTTCGTTCCGATGTGCTCATTGAACAAGAAAACAAAGTTGAAATGGGGTATCACTACAGCATAAAATACAGTCATGAATTTCTGTACTTACACCTACAGCCAGTAAAAGCCCCTCCCTGCCTTACAGAGAGGGCTGCAGTGCCATTTATGCGCCTCCTAGCTGGCCTCATCAAGAGCAGCTCAAACTGTGTGTGTCGGGAACCCTCGTGGTTTGACAAATGGTTCCAGTATGCGGCCCATTGCCTCGGACAGGGGAAAGCGGATATTGCCACGCACCCGCTCGCGATACCTGTCCATCATGGGAACGTAGACCAGGCCTGCCGACGCATACCGCCTGATGTGCTCATTGGGCTGCGCATCCAGGTAGTCTAGGCACCTCATGTATATCCAACGCAGCTCGCGCTTCAGCTGCGCCCTGTCTCCGGCGACGCTCTCCGTCTTCTCGCCCTGCAGCACCCCCAGGCATTCTTTGGCAATGTCCAAGCTCAGGCAATGAGACACGGACGCCATCTCGAGGGCGTGGTCCGTCAATGGCTGGGCCACGGGCTCTTCGACTGCCAGGAGCAAGGCAACGCAGCCAAGAGTGTTTGCCGTCATGACCCTGTACTGGGTCATGACGCTCGTCTTGGAGACCAGCAGCGGTCGCAGTCCTGGGTCGACTTTTTCCAAGTATTGGCAGATGGTCTGCCGCCAGATGCACATCTCCGCGAACTTGACGAGGTCGGGCTTGACGCCTTCGGCCCTGAGGCCAGCCAGGCACTCGGGCCAAGTATGGCCAAGAAAGCGGAAAGTACCGTCGACGAGGTCTCTAGGCGGGATTTGCACATCGTCGGATATTGTTGCGAATCCCAAGTATATCTGCTTCCAGTAATGGCGTGGATGCAGGGCCCCGCCCGTATGCACCCACCACGAGACACAGTCCCTCATCGCGTAGAGGGCCACTTCGTCTAAAGTTCCGTCGCCCTTTTCGGTGGCGATGTCGTAGTCGGCAGGATGGTCACCTGTGAAGGTCTCCAAAAAGTGGTCAATGTGCTTGACCAAGGCCGGGACGTCTTGGCATGTGCAGGGCGGCGCGCACGTATCTCCTAGAGCCGAGAACATTGGTGTCGCATCCTCGTCAATGGTCACGCCCAACCGAATCTTGTCGGTTTTGACTATAGGTCGCTTCAGGGTGCAGTAATGAACGTTGAAGCGCAGTGGGGCCGAGTCCTGTATGAAGCCATCTCCAAAGTACTGCTTGACAGTTTTCCACATGTCCTTCATCTTGAGGCTTCTTGGTCGATTGGGTTGAACAGAGCAGTGTTGGAGCCAAACGCAGATGGCGTAAATGCCAAAGTCGGTATAAAATCGGGTTAGAGGGAAGTAATGGAGGACCGTAGCACCTTAGTTGCGACTTCTATTGCAAAGTGCTGTTTGTATTCGACTCATGAAGCATCTTGTTGTTCCATCTACTGGGACGAATGTCCCCTATATATACCCATATGAGGGCGTATGTGACGCTGTGAGATGATTGATATCGGGGATATGTGACCACTTCAGAAGGGTGGTTATGACCTCTTTAGTCGAGGGTTGCGACGGCGTAGAGGGCCCCTGTGTGCAAGTGGCATTGCCTACCATGTCCATGACTCCGTCCGGGATGTAGCCCTCGAGCTTACCGACAACTTCGTTGGAGGGGTCGGCTCGGAGTCTTGTCCAGTTCGGTATTGTGCCAGGGCAATAATGCAGACCTCCGCCCCCGCTGAATCTCTCGCCACGTAGACTCCATGGGGCGCTGAGGTTGCCTCCCTCGGAGATGGTTTCCGGCTCTCCGAAGGCGTTTTTGACTGAGGTGTAAGTTTGCCGACGCGTACAGCGTAGCCCCCCTTCTGGCGATGCTGGAAGACGAGCCACAAACTTGTCCGAGCCCGTCAACTGCTGCTGATATATTCAGCGGTTATGTACGTATATGACTGGTCTCAGTCTCTCAGGCGCGGCAATCAGGCGACCGTCTCAACACGAATGGGCTCGCGTCGGCTGTGGCTGCGAGTAAGATGTGTAGGCCTTTAAGCTGGAGTGACGATCTGCTAATGGGCTACAGCGTTCACGTTCTGAAGACCCCAGGGTTCTCAGTCAAACCGGAGCTGTATCATAACGGAATACTTGCCCATCATCAGACACAGTGGCGGCGAATTGAGCGCGTGCCTGGGATGATGGCATGCGGGCGATTTCTACGCACATGGAGTCGGATGGACAAGATGCAGTATCTCTGCGGGTGCCGCGCGGGTCGCACAGCTCGGACATGTCTGATTCCTGTCCCAAGTAAGCCCGTTGAACGGTCTGAGCGCTCCCGACTGACTTTTGTACTTGGTACTTGGCATTGAATTGTCGCGATATCGCGGCAGCCGTTCCTGAAGCTCTGTTTTCACAGAGGCGCATCATGCGGTTGAGAACTATGGCCGATGAGTCCCAGCAGATGCTACCGCAGCGCTCACCCTTTTCTTCCGGCATTCGCGGGATGAGAATGCTGAGCTGTTTGGCTCCCCAAGGATCCTCTCTTCATCCTGGCAGCCAGCTGGAGTCTGCAGCAGGAATTGGTAGCTCGGGCGGCCAAACGGGGATAGAAGACAGCGAGGACTGGTCACTAATAAACAAGCCAAGGGTGGAGGGGGGTGAAAAGGAGAGGAGGAGGAGGATGCAAAGAAAGCGTGCAGTGTTGGCAGCGCGGAAATAAACGATTTCGGAGGCTGTCTGGCGATGTGCATCAATCAATCAACGCGCCCAGGCGGTTGGAAGGCCGGTAACTAATTAATGTTATACTGCGCAGTGCAGTACAAACGTTGCCGTGTTAGGCAGGCTGCTGGTTTTCTGCCGCCGTTCCGGCCGACGTCACTGCCGACGACGGAGAATTTGTCTCCTCCATCCATCCAGCCAGTAGATATAGCCGAACAGAACCACTTCTTTACCTCCCCCCCCCCGTCCGTCAGCAGGAAACGAGCAGGCCCTCTTCTGTCTGCTTCCTCACCTCACCTCACATCGCCTCGTCTCGTCTCGTTTCCCCTTCCGACGACGACCAACCGATCGACCGCAGCCCACGCCTCAATTGCGCCGCGCATGCCTCCTCTCCTTGCCCGCGCCGCCGTGCAATGTCACAATAGCCCGCCTGTACGCCTTGCCGCCGTCGCCTTTGCGCCCCAATCGCTCTAATCGAAGTCGATCGCGACGAACGACGAGACGAAGAACCATGGCCTCCTCCGCGGCGCCGACTTCGGCTTCGGCCTCGGCCCCAACCACCACCACCACCACCGGCACCGCCAACCCCGACGTCGCCGCAAAGACCGACGAGCGCAGGAAAAAGGCCAAGCCTCCGGCTATACGGTATCCCTTTTGGTTCGGCGGCAGCGCCAGCAGCATGGCCGCCTGCGTCACGCATCCGCTTGATCTGGGTACGTTCTTCTTCCTTTGCGCAAAGTCGTTTACATTACCTAGAACCACTTGCTAACCGCGACGACGCGAACAGTAAAGGTACGCACGCATACGAAGACGGGCGAGCGCGCATGCACGCACGCACGCTCGCTCGCGCACCCGCACAGACAAAACCAAAAACATGCCTGTTGGCCATGGCTCGTCACGCTCCTCCGACTAATAAACACATAAACTTACCAAACCCCAACCGCGCGAATAGGTCCGTCTGCAGATGCGCAAGGGCGACGCGCCCAAGAACATGAGCGGCACCTTCGTCCACATCGTCAAAAACGACGGCCCGCTCGCCCTCTACAGCGGCATCTCCGCCTCCCTCCTGCGCCAGCTCACCTACTCGACGGTCCGCTTCGGCGTCTACGAGGAGCTCAAGGCGCGATACGCGCGCACCCTGCCGCCCGGCCGCGAGCCCGCCTTCCCCGCCCTCATGGCCATGGCCATGGGCTCCGGCTTCCTCGGCGGCGTCGCCGGCAACTTCGCCGACGTCCTCAACGTCCGCATGCAGCACGACGCCGCCCTGCCCCCCGCCGAGCGCCGCAACTACCGCCACGCCGTCGATGGCATGGCCCGCATGGCCCGCGAGGAGGGCCCCCTGAGCTTCTTCCGCGGGTGGCTCCCCAACAGCAGCCGCGCCGCCGTCATGACCGCCGGCCAGCTCGCCACCTACGACACCTTCAAGCGCCTGCTCATGACCTACACCCCTATGGGCGACAACCTCACCACCCACTTCGCCGCCTCCTTCCTCGCCGGCCTGGCCGCTGCCACCGCCACCAGCCCCATCGACGTCATCAAGACCCGCGTCATGTCTTCGGCCCACCACCAGAGCATCCTCCGCGTCGTCGGCGACGCCTACAAGGCCGACGGCATAGGCTGGATGTTCAAGGGCTGGGTCCCCAGCTTCCTGCGCTTAGGGCCGTGAGTTGTCCCCCTTTATTTTCTTCCCCATATCATGGCGCAAGCCATACACTTTCTTTCTTTCTAGGTGTTCTAACAGTCCCCCAACCAGGCACACCATTTGCACATTCATCTTCCTAGAGATGCACCGCAAAGCATATAGACAGGTCAAGGGCATCGACGAGCGCAAGCTGTGATTTTCTTCCTTAGCACCATCCACCCTGCGGTTGTTCATTTTGTTGTTCTGTAATTTCTCCCTCATGGTGTCGGGGACCGCGCATGTATAGACGGCGTTGCGATTTAGACGGGCGACAATGCATAAAACGGCTTTACTGTACGGCAGATTGACTTTCTGCATCTTCTGACGCGGACATTCATAACATTCAAAAAAGGCCGTGGAATAGACAAGCGAAGGCACCGCTTGATTAGAGAATACGCATAGACTTACAAGCGCACGCAATGTATCCGCCATCCGCGAGCGTTGCTTCCGGGCGCCGCGTGCACGGATCATATCTACCCCGTCCGTGGTTCCCAGTTTAGTTTACAAAGGCCCTTGGAAGCATACCAGACCGCGCCGACCCAATTTTCGAGACCGCCCACCGCCCGAGCGCCCCGGCCCCCCAAACGCCAAACTCACTGCCACGACGGCTGACCGTACGGCGTGGTGCTCCCATACGAGCCTCCTCCACCGTACGACGTGCCTGCTCCGCCCCCGTACGCGGTGCCAGCCCCTCCGTACGACGTGCCCGGCGCGCCGCCGTAAGCCGTGTTGCCGCCGCCGTAGGCCGTCATGTTGCCGCCGTACGGAGTCGTATAACCCTGATCCTGCCAGGGAGTGGTGCCGCCGTCCATATTCATGTCTGGACTCCGCGGGCCGTCCATGTCGGCGTCTTCACCACCGTATTTCTTCGGGTCGAGACCCTTGAGAAGCGCGCCAATCTTCTGCTGGAGAACTCTTATTCCTCCTTGCACAATTTGGTCGGGCTCCATGGTCCCGGACGCCTCCACCTCAAAGTAGAACCGCTCCGGCATGGCATCGTAGTTGAACGCTTCGCCTTCCTGCAGGGGCTCTTCCCACTCCGCGTACTTGCTCTTCGGCCTGATTACATACCGTTAGCCTTGGTCGCGGCGAGGCGGTAGGATGGAGTGCTCTGCTGCGGCGGCTTACCATTCCTTCTGGGGGTCGGTATTGTTCTCGTACCATAGGTCGAGGTGGTGCAGCTTGTTGTGCGGATCGTACTCGAAGCCAACGGCAGACGTAGGCATCCATTTTGCGTGCTCTTTGGCGATACCCTTCTTGGCGATGCATGACAGCTTCAGTTCTTGGCCCTCGCGAAGCTTAGCGATGAGGCACCCGAGTCCCTCGGGGTCGGTTATGACGGGGCTGCCGACAGAGCTCGCGTGGCGGCCGTCGACGACGAGGTCACGCGCGTACACCTTCATAATCTGATCGCTCGTGCACTTGGCGTGCAGGGTCAGCGTGACGCTGCACTGCTCACAGTACTGCTCACAGTCGCAGTCGCGCGAGTAGTTGAGCTCGTTGACGCCCTTGGAGCTAAGCGGGATGAGGCCCAGCCTGTGCGCGATGAATTCGTCAGCCAATACGGAGTTGTTGACCTCGACCTCGACCAGGTCGATGGCAATGGTCGGCACTTCGGCTTGGATGATGCGACGTATCGAGTTGGCGAAGGAGAGGTTCGTCTTGGAAAGCTCAAAGTCGACGCGCGTGCTGTCGGCCTGGACTCCTTGTCAGCCAACTTTTCTCCAAAACACAATGCAGATGCGTGCCATAGGGGCTCCCGTACCGCTGAGATCTTTACTTGGGGCTGCTCTGGCTCCCCATCCATCACCATCGGGTCGTAGTCCATACCGTCCATCTCGGCCGCTCAGACCGGTCGCGGCTGCGACCGTGACTTGTTCCGCTCGCAGGGAGCCCTTAGTCGGATCGCGCACCGTGTCGTTTCTCGATTTTGTTATCGTCGTAGTAGTTGTAGTCGTCGGGTGCGCGGCAGTCGTCGCGAGTCGCGAGTCGCGAGGGTGAAGGCGTGAAGGCGTGAAGGCGTGAAAGAAGTTGGGGTGAGAGGAAGGCTTGCCAGGATGTGGCAGGCGGCGCTTCAAGTCCCTGGGAAAGAGATCCCTTGCGGTTGCCCGCACAGCGCCACGGTGCCTTAGTCAGCACCGGCTTATCGCCTTGCAGCGACACCCGATAAGCAAAAAAATATCCCCCGCCAAACTGCCCAACCTCAACTCACATTGGGAAATTTCGGAACCTCAATTCCTGGACCGATCTCGCTCGCTTCGACGGCACATCTCATTGCTCGCTGCCCACCCTGCCCCCCGGTTGACGATTGCCAGCACCGTTGCGGCCGCAGCGACGCCCGACATGAAGATCAAGGCCCTCAGCCGGTCCGTGGCGTCCCACCAGGCGCCCGGGTCCGACGTGGCCAAGCAGCCGCGCAACCTCGACTCGGCGCTGCACCCGTTCGAGCGCGCCCGCGAGTACCAGCGCGCCGTCAACGCCGTCAAGCTCGAGCGAATGCATGCCGCGCCGTTCGTCGCCCAGCTCGGCCGTGGGCACGTCGACGGCGTCTACTCCATCGCCAAGGACCCCAATTCGCTACAGCGCTTCGCCAGCGGGAGTGGCGACGGCGTCGTCAAGGTCTGGGACCTGACGGACAGGGACGAGGTCTGGCACACGAGCGCCCACGAGAACATCGTCAAGGGTCTCGAGTGGACGCGCGACCAGAAGCTCCTGACGTGTGCCGCCGACCGCACCGTCAAGCTGTTCGATCCGTACAACACGCCCAGCGAGGCCGCGCCCATCTCGTCGTGGCTCGGATCCGGCGCCTTTACCAGCCTGTCCCACCACCGCTCGAAGAACGCCTTCGCCGCCGCTTCCAGCGTCATTTCTATATACGACCTCGAGAAGCACACCGCCGCGCCAGAAGTACTGCACTGGCCCACCTCGACCGACACCATCACCAATGTCGCCTTCAACTATGTCGAGACGTCCGTCCTCGCCTCCTGCTCCACCGACCGCTCCGTCGTCATCTACGACCTGCGCACCTCGACTCCCGTCACCAAGACCATCCTCAACTTCGCCACCAACCGCATCGCCTGGTCCCCCATGGAGGCCTTCAATCTCGCCACCGCCTCCGAGGACCACAACCTCTACCTCTTCGACATGCGCCGCTTCGACCGCGCCCTCAACGTCCTCAAGGACCATGTTGCCGCCGTCATGGACGTCGAGTTCTCCCCCACCGGCGAGGAGCTCGTCTCCGCCTCGTGGGACCGCACTGTCCGCCTTTGGAAACGCGACCAGGGCCACTCCCGCGACATCTACCACACCAAGCGCATGCAGCGCGTCATGGCCGCCCGCTGGACCCCCGACAACAAGTACATCCTGTCCGGTTCCGATGACGGCAACATCCGCCTCTGGCGCGCAAACGCCTCGGAGCGCCAGGGTGTCAAGTCGGCCCGTCACCGCCAAGCACTCGAGTACAACGAGGCTCTCGTCAACCGCTACTCTCACATGCCCGAGGTCCGCCGCATCAAGCGCCATCGCCACATTCCCAAGGTCCTCAAGAAGGCCGCCGAGATCAAGTCCCAGGAGATCAAGAGCATCAAGCGCAAGGAGGAGAACGAGCGCCGGCACACCAAGAAGCAGTTCGAGCGGCGCAAGAGCGAAAGACAAAAGATGGTGCTGGCAAAGGAGAAATAGAAAAATCCCGGCTTGGTCTTTGCTTTTCTTGGCTGCAAATCTGGTGATACGCATGGCACGGCGTTAAGGATCGCAATTTTTATATAGGAAGCCTTCGTGGGGCCCTTGATATCTGAACAGCACTTGCAGCTACTCGGTGGCGTAGTTGCTCGAGACACAGAAGAGGTAGTCATACATAATGATATCGCAAATTCTCGTCACATGTTCGCCTCAGTGACAAGCAGCGAAAGCCGTGAACTGCGCTCCCCGCGCGCACAAGTAGACCACGGTTAGATGACACCAGTTCGCAGTTACCGTCTCTTGGACCACCCATATACCCCCGGCAATGTAGTCGTCGCATATCACAGGTTTCCGATAGTAAACGCCGAGTGAAGTGACTGAGTGAACCCGCTGCCGCATTGACACGCAAATCACGCACCGCTGTCCTTGAATCAACGCACGCAACCGGCCTAAGCCTCCCAGCTCTGGGAACGTCGTGAACATGAGACGTCTTTCGTGTCTGCTGCCGTGGACCCCGTCTAAAAGCAATCCATCTCCTGAAACTAAACGCCGGTGCTAATTCTCACAGTAGTGCGACAGTGTTGATTGTTTGCTGTTGTACACGCTCCAGACGAAAAAAATCTTTATCAGGTCGTAAAATCATGTGTGGTGGGTATCGTGATTTGGCAGTTCAAACGCTGCCGCGAGTGGCCTTCTGTGGCTTATAGTTGGGCAGCTCTTCGAACCAGCCGCGGGCTTCGTCGTATTTGTAGGCGTGAAAGGCGATTCCGTACGGCTTTGGCTCAATCGAGTAAAGCATTCCCAGTGGAACGTCCATGTCGGTAATGTCCTCGCGAGTCAGGTCCATGAAGTACGCCATGAGGACGCGACACACCGAGCGGTGCCCGATGATGAGCAAATGCTCCGTGATGCGCTCAATCTCCCGGACCATGTCGCGCAGGCGGCTGATAACCTGCAAGTAACCCTCGCCACCGACGCCCGGGTAGATGTAGTTGAGCTTGTCCTGAGATCGCCTGTGAAACTCTTCGGGATACTTCTTGGCGATCTCTTGGTAGGTCATGCCCTCAAATTGGCCGGAGTTAAGTTCGTTGAGCATTTCCCAATTCTTGACGTCGTAATCGTCATCAGCATCAAAATACTCGGCAGTCTCGACGCTTCGCTGAAGCATTGATGTCCAGACGCAAAAGTTCTTCTCGTCAAGATCCCGATTCATATCGGGGTACGGAGGGGTGTTGTCACCAGGCTGAGGAGGAAATGTAGCCTGGGCCATCTTGCTTTTCTGCTCCATAAGCCACTCCTTTCTCTTTTGAGTGATGAAGCGGTAGAGGGCGAGGCCGTAGCAGTGGCCGCGTTCCGTCAGCGGCGAATTGCCACCGAGCTTGCCCAGCTCATTGTCGATACTTTGCCCGTGTCGTGTAATCCAAATCTGTCGGGGAGCAAGGTTGAAGCTGGAGAGATACGTGCTAATTCCGCCGCTCAAGAAGCCCTTGAGCCTGTGCTGCACAAGCTTGCGGCCCACATCAACCATCTAGAAGATCTGTTAATCCTTGACAAATCGGAAAGACGGCGGCAAATGACCAACCTGAATGTATTGCAGGTCATGGTCCTCCTCATAGTCCCCGAGGGGCACATAGGCGCTGGCATACGCGGCAACTCGGGCCTTGAAGTCTTCGAGGGACTTCAAAGGGTCCTTGTCGCGGTAGTCAGGACCCGAGAGCTTGAGGCGCATGTTGGCTTCGAGGAGGTGCTGGTCCCTGCAGATACTTTCAATGAAAAGGATGCCGAGCTTAGGTTCGCGCTCCCTGATGCGTTCAACAATGTGCTGCCTCCGCTCCAGGGTACTATTGGTAGCGTCCAAGATTCCAACAGCGCCTCCCTGGTTCAGGAGGTAGTCCAGCAGCTCGTCCAACGTTTCCATCGCAACTTGGTCCCGTAGGGCGGACGCCTTTGCATTCTTAGGGTCGAAGAACTTGGCTGACTGGTCAGCATCCTGGTCCACACTAGGACTGTCGAGGTTGAGCGTCGTAGGCTCCGACGTTGCAGGGCTGAGCTCCTCAGCTGGAGGAGGAAGACCGTTGAGCAGAATCTTGGCGGCGCGAACAGGCGGATCGAGGCAGTCGGGCTCGGGTGCCAACTTGGCCTTTGCTGAGACTTTAATTCCAGCGGCGTGTCGCCTTCTATTTCCAACGTTGAAGATCCTCGAATCGTGCTGCTGCCATGAGAGGTAGCGCTGCAACTTCTTGGTGATGTAAGATTTGCCACGCGCGGGCAGGCCAACCATGACGATGACTAGCTTGGCAGCAACATCACGCTGGGGGATGCGGCCGTCGGGGGACACGCGAGACCGCGTCATGCCGGGGATATTAAGCGTCGTCGCATGAGGACGGACTCGGGGAGTTTGACTGCCCGAATTTTGGCGCTGAGGAGGCCTGCAAAAAGTCTTTGTAAGCCACGGCTGTGGCCGGTAGGAGCGCGCCGCCGGTGAGGCACGGGTAAGTCAAGGTCGCTTACATGCGCGGAGAACTGGGTGCGGTCGAAGTGACGCTCTGGGACTGCGGCGTGTCCGTCAGGTCCTTTATGATGCGCATGGCCTGCGCCATGGCCGGGACAGGGCCTGGCGCCGACGTTGCGGGCACCGCATAGCCGGGCGTAGGATGGCCATATCCGACAGCGGACGGCGGCAGCACAGCTAAGCTATGGTCCGGCTCCGAAGTCGTGGGCGAGGCAGTAGGTGGCGATGATGAGGCCAACGACCCGTGCATGACAAGCTTGGCTAGGGCCGATTGCTTGGCTTGCCTCTGGCCCACGTCTAAGTCGAGGAGGAAAAAAAAATGTGAGTGACTGTTCCAAAAGAGTACAGAAGCCGCCGTGTGGGAGCGGCGAGACGAGAGTGTAAAGAGCAGATGAAGGGTAGACAAAGGTCAAGACACACCTTGTCTGGGTATGGACACTACGGCTGGCATCTGGGATGTTGGTGCAAGAGAGAAGAAAACCAAGTTGCTGGAGGTCAGGAAGGGCCGGCGGGGAGACGGGCGTGCGTGCGCCTGCCACTTGCTCTCAAACAGCCCACGTCCAGCCAAGTCAAGAGCCACCAAGGCGTGTGGGCGTTCTTGGGCGTGCAGCAGGCGTGTGCTGGGGGTGGTGGTTGTGGTGGTGGGAGGAGGATCCCTGTCCAATGACGTCCAAGGGTTCAGCTGGGCCAGCGAAACCGGCTCGTGGGGCGACCGAATGGATGGACGCAGTGGGGCCCTGCCCGCTGAATAAGTGGCCAAGGTACGTTGGTAGTGAGTGCCCTGAGTGCCTACCGCAGAGGGCGCAGGTGGAGCTGGACGCTTCTTCGGGCGCTGAGTTTAGGTGGTCGACGCGAGGCGCTGTCAGGCCAAAGTTAGCCCTGAAGACAGGTGAGCCTAGTGGCCCTGGACCAGTCATTGATTCCGGGGCGGGCTCCGTCGCCGTCCATGTCCGCGGGTGGCAGGCAGGGCGGACACTCACTTCACACTCACCTCACCCAGCGGAGGAGACACGCAAATTTGAAGTGCCGGTTCAGGGACCTGCGTTGGCACGCTGCTGACTCGGCGTCGGTGACCGGCGATGCCGCCTCGCTCGCTCGCACTCGACTGGGCCACGCGCAAACTGGGGCTGAGGTTCTTCCGGCGAACCCGCGTGCGAAGATGCTGTGCTGCAATGGAAGAAAAAAACGTGGCCAGATAGATGGAGTGACAGAGGGCCCCAAAACGTGGTGCTGTGCCGGTGGGTTGTGTTGGTGCGCCGAGAAGGTGCCGTTGATGTGGACCGGAAAGCTGTGGTGGGCGAGTTTTTGGGGTGATGAGTGGGTGAGACCAGGCTCGCTTGCTGAACAAGAAGCTGGTCTGATCGAGTTGGGGGAGAACAAACGAGCTAGCGAGCGGGAGGCAATGCTGTGTGTGATATATGGGATCGCCTTGGGTTGGTGATGGCTTTGGTGGCGCGCAAAGTGTGCGTACTTCGTATATTGTAGGTAGCCTGCGTGAACGTCGCCGCAAAAATTGACTGTCTAAAAGGCGAAAGTGCGCAATAGAGTTCACTCGGCGAGCCCACCTACTGCATAACAAGCTGTTGGAGCGCGTACTCTCATGCGGCACTGCTCCTGACTATGTTAGAATGGGGACAGAGAGCCAGGGGCGGGGAGCTCGAGGGGTTGATATTCGCAGCGGCGTTGTCAAGACTTGTTGATGATAACGGCAAGACATGCGCGGCACTTGTGGACGCGGCGCCTCTTAAAGAAGATCCCCAACAAGAAGCCGGGCAAATGTCTGCTAATGCATCTCACACATGTTGCATCTTCACCTCACCTCTGCGACTGGGACCCCCACCTGCCCGTGTCACGGCCTGATCACCGTGGAAAGGCTGCCGCGCGCTCGAGGTTTCGGGGAGGAGGCTGTCCTGCTACGACGGGGGCGCGCGCTGAGGCGCTGATGCGCCGTCGGTCACCTCCCACGCCCGGGGCTGCACCGAGCTGTATCCGTTGGCGGTGATGAGCGAGCTGGGGCAGGCCCGGATGCTAGGGCCCCGGCCGGGGGGGCTGGCGGACGGGCATGCCCTGATGAAGCATTGGTGGATGGATGGATGACCTGGCCAGGGCCCGACTGGGGGGGGGGGGGGGGGTCCCCATCTCAAACGATCAGGGTCCAGCTCGTGAGTTGCGTACATAAAGGTACAGTACGCACTGCGAAGATGGTTGGTGTGTGCGTGTGTCGCGGTAGTCGGCAACAACAGATGCTGGGCTTGGATGAGTATCCGTTGATGAGAGCTGCCGCACCTGCATCGGGCGACGCCTGCTCCCGCGCCGCAGTCGGTCCGCTTGCCCACTTCTGTTGTACGTGGTAGGCGACTTGCAGCGGGAGTCGCGCCAGTGTGTGTTCGGTCTCGCAGCGCCTGGACGAGGACTAACAGAGCAAGCACCGCCGCTCTTGCCTTGCAGTCTGTCTGTCTGTCTGTCTGTCTTGTTGGTTGGGGGCGGGCTGGCTGCTCGATGGTCGCGGAGCGGACTTTGTGCGGAAGTGCGTCTCCCTGCCTGCCTGCCAGTCTGTCTTGCATGAACATGGAGGACATCCGTCCGGCGTCGCCTCCCTCGTCATCGGGCCTGTCCTCCGTCATCTCCCTCCCCCAGGTTCCTTCGCTCGCCCCCGGCCCGTCACGCCCGGCGGATTCGTAGCTGCTTGCTAATGCGCACTTGCAGGCGCCCCCCCCCCCCATGCGAAGCGACCATAGGTGTGAGGAGCAAACAGTTAATCCCCGCGAGCGCGAAGACTCCATCGCGGGGAACCGCGGGCTGCAATAGAGCACGGCGCTCTGATCGAACCGTACTTGCTCGTACGTAGTATCGCAGCTCCATTCCAGCCTCCTCTCCGATGTCGCCGCCCGACAGGCACCCCAATCGACTCATCCCCACGTGCGGACCCCGCGCCTCCAGTGGCCCGCCAGCTGCCTGCGTTAGTACTAGGTAGGTTTGCCCTGTCCTGGTGCACTACGAGCGGCGCCGCCAGTGCCGTGGCTGCTCTAGCTGCTGTTCCTCTGGTAGGTAGGTAGTACCTGGCTTGGTGCTGGTAATGGCTGCCTGTCTCCTTACTAGCTGCTACCTAACTAGTAGGTACCTAGTACGCACTAGGTACTACCTTCCACTCTGCGTGTGCCACCCCTGCAGACGCTGGACTTGGCAGTGCGGTGGCACTGATAAGACACGAGACACGCTCATGTCGGTAGTACGAAGTATAGTGGTTGTAGTAATTGATTGTGTCGCCCATTACCCCCGATCTTTGCGTAATTGCTTCAACAAAAACTCATCCGTCATCCACACATCCATCATCTAGTGAGTGCTGGGGAGAATGAGACACCCCACCGCGACCACCACCAGCATGGCTCGCGTTACGCGGTGGCTTACGCGCTCGCTCGGTGCCCCGGGCCCTCGCAGGAGACCTGGTCCCGGCTTCCCGCTCCCATTGCGTGGTGTCTTCTTTACCTATTAGGCACGAGCTGACCACCTCCTCGACGCAGTCACCACCATCTGCCCAGAGCCAAGTCGCTGCTGGCCACACCCCCGTGCCTTGTCTCCGGTACGTATGAGCGGCCCGACGAAACTCGACAACAACAAGGACAGGTGCCTGTGCCATCTTTAGCAGCCCGTGGAGCGGCCCGGCCAGGACTGCTCGTCCGCCTGTCCCTGCTCCCGCTCCAGGGAGGATCTTCGTTGCCTGGGCCCTCCGAAACCGATCCAGACCTACGGCTGTTGCACCTCAACCAGACCTTCGCTCGCCTCGCTGCGACACCTGAGACCTGTCGCCTCAACAGAAATAGCGTCGCAGCGCAGATTGGAACGGGGAAACTTTGAATCTATGCTTAAATAAATCACCTCACCGTGCGCTTGGGGTCGTGCAGCAGGACCCTCGAGGGTCAGGCCGCTCCCGACGAGTTTCATCTAGCCCAAATGTGTTTGGCTGCCCGGCGTCCCAGGACTGGGGCCATGGGCACAGACGTCGGGGCTCATTAGTGAGTACGTACGTAGTTCCTCAACAGTAGAGGGTGGTGAATTGCCGGGCTGAGCGGGTGCGGGTGCTCAACAGTCAGTCGCGCTGGCCGAGCACCAGTCCCAGAGTGAGACAGCTGGAATATTCGGCATGGGCTGAGGTTGATGAGGTGGTGTCTGTCCATGCAGAACGTCGTAGGTATGACGCGTTGAGGTAAGACAGCAGCACCACGCACATACGTACAGCGACTGGTCCATCGTCCATCTTCCGTCTGCCGCCCAGCCTGCCCTGAGTGGCCACGGAGCATCTCGTGCGCTCTCCCGCGATGGTGTTTCCCGTTGAGGTGGTGCCGCGAGTGCTCGTCCAGCAGCCCAAGTCCAGAGAGGGAAGGGTTGACAAAGGCCGGTCGGCGGACGAACAAGACACGTTACACGAGGCCAGGCTGGTTTCCTTCCCATTAATTCAGTCTGACGAAACCAGGAACGAAACGGGTTGCTTGGGGCGCCCTGGCACAAGGCGGGCGGCCCGCCAGATGATGCGACATGACGCCGATGCAACATGCCTGCAGCTGGCAGAGATACGCGAGCCAATGCTATTCTCGCATGAACCAGACTTGGCCCGCGTGCAGCACCACTTCTGGAAGTGCCTTGTTGCGTACCTCTACCAGGTAGCTCGCTTCAGGCCTTTGGGTAAGGGTCTCTGTAGACGGGAGGGAGTTTCGAGGGCAACCGCCGGCGGCGAGATGTCGCCTCGCTCAACACATCGCAAACGCATACATGACAGTTTGCGTCTCGGCGCCATCATCGCATTTGCTTGCCCAGCGTCACGGGTGGCCCGAAACCTCGACAACGCGCGTCCAGTCAGCGGATTTGCTAATGAGCGCAGAGTGTGCATTATGAGGTGGAAACAGGCCGTGAATCAAACCCCGCCGCTGCTCATTCTATATATACGTGATGCCCGATCTGCGCCAAGTCTGTCAGGGCAGTTCCAGAAGTCCACGCATTCCTTCATGCCGGTCCTGGCTGCCTGGACGCCGTGAACCATTTTGCCCTGGTCCTGGATCTCTCGGGATAACGACACCGAGCTGCAGGCGGCTGCCAGGCCCGCCCGAGCCAGACCCACTGGCTCCGATTCCCATCTGGCGGGATGGTGAGCGATCTCCACGCCGCACGCCAGTGGGTTGGGTTGGTTTGGGCTGGGCTGGGCCCTGCAATGAAGAGAGACAGCTGGGCTTCCAGAAGGTGTGGCTGGTGAGGCACCACCTCTGCGCCACACGCGTCCTGTTCAATCCGCACAGCCACACCTCAAACCGCCCCCGGTCCAATCCTGATGCAGAGAAATCACGACGAGCTTGAGGCTCAAGATATCCTCGCACCATATTCATAGCGACCAAGGTGCCCAGCCATCGACTGCCGGCTTTTTGCTTCCCTCGTAGCCGTCTAAGGGGGCTTCTGGGTTGTTTAGAGGTTCACAACCCGAAAACCAGAGCATTTCTCATCCCGCAGCCGTGCTGACGGCATTCGAAGGCTCGCGCATACGAAGTACAGCCACGGGGGAACAGCTCTAGGAAGGCAGCCTCTCGTTGCCAGCTGGCGACGGCTCCCCCGCACCTGGCAGATTTTCTTGGGAAGAGCCTGTTCATATTCGCCGTCCTTGGCCGTCCCCAGCCCCGCCCACTTTCTCCCACTCACTCTCTCTTTATTCCCTCCTGCCACCCAAGCTAAACACACATCCTTCCTTTCCTTTCACACACTGACAACATCTCCCGTCACCAGAACGCACCACACATCTACATCCACTTCCTCAGACTCGTGAAACCCCTTTGAGGCTCCCAGCTCCCCTATCGACTGGACTTGAGGGCAGCTTGGAGGCATCAGCACAGCTTCTATCGCGTCTCGCGCCTTCTCCCTCACGGCAGCACAGAAGCCTGTCGGGTCTCACAACGCGTTTCATTTAAGAACCCGCGGCTTCCAAATCGTGGGGAGCTGCTCACTTAGCAAACGACAATACAGCCCTTCCACACGCTGCTCTTTCGCGGCTTCCAGACCCAGCACCTGCCACGCTTCGATCACCCATAGCCGGCTTTTTGCAGGACACGGCTTCCTCCCCACCCATTTCCTAGAGAATCAACCTGAGGAGATCATCTCACATCAAGAGATCGCTTATTTTGGGCAGGCCCCTGGTCGTCGTCCCTCCTTGTTCACCTTTCTCCTCCCTCAGCTGCTTTTCCGGCACCCAAAAAGCGAGAAGCAGTTTTGGCCGCGCTCCTCTCCTGCGGATTTTTGGAGTCTTCATAGCAGTCATCATCATTGCCGACGCCTCTGTCGACCGCGTATTGCCGCTGATATCGGGTCGAGATCCCATCGGTGCGGCCACTATTGTACGCAGCCACAGCAAACGGTGTATGGTGGCATTCGGTACGATGACAGCCAACAACCTTGCCACCGGTGCCAACGCACCAAATGAGACGGCTGTGACCGGCTCTGAGCCTCCAAAATTTGTCGGAGTCGCGCCAAACCCGCTGATTGACGAGTTCAAAGACAAGAACCGCGCCAGCGGAGTTTTGATCCCCCTGAAGACAACTCAGGAAGTTCGCCAGGATCACACTATTGTCACGGCGTACATTACGAGGGCACCGACAAAGTCGGCCAACGACGTGATCTCGTAAGTGGCCTCTGCCCTTTGCGGCACGGCCTGCGGCGTGTATTAACTCTACTTTGCCAGGGCGCTGCGCAACCTGCGACCCGAAGGCAGCGCTAACCCCCTGCCTCACCTTCGCACCTGCGCGAAGCCGTCCGATCTACCGGCACACATCAAGACGCAGTTCATGAACGACACGCCCGCTGGACGGCAGATCCATACGGCCAAGTCCAACTGGATCTACATCATTGTTGGTGAGGTCAAGGAGTTCGACAGAGATGTCGTGGTGCAAACCCTCTCGAGTATCGAGGGACTCCAGCAGGATATATTCCTTCACGTTATCCCCATCCCCCTGCTGGCCCCAACCTCGCAAGTACAGGCTGCCATGTGGTCTTCCCAGTTTTGGCCCACGGTGTACCGCAAGAATAACCCGTTGGGACCTCATCCTAGCATGGTAGGCCGCGGCACCGACGATCTCAAGGACGACGCCCCCGTCTTTATGGCTCTTGCCCACCGCGTGGCTCTCGACGCCAAGAGAGCTGGCATCGGCGAAGCCATGGGAGCAGTCGTTGTGCTTCGTGACGACAAGGGATCCCATGTCATTGGACTTGCCGGGGACGCACGCTGGCACCAGGAGTACGGTACGGGCAACCCCATCAACACCATGACGCACTGCGTCCTCCGTGCTATCAGCATGGTGGCCCAGAAGCTTGTCCGCCACGAACGTCGGGGGGCAGGTGTCGAGTTCAAGCATGCCAACCTCGGCTACGACGCGTTCCAGGATCGACCCCTTCTGGACATTGAGCGCCGATGCTTCTTGCAGGAGCATCCGAACAAAGAGGGCTATTTGTGCCACGGCCTTGAACTGTACGTGACCCACGAGCCGTGCATTGCCTGCTCCATGGGAATTCTGCACTCGCGGATGGGCAAGGTGATTTTCAGCCGACATATGCCCCGCACCGGAGGATTGAGCTCAGATGACCGTCCTGACGGAGGTGGACGAGGGTTGGGACTCTTTTGGCGTCGCGAGCTCAACTGGAGCCTGCTGGCGTGGGAGTGGGAGCGAAAGGGCGTGCCCGACCTGCCTCACGTCGACCCAACCACTCACGTTTAGGATTACCACCTCCGAGGTCCATGCGAGACTCGACCGTTGCGCGCCGTCCGCCATGCCGCGCCTGGCTGGCTGCCGCTCCAACATGTGAGCCTCGCGACCGCCACGCGTGGTGATTGCGTTTGTTAAGAGAGACGACTTGGACGGACACGACGGCAGCGACGTGGTCGACGACGACGATGTCAACAATTAATACGATGCCATTGCTATGTTGAGGTGTTTGGAGGAGCGTGTGTGGCTGTGGACTACTGCATTGTGGTGGACAGCTACTTGGAGGACGAGCAGAAGGGGGTTTAGATAGTCCTCACTGCTCAGAAGGTTGGCAGTGCTTGAGGCGACTTTTGATGTGTACTGCATACTCGGCATGGCGAGGCGAACGGCTAGGACTGGAGTTGGGACACAATGTCGCATTTGCTTTAGACAGACTTTGGCGATGAAATTGAGTGCTTCATGCAACTTTTTCGCTGCGCGATGGCACAGCGGCGTGAGATGCAGGGTAAGAATATCGTGAGAGCATGATTTCATGTAGGGAGCAATGGTGTGGAATGGTGAGTGGGCAACTAGGCGAGCTCATCGGCATGTCGCGTGGGTGAGTCGTGAGACAGGTGAAGTGAGATTCACTAAGACTTGGTAGAGGCGAGAGAGGGAGGTGGAGGGAAGAGAAAAGGTGGAGGGAGAGAACGGAGAAGGAAGAGGGGGGGGGGGTCGTGGGCGGCGTGTTCGGCCCCCCCCCCTCCCAAAAGGTTTGAAGTGCGCTTGGTGCTTGGTGAGGCCTGGCGAATGCTGGCGCGGCCCCCCCCCCCCCCCTGAGGCCCCGCCAAAGTTGGCCCAGGGTGGTGGCCCCTCATTGACTTTTGCTTCCATCACGAGGGCGGCCAGACAGTGTGTGGTGGCCTGCATAACCTCTTCCTCTCTGTTTTCTTTTCTCCTCTTCGTGTCTCTCTACTCACGACGAGAGCGCGTCACGGCCCCAGGCATCGCCCATTTCATTTCAGCATCCGCGCACGCCACGCACTCACCGGACAACGTAGCGCTCGAAGCTCCCCGGAGAGGAGTGAGAACGGACGGAGGGAGAAAAAAAACAGAGCCCCCCTTCGAGCCCGCCGCGGCGCCAACAGCAAAGTAGCAGCATGCGCCTTGATTGACTGGTGAGCAGACCACGACTGGACTCGCCCAGCGACAGACTGCCTTGTGCGACCCCCCCGACGACACGACAGCGCCCAAACGGCGGCCGGCGGACTTTTTCTCCTTTACCTGCTACGGAGTACCGGCCAGCGGTTGGCAGCAACAGTATCTGCATATCAGGTAATAGGTACCTAGGCAGCAGAAGCTGAGGCACCATTAGCACCAGCAGCACCAAGCAGCCGCAATACCAGCGCGCAACTCCACTGGTCGCCTGCCTCAGC
Organism: Purpureocillium takamizusanense; assembly: GCF_022605165.1. Classification (NCBI taxonomy): domain Eukaryota; kingdom Fungi; phylum Ascomycota; class Sordariomycetes; order Hypocreales; family Ophiocordycipitaceae; genus Purpureocillium; species Purpureocillium takamizusanense. Next base: position 2,777,325 of record NC_063072.1, read on the forward strand.
CGCCCGTCTGCAGCACCAGCAGCAGCACCAGCAGCACCAGCAGCATTGACACGGGCAAGCATCCTCCCCCGCACGGCGCCGACATTGGTGCGAGCAAACGCTGCTGCACGTCTTGCCGGCTCTGACTTGTCGATTCTGTTCGGCTTCCTCGTCGTCTCCACCGCCCCGCGTGCTGCAGGAGCAGCAGCAGGAGCAGCAGCAGTACTACCAGCAGCAGTGCCAGCAGCGAGAGGGGACTGCGACACCATGAATAAGAAGAGATCCGCCCCTGGGTCGGAGCCCGTGGCGGCCAGCACCGTCAAGAAGCGCAAGATGGACAACTTGCAAAAATTCTACGCCGTCCAGGTCGGCTTCCGGCCCGGCGTGTACCTCAATTACGCCGACTGCTCCAAGCAGACCACCGGTTTCAAGGGCGCGATATGTAAGTTTGCGGTGGTGCGAGAGGCGTGCGCTCACGCTGCGAACTCAACACTGACCGTTCTCCAGTCAAATCATTCACGTCCATGGAGGATGCAAAGGCGTTTGCGGCAGGCAAGAAGGTGTCGGCGCCGGCCGACGAGCCGGACCGCTTCTACGCCGTGGCGGTAGGCTCGCCCACGGGCATCTACAGGGACTGGAGTGACGCGGCGGCGGCCATCAAGGGTGTCAAGGGTCCCAAGTACAGGCGGTTCGACAACCGTAGTGAGGCGGTTGCGTACATTAGGCAATACGGCAGCAGGGATGCCGTCGAGGCTCTGGGCGAGATGGTGGACGACGAGCCCATCGTGGCGGCCGCACATGCAACCACCAGCAAGTCGACGAAGAAGACGGCGGCTTCCAAGACGGCGACGTCGACGATCAAGAAGCCCAGCGACAACGTGCTGCAGATCTACACGGACGGCAGCAGCCTCGCCAACGGCAAGGCTGGGTCGCGGGCCGGGGTGGGCGTCTTCTTCGGCGACGGAGACCCTCGCAACGTGTCGGAGCGCCTGCCGGGCGAGCCGCAGACGAACCAGCGGGCGGAGCTGATGGCGATTCTGAGGGCGCTCCAGATCGCGCCGGTGACGCAGCCAGTGCAGATTGTCAGCGACAGCCAGTACTCGATCAACTGCGTGACGCAGTGGGCACCTGGATGGAAGCGGAAGGGATGGATGACGGCTTCGGGCGAGATGGTGAAGAACAAGGACCTCATCGAGCAGGTGATTGACCTGATAGAGCAGAGGACTCTTGTGGGCGGCACAACGTACTTCCACTGGGTCAAGGGCCACGCCACGGATAGAGGGAACATGGCGGCGGACCGCCTGGCCGTGAGGGGTGCCAAGATTGGCGTGGTGTGAAAGGGGGCGAGCGGCAAAGAATGGGCTGGACAGCGGATGGTAGACATGTCATCGGGCGAGCTGGTCGTTGGGGTTTGTGCTTCCGGACTGATTCTTCGTTTCCCGCTGTGTGTGTGTGGGTGTGACGCGGGCTTTTTTTGGGGCGTTGCCGGACAGGACGGTTTCGGGAGGCGACGCGCATGCGTGCATACTTGTACTCTCTTTCTCTTTTTTCTTCACCTCCTACCTCTCTCTGGCCTTCTTGCTGTGTGTCTTATCATTCTGCGCCTTGGGGCCGTTGTGCTTCGCCGGCGCTCGCGCGCGGTGACACCTTCTAATCTTTTCACGGGGATTTGTTTTGTCCTGTCATTTTCCGACAAGTCATACACGTCTTGGGATTTTGTTTTTTGTGTCTGCGCGCATAACCTGCTCGCGTCAGGTGCTCGCCCGCTGGCAGGTCGGAGAGGGGAAGCGTTCGTCCGGAGGGGCCTCGTCTTCCTGCAATGGAACAATGCACAGCATAGACGGCGTGGGGGAGGGCGCTTAGACTGGGCTGCGCGGGGCCCCGTCGAACGATGCGTACGTGGGATGATTTGACTTGCGAGGAAAGAGGGGTTGGGAGTCCAGCGAGGGAGGGGGAGGAGGAGGAGGAGGAGGAGGAGGAGGTTGCGTGGGAATGCGTGACATAGGGGGAATGAGATGTGTATATATAGGGGAGGCGTGGAAGGCGAGGGGGCGAGCGCGAAGAGAGTAGCAGCTGGGGGGTTGAGTCTTGATACTATCCATCGACTGCCGGTATACATTCAATACATTACACGCGCGCGTCAGACAACCCTGTCTCTGTATGTGTCTTCGTATATGCCTGTCAGCCGTTCTCGGCAGCTGATGAGGCTCAACAGTGCACCCTCCTTATTACACACCTGGTTCGTGCAGTGCAATCTGCAGCAGGGCCGGGGGTCTGACACTCGAGGCCCTGGCGGCGGCGGCGGGCGGGCGTGCGACAGGCCCCCTGTGAGTGTGTGTGTGTGTGTGTGTGTGTGTGTGTGTGTGTGACGACGGGACGGGAGGCCCGGCCGGGCCTGTCCTTTGCGGCAGGAACAGGGCGGCCGGCGGACCGGCTGCGTGTCTCACTCGCACCGACGACTACTACTACTTTGGCTCACCTCTCGGGTCCCCGGCCGCCGTGTCTTGTGCGCCGCGCCCGGGCGGGGAAAGCGGCAGGGCCGCGGAGCCGAACGCCCGACGACGGCGACGACGACGAACCGTGTGTTCGCCGCCTTTCGCGAGAAGCGGCGCCCCGGGGGGACGGACGGACGGGCGCTGAGGCGTCGGGGCGGGGTGATTGACTTTAGGGTTTCTCCCTCCCCCCAGCGAAGTGCGCGAGTCGAGTCACAGTGGGTTCCATCATTGTGGAGGTGGTGCGTTTGCTGCTCCTTGTTGCTCTGCTGCTGTCTGTACCTAACGAACCGTCGTTTCCACTAACAATGACTGTCGGCTGCGGGTTGATCGCCCTCTCAACGACCTACGTAACTACGCTCTTGCCGAGCTGGGCAGCCCCTGTGGCTGGCTACTAGCAGGCTGACGGGACTGGAGCCTCGCCGGGGCCCGCGCTACTGCTGTCACTGCGCCCTGCCTTGGTCTAGAACTACTACTAAGGTACTAAACTCACTACTACCGAGCGGTAGTAGGCACCGTGGGCCATCAGCACGCTCCGCTCCGCGGTGTAGTATTTGATCCTTTTGAAGGGAAAATTCCGGACCGGCCTGCGCCTCCCCTCTCTCCACCACCACCGCTACCACGGCAAAGTCATAATCGTCCTTCTCTCGACGCAAGAGTACACCGACAGACAGAGGAAACCTTGCGACACTGCCGCCGCACCCTGTCCTCGTCCCACTGCCAGCCAGTCAGTCTCTTCTCTTCGTTTGCGAATGACACGCCGTTCGTCGTCGTCGTTCTCGCCGTCGTCCTCCTCGCCGCCGTCGACCAGGAGCGCCATGACGGCTTCCTCGTCTGCGCTCACCCACGTCGTCGCCGCTACTCGTCTCTCGCGTTGCTAACGCCTTGTGCTGCCGGGATGGCGCACAACACCAATGACAACAAGACCATCTGGGCGGTCCCGCTCCAGTTGACAAACTTCAACATCACCGTCGCCCTGCTCGGCGGCTTCATCTCCCTCTTCGGCCTCGTGTCCTTTCTCCTCAAGGAGAACTTTTACCTGTCCGAGGCTCGTGAGTCCTCCTCCATCTCTTGTCTCTCTTCTCTTTTCCCCTCCCCCCGGCCGCCCAAGAGAAAAACTCCCTTCCCGCCTAGGGCGCGCCCCGCGTTTGGCACTTTGCTGCTTCTCCACCTGGCCCGTGTCGCTCTCCCGTGCCAAGGCACTTGGCGGCGGCCTGGGCATGGCGTGACACTTTTTGGCAGGAGAGAGAACAAGAATTGTGATGCAGTTGCTGCTGAGCAGAGAGACGAACTGACATCTTTGTTTTGCGCACAGTCATCTCGCTCCTTGTTGGAGTCGGCTTCGGTCCTCATGGCGCCGACTTCATCCGTCCGCGTGACTACGCCGAGTGCAACCAGTCCGGCGTCTCGGCCATTGAGTGCCGCGACAACCTCAATGGCATCACGCTCAACTTCTCCCGCCTCGTGCTCGGCGTCCAGCTGGTCCTCGCCGGCGTCCAGCTCCCGAGCAAGTACCTACGCCGGGAGTGGAAGCCCATCCTGCTCCTCGTCGGGCCTGGCATGACGGCCATGTGGCTGGCCACCAGCCTGCTCGTCTGGGGCCTCGTCCGCCCGCCTAGCTTCCTGCACGCCCTCGCCGTCGGCGCCTGCGTCACGCCCACCGACCCCGTGCTGTCGGCCGTCATCGTCAAGGGCAAATTCGCCGACCAAAACATCCCCAAGGACCTACAGAACCTCATCATCGCCGAGTCCGGCACCAACGATGGCCTTGGCTACCCATTTCTCTTCTTCGCGCTCTACCTCATCAAGTACATTGGCGCGGGTGCGACCGACGGTAATGCTGGGGAGGCCATGGGGCTCTGGTTCGCCTTTACGTGGGGTTACACCATCATCCTGAGCATTCTGTACGGCGCGGTCGTCGGGTGGCTGGGCAAGGAGCTGCTGTTCTGGGCCAAGCAGCGCAACTATGTCGACCGCGAGAGCTTTCTCGTCTTCGCCATTGCCCTGGCCCTCTTCGTGCTCGGCACGTGCGGCCTCATCGGCACCGACGACGTGCTCGCCTGTTTCATTGCCGGCAACACCTTCACCTGGGACGACTGGTTCCGGCTGCAGACCAAGGACGACTCCCTGCAGCCTACCATCGACATGCTGCTCAACGTCACCATCTTTTTGTGGTACGGGGCCGTCCTCCCGTGGACCCTGTTCAACGACAACCCCATCATCTCGACCTGGAGGCTTACTCTGCTGGGCATTCTGGTCCTCCTGGTGCGGCGCCTGCCGTGGGTGTTTGCCATGCACAAATGGATCCGCCAGATCGAGGAGACCAGGCAAGCCGTCTTTGTGGGCTTCTTTGGCCCCATTGGTGTCTCTGCCGTCTTCTACCTGTTCATCAGCCTTGAGTTCATCGAGGACCATCTGAGTGACGAGAATGGGGTCCCACGCAGGGATGTCAAAGATCTCGGCGAAACCATACGGATCATCGTCTGGTTCCTGACCGTCTGCAGCGTTGTAAGTGCATGAGGCCCCGGCTCCTCTCGGCATTTCACCCCGTTGGGTTTGAACTTGTCTAACAAAGCGCTAGGTTGTCCACGGCTTAAGCATTCCGCTTGGGAAGATCGGATACCTCGCACCGAGAACCTTTGGCCGTGTGCTGAGCGAGAGCTTGAGCGATGAGCCGAGCGCTGTCGAAGCCCGGCGCCGCATTCCCGTCGTCGGCCGGTATCTCGCAGGAAAGTCGGGCGACGTGGAATCGAGGAACCCGCAAACCCGCCCCGTCATATCGGGCCCGACGAACCCTCGCCAAGTCCACCCCGTGCCCCCGGGGACATCATCTTCGGGCGAAGGGCCGGCACTGTCCGTGTCCCTGGCCGATGCGATCCAGATGCAGCCGGACTCTGGAGCGGCCACGCCCGTCCGGGTCCGCCGAGATCGGGAGATTCGGTTCCCGGACGAGGTGTAGCCGAGCTGCATCGATCAAAATATTCTGGCCGCGAAAGATCCCGATCGCTCATCCGAGACGCCGTGACTGGTCAATCAATTGCCGGGTGCGCTCGAGGCCCTTCTTTCACCCGGTGGCGAGGAGGTGGCGTCCTGGCGTTTATAACGTTAGTCTGTGCAAATGCGCCTTGCGTCAACCCGCTGTCAACAAAGGCGGTCAACAGCAGTCTTCCCACCGTGGGATTCCAGAACACCACCACATACTACTACTACTGTAGCTAGCGTTTGTAGTATGAGCGAAAATAAACCCCTAGAGGTGTTCATCCCATGCATGTCCTGGACGGCAATGCGTGTGTAGAGATTGCGACGTCGCCAGTTTCAATTTTCTAGCGTCGGGCCGACACAGCAAAGCCAGGCACGCGATCACGACGCGGCGCCGCCATCAACAGTCAGCCACTGGGGCAACGCGGCAAAGCGTGGTGGCTGCATGCTTAGGTGCAGGACGGCGCAGGCTTGGACTGATAACAGGATGCACGTCGTCGATATGCGGGATGTGCGTCGGAAGAAGGAGAAAAAAAGGTCGCAAAGATGTGATGCCGGCGCCGGCGCTGATTGGGCGTCGCCTCATACCACCAGGGGGAGGTTCTTGCGGTCCTTTTTCGCCAACAGAGTCCACAATGGCGGCGTCGATGCGGGCCAAAGCTTGAGGTTGGCGTTTGCATGAGGAACCACGTCGACGCACGCACAGGCAGCGTTTATATCATGCACTATGAGCATGCTCTCTTCAGACACGGGCGATGCAGAGCACGTAGATAGGGCAAGTCAAACTGCGCGCGCTTCTCAAGCTGCAGACTGCCCCAGTCCGCGCCGGGTGGCGCCGCGCCGCCGATGGTGGACCGAAGTCGCAGAGATGGCGGCGATGCTAGGCATGTAGCTAACACTTGGTGGTGCAGGCTCGCAAACTTGTACAAAAGTTGACACGGCTCGCGTTGGCCGGCTATCCCCCTGGGCTATCACACGAGAACGCCCGGTATGCACGAATTGAGAGTAGCCAATTGATTGCAGCGAAGATTGCGGCATGCACATCCATCAAAGGGGCGTCCATTCGCAAATAGGCGTGTTTTGGCGGTCGAGCGAGCATGCCCGACGACAACGACGCAACGCAACGGATCCCCAGTACGGCCTGTGGCTTGCGTAATTGCGTCGGCAGGTTTGCTCGATCCGAGGGCGGGATTTTGAGTCACAAGACGAGCGTGGGCTGCTCTGCTGCTGCTGCTGCGGAAGGCTGGAGAAGCTCATCGTCGCCCGACCGACCCGGGTGGGAGTCAGGTATGGGTTGGGGGAAACGTCAGAAGGTTGGGGATGAAGCTGGAAGGGACAGCTGTTCAGAAGTGCCATTCTGTTGTGCCGGCCTGGCAAGTCTCGGGCGGTGCCTCTCCTGGGCTGGACTGGCGCTGGGCTGGGCTAGGCTGGGAGTGCGGTTGGGAGTGAACGGGAGGGAGCGGCAACCGCCTCAGGGCCTGTGGATGCGATGGCGCTTTCAACGGTCGACTGCCGCGGGTACATTGGGAACGCGGGCGCTGTGTGTGGTTGAGCAGGTATCGTGCAAGCTGGGAATCACCCCGCGGACGACGCGCGGTTTGCCCTACTTGATGGGTGGACGGGTGGATGGACAGATGGATCTTGACGGAGAGTCATCCGCAGGCATGACCACCGACTGCGCCACTATTGGCTGGGCCGGAGACGGGATTCATGGTGAGCTGGGTGCGCGCACTGTACTCTTCGCGATAGAACCAACGCTGTAGACAGTGCCCTCAGCCCACGGATCAATTACTCAACACTGTCCGGTCCGGAGTCTGGCCAGCGGCAGTCGAGCAATCAAACGGCTGGCCAAGTGGACACCCAGTACCCTTGAACCCCACCGGTCTGAGGCGCCACGCCTGCGTACCAAGGGGGGCCGCCCAAGATGCCAAGGACCACCCAAGGCGGGCCTGAGCCAGATCCATGCCGGTGGACGGCCTGACATTGACTCTGCTGAGGCTTGCAGCGCGCGCGTGAGGTGACGCCGCCGCCGCTGTGAGGGCGGCGCCGGGGACAGCGGCCACCAACCACTAAACAGCGCTGCCCCAGCGTGGGGTCCCTGCCATTTCCACGGGGTCCTCCAGCGCTGTGGACGCTGTGTCGACCGCCAACACGCTTCCATCCATCCAGCCCGTCCTCCCCAGCCGCCTCCACTGTCCCCTACCCTTCTGGGCAACCCCCCAAAACCGGCGCGGCGTAGGCAGGCTGTGTGCGCCGAGTCCCCTATTAGCAGCCCGACAGCCAGTCTCGTCCGTTGTCTCGCTCATCTCGTCGCAGATTCTTCCCTCCCCCTCAACGCCTCAACGTCTCTTGTTGCCGCACCACCGAGCAAACCCACGATCCACGGCCACGACGGCAGCGGGCCTTTGAGTGGCATCGTCACCCATCGCCGGCATTTCGATCCTACAGCCATCGGGCGCCCGGCCCTCGATTTTGACCTCCGCGTCAATTGAACGCCTTCCGCGCGGCGCGTGCTCTGCCCCCAACCTTAATCTTGCTTTTTTGCCTCGACCTCACCTCTCGCGTACCGCCGTGTCGCCAAGGCGCGCTCACCGTTACCGCCTCTCCCCGCCTTGTCTTTGCCGTGGCCCGCGAGGGAGGAGATGGCTTTGGAGCCTCGAGGCGTCTGAGTCGAGATACAACTGCAACCCCTCGGCGGGTTGGACCCCTGATCTGTACGCCTCGTGCGTTCCCTCCTCAACGGACCCTCCGCAACAACCCTCGTCTCGGTACCCGCCCTCCATCACGCACGCCGGCTTCCCATCGGCGCCTCGCTCGTGCGAGACCCCCGTGAGGTGGACGACGCGCACAGCCCTGTCTGCTGGTGGTCATGTCATCTGCGGCAGGTAAAGCCACCGGGGACCCTGTTATCGCGGGAGCGGGAATGCCCAGTGGCGACTATCACGACTACGACGATGAGTTCGGCGCCTCGAACCCCTTCGATTTTTCCAACAGCCCAGACACCCTGCAGAGTCTGGAGACGATAGGGACCAACGAGAGCAAGAACTTTCTCAACCCCCAGGAGTTGACGGCCTCCGCACCCGAGGCCCTCCCCGACTCCCCTAACGAGTTGTACCACGACTCTTCATCCGAATCGGCTTCCTCCACGAAGAGGGCCGGCAGCTCTGCATCCACCAAGACGCCGGCGACGACCGCCGACACGGCGATGGAGGATGGCAAGGACGTCAAGATGGAGTGGACCAACGCCGACTACAGCGCGTTTGACGATGAGGACAACTCCTTCGCCTTTGGCCGCGAGGAAGATGCCTCCGTCATGATGGACGCCATGTACGGCTTCGGCGAACACGACGATACCTTCATGGATCGCTCGTTCGATTTTGAAGGCGCCTCGAGCAGCCCCGAAGCCGCGGCCGGTTCCCAGATAAATATGCCATCACCGGGTATGCCCACCATCAAGACTACCAGCCCCAAGAAAACTGCTCAGCCAAATCGGGCGAAGTCGGCGAATCACAAGAAACAGGTCTCAGTAAGTTTCTCTCCCTGAAGTGTAATGGGACTGCTTCACTAACGTTTGGGTGCAGCAATATTCGATGGCCTCGTCCGTCAATGGAGCCAAGACAGCCGCCTCGAGGGAAGTCTCTCCCATGTCGGCCATGGTGACCAGCCACAATTCTTCCCCCGCAAATACATTCTTCAACTCCCCGTCTCCCGGTGCGGGCCAAGACTTCAATAGGGCCATGGGCGGTAACGCCGTGTGGCCGAACCGAATGGACATGGCCGGGCACGCGAACGGGCGGCCCGTCTCCATTCCGTTTGGAGCGCCCGCGCCGATGCCACAACAGCAGGCTGCCATGTACAACGCGGCGCCTTTTAACTTCACCGGAGGCTACGAGTTGAGAATCATGCCGACGCCGCTCAAATCACGAGTCGAGACTCAGATCCCCATCAAGATGACACTCTCGCCATTGCCTCCCGGAGTCACGAAGCTGCACCTCCCGGCTCACACGATATCTAAGCCGAAGCTTCTGACAAAGCCGCCTCCCGAGAGGTCCCCCGACACGCTGGAACTGCACGTCACTCTGGTCTGCACGAGCGCCATGGAGCAGTCGGGAATGAAGCAAAAGGCATTGGACAGAGCCAGCAAGTTGCCGCAGCGTCATTTGCCCGACCTGGACGACGAAAACTCGCCACAAAATGGCGGTGACGTTCGCATCTGCCAGGGTTGCATCACCAGAGAACGGAAGAGAGCGGCACGAAAGAAGATCAAGAAGCCAGACGAAGAGAAGCTCTGGAGCCTTGACGAGGAACGCCGCGTCATCGTCTTCAACACGCAGGAGGTGAAGGAGTGGCAGCCTCTGAGCGGCGTCATGGACCCTAACGGGCGGCCAGAGACGGTGGTATCTAATCGCGCTATGCAGATTGACGCGCCGATGCGTATCGCGTGCTACTGTCGACACCATAACGAGAAGATGGGTTTCAACGTCATCTTCACCATTAAAGACTTCCAGGACCGGGTCATCGCGCAGGCAATGTCTAACCCAATCATGATCACCGATGACCACAAGACACATCCCATGACGCAAGCTTCCTCGCAGCCCATGTCTGAGGCCGTCACATCTTCGACGGCAGCTCAAGACCCCGCCGCCACCAGCCTCGGGCCGCCTTCGCAAAATGGCGGTCATCACATGTCACCATCCGCCAGCGACCACCATGCGGCCCAGCGCAACGGCCAATCTCCGTCATATGCAGCTTCAGCCTCGGGCAAGACAACGCCAACTATGAGCATCGCGACGGCGCCGACCCGAACCATGTCACGGCCGCCGTCTCCAAGTCAGGGCGGGCCGTTGGCAAAGAAGAGGAAGTCTAGCGGAAGCGGAACGCGAGTACCTAACGGATTGACGATGACAAGACTGGAGACGTCCCCGCCCCCCGGCTCTCAGACTGCCAGCGCCCAGCTGTCGACGGCCACGTCTCCCTTCTCCCCGAACCCGGCTGCCTTCCCGCAAATGGAGCAGATGTTCGGCCAGCAGCCATTTGCCAATGGGCCGCCCACACCCGGCAGCGGCGACCAGGTCCCGTTCTTTGCCAACAATAGGTCGGCTAGCATGGATAACCTGGCCATGGCCCAGCTGTACTCTGCGCCGACGTCAAGTCACCCCAGCCGGGCCCCAAGCCCCAACGGCCTGCGTAATGGCGTTGCTATCCCCCAGAACCAGTTTGCACAATCGCTGAGCAGCAGCCTCTTCGCTCTACCGATGGGGGTCCACCAGAACCGGCCTCCTCCTATGATTCACAAGATCATCCCGAACGAGGGCCCTAAGATGGGCGGTATCGAAGTCACCGTGCTGGGACAAGGTTTCTTCCAAGGGTTGGAAGTCTGGTTTGGTGACCAGAAGGCCACCACGACGACTTACTGGGGTGATTCGTCTCTCGTATGTCTGCTGCCCCCCTCCCCTGTGGCTGGGGCAGTGGCGGTCACTTTCAAGCACCAAGGCGTTCCAGGTGCCCAGAGCTTTACTATGGGCAAGGAGCCGCCCATCTTCAAATACATCGACGACAACGAGGACAAGCTCATCAGAACGGCGCTGTCTGTGTTGGGTCACAAGATGTCTGGCCAGATGGTCGATGTCAGCGATTTGGCACGACGAATTCTCAACGACGGCAGCTCGACGTGGGGTGCCGGGCCTTCGGGCGGACAGTCGAGTGGCGGACCCGGCTTCAACCACGCAGCCTCCCACGAACACCTCGAGTCACAGCTCCTCAAGGTTCTCGACCTGATCGATCTCGACGACAGCACTCACAAGACCCGCCTGGACTTGAAGCGACCAACTGGGCACACGATGCTGCATCTGGCATGCTCGCTCGGCTACCACCGATTCGTCGCGGCGCTTCTCGCTAGGGGGGCGAACCCTGACGCTCGGGACAAGGGCGGCTTCACGCCGCTACACGTAGCTGCGATCAACAACCACCCCGAGATTGTCAGGCGCTTGATGCTTGTTGGGGCCGACCCGACCATGAGGAGTCTGTCCAGCCTCACGGCTGCCGACGTCGCGCAGTCACGACAGGTGCTGCGCGCCATTCGCCAGTCCGAGCGCCACGCTCGGTCGTTCAGCGGTGGCTCTCTGCACAGCCGAACGAGCAGCGCCACATCGTTGCGTTCACTCTGGGAGCCGATGACCAGAGCTCACACACACGAGGAGCCAATCGCTGTCGACGACGGCGAGGAGAGTCCCGAGTACACCTCTGGGGACTTTGAAGACGAGGACCCTGACGAGGATATGTACCTCCACATGCGGCGACAGAGCCGGGCGAGAGGTGATCTGGACAGTACTGACCATCTTGGAGACGACTCGGACGAGGAAGTCCGTGGGCCTGGGTCGCCGACGACACAGTTCGCGGCCCTGAAAGACCAATTGCAACAGCAATTCCACCAGCTTCAGCAGTCGATGGCACTGCATCTCCAGAGCCTTCCACAGATGCCGCAGATTCCAACCTTCCCCGGCATGCCGTTGCTGCCCGACTATCAAGCGTACCTCCAGCAGGCTCCGTTCATGCGTCGCATGCAGCAGCTAATGCCGGGTGGATCCGGTGGCCGTCCAGGCTCGCAGGACGCCGGAAATCCCAAGATGGACAGCCGCTGGTGGGACCTCAGCTCTTACATGCAGAATGGCGCCCAAGCGCCCCCCGCATACGAGGACATTTTTGGGCGGCAGGATGCCGACACGAAGCAGGAGTCGGCGATTCGCGCGGCCGCCGATGCAGAGGCAGACATCAAGTGCACAACCTTGTACGATCAGCCACCTACATCTACCTCTGCGGCGACCGAGGCAAAGACGATCACACGGGCAACGTCACCCGGGGTGTTGAAGATTGGACGCAAGAACGCCATCACCAAAGAGCAACAAGAACAGTTCCTTGCGGCACACGAAAAGAAGCTGAAGAATCTCAGCAGTGACCGGAACTTGTTCTTTATCTGGGTATGCCCCTTGAGACGTGAACCTTGCGTGACTGAGCTAACAGCGCCTCAGATACCTCTCCTCTTGGTCATGGTTTGCGCCATGCTTTACAGCTACTTCCCCTCGCTTTTCCCTTTCCTGTGGTCGTCTGCGCGTGCATTGGTCCAGGTCGGGCAAACGCAGGTCGCACGCCTGATCCCGCAAGGGACGGGAGCGCCACCCGTTGAGGTATAACGCATCATGACGACGGCTTTGTTTTATTCGCTTCTAGAGTACGGCGCTTCAGAGATTTGCGGTACAGGTGTTGTCAACCATTTATCATTCTCGGACACCAGTTTAGGGACCTGCACATTTGTTGCTAGAGCGGCCCTCATCACCATCGTTTCAGGTTATGGAACAGCAAGGCATTACAATGGGGGGCATGGAACGTGATTCGCACTTGTCTGGGCTCGCTCTACAGATGAGGGCTGGAGTGTCAGAGACAGGCACTGGCGGAATTTGAAAGATGTTCGCAGGTGGGCCACTTTCGTGGGCCGGCTAATGGCGGAGTGGTGGAATTGTCTGTCAGTGTGAAGGACTCTGCCACGGGGCTGCGCTCCTTGGACGGGGCAGGGAGGCAAGGAAGGGTACGCACGAGTGTCTGGGTGGTGGTATCATGTGCGGAAGGGACGGACGGCTCTGGGTATAGCAAGGGCTTGTATATGTTACAAGATGTAGGACATTCTAGCGCGCGCGGCTACACGCAGCGCTGTCAAATGCGAGGACCATTAGACTAGGCATTGCTGCCGCATCATCGTTGGGCTGGCATTTGTGGCGTCGTGTGCGTTGATCATTTACCGGTATGTATGTATGTATAGTAGTATACTCGGCCACGAGGCCACTGCCGTCCTCTTCAATACTCGGTTCCCGGCCAGCGTCGCTGCCGCTGGTGGCGTCCATCAGCGCAACCCCCTATCATCTCAGTCCGCCGAGCAAGGCTTCTCGACAGACTCATGGATGAAATCATCATCCGCTCGGTTCCGTCGACCAGACATCATTCATGAATTTCCAGGCACGGCGTCGTCATGGTCCAACAGCCTCCTATCCCCGCCCCCGCGTGTCCGTCCGTTCCGTCCGGGCGGGCACATCCGTTCAAGTAGAAAACGTCAAAATCGTAAAGAACATGAAAGAAAAGTTCATGCCGATCCCCTGGCCTCACTCACACACACACACACACTCTCTCTCTCGCTCTCTCCCGTTCTAATTATCCCCGACCCGAGCGCTCCTCTGCCGCTTCTTCCTCTCACCGGCTCTCCCATCTACCGCCGCAGGCCGCGCCAGGGCACGCCATTCTCCCTGTCCTCGCCGTAGGTGAACTTGGCGGGTATGGCGGGCACGTTGGGGATGCCCCTGTTGGCGTCGGGCACGACGCTGAGCGGGCCGCCTTGCGTGGCAGCCATGGCAGTGGCGTGCGCCGCCGCTGCGGAAAGGGCAGCTGATGACGATGATGATGTGGCGCCTGCTACTGCTGCTGCTTTGGAGCGCAGGCTGCGGGCGCTGGTCTGCCGCTGGGCTGACGGACCGCCGGTGAAGAAGGCGCCCGGCATGATGGCGGCGGCGGCGGTGGCAACGTCGTCGTCACCCGCGTGCCTACTGCGGAGGGACTGCGTCTGCTGCCGCCGAGGGGGCGCCAAGGAGGAAGAGGAGGAGGATGGGTCGGCGGCGAGGATGCTGGCGTTGGGAAAGGAGCTTCCGGGGACGCGCTTGGCGGGCTTGTTGGCGCCGTGCTTGGTTCCGACCTGATGTTGTTGTTCTGCCGCGGCACGGCTGGCGATGGTCGTCGTGGTGGTGGAGCCGCCGGCCATCTCGGCGACCATGGAGATGCTGCGGCGGCCTCCCGCAAAACCCCGACGCGTGGTCACGGCGCGCAGTTTAGGCAGGGAAATGTCCCTGCTGGCTGACTTGCGCAGGCGCTTGGGCAGGAACCGGTGCGCGAGGGTCGACGCGTCCTCATCGGGGGGTGCCGCAGCAGCAGGCGGGACGTTGCTACCTCGCATGACGCCCGTCATGGCATCGACATGGGCGCTGCCCCTGTCGTCGCCGTCACCGCCGTCGTCGTCATCGTCCTCGGCGGCGCGCTTGGTCCCGCGAGACGAGGCGGCGCTGGCAGGGGAGCATATGGGCGACGGCCCGCCACGCGGCGGCTGCGGCGTCATCAGCAGCGACGCATTCGCTGGGGCCGCGGGCATGGCGAGCGGCCACTGCGGGGGGTCGTAGCGCGCGTGGTTCGGCGAGCGGGCATCGTGCGACGTCGCGGGCCTCTGCTGGTCCTGTTGCTGGTGCTGCGAGGGCCCGGGCCGACGCGTCGAGTGTATGGCGTGGCTGGAGAAGAAGCCGCTCGCGACGAGCTGGTGGTAGTTGGCGTAGACCTCTTCGCGCGTGGGCCGGTCGCCGCCGAGCGCCATGGCCCCGAGAGGTCCCAAAGGCGGCTGCGTGGCCTGTGCGTTGGTATGGCAGTTGCCGTTGACGCCGTCGTCTTTGCTCTCCGCGCGTCTCTTGCGGCCCATCGTCGCCGCCGCGGCGTCGGCGTCTGCTCCGGGGTCCCTCCTCAGCCTGAGCCTGCCGCGTAGGCCCTCCCACATCTGGCCGAGCAGGGCCTTGCGTCTTCCGTCGGGCGGTTGCGGCGCCGCCGCCGGCGGTTGTTGCTGATGTGGTGGCTGTGGTTGCAGTTTCTCTTCTTCTTCTTGTTGTTGCCGCCACTCAGGATGCGGGTTCCGCCGCTCCGCGTCGTTGTCGCCGCTGCCGCCGCCGCCCAGACGCTTCTCATCAGCACCAGCAGCGAATCCAAAGACGGGCTTCTCCAGGGCCTCGCGCTCGCCGGGCCCAAAGATGAAGTCGACGGGCGGGGCGGCCGACACGCGGTCGCCCATGGAGCCCTCGCGGAAGCGGCTGCGGGCGGCCTGCTGGGCGGCGAGGCGCTGGGCGCGGGTGCGTGGCGGGCCCATGGTGAGACTCTCTCCCTCTCTCCTTTCTCTTTGTGCCGGCTTTCGTCTGTGTATGGACGACGTATGCGTGTTTGAATGTGAGTGTTGTTGTGTGAATGTAGATGGGGTGCTACGCAGACGCGGCTTCTTGCTTCTTCCTGTGCGCCCGACGCGTGCTGGTGAAGTTTGTTCACTTCTATGAAGCTATCGTGGGTAGCAGTGAGAAAATAGCACGTCGTAGCGCGTTTTTTTTCTTTAGCCCCGGCGCTCTGCGATGCAATTCCAGAAACGCCGTAGACGCGTGGACGGACGTTGGTGACCGTGATGTTCGTGGTGGTGGTGGTGGTGGTGGGGTGGAGGTTGAGTGGACGCGAGAGCGTTCGCGGGGCAACCGCCACCAGGAACCAAAAGAAAGCCCGCCTAATGATCGGTTCCCCTTGCTCCGACCCCGGTTTTTTTCTTTCTTTGGTCAACGCCACCGCAGACGCGCCTCCAAAAAGAAACACGACGACAACGCGTGGCGTGGGAAGCGTTTGTAGACCACCCAAAAAAAAAAATCAGTAAACGTTATTTGCGAGGAACGATGGTGATGTTTGTTGGTCGGTTGGTTGGTTGGTTAGGTTGGTTAGGCCGGTCGGTCGCACGAACGCCATGTCTTTTCTATCCGCATTTCTTTCCCAAACACACAAAGAAACAAAAACACATGGCGGACAATTCTCTCGATTGTTATTGTTCCAATCTGAGCCAGACATACATACATACATACATACACGCGCGCGCGCGCGGACGCATGCCACTCCGCTCCGAATCTCATTCTCAAACCCCCCACTGCCGGTCGCCGTTTTTTCGGCCCCCTCCCCCCCCCCGCCCAGGCAACGGAGAGGACGGGGCCCCCAGCTTCTAACCTGACGCAAGGCACCGCAAGTGTATCAGCAGCACTGATGAGTGCCGCGATAAATAGCACAACGTATGCAGTGAGCATCATGTCCAGCGACAGCGACACCCGCCGACCCTCTTCATTACCACCAGACTCGAGCAGGTACACAATGTTGAAGAAAAGAAAGAAGAAAACAGGGGGCAAGGCACAGCAGCAGGCCCATCAGGTTGACAGGGCCACACTAACTTTCTCACTCACCGAGTCTCGCGATTATGTACCTCCTACGCACCTACGTAATAAGGTATATACATATATGAGGTGCGGTGTGCCTGCGACGGTAGGTACCTACGCAAGCACTCAAGTCAATCAGTAAGGTAGTACGGCAGGCAGGCGGGCGGGCGCTAAAACGGCCGGCCCGCCGCCGCTCCGGACGGGCCCCCATCCATCGATTTGAGTTGCCCGCACATCCATCCATCATCAGTCCATCCATCTCAGCGCAGAAGAATGCACGCCAGCGACTCCACAGCTTCCATTCATTCTCATGTGCGCCGCATCAGCTCACTACGCCTCCCTTCTCGCGTCATTCATTCAATGCTCGCTCCTCACGATTTCCCTCCCCTCCCCTCCCCCCGAGCGTGACCTCTCTCCACCAGAATCAAGAAACTTAAATCGACGGCCCGCTTCATGCTGCAGCTGCAGGTGCGCCGGACCGGATGCTCCGCCCCGGCCGAGACTCACCACCCCGAGCACAAGACATGCGCCGTCACATCCCCGTCACGTCACTCAAGGGAGTCCCTGTCCTCAAGCACCCACCTACTAAGTTACGTAGTTTACGACCCGCGTACGA
Organism: Purpureocillium takamizusanense; assembly: GCF_022605165.1. NCBI lineage: Eukaryota > Fungi > Ascomycota > Sordariomycetes > Hypocreales > Ophiocordycipitaceae > Purpureocillium > Purpureocillium takamizusanense. Next base: position 2,794,418 of record NC_063072.1, read on the forward strand.
AGCGATACTGCTCAGTCATAGTGGCCAGCGGAATGCTCTCTTGTCCCGTGATTGTGTTGTGCCTGTTGTCTGTCCGCGGCTCGACTACCTACGTACATACAGCCAGCCCATCAGGGCCCTTCTCTGCTCCTCCACCTCTACTTCCATCATCATGGTTCCATTCAATCTCAATCTTCCAGACACAAACATGAAGATAAACAAAAAGAAGCGGACCGTACGATCCCACAACTCCACTCGACAGCCTGATTTTCGTAAAGAGCCATCTGCCATGTCGTCATTTATCGGTGGCGTCGCTCGCTCCCTAAAGCCCTGCCCGCCATATCCTGCCACCGCCCCGTCGTAGCACCCTCAGGCCGCGAGCATAGGGTCGAACAGGAAGGTTGTAGATGCGTACAGTTGAGTTGAAAGCAATGTTATATCGATGAAAAAGAGTATTCGGCTCCGACATGGACGGGCGACGCGGATCCGGCAACCACCACCCAGGTGGCCAGGCCAGCTGAGATGTGAGCCAGGCCATCGTGCTGAGCCTCTCCGCCCTTGCCCGTCCGGTCGCCGTCTCGTCCACGCCAAGTCGCCTTGCCGGCAGACGCACCGCATGGCGAACACGCCGCGATCAACGTGCTTCTCGACACCACGACTCCGCATCTTTCGTCGTCCCGTGATTCGAGGCCCGCAGAGTGAAACAAAATTTGCGCCCAGACGCCATCCCTAGATAAAACCCAAGAACCCAAGGAGAGATATCGTATTGCGACAGGGTAGCCGCGAAACCGCAAAGTGGGAACTGCTCCGCCGCCGTAAACTCCGGGCGAAACGCCGATTCACCAAGCCACTATCCACCTCATCGCTAACAGCGAAGACAAGGGGCTCCGCCCTATGTTTGCCAGCCGCCAAAGTGAACCACACCAACCTTGCCGTCCGCACGCGAGTACATTCCCTGCTCCACGTCTTGGTCGTGCGCGATCCGTCTGTGCCCTCCCAGATGGGGATCCACCTGGCGCTGCCCGTGGTGAAGCGGCTGGGCCGACTGCTGGAACACGTAGTCGTGCTTCCGCTTGGAACCAGTGGGCAACACGGGAGGCAGCGCTATCGGTTCCGTCTGCGCCTCTATAGGCGGCAACGGAGACATCAAAGCCGCAATCTTGAGAGGAGCCGGATGCGGCCGGGTCGACGCGGGCGTCGGCGCTCTCGGTGCTGGTGCGGGCAATATCGGCGTCGCCACTGTATATGACATGTGTGAGTCTCTCCGCGAGTGTCTATCCGTCGGATGGTACACCGAAGGTGACGGCGGAACATAGGTCCCTGATGTCCTGTCGTATGGCTCCTGCTTAATCGACAGGGCCGGCGAAGGGCACGTTGAGCTCATGGCCGTGGAGGTCGAGGCCCGGCCATGGTGATAACTATATGGAGATTGCGACGACAAGGGGTACGGCCCGCTGGGAGACATTGGCGGCGCCGGCATAGCGGTCGGGTGAGGATAAGGACGAGAGGGCGCGTAATGCGAGGCGGATGCGTCTCCAAACGAGAGGTGCCCTCCGCGGCTAGGAGGCTGTGCTTGCTCGTACGCCGGCGGAGGCGGGGGGAGCGAATACGGATCTGCCATTGACGGCCGCCTGACCGCGTCTGCGCCGTATGGAACGCGGTGTTCACTTGAGTTGCTGAGTGACCGGGCGCGGATGCCGTGGGGATCGTCGGGCGCCGGCGTCACGGTCCTGCGGCGTGAATATTCTTCGTCCCTCCTGTCGTACCCGCTCGATTTGCTGTCGCGCTTCCTCATGCGCACGTCACGCCGGATGCGAACCCGGCAGCCCTGGTCCGCGACCGTCTTACTCAGCTGCGTGCTTTCCATGAGTCCCGGGAACTTCTTGGCGCTAAAGACGTTGAACGGCTGCGTCTTGATCTCCATCCGCCAGTCAACACCCGGAGGCATATCACCGTCGGCAGGCGGTTTCAGATCAAAGTCCTTTTCCTCCTTGGTTGTCTCGAACAGGCTGAAGGATAGGCGGAAGTAGCCCTCGTGTCGGACGGAAAGATCGGGAAAGATGAAGTATCCGGCCTCGGAAGGTCGATCGAGGTAGGCCATGCCCGAGGCTGGGACGCCGGTGAGGATCGGGGGGTTGCTGGCAGCGGGGGTCTGGACGCGGCCATGAGCCATGGTGCGAGCCTGTTCGAGGCTGGCGTAGAGGAAGAAGTTGGCATTGTAGTCGAAGGTGATTTCCTTGCCCTCCTCCACCGAGGGGCCTTCAATGATGCGCAGCTCAACGACGGGCGGAGGATCGACTGGACGACGATCGCTATTAGCTGTGGAGGAAGTCAGCACACAAGATGTCGCCGATAGTCGAGAAAGCTGCCCGGTGGGCTTGGTATACCTTTCATGCCCGAGCCGCACGCTCGAGCACGCTCCGGCTGTTGGAGAACCGTCAACTGATACCACAAGCTGCGGTTTTCCCTCGTGATGCGCTGCATACGCTGGACCGAGTCCCGCGAGGGATTTGTGGGGATAGAGGCCGGAGTCGCCATCTTGTCGCGAGGCCGAGACGCGGAGAGGCCGCAGATACTCGGTAGGGTCTGCGGGCGGGAGGGTCAGTACGACCAAGCTCAACGTTCACCGTGACCTGGGGTATGCGACGCAATGCTCCTTCACCTTGGGGACACGGGTACCCTCCTCTGCCAGACTCGACTCACCTGCGATGGACTTCGTATCCCGTTGGGAAAGCGGCGAATCGAAAGGCGCCGGCCGGCGGTCGAGAGGCCGGGGCGACGGGGAGGGAGCTCGTCAGGACACGGCTCACCTGCGAGGCCGACGAGGATGGCGGTGCACCAAGGATGTGACCATGAACCCTTCCCGGGTGCAAGTGGGAAGTCGATTCGAAAAGGGCGAGTATTCCTCCCCGACCGGTTGGTGTAAGAGGGTGGGTTTGATCAGGAAGAGGAATGTCGACACGACGTCGAGCAGGGGAGCTGCAGACGACGAAAGAAAGCGCAGGAGGGAAGACGGACGGGGAGGAAGAGAGGCAGAGAGAGAAAGTGATGGGATAGAGACGGGCAGTCGAACAGGGGCCCGCAGCGGGTGCAAGTGCCAGCCAGGCAAGGCAAGCCAGGTACAAATCTGTACGTGCTCGAGGTACTGGAGGAGGTACATTCTTACAGTACAATTGGTGGCTTGCCTTGCCTTGCCGCTGCCCGGTGCACTGCACTGGGCTGGGCTGGGCCGGGCTGGGCTGGGCCAGGCTGGGCTGGGACGGGCTGCACACTAGAGGTGGTTAATTGCAGTACTGGTGCTAACGGGGTGGGAACAGCACGCACCTACATGTACTCCGTACAGAACCGAGAGCAGACCTACCACTGAACCATCACAGGTACCCCCCCATGATCGGCGCGGGAACCGCTGCAGCGCCACCTCGTACCGTGCCCAGCGCCTGGGGCAGCGAGTGTACCGCGCCCGAGGGCGGCAGCGAGAGCAGCCGATCGCCTGGGGCCAAGCTGTTGGGAGCTTGGAGGGGGGGGAGGGCCGGCGCGGTGGTGTGTGATGGGTGGTGTGTGTGTGTGATGCACTGGAAAACATGGGGGGGAGAGGGGGTACAGTGCCCCGAGGCGGTATGGGGGGGTGCGCGCGCAGTGGCCATGGGCGGCGGCGGCGGCGGGCCATCTCACATCGGACGGGGGTCCTTGGGCGCCGAGATGGCGCGCTGGTTGGCCCACCCACGACCTGGCGGCCTGGACGACTTCCATTGGAGCCATGGAGGTCGGGTGGGCATGGCCTGTCTGGCACCGGGTCACAGCAGGTGGGCGGCCCCGAGAGTCTGGATAGCGGGTGCAGCGCGTGCAGCTGAGCACTTGCGGCGCCAATCACGGCCGCCGGCGGACAGCTGCTGGTGCAGGGACCGGAGCGGTGGCCTCCAATGCCTGGCCCCCGCCAGCACGCCCCCAGCCACGAAAAGAGGCGAGAGGAAAAAAAAAGAGAGGCACCACCACCGCCACCACCCAGCAGCAGCAGCAGCACAGCGCCAGCAGTGCGCCATGGAAAGGACTAGACTCCAGGTCCCTTCTGATCCATGGGAGCGTGCCAGAGCCACCAGCGGCCAGCTCGAGAGTTCCAGCGCCTGGGCGTCGCTCGCTGTACCCGCGCTGCATCACCCATCATCATGTACCGCATGTACAGCGCTGTACCTCGGTACTAAGGTACCGGTGGCGCGCCGCCTCGGCAGCTCACCCGTTCCAGCGAACCCGTGTGTGCGTGCGTGCGTGCGTGTGCGCGTGCATTGGTAGGTACATTAGTACAGCACATGTGCTTCCACAGTCTCTCCTGGTTTTTTTTCCCCAAGCTGTGGTACACTACCCAAGCAGAGTTACCGTGCTCCGACGACGTGGTGGGAGGGGGGTGCAACCCTCGAGCCGAAGGGGAAAACTGGGGGTTCGCGGACCGGGGGCTGGGCCCTTTGATTGTTGGCTCTTTCGCCTTCGGAACCCGTCCGGCTGGCTGCTGGAGATGCTTGCCGATTTCAATCCATTTGCCGGGCTGGATGGGGCGATATCGCACAGCGACCCAGCGTCCTATAGAGCATGGGGCCTCCAAGCAAGGCAAAGCAGTAATAGGAGCAGCGTCGAGCATCTTGAAGATGTCGTCTCGAGGCCAAGGAAGAAGAGGGTAGCAGGTGACTGAAAGGGCAGCAACAAAGAGGTTCCATGGTGCGGTCCAGCGGCACAAAGGTTTCGCTGCAACACGGCGTCACCGGGGCGTCGGCGCTAGGCAAGCCAAGGTGTGCTTCCATTGTCGTTGGCGGCGGCACCAGCAGCAGCACGCTCATCACCGTTTTAGCATCAGGTCCTGTCAGGCGTCTCCCGCTAATAGTGCCACCGAGAAACGGGGCCGCGGACGGGGCGAGGCGAGGACGAGGCGAGAGGGCGTGCGCGCGTGGGCGGGCGAGCACGACACGACCGATGGCGCGATGCGGTCAGCGGCTGTGGGGATGCCCTGGCGATTGAAGCTTCTCGGGATGGGGAAGCGCCGAGGAAAGTACGAGCACGATGCTACTACGAAGTACTAAGGTATGAATACATGCTGCAGTAACAGCAACTGCAACATCAGCACTCTAATAAGGTGCAATTTCCAGCAATGGCGCTCATCATGGGCGCTCGTCCGTCGCCTGACGAGAGCGATGGCGGCGGCGTCTTGTCTGGGGAAGATTAACCAGGAGAAAAGGCGCAACAGGCTGAGACGATGGGAGGAATGATTACAGTGCCTCCTCAACTGACCCTGTCCTGTCATCGGCCCTCTTTGTCATCTGGCACTGGGCTGAGCAGGTAGGCAGGCCAAAAAAAAAAAAAAAAGGAAGGAAGGAAGCGGGGGCGCTCGCTCCATGCTGGGGGGAGCGATGGGCGCTAATCTGGTTGCGGCCGATGGCGCCGCGGGAAGAGACGACCGGGAGAATTGGAACCCAGGCATGGAAGCCGGCGTGGCGAGAGGCGCACCCACGATCACACACGGAGACGCTCATGTACTGTACAGTACCTACACTCACTTACACTAACACTGGCGCACTCTTTCACTCTCAGACGACGGGGCGCCTTGCACTCGCATCGCAGGGGACCATTAGCATGAACTACCTACCTACTTACTGGCAAGCTTGAATGACACTGTGACTACGGAGTACGGAGTAGAAATCAGCAGCGATGCCGGAAGCTTCTGTCTGTTAGTCGACCCCCACCCCCCTTCCTTTCTCCGTCGTCGTCTTGTTCGAGCGAGATTGGGCCATCGTCTCTCTCTTGGTCCAGCAGACGCCGTGTAACGGCCCCAGCGCCGAGGATGGGCGCTGGAGGCTGCTGCGACGTTGCGGTACGTGCTGCCTGTGCCGGGTGTAGGTACAGTACCTCCCCAGGTAGTACTTACTGTACATCGACACGCGGTGGATTCGGCGGGGACGCGGCTCCGTACAGGTACACTAAGCCATCCTCCACTCTTGATGCACCTGCGGCAGGCAGCTCAGGGCACACGCGGGATCCCGAACAGACGGATCGCAACGACGCCGACGACGATGGACTATTGCACCGGCGCGATTGCGGGACCGCACCGAGCTTTCTCGTCTTCTCGCCAGCTCTCGCACCTTTCGCCCAGAATGGCGAAATCAAGAGAGCAAACCCGCCGTCAGCGTGTAAAGCTCCGCGCCTCCCATATCTCACGACGCTGAGGCTGGGCGCCTTTTTTTTTCCGCTGCTGGTGGCCGGCGGGCCCCCCCCGCGTGCACTACATGCATGTACCGGTGTCCATGTACACGCAAGTCAGCACATGCACTGCTCACCCATCCCGATCCCTCGTGCCGTGCGGACCACCAGCGAAGGAAAAACCACCAGCAGCACCAGCAGGCGCCGAGGCCGTGGGCCACGGGGGCGCCGCACAGCACAGTCGCTGCACCGTGTTGTGCCTCGACCCAAGCCGCCGGCGCGCGTGTGTGCGTGTGCGTGCACCCCTCACCCCTTCTTCCTTGGACCTGCTGCTGCCCTGCCGCGATGCCATGCCCATGGCCATTGATTGCCATGCTTTCCCGCTCAATTGCGAGCAAGGCAGGGCAGACCAACAGGCAGTTGACAGGTGGGTGGCAGACAAAGAGGCTGACAGACAGGCTTGCACATCCCACGGCGCTGGGTGGACAGCGGCGATGCCCACCGCTCCCGGGGGGGGGAGAATGGGGGGGGGGCGGGTGGTGAAGGCGCCGCCCAGAGAAGGCATGGGGCCAGCCCGGGACCAAGGCCCAGCGACAAGCCACTACTCGCCCGCACGGGATGGGCGGGCGGGCCAGGTGGTAGGAAGTCGCGTCGGGGAATGCCATCGGTGATAAGGTACCAAGCGGCCCAACTTGCGGCTGCCGAGAAGAACATGCCTGCCTGGGGGAGCCCCGTCATCATCATATGCCATGCCCACGCATCCACGCCATCCATGCCTTGACAGAGCCGGTACCATATCCCGTGGCCCGCCTGTCCCGCAAACACACGCACGCGCGCGACCAACAACCGTCAGCGCCCGCCCGCCAGCCAGCCAGCCCCAGAGCCACCACAGCAGATGACGCTGTTGGTCGCTCTGGTCTGGCAAGTCTGGTTTCGGGCGCCCGCTTGTTGGATGGATGAGTGGGTGAGAGCGAGTGAGTGGGTGGGTGGGTGGATGGAAGGATGTGTGCGTGTGTGTGTGTGTTTTGGGGCATGGATGGATGGATGGATGGATGGGTTGGTTGGGTTGGTAATGGGAGGGGGGCTCGCCGGGCTGCAAAACCCGAGGCCACGGCTCTGGCTCTGGCTCTGGTTTGCCCTGTGTGTGTAGGTTGGGGAGCGTGCTCCGTCAGCAGTAATGGGCGGACGATGATGGTGATGATGATGATGAAGTGGATGGGTTGGTGGGTTGGTTAGTAGTAGATGGGGAGATGCAATGAATGCCTCGCTTGCTTGCCTGAGCTGCCTTGCCCGATCGACCGCCTTGCCTGGCTGGCAAGCCGGGCGGCACACACACAAACAAACACAAAAAGAGCAGGACCGGGGTACTAGGCATTGTTGGTCCTGTCAAAAGGGAAAGTGCTGCAGGGTCGTCTTGTCTTTTCCAGATGGCCTGTCTCTGTTGGGTTCGTCGTGGCTTTGGTCGGGGAAAATCGACTGATTTGACTGATACCCGCCGGGACCGACCAGGTCAAACGAGGGACTGGGGGCCCTCTTTCTCATCAAAAAATTGGGTCTCCTGATCCCCCGGTTCCTGCCCCCGTCGTCGTCGTCGTGGGGCCTTTTGGCCATGATGCCCATGCCATGCTACCCCGGCATTCCTATTCCTATCCTAGCGCCCGTCATCGTCATCGTCGTGGCCGTCGGAGAAAATTGGAAGCAAACGGGCTCATGTCTCGCCCTGCTCCCTCCCGCCAAATCGCCCGGTGGCCAAAAAAGAAAAGACCAAGAGAATTGGGCGGTTTTCCCCCGGGGGGCCCATCGCCATCGTCGCCGGTGACGCGCTCAACAAGGACAAGGTCAGGACAGGACAAGACATTTGTTTTAGGTCAGGCAAAAGGCACACCAGTTGCCGACGCTCACTCAGACAGACACGCACTCTCTCCCTCCCTCTCTCTCTCTCTCTACAGCCCTGCCTCACCCGGCGCTTGCACCGTGCACACACACACACACACACACACACACGAACTCACACATTGAACCATGGCCAAGTCCCAAACAAGCGTTGCTCCCGCCCGCCCATCACCGCTGCAAAACCTTCCAACCATGAAATACCACACGGACAACCCCGGTTCTGGTGGGCTCCGCGGAGGTAGGAAACCATGGCGCCGGCGCCGGGGGTGGGAGAGTTTGACAGCGCTTCCCGTGGCGGCGTCGTCGGCGGCGGCCCCAGTCTGAGGGTCCTGACGATGTGAAAAGCCAGAAGCCCCCCCTAAAAAAAGCACCCGAGCGCCCGGTTTGCTACACAGTGGAGGTTTGGGTTTGCCGCTTTTCTTCTTCTCTTATTGTCTTTCTTGTCATCGTCACCAACGAGCATGCCATCGGGTGCCAACAGGACTACGGAGCTGCAGGCCAACGACGTTTGCCGCCCTTTTTTTTTTTTTCTCTTTACGAGTTCGTTCGCTCACGCTGGCCGGGCACAGATCTCGCTGCTGCCAATATCCCCATGTACTACTGTCTGGTCTGTCCAGTGGGAAGAAGCGGGTGACATGTCGTGAGCCGCCATCGTGGCCCGGGACCGATGCTGTGGGTCTATCCATCTGCCCTCCAGTTCCCCAGGGCCTTGTCCGTTGGGTCATCTCCGAGGGACCGGTACGGTACGATGCCATTCTGCGTGCTGTGCTAAGCTATGCCGTCGTGCGCACTGTACATGCGTAGTAGTTGCAATAGCACCTCACCGTACCGTTGGCCGTCCCTCCCGTCTTCGTCGAGTCGACAGACTGGACGTGTGTTCGACCGGAGATGTGGGCTTCATGATTCTGACTTGCAGCACAGCGCAACCGCGGGCGTAAAGTGGGATGCTACCCGGGCCGGCCCCATGGCCGTCGCGACATGACATTTGACGCCGACGACGTTAGGGGGGCGAGCGAGCGAGCGTCTGCGCCGCCGCCGACTGCAACGGTGCTACTGGATTCCCCAGACGAACGGCTCGCGTCGAACCAGCATGCTCAATACGACAACGGCTGTGCCCCCGGTACGGTATTTTGCCGTTCTTTTATCGTGACACGGGCACGGGGTGCTCGCAGCGCCGTGCCCTCGTACGAGTTTTTTGATGATGATGTCGCTTGCACTGGTGAGTAGCAGTGCCGGGGCTCCCGAGAGCCATCCTGACGATGGCGGTCCCCTCGTCCCACATGCCGTGCGTGTGTCCCACACATCAGAGACACAGACACCGCACAAGACTGCCCATCCCCCCCATCCCCCCGCCCGCCGGTTCTTTGGGCACTGTGAGCGAGAGAATTGACCTCGTCTAACGCAGCCAATGGGGCGGGCCCGGACCCTGTGCGCCTGCGCGTCGAGGGCCTGAGGTGGGGAGCTCGCACAGTGCCGTAATTCACCCGACGGGAACTGTGCGGCAGATCTCTGGGCCCCTCTTTTGGCAGTTCCCGTCCGTGTCCCGTTTTTTGCTTGGGGGGGGGGGGGGGGGGTTAATTGTTGTTGTTTTTCCTGGGAGTAGCAGGGGAGCGACTCAGTCCAGGGACCAAGTTGAAATCTGAAAATCAAAGAGTCACCAGCGGCTCCTGATCTACAGTATCGTTATTATTATTTGTGGACACATGAATGGAGGAATAACGTTGAAATTTAAGGGTGATGAAGAGAGTAAGTCAAGCGTTTGCCAACATGGAACACAACGAGGGGGGCAAAAAAAAGAAGGGAAAAAAAGGGTTCTCCCTCTCCGCTTCTGGACTCGCACAGCGCGTGCGCGCGCCCCTTTGCCACGGAGTATATCGTACCAGTACGTAGGTAGTACCGAACGCACGTATCACAAATACCACCCGTTTGTGCAAGACGCAAATACCGAAAGTCGTGCCCCGGTGACACGGACCACGACCGCCACGCCACGCCACGCCACGCCATGCACGAGCCGTCGTCGTCGTCAAACCGAGTGAATGATTGATTGAGTGAGTGAGTGAGTGATGAGTGATGAGGGCGTGGAGTGGCTGGCGGCAGGGGACAGGAAAGGAAAAGGGGGGGAAAGAAGGCGCAGAGAAGACGAAGAACAAGAGGAGAAGAAGGAGGGGGAGGTGAAAGGTGAAGAAGAACTTCTCCTGTCTGGGAAGCGCGCGCGCGAGACAACAGAGCTTGAGTCTTGGCGCGACGCCTCACTGCTGCTGCAATTGTACGCCGCTGTGCTATGCTCGCTGCGCTGCTGTGCCGCCTCCTGGGACGTGATCGAATTCATCCATTCATCCAAACAAGCGCCTAGCAACACACAGTACAAAGGAGGGGGAGGTCCTATCCGTTCAGTGTCATTCTCTCCTTGACACCGTTGTGCCAGAAGTAAAGCCTCTAATCGCTAACTAACTTACAACTCCGTACGAGCTGTCCGGGATACCACTACCTACAACTACTAGCCCGCCCGCCCGCCCGCCCGTCCGTCCGTCTGCCCGTCCCGTCCGCCCATGATCCCCAGCATCGTTATCGCCCGTCTCCAGCGCCACCACCACCACCACCACCACCACCACCACTACGTAGCGCTGTCAATAGTGAGACAACTTCGTCGACTCTTGCAGCAGGGATCTGCGCCGCCTCGTGGCCTGCTGCTGCTGCTGCTGTCGCCGCCCCCCATGTCTACCTTCCCTCCCTCCCTCCAGCCCCATGGCCCCGTCACATCATGTCATTCATGTCCAGCCCTGGACCTTGCTTGCTTGCGTCCGTCGTCGCCCCACGCTGCAACGAGCGGGTCGGGTCCCTCCCGGGAACGGGAAAACGGGGAGGGGGGAGGGGGGCCAAGCAGCCCAACTTACCAAGCAAGCAGGGAGAGAGCTCTCCTTTTGGTCGACGACGACGACGCTGCTTGTTTCGCTTCGAACAGGGAGGAGTGCCCTTTTTCTTTCGGATCCAGAGTGTCGGAACGCGCAGCCAATGCAGAGCAGAGAGAGAGGGGGGGTGGCCCGGCCAGGCTGAATGAAGCATTTCCCTTGCTGCGTGACTCCCGAGGAACGGGCAAGACCTTTCCTCCTCCTCCACCATCTCTCGACTTTTGTCTCGCTTGCCTGCCTCGACGGGAACGTGCGCCGCCACGTAGAGAGGATGGGAGGGATGGATGAATGGCTGCACAAGACAAGACCCTTCCTTCGGAACGAGAACCCAGCACCCGGGAGGGCGGGGGGCGCGAACGATGGATGAATAGTGCACCGCAGCAGCAGCCGCCGCATGTCAGGCCAGACAGACAGACGCCGCCTGCATGGCTGGCCTACCCAGCCTAGGCCCATCACGGCGCGCGTCCCCGAGAGAATGCTTGCCCCCCCCCCATGCCCTCGCATCGGCTGCAACGACCCCGGGATCCGCCCCCCGGGACGAACATCCCTGCCCCCCTGGTCGGTGCTACTGGTAACTATCTGTACGGTACTAGTCCTGTTCCGAACTTGCTGATACCTAGTCGTCAATCAACCCCTGGTTGGCTTTCTCTTCCAACCGTCCTTTGTAAAACCCAGCCCTTTTTGGTGGCTTTCTGCCGGTAGGTACCCTGAGCCCGGTAGACTAGCAGCTGGCGTTGTTTGGGTCCCGAACTGCCTTGCGGCCGCCTGCATGACTTGTGTACCAGCCCTGGGAGTTGAAGCATGCTTGCCACATAGCATTCAGACAAGGTCGAGGCAGACGCTCTCTTTTCCCCTTTCTGTGCTGGGCTGGGTATAGGACGTCGGAGTAAAGGCCCGGGAAAGGAAGCAAACACTCCACCACATGCTTGCTTTTGATAGAGAGGCTCCAAGGCCGCATACTGTGTGCATACATATATGCGTAGGGGGGGCGATTGAAAGCCCAACGTTCCTCCTCAGTCCAGGGATAACTAACTACTGCCTGCCCCGCATCGTCGCGCGCCGTTGTAGAAGCGCCGCCGTGTGTCGGGCTACAACAGCGTTTGCTTCTTCATCTTCACCCGGAAATCCCTTCCATCAGCATGTTTGCTTCTTTTTCCGATGAAAAAAAAGAATTTATAAAAAAAAGAATCACGATTTCTCTTCTTGCCGGGTGGGGAAGGGGGCAACCGGCCAGCCAGCTCCAAACTGACGTTTTCTTTGTTTTGCCCGAGTGCCGTCGACTGCCGACAGCTCTGTGTGCGCATGTCCACCAACAGTCTTGGCGTCTTCGAGTTCGAAGAAATGCACATCGTATAGTACATGGTACAGTGATTCATATCTTCTTGGTCTACACGCTGTCGATGTTAAAGGCATTCATTGTCCTCGGTAGCAGAGAGACAAAAAGGGTCGCATCCCCCCACCAACACGCAAGCTACTCTCGTTTTTGTCGGGCGCGCACTCGCACAAAGAAGGACCCTTTTCTTCCACTCACACATGACCACCCAGCACGCACAAAAAGGGGGGTGAGAGAGAAAAAGGGGAAGAAGAGAAGAGAGGGCCAGAAAGCAAAAGAAAGAAAATCTGCCGTCCCGAGCCCGTGGGCTGGCCGCATGTCTCCTCTCATGTGACGCGGGAATGCAACCAACCTCTGGTCCACAAGGACCATCCAAGTAATACTACTGTTACCCGACGCAATCCAATGCTCCCCTCCCCTCCCAAGCGCGGCGAGTGCGCCCAAGGGTCTCTCTCGTCTCATCTCATCTCACACAGGTGGCGGGCGTTCCTCCGTAATATGGCAACCACCACCAACCCAACTGTTCTGTCCCATCGTCGTGCTTCCGAGCGGCCACAAACACAGTGTTGGGGCCGGCCCCCCGCTGCTGGTGTATACCATCTCGCAATGATCGCGCTGTCAAGTCGAGCAGGTCCAGCCGTCAAGGGTCTGGTTCGCGATCGATGCTGTTGGGCCCCCCGCCCCGCCCGTCCCCGAGGCGTACATACACCATACGTCGTCAATATAGTACAGTATTCAAGCCAACAAGCAAGGCCTCGCTCATCTCCACAGCCACGTTTCTCGTTACCGCAGCGCAGAAGAAGATATACTGTACAACCCCATCTGTTGGCTGTCAAAGTCCCCCTACCTACCCAGGTCTTTCTTGCTGCCGGCACTTTGTAGGCCGCTTGTTGGCCACCAGGATCAAATCGGCCCCTCGACCTTGTTTGTCGCCCCTAGACTAGGTAGATGTGCAACAGGACGAGACAGACGGGGTCTTGTGTCACTGCCAACGGGGGGACGGCCACGACCAACCGAGGCGCAGGGCAGCGGCAGCAGCAGCAGCAGCACCTCGCCATCAGATTTGAGCTGCAAGGCAAACATGGCGATGATGTGGCTTCCTTGTGCTCCCGCCCTCCCGGCATGCACGTCGACCCGTCGGGGCAGACGGCCAAGAGAGAGAGAGAGAGCGCGCAAAGGGCTGCTGCTGCTGCTGCAGTGCCACGGACAGAAAACATCTTGCAGACTGCATCTTCTGGTGCGTCGTACGGTTGTATGAGCGCAATATTATATGCATGGCCGGCCCGCGTGCTCTTACCCTCCTCCCCTTCTGTCGTGCGGCTCCACGCGCTGCATGTATATACCCTTTGCTCAAATCAAGCTACTTGGTACTCACTCCGTCTTCTGTTCTATTGTGATGCTTGCAGAATTGTACATGTGCGCAAGTGCACTCCCGTGGATGCCCTCAGCGGACCGACAACATCGTCCGCCGCCCGTTTCGCCTCAGTCCCTGAGCCTTCCGGCGACGGCTAGATAACATGCTTCGATGGCGAACCGCGGCGCGTAGTACGTGTATGCACTGCTGATCGTTTTGGCACGCGCCGTCTGTGTCTTACGTCTCCCCCCCCTTCTCTTGTCCCCGTTCGTTTCGTTTGCCTGCCCCGAGCGCCCGCCCGTCCGTCTCAGCCACGGGCTGCGGTCTGAGTCCAGAGAGATCCAGTGAACACCACGTCGAGCCAAGCCTAGGACTGACTGACTGCCCAGTCCCGGGTAATTGGGTTGACGAATTGGAGACCGCGTGGCGGAGGTTGTTGCCGCCTTTTGCCTCGTCTTTTGTGTTTCCCTTGTTACCGTTGCAGAGAACGTATGCGTACGGTCGAATAGCTGGGGTTGATCTCGTAGTATACGTATGTATGCTTATCTTTCCCTCGTGTGGCGCAGTCCGGTGAATGGTGTTGGTAGTAACTGCTGGTATCACAAGACTTGGGAGGTGGTGCTCTGCGGGCCGTGATAGTCCTGGCTCTACCTCGTACGTCCGGGTCAATTGACTGACGACGTAATTGCAAACTGAGATTGTGCGAAAACACTGTTAGTCATGTTCATGATATGATTAATGCAATCCAGCCGAGGAGTCCATTCCTCTCATGTCATACAGCGGAATTGCCTTTGGACTGCCATGACGTTTCGCTTCAAGCTTAGCTTTCCTGATATTGATTACGTTTTGTGTACAAACGACTACGCGTCAATACGTGAATGCCATGACGTCTTCGTTTCAAGCGCGGCCTTTTACTGCGTTTTGTATACAAACGATTACGTGTCACCTTGCGAGTGCCCACGACGTCTTCGTTTCGAGTCCAGCTCTTCATATAGACGTGAGGCGGCCCTGATGCCCTATATAATGAGTTGCGACCCGCGTTGTGTTGTGGCTGGCGCCGAGAGCACAACAGGAGACACATTGTTTCGCCCCACGCCTTGTTGAAGAAGAGAAGAGAAGAGAATGAAGTTCGACGCGGTCGTCTCCGTCGGCCTGTTGGCCCTGTTCGAGGCATCATCGTTGGCGCTCGCCATGGGAGTGCCCCGAGGTCTCGCGGACGCGGGGGTAAGTGATGTGAAGCCACCGCCCTCCATCGGACGCTTCCAAGAAGAGAGAAGCCCTTCTCGGGATGCATCTCGCTGACATGAGTGCGGGGGAGCCAGAAGCGCGAGCACGACGAGAAATACGGCCACGTTCGCAAAACGGTGAATCCGTCCTCCACCCTTCCCGATTTGAAATGTGCCTACGGTGTAGTTAGTCTACCCTGGGGACTCTGTGTCGTGTCTTTTCGAGCCGCTTCAGCTCCCATATGTCACGACACCCGTCCCCACCCCCCCTCCTCCTTCTCTTTCTCTCCCATGTTGGAGGAGGTTGGCTGGCTGGCTGGCTAACGCGAGAAACGCAGTGTATACATGCGGACCGCGATGGAAAAGTCACATCATTTTTCGGGACTTGAATGAGGAGCGCGGGTGGCGGCGACGGCGACGGCATGGTGTGGGCAGAGTGCAGTTGCGATTGGGATCGAGGGGGTGAGTGAGACGGGGGGGCTCTTTGCGTCTTGGGCTCAGGGAAGAAGCAATGAAAGGCTGATGGAGGGTCATCATCGTCTGCGCTCCCGTCGACTCGGTAGTCGGGACACACGCATCACACGGCAGCCGACAGCTCAATGGAGGAGGAGGAGGAGGAGGAGGCGGCTCACGAGTGCGGACAAGACAAAGCAAGCAAGCCAGCCGCCTTGCATGTAGTACTACTACGTACATACATACATACAAACAGCTACCGAGAGCCAAGAGATCGGAGAAATGCGACAGAGAGACAGACATATGGACGGCCAAGGGGCGTCATCGCGCCACATGTGACGAGATCCGCTTTCCTGCCCAATCCCTTGACGCATCTCCTTCCAGTGTGCCACCATCGTCGGCTCTGTGCCGTGCGCCGGGGCGGTCTCTCGTGTCACCGGGCTCCAAAGGACAAGATAGACTGCTGCTGCTGCTGCTGCTGCATGTAAGGTGGCGACGGCGTTGACTCGCAAGACTAGACGCCTCGCCCTGTTGTGCTCCAGGGGAGGGGGGGCGAACCGGTCAGAGGCATAAACATGTTAAACCACGGCCGTCTTAGACAGGCAGACGGCAGAGAGAGGGGGAGACGACGGGTGGTGTGAGGGCATTAAACGGGCGGGTTGGTAAAGTCTCCTCCGGCTGGCTGCGCCCTGAGCATCATGTAACCGCGTTGTTGTAACTCGGCCGGTTGTCTACTGTACGTACTGCGAAAATCAACACCCACGTAGGTTGTTTTTAGTTGTTGTACTTGGAACGTAGTAGTAGCAGTCGTGTCCAACCGCGGGCCCAGATATATTGACCGTTCGTCACGCAGCGTCCACGTGGAAACCGTTTGCTTCCCCCTTCCCCGAGCCAAGTCTCGAGGAATGGTGGTATTGTGGACCACGAGTTTCCGCGTGCCTTTTGTTGGCTCGGCCGAGAGTGAGCGCGTTGCAAAAAGGGGCGTTTCCGGTCTGGAATGTAAAAAGCTCAACGGCTCAAGGTCTCGGGTCAACTTCATCGACTTCAGTCTATCAAGTGCTAGACAGCGCGAGGCGAGCGTTTTCCTCGTCAGACAGGAGCATATTTCCAATATCAAGCCCCAGTAATGACACCAGCTGCGGAAGATGCCGCTGCTACCACCCCCTTTTGTCTCATATCCACCTGCAAAGGCGTCAGACCGATCCCGGGGGCCGGGGGTCCTTCATGCCACATGCCTCTGTCATCATCCCCCCCCCTCCCTCTCTCTCCCACTCTTCCTCTCACCCTGACTCTCTCACCCTCCGCGAAGCACCGCGAGGAACAACAACAAAAAAACACTGACTGATCGCCGTCTGTCTGGTTCCACCACCCCGTCTCCACCCCCACGAACCCGTACCTTGCTTGCCACGTATGTACGCACGACGTACATATCAACATCTCGGGAATGAGGCGGCGGGGGCGCGGAGCACGGGGACGGCGGACGGCGAACGTCTCGGCCGGACTGACCCGCAAATCCCGTGTCTCCCACCCCCCAGCATCCCGCGTCCTCCTCCTCCTACTACTACTACTACTCTTCCCACTACTAGTCATCTAACGTACGTACCACGTACGAGTCACGCCAGCAAGGCAGGGCGGGACTGGAGGCGAGGCAGACATCTCGGTGAGCTAGCGCGAGACATAACACATGCCCTCGTTCTCGACTGTCCCGCCCCCCTTCCCCCGTCCCCATTCCCAACCCGCGTGGCATCCCGCCGCCGCGGCTCTGCCTCGACCGTTCATATGTACAGAGAACGTCCCTAGCGACACAGACACATTACTTCCCACGTTCTTTTCAAGGGCCGGGCCGCATATGAGGGGAGGACGAGATATCGTCTCTCCCTTCCCCAAGAGAGTCCCCCCGCGCCCCTCTCCTCCCCACAAGCCCCCGTTGAGATTTCAGTACTCGAAGCACATTCCTCCCCTGGCACCGGCCACGGTTCGCAAACGAGACAATGAGGGGGTGGATGAACCCGTCCGCCCGCCCGTCCGCCCGCCCGCCGTGCCGGAACTAGCGGCCGTTGCCCACGAAAACCTCCAGTCATCAGTCAGTCCCGTCTGGTAGGTTTCGGATCCGGCGGCCGGGGTGGAGGGGCGGGCGGGCGGTCTCGGATGCCGGCTTGGACCGGCTTTGCTGCCGTCCTCTTGTTTCTCTCCTTTTCTTTTTTCTTCTTTTTTCTTACTTCTTTCTCCCCCCGCTGCCCCCTCCCCTCCACATCGATCTTGAGGCCGAGAGGGAGAGGGAGAAACAGAGAGAGAGAGAGAGTCATCATCGCGGGCTGTCAAAACATCTTGGATGGAACAAGGTTTTGGCAAACCAGCAACCACCCATCACCTAGGCACTGCGACTAGTGTTGATCGCCATGGGCATAGGGTGGGTGTGTGCCGTGGCACGCTTGCATCGATTGTACCAAAAATCGATGTGCTTTGGATCGGAATCTGGGCCTGTGTCATGTGATGGTATGTGACTGACATCACACTGTCCATTCTCTGAGTTCTCTGAGTGTGGCTGTGGACGGCGTCCCGTCCAGCGTGGGGACAACGGGTGCCGGGGCAATGAACAAATCATGTTGATTCTCGATTCTGCAGCTCGATCATGGCTCAATTAGCAACTGTAGCAACCCCCCCAACCCCAAGATCTGTCCAGGGGTATTGTTTCATCACAGAGAGAAGCACTCGTGCCGGGTTACCATAGACAAACACCCAGCGGCACTACTCATGACATGTTTTTACACTCTCCTCAATAACCGTACACGTACGCGGGTCCACCGCCTCTTTCGTCACTGGGTCACCGTCTGCCATCTTCTCAGAACGGGCGGGCGTCCGAGGCCGGCGCGCTCCTAGTAAGTCGCCTGCTCAATCTGCCACGCCGCGGTCTTGGCCCTTTCTCGCACGTCCAAATCCCTATCCTGGAGCTTGAGCGCCTCCATCTTGGAGTGGAAGCCAAGCCGCTTGAGCTCAGTCGCCCTCGCCGCGCACTGCTGCGCCTCAGCGTCGTCCTCCTGCCACGTCAGGTTGATAACAAGGTGACACAGCGCCACACGGACATCTCGGTCCTTGCTGCTCGCCTGCTGCGCCAGCAGCTTCAGGAGTTCCGTCTGGGCAGTGACTAGCTGTCGGTGTCGGGGGATGCTGGCCGCCATGTGCACGAGTATGTAAATGACCGCGACGATGATCTTGGCTTGCGGGTGTAGCACCCGCTGCTCGCGGCCCGATGTGGACGTCCGCCGCGAGAACGGGTGAAGCATCCTCGATTTCAACTTGGACGCCAGAATTTCAAAGAGCCGGTCCTGTCCGAGCTCCGTGAAGAGATAGTCTATCATCTCCGTCGTCTCGCTGGGCGTCTCCGACGACGCTCCGGATTCGGGCCGCCCGATTAGGTTCCGGATAAAGTCCAGGCCCTGTTCCTGGATGGCAATGTCATCGTTGCGAGCCCGCCGCATGGGATTCAGCTCGGCTTCGCGTATTGCTGAGAGTTTGTCCTCGGCCTGTCGTAGTCTCGTAGATCGCGACGCATCCAGCTCGCGGACGGAGCCATTATTGCCGTACAGCCAGCGCAACGGCTCGTCGACTGGCTGCATGTCCATGTCTTCGTCAAAGTCATCGCCGGCCGCCTCCTTGAGTCGAGAGTTGTACAGAGCCGCGTCCTGCGTATCGTCACATATCAGCTGCACGAGCCAGCCAGGCTCGAGCTGCTGGAGGCACGCCTTCTTCAGCTCTGGCCCGACCGCATCCACAAAATGCTTCAATGCCCAGAGGGCGTTGAGTCGCAACGCCGGGTTATCCGAGTGGGCATGCTCGCAGAGGACTTTCATGACGCCGTTCTCTGTAAGGAGCTGTTGAAAGTCAGTTGTTGTCCTCGCCGCCTCAAGGTCCCGGCCGGTTTCGCGTAGACTCACCTCGCGCACCGGACTGACCTCCACCACCAGGTTGATGACGGTGGCAGTCGCGGCGATCTGGACATTGACATCACGGTAGGTCATGAATTGAAAGATAGGCAGGGCGACGCCATAGTCAACCAGCGCAGTGCGCAGCACGCTCACTGAACGGGCCAGCATGCGCACTACATGACACGCCGCGATGATGACGGACTCGGAGTTATTGCCGTATGCCGGCGACGGGGATTTTCGGCTCGTCTCTGAGCCCTGCTTGTCTTTGGATCGTTCCTTGACTTGCTTGGGCTTCCTGGGAAACTCGCAGAGAGACTCGTTGACGTAGGGCACAAAATCCTCCGCAACAAACGCTTTTCTGTAGTCTTCCTTCCCGGCGGCCAAGGCACCAATGGCCCTGAGCGATGCCTCGCGAAGCCTCATACGGTGAGCCAGAAGCGGGTTTTGGCCCTTGCCTCCAAGCTGCGCCGCGGCCGGCGTGCTTTCATCCTCCATGCCCATGTCTGATTGGGGCGACCAGTACTTGGGCTGGTCAGTCTCGGGCACGGGCTGGTAGGCACGTTTCAAGAGCTTGGTGAGCACCTTGACGGCATCACAATCGTACGCCGCCTTCTGAAGGAACTCGCTGTCTGTGATTAGGCGCGCCAGAATCGCCGGGGCACTTTCGAGGATGAGCTGCTGCGTCGCGTTGGCCGGAGCCTCGGACTCGGCGCCTTCCTTGTCGTTCCTCTCGAGCATGCCGACGAGAATTGGCACGACGAGAAAGCCGATGCTTGTCTCTCTCATTGCTTTCCTACCCAGACCCGCCTTAAACAGTGCGGCGATAACGGCAGCCGCCATCAGGCGGTCATACTCGGCGAGCGTGCGTGCCAAGTGAATCAGCCAAGGGATGAGAGGGCTTTCATTGTCTTCGGCACCAGCCTCACTGCCATTGCCGGACGACTGATTGCGAGGTGAGTCCCACGCAGCGGCGGAACTAAACCTGCTCAGGGATGCGCGGCTGGATGTTCTCGAGTCGGATCTGTCTGGCGTCGGGAAAGAAGACTGTGGACCTGACTGGCCTCTCGTCCCTGTAACAGGCATCCAGGGTAGAATGTAGTCCATGGCTGTTAAGGCTGCCTGTTGCGGCCCGTAGCTGTCTGTGGTCTCGAATTTGACGCTAGGAAACACGGCCATCAGAGAGGGCGAGTAGATGAGCCGATTGGCGCGATATTTGGAGTCGCCAAGTATCGCGGCGATTGCTTCGAGGATGGGTCCTATTTTGGCATTTACACTGGCCGGTTCGGGAAACACCTCGTAGAGGCCGTCGGCGTAGGCATGCTCCTCGGCACCGGGGACCACCAGGCCATCGCGCACAGCGAATCTTGCAAGCTGGGTGGCGAGCGAGTCCAAGACGCCCGCTGTAGAGAGGGCATGTTGATGCCTTTCCTCCCGACAGAGCCGGCTGATCAGGCCAGACGCGAGGCTAACCTGCGATTGGAGGATGTGTTTTGGCGACGAAATGGAGAGCATCACGTTGAACGCTTCCATGTGCTGGTGAGAGAATACATTATCGGCGAGGGAGGATGTGTCGAGAGGTGACGACGGCGGCGCCAGGGCGGCGGCATCGGCGATGTCCGTCAACGCTTTGAGGGCGGCGACGACGAGCTGTGGCGGGTTCGAGAGAGGGCAAGTGTTTTCCAGGATTGCGGGCACGGCGCCAGCGGCATGCAGTGGAGCGAGGAAAGCCGGTCCGCCTGATTTCGCATGTATCAGCTAGGTGAATCCGTGAGGGCAAGGAGTGGACATACCGTTGGCGAAGCTGGCGACGAGCTGGAGGGCTTGGAGCTTGACGCTGTCCTCGTCTGAGAGGGGACGCGAAACCAGCTGGGTTCTGGCATCCTTTCCGTTGGGTTTCGCGGGCGAGTGGCTGGCGGAGAGAGTCAGTACGATGGGCTCGAGAACCCCAAGGCCGATCCAAGCCTCCTTCTTTTGTATGTGGCCGACGATTTCATTCTTGAGCGCCTGCAGGGCAGCCGTCTGCTCGGGGTACGTCTTGGCGCTTCGCAGCTGGGCGAGTATCGGGAAGCTCTGAGGTCGCGCCATGGAGGCGGCTCGGGCGGCTGCAGGATCGGTAGGGGCCTGGGCGTTGGAGGAGCTATCGACACCAGCTCCAGGGCACCATGAATGGTTTGCGCACTGGGGAGGCCGGGGAGCCACGCCTGGAGCCGCGTCCCATGCGCCGGGACTGCTCAATCGGACGGATCGGGAAAGGTAGACGTTGTGGAAGGACAGGGCTGAGCGTAGAAGGCTGGATAGAATAGACTGCGGTTGTGATGCCGGAGGTCGGCTCACGTGGTGATGGCGTGAGGTTGAGCTACGGTCGGATCTGGCGTCAATGACGATGCATCAGGCAGTTGGGGTGCTGGACGGGGGTGGGCGAGGCACGTGTCTGGGCAGGCCTCAATCCAGCAGGCGGGCACTCATCAGTCGCTGCGACTCGCTGGGCTCCCAGGGCGTGCGCAGGCGCTGGCAGCGGGTTCCATTGGTCGGGGTCCCTCCACACCTAGCAGCTTGGGCGGGCTCTCTTGTTATCGTGGCGGGGAAGGTGCTGGGTAGTTACCTGTGCTGCCGAAATTGGGCGTAGGTGGGCTGGCAACGGCAGGTCAAGACGGAATGGCTGCGACCGGGACGACACCCAGGGGTACCACTGGTACCGGGACCAAAAGGCACGTCAAGGCGAAGGCTGGGTGTGGTGCGCGGGGACAGATAAATTCCTGCCGTTTGTCCCTATATTTGCCCGTCGCATAATAAGATGAGGTACGTGCTGTAGGTGCTAAACAGGCGCGTATGAAAGAGGCGCTGCGCTTCATGGCAAGTCTCTGGTAGCTCTGGGCCGCCGCCTATCGCGAACTTGTAGTGCGACTTGCTGTGACGGGCCTGGCCTGGGCTGCCTACTGTAATTACTAACCTATTACCTACTAATAAGGTAACTTACGGAGGTACGGTGCCTGTGGTTTTGGCGGCCCTCGTTTGGCAGCGTTGAGCGCCGTTGATGAGATTTACTGCTGTCTGTGAGCCCGTATTGTGTTTCTTGCGTACGATGAGTTCCGTGCTGCTGGCTGGCTGCCTGTCTTTCCTTTAGAATTCTGTATGCAGGCGAGATCTGAGTGTCACGTCCCAGTTCAGTGTCGCAGATTCCAACCCCCCCCCCAGTTGGTCAGCAGCGCGACATCCAACGTCTTTTTTGTGCGAATCACGTTGCCGTCTGGCGGCACGAGGTCCTTCGGCCACTGTGCATTGACTTTTCACCTCAACCCACCGCGCGCGGAGCGGCGCAGCAACCCGCAGAGCAGGCACGACGCGGCGACGAGAGATCACACCACGGGGCCTCCAAGACATCCGACTCGGCGGCGACGCCTTTGGGCAGCTCGGGGGACCTGATATGCCACCGGAGCCGACTGAGGAGTTGGTGAAGCCTGATTCGAACGGTCTGGGGTGCAGCGGCGCTTGCCTCAACTCTGAATGGCGCGTCGTGGTCCGCCGCCCCCCCCCCCCTCTGGGGTAACGACGAGCCCTCGCCTGGCCGATGCTGGGCCGCTTGGCCGTGTGCTGGTGCTGGTGCTTCGCGCCGTGCAAGGCAGCGAGCGATTGATGCCTGGCCCCAGCCATAATCTTCGAGCGCAGCCATCACGACGCCAGCGGTACCTGTCAAGGACGACAAAACGAGACCGGGCATGAGAAAGGAAGCGTCCCCGCTGTCGTACGAAGTACGAAGTACATACATATGTATGCACCAGGTTATTAACCACCTTCTCCACGTCGCCATCCGCTGCCCGTCTGGCGCGTGTCAACGAGCGCTAAAGCTCCACTCGGAAGCATGGGGGAAGCCCATCCATCCTTCGATGGCCCTGACAAGCCTGACGAGAGCGCGCTCCGTACTGCGGCGTCTCCGTCCGTCCGGCCCCAGAAGAGCGGCAGAGCAGAGCATGGACCACCTGCTGTTGCGGTGCCCGAACGGTGGTGGGTGACTGATGACTGACTGACTGGCTGGTTCGACGTCGAGTGTGACGAGAGAGGGAAAAAAAACTTATTAGTCCTGCCCGCACCGCGCTGCCAAGCCTCTCTCCCGTCTCCCTCCCGGTCTTCTCGCTCCTCTCTTCATCAATCCATGGATGCTGCCGCCGCCTTGTCTTGCTTCTTCTCTCCCCCTGGCGACTCGCAACCTTGGCGCGCATTCGTACCCGACCCGGTCGGCCCTGGACCGAGAATCGGCTGCCGCTGCACTGCTGGGCCGCCGTGCCTTCGGAACGCTGCCAACCTGCAATACCCAAGGCAATTAAGGTAGACAGACAGACTTGCTGCGGATTGCCGCTTTTGACCGGGGCGCCCAAGCCGACGCTGCCGCCGCCTCCCTCCTCCTCGTCCACTACTACTACTACCACCACCACCGTCGACGACGACGTCGAAGACCTGCAGCGAACCGTAGCGTCCATCAGCGCCTCCCGGAGCCCCTCTCCCAACCCACCATCTACCCACGGCAAGGCCAAGGCAAAGAACGCAAGCCATTGTCAAGCAGGCGAAAAAGCGGCGAGGGTGTGCTGGATCCGCTCCGCCGGCCACCTCCGACCACTCAGGCGCCTCGTATCCCGCCACGCCTAGACAGACTCCCAAAGGGGCGTTTAGTGTTAAGACGCCCGCCCTCTCGCCTCGGTGTGCCTTCTCGTCCAGTGCCAGAAAACCTCATTGCGGCATCGACATCGCTCTTCTTGCCGTCCTCGACCTGGAACCCCTCCCATCTCTCTCTTCGTCTCACAGCGCCGACATTGATCGCTATCGCGCGACTGCGCCGCTTAGGCCCGCGCGTGCTAATGATATAGCCGGACCGCCCTCTGCGACAGCCTCTCCTCCGCCATTACCCCGCGACCAACCAACGCCTACGATGCGCCGGAGACCATGTTGACCACATCGCCTGTCCTCGCCGGCTCGGCCAGTGCGTCGTCGCCTACCGCCTTCCGCCGTGGCCACGCACCGTCTTCGCCCAAGGCCCGTCGAGCGTCGCTGGTCGCGGCCTCGTCGTCTACCGCCCTGGGCAGGTCGCCGCTGCATAATCGCGCGGATGGCTCATATGCCCCTGTCACAGACGGCACGTCGGCTCCCAATGCAGGCGAACAGCAGCAAGGTGCTGCCGCGCCGCTCGGCCACCAGAACAGGCCGCCAGCGGCCCCTCGTTCTCAATTCTTCGGGAATGCCACGCACTCAGCCCCCTCTTCGGCTCAGGATGCCCCTGCGGGCACCACGGTTGATCTGGCGCAACAAGTGTTGTCCCCCAACAAGCGACGGGGCTCCCCCAGCCATACCATGCCCCAGGCTCTCACAGGGCCCTCTACACAGCCGATCGGGCAGGATCTGCCGGCATCCAACACCTCGAAGCGGCCTCGGACCGACCAACAGCCGCCAAAGATCCTGCCCACACGATATGAACTGTGCGCGGTGGAGGACATGGTCGAGCTGATTGCGCATATGCTGGCGGAGCTCATCGCAACCAACGACGCAATTCGCATCTCCAGCGGCGGGCTGACGCGCTTCCACTCGAGGTAGGTTTCTTGCACTTGTGGGAGGCTCAGGGTCAATCAAGGTGCTGATGCGTATACGTACAGGACTGCCCCCGGCATTTCGGTCCGCGATTACCTCCATCGTTTGGCAAAGCATGCCACGTTGACACCGCCGCTGCTGCTTGCCATGGTCTACTACATCGACCGCCTATGTGCGCTATACCAGGAATTCACCATCAACACGTTGACGGTCCATCGTTTTCTCATCACTGCGGCCACCGTCGCGGCCAAGGGCTTGTCAGATTCATTCTGGAACAACACGACGTACGCCAGGGTGGGCGGTGTGCGTGTGGCAGAGCTCAAGCTACTGGAGCTCGAGTTCCTCTACCGCGTGGACTGGAAGATTGTTCCGAATCCGGAGGTCCTCGTTGCGTATTACCGCGGCCTTGTCGAACGGACGCCTGGCTACGAGCTCGAGACGGACGGATCGTCAGACGGAGACCTGGACGACGACGACGTAGATGGCGAGTAGACCTGGAGCGGCATTTTGGCTCGAGTATATTCGCACGACCTTATTCTCATGAAACGACGATACCCATGGACAGCATCGTGGAGGAGGACACAAGGACGGACGGCATCCTTGGCTCGCGGGACAGGCCGTGGGAGCCTTGGTTCTTGGGAGCATCGGAGCGTTGGCATTTTTCATGATTTCCGGAGTCACAATGGAGATGCTCCAAGGAGCGCGGCGAGTGCGCCTGAAGGCGATATAGCGCCACCACAACTGAGCACACGAAAGGCGTTACGGTCTTGCGGGATTTGCACAAGCAAGATATGGATGCATGTACATTCAAAGATTCGCCGCCATAGCGCCATTGGACGCAGGCCTGCCTGGCTTGACATTCCAACTGTACTTATTTGGGAGGGGGGCTTGTCGGAGAAGCAATGGACCCAAGACGATTTTTAAACATGTGAAATTGAACTTGGCAAACAATAGAGAAGCCTCTCTGCAGGAGCTCTTAAAGCTATTGCCAACGTGAGTGTTTATTCGTTGTTGCTTTGAAGGTTTGGCTCAACGAGCTGTAAACAGCGGAACCCTGCACGTGCGCCCGGCTTTCGTACTAGCAGAGGTACCTCTGGCTGGGGCCATCAGCCACCGTCGCCCAAGGCCCGCCACTGCGACCGCAACGTCAACCTCGAGCATCCCATCAGGAGCTCACCACCTTCAAAACTCCCGCCCCAGCGCCGCAACACACGCGCGCCCACACAGCACAATGCGCATCACGACGGTCCTCTCCGCGCTGTGCGCCGCCGCCGTCGTGCGCGCCGAGCCACGCACCGCGCAAATCTACATCCAACCCGTCCCCTCCTTCTCCTCCTCCTCCTTCTCGTCGACACACCCGCCCACGCCGCTCGCCGAGATATCCTACGACACCGTCGCCCTATCCGCCTCGTCCATCGTCTCGTACGACGCGCCCGAGATCCCCGACGAGGCAGCGCTCGTGCGCATCGGGCTCTACGACGCCAAGTCGCGCAGCTGGATCTCCGGCACGACGGTCGCGTCGACCGAGAACTTCGCCAAGGGGTACAGCCCCAATATCGTGGTCACGGTGACCGCCGGCGGCGGCGAGGTGGTGAGCGTGTCGTGCAAGGGTGTGGCCATCGACGCCGGCCAGACGAGGGACTTTGGCCCCCAGGTCGTGGTGATTCCGCAGGCCCGTGGCGCGCAGCCGACGTTGAACAAGCCTGTCGTCCTGTCGCGCGAGGGCAAGACGGTCGAGCCGGAGCAGGAGAAGACGTTTTTGCAAAAGTACGGACTTCTCTCCCCTTTCTTACCCTTACTACCCGCCCACGAGCTCATGCGTTGCGAGCGCGTACGCTAATCACTTGCGACAGGTACTGGTGGATGATTGGTATCGCGGTGTTTATTGCGATGAGTGGAGGTGGGGCTGAGAAATAGACCATATATTAGCAATGAAGGATATTGCAAGGGCGAGTGTGCATGTCTTTATGATCTAGCTGTGCGAAGCTCCCGCAGCGCCTAAGTGACCTATTTCACGACAATGGTCATCTCTGATATTGTATGCAATCACCAAACCCCCTTCCTCCCTGAGACTGTGTCTGGTGTGTCGATATTGTAGGTACTCTGCATCCATGTTTCGTCCCAATCCCGCGGCATTGTTCCGAGTCTCAACCCAGCAGAACAGGTATCGTCAGAGGAGCTCTTGGAGGTCTCAAGCGCCAACACCCGACAGCCCAGATTCATCACGTGATCTGTCCCAGAAGTACCGTGCTAGCTTTCTTCGGGACTAGCACCGTTGCTACGTACCACGACCCGCTGTCCTGTTAGCGTCGCGGCGCGCCTGCCACTCCCTCTTAAAAGACCCGTAGGAAGCTCCCGTCGCAGGCAGAGGTCACGAAAGCTCAGCTCCATTTCATCCTGCAGCCTCGGCTTCGCGTCTTCTCTCCCAAACCTCTCCCCCAAGTTACCAAGTTCTACGCACACGACCCAGGCCTGCTACGAATCCGAGCAATCATGGCGGAAAACGGCACCACCATCCCCAACACCACCGGCGAGGATTCCTTTGCCGAGAGCAAGGGCAAGGGCAAGGCCATTGCCGAGGACGTTCCCCAGGACCACGCCATGGAGGAGGATGACGACGAGGATGAAGACGAGGAGGAGGAAGATGATGATGAAGACGTATGAACACCGTGTGTGGTCAGGCACAACGCTGTGAACCGTAAAAGCTAACGAGATGCAGAACGCCGGCGGTAAATACACCTCACGCGCGCAGGCGCGGCACGAGTGCGGCATTGGGATCTCAAAGCACACGGCTGACTGAAGATGGTATAGGCGACGAAGAGGACGGCATGGAGGAGATTGACCTCAACAACATCGTCGAGGGCGGTCGCCGCACCCGAGGCGCCAAGATCGATTTCGCCAAAGCGGCCGAGGAGAACCCTGCCGACGAGGAGGACGAGGAGGACGACGACGACTTCGAGCCTCCTGCCGACGACACCGAAATGACGGGCTAAAAATGCCCTCTGGGGATTGAGTCTGCATCGGGGATCTGGGGCGTCCGCACGACTTTATGAGCTACGTGAATCGTGCTTACAAAAAGCTGGTTACGGCGCGATGGTCGCGGGGTCTGGCATTGTCCGCGCTGGGTCTAACGGAGACATGCACAAACACGGCGCATGGGATGACGAGGAGGGCCTGCTGTTCGTCATGTTACATACGGTGCTGGATATCATAAACGTGGTATTGCGGCTACAGCAACGCGGACAGATTGGGACCTGATGTTTTTGGCCAGTAGTGAGCGCCTGGTGATGAACGTTGACCTGAACGTTAGCTTCCGTGAGGGAATGAATTGTCATGGCCATGCGATCAGTGACCACGGTGTCGCGACCTGGCAGGTGGTCAGGCGCAGGTCGGCGATGCATTCCCCCTTGCATAGCGGAGCGAAACTATCGCATTCACCAGCAAGGTCCCAAGCTGATGTCGGCATCGCCATCAGCACACCCCTTCACTGTTTGCGGGCCGTTGCAGGCGCATCATTCACCACCACCTCTGGCGCCGTGCCAGGTTGTCATTGGGCGCGCGGGGGCGGCGTAGGTACGTAGGTACTTCGCACGGGGAGCGGCGACGGGCCAACAATTCGATGGGGACCTTGCAGGGCGCTGACGCCACTGGGCGGCCGCCCCCCCGGGGAAAGACACCTAATCGACAATGGGAGCCTCCCGCCAAAAGGGTGGTAGTCTATAAACCTTTTGACGGGCAACGAACCCTTGCTCCTTTCCGCTTCATTCGCACCCTGCTTCTCCCTTCTCCCTATACTCTCGTACCGTGACTTCCCATGGAAAAGGAGAGGCGTACGTGTCTCCCTTGACGCCGCGCAGCTCCCTTGTTTTATTCTCACGGGTGCCCGCGATTCTGTTGTCATCATCAACAGCCCCTTTCTACCATCAGCCTACCTCGGCGTGGCGGGCAGGCGCGGGTCTTCTTGACGGCCGGGAGCGACGAACGCGACCATGTCGCAGAGGTGAGAGATAGAGACCCGAAATCACAGCGTCCAGGCAGGCTCCTTTTCGGCCTTCCCCCTGCGCGGCGCACAGCTCGTTGGGCCGCAGCAGCAGCAGCAGCAGCAGAGACGACCAAGGGAGCGCCATGCAGCCAAGGGGGGAGGAGGGGGCAGGGCGATGCCGCCGGGCAAGAAGGAGAATGTTTGCTGACGCTCCCGACCTAGATTCGGCGCCTCGTCGCTGCACCAGCGCGACTCGCGCAGCGCCCTGTTCGAGGGCTACACCGGCGGCGACCCGTCGACGACGCGGCGAACTACCACGGCGGCAGCAGGCGCGAGCCCCGCGGCCAACGGCTACGGATACGGCTACGGATACGGGGGATACCCTGGCGGCGGTAGCGGCGGCGGCGCGGACGGCGGCAGCAGTAGCAGGCCCGGCAGCGGCTTCAGGCCGGCGACGCCGAACCGCAGGGGCCAGTACAGCGATGCGGTGCTCAACGAGCTGGAGAGCCAGAACGACGCGCAGGTGGCGGGCATCCTGGGCAAGGTGAAGACGCTCAAGAACGTACGTCGTCTCGCCCCTTTCCTGCCCTCTCTCTCTCCTCTCTCTTCTCTCTAGCCCCGTCCTGGTCATTATATCGCTTCTGCCTCGCGAGGGTGCCCTGGTTGTCTGTCTCCTTGGGCTGCAGCAGCAGCAGAAACACAGACATAGGCCACACAGATGAGCCGCACTCGCTCCCCACCATTACTGCCATCCATCTTTCAACGGCACAAGCAGCGAGAGACACCGACTGACTGACTGACTGACTCGGGGGCGTGCAGATGACGGTGGCCATTGGCGACGAAATCCGCGAATCGTCGGCGCTCGCAGAGAAGATGAACAACTCGTTCGACTCGACGCGCGTGCGCCTGCGCGGGACCATGAACCGCATGCTCATCATGGCGGAACGCACGGGCGTCGGCTGGAAGGTCTGGCTGCTCTTCTTCGCGGCCGTCGCCCTGCTCTTCTTTTACGTCTGGCTGTTCTGAGCTGTGGAGCCCGGGCTGTTGCTGGTGACCGCGGCCATAGTTGGGCACCTTGGGCATCACCCCCCCCCTTGGCTATGTACACCGACAGGCGGGAACCGCGTAAAAGACCACCCAGAAACGGCTGGTGCGCATTTGACCCGGTGGCGGACGGCCGTGCATGCGTTCTGTCTTTTGCCCCCTTTCTTTTTCTTCTTTGCATCTGGAATGGCGTTGTCATCTTATAGGGGTAGATGGGTTTGTTGGGCATCGCGGGCGGAGGTATCAATCAAGAATCGAGCATCGACGGACGGTCAAAAGTATGAAGCTCCCCTCGTGGGATGGGGGGAGGAAGACGACAGTCACGCACACGCAAACACGGCGAATGAGATCAGCTATTTCCCTCCCAGTTTCTTCTTCTTTCCCTTGGCTGGCTATGGTTTTTTCTAGGCCCCATGTTTCTTTCTCTCATAACCATACATACTTAATACAGGATGCGGGTGATGCTGGGCGCCTTCAGCCAAGTCTATTCGTCTGGTGAGACCTGACGAGGAACGAACCCGCGGCGGGGCCCTTGGTCGCCTCGCGGCGTGTACAGAGAGGTGGCGATGCGGCGATGCGGCGTGGTCAAAAGGCTGCGCGGCGGGGTATCATGTTACTCGCGCGTGCGTCGCGGCTCCTGTCTCGGCGGGCGGCAACAGGAAGAGGGTTCTCTGTGGGAGCCTAGAGAGTGATGGGGTGGTGGTGGGCGATAGGGGGTTGCGGCACGCTTCGTCACCCGTGCCGGGCACGCCGCCCCGCCGCGGGGCTGCTGTCCATGAAGCTGCTCTCGTCCTGGGAAAGCAGGGTGCTCAGGTCCATGCTCGTGCGCGGGCCGGCCAGACTCGCCCTTGCGGTGCGCAGAGTAGGCGACTGCGGAGGCCCGAGGGGCGCCGCCCGGGGCGCGAAGCCAATGTCCTGGCCGTCATCGTCATTATCGTCGTCGTCGCCCTCATCATCGTCCTGGTCACCCACGTCCTCGTCCTCGTCATCGTCATCGTCATAGGGGCCCCCTCGACCGCCGCCGCCGCCGCTGCTGCTGCTAAGCTCCGCCTCAGAGTCGGTGTGCTCGTAGCCCCCGCTCTCTGCCTCGGGTATGTCGTCGTCCAGATCCGCGTCCATGCCGCCGTCGTTGGAGCCAGCAGCCAGATGGTGGTGGTGGTGGTGGTGCGCAAAGTCATCCTCGTCGAGCATGTGGCCGTGATCTCCCTCCTCCTCCTCGGGGTCCATCTCGTCCCCGACGTAGAGCTCGTCGGCGTCTGTGTCGCCGCGCACGAGGGCCTCTCGGAATGCGTCGTCGGCCATGCGCATGCGCGCCTCCATGAGATCGTTTTGCCTCTCCTCGCGCAGGGCCTCTTCGTCGGCGGCAACTGCCTCCTCGTCGACGCCTTCGTCGTCGTCGTCGTCTTCCTCTCCCTCTCCCTCGTCGTCGTCTTCTTCCCCGTTGTCGTCGTCGTCGTCGTCATCGCCACTGCCCATGCCAAAGTGGTCGTCGTCAGCGTCGGGGATGTCATCGTCTAGGTCCTGCGCGCCGTCGAGCTGCACGTCGTCCATCATGTTGTCCTCGGGCATGCTGCCCGCGGCCTCGGCCTCGGCGAGCTCCTGGGCCAGCTGCTCGCGGCGCAGGGCCTCCTGGTGCTCCTCCTGCTCGCGCTTCTCCTCGCGCATCTGGTGCAGCGTCTTGGGGACGCCGGGCGGCTTCAGCCAGGCGCTGCCAAAGTTCTGCACGTTGAGCCTCCGGCGGTGCATGTACTGCTCGTCGGCCGCGAGACGCGCCAGGGCGGTGCGCTCAATGACGTGGCCGCGAGCGCGCGCGTGATGGCCCCCAGCCGCCGGGTGGCCGTTGCTCGCATGGTTGTGCTGGTGGTTGGGGTGTTGATGGTGATGATGGTCGGCGTGATTGTGGACGCTGTAGGGCCCGTGGGCGGAAGGGATCGGTGCACGCGACGACGTGTACCACAGAGAGTGCGACTGTATCGTTTGTGCGTCAGCGTCAGCGTCGTGGTCGTCGAGCAGGGCCCGCGCACGGCTTCCAGCGTGGTACTTACGTCTCGGGGCGTGAAGTCGGGCAGCGTCGCGAACATGGCCGCGCGTTACGGTGCACCGCGACGCTTGTCGTGCTGAGCGCCAGTTAAGGAGCTTCGAGAAGGCGGCAGCGAGCGCGGCAGGGCGAGTCGTGGCCGGCAAGTCTTGGTCCGCTCGTTTGGAGGACGGGGAATCTGTGATGAACGCTCGAACGTAAACATGTACGAAGTTAGTAGTTACAGGTTAGCTACCGTAGTAGTACCTTACTGGGTCCCTCCAGGTCGGCTTTAGCGGCCCCAATGCGGCGGCTCTTGCCGCTCCCGCGCCTAACAGCCGCGAGCCAAGCCGCATCGGCGTGCTACATACGAAGTTCTACTATAACTAGAGGTACATACTTCGTACTGTAAGGGACTGTATCTACTACACCTTCCATAATGTGCACGAAGTAGGTACGAAGAGGTACCTTCAATCTACTAATACTACCGGTAGGTAGGTAGGTATACAGTACAGTTTACTCATACATGACGCCCGGGATTGCACACGGCATCACACGATGGGGACCAAACCTACCTACCTAATAAGCGGCTTTTTGACACCAAGAAGGCCCGAAGGTGCTTGGGGCTCTGCACCTCCTACCTTGCCTCACTCAAAGCACGCATCGACATATACGCGACTGGCACAGCAGGTGACGGGTCAAAAATGCCTTATTATTACGTACCACTCCAGGGACACTGCCCTCCAAAACCTGAACCGGCGTCGTCATCCAGCAGGCGACCACGTCAGCGATTTCTACGCGCGCGCCGCACCATTGCCCGTTCCTCAGCCCGCGACTCTATCAGCCCTCACGTCTCTTGGATGCGAAGGAGCCGTTGGCGGCCCCTCCTGACGATAAGCTGGGACCGTCGTGGCTCCTGCGCCGGCTATGCTGCTACCTAATCGGCACCGGCAGGTCGGTGCGCGCCTCACGGGCGCCGGCTTCGACAGCAATTGTGTGTCGAACCGCGATACTTATATGCCTCCCAATGTCTTCTTCTGGCGCGTCGTGGGCCACTCCAGCTTGTGTTTAAGACTCCGTGTCGGCCAGCTTCCTTCGGCTCCCATCCGTCGCCTTTACTGCCCTTTACGTGCATCCTCATCCTGCATTACAAGGAAGCACATCGTCTAATCACTTACTCTGCCTTGCCAAATCATCGACAAAATGAAGGCCCAGCTTCTCCTCCCTCTCTCCCTCTCTCCAGTCGTCTTTGCCGCTGGCCCCTCCGACGCGTCGAAGTATGCGGCGTATGCCAAGCTTATCAAAGGTTCAATCCGTACAGAAGTTCTACGGCAGCCTATCACTGGGGTACACACAGTCCTCGAGACACACACAGAGCGAGCAAGTACTAATCTCGTCCTCACCAACAGATATGCAAACCCGGTAAAGTGAGATCTGTCTGTGCCATTCCATGGTCCCAGGTCCAGGAATCCGATCACAAGGGGGGGGAGCAGGTGCCTATCCCGTGCAAGGACGAGGTGAGTGCCCACCTCCTCCTGTCAATATGAGAAACACCAGACGGTACCGGCGCTGACGTTCTCAGGGTCAGAAATGCGTCAAGGGCAGCGCTTGCACCGTGACGTTCACGGTCACAAGTGGTAAGGAGCTCGCCCAAACCAGAGCCGACTGCCCAGCTACAGCTGCAGGCGATACAGGCCATGGCAACGATGCAGGCCAGGGCAACAATGCAGGCCAGGGCACCAATGCAGGCCATGGCAACAATGCAGGCCATGGCACTAATACAGGCCATGGCCAGTCTCACGCCTAAGACAACATTGAGAACATGGAAGCATCTCCGAAGTAACGGGGCAAGAAAGGGTGCGTGGGAAACGAAGCGTGCTCAATAGTGGTTGTTGGGCGGGGTTCACGGCATCTCTCACTTCACACGTCACGGCGCGGTCTTACGACTACTCCTATTGCGTACCTATCGTTCAAGTCAGCAATGGAAAAATTGTGATGTAGCTATACCGCAGGCTTTGGCGCCATTTGAAACCGAACAGCAGAAATGGTCACATCGGGTAGTGGCGTTTTGAACCGTATGTAGTGCCTACGGAGTACTTTCGTTGCATGCGACACGGTCCGACATCGTGGCATGAAGGATCCCCGTCCATCCATGTACGTACAAGAACCCGGACTTCAAGTCGTGCCCATCGCAGGTCTGGGTTCCGGACATTCGACCATGTTTCCGCTGCGGCAGTCGCCTTGGCCTGGAACGAAATTTGTTCGGCACCGCGTGCACTGGTAGCACCGGGCTCCAATGGATCGGGGAATCACAACCCTGGCCAGGGTCATCATCGCAGCCCGACATCGCAAAATTGCGTATCGTTCCTGGCCGGTAGCGTTGTTTATTAGGCCGCTCATTCTGGATTTGGAACAAGATCCCCCTCCATGGTCCCGTCTACAGCTCGAACGAGGTCTAGTATAACAATACAACAACAATAGCAACATAGGCAATTATGGTCGTTGTGAAAACCGTACTTCGTATATACTTCGTACGAAGTACTTCGTACTGATGAATGCAATATACGTTTAACTTACCCTACAGTATCCACTCGCACAAAATACCCGCATCGCCCAGCTCCTCGCCCTCCGAACAGGGCCTTGCGTTAGTAGACACTTGACCAACCAGTATACTGTACACGTAGCGAATACGAATTCAAAAAGGTGTGCTCATCAGTCTGCCTCTTGCCCTCGCCGCCAAGTCCCAAGTCAGACCTGCAAGGGGAAATGAGCATGAGCACGGGAAACCCATCCCCACAACATGGCTCGGGGGTTTTCGGGACGGGCTGTCTCAAGTCGTCTGGCAGTGCGAGCCAGAGAATTGGTGCAAACGGGGGCTATTATAGGCGACAGAGTGTCAGCTTCGTGCGAGAGCACCATTTATGGATTCAACCTTTTTATTTTGTTTTCCACCCAAGAGCGAGAAAATCGATTGATTTCCGTTTCGGAGCAGCCGCAGAGGATCCTCGCTGCAGATCTGTCATCCAATGTCTGGCTGCATACACATAAAACGCACGTAGGCACGCGTCTCGACAGCCGAGTGTAACGCCAAAGTATATAGGACCGCACCGGGCAAAAGTTACTCATCATCAGGCGAGGAGCAGCTGGCAACGGGCAGGGTCAAGTCTGCCGGGATTTCCCGCCCGCTTGAGACTCCATCAACCTACCTGGTGTCGTCGGCCCCTCATTATTCAGTGCTAGTACTGCTGCTACGTGGTAGTTTTAGTAGTGACCGCAAGTCTCATCGCTTCGGCCGACCTCGGCCGGCCCATCGGCTCCCCCCTGCGAGGTGAGGTCGTTCGCCCCCCGGGGCTAGCTTGCGGACCACCGTGACTGGATGTTACCACGGACGGAGAGAGACATTTCTAATAGAGGCCCGCGATTTGCGGCCGTCTTGTCCTTGACCCCATCGAAAGGGGGTCTGCGTGCCGGCCAGGTTTCGCCGTGTCGCTGGGTTGGCCTTTTTTTTTTTGGGGAGGCACGGAGAGGGGGGGGTTCGAGGAGCCGTGTTCGCTTCGTCAACTCGACTCGATGACGGAGCCGCGATTTTGACTGTGTACGGCGCGAACCATTTTGTCGGATTCCCAATGCGGATGCGGATGTCACCACGGTCCAGGCCAACGGATGTACATACAGTACGAAGTACGTTCCTTTGAACGTACAATTCCGCCGCCCTTGCTACTACCTAGGTACTAACGTTAGTCTGGCGTGGGCCATGACGTCTTGTCAGAAGGGACAGCAGCAGCAGCAGCAGCAGCAGCAGGACCAGGCAAGCAAATAAGCGAGCGAGTGCCGCCGAGCGCGGAGCCACGGAGTGTCTCGCATCAGAAAATCTCCATCGCCCAGAAATGCGGCGCCCCCTGCAGTACGTACATACGTACAGCATGTTGCACGTACAAGGTAGGAGGTTCCCCTCCCGCGGCGAGATTGCCAGGCGGCCACGAGCCACTACGAGGTTAGTGGTGAGATGCAGCGCAGCAAACGGGCCGGACTGTGACGTCTGGCGCGAGATAAGCATCTAGCGTCGCCGACTCTCGTCATGATTGGTCCGCGCCGCCAGTTTTCTGGTGTCGAATCTTTTGACAAAGGACAAGAACACTTTGCTCTCAATCACTCACTTTCACTCACTCATCACCCAGGCAGGCACGCACTGGTGCAATCAATGCCCGACGCCTGGAAACAACAACAGCAGCCAGCCAGCCAGCCAGCCACCCTCACCCACCTCCATTACCCAAACGGCTGGTTTCGCAGGCTCGTTGCCGCGCTGTGCGACCGTGGCCATGTTGCCGCACGTGCCATTGGCCCGTCTCGCGTCCGACATCGTGTCACCTTCTTGTCTCCTACCTAGATTGATTCGCGCTTTCGGGTTCCGCAGAGTCCGCGAGCGTCTGGTTCCCTGACAGGCCCGATGCCGCAAACGCTTATTCTGTTTGTTGGTGTCTCGCCATCACCTGCGAGGATGCGAGGGTGCTTCTCGCAACTCGTCCTCGCTCCGCTGTCCATCAATGCTCGTGGGATTCAGTGGAAGGCCGGCCGTTCCACCCCCACATTCGCCAGGCATCAGCTCTCGTGTCTCTCGGTCCGTCCTGGGCAGCATCAACGTACTGTACTCTAGCAAGACTGGCAAATGGGATCGAAAAGAAATACATACAACCACATCTGTTGACTTGCGCGCCGTCAGTCACCCCGCCCGCGCCCGCCACGGTGACGACACCGACCCGGGGGCCCCTGCAAGGGTCCTCGTCCAAAGCGGCACCCATCTCTCTCAGGGTCGACCAGCCGGGCGCGACATCGGCGCGCAAGGCTTGGAAATACGCCGTGCTGATTGGTAGCAGAGCTCCAAGCTCTGGCCACCCTAGCCCCCTCCCCAAGCCCAAGTCAGGGCCAGTCTGCCAGTTTAACGTTTCCTTGTGTCTCGGTGGCGCGTTCCACCACTCCAGACGGGCTGGCCAGATCCTTGCAGCGAGGGTGTGTGGGGTCCTGCTCCCGGATTCGGCCTGTCTGGCGCCAGATTTCTCTTACACAACTCTTGTAGCAACCTCTTTTTCTGCCGTGGTGATACTGCAGATAGGTATTAGCGACCCCTAGGTCCGACAATGCGGCGGAGGCGGCAACAATGGACGAGACGAGACCGGAGGCGCTATGTGAGTGCCTCGGGCCTCTCGGGCACAACAGCGAGGCTATTTCCCTGCCGCGAGATGGACGAGGGGCACGACCAAGAGGATACGTAGCCGCTCCGTAATTGCGCGCCGTCAAGACGAGGCTGTGGACGATGGTCCCCGCCAGCTCGCCGCCCGCCCGCCCGCCCGCCTGAGGACGTGGAGCTTTCGCATGGCCTGAGCTCGTACGTCGCCCGCCCAGACGGACCCCCCCCCCCCCGTCCAGCGTCCGGGGTAGATTTCCTGAGGGTAATCAGAGGGTAATTTTGGGGTTTTGAGGGGGTAATGGGGACGTTTTGTAGGGGTAATGAAGCAGTTTTGAGGGGGTAATTCGGGGGTAATGGGAACTCCAAGGAGCCACCAAATAGGCAAGAAATGGCGTCCAAGGCCCGGCATTCACCTGCCCATTACGTACGGAGCTCCAGATATCTGAAAGATCTCGGCATCTGGCGATGGTGCTACAACACTGCATCTCCCAGAAGGGAATTGTTGAGTTCAAGAGTCCCATCCGGCCGGCGGTCTGGTAAAGTCGACGGTTTCGTGCCCCAACAGAGCGCTGGACTGCATGTGGAGATCGATTATTTTTTTTGTTTCTTCGGGCGAGGCTGCATCAACGGGGGGTTTGCGACGAGGTGGGGAGGGGGAGGGGGGGGGGGGGGGATTGGACGGTTCATTGTCGCATGCGGCATCGGCGGCGGGCTGAGAGGCAGCGAAAGGCTGATGAGAGCACCAGGCAGACGCTGGCCGTCTCGCTCATCCCTCCGCATCGGAACGGTAATATAATACGGTGGCTGCGCTGAAGCAGGCAGTCGGACGGGACAATTGCTCGACTGCGGCGTTTTCTGACATGTGCTTCGAAGGGGGGTGTGGGCGCCGCCTGGGAAGAAGTGGATGCGTTGATGATGCTGGGGCGCCGGTCGGTGCCATGCCATTGCTCGCGGCGCGCCAACCCACGCCAGCGAGCGAGTGAGCGGCAGGCGAGCCAGGGCCGAGGAGAAGGGGACGTCAGCCAGCCAGCCAGCCAGCCATATGGATTCCGTAGGGCCGTCGTCGCCTCAAATCTCACGCTGATGATCCCGGCTTCCCCACCGGGTCGGTCGCAGCTAGCACAGACCCCGGCAACACAAATAGCCGCTCGTGGGGGCAAGACACGTCGTCGTTCGATAGCAACTGCTGCTTTTGTGTGTGTGTGTGTGTGCGTAGGCATGTAGGTACGTGTGTGCGTGCGTGCGTGGGTGTGTGTGTCCGTCTGGTCCTGCCGGGGCTTCTCTCCTTCCATGGCTTGGCAGGGCCGGCCGCGGTGACTTTTGGAGACGGACGAGTGGGCTGGACTCGACTCGACTCGACTCGAGCGATGGCGGGTGGTGCGAGCCGAGGGCTGCTGCCAGGGGGTCCATCCAGCGCAGGCAGGGCGAGGCCGGAGAGTCGTTCCATGCCGCCAGTGAATGAGTGATGAATATGTCCTGTACCTGTTCCATCCTATCCCATCCCATCCCATCCGTCCGTCCGTCCGTCCAGCCATCCCCCCCATCCATCCCCTTTCGCAATAAAAGGCGAGACTCCTCGCCTCCCACCCTCCTCTTCCTCTTGACCGGACTTTCTCTCCTTTGGATCTCTTGCTCTCTTGCTATTTTGCCCTGCAGCGAGCCGCCTGGAAACCCATCATCGTCTTGTCAAGT
Source organism: Purpureocillium takamizusanense (assembly GCF_022605165.1). Classification (NCBI taxonomy): domain Eukaryota; kingdom Fungi; phylum Ascomycota; class Sordariomycetes; order Hypocreales; family Ophiocordycipitaceae; genus Purpureocillium; species Purpureocillium takamizusanense. Next base: position 2,833,165 of record NC_063072.1, read on the forward strand.
CGTGCAAACCAAAATCACCCACCTGGTAAGTCGCTGAGCATGATTAATAAAAAAAAAAGAATATTTCCTGTCTGCACCATGCGTGTTGCGTTTCCCTCTGCCTTGTTTGCATTCGCCGCCGACCCGGACTGCGACAATGGAGGTTTATCTCGTGGGCTCTGCTGCCGTCGCTATTCCCCCCGGAACGGAGATGCTGAGGCTGGGCGGCTGTCGGACGTTGTTGCGGGCAGGGGGGGTCTGCCGGCGCGCTCGAGGACAATGGCTGGCGAACCGGCAAAGGACACGACAACGAATTCACGGCTCGGACGACATTTAGCTGGCCGTCACGGACAAAGAATGCGATGAAGCGAAAATATCCCTTGCAGTTCAGAAAATCCAGGCAACTCCAGGCAGACCAGACGAGGCAGCAATCACCTTGCGGCGTTGCACCACCACGGCGGCGCGCGAGGCGGCGGACGAGGCCTTGCCGCCACGCCACACCACCCGCACAGCCCAAAAAGACGACGCCCAAAGGGCCACAAAAGCATGTGCTCGGTGGCACCTGCGTCCCCGGTGCCGGCGCCGCTCATGCAGCGGCCCATGCCATCCATGCCCATGTCCATGTCCATGCCCATGCCCATGCCCATCAGCAGCGGCAGGGTTGGCGGGGTTCCATGCGCCTCAATCGCAGCCGCCGCCATTCGCCGGCGGGGCCTGGCCCTCGCGCGGCGCATCGGGCGGACCAGACACCACCGGACACCCAACGCAGCATGACGCAGATGCCCGCTGTCATTGCCAGATGCGACCATGCCGCGGCTGGGGGCCTTGATCCTATTCGACACGCTTATGCAGGGCTCACCAAGGCTGCCACTGCCGCCTGGGCGCACTGCACTGCACCTGCACTGCACTGCACTGCACTACACTTGGCACGCGAGACACAACCATCTGCCAGTCGAGAGAACCACGCTGGCGAGTGTGCGCGTTCGACACGCCGAACAAGTCGTCTCCCGCTGCAGATCCCTCGAGCCTCGGTCCTGCGCCGGTAGCGGGCATGGGATGGGCAGCGAGAGTTCGATGAGCTTGAGTCGTGCGCAACGTGGGACCGTCGCAGGATGAGAGCCAATCTTGTCGGCGGGATTGTCATCCGGCAGTGGGTGGACAAAAAAAAAAGGACAAGAATTCCGCTTGCTTCCACCACCTTGCTGCGGCCGCACAACGGGACGCTCCACGAATGGCACTGGGCAGCTTCACTGGGACTTTCATGGATCGCGTCGCCAAGCGGACACGCATTGATTGCCCCATGGCAGCCACGATACTCGGTGCCTCAAGGACTTTCTTGCAGACCACGTTGCTCAGGTCACCCGATGGGGCGAGCTGTAGCGGCGCTGAAGCCGCTTTTTTTGTCCCCCCCCAGGCAGCCCTCCAGGACGCTGAAAGGGAAATCCACCCCACCAGCCCGCTAGTTCCGTCTGCAGCGATAAAGCATACCGACAGCGCCCACGCCGATAGCAGCAGAGCCTGGAGATTTTTACTTTACGCCGCCGTTCCTTGGCCCTTCCTCCTCCTCTTCCCCCCTCTTCTTTTCCCTCACCTGCGCCAGCAGTTTTCAGTCGCACGCATTGCCTCCAAGAGCATTGAATATCCGACAATCCTCGCTTCCAGAGCTGACCGTCCTCGCGTGCACAGACAATCAGTTCCAGAGCAGCCCTCGGCGCTGCTCTCACCCCGATCCTCAGTCCGCTAGCTCCAGCACTGGCCAACAGGGCGTCCAGTGCCTGCCGCCGACCCCCCTAACGAACGCCCCCCCGGTCCTCCAGGTGGTGCCCCCCGCGAAAGTCTCGCCTAGCATGGGCCTGCTCGAGGATTTCGACGACCGACACATTTCTTTCGAAGCTGAAAAGCAAGAATACAAGCCGTACGAGTACGAGACCGAGAACAATGATTCTTGGGCTGGCGCTCTCCCGGTGAAGCAGGGTCTGTACGACCCTAGCTATGAAAAGGATGCTTGCGGTGTCGGCTTTGCTTGGTACGTTTTCCATCCCCCTCCAAGCCTTCCCTCAACCAAACTGTCGATGCTGACCGCGCCGCAGCCACATCAAGGGCAAGCCGAGCCACAAAATCGTCAGCGATGCGCGCAACCTCCTGTGCAACATGACCCATCGGGGAGCCGTGGGTTCTGATGCCCGCGACGGTGACGGCGCCGGTGTCATGACGTCCATTCCCCACAAGTTCTTCATCAAGAACTTTGAGAGGGAGGAGAACATCAAGCTTCCCCCTCTCGGGCAGTACGCTGTGGGAAACCTGTTCTTCAAGCCCGACGAGGAGACCCTCGAGGAGTCCAAGAGGCAGCTGGAAGATGTTGCCGAGTCGCTGGGCTTGCGAGTCCTTGGCTGGCGCCGGCCTCCTGTCGACTCGACGCTGCTCGGCCCTGCCGCCAAGTCGCGCGAGCCCATCATTGCTCAGCCATTTGTCGTTCTTGCCTCTGCCTACGGCCCTGGCAATGAGCCCCAAATGACCGACCCTGACAAGTTCAATGACCGCCTCTTTGAGCGCCAGCTGTATGTGCTGCGGAAACGTGCCACTCACACCATCGGCCTCAAGAATTGGTTCTATCTCTGCTCCCTCTCCAACAAGAACATTGTCTACAAGGGCCAGCTTGCCCCTGTCCAGGTCTACTCGTACTACCACGACCTCGTCAACGCCGACTACGAAGCTCACTTTGCTCTCGTCCACTCTCGTTTTTCCACAAACACTTTCCCGTCCTGGGACCGTGCCCAGCCGCTGCGGTGGGCCGCTCACAATGGTGAAATCAACACCCTGAGAGGCAACAAGAACTGGATGAGAGCCCGCGAGGGTGTCATGCAGTCCGATGTTTTCAAGGAGGAGCTTGAGATGATGTACCCCGTTGTCGAGGATGGAGGCTCCGACTCGGCTGCCTTTGACAATGTCCTTGAGCTGCTCACCATCAACGGCGTGCTCTCACTGCCCGAGGCCGTCATGCTCATGGTTCCCGAGGCCTGGCAGGGCAACGAGGATATGGACCCCAAGAAGGCTGCTTTCTATGAGTGGGCCGCTTGCCAGATGGAGCCTTGGGACGGCCCTGCTCTCTTCACCTTTGCCGACGGACGGTACTGCGGTGCTAACCTGGACCGAAATGGTCTGCGACCGTGCCGTTTCTACGTCCTTGACGATGACCGCATCATTTGCGCGTCCGAGGTTGGCACTATTCCTGTCGAGCCCGAGAGTGTCATTCAGAAGGGCCGTCTCCAGCCTGGTCGCATGCTTCTGGTCGATACCCAGGCGGGACGCATCATCGACGACAAGGAGCTCAAGGAGGCCGTGTCCAGCCGCCACGACTTCCGCTCTTGGCTCGACCGCGAGCTCATCACCATGCCCAAGGTTCTCGAGACCCTGGAGACGTCTGTTGATCTCGCCGCCAAGCTGGATGATACCCTCCTCCAGGAGGACCCGCTGCTGCTCTCCTTCGGCTACACCCATGAGCAGGTCAGCTTGCTCCTCGCCCCCATGGCTGCTGATGAGAAGGAAGCCCTCGGCTCCATGGGCAACGATGGTCCACTTGCGTGCTTGACGCAGGCCCCCCGTCTTCTCTATGACTACTTCCGACAGCTCTTCGCCCAGGTCACTAACCCTCCCATTGACCCCATCCGAGAGTCCATCGTCATGTCCCTGGAGTGCTACGTCGGTCCCCAGGGCAACCTGCTGGAGATGGATGCCTCACAGTGCGGCCGTCTGATGCTGCCCAGCCCCGTCTTGTCCATCCCCGAGTTCAAGGCTATCAACAGCATGGCTTCTCTCTACCCCGAGTGGACTGTCAAGACCATCGATCTGACCTTCCCCAAGTCCCAGGGTGTTCAGGGTTATCTTGATCACCTCGACGAGATCTGCAAAGAGGCCACTGCTGCCATCGAGGCTCGTGACCGCATCATCGTCCTGTCTGACCGCCAGACTTCGGCTGACCGCGTCCCCGTTTCGGCGGCGCTCGCCTCTGGCATGGTCCACCACCACCTCGTTAGCAACAAGTGGCGATCCATGGCTGCCCTGGTAGTCGAGACTGCGGAGGCTCGTGAGGTGCACCACATGTGCGTGCTGCTCGGCTACGGTGCGGACGCTGTCAACCCGTACCTCGCCATGGAGTGCATTCTCAAGCTGAACTGGGAGGGCTTGATCAAGAAGAAGCTCACTGACGAGGCTTTGATCCGAAACTACAAGCACTCTTGCGATGGTGGCATCCTCAAGGTCATGAGCAAGATGGGTATCTCGACCCTTGCCTCGTACAAGGGAGCCCAGATTTTCGAGGCCCTCGGCCTTGACGAGTCTGTTGTCGAGCGCTGCTTCAGGGGCACTGCGTCTCGCATCCAGGGCCTCACCTTCGACCTCATTGCCGAGGACGCTTTCCGCTTCCACGAGCGAGGCTTCTCGTCCCGCTACACTGTGAGCATCAAGGGCCTCCCCGAGTCCGGCGAGTACCACTGGAGAGACGGCGGTGAGCCGCACGTCAACGACCCTGCTTCCATTGCCAACATCCAGGATGCCGTGCGCACCAAGAACGACAAGTCGTACGAGGCCTACTCCAAGTCTGAGTATGAGCAGATCAAGAACTGCACGCTGCGCGGCCTGTTGGACTTCAAGTTCGAGGACCGCACTCCCGTGCCCATCGACCAGGTCGAGCCCTGGACGGAGATTGTCCGACGATTCTGCACTGGCGCCATGTCTTACGGCTCCATCTCCATGGAGTCTCACTCGACTCTCGCCGTGGCCATGAACCGACTCGGTGGCAAGTCCAATACTGGTGAGGGTGGCGAGGATCCCGAGCGATCTCAGCGCCTGCCCAATGGCGACACCATGAGATCAGCCATCAAGCAGGTTGCCTCTGGCCGGTTCGGTGTTACCTCTGCCTACCTTGCCGACTCGGACGAGCTGCAGATCAAGATGGCCCAGGGTGCCAAGCCTGGCGAGGGCGGTGAGCTGCCTGGCCACAAGGTGTCCAAGTCCATCGCCCGGACCCGCCACTCCACTCCTGGCGTCGGCCTCATCTCGCCCCCTCCTCATCACGACATCTACTCCATTGAGGATCTGAAGCAGCTTATTTACGACCTCAAGTGCTCCAGCCCCCGATCTCGCGTCTCTGTGAAGCTCGTCTCCGAGGTCGGTGTCGGCATCGTTGCCTCTGGTGTCGCCAAGGCCAAGGCCGACCATATTCTCATTTCGGGACACGATGGCGGTACTGGTGCCTCTCGATGGACTGGCATCAAGTATGCGGGTCTTCCTTGGGAGCTGGGTCTTGCTGAGACCCATCAGACTCTTGTTCTCAATGACCTGCGAGGCCGTGTCGTTGTGCAGACGGACGGTCAACTGAGGACCGGACGCGATGTCGCCATTGCCTGCCTTCTCGGCGCCGAGGAATGGGGCTTCGCCACCGCCCCTCTCATCGCCATGGGCTGCATCATGATGCGCAAGTGCCACCTGAACTCCTGCCCGGTCGGTATCGCAACCCAGGACCCCGAGCTCCGCGCCAAGTTCCAGGGAACTCCCGAGCACGTCATCAACTTCTTCTACTATGTCGCCAACGAGCTCCGTGCCATTATGGCTCAGCTTGGTTTCCGCACCATCAACGAGATGGTTGGCCACGTGGAAGTCCTTAAGATGCGGGATGACCTGCGCACCAAGAAGACAGCCAACATCGATCTGTCGCTGTTGCTTACGCCTGCTCACAAGCTTCGCCCCGGTGTTGCCACCTTCAACGTCCGCAAGCAGGACCACAAGCTCTATGTCCGCCTGGATAACAAGCTCATCTCGGAGGCTGAGTTGACGCTGGACAAGGGCCTTCCATCCAGGATCGAATGCGATGTCATCAACACAGACCGCGCCATGGGTACCTCTCTGTCCTACCAGATCTCGAAGCGGTACGGTGAGGCTGGTCTGCCGTTGGACACGGTTCACGTCAATATCAAGGGCTCGGCTGGTCAGTCATTTGGCGCCTTCCTCGCTCCTGGCGTTACCTTGGAGCTTGAGGGCGACGCCAACGACTACGTTGGCAAGGGCCTCTCTGGTGGTCGTCTGATCATCTACCCGCCCCGCTCTGCCGTGTTCAAGGCGGAAGAGAACATCCTGATCGGCAACGTTTGCTTGTACGGCGCCACGACTGGTACTTGCTTCTTCCGGGGTGTCGCCGCCGAGCGATTCGCTGTGCGCAACTCGGGTGCCACCGCTGTCGTCGAGGGCATTGGTGACCACGGCTGCGAGTACATGACTGGTGGCCGCATTGTCATTCTCGGAAGCACCGGCCGCAACTTTGCCGCAGGCATGTCTGGCGGTATAGCTTATGTTCTCGACAAGAACCGTGACTTCCACGACAAGCTCAACTCTGAGATGGTGGAAGCTGGCCCTCTTGAGGACCCAGCCGAGATTGCTTACCTCCGTGGCCTGATCGAGGATCACCACCATTACACCGGATCTGAGCTGGCGGCTCGTATCCTCGTGGACTTTAACCGCGCCCTGCCTCGCTTTGTCAAGGTCCTGCCTGTCGATTACAAGCGCGTCTTGGAGGAGGAAGCCGCCAAGGCTGCTGCTGCGAAGCGCGCCGAGTACAACCTTCCTGTCGTCTCCGGCGTTCAGCATAAGAAGGAGGAGAAGGATAAGGCCCCCAAGCTTCAGGACATGGAGGAAGCTGTCGGTGACAACGCCGCTGAGAAGAAGCGTGCGCTGGTGCTCGACAAGACCAAGGGCTTCATGAAGTATGCCCGGCGCTCCGAGAAGTATCGCGCTGTGACCACTCGAACCAAGGACTGGGCTGAGCTCAGCTCTCGCCTGAACGAGGACGAGCTCAAGTATCAGTCGGCGCGTTGCATGGACTGCGGCGTTCCGTTCTGCCAGTCGGAGACGGGCTGCCCCATCTCCAACATCATTCCCAAGTGGAACGAGCTGGTATTCCAGAACCAGTGGAAGGACGCGCTCAACCGTCTTCTCATGACGAACAACTTCCCCGAGTTTACTGGCCGTGTGTGCCCCGCTCCTTGCGAGGGCGCTTGCGTCCTGGGCATCAACGAGGACCCTGTTGGCATCAAGTCCATCGAGTGCGCGATCATCGACCGTGGCTTTGAGATGGGCTGGATGGTTCCCCAGCCGCCCAAGGTCCGTACCGGAAAGAATATTGCAGTCATTGGTTCTGGTCCTGCTGGTCTGGCCGCTGCCGACCAGCTGAACCGCGCCGGCCACAGTGTCACTGTCTATGAGCGCGCCGACCGTTTGGGCGGTCTGCTGATGTACGGCATCCCGAACATGAAGTTGGATAAGCGTATTGTCAAGCGACGTACCGACTTCATGGCCGCCGAGGGCATCAACTTCAAGACTGGAGTCGCCATCGGCGAAGACGGCCAGCCCAGCCTCGGCGATCTGCGGAGCAGTAATGATGCCGTCATCATCGCAACGGGCGCCACTGTTGCCCGTGACCTGCCCATCAAGGGCCGCGAGCTGAGCGGCATCCACTACGCGATGGAGTTCCTGCACAAGAACACCAAATCTCTGCTCGACTCGGAGCTGGCTGACAACGCGTACATCACGGCCAAGGACAAGCACGTGGTTGTCATCGGTGGTGGCGATACCGGCAACGACTGCATTGGTACCTCGGTCCGCCATGGTGCCAAGTCAGTCACCAACTTCGAGCTCCTGCCCCAGCCGCCCCCGGAGCGCGCCAGCGACAACCCATGGCCTCAGTGGCCTCGCATCTACCGTGTCGATTACGGCCACACCGAGGTTCGCCAGCACACGGGCAAGGACCCCAGAGAGTACTGCATCATGTCCGAGGAGTTTGTCGATGACGGTAGCGGCAAGGTCAAGGGCATCAACACCATTCGCGTGGAGTGGACCAAGTCGCCTAGCGGCGGCTGGGACATGAAGAAGGTGGATGGCTCGCAGCAGTTCTTCCCTGCCGACCTCGTGCTCCTGGCCATGGGTTTCCTTGGACCCGAAGCTCGCGTTCTTGGTGATGACATTGAGAAGGATGCGCGCAAGAACGTCAAGACGCCTGCCGGCAAGTACTGCACCAACCTGGATGGCGTCTTCGCCGCCGGTGACGCCCGCCGTGGACAGTCTTTGATTGTTTGGTAAGTCTCTTTTGCACGCACTGCATGGACTGGAGCGAACGCTTTGCTAACACATCGCTCAGGGGCATCAACGAGGGTCGCATGGCAGCGCGTGAGGTGGACTTGTACCTTGAGGACAACACCAACCTGCCAGTCACGGGCGGCATTGTCAAGCGCACTGCGCAGGAGATTCTCAAGCGCGTGGTTGAGGTCGAGGCTTAGTAACGAGAAAAAAAAACCCGTTCGGTTTGTGATTGCGGCGTTTTGGAAACGACTTTGTTTTCCTTTTCTTGGGGAAACGGCAGCATGCGACGACAGTGATGGACACGAGGCATGCCTTGTTTCGCCCATTCGGACGGGTATGAGCGGATGGATTATGATACCAGCAAGACTTGGGGGCCGTCGGTTTGCCAGTTTTCATACCATGTTGCTGCATGCGCCTGGATTTCAGACGCGACATGTATCGTGTCGAGCATGTTTGGTGGTTTTTGACGCAGACACGAGAAAAGGCTGTACATATGCGAAGGCTCGTCTCGAGGGCTGAAAATACACATAGGAATCTATCTACAGTGTGATGTTATCCAGTTGACGTACGCGAATGCCGATATCTGCCTTCCAGGCTGCCTATGGAGATGTATAGGAAGAGGCACTGGATGAGGCACTCAGGGAAAATGTTTGAACTCCAATCGCGTCTTTGACTCGGGCACCGAACCTGTCTTCCGACACTCGGCCACCGTCGTCGTCTTCGCTGGGAACGCGCACTTCGTGCTCCGGTTGCGGCTAATGGCTCATCAGCAAATCGGAAACCTTACCTTTCCAAGTGCGCGTACATGTGTGGTGGCACTGAAGGACTGGGCTTGCAGCGGAGGGGCAGCGCCCACTGCGTCACTGAAGGGAGTGGAGTGGAGCGCTAATGCGCGGGCTGCTTTGGTCGGCATGTCGGTAACTGTAGGTACAGGCACTGGGCGGGCTGCCTAGGTTGGCTGCGTTGGTTCGCACCTGCAGTGGGACAGACGGGACCCCTGTAGCCGAACCAGCTCTGGCAAGGTCTGGCGCTGAAAATATTGGCAGCACGTGCCAAACTCTAATCGCTGATAGGGCAATGGCTGGGGAAGAGCTCCCCAGCAAGTGGGGGGGAAGCAACAAGCTGGACCGAGAGCAATCGATCCCATCGTTTTGCTCGAGTCCATTTGCTGCACCATCTACGACCATCCACTGGTTCATAATTGTCATACATACAGAACGTGCTGCTAGGCACTAGCTAACTACGTTAGTTATATCCATTGTGTCGGCAGAGCGAGCGAGCAGCCCACGCGCCGCCGACGGCCCTTTGTTCGTCGCGTGGTGGTTTTTCTTCACGCCCTGAGAGCGGAGCGGACGGAGGTGGGGGGGCTTTTGTTACCCTGCCCTTTGATGACGGTCGAGCCGCCGCCGCCGAGCCGACAACTCTTTGTCCTCCCAACGCGGGCGCTGAGACACCATCCATCGCACGAGCCTCGTTGCTTGCTACTTGGCTAGCAGCGTAGACGTCTTGCCCCTCCCTCCCCTTGTACGACTGTGAGCCGACGAGAGTGACGGTGACGGTGACGGCAGCAGGAGCAACAGCATCAGCAACGGCGACTATCGCAATCGCCACGAGGACGAGGACGACGAGGACGACGAGGACGACGAAATGCGGTTCGGCAAGACGCTGCGGGACGCCGTCTACGCCCCATGGAAGGACAAGTACATTGACTACACCAAGCTCAAGGCGCTGCTGCACGAGGATAAGGTCGACGACGACGGCGCTGTGCCCTGGACCGAGGAGGACGAGAAGCAGTTCTGCGATGAGATATTCAACGTCCAGCTCGAAAAGGTCGCCCAGTTCCAGCAGGAGCGGGTCGACGATCTGAAGCAGCGCGTCGATGCCGCCTTTGATAAGCTCAAGGAGCTCGCGCCCACCACTCCCGCCGTCGCCGAGGCGAGCGACAATGGCGACGACGGTGGCGAGGGCGCTGCGGCGCCGCCTAAGAGCGACGTTCCCGCACCGCGCCTGCGCGAGCTGGAAAAGGAGCTCGACGACATCACCAATGAAGTCAAGGAGCTGAAAAAGTATAGCAGCATCAACTACACGGGCTTCCTCAAGATCGTCAAGAAGCATGACCGCAAGAGGGGCGATCGATACCGCGTCAGGCCCATGATGCAGCTGAGCCTGGCGCAGCGGCCGTTCAACTCAGAGCAGGGCTACTCTCCGCTCCTCAACAAGCTGTCCATCATGTACTTCGCCATCAGACAGCAGCTCGAGGGCGGGGACCAGGCACCGCCCGACCTCGAGAGCCAGGGCGAGACGCATAACGGCGAGAGGTACACCGCTCATAAGTGTAAGCGTTTTTTGGTGGAAGGCCCATATGCTCGACGGTGTAACCACTAACGCTACGGGCTGCAGTTTGGGTGCACCCGGATAACCTCCTCGAGGTCAAGACTCTCATCCTCCGCCGCCTCCCGTCGCTCGTCTACAGCGAACAGTCTGCCAAGGAACTGGATGCCGACAACTCGCCTGCCATCACGTCTCTCTACTTCGACAACAGAAAGTTCGAGCTGTACTCGGAAAAGGTCGACCGCCAATCCGAAGCGTCGTCGCTGCGCCTGCGATGGTACGGCCAGCTTAGCAGCCGACCTGAGATTTTCGTCGAGCAGAAGACGGCCGACGCCAAGGGAAACAGCAAGGAGTCCAGGTTTACCATCAAGGACAAATGGGTGAAGCCGTTCCTTGACGGCGAGTACAGCATGGAGAGGAGCGTGCAAAAGATGGAGCGGCAAGGGGTGCCCGCCGAGCAGGTCGACGAGTACAAGAGCACGGTGGCCAAGATCCAGGGCTTCCTCCGGGCCAAGAAGCTGTCACCTGTGCTCAGGGCCAACTACGCCCGCACCGCCTTCCAGAAACCCGCCGATGACCGGGTTCGCATCTCCATCGATACCGACCTTGCTTTTGTCCGGGAAGACACGCTGGACAGCGACCGACCCTGCAGGGACCCCAACAACTGGCACCGCGCCGAGATCGACGACTCCAACATGACGTATCCGTTCAAGAACATCAACCAGAGCGAGGTGTCCAAGTTCCCGTACGCGGTTCTGGAGATCAAGCTCAAGGAGGACGGCATCCGAAAGCGGCCTGGCTGGGTGGAGGACCTGATGGCGTCCCATCTCGTCCATCCCACGCCGCGGTTCTCCAAGTTCGTCCACGGCGTCGCCTCCCTGTTCGAGGACTACGTGAACAACCTGCCCTTCTGGCTTAGCGACCTGGAAACGGACATTCGTAAGGACCCGCAGAAGGCGTTCGAGGAGAAGGAGCAGCGCCGGGCGCAGCGAGCGGACGACGTCATGGCCGTGGGCAGCTTGATCGGCAACGTCACGGGGTCCTACAAGGCCGCGCAGAGCTCGCCCGTGGGTAAGTCGTATCTGGCAGACCGAATGGCGGCCGACTCGAGAGCGTCCATGTCGCAGTCACTCCGGCGCCGAAGCATGCTGGCGACTGGCGAAGAGGAGGGCGAGTCGAGCAGCTCCCAGCAACAGCCGGGTCGCGGCGGCTACGGCACTCTGTCGTCGGTGCTCCCGGGCCTGTCGCTGTCCAAGTACGCGAGGGCCAAGCGGGCTCAAAAAGTACAGCTCCCGGAAGGCGTGGTCGAGCCGACCGAGTGGATCAAGAACATGGGGGAGCTCAAGGTCGAGCCCAAGGTGTGGCTGGCCAACGAGCGGACGTTTCTCAAGTGGCAGCACATTTGCATACTCCAGGGCGGCCTGGCTGTTGGGCTGTACACGGCGGCGGGGAAGAACCTGCTGGCCGAGGTGATGGGCATTGTTTACATTGCCATTGCTGCGTTTGCGGGCATCTGGGGCTACTCGATGATGCAGGTGCGGAGGAGCATGATTGTGGAGAGGAGCGGTAAGGACTTTGACAACATGTTTGGGCCGATTGTCATCAGTATCGCGCTCATGGTCGCCCTCGTCATCAACTTTGTGTTCTCGGTAAGTGGTCTCCGCTCGGGCTGTTCTCGCGCCACCGGGACATCTGGCTAATAGGAACGGGGACAGTATCAAAAGGCGTTTGCCAAGATGGGCGACCACGGCGACAAGGTGGCGTGGTTGGTGACGGACGAGCTGAGATAGTGAAAGGGACAATCGTCGGCAGCCTGCCTGTATTCCTAATCACGGCGGGCAGGGATCGTCTGAGCGACAGCATTGCTTTTTGGATAGGACGCGCGCGTGGTGCTTCTTTGTGTACTACGTATGTATGTAGGCAAGGCAGTCTGAGAGCTTTGTCGATGGTACGGAGGCGAGGCCGCCAAAAGAAGAGACCAACAGGATACCTACCTACCTATCTACGTGCACGAGTAGCGCTGCGCGGTGCTGGCCTCGAGAGAAATGAAAATGTGCGGGCATGATTCACCACAGCAAGGGGGCATGGCGGCAGGCCCAGGCGGCCTCTGATTTGCCGCCGCCAGACATTGTTGCATCCTGCATAACGCAAGGCAAGGCAGGGCACGGCAAAGAAAGGCATTGGCAGCGTCGCGTAAGGCATTGTACTAATGTACTTGGTACTAGAGGGGAATCCAAGGGAAAAAACTAAGGTACCTTCATAGGTAGCTACATGAGGTGCTCTAATTCTGCTGTCCCCAGTACATCAGCGTGCAGCTGGCAGTTTTATTCTGTGCCGTGTGTGTACGTTACGTCTTGGGCCGCGCAACTCCCTTTCATTCCCTGCTTGCGCTCCTTCTTCTTCTTCCTTCTCCTCCTTCTTGCATCCATCCGACTTTTGCTGCACGGCGGCCGCGCACGCATCCACATCCCGCTTCATCTGTCGACAAGTCAGTCAGTCGCTTTTGTGGCATTGGAAACAGGCACAGGAGCAGGAACAAAAGACGGGGAAGCAGAAAAGCCCCCCCGCTCCCATTCCGACGCCCGCTCGCACCCACGCACGCCTGCCTGCACGAACGCACGTGTCAACGCGCGCCGCCGGCGAAGCATGTCGACCGACCGCGGGTCTGCTGCATTGCACCTCGTCGAGCGACGACGCCCATGTCGATGAGGGCTGCGCGCCGCTCCGCCGACCAAGACCAAGACGACGACGACGGTGACGGTGACGACGGTCATGGATCAAGGCGCCGACGACGATAGGGACAGGAAACCCAAGAAGAAGGTGGGCTTCCTGGGCGGCCTCCTGCGCAGCGGGAGCCTCGCGTTCAAGGGGACCAAGGTGCGTGGAGCATAACCCCCCTCCCTCTCCCCGCGGATGAGCTGCCTGTGTGTGGTGTCGCTTCATGTTCATTTCTTTCCTGACAGCTGAAACACGGCGCCAGGATATCAAAAAACATGCGCGTCGCGTGAGCGAAGGCGATGTTACCGTGGCGCGCAAGGCCCGTCCCGCCGACCCGCCACTGAGAGATCGAGCCCGCTCGCGTCGCCGGCCTAGGCGCCCAAACCCCAACCCGCAAGCAAGACCGGGGACAGCGGCGGCGAGGGCCCTCAAAGGCAAGGGTGTGTCGTTGGCCGCAGACGATGTGGACGACGAGTACCATGACAACCATGCGCCCGCGGCGGTGACGGCCGAGTGGCCACCGCGGGGCATGTCGGCTGACGAGGAGCTCCCTCCGCAGCACGCCCTGGAGGTCATCTGTCGCGGCGCGTCGCTTCACAACGGTCACAAAAAAGCCGTCCCGCATGCGCCAGACTCATACTACACGCTCTTTGCCACGTCGTCCGGAAACAGGGGCGCGGGCTCCGACGCCGCCAACCTGCACGATGCCATGGCGCAGCTCATGACGCTGAGGGTGCTGGGCCAGGGCCACGCCTCGTACCCGTGGGAGACGCTCGAGCAGCCCAGCTGTGCCTTCATGTACGGACGGCATCCCGGCACCATCACGCTGAACCACTGGGCATCTATGGCGAGCGTCGTGCCGCCGACGCTTGCGCTGCGCGACTCGCGCGTCGAGCCGCGGCCCATGAACCTGTTGCGCATATTCGAGCGCCTCAAGGAGCTGCAGTCTGGGCTCGAGGAGGACAACGAGGACCTCCTGTACAAGATCCTGTACCGGCGCATCCTGCGGGACCCGGAACGCATGTTCAGCCCGCACAGGACGCTGGACAAGCAAATTACGGACCTCATTCTCGTGCTATCGCGCCCGGACTGGATCGATTTCACGGACCCCAAAAATCACGTCGCCACACGCTTCATGTTCGACAGAGGCGAAGGCGGGCACGAGGATCGGTACCGCACCTTCTTCCACCAGCTGCTGCTGAGCCTCGAGCTGGAGCTGCGGATACACTCGGCGCAGCACGGGGATTGGGCCAAAGAGAAGCTGCTGCAGCAGATACCGCCGACGATTCAGTGGAGCCTGGCGCTGGCGAGACGGTGGAGGGAATTTGTGAGAGTCGACGAGTTTGGCGAGACGCCAGACAAGAGTAGGTCTGACCAAGGCGCGTCAAGACGCCATCGGCAGCCAGAGGAGGCTAACTGGGAGCAGTCAAGCTGAGATATAAGCTCAAGAAGCGGCAGGTCAAGATGCTGAGGCGCTTTGCGCAGATGATGAAGTGGCCCAACTTGGTCAGCACGCTGGACAACCTAAAGGACAAAGATGAGGACTTTCTCTTGGACGCCATCAGCTCCGACGCGTTTGCGTTCTTCAGTGGACTCGTGTTCCCAGGGGTGCGTGGAAGCTTTGTTGCATTGGTGGGATATCGAGACGACGACTGACATGTCAACAGCCGAGCTTCCCCTTTCTCATCATGAACACGCTCATCGACTTGGACCCCGATCCGGCGACGGACAACCTGGCGCTGCTGTCGCACACGCACCCCCAATGTGGCTTCCAGTACCGTAATAGCCATACGTACTGGTCGGCGAGCTGCATTGTGGGCAAGGTGCTCGCGCCGACGTGCCGGTGTGTCGGCGGCTGGGTCGGACCCGGACGACCGACGGCGGACCTCGGCCGGTCGCAGATTGCTCGGATCCGGAGCCGCAAGCCCCGCCAGCCGCGGCGCCGCATGGGGCCCGAAGACGTGGAGAGCATGGGCGAGCGGTCGGATCCCCTGGGGCCTCCGGCCGATATGTACCCCATAGGCGACTACGAGCTCGCCCGGCCGAGAACTGACGAGGGCTTCGAGGTCGACACGATACGGATCGAGCTTCTCGGATTCAAGCCTTCGGTCTCGCAGCCTGTTGCCGAGGAGGAGGAGAATGGAGATGGCGCCAGAGGCAGCAGCAGAACTGCGGTACCGCAGCTCTTCGACGCGACGATACAGTTTGCGATTGATGGACTGTCGTGGCCGCTGCGGCTCATGTACGACGTGTCCTTTATATCCGCGTGGCCGTGCTCCGATGGGCCGCATCCGCTCTTCTTTGATTACGTCTACAAGGCCATACAGGTGGACGAGATTGTACGTGTCCGCGACTGGGGAGGGCTGTACGCCAGACAGCGGCAGAGCGCGACAACGAGCGCGCGGTCGAGCCCCGCGCCGCCACCGCTGCCGCCCAACGGGAACCTGGACGATTACTACGACCAGCTCATCAACGACGATAATGAGGAGCACGACGAGGAAAAGGTGCTGGTGGTGGAGGCGTTTGGGGTCAGGGACAACGAGGTGCTGGCTCGGGCGTGGTGCTCGCACTGGGGGCTGAGCGCCATTGTGGCGGACGTGGACAAGACGTGGTACGTGTCTCCTGGTTATCCGACCTCTTTTCCCTCTCTTTGTTGTCTGTGGCTGCTAACGTGGGGGACCCTTGACGACAGCATGGCGTGCGCGATCAGGGAGGCGTACGCGGCGACGCTGACGGTGGTGATATTGGTGGACGAGAGGCTTCATGGTGGCCACGACGGTAACGAGGCATGATGGCATGAGAGATGAGTTTGCTTTTCTTCACGTCGACGCCGCATTTACAAAGGGACGGACGGACTTGGGGAGGTTCGTACGATAATGTCTAGAGAGCGGATAATCGACATTGGCCATTGTGAGCCGGTAGACGGAACAGGTCACGAGGGCTGCAGCCCACCCCCTCTCCCCCCTCTGCTCTCTGATTTATTGAGTGGGCATCTTCTCGTTGACACTGACACTGGCGTCTGCACGTGCAAAAGAGTTGTGGTGGACGACCCTGATGTCGGACGTCCTGTCACCAATGTCTCCTGGGGCCGCATGGGCGGTCAAGGGGGTGGTGGAGTGGAAAGATGGAGGAGGAGGAGGAGGGGTGTGGGGAAGCGTCCCGAATTGTGGACCACGCCACTGGCGACGACAGGGGGCGGCGCGGCAGTGGCAAGAGTGGACTCGGTGGTGGTGGTGGGGGAGACTCGACTGGGCTGGCGGCGCGGACCCGGGGAGTTCGGCGAGGATTCCGCGACACATAGGCACTAAATGGATCGCTGCAGGATCCATTGCCACCCGCTCATCATGCCGCGGCGGGCGCACCAACAGCAACGAGGGCATCTCTCTCGTTACCGAAGTTGGAATACAGGTACTCGCAGAGATACCTTAGTACTGTACTAAGGTAAGGCAGTTACTATCAGTTGAGCGTGGGCTTGTCGGTCGGTGGGCTGGTCTGCTAGCTCGCTGGCTCGTTTCTCCCGCCTACTGACCATCCCCTACCTAGGTAGCCATGCAGTCGAGTACCTACCTAGGTATAGAGGAGGATGTGACCGAGCTGTCATCGAGGCTGCTTGCTACCGTGCGACAATCTGCTACCTACCTACCTACCTATCGGCGGGGCCGGGCAATGTCGTTAAAGGAGACGAAGAATTAGTAGATGCCAGGCTATTACGAAGCACGTACTCCGTAGAAGCAACCGCTTCCGGGCCCCGATGTTCGGAACCAGCGAACGTGCGACGTACTGCTCTTGACTCTTGAACACAATGCCGACCGGCAACAGCCCCCTGGCCCTGGGCATGCCCGGCTCCAGCAGCATTCCAGCCCCCAGGGGGGGCTCCCCTCCCCCTCCTCGCTGGCACCTCCCGCCCACTAGGTGGATTGGCCAGCTGCCTGGAAACCTTTGAAAGGATCCATGGCCGGGGGTGCCCAAGGTGCCGTCCCCTCCACTGCACACGCCCCTAGGTCCGTCCGCGCCCGCCACGCCACCGCACCCGGTGCTGCTGGCGGAACACGGTGGGCACCTGTGGGGTGGGCCATGGGCCCCCCTCGCGGAGAATATGACGCTGCGGAGGCGAACAGCGACCTCGTTGCGCTCGCTCTGTCTCTGCCCTCGGTCGGCTTGCTGCTCATCCTCGAATCCAAAGAGGTCCTGGCCTGGGGTACACTTTCTCTCTCTCTCTAACCTTTGCTCCCCCCTCTTCCCTCTCACTTCTCACCCCTCCCTTCATTTTTCTGCCCGGGTCTCGCCACGGATTTTCCTTTCCCGCGCACCTCCCTCTCACTGGACCGGCAAAAAATAACGAATCTCACACACCCTCACCCTCTCACCCGCCCGCCCGCCCTGCAAGACACCACGCCGAATTCGTCCAAACGCGCCCGCGCCGCAGTTCCCCGCCGACAGACCAGGCGAGCACATCGCAGCAGCAGCAGCCGCCTCGCTCGCTGCTACCACAAGCCTCCAACGAAGGGTGCGCGGAGCCCGATCGAGGAAGAGCGATAGAGAGCCCAGACCACACAACGCACACGCACGCTCGCACCACGACGCCCGCCACCGAGGAACCCTTGCCAGGGCCAAGCGAACGCCACGGGACCCCGAAATCTGCAAGCCATCATGTATGCGTACAATAAGCCCATCAAGGCCATGGAGTAAGTTTCGCCTCGCCTTGTCTCGCCACGCATTCTTTCGCCTCCTCACCCCTCCCTTCCCTTCTATTCTCCCCTTCTGTTGCTCTACTGTACACTCTGCCCCAATAGCCTGCTTTGAGCTCGATTGTGCGGCTGTAATAATCCACGATGGAGGTTCTCGATTCCCAGACCGTTACTGACGGCTTACCCCCCATGAGCAGGCCTCCCCATGTCACGGTAATTCCCCCCATGTTGTACTTGAGCTATGCCATGGCGCTGCAGAGCAATGCGTCAGAGCTTGCGTGTCGATGCGAAACGCTCGGCCTGGAACCGCGGGGTAGTTGACACCTGCAGTGGGATCGAAGCTGACGCTGGGCCAACCGCAGGACTACTACATTGGTGTCGACGTAGGCACAGGATCCGCCCGAGCTTGCATCATCGACGAGACGGGCGATATCAAGGCATTGGCCTCGGAAAACATCAAGCTGTGGCAGCCAGAGACAGGCTACTATGTACGGAAGCTTCCTCCGAGACCCGACCAATCGTGCCCGAGCTGACGCCCTGCACAGGAGCAATCGACAACGGACATTTGGCAGTGCATCTGCGAGTGTGTGCGCCGCGTCGTCAGCGAGTCCAATGTAGACCCTTCCCGCATCAAAGGCATTGGCTTCGATGCCACATGCTCACTAGCCGTCTTTACCGAGGACACCGACGAGCCTCAACCCGTCACCGGCCCTGACTTTGCCAACGACGGACACGATCGCAACGTCATCCTCTGGCTCGACCATCGTCCCGTCGAGGAGACGGAGAAGATCAACGCCACCAAGCACAAGCTCCTCAAATATGTCGGCGGCAAGATGAGCATCGAGATGGAGATCCCCAAGGTCCTCTGGCTCAAGAACAACATGCCCGCCGAGCTCTTTGCCCGCTGCAAGTTCTACGACCTGGGGGATGCCCTCACTCATCTGGCCACGGGCAACGAGGCCCGCAGCTTTTGCAGCACCGTCTGCAAGCAGGGTTACGTGCCCGTCGGCGTCGATGGCAGCGAAAAGGGCTGGCAGGAAGACTTTTTCGAGACCATTGGGCTCGGCGACTTGGCAAAGGACAAGTTTAGGCGAATGGGCGGCGTCAATGGGGTGGTGAGTCTTTGCGCCATGGTTGGCATCGAGAGACATTGGCTGACAGTCTGTAGAATGGCTCTTACTTCAGCGCTGGCGAGAGTGTCGGCACCCTCAGTCGCCAGGCGGCCTACCAGCTCGGCCTGCCCATGGGCATCGCCGTCGGTAGTGGTGTCATTGATGCCTATGCTGGCTGGATCGGCACCGTCGGCGCTAAGGTCGACCTCGGTGACGACGAGCTCAACGCCAATGTTCCGCACAATGACCTTTCTCAGGCTTTTACCCGGCTGGCCGCCGTCGCCGGCACTTCAACTTGCCATCTGGCCATGTCCAAAGACCCTGTCTTCGTCCCGGGCGTTTGGGGCCCGTATCGTGACGTGCTTCTGCCGGACTACTGGCTGGCCGAGGGGGGGCAGTCGGCCACAGGCGAGCTTCTGCGGCACATCCTCGACATCCATCCGGCGTACAACGAGACGTGCGCGCTGGCCAAGGCCGAGGACAAGCACATTTACGACTTCCTCAACGCTCACCTCGAGTACATGGTCGAGAAGCAGCATGCACCGGGCATCCCCTACCTGGCCCGTCACCTCTTCTTTTACGGCGACCTCTGGGGCAACCGGTCCCCCATTGCCGACCCCAACATGAAGGGCTCCATGATTGGCATCGACAGCGATAAGAGCACCGACAACATGGCACTATGGTACTATGCCACCATGGAGTTCATCGCCATGCAGACGCGGCAGATTATTGAGCAGATGAACAAGTCGGGGCACGAGATCTCGTCCATCTTCATGTCGGGCTCCCAGTGCCAGAACCCGGTGCTGATGAGCCTCATGGCCACCACGTGCAGCATGCCCGTGCTGATCCCGCGGTACGTGCACGCGGCCGTCGTTCACGGTGCAGCCATGCTCGGTGCCAAGGCCGCGAGCCACAACACCGACGACGGCTCCGAACCCGAGACGCTCTGGAGCATCATGGACCGCATGAGCAAGCGCGGCCGGTTGGTGGAGCCCAACAGCGACGCGGGCGAGAAGGCGCTGCTGGACGCCAAGTACGACGTGTTCCTCGAAATGTGCAACTCTCAGCAGGCGTACCGCAAGCGTGTGGACAAGGCGCTCGAGAAGTGGGTGTCGGAGTTTGGCGGCGACGAGTAGGCCTGCCTTGAGTTGATGGGATCCGAGCTGGACTCGACGCCGGTTGGCGAGTGCATACGAAGTGAAGGTCGATCGGTATCCACGGCCCCAACACGGAATTGTAATGAAACGGTGCATTTAGAGGGACAAGCCCATGGAGGAACACATTATAGACTGGCTGCTCGTACTTTGTCTGAGGTCGATTAGCGTACGAAACCGTCGGCCATTGTGACTTGCGACTGCAAACCATTCTCATGCGAGACCGCGCATCCTAGAAGATGATTTCTCTTGAAGAAATTCCCTGCCGGTGGCACAACTTCTTTGCACCTAGTCAGGACACCCCCTCCGATCCATGGCGAAGGTGAAGGTTGACGCAGGCAGGGAGGCAGGCAAGGCAGCGCCCAAGGCGCTGAGCAAAGTGGGGCTCGAACTCCCTGCTGCGGTCCACTCATTGGTTCAAGCTCCTCCAAACACCCGCAGCCTTGCCAACGCCAAAATTCTAGAGCATCGAGTCGCGTCGCTGCCTCACCAGTCGCTCGCTTCACCTGCCTACCGCAACCCGCGAGCGTGCGAGCAACAACAACCCCCCTCGCCCAGTCGCTCGCTCGCCAATTCACCTCCCACATATTCCCATCGTCTCCCCGTCTCCGACGCCCGCAGTCGGTGCGTGATCGACAATGTCGCTCTTCGGACAACCTGCGACTGGCGGCGGCGGCGGCGGCCTGTTTGGCCAGGCCCAGAACCAGCAGCAACAGCAGCAGCAGCAGCAGCAGCAGGGCACCGGCGGAGGGCTCTTCGGGCAGGCTCAGCAGAATAAGCCCGCCACCGGAAGCGGCTTGTTCGGCCAGGCGACGGCGCAGGCCCCGCAGGCTGGGACGATGACCGGCGGAGGACTATTTGGGGGCGCGCAAGGCCAACAACAGCAGCAGCAGCAACAACCGCAACAAGGTGCGGCCGGCGGAGGCTTGTTCGGCCAGCAACAAGCCAGGCCCGCGGCGGGAGGGCTCTTTGGACAGTCAACCGCGCAGCCGCAGCAGACCGGGGCTACGGGCGGTGGCCTCTTCGGGCAGCCTATGGGCCAGGGCCAGCAGCAACAAGGCACCGGCGGCGGTCTCTTTGGCCAGCCGATGCAGACCCAGCAGAAACCGTCTCCCTTCGGCACGGCTACGTCGAGTCTCAGCGGCAGCGCCTTGGTTGGCGGCCCGACCGCTAGACCATCTTTGTTCGGATCCACTACGACGCAACAGCAGCAGCAGCAGCAGCCGCAGAGCAGCTCCATGTTCGGAGGCAGCATGCTGGGTGGAAGCTTGCTGGGGGTGCCAGCCCAGAGCATGCAGCCCCAGCAGCAGCAACAGCCACATCAACAGCAACAACAACAGCAACAGCAGCCTGCCGGCGCATACTTCGACAGCCTCTTCGCCAAATCCCAGAAGGAGGGTGGTGTCAAGACGACAAACATGGAGGACTTGCCCAGCCTGGAGCTTGGCCTGGGCGACCTCCGCCACCGTCTGCGAAAGCTGCAATCGAAGCCGAGCGAGAGGCCTCTAGATGGCAAGGCGCACTACCTCTTGGCCGCGTCTGGCGTCGACCCCAGCGTCGCGGCCAAGGACCTCGGCATGCTCGACGTCCAGGGCGCACGATCTGAACGGACGCACGGATACGCCCCGACCGAGATCGATGTCGAGACCTACTTGTCGAACCTACAGACGAAGACGACGCTCAGCATGATAGCGGACGGCCTCGAACGCTCCGTGCGTGACTTTGACAATTTCCTGGACGACAACGTGTCTATGGAGTGGGACGCCCAACGGAAGCGCATATACCAGCACTTTGGCATCAAGCCCCGCGAGGATTCAATGGCTGCCGGCCGAGAGTCCCAGGCTGGCTTTGGCCGCTCCCGCCGCAGCAAGACCCAGGGCGGCACGTCTCGAGCTGGACGCAGCAGCATGTTGGGCAACTCGACGATGCAGCGTTCCGTTATTGGTGCGCCAAGCCGCATTGGCACCCACCAAGCCGAGTTCTCAGATGTCGACCGCTCGTCTGACGGCTCGGGCGCCCTCAAGCCTCGTGGGGCCACCGAGGATAGGGCCGTCCGGGAGAGACAGGCCAAGCTGGCCGAAAAGGTCCGCACCTTGAACGCCGCTCGCCTGATGAAGCGCCCCTATCCCATCTTTGCAGAGCTGGGCGAGGTGGAGCAAAAGTCTCACGAGCCCCATGCGCCTCACGTCGTCGAGGCGTACCGGGCCATGATTGAGATTGTCGGCGAGGACCCCGACGCGCAGACATCACTCAACAATGCCACCGCAAGAGAGCGACAGTTTGCCGACAAATATTTGGACGAGAATCCCAACTCGTCGCGATCTGTGGAGATGAGGAAACGCATCCTGCATGGCTCCAACAGCTTCCTTGAGAAACAGTTCCTGCGCGAGGTGGAGTCGCTGATCGCTAAGCACCCTCACGAAGCCAGACTCGGCGGCCTGCCGGACATTACCAGCAAGATCAAGGCGTACATTCGCCTGCGCTCCGCGCGCAAGGACCTGGTGCCCGACAACACAGAGCTTCAGCAGATCCAAGGTGAGTATATTTGGGCGGTGGTCTTTTACCTCCTTCGCTCGGGCCATGTCAGCGAGGCGGCTCAGTACGTCAACGACAACAGCAACCAGTTCAGAGGAATTGATCGCACGTTCTCGACGTATCTGAACAACTACGCGGCCAGCGAGGACCGGCGCATCACCAACCGCAAGCTGCTCGACCGCTGCACTAATGAGTACATCCAGCGATCCCGCAACGCCCCGGATAACACCATCGACCCGTTCCGCATGGCCTGCTACAAGGTCATTGGGCGGATTGAGCTGGGTAACCGGAATCTCGACGGCTTAAACACGGACATCAACGATTGGATATGGCTGCAGTTCAACCTGGCTAGGGAGGGCGACAGAACGATCGAGATGGCCGGAGAGTCTTACGGCCTCGCTGAGCTGCAGTCCAGCATCCGGGAGATTGGCCTGAAGCACTTTCCCAAGGCCAACTCGGAGGACACCAGCAACGGCAGCTTCGGCATGTTCTTTTACTTGCAGGTGCTGGCGGGCATGTTCGAAGACGCCATCGCCTACCTGTATCCCTTCTCCTACATCGACGCCGTGCATTTCGGCCTAGCACTCGCCCACTACGGCCTCTTGCGGCCAAGCGACCCCCTATCGGCGTCCAACGACCTCCGCAGCTACAGCGTCAAGAACCTCCCGCAGATCAACTTTGGGCGGATGATTGGCTACTACACGAGGGACTTTCGTGCCGCGGATGTGGTGTCGGCGGTGGACTACCTCGCGCTCATTTGTCTGAACCGGGACTTGGGCGGAGAAGCCGGCCAGCGCCAGAGCGCCCTGTGCCACGAGGCGTTGCGCGATCTTGTGCTCGAAACTCGCGAGTTCAGCACGCTCATTGGCGACATCAGGCCCGACGGGCGCGCCATTCGCGGCATCATCGAGGAGCGCGGCCCGCTGATCGGCCTCGACGACGAGGATGACTTTGCCAGCACGGTGACGCTGCAGGCGGCCAGTTTCGCGGACGAGAACGGACGCACCACCGACTCGGTGCTGCTGTACCACCTGGCGGGCGAGTACGACACGGTGGTCGCCATTGTGAGCCGGGCGCTCAGCGAGGCCATCTCACTCGAGATTGGCGAGGACCCGATGCGCCTGATGCCGGTCAAGCCTAGGGCGGCGGGCGCGCAGGCGGAGGCACAGCAGGGCAGCAGCTTGAGTTTGGCGTCCATCGACGACCCGGTCGAGCTGGCCAGGACCATGATGGCCATGTACGAGCGGGACGCCATGTTCTATAGGAAGATCCAGGACCAGAACAAGGTGGCGTGCCGGGTGCTGCTGGAGATGAGCAGCATCAAGAGGGTGGTGGAGGTGGGCCAGTGGGCGCAGGGCCTAGACGTGAGTTTCCCGACATGTGCCAATATGGGCTTCCGAGCTCTTTTTGTTTGCTAACTCGCGCCGGCAGAAAATCCGCAGCCTGGAGATACTGCCGCTGGATGCGGCGGGCGACGCCAGCACGATTCGGGCCTACGCGGCCAAGTTCTCGGGGCTGTCGCAGCCCGTGTCCATCAACGTGCCGAACCTGCTCATGTGGACCATAATCTGCTGCGTGAGGCAGCGGGAGCAGCTGAGCAACGGGCAGTTCAGCGGCAACGAGGGGACGCGGCGGATGATGGTGGAGCAGCTGAAGCAGATGACGCTGGACCTGACGACGTACACGAGCCAGCTACGGTACCGGTTCCCGCCGCATCTGCACGAGGCGCTGGCGAGGGCATCGGCGGAGTAATGGGCGGCGGGCTGTCTACATTGCTGGGGGTGAACGGTTGCGTGTGCGCGTACTGGTCCCTGGATTGATATGTGCTGGTGGCGCTGGTTGGGGGGGCTGCGTGCGAGGGTGATTGTTGGATGGCACAAGAGCGTACGTAGTAGAGAAACAAACATCTATTCTACGGGGTACAGGATGCTGCAGTTGCCCATGCCAAGGTAAACTGCTCGCAGTGTGCATTGTGTATAATAGGGTGCCTTCAAATGTTGATGGTTTCTGCGTAATAAATGACGTACGCACTAAGTTACTTCGTACAGTAGTAACTAGCGCTTTTACTTCGAATGAGGCATCTCGAGACGCACGTGCCACGAGCTGCCCAACCAGGCAACCGAGCCGCTGGTGCTTATCCGTCCGTCCCGCTGCGGGTCCCCCACTAACTAACTACATGCACAAACCCCAGGAAATAATTCCCCCCATGACTCGGGCTTGACGTGCTCGACGCGACCTCTCTGATTCAGCATCGTCCACCTCATAGGTTGCACCGACGACCCGACGACCCGACGACTTGTCACGCCCTCGTTCCCTCCCCCTTGCTCGGCGCATGAGCGTGCGGCTACCAGCAGCATCAGCACGCGCCGTCGCCGCCACCGTTGCCCACGCTGCCGGCCCGGGAGCGCGCTCCTCGCTCCCAAAGGGTCCCTCCCCACCACACGCCTCGCTGAACCCTTACCACTACCTCGTATCCGGGGATTGCCCCTCTCCCTGGGACGCGGTGGTGGTGGTGGCTCTCTCCGCTTAACAAGCTTGGACACGGCCCTGCTTTAGTTATCCGGGAAAGGAAGCCCGGGGGGGACACCACCCTTCCCTGGGCGTGGGATTTTAGAGACGGGACGAAACGTAACTGGTACTACCTGTTTTGGGGTGACAAGGGGGGTGGCAGCTGCTGCTCCTGTTCACACCTTCGGAGACACGAAAGAGACGCCGGAGGGGTGGGACGAAACGCGGTGCCAGGGATCGGCACTCCCCGCCTGTCCGCTGCGTCCCTCCCTCGACGCCCCGGGATACCCGCGGCTGCTGACCGTTGACTGAGCTCGGCCCAGGGGCTGGGCTGACCCGCCTGGTCGCCCGGCATAAGCGGGAGGAGACCCACGCGGGCCCGGGAGCAGCGCGTGCCTCGATGGGCGGTCAGTCCCCGGGCGACGGGGACGGGGGAGGCGGCCGGCCGGCCACCGGGGACGCACAAAGTCCTGCTACCGTCGGCGCGGCGAGCCCCGCGGCCGGCGTGAAGAGGCGCGAGGCCGGGAGCGTGCCCCGCGACGACGGGTCCGTGGGGGCCGATGCGGCGGCCGAGGACGGCGCCGACGAGGCCGGCCGGAGGAAGAGGGCCAAGGCGGGACCCGGCAGCCGGGGTGTCGCCAACCTGACGCCGGAACAGCTGGCCAAAAAACGCGCCAACGGTACGGGCCCCCCTTTCCCCCCCCCTTGCCGGTGATACACTGGTCGAGCGCACGGGACAGATCGCCGTGCTGTGGGATGAGACTCATGACACGGCGCCGCTGACAAGGTGGGCACACGCCAGACCGCGAGGCGCAGCGCGCCATCCGCGAGCGCACAAAGAACCAGATCGAGACGCTGGAGCGACGCATCCGCGAGCTCACGAGTCTCAAGCCCTACCAGGAGCTGCAGGCCGTGGTGCGGGCCAAGGAGGCCGTCGAGCGCGAGAATGCCGACATCAAGCGGCAGCTCGCGACTGTTGTTGGCTTGCTCAACCCCATCATCGGCGCCGGTACGTTTTGGCGAGGCCGTTGGGGGCACGAGACTACATAGGATAGATAGTGCTGACATGGCAGACAGACCGTAATGCTCCCGGGGCGTCACCAGCGCCGGCTTACGCGCCGCCTACCGCGCCGCCCGCCGCGCCTCCGGTCCCGACGTCGGTGCCGTATCACGCGTCGCCTACGCCCACGGGTTCCGCTTCGCCCGCCGGGACTATCGAGACGCCTCACGGATGGGCTCACGGCGACGCTCCGTCGGTGGGAACGCCAGGGGAGCTCAGCACGGTGCAGCATCTCCAGCAGCAGCGGCACCGCATACGACATGATCTGGAGATGGGCCCCGAGCGACTCGAGCTGGGCTTCCTGCTGCAGCATGGGCAAGGCCAACACTTGAGCCGCTTGCAAGGCGGCATCCACGGCCCACAGGACACGCCGCAGTACCAGCACGTGCCCATGAAGCACGACTGGACGGCCGTCACCAAGAACGAGGCGTTGGGGTCGCGGCACAGCCCGCTGGCCGGGACGAGCGGTCCCCTGCCGGGCTACGATGGGCAGTCTCCCGGCGCGGTCGGGGCGACGGGGGCGCATCATCATCACCCGCATAAGAGCGGCGCACCGGGGGAGCATGGTGCGGAGAGCCCGCCGCGGTATGCCATGCCCATCCGACACGGCAGCCCGACGTGCCCGCTCGACTCGCTGCTGCTCGACTTCATGAGCGAGCGACGGCAGCGGGCGGCCGAGGGCCTGCCGATGGCGCAGGTCATCGGGCCGCAGTACCCGTCGGTGTCGTCGCTGCTCAACCCGGCCAACAGCGCGTACAGCCACCCGCTGTCCAAGGTCTTCACGGACATCCTGGCGACGTTCCCGGACATCTCGATGCTGCCGGAGAGGGTGGCGGTGCTGTACGCCATGTTCCTGCTGATGCGGTGGCAGATCGCCCCGACGCGCCAAAACTACGAACGCGTGCCGGCGTGGCTGCGCCCGACGGCCTCGCAGCTGTCGCACCCGCACCCGGCCTGGGTCGACCACGTGCCCTTCCCGGCCATGCGCGAGAAGCTCGCCCGCGACTACAACCCGCACGAGTACCTCTTCGACAACTTCTTCATCCCCTTCACCACCACGCTGTGCCTCAGCTGGCCCTACGACGAGACCGACACCCTCCTCCTGGTCCCGGACTCGGACGAGGTCGTCATCAACCCCGTCTTCGAGCGCCACCTGCGCAACCTCGACAACTGGACCCTCGGCGACCGCTTCGCCCGCGCGTTCCCCTCGCTGGCCGACACGTACAACGTCGAGTCGCGCTCGCGCCACGGATCGGCCGGCGGGGGGGCGTCATCGTCGTCGGCGGCGTCGTCGGTGAGCCGGTGACGACAGCCTACTTCCATCTATCTTGCGTTCTATTGCACGCAGGACATCCATATAATCATCCTTTATACGCGTGACTTAGAGCCCCGGCGCTTTTTCTCTTGTTATTCCCTCTGGAGTTCGTCGTCGAAAAGGAAAGCAAAAAAAGGGCGGGTCGGCGATGGCGTTGCTTCTTGTCCATTTACCCTCGGACGGTTTACCAACGCTTTTTAGAGCGGCGCGACACCGCCAACATACCCAGGACGGAAAGGGGGGACTAACGTACCGACAGGATAGGGCAAAGGTAATAGAGTAACAAGCTCGGTGGGATTTTGGTTATGTATTGCTCTCCTTAAGGGGGCACATGAACGAACAACATATACACGTATATTCTGTGGGAAAAGGCTTCCCTTCCCCTCTTTTGCGTCTAAGCCGCCGTCGTGCCCCAACCTTCAATAGACGCTGAGTACTTACGTGTTTAGCTTAGGTCAAGTCCACGATGTGGTTTCCAAGGGCTCGCGAGAGAAGACCGACGACACTCGATCTCCATGGCTGTAGGCCTAAGTGTAGACGAGACGGCGCGCGTTCTACCTACACGACGAGCAAACGCACCAGGCTTCCTGGGGTGACTGATGCGAGTGACACCCGGCTCATGAGGCGCGACGATACAGACGACGGACCTTTGCGGCGTTGGACACTTCACGGTCCAAGAGAGCGATGCGCCTCGTTGCTGCCTCGAGCGGCGCCTGGAGAGTTCTGGAAAGTCACTCGAGCGGCGGTGGTGTCGTCGGGACGAGGTTTTGTCTGAGGAAGGAGCGACTCGCACGTCCTGCCCAAACCACGGTGCTGCACCTCTGCTCCTGCCGTCACCTCGCGCGCAGCCCTCCCCCCTCTTCCTCTCTCCTTTCTTCACCACTGCGTCGACATCCTGCACACACTGCCACTTGTTCAATTCTCCCACGCTTCACGAAATCCTCATCTTTGACACACCTGCAACGTCTCCGTCACTACGCCAGAGTCTCCTCTCGATGGTGCATCATGTCGACGGAGCACCCATCGCCAGGCACCGCCATGTGTGAGAGCACGCCATCGGTTGGAGAGCTACCCGGGCGAGACGTACCTGGCTCGCAAGCCGGCGTCACAGCAGGAGCGGATCGGGAGACCCAAGTAGATGAGGCGACGGGCAGCACCAACAGCAGTGGCGACGGGGACAACGACGGGCGTGATGACGGGAAGCAGCACAACGGTGGCATGAATGGCCTGGATGAAGAATGCGGCAATGAGGACAACAACGAACACCTTGACAAGATTCCTCTAGCTGGAAGCATCAGCACTACCGTCTCTTGCTCGGAGGAAAAAGACCTCGCCCATCGTCCAACGCCACGTGTCGGCATTCTTCATTTGCCCGAGGAGATTCTACACGAGGTGTTTAGCTATTTTGACGACCCTTCCGACATGCATCCCGCCCGGGATTACTGGAAAGATATCTACGAGAAGAGACATGATGAGGATCGTCGTCAAACTGTGCGGAGTGTACGCCTTGTATGTCGCCTGTTCAATGAGCTCGCATCACGATTTTTGTTCGCGGGACTAGAACTCGACATCAGCCAGGCCTCGCTGGATTTCGTGGACCGGCTCTCCAGGCAGCCTCATCTCGCGAAAGGCATCAGACACATCGAGCTCTTTCTGTACTACCGCCCGCTTGAATTCGCTGAGGACATCACCCTGTTCCATAATGAACGATTACTCATTCTCGAGCAATTCAAGGAAAGCTGCGACCAGATCATGACCGACTTCTTGGACTTGGAAGAGGAAGCAACACAGGAATTACGACAGGCAGTCTCTACTTTTGAAAGAACAATAAAGGCATCACATCTCAACCTCGATGAGGACTCCTACGACGAGATGCAAGATCTCTTGCCTTACCTTCATAGTCTTCAACAGGGTCGTGAGGATTATCGACAACAATGCAAGGAACAGTTCAGACTGATCTCGCAAGGCATTTTCGCTAAAGATCTGGCTATCTCGCTTGCGCGGGTCCGCTTCAACGGCTCCCTATTGTTCACCGATGAGACACTTGGACATCCGATCTGGTCCAGCTGCTGTCCATCGGCTCCTTTACTCGGCCCCGATACCGTGCGCCGGTATATGGCAACCCCGTTATCATGGGGTGACTCTAATAATTTACATCTGCACTCAGCCCTTGTTCCAGCGAGGATGCTTTGGGATCTTCCCATCGCAATGCACAGGGCAGGGGCGGTGCTGCGATCCCTCACAGTCCTCTGCATCCCCACCTTGCACAACGCCCACATGTTGCAACCCGACCCGCAGGATCCATGGGATCTGTCCTGGAACGACCTTCACACGGCGCTTTGCAGCGTTCAGAGGTATACTTGTGCACCAAATGGCTCTGAAGTTATTCAATTCGAACATATCCCTCCGGATGGGCGAGCCATCCTGGACAAGTTTCTCTATGCGACACTCTCAAGTCAGAGACTCCAATACATAGATCTGCCTTTAGACAGCCTGAATACGACAACGGAGTCGGATCTTGGGTCCAAAACGTTCCACTACCCCTTGGGCCACATTCTAAGGAGCATACACTGGCAACAAGTGACAGCAATCAGCGTGGGCAGCGTTTCACTAGACCAAAGGGATCTCGAAAAAATTACTGGGGGGCTGGGGCCAGACTTAAAATCTTTCTGTATCAGACGTATCAAGCTGACGAATGGGACTTGGTCACCTGCACTGGAACTGCTCAGAACAAAGTATCTCGCGAGGTGCTCCCTGGGCGAGTGCGAGGTGAAATGCGTCCAGCTGGAAGGAGGAGAGTTCGAGCAAAATCATCCCAAGTCGGTTATATCGTCTCCTTCGACCCGGCTCACATGGAAGGCTTGGGGCTTCCATAGCTCAGAATCGATTATTGGCCAATTGGTGGCGATGTATGTCAACAGCATGCGAGTGCGGGAGAATTCGTTGACTAGTGACGTGGAGCGGATACTTCTTGATGGTCCGCAACTCTCGGACGACAAGGCCACAACACCGTCGACATGCTCAATGTAACTACTAGATATAGATAGACTATCGTTCCAGGTATATACTGCGCCTACAGACGCACATTGCTCACGAAACGGCTGTTCATAACGTGCGCAACTTACACAAAATCCACTTTTTCCGGGAAACAGCAAACTTGACCCCACTACCCGTAGTTCTTACTGCGTATCCACCCCACGACACGAAGTTGTGAGGGAGCGAAAGAAATTTACCCACCAGCCCACCAGCAGCCACCATGTCACCATCCACTTGGACATGTATATACCTCATTACCTCTACTTCCAAACATCCAATCAGCAAGAATCACCAGCCTTGGGAGCGAGCCCATCGGGTCCGTCAAACAAAACCAGCGTGATTGGTTTAGTGGTAAAATTCTCCGTTGCCATCCGCGCAACGTCGGGGAGCCCTGGGTTCGATTCCCAGATCACGCATGTCTCATCAAGTGTTTCTTTTTGCCTTTCACTTTTTTTTTTGCCATCTCCGTCTCCCTCCCTCTCTCTATTCATTCATTCATCTCTCTCAAATTTTAACCCTTTAAGTTTCCCCGCCTCCCTAAGGTTGGGTATTCAGAACATGAAGGTGTGGGTGATGATGGGTGAGTGAGTGAGTGACTGTTGAGAGTCGTCGGCCTTGCTGGACTCGCTTCGACGCGTCTTGATCACTTTGTTTTTTTATTTGTATTTACCGCTTAGGGTGGTGAAAGGGGGGACAGGGATGGATGGGTGGGCGGCTGAGATCGTTTGTTCGTTATTGGGGGCTGACCAGCACGGATCGTGGGCGAGGCCTCGTACACATAACTCGCATGTACATACTGGACTGTACGAAGTGAGGATACTGTACGGAGTACCGGTCTCGTGTATCAGCAGGTAGTTTCGGCAAGAGGTCGTGCACGCGGTGCCACGGGTCTGGAACGTGCACGTGCCCTGCCCCCTCAACTCCAAATCATACACATACGAAGCACGTCATAAATATACTATGTACAGTGTAAGTGATGGACACGGTGCATGCTAATGACGTGCATGGGCTTGCAGATGCCCAAAGCCCGGACGGACGAACGGTCGGCTGGTCGTTCCAAATCTGCCAAAGACGAAAAGCGAGAAACGTGTCTCTCAAGCCATGCGAACGCCGTCATGTCGGGGGCCGCTCAAGGCTCAAAAAACAAACAACACATGCCCCTTTGGGCCTGCGGGTCATAATAAAACTTGATCAAATCTCCGGGAACTCCCACTGTTTCCTAGTGCCAGACTCCCAACAATGATACCTGGATGCTCTATGCGAGAACAAAGGAAAAACAAAAGACGACCAACGGCGCCAAGCATATGAGGTTAGGGGGTAAAAAGAGACACAAAGCATTTCCTGTTGTAAGTACTGAAAGACGACATGTCAAGAATAGAAACGGCGAGATGTGGGGGTTCAATCGTCGGGTATCACTTGGCATACATCACGCCCATCAGGCCTCGTCGTCGAAATGTACCGTCCCGAACGAGTACTTCCTCAGGGACGGGCCCTCGCCCACAAAGAGGCTGGGCGTCTTCTCCCACGGCATCTGCTGGAACATGAGGGCGCGCACCGGCGTGTCGGAGCGGGCGGCGCGGGCCAGCGCGGGGCTCCGCAGGGCACGGCCGGAGCGCAGCGAAAAGAGCCTCACGGTGCCGTCGTCCTGCGCCGCGGCCGCCACGCCGAGTTGCGGGCTCACGTCCCACCCCGTGTGGAAGTGCGCGGCGTTGCGGTACGCGGGGAATTCAAGCAGCGGGCTCGTGCCGTTGGGCCGGCGGCAGCCGAGGAACCGCATGTCGTAGAGGGCCATGGAGTTCTGCAGGCCGGCGACGAGGATCTGGTGCTCGTTGACGCTGCGCAGGTGGGCGATGGAGCTGGCGTGCCGGGTCCACGACCACTCCGACTCGGGAGTGCGCAGGTCCGTCATCCAGAGACGCGGCTGGCGGCCGCCGGCGAGGAGGATGTTGTGGTTGCCGTGCTGGAAATCCTGGTCGAAGATCTCCTGCGGCAGGTGCAGGCCCTTGGGCGGGCTCTGCGGCGAGATCCACGCCATAGTCTCGTTGGAGCGGACGCGCAGGATACCAGCGTTGGTGCCGATGACGCAGAGGAGGTCCGACGCGGCCGGGGCAGGCGTGCTCTGATGCACGAGCCACTCATCGCGAAGTCGATGGCGGATGGACAGGCGTTGGTAATGATTAGCTGTGGTCCAGGTCAGCCTGGCCGTCTCGACCCTGTGCTTCAACTACGCAGCCTTCTGTTTAAACATACTCTCGCCTAGCAGCCAGTGCGGCCGGGGGTCATCCGGGGAAGACAGGGGTGGGGAGAAGAAGTAGAGCCCGCAGCTGTGGTCCGGCTCCCGGGACGTGAGGAGCATCTTGTGCGAGGGCTTGTGGTACTTGATCGACGACATCTGCGGGCACCGAATCATTTCCGTGCGGAAGGACGGCCCGCGTTCCAGCGTACCAGGGCAGTCTCGGTCAAATGTAATGCTGGAGGGGGGGTGTTCATGGTCAGGGTCTCACCGAACTCCCGGGCAACATGTCTCACATACCAGTCGTTGTCATCTGTGGATATGTAGCTCCCAACGAGCGTCTCCTCGTCCAGGGCTTCAGCTCAAGTCAGCATCGAAATGGACAAGACGGTGACACAACCGCCAGCCGGAGAAGGGACAGGGGACTCACTCGCGTAAGCCACACCAAGGCCAGTCTTGGTGTCCTCCCCGCCCACGTAGAAGCAGGGCATGTTGGCGAAGCGAGGCCGCGCAAAGCTGGGCACAAACGGCACGTGGCCCTTGTAGACCACGCCGCCCGACCACGCCGCGGCGCCCAAGTCCCCGTCGTCGGCGCGCGCACCGTAGCCCGCCACCCCGCCGGCAGCGGTCCTCGTGATCTCAGTCTCGCGGGCGAGCAGTCCCGAGGGCAGTATGTTGCGCCGCAAGACGCTGCGCCTTATGTGGTTGCGCAATAGGTGCGCCTTGCGACGCGCCTCCCGCCGCGTAGTGTCCTCGACGCGGCGTTTCTTCACCGAGTCGGCCGACCATGATGCCGATGGAGGCGCCGTGTGAGACTTTTCAATCTTGAAGTACTTCTTCTTTTCCTCATCTGCGGGCAAGATGAAGTTAGAAACATGGTCATCCGGAACGTGCGGTCCAAGAGCGCCCCGGGGTTGTATGCCATCTCACCGTAGTAATAGCCCGGTATCTCTACCGGTGGCATCTTTGTCGGCTCGACGCCCAGCCCGGATTGTTGACAGGTTATGAATGAAAGCCAAATCCCTAGCAAGTCAAGATGGAAAACAAGTCCCTTGGGCGGGAAAACCACGGACTCTCAAAAATCGAAACGAGACCAGGGTGCTTGTGGCCATGCTCAATATCACGGGCTCATGTCAAGCAAAGAGTGTGTGAGTGGCGGCACTTTGGCCTTGGAAGCAGCCGGCAGTGGTCAGTGGTCACAAGCAGCGCTGTCGCCGCCCAAGCCAAACAGTCACGTGACTTTACCCCATGGCCGTCTGCTACACGCTTCGTGCACCAACGAAACAGAAACAGCCTTCGGTGACCAGGGAGGGCATGACCACGACGGCCGGCCGACGTCTTCAGCCCTACAGCACTGCCTCTTCAAGGGCTCCCTGCTTCCCGCTCGACGGCTGACACGCATCGTTGCCAAGACTGCAGCTTGCAGTTCCCCAGCTTGCAGTTCCCCAGCATGCAGGGCCCACGCCGGTGCCGCAAACCGCGATATCGTACATACGAAGCGCCCCCTCCCCATGCACTTCCCCATTCGCTAGGTGCGAGCGGATAATCCTATAGACGGCGTATGCCATTGCTGGAAGCGCAGCCGTATCTCACACATTTCACGGGCACCCGGCACGAGAACAAGTATTTTTTACTTCTTTATTAGTTTGTCTATGAAAGACAGGTCTCTAGTTGGTATATGAAAAGTTGCCCCTTCACCCACACCAGGAACGCGACGATGCTCAGCTAAGACTCATACAATGCAATTTAAACATAGAGAAAGCGAAAGGAGCAGGCGTTCAGCCGTGCGGGTATGTAGTATGGAGTCTTATTTACTGCGACTTCTCGTGCTGGGTGGACACACGCTGGAGGGAGACAACTGCGCAGCTGTTAGTCAAAATGTTCCGCAGAGACGCAGGGCACGGGTTAATCGTCAACTTACCAAAGTCTTCCAGCGAGCGCTGCTTCTGGTTGCGCTTAGGCGACTTGCCGTGCATGAGGTTGTCAAACCCGGCAGAGCCCTGCATGAAGTAGTAGAGACCACCCATGACAGAGAAGATACCGAACGAGAAGATCCAGATACGGACAACGGCGACGATGCTGGTCTGGCCGTGGTCGAACCAGCCGAAGATGCAGAACAGCGTGGCGATGATGTCCACAACCAAAATGGCACCGCTGAGCTGCCACGAGGGAATCGAGGACCAGAAAGGACCGTTGGCGCGGGTGATGAAGATCAGCCAGTTCTCAGTGAGCGAGATCTCAAGGAAGAGAACCTCATCGATGTTACCGAAGTTCTGGACGATACCGCCATCCTTGCCACCAGCGTACATGGTGGTGAGGGCAATCCAGGTACCAACGGCAAGGACGACACCAAGAAGGACAGACATTCCCCAGAGCTTGGGCAGGTTCCACTTGACAGGAGTCTGCGAGAAGGGAGCGTTGTCGTAGGCAATGGCCAGGGTGGCGATATCGGCGAAAATGGCAATGAAGACGACAAGCTCAATGTTCAAGCTGCGGTTCAGGATGGCGATCCAAAGGCCAAGGAAGATCTCCATGTGCAGGGACAGGGCGATACGGTAGACGACGTAGGCGTACATGCGGTGGAAAATCTGGCGGGACGTCTTGAGGGCGTCGATGATGGCACCCAGACCAGGAGCAAGGAAGACAATGTCGGCGGCGGAGCGAGCGGCGTCAGAGGCACCCTCGACGGCGATACCGGTATCGGCCTTCTTCAGGGAGGGAGCATCGTTGACACCGTCACCAGTCATGGCAACGAGGTAGCCACGCTGCTGGAGAATCTCGACGACCGAGTACTTGTGCTGGGGGAAGACCTCGGCGAAACCATCGGCAGCCTCGACGAAATCGTAGACCTCAGAGCCGGGCATGTCACCGCCACCGCCGAGACCGAGACGCTCAGCGTTGTAGACGTTGGTGCCGAGACCGAGCTGGCGGGAAGTCTCACGGGCGATACCGACGGCGTCACCAGTCAACATCTTGATGGAGAGACCCAGACGCTTGGCCTCGTTGATCGTGCGGGCAGTGTCGTGACGGGGGGGGTCAGAGCAGGGCATGATGCCGAGAATCTCCCAGGCACCCTCACCACGCTTGCGGGCAACACCGAGAGAACGGAAACCACGGGTGGCGAACTCAGCGACGCAGTTCTTGTAAGCCTTGTCGACGGCCTCGGGGATGGGGTGGTCCTCCTCGACAGTCTTGAGGACGAAGAGGGGAGCACCCTTAACGCAGGTGATGCGCTCACCCTGGGGGGACTCGACGACGGCCTGGACCTTCTTGGAGACGGGGTCGAAGGGGTGGAAGTCAAGGACCTTGTACTTGGACAGGACACTCTTGGCGCGGGGGTAGTACTTGAGGGCCTTGAGAAAAGCCTTGTCGATGGCATCGATACCCTTCTTCTTGCGGGAGGCGGCCAAGCAGGCAGTGAGCATCAGGTCATCGGGGTCGACGCCCTGGACGGTGAAGGGCTCAGAGAGAGACAGCTTGTTCTTGGTCAGGGTACCGGTCTTGTCGGAGCAGAGAATCTCGACACCAGCCAGAGACTCAATGGCGGACAGCTTCTGGACGATGGCCTGCTTCTTGGCGAGGTAGGCGGCACCGACAGCCATGGTGGTGGTGACGACGGCGGGGAGACCGACGGGGACACCAACGATTGTGATGGCCAGGGTGAAGCGCAGGATGTCGACAATGTGGTTGGAGCGGTAGAAGGACGAAACCCAGACAACCAGGAGGGTGACGATGACCAGGATGAGCAGAATTGTGCCAATGCCGTTGAGGACCTCGGTGAAGTGACCAGTGCCACCAGCAGACTGAGAGACCAGGGCGGCGGCGCGACCGACGAAGGTGTTGTCACCAGTGGCAGTGACGACGACGAAGGCCTCACCACGCTTGACAGCGGAGGAAGCGAAGCAGTTGTCGCCCTTGTGCTTGTCGACAGCGAGCGACTCACCGGTGATGGCGGACTGGTCGACCTGAAGGAAGGCATCCTCGGTGACGATGCGGCCATCAGCGGGGATAATGGTACCCTGGGAAGAAAGGTTAGCTCAGCCGCGCGAATGAATTGGGGTCAGAATGTAATTATGAGACTCACTTCCTCAACCTGCAGGATATCGCCAGGAACGACCTCGGGGGCCTCGACCTCCTTGAGGGTGCCGTCACGGAGAACGACAGCCTTGAGAGCGAGGGTCTTCTTCAATTCTTCGACAATGGAACCAGCCTGGAACTCCTGAATGAAACCAACACAGGCGTTGAGCAGGAGGAGACCGCAGATGACACCGAAATCGACCCAGTCCTCGAGACCGGCAGCAAGGACAGCGGCAGCCTAGAGAGGGGAAATGTCATGTTAGCGCCACTGCGACTCGTGTGTGTGTGCATGTGTGATTTTCGCTGGTGAATTTGCACGTGTGAATAAAGTCGCCAACGACTCGCGCATGGCTGGAATTCAATTGCATGCGACTCGACGCAAGAGGCGGCGGCGGCGGCGGCGACGCCAGGCCAGGTGAGGCGAGGCCAGACCAAGGTTCAAGCAGGCCAGCCCGGCCTCCCAGCGCTGGAAGCGGCGACGCCGCCAGTCGCGGGCGGAGTCGCCAGCGCTGAGAAGCCGGTCCTGCATGCCCGAATGCCTGCTGGGCCAACTGCAGAGCATACAAACAGTGGCTGTCCCGTTGTGGACTGGCGTGCCTGCTGCAGTGGCGGGCGTGTCGGATGGATCGGCCACACCTCGCATGCAACCCCCACATGGGTGCCAGCCAGTCTGGTGAGCCAATTGCTGCTGGCCCACACCAGACAGCTCATGTGGAGCTGGTAATCTGCGGGAAAAAAAGCGCGAAAAAAAATACAGCCCGAAAAATAACACTGGGCAGGTCGTCACCCACACCCGCACCCGCATTTTGCGTGCAGAGTGCGGCGTTGGTGGCAAGCCGCCGCGGCGTCATTGGGACTGGGACCGTGCAAGGGGGGGGTTTGCGATGCGAGCTGGGGGGGAAAGCGGTGACGCGGGAATGACTGTGACAGCGACATTGAAAAGCCGCGGGAGTAAAAACTCACCTCCATGACGAACTGGATAGGGCCGACAAAGTAGGAGAAGAACTTGAGAATCAGGTTCTCCTTCTCCTCCTTCATCTGGTTGAGACCGTACTTGCGGCGGCGGGCGACAACCTCGGACTCGGTCAGACCAACGCGGCTGTCGGTCTGGAGCATGTCCTCGGGGACAACACGGCCACCACCGGGGGTGCCCTCCTCCTCCTCCTCATCGAAGGCGCCGTGGCCATCCTGGGACTCGAGGTCTTCGATCAGGGCGTCAATGTCCTCGTCGTCGTCGTCGTCGGCAGAGCCGGCGGCCTCGACCTTCTTGGGAGCGGCCTGGTGGTGCTGCTGCTGCGCGCGCTTCTCGTCGAAGTTGCCCGACTCGATGTTGGTGTCCAGCGCGGGCGCGCCGACGGCCTTGTCGTCAGCCATGGCGGGGGGCGAGAGCAAAAAGGAGCTCGGGTGTAGGATCCTAGGATTGGGTGCTGGGGGTTTTCCTTTTGTTGATACAAATGCGGGCTCTTAGGGTATCAGGACGACGGCGGCCACAGGTCGCTCGTGCGTAGGGTGAGAGCGCAGGTCAGCGATGGAGTGGAGAGGGGAGGGGGAAGAAAAAGAGAAGAAAGAAGGTGAGCGTCGAAGCACCACACGAAGGGGACGGCAATGGTCACTCAGTGCAACGCATTCGTGGGTGTCGAGAGAAGAAGGGGAAAGGGAAGAAGAAGCCGGGCTACGGGATGGGTGGGAGCGAGTATTTCAATGGATTAGGCGGCGGTGGTGCCGGGTACACACTTGGCTCAGAGTGAGTGAGCGAGCGAGCGAGACTGCCTGCCTGCCTGCTTGCCTGCCTACGACGACGGACCAGAAGCTTTGGGCGCTCTCACACCTTACTGAGGAGACTTTTGCCCGCGCGCCCGCCAGCATTGAGTTAGCGACTGGACTGGCTTGTTGACTGCAGGCCGGTCCGGCCCTGTCCTGGGGGGGGGGGGCCTCTGGGTTCCTCGGGCCCTGGCCCCACCGTGGGCCGGACGTGGTACCTACTGACCCATGGCGTCGCCCCCCTGCACGCCCCATGGATGCCGGCCGACGCTCGCCCCAGGGATCCACCGCCCATCCATCCCTCTGCCCCACCAGGCCCCATCCCAGGCACAGGCACACACACTCACGAAAAAAAAGTCTGGCTCGTTTCCGGGCTGCGGGAGTACACGGACGCAGTCAGTGCGGATTCGGCGGCCGCGGCACGGTGCGTATCAGGACGGGACACAGGAGCCCGCTAGCGCCAGGTCATTCCCCCCCCTCTCCCCCGAAAAACGGGCTCCAGCGAGTTCCAGGTGCCTTCATCGTGGAGTCGCGGATGGGTGAACCGCATCGAGGCCACGGTACGGTACGGAGCCGACGGCCTTGAAGAAAGATGAGTATGAGTGTCTGGCACGGCCGCGAAAGAGTCAGGGCGGCTGTGAGATGCTCTCTCCCTTGTGGCGCGCTCTGTGTCGAGCACTTGCTCACTGTACGTCGCTTCTCTGTAACAAGGTCTGGTGCATCAATGTACGAATACACACACCTACGGGCCTGCCGCCAGAAATGGCGTCCACCTGCCCACAGTGACAATCGCCGCCAAGCACCGCGGCAATGTCGTGTTGGCTGCTTCGCGTGCGGTCGGCGTGGCGCCCTCGTCATGTTGTCTCTGAACCCCAGCGTCATTCATTCATCGTCGCCCTCGAAGCTGGACCAATTACGCGTAGTAGCTGCGTAATGGCACTGCCCGAACACGTTGTACAAAGACGTCACTACGAGCAACTCACAGGCGCGAGTACTGAAGCCATTAGGTACTACTTGTTACAGCATCTTGCCTTACGTACCTTGTCTGCGTGGCCGCCTCAAAGGACACTGCTGGGCCAAAGGCCGTCCGTAGCAACAAAGCGATAGCAGCTACCTACTACGAAAGCGAAAAAGCCAGAGCCAAAGCCAGAGCCCGCCAGGCACAGTATCGCAATCTCACCAACATCGTCAATGACCCCATGGGCACGGCGCGCCTCCAGAAAGAGACGCGGCTCTTGGCGGCTCCGGGTCTCCTGAGTGGCACGGCACCGGCTCTCGTAGGCGGCGTCGCCATGTCGATATGAGGTAATGAGAAAGCCAGACCAGCACGATGCTGCAGGTCCCAGCTGTGCCCGACGCGCGCGTCGACAGAGTCGTCGTGTCATGCCGGGCCAGCTCGATGACGATACATTTCCGCACTTACCGAGCACGTGTTGACGCAGAGGGCGCGGCGGCGCGGTGGTTAAGCTCGGACGTCCTCGCATGCGCTGCAGTGTACAGTCATGGCTTGGTAAAGACAGCCATCAAAGGTCGACATCAGCGGCAAAGAAAGAGTTGATGCCCCTCCCCCTGGGTGCGTGCAGGCGCCGCGTCGCCTCTGGAGTGTGCGTCGACGACGCACATGACCCATGGCCCCGAGGGGAGAGAGACTTCCAGTCGCGCCGAGCTTGGCGGGCCATTTAAAGCGACTTTGAAGTCTCAGTACAGGGCCGAGTCTGCGCGCACGCGCTCGTAGCTGGCACGTACGGACGCGGCGGCGTGCGCTATCAGGCCGAATTCTAAAGTTGCGCCGCCGCTTGTTCTGGAGATTCTAGACGTGCGCGGGGCATCACGGTATCAAGGCCTTGTTTCGTGGGGATTGCGTGGTGGAGGCGCCTGGGGCGCACATTGTACTGCCTCTACTATCAGTACTAATACAGTGTGCCTTATTGTATCCTACTACTAAGTACCAAAAGGCATGATTGACGCGGCCGAAGAAGACGCACGGAGCAGGCGCAGGTACAGGGCCGCTGCTTTGCTTCTATCTTGGCTTCCATTGCTGCATGCCAAGCACCTTAGGTACTAGGTTACGATGCAGAGGTCGGAAGTGACTGTATGTGACACGCCTGCTCGTCGGCGTCCTCCGTATCCCGCGAGGGCATTCCATGACGACGAATGAGGTGCGTCGTAAGAAGGCAGCACTACTGATGCACTATATGTGTTGCGAGACGAAAAGCAGTCGGGTTCCGTACGTACGTACGTACGAACGAGCCTCGCCCAACCAGTGTGCACTCTCTCGTAATAATTCAGCGACCCGGTTCTTGGCCGCGAGAGCCCCTCGCCGGCGGCTTGTTGCTTGCCTGCTTGTTGAGGCATTTTCGGACCCGGGCAACAAACGAAGGTGCTGCTGCTAGTCTTCCTCCATGGACCCTTGGTCGCAGCTCCGCAGCGGCAACAGGAGCGCTGGTACGTACCTACCTACCTCTAACCTACCAGGTACTACAGCACGGTACCAACGCGCCTCCAGCATGCGCACGCTTTGCACCGCAATCTACAACACAGAGGTTACCTGTTAGTAGTAACCTCGACTCAGGCTCCCGCACATCCAACTCGACCGACGACGATACCCCTACTCACTCGGACCCGGCTCTGTGAGTCCCGGGCGGCGCGGCGGTCAGCGACGACACCTCAGACCCCCGCCCTCGCTTTTGAACTTG
Organism: Purpureocillium takamizusanense; assembly: GCF_022605165.1. Classification (NCBI taxonomy): domain Eukaryota; kingdom Fungi; phylum Ascomycota; class Sordariomycetes; order Hypocreales; family Ophiocordycipitaceae; genus Purpureocillium; species Purpureocillium takamizusanense. Next base: position 2,874,495 of record NC_063072.1, read on the forward strand.
GGTCGTGTTAGGTTGTCCCTGTGCGCCGTCGCGGCAGCGTCCGCGTCGCCTGCAAATGAGCGACGAACCCGCTGGGGCTAGAACCGGGAGCCGTCGAACCCGATGGGGAGATGAGGCGCTCCCCAGCGTCCTCCCAAACGAGCGAGCCAAGACGCGGATGCTGGATGTTTATGGATTGGCTTCCCAGGAGTCGCGCCGTGCACTCGGCACAGGACTGTGCACACGTCGCAGAAGGTGAATCGGGAAGCGATTGACAGGCGCCGTCTGGCCAATTGGCCCGTCATTTCTTTGCATCCCGTTCCATTTGGCCTTGGCAAATGGACTGTCGTTATGCTACACGTCCTCGCCATGTAAGTGATCGCCACGGAGCCGCGCCTGAGCATTGCCTCACCAGCGCGCCAGCTCCCGTCCAGACCGCGGCCGGCCGCCTCCCGTTTCCGTCTAGCTTCGATACAGCTCGGCAAGTGCAGTAGTACGTGCCGCGAGAGATCTGATATCGCAAGGTCCCTCCATGATATGATTGCTGCCTTGCGCCTGCACGCGGAGCCGTGACCTCCCCTCTACCCCTCGAACGCCGGTGACGCGTGCCCTTTTTGCCAACGTACTCCCTCGATAGGTCGATGTTTCGTCTCAGACTTGAGCACGTCCGACACCTGTGTGTGTGGCGTCGATCGCGGCCTGTCCCCAGCGGCAAGTTTAAGGTTGCGCTCAAGGTTGTTCTGTTCCAAGCCCTGTCTAAGGGGGGGGACTCGAAGAGGAGGGGGGAGGGGGGGCCCGGCCGCGTGGAGAGACAGAGCGGCGCACGTTGTTGTCGCTCCATCAATGTCACGGGGGTGACGATGATGTCGGGATAAGCATCATGCACCAAAAGGCCTCATCAGAGACCACCAGCACCACCTGACAGCAACAAAGCACGTAGACTTGGCGCCGCTGCGCAAGAATGAACGTCGACGCGCCCTGGACGCTTGCTGGCCGCCGGACTGCAACACTTTTTGCTTGGCGGTTCAGTTGACGACGTCTCCGCGGGCATAGCGGCGCCCCATTAGCCCGACTGGGCCATTGCAGCCGCCCTCCGCACTGAGACAGCTTCATCAGCTTCCACATCAGCAGAGCAGCGCCGCGCCGCGCCCTGCCCTGCCATGTTCTACTGCCCTGGAGGAAGAGGAGGCGACAATGTCCCGGGCTAACTACCTTATCTTGTCCTGCTGCTTTTGACCTTGCCGAGCCCTCACGGAGTGTCCGTGGCGGTTGGCGGACGGTCCCAACGACACGACCAGGCCGGTCAACAAGGCCTGAGCCAGAGCCGGACATAGACATGCGATGCAGCGCGCAGCGCATTACGTGGGCGAGGGGGCCAAAATAAAGACTGTCGTCCGCATGCAGCAACAAGCAGCGCAATGCATCGTCATCCTGCCTCGCCTCCAACGGCGCCCCGCCCCGCAGCCTTCCTTTGGCCGCTGGAGAAGCCGAGCCGCCTCCGGGCCTGGCGCCCTGCCATCCGTCGCCGCCTAAGCTGGACGAGGGTATTCAGTTGGAGCCGCTCTCAATCGCCGAAGCACGCAACCCAAGCCGCCGGACAGGGAGCGTCAGCCAGTGGCAGCCTCAATGCGAGCGCCCAAAGCGAAGCACCACCGAGGGCTGGAACACGATGAAGGACCTGGATGCGGGATTGGGATTGGGGGGGGGGGGCAAACAGCTGCACAGTTTGGCACACTGGCTCGGAGCCCACGCCGCCAAGTACCTCCCTGGCCCAGGGCCCCGTCTTGCCGTCTCACCTTGTTTGTGCTCCAGGGCACAAAACACGCGCTAGAACAAGACCTGTGAAAATTGTGTCGAGCGCAATGCCCATCGTTGTCGCCCTGGCGCTGAGTCGCTCACCTCGGCGCTAACGAAACGTGTCACCGCAGCATCCGAGCAAGATGCGCTTGTGTAAGTGCGCACTCTCCCCGTCGGCGACCGCATCAGCATCAGGGCCTGCCTGACTACGTTGCCACACCATTTGTACTTGGCACTAACTACCGTGCGTTAGTATGTTAGTCCTATCAAGACAGCACGGCGACGAAGACCCGGGGGCCCTGCCCTGAGCGGCTTGCGTGCGCCGTCCCGTGATGGGACACTGACAATCAATGGCTACGAGGTACCAAGGTAGTCATGCACAGCACATCTGCCGCAGCAACTTCGCACCGTCCGCACTCTCTTACAGGATTCGTACTATACTAAGGTACCATAAGGTAACGAGCCTTGGCAAGTCGCCCCAACGATTGGCTCTAGCTCTTGCCTCTTGCGTTGCGTTGCGTCGCCTCGCGCGGTCCTTCCTCCTCACGTCTATAGATTGAGAAAGAACGAGTGGCGCGCACCTGCGACGCCGCCCCAGCGATGCTCCAGAAAAAAAAAAGAATATCGTATCCAGGACCTCTTTGCATCCATCGTCAACCTCGTCCGTGCGTGTCGTTGTCGTCGTTACTCCTCTTGTTGGCCAGATGGTGCCATGCTCGTGCACACACAATACCGACGGCAATGATTCGCTGTTGCACATAAACAGTCGAAACGACAGGCATGCTCGCCCGCAAACATATCCACTACGTCATTGCCTGGAATGGTTCCCCCCGGTCAGCGATCCAATCCTGGTCTCCCCCAGGCTCCAAAGCCGCGGGCGCCTGTACCAACAGGCACAACCAGCCAATGAGCCCGCGGGCTTATTTTTCCCTGGCCGCGGGCCATCATCTCGCCCACCGATTTGGACGCCTGACAAGCTACGCGGGCGGGTGTGTGTGTGTGAGCGCGAGAGAGAGAGACGGGCCACCCCCGGTCCGACCTGGCGTTCGGGTCGGCGTCGCCGTTTTTGTGGGTGTGTGTGGGAGGCGGAATGGGGGAAATCAATGGGATGGGGGAGCCTCCCAAGGCTCCATCTGAATCAGGTTTTGGAGACGTAACGAGATGCGCCTGCCTTGGGGGGGGGCGGACGGGCAGCCCTGGTGTTTGATGGCTTGACGAGTTTTTTTCTGGCTCCCGCGGTGGATACGGGTTATCTGGCCCGGTCTGGCCTCGGCGGCTGCAGGTGAGCCTTTTTTTTGCCTCGCGCCCTCGCGCTCCGCGTCTTCTGGAAACTCTGGAGACCTTCGGCGTTGCACCATCCAATGGCGGCTGACCCCAAGCAATTAGGACCGACGTCGAGATGGGGCTCCCCATGGGCAATGGCGGCGAAATGGCGGCCGACTGCATGAGGACACCGCCGGAGCCACCCAATGAATCGCGTTGCCTTGTGCGTCGTCGCCCGCCCTGGCACCGTGTCCTTCGGTGAAGCCTTCGAGAACGTCTTGGCCTCTTTACGCTATTCTCGACTGAATGACGGAACGGGAACCACAAGCCCACTGGTCGTCACCTCAGCTCGCCCGCTCTCGCTCCGCCGTCCACGGCGGTCACCCTTTGTCTCCCCAGCCCAGCCGATGCCCACTTTTGGCTGGCCGTCCACCGCCGTTCCTGCTTCAATTTACGACGAGGCATTTATCACGGCCGGCCCCAGGCAAAGCGACGCCGCCGGTGGACACACGGAGATGCTGTGAAGAGGCTACCATTACGAAGTACGTACTAGCATGGGATGGGGTGCAGCAAGCCCACACAAAGATTCGGGGTTGATGGATTCACTTCCCCAGTCTTTGCACTACTGTACTGTACTGTGCTGTACCACTGTCGCGTGAGTCGACGATGCGCCTGCACAAGTGGCTGCAGGGCTGACCCTTTGCAGCACGGCGAACTACGCGCGAAGCATGTCCGGACGACGTTGTAAATCGGGGCCCCAGCTTATCTTGCATTGCCGCCCCAATCCACAGTAGGAACGCCTGTCCCGAGACGCAAACGCCATGTCGGGCGTGCAGCAATTGGCCGAGTTGCTGAGACTGGACATGCGACGAGGCGTGCGCGCCCAGCCTAATCACATTCCAAATTATGCGCATCTGCGAATCTGCATCTGTCACTTGCGCACGGGTGGCTTGGGCGTGCGAGCAATGACGAGCAACCGGCTGGAGAAAGTCGCACTTGTGGCAATCAGTTCTCTCATCTCACTGCTCCAGGGTGGCCGCCTTGCATCGTGGCCGAGGCGGCTAAAGCTTGCCCGCTCCCGCCTATCCGCCCACACTCTGAGAGTTCCGGATTGGGGCGGCCCCCATGCACCAGGCAGACGACCCTTACCTGGGGAAGCATGGCAGGACAAGAGCACGTACATACAAATTGAGACTGGGTCGGGCGAAGAAGGGTGAACCCTGTCAGTTCGTCCACTGGCCCGATCCGTTGCCTGTACGCACGTACAATGCGAGGCATGTCGCTTGCAGCTAGCCTTGACGGCCACACACCGCCATTGCCAGCGCCTCCTGTTCAAGACTGCTCTCGACTAAGTCGCTCAGCTGATGCTGCCGTACCTTACCATGGCCGGATAAACCTCCTCGTCTGGTCGGTGACAGAGACGTACATGCAACACAAGACAGCACCGATGCGTCATTGGCCAGCGGCACGGCTACATGTATGCCATCGTTGCGGCGTTCGGTGACCAGAATTGGCCTTTCCGGACGATGGCGCTCATGGCTCAGCGTGTGTACTGGACAATTGACCTCGGCGGGCAACAGATCAGTACCTACACACTTGCTACTCGTGCAAAGTAGGTGGTCACCGGCACGACAACGGTGGCAGAGCACCGGTCGTCGGGGCCGCCAGGGCATGTCCGGAATGGCGGTGGCAGCCAGAATAATAAGGCCCAGCGGGCCGCATCCACAGGACGGCATTGACCATTGTCGACGTGCGACGCCGGCGGGAAAGTCCCGTCCGGAGGAGCAGCATATCAAGCCCTACTCACCCGCATATGATTCAATCGTCCGCACTTGGCAGGCCCAACGGCAGTTGCAAGTCGGGAGCAAACGGGCCCCGGCATCTTGACAACTTGCATGGTCAACCAACACCATCACACACAGGCTGTCGTGTCAGCCAGTCAGCATGGCGCATGCATATGCGCGCGTCGCCAACGGCGTGGCAGCATGAGTACTAGGTAGCAGGGAGGGGTTTGAATAGCTCATCATCGTGAGCGCCATACAGCAAAGGCCAAGGGTACAGCGGCGTAATCCTCTACAGCACAGTATCTCGCGCGCGGGCATAATATTCTTTCTTTGCTTAACCACCCCCAAGCCCACATCGTCAAACCCCGGCTTGGTGCATTGCGACAATCATGCAGTGCGCACGGTGACGGGACATGACGGGAGCACTCTCATTGCGCGCTTTTCTACCACGCAACGCACTCGGCCTGCAGCCACCCAAAACGCCGGGGCTTGATTGGGACGGCCTTGGAGGCGAGCGATGCTCGAGCCGGCGCCCGCAAGAGATGGGCTTTTGCCGCTTCCAGTGCCGCCAGACATTTCAAGGGCTTGCTGGTACGACGACTAGTGCGTTCCCACTCTTCCCGTGCCGCCGCTGCCGAGGCGCGCCGGGCGTCGCCTTTGCAGCCGCCGTTTACTCCGAGGCGCGAGGACAGGCGGTCGAGGACGGCGTTTTCGAATTTTCCTGTGTGGCCCCCATGGCAAGTCCACGGACCTCGTCGACGACGACAAAGCTACTGTAGCAACAAGACGCACGCAATCGACCTTGGAGGTCGACGACGAGCCTGGCGATCAAACAGGCACATGGGCTTGGATGGCGAGGGGAAAGGGTCTTCAAGGCTCAAACAAGCTGCTCTGCCAAGCCTGAAACACAGGGCGGGATGCCGGCGGCGCTCGAGCGCTGGGCTGGAAACCTCGAGCCGGACCGGACCCTGCGAGGCGAACACGGCGATTGACGGCGACGCGACGGCGTCTCGTCGCTCGGCCGCCGCCCACCAGCCTCGCTCGCGACCCAATGACAGATTGGGGGTCGACCGACGGTCGCCTTTGTACGGACATGGTATGCATCGCTGGCGGCTGGTCGACCATGTTTCCCGCCTGTATCACGCCTCGTTTCGTCTTGTTTGCTGCGACACACTTCTCCATGCCAAGCCAACCAGCCTGATAAACGGTTTCCCTGGCAAGGCTGCTCGGGGCTCGCATTGGAAACGGTGGCGTTCGGCCATCACCCCTTCTCGCGTGGGCTTTCGGTAGGCTTCGCTGCAATGGCAACATGTCCAGGGCGTTGGATACAGTGCAGGACCGTACAGTACAGTACAGCACAGCACAGCACAGCACAGCACCTGCTTGCTCGCGGATGAGGAGCGTTGGTCGGTCGGTCGATTGCCTGACTTGGCCGACGAGGGGGGCCGTTTGCGGTCAGCGTTGCCCCGTCATCGTCGGCGGGCCCAGTCGCCGAGACGATGGCGGATAACGGCGTCTCCATCCAAGACGTTGTCACCCGCGTCGTACCTTAATACTTCGTAGTATTGGATGTCGGGATTCCCGAGCCAAGAAGGCTCCCAGATCACGGGCCGAAATCGACCAGCGGACAAGGGACTCTGTACAAGTGTTCGAATGTCCCATTGTTTGCATCTTTGAAAACGTCATGGTTCCCCCGTCCTAGTCATGTCTCTCTTATTTTCCCTTCTTGTCGCTCCGATGTCGTTGCTCAACTCAACCGCCTGCCGGTTGTATCCGCGGGAATAAGCAACTCCGTCGTTGCCGTGCCGTGTGTCCGCGTCAACCACAGCCCAACTGTGGCGAACGGAGGCGACACAGGAACGGTTTCCGATGACCCAAGGCGCGAAAAATCCTCTCTCGATTGTTTGACACGACACGGCACTTTTGCCGTCAGGGGACGACTGCCGGCGGACCCGCGCCGTGCCGCGGGCTCTGCGAATTGTTCTTTTTTTGTTCCATGACAGTCATGCCGAGTCTTCAGGCGAGGCTCTCGATGCAACACTCTTCGCTGCCAGAAGGCCGGCTGGCGTGTCTTCAGCATACCATACTAAAACGCCCTGCCCTGCCCTGCCCTGCCTGGACGCCCGCCGTCAGGAACAGGGGCATCAGCCGATAGGGCCATGACGCCAGGGGGTCCGTCGCTCCTCGACGACGACGACGACGACGACGACGACGACGATGGCCCTGCCTGGATACGTATATAACTATGTGCAGTATTGTAACGTTAGTACGTATGTACCTAGCATGGGTCTCTCGCCCTGCATGTCAACCTGTCGGACTGCCGTGGGCCGAAGGTGTGGAGGGCGCAAATGAATGCGCCCCAATCATTCATCCTCGGTCAGGTCCGCGTGGGCGCGACCCGCGAGACCAGTACGTAGCAAGCAGCGGAGTCTTTGTCTCTCTCGCCCGGTCCATGGACTTTCTTTCCTGCCGGAACAAAGGACCGGAATAAGCCGCCGGATGGGGCGGCCCATCCGGCCGTCATTGCGGGCGCGTCAACAACGCGGTTCCTGTGCCGCCGCCGCTGTCGCCGATATGGCAACGCATCCGTGGGGGAGTGACGCGCTGTCACCATTGCCTCCGTCGTTCAGCTGGGTGGACAGAAAATCAAAGATGCAGGTTGCAGTTGTAGCTTTGCCACTGTATTTCTGCACCACGTTTGTGCGGCGGTGTATTGCTGCGGATGAGTGAGATTGTTCCGTATCTCCTCTTCGAGACTCTCGTGCGGTCTGTCGTTGAAATTACATACCCACGCGCTCTATTCGATGCTGTCTCGATTTTTCTCTCTCTACCATCGTGCAACGCCTGTCATGAACATATCTATCCATCAACAAAGACTGGTCTATAATCCAGACGGAGAAGTGGCCTCAAACCCCGTGTCGAGTTGCCGAGCCAGCAGTCCTGCTAGTTTGATCGTCGCCACGGGTTGGTTCCCTTCACCTTCTTCACCATGGTGTAGGGTAGGTGAATTCTCACCTCGGTCAACGTAGCGACGGCGACAAGAGCGCGTGTGCGCATGTATGTCGGCATGCATGCATGTATGCCTGGCCGATGATGAGGATCCTCTTGGCCGAGATAGATAGATAGATAGATAGATAGATACGATGTACATGCAAGGAGTGCACGTACGTCGTGAAGATATAAATGAGGCACGTGGTAGTCCGTAGAGAGAAGAAAGAACGTAGTAACTCTGCCTCGCCATCCCCTCGTCTTCCTCTTTCCCCTTTTTGACCTGAAGGCAAATTTCTCCTCCATAGACATATCACGCGACGGGGGAACATTAAACAAGGCCAGGCTTCACGAAATGGGCAAAGCAACTACGCGAACGTGCTGTGCGCCTTGTCGAGGTTTCTTGGAACCATTTACAAACTATAAAGTATGCACGCAGCAGCAAAGCGAAAGCTCAGGCGCGTCGTCTGCCATGCAATGAGCAGCCCTGCCTTACCCAGGGGCAACAAGACCAAAAAAAAAGAAGGAGCAAAACAGCAAAACACCCGTAGGGCACCGCCCCTGTTCTATAAGCCGCATGATCCCGTACGTCCCGGTATCACCGATTCAAGCGAGGCCCGACGAAATCGCCTCCCACCCTTCCCTCTCCAAAGGGCGGAGATGGAACACCCCTAAAGCTCGCGGAAAGCAAGAAACCAGCGGCTCCCAGACCGCCTAGCGGCCACGTGGGCCGTCTTTCTGCAACTTCTCAATAACGCCGGACCTTGAAATCCCCCTTTCCTTTCCGTCAGCCGTGAGAGGTGCAAAACAACACGGGTAGAAATCTGAGATAGCGCACGTGGCGAGGCTCGTTGACCGCGCACCACGCCGGGGTATCACTTCGTCACCGCCACAACGCCGCTCGTAAACACCATATCCTAGCTACCGAAACCCGCGGGAAAGTTGGGCATGCCGCTGGGGAGGTTGCCCATGCCGAAGGGGAACCCGGATGCCGGGGCCTGCTGGCCGCTGGAGCCGTTGCCTCCTTGGTCGCTGCGGCGGTCTCTGTTCCGACGACCTCGACCGCCGCTGCCGCCCTCATCGCGATTCCGCGTCGACTTGGGGCCATTGCTGCCACCCTTGTCCGTCTGCATGCGGCGGCTGATGGCCTTGGACGAAACGCCGGCGCCGATTTCGATATCTGGTTCCTCGACACATAATCCGCTCTCGATAGGCTTGCCACCGCTGCCTCCGTAAGGCGCAGTCAACATCCACTTGCGGTCCGCCTCGGTCAGCTTGTGAATGGGAATGACGCTGATCCCCGTCGAGTAATCGCTGCAGTCTCTGGGGCCGAAGCCAACTCCCCATCGTGTCTGGTACATGCCTGGTCAGTCTTATGGCTGGCGCGTGATCGGGTCCGCAGCCACTCACCCTGAGAGGTATTTCAATGTTTCGGGGGTCCTCGGTGCTCTCCTTGGCGTGCAAAGCGTCCTTGCGGGTAAGCATCTTAACAAAGGCATGACGCTTATCCTTGTTCACGATGCATGTCTGGACGGTGCCGAACCGAGTGAAGATGTTTCGAAGCTCGGCCTCGGAACAGCTGTATAAGATGGCAGTCAGAAATTATCCGTCAACGGTACTCGTAGTATCACTTACGTCACTCCGCCCACAAAGAGCGTCCGGCTGTAGACCCTGATGTGGTTGGGTGGCAGGGAGCGATCGTACTCGATCCATCGCTCAATCTTGGGCAGCTCGAAGTCGGGGGTCTCAGTGCGGCCTCGCCGGCCCTGCGGGCTCCTCTGGCGGTAGTCGTTGTTGCGTCGGTCATTGCGGTCATGGTCGTCATGTCTCTCACGCCCAGCCCTGGAAGAGTCCTTGGAAGCCCAACCACGATCGGGAGAGCGCGAACGCGAACGCCCGTGATGCCTAGGGGATCTCATGGCATCCTGATAGCCACGGTCACGAGAACTATCGGCGCCGGGCCACAGCTGCTGGCCGGCAGGATACGAACCCTGCGCGGCGGGGACAGGGGGCTGGAAGGATTGCTGAGCGGCCGCAGTGTTGCCGCCGGTCATGCTCTGAATCAGGGCCGGGATCTTATCAAAGGGAACGCCCTGGTCGGCCAGGGCCTTGATGAGCATGATCTGCTGCTGCGTGGTGGGGTCAAGCCCGCCGGACGGGGGAGCGGCGGACGGAGGAGCGGCGGCATACGGGTTCGGCGGGGCGCCGTTGGCAGGCGGCATCCCTACACCCTGGCCCGGCATCTGAGGCAAGGAAAAGGGCAACGCAGGGGCATTCACAGGCTGCGCAGGGGCAGCATACGACGGCGCTGCTTGCACCGGTGGCTGGCTGAGAGGGGGCATTGTCACCGACTGAGGCAAGCCGGCGGCGGGATAGCTGTACGACGCCGCCGGGGCGGGAAGCGCGGAATTGCCCGGAGCAGCGCTGGAGGTGTTCTGGCGCGCGATGTTGGCCAGTGCCTCAAGAATGGAAGAGCCGGTAGGGGCCGGCGCCGCAGACGGCGTTGGCCTTGCCTGTTGGTTCTGGTACGAGGCCACAACGGCCGTAGGCGGGCTGCCTGGGGGAGTTGTCGATACTTCTGATGAGAGGCCTGTCAGTTGAGAGCGCCGGGTGGTATGCTGTGCGACATGGAACAAGAGCTGGCACGTACTGGCTGGAGGGGGAGCGCTCAGCTTCTGTTTGAAGGACTCGAGCATGGGCTGCGGAAAAGTCTGGCCCTTCTCCCATATGTCGAGAAGCTTCTTGATCTTTTCCTATTTCACCAAAGAGGTCTGGTAAGCTACTGATCGTGTGTGTCGACGGCATGCAAGCGTGCAGATGAGGAAGACGGCTGGAGAGGCTAGGGCGGGATGAGTGCGCGGCCGTATGCATAGACAACGGATCGATCACGCCGTGCAAAATGAGGCTATCGCGTCACTGGCCGTAGGTGAGAGGCTCAACGAGGTCATCGCGACCGTCGACAGCCACGGCGTCACAAAAGACGCCGCAGGTCCAACCGCGTTCCTACTCGCAGCTACGGCAGGGGCTGCTGCGCTCGAATGAAGCATTAATCGTGATATAGCAGTGCGTACCTTTTGCTCGTCCGGGGCGGACTGGACAATGTCATTCATCAATACGGGCATGAGTTCCGTCACTCGATGAACTCCGGCGGCGTATGTGCCGTCTTGCGCAGAGCTGTTTACTGGTTGTCCTTGGGTCTTTGCTTGCTCGAGCCACTTGCGGGTTACAGAGTCTACGACGTAGAGAACCCCCAACTTGTGCGTCCCGGGCGCCTTCTTGAAGTGTGTGTAGATTTTCTGGATGAGAACCGACTCCGACTGTGGGAAACAAGCGTCAGTCAGTGCATGGTTAGGATTGATTACGCCGTACCCGGCATGTGAGTCTGGAGACGTGACGTTCCGTGACGTGGCGTGCCGGGGTCACGGGCGGTTGAAGGCATACCTGGACGTTGGCGACGCAGAGCGACGTCAAACTGGTAATACGGGATCCTGAGACTCCAGGTGGTTTGAGATTGAGCATGGCCTGGAGGCCAGCCTCCAGATCTGCTACTGCAGATGCCATCGTGTGGTGTCGGTGGGATTCGCTCAGGATATATCCTTGTGGGCTTCAAGTTTCCTTGCGAGAGCACCACCAGCCCGAGGACCGCGTCGTTGCGCCGTCTTTATCCCTCGCGCTTATGTGGTCTCCGAGCACGCTGTCAAACGGCCGGCTTGGAACAGTCTTCTTATGAAAGGCCTCGAGGCCGATCCTTCTATCCCTTTGAGATACCCACGAGGAGAGTCTGTAGGAGCCAGACACCGAGGACACGGGCGTTTACGGGCCTCGCCAAAGCGAGACTTCACGAAGAAGCGTGTGCGCGTCGGCGGCGGGTACGAGAGTGACCAAGCTCAACGAGTATGACGGCCTATTGATATTTCCCCCGAAATCCCGGGCGCAAGCGCGACAGTCGACCTTCTACTGTGGTGTCGGCAAATAGGGCGACGTTGAGTCACAGGCAGGAAAGTGTCGGGCAAGGCTCTTTCTGGGGGTGCGAGGTGACGGCTCCGCCAACGTTTCTAGAGGCCGTCGGTGGCAATCAAGTATCCAGGGCGGACGAGTTAAATGATTACCGACAGATGGAGATGGGCGCTCGCACGAGGCGATGGTACGAGGCGTTTGAGTTGATGAAAAGGGGTGGAAGTTCTTGTGGTGATGAGAATGGCAAAACGCAGATGAAAGAGGAGAAAGCAAAAATGGTCAGGTGTGGGTAGGGGGGGCGCTTTGGAATGGCCTGGTCTTCGAGGCTGGGTCATCTGCCTCAGGCCCCCCTTCTTTTCTCGGAAGTGCCTTCGTACCCTCCAGCGACACGTGATGTTACATCACGTGACTAGTCGTACTCTGGTTTTCTGTCGCCAGGGGCGCCGCAAGCGACACGACATATCGCCCGGGCTGGGAGCGCTCCCGTCACCGTGAGGTCCACTGACGGGGCGGTTACACACCGCGGTGAGGCGGCATCGGTTCTGGTGGACACTGGCGTCAGCCCGCCTCTGTCGCGCTGCGACTCTTTCCGGTGCAGGAAGTAATTTATGTGCTACTGTAGTGCGTCGTACGTAGTAGTAGCACAAAGACGCGGGCTATGTCCCTTCCTTTGTGCTACAGCATGCACTGTATTTACGACGACCAGTAGCTATTCTCGCTGGGCGCACAGGCGGGGCGGTTTTCAACTTCAAGATGCATGCCGTGTCTTTGCGTGTCTGGTTTCGGAGTGGGACGGGGTTACGAATAGTGGCTCGGGTGGTCGTCGCCCTCAGTGGTGTGTTGGGAGGATCCCGATCGCCAGCGGAAGAGGCAACTGGACGGGCATAGAAGCTCGTGATGTGTGCATGCGGCTATCGATGGAGTGCAGCAGCGACTCGCAAGCCTGTTCTCAACGACCAGCTGTAGGCAAGGCAGGCTGGCCCTGGAGCCCCCCCCCCCCCCGGGGGGCGGGTGTTCACGAGGACAGGCAAGGAGCAGAGGCACCAGCACAGCGGCTGTGGGCCAGCGTTCCAGTTGCCAGTAGCCTACTACCGTAGTACTACCTAAGTACTGATGTGCGAAGTATTACTAACCTTAGTACGGAGCACGCACGCCGGGGGTACATACCTCCGTAGGAAGGCCGGATGGGCGCAAGATCTGGCACCCGAGGCATCGTCTGTGGGACAGGCCGGGATGGGTCACGCAGCTTCAATGGCCGGTTCCTTGCTAGACACCTTCTTACGGGAGGTTGACGTATGGTGGTGATAGCCGACCGCTGCCATGGGGGTCAAATGACGCGACAATTCGGCGCGTTGCCCGGCTTGGGCAGGACGGCGGCACCTTGGCTGCTGGCTGCACGCTGCGCCTGCGAGCGAGCCCTCGGCCTGGTCGGAGCACGGGGGCGACGTTACGCTTCCCGTCGTCCGAGCCAGGTCGTCGGCACGGCACCCGGAGAGAGCGGCCGCCACTGGCTGAGGGGCGGCATCCATGGACCAGGTCCTGTCGGGCGGCGGGCGGCAGGCATGATATGACAGCATGAGCATGACGGCAGCGTCGCTCATCAGCAGACTCAGTATTCAGCAGCGGCTGTCGGTGGCCCGGCTGTCTGACGGCACTGCTTTTACTACCCGACTCGAAAATACGCGGACGACGATGGCCCTGCTATCCTCCGTTCATCTGGCATGTGTTGTGTGTCCCTGCATCCCTCCACCCTCCCTGGTCTGGTCGGCGCGATTGCGGTAGTATTATTGGCTGCACCATCCGGAACCCCCTTTCGCGGTGGCAGAGATAAGGCACCACATGCACTTCGTAAGTGCTCAGCACGGGTCGCAGCAGCAGCAGAACAGACAGAGGCTGCTTGCCTTCCTCGGTGGGCCCGATCCCGACGGGCGGAAACACGGAGCCTGGTCAAGGTGGTGTTGGGGGGGCGCGCGCCCCAGTGGTTCTGACGGGTGCGGCTACGGTAAATGGTGATGTAACTTCCGCCGAGAGCTCGCTGTGACGGGGGTCCCACGGGGGGGGTCTCACGGGGACCAGGGGGAGGGGGGCGTTGTTCCCGGGGGCCCCCTTTCACTGGGCGCCCGTCCGCCCAGGTGAGGGAGACAGTGGAGGCCCGGGGCCCACGTTGCCGCCGAGGCCCAGCGCTGAGGTGCAGCGCCAGGATCGGCCGGACCTCTTGGGGGGCAGCTAATTTTTTTTTTCGGCCGCGAGGTGGACGCGCGCACCTTGCGCTCCCGGGTCCCCCAAGAGGAAAAGGTACCTCGTGCTGCCTTGCTCGGACAACCAAGACACCGGCTGTTGCTGCTCTTGCGCCTTTTTCAAATCTCCGCCGGCCCGTGCTGTGACACCTTCTCTTCTTTTCTTCCTCTCGTCTCCTCCCTACACCTCCAGCCTCTCGCTGCCCTCCAATCCCCCCCAACCCTGACACAATGGCCACCGTCTCGCGCCTCAGCAACTCTGCCCTGCGGGCCTCCCTCAAGGCCCCGGCCTTCAATGGCCGGACAGCCGCCTTCAATGCCGTGCGCTGCTACTCGGCCAAGACCCAGGTAGGACAGACATTTGTCGCGAGGCATCCAAACGCACAGTACCGATGAATCCCATGCTGAGCCCTCCGCCCTATCCGCAGACCCTCAAGGAGCGCTTTGCCGAGATCCTCCCCGAGAAGGTTGAGCAGATCAAGGCTCTCCGCAAGTACGTGTTGTCTCTACCTTGTGCCCGGGCGAATCGAGCCTGGAGCCCACGACCGCTACACAAAGCTGACAGTCCTTCCCTAGGGAGCACGGCTCCAAGGTCGTTGACAAGGTGACGCTTGACCAGGTCTATGGCGGCGCCCGTGGCATCAAGTGCCTTGTTTGGGAGGGCTCCGTCCTGGACGCCGAGGAGGGCATCCGCTTTCGCGGCAAGACGATCCCCGAGTGCCAGGAGCTTCTCCCCAAGGCCCCTGGCGGCAAGGAGCCTCTTCCTGAGGGTCTCTTCTGGCTGCTTCTCACCGGCGAGGTCCCGACCGAGGCGCAGGTTCGCGCTCTGTCTGCCGAGTGGGCCGCCCGTTCCGACCTCCCCAAGTTCGTTGAGGAGCTGATCGACCACTGCCCGACCGACCTGCACCCCATGGCGCAGTTCTCCCTGGCCGTCACAGCTCTGGAGCAGACGTCGTCGTTCGCCAAGGCGTACGCCAAGGGCATCAACAAGAAGGAGTACTGGAGCTACACCTTTGAGGACTCGATGGACCTCATCGCCAAGCTGCCCAACATTGCCTCGCGCATCTACCAGAACGTCTTCAAGGGCGGCAAGGTGGCACCCATCCAGAAGGACAAGGACTACTCGTTCAACTTTGCCAACCAGCTCGGCTTCGGCGAGAACAAGGACTTTGTTGAGCTGCTCCGTCTGTACCTGACCATCCACACTGACCACGAGGGCGGCAACGTCAGCGCCCACACGACCCACCTGGTCGGCAGCGCACTCAGCTCTCCCTTCCTGTCCCTGGCGGCTGGCCTGAACGGCCTCGCCGGTCCCCTGCACGGCCTGGCCAACCAGGAGGTGCTCAACTGGCTCACCGAGATGAAGAAGGTGGTGGGCGAGGATCTGAGCGACAAGAACATCACCGATTACCTGTGGTCGACGCTCAACAGCGGCCGTGTCGTGCCCGGCTACGGTCACGCCGTCCTCCGCAAGACCGACCCGCGCTACATGGCTCAGCGCGAGTTTGCCCTCGGTATGTGAAATTGGAGTCGGCGCGGGACTGGAAGAAATTCTTTGCTAACAGCCGCACAGCCAAGATGCCCGAGGACCCCATGTTCAAGCTCGTCAGCCAGGTCTACAAGATCGCCCCCGGTGTCCTGACTGAGCACGGCAAGACCAAGAACCCCTTCCCCAACGTCGACGCGCACTCGGGTGTCCTGCTGCAGCACTACGGCCTGACCGAGGCCAACTACTACACGGTCCTGTTTGGTGTGTCGCGCGCCATTGGTGTCCTGCCCCAGCTGATTCTGGACCGCGCCTTCGGCTCGCCCATTGAGCGGCCCAAGTCGTTCTCTACCGACAAGTGGGCCGAGCTCGTCAGCAAGCTGTAAGCGATGCCGCAACGACGGACTGGAGCGAGGGATATGAAGGCAAGACCGAACTACTACACAAAACTACGACATGCAATGGGAAAAGCTGGACTGCTGGCGTGTACTCGCATTGACGGGCTGGGCGGCGCACAGCACGGTGTACGCTGGGAGAGGACTGCTTGGGAATAGACAGCTGGTGGGCGACTGAGCGGATACCACAACCCACTGGCGCTTTGACTTGTACAGTATACTTGGACCTGTTTCTCGCCTTAGAGTTAATGGGATTGAAATTCCTTTTGGAAGTTGTCTTGGCCTGATTTGGGCGGTCGCTGTCGTTGGCAATGAATGTACTCAAGCGCTGACGCGGTTGACGATAAATTTTTTGGAGGGTGCGATGACGTCGTGATTGGATGCCGGCGCGACCTTGGCGAGGCCGAAGCCGGCGCTGCAGGACCCTTGCTGCAGATCCTGCAGCCCGGACACTTGTCGTCGCTGCTGCAGGCCGGCCGCGGCTGATGAAGCGTTGAGCTCAGGCACGACTCGGGATTGAATTGCATGCATGCTTCCTGACCCCTACGAAGTACCGCAAGCGAAGCGTTGCTTCCGTGCGACATTGGCTTTACTGCAACGCTGCAGTGGGCAAGTACCTACGACACGTTGTTTGCGCAATTGGCGTTGGGAGAGTCGTCATCCGTGTCAGCACCGATCCCTGCGCGGAGGCAATGATACAGGGGCAGACGCGCGTGCCTAGGACGGGGGTTTGGGGGGGGTTTGGGGGTTGCCCGGATGGCTTGGATGAGACCTGTCTACTACTTGGTACGAAGTAGTGATAGAGTGCTATCTACGGAGTATCTTGCTATACGATGAAGCAGTCGTAACGCGGCGCTGTGTGAGTGCTGAACAGGACGGACAGCTAGAAGATACCCGACAAGACCTGGGGCGTGACAGGCGGCATTGGCGCGACTCGTTTTGGCGGGCACGTCGCCGGGCATGACGAGGGGGAAACAAAGAAGCAACAGCTGTTGTGCTCGTGGTGACGCTCTCCCAGAGGAGAGACCTGGCATGGTAGTGGATGGATGGATGGATGGATTGACGGGCTCAACAATCGCGCGTGTTGAGAGCCCCAATTGGCTTTTTGGCGCGGGCCCCAGGGTCCAGCCAGCCGATCCGAAACAGAGCAGCAGCTCCAAACCTGGAAGGTAGTTATGTGAACGTACCTGAACGGTGGCGCTGCGTGCGGTCCCCACTCAACGATAAAAATGGAGGGATGGAAGCCAGGCCCTCAACTCCCGGGCGGGCCATTGGAACAGGCGGTGGAAGGAGCAGCAAACAAACAGGTTCTTCTTATCTCTCCCAGCGAGCTCCCGTCCCTGTGTTGGTTTCCAGGGACGGGGTGGCGTGCTGTGCTGCACTGCGTCGCGCTGGCCTGGCGCCTCTAGGTAAGTACACCCACTGTAGCTGGAGACGCGAGTCCGGGCAGCCCTACCGCGCCGTCGATGCCCGTAGCTGGGAGACTGATGGCATGGATGCCGGTGATGGATGCCCTGCAGGCGTTGGTAAGTCCCTGTATCCGCTGAGAGAGCGCAGTAACACAGACACCAATGGACCATTTCAGGATGGAAATTTGGCTCGCAGCAGCCAACAGAGACGGCGGCGCAGCGGCCCTTTTATTCGCGTGCTTCTCTGTTATCCTATAACCGCCCGCGATTCCCTAACTACGCGAATCCTACGGCCTTGACCTACGCCAATCCTATCTATTACACGTAGTCCGTGGCATTATGATTCCATTCCTATAGTGACTCCGAGTAAAATGGTCCTTTTCCCGAGCACTACCCGCCTCCCTCAGTGGCCCACAATGGATCTTTCTACCCTGGCCGCTTCCTGGGGGGGAGGAGCCAATCTAGGAAACCGCTGATAAGCCTGGACAGTTTGCGCTACATAAACGCGTACCGTAATAACCGGGGCCGTCCAAGTAACCCGGCACGGCATCCTGCTAGCAGACGCCGACACGTGCAAAACGACGGAGCCCTGGAGGCCCCTCGTCAGGCACGGGGCGGCCACCACCACCACCACCACCACCACCACGGCACAGGGGCCTCCAGCTCTGGTACAGTTCCATGGTGTCTCCGCTGCCACTAGCAGTCGTTCCAGCGCCTCCAGCGCTCCAACACTCCGACACCCCAGCGCTCGCCGGTACCTAGTGCAGTCGCCTCCAGCAGCTCCCCCGAAGCAGCGCCCCGAACAGGTGCCCGTCGTCCTCCGGGCAATCACGGACAGGCTCTCTCCATCGTCCGAACAGCCTCGGTCCTCGACCCCGTTCCCCCGGCCTCCCTCGATTCCTCGACCCTCTCCAAGGCCTCGGGCTGTTTTTGCACTCCAGCGCCGCAGCTGTATCGTGCAGTAGTTACACTCCTCCGCTCCGACCCCGTTCGGTAACCGCAGCATACAGCCGCATCTCGCATCCCGCATCTCGCATCCCGCGTCCGCAAGTCGCCGTAGCTCTCCAGGGTTCCCCCCCAATCCCGCCCCCCAACTTTCCTGACTCAGCCACCGAAGGCTACTTTCAGCTGCTCGCTCCGTCGTTCAAGCTCCGTCTCACCTTACAACACCATCATCACCACCACTGTCCCCGATCTCCCCCCTCTTTTGCGAAGAAGCACCCTCTTCCCTTGGTCAGGGCCCCCCTCCGTCGAAACAATCCAGAGCCATGGTCGCAGCCGCCACCCTCCCCGCCCCCGTCGGGGAGCCTCAGAAGCTTGAGAAGAAGCCCATCAAGTTCTCAAACTTGCTCCTGGGCGCCGGTCTCAACATGTTTGAGGTCACCACCCTCGGCCAACCCCTCGAGGTTACCAAGACCACCATGGCCGCCCACCGCGGCGATGGCTTCGGCGCTGCCATGGGCCGCATCTGGTCTCGCGGAGGTGTTCTTGGCTGTGAGTTTCCCTGGCCCCCCTTCCCTGCGCCCGCCGCTTTCTCGTCTGCGGCGCGCACGCCGCGCGCCCCTCGTCGCGTGTCACAAGCTGACGTGGGTTTGCCCGCCCGCCCGCTACAGTCTACCAGGGCCTCATTCCTTGGGCCTGGATCGAAGCCTCGACCAAGGGCGCTGTCCTCCTGTTCGTCGCTTCCGAGGCCGAGTACTACGCCCGAGCGGCCGGCGCGTCGGAGTTTGGCGGTGGCATCCTCGGCGGCATCACGGGCGGTGTCGCCCAGGCCTACGCCACCATGGGCTTCTGCACCTGCATGAAGACGGTTGAGATCACCAAGCACAAGATGGCCGCTGCGGGTGTTAAGCCCCAGTCCACCTTCCAAACCTTCATGGACATCTACCGCAAGGAGGGCATCCGCGGCATCAACAAGGGTGTCAATGCCGTCGCCATCCGTCAGATGACCAACTGGGGTTCCCGCTTCGGTCTCAGCCGTCTTGCCGAGGGCGGCATCCGCTCCGCCACCGGCAAGAAGGACAACGAGAAGCTCTCGGCCGGCGAGAAGATCCTCGCCTCGGGCATCGGTGGTGGCCTCAGCGCCTGGAACCAGCCCATCGAGGTCATCCGTGTCGAGATGCAGAGCAAGAAGGAGGACCCCAACCGACCCAAGAAGATGACAGTCGGCAACACCTTCAGGTATATCTACGCCAACAATGGCATCAAGGGCCTCTACCGCGGCATCGCGCCGCGCATTGGTCTCGGTGTCTGGCAGACGATTTGCATGGTCGCCTTCGGTGACATGTGAGACTCCCCCCTCTAGCTCCCCCCACTACTTCTCCACACGACACGTACATCAAGTCGTACTATCTATAATCGTACACGAATGCTGACTCTCTCGACAGGGCAAAGACTTATGTTGAGAAGCTGACCGGCGACTCGGTCACGGCTAAGCATTAAGCGGCGTTCTGGAATGGGCACACTTTGAAACACACAAGGCGGGGGCATGGTATTTTTTTCTAAGGCTGACGCGGACGCCGCGGGGCCTTGCTGGGTCTCCTTGTTCCTGACTTTCTTTTTCTTGTCGTATTATGGCCCAGGCAAGTGTGCCTCTTGAGTGAGTGTGCGTGTGTGTCCAGCGATGACGGTTGTCTAAGCGAGCGAGGGAGCAGGAACTACTCTCCCCACCCCCGCCGTGGCCGAGTATCTTCTTGCGAGTACAAATCTATATGCGGGCTGGACGGGCGCGTTTATGTGCGCGAGGCGCGTGCTCGCTGTGCGCGGATGGCAACTATGTGGTCTGTTTTGATTCCCTTCCTGGGTTCCATGACACTTGTTATAGACACGCTACGAGAATAGGGGTGCTAGAGGGCCCCTATAAAACGAAATAGACGGTATTTAATACCACGTCCGTCTGACTTTCTCATAGGAGTGATATATAAGGGGTTAGGAAAGCGGTAAAGTCTAAACATATCAGGAAGGTAAAATAATAGACGAAAAGGGTCTATATAAAAGATTTCATTATTTTAGTTAACCTGCTTACTATTCTGAAATCGCTCGCTATGCTTTGCGTATATAAAAAAGGCAAATCCCGGCTTAGCTGCTACCCGCAGCACGTCTAACAGGCCCCGTCATCGTCGTCGAGGCTCGCAGGCATCTCCTTATATGAAAAGCCCCAGTCCTCCTCGGGATCGAAGTCGGCCCCGTCCCGCTGGAGCTCGCACCTAAGGGCCTCGTCTAACTCGACGGCCTCAAAGTCCTGCACTAGGTTCGCCGCGTGCTGCTCCAAGCGGCTAGCCTCGACATCGCCGACGCCCTCTTCCGTCGGGTCGGGGTAGTGGTCCGGCCAGGTGAGGATCTTCTTGAGCCGCATCAGCGAGCGCCGGCGGGGGCCGCGGCTCCTATCCAGGGTATCGCGCTGGTGACGCTCGAATTCGGTCAAGAGGGGGCCGAGCGGGTCGTCGTCGGCGTGGGCGTCGCGGCGGAAGAGGTTCGTGGTTGCGTAGGCGGGGCCCTGGACGGCGCCGATGACCGGGTTGCCCGTTAGGACGAGCTGGCCGGAGGCTATGTACGTCTGGTGGGCGTACGCGGCTATCGACCGGCCCGTCGTCGTGACGTCCAGCTGCGTCTGGTCCGGGCTTTCGTCCAGAGCGGTGGGCTCGGGAGGTGGGGGCTCTGCGTGCGGGAGGAAGGGCTTCGGTCGTCTGATCTTGCGATCTGTCCCTGGAAGCGTCATAAAGTGCGTTTCATGTTCGTCTCGCTCATCGACCGAGAATAGGAACACGCGTCCCGACGCATCGCCAACGGCTAGCTGCGTCTGGCCTGGCGAAAATGCGCCGCACGATATAGGTGCCGGGGCATCCAAAAGGTTCCGAACAAACGGCTTGCGTCTGTTGCGGACGTTCCAAACCTTGACGGCTCCGTCGCTGGACCCCGTATAGAATCTATCCGCTGACGCACCCCACGCCGTAAACTTCACGCCGGTATCCTCCCTTTCCCGGTCATGCGTGAAAAAGTCCTCCAGCGGCTCAGCATGCTTAAGCGTGTGGATTGGACGGTCCCCCTGTGCTGTGTCCCAGACATAGACTTTTCCGTCCGTGCATGCGGCTGTCACGTAGGCGTGGAGGAGCGAGTTGGGCATGAAGGTAAGCTCGTTGATGTCTATCGCGGGGCAGTCCAGCTTCTGAAACTCCGTGTACGCCAAGTCGTCCTCTCCTCGGTCGCGGTCGCGCTGGAAGAGGTGTATCTGGGTCCGGACATGCTGCTCGACAAGCAGCCCAGAGGGTGACGTTGCGACGACAAATCGAGGAAGCTGGGGGTGCCACGTAACCTCAAAGACGTTGGCCGTCGTGGCTGTCATGACTGTGACTCGGCAACCCTTGGCCGCATCCCACATCATGATTTCTCCTGAGTTCCGCTTGTCCTCGGGGATGTCGTGGTCGTCGTTTGTGAGACTACGGGGCGAGTAGCCGACGACCAAGAGATGTGTGGTTCCTGGCGCCCGTCCCCATTGCATGGTAGCAGGAAAGTACGCCCACTTGTCGGAGCCGTCTGCGTCCGTCCTGGTGCAAGAGACGGCTTGATACGGGCTCCTAGCCACATCATCTGGATTGACCGTGTATATTCGGACGGCTCTCGTCGGGACGTCAGCTGCGGAGGCAACACGGCCTGAGCCATCCTTTGCTGCTGCGACGAAGTTGACATTACCATCGTGCCTCCAGGTCGCAATGGACTGCATGCCTTCGCCAGTCTTGGCGACCTGCCACACCTTTACCGTTCGGTCGAAACTCGACGTAAAGGCGCGTCCGTGGACTTGGTCGTAGTCGGAGGAGACGACGGAAGAATAGAGCCAGGGGTCTTGACTTTGTCGCATAGCTTCGGTCGAGTTGTCACCCTTTTCGACGAGCGGTCGCGGAATCCGATGATCCGCAAAGGCACGAAGAGTGCCCTGCGATGTCGAGCAGAGCACGAGGTTGCCAGGCTTATTGTACTGCTGATTGTGTGTATCAGAATGCGCCGTGGTGCCACAAATGATGTTGCCGTCGGGCACCCACGACATGGTCGAGATATCGCCGGCGCAGTTGGTGAACTCGGCAACCAGCGTCATGCCATCCTCGTGTGCTCGCTTGAACTCGTTCTGGAAGTTTTCGTAGCGCCGCATACGCCCGAAACGGGCATTGCCCTCCATCTCACGTGCAAGCAGCAGTGACGAGACACGACTAGCACGACGATCTGTTCGGTGCCGCTCGTTGGCACAATCCAACGACAGCACTTGCTGATTGTTTGAGACCCTAGCCGTGCCGGCCATCAGGTCGGAGCAAAAGTTCCTGACATCTTCTGCTGTGCGGCCCCTGACCTTGCTGCCAACGATCGATGCGACGTGGATATTGTGTTCATACACTAGAGACTTGAGCGACTCCGGCGTGCGCGGGACCGGAGCGGGGATATATCTCAGCAGATGGTCGAATATTTCTTCGATTTCTGCTTGACTGAAGTCGACGTGGTAAACTTGGGGGAGGCTGGCAACGGCTGGGGCCGGGATCCCAATACGAACTCCGCCGCTAACTAGAGCGCGATCACCAGCCGCGAGATACGGCCGCTTTTGTTGGCTGAACCAGCTGTTCGGTGCCAGCTGTTGGCATCCTTGCGTTTGCTGATCCCTTCTGCCAAGTCTTTGCGCGTACCGCACGCGAAAGCCTTTCCTCTGCTCGGCGGTACGAGCAACAGCCTGCGTAACGCGCACAAGAGGGGGTAAGGGCCGGGGCTCGACATCGAAAGGAGCCAGTAAAGGCGACTGGGGTTCAGGAAGGTAGCTTAGAGGAAGGGGAGTCGAAGGAGCCTGTTTTTGTATGCGAAATTCCTACAGTCAACAAAGTTAGCGACGAATATAGCAAAGGGGGGCTTTGCGGACATACGGGACGCGCAGCTAGCCCTTTGATAACCTCAACCGTCTGCGCGGCGGCTTCTGAACGATTAAACTCGCTCTTGATCCGGAAGACGGGGCTCCTAACAAGCGTCGCGACAGCCTGGCCCGAAACGTCAGCTTCTTGACCCCCCTCGATGGTCGCGTGCTTCGGCAGACGCACCTGAACCGCAATGTCGTCTACGCGGTAGACGCTCCGCGACAGGCCCTGCACAGCATGACTGACCAGCGGGACCACGAGGTCGTGCACGCGTGCCCGAATGCTCTCCCTGTCGCGGGCGTGATCCTCCACGCGTTGCCTCTTGATGGGCGGTTCGTCGCCGGAGAGGTCGATGACGGCGGCCCTGGGAGCGGTAGCGGTAAGCGTGAGGCTCATGGGTACAAACACGACGGGGCGGCGTTTGTGCCGCGTAGGGGCTATCGAAGACGCGAGGCGCGGCCACGAGAAGCCATCCGGGCAAAGGCGATCTTGTTTAGGAAAGATATAGAGGTTCTGGAACGCGTCGTGCAGGCGCCGGGGGCTTCTTACCTCATCGTCATCGCGGCGCGCGGATGGGTGTGGAGTGTTTCGAACGAGGCTGAGCCGCTCATAGCGGGCGCAGCTATTAATTAAGCGGGCGGGCTAAATAACGGGCCGATTAGCTAAGCAAGGCTTCAGTATTCTCCTAGCCTAGCTCTAAAATACTCTGTTTAAGCGTCTAGGGCTTTAAGATAGCTAGTATAAGAGAAAAGAAATTATAAAGTAAAATGCTCTTTAAATATTAATAACTTACTATATTACTTTTTATTTAAAAGACGGTTTAAGTAATAAGAAAAAGCAATAATTATTTTATCTCTTATTTTTTAATATACTAATGAGAAATAAAGAGTTAGAAGCATTTAATTTCTTTTCGT
Organism: Purpureocillium takamizusanense; assembly: GCF_022605165.1. Classification (NCBI taxonomy): domain Eukaryota; kingdom Fungi; phylum Ascomycota; class Sordariomycetes; order Hypocreales; family Ophiocordycipitaceae; genus Purpureocillium; species Purpureocillium takamizusanense. The sequence goes on from NC_063072.1 coordinate 2,898,589, forward strand.
TCTTTTCCTATAGATAACTGATGTTCTTAAATAGATTATCAATCAATCGCGCATTTAGATTTCTCCCAGACGTTTTCGAGCGCATCCGCTTTCTTAAATCTGGAGCTAGCAATTGCAAAGTCCATAGTTTTAGCATCCGATCCCGTCCCTAAAGAGCAGATTGTCATTTCATCGCGATACTACTTCTAATAGTCTCAACGTTAACCAGCAAAGCCTCGGTCAATTAACAGTATGCCACTCAGGCACATGTTGGCGCCAGTCATGAAAGCGCGGAGCATAGGTGGTCGGATGCTAAGAGCTGCGCATGGGCATGGAGCAAAAACCCGCCCCTCTAGCCCACGGGGGCCAGTGCGCATTGAACAAAAGCCCTCTACGCACCGACCCGAGTCTTCAAGAGCAGACATCGGGCTTGTGGCGTCATGCGGGTGCCATTACAGGGGAGCTCGCCATGCGCAGCCCTGTGCGAAACCTATTTCGGAGGCTCCTTGCTCTACGTATATCCGATAGGTGCCATTAGCCATAGATATATGTCTTATTACAAGCCGAAGCGGGAGCCTTACTTGCGCTTTTCTTTCATAAAGATAAATAAAATCTTATATCCGAATTACTATCCTCGAATATTGCTCATGAAAGTGAGATATATAAAGTACAACGCTATTTACACGTATACCTGACCACCGCTATACCAAACAAGCACCCAGCTAACCAACCCCATCATAGCTTGCTTGACAGGTATAATAATACTAGCCTGCCCCCCTCGCCCGATGCCACGCAAAGCCTCGGTCCACCCAACTCCTAACTCCCTTTATAGCCACGGCTTTCTTTGACCCTGGCAGAGAATGGACTGCGCATCACGCGCGCCCGAGATATTGGACACTGAGCCTCCGAGGCGCTGATTCGGGTTCTGGCACTCGGGGTCACTTGTACAGCCCGGGGTCGTCAGCTCTCTCAATCATCTCGGTTTTCTTATATACACAACGGGGAGGACTCTATGTGTGTATGTAAAAGGGGAGAAGGGGGAGGGACACGTACAAGTAGGTGGTGCAGACAACGCCCGACGCGATTTCAATGGAACCAACCTCGGCAGACCTGCGGCTCATCGATTAGCCCACTAAACGAGCTCAATGTTTTTTTTGTGTGCTGTACTCTCCAGGCATCTATGCGTATTGTCGTATATCGAGAAGCAGGGGGGCGAGAGAGAGAAGAGTGGGGGGAGGGGTTTAGGGCCACGAACATGGTGTTGCGGTCGAGGACAATGCACCGGTCCGCCGAGGTGATTTGCTGCGACGGCCCAACAAACTGCGGGTCGCGATACACGATGGCCTGCAACGAAGTCTGCGTTTTGGTCAGATATCGGCATCATATGCTAGGCACCCTTTCTTCTTCCCCCCCCCATCCCTCTCCTACACGCGCGTCGATGGGGGAGGGGGAGGGATGCGAGGAGTGGGACGGCCGTAACTTACCACGGGAGCTTGGGCCGTCGCGACGGCGGCCAGCGCGACGGAGGAGAGTAGCATGGAGAGCTGCATAGTTGTTGCGCTTATCAGTGTGGGAGGAGGAGAAAAAACTGCTTTTGATGCCAAGCCCGGTGCAAACATCGCGGGCAGCCGTCATGGCACCTTTTATACCTATCGACAAGGAAGCACGAAAAAAAAAAAAACTAACGAGAAGATAAGACAGGCAATCTCACCACGACCTACGGAGTACATCTTCAAAAGAGAAAAAAAAAAGAAAAGGAAATGTCTCTCGATCAAGCGCATCGTAGACGGGCCCGCCATCCTGGTCTGTCTGGCAGGTTTGTCGCAGCCCACGGCAGATGGATGGTCGAAGCTTGACTAGACTAGACTCGACTTTGCTCATCACCAACATAGATCGCGAGAGACATGGCGCGGGGGCTCGCATCCGAGATGATGGGCCCCAGGCGCCGCGGCTGATGACTGCAATGCCCACCACTTAGTACTAGTAGTAGTGACATGACACCACACGCGCGCCCATCTCGTGCGGACTGGGCCGGGCGGTTCGGGCGGCAGGCAGAGACATGCCGGGTGACAAAGAGCTCGATTGCCCCAAGTCAGTGGGAGCACGTACTACGTAACGTACTACTACGACGAATACTATTGTTTAGAATAGGTCTCGGGACGCGGTGGGAGTTTTGAATGCCTTGTCTCAGTTTTGATGGCCATCACGCTTCAGCTGCCGTCGTCCAGCCCTGCCTATCTGAATCAATAATAATACATAGTAGAAAGAGAGACACCCCACATTTCGGCTCTCGCAGAGCTCACGACGAGGCTTTGCCTGCGACGCGACACAGCCCGCCAAGCAAGCACGCGTGAGAAAGGCGAAGCACGTGCGTACTGTCATGGGAAGAGGGTAATTTATATACTCTGTAACTAGCCTAAGCGCGTGCTTATACATTTGGACGAGTCCTTGCACGCCAGGGTTGCAACGAGCCAAGTATTTCCATCCATTAAAAGTCCGTCTCTTACAACTTGGCAGCGCTGGCAGGCGTCTCAGCCTTGATCTCGTCGTACATCTGGTCGATTTGCGCGCGGAAGACCTTGGCGGTCTGGGGCCGCTTCAGCTTGAGTCTTTGGAAACAGTCAGCATCACTTTTCTCGGTCAAACGCCAAGTACAAAACTTACGTCGGGGTGAGGAGCTCGTTCTCAATCGTAAACGGCTCAATGTCGAGATGCACGTTGCGGACCTTCTCGAAGCTATTGAACTTGTGGCTGCGGCCAATGTCGTCGAGGACCTTGAGGAAAGCCTTGCGGACCTTGGGATCCGAGGCGGCCTGCTTAACAGCCGCCGCGTCGCCGGCAGGTACCTCCCGCTTCAAGACCTTGCTGGCGAAGGGAGGGAAGTTCTCCGGGTCGATGCCGAAGATGGCGACCAGGGACGACTCCTTGGGGTCGCCGTGGACGTACGCCATGGCGACCAGGCTGGTGCTGCCAGTGTACACGTTCTCGATGCGCTCGGGGGAGATGTATTCGCCTTGAGACAGCTTCAGGACGTTCTTCTTGCGGTCAATGATCTTGAATCGGCCGAGCTTATCCACCTCACAAATGTCGCCCGTGTGGAACCAGCCGTCGGACTCGAGCGTCTTCTCGGTCTCCTCGGGGTTCTTGTAGTACTCCTTGAACATGGCGTTGCCGCGGACGAGCAGCTCGCCGCGGGGGTTGGGCTTGTCATCAACTGAGTAATCGTAGTCAGGGACGGATTCCAGGCACAGCTCGAAGGCAGCCATGGGGCCGCCGACGTTGCCGAGGGTAAAGTCGCCGTTCATCTGCAGGCTGCCAGTGGCGTACGTCTCCGTCATGCCCCATCCTTGGGCAAAATTGTTGGCGAAAGCCGCGCGCAGGAACTCGTGTACGTCGGGGTCGAGCTGCGCGCTACCGCTGATCATGGCGTGGGCCTTGGTTAGGCCAACGGCGGCCTTGACCTTGGGTGTCCAGATCCTGTCGTAGAGGAAGTGGGTGTTGGAGGCCTGGCCGGGAGGTGCGCGCATGTTGGCCTTCTTGGTCTCGATGACGTGTCTGGACAGGGCGCCGCGAATGCCGGGAGCATCGAGGGTGGCAGTGCGGATGGCCGAGTTGAAGCGGTTGAAGAGGCGCGGGACGGAGATGAAACCGGTAGGCTGGAGGATCTTCATGTCGTCGACGAGGCCGAGGATGTCGCCGCGGAAGAAGCCGATCGAGGCACCCTCCGAGATGGCGACCTGGTCAATCAGGCGGCCGTAGATGTGAGCGAGGGGCAGGTAGGAGATGTGGACGTCGTTGTGAGTGACGTTGCCGCCCATGCGGGCGGAGGCGTTGGCGGAGACGGCATTGCCGTGGGTGAGGACGACACCCTTGGGGGGGCCGGTGGTTCCAGAGGTGTAGTTGATGGTGGAGATGTCGTCCCAGCCGGCCGGGCGCAGAGGGCGGCCAGACTTGGCGCCAATCTCCTCGACCTCCTTCAGGGAGTAGATTTTGATGCCGTGCTGGGCGGCAAGCTGGTTCAGGACGGCGCCCTTGGAGTGGCCGTCGAGCTCGCCATTGTCGAGAGGGTCCATGGATACGATGACCTTGACCTGCGGCAGACGGGGAGCGAGCTTTAGGAGGGTGGGAATGTGCGGCAGCGAGCAGACGATGGAGGCGAGCTCGGCGTGGTTGATGATGTACTCGGTGGCGTCGGGGCCCAGCGTCTCGTACAAGGAGACGGTGTAGAGAGACTGGGAGGCCAGGGCGAGATCTGTGGCGACGGCAGGTTAGTGGTGCAAAGCAAATGCGAGCGCGGCGCAGAGGGGATCTTGCCTGTGATCTGCCACTCGGTGCGGTTCTGCGACCAGAGACCGACGCCGTACTTGTCGCCGGTGATGCCAGCGAGCTTGTTGACCTCGACGAGACCGGCGCCAAGGTTCGTACGGCGCTCCGCGACCTCGGCATACGAGATCCACTCATACTTGTCGGACCAGGTCTTCGTGACGGGGTTCCAGGTTCGCTGGCCAAAGCATCGCTTGCTGGGGCGCTTGCTGAGGGCGCTCTCGAACAGGTCATGTACGGAGCGGATGTTGGCATCGAACGAAGTCAGGAGAGGCCTGTCGCGGAAGCGGAAGTGCCTGTAGACGGCGCTGCGGCCAGGCCGCTCCGACCCGGGGACGGGGACACCGTACGGGGAGCCGGGAGCGGGGGGCTGGCCGAGGTCCTTGGCCTCGGCGGGGGTGAGGGCGGAAGACATTGCGTTTCAGTCGAGGACCCGGAGGGGGATAGAAGAGGCGCGAGGTTGCACAGGTGGCAGAGACGTGACGGGCGACGACGTAGGGATCACGATTGACCGAGTCGACGAGGTGGCTTCGACGATACTGCTTGTCGCGGAGCTGAATGCAGGTGACCCAAGACGAGGTTGCGCGAGTCCGACAAGAAGGTCGAGGAACGCTAGAGGATAGTTTGCGCTTGGAGGAAGGAGAAGGGGGAGGAAAGGGGGGGTAGGGACGGAGACCAGGCGAAAGAGGAGGAGGAGGAGGAGCAGCAGCGGGAGAGCGGAAAGACAGGAGGCGTCTTGGAGAAGCGATCCGCTAGGAGTATATGCTGAATTGGGATACTGAGGCCGACTTCTGGGGGCGGCGAGCGCTGGCGCCGCTTGGGGAATTCTATGAATCCGTCATGAGGACGGGCAAGAATGGCCGAGGCACCGGGGGCCTCGGCTGCCCCAGATTTCCTGGCGCACGCGGCGACTCCACGGGCTGCTGGCCTGAGGGGATGCGGGTCGCTAAGGAGAAGCCTGGGTGGGCGGGCAGCGAAGCTGGAGCCCCGCCTGGCCTTGCAGGCGCTAGCGCTGCGGCACTGAGCCCGGTGAGGTGCGGGCGGCAGCGCGAGGGGCACGGCGGGCTTCTTGGGGGCCAACCTGGAACCCAGGTCAGCACTCTTTTTTGACCGGGCGTGATGGACGGGACAGCGAGCCCTGACTCCGCTGAAAGTCCCCCACTGGGCGTCCAGCTGGAGGCTTCCGCATTCCTGCGAACACTGACTGGCAGGCACGAGATGGGCGGGTGGTACAAGACGCCCTGCCGAGGGGCTCACCTAACCCAAGGTATACTGAAATGCAGTGCCCGTACGGAGTTGTGCGTTGGCGTGCTTCGTTTTCATCGTCATCGAGCTGTGGCGGCGACGGGCTGATTGATTACATGTGACACGTTGACGACGCCGTGTCGTAGACCTAGCGCCTAATCATTGAAAAGCTGCTGCTGGACAATCATTAGGGCATTCCCTTCGGAGGTGGCAGCAGCAGCAGCCGTCTGCAGGAGCGCGCTCGCACGCTGGCGCAGTCGCATTTCGCGGGGTCGGGCGAGATGCCGTCTGGAGTAAAAAATGTCCCATGGGGAGCGCGGGCAGGAGGGAAGGGTGAGGTGAGGTGTGGGTGGCTGCATCGCGGCCAATTAGTGGCGCCTGCTTTCATTCATCAGCGGTCGGGTCGCCCGCAATTGCATGTGACGGGGGTCCGGGACGGGAAAAGCTGGAGGGGCCGGCCAAGGAATTTCTCCGCCACGCCGCCCGCCCGCCGGGGGGTTTGCGTCGCAGAGCAAATCGCATCTTTTTGCAGTTTTGCAGGTCGACAAGGAGGGAGGAAGCCAAGCATCGCAATGCTCTGACCAACCGCCTCGGACGGTCATGCCGCATGAATGACGCTCAGACGGAGGCACGAAAGTAGAGATGGGGATGGACAGAATGCCCACGATAGATCGTCGTGAGGCCCAGAGAATGGATGATCGGCCATGACCCGCCTGACGGTGCACCGTCTTCCCCCGTGATTTACCGTTAAATAGCTCCGAGAGTAGGTGAGGGCGCACAAGCTCCGGAGGTTTGGCTAGAGCCGCGCCGAGTTGAGGGCACGTCGGCCCCTGGGAGCCCGGCGCCTTCGGACACCCCGCCCGGGCGTTTGTGCCGCCCACGATGCAGCCGCCTCGTGCTGCATCGTGCACGCAGACGCAAGACATGTACACAAAGTGTGCACGAAGTAGGCCAGTAATGTTCCTTACGTAGGGTAGGGCACGTCTGACAGCCCGCCGCCGTGCCAGAGAAGAGGCTCCAACGATAGAACAACGAGGCCCATCACGATGTGTCGCCACGGGCACTGCGACCCTAGGTCAGTCAGTGCAGTGTCGGAACTGGCTCGAGGTCGCCTGCTCTCCTATTTATTTTATTTCATCGTTCGGCTCACACATGTATACTTACTGTACGTGGTATTTAACTCAGCGGTCGTGCCCTGGGCGCATGGCGCTAGTGCTGCAGGCGGCGCCGAGGATTTATTTCCGAGCACGGAAGGCTTGTGACGCCACGCAGAACGACGACGACAACGACAACGACGACACACCGAGAACCAACAACGACAGGCCAGGTTGTCGTCGGTGGTTCAACGGCTGCTGTGTCATCACAGCTCTCGATGCACGGTGCATGGTTACTTTTCTTTTCTTTTTCTTCTCCCCTCCCCGTCACAGACAGGATCGCCATCTTGAGTAACCTAGTTGACATCTCGCGTTGGATTCTGTAGCGGCCGCCTGCGGGATGTCACGCGTGAGTCGGCCACATGTCTCGGCAGCAGGAGGCCCGCCACGCACGCCGCTCCAAGGAAAACAACCTTGCAGGCCAAGGTCAGCGGGGAGCTTCACCTCGACTCGACATCCGTCGATACTACATCCCGTCTCGCGATGGTGACGCCCGTGCCGTGTCCCATCCATCATCGCCGCCCGCCTGAGGCGCAGACACCTATTGCCGCCGCGCCGTCACTTTCGACATTCCCTTCCTTTCCCGCCTGCCTTTTTCTTTCTTTCCCACACAGTTGCATCACCTGTGCCCTGCTAATATCATCCACACACACAACGACCGGGCAGTGCTCCCGAGTCCCGACCGACGCGTCAGTTCGTATAGTTATAAAGTACCGGGATGCAGATCAATGCACTCCCGCTCGCTTCGTACCAATTCGGAAGGGATCTGGCCCATCGCGCGGCACTTGCCCTGCAGCGCGCCGCGCCACTACCACCGAGAACGCCAGCGACCACAAGCCGGCACAGCATGGCATGGTGGCCCTCCCCCCCCCCCCAGTCGCACCCAGTTTCAGAGCAACCCTCGAGTCTCAGATATTCGAGCGTGGGTTGCAACGGGGGGGCCCCATCATGCCCTCCTCCTCCCCCAACCACCCTTTCTGCCATGGGATGGATGGGCCCTGTCCTTCCTCCTCGTGCCACCTTGCTGGAAACTCTGCTACGCCGTCGGGGGCGTTGCGTTTATGCAAACGAGTCCCAGAGTGATGTAGGCCGCCGCCAGACTCTGCCTTCCTTATCGCTTTGAACTTTGAAAGAAAGAGAAAGAGGGAGAAAGCCTCGCACTCCCCCTTCCGTTCCCTTTCCTTTCCTTCCCTCCCCCCCGCTGCGAAGTGGTCTTGTAGCCGCTCATTTGAATTCGTAAACTTCATATATATTTTCCCTCCCCGATGCTGCTACCATCCTTCTCCCAGTCAAACGCGGCAAGACACTGTGTGGCCTAACCCTCCTTCGTATCGCGGCGGCCACTCCCACCTCTTCCGGATTTGATCCACGCCAAGTCCCCGTCATGGGTCGCGCCACGACCGCCTTTCTCCGAGTCTTCCAAGCCTGCCTGGCCGCGGCCGGGCTAGCCCTCACAGGCTTTGGTAAGTCTGCTCTCTCTCTCTCTCCAACAACAACAACGCGCGCCGTATCACATGTCCCACGACTCGTTGCTGACGGAGGAGTCGCGGTGGGTTGTACAGTCATCAACTGGTTCCTGAAAGACACCCAGCGCGGCGCGCCCGGGGCGCTCGTCTTTCTTGCCTTCGCGTCGGGCTTCTCGCTGGTGTCGGTGCTGGGCCTGGGGCTCTTGGCCGCGGCGGCGCCCTCGTCACGGACGTGGCGGTGGTTGCCCCGGCAGGTCGGGAGCCCGTACGTGGCGCTCGCTGTTGAGAGCACCAACACGGTGCTGTACTTTGCGGGCTTTTTCGCGTGCGCCATCTTCCTCGGCAGGCTGACTTTCTGCGCTGGTTCTGTGTGCCTGGCGAGCCGGGCCGAGTCGGTGGTGGCGGCGGCGGCCTTTTGCGCGTGGATCGCGTCGACGGTCCTGACGGCCAAGGGCATCTTTGTGAATCGGGGCCTGACCGCTGTTGCTACAGCGGCGCCAGATCCCAAGTCGGCAACGTCGGCGCGGGAGGTGTGAGGAGGGATGCGGAACGGGCCGGGGTTTTCTACTTTTCCTACCTTATTTCCTCCTCTTTTATGCAAGCGAGGCGAGCGACATGTACGCATGACGGGAGGCAGTCTACTATTTGGCATGGCATGACGGCGACCACGGCTGTAATGGCTGGCTCAGAGCAAGGGCATACTGCATACGCTTACAGGGGCGGGAGACAAACAGGCAAATATCAACATGGGCGATTGAATGCAACGAGATTATGTACACGATACGGCCTCAGATGGCTGGCTACGCAAGGCAAAGGGGGATGCGCAGGATTGTTGTTTCGATGTACCACTACTACTACAGAATGAATTATTTGACGAGAGGGCGATGTACGGCATATTTGATGCCTCACCCAGGACCGTCAGGTGAACCGGCTGCGGCCAACTAGGCTGCCATGGACAGCTTGGTAATGAAAGGGGGTAGAAATGCCCGTGTCGTCACCTTTACAGCATCACGATCCCTGGATAGGGGTCTATCCACTGCCACGCGACACGATAAGCCGATGTGCTTATTAGTATGTATATGCATTGTACCATGAAAAAGGCAAAAGCCGGGCTGATGAGGGGCGGCTGTCGGCAGTCCTGCCGGGCCGTCGGCCGGCACACGCGCACCTTGTTAGAAGCTGTCACGGCAGCCTGCTGCAGCCTGCCTAACCAGGACGGGAGGAGGAGGCCCCCAACGACCCCACGCGATGAGCCGTGCCACCACCAGTGCAGTGGTGCCTGGCCTGGCATGGCAGCATGGATGAGGTCAAGGTGGCGCCTGCCGCTGCCGGTAGTACGTATCACCTCAGTAGGGCTCCGGCCTTCGGCGCTCCTCCCAATCTTGAACCGACCCACAGCCGTCACAGCGTCAAGTTGAGTGAGTGGATCGATCACGAAAACGGATGCGGCTCGTTCGACGTGGAGGGGCACGTCAAGCGTCGAATATGCAGTGCGTCCATACATACAACGTACTTTGTACACCCACACGAAGTGCAGTAGGACGTGTGGCAGCACACACACTTGACACACACGCACACGCGGAAACCTCTTCGTACGTACCCGCTTGTGTCACGGTGGTATTGCAGCATCAGCAACGGACTTTAATATTTCGCTTCTTTCCCAACGGTCAAGCTCCCGCGGTCAAGCAGAGTGACTGCGGACCGCACCCCCAAGTCAAAATCAATCACCAGTGCTCCGTGGCAGGACTTGTTCCGATCCTGCTCCTCCTCCCGCCATCATCTTGACTTTTTTCTCTCCAGAGTTGCTGTCTGTTCGGTTTAGCCGTAATGACGCGAGCGCCGCGGCGGCGATGGCGTGCTCGCGGGCTCTGGCGCAAGCGGCGGGTTGGCGGCCACTGGAAAGGGAAGGGAACCCCGCAACCCACCCCCACTACAGCTGCGCCGATGCCTTTCATCTTCTGGGGCTCGTTGCCCCTCCACTCCCATCGAGGGCGCCTGGCCCGGCTGGGAGCTCTGGTTGCGCTGCACGGGCGTACTGTACACTACCTGTAATAAGGTGTTGCTGTAGTAGTAGGTTGGTATCAGTTGGGTCGGTGGCTTGCCCGGCTGGCGTGAAGCGGGCATGCAATAACGCAATTCGCACCTGCCGCTGCCGCTGCCGTTGCCGGAGCTGGTGTCCCAGGGGACGAACGGACGGGGTGGTTCATCTTGTCCATGTCTCTCCTCCTCCTCCTCCTCCTCCTCCCCTCCCCTTCAGCCGCTCGAATCCTCCCCTTCTTCTTCCATTCCATACTATTGGGCGCGTCGCAGCAGTAGTACCTCTTGACGACGACGACGACGACGAGCCTACGATTCGTCCTCTAAGCCCGTCTTCCCACCACCGACACCGCAACAATGTCTGACCTGAGCAAGAACTTTGAGACGCTGCAGCTCCACGCGGGGTAAGTCGAATCGTCACTCTCGCGGCACCAGGGGAGAGAGGCTGGCCCAGCGGGTTGGGACTCAGAAGAGGGTTCACGTTTACTGACACCCGAGGTTGTGGTGCGACAGCGCGCAGCCTGATCCCACGACCAAGTCTCGTGCTGTGCCCATCTACGCGACTACGGTAAGACATACGAGCCCTTGACGACGAGGCCAATGTCGCTGACGGAGCTGTTGCAGAGCTACACCTTCAATGACTCGGCCCACGGGGCGAGGCTCTTTGGCCTCAAGGAGTTTGGCAACATCTACAGCCGCATCATGAACGTGAGTCTCCGGCCCCCAAACCCACACCCCCCACGGGGTTCCTATACTTCGTATGTAGTACTTTGCAAAAATCGCTAACGATACGGGCAGCCCACCGTCGACGTCTTTGAGAAGCGCATCGCGGCGCTCGAGGGCGGCGTCGCCGCTCTCGCCGCCGCGTCTGGCCAGGGTGCCCAGTTCATCGCCATAAACACGCTCGCCCATGCCGGTGACAACATCGTCTCCACATCTAACCTCTACGGCGGCACCTACAACCAGTTTAAGGTCTTCCTCCCGCGCCTAGGCATCCAGACCAAGTTCGTCGACGGCGACAAGCCCGAGGACATCGCCGCTGCCATCGACGAAAAGACCAAGGCCGTCTACGTCGAGAGCATTGGCAACCCGCGCTACAACGTCCCCGACCTCGAGGCCATCGCAAAGGTCGCCCACGATGCCGGCGTGCCCCTCGTCGTCGACAACACCTTTGGCGCCGGCGGCTACTTCATCCGCCCCATCGACCACGGCGCCGATATCGTCGTCCACTCGGCCACCAAGTGGATCGGCGGCCACGGCACCACCATTGGCGGCGTCATCGTCGACTCGGGCAAGTTCGACTGGGGAAAGCACGCCAAGCGCTTCCCCCAGTTCGTCGAGCCCTCCGAGGGCTACCACGGCCTCAAGTTCTGGGACACCTTTGGCGCCATCTCCTTCATCATCCGCGCCCGCGTCGAGATCCTGCGCGACCTGGGCGCCGCCCTCAACCCCTTCGCCGCCCAGCAGCTGCTCCTCGGCATCGAGACGCTCAGCCTGCGCGCCGAGCGCCACGCCACCAACGCCCTCGCCCTCGCAAAGTACCTCGAGAAGAGCCCCTACGTGAGCTGGGTCTCATACCCGGGCCTTGAGAGCCATCCCTACCATGAGGCCGCCAAGAAGTACCTCAAGAAGGGTTCCGGCGGCGTCCTGAGCTTCGGCGTCAAGGGCGGCGCCGATGCGGGCAGCCAGGTTGTTGACGGCTTCAAGCTCATCTCCAACCTGGCCAACGTTGGCGATGCCAAGACGCTCGCCATTCAGTAAGAGCTCCCCTCCCTGCCCCTCCCTTTGGTGTTATCTTCCTTGTCATGTGGTTTGCGAATACTGACCACCGGTAACAGCCCTTGGACAACGACGCACGAGCAGCTCTCGGACGAGGAAAAGGCCAGCTCCGGCGTCACGCAGGACCTGATCCGCATCTCGGTCGGCATTGAGCACATCGACGACATCATCGCCGACTTCGAGCAGTCCTTCAAGGCGGCGTCGTCGGCAACCACCTCTGGCAACGGATCCAAGCCTGCCGAGGTGACGTCCAAGGACCATGCCGAGGCGCCCGTGGCCCCCTAGATGTATGGGCATGGCGACGCTGTGATGACAGATGAGCGTTGGGAGGCTGTTCGAATACCCATGATGACCCGAATAAATGAATGAAAGCTCTCTAGGGAAGCTGCCCGCTCTGTTTGTAGCTTCGTAGGCTCCGTGATCTGGCTGCAACTATGTTGAAGAGCTCCCAGTCGGCCTTGGGACGTGGTGTGTTTAAAGGCCCAGGATGCTCAACGATGGGAGCCCACAGCATGAGTGGGTCATGCACCCCTCTGTGGACATTGCCTATTGGTCAGCACCCAGTAGCTCCGTAACCTCACCTCACCTCACCTCCAGCTCGCCATCCGTCCAGCACCACCATACCACAACCGGCTTCACCTCTCCATCTCGTCTCGCATCTTCCCCCTCCATCCACCCAACCCATTTACTGACCACCGACCGACCGACCGACCACACACGCGCGCGCGCGTTCCCCCCTCTTCCGACCATGCAACTCCCCTCCACCCTGCTGGCCCTCCTGCCAGCGCTCGCCGCCACCGCCGCCGCGGCCGCCGCGACGACGACGACGACGACCATCACGCTCATCCTGCCCGCGAGCCCCAACCCCTTCTCGCTGCCGCCCAGCACACACGCCACCCTCTCCTCGCTGGGCGCGCACCACGCCGCGCCGCTGTCCACCGTCAACACCTTTGTCTTCCGCAACGTCAGCGCGGGGTCGTACCTGGTGGACGTGCACTGCCCGACGGAGGCGTTTCGGCCGCTGCGTCTCGACGTTGGGCCCGCCGCTGCCAACGCCGCCGAGAAGCGGGAGAAGAACAACAACGGGGAGGCGGAGGCGGAGGGCGAGCAGCAGAGGTTGGTCGTGCAGGCGTGGGAGACGTTTCGCGGCAACGATTGGGGTAACAAGGGCGAGGTGATGGCCCTGACGGAGGGCGGTGCTACTGGTGCTGGCGTGCATGTCCGCTGGATGGGCAAGAAGAATTACTTTATGGAGAGGCCCAAGTGTTTGTCCCCCGCCCCCTCACCCCTCTCTCTCTCGCGAGCGTCTGCGTGAAAAAGGGCCGGTTGAATTCGTTTCGCTAACAGCCGGCCGCAGTCTCCATCCTCAGCATCCTCAAGAACCCCATGATCCTCATGGGTCTGGTCAGCATGCTCATCTTCATCGGCATGCCGTACCTCATGGACAACAGTATGTGTCTCCTCTTAACCCCCCCCCCCCCCCCTTTTTTTTTTTCTTCCTGCGTTCAGAGCTGACCACCGCTGACACGTTTCGCGTGTGCGTGTCTCTTAGTGGACCCCGAGATGAAGGCCGAGTTCGAGGCCCAGCAGCGCAAGGGCGGCCTGGCCGCTCTTCTGGGCGGCGGCGGCGATTCCGGCTCCGGAGGCGGCGATGGCGCGCAGCAGCAGCAGCCCCAGAACCCGCTCGGCGACTTCGACATGGCGGCCTTCCTGGCTGGCTCCAAGAAGAAGGACTCTGGCAGTGCCGGCGAGGGCGCCTCCAAGAGCCAAGGTGTCAGGAGATGATGGACCGGGATCGGGACTGGGGGGAGAGGGTGCTGTATCGGTCCACGTCGCGGTGGCAAGGGTGTATTTGTACAGAAATAGATGAGAGGGTCCGTTCGGCGCATGCGGCGCTGCGTCGACTTGTGAGGTTGGTGCAATGGATATATAGACTTGTATGAAAGGTCTGCGGCGTAGTAACGTCCGTCTATAAATTTGACGTTGGGCTCTCATCACCGTCACCACCACCGCGCGTGCCACATGATCGTCGTTGCGCGTCATCTACCGTAATTAAAGTATACACCGTATCAAGCAGCTGTGCCTCCTACATCCACCGCCATTCACTCTTGCACCGGACGTCCACTCTCGACACCCCTACCGCGTGCGCCCCGTATCACCCACTGCCCAACTCATCACGCAGTCCGGCCGCGCTCCCAAACCTTAAAAGTCGCCGCCGTCATAGTCGCCGCCGTCAAAGTCGCCGTCGTGTCCGTCCTCTGCAAAACCACGTTATTAGCATTCCGAGAGCCGAACCCGCTTGCCGGGTCAGTTGCGAGTGGGGGAGCCACTTACGGTATCCGTCCATATATGCCTCCTGCTCGTGGTCGTTGACAGCATTCGCGATGAGCGCGCCGCCCAACACACCGGCGCCCAGGCCGAGCGCGCCGCCGGCCAGGCCCATACCCATGCCGCCCATGCCGCCCTTGCGTTGCGGCTGCTGCTGCTGCTGCTGCTGTGGATAGCCGCCATAGCCGCCGCCGTAGCCCTGCTGCTGAGGGTACCCGCCATAACCGGGCTGTCCGCCGTAAGGGGCGTACTGCTGCGGTGGTGCGTAGCCGCCATACTGCTGCGGCGGCGGCGGCGACTGGTAGTATCCTTGCTGCTGCTGAGGCGGTTGGGGCGAGTAACCACCGCCGCCGTAGCTCTGTTGCGGCTTGCTGCCCTTGCCGCCGAACAGCTTGCCTAGCAGTCCGCCCTTGCTGCGGTCGCGGTCCCCGCGCGGGGGCATCTCTGTAGGAAACTGCTCCGGGGGGTAGGAGCCACCCGTACTTGACTGTTGCTGCGGCTGCTGCATGTAGGAGGCGGCGGCGCCGCCCCCGGGGCTGCTGCCGCGGGCACGGGCGTCCTCCTCTGCCTGCAACTTGGCGGCGAGTTTGGCGTCTTCGTCGTGCGCGGACGAGGCGGCGGTGCCGCCGTGGTTACCGGAGCGGTCCTCGTAGGGGTTCTTCTTGGTGTCGGTCGGGGCGGTGACGCCGCCGGGCTCGTAACCCGGGGGCGGCTCGTCCGGGGCGTTCTCATCGATGGGGAAGACGGGTGCGGTGGGCTTCTCCCACTGCGACTTTTTCGTGTACACGTTGACGTAGAACCTGAACAAGGCAAGTGTGAGAAGGTGTGTCTCAGCGCTGGTGGCAGCCCAGGCGGCCCGTCCATGCCGAGAGGTTTCCGCGTGGTGGGACTCGGCGCACGGGGATTGACGACTCACCATTCCTTATACTGCTCGTTCCAGCGCGCGGCCCAGCCGGCGGGCACTTCGGGTGCCTTGGGAGGCGGCGGACCTGGCGGCGGAGCGAAGTCGGCCATCTTAGGAGGGAGGGTAACGGAAGGAGTCGTAGAAGGAGCGCGGGACGATGTCTCGCTGGCGGCCTAGTAGGCGTTCGGTTTCGAGCACCGAGAGGAGCCTCTCTGAGTGCCTAGCGGGAACGCGGGCGAGTACCACTCGTTGGTAGATGGCAGAAAAGAGGAAGAGGATATAATGACTTGGGGATGTAGGGGGAGGTGGTGGAGGAGGAAGAGAAGGAGGAGTAGGAGGAGGGGTAACACAAGGTGGGAGAGAAAAAGTGTTGGACGATGGGAGGGGGGAGTATAATAAGCAGCCTCGTCACCACCACACACTAGCAGCGGGAGCTAGTGAGATACTCTGGAGAGAAAGTGCCTGTTCGGGGCGGGCGAGGTGCGAAAGGTAGGTGGTAGGTGAGGTGAGAGAGAGAGAGAGAGAGAGGTGGTGTCGCGCGCGCGCGAGTGGGAGGAGGCGGAGGATAATAAGCTGTTGCTGATACTACTGCTAGTACTAGTAGCACCAGACGCTTGGCGACCCTGCGACTAAGAGTCCGTACGTAGTGGGAGCAAGCCGAGGTGGTGGTGGCGAAGGCGCTGTTGGCTCCGGGATGGAAAAGGCACGTTTGTAATTCGAGGTGCGACGGGACGGTATGTATAGGTAGGGCCCCAGAGGGAAATGCAGAATGAGGATGGACGATGACTGGGTTGGGGGCAGTCGCATATAATACCTGACCTGGTGGAGGAGGTGGTGGTGGTGGTGATGACGAGGGGCAGGAAGAGGCCCTTTTTCTTCAAGACATGGCGGGGGCGTTTGGCCCCAATGCGTGCGTGCGTGCATGCAGGGAACGCACGGCCATCGACGCCGTAGTACGTACCACAAACCTGCCCTGGGCTGCCCTGGACTTGATTCTACGTGCAGTAGTAGCACAGCTGGGCCATGGCAAGCGGCCAGCCACCCTTCCTTCTTCACAGGGTCCATCCACGACCTGAGGTGCTCTCGAGACTTCTACTCGTTCTCGGGTGCGCCGAGCGCGTCGTCATTCCACGATGACGGTTGGCCAACCTACTAACCTCTCTGTTTGACTGTCTGCCTATACTGCAGATACCTTATTACCTGCCTATCCCAGCCCTACACCTACGTACTACCTCGGCAAGGTACTAAGCTGATGCGAATGCCCTCCGCAGCACAGCCCCCCCGTCTCTTACCCCCCCATCATCTCATGTAGTTACTACGTAACTACGCACCAAGGTCCCTCCCATCAGACGCCGTGCGTTTTGGGCCGGCCCCGCCTTCAGAGCGCTCCAGCTGAGGTCCTGCGAGGACGGGTCGAGTCGGGGGGAGGGAGCTGATGGATGGGGTGGCGTAACTAGTTACTAACGTTCCAAACCTACCAAGTGCTGGCCACTGCGCATACGTACCAGATGGCCCCGGCATGGGCAAGCCACTGGAAGCGACGACGACCCCTGCTTGCATGGAGGTGCCGGACATCCGAAGGTCCGGCCGGGCTGGCCGGGGCGCTGCACTGGCCTGGGGGGATTTCGGGACTCACACGCGCGCCCCGACGGGAGCTCTAGGTGGCCCACGGCCCGTCAGGCGGCGGCGGCGGCGGCGGTGGGGGAGCATGGAAGGGTTCCAATGGGAGGCCTGCTGGTGTCGTCACCTGTCACCTCCTGCTGCTGGCTGCCCTTCCACCGTCGCCACGCCGAGCATCAGCCACACCGCGACGACGACATTGCCCCCCAATGATGGGGGGGAGGCTGTGCTGTGCCATCGGATGGAATTCCGGGTTGGGGTGTCCCAGTGTGGGCGCGGGCCACGATGGGGGATTGCCGCAGTGCGTGCATTTTGTCAACAGCTGCATATTACCTGCCGTGCGTGGCGCAAGCCAAGGAAGCACACGCCTGTGCATCGCATGGTACCGAGTGCACGAAAGCAAGAGATCTGGAATACTCTACGTCGTTCCAAGGCCTCCCAATCAAATTCCTCGTCCTCGACCACACCGAGCACCCCGGTCCTGCAGACGTCACGATGCTCCGACCCGACCGCACGCATCTGCTGAGCAAATCGAGGCGCTCTCTGTTCATACGAAATAGCGCTCTACCAATCTATCCATGACACCTTGAACGGCTACGCGCCGCACCAAACACACCCACGCTCACACGCACATCGACCGGACGACGAGGGAAGGAAAGAAAGACAAACACACACCCCGTGGTTTGTACCATGGCCCTGTGTGCGCTCGTGCCGTCCGTCGCTTCAAGCATATCCCTCCTCCCCGATCCGCCGCTCGCCAAACAGGTACGCTGCCTCGAGGCAGTACCGCCCGTGGCCCCTATCCATGCGCCGCTCGCTGCCGTAGCATATCAGCACCGCGTCCACGATGCCGCTCAGGATGCCCTCCATCGCCCCCATGACCGAGTAGCCGATAAAGCTCGCCATGATGCCCACCACGTATGCGTACGCCGACCCGCGCACGCCCGTCCCCTCTGGCAGCTGAATCCGGAGCTGCTTCGCCGTGATGACCCATCCCGCGAACCCCAGCCCCGTCGCCATGATGAGCCGCGTCGCCACCAAGAGTAGCTTCGCCAGCCGGTACGGGAGGAGCCCGTTCGGCTGGCCGCGTACTCGCAGCGTCCGCGGCGTGAGCGTCGTCGTCGGGATGGCTGGCGACACAATCTCCATCTGGTCCAGCCCCCTCGCAGACGTCGCCAGGCTCTGCGAGTGGATCGCCCCGTACGTGACCGTCAGCGGGTTCGTGAGCGCGATGATCGGTGTCGGTATCCAAAACGCCGCAATGTTGGTGATGGCGCCTCCGATTCTCCTAGGCAGGAAGAGAAGCGGCGCTCGGATCAGCAGCGACAGCAGCGTAGACTCGCAAATGCTCCCAAATATCGTTGTTGTCGCGTGCGCGGCCGCGGCCAGCACAATTTCCTTGGAAGGAGTCGCCGGTGCCGCGTTGCGATGAAAGTACCACTGTGACACTGTCGCCGCTGTTGTCGCCCGGTGCACGGCGTTGATCACCGACAGCGTCCACAGATACATGAAGATGAACGCGGCGCCCAGCCACCAGCTCGATACCTGGATCACGAAGCGTACCAGCGACTTAGAAAAGTAACCACCCATGAAAACCCGCGTGAACATGGCGAGCCATGCCCACGTCCACACGACGATCAGGGCGAGGGTGCCAAATCCGATGAGGAGAAGTCCCGGGTTCTGTGCCAGTATCTTGGACGAAAACTGCAAGATTTCGATCGCCTGCTGAATGGCCCTACGACCCTTGACGACGAGCCAGAGCCACAGGATGCACGAAGCCGCAGGTATGAGTGACAGCCACCGCATCACCCTATCTTGTGCGCTCGATCCATGTGTCCGTCCCTTGAATGATGAGATGAACGAGTATAGCGAAAAGGACAGCATAATGATGGGCACTGCGATCAGGATGACACTGACCAGCGGCCGCACGAAAGACCGGAGCGCCGCCAGCCAGACAAAAGACACGAGCACCGCAACCACCGTGTCAACGGCCAGCATGTGAAATGACTTTTGCAGCGTCGAGTATATCGTGTCTCCGACGGGGCTCTTTTGCGGTGACGTGTGCAGCCATACCAGGACGAACGTCGACATCATGCCGGCGAAGCTGATGAGAAATATCCAGGCAAAGAAGGGGTCATGGCGAAAGAGCTCTCCTTCGATTAGTAGATTCCCCGGCTGGGTCTGCTCAAACTCGGCTGGGTCTTGTCTCCGTACACTGCTCACTTCCGACTCGTTGGTTTCGCTCCGGTTGAGCATGAAGGGCGTGCGCTCCGTGTGTGACTTAAACTGCTGGAACGGCGGGGGGCTCGAGTCGGTAGGGGCCTCGCCGCCGAGGAGGGACTCGGGAGGGTCCTCATCGGGGTCATCCTGCGACTCCAGCCCGACATCCACCATCTTACCCTTGCTGTCGGGACTGTGATGCTCGCCGCCCGAGATAGGCACCTCTTCAGCCTCTTCTAATAATGTGTCGTGGTTGGGTCGGGGCTGGTGTGAGCTCCGTGTGCCGTTCCAACTGCTCTTGATGCCGCGTCCGTGCTGCCTATAGGGATGATCCACGTCTCCCGTGCTGTCTTCGACGGAACCGCGGCTGTTTGCCGATTCGGTGCTTTCGGCGAGCTTGCTCGCGGCGGCTACGCGCCGTGACCGCTGAAGCGCAAAGAGATCGGCTGCCTCCCTCTCGCGCTCCTCCTCGTCATCCTCCTCGCGGAACTCGTCAAGCGTGCTATGGAACAAGGGCGCGTCCTGCGCAGCCGAAATGCGGGAAGCAAACGCAAGATTTCCGAATCGTGAGCCGGCGCCGGTCTGCTGATACGGGTTTCCGCCGTAGGCCCGCGACAGGAAGGACCGGCTGGGGGCGTTTCCCCGGCCGGCGTCGCGGGTCGGGCGGCCTGGTCGTGAGGCAGTCCAGTCGCTCGTCCGAGGCGGTTGGTCGTTGTCGGTTTGGCCGGCAAAGTTGGACAGGCGAGACTGCGACTGGGCTAGGAACCGTGAAGCATCTGGAGCAGGCGGTCAAGAGTCAGAAAGAGGGGGGCCGACCCCCACGATCATCAGTCAACGCAGAGATAGGCGGACGGTACACACATTCCGAAAACATGATGGCCCCTTCGTCACCAACCGCCGCCTCGCGTCGTGCGCGGCGCGGCTACCCCGATGACTGGCGGAATGACGGACACGGGGGTCGCCACGGTGGCAGAAAGGAAGAGCCAGCGGCTGGGCTCGTGCTGCAGACGATGATGGCGGACGCGGATGCACGCTTCAGGCAGCAGATAAGAGTCGGGTCGTGCGCGTGTACCAGGCAAACAGACGGTCGGACAGGCGGGGGTGCCCACGGCGATGACGATATGATGGGGGTATTGTTGTAAGAGGATAAATGAGGCCGGGGAGAGCTGCGCTGGCTAGGACGAAGATGATAAGGTGGAGGATGCGACGTAAGACAGAGACTCGGCCGGTCAGTGACGAGCAGCGAGGTCGAGTGTAGATGGATGGGGGAGGGCTGGTCATGCGCCGTGAGGCGGCTGCCCGGTGCTGGGCGGGTGAGTGACGAGCGAATGACCCATCGTCAGGCAGACCCAATGATTGCCGCTAGGCGAGGCGAGGCTCTGGGGGCCCTTGGGGGGGAAGCGGTCCACCTGGCGGGCCGGGGGTCACCAACCATGCCCGGTAGGTACCTTAGTACAAGATTAGCCTGTACACAGCGTCATGTCTGGCGCCTCCAGGTCATTGATGCCGCCTGAGAACGTCACACCTCAGGCGGTGGCGGAAGATGACTGGACCCAAGCTCACCTGCAGGCAGCTGCTCGCCCGCTGGCGCCGAGAGGGCCTTTCCCAGGTTTCAGCACTGCCCGAGAGATGTCAAACGCGCCCCCCGAGGTAGCCGCCACAACAGCCCAAGCGCCAGACGCAAGCGGCCGTGTTGGAAGGAAGGCATCGACCACGGCAATCCTCTTTTATCGCGGTAGTCGCGCCCATGCGCGGGTAGTTCCTCCCGTATACAAGGCATTGTCAGCTCAAAAGCAACTCCCTTTCATGCTTTAGTCGTTCTCCCGACGTTCCAAGAGACATGCAATGTCTCCGTCCCCCCCGTTGTCTCACCGCCGCAGGGCCCTCGAGTCGCGCGGCCGACAACGGCGGGTCCTCGTCTTCCCAGCTCCTGTTATCGCGGGTCCTCCTCCTCCACCGCCAAAGCTCGTGCTGCCCTCCGTGCACCGGCTCCGTGTTGCGTCACTCCTGTGCCTGGCTGTAGATTGAATACCTGAGTGCCTACTAAGGTACCTACCAAGGTGGCTGGCTGCCTGACGAGCGAGCGCAAGGCCTCCCTCCTCCCAGCCCAGCCGGGCAGCAAGTCACTGGGGCCGGGTTGGGGAATGAATCCACGCCGGTGCTCCTCCTCCGCCTCGTGATGACCCGCCGTGACACGCACAATCCGAGTACCTACTCCCGGAGCGAACCCCCTGGATCCATCCATCCATCGTCCATCCACATCCACATCCACCAAATGACGACCCCGTCCTCCCCGTGTCCCCATTCAGCCCGTGTTCATCAATACCCTCGCCCCGACGATTCGGGCTCCTGCACTACTACTGCCGGTTCCCGCCCGCGCCTTGTACAAGTATCATCCAGGGCTTCATCAACGGGGAGTTGCTAGGTCTTTTCTTCTTCTTTGGCTTAATTCTGTAGCGCATATTGCCGCTTGCGCCATCGCAATCTGTCTCTCGGTGCCGCCGCCGTCACCCGCCTCCTTACCTTGTCTCGAATCTCTCGAATTCGGACAGACAGGCAGGCACACGCCCGGCACGTGTCGCACACCGGCGGCTCCCAACGTGTACCGAGTAGCCAACGCCCTCCCTCCTCTATCCCGGCGACTTACTTCTTCCATCCTAGCCGGGGGCCTTTTCCTTCTCGTCTCCTACCGCCCTCGCCTCGCAGCGCAGCGCCGCGCCTCGCCTCCGCGCCTCCGCGCCCATGGCGTCAACGCCGTGGGACTACATCGCCAAGCTCGTCTGCATCGGCGACTCGGGATGTGGCAAGTCCAGCCTCACCATCCGCCTCTGCGAGGGCCGCTTCTCCCCGCAGCACGACGTCACCATCGGCGTCGAGTTCGGCTCCCGCATCGTCCCCGTCGGCCCGCCGCACTCGAAACCCTCCTCGCCCTTCGCCACCACTGTCGTCGCCGCCGGCGGTGACCCCCCATCCGCCCCCCCTCCCGATGGCCTGCCCGAACCGCCCCGCGACACGAGCAAACACCCACAGAAGCATATGAAGCTCAGCCTCTGGGACACGGCCGGCCAGGAGACGTACAAGTCGGTCACGCGCTCCTACTTCCGCGGCGCGAGCGGCGCGCTCCTCGTCTTCGACCTCTCCCGCAGGCAGACCTTCCAGCACGTCACCGACTGGCTCAACGACCTGCGCCAGATCGCCGAGCCCGACATCGTCGTCATCCTCGTCGGCAACAAGGCCGACCTGACGCAGCAGGAGGAGCGCAACGCGCGCGAGGTCACCCGCCAAGAGGCCGAGGAGTGGGCGCGCAGGAACGGCGTCATGGAGTACGTCGAGACGAGCGCCAAGAGCGGCGAGAACGTCGAAAAGGCCTTTACCAGGGTCGCCGAGCGGATATACCAGAACATACAGGCCGGCAAGTACGATTTGAACGACAGGAGATCCGGCGTCAAGGGGCCCGGCGCCGGTGGCAACCGGCAGGTCAGGCTGGCCGATGCCAAGTCTGGGGCCGGCGGTTGCTGTTGAGGCAATCCGCGGGGGGACACATGGAGAGCACGGTTCACACATGTTGATCGAGCATGATACCCCTTGTCGCAATCTCGAGACGCGTACTCACTACGCATTACGACTAATGCAGCAATGCACAACCATCTCTGAGCATACATCATCCTACAAGATCTTCTCCGTTCACGTGCCACGTGACCCGTTGATAACGTTCAAGGAAATTATCATATTGCATTAGACGCAGAGCCTGCCCTCCGGTAGTTCTACTCGTTTTTGGAGACCTTTTTATACATCCCGGTTCCAGTTCGTAACAATCCCATGGCACCCCATGCCTAGATTCCTACAGTTTGTGATCGAGGTAGCGTCGATATCGCAAGGCGACCTTTACCCTGCTGACCGGGCGTCCCGTGGATTCCCCCCAACTAGGTGCGCGTAGTTCATCGCGTCGCTGGCGGCCAACAACACACGGAGGTGCCTTTAGTCGCTGATCCTCCAGTTGTCGAACCATTTCATGTAGCTATACTGCTTGTTGGGTCCGACCATGCCCCAGCAGATGGGGATGAAAAGGATGTAGAGTCCGATGATGATGGAGTACAAGACTCCGTACACGGCACCCTGGACGGTCGCGTTGCGGTTCCTCATGAGCCAATCGGTGAGGAATCCAAACGCCAGGACGGCAAAGTAGAGTGCCGGGTAGTAGTGATGGACGTAGGTGACACGGGCCATGATGACGAACGGCAGGTAGTGCAGGAACCATCCTGCAACGGGATATATGCCCGCATAGTGGATCTGATCAATCTCCTTGGCGTTCAAATCGTTGAAGCCTCGCTGCCAGCGCACCAGGTACCACGCCACGACCAGACCGACGACGCCCAGCCCCGCAGTGCTGCCCCAGTAGACCAAGGGGTTGCCGAGCAGGAAGTACTTGACGATGTTGTCGTCCCAGCCGCACATACGGAGACCGACATGCAAAAACGGCCACTGCCACCACTGCGATGCGAGATCGTCCTGCTTGTCAGGGTCGGGAACCAGCGCATTGTTGGAAGTCATCATGGCCACGTTCAGGTGGACAAAGTCGTGGAAGAAGGGCGACTTGTAGACGCCAGGGTCGCCCGCGGGCACTAAATGGGGTCAGCAATCGCAGCATAGGCAAGCAGCAGCTTCACGTACACTTATCGTTCCAGTGAGCCTCGACGTTCCAGTGCGTGTATGCGTCGCGAGGGTTGTTGTCCTTGGTGCAGGTAACCTCGATCTGACGGAAACCCCACTGGGGCAGGTTCTTGTTGGTGGCCTTGAGGTAGCAGCCTAGAACTTCGTGCTTGAGGCGGAAAGCAGTGGTCAGGGTTCGGATGCGGCTGCGGTCACGCGAGGCGACGTCGCGAACAACCTCAATCTTCCAGTGATCCTTCTCATCACCGACAGTCAGGTTGCCGTAACTCGAGACCTCCTTGTCGGACTTGGACACAGGTGCGGAAATGTCGTGCGAGTGCAGGTTGCGTCCGGTCTGCGCGTGGATGAGACGGACGACAGAGTTGTCGGCAAGGAACCTCATGTCCTTGGACTCGGGGTCGTAGTCTTCCTCGCGGCGGTTGGGATAGAAGAACCAGTCGTTGTTGGCATCCTTGTGGTGGTAGCAAGTGACCTGTTGCTGCTGAGAGCCTTCGGGGTAGGTCTGCACGTGAGAGTGAAGCAGGCCTCCGCCGTATCCCATGTTCTTGAGCGTCGCGCGGGATCCGATGGCAACTTCCAGGGGGCTGTTCTTGCCGACCTCGGTGCCCTTGAGATTGGCCTGGAAGAGCGAGCTCATCTGCGCGTCACCAGGGCCCGTGTGGTCGAGGATGGCAAAATGCAGGGCAAAAGACAGCATGTAAATCAAGAAGGGGATGACGATAAGGCCGACAACTCGAGTGACGAAGTGAGCCCCGAGTTCAGTCTAGAGAGTGATCGTTAGCCGCCCGCAACTTATTTGCACACCGTGGAGAGCACTTACGACAGGCATCTTGGTATCACCAAACTTGTTCCAAAGGTCCTCGATTGTGTACAGGCCAACCAGAGCGGTGACGAAGAGTCCAACAAGCTTGACGCTGCAGACGCATCCGATGCTCACGCCAGTCATGAAGAGCCAGAAGAACCACTCAGGCTCAAAGCTGTTGCGTCGCTGGTTGTGGAACTTGGCCCAACAGAAAACGGTGGCCACGGTGCCACAGAGCAGCATAGAGTCGAGGAGGATGAATCGGCTTATGGTAGTGTATGAGTTCTCGCAGAGGACCATGAGGGTGACCAGCCAGACGGCAGGCTTGCGCAGGCGAAGCTCCTTGGCCGTAAAGTAGGCTAGGGGAATGCAGGCGATGCCGAACAGGGCATTGAAGACGCGCATCGAGGTGAAGTCGACATATTCGGGATATTTCTCGCCCGATTTGAACTCGAACGAACCATTGTAACCGGCGAGGACTCCCGAGAGGCCGACAAGCATCTTCCCCAGCGGGGGGTGAACGTCGAAGTAATATTCATGCTTGATGTAGTAGCTTCCGAACTTGCCAAAACTGGGAAAGGCCGAGGTCAGCAAAAAGCTTCCAGGTGTAGCAAGCGGCTGCTCATACTGCGCTTCGTCCCAGGTCACAATGTCACTGAGGCCAATCTTCCACAATCGCGTGAAGAAGGCGAGGGCCGTGAAGATGAGCGGGGCAAAGATGGGCTCCCACTCGTCAAAGGTTTTAATGAAGCTCTTGTCCTGGCGCTCCAAGTCAGACCACGAATCAACAGCGCCAGCTGTCTGGATGCAGCTTCGACTTACCTTTTTTGTCAGCTTCTTCTTGTCGTCGGCCTGGCCACCGTGGGGGGTCAGGGGCGCTTGCGGCGCGGCGACGGGACGCCTTCTCAGGCCATCGCTGAGGTCAGCCCCAGAGGCGACGGCGGCCCTGTCGGCAGCCATGAACGCGGATCAAGGGGCAATGGAGCGACGATGCCTCGTCCGATCACCCAGCGATTGGGAGGACAACGAACGGGAGGCGCTGAGTGAAGAAGAAAGGGGAGTCGGCTGTCCTTGCTGCCGACTTACCCGGGTGGGATCGTGAACGACTGGACGAGCTGGGAGGAACTCAAATAGCATGCGGGCCACCAATGCGCAGCCGCGAGGAAAACAGAAGGGAAGAAGAAGAAGGGGCCAAGAATGAACGCTTCTCCGCGAGAGAGAGGATGGAAAAGGAGGAGGAATGCCGTGTGTAGCGCTGGCGAGAATGCGCGAAGACAGATGGCCCCTTGGCTTGGCGTGGTGGAGGCTGTTTGCAGCTCAGCTTGAATAAAATGCCACCTTGCCCTTGTCGACATGGGGGGGGGCGGCTTGGCTGGTTCTACACGAGGGGACTGGTGAACCCCTGCGTCGCGCCGCGCTTCCGCTACCTACAGTGGCGGACACGCGTGGCTCAGGCGCCCTGGGATGCCTGCTAGACTGCCCCGGTTGTCGAGGCGTGGGCGGGGCTACCTGCGGCCTACTACGAAAGGTAATTTAGTAGTACGTAGTATTGAGGTCCATTGTGCAGCCGGGCAGCTTTCCGGCGCCCACTGGGTCGCTGTGCTCAGCTCATATGGAGATATTTTTGGGCGGGTTGAGCCGCTAGCCACAGCTGCGTGCCCGCTGGGAAGCCCACCGAAACACCGACCGGGGGCTGCGCCACAGCCAGTCGTCAATAAGGTACTCCGTACTGGAGGTTCCGGTTTGCTTCCATTCAGACAACCGAACCCGCCCGTCAATACAGTGAAGAAACGAATGGATGACGGATCCATCGTCACCCCATCCATGATGCGTCCGAGCTTGGGCCCCCTTTTGGCCGTGCTGCTGCTCGCACATACTTCTACTCAAGTGAATGCTTGCCTCTCCAAGGTACCCGTGCCTGGCCCCAGCAGCAGGCTCTTGCAACCTGGCCTGACCACAGAAGCCACCACCCGCCCCGCCCACTGATGAGCCTACCGTCCCGTTGAGGCCCGGCGTGGCCTGCTGAGGTACGTACCTTTGTGCTTCACCTCGTAAAGCCTACCGTATCCCCGGGTCCCTCCTGGGCTGGGGACAGGCGGTGATCCGGCCGATTTGTCTCGGTCGATCACATGTCCGGCAGCTGGAACCCCCCGTCCTCCGTCTTCCACTGAAGAGCCCGGCCCACCCAGCGGCCGTCATTGGCCTGGGGTGTCGCATACCTGACACTGCTGGCGTTGCTGTTGAGATGCGCTTGCACTGTGGTGGTTGAGCTGGTTGAAAGGCCATCTCACCTTATGTCATCCATCGCCATGGCTTCGGCCCGCTCTCGTTGAGACGTCTCGATTGTGACTCTTCCGTCGCGTGCCTCCCCAAAGGCCACTGTCCAATACCGGAATTGTATCGATTCCTCAAGCCCTGCCCGACAGCGACGAAATCCCCCAGGTGCCCATCCGCGGCCCCCCGTCTCTCCGTGGTCGAGTCCTCGGGGCGCCTCCTGGCTGCCCGCCGCTGCGGCGACTCCGATGTCTTCCCTTGTCTCCGAGTTCATCATCAACCCCGTCCTGCGCCAGGCTCGCCGATTCTCCGAGATATCCCGCTCGACGCTCGCCGGCGACGAGGACCACCACAATGCCGTTGCTCCCCTGGACGCGGTGAGCGATTCTGGCGACCCCGACGAGGCCGCGATCGGGGTGCCCCTGCCCCCCGCCCCCGAGACACCCCGCTCCAGGCCTCTCAGCACGTCGACGGAAGAGACGCGAGTCGACGATGTCGCAGCCAGCCCGCCGCCTCGCGAGAGTATCCCCCGAGACCATTTGGGCTTTCCAGTGACCCCTAAGAAAGGTCACGGCATCCCCGAAGACGATGGGATGCACGAGCTGAGGGCTCGCATCCACGCGATCAACGCGCAGAACATCCCGTCTGTCGACAAGGCGAGGCAGATCCATGACATGCTGCTCGAAGGATATAGGGCTTCCCAGAACGGCCTCCGTGGAGTAGCGGTCCTCCCGGGTTCTCCGGACAAGGAAGCGGCTTTGCATGCGTACGAGCCAACCGTATCATCAGGGCCTCTGGAATCTCTCAAGTTCTGGAACGGTCAGCTCGGCGACGCGCCGCCTGAGAAATTCAACTTGACGGAGAGCGACATTGCGCCGACGTTTGCGCCCATTCGGCAGCCCAAGACGCCCGATAGCCAGAGCCCTACGACAGCGCCGTCGTCTCCCACGGACCTCAGTCCTCCTCTCGGGTGTCAGCACTACGAACGCAATGTCAAGTTGCAGTGCTCTACGTGTAGCAAGTGGTACACATGCCGCTTCTGCCACGACGCCCAGGAGAGCCACAATCTGATTCGCAAGGAGACGAAGCACATGCTGTGCATGCTGTGCAGCACGCCGCAAAAGGCGTCCGACGTGTGCATCAACTGTGGCGAGATCGCTGCACACTACTACTGCAACATCTGCAAGCTGTGGGAGAATCGCAAGTCGAAACCCATATACCACTGCAACGACTGTGGGATCTGCCGGCGGGGGCTGGGCCTCGGCAAGGACTTCTTCCACTGCAAGGTGAGTGCCGCGGTTCTCGTTCGGGACCGATGGTCATTTGCTGATTCCCGTCGCAGACCTGCCGCGCTTGCATCACCACGTCTATCCAGAGCTCACACAAGTGTATCGAGCGGTCGACCGACTGCGATTGTCCTATTTGCGGCGAGTACATGTTCACCTCGCCCAAGCCCGTCGTCTTCATGCCGTGCGGACACAGCATCCACAAGAAGTGCTACGAACAGCACATGAGGAGGTCGTACAAGTGCCCGATCTGTAACAAGAGCCTCGCAAACATGGAGACGCAGTTCCGCAACCTTGATGTCGCAATTCAAAGCCAGCCCATGCCGCCAGAGTTTCGAGACACCAAGGCCACAGTTTTGTGCAACGACTGTTCGGGAAAGTCGACGGTTCCGTATCACTGGCTGGGGCTCAAATGCTCCATCTGTCGCTCGTACAACACCGTGGAGCTTCAGATGCACGGCGAAGGAAGTCAGGCCGGGGAGGCATCGGGGTCGGCAGCGCAGGTGTCCGCCCAGACAGATCAGGCTCAGGTTCGGGCCGAGACGGAGTCGACGGGTCCTCGTGCCGGCGCCCTAATACCAAACAGGCGGCGTCACTCGTCCCACGGCGTCGAACTGTCCTATCGCGTGCCCGACAGGGTCGCACGCTCTCTGTCGCCTCTGCCATCGGGTCTGGAAGCCTATCAACACAACGCTGCCGCCGACGTCGACTCGGAGGACGACATTTTTGGGTTCTGGAGGGGCAATGGAGCAGACAACGGGTCTAGCGATTCGGGCGAATCGGAGTCTGAGTCGGAGCCGGAGAGCGATGGGCCGCCAGACGTTGATGAGGAGGAGGATGACGAAGATGAGATTCTGCTCATTGGACACAGATGAACCGTCTGTGTCGACGGCTTGCACATGACGTTGAGAGAAACCACTGATGAAACATTTATGAGATGTGGCTCTCGCAGGGCGTTACTTGGATGCCTGGGTTTGCATGGGCAAGGTGCATTTCTGGTTACAGGGGCGTTGATTTGGAGCATTTGAGTTCTTCAAGGGCCGGGGCAAGCGGTTGAGAATGAAACATTGGTGCATACCGAGGCTTTTTGGTCCATAGCGTCATATATAGAAGTGGCATTTTTATCATCCGTCCATCCGTCCGTCCGTTCATGTAAAGACTCCGTGACCCCGTAAACGCCGCTTACCAAACCAGATGCCTGTCCACTCGAAGGGCTACCCCATGCAAAAGACATGCCGGAGCTTGGTACTACTCGACCCGCTGCGCTTCTTGCCGCAGCTCCTTGATGACTTGCTGCATCATGTCGTCAGTGGTCTGATTGCGTGGACGACGAATCGCGAGGCAGTCCCAGCCAGACCGGCCGCCTCGCTTCGCTTCACTTTGTTCTTTTTTTGGACTCACCGCCATGGCCTCGGGGTTGACGCCGCGTTCAATCATGGATATACAGATGGAGAGCGTCCGTCGGTCAAGATGGCAGTTCTAGACGGGACCGAAGGGAGGAGGACACGCCGATGTTAGCTGAGATACGTATGTAGTGGGTGGTTGGTCACACGCGCAACAGGCGCGCAGGGCGGGCACGCGCACAGGGAGGAAAGGGAGGAGCCGAGCCGCCGCGGCGCCCACGCCCTGACCATGGCGCGCGTCGGGCGGCGAGCGAGGGACCGACGGACAGGCGGAGGCAGATGGGGGAGGGACGCGAAGAGAGAGAGGGGGAGGGAGGGAGGGCAGCAAAGGGCGTGATGCGTACCAGAATGGTGGAGATTTCGTGGAGAATGTCCACGGCTTGCTGCGCGGCGGCGCGCTTGTCCGAGTCGGCGGGCATGCTGCAGCGTTTTGCGGGTGAGAAGGTGGATGAGAGGTTCAACAAGATGTCCGGCAGGTGGTGGTGGTGGTGGTGGTTGTTGTTGTTGGGGCGGTAGTGCGGTTGCAGGAGCCGATGACACCTGAGAAACGCTCCCCCGCCTAAACAATTCCCACTATACGAAGCAGGTCCAGCATCACGACGACTCGTGCTGGGGGATAGGTAGCGTCGGGAGTCACGACAAGATAATGGCATCATGCTCCTGACACTGTAATTAAAGCTACTACATAATTCGAGTTGCCTCGCGCCTGAGAGATCCTCGAATCCGGTTTCATGTTGTAGGTGCCCATCTCCCCGGCACTAAATAGAGTCAAGCATACCGCGTCGCGACGAGAGCGACACATCAACACTTACACGACATACGACCATTCGATCCCCGTGGCACACGCCGCTCTCCAACCTTTGACACATGCATCTCCCCGGCTGTAGAGCGTCAGACTAGCGCAGCTTCGGAGAGGTGCTTTACCACGACCAGAGGGCGATACATCCGCGAACGACATATGCCTCACGACTCGAGAAGGACGAGCACAGGCAAACATAACTCGCATCTATTCCGCACTTCCACATGCATCAACTTGAAAGATGTCTGTTGAATGGCCGCTGTCTTACGTCTCCAAGCGTTGACCCAATTCGCTTCACGAACAATGATCGCCCACCGCTCCAGGGCAAATCTCGCACTTGGTTGGACACTCCTTCTTGAACCTAATCTTGCCCCCGCTCCCGCAAAGGAACAGCATCTGCTCCGGGTCGTTTCCGTCCTTGCCCGAGGCGCTTCGTTCCACCGCCTTGCTCAGCTGAGCGGTTGTTACGCCTGTGCGGAGATGCTGTCAGGAGAGGGACTGTCTCACGGGCGGGGGGGCTGGGTAGACGAGGTCTTGCCACGGCTGGGGTTGCTTACCTCCGGCCACGAGATGGTAGCCGCAGTAGACTCGATTGGGTCTGCACGTGTATGCGTCCGCGAGAGGCGTGACGGCCAGCAGGGCCGCCGCGAGGATATGTGCCGTGGGGAGATGCATGACTGCAAGGGACTGCGGAAGCACGTTGAGAATGGACGTTCTGAGAGGAGCAACAATTCAAAAAGCCTGTGGTCCCGACATCACACATCGCAAGGGCTCTCAAGATCTTCAAGTACTTACTTTTTGACCGATGCCCCTCAACACTATCGCCATTGGAACTCGCTAACTGTTCCGTATAAGCCCGTGCTGCAGAAGCCGGCCCGAGTTTGTTTTACATACCGCTTGCGTAAATAGATGACCGACGCGGACGGGCGTTTACTTGACGCCTTGACGGTCTGCAACTGCCATTATGCAACTATAATTGGAAGGAGAAAGGAGGCGGAGGATGCCGCCGCGGCGCGCCTGTGCTACATCTCCGATTGGCGCGTGCCTTTGTTCGAGAAGGGAAGCACAGACACGCGCAATTTTTTTTCTTGATCACATTGACCTCAACAACCTCGCGTCGGGTATTATGACGTATGAGGACCAGCCCCTCGTGCCCAAGATCGACTATCGTGACCATCGGAATAGAAACCCCCGAGCGTCGCGAAGCCAAGACTGCTTGAGGCAACGCGGACATGCTCCTCCGTAGTCTGAAGTCGGGCGGCGAGACACACGCACACACACCAACACACAAAAGACAGAGTACGTCTTACAGGCGCTGGAGCCGTCAACAATACGAACTGAGTCCTTGAAGCACGTGAGGCTGATACGCTATATCCCCACGCATGACTCCAACAAAAACCTGTACTGTACATGCATGTCCATTGGCATCAGGCCTTCATTGCCTCCACAAACAGCTCCCTCATCCCCTTGAGCAGCGTCACCAGCTCCCGCGACTCGTTCACCCGCTCCAGCACCCTCTCCACGGCCTCGCGCTCCAGCTTGGGCCGGCAGTGCTTGACGTCGTAGTCCCGCGAGCTCGTCACCAGCTCGAACCACGCCTCGCGCTCCCAGTTGCGCTCGTCAATGTGCGTGTACACAAACTTGAGCCGGTCGTCGTGGCCCGCGCCCTCGATCCGCAGGCACAGGTTGGTGATCCAGAAGTCGAGCTCCGGGACGTTGAACCGCGACTGCGCCTCCTGCTCCGCCGCGAAGGCGCGCTGCGCCGCCAGCCGCGACTCGATCTCGGCCTCGGTCTGCGCGATCTGCTTCTGGAGGCTCTCGCGTCGCGCGAGGTGCTTGTCTCGCTGCGCCGCCAGAGACGCGATGGCGGCCTCCATCTCGCGCGTCTCCGCCTCCTCCTTTTCGATCGTCTGCTGGTGCGTCGCCGTCTTGATCTGCACGATCTCGATGTCCTTTTTGCGCATGCGCTGGTCCTCTGTGATGCATGTTAGCGATACGCGCTCTGCGAGGCTCTTCGTTTTGCTTGTCTTGTCGTGTCGCACGTACCCTGCAGCTCGGCAACGTTCATGCGAAACTGGTTGCGCTCCTCCAAGACGCGCTTGCGACCCTGTTCAATAAACGCGTCGAACTTGGCCGTGAACTTTGCCATGCGATCGCGCAGGTCGTCGAAGCCAAAGTTGATGCTCGGCAGCGAGTCCGCGGCCGAGGGCCCTGCCGGCGCCATCGACGGGCGGCCGTGGCCGATGCTTGAGGAACGCGAAGTCTCAAAGACTGTAGCCATTTTGAATGTCGTCGGGTACTATATCGTCGGTGTGAGGCGACTTGTCGTGTCTGCAGTCGTTTCTTGTTGCAGGCGTCGTTTGGCGCGATGCTTGGTGTGGTGTTTACCTCGAGTGGCAGTTGCTGGGTCGACAGCCACGGGGCGTGGCACACGCCCACCTGCCACGCGGTCACGTGCCGCAGGTTTGGAAACTTCGGAGCTTCACCGTGAAACGCCTCGCCAAGGTTGAGCTCACCGCGTTGCTCTACTCTGAATGGCACGTCACGCCTCGCGCTCCGGTAGCACAGCATGATCTTCTGAGCGACAGTTCCGAGCGATACGCTACCGCCACCATCGGCCACCATCGCATCACTACGCCACGGCAGTCCGAGATGAAGTGCCAGGCCATCATCAAGTCGCCCGCACATTGGAAGTCTTTGCTTGGTCCAAATGGCTGAGCATCGCCGCTTTGCGGACCTCAACTATGGTCACGCAGGTCTTTTAACATATATACCTTCCGAGGACCCCGAGAATAGCCCAGGCGTGCTGCATACAACCCGGGCGTTACCCAGCTGTAAGTCGCGACAGGTCTGTGCTTGCTCGCCCGTCTAACTCTTGCCGACAGCGCTTCACTTCCGGATAGTGGGATCATCAGCTCAATTATACCCCCCCTCCAAGTCGGTGACGCCCGCTGCTACTTCGTCTTCCCACTCGTGGGAGGAACGTCGGGTGCAGAGGAGATGGCTCCTTAATTCTCACCCCGAGGCCTTCATCGGTGACTCGTCCGTTCAGGAGCTGCTCAAAGATGACATGGAACGCTTCAAGAACGCTGTCGAGGAGCCGAACCGCAAGGCCCTACTGGCCGTCGGCCTCATGGCCGATCTGACAAACCAATGGAACCTGAGAGGGGCGTCTGTTCTCGCGACCGCAACCGGGCACTCCGGGCAAGAGCTGCGACTTGTCCGCCTCGATGAGTCGCAATGGCAGTGGGGAGATCACAAGGACGTACTTTTGAATCTATCCGTTATCGATCCTGTGCACCAGGAGGAAGAAGCCATCTGGACGAGCGATTCAGTGCCGATAACGCAGGTCAAGTTTGCAACTCATGTCTCTCGACACGGCTACGATCGATGGCTTCTAGTGCAGAAATCCACGGGAACGACCCTTTTACAGCCCGAATACAATCTCTTGCCGGTCTCCCAATCCGAAACGGCTGAGGCATCGGGAGAGCAGGGGCCGTCGTTCATCAAGCCAAATCCCTTGCTCACGTTGGAGGCGAGCCGAACGGGTGGCAATGCGCATTCCGACATGTTTCTGAACCCGTCATCGCTGGGTTGTCCCCCTCAGCTGGGTGTCATTGATGAATGCGGGTATTGGAGTATCTGGAACATCATGGGCGCCACAGATGCCGTCAAGAGGACCCTTCATCTGGTCCCCTTCAGGTGTGGGCATATCATCCAAGGCTTCATGGATACAATTCCAAAATATCCGTCCTATCCAGCAACGAGCCACGGCATGCTCGGCGTTGGCGCACCGCAGGCCGGCACAACGTATCGCACCCCTGCGAAAGGCGCTGGGCCTCTAGGTGCGGTCACAGTTCCTTCACGCTACGTACTGCTGTGGAATTCGAGTCAATTGGAGCTGTTTGATCTCGAAGCCACTACCGTCTTTCGAAAGCTAGACTTGACCTCGTCATCTCACAGACGACCGGATCGCATCCTAGACATCCAACTCAGCCCCTTCAACGAGGATCACGTCTTTGTGCTGACTACCCGACAAGTCATCTGGGTTGACCTCGATTGTCTGAATAGACAGGGCGAGGAAATATGCAAGCCAAAGATGCTCCTCGCTTGTTCGCATCCTGGTCTTGGACACGAGGAGATAAGAATGAGTGTTGCTCCCTGCGCGGGTGAGACTCAGTCAGCGCTTGTTTTTACACATTCTCCGGGGACAGAGCAGCTGTGCGTTTACTGGTTCACCATTTCGCCAACCACCGGCCTGCCGCAGTGGTATCGCGACATCTCGCGCCTGCCAGGCAGTGATGGGCTTTCTCCAAGCTCCAACACGCAGCTCCTTCGGGTGCATCCTGCAAGACTTGATGCCTCTCCGAAGCACTCTTCTGATGGGCCTGGGTCGAGATATCGTGACAGCGACACCCAATTCTATCAAGTGATGGCTCTTTCTGATAATCTCGGCGTGCGATATTCCATGTACTCATCCGTTTGCGACCCCACAGTCGAAGTAACACTTCCCACCACACGGGTGGGTTGGTCAAAGAGCGAGCAGCGGCGTCGCTGGAAAATGCGTCGAAGGCATTTCCTACAGCATGTTACGGACACCTTCGTCGTGTCCGACGCAATGGACCAAGACGACTTGGCAGCCCTTCTTAAGCAGGGGGATGTCGAGGAGGAAGAGAAGCCCGCGGTCGTCGGTGAGAACCGGCTCGTACCCCAACGGCGACCGATACGCTTAAAGATGGACCGAATTGCGCAGG
The DNA here is from genome assembly GCF_022605165.1 of Purpureocillium takamizusanense. NCBI lineage: Eukaryota > Fungi > Ascomycota > Sordariomycetes > Hypocreales > Ophiocordycipitaceae > Purpureocillium > Purpureocillium takamizusanense. Next base: position 2,933,633 of record NC_063072.1, read on the forward strand.
CGATCCAGGAACAACTCGACGCGAGTGCTGCGCAAGGCTCTTTGGGACTTCCGGTAGCCCTGTTCGATGCTCTGCGAGCTTTCATTGAGCACGGACTTGAATTTGGGATGCCGCTTTTCACATGGTAAGTCGCACTCCGAGTGCTGACAGGCAATTGCTGAAGACGCATAGGGCCGATGTAGCTTTTTCACTCGAGCAGCCTGTACAATATGGGCCGCCCGAGAACGGCATGGAGAGCGAGATCGAGCAACTTTTCGACGTGAATAGTGACAATGTCGTCGTTACGCAGTTACGGAGGCGTTCTGAAAAGGAGCCACTGGACGCTTTGCTCGGCCTAGGTTACTTGCAGCATCAGTACTCTGCACTGTGGCTTGACTCGGGGAACGAGATTCCCAAAGACCTCCAGCAGATCCGAAGGGTGTGGGTGAACGAAATTGCTCGGGACGTGTTTCTGTCGAGCTATGGGGTCATGGTCCAGCATGTTCCTCTATTGGGGGCGCCGACTTCCGGTCCGGACGAAACCCTCCTTGAGAAGTCTGCAATATTGCCGTCTTCTCCTCCACGACGCAGCCCTCGGGTTACCTCGTCTTCTCCCGAGCCAGGGCCTTCGACGCCTCCGACCCCGTCGGTACAGGAGGATGCTGCCATTCAGCGTTTGATGCTCTTGGCCACGTTTCAAGAGCCTGCGCTGCTGGTTTCGACGAAACAATCCAAAATACTATCGTACTGGCCCGCAGAGCGGGGAGTCGATACCCGAGACTATGTATCCAGCGTTGCAGTGGCAGCCGACGAAAAGTTTAGAGACGCCAGGCAGCGACTACATAGGATCGAGGCGAAGCGAAAGGCTCAGGCAGAGAAGTACAAGCGACCTGCGTTTATGAGGCAGGGCTTCCCGATGAGCGACGGCTTCGACCAGGAGGCGACCAGTCTGCCGATGCGACCGCCGCCCGTGCAGGCCATGTCGAGCCAGCAGGCTGTGCCAGAATCATCGCAGACGCAGATGGGGCCGACGGTCACGATGAGCCAACCCATGCCGGGAACATTCGGAGGAGACAGGAAGAAGAAGAAGGGAAAGCGCAAGAGTGGCTTCAGATAGTCAATGCATGTCGACACACAATGTGCCTTGCGCCAGCGCTTCCGCGCGTTGTGATCAAGAACATCAGATGTCCAATCTAAGCTTCCATTAAACGTATATATGGTAGGACTCTTGATAATTCAATCCGCGATGTGCCCTTATTGTTGTATCCGTCAGTTGAGGCGAGTTGTAAGTCATTTATTCCATGGCTCCAGCAGCCAGGAAGGAGGCCAAACGACGTAAGCGGGGCAACCCACCCCCACCACCAACTCACCTCTGCCTTATTCATCCTTCTTTCACATTGCCTTCACAGCCAGACGCACGTTCTTCTCACGTACGTGCAAGTCAACTCCGAGCTCTTCAACGAATTGCTCGAAGCGGCCGGCAGCATGTCGCACCACTGCCACGACGAGCACGCCGGGCACGGCGGCCACGATCACCACGAGCACGACCACGACCACTCGGACGACATCACGCCGGCGCTGCAGTCGTCGCTATACGAGCAGATCAACTTTGACGAGATCACGACGCTCAACGAGTCGCGCAGGGACGCGGGCAAGGCGGTGGTGAAGAAGACGTGGGCGGAGCGGCTGAGCTCCGAGCCGGAGCTGGAGAGCGATGCGGACGAGCAGCTCCTCATGACGGTGCCGTGAGTTATCTTCCTCGCGGGCTCCCCCCGGTGTTCATGATGCGACCCGTGTCACAATCTCGTGATACGAGAATTACGTGGCAACGTCGGCGCTGATGCTTAGACGTAATAACAGCTTCACCGAGCAGGTCAAGCTGCACTCCATCCTGCTCCGCACATCGCCGTCGCCCTCGGCGCCGCGCACGCTGCACCTGTACATCAACCGGGCGGACCTGGACTTTTCGTCGGCCGAGGAGCTCGAGCCGGTGCAGAAGCTGGAGCTGTCGCAGACGTCGGACGTGCAGGAGATCCCGGTGAAGCGCGCGCTCTTCGGCAAGGTGCAGCGGCTGGGGCTCTTCTTCGTGGACAACTTTGGCGACGGCGACGAGGACGTGTCGCGCGTGAGCTACGTCGGCTTCAAGGGCGAGTGGACGAGGCTCGGCCGCGCGCCGACCAACATCCTGTACGAGGCGGCGCCGCAGCCCGGCGACCACAAGCTCAAGGGGACGAGCGTCAATAAGATGGGGAGCGACATTGGCGGGGGTAGAGGGCCGGGGATGTGAGGTGAGGTCGAGGGGGGGATGAAATAGATTGTAAGCCTAACAAATAGATACCACACGGCGAGGGGCTGTAATTCAGTCTTGGTCTCTAGCACGAGAGATACTGTCGAAGAAGTTGAAGCCTGCGTCCGTGGCAAGGTCATCAAGGTTGGTGTATAGGTGCCGTGTCTGTCGCACGCTCAGAGTCCAAGTGGCCTACCCTGGATCACTCAGGGAAAAGGGCGCCCCACATATCCGGCCCGCGGAATAGCCGACGTTCAATTGGACCTCAGCAGTGGTCCCAAAATTTCGAGACGGCGAGAGCTTCCGCTCCCCTTTGGCGCTTCACTTCACCTCAACCTCCACAAACCGCATACCGATCGACACACGGCCGGCCATGCCACCCCGTCTACCCATACGGGTGGCCCTCCCGCGGCCATCCGCAGTGATCCCGCAAGGCGCGCCGCGGCGACTGCTCCTCCCGCCGCAACTCCTTCCCACGCCGACCTCGACCTCGGCCTCGACTTCGGCAACATCCATCACCAGCCGCGGCGTCCACAACGGCTGGTCGACGGCGCCGCCGAGGTCCAAGCACAGCCGGTTCAACCAACCCAGCGCGGGCCTCCCGGCCCTGACGACGGGCCCGGCGGCGGCGCTCAAGCGGCGCGAGAACACGACGCCGCTGCGGGCGGGCGTGCTGGCGACCAAGAAGGGCATGACGAGCATGTTCGTGGGGAAGACGCGCGTGCCGTGCACGGTGCTGCAGCTCGACCAGGTGCAGGTGGTGGCCAACAAGACGTGGGAGAAGCATGGGTACTGGGCCGTGCAGGTGGGCGCGGGGACCCGGCCGGCGCGCAACGTGACGGCCCCGCAGCTGGGGTACTACGAGGCCAAGGGCATGGCGCCCAAGAGCGAGCTCGCCGAGTTCAAGGTGCGCGGCGAGGAGGGTCTGCTGCCCGTGGGCGCGCAGCTGCTGCCCGACTGGTTCCAGCTGGGCCAGTACGTGGACGTGCGTGCGCGGTCGCGCGGCATGGGCTTCGCTGGCGGCATGAAGCGCCACGGCTTCGCGGGCCAGGAGGCGTCGCACGGAAACTCCAAGAACCACCGCACCATTGGCACGACGGGCCCGTCGCAGGGCAGCGGCAGCCGCGTGATGCCGGGCAAGAAGATGCCGGGACGCATGGGCAACGAGTGGGTCACGGTGCAGAACCTCAAGGTGCTCAAGGTGGACAACGAGCTGGGCGTCGTGCTCGTCAGCGGGCCGGTGCCGGGCCCCAAGGGCCGCGTCGTCAAGCTGCAGGACTCCAAGAAGCGCAAGGCGCCCGCGCTGCCGCACCGCGAGAAGGCCTTGGAGACGCTCAAGGAGAGGCACCCGGACGCCGAGGAGAGGCTGGAGATGGCGCGCAAGACGCACCTGGACATGAAGGAGAGGCGGCAGTCGCGAACGCTGGAGCTGTGAGGAGTCCTATGGTTGACGCGGCATCGTCGCGGAGGCGGGGACTGAGGTGGATGTTTGATCAAGGGCAGTTTCGAAGGAAAGCGGGCTTTTGTATGATATAGATACACGGGCGGTTCTCCCCCACCACTGTACAGCAAATTACATGACCATTTGTGCCATCCATCGATAAGCCACCAACCCAACGCCGTGCCAGTTGCCCCCTTCTTTCTCTGCCGTAGACTTCACACGGGAGGCACGTCTACTTGTCCGAGACAAGCTACTTGTTCAAGGCACCCTGCTGCCTGAAGCCCCTCGTGGCGTTGAGGTCCGCCGCGTCCTCCACCGCAGGCGCCGGTGAGGGCGACGACGGCGGCGGCGGCACATCATCGTTGAGCATGGTCCTGAACGGGTCCCCGTCCTCGAGCAGGTCGACCCAGTCACCGTCGGCGGCGGCGGCGGCATCATCCATCTTGAGGCTCCACTGGGTGGTCTCGAAGAGGGCGCGGCTCGAGGGCCTGTTGCTGGCGAAGCGCATGACGCCGGAGCCGCGGGAGCCGCGGACGGCGAAGTGGATGTCGATGCGGCCCTGGAGCTGGTTCATCTCGCCGCGGATCCAGGGGATGGGGTGCTTGAAGTAGATGTCGTCGCCGAGGAGGGCGCGGGCGCGGGGCGAGGTGCGCAGGGCGTAGAGGGTCGAGGCGACGATGGGGGACGACGTCTTTTGGTAGTTGAAGATGGCGAGCCCCGAGACGGCGACGACGGCGAGGAAGAGAGGGAGGGAGCGCGACCACCGGAAGCGTGTCTGCTTGATGTCTGTTTTGTTTTTGTGTTTGCCCATGTTGTCAGCCGGGAAGGGGTTCATGCATTCGATGCCAGTACCATCATCACCGCCACCACCATCACTGCTACTGCCACAACGTCATTCACCACCATCACCACCTCTCTACCGCTTCTAACAAAGTTCTGATTGCTCAAGAGGCGGCGGTGGCGGCGACAACGGGAGAACGAAAAGAGTTAAACGCACCTGGGAGCTCGCGGTCGGCGCGGCGGGACATGAGCGGCCCCTCGCCGGGTCTCGGGGCGGGCGTGTTCCAGCGCCTCTGCGCCGGCCCGCGGGACCACCACGCCGGCGATGGCGGCGGCAGTCGCGAACATGATGATGGTGATGGCGCAGCTGCATTGGCTCTGGAGCACTGGCGCAGCGACGACGATGTAACCGCCCCCGGCACGCGGTGCCGGACTGCTTGCGACAGCATGGTGTGCTGCTGTTGTGGAGTTGTGTGTGTGTGCGCGCGCGCACGTGTATGTGTTATGTGTGATAGAGAGAGAGCTAATGAAAGTCGGGGTGGTGACCAGCTGCTAGCCCCGTGGGCGTTGTTTGCTGATCGCTCGCTGTTCTGTCGTTGTCGTTGTCGTTGTCGTCGTCGTCGTCGTCGGTCTGGGAGAGAAGTTTTGAGCAGCCTGTCTCTCGGGCAGCGAGGACGTAACGAAGTAAGTGGGCAGCAGTCCGTCAGAAGTCGTTGACTTTCGGGAGTGGCACCGGCGGCGCTAGGAGCCGTAGGTACTTCCAATTCGCACCAGGCGTGACAAAAAAGTGGATAGACAGAGAGCAGCACAGGGGGTGCTGAGGGGTCCACGGGGGTCCTTTTTTCTTTCTTTCTCATGCGCTGGAGCTTTCTGGCATGTGGCGTCATAGCAGCAGGCACCCAACTAACTAACGTTACTTATTACTGGAACCTCCAGTCAGTTGCGCGTCAACCTGCACCCTTCTCTCTTCTTCAAGACCTTCAACCGCGCTTTCCTTTCCCCCGCCGGCCGTCAACTCGCGCACGCGTCTCCTTCCCCTCCTCGCGTAGCTTCGCATTACTCAAGAAAAGAAAAGAAAAAAAAAACGAAAGACTATCTATCGCCAAAGCCAAGAGGCGGCCGCGGCCACCATGTCCAACCCACGCGGCGGCGGCGGCGGCGCGACAGCCCGTCTCCGGCGCACGTTCCGCTACCCGCACGACTCGGACTCGGACGCCGAGCCCGACGCCATGGACGAGCAAGGCAAGCATATAAACCTTTTTCTCCTCCTCCTTCGTTTCCCTTCCCCTCTCCTTACCTCTTCCTCCCCTTCTCATACTATATCTTGTCTTCAACCCTTCCGTGGGCAAGTAGGCAGGCAGGCAACCCTTCTGGCCAACCGACTAACAAACATCCCTCCGCACAGAGCAAGAAACCCTCATCGCCAACCTCGTCGCCGAAAACACCTCCCGCAACGAGACCTTTCGCCTCGCGCTCCTCGCCCTCCCCCTGCTGTCTACCCTCCCGTACCTCATAGCGCTCTTCCTCGCCCCCCGGCGCCAGTCCCCCCCGTCGTCCTACCCCGGTAGAGGAGATGGCGGCGGTAGCGGCAGCAGCACGGCCTTCCTCTGCCTCCTCGGGCTCACCTCCCTCCTCGCCACCGCGTACCTCCTCCACCGCCTCCCCCCGACCGTCACTGGCATCGCGCCCCTGGACGCTTGGTCTCGCGGAGGCGGCGTCGCCTCCTTCTCGTCCTCGTCCGCGCGTGGGCATGGCCATGGCTGGAGGAGCCGCGCTGGCGTGCTCGACGGCGGCGGCAGCGGTAGCGGATCGCCCCTGGACATGTACCTGCCATACCTGAACCTGGTCCTCGTCGCCATGGTGGCGCTCTTGGGCCTCGTGGCTGGGCGTGGGCCCGGGGAGTTCGGGGTGGTTGGCATTGGCAACTTGCCCGCCCTCGTGTATGTCGTCGTTTTGATCGCCAAGGTCGTAATGGGCAGCGTGGACCCGGAACGGGAGCTGTCGGCCCTCAAGTACCGGTTCAAGGGTGCCTGAGGTGCTACGATCTTCGCGAGTCTTGCAAGGCGTTGGGGGGGGTTGGTTTTGTTCCTACGTAAATGGCGGTCTGGCCGTGAGTGCTGCTCATGCATGGCATGACGATTCGCAACACGTACATTAACTCTCTACTATCAAGCCGCTGCCATTTCATCATTTTGTGCTGTTGATCCGTCGTCTCCCCACGTCTACATGTCTATCGAGTCATTGAACCGCAAAATGCCGTGATTCTTCAAAACGCCATCCACCCCTTTGGGCGGGCGAGGGAACGGTTCCGTCAACGGGCTCGTGTCCGGCGAGTCGTTGGACTTGTCCATCACCAGCGCCAGCCCGTGAGACTTGACTGCATCGACGAGCGCGGGCACCATCTCCTGTTACATGTTAGCAAAGTACCACTGGGGGCTTCAGTGAGAGAAAAAGAAACGTACCAAGAGCCGAGAATAGCACATCAGGCCCATGAAGTTATTGCTCTGCGCGATCCGTACCGCCTCCTTGATTGACGTGCTCCTGCGCCCGCTGTTCGACAGCTTGCTTGGGCCAACGAGATTCTCTTCCCTGCCTAGATCGTTGCAGAGGAAGACTGGGAAGTTAGGCTGCTTCCAGTTCAGCGCCGTGCACAGTCGGGCGTTGTAACTGGAGAAGACCATGGACCGTGCCACCTCGGGGGACTGGAACTGCGCCCTCTGAGCTCGCGCATGGTCAAAGACTGCCGTCAGGATGGAGTCAACGAAAACGTTGACGTCGAGGGCCGGGCCTAGCGCCAGCATCCTCTCCTCTTCTGCAGACGGATAGAGAACCTGAAGGTTGACGTGGACTCCGCGAGGCAGGATAGACAGAGCTTCCTTGAGTGTGACACCGGCCGTGGCCAATGTGTGATAGATCTCCGCAATATTCTCGACCGTTTTTGAGGGAAGGCCAGCCAGCGCGGCACGGCTCGTGCTCTGCGCCGTGATGGCAGCGAATTGCTCCAAGGACAGCCTGCATACCGGTATTTGCAAGCCGCCACAGGCAATGGTCCACTGGGGCCACACGACCGGCACGCCGTCGCTCGTGTATTGCACAAAAAGCCGAACATAGTCGCCAGACAGGCTCGACCCAGTGACGACGGCGTTGGTCGGCTGGTTGAACTGGCTCGTAGCTTTCCAGTACGTCTCAAAGTCTGTGATTTCGAGGGGCTGGCCGCGGAAAGGCTTGATGACCTGCGTGCTGAAGCTGATCTGCCCAATGGCCCGCAGCCGAGGGTCGAACAGCGGAAGGCAGCAGCTCGAGCTGCCCTGCTGCGTCTTAAACGCCGAGGGTAGCACCACCGTCTTAGCAATGACCTTGGCGCCGTAGGTGGGGAAGACATCAAAATCCAAAGAAAAGGTGTCGAGGTTGTCGACCTGAAAGGAAACGGTTCGGGTATCTTCTTGGAAGGGTAGGATAATGTTCTTTGGGATTAGGTCGGAGACTTTGGAGGAGATGGTCAGGCGAGCAGCCGGATACTTGCCGTCTTGGAAGAATATCAAAGGCTGCTCCTTGCCCTCGTCGAAGTTGATCTGCACCACCGTCTTGGTGTCCAAGAAATTGTGGCCATAGCGGCGCAGCGGGATGATCGGCGGCGGCAGCTCGAGAACCGGAATTGCATCCGGATCCAATGACATGGGCAGCGGCGCGCTGCTGCTGTCCATTGGCCCAAGAGACGGCTGTGCCACCAGGGGGCTGGCCCTGATGCGGGTGTTGAACGGTGTGAGCAGCTTCATGCAGGCCAGGTGGCCTTCCCAGGCCGCGTAGTACATGGCTGGCAGGTCCTTTTCGTCGACGATATTCACATCGACGCCAACCTTGAGCAGGGCTTGAAGGCAGTCGACGTTGCCTTCGCTGGCCGCGTGCACGAGCGGCGTCCAGCCGTACAATTTATCGATCTGGTCGAGGTCCGCTCCATACTGCTTCAGAAGCAGAAGCAGCTGCGACGACTTCCCGGCTCGCGCGACCAGGTGCTGGGGGTAGAGGCCTTCGGCATCTGGCACTATCTTGGCCCCGTGCTTCAGCAGCATCTCGACGACTGGCTCGGACCCGTGCTCGCATGCAAGGTTGAGGGGGACATGGTCAGTATCCGAGGTGGGATCGATGCGTGCCGACTTGGCGAGTAGATGTTCAATGCAGTTGAGATGACCGTGAATTATGGCATGGATTAGGGGGGTGAAATTGTCGTGGTCAATGAGGTCAATCGTTGAGAGATTCGCTAGACAAGGTCAGCTCTCTGCTAAATGCAAGTTGGAGTAGTCGCTTACCATCCAAGAGCACTTCCAGCATCGGCAGGCGCCCATGCAAGCTGGCATAATGCAGCGGAACTCTCCCATACACATCCGTGCGGCCGACAGCTACCCCAGCCTTGAGGCCCCAATCGAGGACATACTGTTTGCCGTAGATTGCTGCTTGGTGAAGGCAGTTGCGTTCATTGATGTCGTCGTAAGAGTGAAGGTCTACGAGGCCGGTGTCGAGCAGCACCTGCAGGGCTGTCTGCGGGGCGTCATGGATGGCCGTCAAGAATGTCCGAGTGACACGATCTGTCAGGGAGTTGTCGCCGTCGCTCACATCGCTAGCAGACTGCATTTTAGCAAGCAAATCCCGCAGCGACTCCAGGTTGCCCGTTATGACGGTGTCGAGCAGGAGGGTGTCGGCATCGCCCTCATCGGTACCCACGAAGTGCTGACTCGTGACGACGTGGCCAGACGTCTGGAAGTTGACTTGGATTCCATCTGACCAGGCACCGAGCTCCTGGAGGCTGGTCGTGGCCTGATCGGAGAGCTCACTTATGACGGTGGCGTTGAAAAAGGGCTGGACCTCGACGGCCCGCGAAAGGTAGAGCTCTTTGGTCTTTGACTTTGACGTCTTGTCCCATTTCTTTAGGATCTTGGAGAAGGCGGTGCCATTGATCTCGACAAATTGCTGGAGCTTGTTGAGATCCGTGGCAAATTGTTGGAACCCTTCCTCCAAGGTTGTGAACTTGGATGAGCGTCGCGAGATTCCTTGGCGTGTCTGCAGCACTTTCTTTTTGTCGAGTAGTGTCTTCAGCCGAATTTTGAGCTGTTTCATGACCCGCGGTCAGCAATGGCTACTACAAGAGCCGCGGGAAAGATTAACCAACCTCAGCTTCCTTCTGGAGATAGAAGGCATTTACTTTGTCGAGCTCGCGTTCCTATACGAAATTAGTACATGTCGAGGGGAACAGGGGTGGGGCAGGGGGTCGTTACCAATTGGAAAAAGAATGTGGCCTTGTTCGCCTGAAGGGCTGCTTGCGAGTCCACAGGTGTGGCAGATCGCAAGACATCATTCTGGGCAGCTAGGGTTGGAGTCGCAGAGAGTTTCTTGATGAGCTACAGGCGCGGTGGACGGTCAGTACGTGGTACAGGACAACACCTTGAGCGGAGTGGCAGCCAAGGATGTGAACAAGGTACGGGGGGCTTTATTCATGGTTCCATCCCGGCTAGCTAGCCGGGATACCAAGCAGGCAGTCGAGGACCAGGGAGGGTCAAAAAGCAATGAGAGAGTGAGCAGAGTGCCGTACCTTTTTCAGGGCCTTGTAGTTGACAAAGCTGGCGGCATATTCGGGGACCTCAAGCTGGCGCTTCTGGATCTGCTTGCCGAACTTCCTGTGACGCGAGAGTCATGGACGGTCAGCCCGAGGCTCGCTGTAGCAAGCGTGTAGGGAGAGAGAGGTGGCCGGGTATGGAGAGACGGTACGAGACAGGGACGTACATGTTGGGGCACAGAGCCACCGGCGGCAGCGAGACGGTAGCACTGATGAAATGTCTGCCGACAGATGGCACAAGGCCAGAGGTGGAGAGAGCTTTTGCAGGGCGAGCGCTGCTGGGCCACGAGGAGGGTGGTCAAGGCGGTATTGCCTCCTGCCCCTCGTCGAGCACGCGCGTTGAGAGGGGGATGAGTCGCGAGTGCTGGTGGCAACCCAAGGTCCTAAGGCATGACACCAGCAAGGGACTTGGCAGCGAACCAATGCGGAGGGAAGGCTGCGGGGCACAGCACGGAGATGGAAGCCGACGAGTCGTTCGGCAGCGGGATGGACGTTGCAGCCCGACGGTTGGTGGTGCGCCGTGGCTCGCTAGTAGTCGTATGCAGCGGGCGGCACGGTCTTGCAAGCTGGCTCGGTGACTGCTTTCAGGAGCGGCAGCCGAGTGGCGGCAAGGGAAGCAGCGGTAGTAGTACTAGCAGCAACGAGTGAAGCGTCTTGTCTGCAGGCCGAAATGAGTGAGACGGCCGTGTCGCGGTCGTGCAGGCAGATCGGCGCTGGATCCCGTCCGCGGCTCCGGGAGTGGATAGGACGTCGCAACGGCTTTCCCAGCGTCACCACCGCCAGCCGTGAGTAGTAGTAGTGGTGGTGATAGTAGTAGTAATGGGTAGGCACGGTAGTATGTGGCGCGGCGAACAGCATACGGCCAGGCAGGTGGACAAGCAAGCTGGCTCGAAGCGTCCCTGGTGATGAGTTCAGGGTGAGTGAGGAAGTCAAACAGAGTTTTGGCGGCGCGCCTCGTCATCGTAACAAAGAGCTTACCTTGCCGTGGTTCCTCCCACTCACGTAGTACCTCTTCGCAACAGGGACGGTCCAGCTCGTGTATGTTACTTTGGAAGCGGGGGCGTGTGACTTGCGTCGAGGTTTCCAACGGCTGCCGTCTAATAACTAGTCGTTCATCGTGGGCTGCCCTCTCGCAGCTGATGGTGGTACCGGGCGCTGGTGCTGGTGCTGGTGCTGGTGCTGGTGCTCAAGTGGGTGCCCGCCGTGCTGCATGCCCGTCTGGTTTGTCCAATTATGGCACCCTGACATGGGCAGAGACAGAGAGAGGTGGGCCAGACCAGCAGGAATGCTGGCACGTCGTCGTTTCCGGCATCCACTCGGGCCTGGGCCCATGACCTCGCGAGCCCGACCGTGACTTAGCCGGCAATCTGGACAGCTGCTATAAAAAGTGACCTACTGTTAACATAGTATCGCACTGCCGCAGCACCGCACTACTGCGCTCTAGCGTTCTCCCTCAACCTGCATAGGTACACACACCGCGCCGCCGGACATCCAATCGATGGCCCACGTTGGACCCCGTGCTCGAGCGATAGGTGAAGCTCGGCATATCGATGTCCACGTCCCCAGTTGCCGATGCAGTCAAGAGCCGCTGATGCCCCTCATCTTGCTCCCAGGCAGAACTCACGCGACCGCCAAGCCCACGGTGGTACAATGGACATGCTACGTCAGGGCCAGGTACCGCGGACAGGCCAGACGAGGTACATGACGTGTCGGCGCGGGGTACAGAGTTCTGACGCAGGAGCTGTATGTACATCAAGGCACGTGCTGTACATATTGCGACAGCATGCATACTACGTGCATGGATGAATGCATTGTTTGGAGCCTCGCCCACGCCATGCTACACTCGGTCGGTCCGTGGTCTCTTGGTAGGCTGGCGGGAAGCCAAGCCAGGAACAGGAACAGGCCCACCAGTTCGCAAACTCGTGCCTTTTTCATTCGTACCATCGCTGCGACTCTGCGTCTCAACTTTTTACTATGACGTCGATCATTGCGACGTCCGGGTGAAGATGCCCGTTGTGGAACAGGTCAAGTCGTCTAGCACCAGCGAGTGGAAGCGATGATTTGTTGGAAACGCTACTGCACGAGCGACCTCTTCCAGGCTTGGATTGCCGTTCGTATTCGACTCCATGCTGCTCAATTCATGTTCCACTTTCCAGGCCTGAATAGGGTATCTACCAGGTCTCAGTTCTGAGAGACATAAGTAACTGCACTGCGTCTTGCGCCGCAACAGGAAGCAACAGTCCTCCACCATCTTGTGGTCCTACCCGAAAAACCGGTCGCCCAGCTAAATGCGAGCGCCAGCCCTCGTCTCAAGATAACGGAACGAGGCGTGCGAGCTTCAGCTTTTCTTGCCGGCCGCGTCACCCTCTTTGGTAGGGTCCACGAGACTGTCAGCCATGGCCTCCGCCGCAGCCTTCTTCAATCTCTCGCTCTCATCTGTCTTGGAGTCCTTGGGCTTCTCCTTGACGTCCTTGGCATCCTTCTCATCCTCACTGTCTCCCAGGCTGAACGGGTCGTTGTCTGCCATCGGAGCCGGCTCGACGGTCGAAAGCGGTTGCCACTTGCTCGGCTTCATGGCCGACGAAGGCGTGTCCTTGGGCGGCACCCTGGGCGACGTGTCGTACATGTTGATCTCCTCAGTCTCCTCCTTGAACCCCACGCGTCGTCCGTCGCTGGGTCTGGGAGAAGAGGATGGAGGCGGCGGTCGGTGCAGAGTGGGGTTAGTACGGTTGGCGGGTGCTACCAGCCGGTCAGCAACGTTTCGTCATCAGGCGGCAACAACAGACTCACTCCCGTCGGCAGAGAACTTCATACCTGCAAAGTCATCACTCAGAACCTGCGGGTCGGCATCGTATCTGTCGTAGTCGCCGCTTCTGCGGCTAGCCTCACCGGGGCGCCGGAACGGCGAGCCCTGTCGTTGCGTCGGCTCCTCCGTCTCGTCAAACCCGTCCTCAATCTTCTTTCTCAGGTTCGTGATCCATCCATTAACCTTGGTCTGAGTCTCGAGGAAGCCCTTGCGAAGGTTTTCGCGAATGACGGGCAGGTCGTCGTCGATGAAGCTATGCTCGCGATCGTCGTCGTCAAAGGGGTGCTGAGCACCGCGAGAACGGTTCGAGGTTCTCGCCTCATATGCGCCCACGTTGTCGTAGTGTTCAGCTAGTTGTCTTGCGTAGAGCTCGTCTGCCTCGACTTGTGACATAGGCGTGTGACCCTGAGGTCGTCGAGGTTGGGGCGGCGGGGCATCTTCTGGTTCGTTCTTGGCAGCGTCTGGATCGGTCATCTCTGCTTCGCGTCAGCCCCCGCTCTTTGAGGATGCATCTTGCCCATTTGCATACCCAACAGCGCATTGAACGCCGGCTCGACCCGTCCGCTGCTGGCTCGTAGGACTGCCTTGATGACCGAGTTGTCCACGGACGGGAACGCCTCTTTGAGGATCATCTCGTTCTTCTGTGCCTCCGTCAAAGGACGAGGGGGCTTTGGAGGGGGCGCTTCGTCGGACGCGGCTTCTGGGACATCTGTTACGGCAGCGGGTAGCGGCGTCGTCGTGGCCGTCGTCGTCACCTTGGGGTCTGCGCCGGAGCCGGTACCCGGCGCGTCGTCGCTGGCAACGACACCGGTATCCTGAACATCGTCGTCGTCCATTTCGAGAGGCCGTGCCGTTGTGGGTGACTCTGCGCCTGCCTCGGTCGCAGGCTTGTTCTAGTTGACACAGGGGGGGTTAGCAATTGCTGATGATGGCAGTTGCCAGGCAGGCGGAGGAGGGAGCCTCGCACTAACCGCGTCCGCCTGGGATGACATTTTAGGGAGGGGTGCTGTCAGAATCTAGTGCCGGTCGCTGCACTTCATAAGAAAAAAGTAATGTGGGCTCCTTAATTATACTGGATATTGGGAGGTTGTCAGAAGTTAAGATGACGCATCACGGGAGGCGGCTACTAGCAGCCTTTACGTACTGCAGCCCGTGATGTTGGCGAGGGGCTACAGCTCGGGGACACGCCAATGATGACGTCCCCACAAGCCAAGGAGCAAGGGCCACGCAAGCCACACGTGGTAAATGAGCTTCGCCACATTGACACAGCAGCACGAGCCACAACTTTGTTGGTGACGAATTTCGCGCCGGACCTCAAGGTTCAGGGTAGCTTTGGTCGACAGCATGAACATTTGAGCAGGCAGTCACGTCGTCAACCGCCAAGTAGTTGGCTGAGGCGGTCGGTGATGCCACATACGTGATACGTGACAGATTCGTTTCATGGTGGCCTTGCATGCACTGATGCCTCTGCACGAGACCCCTACCCAGTACTGACTGTCTGGCGTCACGAGAATGCTGGTTGGTCATCATGGCCGACTTCGACCTCGCCTCGTCGTTCATCCCTGCTCTGCATAAACCAGCGGCCCTCCTACCCATAGCAAAGCACCGTCAGAGCCTGCTCTACGTCGTCGAGACATACCCTGTCACGATAGTCATTGGTCAGACCGGCTCAGGGAAGACGACACAGATACCCCAGTATCTAGAGGCCGCTGGTTGGTGCGCTGATGGAAAGATTATTGGCATCACCCAGGTAAGTTCCCCTCCACACGGAAGTGCCAACGTACATAGCTAACGGCCATTAAAGCCTAGGCGGGTCGCTGCTACGACAGTAGCTGTGCGTGTCGCCGAGGAGCTCGGATGTGAGCTCGGCAAGGAAGTGGGCTACTCAATCCGCTTCGAGGATGTCACGTCCGCAGAGACACGCATCAAATTTATGACTGATGGCCTCTTGATACGGGAGGCGCTTGTCGACCCCCTACTGAGCCGGTACTCGGTCATCATGGTGGACGAGGCGCATGAGAGGTCCATCAGCACCGACGTTCTTCTAGGTCTGCTCAAAAAGATCCGCAGGAAACGGCCAGACCTGCGCATCATCGTGAGCAGCGCGACGCTCCAGGCCGAAGAGTTTTTGAAGTTCTTTTCCCACTCGAGCGACGAGCGGCCATCAGAAAAAGAGAATGGCGACGAAGAAAACACCGTTGCCAAGATTGTGAATCTCGAGGGCCGGACATATCCCATTGACATCCTGTACCTCGAGACTCCGGCGGAAAACTACCTCGAAAAAGCAATAGACACCGTATTCGACATCCATACGCAAGAAGGGGAAGGAGACATTCTGGCATTCCTGACCGGGCGTGAGGAAATCGACAACGCCGTTCAGGCCGTGTCGGAGAGGGCCGCCCAAACGGGGAGCAAGTATGAGGCGATTCAACCACTGCCTCTGTATGCCGGATTATCATCGGAGCAGCAGATGTATGTCTTCGACAAACTACCAGAAAAGACGCGCAAGGTGGTCTTCTCGACGAACATTGCCGAGGCGTCGGTAACCATTGATGGTATCGTCCATGTGGTCGACTGTGGCTTCGTCAAACTGCGGGCTTACAATCCCGTGACTGGGATCGAGACGCTCACGGCTACACCAATATCGAAGGCCTCCGCGTCCCAAAGGGCCGGAAGAGCGGGCCGTACGAAGCCGGGGAAATGTTTTCGGCTGTATACGGAACACGACTACGAGGCTCTGCCGCAGACGAATCCGCCGGAGATACAGAGGTCCAACCTGGCCCCGGTGATCCTCCAGTTGAAGGCTCTGGGGATTGACAATGTGGTACGATTCGATTATCTGTCTCCGCCGCCCTCTGAACTCATGTCCAAGGCCCTCGAGCTCCTCTACTCTCTGGGTGCCTTGGACGAGTACGCCAAGCTGACGCGGCCGCTGGGCTTCCGAATGGCGGAACTGGCAGTCGAGCCCATGATGGCCAAGGTCCTTCTGTCCGCAGAGGCCTTTGGTTGCCTCAGCGAGATTCTGACAATCGCTGCGATGACGAGTCTGGGCGGCAGCGTGTGGTTCTACCACGACGGCGAGCAGAAGCAAATGGAAAGCTCGCGGCGCAAATTCGCCGCCGAAGAGGGCGACCACCTCACCCTACTCAATGTCTACACCGCGTTCGTCACCAAAGGGAAGAAGGAGTCGCGTTTCTGCTACGAGAACAACCTCAACTTCAAGTCCATGACGCGGGCGGTCAGCATTCGGGCGCAGCTCAAGCGCTACCTCGAGCGGTTCAGCATCACGGTGGACGAGTCCCTTGCGGCGCAGCAGCCCAAACCAGATTACGCCAGAAAAGCCGAGCAGATACGACGCTGCCTGACGGCAGGGTACTTTGCGCACGCGGCGAGGATGCAGCCCGACGGCACGTATCGCAACGTCGCTGGTGGGACTGTGCTGCACGCGCACCCGAGCTCCCTCATGTTCAACCGCAAGGCGGACTGGGTGATTTTCCACGAGGTCATGGAGACGGGCGACAAGACGTTCATCAGGGACGTGACCAAGATTGAAAAGGGTTGGCTGCTCGAGTACGCGCCGGAATTCTACAAGGTCGCACAGTCGAAAGGCTAGAATGACATCCATCGGGGTAACACGGCGACGACTCGTGACTTGGAAGTACGTAGTGATACGTACGTACTTCGTACAGAGAACAGCTGGACCCAGGGAAAATTCTCTGGCGATCAACAAGCTGTCGATGCCGGAGCTAGCACATTACGCATGATCGTGTTCACTTTGCGGGGGCGCACCGTCCGCAGCCCGGGCTGGCCGTGGCCCACTTACCAAATGTCTCTGCGTGCTCGAGTATCCGGGAGCCGGAAAACAAATACTAGCATAGGAATGCGGCAAAGGCCGCGGTGCGGTGCGTGTGCGACAATGTCTGGCGGCGAAGCTTTTCGTTTCTCACCCGGGTGGGCGGTCGGGCACCGGTTCTTTCCCTGCAACATGGGTCCCCCCCGCCCCCTGGCAGCAAAACATCGCCAGCAAGCAACAAACAACAAGCACAAGCCTTGGACCAACCAACGCAAGGGAGGACCGGGCATTTGCTGGGACGAACACACCGCTCCTGCCGTCTCCGGATCGCGTCCTGACAGTACCAGTACTTTGGAACAACAGCAATTGGTAATCCTAGGTATAAGCATCGTCAAGCCGAGCAGGGAGCCGCTGGGTTGGTGACGTGGACCGCTGTAGCGGAGAGCCAAGAATCTGACAGGCCGGACGGACGGCCTGCCGGAAGCAGACAGCGCCGCCGGCCGTCCCCGGGTCAGGAGGGCCTGACAGAGCAGAGCAATAGTTCGTAATACTATAGCATCTTTATGCGATGCGAAACGAAATATCGTCGGGGTCACAGACCCCCGTGCCGTGGCGGAGAGTCAAATCTCGACAGAGACGAAGGCGGCCGTCTGGAGCAGCACCACCCCTTTTTCGTTTCTGCAATTCATCTCGGCTCGCCACTCACTGTGGCCCCATGCGTGCAAACGGCAGGCACCGCACCGCCACGATGTCACGTTCAACGAGGGCCATCCCAGCGCGTCTCAAGGACCGAGTCGTCGTCGCTCCCCCACCATGCGCGTCTGTTTATCTTTGGCGCTGACGGTGCAGACAAAATGGCCGCCAGAGCCGCGCGAGGGTGTGAGATGACGGAGGGGCTTCCAGGACCGTTCCAACTCTCTGGTCGGGTGGTGGAGGGGGAAAAAAAAGAAAGAAAAAAGCAAGGCACGACGGCCGGTGCCTCGTTGGGTGGGCTAGACAGGATCGGACAGGACAGACAGGCGTGTGTTAGACCGGACCAAGGCAGGGCAGCAGGGCGCGCCGACGTTGCGGTGCGAGCGAGCCATGCAGTGCGATGCGAGGCGAGGCAAGACGATTGATGATTGCAGCCATCCCGTGTGGCACCCGCCGGCGCGGAGCAGCAAGCCAAGCCAAGCAGGCATGGGCCCCAGTACGAGTCGTGGCGTCGGACGGCGCCATAGCGAGATGGGGTTTAGCGTCAGGGGCAACGGCTCCCAACCGCACAGTGTTCGCGGAGCCTCGCCTTGTGGGCGCCTTCACGCGCCGTTTCGCGGGGTAGAGCCGTGCCTCGACCGCCACCTGCCGCCGCCACACTGTGTGAAGCCCCCGTGACGGATCCCGTGTCCCACCCCAGGCGGCCACACCAGCCCACCATCCTGCCCTGGAGCGACCGCGTACCTGCATCCGACCCCGGCTGCCTGCCCGGGGTTTGGGCTCTCAAGTCTCCAGCGACCTCGCGCAAGCTCGAAAGCCTCTTCCGCTAGGCGGGCCAACCGCCTTCCATGAGGGGGTTCTGGACGCCGCGCCGATTTTCAACCATTCCATCCGAACCTGCTGCCCACGAAGATAGAGCGCTGTTCCATTCTGGTACTGATACCTAATAAGGCTACTCTGTAGTCGCTGCCAGTGCAGACCACACCCACACCGGTGGGAGCCACTCCTTCCAATGCTATTTTGAGGCCTCTCGCCGGGTCCGTGACGGAGGCGTCGTCTGGTCCTTGCTCTCCTGTGCGGACCCGAGTTCGACCAAAAGGGCGCCCATCGCGCGGCCGTCTGTCTGTGCTGCCGCACTGGAGGGGCGCTTGCGTGATATGCTTTGCTGCACAACACTGTTGAATAGATGCGAATGAATGCATTGTGCCTGTGCGGCCTGTATGCGCGGCGTGTATGAGGACCGAAGCACGTACGGCTCTGGACTCGTAGTCGGGCACGACTCGCGAGACGAGCGGGCGA
Organism: Purpureocillium takamizusanense; assembly: GCF_022605165.1. NCBI lineage: Eukaryota > Fungi > Ascomycota > Sordariomycetes > Hypocreales > Ophiocordycipitaceae > Purpureocillium > Purpureocillium takamizusanense. Next base: position 2,952,319 of record NC_063072.1, read on the forward strand.
GCACACGGACGTGGCCACGCCCCCCCCGTTGGTCGTAAATTAACACAGAGTCCTTTACTTTCCCTGTCCTCTGTCTGACGGACCATGGATGGATGGATGCCATGGCATGGGTCCCGGGTCCTGAGCAGCACCAGCAGAACCAGCAGCACCAGCAGGCAGGCAGCAAGCACAGCATAGCACAGCGCAGCATAGCACATGGTCATCTTTTTCGCTCCCTCCCTCACTCCCTTTTTTTCCAAGTCAGCGTCCCCATCGACGGCCCTGCCTGTAATTGGAACCGTCCACCCCTCACACCCCCCTGTCGAGGCCTCGTCCGCAGCGCTGTCTCATTCGTCGCGACCAGCGCCGGCTGCTAGCCTCGACGCCCTGGGCCTATCATCTCCCGCTGTCTTCAGGCCCCCCTTCACGGCTCCACGCCTGTAATCTGCCAGCCTTTGGCCAGGTGCTTGCCTGGATTGGGCCGTCTGCCCGCTCACCTCCTCCTCGACTCCTGGCCACCTCTCCCTCTCTCGCATCGTTGCTCTTCACCCTCGACGACTGCATTCTCGCGTCGAAGCCAAGCCCTTCACCTCGCCTGCCAGCAGGCCCGTCACTCTTTTAATCGCCCTCCAGTCATTCATTTGGTTGTTTAATAGTTGCCGCCTGCCCAGCAACTGCAGCAGCAGCGGCGCGTCGTTCTTTTAGACCAACAACAGCCATCTCTCGAGGGACGCGTGCCCTTGCCGTCGTTTCGTTTCTTGTTTCGCCCGTCAAACCCTCTTCAGATCGGCAGCCACCGAACGCGAGCCCACCTGTCCGTCCATGCCTTGACGACGATCTTATTTTTCTTCACGTTCCGAGTTTCATCTGCACGGTCATGATCGGTGGATTGGCAACCTTCAAATAATACAAGGGATATATTGTTTTGCTGCGCGGAGCATAACGGTGGTTGGAACGGGAAAGCCGGGGGACAAGGAGCCTGCATCAACATGGCCCTTTTACCCGTACGGAACGGGAACGGGGGAGCCATGGGACGGGCGACCTTCATCAACGACGGATATGTCATGCAACCGCGCATCAACCTTCGACGAGCTCACGTGGGCTTAGAACCACCCGCCGCACACTCGTACGCCAAGTTCGCCAAGCGGAGCGCCTGCATTGGCAGCGACTGCGACAAGGCTGTCGGCACGAACGTCACCAATCTTGCCATTATCCTTGGCGTCGTGTATGTATTATGATGCCCGATTCCAACTCGCCCTCAGTCGTGGGCTGTAGAATGGGACTCGCGATGCTAACGTTCGAGCAGAATCCCTGTCGTCGTGGCCATCATTGTGCTGTTCTTTCTGCACCGCAGAAATGTCAGGCGGCTGCGGATGGAGGACGCAAAGGACCCGAATGTCGGTCTCGACTTTGGTCTCGACGATGGTCCTGCAAAGGGCGGCAAGCGAAAGAGCTTCATGTTTGGCAGCGAAAAGACGACTCACAGGCCCGGCCAGCTCTCCATGGACATGAATCTGTCCTCGCCCTATCTGCTTCCTCCCAATGCTCACCAGTCACAAGAGTCGCTCGCTCGCAATTTTCACGGTTCCGAGGCGGATCCCTACAGGACGGTCAAGGAGTACATCAGCGACACTGGCTCCATCAGGTCCTACGGTGGCAGCAAGCGCGCCTCCGTCATCACCAGCAAGTCGGTCGGGACGCCAATGGTGCCTCCGCCTCGTACAAACTCGATGCCTAGGTCGCCTGCCACCCCAGATGACAACAAGGTCAACCCCTTTGCCACACCCACGCAGCCTCAGCCCACACATCAGATGCCCCCCACGGTAGACATCAAGGATCCCACTCGTTCGGTGCCGTCCATCGTCCCAGAGATTGGAACCGTCGCGTACCCCAATGAGAAGACCCAAGACGGTCTCGACATGCCTGATGTCCAGCCGCCGCCGCCCGCATTGTCCAGGGGCTCACCCACGGGGCTCCCAGATTTCAACTCAACCCTCGCCCGATCGGATTCCCTGCACCTCCCAACAAACATTGGGACCGCCCACTCACCTGACGACGGACTTCATTTTACGTCGTCCCACGACCAAGACTCTGGCCTTGGCCTCAACTTCGACCTCCCAAAGATCTCCTCACCCCCGCTCGAGCGCCCTGCGACCGAACCTCACGCTTTGGAATATCCCCCAGGCCAGGCAGAGACGTATGATCACGCGGAGCACCCTGAAATCAGGATGTCGGAGTACTATGATGAGTATGAAGAAGAGGCACGAGGTCGAGGGATGGAGAGGCAACCTTCCGTGGACTACTCTGCCCAACAACGGACCCTTGGCGTACCGCAACAGCAGTCCAAGCGGCTGTCAGTAGGGTTCCGTCCGCTGCCCCCGGATGAAGTCACAGAATCCGAGGACCCCGAGTACCGAGCCAACCGAATCCGGTCCTTTTACAAGGAATACTTTGACGACAGCAAAGAAGCCCCGCCGCCTTTGCCAACTCAACGCGGTCCTGGCGGAGCTGCCGAGTATTATGAGGATTATGATGCCGGCTATCTGGGAGACATGGCATACTACGACTCCGATCACAACGCTTTCGTCATGCCCTACGCCCAGCCCGTCACGAGGCGAGCCATGACTCCGCCCCCGGCCCCGGGTCGCTTCCGGGGAGGACCGGGAGGGCCGCCCGGCAGAGGGCCCCGTGGTCCTGGGTCAATTGGAGGCATGAGCCTTCCTGGTGGCCCGCGTCGCCCACGCGCTGGGTCCGCCTTTGGCCCGCGACCCGACTCGTCGGCCTCGGCCAGGCTGCGCGGACCCAAGAGGCACCTGCCGCCCCCCGCCCCCCTAAATACGCTGCCTACACCTTCCAAACTCAAGGACGATTCCTTTGCCTTGCTGAATGCAATCGACTTTGCACCGCCCGAGTCGTTCAGCGAACGTGCCGTTGGTCGCAGCCAGAGCCCTCTCGGTGAGAGACGGCCCTATCAGCCAAAGGTGCCGGTAGCTTCCCCCCTTGTCACAGCATTTGACGAGCTGCCGGCCCTCCCTAGTCCGTAAGTAGATCCGGTCACTCGCAACACTACTGGAGAAGGTGTACTAATGTTGTGCCAGTCATTTGCTCCGTAAATCGTCGACATTCACCAACCTGGACTTTGCACCTCCTAAGAAGTTCAAGGACGCAGAGACGAGTAGCGATGCCGGCAGCATCCGGAGCAACAGAAGCGGCATATCTGCGATGCAGCTCGGAGCGCTTCGTGGCGGAGCAGGCCGTGTCAGCCGCCTGCCAGGGGACACGGTCTTCACGCAGGCTGCGCTGTCAGACACGCTCAAGCCGCAATGGGGGATGCGCCCTTGAACGGGCTGATGGCATCGATGTGAAGTTTGGCATTGCATTGGACCCCTTGGCGAGCTAGCAACTGCATCGTTTTCGGGCTTCGTGGAGTAATTGGGTCATGACGGGGGCTCTGTTGCCTTCTATTTTTCATTCTTGCTTTGGTGGGGTTTTCAGCCGAGATTTTGCATATAGAGGGACTGGCAACTTGCAGTGGCAGCCCCGAGATGACGACTCTGGTGTATCTTTGATCGGGGCTCTGCCTGGTATACATGAGACTTGTAGATAGGTCAATCGGAGGTGGTGTCCACCGTACAAACATACCGCACAAACATCAGTAAGCTATATTTTTGTCGTCATGAGGCTGGGGGCGCAGCAGTCGGTTGTTGTGAAAACAGTAGCATCTCAAGTGGCTGGGCACAGAGGCCTCTGGCGACCAAAAGTTGGAGTTTCACTGATGCAGCTGCCATCGGGGTTTTGATGTCAAACTGACCGCAGACCCGCGCACGGCTCATAGGACGGACTCACGACGCCGCGACGGGACGCTGAAACCGCAAGGCTGTGACCGGAGAGATATGCTTATAGACAAGCTGTTGTTGTGACTGCCACCGCATATGGTACATGGGCAGAGACGTGCCCGTCGACTGGATAACACTACACAAATCATGGTGAAGGAGACGACGGTGTTGCGTATCGACTGGCCCGGGCAGTTGCACGCGCTGCATTACATCCGAGCCTAGACTAATCATCCCCGCCTCCTCCTACATGACCTCCTTCCTTGTCGTCGTTTTGGGAGCTGCCGTCGTGGTCTGAGCAGAGACCCAAGCTCAAGCTGTCCGCTGACTTGATGGGGGTTGTGTTCGTTTCGTGGCGCGGGCAACATCGAAGCTCAGCCACGTGCTATTTTCATTCACTGTTCCATTTCGCATCGGAGGTCTGTGTAAGTCTGCCGGACGTGGGGAGTCTCGCGGTGCTTCGAGACGAATGTGATGCAATTTGACGATGTCATGGGCGTTCACATGGTGCCTATAAAGAAGGCTGGATGGCTGGCCTTATTACATAGCTTACTCGTTTATCATTCTTCCCAGCCACTATCTACTCCCTCACTCACCTGGTCACACCAAGGACAACCCGTACGACCGAACTCGGCCTGGAGGAGACGTCTTTCTGCGCTGGATTTTGATAACCCGCTGTTCTGCAAAAGCAAAAGTCACGGTATGAACCAAAAGACCACACACACTCTCTCTGCATCTTGCTCTTGGCCTCGGGTCACTGACGACTTGGTCGGTTTACTAGATGCGCTTCTTCCTGCCGGTACTTGCGCTTCTCTTGCGCCAGTGTCTCGCCACGGAGGACTCCCACCCCTCGCACGGCGCGCGCAACTCCGAATGCGATTTCAAGAGCCCCCTCTGCGCGGGCATTCCATTGCACGGCCTGAACCCCTACGTGGTGGCGGTGTCGCAGCTGCCGGAGCTGGGGCAGAGGTTCGAAAACGAGAGGCTCATTGCGTGCTTCGACAACGGGCGCGAGGTCCGGGGCGGGAGGTGCCTCTTCTTCCGGGAGATGAAGGGGGGCTACGGCACGCTCAAGCAGCTCAAGGAGATGCTGGGCGACATCGCCAACGGGTGCAGGAGCTGCGGGACGCAGTGGGCCAGGGAGCGCGACAGGAGCGACAAGAAGGGGATGCTGAAGCTGGACTGGGTGGACGAGAGGGACAGCTGCGAGGGGCTTTGCTACCGTCACCTGCCTGCCCCGTTGCCGATTCCGGGCTTGTTTACTTGGCCTCGGCAGAAAAACACCGGACTGAATACGTCATAAAGTAGAGGAGGAGGAGGAGAAAGAGGAGGAAGAAGAAGTAGAAGAAGAAGAAGAAGAAGAGGAGGAGGAGGTGGTGGAGGAGGAGGAGGAGGAGGAGGAGGAGGAGGAGGAGGAGGAGGAGGAGCTAACTAGGGGCTTCGTTATTAGAGGCGCGGGGTCCCCTATACGAAACTGACGATAGCAGGCAAGAAGACAAATTTATATAATTACGAAATAGATAATAATTAGATACTACGAGAGGATATCTCTTGTCGGTAATTTTTAGGAGCCCGTCTAGCGTCGAGGCATAGGAGTCGTACGAGCAATTTTCACGCTTAGCCTTGGCGAGTACTAGGACTTGCTTGGCTTCGCCGCGGAGGTGGTGCTGCTGCATTTTGCGAATAAAATGAAATGAAAAAAAAACACAAACACCTTTCTCAAAAAGGATTTCCCCTTTAATTCCGGTTAGGGTAGATACCGGTGTTAAGGGTTCCGCATAACGAGACGAGTCCCGAGATACATAATGGGACCTAGGAGGACATCTGCTAGTTAAGTACGTAGGGAGATTGCCTTATGCCGTAATCGGTAATAGTCTCGTTAAAAGACGCGGCGTCTCTAATAGAGATAGAGATAAAATAAAATACCTCTCTTTTCCCTTTTTAATAGCAATTTTACCGCTAAATATAGGGATCTATAATATTACTAAATTATATAAGCGTCTAGATATATCTTTTAGCGTCTTATTTATTATATTTAAGCGGCTTAATAATTAAGCCTTTTAAAGTTATATTTATAAGTTAAATTAATACTTATAAAAGGGATTTATAATAATAGAAAAATATATTAATAAGTAACTAATATATAATCTTAGCGCGATTAAGTTATATATTTATTATAATAATAATAATATTATAATAATATTATAATAATATAAAAGTAATAAGGAAATAATAAAATAAAGTATAAGGGGCTTAGCCTAATAAAAGCCTAGGGCGCGGCCCTAAGCGTAATAACGCTATATATAGCTAGGACCCTATATTAACTTAGGCCTATAATTAGTTATATAAGGCTATATATAATAGGCGCCGCGTATATAGGGGCTACTTAATATATAACCCTAATTTCCCTCTTTTATAATATATAAATTATTAATAACCTAAACTAACTCTTATTATATAGCGCTAGCCCTATTATAATATATATTATTTACTAATAGAAAACTAAGTAATAAAGATAGACTTAATAATAGCCTATAAGCTCTTAATATAATAATAAATATAATAATAGATATAATAATAAATAAAATAATAAATATAATAATAAGTATAATAATAAAAATAATAATAAGTACTATAATAAATATAATAATAGGTATAATAGCTAATATAATAATAAGCGCTTTAATAAATAGAATTTAAATATTTAAGGGTATAGCTATAATCTATACTTAATTAAGTAGCCTTTAATAAAGTAATACTTAAGCTTAAGAAGTAAAAGCTATTTAAATAGCTAATATAAAATAGTAAGATAAAATACTTTTACTTTTTCCTATATTAATTAAAGAGTAAATATAAGATTAATAAAGTAAAAGGCCTTAATAAGGAAAGTAAAGCTATTTAATATTAACTCTTTAATATATTATTTATCCGATTATAGCCTTATATAAAGGGATTTTAGACTTAAAGGGGGCTTAAAAGTAAAAAAAAACTATAAGCTTTCTTTAATTATATTAAATACCTCTTTAATAATAAATAAGTAAAGGAAAGAGCGCTTAATAAGCTATAAGGCCTATATTAAAAAGATAAATAGCTTTTTAATACTTTCTTCTTTAACTTTAAAAATACCTTTATAAATATAAGTAAATTTACTTAAATAAAAGATATTTAAATCTTAGCGCTATAAAATATTATATTTAACGCTATAAAGGAATAGCTTATTATAATATAGATATTAAATACTTTTTATAAATATATTTAATACTTTTAAGAAATTACTTAAAACTTTAAGAAGACTTTATACTTTAAAGAACTATAAAAAAAGGGCTAAGCTTAATATAAATATTAATTTATTTACTTAAGAGTAAAATAAATAGACTACTTTATAGCGGTCTTAATTATTAACTATAAAAGCGATATTACGATATTAGCTACTTACCTTAAAAGGTATAAAACTAGCTTAAATAAAGGGGGCCCTTAAAGAGACTTAATAAAAAAAGGTAATAAACCTTATTAAGTTAAGTAAGTTATTAAAGATAAAAAAGAAAGAAAGAAAAGTAAAAAGCTATACCTTTATTATAAAGGGAGTAATTACTTTATAATATATTACTTTTATACTTTAATAAAGTAGCCTATAATATTAAACTTAATTAAGCTATATTATATAGTCTTTATTAAGCCTAAGCTTAAAAGTAAGGGTAATAAAGAAAGTAAAAATAAAAAAATAGCGTTTATATAAGGAAAAGCGCTACTTTAAAGTAAAGCTATACTTTAAGGCCTATAATAATATAAGTAAAGAAAATAAAGCTTAAAGGACGCTTAAAGATAACTTTATTAATAATAATAATATTAATTAATAAAAGTCTTTTTTATTTTATATTTATTAATAAGGGATATAAATATTATATAGCTATAAATAAAGAAATAGCTTAAGACCTTAAGGTCTTAATAAAAAAGATCCCTTCTTATAAAGTAAAGGGTATATTAAGTATTATAAATAAGGTAATTATTAAAGGGCTAATATAATTAATTATAGATATAAAAGGCTATTTATAGCCTATCTATACTTATATAATACTTTAATTAAAGTTCCCCTTTATCTTAAAGAAGCCTTAAATATAATATATAAAGTCTTACTTAATTTTATATAAAAGTAAACTATAATATAGCTTATTATAGATATAAATATAGTATTATTAAAGGCTACCCCTTAATAACTTATTTATAAAAGATATAAAAGATATTTATTATATTATAGTATTAACCTTTATAAGGTATATATAATAGATTAAAAAGTAAAAAAGTAATAATATAGCTAAAGTAACTATTTTCGCTATTAATATAAGGGATATCGAAAAAGCGCTTATATTTAAGTAGCTTAAATTAAAAAAGGAACTTTAAATAATTATTTTATTATACTTTTATAATTTATTTTTACTCTTTAAGAAATAAAAAGTAAATAAGCTTAACCTCTATAAGCTTAATATAAACTATTAGATCTTTTTTAAAATAGGCTTAAATAGCTAAGACCTATTTATATCTTATAGAGCGCTTTATAAAATATTATATAAAAAGGTATTAATATTATAGAAAACCTTTAATAACCTTCTCGATAAAGGGTTTATTAAAGCTAATAGCTTAAAGGTAATAACGCTAATCCTTTTTATATAGAAATTAAAAAGAGGGCTTTATTTTTATTATAATTATTATACCTTTAATATTATTATAAAAGTAAATTATTACTTTATCCCTTTTATTAATAATACCTTTTATAACTTAATAAACGCTTATTAATTTATTAAGCTTAATATAATATAAATATTCTATAAAGTATAAATAATAATAAAAGAAGAATAAAAGACTACTTTTTATATAAGGTATAGTCTCTTTAAGTAAATAATTATTTTATTTAGCTTTAATAATACCTTAACGACCTTTTAATATTATATTAATAATATACTATAAGACTTCTTAAATAACTTTTACTTTATTTATATAAATAATATCTTTATCTATATAAGTAATATCCTTAAGAAATATTATATAAAAGTATAATAAGTATTTAAGTAACTTTAAGATTATAATTTATATCTTAATTTAAATAAATATTAATTTAAGGTTAAGACTATTAAATACTTAAGTTTTATTATTTATATAAATAAGGGTATTAAAATAAACCTTATAAAAATAAAAGTAATTATTAAATAATTAACTTTAATAATATAAAAAAAGGTATAAAGCTTCTTAAAGTTTATTAATTACTATTAAGTCTTTATATTTAAGTTCTTAAATATAATAGTATTATTTATAGCCTTAATAAAGAAGTAAGTTTTATTTATATAAAAGTAAGAATATTAAATAATATTTAAAGCCTTTAAGAAACTTTTTATAAAAGCCTTAATCCTTTTATAATAAGATTTTAATTTACTTACCTTCTTAAAAATAAATTATAGTAAAACTACCTTAAAGGGAACTCTTTTATAAAATATAAATAACTAATAAAAGTTAATAGCTTTTTATTTATAAAAGCTATCCTTTATTAAATAAAATTATTTAATTTATAATTAAGAAATATTAATAATTATTTATTACTTAAAATAATAATCGATAGAGCTTTATAGCTATAAGAGCTTTATAATACTTATAGACTATAAGAACTTAAAATATTTTATAACTTATTAACGCTTATTAAAGTAATAAATATATTAAATAGAGTTACTCTTAAAGTTTAACTTTTCTTTAAAATATAAATTAAGTAAGCTAGCTATAATATTTAATATATTTTTTATAAGGATTAAAATTAAAAGATTTAAAAAAACTATAAAGCTAAAGACTTATAATTTATCCCTTAAAGCGCCCTTTATATATATATTAGTATTACCTTAATTATATTAATAACTTTATTTTTTAACCCTTAATTAAGTTCTTTATAGTAATAAAAGGTAAAATAAAATATAATATATTAAAGCGCCCTTTATATAATTAAAAATAATACCTATACTTTAAACTTAAAGCTTAGCTTTAAAATATAAATTATAAAGTATAGCTTTAATATAATAAAGAACCTTTATTATAAAGATTACTTTTAAATATTTAATACCCCTTAAGTAATAAAGGTAAAGGTAAAGTCTACTCTTAAAGGAATAAACTTATAAAACGAACTTAAAGGTTAGCTAATATAATAAGCCTATAATTCCCTTTTCTTTAAATACTTTAATAAAAAAGGTATAATAGCTATATTATTATAGGAATTTTATTAGCCTTTAATATAATAATATATTAAAAAGTTCCTTTATAACTATAATACTTATAGCTATATAAAAATATAAAAGGAATATAAAAAGGGCTTATTATAGCCTTTACCTATACTTAATTAATTCTATAAGTAAATATAAATAAACTTTATTATAGACCTCCCCTTTATAAATAAATATTACTTTTTATAAGTTATTTAAGATAGGCTTAATAAAGAGGTTATATTAAAGTTAATAGCTATTATAAATACTATTATATATATAAAGCGCTTCTTTTAATATTACTTTTATTAATATAGTTAGCTTACTACTATTATAAGTAATTAAGGAATAAATTAAATAAATAGCTTTTAATAATACCTTTATAAGCTAATAGGTATTAAGTAATAACTTAATATAGTATATTACCCCTAGATAAATAAGGGTATTAAAAGGATTAATTAAAAAGTATAAATATACCTTAAGTATAATAGGGCTAGCGCTATATAGTAAAAGCTAGTTAAGTTATTAATAATTAATATATTATAAAAAAGGGAAATTAAAGTTATATATTATATAGCCTTTATATATATAGCGCTTATTATAAGTAGCCCTATATAATTAATTATAGGCTTAAGTTAATATAAGGTCTTAGCTATATATAGCGTTATTATATTTAAGGCTATACCTTAAGCTCTTATTAAGCTAAGCCCCTTATATTACCCCCTTACTTTCCTTCCCCCCCTTAAGCTAGCCTTAATTATTATAAGGGGGCTTATAATAACCCCTTATTTAAGCCCTTTAATTAAGGGCTTCTTTTCCTTTATACTTAGCGGCCTATAAATAAGTATATATAGCTAGCTTTTATTATTACTTATTATATAATAAGTAAGTCTATTTATAAAGGCCTTACTTCCTTTAATTAAGTATCTTTACCCCCTTTAATATAAGCCTTACTTACTAGCCTATATATACTTATAGCTAGCTAAGTTAATAATATTATAATAATTATTTACCTTAAGTTACCCTTTAAGCCTTATATAATTATTAATATAATATAATTATAAAAGGACCTTTTTTCTTTAAGCTTAATAAACTTCCTTCCTTTTTTTTATAACTTTATTATTACTACTATAATAATAATAATAATAATAATAATAATAATAATAATAATAATAATAATAATAATAATAATAATAATAATAATAATAATAATAATAATAATAATAATAATAATAATAATAATAATAATAATAATAATAATAATAATAATAATAATAATAATAATAATAATAATAATAATAATAATAATAATAATAATAATAATAATAATAATAATAATAATAATAGTAATAATAATAATAATAGTAATAATAATAATAATAAGTCTTTTACCCTTTCTTCCTTTATTATTATACTTTACTTTATAAAGTATAAAAGTATATTAATTTAAATTAATATTTAAAATAGATATTATTAAAGTCTTTATAAATTAAGCTCTTAAAGCCCTTATTACTATCGCTATTATTATTATTATAGGCTTATTAGCCCCTTTACTTTATAATAGCTATATTTAGCCCTTTTATTATACTTTAAGCTACTATTATTACTATCTTAGCCTCCCCCCCCTTATTATTTACTTTATTATTACCCCTTAAGGTATTTATTATAGCTATTTATTATTACCTTTAATATCGCCTTTTATAAATATATTTACCTCTCTTTATATAAGTATTATTAATTTAAAATAAAAAAAAGTAAGACTTAATATTTTTATTAAAAAGCTTTATTTTTACCTTTATATATATTATATTAAGCTAAAGGCTAATTATATAACTTATATTAATTAATTATAAAGTAATTATTATAGCTATTATATAATTAATTATATATATTATTAATTAAGCCTAGCTCTCTTTATTATTTAATATATTTATATTATTATTATTAATATTATTATTATTATTATTATAATTACTATTATTATTATCTTTATTATTATTATTATTATTATTATTATTATTATTATTACCGCTAAGAAAGTAAAGACTAAAGTAA